>NC_090949.1:4811176-7272842 GCF_040807025.1 Struthio camelus
GAGAAAGAGAGAGAGCGAGCGAGAAAGAGAGAGAGCGAGCGAGAAAGAGAGAGAGCGAGCGAGAGAGAGAGAGCGAGCGAGAGAGAGAGAGCGAGCGAGAGAGAGAGAGCGAGAAAGAGAGAGAGAGAGCGAGAAAGAGAGAGAGAGAGCGAGAAAGAGAGAGCGAGAGCGAGAAAGAGAGAGCGAGAAAGAGAGAGAGAGAGCGAGAAAGAGAGAGCGAGAAAGAGAGAGAGCGAGCGAGAAAGAGCGAGAGCGAGCGAGAAAGAGCGAGAGCGAGCGAGAAAGAGAGAGAGCGAGCGAGAAAGAGAGAGAGCGAGCGAGAGAGAGAGCGAGCGAGAGAGAGAGAGCGAGCGAGAGAGAGAGAGCGAGCGAGAGAGAGAGAGCGAGAAAGAGAGAGAGAGAGCGAGAAAGAGAGAGAGAGAGCGAGAAAGAGAGAGAGAGAGCGAGAAAGAGAGAGAGAGAGCGAGAAAGAGAGAGAGAGAGCGAGAAAGAGAGAGAGAGAGCGAGAAAGAGAGAGAGAGAGCGAGAAAGAGAGAGAGAGAGCGAGAAAGAGAGAGAGAGAGCGAGAAAGAGAGAGAGAGAGCGAGAAAGAGAGAGAGAGAGCGAGAAAGAGAGAGAGAGAGCGAGAAAGAGAGAGAGAGAGCGAAAGAGAGAGAGAGAGAGCGAAAGAGAGAGAGAGAGAGCGCGAGCGAGCATGAATAAGCACATGGTGCAGATACAAACACAATGTTGGTTTGTTTAACTTGAAGTGCAGGGAAGTTTTTGCTGCTAAATACAGAGGTTTACACTTGTGCCGTAGTCCTGATGCCCGGCATCACAGAATTAAAAGCTGTTACTGAATGTCATTACAATCCTAGAAGAATCACCACCATACAAAAAGCAGCTTTGCTAGTGTCATCTCTCTCCCTGCTATCTTCCACTACTCTTCCAAGACATTTGTACCAACCTCTAGTCCGTGCATTTGTGTCTGCTGACTAATCTGATGGTCTACTTGCTGCAACTCCATCCGCAGCTGCTGCTCCCGCTCAGCTGAGGGTAACTGTTTCCCATGACCAGCCACATCTGACATGGACAGTCTCTCCCTTTAGGGTCAGAAAAGCAATAAAGAGTGAAGACATTCCCCCCTAAAGTTTCACTGTTTGGCAAAGAAGAAACTAGACAAGAATAAAAACTAGAGAAAGGCAAAAGAAAACAAACAAACAACAAAAAAGAAACCCTGCAAACATTCCTACCTGTCATTGAAACGTCCCTGAGAAGGTATATTTTGATGAGGAGAGTATGGAGAGCCTCCCCAGCCACCATGAGTTCCGTAAGGACTGTAGTCTGTCAGTGAACAGAGAGAAAATGATTGTTGCAATGCTACAGAACTATCCTTTAAGTAATTCAAGCAATACACAGAACTGGACACATTATAAAGAATAACCAGGAGGATCAGTTCTCTCTAAGAGTATGGAAGCCTAGTGTTTCTTCTGCTGAAACAAAGAACACAAAAATACTACCTGCGCAGGCAGTCTCATATGCACAATGCACAGCTCTCCCTGCATGTGCAACAAGATTTGCTAGAGCATTTCTCGGGAAGGATAACAAAAACAAAACCCCACACAGCAGCGTCAGCATTTCCATAGTCTGCGAGTCGGTGAAAGAATCGAGGTATTCGGATCAGCAGAGAAAAAATTTCAACCAGTATGAGAACAGCAGCAACTATATTTATTACTTAAGTCCCTAAAAGACCTGAAAATTGATTCATCAGTCTTCAAGGTACTTAGTTAACCCCAATTTGAAGATTAAGCTTTCAGGGAAGCCAGAATTCTTAAGGTCTAGAAAGACGATGACTAAAATAACCACGACAGTGTTTGTTCTGTTTCCAACAATTAACTCCTGAAAAATCTAGGCAGTAGTTTTTGGGAATATAATTAGGTCTTTTCTCGAGAAACACAAAATCACAGAACAGTTGAGGTTGGAAGGGACCTCGGGAGATCATCTACTCCAACTCCCCCGCTCAAATTGTCATCTGCCTGATCACCTTCCTGTCCTTCCAGTGTCTGGAAATTGTTTCCAGTAGTAGTTGCTCCATCACCTTCCCAGAGACTGAGGTGAGGCTGACCAGCTTGCAGGTCCTTGGATCCTTCTTCTCGCCCCTTCTCAAAGATAGGGGTGACACTTGCTACGCCTTGTCAAAGATAATCAAGAGTGGCTTCGCAATGACATCAGCCAGTTCCCTCAGCGCTTGTGGGTGCATCCCTTCAAGGCCCACAGTCTTGTGTACGTCCAGTCTGTTTAAACATTCCCTGCCCTGATCCTCCTCCACTGAGGACGAGTCTTCGCTGCTCCAGACTTTCCCTCTGATCTCAGGGGCTTGCGACTCCTGGAGAACAATCTTACCAGTAAAGACTGAAGTGAATAAAGCATCGAGTACCTTGGCCTTTTCCATGTCCTCTGTCACCACGACCTTGCTCCATGTAGCAGCAGATCCATGTTTTCCCTAACCTTCTTTTTGCTGTTTATGTACTTGTAAAAGCCTTTCTTGTTGCCCCTCATGTCCCTTGCCAGATTCAACTCCAAATAGGCTTTGTCTTTCCTAACCCCATCCCTGCATGCTTAGACAATGTCTCTATACATTCCTTGCGACTCTCCTGTCCCTGCTTCCACCTCCTTACGTCTGAGTTTAGTCAGGAGCTCTTTGATCCACGCAAGCCTCTTGTTGCCTTTGCTTGATTTCCTGCTTGTCAGGATGAACCGCTCTTGAGCTTGGAGATGATCTTGAGTATCAACCAGCTTATTCAACACATCTCAAGAAAGAGGCCAGCTTTTGGAATTAGATGTGCAGCCATACTATAGATGTGACTACTGCAGAAAATGAACTATTCCTAATTTATTGGCTTTGCTTGACAATAAACAAAACGATGGTTGCATTAAAATTGCAGGAACAAATACTCATAAACGATGAGCGCAGTACAGTACTTTCTGTTAGGATGTTCTGCTATTCTATCATTGGAAAAGTAGTAATTCTCTGGATTTTACTACAGTAAATTTAATAGAGGGCTTATCTCAAAGGGACTAGCAGAACTAAATAACTTTTCCAGAACAACAACAAAAAATTTGCATCAACACATGCACAATACGAGCGCAAACCTGTCTTTGGAATAGGAAGCAGTGATAGCCCTTTTCTTGAGGCTTCTCAATCTCCCACAAGTCTATCTAGAGTTATTTTGGTGGCATAGCATGCATCTCATCCGTGTTTTTGACAGAATAAAACTTTTTGCAGGGGCTTGCGCTGTAATACTACAGAAAATAACAACGACCTGCAACACCTAGGAACACGCATCATACCTGAAATGATTGATTTGGTGGAAGCTCCCTGAACCGCCATGGCCTGCATGGGACCAGAGTTCTGGTACATCGCTTTGGAAGTACGAGAGATAGCCCCAAATCTCGACACAGTTGGTCGGTCTCCAAATGGAATGAGGTCATCATCACCAGTCTCTGCCGCTCTTCTCTGCATGTCTAATCGCTGGTCACGCATGGCTTTACTATCTACGTTCTAGACAAGAGAGGAAAAAGGCAATCACGAATTAAATCAGGAGAGAACAAAACCACACTTTCAGGATAAAGCTGGTACCAATACAGATAGGTCTTTCTTGTATGCCCTATTCCCTTCATCCTTCAACTAGTCTTCCTGCTCTGTAGTTCGTAATTCCACTGTTAGAGCCAAAGCCTCTTTAACGGTCCACTTCAGTGAGATGGCTGCTGTTAGCATCACTGTGAAACAGCACGTGATTAATTGCTACCATACCAAGAGAAGGGAGAAGCAGCTAAAAAGAAATTAGGACAAAGAAATGTTAACGAGAAGGGAAAAAAAAACCACTGTGGAATAAAGTCAAAGAGCAGATCAGTAGGCATCACTGAGGAAGACATCCTCCATCCAAAGGCAACTTCTCTGAAACCTAGAAGTTAAGGCTCATACCGTCCAACAGACTGCAGATGACTCGCATAGGAATTCTTCAGTATAGCACTTAGCTTAACATATCTAGTACATCTTTCCACAGTTAGATTTTTCTTTAAGCAGTAGTACAATTCATCCTGGTTTCTAGCTCAGCCTCAAACTCAGAAAGCTTGGAGAGTCAGCATATGAGAAGATGAGACAGTTATTCTTTTGCCAAGAAGCCACAAAAGAAAAGAGATGCACAGGAAACAAGCTTCAGTTAGCAAACATAAAGTCAGTTTGGTTTAACTTAGAAGAAACAGATTGTCATAGAGATTTTCTTCTTAAAAGAAAAAAAAAAAGCTTTGTTAAAGTTAGGGAAGTAACTGCAGAAGTCATCTGGATTGAGGAACTTCAAAGTAGGAGTCAAATGGTTGGTTCCATGAATTAAAAAAAGAAATGTTTCCCCCACCCCAAAACAAACAAAAAACCCACAGAAAATGTTTTAGATCTAAATACAGGAACAATCATTATATCCACTCAAATGCAAAAGGAGTTTAGAAATAAACAGAGTCAGTAACAAATGGCTATTGACAACCATTAACAAATTAACCCAATAGGAAAGCTATCTTATCTATTGGCTGTCAGAAAACGTAACACTAAGAATTGCCAAAAGAGAGTTACACTTTGCTAAAAGAAGTCAAACAGCAGCAGAGAGCAACGCAGGGCAAAAAGAACAAGTGGGGCTACTACAAAAAGAGCACGAGCTAAAGGTTTAAAAATAACTTCTGTATAGTCCAAATTAAAATAAAAATCTGTGCAAGCTTTCAGGAAGGATAATAATTGCTGACAACACAAGCAAGCTCAACAGGAATAGGAAGGTGAAAAGAGAAGTCACGGTTGAGCTGGAAACTAAACTCAAGACATTTAACATGCTGAACTTGAGAGACAGACAGACAGCATCTATTTTGCAATTCTTAAAAAGACAATGAAATTTACTGGGTGGCAGAGACAAAGCACAAAAATTGCAGTGTCATTTGCATGAACTCCAGGGTTATGCACTCTCAAATGATGCTCTTCTTACCCCTAAGAAAAGGGATCTCATATGAGCAACAGAAAGAAAGGATAAACGAATTCATCTACCAATCCATGAAGAACGTCTGATGAGAATTTCTTCCTGGGAAGAGACAAAAACTGAACATCGGCAGAGGTCCTATTTTTCATCTGAAACATAGCTCTGGGGCAGAAGAATGCTTTGTTTAGCAATGAAAAAGGAGGCTTCTTCTCCAGCTCCAAGGGAGACATCTTCTGGGTACCGCATTACCTCTCCTAATTGAGTATCAGTTTCTTTGTAGTTTTCTAGCAGCACGGATGAAACACTTGAGGCTTGTCTGTTGGTTCCCAAAATTCCCGGAGGTGCCACTTGGACAGCAATAGCCAATTCCACGTATAACCTCGACACTTCCTCAGGCTGCATGTGGCAGCGCTATCACTCAAGGCAAACACATTGTGTAGAACAGAGAGCAAACAGATGAAACTGAACCACTTTCTAAAGCTGCCTCTTCAGTTTTTTCTTACTCTGCTTTTTCTGGGAGGAAACCTCCTTTTTGCTCCTATTTCATGCAGCTCCTTTGCGATTTGAAAGGAAAGCCATTCAGTGGACAGAAACCAGCTGCATCTAATTCCAGTAAGACAGAGGGGAAACGGGGAAGCCTGCTTGAGTGCAAAGAGGAGGGGAAGCTGGACAGAAAAATCCTGTAACGCAGTTAAGTGTTTGCAACAGGTGAGCACCTGTCCTAGTGAAAGGAGCAGAGTATGGAAGAATGAGAAGAATGAGTATGCAAGAACGAGGAAAGAAATCCCCTCTCCGCCCTCCCCAGCTCTTTTCCTCCCGCAAGAGACATCACCACGACAGCGACAATGAAAAAACAAAGCAGGTAATACACTTCTGTGGATGGGAAGTTAGGGAGAAAAACAGAAGCCGCTCCATAAAATTGTCCCTCAGACAAAACAAACATTTTTCTAGAAGCCTTGTATGTACTTCTAATTGCATCTATACCCAGAATTAAAAAAAAAAAAAAAAAAAAAAACCCAGCTACACAGATGTAGGTCTATTAGTAAGTTCGAAAGCAGAGCATTCTGGACGCTTGCAAATGCCCCTGTTTGAATGCAACACACTTTTGCACTTAAATACAAGCACTACCATCATCCTGGAGAGCAAATAAGAGTGCTTCCCAACCCCAGCAAAAATAAACTTTTCTTCTTTGCTCCCCTAATCTCTACTTACTGCCATCTCCACACTCCTTGCTGCCACAACATCTTTGGGTTTTGCGTCTTTGGTTCCAATGTAGGAGCCGATGGTGTCACACGACCAAGGAGAGTACTGGCTATAGTCATTTCCTTTGTATTTTCCAGCTACTTTCAGGTCTTCGTCCAAGTACTGTACAAAAACAAAAATCTGGTTCTGTAAGTGAGGGGAAGAAGCAACTTCATAGCTACTAGTACTTAGTTCAACAGCAGTTAACTTAAAAAAAAAACAAATCCTGGTGGGTTTTTTTTTCTTCATTAAATACATCACCATCTGGAGTTGGGCCACAGTAAGCACAAAATGTGTGAAATTCTGATCACCTGGCTACACTCCCAGTGCTGACTGTTCACTTGGCCAGTATGAAAGTGATATTTTGACCTTGGTTGAAAAAGTAAACCTCTATCAAGGGGTTACTTAATTCTAAACGCATGAGGAGTAAATGAAGCAAAGTCCAGTGACTGAAAAGACTGAATATTTCCATTAATAATGGCTCAAGCTAGCTCTTGGTTGCACCAAAACCAGATAGCTTAAGACCAGTGGCAGATCAGAGAACAAACAGCCACGTGAGAGACTGCAGACGGGACTGTAAGAGGCTTCGCCTGTAAGGGAGCACAAAATCTCCCTGAAGAATTTGCCATCACTGCCTGCTGTTCTAACTTTCTTGTCATCTTCATCTATCAACACATGCAAACTCTCTTTTCTAACCCTGCTAGCCAGTCAAAACTCCGCCAAAATATGCTTACCTCCTCTGAATGGAAAGGATGAGGCAAGGTTGGTGAAGGTGCAAAAGGAGGTGGAGAAATCACCTTCCTCTCCTCTAGCTGGGCCATGATCTCTTTCCTTCGACGGTGAAGTTCATCCAGGCTGGGATGAGGCTGAGATGGAGACGGAAACGTGTTACAAAGCCTTTGAAGTTAAAAAATGATCAGTTTCATATAGAAAATGTTAGTGTTCCTACACTGCCCAAAGTGTCAGTTCAAGAAATCCGCAAAGGCAGGGAACATAATTTGCCCAAAACCGATTAGATACCCCACTAACCCAGTGTTTCTAACTTTAAAACCATTAATCGTTTAACTCATAGGTAGCTTAACATGACTGTAAGTCCCAACACGGCAAAGTTCCCACTGGAATACTGTACGTGTCCCACCATGGCAAGTCCTCATTCCAGTTATAAGAGGAGAGCCGGGGTAGAACTCTACAGATCATAACCTAGTCTCACGTTAGTTTGGATATATTTCACCATAGAACTAAACCTGCTACAAATACATCAAACTTGAAACTGACGAAGTTATAAGCTAAATTAAAGAAATTAATTAAAAAAAAAAAAAGCTTCCTAGTACTCAGTAATTTGATTCAAAGGCTTTAATCTGAACACCAGCTACGTAAGTCTAACTAAGCTGCAACACCCACTTCCAGCTGGTGATTTACTGAAGCAAATTTGGACTCTTCCGTTATGACGACTCTGCAGCTAGCAATCTCAAAGTACAGAAAATTTAGAAGAGCAGAAATTCTTGTCCCCTTATTAAGGAATATATGTTTGTAAATACATATACACATGCACACACACGCACACACACACACTATACGTATATATTTAGGTGCAGAGATGGTCAGTCAAGGATGGGCTGCACAAGAATGCACATATTACCATTTGCACACACTGTATTTAATCTGCACTAGGAAGAGAGTGGCCTTCTCCAGCAATGGACGGTCTAATGTCGTCTGGAGAAGACTGGGCCACAGAGACTTCTGAAGTGAATTATGACATTTCTCTGCTTCGAGCAGTAAGCCACCACTTGCTCTTTTACTAATTAACGTCATTATAAATGCTTAGGCTCCCCGGTAACTGTGTTGCTTTCCAGTTTTTGATCAGCTCTGTCAAATGTACCCCTTCTTAAAGTTCATACTTTCAATTGCTCACAAAAACATCACCACCTTACTGCAGAAACTTTCAATTTCCTCAAGTACTTTATATTTTCTCTCCCAGTAACAACTGCAAAAGTACAATATGAAAGTCATACTCTGTGGCACGAAGGTCTGATCTGACTGAGATGTGGAGCCACCGGGCAATAACCCTCCATTTGCTGGTATCTGTCCCTGGATTCAGGTACGTAGGAGGGTACAGCTGCCTGTGGAATTTCGATGGGTACCGGGTTTCCTCGGACAATCTCCTCTTGCTGATATGGCTGGACAGGGGGATATACACGACGGTTGTCGTAGTGTGGTGGGTATATGGGCTGTCCCATAGGAGGATACTGCTGTGGCTGCGTGTACTGTGGGCTCACCACACGATCCTGAAGGTAAGTTGGGTAATGGTCTAAATAAGGTGGACCAGGTTCAGGAGCTGATGGAGGAGGTCGGACAAAGCGAGACATGCACTGTGAAGACTGAGTAGGATAGTAAACGCCTGAAATTAAGCAAGAGGAGAAACGATAAATGAGATGCAGAAAACGATTATGACAACTGTTCACAAAAGCGTATTGTTTCAAGTATTCCAGTCTTCAGGTATCATGAAAAGTGTTATCAATAACTTCACATTTATTGTTCGTCTCCACTGACGACTGATATTTCTACTGAAAAATTAACCAAAGAATACCTTGAAGAAACAAGAGGTTGATCTAAAGTCCAAGCAACACTGTTTAATTAACTAAACTAGACACCAAAAATGGAGTAAAGATTAGAGTAGCTGGAGGAGAAGAGGCGGCAAGACTGAGCCTGCCACAAGTGCCACAGAAGTACTGCTTTACTCTATTCCACTTGGATCACGCACAGGCCAAAAAGAACGACTACTTGGCCTATTTGCTGTAGGCCACAGAAGAAAGACTTGCTAGCAGATTGACATGAATGCTTTTGGCCGGACAAGACCTAAAAAGAATAGGTAAGATTAGCCCACACATCTTTGTCCACGCAATTAAAACTCAGTTTTCCCCATTATACCAGAGCCGCTGCCTGCATAAAGAAATGTCGATTAATGACAATTTAAAGTTATCTAAAGATTTGTTCTACCTCTCGGACAGTAAAAAGAAGTTTCAGTACTGTGAAGCACCAAAGATGTCTAGGACCACACCTCCTAGTTATTACCTGGAGGTTTCAGTAATTTATTTGTGATGTTTGGATAATCTGAAAACATGCACAGACATGTGCACATTATTAATGATAAGTGCATCAAGTTTTGTGGAAAACAGATCTCTCTTTGCATACCAAAAAAAAAAAAAAAAACAAACCCAACACACACATACAAATAAAAGCTTTTTCTTCAGAACGTTCCACAGCTTTCTCAAAAAGCTTCCTTTTCTTTCTAGAACATTTTCTTACCCTTTCCTCTTCTTTCTCTTTTACATTAATTTCATTTTATTTCAGTTCTCTCTCCCCTGTTATGCTACATGATATGAACCATTCCCAATCTTTAAAAGTCATACTTTTTCCTTTCAATCCTCCTCAATATTTTCTCTCATCTGATCTCTTCTAAATTTTCCCCTTATTTCCATTTTTACGGCGGTTTTTTGGCGCCCAACCCTTCTCTGTTTTAATTGTCTCTACCAATCATGTGCGTGTACAGACATTTCTGAAATGCTCATACACTTTTCTTTAAGGACACGAAGTATTTTTACCTCTCAAGCATAAACCCCTCTGCTGGTTAAGCACTATTTCCACTCTCTCTGAGTCAAATTACACTAAAGGTTACCATTTAAGACCTCCGATCTAGCCCATTTTTTGAAAGAACTAAAGAAAGAAGGATGTACTACACTGGATGGGTACAAACCTCTCTCACAAGTGAAAACAGAGTCCTCAGTCAAGACATAAAAAGCATGCCAGTAGGTAGCTCACCATAGCTGGCAATAAGTGTACCGCATTATGGGCTACAGCATACCTGTACAACATCCTGACATGCCAGTTTCCCATTTTATTACACAATCATCACGTTAAAGCATGTAGTCCAAGTGGTAGGTAGGAATACACCACAGTAAGGGCCTAAGTAAACAGCAGGGTGGGAAGAAAAAACAAAACCACTATGAGAACTGAAGACAATATAGAGAGCTCGGCCTCCAACCTACCTTGCTGATAGGGTGCTGGCTCAAATGGTGGGGCAGCTCCTCTAGGATCTTGATAAAACATATCTGCTTGCTGAGTGTTATACAACTGAGACCCTCGGGGTACCATTTGCAACTGCTTGGTGACAGACACTGAAGGCAGATCTGTTGGTGCCCGAGTGGGCACAGGATGAGGGTTCACCGGTAAGGCAGAAATAGAGCTCTTGGGGACAGATTCCAGCCTAAAAAGTAGAAAGACGGCATTGCCTATTAAGACACGATGTAGTTTACTATACTTTAAAGCACTGTCCTTTGTCTACGTTCCACTTTTTGAAGACTTGCATCACCTTCTCCAGTTAAACAAATAAACAAACAAACCAGGAATTCAAGCAGTTCAGAGTTTTAGCTTTAGTATTCTATTCCACCATTTAATCACTACCAAATAAAAACGTCCTGGTTTTTTTTCCCCCCTAGAGAATCAGTTTACTTTGCTCCTACTGCACATTTACACCCGTGACACTTTGAACAACAGTTAGGAAGACCCGTACAAGTCAGGAGGGGATCCAGGGGCACTGCTGCTCAGATGGTCCATCTTCCCCGGCTTCAGAGCAGCTTCGTAGCTGGAGTCAGTCCCTCGGGAAATAAGCTGCGTCACGGTGCTGCCTGTTGACACAATTCCGTTCGGCAGAGCAGAGGTTTTCCTACTGGGCAAGTCCACTCCCCCTTCGTCCGAGAGGATAGCTCCTGAAGGCAGGCCCACCTCATTTAGCTGGCCCAAGGAGGCACTCAGCGGTCTTCGGGGAACCAGACGCTTGTTCATTTTACGAAATCTTCAGAAAAAGAAATCATACACCAACAGTTGAAACAAAACACTAAAACGATTCAAAAATCTTTTTTTTTCCAAACAAAGCTTGAACCTTTCAGTAGCATCTGTAATTCAAGTGTCCTATGGATTTGTGAGAAATTTATTGCTAACGTCTGAATTGTTGATAAATGTTTCAATCAGAAGAACAAACATCTGTCATGCTAAGGATGGCTGTTAATGACAAAGTACACCAAGAAGTTAGAGCTAAGCTTCCCACAGTATATCTAAAACCTTATTTCCTGTACATATATCCATGACAACTGTAGGGAAGAAAAATAAAACAAAAAAACCGAACACCAATACGAATCACAAACCGTACAACTCTTATTTTATTCACAGGCTCGACTAACGACAGAAAAACTAAAGGGAGAGAAAAGGGGACCAGATCCCCTTTTGCAACATTAGTCCAGTTTTCCATCATGTGATATATCATCTTTTAAAACACAGGCTGTCAAAATTTAAGTACATGTACCAATATGCACCTTATGCTATTTGCATTGTTCGCTAAATAAGTGATTTCACTCCAAACACACGGTAGTCCCAGAAAATCTAACCAGCTCTGATAAAAGGCTGAGCAAACATGAGCCTTCTAACGGTCCACAAAAATCAGCGGACCAATGGTACTGGACCAATGAAGAGAGCAAATTCCAGAGTTGAAGGCCCTCCGCTAAATACCCTGTCTAGCTTAGATATTAGCACACAAGTGGGAGGGCATATGCGTTAGTGTGAGCGCTCCCACTGTTTATATTGCAAATCGAGACGCCATTTCCTACGCAAGACGACTTCAAAAGGGTTGAATGGGTTCAAGCCAACACTCCTAATCATATCTAATAAGCAAAGTGAGATGTTGACACAAAGGAAGAGAGTGTACACATTCTTGCAGGAAATGAAAACGGGGTAGTTATACTATTACTACCACAATGTAGGGGCAAAAAGGTTGTTCTTCTCAAGAAGTACAAGACTGATAGAGTCAGACAAGTGTAATCTTGCTATATAGACCCAGACTGTTCATCTCTAAGATAAACGGTGCTGGAACAGGTTGCCCAGAGAGGTTTTGGAGTCTCCATCCTTGGGGATGCTCAAAAGCCATCTGGACATGGTCCTGGGCAGCCTGCTCTACGTGACTCTGTTTGAGCAAAGGCGTTGGACTAGATGATCTCCAGAGGTCCCTTCCAACCTCAACCACCCTGTGAAGAGTTTGTAGGTGAGAAGGATGGACCATCTTCCTCAAGCTATTTTCCTAGCTTTTCATCAACACCCCAATTTCCTGCCTGGATTAAACTTTAACCAGAAAAACCAAGCTAAAAATTTAAGCTACACAGTGTTGAGAACAGGCATCATCAGGAGTGCTTTAAAAGGGAGTAAACAAGAAGAGATATTAACACAGTAGAAACACCTCAGTAGAGACACACAGTCTACGGCTTTTGAAGCATGCTGCTCAGACGTTGTTTTGGCACCTTACGACAGCCAAGCGAGTCACAGATGCGTTCAGCAGGACACAGGCAGCCAAGTGAAACCCTTGGCCGTGAGCAGAAGTGAGCCAACAGCAATTCCCAAGGCTGAACTTATTGCCTCACTTTGGAATCCCACTAATGCCCAAACCAGCCTGGTTTGGGGGACACTGGGAAACCACCGCCAGGTTTTGCCTGCCCATTACTTCTGGACATCTCCCTCCCATCAGTGTCCAATGGCTCCTGACCTTATGAAGACTTGCACACAGGATGAGGAGGGCTGGCCATTCCTGCCTATTCATTGCCTGCCTATTCATAGCCTGCCTATTCATACACAACTGTATGCCCAAGAGACAGACAGACAGACACGCACAAATATAAATACACATTCAATCAAAGGTGACAGAAAGAGTTAATACAGCATTCTTCATGGTAAAACACTTGGAAAGAACAAAAGGTGCACAGTGCTGCCCTCTGAATTCTTCTGAATAACTTCATGAATGTTTGCGGCAGTCTCCAAGGGAGCAAAACAAAAATAATCTAAAAAACATAATACTCACCCATGCACACTGGGTCTTTGTCTCTTATGAGTGGAATCATTTGCTATTTAAGTGAGTCTAAATTATAATTTGAAATCGAAGGCAATACCACATACTTGCCTATTACCTTCCTCACAAACTTAAAAGTTATACATAGGAACAAGAGTAGCAACAGCAATTTTTGGCAGAAGAAAGACTTCGTTTAAGATATTCTAGCAAGCGTATTATTCAGGTTAAACACTTAAAAGGAGAACAACTAATGCAATATCTACTCAATTAAGCAGAGATAAAAGGTCCAGGGAAGAATCCGAACTCCAAAGTTCTCCAGCCACCTACAGGAAGAGCTGCAACCTGAAACAGAGCAAATATTCACCTCACCTCACCCCCAAGACAAAATTATTACTAAGGCAGACAAACCAGTCTGGATAAAATAAGGCTCTTTCCCTAGCAAAGTTGATGAAAAGTCCTTCTCGATACATACAGCTAGTCCAAAGGAGGTATAACACTTATCTACCCCCCTTGTCAACCACCTAAAGCAGCACCAGCAATCTGAATTTTCTTAACATGACAAAAGGGAGGGAGGGGAAAAAACAAAAAAAAATCCCCAGACCACACAACCCTGCTTCCACATAGCCCAAGTATCAAAGTCCTATTCTCTGTCAGTGTGAATAGCTGTCTTTGTCATTCTAACAGCATGTGCTCTGGTGTCTTTTCTTCCTGTTTTTCCATACAGCTAAAAAACAGCCACATTTTTCCTTCAAGCTTTTGGATTTTTAAGGAAAAAAAAAAAAAAAAAAAAGACTGCACACTATTTTCATATCTCTGGAGTTTTCCTCTGACTTACACAAAGCCTCTTCCTTGGGAGCAATGAATAATTTTAGCCCTAATGCAAGTTAACAAGTTATAAACGGTGTAAAAACTGTTAAAACACACACACACACACAAACTCACTCTTAATCCATTTTACTCTTTTGTAAAAGAAAACAAAAATTCAGAATTGCAGAGTCTTGCTCTCAGATGACCAGGTACTGTCTCCAAATCTGTAATATCTGTTGCTTATTTACTGCAGCCTTCATTCGACTGCCATTCTGTTAGCCTTTGACAATAGCTTTAACTGCTTGGGAACTACGGCTCGCCCGACTGGCTGAACAGTTCCAGAGAACAAAAGTTGCAGAAAGAAAACTTGTTCTGCTCAAGTTTCTCGCTCTCTGGATAGCGCAAGCGACACAGAAGACAGCAAACTCACAGATCTGGAAAGCTGCCAGCATCTACCTCCTTCTCACATCTGACTATAAAGTCAAAGACAAGAAACATCCATGAATAAATGACCAAAAATGGATGCAAACTAGCAGCACGTTTAACCACGCTTAAGAAATTAGAAGCTCCTCTCAACCCCTGAAATCTCAATAACACCTGCGCAAACGTCAAACTCTCATAGCTACATTACTGCTGGACCAAGCCAACCTTACACTCTATGTTCCAGAATGAACAGTTGCAGAACTTATAATCTGAAAAAACGTCTAATAGCTATCTTTTTTCTTCCTAGTTTAACAGCTGAGTCGGATATGTGCCTCCTCCTCCCATTCCTAGATATAACTCACTCCTAACGATAAGGTGCAGCAAAGATTGGACTGACTTCTATCAGAAGAGGTGCACTTACTTTTCCAGCTCCTCCTGTGAATGTGCAAAGGTGCAGCTGGCTCCTCGGGGGCACCCTCCTCTCTGCTTCATGTCTCGGCACATATATGTCTTGTACTTGCTGTGCTGAGGAGGCTGACAAGGTTAAAGAAACAAAGTAAGATAGCTGAGTATAAGTGCACTTCACCAAGAACTGAACGCATCCTCTTATCAAAGGATTGATGCAAGACTGTTGAATATTCCTTCAGTTTAAACATCCCAGGAGAACCTACAGTTGAAATGAATGACAGAAACACTATTCATATTTTGGCCTTTGACAGAACTGAAAGATTCAAGACTAGTGACTCAGTTGTCACAATACCTATCAGATTTTTAAAAATTTGTATTAGAGCTTGACTGGAACATAAGTGTATGCTTCAACAAACAGTAAAGCAGACAAAATCAATTTAGTCTGAAAAAAAAAAATCACCACGCTTACAAAAAAGACAGAAGTATCACCAAATATTTTAAATCTAATGCAAAAACTTGATCAGTAAGTTGAATTTGGTCCATTACTTTTCCCTTGCTTTCCGTTAGCTCAAAACGGCACTTCAGCATCCCTTTGGTCTTCGTGTGCAGTTAAATTCCATTGAGTTCCCTTGCACCCTTCCTTGGATTAAAAATCTCTTAACTATGTTAATTATTTCTGTCACAGGTGAAGATGCAATCGTACTCCTACACGAGTCAGCAGGGTATGGGTTATCTTCTGCACCATTCTCAGTTTGGCTTCCAAAGAAACCGTGACTTAATGCACTCTTGCCATCGGCATGCTCCCCCATTTGCTAATTACCCTAGATAAATTTTCACAGAAGGACAGAGGTGGTTTCAAAGATATTAAGTTCCTACAGGTTTCATGGCAAGATTAGAACAGTCAGAGGGGGAAATACCCTATCAGAGTCCCCACCGCAGAAAGGTCTGTAAAAAGAAACTCTCGCTTTCCGAGAAATCCAAGATGGATCTCAGCCAGACGATACAAATCCATAAGGAGCCAGTCTGCAAACTACAATTTTTTTTTTCCCCCCACCTACAGCAGCGAAGAAGGATTTAGCTGGGGTGTATGCGAGCTCCACAGCCCTCTGCTGGCCACAGCCGCTGGCCAGCGATGCCCGATGCGGCAGGAACGGATGCCTGCTTTCTGCATTGGGAGGGTGCCGCGCACTGGGTGTCCCAGGGCTAGGTGATGGTCTCCCCTGAACCAGGACTACAAACACCCCCCCGTGTTCACCCCACCCCAGTTTTCACTTGTGCTCTCCCGCTGCTTTTCCTTTTGCCAGCGACGGTGCACGTTAGGCATCACGATGCATCAGTGAGCGCTGAAGAGGCAAACCAGCAAAGAAATATTCACTCCGGCTTTAATTGTGCGTTTTACTTGTTTGTGAAGGTTTTTCCCCCTCCAGAGAGGATCTCTCTACCAGTTCAGCTCCCTGAACCAGCTCTCCAAGAGGATGAGTGCCAGAGCAAGGGAGGGAGGGGGAACGTACGTCAGGCGGTTCTGTCCTTTTCAGCAGCAGCTAGCATTTAGATCAACCTCACTATGCAATGAAATGAGATCAAAGGAACATGTGATAAGATAACTGTGCGACATGCTAATATGTATTTGGCAACATCATTTGGTTTCTGAAACAAAAATTTTGTCTCAGGGACTCAGGATGGCACCTTTTATCTGAAGTTTTCCCAAATCTTTAAAACTTCACAGAGCATTAAATGCATACCTAAGAACCATTTCATTAACACAGAACCACCCAACGGAAGCGTTTCACATTAAAAGCAAAACCGAGAAAACTCCCACAGATCACCCAGCTTCTCCTCTCCAGCCTCTAATCAGGAGGGGTGTTTATTCATTTCCCTAAACTTGCATCTGGATCAGATCATTTTCTTCTTAATCCTAGTGAGCTGTGCAAATTAATACAACAGGAATTTTTTGGTTTTGTTTGTGTTTTTTTTTTTTTTTAAATAAGTATGGGACTGCAGGGATATTCTCAAACCTGATCCTTGTGAAACCAAATCTCTTCAGGTGACATGAGTAAGCCTGTACTACCGGACCCAGCCAATAAAAAAGGAAATGCTTGCCTTGAAGTTTTTAAAACAGTTGCTTTTTTTTTTTTTTTTTTTTAAAACTTCTTTAAAACGTTTCAGCTTTTACCTGCTGCTGGTCTGTTCCTTTCTTGCTGTGATTCTGGATATAATCAACTAAGCCATGAACGACAGTCCTCACAGCAACTAGCCCATTTTCCAGCTGTTCCCATGTTGGAGGTGGAGCATCTGTAACATTGACAGGAAACAGAGAGTATTATTAAAAGACACACCACACACCCAACACACACACGCAGAAGAAGAATTTTCCACAACCAGGTAACGAAGAAATCCTAAGTATCACAAAACTTTATTAGACCACCAAAAAGTCTTATTGGAAACAAACGTCATTAAACAAAAAATCTTCCGTACCCGAATTCAAGAATACCTACCACATAAAGAATAAAGCTTCCCATAGACTCAAGATGGAATCGTGCAAAGCAATAAACGTGCCAGCAAGCCAGTTCTTAGCGTGTCAAACAAATTACCTCCTACCAAGGCTTTCATATCCCACAGAACTCCAGAGCAAATACGTTTTACAAACTCTGCATGTAATGCAAAACCTGGCTGAAAATACCACCTCACACTCAGGCCCCTTTAGGCAAAAATCATTGCGTGCAAATGCCATCACCACTGGCCTAGATCATGCAGACGCAGGCACTGAGCAGTAACAGAAATTATCGCATCTCAACTGCGGGGTGAAGAGAGGGAATCACAAGGCAAATCTATGTATCAAACCACCATCTAACATACAACAGTGCAAATAAATTATGTGGTCTTAATTCAGCAGGGGCTCTCGCTCTTTCTAGCCGACCAATTTACCTTTCTGCTCAATCTGTCCCAGCAGATGGTGCTCCCCCTGCGTGCCTACACATTCTGCCGCAATACCTAGGACCTCAAAGCGCTTTACTAAGTGCCTTTGCAGATCTTTGACACAACTACCTTCTATACTGCTCACAAGGACTCGATGCTTCTGGGCGGACTGCAACGTACCTACAGGACAGCATGGGAGCAACTCAACAGCACAGCAGAGAAACGGCATCAAAATCAGACTGACCTACTGAAACTTCAAGTTAGGCTACCAGTGTTCCACTTTCCATACCAATCTTTGGCTAAGAAGTCTCCAGCGCACTCAAAGTTTTAACCTTAACTAGTTACAGCATGAAAGATTTGGTAAGAAAACACTGCACTGTCTTTAGCTGTAAAGAGCAACTGGTCTTCACTTAAAAGTTGAGTTTGTTTGTTTAAGTGAATGGTAACCAGCAACTGCTCATTTCATCTCCTGAAGTCATAGTTTAGGCCTTCACACTCCACTTTGACATTAACCTTGGTATTACAAATACAGAAGAGGTATAAAATAAAATCTCAGCCACAGAGGTCTCTCCTGCCCACCCTTGCTCCCTCAGCCAGTCCGTTCTCATAGCGCTACTGACTTCTTCCAACAATTTCCACCTCCTTCTCCCCGTCAACCGCTTAGATTTCATTGCTCATTTATGTTCTTTCCAGCTCACTTCCCCTTCCCAGTTTTTTTTTTCCCCACACGTTTACAGAATGACAGATTAAAAAGAAAAATAGTAAATTCCCTAGAATAGTGCATCTGTCTTGTCCAGAATGATTTTTGCCTAGCTTCTGTCATTTCAGTCTACCAGACTCGTACTTTGGAATCCTAATTTGCTTACACGCACGATGCCTTATGATTTAAGCTGCCTCCAAGAGAGACTTCTGAGTGCAATGTCTGCAGCCTAGAGAACTCGGATCAAAAATTAATATCCAAAATGTCTAGAACAAAGATATAAAATTTTCAGGTAAGAAGATAATGGAAGTCCTTAATTTGACAATTGTTTTCTTAGACACTTCCCCCAGTTTGTAAACAGATCGTCTGCCCCACTAAAGAACCGGAAAGAAAGAAGTATCTCAGAGCGATAGTAAAGACCCTCCACTAAGCACAGTGGTCCTACCAGTCTTCCTGTTGCTTTGCAAATCTGGTTTCAGTAAGTGGCACGTTTGCTGAACAGGTAAAAAGAAGAAACCGAGACTGTTGCTAGTCCCCTTAGTTATCATTACCCAGTATGAAGTACACACCATGTAAGCTCACAGGATTACAGGCATTTAACATCCTCAGTCACCTTACCCAGTGCTTTCAAACAACGGAGCTACCCTCAGCGAAGCGGTGAAATCATTTCAGTCATTTCTTTGGCTCTACTTTAGTTTCAGAATAGTTTAGTTCTTCACACAAGTTACTGCCGTTGCCAGGCTGGTTTTCAGTATCATTCAAGAATCTTAAACTTATCGATTACAGATGATGTTTTCTTCTCCTTGAGGAACAGCTTTCAGTCCTCTAAAGCTGTTAAGTTCCTCCTCATAAACTAAGAAGTTATGGCTTTACAAAATACCTAGACTTACCTGGACTGGGATCAATATTTGCCAGGAGTTCTAGGTGAGGTCGAAGACGATTCAGGTTAGCTGGATCTCCAGTCCTCTGGAGAGCAATAGTCAATTCCTGAACACTCTGTGCAAACGAGGCTGGGGTCTGCAACTTAAAAAAATTATAATAATTAACTTTCTACAAGCAGAACAACCCTTGTGGTTTCTGAAGGCTACTCCATCAGATCACAGAGCTGCCTTCCAGAAACGAAGCAGAATTCCGCCCCCCACAAGCTGGTTTCAGCACCCTCTTTAAAAACCTCCTCCAGCCTTAAGGAGGCACCCTTTCTTTGGCATTTTAAGTTAAAATACAGCTCCAAGCAGACAAAACAACGGCTGGCATTACTTCCAGCAGCGTAACTTGTTTCTTTTCTGCGTTGCGCTGGCACTCAGAAAAATGCAAATATTCAAGACCCATTTAATTAAGATTCCTGAAGAGTCTAATATACCCAACTCCCGAATAGATTCGCATCCTGCTTTACACTAAGTACAGCAAGATGGTGGAAGGACAAAGACAGCTAACAGCGTTCCACTTACTAACACCACACAACCTCAGTATTTAAAAACCTGTTTTAACTCTACATAGATCCTTCAGGAGCCATCTGTCAGGACACCTGAAAAATCAGGTCAAATGCACAGATTCCTACCAGTTTATTCTTGAATCTAATCCTCCTGCATGGAAGGCAAAGCAATTGTTTCACAGCTTTTTTAACCACCCACCAGACAGTAAGGCTCAGTTCTTCCCACCTAATTTAGGTACTTATATGAGTTCCCTAATTTAAAATCCCCCTTGTCCTACATTCTCTCTGCAAAGAGCAGAGATCAGGGCATTTCCACAGGTCAGGTCACTTTATCTAAAAATACGTGTACATCTCTCTGACTTCGTTTAGGCGCAGACTCGGGGACTGACTGTCTTTCAACTTATGGACTAGCTTCCCATCTGGGAACAAACTATTACCCTGTTTTACAACATTGGCAGTGATCAGCTGTTTAGAAGGGACATATCCCAGCTGTGCAGTTAAGCTCTGGTCTCCTACCTACTGAAAGAGGTAAAGTAGGAGAAGAGGGCAGGACGGCAGAGGGAGCAACGTTCATTAAGTTCTAAATGTATATTCTCATTATTTAGGCTAAAAAGGTTTTTGAAAGAACAGCACAAACGATCAATGGGCAAGATGAGTACATCTGCACACCACTTTTCAATGCAAGCTACAAGTTTATATATCTACAAAAAGTTACAGACAAGCTAGACTGAGCTGATTTTAGGTGGCTTTACCTTGTCAATGATAGACTGCATGTGGGATTTGTGAGACTGGTCTCCATATAACAGTGAGGACCACTGATCCGGTGCAATGCGTAAACCTGCTTCCATAGCAATTTGAACTATTTGGGAATCGTGTTCCCTTCTCAGAGCTTCGTAAGTCCGGAATTCCTCCTTCAGTTGCATCAGGGAGGAATCCTCATCGCGCTTTGTCACCTAGCAGGGAGAAACCAGCCAAGTACAATCACGCAGGATAAGCCAGAGACGATGTAAAGCCCAACCCCATCAGCAACCAAGTTCTTCCTCCCCAAACAAGCTGAACTGCTGTCGTGACACTACGCAGTGAACGCCACCGTTATTTTCTACTAAAATAACAAGCTCCTTATAAACTGTGGATACTATGAAATGGGTATAAAATATAATTTACCCAGAATCTGACACAGATATTACCTCTAGTGTCATCTCTAGCGTCACACTTTCTAAATGCTTGTGCCCGTAACTACAGCATCCATACCTTAACTCCCCCAATCATGGGATTTTTTTTTGTACTGCAGAATTTTGTTTTAAGATTTAATTAGCAGCAACAAAGCATTTTTCTCCTCTTTTAGTGAAAGGACATTTAAGCTGAGCACAAAGGAATGGACCCAAATACTGCAAAGTACCATTCATAGCTTAAGTTTGTCTTATACAACTCTACTAGTAAACCTCATTCTGATATCACAGCGCCTCATATCTCTTTGTTTCTAACCACAACACCGCTCAATTAACAGAACTGGGGCTTTTCCAGCTTCAAGCCTCTTTTAAGGAGATAAGTTACACTGACTTATGTAAGCGTTTTGTTACGGTGCATCCATTAAACCTGGACAGACGCCAAGCTTAGCTTTACAGCTTAAAATTGCAATTTCAGCCTGCATTGTCTTCACAGATGTAGGACAAAGAACTCTCCAAACACATGTTGGACTTAGTGAGAAACACTTTCTATAGCTGCATATATTTTTTAGACACATTCAATGGCATGGGACAATGACAACTGAAAATGAAAAATAAAAACAGTTTTAGAAGTTGTGAAGGTGTATTAAAACTAATTTTAAGTTGAAGTATCTTTTTCCTATATGAAGAAATATTTTTCTGTGTTATGAAACTTCCAGGCAGAATCTTCATACCTTGAAGCACGAGGCTCTGTAAAGAAGCTGGACAACATGCCCAATGCTAGTTTTAGAAGCCTGAGGAAATCGCGGCTCCAGCCTCTGAACCACAAAGAGAACCAAGACCTTCCGTGACAAAGCAGATCCGTCTTCCAGAGCCAGCAGAACCAGCTTTAAAGCCTCCTCTTGCATTGCTGGGGGGAAAAATGCAAAGAAAAGGGAATAAGATGAGAAGAGACCAACAAAGATTCCTGCATTTTTCTTGTCCTTCCTTCCCCACAAATAAACATGGGAGATCAGCTACAAGCTATACGCACATGAAAAAAAGACATCATGAAAAAGGCAAGTGTAAGTACATAGATGGGAAACGGAGCCGAGTGAGAAGGGACAGGAGGAAGGGAAGGAGTACCACCCAGACTGTGATTGGGGAAATAGACAATACACTTTGAAAACTCTTATACTGATAACCAAGAAAGATGTACAGATAGGAGCAAAGAAATCTTCTTATCATCTGATACCCAAAAGAGAACAAGACAAAAGAGAAAAAAAAAGAGAAAAGAAAAGAGAAGAGAAAAGAAATCTAAGCTCCACACCCTATCCCAGCAGAGAAAGCTGACACGCTGTGGAAGGGCAAGGTTGGTAGTTCCCATGCAGGTAAAAGAGCAATCAAATAAATTAGGTGCTGTAGCACCAAATATTTTCCACAGCTAGAAAACAAGCCTGTCCTGTTCTTCCCAGTGGTGCAAAAGTAAGCATGCACTGGGCCCTCGTCCCATCTTCCTTCATTCGCTCCAGTGGCAAAAAGCTCCTATTTTAAGGAGACGACTTCATATTTCAAGATATTTGTTGTTGTTGCTCAACAAGTGAGCTCTGCAAGTTCAGTAACTGGACACCATCACATTTTTGGGAAAACTGATTGTTTCAGTACAGTCTATGAAGAAGAAATTCAATTTCAGATTATACCATTTTATAAACATATACCTTCTCGATTTCTAAGCACATAATGTTTTACAAATACATACTTACACAAAAATGTAACAAATCTCCCCCCAAACTGTTTTCTGTGTTTATTTCCCTAGCAAGGGTTGGGGGAGTCACGTCCAGTCACTTCTAGTGCCCTACCTTTTCTAGAAGGGTTTTGCTTCCTTGAGGAAAGAGCAAGAGGCAAACTACTTTCAATTTTATCTTTTCATAATACCAAAAGGGCAACGATTATTCTGAGTTTTATGGAAGACTTGCAAAAGCAGTAAAAAAATATGAGAAAGTCCATGACGGCAGCCCAATAGATATACTATTAATTCTGAAGACCTACGGTAAGAAGTCAAGCCACTGCCCAATAAAATCACTCAGGCAATTTCAGTAACAAGGATGCCCGTTTCTCAACCCTCCTCAATCCTGAATTGCTTCTAATACAGCAGCAGTATTGATCTGGATGTTACCTACCTGGCCCAAGGAACTGGCACCCTCTGGCTCTCACTGCCGCCCAGAGGTTGGAAGAGAGCTGCTGAGGATTTTGATGCTGAAGAATGAGTTCGGTAACTGTTCTTTCACCAAGTGACCGTGCCGCACGCATGGCTCGGATCCGTCCCTCTTCCTCTACTAGCTGGCAATGAACTAACGTCACAAGTTTCCTTTGCATGGGACGACTTAGCACGCTCTGAGTAGTGCTGTTAAGACCCACACCTTCAAAACAAAATGAAGCAAAAAAACAGATATTTCATGTTGCTTCTTCTCGTGCCAACTATCAACCGCTGCACTGGAAAATTACAAACCCAGCTCTCTCGATGTCGACTTTGTTAACCAGAACGTTACAGCCCTGGCATATCAAAAATCCATTGTTATCAGCTTGTTTTACTCAGTATTAAAAGCAAACAGTTTTGGGGAGTCCGCTTTCCCACATATATATGCCTTATGATTGATTGATTGGACTCTCTTAGAAGGCACACAACCACAGTGAATTCTCCCCCCAGGCTGGGGGTCTCTCCTGTAGTCTCCCATACGGATTTCCAGCTGCCTAACCACAGATGGACTCACATCGCAGTATTTTCCTTATGCTTGAGGCTTGCAGGGATCACATCCTTCTCTAACCATCTGTCCTTTTTCACAAAACATTAGTAGCTTACCTATATTTGAGCTCTCTATTGCTTTGGCCTAGCCAAACCAAACTGATGCAAGTTCAAAAGCGTTTGGGTGATGTGAATGAATACATTCACAAACGCGCTGGGATCCACTGAAACCAGGATAAAAACCAGAAACGACCTACTAGACAGACAGCTACAATACTGCTGTCGAGTTCGTTAGTTACACTCAGAGCCACGCTGGTATCACACTGCCCTATTTGGAAAAGCTTGAGAGAGTTTTTTGTAAAAATTCATTTTTGGAAAGCCGATGCTCGTGATGTTCACCTCTGTTGCTTCATTTGCTTCTCCGTCTAGGAAGGGTTGATTGATTTTCCAAATCCAGCACACGTAATATATATGCACACTACATACACTTGAAGTTTTGCTAAATTAACATTTTTCAAATGGACCTAATTGTTGCGTAAGACCTTGTATAACATAGGATAAGGTATTTTCTCTTGTATATCCTACATCCAACAGATTACTTCCTCCAGTTCATTTCTCCACCACAACAAAGCTGCATCCCTAGTTATCTAAGTAAAGAACAACTTCGGAAATAGCAGTTTTTACTTTTACTTAGCACAGGTCAACCCAACTTACCATGTTCATCTCAACTATACTGAGGCCAAACATCTCTGCCTTTTCTCAGTATTATTTTAACATAATGCCTTCAAAGATTTTTTTCCCCAAGTGAAAACATAACCTGAATACTCAGAAAGGTGATTCCAGTTTGATATTTTTAAAGTAGGTCTAGGTCAATTCTTCCAAACAGATCTACCTGTAATCATTTGGATAGTTTCTTATGCATCTTATGTGTTTCCGGTTTTCATTTTCAAAGGAAACAACACAGGAATTACCTCTCGCGCTGCTGAGTGGTTTGAGGTACAATGCTAATTCTTCCACACATTTTTTGCCCTCCTCATAATGCTTGGTATCTTCAGCTCCACTACACAAAGTAATTGGCTGCTGCTCCGGAACCTGAAGAGGTGACAAGGACATCCGTGATGAATATGCATAAACAAGCAGGAGTCATGCTTACAAAGACACACCACGTCGAGCTTATTAATATTAAGCATTTCCTGTTTCGCCTCCCCCTTCTCTATGATTTTTCTACATTAGTGAGCAATATTTAATTACTCACTTTCACGAGCAAATGACTCTTACCTCTCCCCACAAAAATCAGTTACAGTGAAGGTTAAAAAAAAAAATGCAGAAAAATTCATCAGCTTCAGTTTACCTCACAAGGCATAGGATCAGGCTTCTCTTATTTAGTGGCTGATACAAAATAAAACCAGAATGCTTATTCCAAGACAACAGACAGTAACACAAACATGACATTTCTTATGAACTTTTGATGAAGTAGCAACCATAATGAGACACTGCCAAAGCTGGCCAGCCACAAATCAGAATTACCCACGTTAACTCTGGTTTGCAGGAAGGTGTGCAGATCCTTATCTAGGACCGGGCAGCTCTACAATTATCTAGGAATAAGTGTCCTGAGCTCTTTGGACTGGGGGAGAGGGGGAATCTTATCAAATACGTTACGGCCTATTCTGAAGGGACCCAGTTAATCAAGCCGCAAGGCGACATTACCCTACACAGTGCACATGCACACACAGACAAGCCTTAATCTGATCTCACAGGCTAGCGAGTTTTGCTTTTGTAATGTTTTGGCTGCAGCATTTATTTCCTCACCAAGTCACCAAAAAAACGAGATCTTTCAAGAGATGTTGGACTTTTCTCCAAGTTCTAATTTTGCTTTTCTGCTTTCCCCCCAGTGAAACGCTGACTGCAGTGAACGAGTTGGGGGTTCCAGTGCTAGCGTTCACTAACACCGCCGTTCAGTGATCGACTCGCAAAACATGTAGCAGTAAAGAGAACCGCAATTTCTCAGAAGACTAAACACGAGTGCTTTTTGCATACGCTCCTGAAGTGAAAACACATCTCAGACTGCAACTTCTGCATTTCCAAACCAACCACTTTCCCAGTAGCAATAGTGTAATGCCAGTCCGGCATAGCTGCTTGCAGGGACCCACCAAGGGCCTCAGTCTTTTTAAAAGCACCGGCCTGTAACGCTTGAGCCAAAGGCAGCTGTGAACCTGCTCCCCTTTCCGTGTGACCCAGCCAAGTAAAGGAGGAACTTTATGACTGCATCAATGAATAGAAAATAGTGTGTATATATAAATATACACACACACACACACACACACACACACACACATTTTTGCCATGTTCTACGCATCCATTCATAGCGCTCGGAAGCGAGAAGCTGCTGAAAAGGATGTTTAAATAAAAGTGTTCTTGCTGCAGTCCGGCGATAATTTTTTCATTAAAGCCTCAATTTAGTATTTTTAAATGGCATCTCCTACACTGCAGCTCCCCCGTTTGTTTCATCCGCAGAGGGTATTTTAAAGCAAGGCACAAGAAAGGAATACTATTTTATAGCCATACTTTAAAGTCTTCCTCAAGTTTTTCTTTTTTTTCTCCAGACTCCTAGAAAATGTAGAAGTTTTAACATGAGTTACTTAAAACATCTGCAATTCCTGAAAAGCGAAAAATTCAGTTAAGCTTTCAGTTTTTATGCTCATTTGAACTTTATCCTTTTTCAGCTTGGACAAATAAAAGCAAAGTTGGAACGCTTTCTCCTGCAAAGATGCTTTGCCTTCTGCTTTACCGTCCGCTGCGTTTGACATAAAAGAACGCAAGCACGTAACGCTTGTTTGACGAAACCCAGTAATCGTCGTAAGATGCTCAACAAATTGAGTAAATAAATAACAAGTAAATAAATGGAGAGCTTGTATAATCAGTCCCTCGATACAGCTCCGACCACAAAGACAGGTGGATGACAGCGAGCGAAGAGAGGAACCCTTGCAACCGAGCCAGCAGCCCTTCCTAAACCCCGACGCAGAGCAAGAGGAGAACGAAGCGCGCAGAGCTGCGTTAATGGAACCGTTGGCAGTTTTGGACGCAACCACCAACACGTTTGGAGTAACGCTTCTCAGAGCGGCACACGCATTAAGGCGTAAAAACACGACTGCCCACGATTCAATAGATCCGTGCAGCCAACGCATTCGTAATCGCAACAGGAGCGGTGCCAGTCATGGCCACAACTCAACTCGCGTAACTCCTCTACATCTATATTGCCACCAAGATTTCCCATGAATAATTTTTGGCTAAGGATACATACTAGGTTTTTAGGTTACTACATTGTGGAAATGTCACACGCGCATTCACAGAGGGAAGAGCTAACCCAGCCCTGCTATACCGTGCGCGCACATAGACAACAGGGCAAAACACTAATCCCACCAACGGGGCAGGAGCTTTCCTACCAATCCTGATAAAAATAATCCATGCTTTAATTATACGATCATACTTTTCCTACAGCTTCGGCTAATCGCGTGCGCTCTCACGGCTTCTCTTTTTGACACCTACTGCAGAATTAAAAGTTACTAGCTGTGTAACTCTTGCTTTTAAACTTGGTGACCAAAACAAAGTCTTTAGGTTTCAAACATAAAATGCAATAATTAAGAGCTGACACTACCCAAAACTAGCATATTCAAGATAGTCTGGATCAGACACCTCCCCTCTTTCCTTTCAAAAGGGAAAAGCCAAAAAGAAAGAAATTTAATTCTATCAAGACAGCAAGGCCAGCCTGGATGCTTTCCTTGGACTACTACCTCTATACTTAATTTGTAAGGGTTTTTTGCCGCCTCTAAGTAAGAAAGCTTGGAGTAAAAAGAGATCTGGCAATTTTATTTTACAGCGGCCACAGCCAGAACTGTTTCAACAGCAGCAGCCTCAGCCGGACTGGTTTCTCAGGACCTGGGAAACGGAAACCTGAACACCTCCAGCGTTTGCTTCCACGTTCACAGATCGCCGCATCTGCCTTCCGAAGCCCCTGCCATGTTAGCAGGCTGCTTCTGCCCGGCAGGTCGCCCACGCAGAACCGGCTTACTGATCAAACAGAGCGCGTCGCGTGCGCCGGGGCAGGCGCTGCCCGTCTCTGCCCTGTTTACTGCCGCAAGGCATTTCGTGCAAATTTCAAGTTGCCGTCGTTGCTAGGCTCCAACGCTGCAGGGGCGCATGGAAATACAACTCCAGAGACGCCACATTCAGCAAAGGTGGCTTGGGATAGACGTGGGACGGGAAACACAGCGTTCAGCGCCGGATTTCTATCTGGAATTAAGGCAGATTTAGCATGCATCCACGCCAGCGCGCTGGAATGCCATACGCAGCACAACTCGGCCAGCGAGACACGAGGGCTGTCTGGGCAACTCACAGAGAGCTTCCCCCTCCACCAGAAAAAGCTGGCACAGAAGACCTTGCAAGAGCTAGTCAAGCTATTCAACAGCCCTGGCCGAGCCCGACACAGCGTATCTGCACATCGTTCCCATCTCTTCTTTTTGCGAAGGAAACTTCAGGATAAAATCTAAAAGGTTTGCACAACTGCACTTTTTGTAAGGCGAGGGCTGCAAGCGATTTGAGTTTAGCTTTCATCTTCAGCTGGAGCAGGCGTAGGTTGGAACAATAAAGCTGAAGATGCTTATTTTGTGGTTTTGGGAATCCTCAGGACAAGCAAACGGGTTTCTCCCGCATATATCGCGCAACTGGAGACGCGGTGCATCTCTCGGCAAACCTTACGAATAACTTGCCCCTCTGCTGGTGCTTTTGTATGCAGGTCCAAAACATGTCACCGTTTTAGAACTGGAACGATTAAAAGAGCAACATCTACCAAGAGGAAAAGGCAGTAAGCACATGACTCAAAAGACACAGGAGATGTGAATTTTTGTTCTGGCTCCGTCAAGGAATTGCTTTGAGACATCTCATGTCACGACGTGCTCTCTCACAGAGAGATCTTTCAAGCCCAAAGCATTTTCACTTCCCAATTGCAAAATATCCTTTTGAGAGCCTGAAGGACCCTATGGCCACTGCTGTCGACACTGCCTCTCGAGAACCTCAAAAGAGCTGCCCTGCCAAATGAGTTCATTATTTTCATCCTCAATATCCAGTTTTCTCAGACAGCCCACCCTTTTCACGGTTTTCACTGAAAACTACATTTATATAATACAATAAATATCTCCCAAGGGGGACCAGAACAAGAGCAGCAGAGTAATCTCAGATGTTTTATTAGTTTAAATTTGGGTTAACTTGCACGCCTCTGCCTTGGCAATGAGGCTAGGCGGCCGGGCACAGGAAGGCCGTCCTTCAGCACGACTCTTGCGGCTGTGGGAAGAGGCAGGCCTTGCGGGCACGAGGAGGGGGACCGGAAGAGAACGCTACAGCATCATCTCACACCAGGCCGAGCTTCTGAATCAGCAATTTCAGTGCAATTTGATGAAGGATGTCAGCTTGAGTCATCACTAACTAGCACTAGACGTTTAACTGGGCAGGATAGAAACACGTTAAGCAGAGCAAACCCCTTTCCAGTTTGAGACCTGTTCTCAAACGTTTTTTTGCCCATTTTTTCACCCCTTACAAATAGATGTTTTGCTTCCTGCCAAAAAAAAAAAAAAAAACAATGCCTATAGCCTTCAGTTCCTCAAAGTTTGTTGAACGCTTGTGCTAAGGACAACTTCTTCACAAAGAATCAGAGAATTCCTCTTCTGAAGCCCCTCGCTTCATTAATAGCTACAACGCAACACAAACATGCCAGTAACATAAGCCCTACAATAGTCATCTTCCTCTTTTTAAAGCGCCGTGAGTTAACCGGACTCCGCCTGTTCTCTCGTCATACACACGATTCCCTTGTCGAATGCCTCCAACCGCATTCATCGTGGCCGGCGGGACACACAGACACAGAAACTAAAGCTACCACAGGAATTCCTGGCACTTGATGTCACCTGCTAGGAACGTGCACGCTGCTGCTTCACATGCTGCGGAAAACAGGAGGTCAGAGATTAGATGACAAATCCATGACTAAGCACCTTCAAAACACAGGCCTGGTGAATGTTTAAAATAGTTACGCGGTAGCTCGAACTGTTGAAATTCAAGGTCTCATTCCCTTCGAAACTGGCTTAAGGGATTTCTTCTGTACCTAACCATCTTCAAAAGCAAGTTATTCTACGAATGATCTATCTAATAAAGCCTTGTGTCCACCCGGCTCTTACGTAGCTGAACATACTACACGTGTACCGGACTGCCCAGCC
Source organism: Struthio camelus (assembly GCF_040807025.1). Classification (NCBI taxonomy): domain Eukaryota; kingdom Metazoa; phylum Chordata; class Aves; order Struthioniformes; family Struthionidae; genus Struthio; species Struthio camelus. The sequence continues at coordinate 4,841,136 of NC_090949.1, forward strand.
ACCGCCTCCCAGAACAGATGCTGCAGGCGTTGTTGATGTGTACCAGACCATAGCAGGGGGAGCAGAAATTGGACTCTCTGCAATCCTTAATTTTCCATGTGAAGTTTGGCTATAAGCCGGGCAAGAGGTTTCGTTTTTGTAAACAGATGGGAAGGCGGAAAACTGAGAAACGGACTGTAATTAAAGTAAGGAATCAATTCTTTTCACAGCTAAAAATAACAAAATCTACATACAGATAAAATGCTATTATCAGAGAAACGGGTTACCGCTTCCTCTGGTGCCTCTGTGACAAGTTTATCGTATTTTCCCCAGAAACACAGCCCTGCTGTTATGTCACCCGTTGTGCCTGTGCTGAAAGCCACCCAGCACGACTTGCCAGGGAAGCCCGCCGTCGCTGCTAGCGACTCTGCAAGAGATTTGTTTCTTCAAAACGTCTGTTTCTCCTCCCTTGCCTCCAGCAAAAAAAAGACAGGCACAACATTTGTGTGTGTGCGAACTTCTTGGAAACCTCCCCAAATGGGAAAAGAACAAACCGTTCTTTTTTCCCCCAGATAAAAGCTTTAATCATGTTGTACTACTTACCTTCCAAAACGAAACCTGTTTTTTGGAATTCATCTTTTAAAAACATATTAAAGGTCTTCATGGACTCAGGTGCACAGAGGTCTGCAGAAGGGTAGAGGTGGCTAAAGTCACGTACACCCCTCCTGAAACTAAACCAAGGAGTGGAACAAGAAAAGGGCTTTGTGTGGCTATGAAGGGTGGTAATACTACTCATATCTCATAAGCTGGCTCGCCGCTCACAGATCTTGTCTGCTGATGTGTACCAGAGAGAGCACACCTTCTTAACGGGACAGAGCGCAAAGTTACGGGACTTTCTCAGAACTACTCTCTTCATCCTTGACCAAACCCTTTTCGGTAAAAGACGTCAAGAAAGGCTTTTTCTAAGAAAGAGAAAGCCCAGGGGAAAACCGCAGCTATTTTTCCCGTCCTTCCCAACAAAGTAGCGCAATTATTTTACAGCACTCCAGAGGCGAGGGAAGAGGAGGGAAAGAGGAGGCAGGAGGGTGCGTTACATGGAATACTGTACCGCCCTGGGCCTCGCTCACTGGCACCGGCACGGCTAGGAGGAAAACGCAAGCTGCTCTCAAGAGGAAAGCGCGGGCTGTAAGAAAAAACCGGCTAAGATCACTGGTGAGTGTTTAGGTAACGTTCACACGGTGCAACACCACAGCTTTGTGATCCTTTCAAAGCAGACGGCTGCTGCAAGCCGCTCTGCTGCTCTCCCGTCGCCTTCTTCTGCAAGTCTCGTGCTGCTAACCATCAGCCAAAGCGGGCAACCAGATACCACAAACTAGCTTACAGAAAAAATCCTAACACAGAAAAGTTCAATTTAACCTGGTTCAATTCCCCTCGCCAGTTCACTACCCAGCTGTAGAAAGGCTTGTCGCAGTGAGCAGGATACAAGCAGGAACGAGTGGTAAAAAAGGGGAAAAGGGAATACTGTCTCTTTTGACAGCAGGAGCAGCTTGAAGTGACCATGCAATCAGGGCGTAAGAATCTGGATTGCATAAAATACAAAAAGGGAGCGTTCTTCCCCTATAGGCAAGGGGCCTACGACGCACAGAAATTGTGTTGTTAATCCAAAACCTGAACCTAGAGTTCAGAGGGCTCTTAAGACAAAATATAACACTATCGCAGAACTTTAAATTTAGGCAAAGACCAAGTTAAAGCTATGGCACAGCTTCTTACAAAGCGTAACAAACACGCACACGCAAAAACCAACCCTCGGAAGGAAAAACATTTGTCCACATCATACATGTGGACATTCGGACACAGCTGGAACTACTCTAGATACTTCCTCTAGAGAGGAAGGAAGAGGATACAGTGCAGCAAGGGAGAAAGAAGAGAATTACAATATTCATTTATACCATCACCCCTGAACTTCACATTGCTTGGAAACCCTTCAAAGATGGCAGCATATACATTAGAGACATGGCAGCACACAGTGCAATTACCTTCTCCTGCAAAGCAGCATGAATCACTAGGACAGGCAGAAACGAAACTTAATTTTCAATCTTTTGATACAGCTTCTAGACCAACACATAGCAAGAGAACAATAACAAGCCACCTTTGGTTTGAAAAAGTGGCAGAAACACATTTGCGTCTCTAAGGCACAGTATCTAACCAAAAGGATAAAAACAACTTTCTTTTCACCTTTTATAGCTCCTCCACAAGACAGCCCAAAACCACAGTGCCTAAAAATCCAACTCTTTTCCCAGAATATGCGTCTTACTGAATTTTCTGCTGCCTTTTCAACTCAGCTGAGCCCAGACAGGGAAGCAAAAAACGGCAAAACAGTAAGCCGTCTACAATGTTTGCATCCCTCCTGCATTTTTATTTCTCACCCGTGAATTAGATATGGTCTTCCCTCTTCTCCCCAACAACCCGATCCATGATCCTGTCCAGCCTTGAGAGGTATGGCTCACAAGAAACTACCAGTGACCTAACCACGTGGTTTCACGATAAGCTTATGCCAACTTAAGTCTGCGCTGCAGCCGAACAGGAGGAGACCCTGCTTTCCACTGGCCACACGTCCCTGCCCCTTTCCTCGGGCTGGCATCAGCACTGGTGCCCCTGCAGCAGTCATCCAAATCACATCACTGATTCAGCTGACTTGAGGCAGGCTCTTCCCTTTCAGCTGTATGGATTTAAATTAACATAGGTCCTCTCACAAAAATCACACTTCCAGGGCAGTTTCAAATTAAGGCAGTACAATGGCTGGTACCAGAGGGGTCTATTCCACTTCCCTTTCCCTCCCTCCTGCTTCGCTGGCACCTCATTACGTGTCCGCAAGCTGAATCAGATAAAACAACTAATCTACCACACCGGAAGGATGGCTTTGCACGAGATAACTGATTCAGTTCATCCTTTGAGTGCAATACAGCCAGATACAACTTGCAGAAGAACGAAGGGAACAGAATCATCCCTTTCTGGTGGTAGCCGACAGTTAGGCTACATTAGGTATAATGCAAAAAAATCAGTCAAAGGTAGAAGCAAGACTGATTTAACTACTGCTCTGGGCAGCTCTGTTACAGCGTGTCATAGGCCTAAAACCTGTAACCTTGAAAGTTTGTCTACGGAAAGGCAGACGTCTGCTCTACAGCCTGTTTACGCAGAGCTTTATTCATGAAATTGTCTCCCTAAATGAAAGAAGAAAAATGATGTAGAAACAGTAAAAACAAACAAACAAACAAACAAGCACTGCTACCTGAGCACCCACTAGCTGCAGCAAGGCTGAATTCACAGGAAGGAGTTCAATGTCTGTATTGATAGTGGTCTGGTCAAAAGGGCATGCCTTACGGTGGAGCTTGTTGAGGCACATCTTGCAGACGGTGTGGCCGCAACCCAAGCTGATGGGCTTCCGGATCGTTTCGTCGAAAGTCTGTGTGCAAATTGGGCAGGAGAGAAAATCCGTCCATTGTGGAGCTTGTACAGGCATTGCTTCAGGAGTTAATTGACAGGACAAAAATCTAAAGCACAGATTCCACTGGAATCAAAATTTTTGAAAAAAAAAAAGTCTGTTTGTTTTTAAATATCTTCTGTAAGTACAGACAGTCAGCACATAGTGTGAAACATAACCTGAAAGAAAACAGACACATAAAGTTAGCATTCTCCATTGGAAAAAGCATTTGAAATCCCTTCTGCTATGTAAATATCACTTGTATAGCTGAAGCAGGAGTGCGTTCTGAGATTAAAATAGAGGACTGAGTCATGACTTGTTTTAATTCCAGCTCTTCTCTGGCACTGGAAAAGCCACTTAAAACTCCTTTTCTGTTGTTATGCAGCTTTATTAAAAAAAAAAAAAGAGTTATCTATCTTCCTGAAGTTATACGACGAGATTAATTAGCTTTTGGGTTTTATGCTCTCTTATTTCTTTACAAATGAGCCAATTAACATAAACTAGACATGAATCAAAAAATAAAAAAGACAGTTTTTAAAACACTGCTGTGCCAATTCCACTAAAACAACATTTTCAGTATTCATTAAAAGGTTAAGTAATTTTGCTTAGATAAGGCTTCCTCCAAAACCCACGTCACAGGCACGGCTTCTCCCGAGGTCAGCAGGCCCTGGACCGGGCACCCAGAGGCTCTGCGGAGAGTCTGCAGCACCTCGACCTGACTCAGGCTGACCCATACGGGGTTGCACTGTGCCATATGGATTTATCCACCCACACCTCCATACAATACAGCGTACTTCGGCATCGGTAACGTGCCCTCAGTCCTCCCAGCAAGCGACTCCATCCCCAAAAAGCAGGGGGAAGAGTTTTCTAGAAGCCACTTTCCAACTCCAAGAGTGACAACCATTTCCCAAGGACCCACTTCTAACCCTGATTTATATGGTTCCTAGTGTACCTACAGGTTATACAGACAGTCAAATTCTCCAAGCATTAACAGATTGCACAGAAGCACTGCAACAGAAAAGGACCGGGAAGGATTTATTACTTGTCACTTTTGCATTATTTTGAATTGAAATGCAAAAGAGAAACATATTACTAATTATAAGGCAATGGAAGTAATCCTTTGAGTCCAAAAAATAAAATAAAATAAAAATGAACCAAACTACAGTTGCTTCACATGTGTGACGAGAAATATAAAAGAGTAAACACGATGGAGAGATGAAGTGATTTGAAAAGAATCATTATCAGAAGGCAAATCAATAGTGAAAAGCCTTTTTTTGCCTGGCTTACTTTCTATCACCAGTGGAGTTAGCAAAAAGTAGTGCTGGTTGTACAGATGTACTCCCAAACAGATTTTTTCTAAATCAAGAAGCAAAATACATTTGAAAAGTCAAACATATTAGTTTTACTCTCCCTTTGGCTTAACTTTCATACCAACGAGTGGACTTCGCTTGCTATTATCTGTTCCAACGGACAGAAAGTTATTCGATGTGCAAAACCGCGGCCTTTTATCAAACCTTAGTTTAACACAACCCAAACAATAAAAATCTCAATCTTCTAAGTAGAAGCGAAAAGAGAAACTTCAAGTTAGAACTTGTGCAACTCACAATCAAAGTATTTTAAAACAACAACAGAAGCCTGACGCTAAAACAGAAAACCCGAAAAGCCTCAGGCTTTTGTTCCAGAATTTTGTGCAACGGCTGTTCACAGTTAAGCTTTCAGTCATGTTTTATCAACAAGGCATCTAAAGCTTATTTCTAAAGCTAGTAATAATTTATTTCTCCCATCTTCAAAAGACATCTCCGTACAATCCTATACGGCCACTGTTTAGCGGCTAATAAGGAGTCGATAAGAAATCCATACTAGCCAGCAACTTGAGGAGGAGGAAGCCCCACGTTTAACTCTACTGCTTCCATCATACAACTACAACATCTGTTGAGTTTGTTCAGGCTTTTTTTTTAAAGTGACATTGCTAAGAGTAAACCAACAATTTTTTTTTCCCTCCATCTTGGTAGCAGACAGCCAAATCATCCTGCTTACTGCCATATCGGCGTATGCCAAAGGAAAAGCAGTTAAACATGCGAGTTACTTGACTGAGCTAACTGCATAAACCACCCAGAAATTTATTTCCAAGCTCTTTTTGTTTGTTTGTTTTTTTACTACACACTTTGGTACCAAGTATCCCATCTGCAATCACCCTCTGCAAACCAAACCCGTTGTAGGAATTACCTTGTTACTCTACAAAAATCTTTTTGCAAAGAGCAGTTCCCAGCTTAAAAATCCAGTGCATGTATTATCGTGCTATGAAATATCATTTGAGGTTAAAAAAATTAAGTACTCAATCATATCGCTTCCTTTCCACCACAGCAGAACTAAAATATCCACCGCCAGTTTCCCAGACGCATCTGCAGCTCAGAAACAATCTGAACCACCTGTTTGAAACACCGATTACCAGCCATTATGTTGAACTAAGCGTTACAAGGGTAGTTTATTACTAATAGAGGAAATCTAAAGACAGGAGTTAACGTGGAGCTATACCTACTCGCAAATGGACGTGGACGCGAGAGACACCACCATCCCAGGCCCTGAACCGGAAAGGAGTTGAACGCACTTGACACGCGAGTTCGCTTATTAAAATAAACATAGACATGCTCATACCCATACATCTAGCCACTTCAGACAACTAGGATAATGAATTAGTTCATATTTATTTACAGTCCAAACCACGCAGAGAGAAGTTTTGAGTTCTCCAGTCAGGGGACGGACGGAGGGAGGAATCAGTGGGATCACCGATCCCTTACCAAGGCAGGTCTCTGGAGGCTCCACAACAAAAGAAGTGAATCTTACGCGCAAGCAACACTCTCCGAACAGCCCCAGTTAGCCCAAGTCCGAGGGCTCGGCCCATGGCAGGCGAGCAGGCGCAAGGAAAGGGAGGAGGACCCGCAGCCCCAGGGCAGGAACCGCCATGCGCCCCCCCGCTGGCGACAGCTCCCCTTCCCCGCGATGGGGCCCGGGACGAGGTCGCCGACGCCGGCCTAACCGCGGACGCCAACTGCTGCCTGGACGCCAGAGGAAGGCCAGCGACCGCGCTGACGATAGGAAGCGTGGCTGGGAGAAACCTCAGGAAGTCATCTCCTTCAGCACGGCCTAACTGCCGAAACGGACGGCCAACTGGCTCCGTCCAGCCAACCTTCTCCCCCAAGGAGGAAAGAGCAGCGGTTCGAGCAACGAACGCGGTAATAAATCTCCCAGATGGGTCAGCACAGAGCGGGGGAATTCTTCTGGTCCCACGCAAGACGGGAACGGCTTCGCAGGAGCAGGCTCGCGAGCTGAAGGCAGCCAGGCCGGCACAGGACCGCACGCCACTGCCGCCGCCGCGGCCTCCCACCGTCACGGCTGCAGTTTCCCCGCTCCGTCTTCGGTCGTCAGACAAGGAAGCAGCATCGCGCGCTGAGATACAGCGGGCACAAAGCATATAGCTGGGGTTTATATGTAAGAAATGAAGCTGGGAAAGATACGCATCTTTTTGCGAGGTTTGTGACTTGGGATGGCCCTGGAAATAGCGGGAAGCAAGTATGCCCTAATGTCGAAGAACTACTTAAAACACATGAGAAAGGATAAGCTGCAAAGAAGTGATGGAAACGGACAGTTTCATTACTGCAGACCGCTACTGAAACTACTATCACTGGAGGAAGAGAAGAATTCCTCGTACAGATTAGACAGAAAAAGCATATATGTAGCTTCATGGTAGAATACTTGCCAAAAAAAGGACTATGTACCTCTCCAGCATGATGCCAGAGGTATGCAATCTTATAAGCAAAAAGCAAAGAATTCAAAAGGTATTTACAAAGACTTACCTGGGTAAAAAAAATAATAAACCCATTCCACTGTCCCATAATATTGATTTTTTGTTTTTTTTTTTTTTTAACCCCACCTTCTTTAGCAGCTACGAAAGATTTTGAGAACAGTTTTTAGTACTTTGAATATGCACTTCTGTGCACAAGTGAGGATATTAAAGATATGCCAGAAATTAGATCAGAAAATACAAACACTCCACCAAACATGAGAATTTGGTACGTTAAGCATGCCTTGCCTTTTTATCACTAACTCTTCACATAGGGATTCCTGTTTGCTCAATTAAATAGGCCACAACAGACCTGAGGCCAAACAACAGGCAGGAGCTCTCGTGTCTTACAGCTGGAGCAAATGTTATCATTAGCAAGGAAATGACCACTTTCCATCACCTATCTGGCAACCAGTTATTTTTGATGTCAGTTGCTAATACTGCTTTAAACTTTAGAATGCATTTTCGCTTCCCTACAAAAGGGTAAAAACCTCTTTTTTTGCATGCGGGTTTTACTACCACCCCTGGTTCATTTTAAGACTCCTGCTCACAGTTCCTGCTAATAGCATTGGGGGAAAAAAAAAAAACCCAAAAATCCAAACACATACACAGGACAAAAATCAGAAGACAAAGAAGTTGTGATTAAGAATTCAGAAGTCCCAGACATCTCTCTTGGATAGTACGTTGGAACCAGAGACATGTAACACACCTCTATGCACGTCTCCTTCTCCTGCGTAGCCCTGCATGAAGTGGCTTTCGTCCAGTGAGAAGAACTTTTAAAAATTCCTCCTCTCCTCTGGGTCCTTCCTTTCTCCCCGTTAAATCCTGCACACTCCCTCTGCTGATCCCTCCCCCCGAAACGTCACGCTGCAGCCAGATCAGCGACCCGTCTGCGCGGGTACCCTGCCAGGGCTTCAGAGAAAGAACGAATAATTCTGTAAACCACGGCGCCAACCGTCCAGCGTTTGAGCACGTTCTTTATCCTGCCCGACCAGACCGCGGCGGGTTAACTCCCTCTTGGGTCCCGGCTGCGTGACCTCGCGGGTGGTCACAGCCTCTCCACAGGTAGCTAGAAAGCTTTGCAGATCCATCCTTGAGAGTAAAATCTGGTTTTAAAATTCAGAATTTTTAAAATTTCGGCATCGAGTTTCACACACACTAACGACCCACGGGAAACCTCCCTTTTGCTTCCAGTCAGAGCTCCGCTCCCTTTAAACGAACTGCACTGCCCGGGTCCTTCGGCAGAGGTACCGTGATTCAGCCGCCTTTCCCCACAAACACGTTATTTGGGCCGTAACTTGTGCTAGCGCAGACGTATCACGTGCCGCTTCATCCCGCGTCAGCTCGCACCGCTCTTCCCCGGCGGCCGGCGCTCACGTTACAGCGCGAAGCAGATGACTCAGCACCCTCCGCGCCGCTCAGCCCGTTTCGGGAGAGCGGCTGGGAAGAGCGTTACCTGCTCCCACGTCTTCGCAACCAAGAGCTCCTGCCGTGGTTAGCGGTGAACAGATAGCAAGGTTTTGTTTTTTTTTTTAAAAGGCTAAAGCAGCTCCCCGCCGCCAAGACAAACTCAGGCTTGCCAACCGATCTGCTCACGCAGACACAGCTCTTGGCTATTCTGTAATTTAATCTAATAGAGATAATACCTTTTCATTAATTCTTTTAAAAGACTCTTACTCCACTACAGCAACCAACGTTTCTGGAAAAGACTCGCCTAGGCAGAGAGGCGGCTCTCTCTCACGCGGCTAGCCAGCGCTTTCCGTATCTAGTTCCACGGAAAAGCCTCTTAAAAAAAAATATAATAATAAATAAATAAAAACGCCTGATCAGAGAAGAGTAGGTAGAAGGAAAAGCTTCTCACCTCCGCCTGCGGAGCTCCATGGAGAGCGCTAACGCGCTGCGGCGCAGAACAGTATTTCCGATGTATTTGGGGAGTTTGTTTCCCCTCCTCCTGGCTGCCGACGGCGGAGGCTCCTCCGCTCACTTCCTCGTTCCTGCCCGCGGCGGCGCGCGCGCCCGTCGGCGCAGCCCCGGGAAGGCCTGGGCGCTCGCCCGCGGCACAGGCCTCCCTAACAGGAGAGGCTCCCACCCCGCGCCAAAGCCTGGACGTTTGCGCGCACCCTGTGCTCCCGCCCGCCTTTCGGAGCGACGTGCAAAGGGCTCCGGCGGCCCTTTCACAGGTCACTTGGGGGGAGGGGAAAAAAAAAAAAAAAAGAAGAAGAAAAATTCAGGAACATCACCCCAATTCTGTCCCGAAGCTCAGCTAAATCAGACTGAAGATACGCTTTCAGTTATGCTCAGTAACGTGCTTTGACCGGAAAAGAAAAGGAAGAAATTGATCTACTTTCACGCTTAAGTCCCTCAGTCACAACCCTAGCGCAGGTCCTGCCCAACAGAGGATCGAACAGCGATCGCGAGACAGCTCTCTCAGCTCCGCGACATCCTGGAGGCACGAGCCCACGTCTTACTCCAGACGGGGGACCTGCAGAGTGAAGGTCGCTCGTGATCTGCCCGGTGTTTCGCAGCAGACCGGGATCGACACCTCCTTCATCTTCTTCCTGACCTCTCGTCCTCAGGCCACATTCGCTGGCTAGTCTTACACCTCTGGGGTCAAGAGCATTAAAAGCCCACACGTAGGTAAAGGAAGCTTAATGCTCCACCTCCCCCTTCCAAAAAAAAAAAAAAGCAAAAACACAAAACAAAAAACCACACACCCAAACCCGCCCGTAGCTCTAACAGACGGTGTATTTTCAGGGAAGATACACATGACTAACTAGCTTCATAATTTCCGTTTGCTACTATATAGCCTCTGCAGTTTATTTAAAAGAAAAGGAAAGTGACCAACCTTTAACAGTAAAAGGTTTCATGGTCTATCACAGAGAGAAAAAACAAAAAAACAAAGGTTTCTTCCAATCTAACTCCAAACGGACGGCAGCTTCCCCCAGGGCGCCAGCAGCGATGCCCAGAGAGCGTTCCTCTCGTTCCCCCTGGGCCTGGACTGACCAGTCGGTCACTGAATTGTCAGGAAAATCAGGGCAGAACCAAACCCACGAACAGAAGAAAGGCAGAAGGGACCTACAATACCCACGGCAGTTTTCAGCAGAGTGACTATGACCTGACCTTACCGAGTCCGAGGCCTTTCCCAAGTCACCGGGGAAGGAAGAGAGCGCAAGTCTCCATACCGCCTGGGAGCCGGGAACGAACAGCGTCTCCGACTCCTTACCCGCCGAAGCAGCGCTCTCCCGCGCGCCTTTCAGAGACCTCAATTATCCAAGGCAACGTAGCAACCGCGAGGTTTTCCCCTCTTACGGAAAGGGCTTTTGAAAGCTAATGATTTTTAGCCACACGTTTGCAGAGAAAGTACATCGTGAAAAGGACTGTGATACTGGCCTCAGCAGTTTTGGACTTTCAGAAGGGGTAACCTGCAGTTACCTGACGAGGACTAGAATTACGTGCTCCAGAGTTGAAGAGTATACTTTGGAAAAAGGAGGGGGGAAAAAAAAAAAAAAAAGATCTTGTTGCCACAGCAATGCCTTTATCGTTTATTAGATGAGGGTAAATAGACAAGAATCATTTCCTTAAAACCCAGCTTAATTCACTGACATAGTGAGCATAAAACCAACCTAAAAATAAAACAGAAAATTAGAAAGTGTTGCTTACTGCCCCCTCTCCAGTAACAATTTCTCTCCCAACTTGATTCAGCAGCTGTAATTGTGCTTTGACGTTAGAGTGGCATTATAGCTGTAATAACACTATTGTTATTTCAACATGAAACAATGAGAGAGAAAGAAGGTCTGGCTACAAATGCTTGTCAAAAAAACAAACAGAAAACAGCCTCCAAACTGTAATACATCCTTTAATATTCCCCCCCCTTCCTGCCCCCCAGCGAACTTTTGCCAAACTTGGATTTTTGGGGTGCTTCTTGTTTTTTAAAGTTTATTGAGAAAACGTTACTGCAAACGTCTCTATGACGGCCTTGAAAGGCCTGAATCGAGTCAACCCGATCTGAACTTCCTTCCTGCCCCAAGCAGCTATGTGAAGGAACTCGGTAACTTTTGCTCCTATTCTACTTACGTACGTTCACGTCAAGAGTTAGCATTACAATATTCACTCTTAGAAAAGGTTTTGGTTGTTTACAAACTACCTCCTAGATATTTCTGAAAACCCCAGATGGCCAAAATCCCAGGTGTACTAGTAAGGAAATGCTGAAAAGCAGTGTAAAAGTGAATAGATCTGCTACTCCTTCAGCGTGGCAAAGGAGAGTTTTCCATTTCAAAGAGTCTTTGAAAAGGTAAAATGTAAATGTAAAACCCCATTTTACCTCGAGCATTACACTTTCAAAAAACATAAAGAACTAGTAACGAATATGTTAAGTTGTCTGTCCGTTTGAAAGCTTTGGCTCAGAAGATGCTCTCTAGTGATTTTCTTTATTTGATTTGGAGTTGGTTTGTTTTTCAGGACAAAGAGATCCACCACTTCCCTCGTCAGTAAATGCTACTACCCCCATTTTAAAAATAACTGTCAGCAGCATCACGTTAATAACTGTTAACTTAACAGTAACCTTTAATAAAGCTTCAGTTTATTCAGTATACGCAATTTATTTTGAAGACGGCATTCAAATATCAAAAGAGTAATTTCATAAAAGCACAAAGTTATCCACAAGCAGTGAAAACAACTGATGAACTTTTGAACAACAGAAAGGTGCCAGCGTCTTGCTTCTCTGCTTGGCTTTTAGCTCCTGAGTTTGTTTTGTATACAAAACATGAGATCCCTTCTTGTGATCGTGTTGTCTGTAAAATAACCTCCAGAGTACTGTGATGCTATTTCAAAAGACATCTAGTTTGCCGGTGCCTGCTTTTCATCACAGCAGGAGCTCATAATGAAAAATATTTTTTTCCCCTCGATCCCACCTATAATTCTGTACCCTGATATCTCTTAAAGGTTTCAAGACGGAATTAAAGTTTATCAGCTTCAGGAATTCAGTTACTCTATTTAAGGCAACCTCTCCAACCAACCATGCGATATCTTGCCTGCATTAGTAAGAAACCGTACGGCACCATCCACTGCGGAGAAAAGACGCACGCTTGAAAACAGCTGTCAAACACCATTCTGCTTCCTCCAACGGCGCAACGCTCAGTAGTCACCTTCAAGAAGTGGAGGTAGGCAGACTGAGGAGGTAACGGTGGAAGATAAGCTAGGTTTTCAGCTTACTTCTCTCAGAGCGCAGCTTAAGCCTAGCTGGACTTGTCCCAACTAGAAAGAGAGTATTGTTCAAAATTGTTCAGTGCAACTACCCGAGCTGTAAGCAAAGAGCAAACCGTAGCCACTACCGACAAGCGATACAGCAGACAAGGCTTAAGAGAGCAACACCAAGCCTCTCTAAACAATTAATCTACGCTTCAAAAGCGATGCTTCGCAGCTAAATTCAACCAGTGTTTCTCGACAGTGCAAGTCACGCAAATACAGTCAAAACCATCATCTTAGCTGAACGCAGTTACAGTACTGAGCAAAGCGCTATCTGAAGAAGAACGAATGCTGTAGTGGCCCATTACTCAAGTTTCCTTACCGCCCCTAAAGCCAGTTTCAAAAGAACAAGCCATCATGCAAACGCCACACAGCAGCTTACAGAGACCAGTCTAAGCCAGCTAGTCCCCTATGGCTACTCCTGTAGTAGCTTCACCAGTAATAATAGTGAGAATATTAAGATAAAGAATAGAAGTTTCACAGATGATTATTCTACTTATTTCCATGATGCAGCCTTAACCAATACCATCATCTCTCTTTTTGGAGAAGACATCTGGTGCGATATTACAGGCTGCAATTGTTTTAATAATGTAACCTAGCCCTAAGGCCCTGGGGTCATCCAAGGTTAAGACGCACTCACTGCAGAAACGGCACTGAGCCTGCAGTTTCAGCTCTGCTGCAACTGTGGCCTTAAAAAAAAAAAAAAAAAAAGAAAGAAATTAAGCTAGTCAACATACCATTCAAGATTTTCTCCACACCTCTGAGCTTAGTTTTGCTGAAAAAATTCACACTGTGCAGCATGGGCAAACTTGCTCATCACTTCTAAGTAGTATTAAATTACCATTCACACAGGGCTCAGTCTTTTAACATCAGTAGGAGAGGTCACACAACTGTTGCTGAAAAGCAGGTTAATTCAGGTACTTCTGACTCAGAATGTAATTGAGCTTCATTTGCTTTAAATGCTACTGGCACCTAGTGATTCAATTTGTAGCAAGGCTAAAAAGAGCAATTCCAGAGGCCAGAAATAGCCTGGGGTGAGGCACTCACTCAGAATGAGATTTTTCATGTAACCTTCAATTATAAGGGGAAAAAAAATAATAATAAAAAAAAACACACATTGCTGCTTTGGTGTTAGTCTCACTTACCTTCTAGATTTATAAATAGTGTCTTTTTTTTTTTTAATACAGCTTTGTAAGATCATTAAAAACAGTACTCATGTGGTTTTAGTGAGTGGAAACAAAAGGCTCAAGTCTCAGGGTTTCCATTAACCACCTACTCTTATCCAACAACAGACATTTCAGAGCTTAACCACAGAAAAGAACGCTGCTTCAAGTTTTTGGATTTTTTTTTAATACAGAACAATGCGAGACAGTCCTGTATGAAAGAAACACAGCAATCCATCAAGCTCAAACATCCCATGGATCCTCTTATCAGTAAGGGATAAGAGCTATAATTACCTTTGGCAGGAGTGTGAATTCAAATAGGAAAAAAGAGTATTTTTCAGCCTCTTCGTAGAGGCTTTGAATTATAAACCCAGTTTTAAGAGCTTAAGTTACATAACTTGAAAATCATCCAAGCCAATGAGTAAAATATAATCCCAGGGAGTTACCAATTAAAAGTCCACTGCCAAATTGATGAACTGGCTAAATCCTTTGCTACTCATACTTCAGTCTTTTCAAATCAGTTCCATTACAGACACATGATTTTGTCATTTAGAAGAAAAGTTCTCATATTTACTGCTTACTCAGCATGAAGCTGTTTTAAGTGGAACAGTCCATGAAAACCGATTTTCTCATTCTCAGTTTATAATGGTAAGTATTAGAAGGCTTATTAATCTCTGAAAAAGTATTACAACTATATTTTAGCAGTAGCAGCTACTGGAATGGTGTAAAAAAAAAAGGGGGGGGGGAGGCATTTAATCTTGCACTGTGTGCCAAAGTTTGACAAGTAAAAAGTATATAGTTCTTCCAGGCATGCTGAACTAGTCTATCTTTTTTTAAAGCAAAGGATAAACTGCTGTTAGGGAACTTTATTCACAGAAGATCAGACCTCGCTTATGAAAACTAAGGACAGGAAGACACTTAAAAAGAAAATAAGAGTAGCTCCCCAGTCAAACCTCTTTGACTCCCCTTGGCTGTTTTCACTGCCATTGAGAATCTTCCTCGAAGCGGTCACAGCCCACCAAGAGCTTTTAAAACAGATATCATCAAAGAGACCACAAGCGTCTGGGCCCTTCATACACCCCGATTACAACGCTACAACATTTCAGTGCCTTGAGAATAAACCTGACAAGTATTGTACAGTTGCCGCACGCATGGACTACACAGAAAGCTACTTGTCTCTAGTTTTAAGTTTCCTTCTTTTAGGGTCAAAACAGAACGCGTGCGCTTAGCTGCCAATCACACTTTCCCTGCTGTAGACACCAAGGCAGCGTAAGTGATAAGTAAGCCTGCTGAGTCAATATTTACATGACTCCATCGCTTAAATTCCCTCTGTCTTCTATTGTATAAACCCCTGATTATATATCAGGTATCTAAATAGACTAGGCGTAAGAAGGCAAAACTAGGCCTTGAAACTATCCTACCACCCGCACAGCCAACACCCCTTCACACGTTCCTAGGCTTAGCCGCTCACTCCGTTGACATCGAAAGCAATTAAAGGAAAACTGAACAACAACCCATTCAAAAGAGGACGTTTTCAAAATCTGTAAGCCACCGCCTCCTGTAATATATCACTTCTCAAGCCTATATGGTTGGATTGAGAATTATTTTAATATATAAAACCCAACAGGAACAAAGCTTTTAAATATATGCAAGTATACTGCAGTCATTTAATTTTTCACAGGCTTACTGTCAATTTTCATTCTGCAAGGAGAGCTCTCATGCCAGCTCGTCACACCAACATGACCGATTTTGTTCCCCCTTCCTAACAGCTAGGCTAACTCTGTAGCGTAGTTTCAGAACTTGTCAGGCGCGCTGGAAGGAGAGGATTGCAGTCACTCGTTTCCTCTTCCTCGAGGCTCCCCGTCGCTACCACAACGCGACCGGGACGAGCCCACCAGAGGGATTTCCGAGGCATCCTTTTTGTCCTTCCTGGTGTGGGGGGAGAGGGGAACTGCCATTTTTATTTAGCAGGTGAATTCAGGTATTACTCACAGGAAGAAACAATGGAATGGGGGTTTCCTCCCCCCCCCCTTCAGGTTTTACATAAGAGAAACTACGCGTGTGATCGTTTTAATGCCTAGTGAGTAATGCTGACGCCACACCTTGCAGCGCCTAATGCGATAGCTGCATCGTTAGCTGCTTGGACAGCAACGCGCGTGGTTTACCTTACTGCTACCACGTAGTCCCGCGGAATCCCTTCTGCCTGCTATGTCCCAAAATAATCCACATCAAGCCCAAGCCTCAGCGTGGCAGAGATTGCATTATTCGAGTCTAATCTGGGGGAGTGAAACTGGAAAAAAAGAAAAATAAACCCCACATAAAAATGGCTGCAATCATATCATTCCTCTCCAGGAACACACCCACAGGCATCCCCACCCTGCCCTTGCGGGCAGTCCGGTGAGAAACGCCTGGCTGAGAGGTTCCACCGAAAGAGGAGCGACCAGAAAAGCCAGCTACAGCTCTCCGCTGGCTGGAGCTGTGCAAATCCTTCGACTCAGAAAAACAGGAGGAAAATATTTCAGTGCTATGAACTACAATGCAGAAGCTTTGATGCTTAATGTCAAATAAGCGAGTGGATTTTTTCTGATATACCTGGTACAGGAAGACATGCTAAAAAAAAAAAAAAAGAATTACTAAAAGCTGCTTGCCATAACTTTTAATGTAATCTGAATAGTCCTATTTTTGTTACTTCCTTTTCGCAAGTGCTACAGAAATGAGAAAGAACATCACACATTAAGAAGAAATTAAAATTTTGGCAAGCAAGTTTGTTTTCACAGGAACTCATTCTGCAAAACACTACAGCGCTGAGTGAGAAGTCTTCTTAACTCTCTTAATAATTAAGAAAAAGGGACAAATTGTGGATTAGCATAACTTTCGGGTTTTTTTTTTTCTTTTTGCTTTGCAGCAAGTCTCTTACCAGAGTTGCCTCTTGCCTTAATCAGAAGTGAGCCTTTCTCTCCATCTTCAGTCCTCAAAACATAAGGCTTAAATGGAAATGCTACTCACAAAATCCAAACAGGCAATCAAAGGTAACTTACTACAATATAGGTCCCCCATGTGAATTTTCTACATGGTACCTATGGGTATAGCCCAATTCATGTAAACAGCAATTCTGTGCAAAAAGTACACCAGCTGGAACCATGCCTTTTTTGCATTCTGGTGCAGTGTTTAGAATAGCTTTGTCCACAGCCTTTTATAAATACAATAACAAAATATCTTGTGCTTCAACAGACCTTTTAAAGGCCAGAGTCACTAGTAAAACATGAAAGAGTATCACTGAAGGGAAAACTGAAATGGTACGTCTTTTACCCAAAGTATTCTGACACAAGGCAAAACAAGGCTACTCCCAACACCCCCCAGTCGCCGACTGTTATTGATTAACAGTCGCTTAGTACTAGGAAAATCGCCGAGAAATGGATGATCTGAAGGAATCCCAAACGCACCATCAACCCTTACTTTCTGCAAGCAAAGGTGGTGTTCAATGATCTACGTGAAACACATCATTCATCTCCCTGCAGATCCTTAATACAAACATGCCCTCAAACCTGACAAATCAAATAGCAGTTGCGGAAGAGGAAAACGGAGGGAAACGCTAAGTAAGCTATCTTCTCAAGTCATGAAAAGGCCTTGTCCAGAATACAACACACTGCAGTTAAACTGCACAGAAAAGGCATCATTGGGGGCGATGCCTTCAGACAGCAGTCACAACGTGATTTATTTCAGTGCAGAATGCAAAGAGAAGAGACTAACAACGTGCAAAAGCATTAGGTTCAGAGGACATCCCTGCTGGCTCATATCTTTTCTGCAGAATCCAACAACAGTTGGCAACAGAACAGTCACATTTAAAACAGCCTGGATTAGTCCAAAGAACCACCGTTTAACTAACCCTTGCTTTTCTGAGCAACGCTTTCTTTCTACTTGTCACCCGCACTGAAGACATGGCACCAAACTTCAAGCCCTACAACCTTAGCAGTTAAGCAAGGAAGACTAAAGTCACAATTCTCCATTTCGAGAAGAAAAATCTAACCTGCACAGTTTTTGCAGCACTACTAAATCCTCTCTTTTAATTAATTCTACAGGAGGCCTTTTCACGCAATTAAACAGGAGAGCAACTCATAAACAGGAAGGACAGCCCAAGTCATAGCCTCTGGTTTAACTTACTGGTCCGTTCCACCAAGTCAGTTTAACCTTACTTATTTTTATCTTTCCCTCTTCAAACGCACAGCAACTGCCAAAGTAGTCACGAGGGAGCACGCCACGAACAATACTCCCCGACTTCTCACTGCTTCCAGAGGAAGCAGTGACATTTTGATAGTCCACAGCAAAGTCCAAGAACAAAGAGTCCCACGGTTGCTCCATTATCCACACAGCCCATCCTGAAAGTCTAAACCGTCAAAGGAATGAAATGAATAGGCAACATGCCATCTCTGCTACCTGCATTAGCTAGCTGAGCTGTATACTGGTTCACATCAAAACAAAGTTTTAAAAAAAAAAAAAAAAGGAGGAAAAAAACCAAAAATCAGCAAACACCAGGGAGAGAAAGATCATTAGAGAGAACAAGAGAGGTAAAGACATCAATGGACCAGGAAGAAAAACACCCCACAAGGAAACAGAGCCTTTTAGCAAGCAAACAAATAAGAATCCCTGACAGAAAAGTTCTAGAAGTCTGGAAATCAATGGGAGGGTGATATTTTCTTTCTAATTGCTTTAGTCATCTGTGGGACTTCGCCCTTGCCCGATTTATTTTTGAAACAACATCTGCGTTCTCTGTACAGCGAAAATAAAACAAAGAATTACTGTTCTTCTTGAGCTGGCAAATAAAAACATTTCCCAGCTTTGAAAGAAACCTGGATTTTAAGCAGGTGACCAATTACACTTGGAATATTATAAGCGGACAACTATTTATTAAGATTCTTTTGAATTTGATTAATTGGCTCCATTGTTTATAATAAGGTAATTTGTCAATTTGATACATTACTTGTGAACACCTGAGCTCCTCAGACAAGCAGCTCTAACAGCAATTGCCCGAGGACCACGTAAAACAGACTTTTCAATTCTAGAAGAGCTCAAGAAAGATCTATCCACCAAACTCCAAGTAAGCTAGAAAACCTAGTACAGGCAGTGTGAGGGCTTTTTTTTAATGTTTTTTTTTCCATTGGGGGCGAGGAGGGATGTCAAGACTTGCTTTACAGTATGCATACTCTTTCTTCCACACCTCCTCTCCAAAGCAGGACAGCATTTTGCCTTTCTCATATCTCTTCAGAACACTTAGAGCACTTGACCGTGGGACAAAACCCAGGCTTGATTTGGTAAAACGGACTGAAATAGGAACTTTAAATTGTGGAGCACTGTGAAGAGAGATGACCACTTCACTGGACTCATGAGAACGAACAGACTTTGCAAGATTTCATTAGCACAATGTTCACTTGCAAAGGCAGGAGAGGAATTCCTCCTAGGCTTCCTAGAAAACAGTTTATACCCAGAAACAGAAGATTTAATTATCATCTGCCTGCATAACTGTCAGCGTTATTAACGGCCATAAAATAATGTTTATACAGCATTTCACGAGTTCAGAGTGCCATGTAAGCTAATCAAATTCATCTGTTTCAGACTAAGTCACAGCATTTAGTTATGATCTTATACCAAAGTAAATTCCATACTCTGACGGTACACCACTGAGTAGCATTTTCTGCTATTTCCTAAGCGTAGCGGCTGATCGCTTCAAGGTCTTCCCTTTGTTTTTTGCATCTTGGCACAGAAGTAACGAAAAAAATAAAATCAAGGGCACAGAACACTTCAGTCTTGCTCTACTGCGACTACCAGATTCAACAGATAAACACACTGGATAAGGAAGTCCAAACACTTTCATTTGTTTGTACAGTTCCTAACATCAAACAGGACCTGAAGGACCGCCATTCCAAACTGGTAACAAAAGGAAGAAAAGCAAAAAAAAAAAAACCAACCAACAAGCTGGACGAATGTCACTTACAAGAGAAGCAAGAGCCAAGAGTTCTGTTTCACTCTCACTTTTGAGGAGGAGAAGGTGTTGATATTACACAATCACTGCAGCAAGACATGCAAGTTACTGATTTGCGTACAACTGCTACAAAAAAAAGTGGAGAGAGTGAAAGAGAGTGAAGGTCAGCATGAATAATATTTACTTTTAAAACAAAGCACAGGGAAAGTTAAGTGCTACCAAACACTGGGAGTGTTCCAAAGAAACTGGTTTGTTAATAAGTAGGTAATTAAAACCACCCCCCTCGGCATAATTTCAGTTCCTTCATTCTGTTACACCTTCCCTGAACCTCACTCCTTTTGCCTCAAAAGACAGTTCTTAAATCTGAGTTGGAGACCAGCGCTGCCTGCCACAATCTATCAAAAATAATTAGCTTGCAGGTCCCTAAAGACCTTCAAGGCATAATAAAGAGGCAAATTTCCTTTCAAAAGGAAAGGGAAGATAAAAGTTGTAAATGACAGACCTTCCAACACGCTCACCGTTTTAACTGAAGTCATTGCTATAAATGTTTTCAAGAGGAAGTTCTGAGAAGACCTTTAGAACCAGACTAATAGCACTATTGTTCCATCAGCTGATCAACCAGAAGTTTGTAATGAACAACAGATTCAAAACCAGCCTTACCCCAGCCTTCAAAGCTTATCCTGATAGAGTCTGAAAAACAGGAAAACATCCTGAAAAATAACGATGTTTGCAAAGCCTGGATCTTGCAAGTTAATCTTAACACTCTATTTTTAAAGAGTAGTTAAAAGCCATCATTTTAAAAATACCTATTAAACCGGCATAACAAAGGGATGAAGAGAACCAGGTTTTCTTTGTTTACTCCTGTTAAAAAAAAAAAAAAAGACCATCTGCAAGACCAAGAGTCTCCAACATTAGCATATATATAGGTTATTGCAGCTACAAGACTACCGAGGAAACAAAGCATATGGAATAGCTGAAGCACAATCGTCCATCTTATGTCAGTATGAAACTATTGTAGTATCCCTCCCCCCCCCCCCATAATTCCAGGCATTTTTGTGATTGGGAAATAATACTTTATGAAGAAGAGAGGGAAAAAAAACAAACAAACAAACAAACATTAATTTCTCAAGATTTCTTCCAGGAAATCAGTGGTGGGGGGATTCTATACACCGAGCAGAACACATATCACTTCACAGCTGTTTTGGGGGCTTTTAGGGACTTCAAGGTTGAAACGAATAATTGTCAATCAACCCTCCGGTTTTCTGAATGCTGAATTCAAGACTTCAGTGCACCTTACCACAATATGATCCATCTTTGACACGAATGCTCTTTTCTGTGCTCTTTGGCTCAAAATACACGGCAACCTATGCCACAGTCTGTGAGAATCAAATGAAAGATTATTTCCTTTCTTCGGCTACAACCACATTACTTTTCAGTTTAACTGCATATCCTCCATTTCTTGTGTTGCGACACAGGAAAAACTGAATTATATTCTGCTGCCAAAGGAATTCCCTGCTTTCTTTCCTCCTCTCTCCTCCTCCCAACCATCTTTCACGTGAAGATTTTTCTCTGTGATCCTCTTTAACTAGTGTAGCTAACATTGCATCAAATACTGTAGGGAAAGACACACAATCAAGTGATACAAAGGCATTTTCTATATCAGTCCGTATGTGGCCCTTATGCTTCCCAAGATCCTGCTTTCTTTTTGAAAAACAGCACGCTGAGCAGAACCTTTCAGGTAAGAAATCTGTAGAGGTCCTTCTTCTGTGTGAACTAATATGAAAGTCCTTAGATGTTCCGCTATCAATGGCTAGTGCTCAGGAGATGCTGCTGGTCAGATGATGGGCCCTATTTTTCATCTGCACAAGGCAACAGTTTCTCGCTCACACCAAGCCCAAGGCTGAGCCAAAGCCAAGAGCTGCTTTCTCAAAGGCAAAAGAAATCCCAGCTCTTGGTAATCTGCCAGCCTTTCTGCATGCAACTGAAAGTCCGTCCGCATACCATTTCTCCAACATGTTGCTGATGCGTATAATAAGCCACCTCTGCCTGCCAGAAGTAGCCCTAAACCCCACGCCCCCACTTTCTTTCTCACTGTATTGGAAAGGAGTCTCCAGACAAACGCTCGTACGAAACACGCTCCACTACAGTTCCCAACACAGACCAGCACGGTTTCTGACAACATCACTCTGCAACAAGTTATCTGCAAATCTTGGTATATCAAGCACCCCATTGCCACAAACAAAAAGAAGTTTCATTAGAAATCAGTTAGCCCTTTGAAAACTAATGCCACTTCAACTTTTGGTACACCGGCAACCAAGAAAATGAAACCGATGCAAAAGATAGTACTGTCGTAAGCGCTTCTTGAGAAAAACAAGTGGCCAAACTAACCGTGATGGGAACTGCACCTAATTCGGCACACACCGTGGAATATTTATACACAGAAAGGAAAGTAACATCACACGAGTAAATATTTGCGGTTTTCTTTCCCAGTTATCACGAATATATAGACTTCAGACTGTATTACTGTAATACAGCCCACAGTGAACTAACCTCGAAGGTCACACTGAAATAGCAGCTTGTGCAAAATGTTTATTATATATTGACCTTTCAGAATAGAAGCACATTATATCTTTGCTCCTATATGGTCACGGCTTCATATTAATTACCAGACACAATCTGAGGCATTAACTTCGAAACTACAGATTCCTCTATGGCTTCTCTCTCAGGTACTTTCAGCTAGGGTTTCTTTTTTTTTTTTTTTTAAGTTGTTCTGGGTTTTTTTTTTCCTGCCCAATAGTCAATATTATTTGGGATGCTCCAGCAAACCATCATCTGATTTACTGGGAGAAGAAACCACAAAACCACACTCAGTTTCATCTACGAAATGATTTAGTGAATCCAGTGGGGAAAATTAAAACAGCAAACAGGCCTTGGAAAAAAAATGAGTTCTCATGAAGGACTGTCTGCTCAAAAGGTACCTTAAGAGTGGCTTCTCCACGGATATTTGAAAGGCTGGGGATGTTTGCTTGGAAGCCTTAAGTGCAAGCGCTTTCTTTCCTTTTAATTCAGTTTTAAATTTCGTATTATTTGAAAGCGGCAATTCCACTAGTTCTTTCAGAGGGATAAAACATTTTTTCCATATATCCAACAGGTATATCATATGATTCTCAGTAAAGAACAAAAAAGCAACCAAACAAAAAAGTAATTGCATTTCATACTATTACACATTACAGAATAGAAAGTTAATTCCCCATTTTAAATATCATAAAACACCTCTTTGAAGCACTGGTTAGTTATGAGATATAGACCCTAAAAAGAGCAGTATGTCAGTCTCTGCCACCATGAGGTTCTACCCAAGACCTCCAAACCACAAAATACTGGATTCATTTCTTCCCAACGTACACGTCTGTTAAATCTTGCATTGCAGAGGCTGAGATTCAAGGAGATTGACAGCAATCTGGATGGAAACTGGCATCAATCACTGGCAACAGAGCAGAAGTTTCTGAAAGCCAACCTGCTAATTTCTCTTCGAGTCTGCTTAAGCATGACCAGTTATAACAACATACCATGTCCTAAGATGCCCTTAATTTAAGTTCAGCCATGACATACTGCTGAATCCATACATTCACCCGCTTGCTGGAATATGAACTCAAGCTATGAATTCATTTTGAAAGATTCACATAGACGTCAGATGTGAAAACCACTATCAGCCTACAACAATCTCACCATCACTTCGTAACATATTTAACTTTACACTAAGCTAGTTTGGATACAAAGCTGCCAAAAAAAAAAAAAAGAAAGAAAACATGCAGATAACTTCCCACTCCTCTCCATTAACGTTAATCCTGCTCGAAAGTGATTGACAAGCGCACCACTCAAGTCTCTAGCTGTCAAAACAGACAGTACTTGTGTTTCTGAATCCCCCCCCCCCAACCAACCAACCTGTCAAGTTGGCTGCTCTGACAGAACCTTTTCTAGGACAGGCAAGCAGAGCTGTAGCGACTGCAGAGAAAAGAAAGAGCGCCTAGCTGATAAAGCCTGTTTCTATTTATGTTAGCGGAAACCATAATTTCACATCAACACCACATATTAATGGACTAAAGAAAGCCGCGGTTTATGGTTCTATTGGCGGAGTCGGCTTAGAAGCCGTCGGCAAGGCAGGCGCTCCTCCTGCGAACGCTTGCTTATTTATATAACTGCGAAATACAGGGATTTATGGTTGGTAGACTGCAAACTAAATGCTCCCAGAAACCCTATAAGCCTGAAGAGGGAGGGGGAAAAAAAGGAGGAAAAAAAATAGGAAGACGTTCATTTCCCTGTTTTGTAGTATTGCTGTGCTAGATAATAACTCTGTAGGGCTAGCTGACATAAACATAATATAAACGCGGAAGTTACTGACCGCGTTTCTCTTCGAAGCAGAGTCACTAGCAGATAACGTTACTAAATCAGTCACAGTGATTAAAGCAGCATCGCTACAGTCCGGGTTACCTTGGCTCTTTTAATCCCCCCCCCTTTTTTTTGGCTTTTTTTTTTTGGGGGGGGGGGGGCGTCAGCCATTTGCAACGCAAGAAAAACGCACTAAAACCAGTAACTACCAGCTGGGGGGAGAGAGGGGGGAGAAGATTTTTCATTGATACTTAACTGAAATAATATATTTTTAAAAAGTACTGTTAGAAAAAGAGGCATGCATGCATGCACGCGGAGAAGATTATACGCTCCCAGTTCCCGGGGGGGGGGGAAGGAAAAATAAATAGTTTTTTAACGTATTAAAAACAAAACAAAACAAAAAAAGCACATGAGAGTTGTCTTCATTAAAACGGCACAGACCTCACTTCATATGGCTTTTGGGCCCCCCCACCCCACCCCGAAACACACGGAAACCCGGCTAACCCCGGCCCTCCCGCACCCGAACCGCCGCCGCCGGCCTTACCCGGCCCGGGCCTTACCCGCCGCGCCGCACACAAAGCCTGGCGACCCGCGCCCCCTCCCCCCGCCACCCTCAGTTATATCTTTTAAGTATTATTCCCCCCCACACACACCCCGGCCGCGCTCCCGGGCACCCCCGAGGCGCGCTGCCCGGTCTCCCCCGGCGCGCAGGGCGGCCGGAGCAAGAGGGGCGGCCGCAGGCCGCGCACAAAGCCGCCTCCCCCCCCCCCCCCCCCCCCTTACAACGCCCGGGGCCGGGCCCGCCCCGTCCCACCCCGGCGGCTCCCTCCCCGCTCCCGCACTCGGAAATCGAGGCCGGCAGAAGCCTGCGGCCTAGCGAGGCCGCCCCCCCCCCCCAACCACCTCCTCCAACACACACACACACACACACACCCCCGGCCGCCCATTGTTCCCCGGGCTCCGCGCCGCAGCGCAGCGCACTCACCCCACGGGCCGGGCTCCCCGCAGCGCCCTCGGGCCCCCTCAGCTGCGGCGCACGGCGGCGGCCGCAGCGCCCTGCGCCTCCCGCACGCGCCGGCCCCGGGGCTCGCCGGCCGCCCGCCGCCCCGCCGCCGCCGCCGCCGCTGCTGCTGCCGTTGCTGCAGCGGGGGCCATCTTGTGCGTCGCCCGCCTGCCTGCCCGCCTGCCTCCTCCTCCTCCACCCCGCCTCGCCTCCCTCCCGGCACCGCCTCGCCCGCCCCTTCCTGCTCCCGCCTCCCGCGGGCGGGGGCCGCGGCAAACAGCCGAGTCACGGGCCGGGCCCGCCGTCGCCCTCGCCGCCCGCGGTCCGGCCACGGCGCTGGTGCCGCGTCGCCGCCTCAGGCGCCGAGCCGCCATCTTCTCCCGCGCCGGGCGCGCTGCGGCCCGCTCCTTCCCACCGCCAAACCTCACCCCCCCCCCTTTCCTCCTCCCCTTCTCTAAAGGGGCAAAAAAAGATTAATAAATGCCCCCCCCCCCCGGCGCAGGGTGGGGAAGGGCCCTCCCCAGCCCCGCTCTTCCTTGCGGCCCACCTTTCCCTTAGCTCTCTCCGACACCTAGAAGGCAGGTAAGATGGTTTGGGGGCCCGAGCCGGCCCCCCCCCCCATCTGGCGTGGTAGCTGGAAGGAAGAGTCTCCTTTTTTTAAAGGACATTTTAAAAACATTTTGCAAAAGGTTAATGGCCATCGCGCTGCCTTTTAGTTAACGTGTATTGAGCGCTACGGGCTTTTAACGCGCTTGGAGAACTAAATATCGAGCAGCAGGGTGTTTCAAGGTGACATCAGCTTGATTCCCGTTTTATGGGAACACGAACGGAGATGTAAAACGTTAAGCCGTTTGCCCAAAGCTGCTTACAAATCTGGCGACAAAAAGAGCGCGCTCAGGGGTCCCGTCCTATTCCCCAGTCATTTTCTCATTTATATGCCCAGCGAGAGGTGTCAGTACCGGTAATCGGCTCTGTGGGATCAATGCCCGCGCGAGGACACGTCGGACTCGGCAGGGGTCTGCAAAGCCTAGCGCAGGATTTGTTCTGCAAGACTTCCTTATGCCGTGCTGCCTCAGAAAGTTCAGTGCTGTAAACGGCGCTTACGGCTCATTTTTTATGTTTTGCTCTCCGTAAAGCGTTACAGAATTAAAGGCTAATTTGTTTTTTTTTTCCTTATTGTTTTGCAATGTGAGAGGCTTAGAAGCATTAACCCTTCCAGTGGAGGCCGGTGCAGGATGCTGGATATGGAATCGCTGCATTTCTAAACACTTTACAGTACTTGTAGTACTGTAACGAACATGCACTGTGTTACTAGTTCAACGTCCAGACAGCAGAGGACTATATGACCTTGATACATCATTAAAAAGGTGCAATGTAAGGTCAGAAATAACCAAGTCCAAAGCCAGGGGCTTGAGACAGCAACCTGCCAAAGGAAGCTGGGTCATGACATGCAGACAGAAACCCCAGAATTAAAAGCAGAGCTAGACTCCTAGGCAAAAGGGAAAGTTTACATAGGGGGAGTTTCATCTTCAGCTGTTATATCCGAGACTTGTATTGGTTGCAGGCTGTTTTGATTTTTCATGTTAACTTTACAAGCAATGGAGCCAGAGCAGGTAAACTTTTTATTTCTATCCCTTTTACTAAAGAAAAAGTCTCTATTGCTTAGGCTTCTCCATCAAAACAACACAGCTTAAAGCTTATCAAAAATCAGTGCTTCAACAAAACAGTATTAAGAAAAGCTATTCCATCGATTTCTGACACCAGGGTTTTCTTACCGTATTCACAGGCAGCTGGGATCTTAGCAACACAGCAGATTTCAAGTGAGATCTTTACAAAGGCCACCTTTAGCTTTGGGAGGCTCATTTCTAAATGAATTTGCCACCTAAGGCCTAAACTGGGTGCTCTAAACTACCCATTAGCTACCTCTTGGTCTCTTTCTCTATTGACTAGAGAATCTAGGGAGACCAACTTTTGTGACTAGCTCCCATCCTTCAGCAATAACAAGTCTTACCGTGAAGTACAAAAGAAGTGCAAATGGGAAAGTTTAACATGGAAGTGTGAATCTTAAGCTTTATGGCTGTTTTACTGTTATTTTAAAGACATTAACAGACAAGATTTAAAAGTCTGCTTTACAGAGAACAGAAATCTAACAATCCATGTTTGTAAGTGTCAGAAGCCTCAGAACCATCAATACACAATTAAATATGATATCGGAAGGAATTATTTAATCAGACGTATCAAAGTCAGACAGATCCAGTAGTCAGGCATGACTCAGACATAGTCAGGCATATTAGGGCTTTTTTTTTTTTTTTTTTTTTACTCATTATATTGGCATCCTAGTACTTCCTACAAAGCCTCAATGAAACATTAAGACCACTAGTTCTTAAAAACTGTACAAATATGAATGATTCTTTGTCCTGAAGCACAATCTTTCATTTAACCAATTGGCAAATTGCAGGATAGTTTATTTAAAAAGTTCTTGAATCGCCATACTCCTATCTAAGTAGCCCTTCTTCTTGTAAATGAACTCCTAGGCAGTGTCTCCTCACATTATCCTAGATCAGTTGAAATATGAACCTCATCCTATTACTTTAAAACTGCACATACCACAGAAAATTTTCGATTGGCACTCGCCATCTTTGGAAGGTTCCTCTCCTAAATGTTATTCTAGGCCTGTGAACCGTACTAAAGTTATTAGTAATATCCTTTCCAGTGCAGAAGCCTGTACTCAGAGTTAAAACGGTAGGTGTTCTCAGCAACCTTTGTTACAAAGTCACAGGAACTAGAAATGGCCAAGGCTTGAGGACATCCTATTACTCCTTAGTCTGTGTCAGGTGAGTGTACACAGGACATCATTCTGGTGCTTTGTGTAGTCTGGTTTTAAATATTCCAGTCTGGAGACTTCAACCACTTCCTATAGATACTACTACTAAGAAGTCTTCAGTTTCAGGTAGCTTATATTTTCCCCTCAGCATTTAATTCTGTTACCATCTCCAGTATTCTATTACCTGGAGATTGACTGAATATGGTATTTACTTCTTACCACAACTTTTTTTAGTATTATAACAGAGTTTACCACAGTACTGCATTGTTCAGAGGAGTGGGATCTGGAATGAGCTATGCTTCTTACTAAGATGGCAGGGATGGATACTCTTAAATCTCAAAACCCATTTTAGACCTCCATCAGAGCTACACTTTCTAACTCATTCTTTATTCTAGATTGTAAATGTTCAGAAACTTGTAGATGAGCTTGTTCCCTCTTTTCCTCAAGAACTGATCCCACTAGACTCCTAGATTATGTTTAATGCCTACTTTCTCCAGTTATCCCACCCAGAAAGGTAGTGGCAATGGCCAAAATTCAAAGAAGAAACAGCCGTTTCTTCCTGCGTGATAGCCTATGAAGCACAAAAAGCATTTGCTGTGTGTGGTTTGGGACTACTATTTTCCTAGCTCATTTCAGCTTACTATTACATCTGCTGTCATTTATCTCTCACTATTTGCATGGTTCTTTCTTAAATGTCCTTAAAGCCCACAGTAATTAGTTTTGATTCTACAACATGATGTCTCAGTTTCCATTCCTTTCTTTCTTTTCCCTTCCAAAAGGGGCTAATGTAGGCACGGTTCATATCTGTGGCCAACCTACTAATGTTCTTCAAATTGTACATTAGAAATTAATCCTTATATTTAGCCTGCGTGACTGAGAGAATTAGGTAAAGTGTCAGTGTAATTGCAAAGTTGTATCATTTGATGATACATTTCTAAAATATTTTTGCCCTCTAAATATTAGTTTGGTAACAAAATAGCCTTCTTCCAAAAGAAAGATTTTTTTAATGCCTTGGCAGCCTTTCAGTTTACTATTTCAGTTATCTTCACCACCTGTAAAGATGATGATAATGGAAAATTTTTCATTTTGAAACCTATGATATCAGAACGAAAGGCGAGAACTAAAAACTTTTCCAACTCGCTGCAAGCATTTTTTAAAATGTCCTCAGTATTTCACACAACCCAGACTCTTGCGTGTGTCATATGAAATAAAAGATAGCAAGAAAGGAAAAATCAAGACCCCCATCTTGCTCACACTTTTGCATGCTTGTCCATGAACATCAACAAGACCCAAGACTGCTGCACTTTTTTATAAGATTCAGCTAACAAAACAGAAGGTTGACGCGTATCCACCCAGAGCAATCATTGCAAAAGAAACCAATATTCGTTACAGAGTATGCTAAATATCATCACAGCCCATTTAATTCAGATGGAACTTTCAGAGCTAGCTATATGCTTATTCGGAAACAGTAAGAGGATGATAGCAATAAAGCTGCCCGCTGTGGAAAGGCATGCCCAATACCTCAACCTCAAAATATAGGACTCAGGTTTCATTTATACGAGATAAGCCTTAATGACATGAAGGAATGTGAAGGGCACAATTTTAAAATAATATTATTCCAGAAATGTTTCTCTTTCAACCGTTCTTTTTACACAAGCTAGATAATACTGTATAACTCACCAAATCCTATCAGTTTGTCCAAAAGGTTGTAAAACTTTTTGCAGTTCTCTGATGCTACGCATAGCAGATGTGCGGAGTATCACTACAGTTACTAACATTTGTGTTTTCAGGCTGCTAGGGATTAAAATCTATGTAAACATACCCTGCGGCCTCAGTTGCTGTACAAAGGGAGAAGAGAAGAAAGGAAGGGAAGAAAAGAAAGCGCCCTCTGATAATTCCTCATTAGAAGCGTCACTTAACTGTCCCATCTTATTATCATCCTTGTCCCACTGACATCTTCTAGGGATGCTATATCCTGACTTAGTAGTGCGTACTCCAGATTCTCACAGTACTCCTTAGGGCATGTTTACATGGCAGTTGCCTGGTTTGCTTTAATCCTAGAGCTTCCAGTGCCATTCAGCAACATCTTCATTCTAAACGTGACAAAAAACTCGAAGCATTCTAAAATACAAGAAGTCACCGCATGACAAGAATGCACACCCACTTCTAGGCTATGGGGGTATCAAGAGTTTTAATGTTCCCAGGTAGGGCAAGTCAAAGTCGCTACAACATGCTTCTGTTGTTCTGGTGCCCTCTGCTGAAATAACCATCTATTCAGCTCCTGAAGCCCTGGAGAGGGGCAACACCCTATGCCAACTGCCATGTGCTGCCCATCTGTTTATCTTGCAGTTTAATTAATTGACTTATTTCCTTTTTTATTCTATCTCAGGAAAAAGCAGAAGCACATGCCTTTATTTCTTTTCCCTTCCTCCCATGGTTTTATGTTGAAATTTGTTCCTTCCCTCCGTAAAATTGTTGCATCAAATTTTGTAACAGCTTTTCATTTAGCCTAGGAAAAGAATGAGTCGTGATGATAAAGGAAGATTAGAGAAATGAGATTTTATAAGAGTTTCCAGGAATCCAGTTCCTGTATGGGACCAACTAAATAATTAGCAACATAATTTTTGTTCCTTCCTGGTAGATTCATCCTGCTCAGTAAAACTGGGGGAAAAAAAGAGAGATGGGCAGGACAGTACAATCAACACAGATGGATTTTCTGCTTCTGGTAACAGCAAGTCTATACATTTGTTTAGTTGCACATAAAACCACAGCCTTATTCACTTTGCAGATAGGGAAGCTCAAGCATAGAGGTTAATCTATGCAGTGGCAAGATGAGGAATGAAACCTAGGTCTCATGGCTTGATCTCTTTTTCCAACCACTAGACGACACTGCATCCTCCACACTTGTGCAAGGTACAGCAATTACAGTATGACTAAACTGCTATCTGAGTAATTTTTCCAATCAAATTTTCAACTTACTCTTTTAGTGCAATTAAAAATCAGGACTGTCTTAAGTCTCTATTGCCACATCACATTTTTACATTAAAAGAAGACATGCTGACTATTTCCAGGAGTTTTCCTTGCTTTTTAGCACCAACAAAGGCTCAGGTTTTATACTGGATTAGTTTGAGAACATCTGATACAAGACTCCCAAACGCATCTTCCAGCCAACACAACTATCAGTTCTCTGAGGAAAATAAAATTAAAAAATCAAGTGAGCCTTAGCGAATCCCAAAGCAAGAATGAGTGCATAAAGCAATTTTATATATATATATATATATATATGTATATTAGTGTGGATATCTAATATCTATAATAACTTCTTCTTATTCAGATCTCAATTCTAGCAATTTTTTAAAGTGTATTGTTTAGGTAATTGCAGAGCCATTTTTTAAAATTTCACCCCAGACGGTTTTTGAGAAGAGATCTATACAAGAAAATAGATTTAGTAACATGTAGACTGCTTATCAAGCATGTACCACAGCTATAAAAAGATTATTCTCAGTGTGATTGTGTCAAATTTGTTCGGGTACTCTGAGATGATTCATCTGAGGTCACAGCTAGTAGGGTAACTTCCTTAATTCTTTTTATCAAATTCTGCATACCACGTCCAGTTGCATAGACAAATTCTGACACACACAGAAACCTACCTGTTAGCTGAGCATTTCCTCCCTGCTTTAAAATTTCTTTTCAACACAGTATTAGTCTCAGTTTCCTATCTCACATTAGTGTACTGGTAAAAAGCTGTCACACAGCATGCCAGCATTTCAATTTCAGCAGGAAACAGAAATTTCTGAAATGCAAATGTATAGCATAGTTTGTTCCTATTGTATACATTCACCTAATTTTGGTAAACTTATTTTTAGATATTATACCACTACAGAGTTTGGTTATTTTGTTACTGAAAATTATATCATTTTACATGACGAGGCTACTCCTAACCTTGAAGATTTTTTTAAACTTAGCTTTCTGTTAAGTGTATTAAACTATTAAATTTATTTTTAACTAGGAATCAGGAAGTTCCGTGAAAAACAATAACTAAATAGTGAAATTAGTCTCATCACCAGACAGGAAAAATATAATATTTCTGGTTTGGCTAGTTAACTCTACTTTGGGTGCTATTTTTCTACATAAACTACTCCTATAATTGCTAAAGAAACTATGGTGAAAGGATAAGAAAATACTCTGCAGCATTGCAAATGTGAATACAGATGCAGCCTGCATTTTAAATACAGTTTTAAGACATTCAAAAAAATTAATTCTGTTGAGTAGTATCAGCTCCTCAGAGATTAATTGGTATTCATCACATACTCATTGACACACCGGGGAGATACAGAATGGGCACAACTTTTAGCCTGTTAACAAAGCCAAAATATTTTGAGAAGCAGTGTAAGCAATGGCACGCCTCCTAAAGTCAAGCATCAGAAATCAAATGCGACTGTATTCTTCTCCCAGTCACCTTAATTCTGCCAAGGTGCACCAAGGAGAAATTTAACCACTGTTACTGTATTTTATCCTGGATTATGTGCACACTTTCCATTACTGATGGAGAAGTTTCTCATACTTAAGGCCACAGCATCTCCAATCTGTTTCTCTCCAATGCTTGATGTTCTGGTGCCTCTGATAGGCAGACACATGCTACCTGTGCGTGAAAATAACAAGACTCAGAAAGGAGAGTTATTCATCCTTCACTGCTGTCCCAACTCTTTTCAACTGGACTACAGCTGAATTTCAGTTCAGAAGCGTCATATCGGAAGGTTGTTTATGTTGCAGTTTATCACGGTCTCTCCCAGGCAGCAGCTTTTCTTATCAATGTTTCCATTAGTGCATAGTGCTCTGCAAAAAAAAAAAAAAAAAAAAAAAAAAAAAAGGAGTGTCCTCTTTTTTCATACACGAAAGACCCCCTGTCCTTAGGTTGCCTTCCACATGAAGCACATATGCACTTATCTGCATATTGAATAGACAAGATAAAACTGTCTCTACCCTGCCACAGGTGGGGCAAACATTGAAAAACAGCTGAGAGCAGACATATTCATTCATTAATTTTTCAGGTGCTACAGCCACAACTCACAAGTGTCAGGAAGAAAAGACTGAAACATGCTGGCTTTGTCCCACATTTCTCTAGCTCACAGATCTAAAGGAGAATCCTGGGAATGCAACGTAAAAATTCTAAAAATCTAACCTTTCAGTGTTACCTTTCAATGTTAGCCACTTAACACTACAAGAACAGAGAGATACAAACTATGTGATTATTAAAATACAGAGCTGCAGCACAGCATAGTAAATTATTCCTTCTCAAGTTTTTGGAAGTTTTCTGTCACAGGAATCGGTTACTTCATCAGACTGGAACGGCTGGGCTGCTCTTCATTTTTCACCTTTTCCCTGAAGCTTGAAGGAGTTCAGCACTCTGCTAACCTTGATTTCCATAGCCATTGCTGCTCAGCTTTCTGTTCAGGTATGAGAGTCTTATCAACATCTGCTTGACAGCTACTTTCCTCAGAAAACCCCAGTTTTCTTATTCTTCAGAACTCTTCCTTCCAGATGGAGAGGTTGCTTTGAAGGTCAGGGATTCTCATGGCAAAAGTTGCACCTACTTCTGGGTAGAGCGATGCTGACAATATGGAAGACCTCCCCCCCCCCCACCCCCCGCATTTTGCGCCACATAAAGACAGACTTTCTTAGCCCTTACGCCTTTGTAGGGTTTCCCTAGCGTAGCCTAGCAATTGCAGTTTAAAACAAAAGACCTTACGTTATTATAAGCCATGCTAACGTTAAGATTAAGAAGCACTATTTTAAGGTAACTTTTAGGCATATCTTGCATTTTCTAAGGAGGGCAACACATTTGGATTTATGGAAATAAAACACTTGATTTTAAAGCCAAAAGAATATACATGCAGCAACAGAACAGTTCTAGATGTTTACATCAAAGAATAACGGCTTTGCAATGAAAAAAATCTATATACACACACAGTTGGTGCATGTATATAAACACCAAGACACTTGGTGATGTAATGGTAGCATTTGGTCTTGCACATCTTTATGTTTATCTGATTTTGTTTCTTATCTGTAAAACCTGATAAGGATCTTACAACTCAGCAGCATGAAATGCAACTATTGGAACTATGTAAGCACAGGGGAGAAATATTATTGATTCTGTAAAAAATTTCACTTTATCTTTTCATATTGAGCTATACTCACCTGAGCAACTCAGACAAAGCACTATTATAGTCTACGGTAATTGAGACATAATGACAAGCTGTGCTGTGGCGACAACAAACACACTGATGTCACGCTGTACACTATGCATAATGCATACAACAGTTATGCACGAAGAAAGTACACTCTGCTCCCCCACACTCAATTTAATGGTTTGGTAACTTTGATACAAACTTATATTCTGTTGTTGCTTTTTCATAATGCCATAAACAAGAAAGAGAGAGAAGGACTAAAAGTCACGACAGCAAGACCTCTGTAAATCATACATTGCAGAGTGACTTTATATTACACACTTAATGAAGTCATAGCTTGCATGACCCAGCGTTACGTCCACTTCTAAGTCTCTGGTGGCTTTCAGAGGATCAATATACTCCCTATCAGCTTTTTCATCAAGGTGACCTAGTTTTCCTGCTCCATTTCATATAAAATTTTTACCCTGAGATACCTGAAGTGTAAAAATAGCCCCTTCTCTCAGGCTCTTCCACCAAATCTGAGCTCAATGCTAATTAAAATATCAAATCCACTTTTCTCAGAAGGCGGAGCTTCCTTTATATCTATTCTGTTCCAAGAAAAAGGAGAAAGCCTTCTCCCTTCATCCTACCAAGCAGTCACTGAGCTGAGCAGCCCCATTTAGCAATGCCATTTGAAGCCTGTCTTTGGCTTCAGGTGTTGCAGGGCAGGGCCAAGAACACCACTAATGGCCCAGTCACTCTTTCCTGACGCACGGAAAGGACCCACGCAATGCCTTTGTGTACTTGCAATTCTATATAAAGTCATACACAGTTATAATTGGCAGAGAGCAAACATTTTATTTTGTTATGAGAAATTTAGAAGTAAAAATAAGTCTTATTGAAATCAGGAAACCAATAGCTAGAAAAGTCTTCTGCTCAGCCTAGAGAGAGGCAGGAGCATTGTTTCTCCTCGGACAGGCACAGGCCATATTTAGAATTGCAGCAGAAAGGATTCTGCACTTGTAATTAAAGTTACGTTACAGGGTTATTCATATATATACCCCAGGAGTCCTTCCAGACTTAGTTTTCAAGTGGTTTTCAACTACTGAATTGTGTATAATTCACAAAATTGTAATAATACCCTTACTATTCAGGATGTTTTTCACCATGATGTCCTTCCCCTCTATTCCTTCTCTGGATATGGATGCATATTTTAGTAAAGTTACCAAAGTCTTGTCTTTTGTCCTTAATTCGCCCTAGGCCATTTTATTTCTGTTACAGTATGATAGGTAGCTGTAAAAAGTATGAATACTCTAAGAAGTAACTGCGTTGCTAATGGATCATACCAAAGGAACATGGAAATTCAGCCCTGAATTTGTAAATCTGCACCATGCAAAAAGAGAAAATCATATCAAGTCCCGTTAAAATATAGCACTAATATGTAAGAATAGCAAATAATTGTTTGATTTCTACAAAAAGAATACTGTTAATTTTTCAGATCTCAGCAGAGATGATCTCACACTTTTAATTAAAATTGTTTTACATAGTTATGTATTTATACACTACGTCCCATTAAAATCTCAAAAGAAATTATGATTGTGTGTTAGAAATCCAGGACTGAATTTCATTCAGTTTCAGTTCTGAGTGACTGGGGGTAGTGTATATCTCAACTGATTGTAAAATAGAATAATACTGGTTTTGGAGGTAGCTAGAAGTGAAAGACTAGAAACCGTCTGTAGCTGTAACTGTTAACACAAAGGCCACATCTTCATCTTAAAGAATGTTAGCAACAATAATGTTATCTCTGTGTTTTCTCCCACTTCCTAATTACTGCTGAAAATAAGCTATTGCTTCAGCTGCAACGACTGCTGGGCTCACATTGATTGCTCTGTCAGAAATAACTTGTGAACTCATTTCAGTACTATTGAACCACCAAATATGGGAGCCCAACAACCACGTTATAAAATAGATTATCTATATTCTGTTCTTGAATATGTGGACATAATTCAATGGTATGTTTATTTATGGCCATGCCACCATTTAGTGAGAAGATTTTGAATGTGCCGCCTGCCTTTAATGCACCCAACTAAATTTCTCCACATTTTTTAGCTAGACAGTCTCAACAAATATTCAACATGTGATATACCTCCCATAAAGTAAAAGTATTAATTAATTGTCTATTAGAAGAGAATTTGACTCAGTTTTACCTCTAGCATATAATGTTTGGCACCAATCAGATGATTTTAAGGGTATCAGACTTCTCTCGAGAAAAGTCATGGCATGAGCTATTCCTAAGCACTTCTAGCACTATTAGTTCTATATAAGAAGGCACTTGCTTTTCTTGGTTTTAAAACTTATTCTAGCAGTAGAAGATCAGTACATTGGGCTAGTGTGCCCAAACGTACTGTAAAGGCCCGAGGCAAGGCTCCTGTGAGAAAGGTAGAAGCTGCAAAAGGAAAAGATCACAGCAGGAGCACTAATAAGCACTCACTGAAGTTTCGTATTTATGTCAGAAATTCTGAATTAACAAGAGTCATCCAAACATACACAAGTCTGCTGAGCTTATTCCTTCCATAAAAATTGCGCACTAGTATATTCTAAAACACGTGTCTAAACATGTTTTCATGGCGTTCCTGCCCCAAACAAAGTTAGTAGTTTTATTGCTAAGCACTTTCCTTCTTTTTTAAGGTGATAAGCTTATTTACCTCCTAAATAGGAATGATTCTTGCAGCCCATTTTCAGATCTTTTGAGGCATTAAACCCCAATACTTCCCTGGCCTCAAGATTCAGATAGGTCTCTAGCAGTGGCAGAAGGAGGCAAGAGATGCCCTCCCTGGGCACATGCTGGATGACCTTGCCTTCCCATTACCATCCTTCAGATAAGGTTAAATGGAATTCCCCTCTATCAAGACAAGTGTTTACATGTGAACCCTGTAGAGGTCAGGCTCTGGGAATTAATACGCGCTAGACTGCATTCCTTTATCACCATCCGTCCGGCCGGCAACGTTACCCTTCAGCTCCCCGTAGTGGACAAAGGGGAAATTTTTCTTGATGGATTTTAAAATACGTATTTTTTTCTCAGTGTATGAATGCTATACATCCTCAGGATTTTTATCACATCTCACAGGAAGTTTATCTAAACAGTGGTGGACTTACGGCCCTAAGGATTTCGGTATACTAAAACCAAAAAAAAGTCTCATTCGGACATTACATATTTTAGCTCGAGAGTTCATGGCATGACAAAAAATAATTTCCATTGCCAGAATGGGCTCATGTGTATATTCACTTTTCTCATATATGGACTGCTTTCTTTTTGTGAAATTCTCATTTTTGTCTCTAGGTTGTACGTTAATTTGCGGACTTTTCAGATGCTGAGAAAACAATGATTATTTAATAAATAAGGCTTCAACATTGTAAGAAGTCCTTCAGTCCTGCAGTCCTTCAGGACTGCAAGTCCTTCAGTTACACAATTAAAGGGATGCTCAGTGTATTCTAGGACTTAGAGCTGCTCCCATGAAGTACCAATCAATCAGGTTAACTTCTGAAAAAAATGAAGCTCACCTTTTTGATGTCTAGATCTCCCTATTACCACTGTACAGGTCAGGTCTTCTTCACAACCATACAAGAGAGATCTTCAGGAGACCTCAACAGATCATCCTCTACACCTGAAAGGAAGTTCAATATATCTAAATCATTTCTGAGATACATTCATCTCACCATTTCTAAAAATTCTTCAATAAGGAGCCAATAGCCATTTAGGAAATCTTGCTTAATATCTTACCTAAGTCTCCCATGATTGGGTTTCTTCTCACTCCCCTGACTTGATCCCCAGTACTTCTGGAGAAAAATAAATACCATTCCCTTCTGGGGAAGCCTCTAACATATACAATCATTAGCTTCAAGACACGTCACCATTTTTTCTATTCTGGAGTACACAACTCCAGTTCTTTCAGTTGTTCTTCGTAGGTCAAGTTCTCTAGACTTCTGATAGTTCTTCACATTATCCAGAGAGCTCTGATTGAAAGGAGGTGTCCAAAACTGTTCTTCAGCAAAAGCCTTTTGGAGCTCTACTGTAGAGCGTAGAATTACTTTGCTGTCTTGTGTTTGGCAGTCGTCTTCTGCTTTTCAGTAGAGCTGTCACATTTTTTACAACAGCAAAACACTATTGACGCATTTTCTATTTGTGGACTGCTGTGACCCAAGGCGACTTCTTGTAGAGCGACTGCTTAGCCAGTTTGTCTCCAACTTACATTTTTGTAGTCAATTATTCCCAGCTATTCATAACACTGTTTCTCACCGTATTGAATTATAACCTATTTGCTTCAGATCTTTGTTTCAACTCATTATGATTTGTTCAATTCTAATTGTGTTTCAAAATGCTTGCAGCTCTCCCCTGAACAGGATATCCTCCACAAATATAATAAAAATATTCTCTATCCTCGTCCATTAAAAAATTGTAATTAAGGAGTACAGGATTCAGAACAGAAATGTCTGGAGGCCTCACTTGCTACAACCATCTGATTTGATTGTGAATCAAACTTTTTGATATTGATTTTGATTTGATATGGTCTGGCCTATAATTCCCATTCTTTTTTTTTTTTCCTAATACCTATTCTCTTTTTTCTTGTTTCCTTTTGCCTGATCTCATGGAACCTCAGCTATCTATTATGAGTTCTTGCAAGTGATTGCTAGTAGCTTCGAGATTGCTTAGACATTTAAATATGTAGGGTGAAATGTATCTGGCGCAGGAGTTTTGGAAGTATCTTATTTGAGTTTATTTTTGAGCTGTTTCTTTCCTTAGTTTAGCTTGAACATTTGTTTTTATGTTGCTAATGTTAATTGTGTAAGTCAGCTGATTACAGTTGACATTTGTGAGAGGAACAAAGCAACAAAATTAATTAAGGGCTTTGGCCTTCCTCACGTCACTCGCAATGGCTTTCTCAGCCACTTGAGAGCAGATCAGTTCTTTCAGATCACCTTTTATATAAGCTTTTCGTTGTTATGCTCTACAGCTCTTTGATAGTTTTAGCTCATTTTGTATGTTAGCCTTTTGGGATGTTTCCCTTCATACTACAACATTAAGACCTTCTGTAGTTGGTCTTCGTTTAACCTAGCTTCTGCTTTTGTGTATCTCTTTCAAGCGGTACAAGCCACTGCAATGGTTTAGATTTAGCCATCTCTTCTCTTGCTGGCTTCTTCTCATGGGGATAGTCTGTTTTGCAGCCTTAGTATCGATTCTTTTGGAAACTGCTAACTTTCCTGAGTGTAATTTTCCTTAGATTTGCTGCTGTGAGGTTTTGCACACCAACTCTTGAGTTCATGGTAGTTAACCTCTCTCACTTTTGCCAGTGCCTATGCTTTGGATGAATTTATTCAAATAAAGCACCACGCACTTGATCCTCTTGGTCTGCTGGTCACTGACGGGTCTCTACTGTGACACCGGTCTTTTCCCTTCCTTCTTCTTATCGTTATCCAAGCCCTTGCAGTAGCTCTATGGCTCACTGTGTTCCTTTTCTCCTACCTACGCTTCCTGAGCAGACCGTACTTGCCCGTAACAATAACCAGTTATGACAATTAGCTCATAATTTGTATTATGAAATATGACTTTCAGTCCCTTCTATTATCTATATTTCTACATAAATCTGCAGCACCTGAGTTCAATGGCAGACAAACTTTTTGTTTCATGCTGTTCCTCTGATAATGCTAATACCCCTTATAATCTTTCACCTCCTCTCCCTTAATTTTTCTTATTGCTAGACGCTCTTCTGGTTTATCGGAGCCCTACGGTCTGATAAAAATAACTGGAATATTTGTGATAAGGCGAGCGACAAGAAAACGTACAAAAGGGGTGCCAGGACGGGGGGTCCTGCTGGCCCAGGTTAACCAGACACAGCCCACCGTCCTTCACGCAGGGAAATAATTACTGAACGCCGGAGCGCGACGTTCCTGAGCGTTTTGCTGAGCCACATCAGAACTGGAAAGAGCCCAGGCCAGCTGTGTAAGTTATGTGGTTAATTTAAATGTAATTTGTTTCACACACACGGCGAAAAAAAGAGGAAAGAAACCGACAGGACAACCTTTCACTGTTTAGATATAAACGGTGCTGATATTTATTTAAACATACGCGTTTCTTTAGTAAATATTAACTATTTAGCCACACAGAAACACCGCACGTAAACAGATACAATCTAAAGCTAAGGGAGACGGGGTTCCAAATCAAAAGCAAACTAAAAAAAAAAAAATCTTGTAAAAGATCACCACGATTTGTAGGTCACTTTCCTTATCGTCCTAGTGGAGATTTTTTACGCGTTTACGAGTCAGCAGTTCCGCGAGCTGGATCATTTCTAAGGGGCTGAAAAGAAACGTTTTCTAAACCAGATGCCTGTTTGTTCACTAACACTAGCACTCGCGCGAGGCTAGGGCTACCCTTGGATATTCACGAACTGACTTGGTGCCTGGCTGGCAACCCAACCCAACGGGGACGGCCGCGGGCCCGGCTCCGAGGCGCCCTCGGCCCGGCCGCGGCCTGAGGCGCCGCGCGGGCTAACGGCCGCCGCGCTCGCGCCGCGCTCTGCCCAACGGTCGCCGCGGCAGCGGTTGGGGGGGGGGAGGGGGGCGGTGCGCGCGCGCGCCCCCGCCCGCGCCGCCATCCAGCCGCCGCCGGAATGTGGACGGCGCTCGCCCGGCCTTGAGGCGGCTGCGCCGCTCTCGCCCGGCCTCCCCCCTCCATCGCCTCCTCCGCCCGCTGCCGCTGCCCCCGGAGCTGCTGGCGGAGCCGGACGGGGACGCGCCGGAAGGGAGCGCAAGTCGGCTGGGCTGCCGCCGGGGAGAGGGGCGCTGCCGCCTTCGGGCCTCCTCCGTCGGCGCTGGGTGAGGGGCGCCGGGGGGGGGGGGGCTCGGGAGGCGCCGAGGCGGGAGGAAGGCGCCGCCGCTCCCGCAGGAGGCCGCGGCGGGGGGAGCCGCCGCCGGGCCGCCCCCTCCTTCGCCCCCGTGTCACGGTCCGGCAGCTCGGCCGACCCGCGGCGCTCCCCCCCGCCGCCGGCTGCCGGCCCGGCCCGGCCCGGCCCCTGGCGCCGCGGAGGGGGCAGGAGGGGCTGCCGTGGTGCGCGCCAGCGCGGGGAGGTCCCTGGCTGCGGCTGGCGCTGGGGCAGTGCCGCTTTGGGAGGAGCGGAGCCGGGTATGTAACAGATAAAGTTGTTTCCGCGTCGAGGGAAGAGTCAGGGTTATGGGAGGGTTCCCTCGCCTTCCGCCTCCCTCTGAGGAAAAGTGAAGTCACTTCCCAAATGCCAAAACTAGCAAAGCAGTGGCCTAAATCGGTGCGGTTTACATGGCTGAGGCTCCTCCACTTTTATTTTTTATTTTTAAATCCCCTTCTACAGTTAGGCCATCCGTCGCTGTAATCTGCTCCAGAAATCCTTGTTTTCGGGCAGAGTGCTCAAAAAGCTGCTGAAGCCATCCGAAGCAGGTATGTGGCACTCTGAATTAAACGCGCTTGGCGAGTTTGCTCATTTATGTTTCTGAAGTGTGACATGTACTTTGCTCTTACTGTCGCTTTTACAAGACTGCGTTGCTAAGATTGCTTGTTTTTGATTACCTTATAAATTAATCATAACTTATCACATGTCTTTGTCTGGGATTTTGCTTGCATCAGCTCTTTTGTTTAGGAGAGGAAGAAAAGATGTAAAGCATCAACTCTTCTTCAAAACGGAAACAAACCCAGCCAAAAAAAACCCCCCCAAAGTAGTTCACCTAGGTAAACAGCTTCTGTCTCTCACTGTCAAGCTGTAGTCTCACAATGTTAGTGACTTTCCAAATAAAACTTTGGTAAAGGGTGACTGTATTTCCTGTCTCCCAGAAGAGCTGTTGGTTTTACAGGCACCATGTTCTCCCTGTAAATCCGTGCAAGGTAGCGTGGCCTTGCCTGCCTGAATCCCTTCGATGTAGGCTAAATTCTGAGCGTCCCTCAGACTGACTAATGCTCCAAACTGTGCGTAAAGTTACTGGGTGTATAAAATTAGTTCTGCAAATTAAGCATGCGTCTAGGGTTTCAAGTAGGAGTGTAGCCAATATTGTTTGTGTATACGGATTATATGATACTAAGAAGAGGTTAGTTTGCCGTTTACACTTAAATGGACTGCAAATATAGTTATGTGTTGTAA
Source organism: Struthio camelus (assembly GCF_040807025.1). Classification (NCBI taxonomy): domain Eukaryota; kingdom Metazoa; phylum Chordata; class Aves; order Struthioniformes; family Struthionidae; genus Struthio; species Struthio camelus. The sequence goes on from NC_090949.1 coordinate 4,883,360, forward strand.
ACACAAATTAGTTTCAGTATTGTAAGAACTGAAGCTAGATCTGGGAATTACCTGAAGTACTCCCCTCTGCAGCATTTTCTTTAAGATAGTTACAGAGAAATGCAGTAATGCTTGGTTAAAAATAGCATCCACTCTAAACAATGATTCACAGATTAAGATTTAGTGATGTTAAGAACAGGATTGCAGAAAGATCCAGGGCATAATGTGGCTTTCTGTGGAATCCATCTTCCTGGTGTGTACTTCAGGTACAATTGAAGCTAGTCTGAGTTGTAGCTGCTTCTTCCCTTGTGCCACCAACAGAACCTACGCAGCCCGGAAGTGAGTTTGTTAAGAGAGCTAATCTGGTCAAAAAGTAGTACTATTTCTTTCTTTCTTTCCCATCTCTGATTTACTTTTCAGTTAGAACAACTTCCTGAACTGGCTTCCTTGCTTGGTCACACTGTCTCAATCTGAAGGAGGAAGAAGCGTGTTGTTAGAGAGGAGGGCTTAACTGCAGTCTTGTTATAGTCGAGCAAACTACGATGGGTGATATGCTTATCTGGGTCATGGTTTTATGATCAGTGTAACTTAACTTGAGAAGTCCCTGCAGCTAAAAGCTACCCTGTATATTTGATTGGCTTATGCCACTTCTGAAGGAAGCAAATGATAGTGAGGGTGGTAGAAGCGCTTTGCTATCAGTACTGGCTTATGTTGATCATAGAGTCATGGTATCGTTTGTCTGTTCTTTTGTTGTCAGCAGTGTTAAATGGGCTACTACTTCCTTATAGGACCACCTCTATTTCCTTTTTTTTTTTTTTTTGTTTTCCCTGTTAGTCCATGGTAGGATCTTTGGTTTTCTCATATTCTTTCCTTTGCATGTTCATCTTGTCTTCTCTGTAGACTGTGTTTGATTCATTAATTGCGAGGAACCGTCTGGGCGTTTTGTTAGATAGAAGCTTTTGTAAACTTACTGAGCTCTACTTTAGACAGAATCAGCTGTAATTTTTATTATAATTGCTGTAACTGGAAGGCTATTCCAAACCTGATTAATCTTAATGATAAAACCTTCCTCTTATTTCCAGGCTACATTAATTTGTCATTAGATTATACTCATTTTATGCGCTCAGAGGACTGATATACCATATTGACTCTTTTGAACTTGGTATAGCAGCACTCTTAGATAGATACATAATTCTGTCAAATCACAACTCTAAGCCTTTCATTTCTCTTTTGACTGCCAGGTATACTCATCTTTCCTGTAATAGCTCTGTTTTTCTCCATGAATTTTAATATTGACCTTCTTATTACAGCTGCTAAGTGGAAATTAAAATGTACATGTCAAATGTAGACATTAAGGTTGATGGAGTTCTCCTTTTAATGGAGATTAAGATGTTCTCAAGTATGTTTTCCTAAGATGTGGTTTTTGAAACTCCTGCTTTCTGGCGCTTTGTTTCTGCCTTCACCTTACTCTGTTTGTTATACTGGTATAACTATGAAAGGAGCCATTACTGTAACCTGGATCACTGACATGACTCTCTGTTTTTGACAGTGTCATGGTTCATAAATGAAGCTTGAAGTATTGGAAAAGAGTTTGAAATGTATTTGTTCACGTTTTACTGTATTCTTAATTAAAAAAAAAACAGAACATTTGTACATATTAGTAGAAAACACCTTCATGGATTTTTAAGGCGCTTACTTAATTTTCATGTCAGCAGTGTCCCAAGAGGGAACATGGTGACATTGAGAGAGGAAAAAGTAGTTTTTTTTTTTTTTTAGTAGATGTATATGTATGAATATTTATAAATGATACATGAATAAATAAAATCAGTTTCCAAGTCTGCTTAGTTAAATTGATTACTGTGAGAGATGAGTAAGGCCCATGTGGGAAAACTCTTTGTATTGTTCCTTTGGCAGGTCTTTTCCTGTTCTTTGGAAAGAACAGCAAGGACAGAGGTCTTTCTAACGTTTTTAAGCGGACAGGGGAAATGTTAAAGTTTTTACCACAAAGCAGGATGGGTCACTGCCTTCTACGTTCCTGATCTTATCCTCCCTCAGACATGAATCAGGATATCAAAGGAGGTATGGTTTTTTTTTGTTTGTTTGTTTGTTTTAGACTAAATGAGCTTAAAAGTATAAGACAGTTCTGGTGTTGAAAACGTTTGCCTCTCGTTATGGGGGACTCATTGGAAGCAAGACAGTAAAAAGGAAAGAAGTTCTAATGGCGAGTGGATAAGGGATGTTTACGCTGTTGTGTACCCCATCGGATGCGTGCTTACTATAAGCACAGGACAACTAAAATCTCCTATATGTGTAGAAATAGATGATACAAGATTTGCTAAATGAAATTTTATGAAATAGAATGATAGGATAATTAGGTTGAAAGGGACTCCTGAAGATCATTTAATCTAACCCCTTGCTTAAAGCAAAACTGACTTGGATAAGGTTGCCCTGGACCTTACCGTCTCTCTGGGCAACCTGTTCCTATGTTTGATCACCCCACAGTGAATTTTCTTGTGTAAGCTCATCAGAATTTCCTTTCCAGCTTGTGTCTGTTGCCTCTTGTCACTGTGTACCATCCGGAAGAGTCCGGCTCTGACTTTTCTACACCCTTCCATTAGATAGTTGACAGCTATAAGGTCTCCTGTGAGCCTTCTCTTTTCCAGGCTGAACAAACTCACTTCCCCCAGTCTCACATTGTACATCGTGTGCTCCAGCCCTCTGACCAGCTTAGTGGCTGCTGCTGGAGTTGCTCTGGTACATCTTTGTCTTGCACTGAGGAGCCCAAATCTGGACACAGGACTCCAAATGCAGTCTCGCAAGTGCTGAATAGAGGGGAAGTATCACTTCCCTGGCTGGACTGCTGCTAAAACAGCTCGGGATGTGCTTGGCCACCTTTGCTGCAAGGGCACGCAGCTGATGATGTCAACTTTTCTGTCCACTGGGACCTCCAGGTACCTTTCTGCAAAAGATGCTTAATATCTGGTTAGCCGCCAGCCTGTATTGTCCCATGGGGTTATTCTGTCCCAGCTACAGGACTCGGCACTTGTCTTTGTTGAACTTCATGGGGTTCCTGTCCGTGCGTTGCTCCGGCCTGTGCAGGATCTTCTGAATAGCAGCCCTGCTATTGACTACTTTGTCCAGTTTGATGGTGTTAGCAAACTTGCTAAAAGTGCGCTCTATCCCGTTGTCCCAGTCGTTGATAACCGCTTTAAACACTACTGGCCTCAGTGTTGATGCCTAAGAGATACTATTGTAACTGGCTGCCAGTTGGGCTTAGTACTGCTGATAGCTATCCTTTGAGCCCAGCAGTCCAGCCAATTTCCCAACCGCTTTCTTGTCCCTTAGTCTCCTTATATCACCATTTTGGCTACAGAAAGACTACGGGAGACTATGTTGAAGGCCTTGCTAAAATTAAGATGAACAGTGTCCTCTGCTCTTCCATCATCCACTGAGCCAGTCATCTTATTGTAGAAACCTGTTGGGTTGATTAGGCACGATTTGTCGTTAGTAGATCCAGGCTGGCTGTTCCCAATCTCCTTCTTGTTCTCCTAGTAATAGCTTCCAGGAGGATTTGCTCCTTAATCATCTCATGGACTGAGGTTAGGCTGAGAGGCCTGTAGTTACCTGGCTCCTTCTTCTTGCCCTGCTTGAATATGGATGTGATGTTCATCTGTTTTCCAGTCATAAGGAATCTCCCCCAGTCTCATAAACTTTAAAAAAGTGAAAGAGAGTAGCCTCCCAGTGGCACTGGCCAGCTCCCTCGGGACTCTCAGGTGCATCCCTTCTGGTCCAATGGACTTGTGTAACTGCAGTTTGTTGAAGTGCTCCTGAACTCCATCGTCTTCCTTTGTGAGTAATCCTTCACTCCTGCGGGGTTTGTTAGTAGGCTTAGGGGCTTCGGAGGCTTGAGGGCAGACTTTGCCAGGGAAAACTGGGGCAAAAAAGGCATTGAGTTTTCAGTTTCCTTTGTCACTAGGTCTCCTGCCCCATTGAGCAGAGGGCTAACTTTTTCCTTAGCTTTCCTTTTGCTACTGGTACAGGAGCCCTTTCTTCTTGCCTTTCATCCCTTGTTAGTTTTAGTTCCAGCTGAGTGCTGGTTTTCACAGACAAGACACAACAATGAGAAATATGAGCCACACCTTAAATATTTTTGACGTAACTAAAATCATTAATTCCAGGTAGAAATTTACAGCTTCAGTGTATGCCCTTCCTTTTTTTTGTGCGTTGTAAATAAAATGAGATGTTGATACTTAGCAGCGAGATGGTTGAATTAACATTTAACTTCATGCAATCAGTGTGTTAGTCTTTTAAATCGGAATTCATTTTATGGTTTTCTGTTGATGCATAAATCCATTTTAGCAAACATTGGAATAAAACAAGATTTTTGGAAACTGGACCATTTTAAAGGTGTGTAGGCGGATCGATTTGAGTTATTTCATGTTTTCATTCAGTGTCTCAGTTGTTATCTTGGACTTTGTTTTCTCAATTATTTGAGGAAAAACAAGTTAGTTGTGAGAGTTGGTGAGTTATGTTCTTTGCAAGCAGTTTGAAACAAGCTTCTTGGTTTAAACTCTCTACATATGTTTGAGATTGTCTACAATTTCTCAACTTGTGTAAGTATTTTGGTTTCTGTTGCTGTGCTTTCATTGACCTAACAGCACCAACGTAGAGCTATGGTTATAAACTAAGGTAAGTCAGTTACTGGTCTAGCTGCTAGTGTTTGAATACGTCTTTTGTATCCAGTTGGCCTAGAAATGCGTTTTTTTTCACGTGTTTGGGAGATCTGTCTTAATTTCTAATATTTGAAAATAGTGGAAGGATATTCAAGCGGAGTTACATTTCCATACAAAAATACCCTCAGTAAATCCTATAGTTAACAGTAAAATTGCAATCTTTGCATTAGCCTTTTGAATGTGACCTTTCATGTTAGTCTACTGGCAAAGTCATATAGGAAAGTTTGCTGCTAATGCTGGTGGACAACTCCATGACTTCACTGCTCAAATTTTTATTAGTCTTTCCCAACATTTTCTAAATAGGGAAAAAGAAGAAAAAAAAGCCAAAGGACAGAGAAAGGAAAATAGATATCTTTTAAAGAATCAGTAAATTATCAGTTACAGTAGGAATACAGTCAGTGAATGAATCTAAGAAAAGATCTTGAAGGCTATTTACTAAGAAGCTGAGTTTGATTTCTGTATTGCTTGTGGGCTGAGGGGAATAGAAGGGTGAAGTGACTTGCTCAACCTGATATATTAGGTGAGAGACATAGGTGAAGAATGGAACGGTGGTGAACGTAACAGACAACCAAATCCTTTCTTGGTACTTGCTCTAAAACTTCTGTTGTAGTAGTGCTTTTAATGTAAGGAATCAATTTTGAGTAACTTATCATTCATGACCTACTGGGTCTTTTTTGGCAGGCAAGTACAACTGTCAGAATGTCTCTTACATTGTATGCTTTTACTCCTTCTTTACCATGACTTCTCTATGGCAGGTTTTGTATTGCAAGGTGTAACTGTATGATAGAAGTTTCCAGGAAGGAAAACTGCGGAGGACACTTATTTACCAGTTATGGAATAGTCTTGAAGTTACACTTCTCTTTGTTTTTTCTCTTGGCCAACTTTGTGGATAATTGCCAATTTCTCTAGCATTCCATGAGTTCTCCAGTGTGCTTTCTCTTCTTTTTTTCTTTCTTTCTTCTTTTTTCCCTGAGAGAAGATGTCCTGTGTCTAAAATCTTCTGCTAAGAACATCTGTTGATGTTTTGATAATTTTTGGCATGGACAACGTAATGATGCTTCCGTGGCATACTAGAAAACCTTTCCTGGTTTTCTTCAGTGTCTCCTGTTTCATTGCAGCTTAATTATATCATCGCAATCATCTATAAATCCTAGTAAATGTGCTATGACATTCTTTAAAAGAATAAATAAACTTTATGGCCTTCCTTGAAGAGAACGTCATAAACAGATCTTCGTACAGAGGATTTTACTGCTATTGTGATGAGAAACTTTATGAAAACGGTGAAAGTCGAAATTGCCTCAAGCTGTTAAAAGGTTCCAAGTATAGTTTGGTGACTTTTAACAGGTTGAAGGATATAATATATTTGTCTTTGGCTGTTAAGTAGCAATTGGAGATGGTTATTTTGTATGTTTAAGGCTTTTCCGGGTGATCACATTTCCCATGATTAGAATCAGTGATAAGTGATTCTTAAACCTTTGTGTTTGCAGGGTGCTGAACTGAGTGAAGTAGCTGTGCTTTTAATTCAAGTATAGCTGAACTTCCTGTTTAGGTCATGTCAGTTTTGTGCATAAAAATAATATGGAGTGTTTTTCTTTGTACTTAAGTAACACACTCATATATTTTTCCTCTGTTCAGAGTGTTTGCACATTTCAAACTGACACTTTTTTATAGTAGCCTGCTTTTTAGTCTTTTATCATGTCTAGAATTTTGTCTTAGATTATGTGATTTAGGCTGAGCCATTTGAAGTGCCTGCGGCAGAGGAAGAAATTCTACCCCCTTGCCCTTTGTTTTGTTTTGTTCTCCGGCGTATACTTTCATTATTTGCAGCAAGGAAAAAAATGCAAGAAATTGAGAACTGTTAGTTAGAATTCTTCTTGGAGATAAGAGAACTTGATGATTAATGGTTTAATGATTTGAGGAAACAGGACTAAAGAATGGAAGTGACTAAGGACAATAGAAAACTCAAGAAATAATTTAGCCTTGTTTTGGATAATTGTTACTGTTTCTTTCTATAGGTATGTATAAGAATTGTGGGGGAGAGGGGAAAGAGTTGATCAAAATGTCCAAGAAAATACTTTGCCAGGCCCCAAAAGGCCAATATGAACTTTGAAGTTCCCCATGTGATTAGAAGCTTCCCTTGGGTTTCCTGGGTCTGTTGTTCTGACTCCCTGCCCCTTATAACTTCCCTTTTCTGATTATTCTTTTCTTTCATCATATTGGGACATCACAAAGTGAGGCTGACTGTAGTGGATCAGACTGAAATGTAAGTTAATATCTGTTTTTTGTTAGGAGCCTAAGCACTATTAGAGTGCATAGATGAAAGGTATAATAAGTCATATATAAGTGACACTTCTTCCAGCCTACCCTCCTGGTTTCTCTTCTTGGCCTCTTTAATTCTGCCTTTTGTTCTTTCTGGTAGTAAGCGAGCTCCAGGGGTCACATTGTGAATTGGAGCATGGAAAAAGTAGTAGTGCTATTTTGTATGTTTTCCACAAATAACTTCATGTGGGGTTCCATAATAAGCTTCCTTTCTTATTATGTATAGATGTGCAGTTAAACCACCTGTTTTGCTGAGGCTTCTGAACACCTGAATTTTAATCTTTGCGTTGGTAGGGTTTGGATGCTTTGTTGGGTTTGTGAAAGACTGAGCTTTGATGTGGATGTATGGCAGAATGCTGATGCTAATCTAGGTTGCGCTTTGTATTTTGGGTATGGATTTCCTGTGTTGAAAATGATTTACTTGTTCCATGGGTTATTGGCTTTTGTGAGCTTGGAAAGACATGGGTGATGCTTATGAATGTATCTTACACCACGTCTTGCCAAAACAAATTTATGGAGATCAGAGTAGTTATTGATATTGTCCTTTTATTGCATAGTTGAATCACAAGTGTAAAAGTTGGTTACGTTGGGATTATAGACAAACAGATTGCTGAGATGCCCTTGAGAGGTTACATCTCTAGTATAACCGATTCATTTTAAAAAAAAGTCTGTGTGTCCTGGCCCCTCTTTAATTTTTGCCTTTGTAATTATCAGAAGTAAAGTATGACTTAAAAATGAAAGTGTTAATTTGGGGTATAAACTTCAGCATCAGCATAAACGAAATGGTGGTTAGGTAAGATCTTGTTTTCCCCTTTGCTCTCCCTTTTCCCTTGAGGTGTCAGCTGTATCCATTCTAACACTTTGGCTCTGAATTTGCTTGGGATAGCCCGCCTTTGTTAGTTCCTGCAGTTTTACGGTCTCTCAAGTGCGTATTTGTTGTTTCCTTAACTCGTACTGTGTTTAGGAACCTCATAATTTAAAACTTCCCCTTAATGGAGGCAAAGGTAGCATGTTGAAAATATTGGTATGGGAAGTGTATGATTTACTGTAATTTAACAGAGAGACTTCGCTATTAAACTTCTTCAAACAGCTGTAAGTTTTATGTTTTAGATTAGCTGCTGTAGCTTCCTCCTTTTGCTTCCAGAAGTGAGGAGGTTTCATAGAGGCTGTATGTGGTCTGTACATATTGATAGTAAGCTGTGATATCTACATTTCACTATAACTATGTATCAGTTGTGCTGAAACCCGTAGTACAGTATGCTTGTATTTGGAAAGCTATCTTCGACTTTGAGAGATAGAGACTTTTGTTTTTAAGGTATAGCAATTAGAGATTCAGCTTTTTGGCTCCTGAGAGTTTTTTCTTTTATGCAGATATGTGAATTTTCTCAATCGTTTTTTTCAATTTTATCAATATAGCACTTAAATTCCAACAGGGAAATACTGCTTTTGTTCATGGTTGTTGGGGGAATGTTAGACAGGATGCTTGCATCGTGGAAACTAGTACAAGTCCTGTAATAGATTTTTGCAATGTTTTTCTTATTGTAGTTGTTGGTGATAACTGTACTGTATTATTTAAGACATTTTTTCCCCAACAAGATCTTATTCTATGATATCATAGACAGGTCTAGCTTAGCCAGAGAGTAGCACCAAACATAATTCATGAGAATCATTAAATTGAGTAAGTGCGATGCATAAGACCTAGATAATTAAAGGTGATCTGCCTGAGAGTCTAAGTTTGTTTATACAGAAATATTTTGAAATATTTTTCTTTGAGCCCAATAATGGTTAGTTTCACTATGAGAAAGATGTGAGAAGTCTTTTTGTCCTGAGGTCTTTAACATATTTACCCTGTAAAGCATATCTACTTATCAGATTTGATTACTAGAAGAAAGCTACAAAAACCAAAAACTACTCTTTGGCAGCCCCAGATTAATTTACCTACAGGGAATCTTTCTTTCTTGTGATCACTGGTTAAAGGTGCCTTTTTATGGAAGCCTTCTGTGTGATATCATGAGATGTGCTTATTAGCTATTTAAAGGAATTTTAAAAACAAGAATGTAGGATAGGGTAATTAAAAGATCCTTTCTGTCTTTTGATTGCTTGAGTTTTAATCTTTTTTGGAGTAAGTATTTTCTTTAGTCCGTTAGGAGGCAAACAAATCCAGATGATTATGTGTTTCTGAGATGAAAGAAGAGAAATTGTGCTTTGGAAGAAGGGCATGCGTGTATATTCCCTTTCTCCTTTCTCGTTATAGGTAGTCTGTGGAGGAAATACTGAGCAATACTGAAGCTTTCTAGGGCTTGGGATGAAAAAATCTTTGGAAGGGAACCTTATGAATAGCATCCTCTGAAAATCCAGCTCAAACATGAGCAGAACAGATGTCCTCTGACAGAAGCCCTCTGTCAGTACAAGCTGTGTATGTGTGTGACGGATTTGGACTCCTCGAGGTTTGACTGCTCTTAGGTTACAATCTGAAGATAACTTCAGGGGATACAATACAAACATCTTTTTTATGTGATTATCAGATACAGGATCATACGGCTTTGAAGCATTCTTCCTGTAAGTCAGGTAATTTTTTTGGTCACAATTATAACATGTTCTTAACATTTCATTATCTGTGAATCAATGGGCTTTTATATAGAGGTCAGCCAGTTTTAACACTGCCTTTACAGGCAGTTGTTCTGCCTTGAAGTACCGAATGGATTTGGAATGATTTGATTAGTTGAGTTAGTTCATCACGCACGCAAATCCTCCTAAAGAATACATTGCCATAACAAATGTAATACTTCATGTTAATTAAGGAAAGTAATCATTAGTCTTTGGTATCCACCTTTCAGAAACTTTCATATCCACATCTCATACCAATTCCTAGAAGGGTTTGGGGTACTTTGAAACACATTAATGCTGATCTGCATGTTGCGAGGAAGCTTTTTTCTCATCTGGATTGATGATGTAAGCAAATTGTATTGATTCTTCAGACTGAAAATGGAACAAGCAGAAAGTGAAGAATACCTATTTTTTTTATTCTGATATGAGTAGGTGGAAATCGGAATGTGTATTGCTAGGTGTATCTGGTTACCTGCTTACTACCTTCGTCTTACAAGTGGAAGATCATTTTTTTATGAAGGAAAGAATTTTATTTTATGAATTTCCATTATCTTTTTCTTTTTTTTTTATATCCTATTAAGACCTTTGAAACTAGCAGTAGAACTACATCTCAGAATATTTTTATAATAACTTGCCCTATGAATGTGAAATGCCAGCAAATTTCTTCTGGCGTGCAGTTGTTGTTAATGACTTACTGTTCAAATGAAAATAAGAATGCTCTTTACAGCACTACACTTGATCATACAGAGGGCCAAGACAGGCAGTACTTGACAAGAGGGCTGTTTCCTGTTGTTTATAGTTGTCATGTACACCTTTATGACATATATTCCGGTTTCTGAATTTAAAGCAGTCATTGTTACTTTAAGGAGGTTTCGCTTCCAGTTAAGCTGTCTTTAAAATTTAAACTATGATTTCTCACTTCATCTTTCCATATTATACTTGAATATTTAAATTTGCAGGTAATAACAATTTAAGATCTTAGTTTGGATCCTAAAGGATTTAAAGTACAAACTTCTATGGGCAGTGTGTGTGTGTGGTGTTTTTTTTTTTTTTTTAGTGAGAGGCTTAGTTTTGTTTTCTATTGTAAAGGACGTTTTTATCCCTTATGAATTCTTGGGTACACCATTCAGATGATTTTAATACAAAAGCAGTAGTAGTCTAGATAGCTGTCAATTCAAAACTCATAGTCTTTGCAATTTTGAAGATACGTGACTGAATAATACAATAGATGTCTGGTGTGGCTATTAATTTACAACCCTCGTGATTACGTTTGACAACCGTTAGAATGAAAGATGTGAGATGTAAGAAAAAGTAACTAAAGAAAATAGAAGAGGTCATGAAACATTATCTAGTCCATCCCACTGTGCAATGTAGGATTATCCACAGTTTAATTCTTCTTGAGAAACGTTAAGAGAAATAGTGACTACGTTGTCTATGGTTAGATGGTACAAAGGTAGCTTCTGTGGTTAAGAGCAAAACGTTGCAAGTTAAATCTGCAAAACCTCATATTCCCCAAATGCAAGTTGCAAATATCAAGAGAACAATTGTTGTAGCTCACGGTTCTGACTCTGAAGAATAAAGATTTTGCTAACGCTGAAGTCGGTCAGTGCCAGGCAACAAGACAAGATTTCCCTTGTGTTTCAGTGATGTCGGAAGTGACTCTTTAAAATGCACTGATTTGGAAAGGAGGAAGATTGGCATCCGGGATCACTACTGCGTTATATCATACTGCTTCTCCATATGGTCTCTTTTGCATTGCATCATGTAATTTTGATTGGAAATAACAGCTCGTGGAGAAAATACCTGGTTGAAACATTCAATCTGTTTAACAGAGAGGTGGTTAAACAGGCTAAATTAGGCTGACAGTGTTATCCTTCCTATTAAGGATTAAAACATGAAGTAGTCTTTTTAAAATAAACAGTTCTCTTATGCTGTTGCTTTCCTCTAGAATAAAAATATATTCTTCAGTAAAATCAGCTAACACTCGGATTGAATTTGAATGCTGCCTGTGTAAGCAGCGTGTAGCAGTGAGCAACATAAGAAACCTAAGTTCTACCTTGTCAAACTTCAGCTGAGAAAAATTAGATATTCTTTGCCACTACCTCATGTTTTCCAAAGTTAAAAATGAATCACTGGCTAACGAAACTAAATGGTAGTGTTTACTTGGTGACAGGGAAGCGTTGTGAAGGCTTACTGCAGAGTTACTTTATTTTCATTGCTTGCTTTGTTTTATCTTTGCAACAGGATGAGTTACTCTGCTCCATGTAGTTGTGTGAAATTCTCCTAGCCTATCTAGTAAGCTCATTTGCTGGAACTTGGCATATAGGTGCTGCTTTGTTACTAAGATATGCATAAACCCTGGTAACATCTTTAGAGGAGGAGAAGCCCTCTAATTTTACGCTCTTTTTTTTTTTTAAGGTGTACTTGGTGGAAGGGGACCGGGGAGGAGAAGGTTTTTTGTTTGAACACTTTAATTGGATTAGCTTGCATGAGTTAAATTTATAAGCAGTATGGATTAAATTAATGTGTCAGTAGGAGGCATATACGCTAGTGTGGTAATTTTGTTCTTCAGCTGATGTTTTTCACACCTTTTTAACTTCTGTGTGTGAACAAATCTTAGACCTGAATAATTGTTTCTTTTTAAAAATAAACCCCCTAAACCTCTTTTTAAACTCTATTTTGTTTAAGGTGTAGCTTGTCCTGAATGGTGTGTGGTTTTTTTTTTTTTTTTTTTTGAAAGTGGTGGGCTTTGAGAAGAAGAAAGTACCCATGTTAAGTGGGGGCTACTTTTATAATTAGGAGCTTACTTTGATATTCTGTCATAAACCTGGACTGGTTTTTCATCTAGTATTCTTGATGGCCCCGTCAGCCTATGAATTTTAGGAGTTCAGCTCTGTGCGTTTATTTTGTTTTTAAATTTGCTTCTCCCTTACCTTTGTCTTGCAGTGACTGATAATCTCTGCTCAAGAGAAGGTTAGCGGCATGGAGCTTCTTTGGCTGTAAATGTCAGGTTCTTCCTTGCTTGAGACATACTGCAGTGCCACGTGCCTTCCCTTCCTTCGGAAGGGCTCTTCACCCTAATGGCCTTAGAGTTAAGATGAATAAGAACAGTATTTTTCCCTGAACGACTCCAAACTGTGCATCTTCGTAATGTTTAAGTGGTTTATACATAATCCAAAGCTTCAAGTCGGGGAAGTTGTTTCTCTCCTTTATGAATGCTAAAGTGTTTTTTATAATATGGTTTGGTAAAAAGCACTGGTTAGCATCCTTTTAATGGCTAGGGATGTAGTATGTTTTTGAGGGAGAACAGACATTTTCTTATGTATGCAGCTTTCTCTTGATTCTGTTTTTCTTAAACTTTTATTCCTTGAGCATAAGACTGATGTTTGAAAACAGTCTGCAGAATCTCTGTATCTAGGCACCTACTCCAACAATTAAAGAGTCTGCTCTCCAGAGTAGGCCAATTATTTGCTGTTGCCGTACATGGTAGAAGTTTGCTTTCACAGAGGTGGCAGTGTTGCCAAAGTAAGCTCTGGGATTACTTTCTAATCGTATGGTCCTTTTTTTTTTCCCCCCCCCCCCCATGGAAACCAGAAGAAACAACATTTTTATTTTTTAAAGTGAACTGATAAAGCAGTCATCTCTTCTTATTAGATTTATTTTCTCTTAGAAAACAATACTAGTAAGCTAAGTACATGCTCCCCCCCCCCCCCCCCCCCCCCAGTGTGCTTAACATATACTTTTACTGCCAGACACAAGACACTGGAAAGAATTCATGGATAGTAAATCAGTAGTTAGTGCAAACAATAGGTACTTAGCTTCTCTGATAAAGATTACACTAAGAGAAATTGAGATTAAGGATGAAATTCCAGTGCTGATGATGTTAGTGAGATTAAACCAAAAAAAGTTATGAAATTTAGGATTTTTTTCTGCACCCAGTCAATAGAAAAGAAAAAGGTTTTGGGAGTATGAGTAGCTGTGCTGCTTCAGCATACAATATACAACATACGTGTAATAAATAATTTTATAAGGTCATTTAGTCTTTGAGTCAAAAAGCATTGAAAAGTAAAGCTTTGTGTATTTGAAGCATTGGTTAGCTTTCTGGAGGAAGTATATCTCTCTTACTAGTGTTAGCAAGCTCATGAGGATGAGAAATATGGTAGTGCATGGTTTTGATATGCTTTTCTAAAAAAAAAAAAAAAAAAAAAAAAATTCCAGTGATCAAGATACTTAGTAATTTCTGTGTGTGTATAACTGTCAGTGCGTGTTCAGTTTCCAGTTTCCTAAGCAGCAACTCAGAATGTGATGCAAATCACTTCAGTAAACTATGTATTTAAGTAGGACTGTATATAAATACAGTAAGATATCATCTGAGATTTCAAGTTAAGTTAGCCTAATGCTCTTTTTGCTCTCAGTTCTTACACATTGTCTTGTATGGATCAAAGAGGGGAACAGAGACTATGGTTTTCAATGTAAATTTGCACATTGAACATAGCTGTATTGGACATTCACCTCAGAAAGTTCCTGGAGATTCTCTTGAAGAGTCTTAGTTAGGAAAATAGAACTTATTTACCAATACCCTTCAGAAGTATGGTTTGTATAATAATTGACATTTACTATTGGGGTCACGTTTGGGGAAGTTTTTGCGTCTTATCAGGTCTGCAGAGCAGCTCCCAGCTGGAAAGAAGTTGGTCTTACGTTTGGTTCTTTTGTCTCCCGTGACAGTGACTGTGTTGCCAGTAGCACCCTGTCTTGAGCTTCCCTGCCCAGAAATCCTGTGTGCACGTATGTTGCTATGTAGTCACACGTGTTTCTGTGTGTGTGATATGTGTTTGGATTCACTATGAAATACATGGAAGCGTTAGGGAGGGGAGAAATAAGAGCATTTCTTTTTTGTTTCCCCTTGTCTGATGCAGTGCTGACTTTACACAGATCCTCCGAAATTGCTGTTCTTCAGCTTCCACCACTGTTGTTACTTTAGGGAAATGCAATGAACCTGTGGTGTCTTGCTGGAATGTATGTGGAGCAGCCGCTAGGTGGGCTGAAGTCTTTGCTGTGGGAGACGCTTTCCTACGTTGGCCATTCCTATTTTATTCATCATTTCCCCCTATTCCCCTCGCAGTGTGAACTTGTTAGGGGCTACCAAACTTACTAAGAAACTGTTTTAGCTTGAACCAGAACAGCTTTGCTCACAACTAAACCCAAATCAGAACTTAACTGAAAAATGTATTAGTTTGCACAAATCATGCTTGGACCTCCTATTGCTAAGCCCCCAACATATGTAATAGTAAGGTCCAGTCTCTGCCCAGAAGGCCTATATTCGAAGTAGAAATGGCTTAGTTCGTGTTTGTGCAGAATTTTGTATAAGCAAAACATAGGGAATTGAAGTACAGAAAGATAAAGTGACTTGTCCAAAACTGTACAGTAACGCTTACAGAGAAAAGCAACAACTTTCCTTCAGTCGTTGTAGTATCAGCACAACTTAAGATATTTTAGAGAGGAATTTTTTTTTTTTTTTTAAAAAAGCTATGTCAATGTGATTAATTACTTTGTATCTCCAGAATCCCTTTAGTCTGAAAATCTGTTTGTCGGAAAGCTCTTTTCATTATTTTTCTATTTATTTATTTATTTTGCATATTACTCCTTTTGTCATACAGTTGGCTTCATTTAGTTGAGTTTGGGAAAACCTCCTCCCGCGTATTTGTTCCTGGGTTTCTGAATTTTTGTCTGTGTGATATAGCTGATTGAAGTGTGGAAGAAAAATAAACTCTACTATAGGGAAGAGTGACTATTCAGGATGCTTCTTTTGTAGATAGGACTTTTTGTGGCAGTAGTGCATTCCTCCAGTATTTCTTATTGTAAAGAGAACTTTCAGAGTGTAAAGCAAATTTGTTGTCATCTTTCCGAAGGTGTTGGAAGGGCCCCTCTGACTCTTGGCTCCGGTGGTTTAGGATGTTACCATGTGGTCCGAGGTTGTTGCCCTTGGAGCAGCGCTGGCAGAATAGAACATGTGTTGACAGCCGCAGTCATTCATTTTGAACTCAACTGCACGAACTGCTTAAACTAAGCCACTGCACTTTATGCAAAAGTAGCTGAGGTAGATTGTGTTTACTGACTGTCGTGTCCCTGACTGCCTCTCCTTGATGGTTACTGCCCTACCAATAACTTCTTCAACTGAAAATCCCAATTTGCTAGACCTGTTTCATCAGTATTCTGAAACTGCATGCAGCTCCAGGATAGGCTGGCTGCTAGCTTAAGAAAATAAATGTAACGTTTAGTCTATACAACCATCTAGTATGATCTGAGCAAAGCAATCAAGGATATATTCTTACTCTCTTAACTTTCAGCTGAAAGGAGAATCAGAAAAATGAAGCTGACTTATGAATTTGATATAGGGGTCTGTTCTTTGATTTTACTGAAGTCTCTTTGGTGACACCTGTCATTTGTTTTTTACTTTTCATAAGACAAAGGGGAGTTTAAATGCACAAGTCGTTGCTGAGTAACGAGTGAAAAAGGAATATGTCCTTAAAAGGAATAAGGCTAAAAGTGAAAGGGAACTGTCATAACCATTAGTCTGCTGACGGAGGTGACTGGAAAGTCCAGAACGCACTTGTTTTTTTTCTTCTTAATAAAGGATTAAAAAAAACCGCTCAGATGTTCAACTCCTTCCCTTCCCCAAGTAACCTTAACGTATGATCTAGTCAAAAGAGGTTTTTGTTCTTTTAACTGCTTTTCTTGGTAAGTGTTTGGCTGAAGTATTGAAACTTAAATATTTATAACATAGTAAAATGGAAATTCTTTTTTCCCTCTAAGCAGCTTACTACTTAATATGGTGTGAATCTTGATAATCTTGAGACTCCTCGAGACTCCTAATTGTATTCCTAAACTCTGATGTTAACCTTACTCAAGCTATTTAGTTTAAAATATGTCTCAGTCGCGATCTTTGGAATAGAGTTTGTCTATGGTCTTTAAAAACTGCTTTTGATCAAAGCCTGATCATACTGCATTGTGTGTATAGCTTTTGCTTTCTAAATAGCGCATGACTAGAATGGGGGAGGAAACGAAGTGTATTGACTTGAGACTTTCATCTTTATAATGCACGTATTTTCCGCGAACCATCTAGAATACTGCTTTTAATTTTCATATGGCAAGTTCTCTAGTGTTGACGTCAAGAGGTTGTCTTAGCAGAAGACGTGGGGTGTTTTCAGACTTGTTCTTGTAACTGTACTCGTGTGACCAAAGAATGCAGAGGGTTACTCTTCTGTTGAAGAGTTTACTTTCTGAATGTCTGACCTGTTTGTGTGCGTGTTTTCTAACTCATCCCAATTAAAGTAAATTTGACTACTAAACTGAAACTAGTGCAGTTTGTTTTGATTGAAAATGGGATAGGGAGCACTCACATGAATAATACTGATGGCGAGTTGGAGTAGGCAGTAATGAAAGGCCGGAGTTAACTGGTCCGGGGCTGATTAATTTATTCAGCTAGCATAGTTATGGCTGAAAAAAGTATGGGCCTGCACCTGATGGGGTAGTTAAGCAGATCTCAAAGACAAGCTTGAAGTACGCTCTTGGAGATATTGAAGGCATTGCAACTCGGATGTAATCACAGGAATGTGTATGGTATGCTTTTAAGTGCCTGAATTTAATGAGAAACTCCTTGCAGTCAGCTCGTGTTTATAAAATTTTCTTAGTCTTTCTGATTAAAACTTATGAAATAGGACTTCTCTTAGGCTGCCTTTAATCCACATAGGGCAAGAACAGGTATATTATAGTTCAGCATGCTTCTCTAGTTCTGTTATCATCTTTTTCCAGGTTTTAAAAATGTAAGTTTTCCCTGATTTTACCGTTAAAATACTGCTACAGAAACTTTTCCTAGTTCACAATGTGCCTGTCAGTCCTCATTTTGATGCAGAAGGAACTAGTGATATGCTAATATAAGCATTTTGCCTTTCTCTTTTAAATCGCTCTCCCATAGGTGTGTGCAAAAAATTCACTGAATGAAACTTGAATAGACTGAGTGAAAAGTTTGTCAAAATAGCATTTCTTGTGATGATCCCCTCCTTTCTGCAAATACGCTAGAAGGAGTGGTGAGGGCTGCTCTTTGTCGCCTTCACAAAGTCCAGCGGTAGATCTACGGATGGGAGGGGAGGAGACTTCTGAAAAACTAGGTCTTTGCTTCTGCTGTGGCCAGCAGGACTGACTTTTATATTTTGCTCTTTTTTCCACTGGCAGTGTAAATTTGCAGAGGTAATGATTACTCAGGGTATGATGTATTTGGGCAGCATCATTCTATGCTCTTTCATTGTCTTCAAAAAATTTCATAACAGTGGACCTTCATTTTTGTATTGAGAATTTACTTTGAAATCAGTATTCATTTTGAATTATTTGTCCGTATATTGCAAATACATATAAGCTCTTGTGTAACATTTCAGTGTGACATTTGTTAAAAATACGTGTAGTTAATACTGTGTTTATGGCATCTAAAATATTGTATATTAAGACTTTTTTTTTTTCCTGTTGAAAAGCAAAGATACCTAAAAACACTGAAACAAAATTTATTTCATCAGTGAATTCATAACCTAGGCTTGGGTGGAGCTCACATTACATCATCTGTCGAAAAATATTCATACTTGTGAGACTTTAGTCTGGAGATGTGAAAGACATCAGATAGAGCTAAACTGCTAATCCAAATTTATAATCTCTGTCTAAATATCATAGCTGTAGTTTAGTGGCTTTTTTCTGATGTCAGCCTTCTAACAAGACTTGCAGCATATTACAAGACTCGAATGAAAAGTTTGAGTTCTTTAGTTATTTTAGCGTTTCTGTGTATAATGCCTCGTCTGGATTATCGGGTAAAATTGTGGCCAGGGTAGCGAGAGGGCAAATATCTTTTTGTAGACTTGCATGTGTAAATGTTTATAACAAGCCAAATATTTGAAAGAGCAAAAACATATTGGCTGTGGTTACAAAAATGCTGCAAAATATTTTTGTATTGCAGGCAATCTACTTTCCACGCTCATTTTTCAGTCCAAAGTTTCCAAACAATTGCCTCTGGTGGCTTGCATGTTTAAATAATGCCTGTTCAGAACGGTGGAGGACTTGCAAGTCTTTTATTTTTTCTGTTGAGTGCTGGTTTTTTGTTCTCTACAGGTAGACGTGAATTTGTGGGCTTTTCTTGATCACTTAGTATTTTACAGATTTAACTGAGAAGCAGGCACAGCTTTTTTTCTGCCTTGGCAATGCGCAGCTAAGCTTGTCCTTGTTCACCGGTCACAACAGAAGTTTGGTTGAGCTCCCCTCTTTAGCTGCTTTCTGGGTGACTGTGCTGAACTGAAACTGAGTCTGGTGAGTGGTTGAATATTTGGGGCCTGAACAGTGTTTTGGATCTCTCGTGTCTAGCTTCGAGGTAAAGATGATATGTTCAGCTTTGCAAAGAAAGCACTAGGATGTGCAATTTGTTTCCCTCTCCCTTTTTTGTGACCCGTCAGAATTCTGTGGCTTAGGCGCACTAACTCCCAGCCCTCAACTAGGCTGCCGTTTCTCAGGAAACTGAGAAGTATATGGAAGTATACCATATCTAGAAGTATATGCTATTTATCAAGAGTATCTGAAAATACATTTTCTCCTTTTTAGCACAGAAAAACACAGACCAATTTAAAAAGCAGTATCCAGCATTCGGTGCTCTTCGTTCTAGCTCAGTGTTCCGTAAGGAATCAGTGAAGATGTTCTGAATGTAGGAGGTGCTCTCTCCACTTAGTGGATTCCTATAGTAGCTGTTTTGAAGTGCTAGGAATGGTATTAGTTGTGTATTTTTTATGAAGTTGGTATGTATAGACTTACCAATGTTTTGGCTTTTTTATTTGTCTGAGTATAATACCCTCTAGCATCTGTGCAGAGAAGAGAAAACTTGATCTTCTAGGTTTCCACAATATTTATAGCCGACTATTCTTTTTTTTTTTTTTTTCTTTCTTGAATTCGTTTGATTAACTCCATTGTAGATGCTTTGAGAGAAACTCGCTAAGGAGCGTGTATCTGTGGTTCAGTATCACCTCTGCTCACTTCACTCACCTGCCGAGAAAAAAATAACAATTAAAAAAACCTCTTTAACGTAATCCATTGCTAACTATATTTTTCTATGTATAGCATCCACTTTGATATGCAGCTCTTGGAAGATTAATCTTTATATAATCTGCATCTTCACACAACCTGCATCACAATATAGTTACAAAATAAATCTGTGTAGGCAGGAATTAGAGGGGTAGAGGGAGCAGGCTCTGGAGGATCAAAACCGGGGAAGTTGAAGCTCTGAGGTAGACTTCCCCTTACGTTATCCATACACATATGTAGCAGTCTGCTGTTGAATCACAGGATTTTTAAATAGATGTTCTAAAAATCATACTTGCCATTAAAAAGAAAAATCTTACACTAATGAAATCAAGGTTTGAGAAATGTCATTAAGTATCATATGTTCATATAGTTTTAAGTATTGACATTAACTTCGTAATACATCTGTTAACATATTTATAGTTTCAAAACTTAAAAATTTTTGCTTCTTTGTTAGATTGATGTGGCAAGACAAGACTACAGACCTGATATGGAAGTCAAAACTTCGTTTAGCAAAGCCAGTAGAGTTCCTGAAACTGTATCCACGTTAATTAATGAAGAATTTGTCCTGGTTCATCAGCAGTCGGAGGACTCTTCTGGAAAAGATGAAAAACCTCAGCTGAAGGTTTATTACTACTTTGTTTTAAATGCATATTCGGATTTCTCTTGAGTTAAAAGTTGCAACTTACTTTGAATATTTAAAGATACTTGTGTGTGCTTGAGAAGATTCTTGGACGGTAATTTTTGTCATTGCTCATTACAAGTGAAATTAACAGCTCAGACTAAGCAAATCTGTTTGGCCAGAAGTGGCAGTTTAGTTGTTCTCATAGTAACTTCTTCAGGAGTCAGCTTTGTTAGTATTCTGTGGATTTATATATTAATATTAATAAAGAGATTTAAAATTTCTTTTTGAAGGATCAACTTCAGATTAAAGCTTAAGAAATATTCTTTACTTTGGGTTCAGAGACGCTGAATGTTGTTTTCATAAAAGAATGTAACAGGCTGTATAGGCATAGACCACAGTGAGTCTTGTTTTTCTGTGTGTTTTAATTTAGTTTTCTTGCATAAGTGCTATTTTAGACATGGCTAAGTCCTTTTCTGACAGTTTTCTACCTCCAAACACCAGAATATTGCAACATTTGGGTAACAGCTGATTGGTTAATTAGAGAACCCCATTTCAGTTGCAGTAGCTGATTTATTGGTTTTGATTCATTTGGAACAACAGGAATTTTGCACCCCTTGAAAAGACAATAAGCACTTGCTCTGTCTCTAAATAATTGCTGAACGTTTATGCGAACTGACGATTTCTGTTTGAATGTAAACACTAGCTGCTGCTTTGGTAGTCATATCTGGAAAGAGGTGTGTGAGCTGGAGGTAGACTCCATGATCCAACTTTGTATTGGGCATTCCATTTTTTTTTTGTCTGAAATCCTAGTGCACTTTTTTCCTAGGGAACATGTCTGACTATTTCCTTGCCTTTTCCTGACACTTGCCCCCCTCCTATCTGTGGGAGCATAGGTGAAACAACTGACATGTATTGCATATGGCTAAGGAAGCAGAATTTTCTATAAGGAGAAGCTGTAAAAAAGTCTGTTGCTCTCTTTGTTTTGCATGGAGGACCTGAAGAGGCAAATCTGTGATTTTTAAGGGAGGTCTGTAGTTTTCAGATGAATGATTATTGGGCTGGCAGTGAGAACATGTATTATAGGTACTGAGATGAGGCTGTGGATTATATTTGATTTGAATTCTGTTGATTCTGAGACTTTGGGCTCCAGCGTACTTTTCTGCTAAGCTTTGAGGCGTACGTTAGTGTTCTCTGTAACATCGGAAAGTTGCTGTCAATGCTGACCAATGGGAAGAGCAGCAGACTGGCATGTGAAACCAGAATGCAAATGTCTGGCTCGACTATTGTTGTATTATGTGACTCAGGAGGAAGAACACAGCTGTGGCCAGGTTACTTGTCCCCTGTGTGCTTCAGTTCATCCATCTGGAAAATTAAGATAATCAATCGTCTTGCGATACGCTGATTCTACAGATGGAGAACTATGTAAGAAATAGATAAGTCTAATATTAATATCCCTTTGATTTGTCAGAACAATGTCATTCTATTGCCTGTCATTTTCTATAAGCGCCCACAGATCGGATCAGTGAGCTGAACTTCAGGAGGTATGAGGATTAGGCAAAGAGATATGAGCTGGTTGAAATACTGAATTGCTAAGGGAAACAAAACTCTACTCTGACCGTCTTTTCGAAAAGATCTGACTTCTTGGAGAATGCTATGTTTCTCTTATTCCCAATTAATCTTAGAAA
The DNA here is from genome assembly GCF_040807025.1 of Struthio camelus. Lineage (NCBI taxonomy): Eukaryota > Metazoa > Chordata > Aves > Struthioniformes > Struthionidae > Struthio > Struthio camelus. The sequence goes on from NC_090949.1 coordinate 4,905,412, forward strand.
AAGAAACATGACTACCTCATCAGTGAACAGAGGCCTGTATTTTTTAAATTACATATTTAAGTATATATGTGTATACACATGTGTATATACATTATATATGTGTATACAAATATACCCATACTGTATGTTATTGATTTATTTACTTATTAAAGTATGCCTACTTGTAGCTATTTTTATTTTGGTCGTTTAAACTACCCAAGCGTAGCACGACTTTTTTGTTTGCGTTGAGGGTTATTTTTTAATACCGCGTACTTGAAAAGTTAACATCAAAGTAAGTGTTAAGTTTTTTTTTGTTCTCATTTTGAGAGTGTAATAAGTAATTTAAAAAATGTATACAAATTTCTTACTGATTGTTGCTTACTAATGTAGTAACTTCTTTTCTAATTTTAGTAGTATTACATAGTTAAATAGGAGGGGAGGTGATGAGCTGCAAATGTTTAATGGATCCTGGAAGCCCTTTGTGATCCGTTCTGTCTAATAATGTTAATGTGTCTCGGTTGTATTATGATACAATCTTATAGGTGCTTAGTGTGTTCTCTTGTTTAGCAGAATTTCTGAACTTCTGCAATGAGTAAGACTGTCTGAAAAATAATATTCATATAAGTAGCTTTTAAAAAGGTCATCTCTGTCTTCTTACAGGTATTTTCAAATGGTGATGAACAGCTGGAGAAGGCAATGGAAGAGATACTGAGGGATTCTGAAAAAGAGCAGAGCGACTGTACTGCTAACCAAGAGGACTGTGGTGGTGATGCCTGCAGCCAGGTGGCTGGAGACATGTCAGCAAGTCAGACAAGTCAGCCATCCCTGCACCTTGTTTTAGATCCTTCTGCTTCAGGTACTGGTAAAGGGCCCCCTTCCTCCCAAAAGTGGTAGCTTTTTCCTTTATGCAATTTCAAATTAATTTTTAGCACGAATATAAGGCTTTCTGGGACTCCATTCTGAAATTATACTGAGATACCCTGGGGCCTCCTCTCCTTTTCAGATCAGGATAGGACTACTGACAGGAATACATTGTTATCAGATTAATACCCTGGGCTCTTCTGTTGTTTTGGTCAAGATAATATTCATTTTGTCTCAAGCCCTGGGTGAGTTCAGGTAGCTTGCTAAACTGCACTACAGGTGAGGCTCAAGACAAGATATTTCAGTGGTGCTTTCCTGGAGTGTTTTCAATAACTGAGACATGGTATAAGAAAGGAAAGTCTTTACCAAAGACTTTGGGTCTTTTCAGTCACCTTTTAACAGCCAAACGTGAGAATGGAAAATTCTTATTGTTGCTTTTTTCCTTTTTTAACATGAAAATACAAGACTGTGGCTCTGTCTACGGGCCTTAAATTTGATTTCTTTTTCCCTCAGTAGTATGCAGAGCAGTTCCATGGTATCATATCAGATGTTTCCCATAGCATTTATTTGTGAAGTCAAAAAGAAGTTTTCCATTTTAGAATCGGCTGTATGGCTTACTAATCATGGAAGCATCCTTCTTTTAGTTACATGTATGCTGCATTTTAGAATGATCTGAGAACTTACCTTAATGGCTTCTGGTTTGACGGCAGTTTTTACAGACTGATGTGCTTAAAACAAAATAGTACTCTTAGCGTGAATGAACAAAGAAATGCTCATAAAAACTTTTTTTCCTGCTCTTCAATAAAAATTGGGCAACTTCTACAAATTAAGTGTTATATAAATATTAGCTATGGTCATAGGAAATAGAAATAATAGAGGGCAGGTCGCTCAGAGGCGTTTGGAATATCCTGAATATCCTTCTTTAGAGATATTTAAAATACATCTGATCAGGGCCCTGAGCAACCTGATCCAACTATGAAACTCATTGTAATGTAACCTGATCTGGATTTCATCAGGAGTTTTAAGCTAGATGACCTCCAGAGGTCCTTTTTCAACCTGAATTACTCTGTGATTCCATACTTTTGAGTTTTTTGAAACTTCCGCCTTTCCTCCCACTTCTCAAAATGTCAGAATGCTTTTAAAAAACAGAAGACACCTTCCCCACCTCCAAATCATCCCTGTCCATATTAGAGTGGTAGTGGAGAAAGAATGTTTCTCTTCTGCTGAGCAGAGGAGCAAGCAGATACTGCTTTTATTTTCCCTAGCTCACTGATGATTTCATGCATTGAATGTAGCTATTGCAGAAAAGTGAACCATATCTAATAATTCTGCAGAAGCTGCAAAGATGTTGGAGAGAAGACAATTAAAAAAGGCATCTTTGTGCAAACTGATTCATATGAATTTGAAGTAGATATAAGCAAACCAAAATGAAGGATCTGGAGAACTGAGTTTCAGGAAAAACTGTATTCTAGCACTGCTAAAAAAAAGAATCAAAAGGCAATTTGCCCTTATGCAGTACATGGAAACATGCATTGGAATAGACTTGACATAAATATTAAGGTGCTGAGTGGATTTTTTACTGTTGCAGCTGGACTGTTACAGACTTTTAACCCCTGTAAACCCGTCCTCAAGAGAAGTCCAGTTCAGCTCTAAGGAAAAGTAGAAGACTTTATTTTCTGAATGAGTTCAATAGCAATGTGTAAAAATAAAGAAAAAGGGTTAAATAAATGATTTTTTGTTTTTTTCATTTTCAGAAGTCTCTGCACCAAGGCCCTCTTCCCCTACTGAACCCCCAGAAGAGGACAGCGTATTGTTTAACAAACTGACTTATTTAGGTTGCATGAAGGTGTCTGCCCCCCGAAACGAATCGGAAGCATTACATGCAATGGCAGCTATGAAATCCTCAAGCCAAGCCCCTTTATCTGTGACGCTTTATGTTCCAAATATTCCAGAAGGCTCTGTAAGGTAACATATAATTTTTGTTGTTGTTACATGCACAGACACACAAAGGTCAAGTTCTGACTTTGTTCTCCCGCAGTGATATGAAATAGTTGAATTTGCACCTGAGTTCTTGCTGAAGGTGGTCAATTTTGAGAAATTCCTGTGAAGCAACAAAAAGCATGCTCAAATTAACATATTGCAGTATATAGTTGGGGGTAGCAATTGTCATGCAGTGTCAGTAAAAGCATATCTTTCTACCCGCTTCTTCGTTCAAACGTGGTAACAGATGCCTCTTTGTCTGGGGAGTTCATTCACATGAGTTGAGAGCTCCCTGGAGTTCTGAGGTACGTGCAGGTCTAGGTATCGGTTTCCTGGAACTCAAAGCAGAGAGAAATGCTATCGAACCTTCTGTCTACATGTTCAGGCCATTCCTTATAGATCATGACGCAGAACATGGTAGTAATACTATTTCTCAATAAAGTGAAATAGATTGAAGTACAGTGAGTTAGTTTGCCTTTTACAGAGAAGTGGTTGATCTGTGGAAGTGCTGTGTCAGCCATCACATTCGCTTGTTTTTGGTTACCCACCTGAAGCCCTTAAACTCTGAAGGATGGTCTCAGCCATTTCAAACAGATGAATCCTGAAAATGAGGCATGAGGCTGAAAGTCATTTTTTGGGTGTGGGGCTATGCTGAGGATCAGTTTTTCTGTATTGAACATCAGCAAGAGCCTGTTTGCTAGCTGTGGGGCAAAATATTTTCACGGATCTTGTTGGGTCATTTCTGATACCCTGGAAAGGGAGGGGTGATGTATGTTTTCTCCTAGAAAGAGAGTCCGTGATCACCTGCAAGGTAAATATGTTGAGACAGCAGTGATCCTGCTGGCCTTGGGTTAGCTGAGGAAGTTTCACTTTTATGCACTCTCCCATTCTTATTGAGGGCTTGAGATGCTAGTCTCCATTTCCAGACATTCCTATGCTAAACCCAAGTCTCCTCTGTGTCTATCTCATGATACATATGCTGATTGTCTCTAGATGCTACAGGACGTTTACTTGTCCCCTGGGAGAAGAGATTCTTCTTTTTAGTAATGAGAGTAATGAGAGAGTCCAGGGATCTTAATCAGGGTGCACAAATGGTGTACCTGGCAGCAGTCTTGCGTCCAGAAGTAGAGAGTATCTTGGTATTCAAGATTCTTTCAGTCTAGCACTGAGATTTCTGCAGGACTTTATTAGTCCTCCCCTATGATATTTTGATGAGAGATCTAGCTTCTCAGTCTAATTTAAGTCTTGTCCTTAGTTTCGTGATGAATCAGCCATTTGAACTTCTGGACCTTCCTTGTTCGTCTTTTTTCAGCAATGACCTTTGTGATGACTGTCATCTTGCCTAGAAAGACAGAGTGAGCTTCCTTCAAGCACATATGTGATTTATTTCCCTTTTGGTCTTTGAACCCAGTTTAAGATTTCATTCGAGATTATGGCAATATTTTATTTGAATTAAGGAATTACATTGCATGCCTTCAAGATGGCTACTGTCATGTGGTTTAGGTATATCTATATGTTACATAGACAACACAGCCATTCAAGAAAGTTGTTTTCTTGCACGTGAAACTGTACAAGTCCCTTAGATCTTTAATTGCCTAGGGCATTATTAGGTGAAGGACTGTGCAAGAATCTGCATGGAACTGTAAAGGTGAATTCACCTATGGGATAATAGGCTCTGTCAAAGCTCAAGGGACATTAGCATCGTTTTTGAGGAATGCTTGCTTTCCTGACTTCTGGAGAGTTGCCACCTAGGGTTCCGTTTGACGTGTCCGGCCAACATTACAGTATGCTGAAGCCTTTTTGGGGCACACTGGATTCTATTCTAAGAATGTTCTAAGCCCCAGATAACGGGGGCTTAGTCACACTTGGTGTGAATGTGCACGTTCACAAGTAGCCAGAAGGCAGAGGAGAATTACATAGCTGTTACTGTCATTGTCTAGATCTCTGTAGATCGCGTTTAGGTGGGAAGGGCTTGTATAAGTACTCTGCCAGTATCCTTGAGGCAGAAGTGATTTAGTTTGAGTGGTTGAGTACAAATATACCCACAGTGTGCCGCACAGCGTGACTCTGTAAGCAGACAACGCATTGGTAACCCTGATGCATTTCGTAGTTAGTGGGGCATTCTTTTTCCTAACGTAGCAATTACCTCTTAGTTGAGCTATACATAGATTGTTGTCTCTATGATCCCTTCTTCTGTTGCTTCTCAGTTTATTTTTTAATTGTTAATACAATTTTTTTGTGGTGTGTTTCTTAAAGAAACATAAATACAATTTTCATTATTTAGATTCATTATATATGCTTTTCAGTGCTAGGTTTTTCCAGCGTGATGAAATGTTTGTCAGTATTTGATTAAAGCGCAGACAAAAGTATGTGGCACCTTGAGGAGTTTCAAGGGAGTTAATATACTTGATATCGACATGTGGGTCTTTTAAAGTTTTGTGAAATTACAAAGATGATTAAAGGAGCCAGGAAATATCTTCAGATATCTTTTGAGCACAAATCTGTTTGAAAAGGTGGATGTAATTTGCTGTATTACTTTCTATAACATAGCTTAAAATAGCTTAAAGGATAGGGCAAAATAAATCAATAGTTCAGAAGTTGACTGCAGACTGGATTTTACATCTTTGGCACTTTATACAAAGCTGTTATGGTTAATATTCGCCTGAATGTGGTAGCAAGCTGTAATTAAGCTATATCGTGCTATGTGTTCTATATAAATAATGCTTACTTAAACAGAGATTTTAATCCTTTTATAACGTTGAATTTTTTCCTAACTTTGTATGGAAATTTGCACTTTCATAGTTGCTGTGGTTTCTATGTGCCCACTATTGTTTCTTGTGAAAGATTGCAGGGCAATGATGTTCAGTGTTATTGTATGAGATGGATGGAGGTATTCTATTCCTCCTACGGAGTATAAAAAAGTTAGGACAGTGTTGCAACCAGAAATATCCACATCTTAAATTTGGAAAGCCTGGCCTGTCTGTCCTTACTGCCCCTCTTAGGTACTTGAATTTAGTAGCAGTTAGAGTTTTAGATACTTGTTTATCTAATTGCAGAAAGATCTTTTAGGTAGGTCTGTTTGTTTTGACTGCCCTTTTTGTGCCCTTCCTTCCCTTGACAGGATAATAGATCAATCAAACAATGTGGAGATAGCCTCTTTTCCCATCTACAAGGTATTGTTTTGTGTACGTGGACAAAATGGAAGTTCAGAGAATGACTGTTTTGCATTTACTGAAAGCAGCTGTGGAACAGAAGAGTTCCAGATTCATGTTTTCTCCTGTGAGATTAAAGAGGCAGTAAGTCTGAAATGTTATATACTGGTGACTTGTCAAAAAGGATAGAAGGAGAATTTTTTTTTTTTTCATTTAGTCCAGATGTGAAAATGGTTTATATTACCTTGAAAGATTAAATTATTTGACACATATACAATGGATTTTACAGAAGGTACAATTAGTCATGTATGAATACTAATGTATTTTAAAAAACCTAAAAATTTATTTTAGTATCTCAGTTAAATACCAAAATACATTGTAAAGGAAAAATTTAGAAACCTAGGTTTAAGACGAATAATTTGGTTTTCCATCCTCATTTGGGTGGGATTCAGACTGACATTGCAGTATAGACCTTGAGACTTGCATAGGATCAAATAGAGACTGAAAAAGGAGAAACCTTGATTGTCAACACGTGCAAGAACAGACTCTAAGTTGTATAGTTAAATACACAACTTGAAAAATGCATTATTTGGGTTCTCTAATGACTGACGTTGCCATTTGGTAGTAAGTGTTAACTTACTAAGTATTGCATCAGAAGTGAATGTGACTTGAATATAGGAGATATTATTGAATTTACCTCATTATTAAACTTGACCAGAATCCTGCCTTCTTTATTTTTTTGAAAGGGCAGGAAGTGATTTTTTTTTTTTTTTTTCTTCAGCAGAAGAGGCAAGGGATGGTAAACTGACCTTCAAAAGTTTTCATATACTTGAGGCTTTATTCCTGAAGACAGTACATCACAATATTTACCCCTCTCTCTCTGTCTCTCTCTCTGCATATATATATATCTATATTTATTATGAATGATAATACTATTCTTCTACTTTTCTGCAGGTCAGCAGAATTTTATATAGTTTCTCAACAGCATTCAAACGTTCTTCCAAACAAGCATCTGATCACGTTAAGGACTTTGTGCTTCCTACTCCAGATAGCGATGTGTACACTTTCAGTGTTTCCTTAGAGGTCAAGGAAGATGATGGAAAAGGAAATTTTAGGTAACCTGAACGGAGAGTGAAGAGTAGAAATCTTTTTGAAACGAACATGTATCTACCTGCAGAATGTACAACTAACTGGTAGTGAAACTGATTTGGCTTTTCTTTAGTTGACTGTTACAAACAGGAAGCTATTGCTTTGCTTTTTCTTCAGTTGTTTTCTCTGTATATTTTCAGTGAAAAGATTTAAAAACGAGCATCCCTCTTTCAAATTAACTATTTAATTTTAAACACGTTTTTGATAGGGATAGTCAAGGCAGGCCTATGTAAATGAAAAAAGATAACTGGAAGTCAGTTGCAAGCCTTTATCAAACCAGTTTTCCTAAATAAGTACATTTTATTGTTCTCCTATTAACTTTTTTTTAAAGCTACAGATTCCAACTTTACTAACGGTTTAGAAAACTATAAAGTTCTCCAAGCATTAGAGAGGACAGGGAGATAAAGTCTTACTTTAAAGATAGCCTTTACTTAACTGTTAATTACAAGATTTTTGGAGTGGAAGAAAGAGTTGATAATAAGAGTGAATTTGGTGAAACAGTTGTTTTTATTTTTTGCTTCGTATCTAGTGCATTTTCTGTCATTTCAAAATCAGTATTATAAACTGAAGGAGATAACTTTGTGAATGCAAAAATAAAGACAACAGCAGCAACGAAGGAGAAAACTTGCACTTTGGATATGTGGGCCAGATAGTGCCCTGAATGTGTGGGGGATTTAAGTGTAGTCTTTTTTTCTTCAGTGCCAGCTTATTAACTTGGTGTGAGTAAAGGAAGCGAAGGGCTCTAAAATGAGCTGAGGCATAGAGAGTTTAAGCAGGTTACTGCTGTTTCTTCTGTATTTAACAGCTAATCGTCTATATCTATGCTAAGTAAAGTTGTTTGTTTATTCTTTTAGCCCTGTGCCAAAGGATAGAGAGAAATTTTATTTCAAACTTAAACAGGGAATTGAGAAGAAAGTGGTGATTACGGTCCAGCAGCTCTCAAACAAAGAACTGGCTATTGAAAGGTAAGATTGATATAAAAATCATGTAGGTTAAGTTTTGCAGAGAACAGTATGTAATGTACTCTTTCCCAGCTTTGCAAATTATGTGACAGAAACATAGAGAGCAAGCTTGGGAAAAAAAAAAAAAGTTACTGAAGAAAAGTGACTTGATTGCTTTGAATCAAGAAGTATTCATAGCTTGGGTCTCCGAATCAGGAAAAATAAAATGTTTGCTCCCTCTGGCCCAAAACATTGTTTGTAAAAGCTGAGTTGGATTCTAGGTCAGTGTGGGGGCTGCCTTTTGCTAGAGGGACCGATTATCAATCGAATTCAGATTTACCGAGGATGTCAGCAGGAGTTTCTCCTAGATAAACCTTTTATCTACCAAGAATCTCATGATTAATGTGTCCTGCACGGAGTTGGGAGAGCTCGTTCATCTTCAAGTTTGGACCCTGTGTTCTTTTTCTTTCTGTGAGGCTTATTTACAAGCCTTTATGTGTTTAGAACTTGGGTATGGAAGACATTTCTGACTTCATTTTTGAGTATTCACATTTCGGACATTGTCATACAGAATTGCAGTTGTGCATTATGAATTAGTCAGATCACTTGCAGTTCTTTTTTTTTTTTTTTTTTGAAGCCATATGATTCTGGCCTTAGTATAGCCATTGCTGAATGACGCCTGAGTACTGTTGTTCAAATGTTCAGAACAAAGTAGCTGGTAACATCAACAAACAGTTCTGACCATCACCGAAGTGTTCAGTTGCGGTTTCTTTCAGAGCATCTTTCATAAATGGGACTGGGTTTGTTGTGCTTCTCCAGAGAGGCCTCCCCTTAGGTGCCTTTCGGATTCTTTTGACGAAGTGATTTACATATCACTTTACTCTCCTCATAATGAGACTGCTTAAGAAAGGTACAGTACCAAGCTGCTGTTTGGGCTTGGGTAGCTATGTTGTTTGGATCCAGTGAAACTTTCCTGTTTTTTTCCTAAGTGCAGCTCCTAATTGCTTTGCCTGTTCTGACATGGTCTAAGTAATAGTAGTCTGTAATTTGAGCTACCATTTTACTTCCGGTATCCTGGATGCAAACTGGGTGATGTCCCCAGAAGAAGCTGTTCTGCTGAAATTCAGACCATCCCTCATCAAAGCAGGAAAGAAATCCCTTCTTTCTAGTAGCTACAACAATGTGTAGAGTGATAAGGGAGTTTTAGGCTGATTCCTTGTGCTTATATAGTTCTTCCTGGTCCCAGTCCATGCCTGTTTATACAGATGTATTGTAATTCCGTTATGAGCTATTGTGTTAATTTTGGAGGGCTCTTTCTGAAAGCCTCACGTGGTCCTGAAAGGGAAGGTACAATTCATGTATTTGATGTACTGTGGACTTTGAAAATCCTGAGCAGAACAAAGTTGCTCAGCAACGTGCTTGGATTGCGTGCAGCCTTAGCTGATAGGGGATAGCTCGTATTCTCCTGATGTTATCCAGGTGAGTCCCTAGCTGTGTAAGAAGGTGCCACAGAGTAGCCAAATTAGCTGTGTTAGACCTTGGACAATATTTATCGATTAGATCAATGTACTGGAAAAGTTCAAATTTGGATTCAGCCTGCTGGTTAGAAGAAGCAGTAATTTAGTCAAGTCTTCAAGACCGGTAGGATTGTCTTGTGATTTATTTATTTATTAATAATGTGATTCTGATGTTTATCTTTAAGTGACGGTGAAGAGTTCAGGAATGGTTAGTGACCTGTGTGTGGTGTTTTTTTTTTTTTTTTTTTTTTTTTTTTAATTTCCTGGAAATTAAATGAGGGGGAATCCTGCTGGATAGAATGTGTGCACAAGAAGCAGACCGCACCCTCGAAGAATAAGAATTAATGTGTTTGTTAATAACAGACCCTTTCTTACTATGGTAGTAGTAGGTGTTGTGTTAGTTTAAATTAGAAAATTCCCTCTCAGTAACTGAATTTTAAAAATAGGCAGCACCACCAGATGGCAATCTTATCAAAAGAATAACAATATGAGATTTCAGAGTTATGAACAGAGAATTTAAGATAACAGGAGAATCAAAAATCAAAATTAAGATTTCTCTCTTCACTTGCTTTCAAGCTCTTTGTTCACTAACTAAACTAAATGTAACTAAATAAACTAAAAAATTCACGTAAGGATTATAAATACTGCCAAGTTTCATTTATCAAAATGATTTGGTTTGTAAAACTGCATTTTTGGTGTACATTGGCTTTAAAAAACAATCCTATAATCAGTCTGTTTTTAGTTAAAAAGTAATTTTGGCTTGAAAGTGCAGTCCACGAGTGATTAAACTCTTTGTGTGTTAAGCATTTCTGAATAATGTTAAATTATATAGCAGAACTCAGTGTTGATTGTTATACAGCGTTTTCCCTTTGGGGGACCTGGGCAAGTATGATAGTCTGTTTTTGGTCCATAAGTAAAACTACTGTCACTAGAAATCAGCTTTTATTTTAATGTTATTTAGGGTGATTCAATTTGGATGTTGTTTTTATCACTGCAAGCTTTGTTGATTAAAGTTATTTAATTGATAAGGCATGCATGGGCTTGTAAATAATTTTACTTACGTAGCGTAATATTATAATTAAAAATGCAATAGAAGATCAATTTAGATTATATCGAATAGCCATTTTCTAGGCTATTTAGTGCATCTTCAGAAGTAATTCTAAGTAAAAGTCTAATGAAAAAAGTTGCTAGAGAAGCTTCAAAGGGATTTGGTCTTTAGTCTGGGGAGTTACAGAATGTTTATGGATGGTCTGAGAAAAGTAAACCTGGTATCGCTTGAAAAACTTGCTAACACCTCCACTACCCCGTGTTCAGTTAAGGACTATGGCTGGGATAGGTTGATAGAGTAGGTTACCCACAGCCGCGTTACTGTGGCCTTTCCTACCTTGTGGTCTTTTTGACCTGGGGCTTGTCTATTTTTATCTGGGTTAAAGTAGGTCAAGAAACAATGTTTGCCCCTTTCCTCCTGGGTTTGAGTCATGTATGGCTTGATAGAGGTTCAGCCCTGCACTGTGGGTTATCAAGTCTCTGCTGTTTGCAGTGTTTAAGAGGAAAATTCTGGCAGAGCAGAGTAACAAGGGCTGGGTGATTTTTTTTGCCTTCTCCTAACATTGATAAAAATAAAATCTGTAAACGTCTCAGACTGCAGAATACCCATTCACAGCTTAGCAGTGCTTCTTGTGATGGTATCTCAAGTTGGTGAATGACTAATGCCTGGCTCTTGGAAGGAAAACCATGACGGTGTGCTCCCACACATGAAGTTGTCTAGTGGCCAGCTTTGCAGCAGCAAATCCTGGGCGGGCAGACTTTGAAACATGGGGGAGAGGGGGCTGACGCCTTTGCTTCTGCACAGACCAAGTCTACTCCCTTTTAACTCAGTGCATTTTTGGATTGGGCTAAGGACTTAGTGTTCTCCTCTGTTCCCTTAATAGGAGTTCAGAGTAGAGCCCTGTATTCATGTGCTGTAACAAAAACTATGCCTAGCTGTGGGTTTGTATGAGTGTTTACATTCAGAACTGATAAAGGTACAGCCTGCTGTTCAGTCTGTGGTGTCTGTCTTTGTGTGAACCTGCATGTTTGAGTCATTTGGGAAAGTAGTGTGTAATAGGACAGGTCTGCAGAATATTTCTGGTTGCTTGATCGATGTGTATTCTAACAAAGATTTAGTGTGGCCTTTCATCTGTGACTAAAGCATAGATCGCATCCCTAGAAAAGGGACTCTTTGTGGAATGCATTGACTCAGAGGAGTTAGCAGTGGGGTTTAAACAGAGCATTATGCTATTCACACAGAGTTTTACCAACGTATGTAAGTATACCTGAAGTTAAAGTCTAGACTGGTTGAAGCCTTAGAACTGATGTATAGAATATTGGCTGGTTGGTCGGAATTACTGGAAACTCTTAAAGATCATGTGAACTTAATACCGCTGGCCTTATCCATGTGTAGCATTTGTGTTTGTATAAATGGAAATACATATTAGTGAAGTACAATTCCAATTTGTTTTTTTACAAGTTTAGAAATTAACTTGTTGCATTTAAATAGAGTAGTACGCTGTACAGTGCGCTTGGTAGCCAGCTGTAAGTGCCGACAAGCCAACACGCAAGAAGTGGCGAGACTGAGGCCCGCAGTCCAGGCAAATCATTCTGAATCTGGGGGGTGTGGTGGGGGGTGACATTCTTCTGAAAGAAACAGCCTTGGCTGGTTTTACTCCGCAAATCAGAGGCTGAACATGTTAACAACTGGTTGTATAATATCCAAGTCCTTTGCGAGCCAGGGTGAACTCATTTGAACTCATTTCACTTGGTGGGAATAGGAGCCCTAACTCTTCTAGTAGCAAGCTGCTGCCGGCCATCCTAAGTATCTGTTTTGCAAGAGGCAGGGGTTACTTGTTCCTGATTCCCATTTTTTGGAAGCCTGCTCTTCAAAGATTTTGCCTGGCATGCCTCAGAACTTGCATATGTCTGAGAGGAGCACAGCAAGCGCTAGGATCCTGTGAGCTGTTGTCTTTGAAAAACACGCACAGTTTTACCTGCTGCTGAACCTTGACCTTGGAGTTTTCTTCAGCAGATATACCAGAAGTTGGTCAACCCTCTACTATTATTAATTATAGCCCGTTCAGAGCTATTTTTACCTCGGGAACAAAAAGTAGTACAGTCAATTTGCTGTAATGTTCTGCCAGGTCTAATTAGTCTTGCAGAGTCACTTGCTCTTGTGGTTGAGTAAAAGCCTTAGCATCCTAGCTGCCTTGGTTGTTTTACGTGGCGCTGCATTGTGCTGTTTAGATAAATCTCAATTGTTGTGTGCTCATTTTATTTACTACTTTGCTTTTTTAAGACTCTGTCGTATTGAGAGAGTGTAAGGATCGTCTGTGATGAGGAAGGAAAAATACAGTTCTGGATGTAAGTTACTGTTTGGCCTAAGTGTAGCGAGGAGGAAAAAGAAAATCATATGCCCAAACGTAATAGGGACAAACTTACTACGTGATGTAGTAATTGCTTATGTTAAGACTGTGTTCTACAATTAATATAGCATTATTCAAATAACAGTTGTTGTTAAATTTGTGTCCGTGATACACTGGCCTGCCTGAAAGCTGTGAAACTACTCTTTCTTCATTGCTATCCTGTGAATATTCCAATAATATCTTACCTCTGTTTGCTGAGAAATATAAATTTTCATTTGGATAACTGGATTGCCCGGGTGACAGAACTGGTTTTGTTCACAGTTAGGGAAAGTGGGAATGGGGTCTCCTATTGCTGTCTAATTGCTGCTAGTGGCAGGGTGTAAAGAAGATGGAGCCGAGCTCCTCTTAGAGATGCAGAGTGGTAAGATTAGAGTCAATGGACACAAGTTACTTCATCGGTATTTATTCTGTTGCGTTAGGACAGCTTTAGCCCCTGCAAGGGGAACTGAGCGTTGGAACAAGCTGCCCGGAAAGGTTGTGGGATCTGCTCTTGGAGATGCACAGAACTGGCCAAGGCCCTGAACAGCGTGACTCAAGTTAGTCCCCCTCCGAGTGGAGGGTTGGGCCAGATCACCCACAGAAATCTCTCCCAGTGTATGTTTTTCTGTGAGTCAGTGATGAATAGTGCCATCTCTGGTTATTAGAGACTTGAACTGTAGGGAAGGAAAATTCTCTCAATAGCAGAATCTGTCTGGGCCAAATTAAACCTGACAGTTTATACTGGATTAGCACTCTGCATCATGGGGCAGTGGCATTTTTGAGCTGGTTCTAGGCGTGCTAAACCTAGGTTTGCTGTCTCACAGATCCACAATGCAACTTACTCGATCATGAAGATCCTTGCATCTGTAAAATACAGAAATACATGCAATACTTCCCTGTCCATCTTAAATTCAGTTTTTAATCTTTTGACTTTTTTTTTCCTTATTTTTTAACAGATGGTATTTTTAAGGACTACTGACATTATACGGGATACGATGTATGACAATTGTAACTTTTCATACAGTTATATAAAAACAAATTTTAAATATAGACTAATGAGAGATTGAATTTCTTCTTGCCAATTTTTCATACTAATGTATAAGAGTTGGTATTTTTAAACTCAATATCTTAATTCATCTTTACAAATATTTAATTGTTCACAGCTGGCATACCAATATCTGTCATCTTTATTCTGGAAAATAATTTCATTGCCATTTTTATAATATATATTGTGAAGTTTCCTGACTGCGTATGATAGAATACTAAACAAAAATTTAGGAAAAGTTTTTTCTAAAGGCAGTAGGAAGCTGTGCTATTATGTTAAAGAAATATTTTTCTATTTTGAAAAGCTAATGTCTTTAATCTTTATTTATTTATTTTTATCCATTTATTTATTTATTTATTTAACTTCACAGATGCTTTGGCATGCTGCTGAGCCCTGGACGAAATGTGAAGAACAGTGACATGTATTTACTGGACATGGTAATACTGAGTTCTAATAATCTATTTAATAAGATGAATGTGATGGAACACTCTTGTGTGTTTTGCTTTTGTTTTTTAAATGTTATGTTTTAAAACAAATTTGTTAGGTGTAATAGGCAAAACATTTTCATAATGTCAAAAACTGTAGCATCTAGTTTGTGTTGAATGGATGAAGACATTGATTAGGTCAGCTAACGGTTAGTCGTTACAAATAAGTAAGTTATCTGTAGTGTGTTAAGCATGTTGCCTAACGTTTTAAAAAAAGATTATTGTTTTTGTATTTTATTTTTCTAAGATGCTGAAAACTTGACAATTATTTGCTTTGTTTGAAATGAAACTCTTGCTGAAAGCTTGAAGTATTCATTACCTTTTTTATCTTAATTCCTTGCAATGAGTTGCATATAAGAGAACTATAAGAAAACATGACAAGAACTACGAGAGAATATCCTGTGATAGTAACAGTTTGCTCTCATGCTGTGGACAAGAATAAAACCATTTTCAAGTCGAGAACTGCTTGACTTAAACCAGTTGTAGATGTACAGTTATCTAAATTTGGCCTACTCTGTTTCTTTATTCATGTTAATGTTTCTAGCTATCCTTATTTAGTTCTTTTGTCAGATGTAGGATATGCAAATACTGGTATATTTGTCTGTACGTATGCACTAGCTTATTGTTATCTATTTTTTATTTGTTGACGTGCCTTCTGATTTTCCAATTTTATTATTTGATTAGAAAATTAGAGTAGATTATAACGAGTTATGGAGCACAATGAATTGGTTTCCACAAGAGGAATAAATCTGTATAATGCTTTTTTACTGTGTGCGCTGCATATTCAAATCCATGTCTTTAAGTTTAGCTACTGGATGTTTTACCTTATTAGTTCACTTCTCGGCTACAAGATATACATTTAAATGTGCATTAGATTGTAGAGTAGGAATGTCAGCCTCCCTTATCTATGAAGAGGCTACTATACAGGCCTGTTGGACCCATAGGAATTCTCCCAAAAAAGTCCAGGAAATGTATACTTGGCTCATACTAGTAATGGTCTATGTCTGTAAGTTACATACCCTGTTCCAAGCAGGTCTGTAAGAAAGATTTGTAGAGATAAGAGATGCATAGCATAACATTATTTTAATCAAATCTGGAGACGCTGATGTTGTTAACTTTATGTGGCTGTTTTGATTTTGTTTGCATATTGTCCTGAAATCTGGCTCTTAAATAGCAGATTCCTGCTGACTTAGGAACTTGTATTCCAGTCCATGAAAATACTTATAAATGTAGATCTCTGCATGTGCATCTGAGGGGAAGAATCTGAGTTTCAGAGTAAAAACAATCAGCCTGATCTTTGGGTTGGAGTTGTTAAGGTTATGTTCTGTTAAGGTTTTATCCTGGACCCTTTCTATTTATACTTCATGTCTAATTTAATTTTATGAAGCAAATCTCTTTTAACTGATCCTCTCTGCTAACAACCATCTCAGATGCTCATAAAGTAAAAAACAGAATGGCTGACACCCCCCCCCCCCCAAGACCTCCTTTATAATGAGCATTGAAAGAAAGCATGTTGACGCTGTCTTGTCTTCAGCTCCTTATGTATTTTAGCCCTTTTCTTCTTTTTCTTTCATTCCCCTATATCCTTTCTCAATCCATTAGATCATGTTCTCTGTTCTGGCCGTGTTCTCTATGGAGTGAACACAGTCTTACTTTGAAGTTCTTAGCTTCCCTACCCTCAATGGTTTTGGTCTCTAAGCGTGACTAATCCAGTATGTTTTTATTTTTAGGAATCCATGGGAAAGAGTTCTGATGGGAAGGCTTACGTGATTACTGGAATGTGGAATCCTAATGCGCCAACGTTTGTAGTACTTAATGAGGAAACTCCTAAAGGTAACCTAATCTAATGTGTAAGCTTGTTTTACCTGGCATAGGTTTGATGATAGGGATCACGGTGCGTATGTCTGAGTACATATGCCGTGATGTCCCGAGACTCTGTGACTAGGATCAGAACTTTTCTGTATAAACAGATGCAATGTAAACCTATGAATAATTTTTCACTGAGCTATGTGTTGCTGATTTGGTGCCAGTCGATTAGTATCTGGGGTTTACGCGTGTGCTCCTCAGTTATCAAAATTTTTAGCCCTAAGCATGCAGAAGGGGTTTTCCCCTTTTTATACTCAGCAGCAGGGCAGTAGAAATCCTGGGCATTGCTGTTCTCTCTCCTTCAGCTTTGAGGTGAATTGTTTACAAATAGCACTTCATCCCCCTTCAGTTTGGGGCAGATGGAAGTGTTGCACTGAAGTGCTTGAGGATGTAGCAGCAGTGATGTAAGGTCAGGATGCAAAGCTGGATTTTTGTTTCCTATCCCAAGGCAGAGGCTGCTTAAAGGCATATCCAAGAACATATAGTCAGTCTGTCACTGTTTTTGCTGCTGGATTTTCAAATCTCTTTATTCCTTGTAGCATGTAGGCAAAACTCTCACTGTACAGCTTGACCCAGTTTACACTTAAGGATATGACTTTGCATTTGTGTGTGTATTTTTCTTTAAATGGCCGTTTGCCGCTCTGGTCTGATAAGACAACAGAGCACGGGGATCCCAAATGTCTGTTTCTGAATGTTTATTTTAAAAAACTGTGCTTCCTGCAAGAAAGATACGAATTGTGATGCAAAATGATGGCTACTGCTTCTCTCACTAGTGAGCGCTTCTGGAAGCAGCGATCCTTTTCTTGCACTGTAAACCTGCAAGATACTCTTGGACTATTTGAGAGGGATCTTCTGGGCAGTTGATCCTGTGTTCTGCGCTACTTGAAAAAGTTTGAGTTACCTTTCAGTGTCAGAAAGGTGGAGCCATTATAGATTAGGATTACTGATCCATGTTTTATTTTAAAAATAGCATTGTGTACTGCTCTGATGAGGACTGTCAGACCCAGAGTGTAAGACTGGGAGGGGTAAAGTGTTTTGGGTCCTTGTAACTGACAGAGTATGGACAGGAACATAAAAAAAAGGTCCGAAGTGTTTCGTAGTGTTTAGAGAGGACTTAGGACAGGCAATGGTATGGGAGATCCTTGGTGCTGATTCATTACTGATATCTGTTTCCTCAAATGTAAGGTTTATGCCTTTAAATGTAACCTTATCCTGTGCAATTTCCTTTAGTGTGATAAGAATCACGTCTGTTAATGCTGTTTTGTGTATGTGACATTTTGCTTCTGTTCCTACAGATTCTCTATGTTTTAGAAAGGTATCAGAGTTACTTGGTACATTGTTTAAGGCATACTCTTATCTAAGTAGGCACGTAGGAGATAGAACTCGGGCAAGTAAAATGAGTACAAGCGAATCAATAATTTAATAGAAAGGTTTCAGTTTCAACGAAAACTTACTTCAGTCATTTCTGTTATTTTGAGAAATCTGTTCTTTGACTACTTCTTCTGTACATGACTTATTTTTGTGTTTTAGATAAACGTGTATTCATGACTGTTGCAGTGGATATGGTTGTTACTGAAGTGGTAGAGCCGGTCCGCTTTTTGCTGGAGACTGTTGTGCGTGTGTATCCTGCTAATGAACGTTTCTGGTATTTCAGCAGAAAAACCTTCACAGAAACTTTTTATATGAAGCTAAAACAGGTACCATGGGTTATTTTGTTTGCTTCTTTTATTATTAACTGATTGTAGGAGTGCTAGGTTTATCTATCTTAATTTGGCTCCATAAAAGTTAACAAGAGCCCTGAGCATCAGTAGGTTTTTTTTTTAATCAATTATTGCTGTAATGTTTCAATACATAGCGTTTAAGTAGCATATATAAAGCATTCACTGCATCTATAAACTGTGAATTAGAATGAGTTGCAACCATTTGTCTCTATAGGCCAATTCTGACTGTATGTCCTGATTGAAGACTATAGTTTCATGCAATCTGACTTGTATGCAGCCTTCTAAGACAAGTCCATTTGACTGGTAAAATCAGGAAATGGCTCTTTCGTCGTTCACTGTGAAACCAGCTTATATCTAACAAAGGGACGTCCTGGCTACTGAGGTTCAAAGTCATAGAAACGTGAGAATAGGTGGCTGGAAGGATGTAATCAGTAAAAGGCGATCACTATCAGGCTATCGCTGTTGTTGTTTCAAAGAGTTTGAGAAGGTAGATTTCTTAATATTTTCGAAAAGAGAAATTTGGAAGAGAAAATGTATCTGAAAAAGTAAGTTCTGATGCATGGATAAATTTGCCACGTTTTCATGCTGGTGGTTGCTGATGGTAAATTCTTGCCCTGCTTTATTTAATCTGCGTTTCTTCACTGCCCCAGGCCTTTGTGAAAGGGGATGATAAGGGAATTACTGTTGCAATTATTTACTAAATCAGCATTGTTTGTGTAATTTCATGTCAGCAATCGTAACCTTATGAAATGTTCTAACACTAAGTAAAGACATAACTATTTTTAGCAAATTATTTCCCCTGAAATATTCCAGATTATCAGTCCCTCAGAGTTTAATTTAGAAGTGGAATTATACAAATAATGCTTGATTCTGCACAGGTGAGGTGCAGTTAAGATGAAGCTTAATGCACAGTGGTGTATTCTCTCTGCATTAGCTTTCCCAGTCCTGTGCTTGAATGATTAATATGCATTTATTTTTTCCTCAAGCCCTAAAAAATAATATATCCATCTCATTTGGTAATGTTTATTGAATAGTTATGTATTGAATGGAATGCTAAAGACTTTTGGTTTTGGTATTGGGTGAGGTACATAAAGTATATGTGTCTTCCCATTATCACTCTGGAATGATGTACAGCTGCACCCTCATGCAGTAAGTGTTGACCTACTTTCTGCAAAGACTTATCTTGTGGTATTGGTTCCAAAAATGAACAGTCGAGGCTGACTTTGGAATACGGCGGACTATCCTCTTTGCCTAATGAAGCCAGAGAAGAGTGATTTAACTTTACTGAGCCTAAAGTAAATATTTTAATTGTCATCTTCCTGTGGGGTACATTAATGGATCTGAAAAAAACAAGCTATGTTCGTGATACCTGGCAAAAGTACGATTATGTTTAACGTTTAAGTGAGTAAATAAATCTCGTGTAACATTGTTTCTGTAGTTCTTCTAGAGATTAACATAGTAACTTGGAATTTGAGAAAATCTGAGAAAACCAACTGTTACCATAGGCAGATATTGAGAATAGCTACATTTTGTAAGCTTAAGGAAGGTACATTTGAGCAGTTTATATTCTCAACTGTTTGATACTTACCTCAAATCAATGCAGCTTTCCTTTAAATCACTTACACCTATGCCATTTTTAACTTTGAATGATATAGATGCCTTCTTTTTTCTTTTTCCACCCTTTATAATGCAGTGACTGACATGCAGGCACCTCCCCTCCCCAAAGAAACACGTGGAAGCACTTCTTCCTGCTGTAAAATTACAAGGAGCTGTTCTGCATGTTTTTAGGAAAGGAACGCTTAATCATTGTAATCTTTCTACAAGACTAGGCCCTGATTATGGATGGGAGGATGTCACTGCAGGTCTCTCTGTAGACCTGTAACAGGTATTTATTCAGCCAGTTGTCAGCTGGACGATTAGGACTGCAATAGCTGTTCCTGCAGATACCTTTGAAAGGGGCTGTGTCTCAGGACACTCTTACTCCTTGGACAGTAACTTTGCAGATGACGTGGGGATCAGCCACGAAAGAACTTTTTGGGAAAGCAGTTGAGTTTAAGTGGCTTCTAGGGACCTGAAAGTAGATGGATATCAAAAGCCTCAGCTCCAGAGATAGATGGCTTCTCTGCACAGGACAAAGACTCTTGTGCTGTAGTTTGCCTGACGATGCAGAATCATGATGATAGTGTTCGCAGTCATTATGCAAATGTAGCGTCCTGGACTGTGGATGAGAAATGAATGCATGCGTTTGGCGCAATCCCAGGTTCTAACATGCAGAGTCCTTGACAGGATATTTTTGATCTGGGCTATCTGTGCAAGGTACCTGCTCCAGTGAAGAAGCGTCAGTTACTGATGCTGAAAAAGGAAGAAGGCAATGAAGTGGCATTTTCCTGCAAGGGATGCACGGGACCTTCCCTTATTGGCAGAGAAAATTCAGAATTGTGCTGAGGAAAGATTCATGTAGATTTAATAGTTTGAGCCCAGGTTGCTGAGGCACAGTCAGATGTGAGGAATGACATGAATGCAGCTTGCCACATGATTTTTAGGGTCATTATGCATATATCACTGTGTTACTTGCAAATATCTTCATGGTCAGAGCATGATATTGATAAAGGCAGATCCTTGTAGACAGCAAACTCGGGCTTCAATGAATTTGATTATTTGCGCTGCCTAAAGGTGGATCTTGCAGTTAACCAGAACATGCCTGAGGAACTGAAGACTTTGTAATTCTTGTAAGTTGCAGGAAAATCCTTAGCAGCGCCTGCCGCCTTCCCTCAAAAGCAAATGCTACAGATAGTGATGATTAATAATGTTAGTGACATCGACATTTGGTTGATTTAGTCAAGAACTTTGTAATTACTTGATAATGGTGTTCTGGGAGACTAAGGCTCTAACATCATCCTGCTAAATGTTACAAAATGCAGGGGACTTAAACCTACTTCCTGAAGTTCATTAAGCGCTTCAGAAGTTCAGTCAGCAAAACTGACTGCTGATTGGGGACACAGGACTGTCTTCTCCCAGGCAGTACCAGCTTTAAGGAAAGCAGACCTGAATGATTAATCTCCTTAAAATACAATAGGAAGAATTGCTCAGTATAAAATGATTTATATCGTGTTAGTTCAAGCAGTCCCTATTTAAACTACCCAACTGAGTAGTTTCAACCACTCGCTTGTGGAAATTGCAAGGGCTGTTTGGCAGCTGAGGTACCTCTCCAGCAAAAGGTGTCATGGAGTCTTCCAACAGAAAGAACGAACGTTGTGGGTTTTTTTTTTTCTTTCTTTCTTTTATGGCACACATCGCTATCAAACTTTTGTTAGTTCTTTTGTAAACTTTCTTTTAAACTTTTTTTTTTTGTTTCTTTCATAGTTTTGCTTTTTGAACAAATTGAATATATCCTAACTAAAATTGTTTTCTTTTTCATGGTTAATTTTATGCTTTTAATATGCCCTGAAAATTGCCTTATTTTAACTGCTTAGGCAAGGTGTACAAAGGACAAAGTAGTGCAAAGTTTTGGGTTGGTTCTAGTTCATTTAATACAATTATTAGTTTGCAGTTTTATACAATTCTATACAAGTATATTGATCACAGCACTTCACTGAGTTGTAATTTTGACTTCAGAACTGTAAATCAGAGGGGAAAGCAAGTATTTGGTTTGCTTTAAAACTTGCAACATTGTGTCCAGTGCTTCAAATATGGTAACTAACGTCTTTTTCATGTGAAATTCTGAGTGGATTCATTGAACACGAAAGACCTAGATTAAACTCTCAACAGTCCCAGGCTGACAAAGCCATCAACTTCCTCCACCCTCAACTTTTGAGGTAGTTGGC
This sequence comes from Struthio camelus, assembly GCF_040807025.1. Classification (NCBI taxonomy): domain Eukaryota; kingdom Metazoa; phylum Chordata; class Aves; order Struthioniformes; family Struthionidae; genus Struthio; species Struthio camelus. The sequence continues at coordinate 4,927,369 of NC_090949.1, forward strand.
CCCGAAAGTTATCAAAATTTTGTATAGATGGATCTGAAAGAAAAACTACTTTTACGGACCAAAGTGCTTTCCACTGAAAATGTCCTGGGCTCAAATAGATGTAATTACAGATATCACACTCAAATTTCCAAGCTAATTGAACTAAATTGGCATATATATATGTTAGGCTAGAAACAGTTACGGATTTTATAGCTAGGTACGGCCAGTAGATTTTTCCCATTATAAAGGAATATATTACATATTATATTCTCTGTAGCAAAGATGAATTTTTTTGAGGGTTTTTTTTTTTATAAATAAACCACTATAAGGAGCTTTTCATGGTTTTTGGCTTTTGAAAGGTATGAGGTTTTGTTTCACCTTGAGTCTTTTCTTTTGCTGCAATTTCTCTTTGACCTCGCCTCATTACAGCTATATTTAAATAGGAAAGCTGTGAGCTATATGAACTGTGATTTAAAAATAGTTCTGAACCATATTTAAGATGGTGGTTAAGGGGCAGCTTTGGAAATAGTGCACTTCTATTTGCCTTTTCTCAGTATAAAACTTCGAGAGAAGCAGAGTTGTATACTGTGACCAGTCTACATATGCCATTGCAAAGAAATCTGAGGGAGTCTTGTCGAAATTATTGTTTAGTCCTTGACGTGAGGTTTGTGTATATTCTATTTTGGTTTTTACATACCGTTAGAAAGCTATCTAACAGTGGTGGGACCTAATATGTATAAACATATTTTATTTTAGTCTGAAGGGAAAAGCCACACAAGTACTGGAGATGCGATTTATGAAGTTGTCAGTCTACAAAGGGAGTCTGCCAGAGAGGAAGAATTGGCCAGCCCAACAGGTGGAGGACCAATATCATCCCAGGAGGATGAGCCAGAAGAGGGTAAGAACAAACAAATGCGTTCAGTTGATGATGGGGACTGTTGCTATTCACGGCTCCACAGTATTTGCCTGCCCCTTCCAAAGCAAACAGTTCCTTAACCTCTTTCCCATTGTTTTTTGAAGGCCTTTGGCCTACTGTAATCTCTTTTTGCTTCTGAGGGTTAGCCCATAGCCTTCAGAATGTACTTTCTGCATGACCTACCGAAACTGACAGTTTTACAAAGTGATCCTTCTGTTTTTTTTTTTTTTTTTGCTCTGTTCTGTCAGTAATGTTTAAAAAAAAAAAAGCATAAAACTTACTGATTACAGCAGAAAAACTCCTCGATTCCTACTTCTAGGTAAGTAGTTGGATATTAGTTTATGCAATACGAATTCATACTCTCTGATTAACACAGTCAGAAGTAGACAGGTATGGTTACTCTATTCCAGTTACAGATAAGAATAACTGAATCCCAGGTGAGACTAGGCTCTACAAAGCGCATAGCCAGGTTGTCTTTGCCGAACTGGAAACCTTCGGCTGATTCTTTGGATGGAGCAGGAAAGGTTTGGCTACCACTGTCATCCTTCCCTTTCATCCAGTGCCACTTATGAATAGTAAAAATACCATTTTCTCTAAAGGAAGCTTTTTATATTAAATTGATATTTGGGAATGCTTTTATATTAAATTGATATTTGGGAATGCTTTACTATTTATAGCAATAATTATTTCAGATCTGACCTCTTGGCCTTGTGATTAAGTTTTCTATAGTTTAAACATCTGTGGGTGTTCTTTTCTATGCTGGATATTTGAGTTGCATAGATGTTTGCATAAGAAGGTGTTTTGTAGCTTGTTTGATAGAATGAGGTTAAGTAATAACTTAATATATTATTTCATATTGCTTCTTACTGAGAAGAGTAAAGCACTGCTCCAGAATTTAATGAATGTGGCACAATTAGTAATATGTGGATGTTGTCCTCTTGGTACTATTGTAAAACCAATATTATTATAGGGTAAGAGTATTGTGCTGAGGTATGAACTTAAGTTTACCTCTGGTTTAGCTTCCTAATGTAGTTTCTGTATTTTAAATGTAGACTGCTTCCTAAGAGAAGACATTAAAAATATCATGTTGTTACTCTGTTCTCATGGAAACTACATTAACAGTTATTTGCCTAGAAGTTATCTATCCTAGTGGATCTGGAGGTTAAATGAGTCACTGCCAGTTGTTCTAAATAAATCTCTCTTCCCCGCCACCCTTTCTCCTTTTTCTTTTCTTTTCCAGGGTGCTAATTATGATCATGGGAGGGGAGAACCAAAAAAAAAACTTGAGTTTAGAGTCTTAGCCTTGGAAGAAGGCTTTCTCTTTTCTTTAGTGTTAGAGATGGTAGCTGCTTGGTCGAATAGTTTCTTCTGCTTCCTATTGTACTTGGGCAGACTGCATGTAAGGACTCCTCTATTTCATAGGCTGGAGGTTGGTGTTCCCATTTATAGAAATTGAGGATTATCATCTGTTCTCTGTATTTTTTTGCTATATTCTTGGATATATTCTACATCCCCATAGAACATGATTTACTTCAAAAGCACTATATAATGCAATTTGATTTGTGTTACGTGGTAAGAATGCATGTCCCATTTTCACCTCAGCCTGATTTTTAGGTAGTTTGTATATAATGTGCCTGTATGTATGCGCACACCTCGGTGAGCTATCTTATGTAATGAGTGTGTGAATAAAGATTTTTTCATACCAAAAAATTGAGATCATATTTTCCCTAAATTTCTTCCTAGCTTTTAACTTTTTTCTTTTCTCATTTTACTTTTATTTTTTTCACCTGGACAGCTACATAAAAGCAAAAGATCTTTGTGAAGATTGTGCATAGCTACTTACAGATCTTTCAGATCAACCTCACATCTTTTTAAAATGATTAATGTTGTAGTAGATATTTCTGGCAACCCAGCCATCTAAGGTTCCCTGCCTTGGAGATAATATTTAAAAAATATAATTATCACTAAAATGATTTTTTTTTTTCAAACCTAAAATTTAACGTCTACTCCTTGATAAGCTTTCTCTTAAATACAGGCTATAGTTTAAAAAGAGATTCAAATATATAATGAGGAAGATTTTGCACTTTCTCAAAAGGTTTCAAATAAGATGCCTTTAAGTATCAATTTCCAACAAAAGGAGAAAAGTACGCTTAATTATGAGTAAAAACTTGTAACAAGGTGCAGAGCACTATTGGTTGAACTAGAGATTATTTACTTACTGCATTATTCAAAAAATACAAAATTGCAGAGTTTTTTCACTGTAGTGTGATGCTCTGGCAGGATGAAGCAGCTGGTTGTATATTTGTCTAAGGACTGGAGAAAAAGGCTTTACAGCAGAAGCTTGCACGAGGAGTATGTAGGCCTAGAAAACAGTGACAAATGAGAAGGGGAAGAATAGCGTGGCTTCCTTTAGCAGCAGAGCTTGCCTAGAGCATATGTGAAACTATGACCTTTCTTTGACTGTTTATATGTTTTGTTTTATTTTTTTTATAATCTAACATTTCAAGAGACTGCTTTATTAGTCTGTTTGGTTTTATTTTTCGAATCAGAATACAGTTAGGAGGTTAAGGATCATTGTAAATGAGAGCAATTCTGTTTAAAAAAAACAGAATATTGCCCCTCTTTCCACAGTCTTCAAGCTGACTGTAAATTAGCTGATAAAGATATTCCAAAACTGGGTAATTCAGAGTAGGATAAAATGCTTAGAAAGAAGGAAAACCAAACAGTTTATTAATGCATTACAATGAAAGACAATTTTTAATTGCACTGACTTACTAAGGAAGTGCTTATGTTTTTGAAAATGTTTATTGCAGTTCCTATTTTTTTAATTAATTTGTAAACCAAAGATAATGTGTCTACCAAGTCTCCAAAAAGAAGTTTCTGAGCATGAGTTGTAGAATGCAGCTAGAACACTCTCAGATGTCTTCCAGGAATGCAGTACTGTCTGGGTTTGTGCTTTTATTTTGCCAAAACAATAGGTTTCTTGATAATTGGGCACTGCTTTTCTGACAGCAGGGAGTTGAACGGGGATCCAGTTGGCAGCATAGCAGATACTGTTCCATAAGCAGTGGACTTAAACCAAAAGAATTCTATTGAATGTGTTTGGTACGTAGTTACTGGCTTTTGATAAGGAGAAATGCTATATAAATATTAAATTGTAGGAGGAAGAAGGGTCAGGAGAAGAAATAAAATATAATAAATATTAAGAGGGTAAAGCTTTCTATCTAGGTTTTCTCTAGCTGTCTTCACTGTCCAAGAACAAATAGAAAGAGGTAGTATATATTACAAAAATTAATGCATTGAGATATTGAAATTCAGTGTGGAAATGGTGAAATTTTACAATGAGAAGGAAATTGAAAGGATAGAGGACCCTGAAAGCATCAGAGAAATCAGAGAGCGCAATGGATTGGACAACACAAAAAGACTGGGTGGGTAGAGTAGGTGAGAAGTGGGCAATATACTAAATGATTGGAGATGATCAGCAAGGCTATATTAGGATGCTGGGTCAAAAGTTGTGAGTGGGTAGAGGCTGTTCTCGGGAATGGAAAAGCAAAGGAAAGCAGCAGTAGAGGAGGTGGCGAGACAATGATAGCTATTAAGAGTACCCTACGATAAAATAGGGGGTTATGATCAGAGACCGTGAACAAATGAGGATGATTGAGTGAGAAGAATGACATTAGCAGTATGGAAATAGTCAACTTGGCATTTTTATCCAAATTAAAAACAGTTTTATGTAGTTCATAGGAACTGTTTGTTTGTCAAAACCCAACACGGGGTAAGATTGCTGGGTCCTATATCCTACTAAACAGAATCAGTTAAAACTGTATTGGATTACTTTTAATGTTGCCATAAAAATGAACTAAAATTTAATAAATCCTAAATTCGTCAGGGCTTTCGGATAGTAGCTGTCTTGTGCTGTCTTCAGGCAGAAACCTTTGTTGCAGTTCCATAGGAGATGTTTCTTTAAAATGCAAGTACTTCTGAAGAATGCAGATGTGTGGCTTTCAGATGGAAAGACAAGATTCTTGATGAGTCTCCATTCTCTAATATCATATTATTTTCATGCCTTGCTAGTTAACCTTTATTGTTGTTTAAAATGCCCTCAACTGGCTTCTGCAGTTAATATTGTGCTGCCAGAAAGACTATGATCCCTTCCTTAGTATATAAAAAATATTGAGTGCAGAAGACTGTCAAAATCTTTTTTTTTTTTTAATTTGCCCTGGATGATGGAACTTTTCTTGATATTTACAGCTATGTGTAAAATAGTTCATGCAAGTATGGCCTTCTATTAAAAAGACAAATGTTTTGAATTTTTTCAGTTGGAAGCACTTTTATGGGCTACAAATCCAGTATGAGTCGTAATGAGATTACAAGGAATTGGGGAATTTTAAGATTGTTTCCAGGCTTACTTTATAAGGGAAATACAAGGAAGGACACCGGAGAGGGGCTCAGATTCTTTCCTGTCCTGTAACCCAGATCGCAGAGTCGGCTTGTGGTGTAGGCTTGCAGGCTGGCCCCCGAGAGACGAGTGTGACTCTTTCTCTCCGGTGTCCCCGGGATGCTTCTGCAAGATGGGTCTGTTTGGGAACACGTTGTATGTAAGGATTCTTTCTTTGATAAAATCTGTTGCTGGTGGTGACTTTCTGACGTTCAAGGCAATGTATAATTCCATGCAAATGCTTCTTGTCCGATAGCTCGTGAATAGTCCATGCAAGTCTATTGGCTCTTAAGTTTTATTATTGTGGCTGCTCCTCCTGCAGAATGAGGGGAAAAGGCTACTTTCAAATTCATGAAGTTTTTGGTTCCTTGAGTGCATAGACCTCTATGTCCATAGACCTCTATGTCCATAGACCTCTATGTCCATAGACCTCTATGTCCATAGACTTTGATTTAAAAATTTTTACGGCTTACATAAAATCACTTCAGTTTGTGGTACAAAATAGACATTTTTCTATAACAAATGTGAATAAATTGGTGTTTGCATCTTATCCAGAAGCATTTTACTGATTATTTTGAACAGTTTGGATAGGTTATTTCTGTAACTGTCTTTTCTTCCTTGTCTACCTATGAACAGTAGTTTCAAAGTAGTTTGGAAAAGGATTTGGCATCCTGCTGGCTAATTAGGAATTAGAAGCTCCTATTGTTGGAGGATCTTCCCAGGTTTCAGTCATGAGAGCCATGGTTTGGATGTAGCGTGCACCTTAAGGTGCCTGTTATAGTCACGTGATTTCATGTTTCACTATCAGTTTAAAAAAAAAAAAGCTTATTTAAACACCTTTATAGAAAGATGATTAAAAATACTGCTCTCAGTGAACAATTTTCCCTAACTGTCTGTTAATAATTGCTGACCTCAGAGTGTGATTCTTGTCTTTTTAATTTTGGTAATAGACTTTCTAGTATTTTCTCCGATATGAAAGTATCTTATAACTGAAGTGGCTTGAATGCTACCTTGGCACCTTAAGTAAATATAGGACAATACACTATTTTAATGTGTTTATAATGTTGATTTTTGTATTTCGTTATATCAAATATGGCAGTAAAAATTAAGCTACAGATTTATAAATGAGTAGTATGGAATAAAGAATTGCATTGTCTTAGCGTTGTGACAGCATCTCAAATTCGATTTTCTTGCGTGTTCTCAAAGATGTCAGTTTTCAGACAGCACAGTGCATGTGGAAGATGTTTATATTTACAAGAATACCTCCACTGTGCAGCATTTAGGTGGCTTTGTCATCTGTGTGGGAGCAAAACTACTCAACTGAAGCAATAATTTCCTCCGCTCCTTTACTCTGCTTTAAGCACTTGTACGCCAAGGTTAGATATGCCATGGTGGCTTCCAGGTCGTTCGTTGCAAGAGGGGTAGAATCACCTCTTTGTGAATGTTTCTGCAGGCAGATTTGGGTGCACAGCTAGAGTTTATTTCTGTGATTTTTTTTTTTTTAAATTAATCTTGTTTAATATGGCAATAATGCAGGGCCGGTGTAGAAACTGTAAGACGTAGGACTAAGATGAATTTTAAATTCAGACATCTTTATTGTATTAAAAAGGAAGAAAAAGTCAGTTTGGCTCACCACGTCCAACTTGCCCCACAAGATTGTTTCAGTCTCCTGTGTGTTTTCTAGTGGATGCGTAGATTCTTTGAGAAATTTTGCAAATAGACTTCTTTATCACATTTATGAAAGCCATCACTGTATGCAGTGTGAATGTGACCAGGAGTGAAAGACAAGACATCGCCTAATCCCATGCTATTCCACCCTCTTTCGCTGGTATCAAATATAGGGTTTTGGGGGATCAAGGTAATTAAACTTGCAAACAGTTTGAAAGGTGATCAAAATTTTGGAATTTGTCAGCATTAGTTTTTGTTAGAATAGTTTTAAGAGACAAATGCATACCTTCTACAATTCGTAAAAAGAAATAAGAACAAAAACACTTTTTTTTTTTTCATACTGGTTTACTTTGTTTAGTGAAGAACTTAGGTATCTCTTTTTTGTTTTTATTGTCTTTTTATGTGTTTCAGCAGCTGCTGAATTAATTATTTTTCTTCACTTTAAATATGTAACTTATCAAATTTCTTGTGAGCAGAATTCAACGCAAGTTTTCTTGGTTAACATTCATAAAGCCATAATTTTTGAAACGTGGTTATTGCTTTTCCCTCTAAATTAAAAAAAAAATACTATATTTACAGTTTCATGTTGCAACTTTACTGAGGATCATAATTTCATAAATCTATCATTTGAAATGCATTTTGAATTTTTTTTGTCCTCATCAAAATATTTTGTAGTACGTAAAGTTGGACCTTACTGAAACTCTGTTATTTAACATTAGAGTTAATTTCATGACTAAAACTTTGCTTCCCTCTTGTCTTTCCTGCCAAAACTTTAGTTCATGCTCTGTAATTTCCTGTTACCTTATAAATGGAAACTTACTTCTTTGTGGCCTTTCTCACGATCCCCTCTCATCTAGTACATATGGAATGATTCTGTCAGTAACATCTATATCTTGTTGCCCTGATAATATGCTGCCAACCTCAGCTCCCCCTTGATTTTCCTTCTTCTCCTACATATAAATCAAACTTCTCATTTCTGAAATATTCCCATTCTATTCCCACCTACCTTCATGACCTAATTTCCTTCTCCTACAGGCATTGTGCCCTGCTCAGGCTGCTCCAACTCTATTATTTTTCAGCTCCACCTACTCGTTATTTCACTTGTAACAGCTTCTCAATTGAAACTCATTAAAAATCCTTTTTTTCTCCTTCGCATCAGTGCTTAAACTCCACCTGTTCATTTTTTCCTGCTATAATATTCATGTATTTCCACTCATTTTAGTGTCTACTTCACTTATTTACTTTTGTGTTTGAACTCTTTGTATCAACAGTATAGTTCTCTGCTTTATTTGCCTTTTTTGTTAACTGATAAATTAATTTGACTTCTAAGGTACTGTTATAATCAAGTCGTAATTCAGTTAATCTAGTGGATTTCTTTAAAGGGAACTGAAGCTATTGGAAAAGTAGTCTGTGTGTGTGTGTATATATATATACAGTTGATATTAAATGTGGATAAAAGGAGTAATGTTTAAAGGTATTTTCAAGTAAAACGCAACAGAAGGCCCATGCAAACCCCTTTCCCCCGCTATAAAAGCAGAGAGATCCAAAACATTCAGACATTTTTAATATCTCAGTTTATATATGTGATCCAGTTCGTAACTGGAATCTGGTTTATGAAGTACAAAATGGAAAACGGCTATAAACGTAGTTGACCTCTTGTGTTCCAAAGACTCTGTCAGGTACCTGATCAGTGAGGAAATTATGTACTGTCTGAGTTTTTCCTGGGTTGTTCTCTCAAAGTACCTTGCTATAGTTTTTGCACAACGTGTCTGTGCTGCTGTGAACGGTGAAGAGTATCATCTAAGACTGCTCCATGTTCTTTATTCATGAGGTCAAAAGCCTTATGTTATCCAAATAAATTAGGGGTAAGAAAAGGCCAAGGTTGTGTGTGTGTGTTTATATATCTGTACACGCACACAGGTATATATGTATACATGTGTGTATGTTCATTCCTATGGGGCATTTTTTGTAATAGTTATTGTCTGCATAATCTTCCTTCTCTGTTGTGAACACTTGATGCCTCAGTGTTTTGTCTGAGCATCACTCTTCTAGAAAAATATGGACTAGTTGGAAGGGACTAGAAGAAAAATCAGAAATGATTAGAAGTCTGGAGAACGTGTTCTTTGAGAAAAGAGAGAGAGTTATTTTGGAGAAGAGAGGATAGAGACAAAGATTTTCCAGAAAAATGAGATGTGCTAAAATTTGTTTTCTATGCCTACTTTGTTTAGGGGAGAAAAATTAACTGGCATAAGTTGCAAGAAGGAAAGAAAAATTAGATTAGAACTGAGACAAATATTCCAAAAGTAACAGTAATGAAATCCTTGGAATAAATTGCCTAGGGAGGTAATTTATCTGTAGGATGGACTAGATGACCAAGACCCATATTCTGTGTAGTGAAGCTCAAAAAGTAAGAAAGAACTTGAATAGTCTCCTGGAGCTTGTCTTAATCAGTCTGCAGTTTTTTGGGGGAGATAGTCAAGGTCTTTCTCGGTTTTGCAGTGCTCCAAGTGTGTATACCCATTTTGCAGTGCTCCAAATGTGCTCCAGTGCTCCAAATGTGTATTTCCCATTGATATTCTTGATCAGACTGAATCCAAAGAGGTACCTCTGTTACGTGCAAGTCAGGCCACATCAGAAAACATTTCACAAATAGTTGGTAACCAAGAACAATGAGCCGAAATTTATTTTTCACAGAGTGGTAGAGGTCTTTCATGCCAGCAATCGTAATTCCACAAGATGGGTTCTGTTTTTTAAAAGGGGGAAAAAGTTATAATTGAGCCTAGTCAATAGAGTATTGCAACATAATAAATGTTAGTGCTGGGCCACTTAAAATACAATTCTTTGTGCTCTATTCAGAAGAGTCTGCTCATATAATGAATAATTTATATAATGAGTGTTTCTAAATGGAGTAGGCACAAAATTATATATATCTAAATGGCTGCCAATCTTCTTTTCACTTAGATTCATGCTTTTTTATTTTGTTCTTGAATTTCCCTGCAGATTTTTGAGAGACACCAGGTTTTTTTTGCACATTTATGTTTGTCTGTAGGTATGCTAACACAGCAGATGACCTATACGTAAACACTGTCATCTGGAGATCCTCCCTCCATCCCAGTGGTATCTCTACAGGCTAACTTAAAGCTCTTTCCTCCAAGTAAGTCACACCCATCTTCAGTATGGGCCAGAAGGAAGATGTAGGGAACTTACAGGCCCATCAGTCTAGCCTCAGTCCATAGGAAGGTGATGGAGCAAATCCTCCTGAAAGCTATTTCTAAACACATAAAGGACAAGAATGTGACTAGGAACAGCCAGGGTGGATTTAAAATGCCACTAACCTGGTAGCCTTCTAAACTGAGATGACTGGCTTGGTGGTTGAGGGGAGAATAGCGGATGTTGTGTACTTTGACTTTAGCAAGACCTCCAACGCAGTGTAAATTGATGAGATATGCGTTGGATACAGTAAGGTGATTGGAAAGTTGGGTGGACTACTGGGCTGCAAGGATAGTGATCAGTGGTGCAAAGTCCAGCTGGACTGGTCCAGTGGTAGCCAGTAACTAATAGTATCCTTCGGGTCAGTACTGTTTACTGTCTGTCTTAATGATCTGGGTGACAGGAGGGAGTGCACTCCCAGCAAGTTTGCTAACGCCACCAGACTGGGCAGAGTGGTCCATATGCTGGAGGGCAGGGCTGCTGTTCAGAGGGACTGGACAGGCTGGAAAAGTGCACTGACTCACTGAGTTCAGTAAAGGCAAGTGCAGGGTCCTGTATCTAGGACAGAATAACCCCGTGGGACAATACGGGCTGTGGCTGACAGTCTGGGGACCAGCTCTGCAGAAAAATACCTGGAGGTCCCAGTGGACAGAAAAGTTGACAATGAGTCAGCAGTGTGCCCTTGCAGCAAAGGTGGCCAAGCACATCCTGGGCTATTTTAGCAGAAGGCTAGCCAGCAGGTCCAGGGAAGCGGTACTTCCCCTCTATTCGGTACTGGTGAGACTGCATTTGGAGTCCTGTCTCCAGGTTTGGGCTCCCCGGTGCACTGACATACTAGAACAAGAGTCTAGTGGCAGCCACCAGGTTGGTCAGAGGGCTGGAGCACATGACGTGCAATGTGAGGCTGGGGAAAGTGAGTTTGTTCAGCCTGGAAAAGAGAAGGCTCAGAGAAGACCTCATCACTGTCGTCATCTGTCTTTTTTGTTTTGTTTTGTTTGTTGCTGTTGATGGTGGGTCTTTTTTTTTTTTCTTCCCCCAACAAGCATGGTCAGCTACTGAAACAGGTTGTCCAGAGAGGTTCTGGAATCTCCATTTTGTTGGTGTTCAAGACTCAACTGAGCAAGTACCTGAGCGACCTAAATCTGATTAGACCTGCTTGGAGGAGGAGGTTGGGCTAGCCAAACTCCAGAGATCTCTTCCAACCTGAATTATTCTATGTTTCAATGTTGAAGACAGGGCGATGCTGTCTGTGTTACTGCAGTCCTTCAGGTGTTTTGGGGCGCTCATTGTGTCAGAAGTGAGTGTACAGATGGCAATGCAAGGAGGAAGACTGACAGGCTACTTTTGTAAGTATTCTTAAAGGCTGTTTCTGTGTACATACATTCACATCGCAGACCCTCAGGTTCCCCTCCCATCCTGATAAGGAGTAAGTTTTGCTTTCTAGTTGAGAGCCTCTGAGAGTGCAGGGCTTATGTAAAGAAGGAAGGGAGAAACCCAGATACATTTAAGAGGAAGGGGTTTGTGGCATCCCTTGCAGAATTGGGCAGGATAAACTCGTTCTCTGGCTAACAGTGCTGGCATGTAGATCCTGTAGCGTGTGGGAAAAAAATATGTGGTGACACACCTCAAAGAACGTGTAGAGTTAAATATCCCTCCTACTACCTTTCTTTTTTTTTTTTAAATTAATTAATTTATACTTAAGTGCTTACACAGTTTTAAAAAAAAGGTACATAGTCTTTATGATGGAAACAAAGTAGAGATTTTTAGAATCTGTTTATTCTCTACCCTTTGCCCTGTTCTATTTTGAAGTTTGACGTTAGTGTCTTTTGAAAGGGAGCATATGGCATTTTTAATTAAGGCTTGTAATCTTCTGACAGATAACTGAATAATACATTCTAAATACTGTAAAGCCTTACAGATGAAAGAGTCTTCAGGGCTGAAGCGCTGCAGCTTTGTGGTATATCTTCCTGGAATACATATGCTATGTAACACTGATCTCCTTAGAACTTCGAAGAATTTTGCATAGATTGTCACTGTAGTGAGAAAAGAAGGGTTTGGCTTTTATTTTGTCGGATGTTAGCATTCCTTGGCAAGCTAAAGTTTTTGGATCAGGTAACCAGTGTGCTTTGTTCCTGAAAGTACGCAATGCAGCTTCGTTATTAAACGTTTTAATCTGTTTATAAAACAGATTAAAATAATCTGTTTTATAAACGTTTAATACGTTTTATTGTTCTTCATCAGATTTTGTTTCAAACTGCAAGATTTGTTTGTGTGTACTTTCACTGCTAATTCGTATAGAAATGCACTGTAACTGTTCAGTCTCTCCGAAGTCTCTCCAATTTAAATCTCTCTTTCAGGATTTTGTACCGGTTTGTCTTACTTTACTTTGAATGTGTGAAACCTTTTTGGAATTGTGATTTTTTGGTAACTTTTGGGTGTGAGTCAAGTTTATTGAGATTCATAATATGTAGCGTATGTTCACCTTGTGTCTCTGAATGGCCAACAGTTTCTTATAATCTAGGGAGGATTTCTGCAAAAAATTTTTTTCCTTTGTTTTTCAAGGGGAGTAGGGTGACTGCATTTTTAATTGATCTCTTTGATCCAGTTGGAAAAAAATAGGAAAAGAGGGAATTTTAAAAATGCGATGCATTTAAATGATTTAACTTCACTTTTTTTTTTAGTTATTACGAGGAGTGATAAATGAGAAGATTTGCTTTTCTTTTCATTTTGAAATTACTAAACAATTTTGTAAAGTTGGGTCATCAAATGCATTTCTTCCACTGGAACTTAGTGGGTTCCTTTGGTTACTGGGAATTGTTTTATAGTGCTACTGAATTTTAGTTAAAATGATACATTTGGGTTTTTTTGCATGATCTTATTTCCACCTCTAGACCTAGTGAAGGTATGCAAAAAATGGGGAACCCAAATGCTTGGTAGGGAATCAAGCATTTTCCTGTGGATTTATTTTTTTAATTTACGTAGTTTAACTAAGTCATTTATTTATTTATTTATTTATTTATATGGGGAGGTATTTAAATGCAGGTCTGTCTTGTATTTTGGAGGCTGTTAAACTATGCAAACAGGTTCCAACCTAAAAATTTCACTGATCTGATATTCAATTTGAATTATGAAGGCATTTCTGGTATGCTTCCCTCTCCTCCCAGAGCAGCAATTCTGCTGTGTTAATTGCCCTTGAGGTTCAGCATGTATGTTGTCTTTGTCCTCATGTTTTGTTGTCAAATTCAAAGACTGATCGTATACTTTCATTGAGGACTTGTATATGGCAGTTACTGAGATTATGAATTAGAAACCTGTAATTGGAGTCAGAATGACAGTGATGAAGACTTTGAGGGTAATCATACAAGGTACTGAAGCAGATCCTGCTCTACCTGAACTACTCTTGTCTACAGAAAATTAGACATGAGATTTTTGGAGTACCTGAAGAAATGAAGGTATTAGGTCAGCATCAAGATGTGACTGAGGTGGGCTGAGGAGAGCGTCTAAGGGATTGGGGGGGGGGGGAGGAGGTGTGACTTTAATCGCCTCTTTGTGTTTTATTTTAGCTTCTTGAGATAGCTTTGTTCGTAGGAAAGAGTAATCTCAGACATGCTTTGGGATGTAAACTGTCCATAGCTTCAGAGGCCTTTTAGGATAATGGGCTGTTAGTGTCTTTTGGGGTTCTGATTCTGGGTAAAGGAGACAAGAATTGGAGCACTGTTAAGGTTTAGTGTTGTCTACATAGTACTCATCTTTAATTTTTAGCAGTACTTCATTCAGATAAATCTGCAAAAGGCCCAGAAAAACTGCAAAAGCATGTTCACACGAAGCGCTTTTGTAAGGAGTTAGGCTGTTCAACTTACTGTGGGCAGCTGCATGGACTCCAAAGACATCCTGAAATTGGGCGGTTAATCCTTTTGAGCACTCTGTTCCAGACTCTCATTATCCCTTCTAGTTTTTTTGTATATTAGTCATATGTAATGACATATATCCCTCTAAGTCATTTATTCTTAATACTCATGAGGTTTCTTCTCTATTTGAAGCATTCTTTTTCTCCTCCATGCGGTATGACCTTTAATGTCACAGAGTCATTTTTCTGCTCTTGGTTCAGTAAAAAATTATTTCATGGCTCTAAAGTGTGAGTAGCCTTCTTGAGATCAGGGTAGTACATGAAAGCAGAACGGCACATAAGTGATACACTATAAAGAAGTTATGTAATGTACTATGCTTTACAAGAGACTTCATTGTTATGTGAAGTCTGGAGTGGATGTGGCTTTTAAGTGATAATGGGTTGTGATAGCTCAGTAAATGGGTAGTTGACTGCCTTGAATCTTTTCCCATAATGCTTTTCTAGATCCTAACCCTTTTTCATCTATCAGCGCTGTGAATTCTTGCCTTACCTCGTTATCTTAAACTTTCATAATTAAACTATGATAATTTTGTTACTACACTTGGTTAAATAAGTCTATCCAGCATTCCTTACGGTTCCACTAATATTTTCTATCTCCTTTTGTAGTTTTAAAACCAGTATGTCAGAAGAATTTAGTATCTATTTTCTTTGGTAAATCGGTGCATGCTTTTGTTTTTTCCTTTGTGTTTTTTTTTTTTTTTTCTCCTCCAGAGAGTGATAACGAACTCTCCAGTGGCACTGGTGATGTGTCTAAGGATTGTCCGGAGAAGATCTTGTATTCCTGGGGAGAATTACTGGGGAAATGGTAATACTTCATTTTCTTATTTAGATTTTAAATTCTAACTGTTTTCTTTGTTTTGTAAGAGGATGTGGTCTTGTGAAGGAGATCTGAAGTTCTTCAGCTTATACGTTTTATTGCGAAACTAAACTATGAGACTTATGAAAGGTGTTTCTAAACCTAGAGTATAAGGGGCTGGTAAATTCTCTTATTTTTAACTTGTAGTTATTTGACAAATCTCTCCCCCAGCTTCTCCAAAAGTCTTATTCCTTTCATTCTTTGAGCATATGTCCGCATATGTCTGTGCTTGCTCACGCTGTAGGTGTGAGCCTTAAAATGCAGAATTTTCTGGCCAGCAGTGGTCTTTTGGGCTGGATGTTAAGCCCTCATGAATCTCAGTGCCTCTTAGTGCTACAATGTTAATGCCAGAGCAACTCCAGTCTGCCCGGTCTAAGCCATTTGTGCTAGCTGAAGTCTGTTTTTAATTGCTTGATTTGTTTAGAAGCACTCTTCTTTTCTTTGATATGCTACAAGTAAGCACTTAAAAAGGAATTCCTGCAAGGTTATGATCCTCACTTAAACTGTTTCTGTTTGAGAGTAAGATGAAGAATGTTTGTAAGCCTAGAGTGTGTTCCCAGCAGTGTTATTTCTGTGATTTAATTGCTTCAGTAACAGTGCATACTCTGCTAAGAGAGAAAAAGTCTGTGTATTTGTTAGCTCTAAGAGACCGTACGCTGTTAGCAAATGCCAGAACCACTTCTTTAGCTTTCTCTATGTAAGTAATAGCTCCTGCTGTCCGAGACAAAAATAACCAGAGGTCCTTAGTCTGGAATTGGCACGTTTTCCCAACACCACATAAAAAGAGAGCGGAGAAACATTTTAAGGATATATTCAGGCAATTTCCCTTTTATCTGGCCACTTGTAGCTTTGGAGAAAAATAGCCTTTTGCCACAGACCTTGTATTTTGCAGAGATCTTGTGCAAAGGTTATGTCAGCTGTGACATCGCAAGATTTTATTGAACTTGGCAGAACCCTTCCCTCCTGCCTTATTCTTAACTAGTCTGCGATCCAAGTTTCTAGCGTTAATGAAAGCTCTATTTGGAGAAGCACAAATATTTCATGAGATGATCGTACAAATAGTCTGGGCCCTCTGAATAAGAAAATACTGAGGAAAAGTGTGGAAGTCAGTTGATCCCTGTCCACAAAATCCTTTTTCCTCAAGTGAAAAGGATGAGATTACTGTAGACATATGTGCTCTGGGGCTGTTGAGAACTTTCCAAGGCCTGTTCTAAACAGACATCCCAAGAGAGAGTTGATAAAATGTTTGAAATTTTATGTCTGGCACGTCCAGGCCATTCACCTCCAGTGAAGCCATCTGAGGCCTTTGAAGACCTGCCACAGGTCTTTTCCAATATCCATTGCATTTGCGTGGGAAGATGTAAATTATTTTTTATTTTTTACTCACCTGTCAATTGATTCCTTTAGTTTTAACTTGGGTCCTGAACAAATATGTGAACTAATGTGAAGAGGATGCAGAAATAAAGAACCTGTTGATTGCCCACGGCTTGGCTTCCTAGGTTTTGTATAACCAACTATTTTTTCATCTTGATTAAGCACATTATTCAATGCAACAAAAAAACTAAGAGTTTTTGAGAAAACTATTCGGAAATCCTAAGAAAAATTTAGGCACTCAACTCGGAGCATCAGTTAGATAAAACATCTCAATCAAAGCAATGAAAAAAAAATCCCAGCCAGCCTGAAGACTAGCAGTAGCGAACGTATTTTCTTTAGGAGTGCATAGCACAGTATTGAGATAAATTTAAGTACATAAAATACCTGCATTCTGGAATAGTGTTTTATCACATTTTAAGAACAAAACCTGGAAAGATTAACAGATGAAAAATGTAACAATTTGAAAACTAAAAATGGATTAAAATTAACTCTTCTAGTGTGCTGAACGTTACAGCCTATGCTGAAAAAGATATGTGCACTTGTTAAGAATAAATAAATAAAATTAACATTTCCACTTGGAGACTGGAGTGCTGATTTGTATCCGAGCTGAAAATTTTCTTGCATTTTAATTGCTTCCTGTCATTTAATTAAAATGTCACTGTAAGCTAATGGACTGACTCAGCAGAAACGTTGCTCTAAGAGTCTCCTTCAAAGGATAACGTATAACCAGGAATCAGAACAGGATAGTTTACCCAAAAGGTACAGTAAACGCATGACAAGTAATGGAATACCTTTTAATTTATTTAACGAGGTGTACTATTTAGTGCATTGTCAGAGTGAAATTTGTTCTTGCAAGTTGAGCTGGTTTAGCTAAGTACTTGACAATAACTGTTTCTGATGTGCTTTACAAAAGGTGATGGTCAATAGCAGTGGTTGATTAGAAATATTTGTCAAGTCAGAACTTATTCTGTGCGTTGCTGGTTTGTATCCTTGCCCTTTGACCTTTTAAAATGATATCTTTGAAGATTACTCAGGAGAATTACTGCACTTTATAACAAATTAAAGATGTCAGCATCCATGAATGACCGATTTCTCCCCAAGAGCCAACTTTGTATGTGCTGAGGATAAGACAAGCTTTTGTTTTAAGCTTCCTTTATTTATTTATTTATTTATTTATTTTTTTCTCCCAAGCTTCTTGTGTGTGTTGTAGTCTGGCCGAGCAGGCATCAGAAAGTTATCCAGCAACGTAAGGTGCTTGGGCCTTTACAGTAGCGGAAAAAACTTGCATGTTTGTTCATTATTATAGAATACAGAGCAAGGATTATTAATGATTGAACTGTTTCCCAGACAGACACTCAGAAACTGAGGAGTTGCTTATTAAAAGGTACAGAATTATGCTTTACTGCATGGACTGATGTTGCTAAAGTGTTACCTCTTCTGTAAAGCTGTCTCGATATATGAGAAATCCAGTAAAATTTTGTGCGCTGCAGCATGCTTAATTCTCAGTTGTGAATATGTTTGGAAATAAGGATGATATCGCAACATGGAATATGCATCTGTTAGCTGTTGCCGTAAGCTATTTGTATTGTTTTCTTGGTGGCACTGAGAAATTCTGTATCATGTTTATATGGAAACTTTTTAGCTGTTCATTTTGTTTTACCCACTTGCTGAGTCCTTAGAGAAGGCATTCTGCCTTTCATGTATAATACCTATGACCGAATCCATTTAATAATCAAACTAATCTGATTTGAAATGTATTATGAATGGTTCATATTCACACAACTTGTGCTTTAAATTTCTGATGTGTTTTTTTCGTTTATCCCTAACTGTACGCTTCATCATTTCATAACTATTTAGAGTACCTAATCCTTCAAATAATTCTGTTGGATATTGTTTTTTCTTTCTAACTTCTGCCCATCGCAATACCATTAGTTAAATGTGGCCTGCTGTAAAATTTGCTGAAACAGAGAACTAGGACTGTCAGGCTTTTAATTTGGCTGACTGAGTGATGCATTTTGAAATGACTTGTGTTGCACTACACGTTTAAAATTTAAAAGAATTTTTGGGCTTAAAAGAATAAGGACATTATCTAATCATTTGCTCTTTTTGACGCCCAGTCGTTTGGGGCAGTAGGGATATCCTGTCCTCCTCTAACTGAGCATAGGAAAGACAAAGCTCTTTAGAGAGCATCTTTTAAATTTGAACAGCGGCAGAAAACTATTCACATCTTAATGACCTGTTTCAAAGAGTGAGTACTCTAAACGTTTACATAAAATTGAGAGTCAAACGACACGTTATTTAATGTAATGGCAGCTTGGCTAGTATTTGACTAAACTGCCATTCTCACTGTTCTCCTACCAGTAGAGTTGAATAAGATAACATGGTCAAAACAATAACAAAACAATCCAGAGTGCTTGCAAGCACTTGCTAAGGTATAAAGAGTCGATTCAAACATTCTTCCTGCTGCATTGGTCATGAAAATTGCCATAATAAATCAAAGCGAGGTTTACTGTAGATCAGTAAACACTAGTAGATTCTCAGAAAGGATTTTTAAACATCTGTGACTGAAAGCTCTGCATTATTGTGTATGTGCAGTAATTTTATCGTGAAAGTATGGGCTCAGTGACTGGCTTATTTTTGAAAAAATAAGCTGTCTTCAGTATTTAACCTATGTGAGCGTAACCCTTCCGCTGTTCTTACGGAGAACTTTTGTAGGCTTAATTATGTGTTATTTAAAAAGTTGTCCTGCATGCATCTTCCCACATTTCTTGGTATGTAGCAAAGAAGCATTAAAATGCTAGCTCAGACGAATTAGCAGATTTATTTGGGGAGCTGGGATTTTTCCAAGTTGTGTGCCAGTGTTGCTTTGTGGAACTTGCAACGTACACTTAACAGAGCAGGGCTGAATACCTGTCTCTCATGGAAAACTACATTTGGCATTGAGTGCAAAACTGGAACTTCAGTCTTCATAAAACATTTTTTGTTTTCCAAAATGTCTTTCTCTGTACAACTTCTTTTTTCATTTGCTTTTTTTTAAACCTACACTGTATGTTGAACAAATATTTAAATTGAACTGCCTGCACGAATGACAGTTTTCTCTTTAACAGTTTTATTTTCAACTCACCCTAGCCCCAAGAACAGTTCAAATTGATCTTTATAGTATCTCCTGCACTTGTCAGTAACTTTTTTTATTATGTTGTTCGCTATTAACCATTTTTGTTCAGTTTCTGCAATTGTTTGTTCTTTTAATTTTCATTAATATCTCTAATCCTAGCTGAGATAACTTTGGATATCAGTATATGTTTTGCCACTGGTTCTTACTGTGACTTCTTGCAGCATTTTATCTTTCCATGTGACAAACACTAATTTGTGTAACTTGTGGAATAAATATTTATGGTGTCAGTTAGTGACTCTACTTTTCAGAATAACATGGGAAAGCTGGAGAAATGGTTATATATTTGTCTTGTATTCTACTCCCGTAGTTGAGATATAATAGGCAAACGATTGTCTTTTTTCTCAGGCATAGTAATCTTGTTGTGAGACCGAAAGGATTATCTACGCTGGTGAAGAGCGGCGTTCCAGAAGCGCTAAGGGCAGAGGTTTGGCAGTTGCTGGCAGGGTGCCATGACAACCAGGCAATGTTGGATAAATACAGACTTCTCATCACAATGGTAAGATATGGTTTGGTTTGGTTTGGTTTTGTTACAGTGAATTATACTGAGCAGCCGTTTTATACAGCCGCAAAGTAGCAAAAGGGTGGAACAGTCCGACTTGTTTTAAGCAAGTGTAATTGTGATTGGGTGGCTTTACCTCCTGCCGTGAGTACCTGCTGAATGGCATGAACCGTAGAAGTTGCTGACCTATATCTGTAGTAATGCTTGACATTTAGCTTTCTCTTCACTTGCTGTGATGATAATAAGCACATCAGCTTGTTGTTAGGTGCTGGGTTTTGTTGTTTTACTTAAATTCATCACTTCGTTATTTTTCAACAGTTTCTGTTCTCTGTTTGTCTTAATTTTATGAAGTTTAGTTAAAAACAGCTGTTATTGTTTAAACAAAAATATTAGAAACATGTTTGCCTAGCTGGAGACCAGTCATCTTGCTGTATAGATGGTGAGGAGAATCCTGTCTGGAATCTTTTCCCACTCCACATCCTGGTGTCTTCAGTAGAGCCAGTAAACGTGACCGGAAGTTGTCTGTGTAGACACTGCAGACTGCTTAAAGCTACAGTTTAAACACTGAGAATCGCTGAGCTGTAGTGGCAAAATCTCCATGCGATGTCAGGATGCGCGCTTGCCGCTTGTGGCGCCAAAATGCTTGCCGCAGCAGGGTAGTCCAGCACTCTTGAGAAAAACAGCGGCCTTAAAAACGATCATAAGGGCAGAAACTGATGAAGGTAATTTTATATGTTGGTCGCAGGAAATGCTGGATTTGTTAGCTAAAGAATGAATCATCTGTCTGTACAAGGGTTCTGGGGTAGACGTTGTTAGCAAAAGCTTCCTCTCGTAATGTAGTCATATCTTGTTGCCTGCCCTCTTAATCTAACCTACCAGGTAAGTTTTTAAAGGTGTCCCCAGAGTGAGGTCTTCTGTCCTCATAGCTTGTTTTTCCTTTACTAATAGAGCAAGTTGTTTTGGTAGCGTAAATTTTTTTTTTTTTAAACTTTGTAGTTGGGTTGTATTTTCCTTAGAAACCGTATACAGGACACCTGTGAGCTGTATGCTGCATCAGAACCACTCTCCATGATTTTACCTTTGCGTTCCAGCAGTAAGGAAGACGTTTGTCTCATGGCAGAGGAGGCAATTAAAAGCTTCCTCTATACAAGCCTGATCTTGATGCTAGGACCCTAAAGGTGCCTTTGAGAATACTTTGTTATGTTTGCCCTTTCATGATAGAAATATCATTCAGTGACCTATATTCTGGAAGATGGTTAATGTATTTTTTCAGGTGAAATATTATACTGCTATGGATTAGAAAATTATACCCTGTTCTGAACTGAAGCATTTGTTCAAACTCAACTTTTGTTTTAAGGTAAATCACCTTTTTTCTGAAACCATGAACTTTCTTCTGTAGTCTGACTATATATAAGCTGTTGGTGTTCACATCACTTGGTGTACACCGGATAAACAGATTCATAAAAAGAAATCGACGGGAGAAATTGTATGTCAAACCAAAGCTAAGGTCCATGTTTAGCAATAGTTAGGTTTTATTGGAGCATCCAATACTATCAGCCTTTTTAATGAATTGTTATGTAATAATATACCTGTGAACAGAAATTCTTCCCATTTCATTTTTGTTCTTGTGACTTTGGTAATGTAAATTTAACTATTTTATTTTCACTCACACACACTCTCTCTCACACACACACACACATGTATGTATATACACATCCGTATATACATATGTATGTATGCACATTTAGGTATGTGTGTTTGTGTCTAATTCCCTGAATCCTACTAAAAGCTCTGTTGTCTATCAGTGATGAGGTGCTTGTTAAAGTTCAGATTTATTTGGGTATTATTGATTGTCCACTACTTTCTCCTGTATGAAAAATCAGAATTGATTTTTTCCACATTGTTTATATGCCACTATTCCAATGCACCATCGTGTACTTTATTTTTTCCCTTAGTTAGCTGTTCATTCCATCAAATGCGTAGCTTTCATCTCGTTTCCTTCAGTTTATGCATACATTTAGACAAATTCATTGTCTCTTTGTATTTTTGTGGCTCTGCTTAATATGTCTCTGTTGTTTAGGCTCGCTCCCGGAAGCTGGATATTTTGATGGGTCTCTCTTAACTTCTGTAAGCATGCAAATGTGTTTTTGACCCATCTAGACGTTCCTAGGTGGTAAGAGGTGGCGGTGTTGTGTGCTTGGAGTCCTGAGCAGAGTGTGTGCTGAGGTGCCAGAAGTAGGAGAAGGCAGTGGCATCTGTGAACTTGACCTACTTGCCTACTTTTCTCCCCTTACAACTCCCCGTAACTGCCCAGTTCCCTTGAAGCTTTATAACGCTCTGTCCCCTGCTGCAGTAGCGTTCCTAGCTGTTTGTAACAGCTCCGTTCGCTACAAAGGCAAGAGACTGCCAGCACAACACACCAGCCTCTTTCTCCTTTCTTGTGATCCAGCCTTACTTGCGCTATTCTGCTAAGTTGACAGTCGCGTTACCTCCGTGAGAGAGGGAGCGTCGGGAAATCACTGGAAAAAATCTCTGCTCCCAGGGATTTGTAAGAAAGTAAGCTTATACAGATGCAGTTAGGGATTTCTGTCCTATGATCAAAATAACGTGGCTACACTGTCTAACATGCTCGATCTGTGGCAAAACGCTGTAACGTACTGTAGTCATTAATACAGCGTTAGCCATTGCTTACCAGCAAGGTAAGGAATGTTGGCTGATTTTTTTTTTTTTTTTTTTTTTTTGAATGAGGCTTTTCTTAAAACCAACCAACCAAAAAAACCTTGACGTCTTTGATCTCTTTAATTATGTGCGACATAGCTGGAATTATTAGTACTGAATTTGTGATATCTGAATATGTGATGGGGAACAGAGTTATGTTTTAAAAAAAATGGAGCTTTAAAACTCCAGTGTTGCTGGTTAACTCCTAATGAAACTGCTTGATAAGGGAGGAGGAGAATAACATTGTTGGCAGACAAAAAACACGTTCCTTGTGTTGAACCGAAGGATAGCAGAGACCTAACATTTTAATTTACTTTTGAGATGGTGATGTAGCCACATTTGCTATTTTATGCCAGCTGCATGCAGTTTGTAGAGAAGTGGTATGTTGGATTGGCCACTGATCGTTCGCAGCACTTCACAAATATGGTATGCGTGTTACTGTGTGTGTGCGTATGTATGTGTGTATATATATCCGTATCCATCTGTAGGCAGAGTTTTGAAATCTACTGCAGTATTTTATTGTTAGAGGAGTGTTTTGGTGAGTGTGTTCTGTAGCAGACAGTAATTTGGGGCTTATTTTAGGGTCTTAATTTAGCACAGAAAGAACAATAAGATCCGTCTTATTTAGAAAAATCAATGCCATGCTTATTTTCTGCAAAGGGCATGTCCTCTACTCCTCTGCACTGGAGAGCAAGAGTCTATCAGGAATGATCTCGTGAACTGTGTTTCCTTTCCCGTGTTAGAGCCATCACGTGCTGAGACGTTCCCCGTCTCGAGCCGAGTTTGGAGTTCTGGAGGGGAGGGAGCTGTTGCTGCTCTCAGAAATATTTTCTTATTGGCGGGCAGTATCTTGCATCTCCTGCCGAGCTCCAGCTCAGTGAGAATCCTCAGCCTGCCTCCCAGAAATTTTGGCTAGAGTACCACAGCAGGTCTTGCACATGATTTTAGAGAGTGGGAGCTGGGATTTGGCAGCTGCTTCTTCTCTGGCATATATGTAAATTTGTACTGTGTGACAGTCAAAATCTGCCTCAGTTACTTTTCTGGCGTGTGTGCCGTTGGCTTTTGACCCTGGTGCATGTGGCACAGTGCAGAAAAGGGAAAAATCAAACATACATCAGGAGAGATAAATATGTATTTATGTATGTATTTCTGAGTAAAAGGCAAAGGCAAATCAGAGTGAGAAAATTCTGCTCGTGTGAGAGATGATGAAGGGGTAATACTGGTGCTTGTATCGAGCTTTTGTAGGAGAGTATCGGATTCATTTGTTAAAAGAAGGTAAGTGGAAGAACATATGCACACGTGAGGGTCTCTTCATTGGTAGAACTATTCTCCTGCCTACTTGGTATTAGCCCATGCTGAGCGTCACAGGTTTCTCTTAAATAGCTGAGATGAACCTTGCCCGTGACAAGGTACGTGTTGAACTCGGATAAATTGGCTAGTGGCAAGTCACAGTTTACCCCGTTTACAGTTGAGGTGACTGGTGATGGTCTTCGGCAAGAGTTACGCTCCACCTTGCCTCACTCTGCTACCCTACTGTCCCTTTTCGAGTAGGTGCGAAGCACTGCTGCCGTGCACGTTGTTAGAAATCTGCTCTCACTTGGAAGCAGTAAAAAGCAGTTTACGGTAGAACACTTGTTGCATATTAAATGGAACAGTTTCTTTTTGGTTTCTTATATTATTATAAGAATGCCCGTTATTAACATTTCACTTTTGTGCTTTAGCTAGTGTCCTTCTTGTACATGTTCTCACTGTTGTATTTGTAGGGTGAGACGACTTTCCATCTTTAAAAGTGTGATGGACTGGTTGCCTGTTTCGTAGCACTGTAACAGATTATTCTTGAAATTTAGTTAACTTCGAGTCCCTTCTCCTAAGTTTGGAGAGCAACGCCTATCAGGGTTTAGTGTAGTTGCGTTAAGGAAAATAACGAAGCCACAGGGAGAAAAAGGCCATCTTCTACCTTCTGTGAACTCCTTATCTGTAGCTTGAAAACTTTTGAATCAATCATTATAAGCTAAGATTTATGATTTGTTCTCTTCATTCCTTTATGAGACACTTTCAGTTTCAATCTGATTTCCATTTGGAAATGAGCTATACATACATTGTATCTAACACACAGTCAGCAGATTTTTAAACGATACTGCTGTTCTGGAGTAAGAAAACCAAACTGAAACCTGCTTAAATTGATTTCTGTATGGTATGGTCAGAAAAAAGGAACAGGCTTTCAGATAGAATAGATTTTGGTAGTAGTATGTTACTTAAAAGCAATTAAAATTTGCACATAATTGTGAATGCTGATTTCTGAAATGGCTGGTGACTTTGAGAGGAAGGTGTTAAAGAAAGACTTAATGGCTGTCCTTCCCAATGACTTATAAGAGAACCAAAAATAAGATTATTTGTTTACTGTCATAATTTCTTTCAGCAATACGAGCATGTGCCCAGAACGGTTAGAGATAATAACTAATTAACGGGTTAGGCGTGAGAAGACTTGGCGAAAAAATAGCTTTGTCTGCTGCCTGTGTAATGTTTTGCGTCTGGGTGAATAACATTTCAAGCCATTCTGCAGAAGAGAGAATATCCTAAGAATTCTTCCAAAGTTTAAGGCAAACTCTGAGAGGCATTGATTCACAGATTAGATATTGCCAAATCAAGGAGGAAAAAAATTATCTCAGTAATTTAATAATTTGAAATTGGCCATAAACACACAGAGGAGTAATTCTCATGTGGTAGGGACCAATTATGTGAAAGTATAGTCCATTGCAGAAGTTAGGAGCAAATGCATTGGGTTTTGGCCTGGATGAAATATAATTGATTTAGAGTTAACATACATAGTTTATTCTTACTGTTTGGACCAGTATTATAATCTCCAATTCCAACAACAAATATCCTCTTAATCTAAAGGGAAAAGAAGAAACGCAAAGTTAAGGGTTCAAATTTTTGTAGACCTTTTGGGTTAAGAATTTGCAGGCGCAGCTGTAAAATTAAACCTTGTCATTTCACTAGAAAGAATTAATACGCAGTTAATTATGACAAATAGAAGCAGTCTTCATATAATGATGGCATTACACTTGGGTCTCCCTGGAAAATGAAAAGGAAATTATTCCACAATGTTCAACTCCTCTTTTAGAATTCTGACTTTATACATCTGGGACACAAGCTATTTTCTTTCGCTGTTAAAAGCTGTAGGTGGTTGAGATTTTATTCACGACAGTTTTGATTTGTTTTTCCTAGTGGTAAAATTTTGGAATTTCCTTTATCATTCATATCTTGTAGTGAGGTCAAAACAGTATATACACTTGCTTAGCGTATCAGTATACGTTGTACAGTATTGCTTAGACAATTTAAGTGGAGCTGTTGAGAAAATTGCATGAAAAGAATTATGGGAGGAGTATCTGTTCAACTTGAGAAATTAAATAAAGATTGTTGAAATGTAGAAGATCAGTGTAACGGTACTCAGCGCTAGATCTTACTGGAAGGGAAGGTGGTATTTATTTTAAAACTGTTTTCACACTAGCGTTCTTGTATCCGCGTACTCAAGGACTGAGGTGCATTTGTCCAGCTGCCTTGGCCAGGGTTGGCCGTGGGTGACATGGAGGATGAGGGATGCTGGCCATTAAGTCCTCCCTGTGTCCCTCGGGTTTCTCTTGATTGGTGGCAATAGTTTTTTAACAAGTTTTTTTGTACTTTTTTCGGAGTCAAACAGCTAATACGCTGTAAACGTCTCCCTCAGGATCTTGCTTATTTCAGCCTCTGAATCTTAGGCACCGTCACTGCTCGTCCTCTGTTTCCTCGTCGTGGGTGGTTTTCTGGCGGACAGGCTGTCTGCCTGTTGGCACAGGTGACGCGCTCTACCCTTGCTGCGGGTGTCCGACTGATGGGTTGTCTGTAGTACGGCCTCATCAGAGCGCAGGCCCGCTGGTCGAGAGGCAGCAAGATGTTTCTTGCTGTGTAGCAGTTTGATTGCTGTCAGTCATGTCCGTGTCGATACGCTTATCTTATCGGCGTGCGCCGCTCTTGTGACCCGTTCTCTGTTGTTTCTTCGGGTGCTTTTGTGTGCGGGCACTTCCATTCACACTTCATTCAGATCAGTCTTAACACTTCTGTTACAAATGTCTCCCAAAGGAAGAACTACAATAGAGACGATCTTTGCAATTCTTTACCAACTGTATTTCATTATTAAGAACGCTCTCTCAGAACGGAAACTTTTTCCCACTTTTTCAGTGGCAGGATTATAAGGAACAGATATCTGTATATTCTCCTCTCCCAGTGTTATAACGGCAGTCTCTTGTCCAGAATTAAGAGTTAAAAATAGCGTGCTCCAAACAGCAAAGGAATCCAGGTTATAAATCCTAACAGGCTAGATTCTTCTTCTGACTTATTTCCTTAAATGCTGCCACTTTTTTTAATTGCTTCTGAAGTTTCTTCATCTGCTTAAGCACAGCCTTCCATGGATTGAAATAACTCCAACAAACTGTTTTCCTTAATGTATCTTTCCATCTCCAAACTGATCCCAAAGGATGGAAGTGAAGATCAACTTCCATGCAGAAGTTGCCTGGAAGTTTCTTCTTAATGCAGAAAAATATTTATTTTTTACAGTTTTAGATTAGCAGAACTTTTAAGCTAGAAAAGGTATTTGCTTCATACTTAATATTTGCTTAGTTTCTTTTCTGTTGTATTTTTAGGCAACTTTGCTAGCACTGGTAGAAAAAAGGAAAGTGGAAGAGACTACAAATGAGCTGGTGTCTATGCGATTAAACACCATTGACTTTGAGAGCGGTGTGTTTATGTCGTCTCTTATTTTTTTTAACTTGTGTGAAAACTGGGTTGAAACAGTTCAGCTGTGGCTTGAAAGGTTTACTTACATAGAAAGGCTATTTTAGGTCGAGTAGAGAACGAATCGAGCCGGTTGTCTGCAGCTCTGCCAAGGGTTACGAAGTGAGCTCCAGGCGAAGGAGTGTCTCTTGTCCCCGTGGCAGCGTGCAGGCTCCCGCTGCTCAGTGTTCTCAGGCTAATTAATCAATAAGGGAGTCTAATTAAAAAGATGACTGTTCACCAGCTGCTGCAGCAGGTTGGTTAATGGACTGAAACATTAGAGTATTTTTGTAGCAAATATTTGCGTTCAGAAGGCTGCGTCCCTTTGTCCTAACCGAAAATGGGTGAATTCATGCTTCTCTGCAGGGTGGAGTAGCTTTTTTCCTGCCCGGTACTTTTAAGGGGCGTCCCAGGTCATCAGAGGTCTGTCCGTGAAAATGTGCGGTCACTAATGATATGAGAGTATCAAGAGCAGCATGTAATGTGTTGGTTTCTTAATTCAACAATCAAAAAAAAAAAAAAAGTGCCTATGAAGTGAAGCATTCCCATTATGTCTGAATAGACTAGTTTTGTTTCTTACGACACACGCTTATGGCAAATAGCCGCACGTAACGTTAGCGATTAACGACCTCCCTTTTGCACAAAGGCATCTTGGAGTCTTTGAAGATTGCACGCACAGATCGGGCAAGCTACAGGTCTCGGGAAGGGAGCCTGCCTGCCTCCGTGTCGTCTGTCTCACTCTTACCGCTGGGCGGTTCGTTCAGTGCTAATCCTTTGGGACGCTCCGATCTAGTATGCTTTTGTTGTTGACTGGAGGTTGTTCTTGTTTTCTTTGTTTGTTCGTTTTTGTATCTGTTGTCTTCTGTACTAAGTAGACATGGTCACCCTTAACTTTTAGAGTGACTTGATATCAAGAACGATATGGCTGTACTTAATCAGTTATTTAAAAGAAAACATACAGCTAAATTAAAATTTATAATTTTCTCAGCTGACTTAAAAAAAATTACTTGGCTCATCACTTTTTGCATGATTCTTAGGTATTATTTAAAATAGTTCTAGAGGAACAGATCACTGAGAGATGTACCACTTGTACGGTTACGTGTTTGTTTTAAATTCAGCTTTTTCAATATCTGTAGACAGATTTCTGAGTTTTACTTTTCTCTGCTTCTTCCTATAAGGCTAAGGATAGGATAACTTGACCTGACTGTTTTCTTAAAACTTAGACTGTTCATTTCATGGCAACTGGATTCCTGATATTTTTAGAATTTGAGATAGTTGTGGAGAAAGATCAGATCGTTTGCTGGGTTGGACAGCTAGGACGCCTTATTTTTGGTATTGGTTAAGATGTTAGTGTTGGCAGTTAGACTCTTCCATTTGTTGTTTGAATTATTTTCAGGGTGTTGCATATTGTGGAATAATAAACAGCATGAACTGAAAATATATTTAGAAATTAATGAGAAAATTTGGCTTCTGAAAAGCAGAAGTTGACAAAAGTTGTAATTGGTTAAATAGCTTCATTAAAATCAGACTTCAGATAAAAGGTTGTTTATTATCGATGTACCACGGCACCTAGTTTCATAGTAAATGTTAATATTTCTATTTCAAATTCAAGAATAAAATGCCATTAAGGTGAATTTAATTTGCCAAGCTGTGATTCATTCAGAGCTCATCTGGAGGAAATCTTTCAATTCTGTGTGCACAAATGGGAAAAATTTATGCTCGGTCCTCATCTTCAGAGAGATTCTGCAATGTAATGTCAGCTGTTTTCAGAACCGAAGGAATAGCATCCATTAGTAATTTTTATGTCGTCTTAACGTTAACTTTTTAAATGTGATACTTGAGTTATAACATAATGCCTAGAATGATTATTTCAGGGCCTGCCCAAAATCTTTGCCCTACATAACTTGCAATGACACTAAAACGACTCTCCATACAATTCCTGGCTCTTGGAGCGCTGTGTGGCCTGCCGGCAATAAATGATCTCATAAATAGACACGTTTCTTCAGAAGGGTAGATTAGAAATGAGATTGGGTTTTGTTCTTTTGGAGACCTCATTCTCTTTTGGTCTGTGTGAACTTGCAGTTAGTTACCTGCAAAAACAGGGAGGAGCGTAGTTGCCCGTTGCTTGAAACAAGAGTGGTGAAGCCTGGGGGAATAAGCGTTGTAGGCCGAGTAGGTATAGGTGATGGTTACTGGAAGAACTGGTATTAAAATCGATGGGTCTCGTAGACTTCAGATCTGTAGGTACTAATACAGATAGAAAGCGGTTGGGTGGGTGGGGTGGTCGGGAGGGATGTGTCGCTGCCTTGCTAGCTCTGTGCAGTAGGAGCTGGTAGCTCTGGTGAACGCTTGGTACCTCACGGCTCGTTTTAGAAACCTATCATATTGCTACCTAGATAAAACATGATCAGGCATCCTGGTTTAATTTGAATGGTGGTTTGTCAATAGGAGCTCAGATGCCCTGTAACAATACCGGGTCGCTGCTGAGGCAGGAGCCGCTGCAGAAGCCGTTGGCAGCGCGGGCGTTGTGCGCGGCGGAGCAAAACGGGCTCAGCTCTGAACTTCTGGGCAGCCTGCCCTGCCTTTCTGTGAAGCACGTTCACTTGGTATGTGTGCATCCATCTCTTACCGCGCAGGGCGCTGCTTCGGGTAAGCAAACTGCTGTGTATGTGGACTATTGAGAGAGATCTGTAATGCCTGAGAACAGAAGGTACATTTAGCAAAAATTATCCTTCTCTCAGTATTACTCTCTCATCTCAAATTCATTGTACGCTGACTCCTTCCCGACTTCCCTGCTCTCAAACAAACGTTGCGTGATTGGCATTCAGGCTGCGTTACTCAAGGGCTGGAGCGGTTTGTAGGTGACGGGAAGAGACAAACCGCTCTTCTTTGCATGCTACTGTACTGGGACAGTTTGTATGAGACTTGCACCTTTAAGGCATTTAGTGATATCAGCCGTATAGCACGTTATGCGAGAGAAATCCAGAAATCAAAAGTCTGCTCTGGGGGAAAAAAAAAAAAAAAAATTGAATTTAAAACTTCTTGTTTATCAGGCTAATTAATTTCTGTTCTTGCAAATATAATAGTAGTAACATTGGCCTTCAGGAGACATTCCCATCAGAGTGACTCCCAGCGTGACTCCTGGCCAGGAAGGAGGCCGTCTGCGTCTGCCAGCCGCTCGCCGAAGCGACTCTTCCCTGAAAATGCCCGTCTCTTGAAAACTGAGTTTACTAGTTGTAAGCTGTGCTTGTTAGATCTTATTTCCAACCTATATCCCTTATCAACATTTTGTTCGCTTTGCGTAGTGATGAGTTACACCAATTAAGAGTAATTTCCCCGTTAATAAGCAACGTGGCAGCGGCTGGGGTAAACTAACCAAGAGGAGATCAGCTGCAGCCGGCTAGCGCTTTTACGCTTTCTAATAATCTTGTGTGTGTGTTTCTGTGGACATAGCCAAATATTTTGGCAGCTAAGAATTTTTTCTGGTTGTGAATGTTAATCAGTTGTTTTTAAAACTGACTGCTAAAATATTAGTGATGGGGACCTTCAGTTTTTTTTTTTTTTTTTTTAAACACCATATTCTGTATACAAGAAAACCACGTTGATATGGCCGTTTTGTTTCAAGAACAGTCCAGTTAAAAAGTCTAATCTATTTTTGACTAGGCAATACAGTATACAGCTTGAATCTAAAACTAAACTGTCTCGTGTGGTGGTGCAGGTTCAAGCCGCACCTTCTGCAGGCTGCGTGCCCTTGCTAGAAGAGGCCTCCTGAAACGCGAGTCCTGCCCCTCTCCTGCGCTGTAGCTGGCGACTGCGAGGCTCTTGCATCCCAGCAGCTCATGGATCTGTATTTGGAAAAGTCCTCCCCCTCGTGTCTCGGTTGTGTCGGTGAGTTTGTGTTTCCCTGTAGTTGGGCTACCGCTGGGTCCCGAGTAAGGGGTGAGATGAGCAGGAGTGGCAGCCTGCAGGTGGCCTTAGTAAGGTTAGTGTAAAATTGCAGGCTAATTTCATATGCTTCTTGTTACTTGTATCGCAAAGAGATGAGCAGTTTGGAATGACTGCTGTACGGTCGTGAAGTGGCAACCGAAATTAGAGAATATGCCTTTGGTCTTTGTCCTCCAACTTGCGTTTCCTTTGCCTTTCTATGAAAATGCTTTCTCTGAAACTCTTCTTTTATGGTAAATTATGAATACAGAAAAACCTATTAGGAATGAAATGTGCCTGCAAATATTAGAATAAATATTCCTTTGGGATGCTTTTGTATATACAGTGTAGGATGACTGTACGTGTGCACTTATAAAAAGAAATGTGACCACTGGATGCTAAATAGGAGCGAAGATTTACATAAATGTCAGTTAAGTGCGGTGATATTTGGACTGCTGCGTACTCTCTTTGAACTCGAAAGAGTTGTACTTAAGGCAACCATGCACTTGATTATGCTCACAATATTCCATAATGAGGAAGCTAGTTTCCTAGAAAACTCATGTTAAAACAGCATATCTTTTGTCTTCAGTAGCTCTCTGAGTCGGCAGCAAACCTTGGAAATAGGCAACCTGGTTTCTTTGTCTTAAGCGTTACACAGACTTCTAAAACTTTGATGTTAGTTTGTCAAAGATTTATCCTGCCGGATGCAAACGTATGCCTGGTGACTGCTGTACGTGGCGCTTCCTTTGTAGCTCCTGCCTTTGGCACAGATTCAGGAGTTAACATATTTTCCTACGTTCTTTTTTGCATCTCTAGAAATACCTATGGCTTTGTGTGATGCTTAAGAGGAAATGAGTTAACTGTCTATAGCCTATGGATTACTGCTGAGGTTGGAGAAGCAAAACTCCAAAGATGCACTTAAGTTGCTGCAGCGTTAGTCGTGCTGCACTCCCTTGTGCGGTGTTTAGATTTCCTTGTCATGATTTTGTGCTGCAATACGGAGCTGATCTGATTCTTTTCCTTCAGCTCAAGTGAAAGAAGAACCTGGCTTTGATCGCGACTCTTTGCCAGGCTGCCCTCCACAAGTTGAAGGCTCTAGCGGATTGGGGCTAAGACACTTTTTCATACTGGTCCGAGAGGACTTAGGAGTAACACTAGTAGGAACCTTGATTAACTGCAGTGAAGGCAAAACGCAAGGCACATGCTGTGTTAAAATGTTGGCCTACGTTGGAAAGCTAGCAAATCTCTTGTACATGGTCCCAGTCAAAATATTTCCAGTGCAGTTGCTGCTTTTAGTCATAATTCTCTGAAGTATCCTTTAAATATTTTGCTTAACATTAATTAAGGCTTAGCAGAGTTTGGGGCTTGCAAAGTCTCAGCGTGCAAAGATGATAAATTTTTTATAAAAGCAGCAATTTTAACATCTGTCAAGTGTTGGATGGGAGGGAGGGAATTCTCTTAAGATTGTATGCTTATATAGCTAGGAGCCCTAAAACGATGATCTAGCGTGTATCAGAAATTTAAATATCTTATGTTCTTGTAATTATAGTCTTATTTATAACGCCACGCGTATAAAGGGCAGAACTCTGCTTGTTCAGACAGCTGAATCTTGGTATTCCCTAACTTTGCGCTACTTAATTGGAAACCATGAAGTAACCTTTAGTTATATATCGTCTATATATCACTGTGATGACCACCATAAAAGCTGTCGTCTTGCTGTTTTTAGTAATAAGCTGCTATCTTTCCTGGATCTAGGTAGGATTGCCAGGACATTAATTAAGTAGCATAAAATCTGTATTTCTTCCCTCTGACCCTGAGAACTTTGAATGGCTAATTTTCTATTCACCTGCATTTCCTCCCTTTCTGTTATTCTGAGGAGTTCTCCGAAACTTGTACTGATTGTGGTCTCCAAAGGAGAATCAGAAAGAGAACGCTACTTGTCTCAAGCTCTTTCTGAAAATTGAGTCATAGATGTTACATTTTAAGCCAACAGAATGTTTGATTATTCTACTTTTGACTGCCTTTAAAATTCTAGTTGCCATAACAACTTTATTTCTTTATTTTTAGCACCTCAGTTGCCATAACAATAAAATATAGCTTTTTGAATGTAACCATTTTTTTTCTGGCTTTCTTGGTTTATTTTGCAAAGAACCTTTTTGGGGGGGGAGAGGAAATATAGCTAAGCGTTTCCCCTATGAGCCCTTCGATTAGAACGTAAGTTGAACAATAAATTCTTTCATCCAGTCTCACTGAGTTTCTATGAGAGATTTTTGACTACTAAGTATTTTCATAACTTGTGCACAAAAATGAATGCATATCACTGTATTAAGACTTTCCTTTGTAGAAGAGTACTGGAATTTCATTTTATAGGCAGTATATTTAATATATTAGAATATTTTAACTGTTAGATAGTCATTTCGGGATTTTTTTATTTCGTTATAGTGAACGGCTATAAATAAGGTTTTTTTTTTTCTTTGCAGTATTGACAGCTGTTTCCCCCCCCCCCCCCTTTTTTTTTTTCTTACAGTAAGGTTGCTTTAAAGATTACTGTTGACACTTCACAGCCAATAACTCCATTTCTGTCATGTCATTCTTTATCTTATTTTTCCCTAAAAGTATAGGAACAAATTATGCTCAGTTTGTTCTTGCAGCAAACACTAGAGACCTGCTGGGGAGAAGGATGTTCCACAAATGCTCTGTGCCTTTTCAAGCCAAATTAATTCCAGTGGCCGTATAAAAAACTGGCCACTAGCATGCTATGCAATTATAGCAGGTAGGGCCCATTGCTTCCCATATGGCATTTCTTCCTGGACATAACATCAGTTAGTTAGAGGTCATTATTTTGCTTAGTATGTTTATATGCCAAGTATTGGGCAGTCATATGTGATATTTCATCAAAATATATGAGGAGATTTGCACTTAGCTTCAAACCATAATTTTGAGCAGAAGGGAGAGGTTTAAGTGTGAATTTAATATTGAGGAAAGGAGCTGGACTTGAACTTAATTTATAGACTTGACCTCTATATTCTGTGATAGTGTCCTTTTCCTGTAGCTTTTCTCAAAAACGCTGTCTTTTGCCTGGGATTTAGCAATCTACAACAGGATTAGCGCAATAAATGAGTGCTATAGGGCAGTCAGGAATTTGGGATGTCTCAGTGCTGGTGTTTCGTACAAGTAGGCACATCATAGGGTTAAGAACTAAGTGAATGTAAAGTAATTGTCATTAATTTACAGCAATTATACCAAATTTTTCAGGTTTCATGGAAGAAAAGCTTATCTGTTTTGGGATTTTTTTGTTTTATTTTGGACTTTTTTTTTGATTTTTCTGTAGAGCCATTATCAGATCAACTTTGACCTCAAACATTTGTAGTA
This sequence comes from Struthio camelus, assembly GCF_040807025.1. Classification (NCBI taxonomy): domain Eukaryota; kingdom Metazoa; phylum Chordata; class Aves; order Struthioniformes; family Struthionidae; genus Struthio; species Struthio camelus. The sequence goes on from NC_090949.1 coordinate 4,962,214, forward strand.
TTTTTGCAAGACCTAAAATCAACTTTTAAAAGAGATGCTTTTTAAAAAATATATATATTCAGTTGTAGGTTTTCTGAGGCAATGTCATAAAATACACTTGCAGAATCTTGGAAGCAAAATAAATGCACAAAAAAGGAAAGTCATCAGTGTGTCTCTGCTTGGACATCATAAAAAAGAATAGAGGCAGTAAAAAGACTGTAAAAGTTGAAAATTCAATTCTTCAGTTCTGCTGCATCTTTTTTAATTAGAGAGATATTTAACCTGTTTTCAGTACTGACAAAATGAATATTTAATTTAATTTTTTTTCTTGGAGAGATGGGAAATATGTCAGTTTCTTTATTCGGAAAAATATCAGAACTGTTTTCTCAATTGACATAACATTTTACATGTGCCAATTTCTAGCTATAAAAATAAATGTGCTCATTATCTAATACAATCAAACTAATTTAAGATGAAATTCTCTAATTGTTGGAAGTTGAATGTATTTAGATGTTATTAAGCTTGAAAGATAGTTATCGGATGTTAGATGAGTTTTGGAAATTTCAATTAGCTAGTTTAACTCTGGGGGAAAAAAACAGTATTTTTTCCAGCAGCATTTTAAGTACATCATCTCATATTGCCTGGTTCCATTTCTGAGGGTTACCAAGAAGTCCACTTAAACTGCTATTGTTTGCTAAATTTTCTGTCTCGGCTTCTTTTAGTAGGCAGCTATTCCTGGGCCTTTCTCTCCTACGGTTATTGAAGCAAGCGTATGCGGAGAGCTGCTCCTCCAGTGTGGAGTCTGTAAGTGATGGCTCTTCAGCTATCCGGCTTCCGGCTGGGTGGAAAATAGGGTATAAATGAAGCCTGGCTTAAAATCCATAAAAAGAAACTGTGCCACACTTCAGTTTATAAATAGTTGTCATGCCCAACTTTCCTATTCCTCTCTCTTCCACTTCTTCACACAAGTGGTAAATTAGTAATACTGAGTAACACATTGCTTAAAAATAGTCTTCCAAAATTCACAGATTTACTTGGGTGGTTTTCAGCTTTATTGTTCTCAAGCAATAGTGAATTGGTGTTACCAGTTCAAATTTGGTGTCAATGCCACATGTTCCTCAGTAGTATTTGCGCTAAAACAGTAACGAAACATTAGTTCTTAACTGACTTTGTCTGCGCCTACGGTTAAAGCTATGGCTTTTTCTCCTCAATGGTCCCAGTTGTTCAGGGTTTATCTGAGCCTGTGTGACACCTTTTGTCTCCTTGAGGAAGCATTATTTTTAAAACTCTAGTAAAGGAAAAGTTTAGAGGGGAACATGTCACTTACAAGCAGATCAAAGCAAAAGCCTCCGTGCAACTAGGCAAGAGTTTCCAGCCGGCCCACCTAGGGCTGGCTCCTCTGGGAGAACGTACTGTTGCTGTTTAACCTGAGCGGCATCCGTGGAAAGTGGATTTGAATCCATTTGAGATGCGTCCGTGAACTTATCATGCAATATAGTTGCCAGTAACAGTTTTTAGTAAAATAGAATTGAAGTGGATAATTCTGAAAGATTTTAAACTGTTTTTGAGGAAAAAGATAAGTTATGTGTGCAAACGCTGTCTGTATGTGTTGTAACTTTCGGAGCAGCTTCACAAGAGCTAGTCGTGACTAGCACCTTTGTTCAGAAGTATTTTCTGCCATTACTCTATCCTGTGTACTGTCTGAATGCCTATTTTGATTAAAATAAGTAGACAAAGGTTGCCGGGGCGGGAGGTGGTTTATCATATTGCGATGGAGAAGGATTTGGAAGTGTGGGTGGGGTTGGTCGTACAGTAGTTTAGGGAAGCCTGGCCTCTAGGCAGTGAGTTCTCAGGTATGTTTTAAGGACAAAGTAGAGGTGATGCTTTTGGGAGAACTTAAAGAAATAATATAGGGCGCAAATACTTTTTTTTTTTTTAAGGCAATGCAGAAGAATTAAGATTATATTTTATGTACTTCAAGCTTCAAGTTTATTCTTTGGTGCGTCCAAACTTGTGGTACTGAAAGACTGACAGATGCATCTGATTAGAGCATGCTGCCAGTAACATCAGGTTTTGGTCCTTGTGTTCATGTCTCCGTAGCTGCTGTTGCGCAGGCCTAAGAACTTCACTTCCTACTCAAGGTGGCAATAGATTATTCATCATTTGAACTCATGAAATCAGAATTGGTTATCTTTCAAAATGTCATGCTGTAGTTCAAGATAACTCCTTGGCTTGCAAGGTTGATTATCAGAATGCTTGACTTTTTTTTTTATTTTTTATTTTTATTTTTTTCTTAGTAGCCTCACAATGTGTTATTCAAACTATGCTGAAATGGAATTAGTATTAATATGACTGAGCTTTATGCTTCTGCCAAGGTGGTTGGAATCCTTTTGAACATACACTGTCTAGGTCCCGAAACGCTTTTAGAATACCAATTTGAACACATCTATGAAATGTTATTCCTGGCCTGGTATAGACAGAAGTATTAGTAAAATACAACTATGCCAGACTGTGTCTCTAAAAAAATATGGTATTAAAATCACCTTTTAAGTATTATTTTAAAATATGGGGAATGATTCCTGCAGGAGAAGAAAGGGTAGTACTACCGGCACTGTTCAGACTATTCTTTAGGTTTCAGAATTTCTTCATTTACAGTTCTCTTAATTGCTTTTTTTTTTTTTTTGTCTTGTGACTTATTTAACAGGTAAAAATGTTAATTGTCTCCTGAGAGCAGTGCAACGTAATTAATAGCTAATTCATTTCAGTTCACCCTAGTGGATTGCCGTGCACGGAGGCAGTGCGTTAGAGTAGGATAGCTGCGCGGAACATGCCTTTGTTATGGTGCTTGAAATGCAGAGGGGCAGTTTTGAATGAAATGCGTGCTCTTTTAGACTGTAAGTATGCTTTCACAAACCATTAACTACACGTTAGACGTGTAACCGGAAGCAGAGGTTAAAGGGAAAGCAACACAAATAACAGTGCCCTTCATCAGGATGCCTGGAACAGTGGCAGTTAATAATTCTGTATTGTTTTGCCAGTATGTTCTTTTAAGTTTACTGTTAGTTTAAGGACAGTTGGACTAGTTTTAGTGGCAGCCACCTTTATTTTTGTTATTTCCTTCTTCCTTCTGTCAGTTTTCATTCGTTTTTGGGCTTTTTTTAATCATATATGCTCAATTAGCAAATAGCATACTTGTATAGCGTTAGTCCTAAGTGCTGCTTTTTAAGCAAATACGATGTTTAAATCCTGAAGAATGCCAGTTATCACCCTTCATTGGGCTTCACCACAGCATTTCCCTCAAGTAAATTCACTTCAGGATAGTTTATTGTAGGGTCTTTTATTCTGGTTGATTGGAGGGGCAGCAGTTTGGCGGTATATGCAGCTCTGAACTGAGCTGGTAAGGCGAATCCCGTTTGTCCTAGGGAGCGTCAGTATGATCTCGAGGGAACCTCCTCCCAACGAAAAGTGTTCTTCAGTGTGAAATTCAGGAGAGTAATTTGGGATCACAGGCAGGAATGTTTAAAAGGAAGTTGTGGCAATTTATTCTAAGAACTTGCTTAATATTTATTAAACACATGAATAATATTAATAGTTTAGAAATTCCAAACTTTTAGCAGTGTTAAATAATAACGGACCATGACAGGACTAGGCAGTGAACTTACAAATATGGATGCCCAGCTTTCCCTACTGATCCACTGCTACACAGAAAAAATCATGTATTTGCCACTTTCTACTTCTGCATTACAGCATCCTCATTGCTTAATATTTGTATGACGCTGGCTAATATTTGTCACTTGAGAAATAGCATTGGAAAGAGAGTGGGGCAGTGAGTTGAGCAGAGTAGATGCAAAAGAGTTTTTTTAGAGCAGTAGCTCACAGAGGAGGAGGCTGGGAAGGGGCTTAGCAGTTCCTTTCCAGATCCCCCTCACACCTTGACTTTCTAAAAGGGTACCCTCACTCCCCCCCGCTCCCACTCCAAATTGTACTGGCCCCTTCTTTCTTCCCCACCGAATGAAACCCGCTCTGTAGCTGCCACCAAATTCAGTTTTGCCTCCAATGTGGAACAGCTTTATGTTGGCTTTGGGCGTAAATGCATTTAACATTGAGGTAAGTACTACCCGGGAGAGCACCCCTGTTTTAGAAATGCAGCCTTGTCACCCCTATCGCTGGATCTTTTTTGCAGTCACGAGGGTGTGCGGGCCATAGCAATGTAAAATTATTTGTGGCGTTCTTTATGATCATGGGGTGGGAGGCAGAAAGGAAAGAAGCTGATCTGTAATAGCAAAAAGGATAAACAAAACTCTCCGGTGGAGAAATGCTGTGTGTTAAACTTTCTGCAGGAGAATGTAGGGTTCTGTCCCACCACTGCTTATTTCACCACTTCTTCCCCCCCCGCCCAAGTGTGTCTAGCCTTGGTGACAAGTTGCAACAAGGCAAAATTTGACTAGATACTGGGGGGGGGGGGGAGGGGGTCACAGTGAGCGTGGTGAAGCATTGGAACAAGGAGCCGGAGAGGCTGTGGAAACTCCCTGCTTGGAGATGGTCAAACTCAGCTGGATATCCCCTGAGCAAGCTGATCTAAATCTGAAGTTGGGTCCGACTTAGGAGTCAGCCCCGCTCTGAGTAGGGGATTGAACCAGGTGACATCCAGAGGTGCCGTCCAACCTACATTGTCTGACGGGTCTCCTTGCCTTGAGACAAAAGAATGCTTGGGAAGCAGCTTTACATCCCAAATAACAAATAAAACTAACTTTAGGCCTCAATACAGCACCCGTCTGACTTCAGAGAGCAACTTTGAACTCCACAGTCTCTGATACTAAAAAAACCAAAAGCAATCCACTTTCTAAGGCAACTACAGAGATCCCTTCCTCGCCTCTCTTTAAGCTGTGCCTACAAGCAAGCCTCACAGACCACAATTTTTTGCAGACGTTAAAAACAGGGTGTCTGTCTGATGTATGGTGCTGGTCACATAAATGCCAGAGGTACTTAAGATGACAATAAAGCAAGGTGAAGAAAGAGGTCTCTTCTGTAGCCTGAGAAGAAAGTGGGGGAAAAGAAAAGAAAAGAGAGTTGGGAAGAAGCAGAACAGAAGATAGGGGCTTGGCAGACAGCTGTTTATACATATTGTCATTCTACATCTAAATGAATAACTATTTTTATGTTCCCTATCTCACATTCTCAGCTGCATCTCCCTGCGCTAACCAATGTCTTAAGATTTTAGAGGAAACACTGTTGTGCATTTGGTCCAGCTGACCAGCCAATATTTTAACAAAGAGAGCCCTGAAAGGCTCCAAACGAGATATGAGTGGCGCGAATGAGCCCTATTTCCTTTCAGAAAAGGAGTTGGGAAACAGAAATAGTCCTATTCCTTTCTGAATAAAAGACACGGATAACAGATTGTTCCCTTGCTCAGAGCTTCCTAGTCTACCTCTGCACTGACTTTTTCTGTCTGAGCAGCTTTGTCTTGCCTCCTCCCAGGGTCACACGCTTCACTGCTGCTTTCACGGGCTGTCTTTCATAGACAAAGCTCCAGCTCCTGCCAGGTCTCCTCTGCGTTCAGCAGATCAGATGGTGAGTCTTCTGTTTTGGACAGTAACTTCTGTTGTTTCTAAGAAGATCATGTAATCCCTAGAGAAGGGACTTAATTGCTCTTTCCGTTCAGTTTGGGAGTGTTCAGTCCTTGTACTGGGCATAAGCAGCTATGGCACTTATGCTGCAGGTAAAATACTGCCTAGGTGGCAGCCATTAAATTCTTCCAGCAGAACTCTTTTCTCTTTCTCACTTTCTTTTCTTTATATACAGTTAAAAAAAATCCTGAAGTACATTTGGTTTAAAACTGAGTCAAATGCCCCTGTTCTACAGACAACTGTCTCCATGTAGTTTTTTAATATGCTGCCTCTGAAACAAAACTTCAGTATTGCCACATCTTGTAAAATTCTGCCTGGAATTGCAGAGCTCTGTTAGGACTAGCTGATTTCTGCTTTAATTTTCACTTGCCTCCAAATGTACGTCAAAACCAGCCCAAGTTAGTGCAGTCAGTCTGTTGCAGCTTGCGCTGCTTCCTTCCTAGAAAATGCCACAGTGCGGTGGGATCTGGGGGTAGCTAAGGTGCTAGCTGAAGTCCCTGGCAGCTTGCAGCGGGGCTTTTTTGCAGTAAGGGAAGTCTACTCATATTTCCACAAAGAAAGCAGTCAAACTCCCTTACTTTTGAATCAGTTAGTCACTGAAATTATAAATCATGGAATAAAAGCATTTTCACCTGCGTGGAGAACCAGCCAGCAGAGGTTTGCCATTGTTATCCGTGTTCTCGCCTACCTGGTCAGCAGCATTCAGGTCCCCTGTGCAAGCCCTGGGTGACGTGAGCGCTTGTTATCAGAGTTCGGCACGCTGTATGCACAGTAAGAGGCACTGAGGTTTTGTAAATCAGCTGGATCTGAGTAGGGTGACACAGCGGCAGTGGTAGCTCTAACAATATTCAAATCTGTACCAAGTAAAATATGCTTAGATTGTAGTTTTCTGCGGTCCGCTCTAATTTTAGGCTTAACCATGGCTTATCTGGCTTGCGTCGTGTCTTTGTGGCTTTCTGACGTTCATTTTAAGACGTTGCAGCCCTGTGTTTGGCTGGTGCCAACCATGAGCTGGCCTGGGAGGGAGGCAGGAGTCCTGCTCCTTGCCATTCCTCTGCACGCGCTTGTTTGGTCCCTTTCCTCCCTCTCAGGAGGAGTGAGAAGAGGAGGAATAAAACTTGCTTCCCCTCGCGCTGCCTGCGGCACAGACAGATACCGCTTAGAGCTGTGCCCAAAGGCGACGTTCAGTCCTAAAACTTGTTGCAGCCATTTGCAGTTCTGAGGTATGGGAGCAAGCAAGTATTTTTATTTTGTCTTCAGTCCTTTGGCAGAAGGATTTGGGATTATCACCGCTACCTTATTGCCAACCACTTGTGCCCCGATGCATTTTCTGCTGTTTCACTTCAGTGCTGGGTCCTGATTGCTACAGACTTGTCATTCAGCCTTGGCTGCTTGCTCCAGGCTGTGCTCCCAGTACGCCCTGTTAACTGGGAGCAGCTTAGCCAAGTTTTGCCAGGGGCTTGCCGTGGAACCGAAACAATTGGGATCGCGGTGGTTTCTGATGACTTATTTTGTTAAACCCTGTGGTACCACGCCTGACGGATGTATTTTGCTTGTCCGTAGCCCAAAATATTGTTTAGTGGTTGGTGTTTTCATATCGCAGTGTGCTGCTTCTCCATGTGCCTAAGAGCGTATGGAGCGTGTGTGTGAGATAACTTTTGTGATTGCACTTCTGTTACTTGTTTTATTTTTAGGAACTAGCAAGTAAACAGAAGTGCTGGGTCCTTAATCAGTGAGTAACAGCATCAATTTGCACCACTAGGGAAACTTGTTAATTGGGTTAAGAAGTATGCGCTTTGGAAAACAATATGTTACTCATACGTATTTGTATTTAAAGACGCTTGAAATCTCTTGAAACCATGGGAAGCTGGTACATTGTTGGAACCAGTTGCAGATGAGTGTTTCTTTTTTCTTTTTTTTTTTTTAAATTCTGAAATATGTAAATAACTTTTAGAGGGCCTTAATTTTGTCTTTTAAGCCCTTGTTAAGAAAATAAATTTCCAACTGTGGCAAGTATGTAATCGAGTTAAATGTTTACGGTCAATCTACGACCAATTCATGCGAAACCAGTGCTCTGACAATAGGTTTCCCTAAACGTTTCTAATTAGGGAAGGACGCTGGTGTCCACAGTAAGCCGCACACTGGAGCCGACTGAAGCGCTTGCTTGCTGGGGTACTGCTGTGGCTTTCAAGCCGCTCTTTCTTTCGCGTTTAGCCCGCTTCGTGGAGGTTTTCCCCCAAGTCCCGCTGTCTGAATGAGAGCGCAGGAGCGCCGAGCCTCCTCCTCCTCCTCCCGCCGTGAGGAAGGGGCCGTCGCTGCGGGCGGGGGGCCGGGCCGGGCCGGCTCCGCCGCAGCGGCCGGCGGGGGGCGGCGCGGGCGCAGGTGCGCGCCCGCCTCCGCCGGCGGCGGGGGAGGAGGAGGAGGAGGAGGAGGAGGAGGAGGAGGAGGCGCGGCGCCGGCGCTGCTCGGCCGGCCGGCCGCCCCTCCGCGGCAGCCGCTGAGGATGCGCGTCGGTGAGCCGGAGCGCCGCGCCGCGTTAAGCGGGACCGAGGGGGAGGCGTGAATCTGTCAGGCGCGGTGTTGCCTGCGGACGGAGGGAGGGAAGGGGCAGCCGGAGATCTTCGGGGCTGTCAGAAGAGCCGAAGGACTTTCTGTACAGCGTGGTGATGCGCGCCGGGAAATGAACTCCGCAAAGAACGCTTTCTGTCAAACGGCTGCCACAGAATTGAAGAAAAATCGTCTTTTCTAGCCTGTGAAATTCCTCTTGGAGGCACAGCAAGGACTATCAAAAGCGTCGGAGAGATTCGAGTACTTTTAAAGGGACTTGGAGCGAATGCCAGCGTAATATCTGAATGACCTTGGAAATCATTATATGTGGACTGATTAATTCTCACCGCCTGCCTGCTAGTCTCAGGAACTCCAGGATTAGAGATGCTTATAACGTTTTAGGGGCCTTTCAGAAAACAAGATTGTATACACTTACTGACCTGCCTAACGATTCCTGAACTAATGAAGCATTTACCTAAAACTGAACACGGAAGATGTTTCCCTTTAAAAGTACGCTTGCTCCGCACCTGCAAATAAAATAAGCAAGGTAATGTCCTGCTGCTAGAAGAACTTTTTTTTTTTTTTTTTTAAAACGGTTATTTATTATGCTGATCATCTGGTAAGACCAGAAAGCCCCAAACTCGCCAGAAGACGGAGCTGAATAACGGCGTAGTAAACAATGGCAGCTTTTCTAGGCAAATCAGCATTTCATTAGCTTCCCAGCAGAATGCAGATGGAAGTTTCTGCTCCCCTTGTGTGGGGGGGTGAAATGATTCAGGTGTTGCTACAGAGGTGAGCAATGTCGTGGATATACCTATGAACTTCTGTGTACTCATCCGCTGTAGCAGATAATGGCATAGTTTCCAAAGATAATTTTAAATTACCATTGCCGGAAATTTAAATGCAAGAGGATTTATTTTGTCTGTGGGGACCTTGAGTTATGCTTCTGGCATTAATAACTTGTGACGGACTATAACTGTCGGAAGGAGTTGTGAATATTAACCTAAGTCTCCAAATTTTATTCTTAAATTATTTTCATTTTTAAATGCATAGACACAATCTTCCTCATTGTATGCGAGATGTATGTTTTCTTTCTTGGGAGTCAGAGGACAAATCTGCCTTCTCCCCCACCCGCCTCCCTCCCTCCAAATAAAATTCATTATTCATACCCTAATGGTGGTGAGTCTATTGGAATTAACCTTGACAAAAATGTTTTCCTTACCTTTCTGATGAATAGCGTGGGTAAGGCAGAGTACCATCTCCTGAACGGAGCCAAAAAAGACAGCATGATACAATGAACTTTTTCCTTTACTCTCTAGTCATTCTGTGATTTTAAATTGAGACGTTAGAAAGATTACCTCCGGTAACTGCTGGCCCGGGAAACCCGAGTTGTACTGAGATTACGCCTCCCCTCCCCTCGCCCCGTTATATTCCAAAGTAACTGACTTTCTCAGGAAAATAAACGGTCACAGATTTTCCCCCCTCCTTCCCTGAGAAAGGAAAATGTCTCTTCAGTATTTATTTCTGTATTTCACAGTACCTGTTTGTTTTAGAAGTGCCTTGTGTTTGCTAAAGATTGGTCGAGAGCACTGGAGAAGCTGATCAGTGGCCTTTCTCTTTCTGGCTTTTTTTTTCTTTCTTTCTTTCTTTTTCTTTCTTTCTTTCTTTCCTTAAAGCTAAGGTGTGCCAGAGTGATGCCCTGATGCTGAGGAGGCATCAACAGCTATGGGACTGTAACCCTGTCAGATGTAAGCACTGGCAGCGTCTACAAAGAGAGATCGTGAGACGCTGAAGCAGAGTTTAGCTGCTGTTAAGCAGGTCATCTGCTCGCTAAAGCTCAGATTGCAGTGTTCCCTAATCGTAAAACATGAACCAGTCCAGATGGATTGAATGGAGGACTCTGAATGTGAGCGCTAGTGTTATGAACATATCTGAGCACCTCTCCTGCCCTCTTGGATTTGGTCACTACAATGCAGTTGACATCTGTATCCTTGAGACAGTTGTTATTGTCTTGCTAACGTTTTTAATTATTGCGGGTAACTTAACTGTTATATTTGTTTTTCACTGTGCTCCACTTTTGCATCATTATACCACCAGCTATTTTATTCAGACCATGGCCTATGCTGATCTTTTTGTTGGAGTTAGCTGCTTGGTTCCTACTCTGTCACTGCTTCACTATTCGACAGGTGTCCACGAGTCCTTGACTTGTCAAGTTTTTGGATATATCATCTCTGTGCTGAAAAGCGTATCTATGGCATGTCTTGCTTGCATCAGTGTGGATCGCTATCTCGCTATAACAAAGCCTCTCTCCTATAATCAACTGGTCACACCTTGTCGCTTGAGAATCTGCATCATTTTGATCTGGATATACTCTTGTCTGATCTTCTTGCCTTCCTTTTTTGGTTGGGGAAAACCTGGTTACCACGGAGACATTTTTGAATGGTGTGCTACCTCCTGGCCAACTAATGCCTATTTCACTGGCTTTATTGTGTGCTTACTATATGCTCCTGCTGCCTTTGTCATATGTTTCACCTATTTCCACATCTTTAAAATTTGCCGGCAGCACACCAAAGAGATAAATGATCGGAGAGCTCGATTTCCTAGCCATGAAGTGGATGCTGCTGGGGAGACTGGGCACAGCCCTGATCGCCGCTATGCCATGGTTTTGTTTCGGATAACCAGTGTGTTCTACATGCTGTGGCTCCCTTATATCATATACTTTCTGCTGGAGAGCTCGAGGGTGTTGGAAAATCCAGCACTTTCCTTCCTAACAACCTGGCTTGCTATAAGCAATAGTTTCTGCAACTGTGTGATATATAGCCTCTCCAACAGCGTTTTCAGACTGGGACTCCGGAGGCTGTCAGAGACAATGTGTTCTTCTTGTATGTGTTTAACAGACAGGGATGTACGGGACCCTAAACCAAGAAAACGGGCTAATTCTTGCTCTATTTAAAAACACTGATGCATGTAATCAAACATGGAGTTTTGATAGTATTTGATATATCTGGAAACTTGCCAGAACAGAAATACTTACTTGAATAGTTTGCTCTGAGAGTAGGGATGAGTTTAAAAGGGATTTCAGAAACGGAAAAGGCTGCTGTAAGAGGGGTCACTGAACTTAAATATAGCTCTTGTGAAATCGTAAGGAGACAAATTCAGCAGAGAGGATGAAGAAAGTCAGGACTCGGATCTTCCAAAGGGCATGAAATAACTAGCACATCAAAGGAGGTTCCTCGTAAAATCAATTAGTTAGTTACTACCTTATATTTTTCCCCTTGTAGAAAAGGGGTCTTATTATCTTTGTGTCAGAATATACTGTAGCCTTCTGAATTTAAATATATTTAAGAGGAAACTCAACAACACAGTAAGTGGCTATCCATAAATTATATTCCTGAGGACTTACAGTAGATGTTGCAGATTATTAATCAGCTCTCTGCTCACGTCTTGTACAATTTTTCAGTTGTACAAATAATCCGCAATGCATAAAACAGGCACTGGGCATGATGCTTTTGATAAAATTGCACATTTTGGTAAAACTTTGACAAAACCGCTCCCTCTCATTTTCCATTTTTTCCCATACTGTACATCCCTAGGTTTCATCACGTGGAAGTGGCTTAGTTTGAGGGTGCCTACAGGGCAAACTGAGTTTCAAATCACTCTTCTGCAGAAAGAAATAGCCCTTTCTGACTAGCTGAGTAAGCGCAGTCGCCCGTGTTCAACGACTTCTTCAGTCTTTCATTCTCTTGATCCTGTTAAATTAGCACACAGTGTTATGTAGTGTCCTTTAGGGTGTACTAAAGCTTTTCCTTTATCGGCTACCCGGATAATCTCCTAATGCAAATATGATAATGGCGTACAGCAGTGTGCATCACTGCTTAGAAAATTAAAAATAAATAAGAAAATCTTTTCTTTGGGAGGTCTAAATAGCTTACAGTTGTAGCTGCCAATCCTTTGTGTAAACCTAGCTTGCACATACTGTATTTTTTTAAAAAGAGAAAGTAATTTGTGGTCTGTGCCTAATGTTTTCATAGCACATGGAATAGGTCAGTGCTACAGGATTAAAAAATACACTTACTTTAAGAGAAATACTTCTGTGCAGTTGTTGAATAGATATTTGTTAGACAAGCGTTCTTGGAGGAGGTGCACAAGACAGTCTAGTATTAAATACAGGCAAGGAGCTTCGGTATTTCCTTTTGTAATGAACTGACTTTCAGGTCCACCGATTACATATTTTTGTTTTGCAAGGGTGCACATTAGGTTTGTGTAATAAATTGCCAGGGGTTCAGATGCATGCCAATAAATGAAATATTTAAATGATTATTTTTGAACCAAATGTAATTTTCTTAGATGGTTATTGGCTTTTAAGAAAGGCCCAATTGTAGATCATTGGTGCCTTTTAACGCTGCACTATTATTCCTTCTCTTACCAAAACGTGTGTGTAAAGATTGTGCCTATTACTTTTTGTAAAGGAAGCTAACCACATTTGCACACTTGTGGTTTGAGTCTAGGTCTCCCTGAAGTATGTACTCTTTGTTTTGTTGAGGTGGTTCTGAACCCCTGTACCTTTTTAAAATTGTAAGAAAGCTGAAACAATGGAATAAAGTAGTATCATGTCTATCAAAACCAGCCTTGGCTTTAGTTCCCTGATGTTATGCTCTGGTCTCTCTGAAAGCTCTTTTGGCTTAGAACTTGAGAATGAACTAGCTAAAATCCAAAGCTAAAAGCTGCTTACTTGCTGTCTGTAATGCTTTATGCCGGTTTCTAACATTGCACAGTCTTGAAAGCAGGTTGAAATATGTCTTGGAACGTTCCTCCAGCTAAGCGGAACTGTTGCTGACAATTATCCCTGATAAATATTACGGAAAATGAGTGGTATTCTTTGCGCATACCTCGTCCTGCTTCCCCTCTCCGGGAATGTGTGTGTTGCCTTGTTTTGAAAAGTTAACTGTGTATTTCAGAAGGCTCTCTTTGGCTGACTGCTGCTCTCTGAGGCTACGTAACCCTGGCTCTTCTTGCAGACTGGGACCTCATGTAGTTTTGTCATTATGTTTAGTTTCCTGCTTCGTAGGTCTTCGATGTGCGAGAATTAGTCCAGGAACAATGAAATAACTGATTTTTCACAACTCCCTGGGCTGGTTTCATACCAGTGAAGAAGTAAGTCCACGTCTACCCTGGTTTCATACTGGTGAAGTAGCTCTGCGTCTACGCTCCGCGCTCGGACGCTTCCCCGCTCCTGCTCTCTGTCGACATTCCTGGCAACAAGTGTCGGTGCGACCTCCTGGCATTCGAGTGAAGTTCTAGAACATACTCGTAGTTTTACAAGCCTTTTATTAAAAACAAGAAAACCCAACGTGAAGGTAGTAGATCTATTACTCGTGTGGTACTGTAACGGCAAGTATATACAAATGCACAAGCTAACTCATTTGTATTCGTAGTGCCTTAGTTGAACCCGGCTTGTATAACCTCAGCAAACGGAGCTGATGTACCGCGACTTGAAGCTTTACTGCCTGCAAACGGGAGCTCAGAAAGGGAGCTGCGCGCGGAAGAGGCTGCAGCAGAAGGGACGCTTGGCAGCCCACCTGCTCGCTGCCCTAGAGGGCAGAGTTAGCAATACTCTTCTCTCTACCATGGTGCTGAGCTTGTGGAGCTGTCGGTGGGGACTGAAGATTTCCTTTTCCCTCAGGCTGTAGGGAAAAGGAGTGAATGGGGTAGAAATCCACTGCCCTGCAAACAAATGATAGGTTCCCTTTACTTCTTCCCCCCCCCCCGCCCTTTTTTTTTTTTTTTTAAACTTCTTCCTTTTCTGGAGATACAAACTTACATTACGTTAAGTCTTACATGTAGACTCTGCACGTAAGGGCTTTCTTTCTCCTTTTATTTGGGCATAAGTGTGATAGCTTATGTGAATGTAAGAGTGCTGATTTGCTTCTCTGGATCCTAAATTTGAATTGCTGGAAAATCACACTGTTCTCTGTAAATCTGAGCCTCCTGGAATCTGGCAAATTAAACATCCCCACCACGGTTAAATGCTGCGTTCCTTATTGCTCTTCTCAAGGACAAAATTTGACCTATAAAAGTAGGCAGTCACATGAATGTTTAGATTTAGTGAGTGGGTTTCATTTTTCAAAGTATTTTCTAAAATCGTTACTTTTAATTTTATTCAAGGAAGGATTGTTATTGTTTTATTAATGCTGTCTGAAGATGCCAGCTGGTGCTACTGAAAACTGCAGGGCTGGACATTTTGATGGATAAAGAAAGCCCAATAGAAATTTCAGTCACCCAATTCATCACTTCTGATTTTCATTCTGCCATTATATATAGCCTCATGACCTTGTATGAAAATCAGGTTAAGGAATGAGACTTTTAAAGCTTGCATCTCTTGCACAAAAATGTTATAAGAGTAACGTCCCACTTTCATGTACCTGAAGACCTTTATGTATTATAAAATATCTAGTAAATACGTGAGCTGACGCTAATCAAAGAAATCCACAGTCTCAACTCATTCAGCAGATCGTTCTTGACAATTATCTGTAATAATAAAGTCTCTCCATATACTGATACAGTGAGGGAGGCGCTGGAAACTTTTGATTCTTTAAAACAATATCCAGTCATGAGAAAAAAACCCAGCTTTTTATGGGTAAAATGTTAAATAAAAAGGTTAAATTGAAGAGGTATGTATCACAGGTAAGCAAAACAAACGTGTGCAAAGCTCTTTTGTGCAAGTAGATTGTTGTGCCATTATATTTCTCTTGAAAACTTGTATAACAGAGGTTATGTAGAGATCAATCATATAAATATTTTTGAAACCTCCTGTCTTCAGCCTAAGGAAAAGACAGGGAAAAAAAAAAGAAGTAGTGGCAGCTAAAGTGCTACCAGAAAAGTAGTTTTTTCCTTATCAAAATCTACGTGCTTCCTTATTTTCTGGAATTGCTAGGTTGAATTTCTCTTTAAAATATTATCCTGTAAAAGGAAAGAGAAGTGCAGTAACAAAAAGCACAGCACTGTGTTATAAATGTTGACTGTGTAATAGTAAGATTTTATTCATTTTTGCTTACAAAGCCAATTTGTAATTGTATTTGGAGAAGCATGAGGCATCAGGGTAAGCTGGTTTTTGTGCAAAATCTTTGCGCTTCCTTTAGTGCAAAGTTTGGAGTGTTACGCTCTATTGAGGTACCTTTCATAGATACGGATTGTGAAGATCTTTTATAAACGGCATTTATATTGTTTTTACAAATATTTTTAGTTCATTAACGTTTGCTAACTGAATATCCATAGTCATGTTTAGATTTCACACTCAGAAAACCAAATTATATATTTTGTAAAGTAGCTTACCAGTCAATATCAGAAATCGGCTATTGGAAAAAGTGTATCAATGTAATGGTTAGCTATGATTAGCTATTTCATTAGCTTGTTATCTGGCATATGACAAATGGCATCTGAATAGAAACAGAAGTTGTTTCAGCAGTATATCGAGCTGATGGGATATGCATCAGCTTTTATACTGCCGCACAGTTGTTTCTCAACGTGAAGTTACATTATCTTTCCATATTAGGGTTGCAGCCAAGCAAATAAATATATGGATTTTTTTAATGCTGCTGTTTGAATGTTGAGGATCCGATGTCTCTGCTCACTGTGGGAATAGCCCTTTAATAAATCTCAAAAATCAGCTGCAGTGTGCCTAGCAACATGATGGTCCTGGAGCTCGCTTGCCAAGGAAAAGTGCCAGAGGTTCCTGAGGCCAAAATTGCTGAGGGGGCACAATGTCAGTGAAGGTGGCAGTGGCCTCCCCACCCGTCCTCCAGGATCAGCTGATTTTCACATCTTTCCGTTTTGCTGTCAGTGCCACCAAAAGGAGAAGTTTCAGCCTTTGCCGTTATTCACCCCTTTCCCCCTCTCCTTTTCGTAGGCTGTTTTATGGGAGGAGTGGTGCATCATTTTCCTAGTGATCTGAATTACGGTTGTTTTGCGCTGCTTTTTTGTTTGTTTCCATAAAATATTTTAATGTATGTGGTTTGAATGGCAAAACAGACATGACTTTGTTAACTAGATGCTGGTTAATTTTTAGGGCTCCTCAGAAAAGGAAGCATCACACTGAGGTTGTTCTCTCGTCACTTGCAGTATTTCCTGCAATGTTGCTTAAAGACAGTATTTTTCAAAGACTGCATGGTTTTTGTCCGCCCCAAATATGGCATTTAAGTAGAATCTGATTTTTTTTTTTGAAATATATGTTTAGTTAGTTTGTTTATTTTTTACTACATACTGAATTATATGTAGATCTTTGCAGTCATTAAGCTTTTTTAATTGTAAAGACTATGTCATTCCTACAGATTAGTGGGGTGAAAGCAATTTAGGAGGCTATTTAAGATAACTTCCTACTCATGGATTTTTCTCGTCGCTCTTAAATGACACAGTTCCTTTTTTCCATCTGATATTAGGAAAATCCTTCCAGAAAATACGACCTGAGCTGCACGAGTGTCAAGTGCTAAAGGAACAGTTTCTGAATGGGGGAGAAGCTGCAAATGGCTCTGCTCTCTGACATACCCATAGGAAAATAGTAGCAAAAACTAATCTTGCTTTAACATCCTTAATTTCTGTGGATTTTTCCGTTGTCAAAGTGCTGTGAAGGATAGGGTGAATATAAGGAAACCTTAGTGCTTTCAGCCGTGTTGACAGGAGGCTAGGAAAAGCAATTTCAGGCAGTAAAAATGCCTGAGGATCTTTGGGATTTTATCACAGTCTTATGCCATCCGCTACCAAGCTTAACCCTCTTGAGAGGAATGTGACAGAAATGCTAAAGCCTCTGCTGTTTACTCTTAACCACCATGGGACTCAATTGGAGCCAAAAAAGGTGATTCTACTCACAAGTAACTTTTATAAGGGCACGGATTACCAGGGAAAAAGGTTCTACTTTTTGTATGCCACACTGATCCCGCCTTAAAGCTTGTGATCTAAGTTTTACCACCAGCGGCATTAGAAGAAGTGGCAGAACGCACAGTTTGGGAAGAGGGAGCCCAGGCCCGTCAGCATTAGTCACGGGAGGGCACTTCTGCATCTTGCTGACAGTATTGCTTTTGGCTTCTTTCTTTTCTTTAAATGAAATATGTATGCTTATTGACTCTTTTTTTTTCTTCTGTATGTTAGTGAAATAACCACAAATTCTTTTCCTTGTGGAAGACATCAATTTTAGGGGGGATTTAAATGAAAAATGGGATAGTGGGAAAGTATAATGGTGAAAACACCATTTCACCATTTCACACCAATGGTGAAAACATTATACTACCCTAGGAGAAAACAAAGTGTGTTATTTGTAGAAGCTGTAAGTATTTTGAATTTCATACGCTTTAGGTAGGAAAATCTTCAAGTGTTTGTACCCAGTGAAGGTTTCTAGTATGTGTATAATCTCTCAAGTATTATTTATGTGTGTGCGTGTATTATTTAGAAGTTCTCCTTGTCTGACATCTAAATTTAGACTTGTAAATGGGCAAATGATATTTTCAGTGATCAGGAAAAGCTGTTTGGACCCACGACAGACATCCGCTGTACCCACAGGGTTCCAAGTGTTTATTAACTGATCGTAACGCTCAGGTTCTCATTAGCTGCTTTCTTGTGGGAGAACAAGCATAGGAACTGTGTATCGAGGCAAGGGAGCTGACAGCTCCTCAGATGAACTGCTCCAAATCTCTTGCGTGAAAAATTATTGCCGCAAATGAACGTGGGTCAAACTGTGCCTTTTGGTGGACATACCCTGCAAGAGGGTGACTAGGTTGTGGAGCTAGGTGTTCACATCCTTGTTAAAATCACGTGTTTGTCAAATACGAACCGTGTCGTTTTGGAATGCACATACTTTCCTGTTTCCTGCTGAAATTCCTGTAGATCTTTTTCAATATGGCACGCCACGTAAATGTCTGGTTCGTGTTCCCTCACTAAACCTGTGGTGGTTTACACGTTTACCTTTCCAGTAGCAGAGGCAGCAGAACAAAGCGTGCCCGTCTCTCACCTCACCTCCTTCTACCTCCGTTGTTTCCGGTTGGTCTGGCGGCTTAGTGCAAACTCCTTTTCTCAGTGCGTAGGGCTGTATGATGGACAGTGCCCTGAGGTGGCTGGAGCACGTGTGTGTTTCCTTTTCACATTTGTACTCCGTGACGTTAGTCTCCTGCAGAAGGAACGGGATGGACGGTTGAAGGCAGTAATGTCTTAAACTTCTTCAACAAGAAGTTTTTGCAGAGCTTGTTGATTAGGGGTTTTAATGATAAGGAAATTTCTAGTAATTTAAAAAAGGAGATCTGGATACTAGGAGTCATGAATTGTTATTAGATCAGGAACAGATTCTCTTTCTCATCTATGTCCTCGATAGAGGAACAGGATCTTCAGAAGAAAATAGAACTATCATCAGGTTGGATGGGGCACTGCAATTTGTGTCATGTGTTTTAATGCAACTGAGCGTACTTAAGGGTGGAGAACAGTCATACAATGGCAAGGTTTTAGTGGTATATTTTTCTTCATTTCGAGGGCTTTGGGGATCGCTTTGTGGCTAGAGTCAGATAAGTGCTAAGTGCGTACTAAAATAACCAAAGCCAAAACTGCAAATAGACTATGAATGAAAGCCCATTATCCGAACCGACTTTCCCTCTAATACTGACTGCTTAATATTGTCCAGGTAATAACACATGTTGGCTCATGAAGCTGACATAAGTCATGAAATCTAATAAATATAAACCTGATTACATGCTACCATAATTAAATTATTCCTTAGATTTTTAATTGTAGTTACAAATGACCTTTTTTCAGTTCAGGCAGGTTTCTTTGGGAGACCGTATTCTTCTGCGGTCCAGTGTCTTGGGAACTCACGACCAATTAATTATTTTCCTTTGCTGGTCGGGCATTTCCAGCTGTGCTTTACTCGATCTCTGGTAATTTTGTTTTGGTTGAGGTTTTTTTTGTTTGTGTGCGTGTCTTTTTTCCTTTTTTAAACTAATCTCCATTCTGCAGATACTTAAATGTTTTCTTTACTTGACTCATGTAAAAGCCTTTATGAGACTATTAGGAGGGTCATGCCCTTCAAAGGAAATACATCTATTCTTAAAATCTACTTAGGCTATGTTCCACTGTGCTTAAAAGAAGTTGCTTCTTCGTGTTCCTTGTTTAGTAGATTTTAGGTGTCCTGGCTTCCTCAAGGTTGCAAAAATGTTTTCTGTGGATGTTTGTCATCTGAGAATGTTAAATAGGGGAAAAAAAAAAAAAAAAAGCAAGCTGCTTCTGTGGGACTAAAATATTGTTTGTTACTGATTCTATCTGTAAATGTTACTAACTAAAGAAACTCTTTTTTTGGTCGTGAATCAGCATTTTGGTTGCGATTTATGGAGGTACTTTATGTTGCTATAGCTATTCCCAGTATTTCTGTTGACTTTAATGATAATACATGAGAGTCTGCTTAAGTGCAGCTGAAGGTTTTCTCCATTTTGTCCCTACACACTTGCAACTCCTTTCTGCTGGTTTAGCCAGGCTTGGGAAGCTGCTGAGGGCAAAAATATGTCCGTGACAGTTGGTGGCTATGATACAATTGTGCTTTGGTCATCTTATTTTATGAATTTCACTTCATTAATAATGCCTAACTTTTAATATTACCACAATAAAAATGGTGGCAAAGTATTTTTGCAATAATGGTACTCTGTTTCTAGTAAAAAACAAAAATCCCCAAAAGTTCCTACGTTGGTGAAAGGAGGTTTGAAATGTGATGTGGGTGAGGAATGCCTGTTGATACTTTATTTTGGGAAAGGTCCCCAGTTCAGACGGTAGGTGAAATTCAAGGAAAAAATGTAAATATTGGTCCTGAAGAAAAGCGGCCCTTACTGTAAATGTTCAGTAATGAAATGAGTTTTATCTGTTCCCTGTTAGGAAGTTTTCCCTTTTTTTTTTTTTCCCAGTTTAAAATGTTCACTTAATATGCAGTCACTGACTAAGAAAAGCGCTGAGATACTAGTATTTATAAGAATAGTAAAGAGAACTATTAGAAAGCATCACCACCATGACCATGGTGTGTCTGGATCTCGAATATTGCGTATAATTCTGGTCCATGGTAGTACAACTAAAAAGAGCTGTGAGGAATGGCGGAGGCCTTCAAGATAAGGAACTCTTCTTCTCTGAAGAAGAATTATAGCGACTAAGATTTTTCAGCCTAAAAAAGGATAAGGTATGGGGGAATATGAGAGACCCATGAATATCATGGGGAAGATCAACTGGGCATAATTGCTCATTGTCTCTCTTGCAGTGTAAGAAATTTAAATTGAGATTGCAGTATGAAAACAAACGGAAGTACCTGTCTGCACCATGTGTGGTTACGTTGTGGAGTTCATTGACACAAGACACTGTGGATGCCAAAAGCTGGCATGGGTTAAAAAGTGATTCAGAGAAATTCAAGGAGGAATAATGTATAATGTGCTGTCATCGCACGTCTAGCTTGGGAGACCATATGCCACAAATCACCAGAGGCTGGGAGACTTGAATGGGGAAGCTGTCACTCTATGTTTGTCCTATTCTTATCCTTTTCCTTAGACATCTGTTACTAGCTACTGCTGCAGACAGTATTAAAGCTGGAGGAACTATGGGGGGACCTGAAAGGTCTGCTCTTATGTGCCTGCTGTTGCCTTGCTCTATGCTTGTTACTTTTTGAATACTAACCTTGGATACTTATTTTCGTATTTTGTCTGTCAGGAAAAGAATGCACAAACCACTGTTTTTTATGAATAAAACAGAATGAAAAATAAACATCCATGACTGTGCATCTTTGTGTGCATGCATGTGGAAGGTGGCAGGGAGAACGGAAGTGTCAGTGTGCACAAACGTCCCCGTCTTTTCTGGCTACCGAGGCAAAAAGCCTGTTGGAAGAGCGCAGCCGCAGCAGGGGTGTAGGGCACTGTGTCGCTAGTTGTGGGGAAAAACTTTAACTTTTTTTTAGGGGGGGAGTAATTATAATAGTTAAGAGCAGTTTTCCGCAAGCAAGTATTCTAGATGGTCCACAGCAAAAAGAGGCTTCTTAACCCTCTCTAAATAACATGAAAGCCTTTTTCTGTCTGAAAAGCGAGCGCGCGAAAGGAGGGTTGCCTGCACGTGGCTACGTCCCATTTCCCTTCACAGGGCTAGCTGATTTAGCAAACGTCCAAGGCGTCAACTCTGCCTCATCGTGTTGTTAGAAAACTTATGGTGTCTAACTGCCACGATAAATGACATGGAGGTCCCTAACGCTGCAAAGACTGCAATACTCTAATCCAGGAGGGACTAAATCCTTGGGGGAGTTTCCACATCTGCCTGCTGTGGCTGATGGCAGTTATGGGTTCCCAACAACTAATTGGTGTTTCTGAAGTGTTACGGAAATCATTGGTGTTAGTCATGCTGCTAACAGTATCCCGTGGTCAGCGCGGCAAATATCTTGATGAGCCATGACAAGGGAAGGATGGGGGATGGCTGTGTTGCTGCACTGCTAATCAGCAGCATGTCATTAGCGTCCTGAAGTCCAGCCATTGGTTTACATGGTGAAATCTAGCCATTCAGAAATAAAATTGGAATTCAGACTAGGCCTGGGGTTGATATATTTGTGGAGTTGGACACAGTGGGTAGTTTGCTGTGCCTGTCGATGTGTCTCCACGATCCTACATTCTGGCCAGATGTTGGAGAAGAGAACGGTTTCCTCCTACTCCTTTCATTTTGCAGTTAGGTCAGTTAACACTGGCTTGCCCCAAATAGCATCTCATTTTCTTTTAAAACCAGTGCTGGTAGTGGTGTTCTGTGAATCGGATATAATACTTAGGAGGTGTTCAAGCATGGTTTTGGTCTTTTCTTCCCTAATGCTTTGTATAAACTGTAGTGCCTTGTCTTTAACTGGCTGAATCATAAAGTTCATTCTCTATGCTCAGTGTTGATTTCCTGTGTTGCAGTTCAGCACAGTGCTGAACCTCCAGGCTAGCATGAATCTTCCTCTCGTCTATTAACTCAGGAGGCTGAAAGAATAGGAAAATGTCAGACAAAATTGTAGCTTGCAGTGTCAATGTTTAAATTATTGCATGACTGAAAATGTCTTGTTCATGTTCTTGTAGAAGGATGTAAGCGAACACACGCAAGTTAGCAAGACCCAGGGAATTTATATTTTCCTTCCTTACAAAATAATTATTTTGGGACCAAAAAGTATGTCCTTTCTATTTGAAAAAGAATATTCTCATGCAACAGATTTTGAAATTTCAGGTATATATTTGGTTCATGTTGTTCTAGTCTGTTGGTTTTTTTGGTAACATTAGTCATGTTACTGGTAATTTAAAACATTGAAGGTTGGAGGCGTAGCCACCAACAGACATTTCATACCTCCTAGCACTGTTTACACTCATATACACAGAGAAATTTCAGTTTAAGAGTCAGGAAACTGTAATATTTTCATCAAAAAGCATTTTTGCAGCCTTTAATGCATGTTAGCTTATTATTAATTATACACATATATATTGCATCCTTATATATACCCCTTCATCCCTTCTGCAGCTCGAATCCCTGTCGACTTAGGGGAATTTTGGAGTTTTCAGGAACTCTGGCTCGGGTTGCTGTCTTCAGCTGTATCAGGGGTGTGGAAAGCCCCAGATCCTCTGGTTGTGAGGCAGGTGCACAGCGTTACTCTAGACTAGTTCCATTACAGTAGAAGGCAGTGGCGTTAGAAGCAGTTACTGATAAGGACATCATTGCCGCAAGAAAAAAGCCTGCATCTGTGTGTTTGTGTGCTTGACTGAAGACAATATGTTAACATATGTTCAAAAAATCATGCTTCTCATCTCTATTAATAAAAGCTGCTAAAATGCACGGAACATTAAAGAAAAAAAGCAAGAGTGTGTGTTAGCGCCAGTTTGCTACATTGCATTTCATATTTTCAAACCCTTTTCAAAGTCGGTAAATTGACCGGAAGGATTTAAAAACAGTATAAATGTTTCCATTTAAGAAAATTGTAAGAATATTAGGCTATATTATTTTACAAGATTATTAAAGACTTTAAATATAGATTGTAATGGTAAGCCCATGACAGTTTAAAAAGCGTAACTCTAGAACAGTGTTTGAGAACTGCTGTACCTGAACGGCAGCGGCCTGGCCTACGCGTGCGGTTCCAGCCTCCCCTGCTTTGCGTTGCAATCCAGCAGGGTACTGAGCATTTTCCCTTGAAGTGAAATACGACCGCGTGAAAATACAAGGCGCTAAGATCTCCTGTAACAAATGTACTCAGGCAAGTTTAAACCTCATTTTTCTTTCCTGTCAGCTGATGCAGTCCACTTTGCCCGACAGAATATGTGAACGTTCGAAGTTGGAGTTGAAAGCTCAAATCTTACAGGAAACGTGAAATAATTTTTATGGGACGCACATTATTTTTGTTTATGTGAGACGACAATGTTCCAAACGTGCAAGTTGTTGCTTAACTGTTTACTGCAGCGTAGACATTTTTGTTGGGCGCCTGACGTGCTCCCTCGAGCGCCGCGGAAGGAGGCCTTCTGGCGTCCTGAGAGAGTCGTCCGCTTAACAAAAGACTTCGTTGGTCGCACTTCCCTTTATTATTCATACCTTATTTATTGTTAACAATAAAGTAATCTTATGCACATGAATCAAGCTGTAGCTATGTCTTGTGCTGTTAGAACTGGACCACGTGTTTTATCTCAGTTCTGTGAGAGATTTCCTCCGAGTTCGGTCTCTTCAGTTCTTCCTGGTTCTTTGCAGCAGCATCTCTAGCTCTGTTTGAGTTGACCTGCTTTCTCATTAATCACTTTCCATCAAAACCAGGGCTATATTAGCATGCATTAAGTGGTTGCGTTTATGTTTCTTTGTTCTTGGAGTTTCCTGAATGCACGGTTCGATTTAGAACGTGAATTTAATGTTTTGTGACAATACTAGCAGTGTTGCTCAATTGCTAGAGCCTGTCTGCTTGTGCCTTTCTATCCTGGCTTGCGAACCACTAGAAACTCCTAGAAGCACAAGATTGCTAGCAAAATCTTGACCCCAAACCCTAATTAAAAGGCATATTAATAATAATTTTAATGTTATGATTTAAAAAAATAATTTGAACATTACGTTTAGACCCAGTTTTATATTTCTCATAATATATTAGTAGTTTGATAGTCAGTTTGATTCTGAGCTCGCTTTCAACATTCACCAGAAAGGATTTTGTTGTTGTTATTTTTGTTTTTTGGTCTCTTGGTTTTAAAGACTCAGGTCTGGATTACATAGATCGTTATAGGTTGCAAAAGGGGCAGCCTTCACTTGACAGGCATTTCATCGCTAATAAAATTATTCGCGGAAGATAAAGTAATGCGTAGGAATAGGCCTATGTCCATAGTGAAGTCTTTTAGACTTGGCGTTCTGCAGTTCGGGCTTTAAAGTTTTCAAATCTGAATTTCATGCAGAACTCACAAAGGTAGTGCTGAAGCCGCGACCTTTTTGGACCATGCACGCTTACGAGTTTAAAAACCCTTGTAGAACGGTTGCGTATTTGATCACATCCACTAAATTTCATACCAAGCAAGACAGAAGCTATATGATGTTCCAGACATATTTTAGTGCTCTGCTATGTAATTTTAAATAGGCCTGAATGCTCTCTCCGTATCCTAGAAGCGGCGTGACGACGCTGTAACTCTATTACAACTTCTTTTGTTTGAACAAAGCGTTCTGTATCGGGTTATCGCTAGGGCTTATATAGCATGGGAGCTGCCGCCCAGCCGAGGCCGAAGGAGGACGTCCTTCCTCGCCACCCTGTCGCACGCAGAGCCGCCATCTGGGCCTCCGGGAGGAACTCCAGCTACGGCTTGGAGCCGATCCAGGAAATGTTACCGAAACCTTGAAGCAAACAGAACGAAATATAACCGAATGAAGCCTTTCACTGCCGAATGCAGTGATGCATTCAATGACATAACGGTTCTTCACTGCGTGTGATACTACAAAGCCTTAATCTCCAAACGGCGGTATGGGAAGTTTTGGATAGGTCTACGTTTTTAGCATTTTAAGAATGTTTTGGCTGAAATCTTATGCCTTATTTTTGAGTCTTATTTTTTTCTTGTGTTACTGTTGAATAGTGGCTTCTGGAGCAGTGCTCTTTTTGTGCTGGTGGGTAGTTCCCTTTATTTCTCCCAGTAGGCCTGAGTGTGGAAGAAAAGAAAAGTTTAAACAGCCCTCCTTACCTTTCCTAGTTTTAATTTCTAACCTTAGGATAGTTTCATTTCTAGAAAAAATCATTCTCTTAGATCTGTATATTGGAAGATTACTTAGAAAAGCAAGAACCTTTTAATTTTTTGAATTTTTGTAATTGCTTTATTTTTTCCTGATGGTTACACATCTTTTTTATTATTATTCCAAAAAAAAATCTGTAGATTCAAGCTTTATCTATTTTGGAGCCTTTTCCGTCTCTTAGTTTGTTCTGTTCATGTTCCCTAGACTTTTAAGTAGCATTATTTCACCCCTGACTTCAGGTATAAGTTACCTACCCAGTAGGTCTGCAGAGTGTCACGTGTTCTGGTAGGGGGAAAAGCAATCTTATTGTCCAGATTGGAGCAAGGACTGATCAGACAGATCCTCACTGATTGTGCCCTTTTAGAGATTGTCACTGTTTTATCTTTTTCTCTCCGAGGTTTCCCTGCTCTGGTTGATCAGTAACCTCGTTCCTCTGTTTCCTACGTGCTGTGTCTGTAGCTGATTCAGATCTCAAATAGAGATCTTCCTTTAAGTTTAAAGGATTTTATCTGCTCGGAAAAGTCCCTGGAACAAGCCATGGCGTTTTGAACGGAAAATCTCCGGCCTCCTGTTCAGGCACAAATCAATCAGCGTTGCTTTGTCATCTGCTCCGTTTTTCAAACCTCGCTATTATATAGTAGATATCCGCAGGACATTTAAATTTAAAGGTCATTCTCAAATGGCTTCCAGAGGGGCACTAAATAGTCAAGCAAGCCAAGGCTTTTTGAGGCAAAAATTACATCAGACGGCTATGAGAACTTTTGCATGTACTGATCTGCTTGAAGACGTAACAGAAAGAGGTAGAACAGGCTTTCAAACCTGGGAATTTGAAGTCGAGTTCCCCAGTACCCATTTAGGGGTCCTAATTTGACCGGAGGTCATTTTTCAGGGTTGCTGAGAAACCCCAGATCCCAGGCAAGTCATTCAGCAATTGTGGATTTGTTACTAAACACAGATAAAAGTCTGTAAACTTACTGAGACTTGGACTATGATCGTTTTCTTCGAACTCTTCATCGACTGTTTGTTTTTAGCCAAGTTAGGGATCTGGATATTTAGCGTAGCTCCTCTTTATTTCTGATTGTTGAGCTGGCTTCCTGGAATTGAAGGTTGTGCTGCGGCCGTAAGCGCTATTATGAAGTAAACGTAATGGGGCCCTCGACAGAATGGATTCTGTTTCCGTTCCTCTTTTTTTTTTTTATCCACTTATATTTTTTTAATTGCATCTATTTGGTCCATCTTCTTTCTTCCAATTCTTCTTTTCCTTGTATTTGCGGTCAAGTGTTTCCAGTCTTTTCGAAAGCAGAACTCGCTCTGAAACTAATCTCTGTCGTCTCGTGCTGAGAGCATCCTGAATGGCAGTAGCGTGATGGGAGAAAAGGACGAAGGGTTGTGAGAAGAGGGGACTGAAAGTAGCTAGGTAGTTCGAATGCTTTTCAAAGCCGCATTTAGAAAAGAAAGATTAAGCAAACTTTTTGTGGATTAAAGTTATGATATTGGTGTAAAATACCCCTTTTTTCAGGTTAAATTGGCACCTGGAAGTCTCTAGGGCACAAGCAGTTAATGCGTAACAGAAAGCAGTTGCAGAGGAAGTAAGTTCTGTTCCTCAGAACAGGTTTCCAAGATTCAGAATCGCATCGCGAAAGGAAGCGTGTTCTTGGGGTAGGCGTCGCAGCCTCCGATGAGAGGTTGAACAACACGTAGGAAAATGCAGTAACGGGAAGCAAACAGTGACTTGCTTCAGTCTGGTTTCGCTCCCTTTCACAAAGGGCAGTTGGAGAACCTATAGCATACTTGCTGGAGAGCCTGATCGTGCTGCGTTTTAGTGAAATTTAAGTTTGAAGCGCGCTGTACTTCTAACAAACTCGGCTGTCATACTTTTCTCCAGTTTCCAGGATATGTGGTAGAATGGGGTGACTTATACCATTCTTTAGCTAATGTAAGAGGCGTTGTTCTTAAATGCTGCTAGGCGGGTGGCAGGTGGATAAGAATAAAACCCATTTCTTCTCTGTTGGAATCAACAGCATTTGTTTCTCTCTCCCCTTACATCGTTGAGTGGAGAATTTTTTTTAACTCCATAATAATGCCAAGAAGCAGACAACATCCATTCCTTGGCTGTGTTTCTTCCGGTTTCAAGATTTAGGTAACAAAAGAATTAGGTTAGTAGTAAAACGTTGCCTAGACGTTGCACTGTTGCATTTGTATATGCTGTCTCTATGTGAGCATTAAGTAAGAGTTGAACAGTATTGGAAAAGTTGTTAGAACTGCCCCGTACCCTACAGATTTTCAAGCCTTGCATAACTTTGAGTTATGTGCCTCCTTTAAAGGGCGCTAGGCAAAGCAGGGCTGTGCCAGAAATGGTATCGCTATGCTTTTAAAGATCGATAAGATTTTCCTAGCCTATATTGGGCTGAAACTGAGGTCTTATGGAAGGTTTTTTCAGGAAAGCTGTAAGTCCAATTGTGAGGATAGTTTCTAGCTCAGGACAGTTTCTAGAGCTTAGAAATATTTCCTGATTGAAGTGTGATCAGAAAATTTGAGGTTGACTGAGGCTACATTTCTAGAAAACAAAACCCCAAGCCCCAAATGTACCCTACTAAGAAAACTCTTGTACTGACATTGGTAAAATTGTCACAGAAGTGGCTATTTGAGAGAAGTTTATCCTAGGAAGTCAGCGCGCTTCAGAATGTGCCTCTGCAATGTTTGTATAAAGTTACAAAGGCATTGAGAAATTACTTCTATTGCAGCCAGTATTCTGTTATCGTTATGTAATAAATATTGTAAGTGCAAAATTAATGACTTCTTAGATACAAACTTTTTCACACATCTCCTGCTTCCAAGTAAAGTTAGCCGTTCGTGCTTGTTTTAGTCCTAGTCCTTCTCGTCCTAGGACAAGAAGACGTGAATAATATGCAAGCCACGTTAAGATAAATTGTTAAAATCCTAATGAAAATAACAGTCTAGGTTGCTAGTGCAGCAAACCCCATGTACTGGAAATAACGGTTCTCCGCTATATTTGATTTTTCTAAAACCTGAATAAAACAGCAGGACAATTCTAATACTTAAATGGATGCAGCGGGTATGTGGAGCCTTAAATCATTAGCTTATACAACTGCTGTAGCGTGACTTACGGGACGGTTATGCAAGTGAGAAGTCGTACTGATAGTACTCGCTCTATTCCATACGTTTATGCATAGTGTGGTTGCAGATGAATTTTTAACTAAGTGTGAAGAAATGTGCTGTTTCAGAGTGCTGTTGACTGTACTATAAACCTTTCTTCAAAATGGGCACCTTAAAAAAAGATCAATATAATTACTGTGGATAGGTATTTCTTCAAGTGCTGTTGTAGTGTTCCTCGAGCTGCTCTTTGCAGATGACCCTGATTACAGTCGGTTATCATACGGTTCTTGTTCTCCTCCGTCTATGTAGAAACAAAGGTTTCAATCCTCATACCCTCCCAAAAAGAACAAGTAAATGTTAGATGACAGTGAGGAAGTAGCTGAACAGATTTGCTTCAAAAATGAATAGAAAGTCAGCTGACCGCTGAAAGCAAAGAAAAAGTGTAGATCTGGGGACAGGCAAGTACGTTAATGTGAGAAAGTGTTCCTGTTAAATTGTGGTCCCCTTTGTTGAAGAAACTGAGGTGTTCTGTGTGAGATTACCTAATCTGAATGTTAGAAAATAACATCCTTTTTCAAAAAATGAGCAACGTAGAAGAACTGGGTAAGAGGACAACTTGTCTGGAGTTACACAGATTTTGTTTGAAATTTAGGTGTCAGGATGGTAAAGAATGTTTTGGCCAACCTTTAAACCAGCAAGGAGAGATTTTGCCAAGTTGGTCAACTTTTCAACCTTTTCCTACTCAAGCCCTCCAAAAAAAGAATTTTTAAATGTAATGATTCAAGTTTTAAGAAGCACGAAGGTAGTATTCACACGTTTTTGTTAAATAACTAGCTAGTTATTCACAGAAAGAAAAAAATTAATGCCTTTACAAATCTGTCCTGCCCAACAGTAATTGCAGAGGCAAGGAAGACCATGATTTAGTGAAAATACTGGTCTGGAAGTCATTATTATTTTATTTCTGCCCTAATGTTCATATACAGCTTGTCTGCAAATAATAAGCTGGCTAATAATTAAAAATTGCAAGCAACTTGGCTTTGCACATCAGTGAGAAACCCTCCACCCTCCTCCCCATGGATGTTGAAAGGAAATACAAATCAAGGGAAGGCAGGAACCCACTCAGCGGTTGCGAAGATTCATTTCCATAAGAAATGAGGCTAAAAATACATTTTCATGCAACACTAGTGGTGATGTATTGGTAGGAACAAGTTTAATGAAGAGCTGTCTTATGCATTTACAGGATAACGTTGTTCCTGTAATTGGGTGCTGAAAGGAGGCCTTGTTATTTGTTGCAACGAATACCATGGAAATGACAAGATAAAGAAGCTAGGGTCCCAGAACGATGATGATGATGAAGCTTTTAAAAAGATTTAGAATAGAAACAATACTCATGAACTCTTTTAATGACAAGATGGTGTGTGGACGATAGCGGTGCCAATGTTTAGTCAGCAGTATTAACGTTACCGAAACAGAACATGTTTTCAGTATGCCAACAACGTTTTATAAAGCCTGTTCAACCAATTCAGCAAAGTATTGGGAAAATAACGAGACTATATAATAAAAGTGGAGTGTATAACAAACAGACTGCTTTGTCTGAAGCAATGCTGGGGGATTGTCTTGCTCTCTGGACAGTAGTTTCTTGACGACCTTGGAGACAGTAGTTTACAGTACGCAGGCTGGAATTGGAGGTTATATTCTTACTGCGGTGCTTCCCACCCTCTGCTGTGGGTGGAACGATTTTGATGACGACGATTATAGATGGCTGTGCCTTTTCTGAGGGTGGTGATATAGTTTGGACAAGAAAATGCAAATCAAAGGACTTGGTTGCAGAATGGGTGTCACTCAGCATGGGTGTCGCTCAGGTTACCAGGAAGAAGCTAAGGGGAAGTAAAGTTTCATGCTGTGCCCTTGGTGAAACAAAAGGAGATTGCTTTCTTGAAGTAGGTTGAATAGTGTTCATGTTAAAATATTAAGCTTTGTTATAATTTTCTTAAGGGGGAAAAAGAAAAATATAGTGTATCTCTTAATTTTATGACTCTATACCAGTAGTTATTTAACATAACATCGTTTTTTTTTCTGAAAGTGGTTTACAGTTTACTTTGTAAGAACGTCAGTAGACTCTGAGACATCTCTAGTCTTCGTTGCTTGTTGCAGCCTACGCTGCCGTTGTGCCGTGCAGCAGCAGCATTTCTCTGCCCCATAGTTTTCAACGTCTTAGATGTTAGTAGGCAAAAGCAAATTAGAGAAAATTACTTCTTATGAGCGCCACTGTCTAAAAGAATGGCGTTCTCACTAACATTGGTCATATATAATGCGTTTTACTTACTGCAGAGATTGGCACCTGCTTTAAGAAAGGTTTTAGCATAAAATGTTCAAGACCCAGTGACAATGTATTATTTCCTATATGCTAAACAAATATGTAGCACAGTCATTTGCCTTAATTTTAGCAAGTCTTTTTCTTCTTCAGAGTGAAATACTCATATAGTTTGCGTCTTATTTTTATGCTGCACAATCCCTTTTAGTGTCTAACACGTACGTATGCATACAATTGAAACTAAACTCTCTAGCTTTTCCAGGTGTTTTAATGATTATCATCCTATTTCACAGTTCTGTTAAAAACATTTGATTTTAACTTATATTCATTGATTTGCCTATCTCATTGTGTAATATATAGGGTTTTTTAAAGTTTGGTTTCCCACTTTGCTAACAAGCAGGCAGAATACTTTGTGATACTGTATGCATGGAAAAACCACAGGATTTCTCACATAACAACCAGATAAAATGAGGTAGAAACCACCACTCTGCCCCACTGGAGCCAGCACTCAAGTAGCCATGGGTCATAGCTGAGTGTTAAGTAAATTCACATTATTCAGAGGAGAATGATGTTTTCCAATGTATGTTTTTAGTATGGATGGTTAAGAGCGTACAGTGACGTAGCTCCAGTATACACTGGGAAAACACTTTGTTCATGCACCTGACTGTAATTTTAGCAGTTGCATCTGTGATAGTTAAGAATAAAGTCAAGGTTTTCAGAGAAGTGGGAGAGGGGCATGACGTATGGTTCCTACTGCATTTCGCTGGGGCAAGTGTCCCCTTCCCTTGGGCAAGTGCTTCTCTTCTGCGTCTTTGTAATAACAGTAGTTAGTTCAAAAAAAAAGTTAAACTATAATGTCAGAGTAGTTAAAAATGAACAAGTATGTGCAATCAATTATAATACTTAGGGAAGACAAAATTTTCCAAAATTATGGTAGATTATTTACACGATGCATTTAGTGCTCTTTCACAAACCGATACAGGGAGAAGATATGTAGATGTATTGATATTTGTGTGGCGCAATCCCATTGGGAGTTGGTTTTACAATCTGTTCTAAAATTTGGAATTTGTTACGTGTAAGCAATATGACTGTATTCTTGGGAGTGTTAATCGCACGTACTGCTTAGGGTTGTCTGCGCCTGATAGATAGCGGCTGGCCGCAGGGGAGAGGTTCCAAGAACGGGAGTGGGAGAGACAGGGATTAGGAAGAGGGGGAGTTGCAGTTCTTTGAGAATATTTAGTACTAATAATACTAACTGCCCTGCAGAATCAACAGCCAAAAGTTGGAGTTTTAGTCTTGACTATTTCTGTTCTTCATCTGTAAAATAGATACCATGTTTCACAGGGTTGTTACGCATTGAGTCATTAATTTTTATATAGAAGTTCCATAGTGTAGCAGTGAAGGCCAAGTGAAAAATAATAATGAGTCGTTTTCTCTCTAGAGCATGTTTTGAATTATGTGGGATAAGGCTGTGGTTGCCTGCTGGACAGTAATTAATTAGAAGTTCTGAATTAATTGCTTAGTAACTGAGAATTAGTTCTTTGTAGTGAGGTAGGAACGGTGTGATGGAAAATACCTGAACAAGGGATTGCTTATACAGGAAACCCTGCTTTTGTCTTTCCTTAATCTTTGTTTGCGTAATGTTGTATATGTTAGTAGTGCAAGAAAGATGAGGTCAAGATGGTAATTACCAGTGTTGGAATCCTTATGTTACTGACATTTAAGATAGCACTTTTCACAAATAAAAGGAGGATATTCCAGTGTGCCTGCTTGGTATGCAAGAAATAGGCTTCCTTGGGCAAACAAGCATGTTTTTGAGTGCTACTCTCAGTGAAATTGGAAGTTTTTCAGTAATTGCGTATATAAACAGGCAAATAATGTTATCATGTTATACAGCAGATGAAAAAATGGTTTGCCTTTGCTACTGTTTAAGGTAAGGGATATCTTAAACCTTCACAGAAGCATATAAAAAAGAATATATGCATGAACTAGAGATGAGCGTAATAAGAGTTTCTACTCTGAAGAATTTTTATGGATGGTTTGGGCAGTTCCCTAAATGTAGGCCTCTGTTTCAGCGTGCATTAACGTGCTCCGCTACAGTACCCATCGCGGGCCGGAGCACTGCCGGTGTAGCTCGTACATGCATGCTCAGCCTCCACCACGTGTTACGAATTTCTGTGAAAGATAAATGGAGTTATGTCT
Organism: Struthio camelus; assembly: GCF_040807025.1. Lineage (NCBI taxonomy): Eukaryota > Metazoa > Chordata > Aves > Struthioniformes > Struthionidae > Struthio > Struthio camelus. The sequence continues at coordinate 4,995,238 of NC_090949.1, forward strand.
GCACGAGTCATTGCATTATTAGACTCTGCTGGTTGGGTATATGTATTGTGGGTCCCGGACTGTACAGGTGCTAATAAAAGTAATTAATTTACTTGTGCAACTTCTTTATCCAGGCTCTTCTTAACCTTATTCCTATTCCTTTATTTGGGGTTTACATTTTCTCACTTTATATTATAAAGTGGGTGGCACTTATAGATGAGAGTTCAGATAAGTACCAAAATAACCTTGATTTTTTATTTCTTTGGCCTTTTAAAAGTACTTTTCTCCTTCTCCCACCATTATGAAAAATGGAACGCACCTGCCTGCCCCATCTCTAGTGGGAGAGTGGGAGAAATGTGTCTTGGTGGCCTTGACTGGCGCCGGTCCCATGTCAGCGATGCTATGGGCAGTGCTAGTTGCTGTTTCTGCTCTTAGGTGTTAATGTAGAGATCCTTTTTTTCTTTGTAGGACTTAGGAAGAAGTATTATCCCCTTTGAAAAAGATTGGGGAAAAAAGATAAATTTATTTACATACCTATTTAAAAATGTGAAAGCTGATTCTGCACATGTTTTTGTTTTTCGTTTTTTCTACATCTACATCCCAAACCAATTATGGCAATAATTATACTATTGAAAAGTAGAGGAATTTGAATCCATAAAGACGCAACATTTAGAATACTTTTTATTTATAAGGCCTATACAAAATTTGTATTTCTGGAGTTAAGTTAAAATGACTAGTTGTTTGATTTTCTTGACTACATCTGCATCAGATAAACTGGATGAAGCATTTAGTGATGGAGAACCTCACTCATAGCAACAGGGACGCTTACTCGTTCAGGAGAAATCATCAGCCACTCTTTTCCTCTCTTTAATTGTAACCGTTTTTGAAGAATTATTGAAAAATTGCAGACGAACTTCACCTAAAACTATCAGTAAGCCCTTTCATTTCACACAACCCGTTCCTGACTAAAAAGCAGGGTAAAAATATAAGCAGCTTATCTACTGTCTGCACTTTATTTGTGCCTCTTGGTCTCTGTTAATGTCCAAGAGATGTCTGCTGTGGTATTAACAGGTCTGACAGGGATTCTGTTCTCTCTGATTCCCGTCTCCCGGGCCTGAGCAGTGATACAATTACTGCCGTTTCTCCTTGAACAAAAAGAACCGTGAGGGAAAGGAGCCTGCAGCCTTGTTATTTTACAGCCTTGATTTCTCTCTAGATTGCGTTATTGTCATAGGTTTCAACGTGATTTACGAGTGCAATTTTTTTGCAATTTGTATTTCACTTCTTCCTTTTAAAAAGGAAACGTTATTTGTATGTTTAACGCGTATAATTGCTTTACGGTTTTCTCTGTTAAATTTGCAGATATTGATTTGTATTTATCTAAATTTAGGGTTGAAATACAAGGTACTGTACGTGCCATTGTCTTTTAATTGTAGGGAGTGCTGAGCAGTTCTCGGCTCTTACAAAATCAGGTTCTTATTCTTGAAATGTGACCAATTATCGGATGCAATTCTTTGAGGGGGTGGGTTTGCATGGAACACGGCAAAGCCAGCGCTGACGTGTAATCTCTCTTTTGAGGAATATGTACTGTATTTCTAAAACAACTTCTGACAATAGCTGCCAAAATTAGAAGAACATGGAGATTAGGAAGGTGTTAAGAGCAAGAACCTAAAAGCCCGCTTGCCACAGATTTGTAAATGACTATCGATTAATATTCTAATACTGTGAACGCGGTCATGAATATTCGTTTTTCCCATCGGTAAGATGGTATTTATTGTAGTTCTACACCCCATATAATCAGGACGTAGTAGTACCATTTTAAATGGTTGTATTCGCTCTGAAATTTTATTTAATTGACGAGTTCATTTCTAAAACTTAAAAAAGCTAATGTTTTCTTGTTTTCTGATCCTACCTTTGTGAAAATGTTTTCAATGTGGAAAACTGCAATTCGAATGCTGCAACATTTTCACAAGGTAAGGAGCTCCTTTTTGTGGAAAGGGACTGTAGATGCTGGTAGCCGTAGAGGCAGGTTGGAAGAAGGATGCGTGCAGTGCTTCTGATGCATCCTGCTTCGCCAGGGGTTCAAATGACATTTCTGCTCTGTTTTGGTTAAAAGTTGCAGCGTTGCTTTTCCTGCCACGTTGCCTTCTCTCATAAAATGAAAGCACCGTTTTCCATCAGCAGCTAAGTAATGATGTCTCAAGCCAGTGTGGCTGACAAGTGGCAGAGCTCAAGCTCCTGTCCAGTCCTCCCCCTTGGTTTTCCCTCGTCTTTCACAACTGCAAGTCAGCTTGTGTTTTCCCGTATGAAATTCAGACCACAGCTGTTGTTTAAATAGTGTATTAGAAGCTAACAGCAGCCTAAAGATGAGGAAAAGCCTTACTTAGTTGTGCACTACTAAAAGCTGTTCAGGAGTGTGTGTCATGAGTCTCTAACTGCAGAAGTCAGAAGGTTGGTACTTGTGATTTCCCAGCTGATTGAAGGCATTCAGAGCTTTTCAAGTCCATGCCGCTTCTCAGCTCCTCCTACCGCAGTTTGTTCATGCTCCTTTGGTCTCAGTGTGTGAGTCAGGGAGAGGCGAAAGGAAAAATTCTCAAAGCAGAAGAACATGGAGTGAGCAAAGTAGGTATTTTTAAAAATATTGTTGGTTTCTGAGCTATCCTCAGCGGTCCCGTCACGTTCCAGAAAGAGAGAGCTCTGCATTATGTTTTGAGTTAACGCATATTTACAAGTTACACAGCACCAGGGGTATTCCTGAAGAGCATTTATTGGTCCAGCTGAAAATGTGTAAAAGAAAGAAGCTTTGCAAATCAAACGGCATGAATTTTTTATGTTTTGGGATCTTTGCTCCTTCTTTCTATTCTCAACCTTTTAATTTTGTGTTATTGAACTCGTCTGTCGAGATTTTGATTTATTATGTACAGTTTTCATGTTAATATATCAGTTTTTTTCTCCTATTAGAGGGGAGCCCTGTACTTTATCAGTCATTTGACCCCTCTTGTGATGATAGTCTACTTTCTTTGAATGTTTGAGAAGGAGCTTATAGAGATGACATCCCCCCCACCCCCGCCCCAACTTTTGCTTGCTCACTGATCAAGACATAGAAAATTTTGACTAAATTTTGTCCTTGGCTTAAGGAGGATACAAACACATATTTCTCACATCTCAAGGTCCTAACTTCGAGGTAAACAGCTGATGTGAGATGGGTGTGCTCTGCCTCTCATGCTGACCCAGCATAAGGAGTAGTAAAAGAGACTGCGTCAATTTGAGTTTCCAGCACATAAGAACAAGTCTTTTAATGGCGACTTGCCTCTGCTACTACAGCGTTCTCTAGTGCGAAATAATTTTAGGGCATCACTTCTGTTTTTCCTGTATAATTTTTGTATGCACTTGACAACTTTAACACAGAGTTGTTTCTGAGAGTTGCTGATTTTAGGTTGATTGGTGTGTAAACCTCACAAGGAACGTTCTGCAGAAACCTATTACGGTTTTTTAGTGTAGAGCTGTATAAATAGGGAAGAATAAAATCTATTTTAAGTTAGTATAATTACAGAATCAGTGGAGGGACTTAAAAGTAGCTAGTCTCAGATGGTATTTGATAAAGGTAATTAAAGCCAGAAGAGTAATGATAAAAACCTGTTGTTCTGCTGCTCTCCTGTAGTGCTTCAGGCTTAGTGTTTTACAATCAAAACAGTAGTTTCTGGCCTTGAAACCTCACTGTAATGGAAACTTCTTGTCTGCTGCAGAAATGGAAAAAATTTTTAGTCTTTAAATATATACATCTATAAGTAAATATACCTTTTGAAAAGGTGTTGATTTGTAAGCTTGATGTATTTTAAAAATTCACAATAATGTTAGTTTTTTGGAAGAACTGCCATCTAGATAAAATAGCATGTTAATAGAAAGTGACCTTTTGTTAACTTCTCATGTCTATAGTATTTAATATTTGTTCACAAATAAATTTGAAAGGGATATGATACTGCTTACGTAGCTGTCCAGATGGGTATTCTCATGTGAAAGCACTGGTAACCAGCTGCTGCCATAAATGTCTACAAGTTGTACTATAAGCAGATGCAGGTCACAGTCTAATGTGAATAGAGTATATGCAACTTGGATATGGTCCCAGTAGGTCCTCTACCTGCAGGGTGAATTTTACCAATAAATTCACATAACAAGCTGATGCTTTTTTCCCAAATACTGACTTTTTCCAGAGATAATTTCCTTCACAAGGCTGTATTTTCTGACAGATTTAGTTTGTGTACCATGTGAATCAGCAGTACTTGTACTGTATTTTTCTAATGTAAGAATTGGGGACCTAGTTGCCTGGTGTCTATTTAGAGGGACCTCGACAGGCTGGAGGAAAGGGCAGAGAGGAACCCTGTCAAGCTGAGCAGAGGGAAAGGCAAAGTCCTGCTCCTGGGGAGGAATAAGCCCAGGCACCAGGACAGGCTGAGGCCTGACTGGTTGGAGAACAGCTTGGCAGCTGTTGTCCTGGTGCACAGCACATTGATCATGAGCCAGCAATGTGTCCTTGCAGCAAAGAAGGCCAACGGCATCCTGGGCTGCATTAGGCAGAGCGTTGCCAGCAGGTCGCAGGAGTTGATCCTTCCCCTCCGTCAGCCCTGGTGAGATGCATCTGGAGCGCTGGGTGCAGTGCTGGGCTCCCCAGTACAGGAAAGGCATGAACGTAACGGAGCAAGTCAGGACGAGGTTAGAACCTTGAGACACGAAAAATATGTATATATGTCCTCCTTAAACCAAAGACGAAATTTAGTCCAAATCTTCCATATCCTAACCAGTGAGCATTCAAAGGAAGCACTCTATAAGCTCTTTCTCCAAGCATTCCTAGAATGCAGACCATCATCACAGCGGCTACAAAGAAGGACCACAAAGACAGTTAAGGGTCTGGAGTGTCTGTTGTGTGAGGTGCAGGTGAGAGAGCTGGGACTTTTTTAGCCTGGGGAAGAGAAAGCTCAGGGGGATCTTCTTGATGTGTATAAATATGGAGGAGGAGGGAGGAGATATAAATAAAATGGAGCAAGACTCTTCTCAGTGATGCCCAGTGACAGGACGAGAGGCAATGGGCACAAACTGAAATACAGCAAATAGTGGTTTATCATGCTTAAGCGGAGTTTTACTGTGAGAGTGGCTGAACACTGGAACAGGTTGCCCAGAGAGGCTGTGGCGTCTCCATCCTTGGGGATATTCAAATCCTGACTGGACACAGTCCTGAGCAACCTGCTGTAGCTGCCCATGCTCGAGCAGGGGGTTGGACTAGCTGATCTCCAGAGGTCCCTTCCAACCTCAGCTCTCCTATAGTTCTAAAATATTAGTCGAAAAAACTCTAAAGTTGCCAGAATTTGACAGTATATTTCTCTACTGACAAATTCTTTAGCTATGTTGATTATACCTAAAGTTTTCCATCTGTTTTTTGTTTTGCTGTGCTTAGAAGAAACCTCTTCTGTGCCTTTTTGCTTGTTCAGGCAGATGAATTTATCTTTTCAGGGATGAAAGTTTTATAAAGGATATGTTTTACCCAACTTGGCAATGTGAACATATAATTGAAAAAAAAAAGTTGGTGATCAAATCACTTACAAAAACTAAAATTCTGTCACAGTTACCTAGAAAGTGGGAATGTTCCTCTTTTGCGAGCTCCGCTGCTGAGGTGAATTTTCATATGAAGGCAAAGTGGATATTTAAAGTCTCAAGGTTGTGTACAGTTAACAGCAGTGTGTGGGTTAGAGTATGTTAAAAATCGCCTTGTGAGAAAGATTACCTTGTAAAAAGTGAATGTGAATTTTTTTGCAGTCTCCTCCTACTAACTTGCTCTGTAGAGAATAAAATGACTGCTACTCTCTAGGTAGCTCACTCCACTTTCAAACTAAGCTGCTTTGCATGGAGTCGGCTTTGTGTACTCTAACACAAAGGAGATACGAAAGCTTTGGAAGATCCTAGCTGCTGTCAGGGGGAAAAAATTGTAATCACGATAGCGCCGTTCAGAGCCAGAGAGCTGCCCTGGGACATATTCTCACCGCAGCAGATGACTTCCGTCCTGAGCCAGGAGCCTGCTTCCTGAGGGGGAGTCTTCAGTTACCACCTCAACATTTCTTGTTCCTTTCTTGTCTTCTCCCTTTCCCATAGGTTTATCAAGCTTGTTCAATATGAGATCATTTTGCTATTGTTCTGTTTTTGTCCACGTTATGCTCCTCTTCCAGACGATATCGGCTTTTAAACTTTTTGCCCTGTGCCAGTGTTTTGTTTTGGACTACTTACTGAGGTCATCTAAATTGCTGAAGTCCAGGCATGTTGTTGCTCTGTTGATGCTTTTTCTGAGTGATTAACGTTTATGAATGCTATCCGTTGCCTAAATCCAATATCTTTTCTCCTTGATTTTATTGGTCGTCTAGCAGTGGTATTCCATCTCCTGCGCGTGGAATATGTTGAATCAGCCCATATTTTGGATAGTGGAAAATATTGCTTTTCATTTTTTGTTATTTCCCACTAACTACTGCATTAGTGGTACATTGCAAGAGCCAGGTAATTTTTCTGTCTGGGTCCAAATCCATATCATTCCTCTTCCTCAAGTTTGTAATCCAGGAGGGCTTGATGGAAGGTTTTCTTCTAAAGAGGATCTGTTCCTCAGTTGTGTGCAAGTTTTTCCTTGTTTGATGGATTAAGCTTTTGAATCAAAGTTAATTTTTGTTCATTTAATCACAGTCCTCCTAATTAGTCCTAAAGAAAGTCCTCCTAGTTAGTGCTGCCTCACTGAAACAGGTAGGAGTTGTTCTAATTTTTACAGCAGATATCCTAAATAAAAGCAGAGACAGGCATGGAGACAAGGTCCCTCTGGGAGGCAGGGAAGGGGTGTTCAGGGATCACCTTGCCCAGCCCAACTCTCAAAGCAGGACTGTCACCACCACTAAATCAAGTTAGCTGCAGCTTTGTCTAGCGTAGTGTTACAAACCTCCAAGGATGGAGATTTTGAAACCTGAGTAATGTTCTAATATGCGCTACCTTCCTGGCGTCCGAGCTGAATCCATAGTGTGAGTGCGCGTATACAGAACTCTTCTTGAAGAAAAATAATTAGAGGTAAGTAAGCTTTTGTGATTTTTTTTGTCTCTTTCATCAGGATTAGTGGCAGTCGTGTTGGTGTCACCTTGACCGGGCAGTTGCTGTACAGAGTAGCTAGCGTGCTATCAATTCACTGTGATTTACTGGCTCTTAATCGTCAGAGTAGACAGCTCTGAAGATCCAATTCCCAATAACATTCTGCCTCTGTTAGGTTTTGTGAATAATGGAAATACATGTTTTCTTTAGTACTAGAGGGATTCCAGAAAGCTGGAAGTTTGCAGGCTAAGTCAAGCTTATAATAAGCGCACTATTGTGTAGCGTGAAACCTTAGCATGATTTTTTAGGAAAACTATAGGAACAATTTTGCTTCATTTAATGTCTAAACACTTAAAAAGTAGGTTTGAGTGGTGCAGGAGACAGGCAGGCTATGAAATTACTTAATTCTTCAAAGATCTTGTTACAGTAAACAAAACAAACTAATCACTACTTTTTTTTTTTTTTTTTAAATGAAAGACCTGAAGCAGTTATGGCTTAGATGGAAAATAACTGTTTTGCAAAAATGATAAAAGTAAGATTTCACATATTAAAGGAAACACCAGCAAGCAGCCTAAAGTTGGGTCGGGAAAAAGTTTTCAGCCTAAATGACTTTGAGATTTTATACCTGTGTACAGAATCATAGAAAAATGTAGACTGTGGGGGCGTATAGTCCAACCTCCTGCTCAAAGCGGGGCTAGCTTCAAAGTTAAACCAGCTTGCCTAAGGCCTTTTCCAATCAAATTTTGAAAATCTGCAGGGATTTCAGGACCTCCCTCACGGGGCAACCTCTTCTGGTGCTGCACTACTGTCATCCTGAAAAACTTCTTCTGTATGTTCAACCAAAACTTCCTCAGCTGCAACTTGTAACCATTTCTGTTAATCGCTTCCCTTGATCTGCTATATAAAATGTATACATAAAAAAGTAGATAAATGAAGGCTCTATTTTCACAGAATTAAGAATATAGGGGGACCAAATATGTGGCATATGATAAATTTCCTCAAAGAAAATCTAATGTGTTTCAAAACCAAACCAAACTCTCAATTCAATCTACTGATAACTCCACAAAGCATAGATTTATAAATATATGAAAGACAGTGCTGAATTTTACGTGATTTCTGAATGGTGATGTCAAAATCGTTATACAAGCGTAGCTTTTATTGTAGAACCTGAAAGCCGCAGTTCTGCCGGGTCAGTAGGACTTTGGCCTTTGACTGCAGTGACAGCAGAGTCCAGTCCTGAAACACCTGATTGCCGAAGGGAGGAGGGAAGAAAAATCGAATACCCAATCTTCTTTCCCAAATTGCCTGTGTTATTTGGCAGTGCCAGACAGTAATTTTGTTGTCAACTTCACTGCAATTTGTTTTATAGTGAAATCGCATGTTTATCAGTCCCTTTGGTAATGGGTGCTCAGACAGTGGTCATAGAGCGCGGGATGGATATTGCAGGAATGGTTTTAAACTACAGGCCTAGCAGCATAATTTGGTTTTCGTTACCTGAATTGTACTGAAAAGAAGCTTCCCCGTTGTCTTTTCTTCTGTCCTGAAACAGCAGTAAGCGCGTGTCCGAGGGCGCGAGGACGGCGGGCAGAACCGAGAGCCGGGGGAGCGCAGAGCAAAACCTTGGCTCTTTGCTTGCTCGCGCTCCTCGGGGCTCACTCATTCCGAAAGTTACGTTTGGCTCCCGAACTGGATTATTTTTGGCTACCGCAGTTGATATTTGAGGTTTATTTTTGCCTATTACCAATTTCTCCAAAACTGAAAGCAAGACCGGTGCCATCGCGAAGAGCTGCGCGTGAATGTTACGGGAAGGAAGTTGCCTGCAGAGGATCCGCAGTCTTATTCATTACGCTTCTAAGATTCGCTCTGCGTTCATATGAATTCTTCGTAGCAACGAATATCAAAAGAGCGGTGTATTACGGCGAGGCCGTTTCTGTTCGTCGCCTCCTGACCTCTGTCTTGCGCTCGGGTTCTGCGTCGCTGTGGGCTGCGCGGCGCCGGGCCTGGCAGAGGCGAGCGTGAGCGCAGCGCAGGAATAGCCTGGCAGATGGCACGACCGCTTATTTATAGCTGCAGCCAATCTGCCCGAGGTGCGCGCTGCCGAAATAGTCTGCCAGGATTGTTGTCGGCTGTTAGGGGGCTGAGAAGAGAAACGGGAGGAAAAAGTCAGAATTCGCCTTCTTCAGAAGCTCCCCTGGAAATGAATGTTATCAGTTAGCATCGATTTGTACGTTTTAGAAAGAGTGGAAGTTAATTCCCCCCCCCCCCCCCCGATTTCTGCTCCACCGGTCCCCCCAACCCCTGCAAACGCAGGCCTCCTTGCAGCTTCGTCGCGCTCTTGGTGCCGGAGCTTGAGGAACGCGTTGTTGTGTGGAAGTCGTGCTGCCATGGCAACGCGGGCACACTGAATTTTAATTGCAAGGTGCAATATATGTTTATGAAAATAATTAATGAAGGATAATCAACAGGGACGTTTCTGTCACGTTACAAAGAGCTTTTCCACTGCGTTTCTCACTCTTGCTATCCTGCGCAACAGGAACGCGGAGGGGCAGGATTTTTAAAACGGCTAACATTGGTTTTCCTCCTAAAGAATTGTCCCTCTTTTTGTTTTCCAAAATGGTATCAGGTGAAACATTATTTTCTCCGTGTTTAACCTGGGCACGCATGGGTGAAGTTTGCTTTTGTAGGCATTACCAGCGACAGCGTTGCATCCCTCTGAGTAAGAAGTCGAGCAAAGCGGGCAGGAGATCTGCCTGGATCAGCAAGGAACTCCTGACAAAACTCCAACAGAAGAAGGAAGTCTACAGAATGTGGAAAAGGGGACAGGCCCCTTGGGAGGAATACAGGGACGTTGTCAGAGCGTGCAGGGATGCGACAAGGAAGGCTAAGGCCCAGTTGGAATTAAATCTGGCAAGGGATGTCCAGGACAACAGGAAGGGGTTCTTCAAATACATCAATAGCAAAAGGAAGACTAGGGAAAACGTGGGCCCGCTGCTGAATGGGGCAGGTGCCCTGGTCACAAAGGATATAGAGAAGGCAGAGTTACTGAATGCCTTCTTTGCGTCAGCCTTTATTGCTAAGGCCAGCCCTCAGGAATCCCTGACCCCGGAGACAAGAGAAAATTTGGAGAAGGGAAGACTCTCCCTTGGTTGAGGAGGATCAGGTTAGAGATCATTTGTGCAAACCTGACATCCACAAATGTGGATGAGGGGATGCACCCCCGAGTGCTGAGGGAGCTGGCGGATGTTATTGCTAGGCCACTCTCCATCCTCTTTGAAAGGTCCTGGAGAACAGGAGAGGTGCCTGAGGACTGGAAGAAAGCCAATGTCACACCAGTCTTCCAAAAGGGCAAGAAGGAGGAGCCAGGGAACTACAGGCCTGTCAGCCTCACCTCCATCCCTGGAAAGGTGATGGGACAGCTCCTCCTGGAGGTCCTCACTAAGCATCTGGAGGACAAGAAGGTGATCAGGAGTAGTCAGCATGGATTCACCAAAGGGAAATCATGCTTGACCAATCTGATAGCCTTCTATGACAGAATGACTGGCTGGGTAGATGAGGGGAGAGCAGTGGATGAGTGGATGAGAGTCTGCCTGGACTTCAGCAAGGCTTTGGACACTGTCTCCCATCACATCCTTGTAGGTAAATTCAGGAAGTGTGGGCTAGACTAGTGGACAGTGAGGTGGCTTGAGAACTGGCTGGATGGCCGAGCTCTGAGGGTTGTGGTGAATGGCGCAGAGTCAAGTTGGAGGCCTGTAGCTAGTGGTGTCCCCCGGGGGGGTCAGTGCTGGGTCTAGTCTTGTTCAATATATTCATCAATGACCTGGAGGAAGGGACAGAGTGCACCCTCAGCAAGTTTGCTGATGATACTAAACTGGGGGGAGAGGCTAACACACCAGAAGACTGTGCTGCCATTCAGAGGGATCTGGAGAAGCTGGAGAGGTGGGCGGAGAGGAACCTCCTGAAGTTCAACAAAGGCAAGTGCAAGGTCCTGCCCCTAGGCAGGAATAACCCCATGCAGCAGTACAGGTTGGGGGTTGAAGTGCTGGAAAGTAGCTCTGCCGAGAAGGACCTGGGAGTGCTGGTGGACAACAAGTTAAGCATGAGGCAGCAATGTGCCCTTGTGGCCAAGAAGGCCAATGGGATGCCCTGGGGTGCATGAGGCAGAGTGTTGCCAGCAGGTGGAGGGAGGTGATCCTGCCCCTCTCCTCAGCCCTGGGGAGGCCTCACCTGGAGTGCTGTGTCCAGTTCTGGGCTCCCCAGTACAAGAGAGACATGGCACTCCTGGAGAGAGTCCAGCGGAGGGCTACCAAGATGATGAGGGGACTGGAGCCTCTCTCCTAGGAAGAAAGACTGCGAGAGCTGGGCCTGTTCAGCCTGGAGAAGAGAAGATTGAGAGGGGATCTCATCAACGTGTACAAGTATCTGAAGGGGGAGTGTCAAGAGGATGAGGCCAGCCTCTTCTCCGTGGTGCCCAGTAACAGGACAAGAGGCAATGGGCAGAAACTGAACCACAGGAAGTTCCATCTGAACCTGGGGAAAAACTTCTTGACTGTGAGGGTGACAGAGCATTGGACCAGGTTGCCCCGAGAGGTAGTGGAGTCTCCTTTGCTGGAGATATTCAAAAGCCGTCTGGATGTGATCCTGGGCAATATGCTCTAGGTGACCCTGCTTGAGCAGGGGGATTGGACTAGATGATCTCCAGAGGTCCCTTCCAACCTCAACCATTCTGTGATTCTGTGAAACCATTGCTCGTACCGGAGGGGTTAAGTTTGGACCAGCAGCAGCGTGTGATGCTGAGAGTGCAGCCTTTGGCGGGACAGCAGGGGTGCGTGAAGCGAGAGTTGAGGGAGAGGTTGTTTTCAGTTTTGCACTAGCCAAGCAAGGATGCACCTTCCAGTGGCTGCTGGCTCGTTTTCTGTTCCCTGGAAGTGTTTGCCGGGTGCTCGGCGCCTCTCCTCTCGCGCTGCGGCTGTGCTGGGCTTCGGGGCAAGAGCCACTGGCTGCGGCCTGGCGCGCGCGGGGCAGGACAGCCGCGTTCGGCTGTGACAGAAGCGCCCGAGGGGACAGCATTGCTGGTAACCCGAAATGGAGCCCTACAGCCGTGGGTGGAAGCAGGGCCGGAGGCGAATCTGCTCATTTCATCCGACGTGCCGGTTGAAGCCCGCTGTACGTTTCTCTTGGTGCTTTTTATTTCGCCTGCAAGCCGGGCACTGCTTCTGGTTTGCTGTGAGCTGTTGACAGTGGTTGTTGTGAGACGGCTTATGGTTTTAAAGGAATTAAAGGCAAACCAAGGAAAACTGCACGCTTTTAGTCTTGAGTGGAGTGGGGCGCTGGGGCATGGCAAGGCTGCTGCGTTACTGCCCCCCTTGTCCTCATTTCTCTCTGTCCCTCAAGGTTTTAATGCCGTAGCTGCTAGTAAAGAGAAACGTCATCTCTCTCATTACCATGATTTTTTTGCTGGGTATGTACAATATGTGAATTTAAATGCTGAATAGTGGGTTTTTTTTTTTTAAGCACGTTGACTCATGAAGCTTCTTTTCAAATAACAAAACAGAGCAAGAGTTCTTCCTTTGAACACGAGTGGTATGTGATAGCAGTTAAACTTTATTTGGGGACAGGAAAGCCACCAACAATTCAATTTAACATTTATATGTCATCGCTTGCTACTAGCTTTCTCAGGTGTTCACAAAATACTGCCTCTGATGTGATCCGCTGAGCATTTAATATGCTGGCGTGATGATTTCGTTGCTGTGTGGTAGCTCTCCAGTGGATGGAAAACAAAAAACCACTCTGCTCGTTAAAGGGTTGGGTATCGAGTTCAGCTTGGTGAGTTTGGATTAGGCCTGAGCTGGTGCCACCTGCGCTGTCACTATTGCACATCTTCCATAGGGCAGGTGTGAGATCTGAACTCGGGGTCTCGCACGGTGTATTGCCCTCCTGTTTTGCGTGGTTTCATGCAAAATTAACTTGGCTGGATGGCGTCTCTTTGTTAGCTGAGCTTTTTATTTTTGGCTTCAGTTAACTTGCAGTGGAGCGTTTGGGCCAAGTTTTGATCTTGTGTGCCTGAGCGGTTACTGCTTACGCTTCCTTTTTTTTTTTCCCAGTGTATTTTCCAAATTGAGAAACACAGCAGTATGTTACCGCTGCGTCTATAGGGCAGTTTAAAAAAAAAAACATACTGCTCTTTGAACTAATACTGAAGTACCTTTAAAACTGTTTAAAGGAAGCAAATGAACATTCAAAGGAAGCAAATAAGACGGTACCGATTGCTGGAGGTGCGGACAACTTGATGACTGAAGGGCTAACTAATGAAAGAAAAGTTAATGTGGGGAACACGAGGTGAAAGCGGGGGGCCCTTAAAATTTATTCAGCAATAAATGCGATTGGTGTATTAGATCCCCTGGATTTCAAACAGTGTTGTCATTTCTCCTTAAGGGTAAGTTGCTGTGCCTCGGCCTCACACAAGCAGGTATAAACTGTAAAACCTTCATGCAAAAACAGAATTATAAAGTATAAAAAACACTTATACAAGTGTTGACCGTAGTTCTTGTTAGCGGCTGTGCGTGTTGGAGATGCACACTTTTCCATAATAGCAGTTATACCTTTATAAGTGAAGATTACTTTTCCTGGATGTTATGCACACACACACATGCACACACAGTTGTCTTTCCTTGAAGTCTTGAAAAAATGTCGTATTTTTTCTGGCAAAGAGTAAAAATAGCACCAAAGCAGTATGTTTAGTGACTTGAATTTGTGACTTGCATTTGTCCTTTATGAACTTCTTAATGAACTTCTTAAGACAGTGTATTTAATTGGATCTTACAGTAAGATTTGTGAGTTTTATGCCTTGATTCAGAAAACAGGTCCCTTGTTAGGTCCATTTTAATTTGGCTACCTGGAATAAATCCCTTACTTGGCTTCTTCCCTCTCTCTTTGAAGTGATGGGTGGTAGGTGCCATGCAGGTGCAGGTGTTGGAGCTGCTCTCGTGGCCTCTTCTTTTGCAGGAGGGTCTCTCCTCCTCTCTCCAGGAGATGGTTATACAATAAATAATAAGCACAACAAAGCGTGAAGAAGTATTTGCCTGTAGGTTCACAATTATGTACTTTAATTTTATTTTTTTGCAAAGAGGCAGAAATACTTGTTTTCTGGAACATATCCACAACATCATCGATGTATTTCTAAGCAATGCAGCAGAAATGCAGTGTGAAAAATACATTTATTTCGCAAATGCTGTGAGAATGGTGCACTTCAGTCTGAAGTTAAACTGTGTGTTTAGTGTACTTCCAATGTAACATTCTTGTGTTCGTTATCAGAGTTTTGTGTTGTTTCATGAGTATGGTCCTTTATGGCCCATAAACAGTGTGTCTGGTTTGCTACTTTACCAGGTGATCATTGCAGTGTCAGTGATCGCTGGAATATTATTTTGACCCACAAGACTGTCGTTTGTGAGCGTTTTCTTCCTTCCGAAGAGCCTTCCTCAGAGCTCTCCGATGCTGTTTTTCTCTTGAAAGTTCCCTCCTCTCGTTCTGTCAATTATTGATGAGGTCTGCACTTGGAGCATTTGTTCATAATGAATAATTTCCAAGACAAATGAAAGACCTCTCTGCAAATTTAATGCATTGCCCTTTTGTAGTGTTTCATATTGCTTTCCTTAGAACAGTGCACTGGGAAAAACAATCCAAAGCAAAAGCTATTTTGTTTGGAGTTTTATGCATTATGTATATTTTTTCTCTGAGGCTACGGTGCATGACATATCTAGGATGACTAAGAATGATATGCTATTGTGTGATTTGCAAATGGAAAGACAAATACTTCTTCTAAGTTAGTATTTTGTATATTAGTATTTTGTTTTGTTTGCGTACATTAAAGGACATGCGCTTAGCAGGGGAAGGTAGATCTGGAAGAATTACAAGAAAGTCTGTGTTTCAAACTAAAGAACAGAATATTTATTAAAGTAGACTTTTATGAGAAGGAAATAGTTTTGTTAGGATAATGTCCCCTTTGACTTTTTCAGTGATGATTGCTTTGCAAAGAGTAGTAGTGTCTTCTTACAAATGTAATAACAATCTAAAATGCGGATTAATTAATTTTACGGTAGGCCTGAGAATTAGGGACAATCAAAACCGTCAAATTAGGTGCCTTTTTCTTATAAATAAAAGATCTGATTCATAGCTGTCTCACG
Source organism: Struthio camelus (assembly GCF_040807025.1). Taxonomy (NCBI): domain Eukaryota; kingdom Metazoa; phylum Chordata; class Aves; order Struthioniformes; family Struthionidae; genus Struthio; species Struthio camelus. Next base: position 5,010,504 of record NC_090949.1, read on the forward strand.
ATGGGTTCTTTTTTTCCTCTTTGTAGCTCTACCCAAAATGTGCTTGATGGAAGAGGGGATGTCATTAGGGCAGCTGGGAAATATGCTGAATTAACATGTCTCCAGGACATTTTGGACCTGCAATTTTTGTGTGTGGTATCAGGCACAACCCAGTACCTGCCTCCTTCATCATACCGCGGAGGGAAGGTGGAACCGCTGCCTGCCCTGTTGCGGGTCGGAGGCTGAAATCAGTAGTACTAGATGTGTGGCGTGGCCTTTTCTTCCCTTTCTTCCCCCCACCTTGCGCTACTTGTGCTGACCTATTAAAACTGCAGAATATACAAAGTACTGTAAGGTAAATTAAAAATTTCAATCAGCTTAGTGTTACGTTAGATGGACGGTTCCCTGGGGTTTTAAACCTGGCACCATACCTTCCCCATGCCTTTTTTTCCCCAATGTCATTTAATTTTCATTTTTTAAATTTGTAATTGACGCTGCCTCTCAGATTGGCCAGAGCGTTTCTGTCATTTTGTCACTGCTTGCTTTGGAAACTGCAAGTTTTGCCGGAGGAAAACAGTCAGAGTGATTTTAAAATCAATCTTCAGGCTGAACTTCTGTGATTTGTCTTTCCTCCGATGACAAAAAAAGCAAAGCTGAACTAAAAATACTGGGCTGTGAGCTTTAACATGGTTCACTGTTGATTAAGCCACTGTCACACTGTATATTTTGAAAATAAACAGTGTGAAGAGAGACTTAATGGGGTTTAAAAGCTAGATAAAAGCATTTTCAGTGGTAAAGCTAGCATTATCTATTAAGTAAATAGCTCCCTATCTTTGTCTGAGACACCTACTCTTTCGTAATTTGTTTATTTAAATTTTCATTATTAACAGGATACCGTAGTTTTCTAATAGTTTGGCAAGACATTAGGATTAAAGTTGAATATTTTTGCAAACCCTGGAGGTAAAATAGCTTCCCATTTAGAGAAAACTTTGGTTGTCATGTGGAAGAGCACTAGGCAGAACCAAAGACTGTGAGACTCCAGGTGTTTCGTGGACACACGCTTTTGTTTTGCCTATAAATAGCCATCTGTATTTACATTTACTGATTCTTTGCAGAAAAAGCTGCTGATATTAATGGAAAACTTCATACCATACTCTATTTAGAATGAGGTCTGGTTTTATATAATATTTTTGGTAGTTTCCATTTTTTGTATTGTGTCTTGATAGACATTTGTATAGACAGATGTTAATCTATTTTCTCTGCTTAGTCTCTCCCTGAGAACCTGCAACCCACCTTTCTGTAAGAGCAAATTTAGCTTTCTGTCTTGATCTTGAGATGTGAAGGTGCTGCTAAGACTCAGTATTGCTAGTGCCCCGCTTACTAAACTGAGCGACGTTTGTTCCGCCCATTAAGACAGTTGTTCTGGTTTTTGTAAGGATGCAGTCCATTAGGTGGCTTGGGAGAGCAGGCGGGCTTGCCTTTTGGATCATAGAAATAAAGGAGTTTGGGGAGATTTTTTGGTGCAGAAATCCAAGTCAAGAAGGTATGCTATGATGTCCCATGCTGGTTAACGTGTCCCCAAAGCACAGGCAGATTTCATTAAGCCCAGATAAAACACGAGACTCCTCCACCGAGGAGAGGGTGTCTTCCTCCCCTGAACTAAACTGCTCTGCCCGTTTTGTCTGACGTGAAGTGAAGACACTTGCTACGTAACGTTTGGCCATTTTGCAATAATCTATGTTAGAAAAACCTATTTGATTTTGCAAATATGGTACATTAACTTGCTTGGAGTTGTGCGCCTTTTGTGTGTAAATTTAATTACGCGTCCTCTTTTAAGGGGAAGACATCAGCTGCCCTGTTTGTTGGTACTTCTTTTTTGATGTTATTTACTTCTTTACATTTGTCATCAATAAGCGTAACTTTTTAAAAATACTTTTGTCCCGACGTTGCAGTTGGGAAAAGAAATAACATGAGTAGCATTTAATGTACTTTCGGACTTATTTAATTCTCTGCGCACGTCCTGTGCTCCTTGGAAGTGGTGATACACTCATTCTTGTAAAACTATATGGTATTCTGTTTTAAAACAGGACTGAAAATTGCTTTTGACCTTCTAGATTAAACTTTCCAACTTGAACAATCCAAAACTTGGATGCATCTCATTTTTATGAGCCAAGTGATCTGAAGGCTATTAATCTGTAGGCTAATGTAGGCTATTAATCTGTAAACCCATAGATACCTAGACAGCTTCTAAGTATTCCGGAAGGAACACCCTCTGAAAATAGGAAAAATATAAACGTTATGTGGCGACATAGAAATACGAGCGTCATGTGTTTATGGATGGAAATGGATGTAGAAATGGATGTGTCATGTCATAGAAATGTAGATTCAGAATTAGTAAGAAGAAAGCTTTATTTGCAGTATTTTCTGATACACTGTTAAACATCCTCAAATAGGTTTTTCAATTAATAGTGTTTCATTTGATTTGCAACTTAATGATGGTCTGTGGTGCCAAATACACTATTAAAACTGCGGTCAAATAGGTAGGGAATCACTCGTTAGAACCGAATGAGATCTGAAAGCAACTGTTAAGAAGTGCGGTGGCGAAGTATAATGCAAGATACAGTAACGCCTGTCAGGAAGAAAATGATAGGGAAACCAAGACTGAGCATTTCTAATCTGTAAGTATTACAGATTAAACAGTATTGCAGTTTGTGCAGTGGTTTTTTCAGTCTTACTTGCTGTGATAATTAAGTCCAAGAAATGAGCAGTAGTATGCAAAAAAAAGCAATACCCACTTAAATTAGCCCAAAGCAGAGAAGCAACTTTGAGGAGTTTAAATTTACTCTACATCAACTGTAGAGTGTAGGAGTTCAAGAACTGTTGAAACGGTAGGATTTTTTTTGACTACTCTTGTATATGTTTATAATGCTCAAAAAGCAAAAGACCTTTTCATTTGTCTGGTGCCTATAACTAGATTTTGTAAAAGGCTGAAGCCTGGGTAGTATGAAACTGGTTTGGATTCTCTTTTGATTTGATTTTCATTGATGTAAATGAATACAAGATATTTGATTTATAGCTTCCTTTTATGAGTCAATCAGGACTAAATACAATCAATCTGGTGCTTCTCTTTTCTCTCTCGTCATTTATCTTATTTCCCACTGTATCTTCTCAAGCCTCACTATTTCACCATCTCTTCCTGCCTTCATTTCTGTCCCTTCCCTCTTATTCTGTGTCCTTCTCCCACACTTTAGCTTTTTCTCCTTCCTGTGTTGCCCTCCGCTGCTCCTTTCTCGCTCTCCAAGGCTTCTTGCACAGTGAGAGCCTGGGAGGATTTTTTCCCTGTTTTGTTATTGAGCAGTCTGTCGTAATCCTAGCTGTGAAGTACTTGAGGTCGACGTTTAGCCACAAGTTGGAACTTTTTCTTCACCTCAGGCAAATCATACGTATAATGAAGTAACAACTCTGATGTGAAGTATTTTGTCTGGGAAGCCAAGAGGAGGGGAAAAAAGGGGAAGAAACACGAAGTCAAGGCTACCCCGTCACTGTAACCTCGTCTCCGAGTGTTACCCTCGATTATACAACAGACGCGTGCTTGCCCTTCCGCAGCTCTGGGGGATGCCTTTGCGCGTAGCACTTTGGCTTAGTCTTTCCTGATTTATGAAGAGTGGTTTTTGTTGGCAGCTTTGAGAAGGCCCCAGAATTCCCAGATGTTCTCCTCTGCAGCTAGACCTGCTGAGCCCTGCGCAGGACCTTGTGTCTTGGCCGCTTTCTGTCAAACCTGATCACAGGAAACCTGGTTTCCCTACTTCGGCCTCCCACCAAAAGCTCTTGGAGGTGAAAAGGATGTGGCGATAGGGAAGTTACTAAATCAGTTGAATTCACTGGTTTCCCATTTTCGTTTACCAAGAGTGCGTCAAACCCTACTAGGGGCTGTCCGTTTCCCGTGGAAGAGTTTTATTCGTACTTGCCTTTACTTGTACGGGAAGGGTAGCGCAGCACTAAACTCGCACAGCTGTCCCAACTGCCCTCTAAGCGGTGGGGAGGGGGCCAAGCCCTTCCTGTAGGCTGGGGAGTTAAAACGTGGAGGTTTTGGGACCTCCTTACTGGCATATAACGAGGTTTTGATAGGCGCGTTTGGTGTTTTGACAGACCTTGGAGTAGGACTCTGTGCATGACAGCGTGTATATATACAACAGCCTTATTTCTAAAAATGGGAAGATGCTGTTGTGTCAGCTATAATGATCGAGTAACGCTGCAAACAAACCCCCCAAATTATAAAATTGTATTTAATTGATGGTGACCCTTGAAATGTATTTTAAGAAAATACACTGCAGTCCAACTATTTTGTTTTGTTTTTAAATAGCTTATTAATTTAGCTGTACTTAAATATTGCATAGCTTCTGGCTTTTAATAACGACATTAACATAACAGAGTAGCCTAAGTGAGGCATGAGTTTAAATGCACAGAGCATACTTCTGTAGCTTGAAATGCAAGTGCCCTCTCATGGCGTTTTTTTCAGTAATATCCTTTATATGACAGGATTAACATCTTTTTCTGGTTTCTTATTATTTTAGTATTATAACTTTTTTTATTCTTCCATGCCAGAGGGCTTATATTGAACTGGGTTCACTGCGGTCTTCTGACCGAAGTAGCTGCTTTCGTGTGCCTTATGGTTATTCCTTGTTTCGGACTGGGTAGGAAGGCAGCGCTTTGCTGTTTGAACTGCTGCCTGGCATAAATGTCAGAGGGGCCAAGAAGGGCAGCGTTGGTTCCCTGATGATTTGCACATTTAAGCAGCTTCTAATTCTGTTTTATCAGGGTAAATATACAGAGAGAGTCAGAAATTTTGTTGGTGTTGCTTTTGAGAATGAAGTGATTCAGTAAGAGGTCGTTGTGAAGTGGCAGCATTATCTGTATACTCAAATAACCTCCCCACCGAAATCAGAATAATTAGAATAAACTAAACAGATCGATAAATAAGAGATGGGTGTAAGCTCCCTTGTTTTCTTCCAACGGGAGAGAACAGCTGAAGTATCCCTGAAATCTGTTTATTCCTATACAGTGCCTATATAATGTGCTGGAGAAAAGTTTAGAAACAATGAGAATTAGTAATATAGAAAACTGATACAATCTGAAACTCAGTTAGGGTTATTTTTTGTGCTCTGTGCTGTCTTTGCACTGTCTGGTCGTTATTTTTATGACCCATATGTGAGCAGGTTAATACTTGCTAGGGCCGGTACTGTATTGATCTGAATCTTAGGTGGCACTGAATCTGAAGTGAATTTCAGTTTTCAAACAATAGGAATAAAACACACCAAAATGTAAAGGAAAAAAGGAAGCCTCTTGATGATTCATGCCCAGCCCCATAGACCCCAATTATACACCGAACTCTGTAGCATGGTCCTTCCTTTGCTATAGGCAACGGTTGCACTGCTCTCTCGACTGTTAAGAGAGGGACTTAAGGGCCTTCCGGGCTTATGTTGAAACAGGGAATCCAGGTAGCCTGAAAATGCTAGTTTTGCCTGAGAATTAGAAATATGGTTAGAATGAGCTAGTGCTAGTTTCTCTTGTTTTCATTCTTTTTCCTCATTAGTTCGTCTGCGATTATATTAAAGACATCTACTCATAAGCTCAAATATTGGCAACTGATCATCAACGTAGCTAGCACCTACTTAAAGCTGCTTTTAGCGACGCGTAGCATTGACGAGAGGCCGCAGCCCCTTTGCGCTGCATTCCCTCTCCTTGTAACTGGGAGAAGATTTGAGGAAAGGATTAAGGAACTGTAGCCTCCCATATCAGCGTCTCTCCATCGCTTCTGCCTAGGCTGCATCTCGCAGCAGATTCCAGAGCTGCGCTCCCAGTACCTGCCGCCCACGTTAGCAGCGCTTGCTCGGCAGAGACCTGGATGACTGCAGCTTCGGCAGCTGTCTGCAATTGTCTGGTAGACTGCAAAAGGTCCGGTGAGGAAATAGGTACCAAGTGTTTTCCAAACTGTAGAGGAATAGTTTTTCATAAATTTCTCTTAAAAAACCAGCAACAAGCAGATTAGAATAAAATCTTATGTGCAATGATATATAAGAATTATATAACTTTTATTATATCAGTACAATGCTCTACCACCTCCACCATGATTTCTATTTTAGGAATAAAAATGCTTGACATGCATTAATTGCTTATTTGTGGATATTACCACTTGAGGCTTACAGATAAGGGACTTGGTACCCAGACATTAATATGCACTATTGCCTATATCCAGAAATCAAACAGGGATAAAATCAAACAGAGCCAGGGATAAAAACCTTGTGCACCTATACCTATCCTTTCCCCTAACCATCGGACTGGCCTTCATCTTCTGCAATGCGCTGTCTCCCAAGGGTGGAGTAAGGACCTTAAGATCAAGTTGAAAAATGATGTTGATGTTACTAATCCTATGTCAATGGTAAGTGATGGGTAGGGCCGTCAAGTCGACGCAACTGCCTACCGGTCTTTGGGTTTCTTACACACAGGATGGAGAAGATCGACTCTGAATCATTGTTCCCCTTGTATAATTTTTTTGATGTCTGCTATTGCTGTCATTGCATCTACTTTGTAATTTGCTGATCCTTTTCTCATCTATCTTAATGGATGTGGAAGATGAGCAGTTCCAAAAGTACATATTTCAGAATAACAGGGCACCTTTCCAGGAAAGAAAATGTAAAAGCAATGTTGTCAGGGCAAATATTGATGTAAGTGCATCAAAGATATCAAATGATTGCTTGAATTATATAGCTGCCATCAGGGAGAGGATCTGGGCAGTAACTGAATGGGTGCTTTTACTTATTGGAAACGTTACAGTTGACTGGAGATCATGCTGAAGTATTTGTGTCTGGGTTATTGGAAGAATGCCATAGTTCAAGAAAATTAGGGACAGATGTTTCCCTTTTCAAGAAATAATATGCACGCCTCAACAACTACAAGCTTAGGAAACATTTTAAAATAAACGTATTGGAAATTTGTAATCTGTGTAGCGCTTCAAGACGCCTCTTCCTTGTTAGAACTCAGAAACAATGAAAACACAGACCAGATAAACTTACTTGATAGTACAGCATTTTCTTTTTATATTAATATTTTGCTGGCAGCGAGCAATACAGATGCTGATGGTTAGGATGCATTAGGAGGCACCTATGTAGCTAGGAATTTTGTTAGGATTGTTTCGGAGAGCTGGAGTCACACAGCTTGTAAATGAAAAATCAACCAACTCTCTAGAGGGTGATGCTCTCTTGAAATCTTCAATAGAGCCGTTACGCTGATCTTCTCATCTTTCGATTTCCAAAAGTAGGCTTATTTTCAGAATGTGTAAAAGCATGAAGAAGAGTCACTGACTAGGTAGATAGCTAGTTGGTCAGTGACACTGTGGTAAACTCATCTTTTAAGTTCTACTTTTGTTTAGGAAGATAGCTAAAGATGTCTTTTTAAGTAGTAACTGTGTTTTTCTTTTTTATGCTTCTTGTGATGAAGGTTTCAAGGCACTTGATAAATTTGAACTGTGTTTTATCAGTTAAAGGCGGCCATTTAAGGCCATTAAAGAATGCCATTTTCTACAGTTTGACATTAGTTTTTTGCATCCCTCTGATAATAATGAAGTTAAGTGTTGTTTGTTAGAAGCAGGCCTAATGTGCTTGCAGAATTTACCCAATGAGTTGGTGGTAGGGTCAGGAATATTTGAATTTCAAGTTATGGTTTAACCACGAGAGTTTTTTTTAATCCTTTGCAAATATATATGTCTCTAACGGAGGAGACATGCTCAAATACCTTATCTAAAAATTAGCAAACCAGAAGGAGGTTGAAAAAAATTAACTTGCTGAATGGATAGATCTGTGAATTACATTTTTGCTTGTCTCATTAGGTAGTGCCTATACTAATTTCTGCAAAAAAAAAAAAAGAAGTGTTGGTGAATAATTGGATAACATGCCTACAATATCTTCATGACCTCTACAAAGGTCAGCCTTTCTAAATAATAGCTATTAAAAACAAGAAGAACAATCCTGAGGCAAAATCCATTGCTACCAGGATTCTCTTCAATCCTCAGTGAAAGAAAGTTACAAATAGAGGCACATAACTCTTCATGCAAACCACACATCATATGCAAGAAACAAAACATCTGCTGGCGCACAGTGGTCCTTATCGCTCATGGGAAATCAGAGAGCTTTCAAAACAAGTGTTTAAGGGTAACTCTGAATTCGCAGCAGACGATGCCAATGGCAAAAAATTGAGCTGGTGCATTCAAGGGTTGACAGTCTTGCTCAGTAGCACAGACATCATTTTTCTTTTGAGAACGTCTTTTGGAAAGGATATGACAAAGTAAGGACAGTAAATTATGGATCAATAGTGTACAAGAGAAGGAGGGTGTACAGAGAAGGAGAAGAACAATAAAACACAAAGGTAGTAAAGGTCATAGGTATTCTTTGTTTCTTGAAAATGAGAGAGCGTATACAGAATTCTTTGTTTCATATCTGATCCAATATTGCTGTGAATTTTTACAGAAAAATGTCATCTGGTCTGTTGTTGATTGATGGCTCAGTTCTGTTGAGATCTGAGCTGTTTCTGCCTTTCCTGTGTGAATGATACAATATCTCATCCTCTTTTATGGCCACATACAGAATAATATTTTTATCGGTAACTCTGTTATTGCAGAGAGCAGTCTTTAAGAATCTTGGAGTTGTTATGTTCTGCAGGTCCAAGTCTACTTTGTCCAGTGTCTCATAACTAAAAATGATCAACACCAGATTTTGGGAAGGTTAAGACCCTCACGCCAGGCACCTAATCACTTTGACCTCATCAGGTCTTGTACTCCCAAATGGTTTTAACACTGCAAGAAATAACAGTGGTAGTCTTCCAAAATTAACCTAATTCTTGATATCCTTGTGAATCATATCAACAGTAATAGAAATCATAAAATATATAATGCTTAGCTCACCAATCCAGTTCCAGTCATAGTGGGTCTAAAAGGATTAGTGTTCCTGGCTGCAAGCTATTCAATAATTAAAGAATTAGATATTTAAAAATGATGAATAATTTTGTGTTGGCATGGCTTTCAACCGTAGTAGATGTTTTCCTGAGGATCCTGTTCTTGGGAGTTCCTCAGAATCTGAGGCATGAACAGCTGCCCGCCGGGCGTCAACAACAAATTGAGAAGAACGGGAGTTAGTTTGGTAAGAGAAGACGTCCGGTTCATTGTGCAGAGCTCTATTAGTAATCCAGACTGTGATGCTGATAAGAGAGGAGTGACTCGGACCCTAACTTTAGATCTAGGCTTCACCTGCCCGAAGCACGGGACTGCTCAGATTTGAGCTATTGGTTTGGCCCCACGTCCAACAAAACTGCTGTATCCTCCTGGCCGGTAGAAACCGGTTTTTGTCCAAGCAGCAATAAACACAGCTGATGATGAGGCACAATTTACAAAGTTCAGTTCATCTGTGTGTTTAGTGAACTAACTTAAACACTATTTTCACTTCAAATGTCTTGATATGTAACTGCTAAAAAGAAAATTTCTCAAGAGGAATGCTCTCTGTTTTTTTCTGTCTGTTTTTCTGTTAATTAGTACTCTTTGAGTATTGTATGCTCTCAGCTGAATAAAAGCTGATGATGATTGAGAGAAAAGCTATTTATAGAAAAGAGCTGAACCAAACTACAAGGTAGGTATTACAACATTACAGAAGACCTGAGCATGGGCCAAGGAATTTCTGTTCAAGATATTTCAAAGGAAGAGCTATTAATTTTATTTCGAATACTGATTGATAGGGAACCTGGGATATTGTGTTGGATCACACATCTACCATGAGGGTTATAACGTGTATGGAAAGCGATGAGAAGAACAGGGTTGATGATGTGCAAGCGCATATGCTGGCACAGCATGACGGCAGGTTTCATTGGAAGCATGAGATTGGGAGGACTATGTTAATAGCCGGAGTAAAGCTACATGCCAGTTATGCAGCTCATTTCTGCCTGACCTCATCTGTTTTGTGTGTTTTGTGTTCACTGACTATTTGCAATTATGTTTTAGAGAATTTAAGGTTATTATTGCTCATATTTCCATTTCCGTAAAGCCACATATCTTAGTTGTATGTGTGGAGCGATGTAGGACCACAAAGAACTTCAAGGAACAAAATAAGGAAAACATTTTAAAAAAAATGCTTCAGGAGAATGCTTGCCATTGTAAAACAATGTCATGATATCCAATAACGTCCACTTGAGAAGCTAGTGTTTAAATTCACAGCCTTTTCAGGATTAAGAAGCACAGGTGTATTGAGGGTGCCTGTAGCTTGCGCTCTGGGCAGCTGGTGCTTTTCCACATCACAGGAGAGGTCTCAGCTGCGCAGCCCTTCCGGTCACACTGAGCCCGTGTCTGTCTCAGTCTAAACGAAAGTGGTGAACACCAGTGGTGGCCCAGCAGCTTGCTTTCTGTAGAACATACAGAAAAGTTGCAATATCTAATCCTAAAGTAACACGACAAGCTGGATATCCAGTGGATGACGTTTTTAGGTGCTGAGAACCGGTTTTGATTTTTTTTTTTCTCGCTTTCCCTGGGAATCTGAAATCTGGTATTTTTTTTGGTGGGGAAGAGATGAAGCACAGGTGGGGCCGTTTGATGAAAAATCAGCTATTTGAACCTCACCAGACATACGGACTGTTTAAGCGCGTCCAGATAGATCTATACTAACTCTCAGGCATATACAAATCGTATTTTTGCTTTTGCTTGTTACATATATATGGTAAAATCAAACTTGAAAGAACTTTAATAAGATTACAGAGATGAGCCTTTGGAAGTTAAGAAATTCAGCATGAAAACTGCCTACCCATATGCATAGCGATACAATCTTGATCACAGACGGTCCTGGGGTTTTGGTTTCTTCTTCACGGGATCCCTGCCTTGCTGTCTACAGAATGAGTAGTGGCTATCTAATGAGCAGGATTTTTTTCCCCTTATTATTTTTCACTGTGTAGCCCCATGCCTTACTATATACCATTCAGACCAGGATTTGAGGATGAAGTTATTATTTTCTTCTTTGGCATTTCTACAGGACTCATCACTACAGTATTTCAGTGCTTCAGATGTTAATTGATTTTCATAACACCCTACTGAGAAGAAGAATTATTATTAGCCGGGGAAATGGAGCACAAGGAGATTGAGGTCAGAAGTGCTGCTAAGTTTCAGTGCCAAGTTTGAAGCACCTGTGACCTGATTTATTTTTTATTTTAGCGGTAGTCACATAAAACTTCCAAAGCAAACTCCGGCTCCCTTTAATTGCAACTGTAAGAAATTCTACATTTCTCTGTATTAAGTCCAGTGTTGCAATGCAGGCAGCTATGCAATAAAAGACACTCAGCTGAGCAGTTAGGACATTTTTTGTTTAAGAAACTTGCCTGTTTTCGCATGAGAACTTCTGAGCAGAGGCAAGGAGAGGATCTGTGTCTTAAAGGACAGCACTGCAATGTTGTGGGTCATGAGATTTTCCTTCCTTATACTGCACACTTCTGCTTCATGCCATGCTTATTTTCCAATTCTTGCAGCAAAGGAAACGAGGCACTACTTACAGGAGTCTCTTCTGCTGCGTAACCCTAATTCATCTCCAAAGTGGGTACGGTCAGGACAATAAATGAGCGGAGATCTTTTTTGGAGTGTGTGTGAAATGTTCTTAATTTAAAAAATAGTTCGTAATGTGCCTGCACAAAGGTTTCCCTGTAATTCTTGGGGGCCTGTGTAGCCTTAAACTTCTTTTAACATAGTTTTCTGTATTTGAAATCCCAAGAGTCCATCTTCTGACATCATATGCCCACATCCTAGACAGGTCGTGATGAGGTCCTTTCGTTGTCTTTTTTCATTGAAAACTAATAGTGACTTTTAGAAGAATGAAAATCTTCTGAAAACTAGTATTTGGCTAACCATAAACTGATCTGATGTGATACTCCTGGGAACAGGACTATAAACGAACTGTATTTGGAAAAAGGTGGAAATTGAACCAAAATATTTTTCGTATATTTTACAAGGTAGCTCTACGCTGATCTTCACTCTAGACTCGCTTATTATTTCTGTTAGAGCATGGGTTTATTGTATTTCAGATGAATGTTATCTTTTCAGAGCAAGTTTGTTCTCGTACCTTTTAGCCTTGGTTTTATTGTGGGATCATTTAATTGTTTTTCTCTAGTTTTTTAGAATCATCTATTCTTCATATAAGAAGACTCTACTTCTGACTCCTTTTAACTCAGAAAAAGTGAATTTGCATTTAGGCCTTTCCACAGAAATATTTTTTGGTCTTGCCTTGGATATCTGCTTTGTAAACTTTCATGCACTCAATTGTATACTGTACTCACAGGTGAAAAAAAAAGACAAAATACATGACCTCCCTTCTTGATAGAAAAAATATCTATGCACTGGACATGGTGACCTTTCTGCAACTTTCTTTAAAATGTCTAGATCTTTCCAAGTTTGTGCTGAAGAATTAATAGGAAAAATAGTAATATTGATTTCAGAAAATCTGACTTAAAGATGAAAGGGTATGAGAAAGCGAATTGTGTGTTTGAATGCAAGAAAAAGGAGAAAATTCTGAAAGAAAATACTGATTATTTCTCACTCACATTTTTGATGAAGATTTTCACTGGAGTCTTTAAGCTTTGCATTGTAAATAGTAAATAAATGTTTCAGATATTTTTTAGAACCACTTAAAATTAGAGAAAGGAAGGGTATTGTAACAGCATTCTTGAGGTTAATCCAGGTTCTAATACTTGTACTACAAATAACATTGTAGAACTCAGCATCACAACACGATTTTGAAAGCCTATACTGGAATTTTTTTTTTTTGGCTTATTTGTTTTTAGATTTCTCAGAGGCTGGATATCTTCAGAGTATGAGCTCTGGAGTGAGTTAATCCTACCTGAATCCCCTTCTAGGAATTGCCTCACATTGCTTGGGGGAGAACGTGCATGGAATAGGATGTTCCGTGTCCTAAGAAAGTCTTAAAGGGAAATTAGAAATCTTTATATGGCAGTCCATAACTCTCTTCACAAGTCTAGTCCAAGCACTTTTTTGACATAATTGACAGCTCTTCTACAAAGTATTCCAGATTAATGAGAGAAGGGAAGGACCTTTAAGCTCCCGTCTTTTTTATCCTTCCCAAACCAGCTGATATGGCACGTGCCTCTGCAGCACGTACTTCAGTCCTGAGTGTATAGCCCTCTCGTTCAGACTGGGACTGATTTTTTCCCAGATAACTATTACTTTTGTTCCCAGCTAAGGAACAGAGACCAGAGCAATGCAACCAGGTGCCTACTACTATTATTAAAAGTAAAGTTTAATTATTACTGGAAGTTATGCCTTGTTGTTTTTCCTGAGAAGTTCTTCAATGCCAGTAGGAGGAAACCTTTAAATCCTTGCATGTTCTTCCAAAACGGTCTCTCATTGTATTTGCTAATAATAGTCCTCCTGAACTTTTACAGTGATCTTGCAGAAGTCAAGGGTTTAGAGCTGTGTCGACTGTTCTTCCTGAAGCATTTCTAACGTAGATCTGTTTTCAGGTTGAATTTGTGGAGTGTTGACATGAGGTCACTAAATTGTAGTCTTTGATATGAGTCCAGAAGCTACAGTCATTGTTGAACTGCGTTCCTACTTGGCCTGCTTTTATCAGTTGGGGTCGGAAACTTAACAGAGTTTTAAACGGACTCAGTAGCTGCACTCTACCCCTAGATCTTAAATTGCGTTTAAGGCATTTCATAATATATAACAAAATTGTTGGATCAGTCTAAGAGAGGAGTACTGCAGTTATTTAGCTTCTCTTATGTTTGAAAGCCATGTAAATGCAAATGCTCATTAAAGAAGTCTGGTTAGCAAACTACTCATTATTTGGATTTTTATTCTTTGTTTTGTTGCATGCGGTTCAGACTGCGTGGCTAGTTTCAGTTGTTAGTCGTTACATGATGCTTAGGTATCCTGAAAATTGTGTTGGTAACCTGAGGAAAGGATTCAGCACAACAGCATGTTTGTTTTCTCCATCAGTACCAGGCAGTCTAATAAAAAATACCACTCTCTTTGCAAGCTTTGCTTTCCTTAGCACTCTCACTTCTCTCAGCGTTCTCGAGCAAAGGCAAAGCAACAGCTAAGATCAGTGAAAATTAGGACATCGTTAATGAGCATTCATGGTAAAGATTCATAAGGCATGAACTTTAGGGAGAAATTTGAAAAAGAAGGAAGAAGAAAAGTTCCATGTGCAAGAATTGGAAGTTTGTGCCAAATACAGAGTGGGATGTGGAGGAAATAGGAAGCAATGGTTTAATAGGGAGGGTTGAAAATCAAAGGAAGTGAGAATGGAGATGAGTATTGAAGATAACCAGATTTAAAAAAAAATAATCTTTTTTCTTTCTTTCTTTCTTTTTTTTTTTACTTATCTGTGCTACTTGACTGAATGCTGTTAGAAAACATTTTAATTTAAAGCTATATTTATGCTTGTTGCAAGCACAGCTATTTTCTTTGCTGCTGCTGAAGTGAATGGAGAAATATGAAAGCATCATTTTGCTCTTTTGGATTTTCATTTCTGGGGGTAGGCTAATACAGAGCAAGGGGGAGCTCTCGTGGGCGTTAGTTATGGCTAGTCCCCAAAGGAAATTGCAGCTGGGGATTGCTGGGGGCTCTGCCTAAGCCCCCGCCGGCAGCTGCGGCACTGTGTAGCGTAGGTTCACTATAGAGGCTTTACGGGATTAAGAAACCCCCTAAATTTGGGAGATTGCCTGGTAATGGACTGCAGCGTGTTTAAAGATGTTTCTTATGGATGCTTCTGGGTTACAAACTCTGCAATCTGAGGGTTCAATATAACAAAAACATATGCGTTGTTTTCAAGGCAAAAGTACTTATAAAGGATTTATTTTCTGTTTTAAGTCACACGTGAGGATTCTGTTGTTTTTTCCTGTAGGATTACAAAAGTAAGAGAGAAAAGCAGTGTCTGACATTTATCAACCTAAAGATAACTATCTCTCACTGAGAGTAATTGTAACCTAAAGAGAATTGAGTTGTCTTTGTAGTTGTAACCCTGACGCTTTGTTACCACTTCCTGATGCACAGAGGAGGATTTCCCAGGTCTGATTGCAATGATTTCCAATCTTTTTATAAAAATACAATCTTCTAAGCAATTTCTTCCTTACATACAGAGCTAGGTACGTCTAGGCAACAATTTAGTTGCCTGAGCATTGGCATCCAGTGTCATTTTAAATGTCTTTGCATATGCAGATCATCCACATGTAGCTTGCAGAGATGATGCAGCACTTAGAGGAGACTCGTGTCCTTCTGCAGTAGCAGCTGCTTGCCGGGCAAGGGTACCTCAGCGCTTCTAAAAATGGCTTTCAGCACCCCTATTTAGGCACCTGAACTTATCTCTGATTGCTAGTCAATGTGAGAACGTAACTGAGTTGAAGATGTTCTGGTAGCAAGGAAAGCATACAGGATTTGTCTGACAGCATAATGCTTTTTTTTTCTTCTATTTTTGTTCTTTTAGGGACCACTCAAGGGTAAACTTTGAACGTTTCCAAGTAATAGTTCTAATTTGTAATCAACACTATTTTTCTGGTAGATTGATATATGTTGAAAATTAGTACCTCTGAGGTTATGAGAAAGGTAGAGTCTAATTTTCTTTTCTTTTTTTACGTTCAGAGAAATACAGTAAGCCTATGTTCTGTAGGGAAAAAGCAACTGCGATTAAACAGCTATTCATTTCCTATGAGTTTTAAAGTTGGACTGTGAGCCTGAAGGACAGAAAACATGCCACGTTGCTCTTGTTAAACAGTCACATTATTACTGCAGTTGAGCCTAGAGTTTCTTCAGTTTCTTCTCAAGTGCATTTTTGGAGGATGAGTCAGTAAAGCAGTTATCTAATGGATCCGTGTTGACTGCACGTAGAATTTTGTATTCTTGGTGTTTAATTATGCTGTTTCCGAGCTAATACTTTGGAGTTTTTTTCTCCTTTTTGCAGGATTCTGCTCAAGAGAGCGTCATTACCCGAGATATTCATCGTACGTTTCCAGCACATGATTATTTCAAAGATACAGAAGGAGACGGTCAGGAATCTCTATACAAAATCTGTAAGGTACAGTCAGTACTCTGAATTTTAAAGTGTTCCATATTTTCCTATGACTGTCTTTTCTCCTGGTAAACCTGTTCTGATCCAAAACACTAATCAGTAGGATTTTAAAGCTTTATTTAGACTGGACACGAAGACCATATTGTTGCTGCAGTACTAAATATACTGAAGTAGTTTTTGCAACTTCCCATTTTTCATATCTCCTAAGATGCATATGAGAAGTTAGCTGTACTAACCGGGGGGTTTGGTGTCAGAGGTCTGTTTCAGTAGGTGTGTGGAGCTGCTGAACTCTCTTTGCTTTTGCTGGTAGAGGGTTCGGAGGAAAAGCAGTTCCCGGAGCTACTCTACAATCAGGTTAAGAAAGACCCTCTGTGAGATAATTACCTAGAGAACACATTAACTGACCTTTTCAAAATAGATATATATAACTTGCCAATTGTAGCTTGCAAATCACCTCTGATGAAGAAATATCTATAATTTTTCCAGTTTACATGTTGCTAAGGAGAGAGCCAGAAAGAACGTTGCAGCTAGATGCAGGATTCCGTTGTTGTCAGTTGTAGGGGTTGTTTTGTGGTTTTGGCCATCAGTTCTCCTCTTCTCTCTTTTTTTTTTTTTTTTTTTTAACATGTAGAATAAATGAGTGCCTTAGACAAAGCCGTTTCCACTTCTCTTCCTTTTCCTTATTACTCTGTTTCCTCCTCCAGCTGGTTAACAGACAGGCGTCTGTGAGATGGAATTGTCAGTAACGAGCAGAAAAGCCAGAAGAGTTCAGTAAACAGCGTCCTGCCTATGTGCTGTGCTGATACAGTCTGTTCAAACAGTAATCGGGCAACTGTTAAATATGGCTGCTTTAGGTAGATATACTGGGATTCATTGTCCTGGGTAATTCACATTAAAAAGTAAACAAAACCTAAAGGAGCAGAGAGGACTTTGGACCGGTTGCATTAATTTCACACTGATCTTGGCATACTAAAGGTGTTCTCGAGGGCTATGAGAAAACTATTCCTCTGTCACTCTTTAACAAGAATAAGTAGGACAATGCAGGTAATTGTTGGCTTGTCAGTTTGATATCAGTTAAGTGAAAAATGATGGAATGGCATTCAGCGTTATCAAGGATTAAATGCAAGAAGTATATTATAATGAATGCCTATGGGTTTATTGAAAATAGATTTTGACAAGCTAATTAAAAAAAAAGAAAATACAGGTTTGGTTGGTGAAAGTAATTCTATTGAAATTCTGTAGATCATTTAGTCCGATGCCATGCAAGAATTGTAAATGCTAGACAAGTCAGAACACGCACAAGCTGCACATTAAAGAACTAAAAGGGGACTAGCCAGAAGATCTCTAATTATTAGCATCGGTAAATGTATTTTAAACACAATGTCATGAAGCTCACTTGTTTATTTGGTGCATTTATTAGTCACCTAACAGAAAACAAAAAAATAAATTTCTGATAAAGATTTATAGGTGACACAGAGAAGGGGGAATGGTAAATAACAAAAAGTGCAAAAGGGTGTATAAATAGATGAATCTTGTGTAGGAACAGATTGACTTGAGTACCTCAGTATTTTATAGCTGCAGCAGCAGCTGCTCTTGATTTTGATTGCTGTGTCTAGAATTAAAGAAGATGATTTCTAACCTGGAAAGAATCTGTAGAAGTTCTATGATTTGAGAACATACTTGAGAATGAGAAACTCGAGCAGCTCAGTCTATTTTCTTTAATAAAGAGAAGAAGATAAAGGCATGAATCTCATCTGACTAGGAGTGACTTAGAAGAATTTTCTCTCTAGCAGGCAGCTTGAGAGAGGCAGAGATTTCAGTTCTTCCTGAATTTTCTGTAGTAAAGCAGAAGAATTTCATTTGTTTTCCAAAGTTGGGAGCTCTCCCCACTCTCAGGGCCTCTCCTTCTGCAGACGAAGGACCTGCGGATCTCAGACCTCTCATCCTCACGTTTCTTGAATGGTCTAGATCCCAACTTAACGGTGTGTATCACAAGTTTAGGAATGCTTTTCCCTCCAAGTATTTTATATTTATCAGCAGTTAAATCACCTCTGCCATTTTGCCGCTTTCTCTCGATATGGAAAGGTCTTGCATAACGTCTGTGCAGTCAGCCTTTGATATACTACTCCGAACAGCTTTGCATCCTCAGCAGACTTTGTTACCTTGCTATTTTTCTGAGATTTGTGTGTGATTTGTGGATATTTTCCACAGTACCAGTCCCAGCATATCTTTCTGTAAGATTCTGAGAGTGACCTCACCCTCATTTTGTGGATGAAAACTGACTGTTTATTCCTGCTTTTGGTTTCTCTCCTTTAATAAATTATTTGAATGCAGATGAGGACCTTGTCCTATGATGGCTTAGTTTCCTTAAAAGTCTTTGCACAGGGATCTTGTTGAAGGTTTTTTTAAAAATCTGAGTATACTGACTGTATGGACTGGGTCTTTTTTTTTTTTTTTTATGTGCTTCTTCAGAGAAGGGTTGGTGGAGCATTGCTTCCTTGTACAACAGCCATGCTGAATCTTCCACATCATATTATTCAAGGGCTTACTGATTTTATTCTTGATGGTTTCTTCCTACTTGCCCAGCTGGACATCAGACTTAACTTTCTTGTAGCTTTCTAGGTAGCCCCTTTTCCTCCATCCTTGCACTGTTTTCCTAAATGGTCATGGCTGTGGTCTACAAATGACCTGTCTGTGGCTAACTGGGCCTTGAGTTTGTGATATACTTGGGGAGTTTTAAAGACAGGTTGTTAAAAACTGGTTAATTTGTTTAGAAGCTTGTTGTTTCAGTGGAAGAAAATGTGTGTCGAAAGTAACATTGTGACGGCTTTCTATTAGTAGCACAGCTTTTGACAGAGGTACTGGGTGTTGATGCTCTTCTTCTAACATGAAAACGAGATATTTGAAGAATGGGATTATTGAATAAGGCTAGAAAAAGCCTGTCCCAAAGTAGGAGGCTAAAAAGCTGGAGAGCGGTTTCTCCATGCCCCGCTGCAATGAGAGGTGATCGGAGCTGTCAGATATAAAGGAAAACCGTTGAAAGCTGCCCGCCTCACTTCAGCAGGTCTGTCAGCTTTTGTGCCTTCTCTTCATCTCTTCTTCAGAACAGTAGGGAACCGGCAAGGCTTGAAACTTTTTCTGTTGCAGAACCTTTGTGTGACAAAGTATCTAAAAATAAACTTTGAAGGCTGACAATGGGGATGAGCAATGAAAAGAAAGAGCTAGCAGCTCCAGCTTCTAGATTTGCAGTTTCACCTGAGGCCATCAGATAAGCCAGGTTTGTAGGGAGGAAACATCTTCGGAAAATACTTCTGTTTCCTGGGCCCTTTCTGAGTAAATACTGTGCAAATTCTAGGTAGATTTGTAGAGTTCATTCTCTGAGTTGTGGTGAATAATAGAAGAATACTCTTGACCTACTTCCATGCTTACATATGTAGTTAACAGCTCTATGCTTCAGGGAATCAAAGCACTTGGCAGAAATAGTCCTCTCGACTGCTTGGAGCGTCTGCCGTGCACAATTTAACGTGACATGCGTTTTCTCTAATTTTCTGATTAAAGTAACTCCTATTTGACAAACAACCCCCGTGTCTTTAATAAGAGAAACAGAGTATGTTGCGGAGAAATCAATCAGTTTATCTAGGTTAATAACCTTATTGGGCAAACTGCATAAATAGATGCAACACTTGCCTGTTTTTGTGAAAATAGTTGAATTTTATCTCAGAGATGCGAGGCTGGTCTTAGTGTTTTCCTGTGTAAGAGGCTCTGTGGAAGGGTGTGAATCATCTGTACCTTATAAGAGGTATTTGGTTACTGAATACTTGTCTCCTTGGTTTATCAAATATGTAGCTTATTGCTAATCCCAGCCATACTTGCCTGAAAGTTTTATGTGCGGGATCAAAACGATAGCCGGTTTACCGTGACGCCAAGCGCTTTGTTTTAGTAGTTGTCCCAGTCTGTTTGTTTGTCGGTATCCAGATAGTAGAGGGAATGATGAACTGTTTTTCTAGCAAAACTAACACTGAATGGCATCCATTATGGTTTTTGGCTTTCTTAGCTGTAGAGGATATAATTGAAATGTGAACAATGTCTTTGTGGAGTTGCTCTTTTGTGGCCAGGGTAGCCCTTTATGCCACGATAAGCTAGGTCTGATGGATTGCTCTTGGGCTCATCCTTCAGCGTGGCCAACCTGCAGCTTAAAGCTGCCCTGTAAGTTGTTCATATTTCATCTTCTTTTTCAATTTTACTTCATTGCAGCATCTTTGGTTTTTTCCCCCAAATGATCACTTTTTCTCCATGCACGTATTCTTCTACCTTTCTCAGTCTTTTCTTAGTATCTTCTAAAATTTCCCAGTAGGGAGTTGCTGCCTTTGTCCACTTTGGTTTAATTACTTGTCAAAGGGCAGGTCTGTTGCTTTCCTGTAGCAGTCTATTACCAGTTTTGGGATAGGCAAGGGCCATAAACAGAATCAGTTAAGAATGATTTTTCATCTATTTTTAGTTGTTTATTTTCTGCACTCCTGCACTGAAGAGCAGTTTCAGTAAATATCGGTGTCTTGTTTCATGCAAAGGATTTTTAATGTTATCTTGTCGTCTTCAATTTCCATATTAATAAGGTTCCTTCTCTGTGCATCTGTACTCAGCAAGGAAGCAGTAGGACCGTTCTTGCATGTGGATTTTCTGCTGAGACTGTACTAGTAAAAAGGTCAGGATTGTGAATCTTGAATGCTGGAAAGGGAGTAAAAGCTTTATTATGTTACGTGGCCTGCCTGAAACGAGTGTGGAGACTTCTTCATTCTCTGGGCCCTTATTGTGCTTACGCTTCTGCAAGAGGCCTGTTGTATAAAATATAGATGTCTCTCTGTGATACTCCATCAATGAGTAAATAATTTTTAAAGATATGGTTTCGGTTAACACAGAAGATTTTATAGAATGCGATGCATCCAAAATGCTGCAGTCATAGGAATATTATTACTCTTAGCCTGTTCGCCTTACACTGAATTTAGGTATGGAGTTTCAGATAATGCTATCACTACAATTTTTCAGAGACCAGGTGTATCGTAAAATACCTTGTTGCATGAGAAATCCACATCAGAGATTGGGTGTTTTCTTGAGACAGTCACATGGAGGACTGAAGAAACTCATGTATGTACAGTGTGAGAAATCACCTGGCTCACCAAAAATAGAAAATTAACTCAGAACCAACTCACAGAGCGATGATGCCGTTCAGATACAATGGAGGTCTTTTAACTCTATTACAGTAGAACAATGTTGAACATCAAACGTTGTGTATGTTCCCTAAATCGTGACCATCATTATGGTGATGACAAAAAAAAAAAAAAAAAGTAATGAGAGCAAATTGGGATTGTAATAATCCTAAAAATTGCATTCAATTCCTACTATATTTTCCTTTTTTCTGGGACATAGTTGCTGGATATCTAGTGTGACTGTTACTAAGCATCTTGCCAGTGTGCCTGTCGCTCTTGCAGAGAAGTGAGAGCTTCCTGTGCCAGAAAACATAATTCCAGACAAGAGCGAGACTGTTATTGCAGCTGAGAGATTGAGATCCGTAGAGCCTCTGCCTGTACCTTTTCCTCTGCATTGCTGCGAAACGGGGGGGGGAAAGTGGAAGCTGTGGCAAACGAGAGAAAGTCCTTTCGTAAGGCAGACGCTATGGAAATGTTCTTGATGAGCACTGTTTAGTTTGTAATGTAATAGTAATTAACGTGATTCAGGTACTGATATTTGCTAGTTAGTGTTTTGCGTTTTGCTGTTTCAGGTACGTTTGAACCTTCAGCAAGCACAAGCAGTGGATTTCCATGCTCTTGAGGATGCGAAAAAATGAAAAACAGTTTGTTTTGGAATTTGAGGTGCACTCCTTGCTCTTCATTTTTAAAAATTAGTAGGGACTCATGCAGAGTAGTTACAGAAATCCCAAACCCAAGATTTTAAACTCAAGTCAGCAACCTTTCTATTTATCTTTTAAATGGTACTTATTTGGATTTCATACCTACAGAAGATGATGATCTCAGTTGATTTTCCTCCGTCGGTTTTTTTAAAGAAGAGTTTCTCCTTGTCTCTGGAGTCTTCACTCACAGCAGGCAGCTCGGTACCATTAGCTTTTTTTGAGGAGATTCTTGCTTCTGAAGTATTCACTTTCTGATGATGTTGTACTAATGACTGCACAGTACTTCATCTCTTCCAGCAGACAGACAGCTATTAAAAAGGCGTTTTAATTCTGTAGACGAGTTCACCACTTAGTTAAAATGAGTTAAAGTAGATTTTAAGTAAGAATCTTTAATAAATCCCGTTTATGAGGGAGAATATTTAAAATCTTATTTATTTGGAGCATTGTAATTGGAGATTCCCGAGGCGTATAAGTAAATAATAATTTGAAAGTTTGCAACATTCGTTGCAGGTTGTCCTGGGAAAAATCCCGCTCTCTTGAAATTAAAAAGTAAAGGCACATTGACTTCTTTGGAAATACGAGATTTGGGGTTTTGGTTTGTTTTCATATTTCAAAATATGGAAAACCAAAATTAGTGTCCCTGAATCCCTTAAAAGGATAAATCTTAAATGATTCATCTCAACTCTTACGTTGATACTGTGATGTTATGGTGGTATAGGCAGCATCCTTATTAATTGTTAATTAAATTATATGTTCAGCAATATCAAGTACCTTAGGTTACTTATAACTAAACAAGTATAATTGGAAGTGTAGCATACATGAAGCTTCAGAAGTCTTTGGGCAAATAGACCCAAATTATAGAGATTCTAAAGGCTTCATTTTAAAAGCCTTGAATTGCCAAGATTATGATGCTTGGGCTTAAGAGCAGAAGATTTTTTTCAGTTTGATCTAATTCTCATGCTGAAATGAAGTTAGTGTCTAAATACCTGATAAAATACATCTGCTGGTGAAGATAAGATTTTGGGGGAGCGATCTGGTGGAAATAATTTTAAAAATCGAAGTAGATCAAACGGATTGATTTTTTTGTTTCCATAGTTGTCAATTTCTTCAAAGATTTGTTAATGATGACTTCCTTTTACTGCGAGATTTTTCTCTTATATTTCTTATGTATCTCTGTGTCCACTAAGTTGCTTTTTTCGTTTTTGTTCTTGACCAATTTATCCCGTACTTACTGATGTTTAGTTCCACGGATCACCTCTTTTTAAAAACTAGTGTCACATTTGTCGTCTACTCTTCTGGTTTAACCGACCATTCAGTGGTTTGCCTGTTTATAATCATTTTCCTTTCAAGCTTTTTGTGCAAATATTGTCTCTTCTTAGTAAACTTTTAGTGTTTGCTTTCTTCGTTTTAATTGCTGATCTCTTTCTCTACACTCCAGCTGAGACAGACCCTTCACCACCTTCCTTACCCGCAAGCGTTCCAGCAGGCGGAAAAACCTCCTTAATTCTGCAATAAAACAAACACAGAAGTCATGTGGCTTTTCTTGCTCTAGCTTACATACTACTTTGCACCTTAATCATATATTTTTCAAATAGAGACCTGGGCTTCCTGCTCTGGATATGTTTGAAAATAGATTTATTCCTTGTTTTAATGTGCTGAGGAAGTTATTCAGGAGAACGTTTCTTGGTCTGCCTTAATGTTTTTGTATTTAACATGCAGAGTTTGGGTTCGGGTGATGTTTCTTTATTTCCCTATTTTCCTTCTTTGGCCACAATTTCAGCCTGTTTCTCAACTTCAGAGGGAATATCTTTTAACTTCTGGAGCTTTCTTTATCTTACTTATCCATGTCTGTTTTGAATTTGTTTCCTTCAATATGGTGATTTTTAAATACTTATTTTAAAACATGCTTGGATTAATTTGTTGTTGTTGTTAGCAGATTATTAACGTTAATAATATTTATTAGTGTTAATAATATTTATCCCAACAGAGAGAGCCCACGCATAGGCTGATCATTTCCTATTAATTTTACAACTTGGATTTTTTTTAGAAAAATGAAAGTGTTTTTATCTAGTATGAAAAAATTATCAGTGAAATTTGTTATTTGTAATTTTGCATATCTGTTTCTAAATAGAGCTGGCCTATGAAAAGCAGAAATAAAGCATGTTTTTGGAATATTAAAAAAATAAAGTGTTAGGTATCCATATACCGGCAGATTTCTGGACACACAGAGATAAAGAAAAGTATTCTTCCTTAACTACTTCTGCTTTTTTTTTTTCCCTTTTTTAAACTAACTAACTATAATTATTAACTAGTAGTGGTAGTAATTAGACAAGTGCAGTATTAATTTAAAAGCTGAAAGTAAACTTCTGTTCATTTAATACAGGTAAAAAGAATAATTTTAAATGCTCCTTTTTTCAAGGCAGCATCCGTTTTTCAGGTTCAGAGTTTTTGCGCCTGCCGCGTTTTTCTTTCTTTCGTGGCTGGAGCTGGTTAAGCAAGTAAGCGGGCTGGAAATTGCGTCCTTAAAAACTTTTTTTTTTCCCCATTAATTTGTGAGGCTAGTTTTCTTATCTTTACTTGACCAATGACAACAGGAAACGTTTGTGGACCGTTGGGGCCTCTACCTACGGTGTTCGGAAGGAGCGGTGAGCGATACGGACAGGGGGGCCGGTGGCTGGAAGTCACCGGCTCGTTTCCAAACGCGTTAGGAGACACGGCTTTGCAAGCGGTGCCCCTTCGAGGAGCGGGCGCCTCATGTGCTTTGCAGAACTCGCCTAGAATCCCGGCCAAGTTCTCTCTGAGTTTTCCTCTCTTCGTGCCTCTCGGTGGGGAGGAGAAAGGAGAGGCGCTCTGCGGCTCTCGGGCCTCCGTCTCAGCGCCGCTGGCAGCCGTGCTGGTGCCGCTGCCCGGAGAGGGGTCGCGTGGCTTTGGAGGCCGAGTGTGTCACTTTTGAAGAGGCAGCTGAGCCGCCTTCTGAAACGCTGTGTGGTAGACGTGCGTGGTTTTGATTTCACGTGTGCGGAATGAAAACCAGAGGGCATGAATGAGACTGAAGCCTTTTCTTACAGTTAATACTTAAAACAGTGATTCCCCCCCCCCCGCCGTGGCTGGGTTGCTTCTGATAGCATAAAAAGATAAAATACATGTTTTCAGCTCATACTCGTCTTTTAAGAAAGCCACGGGGCGCAGAGGTGCGACAGCAGGAGCCGGCCTTGGCGCGACGCACGCGGCGGTGGCGGCGCCTCCGCCGCCCCGGCCTCGCTGACGACGAGTCTGCTTTTGGGATCCCGCCGCCGTGGCCCCCGGGGTTTTACACGCGGTAGCGCTCTTGGGGAAGGGGGTTCCTGAGCGTACCCGCTCTTGTTTGTCCCCGACCCGGCAGTTCGTCCCTTAAGCAAGCTCCCAGCGTTGGTGGCAGCGAAGAGGTGGAAGCGGCAGGTAGGCACAGCCGTCAGCCTGGAGCGGTCCTGGGCGTCCGGGGGCCTCGTGCTGCCTGTAGCCCCCACCTTGCGCTTTCGTTTTCCCTGGCTGGAGCCTCAATACCTTCCTTGTGCTCCGGGTCCCTTGTCAGTCCTGCGGCTGCTGAGGCTTCCTCAAGTCTCCTCAGGCTCCTGCCCTCCTCCGGCAGCTCTTTGGAAGCGGTGTCTGTCTGCTTGTCTCTCGAGAGCGAGGGGCAAGCCGTGTGTGGTAATTTTCATTTTGGTTGTTGTTTTTTAACAGTAACAAAAAGGTAACCTGAATACGTGTCTTAAAGCAGAACGAACAGAAGGTTGAAAGGTGCATGGTTGAGTTTATTCTGCTGAGCAGGGACTCGGCTTTCGAAAGCTTGGGGACGCTTTTTCCCCTCAGTAAAGATTCGTGGTAGTATGGCAACCTTGCCGTATGAAGCTGAGTCCTACTCGTTCCTCAGCATAATAAGGACATGGAGAAGTTATTTCTGGTGAAGTTTTCAGCCTAGAATAATCCACAGTGGCTTCCTAACCAGCATCCCCAGGTCCTGTTCTTAAGCGGCGTAAGAGTTTCCGAAAACCAACAAACAAGCGCTCTCCCCAGAGCGCAAACTAGCCTCGTTCTGCAGGCCAACTTGTTGCAGCGTTATCGTTATATCAGTACCGCCTTCAGCAGAATTGCCCCGGGTTTGACTGAAGGGAAGTTGCATCCAAATCTTTTCATGATGGAAAAAAAAATTACAAATATGATGTGTGTGGAAGATAGAGGGTGAACTGTGCATCCTGAAAGCCCGCTCAAGAATGGTTACAATTTCATTCCCTTTTATCTTCTCAGCCCTGCAGTAATACGTATTCTCAATATCTCATTGATTAAAATGCCTTTTGGTAATGCGTACATAGATTTTAAACGTTCGATGACTTTTGTTTTTTGCAGGCCTACTCTGTCTATGATGAAGACATTGGCTACTGTCAGGGACAGTCTTTCCTCGCAGCTGTGCTGCTGCTTCATGTGAGTTGATTTCCAAACGAAAGCTTTGACATTCTGAAGCCAAAGCTGCTTTAGAAACAGTAGTACTGTAACATACTGTTTGACAGGTATTAACTGTTGTTCATTGGTCTGTATTCATTTTCCTTTCATTGCTTGTTGGCAAATAGTGTATGAATGGTTTCTGTCTTTATGAATGTGTATTTTATCTATCTAGGCGAAATCCATTAATTCAAGAATAATTAAGGTTTTTAGTAAATGAAAGTAATGCATCTTCTAGCATTTTAACTTCTGACAAAAGAAGTTATCTTTTTTTAAATTATCAAGTCCTTTTGTACCCAAACCTGAAATGGATTTGTTATATATGAATATTTTCTTTCCATTTGATTCTCATTCAGGTAGACTGTGATTCCATTTATGGGGAATTCAACTTTGGGGAATAATCTCAGGGCAGCTAACTGGAGCAAAGCCTCATTAATTTTCAGTGAGACTTTTTCCCCTAAGGACATTTTATAATATCTTTTGAATGCAAACTGAACATGAATTCAACACCTTTTCATTCATTCTAGCCAGTAACAGGAAACTGTATAAACTTTGATCTTTCACTTCATACATATATATATATACACACACCTCAAGCATATACACACAGGCACACACACACACGGGTGAGTGTGTATAGATAGATAAATTTACAATTTTTATATTTGCAAGCTGCTTGAATTCCATGATCTATCAGTGGATGAGCAGTAGATTTAAGTAGTATGAGTATTTTAAAGAACATAAGGAAAAAAAAAACCCAAATGCAAATCCCAACCACTATTTATGCTGTTGACTACTTTCTCTGTATAAATCTCATGATTAATAAGTTATTAATCATGATTGGAATCATTTCATATTACAGTTCTGTATAAGGTTGTTGGGGGTATATATATTACATACATGGTTCCCAAGAAATCAAATTCAGTTTATTTTAACTCTAAGTCATAATTCCTAAGGAGATCTGTGACTGCTTTAAGATTTAAGGAGCACGTTACCCAATAAAAGTGTTACAGGGAAGCTTTAGATTCTTCACGATAAATGTGAAATTAGTCATATTACAAACCTACGTGCAGTGAAAATGAACTTATCTATCTCTTTTTTTGCAATTCGGTTATTACCTAAAGAAGGATTTATAATTTCCACTTGAAAAGTAAGCCATTTTCAGAGCCTAATGTGCTGAGAAATGAGTGAGTGTCACATTCTTAACATTTGACTGATACTTTGGCTCCTCTCGTTTAGCTATATGCTGTCATTACTATAGGGGATCACCTCCATTTCTGGTGTTTCTGGAGTGAAAAGAAATTGCCCTGTACATAAGGAATGTGAAATGGCAATTGCACTCATTTTAATACACCCTTTATAATTTATAATTTCCTTTCCTAATAGGATATTAAACTGAAATAATCAGAGAAAGAGGGGAAGGGAAGCAGTTTCTCTTATGTAAATTTGGAGCTTCCCAGTGTCCTCAAACTCTTGTTTTTCTCAAATTCTCCAGCCAATCTGTATCTGTGAATGCTTATGGGGCTTCTAACTCTTCTGTCTTTGCATGGATTCTAAACCCCTTCCCTTCCCATTTTTCTGGGACAGGATGTCCTTTCTTTCCGATGTAGATATCTTTCACGAAAGGTTCAGTAGCCTGAACCTCTGTCCTGGCTCTGTGTTTTTGCTGCTTTGATGAAATTCCCATCCAAGACGAGCAAGTACTTGCTAATCATTGGGGGCTAGTGTTGCCAACTCTCGTAGTTTTTCCGTAACTCTTACAATACTTGACTTTTTTCCCCCTATTGTCTAGATAGTTGACTTCTTGCTATGTGAAAAACTAAAATTTCATTAAAAAATGGTAAATTTCAGGCTTTTGTAATTTCAAAAAAAGATATGAGGGGCAAATATTTCAAAGCTAAAAATCAGAATGGGAATGCCAAAGACGTGTTTTGTTAAAAAAAAAAAAGAAAAAAAAAAGAAAAAAAAAAAGAAAAAGAAATCTTCTGGATGCCTGACTTACCATTTTGCATTCTTGAGATTGACAATACTGGAGATCATCCATCCATGGCAAGTGAGGATCCATGGCCTCTGCCTGGGAAGGACTTTGGCCTAGTGCTCACTTCCATCCCTTCTCCCTTTCCTGTGTCTGGGGGAAGAGTGATTGTCAATGCCTGTGTGTCTGATTGAGCATGCAAGGTAGGTGTGCTTGGGCATGATCTTTGGATGTTTTGGTAGAAATAACCATTGCCTTATTTAAAAAAAAAAAAAAAATTGCATTCATCTTGTTATAGAGCAGATTCAAGCTTTTTGGTCAGCATAAAACTATTTCTTCCCTTAACTTTATCTGCAGCCTTTATCTGCTGTCAGTGGGGATCGTTCTATCCAGCTAAAGCTATGGTAAAGAGATCTGAGATTTGTAACAACTCGTTCTGGGTGAATTTAGCCCATTCAGATAGCGAGCAGTGGATCTGGTGTTTCTTGATGTTAACTAGTTACTTTCATATATGCTGCCGGAAAATGAGAGTATTTGCTTCAACTGTGGCCCTGGAGACAGAGCAGAGTCATAGTCTAAACTATAAAAAATGAAACCCTGGAGGTGCATATCAAGAGACTAAAATTCTCTTTGGAAAAAATACTGAGCTTTTATCTATTGCTCGTGTTTGCTAAGGGGTTGGCAAGAGAGTGAAAGCTAAAAGGTCAAGAGTTGTCACTCTTGATACTCGATAATTGTTTTCAGTTGTAACTATCCAGTGCCTGCAAAATGAAGTTTTTTTGGTTTTTGTTTTTGTTTTTTTAAGTGATTGATGACCTGATTTGAAGTCTCCAGTAGCTCTGCTTATGCATATCTTATTATTATGTTCCCTGAAGGCATGGGAATGGGGGAGATGTCTTATCAGTGGAAGTTTGATGACACAAACGTTCACACAAATTCAGCTTTCAGTGGGCTCAAGCCAATAAACATGATTTTAGAGCAGCTCACATAGTTTGTGCCTTAGTACTGTTTGCTATAATTCTGTTGGATAAGGAGTTGTGATCAAGATGAAATATGGAGATTACAGAGAGAAGGATCCTGAAAAGGCCATGATGTTAGTGGATGGAATCAGCCTTCCTGATCTCACGATGAGGTTCTGAAGGCAAATGTCATTATTTCTGCATCCATCTTTGGAGGCTGACTTCAGAGGATTTGACATCCTGGGGTTTGGATGAAAGTAAATAAGCATTATTCTCAATAAGGGTCAGTTATCCTTTAGTGCTCTCAGACGTTTTTCCCAGTTAACCAAGTCTCTTTCAGTAGAAATCACTGTCTTGGGTTGCTGTTTTTCTTTCTCTTTCTTTTAACTGTTGTTCTGTAGATGAAAATTGGGTACTGGTTGGTCTTACACATATTGGCAGAAAGAGTACCAGTGACAGCTGCGCAGTTGTAGCCATGTCTACTTACATGAACCTATGATCTGATGTCACATTTTCTTCAAAGAGACAGATGGAAGGTGCTCATCAAGGAGAATAGTTCCCTTGAGATTTTAGTTGCTTTATTCTAAACACAGAGTGCCTTGATGAAAATTTTCATATATCCCTGCTTTAGGGCCCGTCATGCATAAGCAATTTAAGTGTGGGTATATGTTTGCATTTATGTAAGGAATTTCCAACCTCAGCTCCATTTTTAAAATTGTATTTGTGTATTTTTCCAAACAGATGCCAGAGGAGCAAGCATTCTGTGTGCTGGTGAAAATAATGTATGACTATGGCTTGAGGGACCTCTACAGAAATAACTTTGAAGATCTCCATTGCAAATTTTTCCAGCTGGAGAAGTTAATGCAGGTGGGGCCAGGGTAAAAAATTCCTGTACTTACATAAATTGAAATACTGATGCGAAGAGGAAGCTAATGCTTTTCTTCCATAACCTACGGGACAACAAAAAGCCTCTCCTTTTAGAGGTGAGGTTGAACCAAAGCTTGGATACATCAGCCCTGTGTGCAGGGAGGTGTAATATCTAAATCCAAACATTGTGAGTCAGTTCTATTTCTGTTTTTGTTTGGCTTTCATTTACAACGTCTTACTGCTAATCTTTGTATCGAAGCAGAGTAGATATATTTTTTTTTCTTTTTCCTGTCTCTGTTTGCTTACTTTCTCTCTTCCCTATTTTGTGATGTCACTTAAAGAGAATTTCTGAGGTCTTTTGAGGCCCGGGAATCTTTTGGACTGCCACTATCAGTGTCCTACTTTCTGTGACTTGTGTTGGTGGTTAAGAGGTCGGATGAATCGGGACATTCTGATGATTATGAAATGGGAATCAAGTGTTAGGTCATTTTGTAAATCCTACTGTGATTGGAATACCTTGCTCCTTTTTCTCAGATATAATTGTTTCATGTCCAGAGCAACTTAACATAAGCTGTTGCAAGTTATTGTTCTGCCTAATAAGCAGTTATTAACAGCCCAGTAAGCTTTGACTTGTGCTTCTGTTATCATAGTGAAAGCTAGCTGTTAGGGTCAGTTGCCCAGAGCAGAAAGGTAATCATATTTCCTTCTATGAGACTTGTTAAAAACAAACAAAAAAGTTCACAGACCACAGCCATCGATTTATGCCTATTTTCTACATAGCAAATAGAATACTAATCCATTTGATATTTTACTTTGGTATATACCCTTTTCAATATTTAGATTGCATACCTTAACACAAATTTTTATTTAGTAACTAAAGATCATATGCTGTTAATGTATACTAGAATTATCTTTGCTTATTTTATGTTGCTCATATATACTTCTAATTAGAGAAATTATCTCATGCAGTGGTGAAAGTTATAATGTGCTTCCTTGTGCGGGCTGAACTCCCTTGTTCCAATATCCATTTTTTTTAGCGGAAGCACTTATAAGACACAATTAAGGAATAACTTTGAAAAATACACCATGCGTAGCATACATTTCACAGCTACTCTGCCTTTCCGCTGCTTAACATTTTGTAATTTCTCACAATAATCTTACAGCACCTTCTCTGAAACGGAATCTATAGTGGGTATCTCACTAAAAAACCGTAATCATGGGCACTGACATTTATGAAGAAACGTATTTCCATTGCTCAAAAGTAGCCAGTGTTCTGTTTTTCCATGTTTAGCACTGAAAATGTTTATCATGAACTGACAGTGTTTCTCATGAACTCGGAAGATTAATGAGTAGTACTGACGCGTTTGTTTTTTCCTTTACTCTAGGAGCAGTTACCTGACTTGTATAGCCATTTCTCAGACCTGAATTTGGAAGCTCATATGTATGCGTCCCAGTGGTTTCTCACTCTTTTTACTGCCAAGTTTCCACTCTGCATGGTCTTCCACATCATTGACTTACTGCTCTGTGAGGTAAAATATCACAAACCTGAATCAGAAAGACCTCCCTCCACCTGACAAATGTGCTAAGAACTTTTTTCATATTTGGTTTAATTTTATTGGAGTCCTTCATTGTTTCATTTCAAACAGCGTATAACTAAATTCTTTAGAAATGGTGGATACAGTGAAGAGATGTTCAGTGAAAGACTGATTTGGTTTTAAAATTAGTATTCTGGAGTGCCTCGTTCTTTGCTAGGGGCTCTTAAGTAGGAATTTCTGAGGTGCGCATCTGTTCATTTAATTTGTTAAATAATTGATTCAAAATTAAGAATTCTGATTTTTTGAAGATACCTCACGCTCTGTCAAGAGTAGACTTTTGGTGGGAAAGCTCTAAACTGATTTTCTAATTCAGAATGTCCAAAGATGGTAAGGATTTTGCAAGTTGCTTTGATAGCCTAATATTAATTAGTAAGAATTACCAAACAGTGCAAGGGGATGAAGCTCTTTGGGTTTTTTTCTTCATTATTTCCTATTGTTTCAACCAAGGAATGCTTTAATCCAGACACAGAACGTTATGTTTCTGTGTTGTAGACATAGCTGCACTTCGCTTTAAAAAAAGGATAGGTAGTCTGGAATGCTTCTTTTGGTAAAATGTTAGTACTTGCTTTTGTCATTGAGAAGTCAGGGCGTCAGTAAGATCAAACCTGTTTTTGAGTCTGCCACTGATCTACTCTCTGACTTCAGATGGATCATGAACATTACTCTCAGCCTCCTTGTCTGTAACATAGAGATGGTCATATTCTACTTGCTTTTTTTTTTTTAAATATGCAAATAAATAAAACAATGGAGATTTTCAAATGAGAAGTGTTTCATAAACACGACATGCTGTTGATTCTAGTTTCTTCTGTTTGATTTTAGTGTGAAGTATTTTACTTTCAGGCTTGCTGCACACGCAGTGATAACATTCATCATAAATCAAGCAAAAAACATACCACTCGTAACTCAGTATTTCTTTCCTTAAGAGTATTGCTTCTTATGTATATTGGTGCTCAGGTATCAAAAAGAGCTAGGTAAATATCTCCAGGAACCCAGTAAGTGTGAAAGGGAGTAAAGGAGAAACGGTCTCACTTTTCCACATAAAGGTTTCACTTTGGACATACTCGAGCTCTATTTCAATGCCTTAATTATTTTAAGTAAGCAAATAGAGAAGAAAAGGAGTTCTCTTAATTTCTCTTGCCCTCATCCTCTTCTCTGCAGAGGTAGTCGAGCAGTAGATGAACACAATACCTTGATTGCTTGGGAACTGTTAGCGAGTTTATTTTCAGAATGGGATTGGGGCATAGACTTGATCTTTCGCAGTCAGTTCAGTATATTTCTTTGTTCTGTTCCTGATGTACAGCTGCTTTCAGAAATGACTGTTTTCAGAAAGCATAAAAACATCATTTCATAGTGGTGATTATTGTGGTAGCAGAAGAGTTACATCCTGTGAGAAGCTCTTGTGCTTTTTATTATATTAAGCTTGATGCTAAAATAGGCTGAAGAAATCTTTTAGTCATGGTTAAAATAGGTTTAGTACTTAGAATGCAAAAAGCAACAACTCTTAGAAGATTTGCATTCATGTCACATCTGTCAGTGTTTATCTCAGCATGTCTAGGGGAATTACTCTGGAAAAAAGGTGAAAGGATGAGGAGAAAGCGAGAGCAAAACAAGAATGTGCTAGAGAAAGGGGAACTTGGCTCGCATTTGTGGAGGGTGATCACGTAAAGCTAAAGGAACCTCTGTTACAGCAGCTAAAAATAAATCAGAAATGATGAAAAAATTGAATTTAAAGTGAGCAGATGCACGCAGACCTCTTGAGAAACAATGGGGTGATGTGTAGGTAACGTAGCAGGCTGACAGTGTAGACTCTCAGAAAACCGTTCTTAATATTCAGGAATTGGCTAGTCTGAAATAACCCGCAGCTCTGAGAACTTGCGAGAGGAGCAGAGATTAAAATTGTATTAAAATAAAAACCTAGTTGACCCTCATCATAGAAGGAAAAATGAGATCTGAAGGCATTTGGCATAGACAGGAGAGAAAAGAAGTAATTCTTTAATGGCGGCCTGAAATCGTATCGTGAAACTGGCTGTCCAGTCAGCCTCCGGAAGGGGCAATGGAGCAGTCAAAAAATAATTTTTGTCTGCATTAAATTGCTCTTTATCTCTGACAAAACAGCAGGCCTGTAATTCCAGCAACTGCAAGGAGAAAAAAAAAAACAGTTGCAGCTGTTAACAGTGGAGCATATTCTTCTAAAAAAAATTCTCAGAAAAACAAAAAGCCTTTGAAGTGAGCTGCATTGTATTTTTTTCAAAACAAGCTTCCAGCCTTCTTGATAATTTGTCATAAATGCAGATGAATTTTAAATAGCCTTTAACTTCCTTCCTGACTGTGCTTTCTTCGTATCTTTGTCTGGCCTGTAGTCGACAAAATGTTTACGTCCTAAGCAAGTCTTTTATGAAAAAAAAAAAAAAGTTGAGGGGAGAAAAAAAGTTTAAAAAGAAAAAAAGAAAAAAGAGAAGCTGAATGGGTTGTGGAAGCTGGTCTTTCCTGGGGACGTTCTCCGGTCCCCATGAAACCATTCGAGCTGTGGGTTAACATTTTGCGTTGCCCAGGAATTTCTAGATGCGATTTGTCTTTCTAGTTCTTAACTGCTCCTGGAAGAGATAATAGATATCATTATGGGGAATAATCACGTGGATAATGAGGGGTAATTCCTGGAATCTGAGTGCGGAGGTTGGCGGGGCCGGCCCTCCAGCTGGACGCGCAGAAGGAGGCGACAGGTCGGCCACTGATAGGGTGAGGGGTGTTGAAAGCCAGATGTTGAATGTTTGGGAGGAATGGGGGATTGGCAGGCTTAGGACTGATGGGAACAGGGCAATTTTTAATGTAGCTTGGGGGTGAAATTATTATTATTATTCCTTTTTTTTTTAAATGAAGAATAGTCTGTAGAGTGTTAGGTTCTAGTAGTGGGAGGAGGAAGACAATGCAGAAGAAATAGAGAGGCCAGAGAACAGCAGTGTGCACGTGCGTGTGTATGAGGCTGGATTTGCAAAATGTTATGGAAGGGGAGAAGGGAGCCTTGTTAAATAGGGAAAACCAAAACTTGGGAGAAAATTTGCAAAAAAGGAAGTTTAAACAGCTAATTTTGGGATATGAAAATTTATTTTTGTTGAGAAATTTTAAAAACCACATTGAAATGGTTAGGGCATGCTGTTAAGGTCGAGTTCTTTTCATCCTTCTCACATTAAATATTACTTGATAGAAAGAACGTTTTTATTGAAATTCATACTAATTTGGAAGTTGCCATGGCCTCTACGTTTCTGAGTCCTAATATCCTAATGTCTTCCTCTGACCTTCCTCCCCCCCCCACCCTGTGTCCAGACTGTTGAGGGTGTGATTCAGCCCCCAAATTTCCAGTGGCCTTCCACCTACCCTGATCTACAACCAGAAATGTTTTGGTTGTTGTTCATTTTGCCTATGCTAAAAACTTGAAGGCAATTTTGGGCTCCTAGAGCTATTCCATGGTACCACGTTACATATAAGGCTTAATTTTGTCTGACTACTTGTAATAAAAACAAACCAGCCAACCCCTTCATCCAGTTGAAAGTTTTCAAGTGATTACAGCAAGCTGGATGCTCTCGAGCCCGGCTAAATAGATGAATTTTAACATGTCAGCATCATCGCAAGATCTTTCTGCAAGGCTCCCTTCGGCTGCCTGCTTCAACTGCTTCATTAATCTCCTCTCCTTTTGCTATTTCTGTTTGCATTAAAGAACTGTGTTGATGAGATTCAGAGTCGTATTTGGACTTGTCAGTCTTGTCTATCAACATGATGTTGTTATTGAAGTCTTTGAGAGCACGCTCCGCTTTGCCGTTTCTTTTTACCAATTTTTAAATTATTAAAAGTCATGCTGAAAAATAGTGACTTACCTAGACAAAGGGCATGTGATTTAGATAGAGCTGTCCCCCGTGTAAGAGTTGCCTCTGGATAATGACACAGAAGATCATGGAGTTGCCGTTTAACTCTGTTTTGCATTTTCCAATTTCCGATTTAAAATTAAAGCTTAAAATATGTATTTAAAAAGCAACGAGTAAGTGATCTTAATTAGGCATTTAGAGAGAAAATCAGTTGACAGACAAACTGTAGGCATTTTATGATGTTTTATTAAATTTTCTTCTTAGAAAAGAAAATGCTTAGAAATGTACGGGCAATACTGCCAAAACTCTGGAAGTTGGAAGCTCAAGCTTATCATCCCGTTACTAGGCTGGAGTTTGGAGGCTTCGCTGGCAACCTGCCTTTTACGTTGGTATGGCTGTTCTTGCGTACAGTTCTTGGGGGCATAAAATATGCAAGGATGGTGTTTCCCCCCTTTTAAGGGGTATGTATAAAACCTGACTACACACTGCCTTTTCTGAGCTGCTACGGATGTTTCTGTATTTTAGTGTCAGTAATCACATAGTCTTGTTGCAAAAATTAATGGTTTGACTACTGAGCTGCCATTTTATGATCAAGACTGACTAGAAGGAGATGCAGCTGGTTATCTGTCACTTTTGAGTAACAGTTTAATATTGGCTAATTTATCTAGTACCAGAGGAGTGGAGCTACCTTTCCCAGGGCCGCTCTGCAGAGCGGCGCGAGAGCTGGGCATTGAAACCTGGATTCTGCCGTTCCTTGGCCTGTGCGTACGAAGCATTACACCCAAAATGTTGCATGAAGTACCTTTCACAGTCAGTGTTGAGAAGCTGTCAGTGAGGATGGAGACTGATGGGTGTTTTGAAGAATCTTACAAGATGTGGCTCGGGGCTGGTAAGCGGGCGCCTCTGGAGAGGTGAAACGCGGAGCTGTGCGGTTTAGCCGAGGTCGCTGGGAGCCCAGCTGCCTAATGAAACAATGAAAACGTTGGAGGAATGACAATTATCGGCACTGAAGATTTGATACCTGCCTTACGTACGTCTTGCCGCAAAGTGGATGCGGCAGGACACGCTGAGCCGTACGGGACCGCTGAGGCAACGGGCCCGCTTGTCGCCGCGCGTGAGTACGAGCGCAGGAGCAGCTCTCACAAAAGCCTCTTGTTCTTTCTCTGTCGCTGTCAGGTACCTCTGTGATTCCATCAAGGGAGTTAAGTTGAGAAAGAACAGATTAACGTTTTAATTTGTTCAACTTCCTCAGGAACTGTCAGGAGCAAACCCACTTCCTCTGTAAATCTACTCTCAGGTGAACTGTGGATTAAATAAAGTACCGCGTACGGTTTTGTTGTCGTCTGTAGATCCATAGGGGAAGCAAGCCTGAACTTTTTGGATTTAGCTATTGGCTGTCACGTTGTCTGCGTTTGTTAGCCCTTCAGTGATGCACGTTTTAAGAAATGGTTATACAGCAGCAGACTGGGCTCGCCAAAAATAAAATCTGTTTTAGACAGTAACAACATATATTTACAAGCGGGACTTAAATTATAAGTAGATACAGATCTATGCTAAAACTTCCTGCAGTATTTAATAATATTTACAAAACTAAGGTCAATGTCATACTTGTGAGTTGGAAAAGGCTTGGCTTCCCCCCCTCCCCTTTTTATGTATATAGACAATCAGACTTTGGCGTTTAGACTGTCTCATTTTATCCTGTCCGTAGCTCTTCGCAAGATGGCTGTTGGCGAGCTACCTCTCCTTTCTGAAGCCGTTTCCTGGAAAGAGCCCGGAGAGGTTTTCTTTCTGAGACTATCACAAGTGGCTTTTAATTGATTTAAGAAGGCGCTTGACAGTGAAAGAGAATAGGTCGCTTCTGTAAGGCTGCGACTGCAGGTGGGACACACCAGGGTTTGAGCACACGCGTCCAGCTGGCTAGCGCTGCTTTGCTAGAGTCAGGGTTCGCTGTCCTGAGGGAAACAGGGCAAGTGAATTAGTTTGAGAACAAGTGAAATACTTTGCTTGTCTTGCCGCATACTAATGCCCAAGCTCCTGGTATCAAAACCTGTATTTATAAAGAGGCATTAGGTGAAACTGTTCGTAGTTAACACAGGAGGTTTATGAGACAACAGGTAGTATCAGTAGTGCGGGAAAAGAGGGCAGCATTACTTTTATAAAAGAATTGCTACAGACGTGCCGTGTTACTAAAAATAATATAAATATGGTATATACTATTTGTGGAGTTTCTCGCCTCATAAAATAGATGTGACTTTAAATGCTGCTAGGCAAAACTACGAGACAGTTAAGGTGCTGCGTACCCTATAGAAATGTATGCAAAGACTTTTAGGTAGATAATTTTGAGAATAGAAGTTAGCTTTATGCCTGAGAAAGCATCTGCTGACATGTCAGCTATTATCATCTTTTTCATTGCAAAAAACCTGAGGTCTGCAGTGGGGTTAGCTCAGGTTTTCTGGCCCTGAATTTTATCCTTTTATGTATTTAGATGAGTTATTTAAGGCCATGCTAAAAGTAATTTTAGCTTAATTTGTCTCATGACTACAGCTCTGTTCCACTGTGGATTTTTCAGTACTGGCCCAAAATCAAACTGAAAAGGAGATGTCGTATATGATGGGGTATTTTGTGGATGAGGAACTTTTAAAAATGTTTGTAGGTGTTTGTTTAAAGGATTCAGATCAGAATGATAAAGAATGGTAAGTTATTTTGAAACCGAAAGTCATAAGAAGCAAGAGGTGTTTGAATATAAAATTGCAATCAGCAGCAGAAATATCAGAGGTATGCAGTAGTGTTCTGTATTGCCACGGGGAGGGGGGAACGCAAAACGTCCTGTTCACTTCTAAAGCTTTACAGAATTCAGAAGAGCCCAAGTTTGCGTTGAGGGAAGGAGTATTTTAACAGAGTACCTCCAGGAGGCTCTTTGAGAGCCGCAAGGTTTGACATAACTCTCTGCCTAGTGTTGTCCAGCTGTTCCTGTGAGCACCCGTAACTTCAGTCTCTCTCAGTTGTAGTTGCAGCTTGTTTATCCCCAAAATAATCTTACACATTTTTAGGACAAGGCTGGTGACAAACGCTCAGCGTGAGCAGAGGAAAAAACCGTCTCACAGCAACCTGCAGTTTGAGATAACTTACGGGAACAGAAGGTAGCTTTCTGGTGATGTTGATAAATGTTGTGGTCGTAAAACGTGGTGGCTGCTTCTGTTTCAGAAAATATTTTTAAGATACAGGTGAAAAGTTGGCCAAGATGAGGGTCCTGAGTGTGTGACCTGGTTTGTGCCGTGGAGGAGAGAGACATCCGATGCAGTATCCCAGGATGTCTCTGAATTGGTTTCCCCATTGTTGCTGAGATATTTTAGCTGCTTACTAGTTGGTGTTCGCTTGGTCGATTTTTCTAGGAATGCAGTACATTTTCATAGTGCTTACTTAACACTAGTGCCACCTGCTGTATTTGAACAGCAGCATACTCGAGGCAGTCTTGGCAGTACTCAAAAATGCTTCAGAAGTAACCGAAGGAAGGCATTGATTACAAACGGGAAAGTGGCACTGTGCAAACAGAGCCAGGCAGCTACGCTGGTTCGGAGAGTGCTTTTAAAAAAGAGGATGGTGCAGTTCGCCTCTGCCAAAACACTTTCCCTTACTTTGTAACTGCCCTCTGAGGCCATACTGTATTTTCTCGTCAAGTATTGAAAATCAGCAAGTGCACTTCCCATTCAAACCACTGCTGGAAAGGGAAGAGGAGCTGAGAGGCGAAGGCAGAGAGATGAGGCCGTTCCCTATTTCCGTACGTCAGCTGGAAGACTTGACTTTCTACAGAGATTTAAGGCCTCTTTTTTTTATCTTCTTCATATACGTAGAGAGATAAACGCACACACATACACACACATATATATAGAGATATATATATATGTGTAAGCTTGCTAAGGCCCTTGATGCATAGTGTGCATTCAGGCCCCTTTCTTTGTCCCCGTATTAATCAGATTTGGAAAGAGGGAAAGGAGTGTCTGAAAACCCTTTATACTTCTGAAAACCAGAAATGCCAGGAGCTGACGTTAACGTGTGGCTTGGTCAAGCAGACGAAGAAAACGTGCCACCATCCCATACCTGGCTGCCTGTGAGTTAAGAACGTACCACTGCAGAAATACCAGATGTCCGGCAGCAATTTTATATATGAAAATTACTTATTCCATAGTTGTAATTATTATTGTCACAGAAACTGAAGAGGAAAAAGTATTAATTTCATAGCAGTCTGCCCATCCATAGCAACATCTCAGCAGCAAGCTATGTGAAAATCACCTGAAACATATAAATATTGCCTTATACTCCCAAATCACATTCAATTCTGTTAAAAAAAAAAAAACCCAAAAAATTTCATACCAAAATTTACTGATACAGGATGAGAGTCGCATGATAGTATTTATCTTGTGCCTTTCCATAGAATGAAATACAGAAGTGACACAATAAATAACTGAATTCCATGGCGCCGCTTTAACCATTTCCCTGCTATCTCCTTAACTAATAATTCAGCCAACTGGTTTTAATTTGGGTTTGTATATTATTCATATCATCATAGCATCAGGATGGAGATGTCTGTGTTTTCTTTTCTTCTTTCTGGTGTGGTAGTGTTTCCTGTTGTGCAGTGGTTTATACGGAGTCACTGAAGGAAGCTTGGTTCGGGAAGCAGGCTGTGCCTCGGTCTTTGGCAGTAAGGTCTCTCTCTCCAAGATAACTGTGTATTAAGGAAGCTATATCTGTTGCTTATACAGAGCTTGCTATATTATACAATAATGAGATCATGATTTTCTAGTTTTGAGTTCTATGGAGTCAACCTAGAACCTTGAACTGGAACACTAAATTTCTTTCAGCCCTCTAGAACAAGCGTTATAAAGGACTTTTCCGGTGGAATTTAACAATTCCTTTGGTGATGTGTGAGCCAGAACAAGATCTCTGTCTGTCTCTCGCGTTTCTTCCTTGAATTGTGCAGGTTCTACTGGGTTAGCAAGAGCTAATACTTCAAACAGTATTTTAGTCATTAAAGCAAGCAAGTTGCTTGCATGACTTGGAACACCCATGCGCACCCCTGCAACACACACTGAGTACAAGCGCTGCAGATCTTTGTAATTAGAAATGTATTTTTTACATTTTGCTTTATTCAAATGAGAGTTGACCTTTCTTTTCCTTAGTTGTCTTGTTTTTAAACTAGAACGCATGTACAAGCCATAAAAATGGTGTCAGAGTAAAAGATACTGAATATTATGCGTATCCCTGCAGAATGTGCTCCACGTCTGCATTACTTGCAAAGAGACGTTTGGAGCTTCAGACCTTGTATTTATGGTGTCAGCAACATAAATATA
This sequence comes from Struthio camelus, assembly GCF_040807025.1. Taxonomy (NCBI): domain Eukaryota; kingdom Metazoa; phylum Chordata; class Aves; order Struthioniformes; family Struthionidae; genus Struthio; species Struthio camelus. The sequence goes on from NC_090949.1 coordinate 5,051,565, forward strand.
TTTGTGATATTCCTAAAGTTTATTGTGTGTTCTCAACATATTCTAGTTGCTAAGCAAATGTTTTGCTGGAAGCGATCCAAAGCATAAATAGAATTTTAAGTCTTCTTTTGAGTTTGTAACCCCAATTACCCTTTACAGCTCCTTTGAAAAAATATGCAACGGAACACATAATTATGAAACAGTTTCAAATTAACTTCAATTGAATAGCTAATCTCTCTTTAAAAAAAGAAACATTCAGTTATTAGAAAATCAGAACAGGTTAAGTAGTTCTTTTGATGGCATGTCATGTGAGTTTTGAAGCTTTTCAGACCTTAAAGAGGAGCTCAGTTGACTCTCACATTTTTCTTCTCTACCTGATGCTGAGCTGTAGAGGATATTGTATTGGTATTGTCATCCTTTCCTCCTACAGGTCATGCATATCTAGAACAAAGCCACAGATAAGAAACACTAATATTACATATTAGTAATGAATTACATGAATTTCCAGTATATTTCTTGAAGAGCTATGCTCCCTTTTATTTGTGGAAATGATGCAGACGGTATTGCTGTGAAACCATGGAAAGGTTTGTCAGATGGTCTGGGTGGGAGAGGGAGAGGTGCTAGTCTCTCCCTCCAGGGCTAGTATTATAACCTACCTTCTCACAAGACTTTTGTCATCTGAGAAAAGCTTTCAAATGAGAGACAAATTCCAAAGAAGCCCCATGTGCATCACTGTCGTCCAAGTGATACGTTACTAAATTGTTTGGCATGAGTCTTCAGTCAGCTGGTTTGTTGAGCAGCGTGTTTTAGTTGGCAGCCCCCTTACCTCCCTTTTTTCTGCCTCCTGGTAGACTTGCTGGGTCAAATGGATAAATACGCCCTGCCTCGTCTAAAGGAAGCCAGAAGAATCCTTTGCCTTTCCTGTTGTGCAGATCTCACTATTTACAAATCTTTTAACAGGATCTTTGCCGTCGCTACTTGTTCCTCTTTATTCCCATCATCTTTTACGGGGTTTTCCAAAGTCGTCGCTCGTCTCCAAGTGCAGAGGGACTCAAATGTAGGACTTCTGAAAAAGTGTTTCTATCTGCAGAAGGAGTCTTGGCTACAGAGGGAATTAAGGATCTGCAAAAACCTCTCACTAGAAGATAGTTAACATAATAAGGTTTCCAATTATTTTAAGCCAGCCTTAATTTCAGTGCATATGCATATCATTTGCAGTTGAGGTGTTACATTTTTGCAGCCGTATGAGATACGGTTTCACTGCTTTGCCCATGAGAATGTTAGCTGCAATCTATGTTGGAGAGCGTGATCTTTTGCCATATAAGTTAAAATAAAAGTATGCTTCTATGAAGTGAAATCTGAATAGGAAAACAGAGAACTACTGGATGGTGAATGTTCACGTAGCATTATCACCTCAGTAGGTATGAAGGGTTCTGTTGTAAAACTGTGCTGTTTCTGTTTGAATATATGAAACGTACATTTATAGCTCAAAAGTCTTTGTAAAGTCGAGAACAATCAGTGCGCAGTCAGCCGGAGCCGTAAGCAGGTTGTGAGGACCAGCTGTAAGATGGCACAAACTCTGAAATTTTCCCTTTGCTTGACCCATTCTGGGTGCAGGATAGTCAAGAGTTGTCCGCTTTGAGATGAGCTTGTTCATTCACCGAAGTTCCTGAGCTTGATGAGGTCTGTTAAAATGCTCTAGGGCTCTACACACGCTTGAGAGGGGTCTTAAATGACACTTGTTTGAAGAAAGAGGATACTGTGCAGACGCTCAGCTAGACAGATTCCCCCCTAGACAGGGTGTCGTAGAAACTGCCGAGCCTTCTGCAGAAGGCTAGCGCCTTGGAGAAATGTGTCCGCGTGCCTCGCTTCTGGGAGCTGGGACCGTGGACTTGACGCCTGAGAGCTGGGCAGATCATACTCTTCCCCTTCATTTGCTCGCTAGCAGCGAAGCCTCTCAGGCTGGAAACCAAGAGACGGGCTGCATAACCGACATGAGGATAAGCCGCTAACCATTCCGGAGCTCTGAGTGTAGCTCTTGTTGAATAATACTTTATATTTTTAATTTTGGCCGTTGCATATTAACCAAGCGAGTCTTTGGGTAATTGTTTCTAACTTTCATGTGTGCCAAGGGTTTTTTAATATTTTATTAAGGTGAGATCTGCATGATAGGAAAGTATTTATTTCAAAATGCCTAGTTTAAACATGTGACCTTTGGTTTTGAGAAGTAATTATTTAAAGCTTATTTAGTACGAGCTCTCTCCCTTTTCCCAGCTGTGAATGATTTGTATGTACTTTCATATTTCCATTATAAAATTGCCGGAGGGATATTGCTAGCAATGATTTATATGTCTGGTATGAATTGGTATTTTTGGTACTTCTACTTCTAAAATAGATGGAGAAGTGTAAGCTGAGTCTTATAAATCTGTGTCTTGTAAATGAAGGAGGATTTTAAATAAGAGATTGTGAAAAAATGAACTGAGCTAACCTCCTTTTTCATAATTCAACAAACTTGGCCGGGTCAGAGTAGTCTTCTGAGCATTAGGAAAAATAACGCAAGCAGTATGCGGACCGGTGATTATAAAATGAGGTGTGAAAATGGGTAGGTGAGGCACCACGTTTGAAATCTAAAGCGTCTTGCTGTAAATCCAGAGGTCGGAGTGGGAGCCTCAGCTGCGAAGGCCGCCTCCGATGCCCTCCGCGGGCCGTGCCTGCGAGTCTCGCGGGCTCACGGAGGCCTCGCGGGGCAGCAGGAATTTGCCGTTGCCGGCCAAACTGGTGCCGCGCAGGTCCCGATCGCCACCTTGCTTTGAGAGTCACCTCTCCCTTTGAAGAGTCCTCGTGGAGATCTCCTGATTTTAGGACACTTGCACGGTGACCTGGTTGTCTGATGTGCCGTGAGGGAGCCTGTGACCTGCCCGTCGCCTGGTGGGGCCACTGACGCAGCTCGGGGACCGCAAGGCGGGAGGAACCCGTCTGTGCAGCCATGGCCGTGCTACCACCTTCGGGAAAAGGGTTTCCCGTTAATGCTTTTTTGACTCAGTCCTGCTACAATTGTGACCTCTAGTGGAAAAAGCTGCTTTGTTACCATAACGGTTATGCATAGCATATCATAATGGTTATGCATAGAGATGCAAATTAATGCGTGCAGTGTTGCTATATTCATTATGTCTCGCGTAGCCGCATTTCCAAAACTCATCAATGGATAAAAATCCCATTGCGGCACCATAGTATCCGTATGAAAAAAATAAAATTTCTGCCTAAGAATACCCCTGAAGAAATTCCTGCAGGTTTTATAAAGGCTGATTTTTACAGCGTGTGTAAAGCTCCACAACTTTTCCATACTTTTTTGGTTTTTTTGATAAGGTCTCTGACTGTCAGGAAGAGGCTTTGGAAAAATACTGAGTTGCCGAAGCAGAAATGTCTTGACGAGGGAGGCTACTGCTGTCTTTCCCAACCTGCAGCGGTGTTCAAGGGGGCAGGCTGGGACTTCCCACAGCTTCCTCTGTGCCGGTGGCAGACGCTTGCCCGGCTGCTGCCGCTCGAGTTTTGTGCCTTTGGGCTTTCCCAGCAGAGGCAAGTCCTGGCTCAGGGAGCGTTCCTGCTCGCTGCCGAACACACGACCAGTTTCCTCCCTTTTGCGAGGCGCTTTCTCATGCCGCTGTATGGAAGTCTTTAGCAGTGGGATATTGGTGGTAATATCTGATAGAGGTAGTTTTTAAAGTGCTGCCAAAACTTCCAGATTTTGGTACAAAGGCAGCAAGATTCAAAAGCTGCCATCTCACCAAAGCAGATTATCCACTTATTTTTACTAAGACTATATGAGATTCTCACAGACCATTAGTTGCAGGAGTTTGTTGAAACAGTTTGTGGTGCAGCATTAACAAGAAATTCATTGGAATCTTGTTGCAGTGTAGTGGAAGATTCCCATATAAAAAGTCCTGTTGTTATCCCACAGTGATATGTATTGCAATGACAGTAATATTTGCGTGCAAATCTGTTGAGACACAGATATCAGCTCGCAAAGACATTAAAAGAAGAGGTTTATCTTGGCATTGAACAAGCAGGCAAGAAGAGTTGTAAAAAGTAGTCTAGCGATACAGCAGTTTGAACACACAATGCAACAACTGAGAATTGTATATGGTATTTTTCCTATTTGGGCAATCACAAAGCTATTTAGAAAGTTAAATAAGCAAGATACGTAGGCAAAGCTGGTAGAGACAGGAGAGTCTCTGCCATGAGCAGCGGAAACGTGTGTCCTGTCTGCCCGGCTGCCCCGTGGTGTTGGGCCTGAGCTGCGCGCGGCTGGTTTTGCAAGCATGGCCCCGAGAGTATTTTCAGTTAGACTGATGTAAAGGAGCCACATTCATTTATTCCCCCTTCTCCAGGGAAAATCTCAAGGTCTTGATCACCAAAAGAAAAAGGTGTTAAATATAAGCAGAGGTGTGCTATTTCATGTTTTTATATAAAACATAGGTGGAAATGCAGTCTTTTTCACCACAATGTTGCCAATAAATGGAGTATTGTCTATTTTCTTAGATTTTTAAATAATTGGACATTACCATTTCATTATTTCCTGAATGGGTTTGTGTGCGTATGTTTCCAGCTTCTGCAAATCAGACAGCAGAATATTTAATACAGATATCACTTGGCTTAACTCTGAAATAATCTTGCTTTTTGACTGATATCGGAAAAAAGTGATGTTTGTTCTTGGATTTTTTTATAGTTTCAGTGTTAAAAATTGTAAATGGATAATCACAGCTTTCAGTGAACTGGCACAAATCCTATCAATTAAAATAATTACCCCGTTTCCTTGATGGCCTGTGTGGTGCAGTGTTTTGCGCTGCTCGTGAAGGACCAGGACTGACAGGTCCTGAAAGGAAGGTGGGATGTCGCGTGCCAGGCGTAGCACCTGCCGAATCGACCAGTTAGATTCCAAAGAGCCGTCATCCTCCCCAGCTGGGAGTTTGGAAACGGTGCCTTGGGGCTTTAATGCTGAACTTTGAAGTGTTGCACGGAAAAGAGAGGCGTGCGGTAGAGATTGGCAGCATCTAGTTAGGGTACTTAATAGTGACAACTAATAGAGAAGACGGATTTGTGTGCTGACGCTGACTGAAGTCTTTTTCTTCTTATTCTCAGGGTCTGAACATTATCTTTCATGTTGCCTTGGCTCTCCTAAAGGTAAGTCATTGATTAGAAGGTTTTTTAAATTAAAAAAAGTAATATGGGATGCATTCTCAGTTGAATTTATCATATCAAAGGGAACAATAATAGTGGGACTTCTGGGGGGAGTAAGGGAAGAGAAATATATATCTGGGTAGAGATGTCTTTGAAACTATACTTACGGTAGATCTGTTTTTATTAAAATTAACAATATAATGAAGTTCTTGGAACAAAAGGTACAGTATAAGGATTTAAATGTCTCGTATAACTGCTATTAAGAAAAACAGTTCTGATTCAGTTCACAACTTATTCAGTTTGTGACTGCGTTCTTTTATCAAGATTTGTTTTGTTAGTCAAGAAATAGACGATTGGATATCATTAGATACCAAATGTATTTGTAATATTAAGAGAGGAATTAGAAGTATTTGGTAATGCGGGTAACTTCCATCTTAGGCTTAGATACAGGGGCTTTCACCTGAAAACCTGTAGGTAAACCCTTGGCCTTTTGGATGCCAGTGGCATGGCTCAAAGTTGGTTTACGTTCTCCCTCGCAAGCTGGCACTAATTCAAATCCAGTCCGCCTGCAGGCGTGTGGTATGGGATTTGAAATTCCACCTTCAAATTCAAGGGCTGTTCCCATCAAGCAATTTAGGCCAAAGCTCAGGGTAGTACGCCGTGTCCCTGCTAGCACGCCCAGTCTCCTCTGACTGTTGCTCGCCCTCCAGTGCGTTTTCCCAGTGCCGCCTCCTTCCCTAGAAGGGCAGGCGGCTGGTGGTTGAGCTGTTGGCTGAGAGCGCTTCACCGAGAGGCTCAGCTTCTGCAGCGCAGTCCGACAGCAAAAGGCTGAGCGCCCTGCGCTAGTGAGCGCGTGTGGTGCTGCTGTGAGCAGAGCAACCGGGGAACTCGAAACGCATACCTTTCCGCTTGATGCAGGATAACTTGGGAGAAGTACCCCGGCGGGGGTGTAAGATTAGTATGTAGCATTGCGGTAGGGAAATGTCCAAAATAACGTAACGCAGAACAGCTAATGTTTCAAATTACCACTTCCTATGCCAGCAGATGTATTCAGGGAACTTCTCTAATTAAACATTTCTGTTTGGCTGTTCCAAAATACTCAATAAAGTATTTTGTCTCTATTTTCTTGCAAGTTTAAGAGTTGTTTTTAATTCTGCTCGTAGCATTTCTTCTTCTGTTTACGCAGTACGATGTAGCTGTATGTTTTGGCAGTAATAGACTCTAAATGGAAAGGGAGGTGTTATCCTGAGAAAATATTTGCGTATTATAGGCAAAAACAAGTACCAAGGAAATATAACTAAGTCAGATGAGATTCTAAATTAGAACCACCTCTCAGTTTAAAAAAGGACGTGTCTTTTCCTTTACCACTTCCGTAGTGGTACCAGGAAGGAGCTGCAGTCGCGTTAGCGTTGCGATTTGCTTTCAGCAGAATTGCCGTTCGATCGGGGAGGAAGGCAGCTTTGTACTCTCAGGCCTCCAACACGTTTTTGCTATTCAGATAATGTTCATCGTTTCTTTTAATCGTTAGAAATGAAGCAGTTTTAGTATATCGGTCTTTTGAAATTACATAAGCTGAACGTGGCTGCTTCAGGACAACGGCTTTAAAAACTGTTCGGGAGGACTTCATTTCTCTCTGATTCTGAAGCTAGCGAGAACGATCCCGAAGGATTGAAACAGAGCTAGTGGGCTTTTTTTTATCCACAATCTTTTGGATTATTTTTAATTTGGAGGGGGAATCATTCATCACTAGAATATTTCGGTCTTCTTTGTATAAATGCCATTTTTCCTGCCTTCCTTGGGAAGAGCGTGCCTCAGAATCCCGCACTAAGTAGCGACAGAATTGAAACTTTTCTGTACTGAACTCCCTTTTAGCTCACTGCACTTTCTCACTGTTACAACCGGCCGCTTACGATCAAGCTGAGCGGCTGGCAATTTTGAAATGCCAGTACTACTTCTGCCACCGATTACCCAAGGCATCTTGCTGTAGTACCCTTCCTCTTCCATCGCCCACGTTTGGAGTGTGTTTGTAACAACGAGCAGCTTGTTGATTAAAGTACTTTATCTATGGAGACTGTTGGATGTAATAGGGCACTAGTCTGATTTCGTGTTGCAAAATTGCGTTTTAAGGAAAAATACAATCTTTTTTGCTATAGTACCAAATATTATGCTTCCTTATGCACGTCCTTCAGCAGTCATTGCTTTTTGTATACTCCGCAGTGTGCAATTTTGTCATTTTGTCCAGCTGGTGGCAGTATTTGACAATTTTGACGTGAATCATTTAGCTGTGTCTTGGGGAAATGTCCCTGAATTAGCATTCACTCAGCTGGGCTGAGAGGCTGAAGGTTCCTCGCCTTTCGTTTTCTGCGCAGCAGAGGCTATAGCGCAGCATTGGGCCGTAAAATGAGCGCTCCTGTTGCAAAGGCAGCAGCTCTTAGAAACCTCAGGTTGCGAAGGAGCTCACCCAACAGCTCTTCTGATGTCCGTGAGGAGACTCCCCTAGTCAGGCTGTTAATTCCGAGCGGTGGGAAAGGTAGCGTTTTAGTGCCCGGAGACTTTCGGATCCCTTTTGGCACCAACTGGTTAGTTTCTGTGTTGCAAGTTGCAAAGTAAACGTGAAAATCTTCACAGGTGGTAAGAAAAAGTTAACGGTAACGATAAGCTTCGTTTCGTATTTGGACATTTCAGCAATTATTTCCTTAGACTTCTGTTTCTGCTCTTTTGCTACCTTAGAAAGAGAAAGTAAATGCAAGCTTTATTTTAGAATTAGCAAAATGAGGCAAGAATTAGAGTATGAGAAATAAGGCTCTACATTAAGTTATTGAAAAGGAAGGGAAGAATTAATGGAAATGTAAGAATTTACCATGAATTTGTAAAATAGGTCCAAACCAAACTGTCTTTATGGAGCTGATCTACTCACAGATTACGGTTTATAACAACCCTGCCGATGTAGGTGGTTGAAACAGCATTTTCATCGGGATAACCACTGAAAACATGTAGCTTAATGCCAGAGGAAAGCCAGTGTTTTGATAAGTAAAGTATGTGATGCCCGAAATGGGTAGAAAATTGTGAGCAATAGTAAAGTGTGTTGTTACTGCTTCTGTTTCCCAAGTAATGCATACCGATATTATCGTGCAGAGATTACATGTGTTTTCCGAAAAGCAGTACTTCTGCTCGCTCTTCCTTGAGCTTAGGCTAAGGCGAGCGGCACTTCTAACGGCGGCTATGAATTCTGAAAGTCCTTCCCGCTGCGTGTTATCAAGTGATAGCTGTATATTAAGCAAACGAGACAGTTATTTATTGGAGTTATTTCTGTTGTCACCTTTCAGGCTCGCGCCTGCTTGTGTCAGCATGTGTTGCACAGATTAGAGAGACTACCGGTTGCAATGGCAGGGATGGCAGATGGTTCGGTTAATTTAAATAGCTGATACAGAAGCTTCCCAGTCCAAAAAGTCAAAATTGCCAGGCATTAGGAGCAGTATTTGATGTCTTTATTTCATTTGGACTGAAAAGGACCTCCTGGGCTAAAGAAATGCCTCTCCTCTGCTATATGCTCCTCCTCTACTTTGTGACATGACGTCCATTTTCTAAGCTAACAGCAGCAGCAATATTGCTGTAGGAAGGCTGTTTCTCTTATTCCGGTCTAAATTTGTTAATGATCGTCCTGTACTCCCCTGTTCTTATATCAGCATTGTCTTTTAGCTTAAGAAGTCCCCTTCCAGACACGCTCACAGTGTTTATCATCTTGAAGTTTTTACAGATCCCAAGGATGTTCTTTACTAAATAAACCAAAATTCTTGGGTCCTTGATCATCTTAGTGGTTTTCTTTTCCATCTCCTCAAATCTGTATTAATCTTCTAAGGGGTAATGACCGGATCTTTGAGAGGTCCCCAAATGCCTTCTGTTATTGATACTGTATTTCCTTATTTGTAGAAAGTCTGCTTTATCTGATAACTGTGAGCATTGTGTTCGTCTCTTACGTTCGCATGGAATGATATTCGTGGCTAACCAGAGGACCTGCAAATACTATTTCGCTACCTTAGATATAGACTTTGTAAGGGTAAAAGTTTTGGAAAAAAAAGTGCTATGCTTCTGTATACGTTTACATTTCAGTTCGCAAAGAACATGTTGCAAATTTTTCCCCCCAAGATGTTGTTGTCTTTAGATAGACATTTGGCCTGACCTGTCTCAGATTCTGTTCGTCTTTTATCTCCTGAATTGTCACTTGCACCAGCCCGGTACTTTAAAATCAGGTGAAAAATTTTGTTCTGCGTTGAAGACGTAGCTCAAAAATTAATGGTCAGGAGAGGCAGGCAAGCCCAAAGATAGCCAGGGCAGAAATCTGTTTTTTTGTGTCTCAGATGCTATTGTTGATGAGTAAGTTTTGCCTAGATCTTCAGGGAGCTATGTGGCTTGTAGTGTAGACCAAGATGACATCCCTTAAGATCATGCCTCCTTCTTTCACCCAACACATACCCTCTGCTGAAGTTATCGCTTGCCACTTTCTTGCCTGGGGCACTAGTGTTTAAAAAGTACTATTAGAAGAGAACAAACGAAAAATCCACCTACTTTAAACCTATTTGAACATTGCAGCATCTTGTCAAGGAAGAAGCCGAAGGGTGCAAGTCATAACAGCAACTTACTGAATAATTTGTATCAGTCGTATGAAAACAAGCAGCAGAAGAGGGACAGAGAATCCTTGTGCAACAGGATTCTTCCGTATCTTCTTGAAATAAGATACCGGTGTTTTGTATCACCTCACTAGCTAAGCTTCCGAGAATGTCAATGAAGACTGGACAAGTGCTTATTTTAGGTAAAACTTGCACATTGCCAGCACAGGTAATTTAAAAATTGTGAACTGTCTTGCAGGCAGGGATGAAATTCTGTCAATTACTGTAACTATTTGAGAGCTATTAGGAAGTGATTCGTATTACATCAACAATGCGTTCAGAGTGTAGGCACCTGGGTTTAGGCCTTGTCTTCAAGAGATAAAATAGCTATTTCATTCTAGTTCTGCCTGTGTTCTTACTTTGCATGTGCGATGCCATGAGGAGCCTGAAATTTTGACAGAGCACTGCTTTAAGCAGGAGGTTGGATGAAATGTCGTACAGAATTCCTTTCCAACCTAAATTTGTTTTTGATTTTAAGATAATCTGGTTTAGTCCACTTTGTAAGTGCACTAAGCTAAATCTCCAAGAGGCTGCTCTTAAAATAAACCAGAAGTGTCCACGTTAGAAGCTAGGTTAAAATAGCTGTTGGCCCTTTATATTCGTGCGAATTTCATTTTGCTTCTCTAAGTAGATGATCCCACAGGATGAGTGCTGAAGCTTCTGGTACAGAAGTGGATCCTAACCCTTTGGTGCTAGCGATTGGCATCAACTGTTCTGTTTCCAAGGTCTTCTCCAGTAGGCAGAGGGCAAGAAATTCGCTTTTTAAGATGGTCACAGATCACTCTGCTAATATTCGTATTGAGCCAACATTGCCAACAGTAGATAGCAAAGACTATAAGAACAGGGCAATAATACAGTTTTTGCCTGCAACAGTTTGTGTCTCAGGCACTCTCTCAGAAGTGATGCCTTTTGTGTTTAGTAACCCCTGATGGATTGTTCTTCCATGAGTTTGTCCAGTGACGTTTTAACACATGTAAGCTTTAGCAACCACAGTGATTTTCTCAGTTTAATTATGGATTGTATGAAGACATGCCTCAGTTTGTTTCCTTTGAAACCTGTTATTTTCCCATGAGGCTCCTTGCTCTTGTGTTGAAAGGGATTTTGAACAGTTGATACCTCTTTGCTTTCTCTAGACCATTCATGATTTTATACATCTACCAAATCCCTCCCCAGCTGTTATTTTCCAGATTTAATAGTCTTAATCGATTTATTTTTTGTCCTCATTTGGAAGCCTCTGCTGAACTTTGTCGTCTTTCTCTGTACCTCTTCTCTCTCTATTTTTTCCTTTTTGAGATGGGAGGACCAGAGTCACGCATAATATTCAAAATGAAAGTGCAGTATGGGTTACACTGTAGAATAATATCCTTCTCTGTCTAGTTCTGTATTCCTTTCCTATTAATTCCTAACATTTGATTTATTTTGTTGACCTTCTGCTGAGCACTGGGCTGACATTTTTATAGAACTGTCCATGATAACTCCAAGATTCGTTCCTGAGTAGCAACTGTCAGCTCAGAGTTTATCATTTTAAAGTAAAATTGAGATTATTTTTCCCCATATGCAAAAAAATTATCTACATTGACTTTCATTTACCATACTGTTGCCCACTCATTTAGTCTCTTCTAGTCCTTCTGCAGTTCTTTACTGTCAGCCCTGGTCGTTAAAACCCTGAACAATTTAATAGGAAGCGCAAACATTGTCACCTCACCATTCACCCGTGTTTCCAAGCCACTTAAGAGCAGGTTTGCCAGCATGGACCCCACCACAGATCCCTGATGGAATCCACTGTGAAAATTAGTTGTTTTGTCGTGTTCTCTCTGATAATGTTGAAGACATAAACTTGACTAAATTCAGATTGCACAGTTGTGATGAGACCTGAAGAACAGAAAGGGCAAAATCATTTCTGATAAGAGGTGACGCTCTTGTGTGGGCGTGATATAGTTCGTATGAGTTTTCCCTGCAAGACTAGCGGTGCTTTTGCAGGAAAGACGGGAGCAGAGGGAAGACAGAGAAGGCTTATGCTGCTTGCAGAGGGAGAAGGTGGTTAGGCAGAGGAAGGAGAAAGGGAGAAAGGAATCTGTGGTGCTCGCATAGGGTCGTAATTGTAAAATCACGCAAAGGGGGCTAGGTGCCAGTTTTTACAGCAAATTGTCATGCCTTGTTAAATCTGCAAGTGAGAACACTGCTATCTGAGAACTAATCCAGTGTGGACACCTAAGACATAATGCGCTCTTCCTCAGGCGTTTTGCATTCTTGGCAAAATATTACAGATAGAAACTGCAGTAGTCATGGCGGCACATAATTTTTCCCCTTAGAAAACAGTCCAAGAAGCACAAAGCTCCCACTTGGACTCTCATAGGATACTAATTGCCTTAGATAGAAACCCATAGTTTTCCTTGGAATCCCCCTGAGCCCTCCCCAGATATTTTCTCAGTGTTTATATATTTATATGCCTTAACACGGGAATGACATCTCCTTTGACGTATTTTAAAATACAAAGGTTTATAAACAACTCAGCATAAAGATCCTTGGTGTCTTGCTACAGAGTTCAGAAAATATAGGTAATTTCAAGTCAGAGTCTATGTGGTTTGAACTGCCTAGAGAACAATTTGCCAGGAGCCACTTCTTTTGAGTCCAGTGGACCGCAGCTGCCCAGGTCTTTGATGATTTTAACTGTGGCAATGCAACATGAGCGAAGAAACAGTTTCGTGGATCGGCAGGCCCAAGGCCAGAAACAAAGAATTTAACTGCACTTAAAAAACAGGTACTCTGTAACATGGAAACTGGGCACTAATGCTGTGTGTTTACCCTTTCTACTGGGCGTGCAAGTTATTGCCTTCTAGATAGTTTTGAGCTGACTTCAGTCGGGCCTTTCTGATGAATGCAGGACGATAATCTCATGCTGGTAAAGGCGTGGGTAAGAGTAGTGAGGTCTTCATGAAAGAAAAATCATAATTCCTGATCAGGCATGAATAAAAATAAGATACAGTATTCAATTACAATGTACAAGTGCCTAAGAATGGGGAGGGAGTGTAAAAAGTCTCAAACTGCAAAGCTATTCAGCTAACTGTCATGCTCTGTGAAGAATTGGCACAATATTTGCCGTGTAGTGCTACTTTTTGCCTGTTCTTCCCTGTTCTGTTGTCTCCCAAAGAAGAGACTCGCCAAAAAAAAAAAAACCCACACAAAATTTTTGTCAAATGAAAGGTGAGACGTGGCCATTGTGATAGGATCTCTTAGGACCTCCTGCAAACCGCAGGTTTTGGTTCATAACGGTTCGTAATGAGGTTGTCTCATCAAGCCTCAGAGCGTTTCAGGTTTTAGAGGACCTCTTTCTGAACAAGAAATCCAGGCCTGACGTAAAACTTGTCAGGATGGTGTTGGACCACCTCTCTTGGGAAGCTAGTCCTGTAGTTAATTTTCCTCATTCCAAAAATTTTGCCCCCTCATTTCTAGCCTGAATTTGTTCAGTTTTAGCTTCTAACTATTGGATCCTATTACAATTTTCTATAAGTACAGACTTTATTAAATAATCACTTCATTTCATTTTTTGTAAGCCCGGAGTGAAAAATATCCTGCATTTCTGTAAGTAGAAGTTAGCTGTAGTTCACCTCTGCGCTTCTAGTCAGTCCTGTAACTTTCTTGCTTCCCAGTACATGCAGTATCATGCTCTCATTCCTTTCTATTTAACGTTTTGAGTACTATTTTCGTTTGCATGTTGACAAGAGAACCTAATGTTGCTAGAGTATCCATCCTACTTCCCAGCGTCTGTGTCTTGGATGTAAGTACTATAAAAATTCAGAAAAAAATATGAAGCTCTTTCTTTTCTTTAATTGCTTTTCGCTACAACTGTACTTTTTGGTAAGCTGATGCTTTAATCTGTGATGAAGAACGGATCAGCGCTATGGGTGCTCGCCTATACGCGGCATGGAAAGCAGGCTGGGGAGCTGCGCGTTGAGGCCCCCAGCCCGCTGAAGCAGCTTTGCCTCTTTCTGCTTTGTCCTCGAGCAGGTCGATGCCGCTTCATAAACAGCAGCACTATCGTAAGCTAATGCAGCTCCTAATTTTCCCTCCCTTGTTTGAGCCCTGACCCCATTTGCAGGGCAATTTTAATGTTGTCACTGGTCTGAAATCATCCTCGAGAGGAATCATGGCACTGGGGAGTTCTCGAGGTCTAGGAGAGTTCCCATCGCAGCCTTCACTACAGTCTTAATCCAAAATGAAAAACATGATGGCTGTGGTTTCTGTTTTGGTTTAAAAAAAAAAAGGAGGGGGAAAAATAAGTCATGCATAATTTCTCTTACAAAGGATCTCGGTAAATATTCCTAAACTCCGTCTAGACGAAAATGCTGTCGCCTCCACCTCTTCACAGTCCTGCTCTAGAGACCAGGAAGATTTTTCCTCTGCAAAATACTTTTTCACAATCTGAGGTACTTACATCAGCTTTTAGAAGGCCACTTGTGTTAAATAGCTTATTCATACTGCACAAAACGTGCCGGTGCTTTAGTTGTCTGAAATCCCACAGCACCGCAGTGGAAGTGATTAAGGACTCATTGGCATCCTCTGTCATCTTTGACCTATGACTTCTGCTGTTTCTGTTTTAATCATTTTCCCACCTGCTTCACGTGTCACTGTGAGCCAGGGTGACCTGTGAGGATGGGGCTCTTTTTGCTAATAATTTCCATTTAAAGTTCTTTTCCCATCCAATACAATTTATTTATATTTTAAAGGAGCCCAGTATGAATGGTGTATCAGACTGGATGAAATAAGCCTTTAAAATTGTTCTCTTCTTTTTGCAGTATTAATCTAGGCTTGTTCACTGTAAATTAAAATTATTTTTGTGTTTGGACTGCTCATTTGTGTTTATTCTTTCGGCTTAATGACCCTGTGCTACTGATTTTCACTTTACCTCAGTATCATTTTAACTAAACACGATTTTCTTTGACGTTAGACGAGTAATTGTTGTTGTTAAATCTGCGTTTGCCGAAGCGTTTGCAGTTGATATGTTTTAGCTCTGTAGAGTTCCTCATGATGTATCAGATTATTACCTTTCTGCACGGTGGATATGTATGGACTGTCGCTGTCTGAGTCGATGGAAACACTGTTTTAGTGTCCAAACCAACGCGTATTGTGCTGCTGTAGAGCCCGTTTTATAATTAGGCAGTTCAAAAGCAAAGCAGCATTAAAAAAAAAAAAAGAAGATGCTTTCTAAAACTCAGGCCTATGAGATGAAGTAAAACCTGCTACGTTATCTGTAACCAGATGGCAGAGGCCCCCTGGCCTGTTCCTTGCGCAGGAGAAATGCAAGGCAGTTTCAGATGTGACATCATAGCTTTTTCCTTACAAATTTGCAGTTAATTGCGCGAATCAATTCGAAGGTATGCGCTGAAATCATTCGCTCTCTGCTGAGCGTCTCCGGATTTGGAAGAGGCCTCCTGAGAGCGCGGTGCTGGAAATCATCATTATTTAAAGGATTTAATTCAGTACCGCATAAGCTGTGCAAGCGCGGGCTGCATCTTTTCAGCTTTTCGGAAGCGGGCCGCTGCTCTCTTCTCGGCAGCAGCCCGTCGCGGTGGCCTTGCGCCTCGCCGTCGCAGCCCGTGGCGCGGGAGGGCCGGGGGTCTCCTGCGCGGCCCTGGCCTGCGCCCGAGGCTCTGTTTCGCCTGGTTGCCTTGGATGGAAGTCATTGTATCGCTTGGCAGGCCCATTCCTTCCTAAACGTCAAGCGTTAGCGGATGCGGTTCGTCTACATCTGTAAGCTGGGGACGCAGCAGCGAAAGCTGTCACAGCTGAATGGATGGCAGGTAGCCGGGGAGGGGGAGCGCGGCTGTCCAGCCGCTCACCATTGGCTTCTTATTACGGCATTCTCCCCCGAGACGGCTCTGCATGCTCATCCCCCTCCGCTCCCTGCCCCCTCCTTCCCAGCCCCTCATTACTGATGCACGGCGAGAGGCAGCGGCGGCCGCCGCGCGCGCTCGTCGCGGAGCGCAGCTTGCAATGAGCTCATCCTTTTCTCTTTGCGGCTTCCTAACTGCCCCGGCTTTATTGCTCTTGCTGCTGCTGCTGCTGCCTGCTCGCTCGCGCGCGCGCCGACAGGCACGCCGGGCCCTGAAAGCTCTCCGTTGCTTTTCTCCCATCGCAGCTTTCCGGCGCTGGTTTTCTGCCATTTTCCTGCTTTTCAGATACGTTTGAGATCCATGTTTTCTTCGGCTTGTTTTTTAAATCTGCTTTGGACTCTGGCGGAGCCGGCGCAGTGGATCCTGTTTTTCCTCGGTTCTTAGCGAAGATGCTTTTCTCTCTCTGAGACGGTCGTTGGTTGCTGAAGCGGCCGTCTGAGCCCGTTTCAGAGATCCGAGGCTGGCTCTGCCAACGTTGCACTTTTTGAAATTGTGGTGAAAAGCCTGTTCTTCTCACTCTGGATACTTACTGTTTGCTGCTCATGGAAGAAGGGGTACCTTGCAAAACCCCAGCTGCCAAGCTTACCCCACCTGTCAAAAAGTCCCAGGACATGCATGACGAGAGAAGCAAGCTGGTGAATGAGTATGCATGTCGGGTGCTGGAACTTCTGGGAATGGGGCATCGCCTGTTTGTGCCTCGGCTGCTCGCGGTGAGATCACGTTTTCTTGCAATAAATTCATTTGCCATCACCCCTCCCAAACCCGCTCCCCCCCCCCCCCCCCCCCCCACGATTCTTTACATTGACTGGAGAGGTCTCTTGGGTGTTCCCCCCCCGCCCTCGGCTTCACCCAGTCCACCTCCTGAGCACCGAGCGTGTGTTGCTGCGGCGAGCCCGGCTGGTGGGGAGCAGTGCCGCTCCTTAGCTAGCTTGCCGGGTCGCAGCTAGGGCTGCGTTATACAAAATCTTTTTCTAAAGCCGCGAAAGCTTTTGTTCTCCGTCCTGTAGTGATTCCAGGGGAGCAGCCTGCCCTGTCTGCTTCTAGATGCTGGCGGAAAGTGGCATTAACGCTCACGTCTCAGATTTTCCAGTTGCTACATCTTAAACGCTCATTAAAATTCAAGCTGTGTTGATGTATTTTTTTTTCTTACTGCTTTTATGTTTGACTTTGAAAAGGCAGTTGATGCTGTGTAAAAAAAGTTTGAAGTATGTGTATAAAAATTATCTGAGAAATGGATAGCTGAAGGTGTTCTCAGCCGTCGTAGCAAACGGTGTGCGTATACGTGAAACGGCCTGAGATCGGTGTGGCACGTCATGACACAGAGAAATCTGATCTGCCTCTGCCGTCTGCGTTGCTGTACCAGACAGACCCAAACC
The DNA here is from genome assembly GCF_040807025.1 of Struthio camelus. Classification (NCBI taxonomy): domain Eukaryota; kingdom Metazoa; phylum Chordata; class Aves; order Struthioniformes; family Struthionidae; genus Struthio; species Struthio camelus. The sequence continues at coordinate 5,068,659 of NC_090949.1, forward strand.
CACAAAAACCAGTACCCAATCCTAGCTGGGTCTGGTCTGTGGTACTGTACCTACACCTAGCTACAGTTTGAGGTGCACTTGGTCAATGGCGTTGTATACCAGCACGTCATTTTCTCCGTTGTGCACAGGGAGGGAGTAGTTTCAGTGATGCCATGCCGTTCTCTAGTAGGATGGTGCCTTATTCCCACGGTATGCGTAGTCCTGTACGGTAGCGTTACAGAGCGCCCCGGCTGGCGTTTTCATTGCGCTGCTGAAACGTAGCTCCGTGTTGTGCAGCGCGCCCGGGTGGGCGAGCGTGCGCCGGGCGGGAAACAAGGTGAGCGGTTGAGCCGGTGTGCTCCCTGCTTTGTGAGCTACCCGACGGGAAGTACTCGCGGTCTGTTCGCTAGGGAAGCGAACGTGAATTTGGATGCCTGCAGTCACTTGCAGAAGTGGCGACAGCGCCTGTCGTAGGGGCTAGTAACGTATGATTGAATCGGCTCTATGTGCGGGCGTTATTCGAGCTTCTCTCCAAGCGTACCTAAATGCGTGTCCATCCCGCGCTGCCGCTTCGGTGCTGATGGTCTCTTGGGCGAGGACTGCCAAGTCACTCTGACCTGTCTTCTGGTGAGCTCCAAGGAAGCCAAGACTAAACCACTGAGATCTTTTTCCCTCAGGCTTTGTATCTAGCTCTGCAGACAGAGAATATCAGGGAATTTAGCGTACTTCATCACCCAGTCATCCTAGCTTCGCTCAGTGACATAACTGTATTTATTTAAAAAAACAAAAACAAAACAAAACCCCCAAAACAAAGGAATAAACCTAGTGCTTGTGTTACTAAAGCATCTCGATTTGTGGAATCGGTGTGGTTTCCTATCGGGTTTTATTACCTAAATGCATCCGTTTTGACATATATCCCTTTCATGGATAAGGAGTGACTGTGTTTCTGATGATTTTTAAAACATGAGAAGTCTCGGAGGACCAAGAACTTGTACTTTAATCAGAACTAAAGATACTACAAAAACAAACAGTTTTTCCTGTTGTGTAAAACTGGGGTCTCATCTCCCTAGTAAAGGCATAAACTTATTCCCCTGCTGCGCCACGGTGCCTAAACGCCTAGGACAGGCAGAACGCGTGCCGCCGGAGCGTCTGAGGGGAATACCGTCTGTAACGCGTACGCCAGCCTTAGGAGGGTTCACATCGCCTGCTCGCTGGCATCAGCTCTCCGTGACGCCAGGCAGGGGAGACGGCGCGAGCTCGGGCTGGCTTTTCCCCCTCTGGCACGGTTGCGGGTCGATGCAGCTAGCGGATTTTGTGCTTGCGCTTACAGACGGTCCTGGCCGCCCCCGGGGGCACGCGAGCGGGGGCGGGCGCGCGCCCGGCCGGCAGCCCGTTTCTGCCTGCCGAGTCACTGCGCGCAAACCTGAAGCTACGCCTTCCGCTAACTTTTGCCTGTATAGCGATGCTGTATTTTTTCGGTGCGTTTCTATGGGTTTCTGTAAGCTCTGCCCGCAGAAGGATAGCTGTTGGGGGGGTGCGCGCCAGGAGCGCCTGTCGGTACGCCTGTGGCAGCCTAGCTTTACCGGTCAAACTTTCCAGGCCTTGACGGCAAGCGTCTCCTCGCTCGCGCTCCTTGCCTGCGCCGTAGGTCAGCTTTCTCCTCCGGCAGCGACTGAACGGGTGCCGGAGCCGTGGCTCGTGTTTAAGGGCAGCACGGTGAAAAATCGTTGCAGTCTGTTGCTACCGATGGAAAGGGAACGACCAGGTTAGAGAAGATAGCGCGCACCTTCGTTTTTACACTGCCCGTCTTCTTGCGTTTTCTGAAAGAGCTTAAGCCTACGTCCGTTTATGTTGCAGCGTGAACACGTTCTGAAAAAGTAGCGTAAGGATGCTTATAAGCGTTGTGGATTTACCCGTAGCAGATTAAATAGGGGCGTAGAGTTTGGCCAGGTTCTTCTCTGCCCTCTGCTGTGTCGTGTTCCCGACGCCTGCTCGTTAGGGTGTAAAGTACTGCTTTTTGAGTTAGTAACAAATTATAGTTACTGACGTTCTAGGGGAGTTCTCAATATATCTTCTATGTCGAGAGGATCCTATAGAAATTACTGTAGTTATTTTTTTTTAATCTGTTTATATAGAGGAGAAAGAGTTAAGTTAAGAAAATGTAGTGTGGTTGATCCTGAATTTCTTCTAATTTATTAGTTCCCAGGTGGGAATAGGAGACTTAGCTGATATAGTCAGTAATGAATGAGACTGCAGAATTAATAATTGAAGACAGAAGAATTAAATTAAAGAAAAAAAGCCAAGGCTTGGTCCTTTGTCTTAATCACATTTCCTTAAATGTTTTAGGGGAAGTTAGTTGTAACATTGTTGATGTTATTTACTTAAAAGAAATCAGAGTTCACTTAGTGTAATTCTCTCAAAAAAAGAGTTGACGTTATCTTTTGCTATTTTTCCAACGTTTCCGGTTTCCCAGAACTTTACCTCTAGGTCTGAAAGTTTCTGTAGTACCTACGCAAAAGTGCTTTTCCGTATTTTCATCTAGTCCGTAGAAGATAATTTTATGAACGTATAACACTTAAGGCGCGTGGGAAGGAGTTGCTAGGGAACATATTTAGCCAAACCTTAGAAGGCAAGCTGAGACGTTAAACATTGTTAACTATGGCTGTTAGGGTCATAGTTCTCAGTGAGATCTCCTCTTTTTGCCTTTTTTATTTAGGAAACAAACCAAACATTTTATCCGAACGTATGGTTATTTGAAAAGTAACTCCTGGATGTTAGAAAATGGCCTGAAGTCCTGCACAAAAATGCAGGGCACCTACCACGCCTGAATTATCGGTTCATTAAACTTTCAGGTGGTTTCGTGTAGTTGTTCCACAGCCTGCAGAGCCGTAAACCAAGCAAAGTACGAATCTTTGCCTGTCAGACAGCTGCCTAAAGCTTCCTGAAACGTCTTTGTGGTTTATTGATTAAAATCACAAGATGGCAAGATACGTGCGTTGCAGGACACCGACAGCGCGGTGTATATTTTGCACTCCCTATATGTTCTGGTTATTTGTTGCGTTTCCTGTTTTTAATCAGTAAAGTTTTGTTTGCCTAATGTATACAAGAAAGCATCAAATGCACAGAACGTGCACCCAACGAACATTGCTCTCAAAACGTTAGTTTGATTTCTCGCGCTTTTAACTGTGAATCTCTGTTTTGATCAACAGTTTTAATGAAAGTGAAATACACAGCCGAGTAGAAAGCCACACTGCGCGGGCTCTACCACTCGCTCCATCCAGCTGTACGATCTGACGGCTTATAGTTTTCCATAACTGTAATCTGGGTGCAGCAAAGTGTGTCCCAGAAGTTGCTGTTTCCCTAAATCCCCATTGCTCTCGCTGGTGTTGAGTTGAGTTAAGGTTTTTCGGGGTTGGGCCCTGGGCGTTCTCCGTGTTACAGTGCTGAATGACTCGTTTCCTCTGGAGCTGCTAGAAGTCTTAGCACGCCCGTGATTCACGCAGAAGGCTAAGGGTATTCAATCTGACTTGAAGTGCTTTACATAGAAATACTATTGTTCTGACATATTTCCCTGCCTCTTTTTTTTGTATTTGTTTTTTAATGAAGTGGCATGGGTATAAAGGCTAGTATATCTGCTGGTTTAAAGTTTGGCCGGGTAATTTAATTGTTACTAACTTCTTTTAGTTGTTTACTGCTCTAATTAAAAAAAAAAAAAAAAAAACCTAAAACTCTCAATGCGTTATACTAAGAAAAGTAAGATAAAATACAAAATTAGGATAAAAATGTCCAGGCAGGACCTTTAGGGAGAATACTTATTAAAACCAGGAAAGCTCAGCTCCTAATAAAATATTAAAATTTGGCAAAAAGCATGTTAGGTGTTTGTTTTGAGCTGAGAGCAACTGTCCAGAAGTCTTGATTGCAAACACCCTCCCACCGTGCTGGCAGCACGCGGCAGCCTGCCGGTCGCGGAGAGCGCGCTGTGCTTCGGCCTTGCCCTGCCCGAGCACCTTCTGCGTAAAATCAGTAACAGCAGCGAAACGCAGTTTATGGAGGATCTGGTGTCCCGCCGCGTCCGGGGTCAGCATTCGGTTTGGGGCCGGCTTTCTGGAGGAAGGTGGGAGAAGGTGTAAGCGTGAGGAAGAGGAGGCAATCGGCAATGCAGCGCAAAGCTTGTCCGCAGAGAAGGTACCTTTGCAGCGCGGTCGGGACGTCTCTTTGAAACGCGTAGTGATTGCGGCTGTCACTGTCACTGAGGGAGGAGGAGAGAAACGGCGTTCGGGATAGCTGGTTATCCGACCGTTTACTGCTTTCCGCTCAGCATTACCCCCCTGACCTTCGCCCAGAAGGCGCTTGGTTGCAGCGCGGGTTTTGGCACGGCGCTGCGGCGTGCTGCCTGGGTTAGGCTGCTATACGAGCCGGCCACCGCGTTCAGCGGCTTGCCCGTGATCCTCAGTGTAGCCCGCGGTGGGACGTGAAACAGGGCGCTAGTCGCAGGCGGCAAAAGCCGGTTTTAATACAAGAGAAAGAGTTCCAAACCTGACGTTAAGAAGCGGGCACGGACGCCTCGGCCATAGCTGTGGTCGCGAGTGGGTCTGATTCTGTAGCAGCCTACCTGCCCCAGCTTTCTGTCAGCGCCGCGTCGGTCCTGCCGGAGTGAGTCTCCGCCCAGGAACCCTCCTGCCAATTTTCTGGGGACAGAATCAGACGCGACGGTTTATAAAGCTGAGCGTTTCTCATCAGCGTCCTGAAGGCAGCTTTTCTCGTGTGCCTTCGGTGATGACCCAGCAGCTGCCGTTGCTGCGAGCGGAGGGAGGATCGAGTCGACCTTGTTTGAATGTTACTGTTACGTTCCTCCAATATCTGCAGCGCTATGTTAGCGTGTAATTTGTTTTGGGAAACAAAATATTGTACTTTTTAAAAAGGCTTTTACAAAGTAGATTTAATTATTTTCATGTAAATGAGCTAGAGACGCTAGTTTATTGGGTGGGTAGTGACGATTCATAAATAAAACACATCAGTGTAATTTCCTCTGTGATGTACTGAGAGTTAGATTTATTTATTTCAAACAAATTTACTAGCCAAGAGGACTAATTGTATCATCTGGTCTCATCTCTTGTCTATCAAAAGGCTGTACCGTTTCTCCCACTTTTCCCTGCGCAGAGCCAAATCTCTTGGGTTTGGCTGAGGTGTGTTTTCTGGAAAGGCATAGTCTGAAATTGGAGACGGCAGAGGAGTTTGAACGGGTGGGAATGTAGTCAAGAATCGCACTAATTCCCTCCGAAACTGTGCATGTGCGTACCTGCTTTTAACAAGACTAAAACCGACAAAGCGCGTTGCTCGGGAGAAAGGAGAGCGCACGTGGGAAAACGCGGGCAGCGGCGACTGGAGTTCTCCTTCCGCAGCTGACCTTAGCCAAAGGGAGCTATGTTGCTCCTGGATTATATATCTGAACGCTGTCACACTCAGTTCCAGGCTCCGTGGTGCTAGTCTGTAAGTTGATAATTTTTTGTTCCCTGTTTCTGGTTTCAAGACCTCGGAATTCACGTTTTGAGGTAGCATCCTAAATGTCTTGTCTGGACATAACAGTTTTTGTGAACCTTTTAAATGAACTATTTAAAGACTTTGTACTGTACAGCTGTAAAATCTCCCAGTGTAACGCTTAGTAAATCCAGAGCTGACTCTATTTGTCCCTGTCCTGTCAATCATGTTACTCCATCAGCAGCAGAACTGGATTAATGTTGAAAGTGTAACATTTTCTGACCTGTTACAATTATGGCTTGTTACCACAGTGAGAGATACAGTATTATAAAAGATATAGAAATAAACATGTAAGAGGTTTTCTGGCACAGTGTTCTTTGAGAAATTGTGTCACAGACTTCTGCGCGTTGACTTGCTGATGCCTCCTATGAGTCATAGGCATTTCTGCTTCTGCTGTTCATGTCTGCAGCCACGTATTTCTATATATACATTGTCTTTTTAGGACAGCATTATAAAAATCAGTGGTGCTCTGAAACACAAACTTTCTAAAAAATATCATAAGTTCTCCTGGGTTTTGGTTGTTTGGTTGGTTTGTGTTTTTCTCCTCCCTGAATTGCATCTTGACAGGCTTTGCCAGTATCCCTTTCTTACCTGGTAGGCGTGGAGGAACGAAGTATGTTAGCGGGTTACAGTCTGCCGATCGTGGGGCTCTGCCCGGGATTCCTTGGACGTGTTCTGACTTCTGTTTCGTTTTATGAGATACAGGTTAGAGAGCTATTTCCCCAGAGGATGTTTCTGAGCTACTGTGAGTCTTGGTGGTTTGGATTACGTTCAGTAAATGACAAATCCAGTAAAAGAGCCTGTTCTCAGTGTTTACAGTCGTTCTCTGTGTTTAATTGCAGACCTCAAAAGAGGACCTTTTACAAGCTGATTTTGAAGGAGCTTTAAAATTCTTCAGGGTGCAGTTGCCCAAAAGGTACAGAGCCGAGGAGAACGCTCGAAGACTGATGGAGCAAGCTTGCAACATTAAGGTAAGAGCAGTCTTCGTTTCCTCGCCTTCGGCCAGACTTTACGCAGGGAAAATACGGTGGAATGCTAAGAATGGCAGTAGGATGTGGGCAGCACAGTACTGAAAGCAGTAATTAATTACTTTATGTATATATGCGTATGTGTATTTATACACACAGATTTTTATGTTTAAAGAAAGTAAAGCCCTGAGCTTTTCCCCCTTGTCTGCTTTGGCTCAAGCTGATAATTAAAATAGAAATCTGATGCATCATCCAAAAACTGAATGATCAGTGCCCCCTAATTCATTAACTATTTTGTAAATAGTCGTAAACACTGAAACAACTGGATATCCGATAATCATGTAACAATATGACAGATATTATTTGTTTTACTTTGAGGCTATTTAGTTGCAGACTGCTGCTTTATCGTGTAATTATACTGGAGTAGAAAGTTGGTTTCTTTTGTATGTGAAGCCAACCAAGACAAAGCATCTTTTTATGTTGTACCCTATCCAAGACCTTACTGTCAAAAGGTAGGCTTCTTTGAAGGTCTGGAGTACAAATACTGGTCTTATAATGAATGATGGCAAGTTACAGGATCCTGACTATAAGCTTTTGCGGCTGGAAATCTTTCACTAAAAATGACTACAGAAATTCATAAAGCTGCCGTTCAGAAGGTCTGGGATTTTTTTTCTGGCATTTTCTGTTGGAATATGTGTAGCTGTGGATGGGTTTAACGTTTAGTCTTGAGAAAAAAAGTGGTTTTGTTATTTCTTGGAGCTTGAGCGCTGCTGGGAAATGCATGTTTGGCGTAGCCCAGCAATGGGCTGAGAACATACCATTAGAAAGTACGCTTCTCTAACACCTGTGCTTATTTATACCTCTCTCAATATATTTCTATCCATTTACTCTTTATTGCTTAATTTAATAGTTTATTAAGCAAGGGCTTTTTCCATACTGATTAAACACTGATCTTGTGACAGAGAGGGGCTTGCAGCACTGATGTTTATTCCAGCCAGATAAAGGAGGTTCTGTGCAAAGGCTTTTTTTTTTTTTTTTCTTCCCAATTGGACTTGAGATTTGGACTTGCTGCTGAAAGATGAGAGTATTTGGGAGTGAAAGACTACAATTCAATTTGATGTGTGTAGTCCTTTGGATAAGCTCAATTCTTGAAAATGAGTAATTTAAGGATTTATCAAGTACAGTAAAATTATCTTTGTGCTGTTTATGCAGTATGCAATTTTCTGATGCAAGGTTAAAATAGAAGTCCTCCTGGTACTTTTTGAAGGAGATATTTATGCATTTTCTTGGGCCTATCCTTCTCGTTTTCTTCTCCAGCAATGTATCGCGTGCCACATAATGCTATTTTTTTTTAAATTTCTTTATTTGTGTCTGGTGTGTGTTTATATGCTGTGTTCTGTTTGGAAAGTATTTTGAAATCTGTTTGAGGCAGATGGTCAGGGGATAGCGCCTAATATGGGTTCAGCACGTGGGGCTATGCAAAACCAAAGAATAAAAATGTAAACTTGCTTTGCCTTGAATGGGAAGGAAGCTGAACGATTTGGCAGTGAATCCAGTGGGTGTGCGGAGTTTTGCACGTTCTGGACTGGGATGCATGAGGGAAGAGCGCAGCTGAGTTGAGCAGAGATGGAGGCAGAGCGCTCCCCTGTGTGTTACAGAAGGACATGAGGACAGGTAGGAGTTACTGGACTGAAAGGAGAATTCAGGGTCAGGAACCATGCTGGCGTCATCGGGGTGGGAGAAAGCGGAAGACCTGATTCACGTTATCGCCTGCTGTCTGTGTTAGCGGGCAGCACCCCCCCCCCCCCTCGTAAGGAGCGCGGCTGGCTCTGCTGGCTCACTCGGCACGGGGCTCGTTACTTCGTTCAGGTCTAAGGGACGCGAGGGGAACTAAACTGCGTACTGAACGGTTTTTGAGAGTTAAGCTAAGGACAGCTAAGCCCATGAAGAAGAGCGAACTGAAATTCTAGCCTAGTTGAGGTTGTTGTCAGGATTAATGGGATAGTCAGGAAAGTTGATCTAAACTAGTGAGAACTCTGTAGATAAGGTGGAGTAATTACAACAGTCAATAGGATGTGGGTAGTCTTATTAAGAGCTGCAGTGGTCTGGATTAGGCTTGTCTTAGTTCAGTGAATGAACATTTGGTTAGAGCAGCTCTGTGCTTTACGGTGTCACCAGCCTGTGTGCGGTTATTCAGGGCCTCTTTCTGTGGAACATGGCAGAAAATGAAAGACCTAGAGGAACTTAGCGTCACAAAACTCAGTGCAAGATTTTATTGGAGGGGAAGGTGATGTTTATTTTAAATAAATCTGATTTCACTCACTTGGGCTCCTCCTGTCACGGGTTTGAGTCACTCTCACACCCACAGTCTCAAAAGCACCGAGATATATGTCTGGCCAGGATCGCTTGTGTGTGACGAGGACGAGGCACAGCAGCCATTAAGTCCTCACTACGTCTCTTGGGTTCCTCTTGATTGGTAACAGTGAACAGGTTTTTAGACAAATCTTTTGTATTTTTTAGGAGTCAAAAGTTACTATGGTGTGATCTTTAGCCACAGAATCTTGCTTACTTCAGCCTCTGTAAATGGTGGACAACGTTGCTACCCCTTGTCTTCGGTTCCTCGTGGCGGGTGATTCAGTGCTGATGTGCTGTAACCGTGCTGCAGGCCTGGTCATCTGTGATACGGCCTTGTCAAGAGTGCAGGCCTGCTCGTCTAGCTATGACAAGATGTTTCTTTTCTCTACCACTTTGATTGCTGTCAGTCATGTCCTTGCTTATCAATACATGCTGTTCTTGTAGCCCTTCTCTATATTGTTTCTTCTGATACCTTTGCTTGCAGACATTTCCATACATATTTCATTCAGACCAGTCTTAATGTTTTTGTGATGGATCTCTGCAGAGTGACTGTGTGGTGCCTTGACTGAGTTAGCTCAGTGCTGCACATTAAATTAAAGCACCTAAAGATTGCACTGACTTCCAATTCACAGGTTTTGTGTACTTGGACCAGCTTTTCTCAGTTTTGTCAAGTAGAATGAGAACCAAATCTGAATTGCAGGAAAGTAACCTTTGACCGCAGGTAGCGTTAACTATTTGATAGGCAGAAAAGAAAATCAGCAGCTCATAAGGAAGAAGGTGAAGGGGAGTAGTCAGCATGGACTTACAAAAGGGGAATCATGCTTAATGAACTTTCTACAGTGAGATGACTGGCTTGGTGGATGAGGGGAGAGCACTGGATGTTGTTCCTCTTGACTTTAGTAGGGCTTTTGACACTGTCTCCTACAACATCCTCACATACAAACTGATTAAGTACAGACTAGGTAAGCAGAGTGAGGGGGAATAAAAACTGGCTGAACTGTTGGGCTCAAAGGGTTGTGATGGGCAGCACGAAGCAGCTGGAGGCCAGGCACTAGTGGTATACCGCAGAGATGGATACTCGGGCCAATGCTGTTTAACGTCTTTTAAATGATCTGGATGATGGGACCAAGTGCTCCTTCAGCAAGTTTGCAGATGATACAAATCTGGGAGGAGCGGCTGAGAGACCGAATGGATTCAGAAGGATCTCAACAGGCTGGAGAAGTGGGCAAAGAGGAAGCTCATGAAGTTCAATAGAGGGAAATGCCAAGTCCCACACCTGCAGAGGAATAACCCCAGGCACCAGGACAGGCTGGGGGCTGATCAGCTTGGCAGCTGTTGTTCTGGTGGACAAGAAGTTGACCATGAGCTGGCAAAGTGCCCTTGTGACAAAGACAGCCGACGGTAACCTGGGCTGTATTAGGCAGAGCATTGCCAGCAGGTCGCAGGAGTTGATCCTTCCCCTCCATCAGCCCTGGTGAGATGCATCTGGAGCGCTGGGTGCAGTGCTGGGCTCCCCAGTACAGGAAAGGCATGAACGTAACGGAGCAAGTCCAGCGAAGGGCTGCTAAGATGATTCAGGGACTGGAGCATTTGTCTTACGAGGAAAGGCAGAGAGGGCTGGGCCTGTTCAACCCGGAGAAAAGAAAGCTCAGGAGGATCTTACTGATGTGTATTAATAGTGGGAGGTGGAAAGGGTAAAGAAGGTGGAGCCAGACTCAGTGGTGACAAGAGGCAATGGGTTCAAACTGAAATAGAGGAAATTCTACTTAAACATAAGAAAACACTGTTTTACTGTGAGGGTGGTCGAACGCTGGAAAAGGCTGCCCAGAGAGGTTCTGGCATCTCCATCCTTGGAGATAATCAGCTCCCGACTGGACGTGGTCCTGAGCAGCCAGCTCTAGTTGACCCTGCTTGAGCAGGGGGCTTGGTCTAGAAGATCTCCATAGGTGCCTTCCAACCTCAGCTCTTTTATGATTGTGTAATTAGATATTATAATCATGATATTTATTTACAAACAGGAGCTAATAATTATAAGAGTTGACATGTTCAAATAGGAAATTATAGTCTTGATAATTACCATTAGATGAGGTCCCAGGGAATGCAGAGGTTATATGAAGTAGTCGTCTGTCTTGTTGATGGAGCAAAACTTGTTCTGTGCAGAAAACAAACAAAACCCTTGAATGTGTTTTTTCTGCTGTGTGAGTGTATCACTTCTGTATTGATATTTGTAGACTAAACATCAGAATTTTTTTTTTTTAGAAAAAGTACCACATAGTAAGTGTCAGGGAGTATTTTCATTTGGTTTCTAAACTAATGATTGAGACACAAAAAATTGAAAGCAGAATCATGGTGTAACCAGCTTTCATACTTTTGCTATACCGTAATCAGTGTTTCATATTTTCTTTAACTTTACTGCAGGACAGGAGTTTTAACATGTAATAATCTAGCTCTTGCATCCTTTTTGGTTTTTTTTAGCTCTACCTGTCGTGGCTTTAGAGAAAGCAAATGAAAAAAGTGCTTCAGATTTTTTCTCTTTAATTTTCTTAACTTTTAAGTTTAGGTAGTGATTGCAGGATCTAACCCATGGATTTTGAAGATGCTGTGTTGGTAATGTTAGTTTTATGATGCTGTTTTTAAAACAAATTAAAGAATATAGCATTGGTCTGTCCCTTGAGCACAGTTCTGCAAATACAAAAAAAAAAAAAAAAGAGCTCCTTCCTTTTAATTGAAAATTGTATATAAAATATAGTAGGGAATTTCTCTTTCGTTTTAGGCATATCCATGATGATTACTCACCAGGTCTGAATTTGGATCATTTACCAATGAGGAAATCACTGTGATCGAAGTCAGTGGAAACAGAAATAATAGCATTATTTTCTTGCAAGCAGTCATTGGAGTATTCTGTGTTTTCGGGGGGGAGGATTTTGCAGTAATTCATACTATGCAATAATACTGCCTAATACTGTTTTTTGGCATATGCATGTTGCATAGTTCCAAAGTTAGGATACCCCTAATAGCTGGCTAATGTGTTTTATCTCACCTTTGCAGAATACAAGACATATATGCAGCTGTAAAAGATTGAATTTATGAAGTTATCTGCCAAGACTCTTAGGGTAGAAGGAGCCCAAAATCATACAAATTTCTCCTTCCCAGCTCCGAGATAGTCAGAAGAGAAGGACATTAATTCTCTGAGTAGAAGGTCGAGATGTTAATTTAAGGGTTAATAAAAAATGAAAATTTATAGTTAGTGACTAGAAGATTTTTACTACTTGTTTCCGGTTATTTTTCTAGTCTGCAGTTGTTAAATGACCATACCTTTCGTTTTGCAAAGGCCTGTACAATGGGAGGGGATGTTCCTCCTAGTGTATCCTAGTGTAGGCTTTACAATTGTGAAAATGGGTTTGGGGGTGAGAATTTCCCAGCTGATGGGAGCAGGCTATGTATTATGTCTGTAGAATAAGCAATCACCCTGATTTCCTACATCCTAGAATGACTGACAGTACTTTTTGTACTCAGGCTTTTTATATTTTGGCTTTTTTTTTTCTTTCACGTCCTTCCTGTGATGAAGGATTACAAAGGTTTTTCTATGTCTCTGGAAGCCCTGCTTCAGGAGTGAATGAAGAAAGAAAGAGCCTCTTCTAGGTTAATGAAAGTTAAACTTAATGGTACTGCTTTATTGAAACAACTAACACGTTCGGTACACTCGTTAAACCTGCCTCAGTTGTCTTTTGCATCTCTCAGTGCAATATCTCACGTAAAGATCTGCACATGTCCTAAGGAAAGGGTAGTGGTTTTGATTTTAATTTAGGAAGCCTGTCACCTCTATTCTTACACTCGACTTTATTCAGTTGAATTGCAGAAAGGGAGAAGTCTCATTCTGAGATTTTTTCCGTATGAATTTCTTGGTTTGACGGTTTTCAGATTAATTAAGGGAGTTCTGCCCATTTCTGCCTTGATTGTCCTGTGATCTTCTGAAATTGAGCATTCAAGTGGGGAAATACGAGGAAGCTGACCGCAGGCTTCCCCTCGCGTACCCGGTGCAGGTCAGAGGAACGCGCTGGAGAGGCTACGCAGGAACCGGGTAAAGGAACCTGCAAGAAAAATGTTGGAATGATAGGTCAGCAGCTCTAACGACACCTTCGTTTACATGGCTCATGAATTGCATTGATTGCTTTTCTATTCTGTCATCATCATCAGTGGCAGGAAAAGACTTGATATGTTGAAGTTCTTTTGAGAAAAGTCACTTCCTAACCTGGTAAATCTCTCCCCTCTTTGGAGCCCAGGAAGAGCAAATAAGGCTCCTCAGCAGACCAAGCAGTGTTAAAGCATTGCCGCTTGCTCTCAACACGTTAGGTGAGAGAAGCGAGCAGCCTTGAAAAAAATGGTGGCTTTTTCAATACCAAGCAAACATGCAAATTCTTGTCATAGAAGGGCATAGCGACAAGGGACAAGGTTATGGAGCCCTCCTGGGCACACCAACGCTTGCACCAAGGCCATTGTGTGGTTCGTGGGTAACAGTTTTACTGGCGGAGTGGAAAAGAAAAAGCTAAGCTAGCAGGAGCTATGATAAACATTTTCTCAGTCAGAAATTGTTCTTTATGTGGTTTTAAAACAGAATTACTTAATAAGGTTGCTATTTAAATGTTTTGATTCAAACATGTATTTTGAAGTCAGCGCTGTACTGAGGTGCTGCATTGCTTTATCCACACCTCTGTTGCTGTTTTATCTGGAAGCAATTTTTTGCAGGCATGGTTTAGCAAGAAATTGTATATTGATTTCTGTGAGTTTCAGTGGAAATAGCTCGCTCGTTTTCCCTTTCTCTCTGGCCCATTTAGATATTTGGGGTCTTCTGCTATTGTGAGAGGTGGTGAAAACAACACAAATGCAGCAGAAAAATCAAAGGAAATAACTGTAGAAAGGCTCTGAAATTGCACAAGCTTTTTATTGCTTTGGTTCTACCAGTGATGTATCTAATTAATCTTCTAATATAAAGGACAGGGGGAAAAACTGCTCATTTATCAACTTCTGAAGAAAAAGGCCCAGCCGAATTGAGGAGAATTGTATTTAGATCTGTAGCAAACACTGCCGTGCCTGTTATGTGACTTCTTATTAAAGCCAATGATCAATTCCAGTTACTGTGTCTGCGCTGTTGTCTCCGAAGTGCAGAATCCCGTTGTCGTTATAAGGAGGGTCAGGTTTTTTAGTGCCTGCTCTGTTTCCAACTTCAGCTTCTTCTTCTCCGTTTGGCTTTGCGGTGTTGCACAGTGCAATGAGCTGGCAGCTGAAAATCGGATTGGAGTGCCTACAGCGGACGCTGACCTTTAATGTTATTGTCATCTTGGTGATCAGTGTTAACAACTTAGAGTCATACAATGAAGAAAATCAGTTTTAGCTGTGAATTACTTATTTTAATTCTGCATATCTGGGATAGCATTGAAGGCAACGACTTTTAAGAACTGTAAAAGTCTCAGTTGGAAAAGCGGATAGGCACATTCATTATTTGTGTCCCCGGGGACTGTATCACTTCCCGAGACAGCATGTATCCTGAAGAGATCTGCCCTAAGTATTAGAAGTTTAACTGAGCAAGGTGAAGGTGACCCTTGAAAACAGTTCCAGGGTCCAACCGGCCCGACATTGTTAGGAAACCCTAACTTTTGTTTTGTTCAGCTTCGTGCCCTCAGAAGTCACAGCTCTCCAGGCTTGTTAAGAATATTCCCTTTCAGATCCGTGGTGGGTAGCGTACTCGGAGGGTCTTCTGGCGTAAGCTTCTAGGCACTGGCTCTTTCCTCCCGATGGATAACGACTCCTTTCCGTCCCGGTTTCTTGGATAAATAACAACTCTGACACTTTCATAAAACCTAAATGGCTTTTCTTAGGCATCTCACGTGATACACATTTGTGATTGATAATTTCTCTCTGAACCTGCACCATTAGCTTTCACATACGAGGAGGACGCTGAGCCTACGCTATGCCGTAGGCTCAGACAGATAGCACAAAGTTACAAGTATTTATATGTAATGATTTCCTCCGCTTTCCTCCCAGATAATCTTATATTGTCTTACCTTAATTCAGAATGACTGGGCATATCAAACAGAACAACATAACAGTACTATTTAATTAAATATAATATTTGCCAAAAAGCTCATTTGAATCAATCAAAATTGTTATGATTTTAGGTTGAATCATTGATTGTTTTTGCTAGGAGTAGCTCCAAATTTTAAATCTGAAACAAAAAAAAAAGCATTTCATCTTCCATGCCCTTTGTGAAGGGGATTCTGGAAGCAGTGCAGAGAACAACAGGTAAAGGTGGCACGGGGTCACGTTGTTTGGCATTTATGTCTTCTGCCCTCTTCACCACCATTTGCCTAGCATAACTCCACGAGTAAGAGGAAGTGAAAATTTTTCCCAAATTGAATTGACACATCCAAAATAAAGATGACATATAAAAAGTTTTCCATCTCCAGTGGTCGGTCTGTTGAGTTAAAGCAGATCTATATAGAGTCATCATTGTCAGTGTAATGGTTTTCATAGCTGTTCTTTAGAAGAGAAAGTCTAGCCTCTCTCTTCCTTTGAAGGAAGAAAAAAACCCCAGTTAACTGTAGCTGATTTTTCTCTGAAGGATGCCCAAGTGTGAATATGGAGAAAGACTGAGACAATGGTGCCCAGCAGGTTTGCACTACCTGTTCTTCATAATAAGATGCTTTCCTTTATGAAGACACTTCTGTGATGCAGAACAGGCTGTAGAGAAAACTAAATGTGTCCCAAGATCAGTACTTACGGCCTTAATGAAAAACAAACAAAAACCCAGCCTTTCACACTGTGGGGCAGAAGACATGTAAGTATAGATGTAGAAATGCCTAGAAAGATCTCTGTGCCTCCTATTTATGTTGGCCAGGAAGAGGTGCTCAGTGTTCCTTGATGTTGTCTTCAGCAGTAACAAAAGTATTCAGGCTCAAGATGGAGAAATCTTTTTAGTGGTGAAAATTCATATATGCTTCTCTTGGACTCTTTCAAGCAGTCAGCTCTAAGGAAACTGATAGAAGCCGAGCAGTAAGTAGCGTAGCAGTAATTCGTAAGAAATCTGTTTGCAGATACTAGAGACCCTGCTGCCAGGAAGCCAAGTCCCTTGCTAGCCTAAGGCTTCATATTGCCTGTGAGAAGTCATTTTTGAACTGTAGGACACTGAAGTATATATATATATATTTTTTTTTTAAACTCAATTCATATGACCAAAGAAACTCTGTATTCTCCCTTCTGAACAATGGGGGAAGAAGCTCTTTTGTCTGTTAGCAGTTCAACGCCAACAAAGGGAGTTATCTTTTATTGCTATTCCTAGAAATCTCAACAGACTTGCATTTGGAAGAGATTACATTTGGGCAAAAATTTCAAGCTGCCGTGTGTCGTGTTTGATCAGCCCTTTTGATAAATGTCTTTCTCGCAAATACTGTAAGCGTTCTGCATCATCGTTTGTGGTTGTTTTATTTCTGTAGGCGTTACAAGACTTCAAGTTGTTGGAACCGTAAGCTTGGACTTGTTGCACAAAGCTCAGGGAAGCCCGAGGCAACGGCTATTGCATGCAGTAGCTTCGGGAAAAACCCAGTGACTGGGTTTCACTGGTTTCACTCTCAGAACAGTGCAGAGAACAGTTGGGTCCAGACTCTGCTTTTGACAAATGAACTGAAGCAGCAATTTCTGGAGCACTATAGTATAGTAAGACCTAAAGCGAAACTTCGTTTTTTTTAAAAGACAAAGGCTAAAAATATTCCATTTTTTTAATCAAAGCTTTTGCTAATGAACAAAGAAAAGCCGTTGAGGACAGCGTCTTTCCGCATTTTTTCTGGTGTTTGGTTTCTCAGGCACCTGCAACTGAATTTCTCTCCTTTAAAAAACAAGTGAGCAAACAAAACTAAGTATAGAACGATGTCAGTAGGCATTTTTTTAAACGCAGAGGTCTGCAGTGACATTCGAATTCAGAACTTCGGTGCCCATTAATAACTTTCCATTGCAACCCTAGTTGTTATTTTTGCCGTTATTGATACTGTTCCTGGTTAAATTCCGTGAGTGGTTACTTGACTGTTACCTAAGGACTGTGTAGCTATTTGAGTAGAAGTTTAGCGGCATGCTTTGTAATTGGCAATATTCACATTTTTAAGATCCCTTCATCTCTTTACTTCAGATTTCTCTGGTTTTCTGCTTTTGTATTTACTGTATTATAGCATTTCTTTTCTGGAGGGGAAGTAGCGTAGTGAGCATCATCATTGATGATGATGATTAATTTGTTTGTGGCATAAATAAATTACATCAGGCTGGTAACGGGAAGGGCTGTAGATGGCAGGCCTCGGAGGGTCCAGTTCAAAAGCCTCTGTGCGCCAAGGTTCACGCTCGTCACCGCTTCCCACGTGCAGTGTCCTGAGGAGCTGTGGAAGCCTGGTGGGTTTGGGGTGAGGGGGGGTGGTTTGGCGTTTTTTTGTCGTTGACTAGGTACAGCCAGGGGCTCAGGAACATACTGAACGACAAATAAAGGTCTAAGTTTAGAAGGAGCCAGAGCCTCACCCTGAAGATTGAAGGCTGACGAAAGTGAGTGCCATACGGCGTTCATACGCCGCTTTTCCTGCTCCTCCTAGCTCATACTGCCCAGCATCCCTTATTTCTGTAACGCCAATTGTAAGGATAGGAAGACGTGAAAAGCAAAGCGTTGCTGTGGGTCCGTGTGTTGGGAAACCTTGACCACATATCAGCAATTTTCTATGCACTTGTAGAAGCAGCGGATGAAGACTGAGTCCTCATTATGGTATCATATCTGCGTACTAGTCTTTCAACTTCCTTTTTTTAATTAATACAATTTCCTCGGCAATAATTCTTAAGTAAAATCTGATTATGCAAGTGAAAGCCACGTGAAAACCACAAAATCCCATTGCAGGGAAAAACTTCAGAAAAATCCCTGTAGAATCCAGGCGGAAAGTAGTTAATCTGTCGAATAAACATGCCCTGAAATCTGGACGTGTAGGCACAAAGGCAGGGTGCGTGCACAGCTCAGGCTCAGAGACCGCATGTCACGCCGAGTCCCACAGTGACCGTGACAACAGAGCTGCAAGAACTTACGCTTTAACAAACCTCCAGACCGGCTACATTTCACTAACCTTGGAGGGGGACTTCATCATTTTGCCAAGGAGGAAGTAGAGCTGTGCGGTCACTAACATAAATGCAATGTGGCTTACATAGTTTGGAGAGGCTTAGAGGTTATGGCCTTGACCTCTGAAAAAAATAACACTATACCTAAAGTTCTTAGCAGAGTCAAGTGACCGAGCTGTTCCTTTTTAATCTCAGAAATCCCTTTGTTAACCCATAGTTTGGAGCACGAGATCAATGACCTTACTGTATGTACATCCTCACGGGGAACGATTTTGTAACAGTCGGATTAAGCCACCTGATCCTGCCACGTGGGACCTCCCGTCTTTACGCAGTCGGGAATATTGGTTATATTTCAGCTAGTCACGAGCAGTGGAAGCAGTCTGAAATGGATCAAGGCTTTGATTGCTACGTGCCCAAACGAGGATGCTCTGCTCTGCTCGCTCCCCCTCTCCCCAAAGGCAGCCTGTTGCAAACTGCTGTTAAACGATGTCTGCGACTCCTGCTCGGCTGTTTTCCTGACTCTGGGCTCTTTTCTTTGTAAGCCTTTAGTGACCAAAAAAAAAAAAAAAATCTCGCAATCTAGCTGACCTGGCAAAAACAGGGAAAAAATGTCTTCATCTTAATCACCGCCTGCATTATTCTAAATTTTAATAGGTCCTGGAAATGGTAAATGTGATTTCTTTATTCCTGAAGTAGAAATGAAAGTAGCCTGTTGCAGTGAAAGGGACTGCAGTTTGGTGTCTGTAGAATAGAGATCCCAGTAAACAAAAGCTGTATTAATGGAAATAGTAGATTGCAGGGTTGACTCTGCACTGCTGGGTCAAATTTCTTCTTGAAACCAACGGTGGTAGTTCTCTTCCTTACCAAAGCTCTTCTGGACGTTGTCGTGTGCCCATATAGACCCAAACTCTGTTGTTTTTCATAGCAGCAGGAGTCTCAAAAGCAAATTTGGCCAATATTTTTCTTGTACTATAAAGCATGGTTTAAGTTTGTGTTGTAGTCAACTTCCTCCAAGTACTTGTACTTACTTTGTACAAAGTACTTAATTTGTTTTTTCCTTTTTGAAGCATAGTTTGGAGCAGGGTGCATCAGCCTCTCTGAAGAGGAGAAACGTAGCATAGGAAACCAGCATCTTCTGCTAAGGACAAAGCCTGGGACAGGTTGCGTGTCTCAGAGCAGGGCGGCTTGGTGGGTTCTTGCAAAGGCAGTGACCAGGGGAGCCTGGTTTAGAAATACACTCGCTTGCTGTATCCTGAGATGAGCCAGAGCCATCTTCCCCAGCTGATGTGGCAAAACCAAGTGCTTCGGGACTCGACAGAGGAACTCCTAGTTGCGGCCGGGGGAAGCGACCCTGGGAAGGCGTGAACGGGAAAGAGGCGCTGCCTGGACTTGGTTACCCTCCGAAATCCTCCTCGTCCTCTTGTTCTCCGACACCAGAGGACCCTCCGCTCTGAAGCAAAAGGGTTCATCGCGGTCACAGCTCAATTAGGAGCAATGAGGAGTTAGGAGGGAGGGAGGGTGGTTGGGGGCAGTGCCACGAGTCCCCCTCGTGCTCTGCTTGCTCTCACAAATCTCTCCCCATTAGGCAGCTTCTCCTCAGGAAGCAGACTGAGGCCCTAATGGCCTCAGCAAGCAGGAAACAAGCAGCGTATTTATAGATTCAGCACTGGGCTGAAAGCTCACAGAGATGCTTCTTAGGCATCCTGGCTCTGCCGGGAGCAGCGAAAGGTCCCTATTTATTTTCCTTCTGGCTTTCCTTATTGAGACATCCACAAAATTTCAGTAGGAATAATGTTGTATCGGCCTTTATCGCAAGCAGCGTGTACAGAGTATCTGTTTAAGCGGGCGAACCGTTTGCCTCTATGCCTTATAGATTTTCAACCTTTGATCCATCGTTTATTATACAAGATTATGTATCATCACTGGAATTTAGGGGGGGGAGGGGTTGAAAAATATTGAAAGTCACTGCTATAAGGGATTCCTAAGGTCTTTAGGGAATGACAAAGGCATATGTGGAACAACCAGATGACATATGGTCGGTCATATGTGTCTGGATTTCCTATTTCTTTTCTTTTTTGTTGCTGTTATGATAAAAATGAATTAGAACAATTAGCAAGAGGATATATAAGTACACACTCTGGGAGGCTTCTCGGAAATAGCGGTAATGATGGCTCTAAACTTTTTAATGTGCCTTACACTACGCTAATGGATGTAAAACAGCATTTTCATTCTAAAGGCAATTTTGTTGATATCAGAAGAGGAGACTGCTGCTACAGAAGTGTAACGAACACACAGTAGACAGTAATATAGGACGGTATTAAGCTTTTGTTTTAGTGACCTTGTCCAAATAGTAAGTAGTTAAAATATAATTCAATTCTCAGAAAATGACATTTCAATTCATAATTCAATTGTCAGAAAATGACATTTCAAGAGAAATAAGCGTGTGTTTTAAGTGTGTCTTCTCTTCCAAACTCCTAAATTTTGTTGATGCTGTTTACTCTTCCACTTGCATTTCTTTTGTGCTCCTGACACACTCAAGACTCGAGTTTGTCTGTACTTCCGCATATTAAATCACTGCTCCCCACAGCTTTCCCCTGCCCAGAATCTTCCCTGGCTCCACTTCTGCACTCAAATCCTTACTCAGTTCCTGCCAGGACTGATGGCCCCGCTCGGTCCGTCCTGCAAAGGAAGGGAAGCCCGTCTGTGCTTGTACTTCCGTAACTTCCCTTTTCTGGCCTCTGCTGATGGTTCCCGACAGTATCAGGAAGAGGGTGAACGGAGCCCCTCTGTAACATGCTGAGCCTTAGCCCTGCATATACTCTTGGGCCAACTTCGGCAGGCAATGCGGGCGGCTGCTCTCCCTGCAAGCAATACTGCTTCCCTATAAATGGGCTAAGCACCAGAAAATGAGCAATATTGGGTCATAGCTAAGACTGGGGAAGTACATCTGCAAAGATTCATTTATGAAAGTGGAGAAAAACCTCCCTTTTGAGTTTTGACATAGTGATTGGTTCTTGAGACCTTAAATAAGAATATCTTTCTCCAGTCGCTCACTTTGCTCGAGTCCGGGGAGCCAACAGTTTCACCAGACGCTTGGCCCTCCAGATATCCGGGAGATGAATGTATCACAGCAGCTCAGGGAAGGAGAACTTTCTCGTCTCCCATTTGGAGGAGGGGAAGCTGAAGCAGATGGTGGAAGCTGCATACTCAGTCACAGCTAACACAGCGGCAGCGCATGAAGGAAAATGGCCAGGTATAGTGATTGATGTGCTTCTCCAGCAACCGGTGCACGTTGTTCCCAATTAACTACTGTAGCCTGTAGCTCCTTTTCTTGTATACGTGTTCTAGGAATCTCTCAGGACAATCTGTTGTCTCTGTCTCCATTTCTTTCCTCTGAGACTAGTTGGATACCTTTGATAGATTCTCTTAATTGGCTCATTAAGGAAATGGAGGGCATCTGTCCTTACTGTCTGCCACATCAATGAGCCTCGGTTGCTTTCCTTTCAGGCCCAGACAAACTGGAGCACAAAATAGTGCCAAAGGTGTCTCTGAGTGTGTACTCCCCCAGGACCCAGAAATCATAATTATGAGGATTGAAAACGGCCAATGTGCCGATTCCTCAGAATCTGTAGTTTACTGCCTGGGAAGCAGATAATGGCTTGTACACACTTCATCCCGTTCACAGGAATGTGGTGTTTTGGGGCACTGGGTAGGGTCAAATGTAGGTGAAAAGTTTCCCTGCTCTTACAACTAAAAAGCAAATTTGGCTCACATGCCAAGGGAGGGCAAAGAGTAGGTCTTTGTTTCTAGAGCACTGCATAAATATAAGGCACTCAGAAAGTGAGGCCTCGAATAAGTTATCAGTGCTCCTTTTGAGGAGGGGAAAGGGCCACTGTTTCCCCTCTTCCATTTCATGGAGTGCATGGACAAGCCCCGTGTCGTTTCCCTCCTGTCCTGACTTCCTTCCCGTACGCCCTTCCCGCGCATCTCGTGGCGTACGGATCCGCGTTCATGTCTTGCTGAGCGAGAGCAGCTCACACCCGTTCAACGGGGGAAGACGATTAACTGCTACAATGTGGCCCCACGTTCAGTGACCCAGGAAAATCTTGCATTCAGAACTCCTATTTGAGTCTTCCATGAAGCGGGTACACACGGTGCTGCTCTCGTTAGTCGGTTCTCTTTTAACAGGTGCTGCCTATGTAATGATTTCTCAGTGTTCACATGGGATTGGTCCCAGGAAGTTTGAGAAATAATATGATTTAGAAGAATTATTTGGCCAGAACGAGGGCATCTCTAAGCTGAGATTCGATCACTCTAAGGATTCGCAGGGAGCAAATTCCTGTGGTGAATGTAGAGGTGGCATCAAGATAACATAGAGCTGAAATGATGGGAAATGTATTAGAGAGCTCTGTAGCTGCAAACGTGCTGTATAGTCAACTGTCACTAATATAGCAAGGGTAGTCTGATTGCGTTTGAGCCATTTCAGATCGTTAATAAGTAATTAACCCGTGAGGTGACTGTAAAGGACGTCATTTTAATCAAGATTGAATTATGACCTGGCCAGGCCTGCTCGGGCATGTATCAGTACAGATGCAGAGCAAAGCCCCTTTGCCCCGGTAATTAAAGATCCTGCGCACCCCATAAACGCCCTTTGAAGATGGCCACCCTGTCTGATGAACAAGTTAATGCTTTTCTCCTTTCTGCCATTCAAAGGACACCTCCCCGGCTTTACATTCAATTTGCCTTTTTCTGAAAAACTGCTAATTTCATGCTGCTTTAGCCCTGCAGCAGAGAGCCTGTTGCTAAGCAACATCCAAAATAATGAATGGGCCACAACGGAGCTGCTTTTCTGCAGCTGGCCTTTATTTAGGGTGGTTTTTTTTTTTTTAAATATATATATATTTATTTAGCTAAACAGATTTCTTCCATAACTTGGAAGCAAAGCTGTAAGCCTCTGAGTTGCAGCGTTGCGACTTTATTTGGACATCTGTTTATCTTTTTTTCTAACAGCAGTCTCTACCGTATTTTTATGTTTTTCCTGCTCTTCAGCTCAGCGGACTCCTTGTGCTATCTGTTGAGGAAGAGCGGCATCTCCGAGTTTGCAGAAAGTGTATTTTAGAGGCCAGGCTGGCCGCAGACTGCTGCCCTCGGTGCGAGATAGCCGCTGTGAACCTATTGGATCCCAACAATTGAGGGAAGAAAAAAGAGGAAGAGAACAAAGATGGCTTTAAGCCATTTTTATGCTTACTTTATTTCTGGCTGCTTTACCTTCAGCTGTGTCCCCGCTCCAGCCTTCCCTGAGCCTAGCTAGTCTGTAAAGGCTGCAAGGCCGGTTGTCCTTAACCCGTAAGGCCGCGCTGGGAAAGCCCTAGTGTAGAAGCAGTTATGCAGGATCCGCTGCATTTTCGCAGGGTGGGGCTGGGCAGGGGCCAGGGCACAGCTTTGCCTTCAGTTGTGTCAGCTGGAGGAGCAGGTTACTGATAGCCTGTTGGCTGGAGAGACTCACCGCCGGGAGGGTTTGTGGTGTGGAGGAGACCTTTTCCTCAGCTGCACACGGCCGGACGAGGGGAGCCGAAGAGTAACCAAGCTGTTAGCGTACCGTTTTCTCTAGTCATGCTCCCCGAATTTAGTAGAACAACAAAATGTGTTCAGAACAACAGGCGCCAAACTGTTTTTTGCCTTCTTTCCCTTTATATTTTTCCCCTTTTCTGTCAGACGCAGTATTCGTGAGCTGATTCTCTGGCCTGTGCTTCCTCCACAGGTGTTGCCTTCTGGTCCTCCGCTTATTGCCTTTGGCTGCTAAGCGACTGACGCTTTCTTTGTCTGTTGTAGTTTTCGTCATGGATTTCTTGGTGGAAAAACATTTTCCTGCTTTGATGGTGCATCCCTCACCTGACCCTCTCTGGAGAAACACAGGGAGAAGCCCAGAAACGCTTGGTTTTGTACAGGCAGTCCCGCGGAACGGGGGCTGCGCACGAGGCCGACTGTAGTTTTTTTAGGTCAGGGTGAGATGAGGAAAGTGAGGTTTTAAGTCCAAACTGAATTTTCCCCGTATTTACTTTGGGCATTCAATTACCGTTTTGGAGAACTACGATGCTTCTGAGAGGGTGGCTTGGCTTGTTCGTTCTTTTCTAGCTGTTCTCTGAGTTGTTCAGAATGAACTCTTGGTTTTGTTGTCATTTATGATGTAGATCTGTCGCTTGGGTGTCCACATTTCATATGCACCCAGCGGAGTGTTGATTCCAGAACCTTTGCTGATCTGTTGCCCTCCATGTGATTTATACATACATATGTACGTATATATATACACACATATATATATATGGTTGAGATTTCACAAGCCAAATTGTGCTCTTTGTCTTAGTGCGTGCATTTTGGTGCTGTTATTCACGTAGCGCTCAGAAACTAGTAGTGCTAGGTGCTCCGGCAATTATTTGAGTTATCTTAGGTATTCTCTAAGCTAAGTCTTGAAGAAAACAAAGGAGCCTTAGTACTACCTGAAATGCCCAAGGGTAACTTGCACTGCCCTGAGAAATTGTTTCAGGAGCTTTCAGCAAGATTGAGTCAACAGATCGTAATTTCATTAATCAAAGAAAGAAAAGGCTCTTTCATATGGGGTGATGTCAGATGTTTTAGGGAGCTGAAGATCAGGATGAACACCTCGAATTGCCCCCAGAAACAGGCAGGAGGCTAGCTGGATGGGGATCTCTGCGTTTCTTGCTGTGGCTTTTCTTGCCCGATGTCCTAGGATTTTGCTCGGTACATGCACAAACTGCCAAATCACGATTTCAGCCTTGAACTCGCACAAGTCTGGCAAAATGGTGCAATGCTGAGGAAGGATAAACTATACCTGCTCTGATAAAGGCGTGACAGGAGACAAAGCTGCCCTACAGCTATGTGGTCTGGGCACAAGCTTGTGCTGCTGCCTCCTGCTGCATCTTCAGTGCTGGGGCACAGGGCCAGCTCTCTAGGTTGCTGCGTGGATATACCCTAAAATTCTGTTAACTCTTAAAAATCCAAGAAGAGCGTAAGAATGCAAACAAGCCTGACAATGGGAGCACAGATCACGTGTTCCTAATAAAAAAGGTGAAATTAAAAATACAGTATTGCACAAAAAATGACCTGAATGTTTTGTAATGTACCAATAACAGATGGCCCAAAGCACTGAGATACCAGCTTAGGACGCTTGATCATTGGCCTTCAGTAAACTTTTTCTCTTGCTGCTCTTATACTGTTATGAGAGAAAGGAAGAATCTGACTTAAATGTTTCTGGCCTTTCTCTATTTCATAGTCCTAAATAGTATTGAGGAAACTATCTTGTTTTTTTTATTTTTTCCTGAGATGGTTCAATAGAGACATCAGCAGTCTCAGTAACGTCAGTGCTGCGCAACATAACGAATAGGCTGGGACACAAGAACTACCGGTGTGATTCACTCATTTCACTCACCTTAAAACTCTGTGGGGGGCACCCGTTAATACACTGCTCAATCAACTGCCAGTCCCTGGGCAACTTCCAGTCCCGGGAGTGTTGCTAAGTCTGTCTGTAGTCCTCCAGGTTATGATGAAGTTCCTCAGCAAGACATATCTACAGAGCAAAACAACTGCGGAGCGCTCCAGTAAAACAACCACCGTATGGTTGAGAAAGGGGATCCAATCCTTCGCCAGTTTTACGGAGTAATTGGAAACTGAGTCATTCCCCTACAAATGCAGCAGGAAAAGACATCTATAACCTTTCAAGACATTACATATGCTGTTTGGATTTCCATTGCATGTAGAATCTGTACGGGGACTTGCAGCATAGCCTTTTCTTTTTCTATTAATTATTAATTGGCTTATTATTAATTGGTTTATTTTCCTTCATTTTCAGACAGTATCCTGTTTGCACCATTAGTTTAAATGGTGCAGTTTACTGTTGTTCTAGACAAAAGAAAGAACCCTCAGGGTTTATTTTTGCAGTCTGCAGAAGTGTGTTTTGTGAACAAATGCAAGCACAGACTGATTTTCCCCCCGGTTAACTTCAGTTGTAAACACAGAGCAGGTATCCTTTCTGAATACGAATAGGTGGGAGGCCGAACCTGCTGCCTTCTCATTCAGAAGCAACATTAAAAAGAGAGAAAGCAAAAGAAAGTTCTCTCTTACTTTTTCATGGTTTTATATCCAAACTTTCCCGTATTTTCCTTTTTTTTTTTGGTTCTGTTTTGCTTTGGGGAATGACTTGCACAAACAGTGAAAATAATGTTGTTGATCATATACAAAATGTGGTTTGGAAGTGGACTGAGAAAGGTTTTGGTAGAAAAAAAAAATTTTTTTTAACTTATTCTCCTTATTTAACTTAAGCTCTCATTTATTCCAGGCACTTCCCTTGCAGTCCATGCAGAAGGAATTACGCTTAAACACTTACTCTTAAATAAAAAGCACGTTCCAACTTAAGAACAGATGAGAAGTTATGGCTGCTTTTTCTCTCTAAATACAGACCGTTAGTTGGAAGTTGAGGGGAGCCACCGAGAGCAGCACAAATGAGTGAGCTCCCAAGGGAGCACAGCCCTTGCACTAAGCTCAGCTGGAGCCGGACCTTGTGCCCAGCCTTTGCCCGTGGGTGCAAGGGGAAAATGCTCTCATGCCCTGTGGACATCTGTGCTAGGCTGGACCAATTCCTTCATCCCTTTTTCGGGAGTGTCTCATTTCTTTTAGTTGCAAAGATATAATAGCAACAATAAAACAGGTGCGGTAGTCCAGATTTTGAACAGAGGGCAAGCCTGGAATAAGAAAAATTGGGGATGCAGACATAGGACGTGGACATATCTGCAGTCTGTGATGTCTGGGTGAAGAAATGCCTCATAATCCTGTAGAGAGCTGTTCCAGTCACTTGTGTAAGAACCTGTCTGCTCTCCCCCCACGTACATACCGTCTGAGCTCTGAAAATAAGCTTAGTAGGAATCAAGACAAGTTAATCTTTAAATCATATGTAAATACAGAAGCTTTTCTCATTGTGGAATATTGAAGCATTAAGTGGAGATGCAAATTTTTACAGTAGGAGAGCAGATCAGCAGTTAGGCACTGAAATAGTTTGTCTCCCAAGTCATCTTCTGCGAACAGAATTCCCCTTTCACTGTACTCTGTGGCGATGAATAGGGACTTAGTGGGAAAGGATAATGCGAAGCTCAGATTAGCGGGTGCTGCTGGTAGGCTCATACGGCTGAGCAGCTTGCACAGCCCGGATCTTCTTTCCTCTTCTGAACCTGACCTGTACAAATTCCTCCGTTTTCACTTGTCCAAGGGAGCACTACGACTTAGCTGACTTCCATCTTCTCCGGCAGATGGACCTCTTCTCAGATGCTTTCTCTATCAGATCCCTGTCCTTTCTCTGTAGCGTGACTAAGTACTATGAGTTCTGTTTTCTGTACTTTTTTGGCTGCGTTCTGTACTTTGACCTCCAAGGTAATGCTTTAATTTTTAACCGCAGCATTGTGGGACAATGTTGTATCAATAGTTTATACTTGTAATGCGTAACGCATGAAATACTATCATTTCAGAGTCTTCAAGCGTTCCTCAGTCTAGACTGCTTCTCACGATCAAGCTGTGTGACATTTATACCTCAGCCACCGAGGTGCTTGGACTAGCCTGTCTGGTTTAGTGCAGTTTAGCTGGTACCGTATGCCATTTCCTGCTCACCCGCCTCATTTCGGTCTTAATTATCTTTATCTCGTCTTGCAGGTAATTGTCCTGCTGGTTTATTTTTCATTTTTGGGATGTGCCGTTATTATTGTGCTACTTACACACAGAAAGGTCTCGTCTTTTCCGTTCGGCTTCTCTCTGGAGTCCAGTTGGGGAATTGGGGGCCGCAACCCTCTCAGTGGCTTTGCCGCGGGGCTTTAATGGGGCTCGGGGTGCCCTCACCGCCCTGCCTCATACCGTATAGCGGGTTTGTGCCTGGTGACGTAATGATACCCATAATTTTGCGTTTTCTGTGCATTTTACCATTCTTAATCTTCTCAGTCCCACTGTGAGGTAAGAAAGAACTGTTAATCCCTATTTAGGGAGGGAAAGGTAAATTTTTAGAGATTTATCTACCTTGAGAATCAAAGTCAGGTGTGGGTTTGGTATTAGAAGCCAGGAGTCCAGGACCCCAATCAGAGGCTCTTCATGTGGCAAAGGCCACTTTTTAACGTGCTACTTGATGTTAATTAATACCTGTTTTGATTGCTGATCATACTCTCTAAATGAAAAGCTAGTAGACCGTGGGTGAAGAGGTCTACAGTTATATGCGTACGGTGTGATGACTGTCTCTATGAAGATGATGTTCCTTGGATGGAGCTTTTTCTCAATAAAATCTGCTTGTTTTAGCTTGTCAGCTCTTTGGGTATTCAGATACTCAGATCCCTGAATCAAGCTATACTGACGTCAGTCCGGAAATTCACATCAATAATTCTAAGCGCAAAGCAGTACTAATACAATAATTTTCTTGAAAAATATATTTGACCCCAGGGTTTTTCTTGTAAATATCAGTTGAAGTGATTAAGTGCTACGATTTTAAAATAAATCTCACAGTAAGGACTGTGTAGGATCAGCGTCTTGCGCAGCTCAGTTCTCAAAGGCGTTTGCATGGTCAGAACGCTGCAGGAACGATATTCAGTTCTTGCATTAGTGAGTATATATCACAGGCACTTGCTGTGGCAAACGGGTTGTTAATGCTTGGGCCTTCGGCCGGCCTGCTTGTATTGATTTGGCTCCGAGGGCAGAGATGCAAGGGCAGCGGCCACGGCCCTGCGGCTCGTTGAAGGCGTTCGCTGGCGCTTGCCCGGGCTCTCCAACTGCAGGTTGGTGTGGGAGCGTGCTTTTGCCTTCCGGATGGTTTCGGTAGGGACGCCTGGGAAGCAAACTGGTGTGACCCCATCTGGCGCGCTCGCTTTTGCTTGTCATGCTCACTATCTAAATCCTCTAAACTCCTCTGTTTTGCCAAAAGACAGAGATGGTTATGGAAGAAATGTGCTCAGCTGTGTGTTCAGCTGCAGCAGGCTGTGTTAGATTCTGCCTCCCAAATCTGTACGTGCTCCCAGCAGACGACAAGGAGGTTCGTGGAGGGGGATATTTCTGTTGGACAGTTGACGTCTGAAGAAAACTTAGTCGAAGAGAAGACATAAGCGCTAGCACCCTTTGAAAGTGCAAGTGGCAGTATGGAAAAGAACTATGAAAACCTACCTTAAAAATGTGAATGTAATTAATGAGAAATTGAGAGAGAGTTAATTTAAAGGCTGTAAAATAATCTGGAAGGGACCGAGCTGAATACTGATGGCTTTGTGCCTGTCGGCTGGCGTCCCAGCTGCACTGCGTCTCCATCTCTTTCAGGTTCATGGGGTTTTTAGAAATCAAAACGGGGGGGGGGGGGGGTTTGCTTCGGCCAGCTTCACACCCTTGTGATTTACCTGCAGTTTCAAGTAAACGCAAAACCTGAAGTGCCACGCAGACTTGACGCGAACCCGTTTAAACTGCACACAGCAGTAACCCTCTCTTCGAGAGCCGGAACAAACGCACCGACCAGACCTGGTGGAGAACGTGCTTCTAAAACCGCAGGGAGCCACCTTCACAAGCTCGGGGAGCGGTCAGCTGGCCCGCTCGCTGGAGCGCTAGCGGAGGGGCTAATGAATAGTTTCGCTTTCTCACCCTGACCTTGAAAGGTCACGTCGGAGCGGCGTGGAGGGGGAGCGCGTTCCCGCGGCTCGGCCCTGCCTCCCCGGGCGGTCGGCCGGCCAGCGGAGCTGCGCGCCCGAAGGCGCGTGAAGGCCTCGTCCGTGCGCTCGGAGGATTGTTTCGGGAGCGGCACGGGTGCACGCGCCCGCTTATTTAATAACAAAACAAAAACCACACACACAAAACCAAAAAAGCCTGTTGTTTGGCATTTTAAATAAAGCTCGGAGAAGCGGCTGGTGGGCTGTAGAGCAGGCAGAGCTGCCTTGGCCGAGGGCGCTCGTCAGGAGCAGCCGCTCGGTGCTCGGGCCTCTACTTGGAACCAAAAAAAAAAACCCCCAAAAAGTCTAAAGATCCTTACTTCTGATGTTTAAAACTGTGACAGAGTCACGAGCAGAACTGTAGCTCTCTCGAAGGCGGTATGAGCACGGTAGTAGATGATTTGCTCGTTAATTCCCCAGGATAGACGCGTTCGCGGAGGCTCCCCGGCCGTCGCTTCCAGCGGCAAGGCTGCGCGTTGGGCGTCAGCGGGGCGGGCTGCCCGCCGGGGTCTCCCGCCGCCCCGCTGGGGGCACACTGAAGCGTTTGGGCTGTTTCTCGTTCCGTGCTCGCCGGCGGTCCTTCTTGGGGCGAGGAGCGGGCGCAAGTTCGCTCTGCGGCCCCCCGCGGTCCCCAGCGGCCGCGGACGAGGGGTGGGGTGGGCGCGCAGCGGGGGCGTCTCGGGAGGGAGCACGGTTTTTCCCTTTGCCCAGCTCGCTGGTCTGCTCCGGTCAGGCGTTTTCCAGGCGCCTCTGCTACCCGCCAGCGAAAAGCGGCCAGGGTAACTCAGGCCGCTCGCCCGCAGGGCTTAGCGCCCCTCGGCCGCCCCGGCTGCTCGCTCGAACGATTCCTCCAAAGACTCACGGCTGCGCACGGAGCCTCTTGAAAAGACGTCGGGGAGGGAGCCGCTTTCCTCTTCCTCGAGGAAGGCGGCCGCGTCGTGCCGAGAAGCGCCGTTTGAGTGGAAGGAAGAGGAAGCAGCCCTGACGTGGGTCGTTTTTTTTTTTTCTGGTTTTTGATAGCTTATTCATCGGTTCAGCGCTGGGCAACGCCTGCGGCCGGGAAGGCTGTCTTTAAGCCCTGGTAGCGTGCGTGGTCCAGCCCGGCGAGGTGGCCGAGCGCGTCCCCGCGCGTGCCTTCGCCTTTCCGGTTTCCCTGCGACGAGCGTGCGAGGGCCGTGTCCGGATGGACGTACGTCTGGCAGTCGGTTTAATTCAGAGAAGAAAAAAAAAAAATGTAGTTTAACCGGATCGAGAAGCTCCTTTCAGCGCAGAGCGGCGGCGCGCCCGCGAGCTGCGGCAGAAGAGGCGTCTCTGGGCAGCCAGCCTAAGCTAGCTTGGCAGAGCACCCTTCAAAAACGTCCTTTTTGAAGTAAAGACGGGGCACGGGCGCCCCGACGAGCAGCCTCGTGAGCCGGATATCGCTTCGGCAGCCCAGACTAAACTATCCCGCCTGCGTGACGTATGTGCAAGCGCTTTGCGAGCCAGTGCCTTTGAAGAAAAACAGGAATCTGTAGTTAAAAAAAAAAAAAAAGCATTATAGGTGCATTTCAAGCAAAGAATACCTTTGTTCCTCTTGCAAGGGTTAAACATGGTCAGAAGCTGCTTTGGTCTCAAGGATTGTACCTCAAGTGCTGCATTTTTGTTTGCCGTAAGCCTATTAGAAGGCTGTTTCCTAGCAATCGCGTGTAATTCCCCCCCCCCCCCCCCCCCCAGTTAAGCGAAAGAGACGTTGGGTTTTAATCCTGAACAGTACAGCTGTTGCTCAAGTTTCCTATTGAAATGCAAATAGCACCTGGTGCCGTTTAGATAGCCGGGTAATCGTTGATAAAGATACTTCAGAAGCCAGGAAAAAGAGAAAAGCAAGGTTGGCCTTATCCTGTTTGTTCTGGAAAGCGAGAGCGGAACCGTATGCTACGGACACCTCCAGCTGGAGGTGTCTGCATCCAGCGCATACGCTTATCAGGGGCAAACGCACAGCTGAACTGATTTATGTTCCTTGCACAGGTAGGATTTTTCACCAGAGGAACAGGCCTCTACCAGAGAGAGTAAAAACGCGGTGGATGAGTCTGAGCAGAAGCGCTAACTTGGACAGATGTTTTCCCTTGCTGAGCTGGTCTGAAAATACTTTCTTCAGGGGTTATTCTGTTTTGTTTCTTCAGATGGCTTTTCTAGACAAATCTATTTCCGGTTACATTTTTGAAAACTTTGCTTTTCAGTAATCTTTCCAAACTTTTCTTCCTTGTACCGCCTTTTCCCCTGTGTCAGGTAGATGTTATGATGAGTGACTTGGCAAGCCACAAGTGGCTGTGAAGGCTGCTGCGCTGTGCAGGACTCGTAGACAAGAGATACCATATCGCTTTGTAAGTCTCAGCAAAACAGTCCTAGATTCTTGTTAAAGATCTTCAGCCCTGGAAACAATCAATTGGATGAATTGGTTTGATTTCACGTGGGGACATGTGAGCTGATCCGAGGAGCAGCGTACGGTTTGCATGGCATTGTGCGTGACTCTCTTACCCGGTAGTACAGAAGGAAACTAAAGGATTTTCGGGGCGGGGGGGGTTGTGACTTAATACCCTCACCTTCCTGCTGAAATCAGAAAGTTTGTGGATGGCACAAAATGCAATTCAGGTCTGTTTTAAAAAAAAAAAAAAAAAAAAGTGAGCGCTTGTCAAGAGTTTCTAAGGGACGATTGGGAAACTTGTGGAAAATTCCAGGAACGCCTGAAAGAAATCATCGTTACGCTGTTCTCCGCGAGTTTACAACGTAAGCCAAAAGAAATAATTCGTTGGAAAGGAAGACTGCTAAGAAGAATATCAACTTTCTGCAGACCAAAGCTACACGTAAAGAATAGCCAACCACAAAAGAGGCTTGAGACGAGCAGAAGTAACCCCAGTTCTGCTGTCAGGAGCCACTGACGGACGGACGTTTGCTTGATAACAAACCGGTTTGGCTCCTGCTTTTTTGTCTGCAGCCTCATACTGGAATTTAACCTTCTTCCCAGGATTTCTTCAAGCTTCAGTAGGTGCCGTTCCCTGTCACCTGTTGAGAACGTGAGCAGGTGTTTCATATGTGCTTCCTGTAAGAATAAAAGGAAGCCCTGGAGAGGGAAAATACCTGTGGGAGCTGATTTGCTGGGTCATGTTTCTCTCGTGACACTCCTTCCTCGTCAGTCTGCTCAGGTGGGTGTGAGCAACCAGCAGCAAACTCAGACCTGTGCCTGCTGCTAACGGCAGTCTGCCGACAAAATGATGGAAGAAATCTCCATAATGGTGGCTTACGATGCCCATGTTTTTAGCCAGCTGTGCGATGAAGATTTTCTGGCCAATCTGGTGGCGGTCAGCAAACCCAGATCTGTGGTAGGTGTTGCCGTTGCTCCGTTGCTGCTAATGCTATACTCTTCCAGTAGTTCAGGCCTTCTGCTGAAAGCAATGTAGTAATTGTTTTCTCTTTTTACTATTTTTCCAGAAATTAACAGCTTATTCCCATAGAGGTAAAATTACTGAAATAATATTACTCTGAGCTGTTAAGGTTAGAAGAGAATGACTTGCTCAGTAGGGAAATAGCAGATACAATTTTCAAAATGATATTGAAATAATTGAAAGAAAACAATTAAATAGGAGGGTGACTGATCGATATGCAATGATGTAAACGCTTTCTGTAGCTTAGCACGTCAGCTAAAGATTTAGGCCAGGTGCTCAGGATGCACCCAGGGTCTGTGGTGCAGGTGCCTGTCGCTCATGAAATCTGAGCTGAGAATCCGGCCTTTACGTGGAACTGTGACTTAATGCTTTTATATTACATTTGAAATCAGCAGAAGCTTCTGTAAAAAGTTTTTTTTTTTTAGCTAAACTATGAGTTCCTTTTTTCATAAATAACTGCTATGCATGTATAAGTTACATGCGTAGTATAGTCATGGAGATCCCAGCGCTTCTGTGGAGCTAGCTAGGTACCAAAATTCATCTTTGGTCTCGGGTTCCGCAAGTGACCCCAAGCGTGAGCCAACCCGTCGTGAAGCAGTCAGAAAGAGTCTTTGAAAATAAAAATGAATGCATAGGTGTCGAGCTTAACTTGAAGGCAGATGCAGACTGATATTCAGTACAACTACAGATCAGGTTAATTATTTAGGAGTCCAGCGAAGCATTCCTGTTTGCACGTTTTGGTCTGTGTATGTATTTGTATCTGTGTGCTGAGTAACTCTTGGATATAGCTGAGGTAGTTCAGTCAACTGTGACGAATCAGGTTTTCTCAGAAGAGTTAAAAATTTGCTTTACTGCTCTGTATTATAAAACCTCTCTACGCATTCTTGCTGTTTGTTTTCTCCAGCCCTTCCCTGCTCGGGAAATCCCGGGTGCGTGAACTCGTCTCTCCTGCATCTCCCATAGACCTCCAAGTCTAAAGCAGAGTTTTGCCCGGTACCTCTTGCCTTTTTTTTTTGTCTCTGGCTTCACCTAAGCTAGACTTTAAAAGGTGTATTAGCACAGTTAGCTAATAAATAGGAAAATCCAGTATAGAAAAACTGTGTACTTTAACACGCCTGACCTGACCGGTTGGAGACCGGCCTCCAAGCACGCTTCAGTGTAGCCAGCCTGTCAGGTGCTGCATGCTTCCTCGCTGGGTTTTTTAAAAATCTGTAAAATCTCTTTAGTTCCTTGTCCGGACCTAGCCTTTTCTGGCTGAGATGACTGCTCCGGCAGCAGTCGTTATTTTGACCGTGAGCCCAGAATAGCGTCGTTTCTTTGGACGGGTAGCTGTGTTGTAACGTGAGGAAGAGGAGCCGGGTGCCCGTGGAGGAAGCGGGTGGTCACGGGTGGGCTCCGCGTCGCGGAGCTCCCCGGGGCTGCCTCGCCGCGCGCTCTGCGGCCAGCGCTGCAGTTGCTCCGATGGAAACCTTCCTGCTAAGGAAACGTTTCCTGGCTGGCTTACACCATCGCTTGAAGAGCTCCGCTTAGGTGGGCGTAGCGATCGCCTCTCCGTTTGGGAGCAAAAGTGAAGGCGAGCGTGTTGCTCGCTCTCTGCGCGTGTTTTTCCCCGGATCGGCCGTGGGAGAGGAGCTGGGCTCAGGAACACCACCTGGCTGACTTTGGAAATAGGATGACATGAAGTATTTAAAAATTATTTCTCTGTGAAGTAAAACCCTATCTCCCGGTAAACAGAGATACTTGGGCAAAACAACTGCAGAAGGGGAAGATATCGTTATTACTGTTTTTGATAAGATATGAATGATTAACTTCATGCAACCATGTGTTCTTATCAGCGTTATGGCACTTTCTTCTGAATCAAAGAGTAGTAACATGTTTCAGGACGTTTTGTTACCAGCGAGTAGGTTAAGAAACGCCTCCCCCAGGATTTACATAGAAAATGCGTAACTGCTCTTTTAAGTCAGTTTTGAAGTATTTAAATAAGCAAATAATGGGGCAAACAACCTGTAGGCTTAAGGTGACCCAATGAGAGAGAATTATGATAGGATTAGATGGTGTGGGGGAGCCTGCACTCCTTGGGACCCAACTCAGAAAGTGCCTTTTGGGTCTCTGTTGCTGTGTTTAATAGTGGGATTTGCTGCCAGGTGGGATAAGTTGAGGCGAATGCTGTTGACTCTGTTCTGGTCCTTCTACTGTGTTGATCCTTCTACTGCTTTATATATAACATTAAGAATCTGCTGAAGGAACTTGCAGGGATTTTTGTCTTCAAAAAGGCGGGTGGTTGGTTTGTTTTCTTTTTAAAATCCTTAAATGAGTTTGAAATCATTGTTAAATCCTACTGATATCAGATGTAACTGAATACCTGTTATATATGGAGCTGGTTGTACCGAAGGTTTGACTGAGCTCTGCTGCCTGCCAGGTTTCTGATCCTCAGTGCTGCCACACAAGTGCTACAGTAAGTTTTCTTTCCCTGCCAGTCTCGCGTTTGGCCTGCGAGCTGAAAAATATTAGACTGCAAATGTCTGTTGGTCTCTCTCTAATATGCATTGTCATGAGACAGTGTTTAATGATGATTTTTATAGCCTTGTCAACTTTTTCTTTATTTGGAGAATTTGTGTTAATATCACAGATAATGTTTTGCAATCTGGGATTCATCTGTTTAGTTGCAAAATTAAGGTTTTTTTTTTTTTTAAAGACATTCCAGGCATGTTTCTGTGATTGCAGAGGAGAGCTTAAAAATGTTCTTTAATGAATAATCTAGCGATAACTTAAACCAGGCTCCTGGTTTTGGATGCCAGGATAGCTTTGTTGTAGGTCAGGAAATCTTGCAACCAGTAAAGAAATACAGAGCCTGTAGCAAGCCAGGACACCCGCTGGTGCCCTGCACAGATAAGGGAGCCGTATGTTAACGATGCAGAGTTGCAAAGGGTTAATTTGGAAAGCAAAACAGGCGCAGATTACAGCCCTCAGTCTCGCTGCCCTGTAAGGGAGGATCAGCAGAAAAAGGGTAAGACTGCAAGAGCTGCCTGGGCTTAAGGCCAGCCCTGCTTAGCCCAAGACATGCAGCTCTAGCTCATAGGTGATGAACGTGCACGAGGAAAATCGACAGTGAGTTTTTGCTGTTTCCTAGTTCACATCAATTCTAGTTCTACTCTTCAGCAGAAAATCTAGCAGTGTTTTTGCAGCATTTCTTTAATCTGCATAAATGCCACAGCATTAAACAGGAATATTTCCCAAAATAAGATATCCTGCACATCAGCAACAAGTTTCTTAGTGTGCCTTTGAATGACAATTAACACATGGTAGTATTAATTTTATTAAACAGTTCTGGGCGACTACTAAAAATAATAATCTAGAGCACAAGATGCCGAAAAGGTAGATGATCTGAGATGAGGTTTTGTTAAATATGCTCCAAAGCAACACTAGGACAGCAATCCTTTAACATACGTTTTTATTCTAAAAATTAGTCATAATTGCAGTGTGACCATGACACATGGTTGCTTTGCTGTGCAGTCAATATAAAAGGAGCCTATAGATATGTTTCTCTGTTGGTTTCCATCTTAGGTAATCACTTTTGCTTGTGCCAAATGAGTTTAATTCCTTGCTGTTAGGACTGGGTAGATTTTACATGCGTTTTTGCAGTGGGATAACTGCCTGTAGTGAAGGCATAGAGCATCGGATATGTAAACGCAAAGACTAAAACAGTCTCAATAAGCATGAGACCAGAATGTCTTTCTCTTAGTCCGCTGTATCACGTAGGGAGAAAAAACTGTTATTCTGAACGGCCTCGTTGTCTGTGCCCGGGAGCAAAGGCTGAGGGAGAGAGGTGCGATGTGCAGGCAAAGAGGATCAGGCTAGCAATGGGCACCTGGGAGCGCTTGGGACCCAGCTAGACATGTCCAAGGGCAGTGCAGGAGGCGCCTGAGGCCCCTGGGGGACTGTCTTCTCCAGAAGGATTGGGCAGGCAGCGGAGGTCACTGGAGGTGGGGAAAAAGGCAAATGTTATACCCCTCTTTGGAACAGGCAAGGAGGAGGATCTGGGGAGCTACTGGCCAGTCAGCCTAACCTCAGTTTGTGGGGACACTATGGAAGAAGTCCTTGTGGAAGCCACTTTCAGGCATCTGAAGGACCAGAAGGTGATTGGGAGCAGCCAGCGTGGGCGAATCAGGCCCAACGACCCTGATAGCTGTTTGTGAAGAAGTGACCAGCTGTGTGCATGAGCAAAGAGTCGTAGGTGTTGTTCAATGGTAGCGAGGCTTTCGGCACAGTTTCCTAGAGACTTGTTTGCACAGAAGAGGCGCAAGTGCATGAAAAACTGGCTGGACTGTGAGGTTTAGAGAGTGGAGGTCAGTGGTTTGAAGTCTACCTGGTAGCTGGCTAAAAGTTGTTCCTCTGGGTTGGTAGAGGGGCAGATACTGTTTAACACGTTCATCAGTGACCTGGACACTGGGAGAGGATGCACCCTCGTCCAGTGTCCAGATGGCAAAAAATCAAGGGGCAGTGGTGGACCAGATGGATCTTGACAAGCTGAAGGGGTGGGCTGAGAGAAGTGTCAGTTGAAGAGGATGTTCCCTTCTCTTCAGCAGTTGTGAGACTGTGTCTCAAGTGCTATGTGCAGTTTTGGGCCCCCCAGTAGAAGAGGAGTATTCACGGACGGGAGAGGGGCCAGTGGAGGGCCGCCAGGAAGGTGAGGGACAAATGTATGAGGGAAGGCTGAGAAAGCTGGGCTGAACTAGCCCGAGGAAGAGAAGTCTGAGGTGGGATCTAATTATGGTCTTCTACTGCCTGAAAGGCGGTTGTAGAGCAGCTGGAGCCAGACCCATCTCAGACAGCGAAAAGACAAGAAGCAGCAGTCACAACTGGCAGCAAAGGAAATTCTGGCTGAACAGAAGGGGAAACAATTCTTTGCAATGAGTGTGGTGCCTACAGGGGCCAGTGAGTTCATGAAATCTTCATCCTCGGAGACTGTCAAAACTCAGTTCAGCAAGGGCTTGAGCAGCCTGCTCCAAGTGTGAAGCTGGCCCTGCTTGAGTAGGAGGCCAGACTAGATGCCCCCCACAGAGCCCTTCCAGTCCAAATTTTTCTCCGACTCTGTAATTTGGTCTCGGGTGGGGTCCAGCAGTGAAGAGCTGGCAACAACAGGCAACATTAGGCAGGTAGCAGCCTCCTTTTGAGAGCGATCTTTCCCTTGGTGGCGTTACCCCTAGGTTGTTGCTGTTGTTGCTACTGCCGAAAAAGGAGTAAGGGAGTTTGGGTAGTAGCTGTTACTGCCATGGCTCTTGCAGCAGAAGGAATCTTCATCTGTGCCTTTCTTGTTCTCCTCTCTTTTCCCGTCCCAACAGAGGTTATGAACATCTTTCCCTTGATTGCTCAAATCTTGCGTCTTTTGTGATTTCAGGACTCGGGCATTCTTGCTTTAGGTCTCTTTAACTTTGTGTATTCCACTGGCATGTAACAGCATCCTCCAGTCTCATTAGCTCTTCAGCAGTTTCTTTTACCAGTACAAATCTTCCATCTGCCAAAAATCAAATGAGCCATGTTAACGTGGAATAACAAAAATATAAAATTTTTCTAAAAAGTCTTGATGATGCTTCTATTTATTCTGCTTTAAGGTGTCAACTCTACAGTATTATCTTCCCCTGAACCTCATCAGGATCTGAAATGGGTCAGGGAAACTGCCCATATAAAGCTACTTAAATAGACAGTCATATCAGACTATAGTTTGCTTAGTCATTCTTACTTCAGTTTTCGTTAGGGCTTGGTTGACAGCTTTGGATGTTAAAACTAAACACATTAAAACAAAGTTTCTTCCTTCCCTGGATTTCTCATGGTTTAAACTCACGATTTCGGCATATCTAGGGCAACTGGCATAGCTTCTGCAGCAATGGTGCAGGACACCCCATGTCCACCATTCCACAAACGTCCTTGCTGAGCAGAGAGGAGTTAATCCCAGCAACGGGCAAGCCCCTGCTCCCTCCTGCTTCATTGGGGAACAGTCACTCATCTGATTTAAAGCTCCTTGGCCTGACTGTGTAACGTATACAAATTTAGCTCCACACATGGAACCTGCAAGCAGTGAAGAAGCATGTTTTATATTATGGTAATGAGTAGCTGGCCTCTAAGTTGACCTTTGTTCTTGCTTATTTGACCTTCATCACTCATTCATGATTAAATATGGAAATAAATAAGCGGTACAGCGTTCCCTGGGCTATTTGTTTTCCTATTGCATGCCCTTTATTTTCTGCTGTCCTCAAAATGCAACGTACAGGAAACTTTTGCTGTTGTGCGTTTTTTAAAACGTGGAGCCATAGCCTTTAGCGCGTGGGCAGAAGAAAGCCAGGATGCTTGGCCCCTGGGAGGGCTGGCAAGGCCATTCGCCCTTGCATCGGAAGATGAGTGCCCTGCCCTAGTTCGTGTTGCTGTCTCCATGTATATGAGCCTAATGGTCTTCCTGTTTCTGTTAAATGCTCCGTGGTGCAATACGTATCCAACAGGGTCATTATCTAGCCCGCATTTGCAATCAAGGTTAAATCGCATGAAAATAAGCGGGGTGGTTAGTCCTGCCCGCTGATCCTCAGAGATTGAGGCTAGACAGATCTTCATCTTTAGATTCTCTAAACTTCCTCCACTTGATTCAACTTCATCCCAGTAGCATTTTTTTTGGAAATTAAAACCTGTTTGAGTGAAGTACCTTTTCTGGTAAAGCATCCAGCTCTGATCTGAATGTAACAGGAGGTGGTGGGAAATATATTATTTTCCGTGGTCATCTGTTAATCTCTCAGTATTCAAAATATATTTCTAACTTCTCATTTAGATTCATTCTGGCTTCAGCTTCCAGGCTTGGTTCTTGTATGCATTTTTGCACTAGCATACAGCAGTCTTCACTATCTGTTTTTTATCCCTATAGAAGGTATTTAGATTCTGTGACCAACTCAGCTCTGTCCTCTCTGGCATAAACTGAAGAGACTGAGCTCTTGCACCTCTTACTGGGAGACATTTACACAATGCACAAACCATTTTGGTGGCTCTGCTCTGCATCTTCATGTTTTTTTCCCAAGTTACCCCCAAACTGGATGGAGTCTTCCAGTCCTGGTCTCGCTGATGATCCAAGGTTAATGTCTTCCCTATTCATCTTGTTTTTTCTTGTCCTTACCATGCTAGGGCTCCCATTAGCTTTTCTGCCACAGCCTGCCTCTCAGGGCATGGTTACCTTTCTCTAGTTGCAATGGATTCGGCACCGGCTGGAGATCCACCACCCCATGCAGTAGTTGAGCCCTGCACGCGT
The DNA here is from genome assembly GCF_040807025.1 of Struthio camelus. Lineage (NCBI taxonomy): Eukaryota > Metazoa > Chordata > Aves > Struthioniformes > Struthionidae > Struthio > Struthio camelus. The sequence continues at coordinate 5,109,061 of NC_090949.1, forward strand.
TTGGTCCAGGCTCAGCACAGCACTGTGTGTTTTGCTTGAGTAGGCTCTTTACCAGCAGTGCAAATGATTCCATGCAATTTTCTCGTAATCTAGCAAATTTTTCATTATTTACTGGTGTATTTATCTTTGTCTCTTCTGCATGTTTTATTAAAAGGACTTTGTTTTTTACTTCCCGGTCACTATGTAATGTTTAATAGTGCTGGATCGTATATGAATCCCAGAAGAAACCCTTTAGAATGGCTTTAGCTAGAAAAGAAAAATGTCATTGAATAAGGATTCCCTTTGACAATGGCCCTTTGAGCTATTAACCAATTCCTCAGGCTTTTAATTTGCACTTTTATTATATACTGTTCTCTTGTGTGTGGGGTGTGTGTTGTGGTTTTTTTTTTTTTTTCTTCCTCTACGGACTATTGTGTGGTAGTGAATCCAGTGCTAGAAAAGACATAGAGCTGTGGAGTTGCTTTTATCAGTGAAACCTGTAGATAAAGAATAAAAGAATACAGTGAGCCGTACCGTTCCTAACACAGGCTGGTGTGGCACCAGTCACATTCCTCTGCTAATCGCCCGCTGCCTCCTTATCGGCTTTTCAGCCTGGGCTGTGTGTTCCTGGGTTTCAGCCAACCAGCTCCAGGCAGCTAGGGGATTTGATTTGCGGTTTTTGAATATAGGTAATGCATGATTTTCCTCTGGTCTAAATGAGCTCCTGCCCTGTTCAGAAAGATGTGCTTAAAAATGAGCATCAGTGGAGCAGAGAGCTCGTCCGCTGGTTGTGTTAGCGCATCCTCGTTGCACAGAAGGTACGGGCCACCGTCCGGGAGGGCAGAGCCACTTACTGACTGCTTCGGACTCTGCCGTACCGTAGCGAGCTCTGTGCCACCTCTGACTATTGATGTGTCTCAACGGCGTCTAGGGAGACTCTTGTTTTTAATACGCCCTAAGATAAACTCCTCATTGTTCTTTGTTGGGCTGAAGTTGAAACTTTTACCTTCAACTTCTAGCTTTTGTTATCATTTTATGTAGTCCTAATCAGTAAGCTTTATTGTCTTCTGTTTATTTATGCTTTTCCTCCTTTTTGTATACATTTCTTCTTGTTGCCCTTGAATACAAGGACGACTGCCACTGAATCAAGAAGGACTTCCTTAAGCGATGTCTCAAATAGACATTTTCTAAATAAAAGTGGAATATTTGCGGTTAAACAGGCAAAAGTAGGACATTTTAATATTTTGGAGCTTCCTCATTTTCTTAGAAGAAAAATCTTTTTTTCCCTATGTGCGTTTTTTTTTTTTTCCTAGGTGCAACAGAAACTCTGCTTCTGTTTCCACCATTGTTGTTACAGACCTGTTTGGGAGAACTCTGAAATAAGTTTCTAGAAGTTATTGATTCATTTGGATGTTAGTTTCAATGACCACGAACATGTTTGAACCTTGTTACTAAAGAAGAGCAGGTGATGAATTACTCTGTTGTGTTAGGCCATATCTCTGTAGTTAAGTGCAGAAAACATTAAAATAGAGTAATGGCTTTGCAGAAGTCACATGTGAGGCAATATTTAACTTTTAACTGAGAAAGTGAGGTCGGTCAAATGACCCATTTGACACTCTTGAATTCTAAGCCTGGCTCAGTGAGTTTTCCTGCCTCACTCTTCTTATTAAATTACTGGCAATTTTCAAATATATATTGCTTTATAATGCATTGCACCTTAAGGCTATATGCAAAAACAAAAGCTTTTTATGTCGTGATAACAAATGCAAAGTTCCCATATTTATCTATGTTCTGTGAATGTCACTATATTCCACACTGGAGTGCTAAAACTACATGAAAAGGCAGTAAATCGCTCTAAAGAAGCCTAATTCTTTAGTTACTGGTAGACAGAATATAAAGTTCCCTCAGCTGAATGTGTTGAATACTCTGTCTTCATCTACAACTACTTGCGCTCTTTTTGAACCCAGGTCTCTTGAAAACTTGACATATTTAAATTCAGTGCAGAGGGTGTGAAGTACAATATACACTTTTTTCCCCTGCTTCCTTCTAGCTATGTCAACGTTAACTTACAGAAAAAGCAAGTTGTAGTACATTGACGGGAGTGCTGGTTCTGCTGGCTGCTGAGGTTTTAAAGCTCTAGGCTTGTCTTTTCTGCTCAGAAAAATCTGGATGGTTTGACCTCAGGGTAGTATATTAGCTATGCCAAGACAAAGGTCAGTTTAAATACAAAGCACTGTGGTTTCAGTACCACGTAGAGTCACCAAAGTAACCCCAAATTTAGGTGTCATGGTATTTGTTTGCCCTGTGCTCTGGAGATCCTAGAAGCTAAAAGTGTGGGCAAGAAGCAGCTTGCAGAGGTCGACTAGAGTCGGACTGAACTTTCAAAGCAGGTCAGGCAAAACCGAGTTTCGTTATCCCACAATGCAGGCCATGAGCCAGGTCATGCTTTCCCTGTGAAGAGAAGCAGGAGATGGACTAGGTTGGTACCTGGAAGAGAGACTGGGCTTGCTGCTGCTCTGCTGCCAAGATGGAAAGGCACCAGAGAATGGACACAGTGGGAGCTACGTGTTGCTGCTCCGATTAGCTGCCCTCCTCTTCCCCAGAGAGCGTGAGCTCTCTCAAACTGTCGCCCTTTCTTCAGTGGTGGCAGCCAGCTTGGCTTTCCAGCTGAAGTTGGCAGCGTGAGCAGCTTTCCTCTTCCACCTTCAGCCCCTCCTACTGTATGCAAACTTCTGGCTTTTGTCAGAGGTTAAGATGCTCTTTGGATTTTCCCTGCCGGATAAAACCTGACGGAGTCTTGACTAGGCGCCACCGATGCACGCAGAGCTCCGGGCTGTAGTACTGGTGTTGCTGGTGGAACCACAGCTGTGTCAGTGAAAAGGTAGAAGGCTTTTAAAAAAAAAAAGAAAAAAAAAAAAAACACGCAAAAAGCAGCCTGGTACATACAAGTTTGCAAATGCCTATGCCTGCATTGTATCTCTTGCCTATTGCTTTGAAGCTCTCAGCACCTCTCCTGGCCTGCACGTCCTCCAGCTCCATGCCAAAATGTTTCACAGCTACCAGGGAGTGATAGGTGCAAATAGGGTGAAACCTGAAGCCTCATTAAAGGTGTTGAATCAACCTGAGGAAAACCTTCTCAGCAGGTGAAGGTTTATAGAGATAACAGAGGACTCGTTATTATACTAAAATGCTATACTTTGCTTTACCAGGGAATTCTGATACCTTGGAGGTTGTCCTATTTGTATCTTCAAAATGCAGATCGCTTAACAGGCTGACAGTTAATTTTTTTTTTTTTTAAGGCTTTTAGCAGTAGTGTTTATGGAGTTGGGCAAATAGAAAGAAGGGCAAGGTTCTCTGAGACGAGGAGATAAGTTTTGTTAGTTACTGTAACATAGATATAAGTATTTGATGTAACAGAATTGACTATGGAGCCTTGAACCTAAGGGTTCAATGGTTTAGCTTTAATATAGAAAAGGTATGTAGTTTCAGCTAGTAATGTGCTGAAAGTAATAGCTCTTAACTTGTGGGTTTGAAATATTTGTAGAAGTAATGAAATATATTAGCATCGGGGGCCCTCACTAGGCATGAGAGAAGCCTGACTGAGCTTTCAAAGATACTTACAAAATTTAAGTTTGACAGCGTTACAGGTTTATAGATACTACGATGCAGCATTGATTATAAAAGACCATTAACAAACAGAATAATATATTCAGAGAATACCAGGATGCTCTTTACTGTTGAATAGAGCTTACTCGGGCTTACGGTTTTGAGTTGAGTCTAGTCCGATGGCAGATGGTTTCACCCATCTCATGGCAAGCTAGTAAGCCCTCAACTGAAAACATCTTCTAAAGCCTAAGGTTATTGACTCTGTATACTAAATATGTTTAATGTGACAGGTCTTACAACCTCGCTAATATCAGTATTTTAAACCTGGTGACTGATTGATTGCTAGCCTCGTGTTGGCACTATTCCCATATATATTAAAGTAAGATATACTTGTGGTAGTTTCAGCATCCTCCAAGTAAGGTTGGAGAATGAGCCCTACCGCAGCGTAGCCATGTTCCCTGGTTGTGGCGAGGAGGTTTCTTTGAGTGATGCAAGAAAATCGGTAGGGACTCTTTCCTGAAGGTGATTCTCCTGTCCCAGGGACAGCTGTGAAGACTTCACTTCTCTTCCTGCTTGTCCTTCCATTTTTATTGCTGTGATGTGTCAAGAAGTACTACCAAATTCCTAAAAAAAAATCTGATTTTTTATAAATTAAACCAAATAAAGCTAGCTCAGCAGGCCATATTCTGTCACTCACGTTAGCTGGTCCTAACTGCAAGAGCCTGTGCAGTACCCCCAGGTGTACCTGGTTCCCCAAGAGCCTTGCCCGCTGCGTAGATGAAGGCCGGTCCGATGCTGCTCTTGGCAGCTCACGTCGCACAGTAGGCAGGTGGGGCAGAGGGAAAAGTGGAGCAACTTCCCTGTTTGGGAGGGAAGGATGTAATTCGGACATCTTCAGGACTATCTCCAACCCATGGAAATAGATTTGATTTGTCCCAGATGTTACAACACGCTTTGCTGTATACCGACAGCCTCCGTAGCTCTTCTTTCCTGGGCCGTCGCCTGCTGGCGGTTGCGTCGCAGTGACTAGAGCGAACGTACTGGGAGCGAGTCGGGGCAAACGGTGTGAGAATTGCTGCTTCGGATATATTTTTTTCACTTGTTCTTTCCCAGAAAAATTGGTAGCTCCTCGCAGAGAGCTAATAGTAATATTTTCCAGATGAATCGGAGTCTTAAGATTTTTAGCTCAGCAATATGTGAAAAAAATCAACTCGAAGCCGGGGGAGAGCACTGGGTGGCACGTCGACAGGCACAGCTCACGCGACGTGCCTTGCAGAGGGACCTTCGGTCCTGGGCTCTGCTCCCTAGGGAGGACGTACGGATTGTGCTGTTTTGGTGTCACCATGAAAAGAGCTGTCCTCAAGGAGTGTTTTTTGCTGTGCCTGCATGGCATTCCCTGCTACCCCAACTATGGTTGTTTTCACTTTTTTTGCTGGACAGGATCGCTCCTTAGAAACTGGTGTAGCTTCACAAAGCAATAATTTGACATGCCTCAAAGCAGAGGGCAGCTGAGGGTTTGATTTTTTGCACAGTCACCGAGGACGTAGACCACCTTTACCACCAAATGCTATACACCAAGAGGTACGTGTCTAAAGGACTCCTGAAATCCCATGGAACCATTTCTGTCATGAGGTGCAAACAGGAATAAATTCTGCTGCTGCTGTTCCTAACACCCGTATTATGCACAGCTTGTCCCAGATGTCTGCTCAGAGTGAAGGTTCCCCCAGTTCTCGCCTTAATCCGTGTCCTCAGGATACCTAGACAGTTTCATTTAGGCTATGGAGTCTGTTGTGGCAGAGATCTCAATGTTCAGGCGCTCCTTAAATTCTACCTGATAATAGAAATGAGTTATCTCCAAGTATTTTTCCCATCTGGAATGCTTGGAATATTTTTATTTGTAGCCATGTTATTGCTGTTGACCATGGCTGGTTTAAGCGCAGAAGAGATACTTGCTGACCGAGTGGATATAGCAGCTTCTTTTCGCAGCGTGTGTCTCTGTGCTAAAGCCCTTATCTGTACGGGAGCGGAAGCACTTTTTATCTGTGCGAGCCGCTAGACGTCAGCTGCCAGAATACAAAATAATAAGCTGTTTCTAAGCACTGCTTTGAAGCCGCTCAGGGCGCATCCCTTTTGCTAAAACAAATGGAGTCGAAGCGGATGATAAGCTCACAATGTCTTAAAGTGAGTTTCTGAATGGGGGAAGCTAACCCGGGCATCTGAAGGTGGGTGTTTTGAAGAATCTCTGCTATAGGGCAGAAAACGCTCTCCTCAAGCGTTTTTCTCATACGGATTCCCCTGCGGTCAGTATATGTGTCCGTAAAACACGAGCCCAGGGAGGACCGGGGGCAAAGTGTGCTCCAGCGTTTAGAGCAACGGTTCCAGGAGCCTGAATTTCTGCTTCTCTCTCCCTGTGTTGCCGCTGGATTGCTTTGTAATGAGGCTTATTGAATGTCTCCCGGCCTCAGCTTGCTCTCTGAACTTCGTTTACTCTCTAGCTAACTGAGCCTAACTAAGCAGATCTTTAAATAGCAGGATTATAGAAGAACGCTGTGCTATGCCAGGTTCAGCAGGTTTAGGGTGAATGGCAGCACCGCATGGAGATTACAGGCTGACAAAAGGGTCTGGTATGGGAAATCAGCCAGTGCCGCCGGCTCGGGCTGCCGCCGCTGGGAAGCGGAGGCGTGTGTGCCGGTGCTTGGCAGAATTGCCAGCTTACCTTCTCCTTTTTTTTTAAATAAATACCTGGGGGTCCCTCAGCTGCAGCTGAGATTTTGGTAGCGGGCCGGTGATGTCGCAGAACAAAATACAAGGGGAAAATTCACACCGAGGCAGGCTTCCTCTGCCTCCTGCGCGCGTCCAGATTGGATTTGCGTTATCCCGAAGACTCGCTTTGGGATGCCTTGCACTGATAGAGCTGATGACGAGGTGACTTACAGAAAGGAGAAAACGCTCCCTGTTAAATGAAGGTGTGGGTAGGTGTGCTGGTTTGGAGCAAACTGCTTTGCTCAGGTAGAAGCCGCATCTCTGTAGGTTCCTCTCTTTTCCTTCCCCCGAACGCAAGGTGGAGATGGAAGCTGCTCTCGCAGCAGGCGTTGGGACGGGCGCGCGCCCACTTATCTGCAGCAACGACCGCACAAAAGAGTAGAGCGTGGAGTCACTTTTTGGGGCGATCGCTGGGATTTTGGTCCGGGGTGGGTGCGCAACGAAGCCGGGCCGTAGCCGGCGCCCGGTGCGCGGAGCAGCCTGGGGCGTCCCTGGGCGCGCAGCGGGGCCCTGCCGCTCGGAGGGTGCAGGTCGCCCTCCTCCGTCGCCAAATCCTGCGCAAGCCCTTAGCCAGCGCGGCGCAACATTGAGTCTCCCGCTTCAAAGAAAGCGAACGGGAAGCGTTAGGTGTTTCGGTCATTGGGTTGGGGTTCTTGTTTTGAGGGTTTTTTCCCCCTGCACCGAGGCGAGAACTAGAGAGGAAGGACTCGGCGAGCGCAGATGCGCCCGAGGGGCCCGGCTGCCCCGGAGGACGTGCGCAGGCCGAGGTAGAAAAAGGCCCGATAGAGGTGGGAGCCTGGGGCTGGGGGTCGTCCGCTCCGTGCGGCCGGGGCTGGAAACCAGGAGCCGGGGAACGGGCTTGGGCTCGGGCTGCCTTCAGCGCCTTCGGGAAGCGGCTTTGCACCCCTGCCGCCGACTGGGCGCAACCATCGCCGCCCCGTCGTAGGGCTGGCGCTTAACCGGGGCGAGGAGCCGCGGACGGGTGACTGATAGCGCAGCGAGGTCGGATTGAAAGCCGCGGCGGAGCGAGCGCTGGCCCTTCGGTGCGGGGTGTTTTTTCTGAGAGAGGTTTTGCTTGTCCGGTTCCTGAGCTCAGGTGTTTTATTAAGCTGGGCTGCGCGGCTTTGTGCCTCCGACCCAATTTTGTGCTTGAGCACAATAAAATAAAAGGCGTCAGGAAGACGAGAGAGTGAGATAAACAGATGGGCGATGCTCGTAAGCCATAAGAGTCTCCTAAACTGGATAGCCGGCGGGTCTAGCCGATATACCCCACGGTGCTAAAGAAAGACATCACCAGAGCAGAAGCTTTTAGAGACAATTTATGAGCACGTTTTGGTGGGGAGCAATCCATGAGGGTTGAAACACAGCTAGCTGTACGCGCTTGCTTATGAAAGGGCTTGAAGAGAAGTCACCTGTTGGGTTTGCAAGCTGCTTGGAGGAATTAAATTGGGGGACAGGGAAACGGGTATTGTATTTTACTTATGGTATTGAGTTTACCAGCGATACCCAGAAGAAGAAAGCGTCGCAACGAAGTCTGAAACTCCGTTGAACGCGGCGGCTGAAGAGACGGTGGTGGCGACGCTGGGTCCCCGCAGGCGTCGCTGAGCGTCCCGGCTCCGGGGGTTAGGTGTGGGATTAGTGGGTTAGCATGAGCTGGCTGTCTAATACGTATTTTCTCCCAGACCCAAGCCTTAAGATAGAATTTCACTGTATTTAAACACCATCTTCCAGTTAAGACAAGGTTGTCGCATAAGCAGATGCTAACGTGCCCCACGAGCGCTGGAGCCTTTTCCGCCGGCGGGCCTGGGCTCACGGCTATAGGTTAAAATTTCAGACAGCAAGAGAGAGCTTATAAATAGAAGCGGTTGGTGGGACGAGTTATCAGGCGTTAAGGAAGGACGGGGAGCGGAAACGGGGACGGCAGGAAGCGGAGAAGCAGCTCGCGTCCCCCCGCCCCGAGCGCGTTTTTGAGGCGGGAGAGGCGTACGCGGCGACGAGCCGCGGCGGCGCGTTTTGTCAGCGATGCCGGCGCAGCCCTGCGGCCGGGGAGGGGGCCGCGCGCCCGGCCCGGCCGGGGAGAAGGGCGAAGCAACGCCGGGGCTCACCAGGCTCCGCTTCACAAAACGCAAGCGTTCGGCGTGTACCTGGCCTCGTCTGCAGTCCAAAGCTGTGCTTTCGTGGAAGTGAAGCTGTATGCGGCCGGGCTCTAGCTCGGCCGCCTAGCCAGTTTGTTTGTGCCTGCGTGTAGGATACGTCGTCGTCCCGCCGTTTGCTTGCGGTGGCTGGAAGGGACACGGCAGCGTCCCTCGGAGGAGCCTGGTGCCAGGCTTCACGTAGGCATCGGTCACAAGCTGATAACTGCCAGCAATTTAGAGTCGAATACTCGTTCGGCGCTAAAAACCATTACCCTAATCGCCCCCCAGGGAACCGCGCGGTGCTCTTGCGTGCACCCTCCTTTCTCCCCGTTCTGCTTTCAACAGCTTTCTTGCCGCGGCCGCAAAGCAGCTACGTTGCGGTGAACAACAGGCATCAGCGAACGTGTTCCTCCTCGCCGCTCCCTCGTTCCTTTGGCTTATGGTGTTTTGTTCCCCCCCCCCCCTTGTTACTTGTATTAAAACGCCTCTCCTTCACTGCTGGTTCCCTTCAAGCATTTGCAGAACTAGCAGCAGCGGGGGCAGAAGGGTTTCTCTCGCTGCAAACTGTATTGGTAAGCGTTTGACGCGGCTCGCCGCCAACCCCGGTGGAGAAGGGGGCCCTGGGAGCTGTTTCGTCCAGCGGAGGCTATCCAGCGCTTCCTGTTGGCGAGCCAAGCTTTCGGGCGGTTTTTTCCCCGGTGTTTCTCGACCCCTCACGTGCGTGTTTTCTGAATGTGTTCCACAGGTGCCGACGAAAAAGCTGAAGAAGTATGAGCGAGAGTACCAAGCGATGCGGGAAAGCCAGCTGCAAAAGGAGGACCCCATGGACAGATACAAGGTACGGGAGCTGGTGCCCGGGCAGCTGGTGCGGTGGCCGAGTTAGGCGGCAGGTGATCCGGTTGGAGCCGCTGAGCGGCGGTGGGGGTACCGCGCGCCCCTCGCCTGGGGCAGGCGGGGAGCGCGCCGAGGGAGTTGAAGCGGCAGGTGAAGCTCGGTTTCTTGAACGATGGCCCTGAACGCTTGGACTCGGCGTTCGTCCGGGCCGTTTCAGTCACGGTTTGTAACGCTCGAGACATCTTCAAGTAGCCACATATAATATTTTTCTTCTTTCAGTTTATATGTTTGTAGGTAACTCTCCTGCCGTTGCACTTTTACGGGAGATCTTCATGAGACGCAGAGACAAAGGGTGATTCTCAGCTACTGACACAAAAAGGAGAAAATACACATTGGTCTAGCAAAAGCTGTGTGCAGTCACGTCCACAGAGACTTTTGAGAGATGAACTCTTCCTTGACTGACACAAGATCCTTTTTATTCATCTCTGTTTGTAGCAAATGTAGTAATTTTTTGTTAATATAGTGCCTAGTACGCTGGGACCCAGAGCCCTTCAGGGATCCGAAGGTACTACTGCGATAGAAATAATAGTAGTAATTATCCTGCTTTGAAGGAGCAGAAGAATAAAGCTTCTTCAGTTACTCGTATGATAGCTTGATAGCTCACTGAAAAGGAATAGTTCTTTAATTGTGGATCAGCATTGCTTATCTTTCCTGTGTATTTGCTTTTATTGTCACTGCTACATTTTGTTGCCGTAGATTTTTGTGCGACAGAGGCTCTGTCTCTAGGTATATATCTAGTATTCAGGTTTCATTTCCTACTTATCCTTTTTTTTTTTTTTTTAAAAAAAAAAAGTTCAGTTTTCCTTAGATGAAGCTGCCAGAGTTGAAGCACTTTACTGCCCGTTGCCCAGCTCAGCTGGGAACTGACGTTGCTCACAGATACCTGTATTGTTTCCCTGCTATTCTTCACTGTGCCTTAACGTGTGTTGCTGTTGGCACAGAGTAGTGAAATGTAGTGAAAGACTATGCCATAATCCCTAAACATGCTGAGATAGGGTTAATGTTATGGAGAAAGTAAAACTGACTCTTTTTTTTTTTTGTAAGTATTTACCTGTGAAAAATACTATGTTTTTTGACTGTAGTTCCTTTTATGTCAATGGTCCCGGTGAGAACTGGGACTGCATTAGCAGTCAAGAAGCTGGTTGTCAATATACCTATTTAGAGAGAGAAAACAAAAAAAAAAACTTGCTGCTGATTAACTTCTAGGTATTCTTTCAGTGGTTTGCTTATACTACCGCAGAACTGAAATAATACTTAGAAAATACAGAAGGCATCTTGAAAGCTCTGTGGAAGCGTATTAACTAGTGAAGGCTGGACGATGGACAGTAGGGTGTATTATCCCCAGACTGCAAACGAGGATATAGGAGTGACTCTTCGGCCGCTACCGTTACGACTTACTGTTGCACTCACGATCCCGGCCCAGGGCTTTGGCTTGCGCTTTTGCAGCTCGCTGTGCGAATTTTTTTTTATTGAGCTGGATTGGGTCTGAGCCCCCTCGCTGAGGCTGCGAGTAGAGCGAGTCCTGGTAACAGGTTGGACGCGCATCAGGCTCGAGGTCCAGGTGCGTTCTTCAGCTGAAAGGTGTCACGGCAAAACGCTCCTAAGCGCTCTCTGATCCTTGTCTTGCGCGCTCGATTTTTATTAACGTGCCAAACTGAGGTTGGTGGGCGCCTCCGTCTGAGAGACAGCAAATAACACGAGGGTCCGCGCAGGCAGAAAGCAGCGGGAGGCCGCTTCCCTCGTCCCCGCAACGTTAGCGCTGCCGCCCCGGGGGGCTTAGGAACGCGTTTGGTTTCGGCAGCCTCAGTGCTGGGCTCTGCCCGGAAAACGCCTGAGCCCACCTTTTTGAAAAGGCGGCAGGCCCGCGAGCGCGGCGTTGGCGCTCTCCGCCTGGGCTGCGCCTCAGAGGCCTGCAGCGGTACCGCAGCTTTTACAGTTTCTCTTCCTCAAACAACCCCTTTTTTTTTTGGTTTTCCTCCCCCCCGCGAAGGGAGGGGCTGCTTCTCGGACGGCATCTCCGGAGTGGAGATCCGTGCGGAAAATTCCTCTTACAGGTCAAGAACGAAAATGGTTTCCAGTTGGTTAACAGTTTTTAGTCAGTTAGAGCTGTTGTGGTTTTTACCGCCTGTTTGCAGCGTTGCAGGTGTTTGTGGCCGGTGCAGGTTTGCCAGGGCCGTCGGGACGCCGCTCGGCAGCGGCGCGACGCCGGCCCTCGCCCGGTTGCGGCGGTGAAGAGCTGTTAGGCTGTCTCGAGTAAGCCGCCTTCCCGCGAGTTGGCCCTGCCGCGGGAACGGCTCGGTGGGCTCTTGAGCGGAAAAAGAGGAGGAGGTGGGCGGCGCGCCGTGGTAGGACCGGCCTTGCCGAGCCGCCCTTCTCCTCCGGGCTGCGCGGCCGCAGCCCCGCTGCCGTCCCCCCGCCAGCCCCGGCTCCGCAGCGAGAGGCCCCCGCAGGTCTGGCGCGTGGCAACTGCAGTCGGACCCTCTCCTAGGAGCCCGGCGGAGAACGAGAGGCGAGTGACGGCAGGGTGCGAGCGCAGTCGGCTCTGGCCGCTCAGCGCGGCGTTGCTGAGCGTGGGAAGGGGGCGGCCGAGGGAGCCCGAACAGCCTCGCGTCGGGCGCCGGAGGAGGGAGCCTGCCCGCCTGGCGGCGGCCGGGGTGCCCGAGCGTCGGCGGGCTCGCCGCCCCCGAGCTCCCCGCGCTGGCGGACCCGCCGTCCGTCCGTCAGGCGCGCTCCCTTGACGGGTTGAGTCCGTGTGTTGCAGTAGGGCTGTTCGCGCCGGGTGTGTGCTGCCCAGCTCACACCCAGACGTGCGGATTGTGATAGAGTTTATCCCCCCCCCCCCAAAAAAAAAAAAACCAAACCAGTATTAGAGACTGCTGTAGATTTCATTTGGGGGTTTATTTCCATCTGTATTTACAAATATTTAGGGAAATGGGATTGTCTGTGGGCACCTTTTACAGTGGAATAATTATCTATTGCTTATAGCAAACTATCACCCAACGTTTTTGTCAGCTTTTTTACAAGATGCAAAAGTAAACGTGTCCTAAATTGCTTTTGGCACCGCGTTTTGTGACTTTTGGTTAAAATAAATTACAAATTGCCCATAAAAGCCAGTAAAGAAAGATCTGTATGTGCAGCAAAAATAGCAAAGTAGTTCAGATGAATACTTTGCTATATACTGTGGGTGGCTTTTTTCCCCTGTGTCTGGGAACACGTCACGTGTAAAAGGCTGGGATTGACTTGATGGAAAAATTGTTGCAGTTTGGGTTGGGAGTTTTTCTTATTTATAATAAAGAGTATATAACAATGTAAAGAAAGGCTAGAGGTTTGCAAACGGCTCCTGTTGGTGCACTGGCTTCTGAGTGCAGAAGCACCTTTACCCCTGTGGACCTCGTTGTGCAGGGGAGAAGTTGTGCATCTGAATAAACGTGTAATGTGGACGTAAGAGCCTTTGTGTGTTTGAAGTATAAGCACAAAGTAACGCAGCAGTAATTTTTATTTTCAGTCACAGGGTTATCATTCGGTTACCAACGAGGAAAAACATTAGATAACTCGACGTGGGTTTTGTTGTTTAAAAAATAGGCTAGGACGACTTTAGGAAAGTTTCTTTTGAGGTGGAGTCGGCAAACAAAGCCCCCCCCCCCCCCCCCCCCAAGCCTCTGTGTCGCTGCCCTTGAGGCTTTCCCTGCCCGGTTGGCTTTTCGGATGCCTCGCTGCTCAGGTTTTCACCTTCACAATTGCTCTTTGCAAGTAAGAGCTCTTTCCAGTTGCCTTCGGGTCGCTCGCATCCAGCGAAACGCGAACTTGAATCGGTCTTCGCGTTTCGCCGCTGGGGAGCTGCTGCCGCCCCAGGAGCCGGCTGGTGGGGCGCGGGGTTTCGGTCCGCCGACAACGCGACCGCTGGATCGCTCGGCGGGGTTTGCGACGCTGGGTCGCCCGGCGCTAGCGCCGCAGCCGGAGGATGCCTCGGCGCCGCTAATCCCTCGGCGCGTTCCTCCCGCCGCTCGCGGGGCCGTGGCGGAGGGTGGAGTTTTAGCCTGCTCGGTCTTCCTGAGTCGAGCCTTGCCTGCTGGTTTCAAGTTTGCCTTCCCTCGGTCAGTGTGCGATGGAAGCTGGAGCGCATCCTCTCTAAAAATCAGAACCAAAACCCCACCGCAGAAGCAGCGACACTTTCTTAGTGGGTTTTTTTGGCTGTTTTTATTGGCATTAAAAAAAAACAACAACTTATTTTGTATCCTGTTTTCACTGTCTTTACACCAATGGTTGAAAGCAGTATTTGTCCTGTGACTGTGCAGGAGGTAAGTTGATTTGTGTTTGTATGCGACAGCGGTGTTTGTCCCTTTCGGAAATGCAGTATCCTCCTTTTAAAAGCTAGCCAGAATTCACCAGCCGCCCTCTGAGACAGCGGGGAGGAGGAGACCCTTTGGGAAAGAGGAATGTTTTTACTGAGTGCAGAAGCCGATACCAAAGAGAAGGAAACGGAGGAGCCGGTAAATCGTGAGCGTTAGACAGAGAGGAGGCAGGAAGCTGTTGGTGTGCACCAAGGGCATCCAGCAGGTCTGACTAGTTGGCTCCTGCCAGGTTACGAAACGCTGGCTCTGATGTGAGCCCTCCTGTAGCTTGCAAGCTCCGTCCCCTGAACTTTTATTTTTTTCCCATTGCAAATGATATATATATATATATTTTTTTTTTTTTTTTTTAAAGCCCTGCAAAAATTTTGGAGCCCTCAGAAATAGTTTGCTACGAAGAAGTAGCATTGCTTGGTGTTTTTGTCTTGTGTAAGGCTAGTTTTTATTTGGATTTAAGCAGATTGAGAATCTCCTCCCAAGGAAGGAGGCAGGTTTTCACTGCCAGATCTGCAGGGAGGAGCTGGAAAACACAAACAATGTCTGATCACGCATGCCGCCTTGTGCGGAGGAAGAGTAAAGGTGGCCCAGTAAGAGATTTTCAGCTAGAAATTAAAAACGGAGAGAACGAGATTAAAATAGCTCATAGCTACTGACCGGATGCCCGAGGTAAGAGATATTTAACTTGCTAAAAACGTGCCGGGTGAGTTTGTGTTTAAGAGGAGGATAGTGCCTTTCCAACCACGTAGCTTGCTTATCCACTTGTCTGTGAACGCAGAGCGGGAGCCTCGGACTTCACGTTGTGCAGCTCGCTTTGCAGACACTGAAGCTTTGGGCAAGAGCATAGCCAAAAACGTTACAGCCGAGGTCTGTCGGGGTGGTTTTGCGGAAGTTTAGAAACGTGCTGAGTTCCTCCTCTAAGCAGCGCTCCTACAAAGAGGTGCTGGTGCTGCGGCAGCCTTCAGTATCAGCAGCTTATTACTGTGTCCATCTGGTCAGAGTTTCTTCACGAACTCAAGGCACTTTCTGATAACCGCTCGCTGGCAGAGCTGTGTCGATAAAATCACTCTTTCTTAGATGATCCGAAAAAAATACAGAAATAAAGATACAACAGAGCCTTTTTTTTTTTAATTAGAGATTGCATTTTAGTTTTACACTTTAAGGTATGTATTATCCTTACAGAAGAATTTTACTTCTAGCAGTTCCTTGTCCCAGAGTACAGTGCAGTCAAAATAAAATCGAAAGTTATGCATCTTTTAGCAATGGTTATTTTAACTACGCTAAACGATATGGCAAGTATTTTACTTATGGTTTCTGTAACAAAACAGTGCTTCCTCTTCAAAAGATCATACTCTAAAGAAAACTTGCTTTCCCGTGCAGAGCAGTGTATAATTTAAGACCTTCAGTTGCACAATAAGGTCGTGTTAAGGAAAAGGCATTTGCAAAGCGGTTCTGCTTCCTGCCATGCAGGAAGCTAAGGACCCAGAAGGGTGGTGGTTTGTTTTTTTTGTTTTGTTTTTGATTTCTTAAACGTTTTCTTGGAGTGGTAGTTGTCCTTTTTTGTTCAAGACAAGCGTGCAAAATCTTCTGGCAACAGAAATGAAAACAGGGCTGTTTCACTGTGTTGAGTTTTGAACAGCTGGAGAACAGGAAAAAGCTAAGGGGGATGAATAATGTGTTTACATAATGAAATCACATTTTGTAGAACGGTATGAGCTGCATGACTTTTGGAAATTTTTTTGCTGTCCTAAACGCTGATGCATATATTTCCTTTTACTGTTTTTCCTTGGAGAACATAACTTGCTTTTTTAAAGTGAACACAGGGTCTTTTTGAAGTCTCAGCATGTAGGTTATTGTCCCCCCATCTGGGAGTTCCCATATGAACTCGATGTTTCTCCTGGAGGGTCCGTAGCACGCCGCTTCCCTCCGCAGTCCGCCGTGGTGCGAAAGGCGCGCGCTCACGGCGTGAGCGCCAGCCGGCAAATTCTTTGCTCCCTTCGAGGAGGGTGCCTGTATCTGGCTCACTTGGCGGCTTTCTTCCGAAGCTATTTGATATGGGCTCTTGGAAGTCCACTGACCCGGAGACGTCTTTTAAATATGATTCCGCTTCTCAGCCCCAGCAGAACAGTCACTCCAATTGATTTTTGTAAGAAACATGGATTACTACTTCTCAGTCTCCTCCAGTATACTTACCTTCACTAGTCAGTGCTTGCCGTAGCCGCTTTTGCCAGCGCAAAGCGGCAGCGCAGGGGAGCGCCAGGGCTCACGGCCTGGGCGTTCTGCGTTTTGCGGTGCCGGGCTTTGGCTGCGGAGCACGGTGCTGGAACGCTGCCCGTCGCTCGGAAAGCGAGAGCCGCCCTCCACCTGACGCTTTTGCTCAGCAGGTGTCCCTTAAAATAAGCGCTGTTGCCACTGGTGCAAGTTATGGAAAAAACGCACAAATGGAGTTACACGAGCTGCAGAGAAGTTCTCAGCTAAGTGCTGCTCTTTACTGTTCCAGCAGAGGATGGATGGTTGATGCTACAGCTTTTACAAAACAGACTGTTTTTATGATTACCTGCAGTCAAAATTTTGCAAAATGGAGCAGGACAAGTTCTGCTTTTGATCAGAAGTACTCTCTCTTTAAAAGAGGTCCCTCTTTAAAAGGTCCCTCATCACTGCTACTGGGTGGGATTTTTATCTGCCTAATTTCTTTCCATGGTGACCGTGAAACAAAGTGCTTTTGAGGAGAGGACTGCGTTTACTTTTGACAGAGAAGCCCTACGATCAGTGTGGCGCTTACGCATCTCAAACGTAGCCACTGGGATGGGAAATGCTGCATTTGCACTGCTGGCTTAATTCACTGCTGCATCCCAGAGCAGCAGTCCTGTCTTAATGCGCACTCCTGCCTTCTCAGCGTTTTATGTACACAATACGCTCACCCACCTTTCTTTCATATGGATAAGAATTAACAGCTTTTTCTGGTTGTTGCTCTCTTTCCGCAGAGGGAAAACCGCAGGCTCCAAGAAGCTAGCATGAGGCTGGAACAGGAGAACGATGACCTTGCACATGAACTTGTAACAAGCAAAATCGCCTTACGAAACGACTTGGACCAGGTGAGTCCATCACCAGCAGTGATGAGCCCAAGTTTAGACTGGGCAGCGCCAATTGTAGGAGCCCTGTTTTACATTCAACTGAAAGCATGAGTACAAAAGTAAAAGCACACTATTTGTGCTTTTATTTTCCTGACAGCCTAGTTTCTCCTTCAGTCAGAAAGTTAGATTTCCAAATGCGTGTAGGTGCACGCAGTGGTATGCTAAGGACACAGACACCGACTCCTCTGTTGAGGTTGGTTTTAGAAAATATAAGGCAGATACTAAAGGATGACTATAACGTGAAAAAGGTATCACATACTCCTTGAAAGACTACTTTCAAGGAAGTTGCTTTGCAAAATCTGGATCTGTTTTCCACAGTAGTTTCCACTACAGCTAACAAAATTCAGAGATAATGCAGTAGCCTACGCACCAAAAATTAAAAAGGTTCTTGGGCGTCCGTCCTTTGGTAACTGTTTTTCATTTCCTGTGAAGCCAGGAGTGTGGAGGACAACAGCTTTCAGAGCCATTTATCCTAGAGCTGGCTTTCAGAGAATTACGCGTTCCACCCTCTCTTTGCTTTAGTGTTTTATGTAATATTGATAAATTCCTTAACGGCTGTTATTAATGTATTGAATACGGGAGGGCCATATCCCACCATCCTTCATGATTAGCACCTTGCTATGGGAAGACAATAGCATTTCACGTAACATAAAATCTATTCCTGCATGGGCCACTCAATTTGATTTTCGGGGGTTTCAGGCTTTCTTTATCTAACTTGGAAACTGTTAACATGTCACTGACCACAGTAGTTGCAATTTGTATTTCTGTGTAGTGAAATCCTTGAGAATTAGACTCTGCTGTGTTGGATCCATGTGATTCTAAAAACCTGAGTCATCTTAGTGAGCAAGAGCAGACGGAGATGTGTGGTGGAGTGGGGCTGTCTCATGTAAAGGCCAGCAATAACGTGTTGAGGTGCTCTGTCTTCCCTAGGAATAGTTATATATAGAACAAGCTTAATGTTTGCTCCTCCCCATGTTGCTTTCTGAAGTATCAGGACACAGCTGTCAAGCAAGTACCTTGTGCCAGTCCTCATGGGCAAGAGCAGGTGATAGCATGTCCTACTGCAGACACTAGGAGAACCTGCAATGACCAGATACAAGGAATAAATATTTTTAGTTGTTACTTTAAAGCGTATTACAATACTTATGAAGTGTTAGGTTTTAAACAGGTATTTTACCATAAATATCCTTGCTATCCTGTACCACTTTTGTCCTCTCTGTCAACCTTATCCTTCTTCCTTTCTTTTATTGATCTCTTTTTTCCCCTTTCTTCCATAAGGCTATTTGCAAACTAAGCAACGCAGGACTCCTCAGTCCATCTCTTTGGTTGTGGCCTTAGCGGAGCTGCTTCTGCCATCGCCAATAGCACCCTCATTAATAACTAACACTGTGGCAGAGAAATAAGCCAATATCCCCAGTAACGGTAGGAAAACAAAGTGTAATTCAGAGACAAGTTCTGTACTGTTATTCATTGTTTTACAGTGCCATTTGCCCGCTTGCGTTTTCAACAACTAAGGTGTTATTTGGCCGCAACCGTTGCCTGTTCTAGCACCCAGTTATCGAACAGCATGAGTGACACGACGCAGTGTTTATCCCCCAGTTGTGGGGGGAGGTAGTCAACAGAACGTAATCAGACGTTGACTGAGTATTTCTTTCCCAGTGATCAGTGAGGATAGTCATCATGAAAGCAAAGTATTCCCCAGTACGTTTCACCGTATCCTTGGCCCTTCACAGAAAGGAGAAAGTTCATATCCTCTAGTACGCACAGAGTATCTAGTTCCTCCTAGAAGTATTTATTTTGCACTGTTAACCAAACCTTCTAACTTGACAGTCCTGTTTGTCTCTGTTATACTTGTCTAACTCCTGACGCTTTGTACGGTACAGCGTAAGCACCTGACCTCTTCTGCAGTATCCTTTTTTTCTCCACTTACAGGTGTAAAAAGTGGAATGAGTTAACTAAGGTTACACAGGAGCTCAATCATGCTACCCTCATTGGAATTAATATTGTTCCCAACAAAGATACTCTATGTACCTTTGTTTGTATTAGGCTTACATAAAGGCATACGATCTAGGATCCTTGCTTACCTGTAATCTGGGCGTGTATGTTAGGGTCCTCCTTTTGCTCGGTTGTTGAACCACAATGAAATAGCTTAGAAAATAGCTACTTGAAAAGGGTATTTCCTGTCAAATTAGGTCAGGTGAGCCATTTGAGGGCAAGAAGAGGGAACTCTAGAACCTAAATCTGTAATATATGAGAGATATATACATGAATATATATTTCTGTTGGAGCAGATAACACCTAGATTACACCGGCTTTTCTCATTGTAGGCTGAAGACAAAGCAGATGTCCTGAACAAGGAACTTCTCCTGACCAAACAGAAACTAGTGGAGACTGAGGAAGAGAAACGGAAGCAGGAAGAAGAAACTGCTCAGGTGAGACACAGTCCAACTTCTTCCTTTTAGCTAAACGCAACCAAAAGGATACGTAGAAAAGCATGAATGTATTGCAGTTGTGGAAAGGATTCTGTCTCCGAACTGCAGTGGCAATAAAAAATTCACATCACCGGGGCAAATGGTTTTTAAGAAAGGTACATCTCCTAGCGTCTTCCTTTACTTAAGCTCTGAATGTCCCATGTGTAAGAGTTCATTCTGGATCCAGCTGCTGGTCCATTGAAATAAAGCTATTAATGTTCTTGTCTTAAGCTAGCACCAGCATCAGAATGGAGTTGACGGTTTGGGGGCGTTTTTGCTAACTGGACCTGGCCTTGTTTTGCCTCATCTGCAAAATGTTCAGTTTTAATTTTTTAAGCCTACGTATCTATAGGCAGAACAATGATGTATGTTTAAGTATGTTTCAGAAATGATACTCCAATTCTTATTTTTTGCCATTTGACAACAGTGACTGCAACAACCAGACTCTCTTTTTTTTTTTTTTTTTTTTTTTTTTTTTTGTCCCTCTCTAAAACGGAGGTTGCCAAATTCTGTGTTTGCTATATACGCTCTAAGGCAGTAGAGGCCTTTTGCCTACTGAAAGGGCTCCCACAGTTAATGGTTCTGAATGGTCAGGAAAGGAGTCAGCTGTATTTTAGTGCAGTGCCGCAGATGAAACTAGAATTACTTCTCCGGGTAGGGAGATGAAAGCGATTGTGCTGGAGTGATTTTTCTCCCTGTTCAGCCTCAGAACAAACAAACAGATAACCCATCCCCCCAAGCCTCCCCAGACCTGCTGTGTAGTGTGAAGACGAAAGAAACCAATAAAATACAAAATTTGAGACTGTCTGTAATGGCCTTGTTTTGTATTCTGTGGACTATGATACCCCGTTTAACAGACAGAGAGAAAGTTACTATACAGGAGAACGCTCTGAACAGGGATACACAGTATCTTGGAGAGATTTTTTTGGCTATAACTAAATGTAATGCATATAATTTGTTTACCGAGTAGACCAGATTTCTGTCTGAAGAATTGTGAATTGGTAAGAAAAAGCTGTAGTATTGCTATAAACACAGCAAAGCTTTGAGAACAATTTGATCACCCATATTGACAACTTCTTTCGGCATACTGTGTAACTAACTTCTCTCCTTGAATCCCTAGTTGAAGGAGGTCTTCAGGAAGCAGCTAGAGAAGGCAGAATCTGAGATTAAGAAAACCACAGCCATTATTGCAGAGTATAAACAGGTAATGTTCCACAGAAACTCTCTCGTGTTTACTTGTAAACTTTTTCAACCTCAGAGCTGCCTTTTCAGAGCTGTAGACCTCATCCTCTAAATAAGATGCATTACGTTTCAGGCTTTTGGAGAGGAAGCATTATGATCTGTTACAATCCTTTATGTGGTTTTCCCAGCAGTCTGCTAATTTAGGGAGCCAAGAATAACCTATCCGTTAGATATTCTTAGTACTGTAGGGTAAATGTTTCTTTCTTCCGTGACATAATGCAGTGTAACTGGTATAAACCAATTCGTCCATAAAACATCACAGTCTCTGTGTTAAGGTTCAATGTTGAATGCTGCCTTTTCCAGTCTTGTTATCACCAGCAGTGCATTTGTTAAGGGGATATGCATATCTGAGTGAGGTAGAACTTAAGACGTAGCTCTAACAAACATTGCTGTTGAAAAGTACTCATTATATTTTAGTAAAGTGAACTTTATCTAAGGCATTGCTTTCTGTCCTGCAGATTTGTTCCCAGCTGAGTACCAGGCTGGAAAAACAGCAGGCAGCCAGTAAAGATGAGCTGGAAGTTGTGAAGGTGAGAAACTACATAGGAGATGTTTCGAGCTCAAGTATTCCTAAATTATGCCAGTAATACAGAACAAAATGTGAAGTTAACTTAACTGTAACAACAGTAGCATCTGTCAAGCAGCACTGATAGCTCTGTACTCATCTTTCTTGGGATGTAAACAATTAAAGGCTTTACTTCATTTCTGTATTCTCGGAAAGGCTGGACTGCTCAAACTGGAGTGACTATAATACTTAGATTTTTTTTTTTCCTATAGAAATTAATACTTTTGCAAACAAATGTACAGAGAGGAAGTATTTATTTAAATGTGTTAATTAAATGAAAACAAAAGATGGCTCTCACGAGAAGACAGTGTACTGCTTCTGTTTTGCACAGCAGAGAGTTAGGAGTTGGCTTTAGGATGCCATTTATGTTGGGAATTCTGGACTTGTCTACAGTGTAATTTAAGCAGGGTTTTTTTTTAACTCGTTGGCACTGTCTTGGCCCATCCCCAGAATCTCTTGAGCAATTCCTCTCCTTTCTCTAAACCCCTTTACCTGGAGCGTCCGCATTAGCGGTGAAGTTTCCTATTCAGGTAATAATTCTGTCTCACTGCTTTGTCTCGACAAGAGTAGGGGGAATTGTTTTCCTCTGTTGTAATTTCCCAGTTTTTTCTTAAGTGCTCAAGCTGAACCTCTTTGTTGCTTTCTGGTAGCAAAATTTTATCTCATATTTATCACAAAAATAAACACAAGGATTGATGTTCCTATAATTTGTTGAAATAGTTCAGTAGTTTGTTTTTGTTTGGGTGAGGTCCGGCCAGGCCAGCTGTGCTACATCTTCAGCCATGAGTGGTTCACCTCTTCAGGCAGCCTAGGAACCGCACTGTTGTGCATCGGGTGCTGTTGGCCAAAAAGGCTATTCTGTAAGATGCTTAAACACCACTGCCAACAAGACCGTACTGACCATTGCAGCCAAAAGAGGGTGCTTGCTTCTGGGAAATATGGAAAAACTACCTGGGTTTCTTTAAAACATCAAAAACTATGCTAACCTCAGCGCTTGGTCAAGTGCTTTTATGCAAGACAAAAAGTCACTAGAGTACAACTTGCTCTTCGGCAGTGTGCTGCCCTTAATACTGCAAAATGTTACAATGTCTTGATCGCAAGAAGGTTTGTGTAATTCTACGCTAGAAGCAAAATCTCTGTGCGTAGACAGAACGTGCTAGGTAGTTTTTAGGGACTTATATACTGTTCAGTATACCCAGGAAGTTCATGAACTTCTCAAATTCTTTAAGCATGAAAACTAGTACTAGACCGTTCGAAACATTATTAACAGAAAGGCAGGCTAACATAAAAATATTTTTTTTCCGGATAACAGCAACTCCTGTAACATGGATTAAAAACAAGCTTTCTGGCTCTTTCAGGGTAAAGTGATGGCCTGCAAACACTGCAGTGAGATTTTCAGTAAGGAAGGGGCACTGAAGGTGCCTGCTGTAAGCAGGGAGAATCAAGAAATAGAAGCAGATGATGAGAAGGATGCGCTCACAAAGCAGCTGAGAGAGATGGAGCTGGAGCTTGCACAGACCAAACTGCAGCTTGTGGAAGCCAAGTGCAAAATTCAGGTACATGGAATCCCACTACGGTGTGGTGGGTGCAACCTCGTTGTACTCTGTACATGATAATTCTGACTCACGCAAAAAAATTGTTCCTGAAGGGAGCGTATACCTTTACCAGTGTATGCCTGTGAACTTCCAGCATCTTACTCTCTTCTGTCTTGGAAAACAAAAAAGTTCTCATTTGTAGAAATTCCTAAATATCTTCAGCCGTTTGCTAGGTTTCAATTTGTCCTCCTCCAGTGCCCTGGGAGGTCTGAAGAAAGTGCCTGATTGCAGGGATTGAGTTTGAAGATGCTCTTTTGTTAACTGTTATTTTTGATCATTTCTGATTATTCTGCTTTCTTAGGAGCTGGAGCACCAGAGAGGAGCCCTTATGAATGAAATCCAAGCTGCCAAAAACTCTTGGTTTAGCAAAACCCTGAACTCTATCAAAACCGCCACAGGCACACAGCCACCACAGCAGCCTCAGCCACCTCTGCCGCCCAAAGAGAGCAGTACATAGTTCCAGCCAGAGCCCTGATACAAGAGCACAAAGAACAACATAACTCGAACCCTGGAGGATTCTTCCAGTGGTCTCCCCTCTTGGGGAAAGGACAAAAGGCAGGAGTGCAGGCTTGAAGTGAAATTCTTTGGTGTTTTTCATTCGTTCTGATGTGACCCTTTTCAGAGGGAAATAAAAAAGAAAATCCCGTTTTATGTTGAATTCCTATTTCCCAACTGCATTGCTGAAAGCCACGATCTGATACCTTCATACTTTTACAGTTTATTTTATATGACTAGATGTTAAAATGAATAAATAATTCCAAACTAGGTCTTTAATACATGACTAATTACTCAAAATTATTTTTATCTTGCATAAAAGGTTTTTTTCTTCTGGAGGAGAGAGAACAGAGAATGTAAAGTACTGAGGCATAGTCTCTTCACAGAAAGCACAGTGTAATAAGTACTAGTGTGTGTGCGGGTGTCAAGGATAACTCATGCCCTGGGACCAGCTCAGAAGTTTATTGCTGTGACTGTGTCCTGCAGAGAAGCACTTTTTGTAAAGCTTAGGCCATAGCAAAGATAGTCTTGTGCTCTCTTGGCACAATTGTTTGAGCTTCCCTGATAATTTCATAGTTTCAATTTGTTTTTTCTTCGGAAATGCAAGTAGTGCAGTTCTTCGTAGCACTGAGTAGCACTGCTGTTTAAATGCTATTAGCAGCTGAACTGGAATTTAACAGAAAATTATTTAGTTCCCTTTTTTTTTTTTAATTTCATTTTATACAAATTCCAAGATATAATTCCTTCCCTTGGGAGAAAGGGAAAACTATTGTGTGTGTGTTTGGCTGTTGGGTTGGTTTTTTTGTTGTTGTTGTTGTTTTTTGTTTTTTGTTTTTTTGTTTTTGCCAAGAAGCAGAGTGTAGACCTTGCATAGATTTGACTTTTTGTAAATCCTGTGCAATAAAGGGTAGGTTTTATGAACAAAATTAATGACAAAGTTTTCCCTGGGTCTATAGTCAAGTTTTGAATTTGATACAGAAATGAGGTAATAAATAAATAAATAAAAGGTTTTTGCTGCACTGCTGAATAAAACATCACAGAAACAAGATCTGTTTGCTGTAAGTGTTTGGTTAGGAAATGCTATGTTGGTGTGTTACTTATTTCTATAAATATAGAAATTTTCACATGGAATACAAACACCTAGACTCTTCCCATGGGATAGGCTTCTCTGATTCCCAAAGCTGTCTGATTGTTTTGGATCTCTAAAGTAAGAAAATTCGAAGGCATTTGTTTTGACTAAACGTGTTTACGGAAATACTTATTTCATGGAAAACTAAACCATTGCTTGAACTGGTGAGAATATATATATTTTTTCAATTATATCTGACATGTCTAGAAGAAGGTCTTGCAGGTGAATATCATTGCTGGACAGAAGGTTGTGCATTAAGCTTTCCATTTACAAAATTGTTCCAGGGCCTTTTTAATTCTAAGGAATACCATATCTTGGCAGTTTTGTACAATAAAATTTAATGATACTCCTCTTGTGCTTTATTGTCAAGCATAATTGTGAATTATTTTAAACAGGGTAGTACAAATTTAACGCTTATGTGTGCCAAATGGATCGTTCTGAAAGGCAGTCAGCTGTTTGAAGTGGAGATCAAAATAGCATCACTATTCTGACACAACTCTCCTGCAACATGACAATGCAGATTCTGTCTCCTAAGAGTAAGGAGTTAAAATTCTTAGTCTTTATAAACTTACTTGCAAGAACAGTGATTATGTGGAAAAAGCAGGATTCTGTTGTGCAAGTACAACAGAGATCTTTTTCTTTCCCAAGTCACTTTCATGCTAATAACCTTTGCATAAATGTTTCCATTATGTGGAATGTCTAAACCTTGCAATATTATTTCGCTTATCAGTACCAAGTCACACTTGAAATAAGCTATGTAATAAAGTGGAAGTGACATTTAAGAATACCTGCTCAACCTTTCATTGTTATATTTGAGAGCATGGTGTTGATGAGAGCCACTGATGGTTTGACAAGTGTCCAGGTTTCTCATTTCATTTGACTTAAATCATACTCGCAAATGGATTTAAAACCTTGACTGGAAAAATGCAGTAATAATCAAAGATTAAGACTTATGGTTCCCTGAGCAGCTGAGCTAAGGTAACAACTCACTGCTGCTGAAAGATCTTACTACTTCCACTCCCTCTTGTACAGTCCTGTCCTTCCCTTGTTCTGGCCCACACTGGAGATGATTTAAAAAAAAAAAAAAAAGTGGGTGGATTTCTAAAACTTTTTTTTTTTGGCTAATAAGCTTTTTCCAAGTTATTAAGTTAACCCTTCTTAAAGGGCCCAATGAGTGCAAGAGCATAAGAGGAGAACGGGAGCAGGACTTTCCCAGTTCATCCAAAGAAAGCTGTTAAGTAAGCTCACTATGTCTCATGGAATCATAGCTTTGACATGACTTCTTTCTCAGTGTAGCAGCTCTCTGACTTTAGAAGTTTCTGTGACAAAAACACGTTTGGTACCTGCTACCCAGGATGAGTCTGAACACTTGTGGGAGTGGAAGCTAGCTTTCCTTGTGCCTCACGTATCAGCAAAATAAGTTTCAGAAGGCAACAGCTGAATCATCTCTCTTGGCAATGACAAAGGCAGTAAAAAATTTTCACCTTTCATCTGTAGTTGCCAGGTAGTGTTTGTAGCAGACGCATTGGGAAAAGTAATATTTATATTTGGAAGCCGAGTTGTCATAAAATTATTGAAAGAATAAGTGAAATAGCTCTGTGGCATTTCCAGAGTAATTTTCTAGATGAATAAGAATAGTTCAGAAATGCAGAAAGTAACAAGACTGAAGGATTAAAACAGGCAAGCTACAGCTCTACCTAAAATTCTACCTGTTGACTGTACCTACTATTATGATATTAAGTTTCCTATGAGATAAATATTTGGGTTTTAATTAACCCTTTCAGACCTGAATGACAGCGCTACATACCTTCTGAAAAGTACATGTATCCCAGAGTGACTAATCTATCTGGGATAGCTGGCTCTGTGCGTGTTTAGCTTTTCAGTAGGAAACTTCATTAAATCAAAGTCTACCTGAAACTGCTACATTCGTGTGGCACTGGAATAACTAGCATAGCTCTCATGTCTGGAGTGATTCCTATTTTTTTCAATCTGAGTCAGTATCAAACTATGTGTCCACATCAAACTTATATTAAAAGTAATTTGTATATATATGAACTAATATATATAATGTATATATTAGTTTATATTAATATAAATCTTAATTAAATCTTGCTTTTTACTTTTATTGAGAATGCATACTTTTGAAATAAGGCCTTTACTTTGATTAGGTGCAAACTTCCAAAGGATATTTTTAAGTACAACTGTTGATCTTGTTGGATTCTAATCTGTTCCTGAGATGCCCAATACGGAAAGAATTTTTTGTTTTTCACTTTAAGAAGTTGATTTTACTTTGACTGTAAAACTCTACAGGATAAATAAAGCAAGGTTGATTTAGTTACATGGTAGATCTGTGAACTAGTCTTTTATTATCTTTGTGAATCAAACATGATACTCTAAAATAATAGTGCTGGCTTCACTTAATTTAACAAATTATAATTTTATCCAGACGGAATGAACCAACAAAATAAAAATGTCACTGCCTAGCTTTAATCCAAGAAATGGCAAATTCCATCAGGTCCGTATGCATTAATGTCTAGTAAAACTAGTATCTGGAAAGGTGGTCAGCCATGTAATCAGTACTGCCAGCTGACAAACATATCCTCCTTGTCCTGCCCATTAATTAGTTTATTTTCTAATTTGCTACACCTAAGTTGCATATTAGGTGAGCATTTTTTTTTTTCCTGTTAGAAGTTTGAAAAGACTTTTTGGTTGGCCCTTGAAGTTTCTTTTAAGGTAGATGCTTTCACCTGTGCCACTGGGATGTAAACAAAGTAAAAACAGAGGGAGAGGGAGAGGGAGAGGGGAAAAAAGCTGTTAGGTTTCTTCTTTCATTAGGAAAAGAAAGTCAAGCACAGCAAAAATTCAGATGCCTTGACAAACCATTGGCTTCAGAGGCAGGATGTCACTCAATAACTAAATGGGACAATTACATTAGGAGTAAATAATAATCTAACTTTACTGAAACTAAAGTATCAAGACTTAAAAACTATGTAAGAAAGTCACGCTTTTCCACAGTTCTCCACAGGAAACTGGTACGGGTGAGTTCCCTTCCTTATACTAAGTAGTTGCATTGAAATCCAAGAAACTACTCATATATGTGGGAGAACTTTACCTCTTATTTTCATTATTAAACTGTTAGACTCAGGGATATTTGGCACACGTCCGCATAATCTAATAAGCCTAAATACCTTTGGCATTGAAAACAAGAACTCTCTTGTGTTACATAACGCTAGATTTTTTTCCCAACTGCTAGAGAGAAAACCTGAATGCATGTCATTTTCAGAACGTGAAGATCAGGGCAGAGATTTTTATGGGAAGACTGAATGACTGTTCTAATGGATGGTTGCTTGTCAACCAGGAGAGCTACCCTGCTAAAGGGGCTGTTGTACCAACAGCTGGCTTCACAAGACATGTCACACTGTGTATATCCAGGGCTGTGAGTATACACAGAACCAGACATCACTTTGTTCTTGCAAACATGAAGGCTTGAACTAAAGTCTTTTCCTGTCTATTATGCTAAGATCCTACTGGGAGCTGTCCCATGACCTCCTTCCACATAATACTAAAGGGAGACACAATGAAGCACTGATTTGGGGCCTTTAAGTTAAAACAAATATACATCACAGCACCCTTTAAAACTGGGCTACACTAGATGGCATTTAGAGAAAGTCAAATACTTTGGAACTGGATCACTAACTCTCAGCATTGACCAAGAGCCGATCTTTCCCAACTCAGAAGTCTACATAATTTATTTCAGGATCATGACTTAACACATACAGGTTTTTCTTCCAGGAATACAGGGCTCTCTCTTTCATTCTGCATTTCCACTGCTTTGCTACTGAATGTATTTCATGCTATTTTTACCTTAAAAAAGAAAAGGTAGAAAGTTAGAACATTACTTCCTCTTATTTTCTTATTCAGTGGGACTTGCTTTTATTTAACCTGTAAAGGAATATATATGTATCTTTGGAAAACTATATCTTATATATAGAATAATATATAGGAAACTGAACAACAAGGGGATAAATACATCAAAAGGATTTGGTATCATAAGTTTCGTTTGTGATTTGATACCACCAGAATCCTGAGCTGTACTAATTTCCTTTCAGTTTCTCTTATTTTTGTATTTTATATAATACATGGATGCTACTACCAATGTAGCAGATGTTCTCAGGTTTTTTTCTCCAGATCCCAGTTCCTTCCTTCTGGTAATTCCCAGGGCTGCATTGGGTACAGCCACCATTTTCAAAAGCTGTACCAGGAATTCCCTTGGGACTGTTGCTTTCTCAGTGTAAGAAGATTCTTTATGGCTTGTTCAAACAGCAAAAAGATGGTGAGCGAAAGCAGAAATGGATCTAAGCAAATACAATTTGGAGTCAGATCCCTCCCGTTCTGTGATTCAAGGTTGATTCACTTCACAATGCTGAAAATAAAGACCAGCTTCAAAGCTGTGATCCACAATGATATTTTTCTGGGTTTGGGGTTATTCAGGCAAAGTTTGTTATCTGGGCCTGTCCCTAGTTCATAAAAACACACTTTGCTAAAGGGTTAGGGGGGAAAAAAAAAAAAAGAATCATGGTGATGTGAGACCTTTAACTGAGAACAATCCAATACTGCCAGTTCTTGTGCAACAAATCTATGTATTATATAAAGTATAATATGGACATATAAGTGTAATGCTTGTTATTAAAAGTGCAATTTAATGTACATGGTCACAAAAAATGTTTACTTTTTTAATTGTTACAGAATTGTTTGGATCAGTACCTTGTTATCATTGTGTGAACGATGCCTTGTAAAATAAATGGAAATGCAAACAAAATGGGTATAAGGTGCTTATTTTCATAGGCCGCTTGCTTAAGAAACAGTTTGACTGTGTCTGTAGTAATAAATAACTACTGTACCAGGTCTTCAGACATAGTTTACTCAAGTTGGTTATTTTCAAGCAGCACTACTGTACTAAAACACAGCGATTTAGCAGCCTAGTCATCCAAAACGTGCGAGTGTTACAAAGCTAATTTCAAACTGTTGGTATAATGTCCTTGTTCACAAGAAGCAACCTGTTCCACAAGAATCTGACAGACATTATGTGGGAGAGCTAATAGGTCACGTGGGTCCTCTTTTCCAAATGTTAGTCTGAAGTTTACAGCACAGAGAACATACTGATCAATATGCTTCCCCTGAAGGCTGCTGATCTAAAAGATCGGGAAATACGAGCTGTTCTTAAGGACCCGATGCTTCAGTGGAGGTACACAAGAGAAACAGGCAAGCGAGCAATGACACGTCTAGAGGAAGAGAAGAATCAGGGAGCAGAAGGTACCAGCAAGAAACAGAAAACATATTTATAACAGAAGCATGGCTAGGCAAGAACAGGACAGAATAAAAGTTCAGTATTCATTAAAGTTAGCAATTAGAAGAATTCAGATACTTTATAAAACCAGTTTTCCATGTGAACAATAGATAAGAGTTGTTACAGGGATTTTTTTTTTCCTATTTAGACGAACAGCCACTGCTGCCTGCATAACTGGAAAAACACACAGCACTTGAGAAGAAGATATGAAGCCATAAGGGTAGAAAAGCTGAAGATAAATATTTTTAACCAATTAGTTTACCAGAAAATATATTGCTTTTGATTAACTTCCACATCACCGTCCAAAGACTGTTTGCCACCAGTTTCCATCAGTTCCTACAGACAAAAGGAACGGCTACTGCAGGCTAGCTAAGGAGGCCAAACATCCTTTCGTAGCCCTTCCAGATGCTCTCTTTTCTGTCCCTAGAGCCAATGACCATTGAAAAACAATATACTGCACAGTGTTTTGTCATCCAGAGAGACTGGATCCGGGTCTTTCGGTTGAATTTGACTATTCCCACCAATCCGCCTCAAGGTCCTTTTTCCCCTTCCTGGCTCAGGAACTGTTCCGATTCTTCTCTCCTGAGAGGAAGACCTGTCACTTGGCAACTTGTAAAAACGTGCACAGAAAACTAAGTTTGTCAGGCTTTCTCTTCGTTCCGACAAGGGGGAACGCAGCATCTGGATGCTACTGCAGCTTCATGCAGAGCAGTGTGGAATGTGTTTTTACATGAGACAAGAGATACACTCTTCCGCTTGTAAGCTGCCACTCAATGGGAGTGCCATGGGCACTGAAAGGCTCGTGACTTAAGGATACAAAATAAGCACTGGTTTTCAAAGAGCCTAGCAAGCGACTGAATTACAGGCTCACTTGCACATGCATTTATGTATTGGTGAAACATGTCATGTTTTCTCCTCTATCCAGAAATTAAATTATAAAGCAATATCAATTTAAATTCTAAAGCTATGAGAATGTCCTAATGCAAGACCACAACTGAGAGGGGAAAAACTCGGAGATTAGTGGTTCAGGAAACATCACAGAAAAGCTGCTTCTTGTCTTAGTGGCTGCTCAGCAGAAAGATCATAAGGAAACAATTCCTGAATATGCAACTGCTCTCAACAAATTAAATAACCATGCCACGGAAGTAAATTCCAATTGCCCATACTGTAATTTCCAGATAAAAATCCACTAGCCCAACTTCAAATGCTATTGCTAAAGATCTACAGGATGACGCTCAGTTCTGTGAAAATTAAACAAAACTACAGAGTTAGTCGTGGAGATTTTTCCTGACAATTTCTCAGCTGCAGCTCTTGAAGCACTGGACCAGAGGGGTATGAGCAACATTTCAGTATATGCTATTAACATTGCATTGTGACATACAGCCTTGCAAGTCCTCAACTTCAGATTTTCTATGAATCTCTGATCTAATATCCTCTTACCTACCCCCACCAATCCCCTGCAAAAAAAAAAAAAAAAAAACATTCACAGATTATTTATGTTTACCTTAGAAGCGGAGAGGAAAAAAAACCCCTAAGCCCATAAATTGGAGAGTGAGCTGGCATTTCTCAGCTCAGTAAATTAAATGTTAAAACCGGCAACCTCTCTTACAGAGAAATCTACTTTTTCAGCACTGAGTGATTGTATACTCCTTTGTGTTCCCATTTTTATGAGGACATTTGGAGGCAAAAGTTGACTCTTCCACTTACCTACTTATAGAAAGATTTCCATCAGCTTCTTTTTTTCTGGGAAATTTTAATGCCCGACTGGGACCTGGGAATACAAAAGCCTTTTTTTTTTTTTTAATTATTAATTGATTTACTAAAGGTGGTGAGAGGCACCATGAAATACTTTCTCCCTGGACCAACTGTAACTGAGGTTGTAATACTCAGGAAGGTCATTTCACCTCTTTTCTAAAGGCACAATGATTGACTCCATATTGCAATTGAAGTGGTTGCTAACTTGTTGATGCCTCTTAATGAGAATATAATCACTAACCCTCACCACAAAATTTCTGGCTTCCAACTACTACTTCCTGGCGGTAGGGGGTTCTGTATCACTGATAATCTTTGACTCTGTAAACTCAGCATGAATGTAAGTAGCTTGCTATAGATGAGTCTAAAAATCACAAAAGGATTCATAGTTGGTAATTTCCTTTTTGAAAACCCTTACCATAAAGCTGCATAGTATTTCCAGAAGAAAGACTTAACTATTAACAAAAAACTCAACCATCTAAAAAAAAAAAAAAAAAGCTATTCAAAGCATTGCAGTTCCAGACTCAGTTTATGTCAGCTCCTTACTCCTAAACACACGCACAAGACAACCTCTGCCATTTACAACACGCAAGCTTTCCAACCTTTGGTGCACTGTAAATTGATGAGGTTCACTTATTACAAAGGCTGCATACGTTCTAGGTTACTTTCTTTTCAGAGTACCTCATTGCCAAACATTGGCCTGAGTCGGGTAAGGCAAAGAGAGAGAGACGAGCTGCTGCTGTTGGCATCATGCTGGCATTGAGGTGACCTGCCTGTTGACGCTTTTATGTTTTATGCAAACAGCACTCTGGGGCTCGGTTTAACTGGCCTGATCCTTTTATGTGCCCACAGCTAACATAGCGCAGCTATAAAAGAGCGCACCGTTGCTCAAAAAAAAAGACAAACCAAAGAACAGTGTTTAATACAAAAGCTCACCAACGCCAATTAGAGCCCAGCAAGCACTTCAGGCAGGAGCTTGAAAGCTTTACTGGCACTTAAAGAGATTCTGGCACACCAGCACATGTGGCTGTTTTCCGTACATGAAAGACTTCCTTACCTAGCGCAGGGTTACAAAAAAGATTGCAATATTCAGAAAAAGCATATTTAGGCAGGCTGTTTACGGTCCTGTTTCCCAATTACACTAAACACAGACGGAAGGGAGGAATCCTGATGTCAAGACAGAGACTCGGCGAGGCCCTGCCCAGCCGGGCACACAACGCGTACGGGCAGCCCGCCGAAGGCGCACGGAGAAGCGCGGCCCGCCGGTTCAGCCCGCCACGAACTCTGCCCACCGGCCGCGGCCTCCAGCCTCCTCAGAGACCGCCCCGCCTCTCAGATCGCTGCCTCCCCGGCCCCCAGCCACCGCCAGGGTGGCTCTCCCAGCGCCGCAGCGCCAGGCGGCAGCGCCAGGCGGCAGCAGCAGCGGCAGGCGGAGCCC
The DNA here is from genome assembly GCF_040807025.1 of Struthio camelus. NCBI lineage: Eukaryota > Metazoa > Chordata > Aves > Struthioniformes > Struthionidae > Struthio > Struthio camelus. Next base: position 5,141,952 of record NC_090949.1, read on the forward strand.
TGACCGCCCGCTTCCTGCCGTCAGGGCGGCGCGCCCTCAGCCGGTCGCTAACGGCCGCGTAACGGCCGCGCCAGCCCCGCCCCTCCCCCCACGCAACGGGGCGCACGCGCAGCCCCGCCCCGCCGCCTGACGCGTCGGCGTGTCACCATAGCAACGCCCGTCCGCCAGTGACAGGGGCCGACAGCGGCGCGCCCCTCTCCTTCCGCAGGCGGAAGGGGCGGGGTTGGCGAGGCCGCCTCGGTGGGGGGGGGGGGAGGGCGCGTGACGCCGTTTCCGGCGCGTGAGCGCGGGGCGGGGGGAGGGGACGCGGCGGCGCGAGGCCGGGAAGGTTCCAGAGGGGCCGGTGGGAGCCGGAGCCGCCGCCGCCGCCGCGGGGGCAGCAGCGCCGGGCACGCGCCGCGCCATGGCCGCCGCGCACGAGGAGGTGAGGGGCGGCGGGAGCGGGCGTCGCGCTGAGGGGCCGCGAGCGGCGTTGGGCGGCCCCGGGCCCGGGCCGGGGCTCAGCACAACTGTGCGGCTCCTTATTTACTTATTTATTTATTTAATTATTTAATTTTTTGGCGCTGCCCCTCTTTCCCGAAGCCTTGGGGGTGGGGGGGGGGGATGCGCGGAACCTCTTGTTTTTCTTTAGGTGTCTGCCAGGTGGGTTCCGGGCGCCTCTCTTTTGCGGTTGAGCTGCGATTGCGCCAACGTGCAATTAATTCGAGCGCTCTCAAGTTAAAGAAACGCGAGAAGTTTCAAACATGGAGGGAGAAAAAAAAAAAACACGTTTCTGTGCCGGTCTGGTTATTTATTGTAATATTCCTCTCTCCTGAGCAAAGCTAGTGTTTCAGAAATCCCTGAGGATCAGATGTTTATCACGTTGAGTATGTCTGCCCCTTCCTTGAATCGTACAATTCTACAATAAATCGGTCACTTAAAAAGGAAGCGCAACCTCTTGTCGTCTCCCCTCATTGAGAGTTTCAGTGCTTTTGATGCTATTGTTCTACATTTGTTAGATCTTAGAATAGAGAATCTTATTTTGAGGGGGAAAGTAGGTTAATGAGGTACAGTGAGATGTTGCTTTTGATTTATGTGGCTGCAAGGGCTCAGTGGCTGGTAATCTGGGGCATAAGAGACGTTTACCCCCATTTGACCTTTTTCTGAGTCTTCCGTCTGAATATTTGCTCAGTGCTATAGGTCTGAGATCGGGCAGTACGTTTTTAGCAAAATCCAAAACCTGTTGGTGTTCCAAACGTTAAACTTTTATTAATTTCCCCTTTTTTTTAACTGAACGAAGCTTGAAGATTGAAATTGAGCAGTTAAAACCTTAGTGGCCGTGGAGTAAGGGACAGATGGTTTCACGCTGAGGAGGGTATAAAGGGAAGTGTAACTTGGTTTGCTGAATCTGTGTCTGAAACTAATAGGAGTGAAAGAGCCCAGTGGTGTGAACCCTGAGTAGAAAGAGGGGTATCTAATATGCGTGCACGATCTTTTATTCTTAAATCAGTTACAGAAAGATTTGGAAGAGGTTAAAGAATTGCTTACGAAAACCACGAGGAAGCGACTTCGTGATGTCCTGATGACTGAAAAACACAAGCTAGAGATAGAACTCAAGAATCAGCCTCCACCAAAGCTGAAAGCAGATGCAGGAGAAGAAGAAAAGTCATCGCTGGGAGGGTATACAGTGAAAATAAACAACTATGGTAGGATTGCTCTTCTACACAAACGTTAGAGCTCAGGCTTCTGTTTTGAATAGAATGCAGGGTGGTATTAAGTGTGAGTCTTAGTTGCCATTTAGCGTTACAGAGAAACATTCTCAGATGTTTATACCACACCACAGACCCCCCCCAAAAAGCTACTTACTTACAGGCTTACTGCTCTGTCCCAGCCACAGTTCTGTTTGTCTGATAGCTTTTCTTTACTGGAGGAACACGTTAATGATCCCCGATGCACCTACTAGTATTTTTCTATTGCCTAGTGCTTAGCAAGAACGAAAGACTGAGCTTTGGCTTCTCTGCTCGCCATGTAGGTAAAAGGAGAAGGAATTGCTTAAGGTACTTGTCACGTGGAAAGTATAAGAAAAAGTGGGTCAAGGAAACGGCAGGAAAACCAGGCATCTACTTCTGACTTTTCTGAGGAAAGCTAGAACTTTATCTTTCTCACTTGCAGGTTGGGATCAGTCAGATAAGTTTATTAAGATTTACATCTCTCTAAGTGGAGTCCAGAAGCTCCCAGCTGAGAATGTGCAGGTGAATTTCACAGAGAGGTGAGTTCATATTTTTGCCCCATGCCAAGAAGGAGAGCGTGGGTGTAGAGCATTATCTGAAATGCAGGAATGTGTTGTGTTGAATTTTGCTCTGGGTTGCTGTGTCGTGTTTTTTTTATTTTTTTAACTTTAATTTTATTAAAAGTATCAGCTTATTAATTAATTGCTTATTAAAGTATTAACTTTTAATAGTACTTGAGTACATACACTTACATATAGCTCTCCTTAGTGGGTGTCAGAGTATTTTAATTTTACAAATGCTCCTTATGCCTCATCATGCTTGATAGCATATGTTACGTTAGACCTATTTTTTGATGGTGGTAGAACTGAAATGTGGATTAAATGAACCTCCCTCCTTTCCAGGGTCATAGGAGCTCAGTCAGGTAGATGTTAGAATGCTAAAGATCTTGATTTGTTGTGAACTCTGCATAAGTCCTTTTAAGTGCTCAGTATTAAATCCAATAGAAGATTTGAAAGCCTGTTGGCTTGCTTTCCCAAGAAACGTGCCTGCTTAATGGTTTTCAGACGTTGTGTTTGATGACAGGGCTGAATAGTCTTACACTGCTTGGAATTTTTGTTTGTGCCTTTCCTCCCCTCACCTTCTGGCTCTAGGTCATTTGATCTGCTAGTGAAGAATCTGAATGGGAAGAACTACACCATGACCTTCAACAACCTTCTGAAACCCATCTCTGTGGAAGGCAGCTCTAGAAAGGTCAGTCAGCATACCTCTTCTCTTGTAGGTACTTTGTAAAGAATCTGAATATCTCTGTATTCGTAGCTTGACTCCAGTTCAACAGATTGAGCATTAACCTGCAGTCCCTCCCTTCTGTCTGTAAAGTCTCTTCAGTGTAAACGTGACTCTCATTAATCTGTAGTTGTAATAATTGTAGAATTATTTTCTGGAATCCTTGGGCTTCTGTTTCAAAAGATCGCGGCCAGATACTGAAGCGTTGTTGATAGCTCTCGAACAGGATTTCAGAAATTGGTGACAATTAAGCAGAAAATTCCGCTAAACATCTGTTTTCACCCTTGTGCTTTTCAACATCGTCAACAAATTCTTTGCAGTTGCAAGAGCTAGAGGCTTGACTGCAGTTTCAAAGTATGGGAAGTTTAAATAGACATGATGCCATAGCTTGTCTATGGTCCAAAGCAATAGCTGAAACCTCCTTTGTCTTCACTGGGGTGTGTTGCTCCAGAAGTAAAGACTAGGAACATCTTATTGCTGACGATTGCAATTTGTAAATAGTGTCTTTACTGCTTTTAGAACCTTTCCATGTCTAGGGATGTGTCAAATATTTTGTGCGCTTGTAAGCATTTGCTACTTCCGCTAGGTAACATCTGATGTAAAGAAATGATGGTTCAATTCCAAATTTTGCTGTGCCCTGAAAAGTAGGACAGTGTAAATAAAACAACTGAGATAAACAAGGGCGATGCTCTGGTAGCTGTTAGCAGAATATGAAAGCAAACAGTGGGCATATACTTATTGAATTACGCTGAAGCTCCAGCTGAATCTTGGCTGCTGTGGCGTGCAGGAAAATTTAGGTCAGGGTTGCAGTCAAACAGGCTTTGCTTGTAATTTGCAAACACATCGCAAAGGTTAAGCAGTGCTCTCAAGCTATTTTCTTATCCCCGAAGGAATAAATTGGGAGGGTCCCCACCTGAACTTAGTGGGTATTCTTACAGAACTCTACACCATTTGTCTTCTGGATAGCAGAAGTGAAGGTGGCAGTGCAGCTCAGACTTAGAAGTGGGTTGGAGGATTGCAGCTGGAAGAACAGAGCTTAAGGGTGTGAGTTGACACACACTAGTAATATTTAATGCTGTTTTTTTTTTGAAATCGTGAATTCATAAATTCTATGTGAGCAAAATGTGCAGTAATGGACTTGGAAGGTACGGTTCAGAATGCTGTGTTATCAGTGCTAGCAGTACTGCCAGTGTTAAGCTACGCAACAGGTACTGGAGATCACAATAAAAATGTCCCAAGCAGATCAGTGCTTTTGCCTGATAGTTTAAGGTGCACATCTCTCTTACTTTGCCAGATTTCTACTAGCATATAAAATTTCTCTCCTTTGTAATACACTTTTTATTGGGCCTTAAAGCTGATGGTTTTCTGGTCCTTTTGAAAGGTAAATATAGCCGCCATTTAGAGGCAGTCCTAGATGGTTTTAGCATCCCAAGAATCACTGAATGGTCTGTTTCTGCAGTGCTGTATGTTCTTCTATTTTAACACAGACTAGTATTAGACATAATTGCGCCATTTAAATTATCCACGGTGAGGTTAATACTTGATACCCTGAAGCTGAGTACGTATTAACTTCTGTATACTGCATAAATCAATAGCTGAGATAAATGTTTCACGGAGTGGTGAGTGCAGAAAGAGATTTATATAAAAGCTAAACTCATTCATTGTGGTTGTGACTAGCATCCTTCTATGGAGTAGTCTGAATTCACATCTTGATGTTCTCTGCACAGATAAAGACAGACACGGTCCTTGTGATGTGTAGGAAGAAGCGGGAGGAAAAATGGGACTGTCTCACTCAAGTGGAAAAAGAAAGCAAAGAGAAAGAGTAAGTGCCTTTTTCCCCCTCCTTCATCTCACCTGCCGTTTCTTGTTTTACTGAAATTGTATTAGGACTGCCAAGAGAGCAGATGTGTACTCTGTGTGTGCAATTTAACCATAAGAATTGCTTGGCTCGGAGACAGGCCTTTAAGAATTGTTAGGCTGGGATTCTTTTGGTACTAATGTGACTGGAAGCAGAAGAAATACACTTCAAGCTGCTAAACTTGCCAGTCTTCTACTGTGTTATTGCTAATGAAGGCTGCATCATAGGAAATAACATAGATAGGACCCTGCACTCGGAGTGTTACAGTTAATTAATCGGTTAAGGATTCATTTATATCTTCCAGGTGCATTCCTTGCCAGCAGTGCTCTAATCAGGTTTACTTTTCTTAGGCTAGGTGTGTGCATGTATACCTTCTGTAGAAATGCATACGTTTTTCCTGCTGCTATGCTGGTTGAAGTAATTACTGTTTGGTCACATCTGTGTGTGAAGTACTCGCACAAAAGTCGCAGCATCCTTTCGGCAAAAATAGGTGTTTGGTGATTTTTGGATCGTTAGATAAACTGTCAGGCTGTTTTAGATCTCCCCGCTTAAAGTGGTAGAGAGCAATCGTACAAGCCGCATAGAGACTGGCTATGAAAAGGTGGTAAATGACAGTAGGAAGCAGCGAACATACCTGGTAACAGGAGTTTGCATCCAGAAGAGAATGTGTACACCTACACTGAAGCCTGGAAAAACTCACTTTTCTATGGCTCCGTCCTGCAACTTTCTCAAGAGGAAAAGAGAAGCAGCCTACCAACAGGTATTTATTTTGCATATGCTTGTAGGATGATTTGCCAAAACCGATCAATCCTACATAACCAGAGCTGAATCTAGAGCAAAACTACCTTCTCCTCTCAAACCCTGTCTTTGGAGATTAGGAGAAAGTGACTTGACTACTAACGTATGTTGCTGGAAGGATTGGGGTTATTTGGTTAAACCTGTATCTTGTGCAAAGAAGTACTCTGCACTGCCTAGCTCAGTCATAGTTAATAGTGCATCCTCATGCAAAATGTTGAGGATTTACAGTATGGCAGATTGGAGTCAATTCAGAAATACATCTTCCAGATTCGGGGTGCTCAGCTCTTGGAGACTGACTGTTAGCTCCATACTTGGAGAACTTGCTCCCTCTGGTGATCTGTTCAGAGATCTGCATGCTTTTCAGGTAGCCTTCAGCTACGCTAGTAGCACTTAGGAGAATCAGAAAACGGGATACAGAGGCAATTTTGACAAAAAGGGCAATATACAGCATTCTGGTAACGTGGAACATGTTTTACCCAGATGCTTATGATGTGATTATCCACCACGTGGGTGATGTGGCGTTTGTCAGGTGGCTTTGCAAGCTGAGAAAATGACTTTGAAAAGCAAGTTGTTAAAATCAGTGACTTGACCTGTAGAGATCATCTAAAAAAATGTGGAGCAGAAAATGTCTTTTGGGTTGCAAATATTCTGATATGGTCACTTCAAGAGGCTCAGAGTGTGGTCAGTTTTTTTTTGTTCTTAAACTCACATAACAGCAGAGACAGAGGCTGGCACTCTCTAGATCGGTTATATCCAGCTTCTGCTTCCTAAGATTAATCTTGGGTAGTGTTGCAAGGATCATGTGTACCGCAAAATGCTTCCTTTCTCCCTCGATGGGACAGCTGCCAATACATTACTCTTCATAGACTTGCATTTAGACTAAACGTACCCTTTAGGTTTTTCCCCTACTTGGAAGCCGAGTCAGGTGTGACTAAAGATTTCCATAGTCTAAAGACCTTACCAAAACAAAATTCTTACTGTTACCAGGGTATTTCTAAACGAATCCTAGTGTTTAAATTTTTGCAGAGAATTGTTAGATATGCTAGGCCTGCTCATGTTCATCTGTCTTGCAGGAAGGCTGCCTACGACACCTCAGACCCCAGTGAAGGGCTTATGAACCTTTTGAAAAAGATGTATGCAGAAGGGGATGATGAAATGAAGCGCACCATCAACAAGGCTTGGGTTGAAAGCAGAGAAAAACAGTCCAAAGGGGACATACCCATGGATATTTGAAAGCACTCTAAGGGCCGCCTTAATACCGATCTTCCACGTGAGACTTCCTGTGCTGCAAAAATCATTGTTTACACAACCTTCTTCCAAGCAAAGACAGTCATTTTCCATTTCAGGTTGGAGAAAATATTTAAATAAAATAGCCTATAAAGCATTTCCTTCAGTCAAGTGGTTCACCGTTTCCTGAAGAGTGGAACATAGGTATATCCTCACCCCCTCCTTCAAAAAAACATGTAAGATGAGTAGAGACTTTTGTGAAACTGAGAAAGAATATAAAAGAAAAGGAATCCTAAACTGCGAAGGGCCAAGGCCCCTTTGTTGCAAGTGACAGCTGTCCCCATCTAGGGCTAATGGATTATGTCAGTCTACAGGGGCATGTGTTTTATTATGTGTGGGATAGCACGTTGAACTGTAAGGTAAGACATGTAACAAAGGGAGGAGAAATGCTGAAGAAAGCAGAACTGCTATCTCGGGACAGCGCACTTGCTAGCTGAGCAGAAAGAAACGTTATGGTCTTTATGCTGTGGTATTAAAACTTATTACTCGGAAATGAATTAGTGACTGTTTAACCCCTTATGGCTTTTGAAAATGAAAACACTCTTGAACCCCTGTGCTAACTGTGACCTCCTTGGGGTGTCTTTGAGGTGGTGGCAGTCACAGGAGAGCACCGAGCTGCTGATACGGGATACTGAGTTCTCCCTGGCTCTAGCAGTATATAAGGAAAAGAGATGTGCTCCGTTAAAACCCTTGAAAATTTGATAGGAGATAAGGTAATAGGGTAAGAAGTATGCTGAGGTAACTTATACTCCATAATTTGACTGATTTGGGGGTGGCGGGTTACTGTCAAATTGCTGCCTCTGCAGCTCCCGTCTGACAGTTTTACTTGGCCTGTTTGTTGCAGCCTCTGAACCCTACTGGTGGGCACAGAGTAGCTGTTTCCCCTTGAGTGCCCTGCATCGAGGGATAGCACAGGGCAAACAAGCTTAGGCAGCAGGCTTCTTTTTGGTTTCCTTCCTCCCTGTTTCTTTATCACTTCTCTCCCAAGAACAGATTTATTTGATGTTATAGCTGCTGAATTAGGCAAGCCATTACTCTCCTCTTGTGGCCTGGACTAGGACACGTTTGCTACCTCGTTCCTAAAACGATGGACAAAGGTATGCGCTACAAGCAGGAGGGGAATATTAGCACACTTCTAAGAGGTTCTTTATCCACTCTTTGCCGGCTTGTTAATACTGACATGTTTGCATTGCATAAGTTTGCACTGCAAGAGTACCTAAACTTGAGGCCATATCTTACTTTCCATTCATGCTCATCCTTGTTCATAGTAGAATATTTTTTTTTGCCCACGTGTGCAATTTTATTTATGCTTTTATCCAAATCACCATGGTGAACTTAACTGTGTTGTGCCAAACAAGCTGCTTGAATGAGCCTGGTGCTGTATGTCTTTATTTTTAATGTTGTCCTTATTACAAACCTCAGCTTAGCTCTGCAACAATCAGGTGGTGATTGTCTCAAAATAAACCTGCCTCTAACACAGACTGGCTTAGTGCAGTTATGCTTTTTCCCATCAGTTAGCTGTTACCAATCACAATCCAGTAAGTGAATTTTATGAGCGAGCATGGCTTCTCTTCCTCCCCGTTATTCGTTTTATGCTTATACTGGACTCCTAGACAGGACAGCCATGCTCTAATTACTTGAGCACACAAACTGAGCCCATTGGGGGGTTTTGCCTTGAACATAGGTCCGTGTGATGTTCTACCACATAGCTCTCTGTATCCCAGACATTTGAGCATGGTCAGCAAAATGGCGGAAAACAATTCTGCTAAGCCTCCAACGCCGCTTCACCCCTCGAGGCCGGGATGTCAAGACACACCTATTTCGGATCCTCACAGGGCAGCTGTCCCGGGGCAAGGCAGCAATCTCTTTATCAGCCACTTCCTAAAACAGAAGATCACAGCATAGAGTTTAAGTATGTTCCCCAGGATTTTGAGGGGGTGCATTTCCAGACCTCAAAACCTAGCTGTAGAACAGATGTTACCACAAGCTTCCCTTACTATGCGAGTATCCTTCGCTGTTTGATAAGGAAGGTGTTCATGCCTTCCTCACTTCATCCCTTCTTTTTGGGCATCCCCACAGCGGATGCGAAACGCTCTACTTGGACACCCAAAATTTGACCTTACTACGCATGGAACAATCGTAGGCCAATAACTGTTCGTTCAAATCTGCTTGGCTTTGCCTGTGTTGCAGGGTGGGCTAGCCCTTTCCGATGAGCTGAACTTAGTTCCGTGTTAATTCCCTGTTAACTATCTTCCCAGGTAATATGGTTTGATGCCAGTAAAAGGGATTGTATATAGCTCCCTTCGGAAGGAGCTATACGGAGTGGAGAACAAGACAAAATATCTCTCATCTAATGAGAAGGCTTAAGAATAGCATCCCTATATACATGTTTTCAGGAAACACCAGGTAGCAGCAATTGGAATTTCAGAAGAGTAAGCTCACCGAGAGCAAAGAAAATGCAGACTTAAGGAAGACACTTGAGTTTAGGTAAGTGTCCTGAACAGCTGCAGTCTTAATATGCTCTACTCTAAAGGAGGGAAGGCCTCTAAAGATCCTGAGTTCAGTCCCATTAGGAAGTCACAGAAAGACAGCTGGAGGTAAAAGTAAGGTCTGATGCTGTATTACACAAACTCCCGTTATGCTGCATGAAAAAGCGCTGAACAATCGTGTTTCAACACTTCCAATGAATTTTAAACAAAAGTGCTGGAAAGCAATAACGTAAGGGTATCTTTGAAAGGCGTTCTCACCTTCAGAGAATACCAGATCAAGACAGCCCCCACGTGACTTTCAACTAACAAGGTCAGTAGGACTAGTTGTCTTAAGACCATATTTCAATTATTGTTTTTGTGCTGTTACACATCTTATTTCTGTATATACCTGCATATATAGCCTATCTAGTAGAGCCACACAGTTGCAGAACTTTTTTTAGCCTGTATGACTGCTCAGATTTTATTAGGAAAGCAGCCTATGCTGTCAGGAAAGATCTGTAGCCTAAGTATCCTTTAACACTTTAAATTCGGTGTCCAAACAAGATTTTATAGGGGAGGAAAAAGTTATTTTCCTTGCGGCTTTTCCTTCGTTCGAACTGCTGCAACTCTGACTTGAAAAGTTGACAAAAACAGCTGAGGAATAGCCGAAGAAGTAGCGGCAATGCCTTTTTTCCCATTAAGGACATCCAGCACAATTTATTTCCCAAGTGAATGGTAAAGTCGGGGTGTAAAAGCAGATTCATACTGTCTCTCTCCCTGGATGCTGAAGGGTGAAAGGATCTCCCCACAACCAGGCATGGTCAGTCCTAATACACTCAGGAATATTAGGAGAATACTCCTGACACTGGCAACTGTTCCTGACGCTTACTGAGGAAGGCTGAGAGCAGGGCAGCGAACGTGAGCTCCAACTCCCGCATCTGATACAGCTCTGACGCGCCTGTAGCTCAGGCGAGAAGTTAAATATTTCAAATTTGAGTTAAGCGGTTGTGGCAGCATCGGGCTTCCAGGTTCTTAAATAAATACGAGCGGGGGGAGGAGGAAAAAAAAAAATAAAAATCTTTCAGCCTGTTCAGGAAACGGTACGAGTGGCGCTAAACCCCAGGCACCCTGAGGGCGAGCGGCCCCGCTCCGCCTCACCTGCAGCTCCCGGGGCAGGACGGTGTTCTTGCGGATGGCGTTGATGCGCAGCCGCTCGTCCGCGTACTCGTAGGCCAGCCGCCGCCTCTTCACGTCCCGCAGCATCCTCCAGTCCACGAAGTAGCCCCGCGCCTGCCTCCCGCCTGCTGAAGGCAGAATCTAAGTTTTAAAAAAAAAAAAATACAAGGTGAAGTTTTTTGTTTTTTTTTTTTAAATCCCACCCCGGCCGGCCGCAGGTGCCGTTCGCCGCCTCCCAGCCCCAACCCCTGCCCCCAGGCTCGCCCGCTCTCCCGCCGCTTCGCCCTACTGCCCCGCCGGCGCTGCTCTCGCCTAAGAAACGCAGCCGCTCCCGCAGCGCCGGGCCCGGGGAGGGAGAGGTTTATCCGCTAGGGTCTGACCTGCCGGGCGGCCCGCAGCGCCCAGCCCAGCGCGGCCGCCGCCATCTTCTCGCAGCGCGCCGCCGCCAACGGCCCGAGGGGGCGGGGCCGCCGCCGCCATGTCGGGCCGGGCCGGGCGCGGCCATGTCGGGGCCAGGGGTGGCGCGGGGTGGAAGCTGCCTGGAGCCGGCGCTGCCCTGCGCTGAAAAGCCTGCCAGACCCGTGGCACTGTGTATCACCAGGCTGCGTGGCTCTGCAGGCATTTCGGGGGTGGGGGGAAAGGGAGAAAGGTAAAAAAGTGAATTTTCAAGCTTAAAAAGGGAATTGGAGGCTCCAGGTGGCGAGGGTGCTATTAGCCAGTGCCAGAGCCGAGCCTTGAGGTCAGTGCCGTGCTTGCGGCCCACAGGCCGGTGCGTGTGCTCGGGCCTGAGCGGCGGCGAGGCGGTGCCGCCCTCTCCGGAGCCCCCCGAGACGCCCTTCGCTACCGCCCTGCGCCTCCTTGAAGCCCCTTGTACGCGTGGCGGCGGTGGTAAAACACCACCGTCAAGCCTGGCAAGAACCCCTTCCTCCCGCGCAGCTGTGGGAGAGAAGATCGGAAAAGACCAGACAGAAAAATGCTGTTTTATTTTTTAGGACTTTCCCCAGCAACGGGGAAGGCGAGCGATTGGCGAGGGAGGACTGGGCTCGCCGAGCTGCGCCCCACTGCGAGCCCGTGTACGGGTGGACAGCGCGTCCCGCGCGCCTGTGCCCCGCTCTGTGCCCTGCCCTGCCGGGCTCTGACCGGTGGCGTCGGCTGCTCTCTAGGGCCTTCCTTTTATGGTGAAACTTCATTGCTAGCACTTTTGCGGGTGGGGGGGAAAAAAAAAAGACCGCTCCAAACCGCTGTGGGAGGGCTGCGTCCCAGCGCTGATGTCAGTCGGTAATGCCTCCTTCACCGGAGTGAACTGGCAGCTTCCGCAGAAACCTCAGGCTCCGTTTTTGAGCCGACCACAAGGATCAGAGGTTGGAAGAGGAAAATTTGCAAAAATGACAGGGGAAAAAGTTCCATCAGGAAAATATGATGAGGTAGCCTTGAAGGATACACTGCGTTACGGGGTCATTTTTCACACAACCGCATCTATGCCACGTGCCAGTCGTTGCCGGAAGGTCTGTCTGAACATAAGGAAAAACTTTTTTATTCTGGGGATAACAGCACTGGAAGAGGTTGCCCGGAGAGGTTGTGGAGTCTCCATCCTTGGAGAGGTTGGAAAGCCGTCTGGACCCAGTCCTGGGCAGCCTGCTCGAGCTGACCCTACTTGAGCAGGGGGGTTGGACTAGATGATCTCCAGCGGTCCAGTCCAACCGCAACCGTTCTGTGATTCTGGGCTACTAGGTTTTATCTGTCAGTGGCCTTCCTTAATGTTCTTTTTCCTAAGTGTTTCGTCATCTGCTTGCCCAACTCCTAGGTTTATTCCTAGATTTTACAGCATCAGTGTTTTGTGTTTTTTCCGGTTCATGAATTTTGCTGAAGTACCAGCGTTTTGCAGACATAATTGAACAGTCATAACCCTGAACAGTGAAAAATGTCTGGGAAATGTTGCTTCGTTTATTCTTCTCAACCGCTGTGTTGTTTCATGAGAGCAACTGTCCTGTTTTACTGAGTGGGACTTTACTTAGGCAGTGTTTAAAATAACTGTGTCCTGGTTTCAGGTAGAACATCCATTAGGTTTTCAATATTAAATTCATCGTTTTGGTTAAATTTGCGATTCGTTTCAGCTTATTGGGCACAGCAGAAAAGTCATGCCTTTGAGAAGGGATTCTCTCACAGTCTGTAATGCTGCTTGTTGTCTGTGTGCCAGGCATTTTCCTTAGATGCGTGGTGCATCACAGTTGAGTCATGGTTCCTTTCAGTATATAGTTGCCATCTGGAAAAAGTACCTGACTAGCACAGTCAAATTTTATTATTCACACCATAGTCGGCAGCAGCAGGTTGCACAGTTACTTACCACTTAGATGGATGGTGCAGGTGATGGTGATCAGTGAAGAGGCCAGTTTTGGAGCTGATAAGTAGTTAATTCTCCACAGCCTGCTCTGTTTCTGCCCTTCTTGCTAATTCAAGGTCCTGACCGCTTTGAGGGTTTTTGTCTTGTGATTTTTTTTTTTTTTGCCGTTATGAACTGAACCAAAACTGCTACCTCCTGTTATGCTAGGCATTAAAGTAGTGAAAATGGATAGCTATTTTTGCTTCTTGCTGCTCTAGTTGGGTCTGATGAGCCATTGAGAGGTGAGATGCTTGGGGCTTGTCTCATATCCCATTTATTTGCATCATTTTCTTATGTAGAGAAGCCAGAAGGCTGCAGCAGAGCTGCTCTTGCATCTGTGTGAGGTCCTGGCTACAGGGAGAAACTCCAATAGCAGAAAACATTTAGCCTGCAAAACCCTTGGGCCACGGACCTTTTGTAAGTGTCTAGTCTTCAAGACTGAGGCTGTTTGTGACTGTGCTTCCTAGTGCCATGGTGCGTTTCTGCTGCATGAGTAGCTTGGGAGAAGGCTTCTGGTGTTCGCAGGGAGAGAACTTCAAGCTTTGTTCCGTGATGTTATTGTCTATAACTTGCTACTTCTGCAGCTTTGCAGCTGGTAAAAACATTCTGTAGAACATCAACAGAACAAATAAAGCAAGGAGCCGTATGTGGTCAAAGGGAACGTGTACATTAGACTGTGCATTCATTTATTCAGTGTTTTGTTCTACTTTTTGCCTTGGTTTCTGTGTGTTTGCTTAGATGATCTGGATGAGAAAGGAAAAGGTGAATGTGGGAAGGTGACCTATTTCCTGAGCTAGAGCTTTAGCCCTCTCTTGCTTAATAGCATCCCCCTGTGCAATTTGCATGTTCCTAGCTATGGAGATGGCAGAGAGTGTGTGTGTTTTGCCTTGCAGCACTGTCCTTCCTATTTTGTAAAAGGATTGCCTGGTGAGTGCGTCCTCAGATAGTAAATGTCAAATTATAATGCTTCCCCCCAACCCCCCAGTCAAAACTATGCAGTGACAGGCATTCCCAAATCTCTTGTAAATGTGGATGAATTAAAAACATCTTGGGCAACAGAGCTCCTAGAAGGAATCTCCTTTTCCTTTTTCAGAGTTCAGCCGAGGAGGGGATGTTTTAACCATGAGTTCGCGTGTACCAGGTTCACCTGAAGACATCTGCGGTGTTTGCAGCTCAGTGCGATAAGCATGCTGTATTTCAGCTCATCCCGCTTCCAGCAACTGAGAATGGTAAAGGCAAGTGATGCGTGTTAATGGCCCTTTGCCCGTTAAAATCTTCAGCTCCCTTAAGACAGCTTCTGGTTACACTAAAGCAAAAGTCAGCGTCTGTAAAAGCTGAAAGTTGGACTCGATGCATATCTTAACAGTGCCGAGAACTCATAACTTGCTTTTTTGGGGTTTTTTGTGGGGGGTTGTTTTTTTGTTTGTTTTTGTGTTGTGCCAGGTAAGTGCGGTGTTTGGTTCAACTACTGGTGATTGTAAAAGGTTTTTTACTTTTGCTTTCTCTGACTATACCTGAATTTTGGATAATTAATACTCTGAAAGTGCTTGCCGCAATATGTCGGTCTCAGCAAAAATTCTGAGCTCTTTGCTGCCACATTTACAGAGTTGGAAAGACTTTCTGGCTTTTGACCAGAAGTCAAGCACCAAATGAATGGGAAATGGTTCTTTATACTGGTCTGAGAGGCCAAGACTCAGTGAGGGATTTCTCCCAAACCCGCTTTTTCCCTGGGAGGGAAACACCCAGAGGCCTCTACTGGTTTCTTTCATACTTAAAGTCATAGCAGGGAGAGGTGATGTTTGCAGCTGGACTGGGAAGAGGAGAGGACTTGATGACCTTTCACTTTGCTTGAGTTGTCTTTTGAGTGGCAGTTGAAGCAGCAGGGCTCTGAACCAGACCGCTCAAAGCTCTTGAAAGGTAAGAGGAGTATTTTTAATTCTTTTGAGATTCTTCTTGTTCTGAATGAAAAGCTCATCCAGTCTTTCTTTGACTTCTGTAGTATGTGTTTGCTAAAGCTTTGAAAGCTTTACACAAGCACCAATCGTTCTGTGCTATGGGAATGTATTATTATTGCAAAATGTGTAGCATACGGTGTTGTATTTAATGTCGCTTCAGTTGGAAGGGATTAAGCTTTCTCAGGATGTCTCCTCTGAAGAATCAAGCATCTAGGATGAAACCACTATCTGCTCAAGTAAACAGGAGTTTTGCCGCTGGGTTTGATGGAGCTAGGATCTAACCTGCAAATTAGTTATTTTAGAATGCTTGTTCCTGATAACTTCTATTTTAGGCTCTGATTTTTGTGTGACATTGGTTATTTTAAAAGCCTTTTCTGTTGTCATGAGCTCATGCTGGAATTTGATCACATTTACATATTATAATTGCAATAAATGCTTGTAATTTCTCGGTCAAGAGCTCTTTCTATGACTCTCAGTGCATCTTCTCACAAACTGAGTGACTGAAGCCAGTAGAAGTTCTTTACCATGGAACATGAAATATATTACTAATTTCATAATAAAGCTACCTTAATGATTATACTACTAATAACACAAATGACTTTCAGTATCAGTAGATAAATAAATTGGTCAAATATAGATATTACAAAACTTGTGAGCAGGTGTTCTGTACACAGGCAACAGCGAAGGCTGCCTTTAGGAAAGACTGGCTTAATAGAACTGGAAACCAGTGGTTTGACAGAAGAGAGCTAGGTAATTTACTACAAAATGCGTATTTATAATTAACAAACACACGTGAAAATGCTAGCAAGGATTTCTGCTTTTTCTAATGAGTGTATTGGATTTAGGAAGCAATCTCTCATTCACTTGCGAATAGTCAGTACAGCTTGCTTACCGGACTTTGTAGAAGCATTAACATGAAAGAAAGGGTAAATCAGTAAGGATGAATCTAGAGGCACAGCTTTTGTTTGGCTGATTTTTTTAATTCCATTTTTCTATTCATTATTTCAAAATCAATCCAAACTTCTTTAGTGTTAGGTAAGGTTCAGTCAGTGGGGGTGGGAGGGAAGGCCCTTGCAAAAGAAACAATCTAACAGTCTTGCTAAATTGATGGTTAAAAACTGCATTATTTTGGAAGCAGAATGCTGGCTAGCTGATATTGCAATTACAGCAAATGAATTCTTGGGAAACCCCCAGATGTATTTTGTACACCATCAATACTAGAGTTAGATTTAAACACACATACACATATTGCAGGAGAAAGGGAATCCCATGCGCAGCTTTCCAAAGCAAATGGCATTAGGAACAACAGTATAGTCTCAATACAGATACTAAAGACACATAGTCCAATCAGTTAAGTACAGCTTTTGGAAAGTCTGTAACGTTTGTAGCTAGTTTCAGCGGAATGACTCACTGATAAATGTATGTAAGTAGAAGAAAGAGGCGGGAAGGTTGGCTGGCCTGCTCAGCACCTGAATAGATGTATCATCATTTTGTGCGCGTCTCTTGACCCTCAGTTTGTTTTTTGCAGACTGCCGATAAAAATAGTAGCCCCTAGGAATGAGTTCCGCTCTTCAGCGTTACTGACTTCTGTCACTCTTTACTGCTAAAAGCAATGCTGCAGTGTTGCCAGACATAAGGAGCCTGACTGCACTCCCTGTTAACTATGGGATGAGTTGGTTCATCAGTATCTGTGCTGCTACATTGACTTCTGTAGCTAAGAACATGACTTTGCCATGTGCCTTTGCAGATGCCTTTGTTTCTCTCTACAAGTTGCTACGGCACGCTTGCCTGTTCCCACACTGTTGATCTCCATGCTTAAAACAGCGTGTCAATCTGCAGCTAACATCTGTGTGATGGATGTAAGGTGCAATAGTCATCATGTAAGCGCATGATGAATATTCACCAGTGCTAATGCTTGTATCTCCTGAATCTAAACGCTGCTTTTGTAGGATTGGTCAGACGGGTGGGTCTCCTCCTCACTTTCTCACGAGCTAACTAAGAAATAGTTGTTTGGCTAACAGCAGCAATTCTGTGAACTTGCTAAGGACTTTCTGGCATGTTTTGGAACATGTGTTTCTCCTCTTGTCTTCCTCAAGAAGCCTCCTTTGACTTTAGCATGGTGTGCTCAAAAATGCTTTGCTCAAAAATGCTTTGCTCAAAAACAGCACAGTATCCTATCCCTTTGTATTGGGAAAGCTCAGGTCTTGGTCCGTGGCTCCTTTCACCGCACCTTCCTTTCTTCTGGCTATTTATCTTCAACTTTAATTTGTGTTGCTTCTAGTGTTGCTCTGTGTAACTCTCACTGCCTGGATACGTACATATTCTACTCTGCTGACAGCCTAGGTCTGCTGATCCCGTTGTATTGGTTTAATTTCTCCATGATGGTCATCCTTTTGGGCGAAGCATCCACCTCTAACATGGTGCTAGTTAGCTCCCCCTTTGCTCTCTTAATGTTTGATCTTCTAATTCTCTCTCTCTCCCCTTTCTTGCAACGCTGGAGCTGTCTTTGACTTGCATTTCTTTTCTCTGACTGTAAGCCCCCTTTTCTCTCCTCAGTCTCATTTGCATATGACCCTGCTAGTAGCCATGTCTGTGTCTTTATCCGCTCTTGCCTTGGTTGAAGCAGCTTCCCATCACACTCTGGCTCCCTAGGTGCTGGTAGCTGTTGCCCAGAAGACCATACTGCAGGGGTTTGTACCCCAAGATCCTCAAACACTGACCTTGAGAATGTAAAAAGACTAATAAAATTAGGTCATTAGAGAGCTAGGTCATTAGATCATCAGAATTAGATCAGGGAAGTCTTCCCATGAAAGTCCTGTGGGTTCTCTGCAGTTTGGAATGTCCTGTGCTTTCCTCTGTGAAGCTTGAAAAGTTGTAAGCAGGGCTTCTCCCATCGCTTATTTTCTGTAATCTAATAGATCTGACTGTTAGGAATTTTGTTCCTAAATTCTTCCTTTCCTTAGTTTTCTATTACTGCTGGTTATATGTATGACATGATATTCTCCATGAAGAACGATTTAAAACCACTCTTTTTGAACAGCAGGGGAAAATCTCTTTATTACATGATGATGAGCCAGAAACGCAGTACTCATCTTTCATTATGCTTGACAGAAGTGCTTATGTTCAAGTTTTTTTTTCCTTTTGAATGATCTCCGGGCCCAGGAAAATCTGAGATCAATTTGTGGTACCCGAGAAACCATAATTAGTGATGACATCATGTTACAACCCAGGCTGGGTATGCAGTGCAGAGAGAAGGGATTTTATGTGTGTGCATGTATGTTTGGGGGGAATTGGCGTAGGGGACTTGTCCCGGAGATTTGGAAGTAAACTCCACAAATCAAGGCCTTTGGGTTTTTCTGCTGTGGCTTATGGTGAGACTCTAGATCTTAGCTGTTACATTTGTTCAGAGCTTTGAAGCAATCTCTTATGACTTGATTTGTTTCAGAAGTCTACAAAGCAGAAAAAGAAAGGGATAGTTAATTTCTGTGGCCCTTTGAGGGAGAGGAGGCCTGGGAAACAGGATAGCAACTGGCTGGGGATGGGAAGGCTATATCTTAGGTGACAAAGAGGTGACTGCAAAACCTCAGAAGGATATAGCAGAACAGCATGCAGTAAGAAAAAGAGAAGGTAAGCTAACTGTGGTAGATAAGCGCTGAAAGGGGAAACGAGCTGCTTGGGAGTGAACATCAGAGTTAATTACCATATGTTATTTAATTCATATATGGTAAAGAATGGTTGACAGAATCTGAAATTCATACCCTATTTTGTTTCATGCCAGCAGTGATTTTGCCTGAAGAGAGATGAGCTAGCACCCAGAATTTGAGTGGGCATAATATGTATTATCCAGTTGATTTTAGGAACCAAAGCTTTGTGTTTCTGAGCCTGAAGGAGACTTTTCTATACTTGTGTTGCCAATGATAGGGCATGAACCTAATGGCAGGGATTTTTCCAGAGTTATGAAAGACATTTGGGAGATGGTAGATACAGGTATATTTCACAGAAAGAGGTTATTTATTACCATCATAACCCAGGCTTGTGTGACTTCGAGAAACATTTGGTAACGACTGAAATAGCAGAAGAGCTGAAAACTTAGTCTTTTGTGTAATTTTTTTAGGACCGGAGTCCTTTGTTGCTTCAAAGAGTGTTATCTGGGCCAGCACTACTCTCTGGGTTCAGATGGGCTGTCAGTATGGACACATATTAGCCAAGTGGTTTCTAGTTATCAAGTTACCTAATTTAGCACTTAAACAGTGTTTTTTCTGCTTGTGCAATGAATAACATGACTGCTTGGTAAGTCACATATGGTGGCATTTTGTATTTACATCCTGTGATAGGGAATTATAATTATCTAACCAAGTATATATCACCTCCTGTTCAGACTGACATCTACCATTAGTGCCAAGATTCAGTTTGTAGGGCTGAATAAGCCAACCAGTACATTTAGGTTTCTAACTTTACATTTTATTCTTCCACCTGTGTTTATTCAGTTCCTTCCTTCCAGTTGTTATTGTCTATGAGGTGTTCCTTTCGTAAATTCAAATGATACAGCAAACAGTTTTATTTCTGTTAAATACTTAAAGCCTTTAATCTAAATGCTTTGGACTTGAGTTCAGACTTATAAATGCTGATGCAGTTACCTCAAACAGCAGTTTATTTATTTAGCCTTTAGCTCTGTGACTTAATCAGCCTGTAAGTGAGCTCTTCCTGTCTATGCCTGCAGGGTAGGAAAGAAGGAATATTTCTGAAATAAAAGCACAGGAAAACAAATGGGTTTACAGCTCATCCTCTCACTCCATGTGTGAACAGTGAGATTTGCTTTAGCAGCTTCTAAATGAACCTTGCCAACGCTGAGATAAATCAGATATCAAGTCAGAGCAGAATAGACTTGAAATCCCTCAAGAGGTTCCAGTGTTCAGGCACATAAAATGCCAATACATTAGTTTCAAGTTGAGGAAATGTTTTAATTATCCCCTGTCCAGGTAGCAGTGTAGGCTATGCACTGTCTTAGGATAGAAGGATGGTTTTAATTTTATGCAGCAGTTGAGTCCCACGGCTAACAACTGATGATTTGAACTTAAAAGGCCTTTTTGAAGTGATGGACTGAATCGGTAGTCATCAGCACGAGGCCTGAACCTGAAGGTAGCTGGTTCACATCTCTCTCGGGACAGTTGTACCCAAAGCGAGCATCCTTGTGTTCAGGTGAAGCGAGGTGAAAATCTCAGTCCCACCTCTAAAGAGCAGGTGTCCTCATCTCCACAGAAACCCCTCCACCATCTTCAGTGAGCAGAGGCAGAGATGGGGACTCTAAGGCCAAGGCTAATGCTTTGTCAGGTCAGCACATGATACGTGCAGTCAGGCCCTGCATTGAACCTGGTGCGTTTATAGAATGACAGTCTGTGAGTGACAGGAGAAAATACAAGACATGCAAGCTGTATCCCAGTGAAACCTGTTCTGCCTTCCGCTTTGTTTAGCCGCTCTCTCTCCTTGAGATAGTGCCATATGCTAATGCCTGTGTAGAAACTGACTCTTGTCATCCTTTTGAATACCTTCCTGAAAGTGTTGCCATCCATGCGTGAAATGCAGCTCTCCTGGGAATGATCTTCTGTGGCATGATGCACATGCTGGAAAGTGAGTAAAACTGCTGTCTCCCAAACGTCCTGTACTTAAAGATGACTGTCATGGACACAGCACAGACAGGTATCAGCTTGGTAGTTGAAAACCCTGCAAGCTGAGGGACTGCTGCAGATCAATTACTGTGGTCAGAAGGACTGTCAGTAACCTGGATCACAGCTAGGAAACTGGTGAAATGTCTATTGCAACTGCAGGGGAACAAGAATGACAGTAATCACATGACCATGACAATAATCACAATGGACCATGATGCTGAGTTTCACTTGAAAACTGCAAGCCTGAATCTTCCTAGTCAGTGGGCCTGGGAGCTCTCTTTCTCTAACTCATCCAGTGTGACTGTTTTTCTGGTGCTGACAGCTTCATGATCACACTTCTCCTTTTTTCCTTCTTTCTTTCTTTCTTTCTTCATGAAACCAGCTGTGCTGTTTGAGGGATCGGCATTCCTCTGACTTGCCAGATGGATTTCCAGAGCTGTTGTGCCTTCTTTTGGGGGGTATTGCTGTGCTGTGCTCTTCCGACATCTGCCATTCAACTGCCTGCATCTCACAACTGCACCAGCAATGGCCAAAAAATATCCTTCAGCCACTCGTACAAGATTGGCGTGCCCCCATCCTCCCAGATCAAGGTGGAGGCAGATCCGTTTCAGCAGGAAGACAGCAGCGAGGTGCAGCTGGATCCTGGGGAGGCCGAGGAAAACGAAGAGCAGAATATCATCTTTAGGCACAATATCCGTGTGCACACCCCCAAAGGGAACTGTGAAACTCTGGACCACGTTAAGGGCTTGCTTGAGAGGATGGAAAAGTTGGAGAAAGAAGTGGCGGAGCTGAGAGAAGTCTGCAGCCCTCAAACATGCTGTAGGGGAAGCCAAGGTATGTAATAATTGCAGTATCTGTTCCTGTGTCCCTCACGTAGCCTGTTTCCTTCAGGAAATTTAGGGCCTGGAATCCATTTCCCCAAGTGGTGCGGTTTCTCAGTGGGTGGAATGCTACAGTCCTGCACTTGGGACAGTGTTCAGATTTCTGTGTTGTGAATGGAAATCCAGAGGTCCCAAAACTTGGTAGTACTGTAGCGGTGTCTGGAATGGGTGCCTCCCCAGGCATCTTCCAGAGGTGGAGGGGAAGAGTTCCTGAATTTCACACAGCTGGGAGGCTCAGTGGAGGAATTTATGGGGGAGGAAGAGGGTGGAGGTGAGGGAGGCACTTCTTACTGTCTTTTCCCTTTTTGTTTCTACCTCCAGAATCTTGTAGTTGTTGAGAATGTTCTTTTTGTCAGTTATCTAGCAGGAAGTAAAAAGACAGTTTCTGATGATGATGTTTTGTGGCAGCCACTGGCTCTACCTATGGTCAAAGGTTTACACAACGTGATCTCTTAAGAAAAGATGTAACAAACTGGTGTTTGGGGAATGGAGAAGTCGGGGGCAGGGGGAGGGAGAGAGAAGTGCTAAGTATTCAGTTACGTGAAAAATACGGCCACATAGAGGACAAGAATAATTTGCTCTCTAGCTCTGTAATAACTGTAATGAGAAGTGGTGAACTTAAATTACGGTCAGGAAGATTCAGGTTATAGGCTATGAAAAGCTGGATTGTCTGGGGTGGTTACGGATGCTGCGTTCCTGGTCCCTGTGGACAAATGTGTTAGGAAAGGCAAGGGTGGAGCTTAGCCTTCCTTGGAGTAGAGGCAGGCAGACAAGTTCTTGAGGTCTTTTTCAGCCCATATTTTCCAGTGATAGTTATGCTTTCCCTTTAATGACCTTGAACAGATCTTTTCCCTACCTATTCATTGCTCTGTTCCTTTTTTTTCCTCCCCCCCCCCTCCCCTCTTGCCTGTGCGTCACACATGCTGCTGTGCACCTTGGTGTTGCTCTGGCCAGGTGTCTCACATTGCAGCAGCCATGGGACATTCCTCTATGAGACTTGTAGCTGTAAGTGTGCTGAGGGCTGGGAAGGCAGTGACTGCTCCCACCCCACCTGCCCCAACCACTGCAGCGGCCACGGGCTTTGCGATGGTGGAAAATGCATCTGCGATGAGCCTTACTTCGGTGAAGACTGCAGCCAGCAGCTCTGCCCCGAGAACTGCAGCGGCAACGGGATCTGTGACACGGCCAAAGGAGTGTGCCAGTGCTATGAGGAGTTCATCGGAGAGGACTGCAGTGAGAAACGATGTCCTGGGGACTGCAGCGGCAATGGGTTCTGTGACACAGGAGAGTGCTACTGCCATGATGGCTTCTTCGGTCTTGACTGCTCCCAGGGTAAGACACTTGTGTACTATTTCTCTCTCCTCTCTTTCATCCTGAGTTGTCCTCTTTATTTTCCTGAGAAGTGTAGGTAACTCGGTAGGTAAGCCAAACCAGGGGTCACCGTGTTCCTCTTTAATTCCCTACTGGGCTAGGGGGTGCTAGGTGGTCCATGTCTTCAAGAGCTGCGTGGAAAGCCCTGCTGAACAGGGGAGAGGAGGAGACACAGGTTTAGGCAGCACTAGCACAAGCCTGCGTTTAGCAGCTGAAGGAGAGAGCAAAGTTGTGTGTGGAGCCTGTAATCAAAGAGGGAACCAGTATCTATCTCTTGACATAGAAGTAAGGTGGTAAAGGCAAAATCATGCTTGCTGCAGCGTGCGCTGCTTGCAGATAAGGTAGTTGATTTGGTGAAACTGGTGAGATGAAGGATACAGAAAGCCTTTAAATAATGTCACTTTGAAATTAAGTCTTTGGGAAACTATCTCCTATCCTACTTTGTTACAGGGCAATAGGATTTGACTGAGAAGGCCTGACTGAGCTGGCCTTGAGCTTTGTCCAGCAGTTTCTACTTAATGCTAGATGGCTTGGTGTGTGTTCTGAAAAACCTGTTTTCTGTAACTACAGATCTATGCTCCAGGCCTCAGCATTCAACCTTTTATCCTAGAAGCTGCCTTTCCTTCTCAGCACATCACTGCTTAGCTTAATCTTTTACAGCTCCTCAGGAAGAAGTGGATAACAGCCACACCCTGAGCACCAGCTATTGCTCAGGTAGGGCTTTGCAGTGACTTTACTGACAAATCCTTTCTGCTCTGTATCAGCTCTCACTTCTCTGACTTGACCTGTCTGATCAGAGAGTCGCCTATTTAAGAGATTATTAACTCAAATTCTTCCTCCAAACAAGAGCTCTCCATCAGTACTTCACCCCTTCTACCACCCTCCCCTCTGTTCCGAGTTTTTTCCCTCGGTAGCTCCAGCACTGTTCTCTCCTTTCAGTAGACTAGTGCTTGCTGCTGAGGGGGCCACACCTTTACAAAGGTGGCAAACGGGATTGTTTCTGGCTTCCCAGGAACTAGGTACCTCTGCAAGGGTGTGGAGCTGAGAGGCTGGCTGGGGCTAGCCTTGAGTCCTCTTCCTTATGAAGCACCTGCAGCTGTTTTACAGGCAGTGAAAGTGGGCTCTCGCCTCTGATTATGTAAGCACTGCGGAGTTAACACATATTGCACAGCCCGTTGTGCTACTGTTTCTGAGTGCTTATAGCTCTGCTCCTGCTTAAAACCCATTTTAATTCCAAAGTCAAATCGTTCCCCTTTGGGCATGTGTAGCCAAGTGCTCCTCTCCTATAGCTGTCAAATGGTCTTTTCTGTTCCGATTTGGAGTAGATTTCTGTATCCTGGGAGATGTACACTGAGCACTTTTTTAGTTGTTTCTTTAAAATCTTTTTTATAAATATATCTGTGATCATGAAATGACATATTTTGTTGTTTATTGCTATGGTAACTGGCGTGTTCGAATATCTAAAAGTTCATCTCAGGCATGCAACAGTATAATTAATCTCTTACAGTTCCTTGTTAAGGAGAAATGGAGGACAAACACGCATCGAACACCGGGTATTGACCTGTGCTCTTCCTAGACTTTGTTTACTGACTACTCCAAAATAGCTCTGGATATTTGAAGATGAATAAAATTGATGAAAACATCAATTTAAAACCAAAGTATCCTATAAAATGCTATTTGGTGTCTCAGCACAGTATGAGTTCAACCAGGGAATCTGTGTTTTGATGCTGTAATCAGCAAAGCTGGAAGGAAAATAAATAGGGACCCTTCGCTGCTCCCGGCAGAGCCAGGATGCCTAAGAAGCATCTCTGTGAGCTTTCAGCCCAGTGCTGAATCTATAAATACGCTGCTTGTTTCCTGCTTGCTGAGGCCATTAGGGCCTCAGTCTGCTTCCTGAGGAGAAGCTGCCTAATGGGGAGAGATTTGTGAGAGCAAGCAGAGCACGAGGGGGACTCGTGGCACTGCCCCCAACCACCCTCCCTCCCTCCTAACTCCTCATTGCTCCTAATTGAGCTGTGACCGCGATGAACCCTTTTGCTTCAGAGCGGAGGGTCCTCTGGTGTCGGAGAACAAGAGGACGAGGAGGATTTCGGAGGGTAACCAAGTCCAGGCAGCGCCTCTTTCCCGTTCACGCCTTCCCAGGGTCGCTTCCCCCGGCCGCAACTAGGAGTTCCTCTGTCGAGTCCCGAAGCACTTGGTTTTGCCACATCAGCTGGGGAAGATGGCTCTGGCTCATCTCAGGATACAGCAAGCGAGTGTATTTCTAAACCAGGCTCCCCTGGTCACTGCCTTTGCAAGAACCCACCAAGCCGCCCTGCTCTGAGACACGCAACCTGTCCCAGGCTTTGTCCTTAGCAGAAGATGCTGGTTTCCTATGCTACATTTCTCCTCTTCAGAGAGGCTGATGCACCCTGCTCCAAACTATGCTTAGACACGGGGTAGACCACACGATATGCATCTGGGTTCTTTATCATTTTACTGCAAAGTAAGCTCAAGTGCAGCTGTTATATCACAAGGAGAGAAAGGACAAATTTCATGTTTTGTACAGTTTTCATCAAAAACACTGGTATGCATATCTTAAGGATGAAATTTCAGAGCTGTGAATTACACAGGAATGAATGATGTGTTTCAGGTGAAAGAATGTAATGATGGTATCTGCCATAAAAATAAGCATTTGTTATTGCACATGCCTTTTTTTTTCCAGGTACTAGCAATCTGTTATTTGCTATCAGTTGGTGTCTTGTTAATGAAATTCATCTGGTGGGCACCATGGCTTGGTAGTTGGAGCTTGATCAGTTTATGATGTGGTTGCTTCTAATTAAAGTCAGATGAGCTTGTTGATAGATGTCCGCTGTGGTCCTACACGAGTACTTTCAAGGAACATTCCTTCCCCATTGGACCAGATTGGCAAGCCGTCATGTTCAGTTTTCCCAGAACTAATGAGCCGCATGTCTTGTGGCCAAAGGGTTAAAGCACTGTTGGCGTTCTGAGATCTATTACGTGCAACAGATTTGCCAAGATCTCTCTTCTCCAGGCACTGAGTTTTAATTTTTGATCAGTACAAAAGCTGTTTTCTACCCTTGCTGTGAAGAAGCTGTATTCTAGAGTTTTGGGGACCAGCTGACGTTTTGAAGTGACTCAGTGATAATGAAAAGAAAACTTTGGCCTTGTTTTTTTTTTTCTTTTCTCTCCAAACCCTTTCTGGAATCATCGGAAGGGTCAGTTTTATGAGAGACTTCCTCATGCTAGTATGGGTTTAGAAGCTGGGGAAAAAAAAGTCCAGGAAACTATTGTATTTGTTATTGCCTGCAATACTCACTTGTAGTAAATGAAATGCTCTTTCATTAACAGCAGAAAGGGCAGAAAGAAATTGGCAAATTGAAGATGACTATGGATTGAGAATTCCAGTTCTTGGTTCAGTCTGTATTCAAAACAGGTTTGAAAAAGGTTCTCACTTGGCCCTGTAGAACATGCAGAACTTACAGCGTCTTAATCCAGTCATAAATAAAACATAATAATGAGGCTTTGCCTAGATGATATGTGCCTCAGAAGACTGAAAGGATGGGAAAGATTTATTTACCAGTATGGGAAGAAGAATCAATCCAGTTAGGATTAGTGGTAGTGGAACTCTACAGATTTGGAAGTTCTGTTTGTGCCTGGAATTTCAGATCATTTTTTTTCTTCCAATAACCACCCTTGCTTATGGAAATGAGGGTGATCATCTTAGTGGGTTTTCACTATTTCCTGTTTTGGCCAAAGTACAGTACTCCAAGAACATAATTGGTTATAATTTTTGCATTTAATTTTAGATA
Source organism: Struthio camelus (assembly GCF_040807025.1). NCBI lineage: Eukaryota > Metazoa > Chordata > Aves > Struthioniformes > Struthionidae > Struthio > Struthio camelus. The sequence continues at coordinate 5,168,597 of NC_090949.1, forward strand.
AGATCAGGAAGTGCCAAAGTGACTGAAATCCATAATAAACCCTGTGGTTTTGGAGTGTCTGAAAAATCAGTGCAAAGTTGGTTTGAGTTTTCAGAACTGGTCAGGGAGGAAGGCAGTGTGGTTGTTGGGTGGGTGTCCCTCCCCGTCCCTCCCCCCCCCCCCCCCCCGAGCTCTCCGTGGGTGGAAATCAGCTCTGCTAACTGCAGCTCTGTAACTTGGCTAAATTCAACTAGCCTAAGCCAGGAGAGGCACTTTAAGAGCATCATGTGTCCTGTCCATCTCCCTCTGTCAGATAAAATGAAGTGTCTGGATGACTGTCTTGGGTTAGATAGTTGCCTTTTGAGCACAGGTCAAAAGCTGTGGCCTATGAGCACAGGTTTCGGGGGAAATTCACGATAAAATTTGAAATTGAGGCACCTTAGGGGTGTGTTCAGATCCACTCTTAGGGTGCTCAGTCTAGGAGTTACTCAGCAATATGTAATAGCAGTTTCAGAAAGTAGGGCATGTATAAGAAGGGCTCTGAAAATCAGATAAATGAAGTCTGAAAAAATTTCTAAGTTTGGACTGGTGTTCTTCTTTTTCTTTTTTTTCTTTCCCCTTGGAAATGAATTGATAATGTCCCTTTAAAAGTCTATTGCACTTAAAATAACATTTTCCATTGTAAATGACAGTTTATAAATATTTTCTGATACAAAAGCCTGGGAGTGATACCTCAGTTTAAAATTACAACGCACAACGTATATTAGCTACCTCAAGATGGGACCCCTTGAGAGTGTCAGCGTATTTTATTACCAGCTGCCGCTCTAAGTATCGTGGAAGCAAGTGCCTTAATGTCTGAACTGTGTGTCTTTGAGCACCCACTTCCCTCCGCGTGTGACGGGAGCGAGCTGAGGGCCGTGCCCTGGTTTCGTGGGTGGTATCGGAGCGCGAGCAGTATTTCCGCAGAGCCTGGTGATGGGCAGAACGTGCACCCCCCAGGGCAGACAATTCTCCTGTTGCAAGGGGATCAGTGATGCACTAAATACTGAAATAGTAAAAATCCCGTCAATCTGGAGAGGAGGAGTCTATCTTTGTCTGTCTCTCTCATGACTTTGGCAGTATGCTGTGCATATATGTACGTTGCAATCTGGCACGCTTTTTTTTTTTTGTTTTCCTTCTCTCCCTTCTATATAAATAGTTCTCCTTTCATACCTCCTCTCATCAGGGCAGTCTTCTTTCCACCCCTCAGCTCATCTTCCCAGTTAATTTTCACGGGGACTGTCTCTCTCAGTCTGAGACAGCTACCACCAGGCCCAGGGACTGGCCCCCTCTTTCCTGCCTTTACCACTGTTGTGTTGTAACTGCATGGAGATCACCAGCTTTTTGTGTCAAGAACTGTGGTTTCAGCTGCTAATGGATGACTGAGCAAGTGTTACGAGGGAATCGACTGCTATGCTCCTTTAAAGTTCTGCACTCGTGTCTCTAGTGCAGTGACAAGTACTGAGGCCTCTCCTCTCACCAGAGGTAGCTGAACTTTGTGGTATTAGGCGATGACACTAAAATTACACAAACTGGCTTAGAACAGTGGTGAGCTGGCTTTGGAGCGCGACCTGCTTTGTGGTGCTGTCAGCGCGCTGAGCACCTGATGTTCTCTCAGCTCTGCTCGTCCTAGAGCAGTGGGGAGCTGGCTTTGGAGCACGGCCTGCTTTGTGGTGCTGTCAGCGCTGAGCACCTGATGTTCCCTCAGTCCTGCTCGTCCTACGCTCACAGTCATGCCTCCAGATTTACAGAACGGCTTTAACCCTCCTTAATCCGTGCTGTATCCCAGCAACTGCTTTGGCCAGGGCCCTCCCTCTCTTCTGGGCTCTGTGCTGTCAGTCTAGAATTACTTTCCACTCCAGAAAAGGAATAATGGAATAGTGACTTATTCATTGAGCCAGGCAAGGTGGTGAATGTTTGCTGTACCAATGAACTCCCGAGCATGCCTGGCTCTCCAAGCCTGGCTCTCTACATAACCAGTTGTTCTCATTTCCACTTCTTGCTGGTACGGTAGCTGTCAGTGAATATGCAGAGGACTTCAGAGTCCTTTTCATCAGTCCTTCAGTCACAGAGCAATCTGTTGTCCTCCGCTGAAGCCCACTGAAATCCCAGTGACTTCAGTGAGCTCTGGACCAGATCCCGAGATGCATCATCATCCTCATTGCCACTGTATTTCTCTTCTAGTGCTTGCTCCTCAGAACCTGCAGCTGCTGAATTCCACCGAGGACTCCTTGGCAGTCAGCTGGGATCAAATGATTGATGTGGATAACTACCTCGTTAGCTATTATCCTGTGGGGTATGAGACCTTGGTGAAACAAGTCCAAGTGCCCAAAGAGCAACTCAGCTATGAGATTGTGGGTCTCCGTCCCAGCACCGTGTACAACGTCACGCTTCGTCATGTGAAGAAGGGGATTGCCAGTGAGCCTGAGTTTCTAGAAGCGAGTACAGGTAGGAGTAGACAGTCTTTTTCTTCAGAGTCAGGATCTGTAGGTCATTAAGGTTAGATTCAAGCAAGTAAAACGGTTTTGCTTTGTGGGTTTGCAACGTCAGTCTGAACTCCGGAGAGCGTTTTCTCTCCCTGATCTCAGTCACGGTTTCTGCCGTTGTTCTCTTCTGGAAAATCTGTTTCTGTATATGTGTAGTAGAGGCTGAACATATTGCAAGTTTCCCATCCCTATATCTTGTCCAAGTCCTATTCGCATTACTTGACACCCCTAAATTACAGGGAGTCCATAGCACTGCCCGCTACAAGGAGCAGGGATGGAAACATGTACGATAAAGCCAGCGCATTGATGAGAATAGCCTCACTGTTCAATGGGCTGCAGAAGGGACTTTAAAGTAGGCAGGATGTCATTCTAGGTATTAATTTGCCAAACCAACCTGCAGCAGCTATTTTTCCTCACAGTCTCTTCTCAGAACTGAAAGAGCCTGACGCTAATGAGAATATGAGATAGGGTGGCTGCGCAGTGAGGAGTGGAAAAGCTACATATTTGAAGCAGGCTGTCTAGAACTGAAATGCCATTTTGTTAGCAGCTGATAGCTTGCTGTCCGCCTGCACTTGGAGAAAGCAGTGAAAAGTTAGGTTATTTTGACATTTTTCTCTTTATTTCTGGCACAACAGGTGGGAGTTGAAAGCCAGAAAACTCTCTAAGTTGGAGTGTTACCATGGATCAAACTAAGCATGTTGAAATAATGATTGTGCTTTGCTTGCCTAACCCTTCAGTTTTTAGGCAAATGTCTCGGGTCTCAGAGCAGGCAACTGGGGAGGGAGGGGGACAGTTTAGTATCTTCCTATCTTATAGTCACAACTTTGTTGCTTTTGCTGCTTTCTCTGGCCCTCTGTTCTGTCTTCCCCAGTCCCGTCTGCACTCAGTGACGTATGGGTGATGGAGGAGATGGAGAACTCCCTGGAAGTGGAGTGGGAGAACCCCCCCACAGATGTGGATTATTACAAGCTGAAATTCAGATCCCTGGTGGAGATGGATGAGAAGCAGGTCGTGGTGCCCAAAAGCAATGACCCCAAGAGCAGACACATCATCACTGGTGAGTACTTGCATGTATCCCAAACTGGGCAGAGGCAGGGACGAGTGCCAGGAACAATTGATTGTCAGACCATAGACCTGAAAAGATTCTTCTCTGGTGTGTGGATGGCCAGTTCTTCACCTCTTGTCTGCTCTAGGCCAGGGTGAGATCTAGTGGGATTCCCCCATCCCATAATGATATGTCTTAAGCCATTAGCTGTGTGGTACATACATAAAGCTAGGCTGAATAATCCATTGGACTAATGAGGAAGATGTAAGTTTTTTTTTTTTTCTTTTTTTCTGACGTCATCTATTGTTATCTTTTCCAGTTCTAGATCAAGCCATAGTCTTGTCTAGAACGTCTCTTAGCAGATGCTGCGTGCTCAGTAGTGTTGTTTACCTGAGTTCTTCTGTTTTCTAGACTCCTGTTCCTTCTGGCAGAACAACTGTGCAGGGAGTTTCTCCTAAAAGCATTCAATTTGAATCCAGTTTTGGGGTCCCTTCAAACTGTTTGATTGCTGGTGAGGGCAGGACCCTGGCTGAGGGTCCTTCTCTCTCAGCTGAAATCATGGGAGTGTCAAGAGACTTTTTTCTCTCGGCCCTGAACACTTTGTTTTTAGTGGTATTCATTCATGTTGGGGGTCTTGAGCATGAGGTGGAGCATGGATAGTTTCCAGGCATGCTCATTCAACTTTGATTCTGCCCTTGTTAGGAATAAAGCATATTCTTCTATTGCAGAGCTTGTAATACTGATGTTACAGAAATCCCCCACATATTATAGTCAATGCATGCTCTAATGGCAACCCAAAGTCCTACCCAGATGTTCCCAAGGGAAAAGGAAGTTCAGATCAAAATCCCACAATTCAAGTTCCTCTCTACTACAGAGCTAGAACTAGGTAGACTAAACAAAATAGTACTTGTTCTTAAAGAACATTATCTTCTCTAATTCTTGGCAGTGTTTCCTTTTGCTTTTTGTAGGCCTGAAACCTGGCACTGAGTACAAGATCACTGTCATACCTATGAAGGATGATACAGAGGGGAAACCATCCACAGTGAGTGGCAGGACTGGTATGTGGATAGTTTGTTATGACAATGATATTACTATAGGGCTCAGAGACAGGTCTGTCACGATTGCAGCATGAAAGGTACACAGTTGGTTTCCTTCTCGTGCATGCTGCAGTCAGGCCTGCAGTATGCTTGTATAAGCTGTATGTTGAGCTACGCCAAACCTAGCCCTAGCTCAGTCTTTTGCCTTAATTTTAAGCATACAGTAACTTTGCCTTTATAACTCAACTAACGGCTCCGGCCACGCATGGGAATAAGGACAGCTAGCTGGCCACTATGGGTAGTAACCCTCAGAGCTCAGAGGCCCTTTACAGGCCTAGCTATATACCTCAAAGTTTGCTGCTTCATGACTTCATCTAATTAGATCGTTGACGAGATGACTTTGCTGTAAACTAGTGCACACAGTTCCCAGTCTGGGTGTGGAAACCACAGGGTCAGAGCTCATCTCTCTTGTACAGCTAGAACAGGAGGTGATGACGGCCCTTCCTTTTGGATTTCCTGGGCAGCTGCCGCTGACTGTCCCACAGCCGTTAGCTGATGGTGATTTATCTGGCCTCAGAGCCCAGGAGCAGTGAGGAAGAGGATAATTTTTCTTCCTTCTCTGTATTCCCTGCCTCCAGCATTATTCTTTCAGTCACTTAATACCTGAGCTGTTGTACTGAGGAGCAGATTAACACACCACCCCCAGGCCTGGGGCTTTTGTTGCAGCCTGCTGTGCTCTCTGGTACACCAGCCCCCATGGACGTGAGGCTTTGCTTGTGCTGTGCGCTGCACAGTGACACAGTGCCTTTTGTGCTAGCTTGAGACTTTCTGCCTCTTACACTTGAGATGACTGCAGAGGCTTCAGCTGCTTGCTGGCCCTTAGACATCAGATGGAGAAGCTGTGGACTGGTTTTCTTATAACAGAGCCTGAGTGAAACTTGGTCTTCTCCAGCATGGAGAGAGAGAGCAAAAACATCTTTAGGCTTACTTCTGCTCAGACTGTGCACTTGATACAGCTCAGATGGCCTGGAGGATGCTACTGTTATTTGACTCATATTTTTCCTGTGACTGGCAGCCAGCCAAACCCTGTTGGTTCATTGATGTTTCAAGTTCTCCAAAAATGTGGCGGAATATCTTTGAGCTATTATATTGCAGAAGTGAGCTTGAAGAATTTTGAGCTCTCATTCTACTATGAGATTCTGGAAACTCTGAAAACCAACTCTCTTATGCAAGGGTGGGGTTACAGCATCCGAAAATGAAAAGTCCCAAATCAGGCCTGACCTTCCTGAGGTTGTCTTGCAAATTATTTCCACTAAAAGAAAATTGATTAAAACCAACAAAACCTACAACCTCTACCCTGTCATTTTAAGACTGCTCTCCTTTCCTGGGTAGATTCTGATTATTTGGAACACCTTGGCTCCTTTTTTCAGGCTGTTCTTTGCAAACATGGGGACTGGAAAACTTCTTAAGGAGGAGAAGAAGAAAATCCACAATGCGTAATCCTGCTCAGATTCTTAGAAAAGCCCTGGAATTTAGGAGCTGTGACTGAGACAAACACCAGCTACTGAGAGCTGGCACTAAATTGTGATTCATCATCTGAAATAGCAGTAGCCTGAGAGAGTCTGAGGGATGGGACTGCAGGGTACACAGAAGATGAGGAGCAACAAATGGCTGACACCGGAGACAGAGAGAGGATGGGGCCTATACCTGGGTGCTAGGAGGAGGGCAGGCACAAAAGTATTTTTCAAGTCATTGTCCTTGGGAGGTGGGACAGGTAGCCTGCAAGATCTTCCTGCAGAAAATAATGTAAAGTTTCATCTAAATGGTAGGACAATCCTGCTTTCTTCCCACTCCAACCGTGCTGATTTCTCATGGATGCCTTTATTTCTCTAAGGGCTCTGGGGGGGCGGGTGGACCTAGATGACTCTGTGTGTTAGCTGCCTAAAGCAGCAAGGCAGAGTGAAGCAAATGCGGACGTGCTGTGGCGGGTGTTGTAGCAGTTTAATTCAGCTGGAATTTCCTAATCCTACACTTTGATATGCTCTCCTAGGAATTGATAGCCCAACCAATCTGATAGCTGTCCGAGTGACAGAGGATACAGCCACTCTCTCCTGGAATAAAGTTCAGGCTCCCGTAGACAGATACATGGTGCGATACACCTCAGTCGATGGGGATATCAAGGAAATAGAGGTGGGGAATGAAAACAGCAACTTCACCTTACTGGATCTGAAACCAGGCACAGAATATGTCATCCACATCTGGGCAGAGAAGGGATCCCAGCAGAGCAAGAAGACAAGCACCAGAGCTGTGACAGGTAAGTTGTAGCAGCAGCAAAAAAAGGAGCAGGTTTGGATTTCAAGCTCTTTTACCGATTGTGCTTGTTTCAGTGAAGCTTCCCCTACTTTACACAGGTTTTAGTGAGGCAAAAAATTCATACCGTTCTCACTAGTGAGGCTGAACAGGTCTTCAGCATAGGAATGAAACCTCTTAATTTTTCGGTTGTGCTATGGACAGGCCTTATTGTTAGACACCATTTACTATCAGTGCGGATAACAGTAAAACACAGCTAAAGCCTCGTGGTTGGAACATGGCATTAAACGTGCCATAAACAACCTCCAGGCTGTTCTTTGGGTGACTGTTGTGCCCTTCCCCAACAGTACAGTGGGCTTATCTATGTACAATTTGATCACTTCTGCAGCAGGAATCACTTAGGGAAGTCTTTTGAACGCGCCACTCGGGATGTTGACTGACACGTTTAAGCCTACAAATAGGACTAGACACAACAGGAGCTGGCTCAGGGAATTTCTAGAACTGACTGAAATTCCCACCTGGAGGGATCTTGTAAGAATCAGTCTAATGCTTACTGTGAAGTTCAGTCCATCAATTAATTTCAAGTTAGTCCGTTCTCTAAAGCCAGTCCATTTTCTCACTGATATATATGACTGACTGGGGAGTTCCTGGGCCAGCTGGGGAACTAATGAGCTAAATGCACTGTGGATGCATACAGGCACAGCCCATATGCAGCTGCCACGCAGTTATAACTAAGAAATAAATTTAGTTTCCATACTTGCAGCTGACTTATAACTTAAGTCCGATGGCTCTTGCTGCATACAAGCCCATTACACTGTTTACTAGCTGAGCTGTGGTTATTTGAGTACATGTGTTTCCAGCCTGCCCCACTCTGGGGTGACACAAACTAGCTTCATCATCTTTCATTGCAGTGTGAAGTAATGTGTTTTTATTTCACAACAGAGGTGAGATAAGAGCATTGCAGGTGGCAAATCACCAATTTTTACCGTGGCTCAGCTGATGTGTGGTAAATCACAGTGCAGCTAGGCTGGTATGTAGTAAATTGTAATGTGGCTGTAAGATGGTTGTGCATTTGTACCCTGACCTTCAGATCCTGGGGCAGAATCACCAGAATGAAAAATGCTGCCCCAATAATTTGGGAGGCACCTGCAGTTCCTTCGTTCCTCAGGCTGCTGAAATGTATTTATCAGTTCAGAGAGAAAAAAACGACGTTCTCTGTAGAGCTCATAGGCTGTTGGGCTGTCCTTGATAGGTTGCATTTCTGCCGGCTGCTTTGTGGTAGTGTGACTTAACACACTTAAAATCTACTATCATGTTCCTGTTTGTGAAAAGGGCAGGGGAAGGACTGTAGTAATTGCAAAAGACCGTAAAGGGCTTTTTTTTTTGGTGGAGAATTTGAATGTAGTCCTCACTAGTGTTGTAACCTGGTTCTTTACCTTCACACCTTCTCTAAAGAGACTGATAGCCTAGGGCCAACCTGCTGGCCAGCGGGCTTAGAGAAGACACAGCTGCCATCTCCTGTGATAGGGTCTGGGCTCTGATAGACAGGTACTTGGTGAGATGCATTTTAGCTGGTGGGGACACAAAGAAGTTGGAGGTGAGGAAGGACAAGAGCATCTGAGAGGACTGAAGCCAGGCAAGAAGCATGCCATCTATCTCTGGGCAGAGAAGAGAGCTCAGCAGAGCAAGAAAGCAGATACCAAAGCTGTGACAGGTAGTAGGGAGAGGAGTTTTAAGTTAAGACCGAGTTTTGCCTTAATATGAACTAGCTTTGTTCTGGGACAGCTGCATTTTAGACAGATTTTTATTGATGGTTCATTTTTGAGTTAATACAATGAGCACAACAGATATTAGGTTATGATCCTCAGAAAATGAGAGACAGTAATATCTTTGCCAGGGGGTTCCTCACTGCCCCTTTGGAGCTGGTCGTGCTTTTGTTGCTCCCCAACAAAGAGCCCTTCTGTTGCAGCTGTAAGGAGTAAAGCTAGACCTCAGCCAAAGCGTGTCAGAATTGGACCCCTCCAGCTTTGTAGTTCAGGCTCATCCTTGACAGGAAATAGGAATTGAGAAGGGGAAGACTGGCCCTGCCCAGGCTCAGCTACCTCAGCACTAACAGTACAAGAGTATTTACTAGTGAATAAAGAACGGTAGGACTTGCAAGCAATAGCTCCATTATTATCTGCACCTCGCACCACAGTCAAGAGTACAGAATGATTTGGGGCCACAAATAGTGATAGCCCAGGAAACTCACTTAAGCATCAGTCGTTTACACTGCATGATCAAAACATGCAGCTAAAGGTTTGTCGCTAAAGATAAAACTTCCATTAGTCGTACCAGTTTGAGTTAGAGAAAATGAGCAAGCTTTTGGACACGTGAGCCCCTTTTAGATCTTTGGGCCCAGAAACATGTTCCAAAGCTTGTCTCTTTTTCCATAGCTGTTCAGTGGTGTAGTAAAACTTACTACCTCTGCCTATAAAACTATTGTCTATGTCTGTAGACCATGGGGATTGCCACGGTACTACACTAAAACATCTCGTAATTATGACTTGCGCTTACAGAAATAGACAGCCCAACTAAGCTGTTAACTCACCGAGTGACAGAAGATGCAATTATTGTTTCCTGGAACAAAGTCCAGGCTCCAATTGACAGATACAGAGTGAACTACAGCTCAGCTGATGGGGATACAGAGGAGAGAGAGGTGGAGAAAGACAGGAATGTCACTACCTTGGCAGGACTGAAGCCAGGCATGGAATATGTCATTTACATCTGGGCAGAAAAAGGAGAGCAACAGAGCAAGAGGGCCAGCACTGAGGCTATGACAGGTAAGAGGGCAACAGATTTGAATTGAGAGTTCAAGTTACAGCACAGCTTTGCCCTGACATTGAATGAGTCTGTCCCAGGACAGTTTCACAGCAGGGGGAAATTGAGGCTTAACAGGTACAATCTTCAGATTAGTTCGTCTTGCTGTGAAACCCATTCAACATCATCACAAGGAGATTCTATTTACTTTAAGTAGGTTGCGTTGTGATTACTAGTGCGGATTGGTGATCTTTACCTGTGAAAAGGATGCCTTTATAGCAATGTGGCTTGGGTATCTGTATAGTCGTGCTTTAAATTCAGTCAGTTAATTAGTTTATCCTTCACCCAGAGGTGAAACTTAGTTCCTTTTTGCAGTTGAAGAGATTGAAGCTCATGGAGATTAACAGAATAGAAGATGTCTTTTCTTGTGATAGGATGGTTAATCCTGGTTCCTCAGTTGTTCTTACCAGGGACTTTCCTTCACCTGTGTGGCCGGCCCTGCTTAAGGAGATGTAGTGATTTGTCCAGTGTGAGGGTTGCTAGTTTAGAATAACGTTATAAAGCTGAATGTCTGAATTCTTTGCAAGCAGTTGTGAGAATTTACAAGACGATCAGGATTCTCACTCATGTTCTAGGTCAGGGGCTTGGTGAAGGAAGGCAGGTAATGGTCTACCCGAGTCGTCGTCATCTCTTAACAGGAGAGCTTTGCATATTCTCTCACTTCCTGGACAGATGACATGTATGTGAGCCTCAGAGGCTTGTGACCGTGAGGAAAACAGAAGGCAACAATATCTTGATTTATAAGGGCTCCCTTCTTTCCTGGTCAGGATCAGCTGTGCTGTTCCCTAAGAAAGCTGCTACAGGCATTAAACCCCAGTCAGACCCCAGTCAAATTGCCTTAGACCTTGACACCTCCCAGCTTTGTGGGTCAAATCAATGTGTGATCAGATATAGGAGCCAAAAAAGGAAGAAACGTGCAGGGCCCTCGAGGGGAAGGAGTATCACAGCGCAGCCTCCCTGTGACAACTTGTGTTGCTTGCTTTTAACTTCCTACAGAAATCGACAGCCCGGCTCACCTGGTCACTGAGCAAGTGACAGAAGATACAGCCACCATCTCCTGGGACAGGGTCCAGGCTGTCATAGACAGGTACATGGTGAACTACACCTCTGCTGATGGTGACACAGAAGAGATAGAAGTGGGGAAGGACAAGACTGCCACTACCCTGACAGGACTGAAACCTGGCACTGAATATGCCATCTCCCTCTGGGCAGAGAAAGGAGCCTGGCAGAGCAAGAGCACCAGCACTGAGGCAGTGACAGGTATTCTAGGGAAATCATTGTGGTCCTACCTGATGACTAAATATGTTGTGAGAGGAATTGAGAAGGAGAAAAAACTCATAGGGCCTTTGAGGGGAAGGAGTAAGTGCAACCCCATTGGGACAACTTGTGTTCTTCGCTCCAGAAATTGGCAGCCCAGCTCACCCAGTGCTGAGGTAGAAGCTAACTCGCCCTGCCCAGGCTCAGCCATCTCAGCACTAACAGTACAAGAGTATTTACCAGTGAATAAAGAACGGTAGGACTTGCAAGCAATAGCTCCATTATTATCTGCACCTCGCACCACAGTCAAGAGTACAGAATGATTTGGGGCCACAAATAGTGATAGCCCAGGAAACTCACTTAAGCGTCAATCAAACAATCACTGCATGATCAAAGCATAGTTTGTCGCTAAAGATAAAACTTCCATTAGACGTACCAGTTTGAGTTAGAGAAAATGAGCAAGCTTTTGGACACGTGAGCCCCTTTTAGATCTTTGGGCCCAGAAACATGTTCCAAAGCTTGTCTCTTTTTCCATAGCTGTTCAGTGGTGTAATAAAAGCATACTACCTCTAAAACTTTTATTGTCTTAGTTACCCACACTTTATTCCCTAGAAATAGATAGCCCAAAGAACCTGGTGACTGACCGAGTGACAGAGGATACTGCCACCATCTCCTGGGATAGCATCCAAGCTCCCATAGACAGGTATGTGGTGAACTACACTTCTGCTGATGGGGACACCAAGGAAGTAGAAGTGGAGAAGGGCGAGAGCATCACTACACTGACAGGACTGAAGCCAGGCATGAAGTACGTCATCTGCCTCTGGGCAGAGCTGGGAAGCAAGGAGAGCAAGAGGGTGAGCACTGACGCACTGACAGGTAATTGTGGGCAAGGGACCCTACTCCTTTGTTTCATGATCTCTCTTTGCATCACTGGATAATGAAGATCCACAGTGGTAAATCCATTCTGGAGATAAGTGCATGATTATAGATGGCAAGGGACCGTACTCCTTTGTTTCATGATCTCTCTTTGCATCACTGGATAATGAAGATCCACAGTGGTAAATCCATTCTGGAGATAAGTGCATGATTATAGACTACTAGAAGAGGCAGATGTGATAATACAAGAGTGATGACAGCTTGCGGTCTCCAGCTTATTTCACTAGTCCCTAATCAAAAGCATGCAATGCTGCTTGTACTGCTATCGATCACAACAATAGAGGTTTAACAACCACAGTTAAACTGTACTGGAATTGGGGATAATTAAAAATAATGGCCTGCCCTTTGACTCCTAGGACCACCTTAGGGTGGTCCTAGGAGACTGCAGACTTACAGCTTACTGAATAGTACAGATTTATGGGTGTGTTGAGAACACTTCATGGTCGGTCCATAACCATTGGCCTTGCTAAGGTACTTTTTCTTAGTTTATGAATCGAACTGATGTGAGGTAGAAAAGTTTAAGTCTGGTTTTAGGGCAAGGTGCCAAAACAGTTCTCAATGCTTACAGAGATCGAGGGCAGCAAAGGAGGACAAATGAAGTTCTCATGAGATCGAAGATCTAAACCTGCCTGGAATTAGAAACACAGAGAGAATTTCAGTGAATTACAATATTCTCTTCTGAATAGGCGTGAAAACACAGAAACAGAAGTTTCACATGAAATGAAACTGCTGGGAGAGGGACTGTACTTAGCATTAGTTGGAATATTTAAAAAAAAAAAAATCTACACAAAAGACTGTAGTTTTTCTTGGTGGTATTTCCCAAAAGTGACACATCTGGTAAAATGATCCAGTTTCTGACAAAAATGCATTTTCTTACTGAAGGTAGCAGCTTCTTAGTCCCTAGTGTTAAAATAGGCTATGGCAGGGATTTGTCCTGTAGTAGTCTCCTGCACGCGTGGAAACTACTGCTTGCCTTTAAGAGCAGTGCTGTGAAATCCTAGGTACTGTCTTTGTTAAGGCTGCCCTCCCCATCACTTCTCTCTTAGGGATGGATTTGGTGTCTTTTAGCTCCCTCTCCTGTCCTACAGGAGATACATTTGTAATGAGCAACGCCAGGAAGATTTCTGCATGGGTTATTTAAAACAATTGTTTAATGGTCTCCTAAATAAAGCATGAGTTGGATAATGATCTAATGCTTAACTCGGCAGTGAATGATGGTCTTCAGTTTTAATGAGTAGCTGGTGTTTTAAACACCATGCTGTGTGAACTTTGGTGTACCCATCTCTGTCTCTCTCCTTACACTGGATGATTTGGTTTCTTCTCTATCTTTGTGTTAGTTTTAAGCAGTAACCCTGCGCACAAGAAGTGCCGTGCTTTTTGGGAGAAGCCACGCTGCTCCCCTCTTCTTGTTATATCTTCCTCTGTGGCCCTTTCAGAACTGTCATAGTTCATTGCTGCTTTATAATTGTTGTTGTGATTATCCTCGTAACACTCTTCAAAAGTCTGGGAAGTGGTGTTGTGTTGTTTATATGGAGGAAGGACTGAACTAATGGAGGAGTTAAAAGACATGCCCAACGTCACCTGGGGAGGTCTGTGGCAGAGCAGGGAGTTGAAGTGAATTATTTGGCTACAGTTTGCCGTACATTCAGGAGTACCTCAGGGTTGGAGTGCTTTTCCCAGAAGGCCAGTGCTGCCCACCAAGTACTTTCTCTCTAAAACTTGGAAGGCCAGAGCAGGTGAGACAAACCTATTCCTTAGAATGTTTTCCTTAAGATGTTCCTAAAATGCTAGAATGTAGCAAGAATGTAGGATGAAAATCAGGAGGAGCTTGCTTCTGTTGCTGTTACTTCAAAGTGAGCTTTAGAAATGGCTTTTATTATGAGGAAAGTACTGAAGCCCTCTTGTGGCTACATCATAAGATGGATGCTTTTTGACAATTGATGTGAACTAGCATTGCTTAAAGATAATTTTGTGCTTCTCCTCACGCTGAGCTTGGGCAGTCTGATTGGACAGGAAAAGTCTGGCTAAGCCTTTGCTGTCAGTGTAGAAGGTGATGTCCCAGATACAGCAGGGACAAAACTGTAAAGCTGTGGGTTTCTTTGTATCTCTGCCTTTATTAAAGAAGGCTAAAGCATGACAACAGTAAAGCCGGTGCAGTCTTTCTCCACCTACACTAGAGATCCAAGGGGAAGTGGGGAATTGGGGAGCAAAAGGCAGTGCATGTTAGGGCTGTTCTCCAGGATTGGGCCGTATAGCCCAATCTGTGAAGGGTCCTCAAAGATGAGCCTGATGAAGGCTTCTGAGGCAAGTGTGTCAGAAGCCCCCAGGCCCTGGGAATGCCCATACATCTGAGCAAATTGCAGGGCACACAAAATATCCCAAACTGGATCTGTAGCAGTCCTTGCCGTGTTTGTTCTAGGCTCATGCTGCTTCTTGTTAGCTGTGGAAGTCACTGAATGCCAATTAACAGGATCAGGCATTGAAAGCTCAGCCCAAGCCCTGCACTGGAGTTGCCATCTTTCATTTATACAATGGGACTCGCATTTTCTTTTCTTTTTCAATAGAGATTGATCCTCCCAAGAACGTCCGTGTATCAGATGTGACTCAGTCTGCTGGTGTAGTTACTTGGACTCCTCCAGCAGCACAGATTGATGGCTATACTTTGACCTACCAGGGGCTAGGTGGCAGCATCAAGGTACAGTGAGTTCCTTAGCCCTGCAAACTCCATTGAAATCATCCCTATGGCCATGGGCTCTGTGGGTTGGATCCTGTGGATATATGGACCACAGGAGAACAATTCTGAGGAAAAATCTACACCATCCATGGCTGGGGAGGCAGAGCATAAGCAAGGAAGCGTGCTACTGCGCGCAAGGAAGCGAGCAGGAGCTGTGGAGGGGCTTTGTGGCAGTGGAATGCCTCTTCCCAGGAGATCTTCAGGGTACAGAGAACAGATTTATTTCTCACTTTGCTTTTCTAATGTGTTACTACATGGAGGAGCAGCACCTGCCAGGGATACAGGATACAGTATCCTAACTGTTTCCTGAGAACATGCCTCAAATCTTCCTTCTGAGGAGATGGGCTCCTCAAGGATATATAGCCATTGTGTGCCCGTCTGAACTCTACAAGAAAATCCCATAAATGCATACCAAGTATGAAGGCACTGTAGTCCAGAAAAGCTGAATGCTCTTCAGAATTGGGCTGATCTTTGGTCTGTTTTGTTTGGCAGGAAGTGCAGCTGGGACCTAGTGACCAAAGGTTTGTGCTGGAAGGACTGGAGCAAGGAGTGAGGTATACCGTCTCTGTGGCGGCCTATAGGGAAGATCGCCAGAGCAGAAAGGCAGGCAATACCTTCTCAACAGGTAGGGTTTTGGCCTTTGGTGTCATGCTCTTCCCTGTGCTTTGTAGCCATTGTGCTTCATGGGTAGAGGGCAGCGATGGAGTTCCTGTTTTACAGACACCTAGGGAAACTACGTGATCATAAGCCAGTTACCTAGGGAGTCAATGACATGTCTTCTGGCTGGGTATCCATTCTTAGCCACACCATTTGGAGGCTTGGAAACGCAAAGGGATAGCATGAGTGGAGACTGCCCGTACTGGTCAGTGCTGTTGGCAAACCTCTCTAACCAAGCGCAGAATGCAGCCTCTTGGGGAGCTGCGAGTGGGCAGTGGAGAAGATGATATGCTGTGGATCTTTTTGCACCATCCTAGTAATGGGTAGCACACAGCTGTGTAAACAATGGCGTGACATTGGGCAGCTGCCCAGATTATTTTCAGAGATCAGGAAACGTACGCCAGAATGGCAGCAAATCAAAGTCTCATGCTGGCTTGATGTGGGTGCCTCTCTTAGTGGACCAGTCCCCTGGTCACGGACAAGTTGTGGGATGTGGAGAAAATAAACTCTCTGTTTACTGGCGCTCCCACCTTCACAAACAAGGGCTTCTCTTCCTGCTTTCGCTGTCAGCCAGGATTGCACCTGCTGCAATCTTGGGTGACCCGATCCGTGAGCCAGGTCTGAAGCAGCAGGGAAGGTTGCCGACTGCAATCTGGTGATGTGCCTGCGCTCTGCTGAGCTCACAGTGGGACTGCTGTGGTTTCTTTACTTCTGTTCTCGTACCAATGCCCTTAGTAGACTCCTAAGGGTGTGAAATGTCCCCTGCAGCTTTATGGCCTGCTTTGCTGACTTGAAGTTTTGCCTTCTCTGTTCCTACAGTTAGCTTCCTCTACCCATATCCAGCAGACTGCAGCCAGACACAGCAGAATGGAAATACCTCCAGCGGCATGTACACCATTTACCTGAATGGAAATGGAAGCAGACCAATACAGGTGTACTGTGACATGACCACTGATGGAGGCGGATGGATAGTGAGTGATTCTGTGCTCCTCTTTGTGTGTTTTTTTTGTTTGTTTTTTTTCTTTGTTTACAAAAGTAATTCAGTGAGCCTGGTTCTGGTGTTAATTGATGCTTCGTTTGCTTTATCGCTCCGCTGTGTTTCAGCTCTTGCCCTGGTGGAGTCATGTCTTTTAGGTAGAAGGGAGGTGGATGCTGATAAACTCCTTCAGGTTATCAGTGGGAGTGCTTGGGGGGGTGGGGGGAGGCTGAATGGGTCGAAGGCTTGACAGTAGGATGCTGGACTTTGTCATTGCTTGGTCCTGCATGTGACTCAGGTTATCTTATTGCTGATTCAGGGCAATGAGTGAGTTATGGCAGCTTAACATAATACCTCTTGCCAGTTGGGAGCTGTCTATGAGGGTGCGCTCAGCCCCATTGCAAGACAGGGCAGTACAACTTAGCTTAGCTGTCTTTTGTAATGGCTTAACTAAGCTGCGTTATCTTGTTTTGACTACAGGATTAGGTTGTATGTATGGACAGTTCTTGCAGTTCAGCTTATGCCTGCTAATATTTTGAATGACAGTATTGTGAGCATGTATGCGGACTCTGACCATGCAGTAGTTCTTGAATGGCTCAAGGGAATCCGAAGGTGGAAACAGAAGGAAGGAAGTTCAAGGTGGTTTGAGGGGACTGACAATCTTGAGTTCTGTTCCTAATGAGTTACTGCCCCTATAACAGAGACTGAGGTAGGGAATTTTGTATGTGGGTGAAGGAATAAATCCGAGATCGTCTGAGAGCAGTCTCCCTAAGTGACCAAATAAAACCACTTATCATGGAACACAAAAGGTGAAAAGGGGAATATGGATGTTTTTATCTACTGAAATGAATTGTTGTGTGTTACTGCCCAACTGCTGCTGATGTTGGTAGAGCTTAGAAAGAAAAGTATGTCTGTGGATCTTGTCCCTAATCCTGACTTGCACAGATGTTTAGAGTCCACCTAGATTTGTGCTCCCCATAGCTGTTTGTGGAAAGTAAGCTGTAAAGTTTGCGCAGGTAAGTATTCACCCCTGGGCTTCCCATGCAGGAAAAGGGAAAAGAATTCCTGTGTGTACCCTGCTCAGCTGCAGTTTACCATCAGCTAGAGATGTCTGTTCCTGAACACCTCGCCTTTTGGTCTGGATTTGAATCAGGGTGAGGGGAGGGGAGAACTGCAGGCTGCTGGTGGTCAAAGAAGGAAATCTCCCATTTCTCACACCCATCCTCCCTGTCTCTCCTCAGCCTGTCATTAACTTTCACTCAGCAATCCGTCCTTGCTTGCAGGTGTTTCAGAGGCGGAGCACTGGTGAGCTGGATTTCTACAAACGCTGGAGGGATTATGTGGAAGGCTTTGGAGATCCAACTGGTGAATTTTGGCTTGGTAAGGTATCGGGCTGTGACCAGTGAAAGGTGAATAGCTAAAGACTAGCTTTGTAGGAGCATCTAAGTGCTGCAGTATCCAACTCCCCTGAGCCTGTTGTCTGGAACTGTCAGCTTTTCTGCTCTTTGCTCGAAGTGCCAATGAAGTATTTAGGATCTCCAGAGGCCCACTGAAGTCTTTCCACTGACATCTGTGGGCTGTGGAGCCGTCCCAGAGCAAGTCAGACTTTTCCAAACCCCTGAAAAGGTTTATTTCAGGCTTGTGTGTTCCTATGAAAGGCGAAATAATTTGCCTTCGTGAAAATGTGAAATCCAGAACGTTATATAAAACTTAATGTACTCTGTCATTTTCTATATTTCCTGTTCCATTTGCTAACTCTGCTTGGATCAGAGAATCCAGCTTTAAATGGATCCAAGTCTTTGGAGCAAGAGTCTTTAGATGGGCTTAGAAAGTTATGTTCCACTACAGTCTGTCTTGTGCTGGTTTAGGCTCTTTGGTCTTTGCAACACTGCTGTCTCTTGCCAAGAAATTGGACAGGGCAGTATAGGCTTGACAAAATGTCATGAGAGCATCAAGCAAGGGAAGGAAGGAGGCAGGAAATAGCTGATATAACCAAAATGGCAGCAAGATGAGATTCTGGGATTGCAGAGGTGAACAGGCTTTTCCCTTTTAAGAGTAATTCTCTTTTCTTGTAGGTCTTGACAAGCTACACAATCTCACAAGCAGCAGCCCCATCCATTATGAGCTCCGGGTGGATTTGCGGACATCCAGTGAATCCGCCTATGCTGTCTATGACTTCTTCCAGGTTGCCTCAAGCAGGGATAGATACAGGCTGTCAGTGGGGAATTACAGAGGAAATGCTGGTGAGGAATGCCTGGTGCTTCTGATGTGTCTGCTTTGCACAGGGAAGCAAATGTTGGGACCTGCGTGTTCATTTTGCCAGTAACATGTGGGCTCACTAGGTGGTCAGGTTAGATGGATGCAATTCTCTGAGATACCACGTGCCCGCAAGCCTGTCTCCTGCTCAGTGGATGAGAAAGAGTCGCCCTTTCATGCGGAGGAGAGGAGCTCTGTGACCCAGCAAAACACCAGCTGCGAAGGCAGATTGGAAAGCATTTCCAGGAGGTAGCCTGCATCCTGGTACTGGTTTCTGCCACTGGATAATCCTTACCAGCACCTCTGCATCCATAGTCTTCCACTTAACCCCTTTATCTCTTACTGCCAGACGTTTAGATCTTCGGCTTTGGGGGATCCAGCCCTTGGGCATGACCTCTTACAGCAGCCTTTTAGAAATTGTTCTCCAGACCCATCCTGTGTTGCTGCTTTTCTCCTGACAGGCCTACTCTTTGTATCCTAAAGGGTGTATAAACCCTCAGGCTGAGCAGCTGTGGTCCCTGACTTCTGTTGATGCCTTTAATCTCCTCCTTTAGGAGATGCAATGACCTATCACCATGGCTGGAAGTTCACAACGTGGGATAGAGACAATGATGTGGCTCTCAGCAACTGTGCTCTGACACACCATGGTGCATGGTGGTACAAGAACTGCCACTTGGCCAACCTCAATGGGAAATACGGGGAGAGCAAGCACAGTGAGGTGAGTGGCAGAGCTCTGTGTAGTGGGCAGCTGTTCTTTAGCCTTGGGAAAACACTTGGGATGGGGGGGTGCAGCAGAAAGAGTTGCCCAGGCTATCATAATTCCTTTCATTTGAAAGGAAAATGATCCATAAGGAAACTCCCAACCGTTACTCTGTGATCCCGTTTGGATCCGGCGGGCTTGAGCTCATGGTGTCCTGATTCTTGTGATAGGTAGAGAGATACCTGAGGTGGAGCTGTCTTGATTTCGGTGGGGAACAAAAAAGAGCGCTCACTAAGAGGCATGCCAGGACGCAGGCTTGCTGCCTCAAGTAGCGTATGTCTAGGTTTCAGTGCATGCCTTGGTTTGCATCTCATCATGCAGGCTTGCTTTGTGCTTGAAGAGGGCTCTGTTCTGTTGAGTCCCTAACTGGATGGAGATTTAACTTTTATTAGAAATGCCTGGAAGACTGATTATAATTACGGTCAAAATCTGGTAAACAATAACATCTCTGTTTACTAGGAGGGTTAAATAGTGTAGAGGGGGGCAGAGGTAGACTCCGGTCCCCTGAGCTGGGTGCTTTAATAAAAGAAATTCCTTGGCCTTTTCACAGGGGGTTAACTGGGAGCCATGGAAGGGCCATGAATTCTCCATCCCTTTCACTGAGATGAAGATCCGTCCTCAATCTTCTAGTAATGAGCCAATCCTGGGGAGGAGGAAGAGGTCTCTAGCAGGAAAGAAGATGATCGGGGCTTAAACTGACCTTTGTGCAGGACAATGCTCAAAGATGATGATTCGGTATTTCTTAACCAAGTTAAGGTTTGGACAGCTTTCTCCAATACACTGGAGGCGATCACTGACCACCTTGCACCCAGAGATCTCTGGATGTGCAGCCCAGCCTGCTTCTAGTCTCTGGCACTCTAGAGACTGGGAGGGGGCTGATGGGGAATACTCAGCTTGCAGCTCCCCTGGTGGGCTGAGCTGGACAAGGATCTGCCTGATTCAGTGTACGCAACTCACCTTTATGAACT
Organism: Struthio camelus; assembly: GCF_040807025.1. NCBI lineage: Eukaryota > Metazoa > Chordata > Aves > Struthioniformes > Struthionidae > Struthio > Struthio camelus. Next base: position 5,188,896 of record NC_090949.1, read on the forward strand.
TTTCATAACATGAGCTTTAACACGTTCCGTTGCTTCTCAAAAACCGCCCTGATGACTCCTCTTAATTCTGTCCTTCTCTGTCGCCATCCACTGAAGCTTTAGGCTTCCAAAAACTAAGTTTGATCTCACTGAACAATAAAAATTCCCTAATGTAGACTGGGGAGAGCTTTCTCAGGTTGTTAAAAGCAATATTTTTAAGGCTATAGCTTGATGTGGTTTTCTTTCTGCCTTTCTGATTTAAGCTTCCTTTTTCAGAAGACGGAAGGAGACCACCGAGTATCACTCTGTTCAGAATTGGCTTTGGGACACCTCTTCTTGAAGCTTGTACAGGGCTTTGGTTGTTGGTTTGCAGCTGCTAAGACAGGAGGCTTGAATGCCCCTTCCATTTAAAATCTGATGTAACAACCTGAGAACATTTCTCTTTAGGTTAGTTTTTTCATACCAGCTTTTCTTATTTTGTTAAATACTTTTGTTAAATGCATTACTTGCATTTTCCACCTCTGATGAAGAGACACTTACCTGCTTAAGAAAGGAAGGCCTAATGTCTTTGGTGGTTTAACTCACCCCCAGAGCTGCTGTGAAAAACACCTTATGACACAGAGGGCTCTTTTAGAGCCAGCTCCTTTAGTTGTGTAAAAAGCCAGAGTCCCCACATAATGCTCCCTTCATTGACCTGATCTTGGCTTTGACAGGAGGGGTGACTCCTGCTCTGCCTGGCTCTTGAAGAGTCCAGAGACTCTTCTTGCATTGAGTAAGGAAAAGATACAGGCAGTGCAGCTTTCATCATGTCCTGTGTGGAATCGGTACCTGTGTCTTCTGGGAAGAATTTGCTTCAAAGGTTACCCAGCCCCTCTCCCTCATTTTGTCTCTGGATAAAGTGGAGATGATGATATTCACCTGCTTTGCAAGGAAATGCTGAGAATTAATAAGTAAATGACTGTCAGAGCACCTTACAGCAGTACAGTGCCAAATAAGATTTGCTGTTCATTCTCGACAGAGCCATAAGTATTGCTGGGAGGAAATGTCTTTCATTGTCCCCTTTCCCTCTCTTGATCTGTGGTCGTCTTTTCCTTTTCCCTCATCATTTTAGGCATAGCATTCCCTACTTTTTCCTCCAGTCAGAGAGCTGGGTTTTGGGAAACATCAGGCTGCTGGTAAGGCTCATTAACCCGGGCTAAGCCTGGATTCCTCAACCTCCAGTATGACATCTCTCCAGGTTGAAATCCTGCTCTATATTTTGCTTTTCTCTTCTTGTCTGCCAGCCAAAAGACATGCCTGAGGAGACATGCAATGAATTAATGTTCACAGCCCTAGCCAAGGCCTAGAACAGGGTGAGTGTAAGGCTGTGTTTCTTCAAGCTCTGCTCACCATCCAAAACCTGCCTCTGCGTAATGCGTGCTTACAAGGCCGCTTACAGGCCATGAAGAGAATTCTCTATTCGACTGTCCCGCTGCCTTCTACTTTTTCATTAGCAGTGTCATAGCTAGTGATGCTGAAATGATAATGCTTGTCATCCGGTCCTGAACAGCATTTCGGAATAAATGAGTCCTGCGCGCTCTCCCTCAGGCTTTTATTTCAGGCTGTCTGCAGATTTAGGTGGGTTCCAGTGCATGGTTTCACATTTAGCTGCTTTCTTCCTCGCAGTCATAAAGGTGAGTTTTACTTCCTTTCCATGAGAAGAAATTTAACTTTTGGACCATCAGCCACAGCCAGGGAGGAAGTATGAGCTTGCCAAATGATGCTTGCTGAAAGGCTTCCTTGTCTGAGCAGACTGGAACATGGTTGTCCTATGTCTTAATGGCTTTTTTTAGTCCCAGTGCTAAACTGAATAATGCATTTTAAAGAATTCTCCCCACACTTTGGGGAAGCAGTAAAATTAGAAATAAAGGAAGTCTTAAAATATTTCTGTCTTGATTTGGATGTGTCTAAAAAAAATGACTGAATACTCTTTTTTTTTTTTTTAAAAAAAAAACAAAAAAACTAAACCTCCTTTACAGGGAAGGGGCGATACCTAGGCCCTCAAGCATTGCTAGAGCAATGTGCAAAGGCTGGGACCATGGGAATTTGGTCTCTGGAGTCTGCTTCAAAGTGGGGATAGGGACTATGTGGTCTCCTGATGACTTAATACCCCAAAGCAGTGAACTGATCTGTGGCTGCTAGGACCTGGCTGAGGAGAGCTAGCGAGTGAGTCATCTCTTAAAGCTGGCTATTAAATTCTTCATAGTGTTTTCAGTGCTTTGCCATTTGTGGATGTGGGCAGGCAGAGGTTTAGCTGTGTTGGGATATCCAAGCCCAGGTATGGGGAAGGAGAAGAATAATGGAGGGAGGAGAGAGAAGGAAAATTGCACTTGAAGTGTGTTGCAGGCTCTTTGCAAAGAGCGTGGGAGAAAGACATAGCAAAGAATCCTCAGCTTTCTCCTGTGGTGATGTGGGGTCTCCCCGCTGCCTGGTGGTCTGCCGATGAGGACAGGTTTCACCCTTTCATCCAGTTAAAGGGCGCAGTGTAGACACGAAGAAGGTGACTTGAGGGGACCAGAGGACTAGCTTCTCACACAGCCACTCTAGAAGTCAGCACATCCTCTCCAGAGCAGCAGGCTTGGTTATTCTGAGCAGCTCTTTCCTGTGCAAATCTCAGAGGCAAAGTGTAATCCCCTTCAAAGGCTGAATCTTGCTGGAGAGTAGGGAATAGTCTCTAAAACAGGAGAAATATGAAATAAATATGTTTTATTTGCAATTTCAGAGGAGGGTTTATTTGTCCCTCCTAATTGTCAGCCCCTCTCTTTCACTAGGAAGGGCAAAGTCAGCTCCTGGAAAACCTGTGTGGGGAGTCAGTATTTCCAAACAGCCACAGGATGGCATCATCTATTCACGCTAGTTTAGGACAAACCATCTTGTCTCCAGCTGACCGCTATGGAAAGGCATTTTTGGAGTTAGCCAGGGTCTGCAGCATAGCTTTAGAAGCTGGGACTTCTTGTGTAACGCGGTTGTTTTGCTCTGCCTTCAGGAACTGGCTGTTCTGGTTTGAAGGCCGGGGCTGGTTGGGGTAGTCCCACAAGAATTTCACATCCTCTTGCTGCCCTCATTTTCTTGCTACACCCAGCTGTGTAACAGGGATGTAGATGCAAAACTGCAGTGGGGGTCAAAATAGAGATGCTCAAAGCCTTTGCCTTGTCCTGCAGTCACTTAAATTTTGTAGATAGTGAAGTCTGCCGTGTGCCCTGGGGCAGAGAGGGTTCCTCTGCCTTGGCATCACTGAGTTGATGCTGACTGTTTCCATGCTGGGCCCCACAAACCGCAACGTGTCCCTTGTGTTACATCTGGAACTCAGCGAGGCCACTGCTGTTGCTGGGTACCCAGTGGGCTGGACTCAGCAAAATGCTGCTGCAGGGGAGAGGTGGTGGGTGCTGTGCCCGTTGCCCCACCATCCCAGCACTTATCTAGGAGGAAGGAGGAAGAAGAGTGCCTCTTCCCAAAGCTATTGCACTCTGAATGGAGTAACTTGTGTTTGCTGAGGCAGGGAGAGAGGAGCAGACAGAAGTGTCTCAGAGCATTGGGGACCTGCTTGGAAAGTGGCATTGTGACTTCTGGTCCCTGCTCCAGGCTTTGTTGACTAAAGAAATAGAGGAACAGTCAGCAAAGGTGTGGTAAGTTTCAGTTCTCCCCTCCTGGTGGGGCTTCAGGGGCCTGTGGGGTCAAAGGACTTCTTTGTGCACTCTCTTGGTCCCTGGCCTGCCCCAGTTCAGGGGACTTTCACCTTGACCTCAACCCCAACCTGCTTCTAGCCTAAGACCCATGAACTTTGTTCCCTTTCTCCAGCTGGCTCCTGTCCTTGGTCCTTCTTCCCCTTCCCTCCTTGGCCAGCTCATCCTCTGATGCCTCTCAGCTATCAGGGCTGGAGGGAGGAAAGGCCTAAGCAGAGAAGGGAAAGGGGTAACAGCTAACTCCATCCCTTCTGCTGTGGGCAGAGCAGATCTGCTCTGGCAGGGAGTGCAAGACCTCTCCTGCCCGCCCACCCTCCCTCCCTCCCTCCCACCAGCCCACCCACATCCCCTGTGCACTGCTGGGCCTGGAGACGGAAAGATGTATGGCTTGAATCTCCCACAGGTGGAGGCTAACCTGCTTCTGGGCGTCCCATAGTCTGGCTGTGGATGGAAAAGGAGAGAGGTTAGGGCCTCTTCTCCAGCCATTGTTTAAAAGGGCGCATCTCCCTCCTTTGTTAAGCAAGAGCACCTGGCCCCAAGAAGGGTGGGCAGGGCTGCCATCCCAAGAGGAGCGAAGTGTGTGCTTCTTCCCTCCCCATAAGGCACGTCTCGACTTCTTCTAGCCCTTGGTCGCTGCAGCTCTGCGCAGCTCCCGCCATCGTTCTCCTCCAGAGCTTCAGCGCTGGGAGCAAGGTGGTGTGGAAAGGTGCTTAGCAGCCTGCAGGTGAGAGGCAACTTATTTATCTGTGCGGAGGGAGAGCTCAGCGGTGCATGGCACCCACCTTGAAGCACGGCGCAGTTCGGAAGGGCTCTGCCTAGCAGAGGTGCGCCCGCGGTCCTCACGCAAAGAGCGGGGAGAAGCTGGAGGCGGCCGTGAAGCGCTTCTGAGATCCAAACCAACTGGGGTTAACTAGCCTGCGCTGCTGACCCTCCGCAAGGAAAAAGCCCTCTGTGCAGCCTGCCTCCTGCAGAGCAGAAGCACTGCTTTTCTTCTTCCCGCTACTTTTTTTTTTTTTTCCCCTGGGGGAGGGGAGCTCGGCAGTGCTCATTAATAAGGCAAGGCTATTAAACTTGATTAAACTAAACTGTCTCTTTAAGACAATGTCTGTGAGCTGTGCAGCTGGCTGCAGAGAGCGACTGCACAGCTTTTCTGCCCACTGAGCTCTCCGAGCGTCTCATCTAGGGCCAGAACACAGCTACAAGAAACATTTCCCTATGAAAATAAACATGAGTGAGAACTAGAGAACATGGATTTTTTTTTTGTAGTTTTAGTCATTTATTTTTTTTATTTAAAAAAAAAAATTGCAAAAAATTTTTTTTCCCTTCCCCTGTTGCATGAACTGTTTGGGAAAATAGAAGGCTGACACTGAAATGCAGCTGCGGGGAGGCAGCGCGGAGGTGCCGGAGGAGCTGGGACCCGCGCGGTGGTGTTTCTGTACCATGCTCGTCTTTCCTCCTTGTTCGTGTGGGTGCTGCAGGGTCCCTGCTGCCCAGCCCGCGGGTGATGGGCTCCGGTGCCCCTCAGGTTGTTGCTGGTCTTTTGCTTTTGTCTCAGCTGATTCAGTCCATGGCTTAGTTTTTTTTTTTTTTTTTTTTTTTAAAAAAAAGCAGCCCTCAAGCAAATGGGCTCCCTGTGCTTTCTGGGGTGCAGAGGCTTTGACGGGCCACAGCCCAGCGGAGGTCGGGTAGATGCGGGTTGGGCTGTTGCCTTCCCTGCTCCCTTCCTGCCCAGTTCAGCTCGCTACAGAGGTGGATTTGGCTCTTGAAATTCTGACCTGGATTTGAATGCTGCGATGCCTGAATCAGCAGTGATGTTTGCTAGGGGGACGTAGACATTTCCCTGATGTTTCTCTGGTTCTCGTAGGAACTGGTTGCCCTCAGCCCAAACCGTACTCGCTAAGGCTTTCGGAGCAGGACCCTTTTGCAGGCAGCTGCGCACCAGGTACGCCGTGCTCTCCCGGCGCTGGCTGGCTGCCTCCCCAGCCCTGCTTGCTTGGTAAGCCTCTGGCCTCCTGTCTCCTTTGCCTTAGCTCTGCTTTTTTTTTTTTTTTTTTTTCATTCCTCCGCGTAGCAACACCCTTTCTCTGGGGTTTCTGCAGCCTCTGGATTGCAGCAGCACCTGCGCGGGCAGCTCTGCTGCCTGGGGGGAGCTGGGGGCGGTTGCTTTGCCCACCTGGGGAGCTGCGGGGGCAGGAGGGCTGCCGAAAGGCACCCGCACGTGGGATGGAGGAGCGAATAAGCTCAGTGTGGCACGGGTTCTCCAAGATCCTGGTTGGTCCAACGGTTTGGGATGGAGACCAGAGCTATGTTTCTCTCTAGGGCTAGGTGTGGCAAAACGCTAATGTTCTCAGCTACATGTTGCTTCCTGTTGTGGAGGAGAAAGGAGTCACTGTTCTTTCAATGGTAACAAAGTGGATTGGAAAATAAGGCACATATGGGGTCAATTTAAAGGCCTGTGTGATGGTAGCAGCCTTGAGGCCAGACTGCTCAACCCAGCCAAGTGGAGGCCAAACCCTGCGGTGCGATGTTGACATCGCCAGCCGGTCAGAGTCGGACAAAACAGGCTGCACTGGGACCATAGGGCAAGAGCGACGGCTTCGAAAAGACAGCTTTCCCTGGCTGCCTGCTGCGCCGGGGTCCGCCCCGGGAAGCGGAGGACGGCAGCTCCCGGCGGCGGCACTGCCCTCTCCCGGGCTGGAGGCGGGTGCGTCTGGCAGGCTCCCTCCAAGCTCGTCCGCGTGGGTCTGGCTTCTGGTCCCCGAGATGTCTGGCTGGCGTCTTCAGTCCGCTTCAGCAGCTTGAAAAGCGGCAGCGAGCGGGAGGAAAGCATCTAGCGCACGGACGCGGTGCAAAAAGCAGACGTGACGCAGCTTCTGCTCGTACCCCTTGCTGGCAGGGGCTGGGCTTGGAGAGCGGGGGCAGAGGAGACGCCGGCTCCTCGGGAGGTGGGCTGCAGGTGCTGGAGGAGCAGAGAGCCCGAACCAGTAAGGGCGAGAGCTGCTGGGCTGCGCTGAGCTGTCGCAGGTCGGAGGAAGATGAGGATGGAGGAGGCAGCTGGGCGCGGGGTCGCGACGTGTCCGTGGCACAAGGGCTGCAAGGGGAGGGCATGGCTGCGTGCGTGGGCAAGGTGGGCCCGCTGCCGTAATATTGAATCAGTTCCTAGCCCTGCGTCACAGGGGCCTTTGGTCCTACCCTTCTTTAGTAGTCATTCAATAAATAACTCTAATGCCCGTCGCTAAGCGTTTACACGGCCTCAGCTTGCGTTTCCGCTCTTGCAGTAGCGTAGAGGCGATGCAGTGTTCGCTGCAGCATCGTGGGCTATTTAAAGGCAAATCTGTTTAAAACAGTCTTTCGAGGAGATTTTCAGTGCTGGTGCAAAGGGGCTGGTCTCGCAGCCTTGTCTCTCCTTCCCGACCCTAGTCGGGGGTGGCAGCACGTCCTGCTTGGCTGCCTTGAGATGGTAACTTGAGGTTGCTAAGGTTGAGATAGGTGTTGGAGGTGCCTCTGTCTTCAGAAGCTCTTATTGCCTTTGGGCTGGGGGAGACGGGACAACTTTGAGCTGTGATGTAATTCTGCACTCGGCTTTCTCTGCGTCTCCAAGCCGGGCTGGATTTGGATGGAGCTTAGGCAGGCGAGTCGGGCCGTCTCTGTGGCACAGCAAGGCGAATGAGGAGTGCGCGCGCTCGCTTTGCCTGCAGGTGCCCGCGTTTGCGTGGAGGCAGCGCACGGACGGCTCGGTCCTCAAGTGCACGCGGTCTGCGCTACAGCGGACGTGCTCACACGCACGACCGCAAACGGACAGGCTCACGGCGAGTCAGCGCTGAGCGCCAGCTCGATGCGAGCGCGTTGTGCTTGTGGCGGGGGGGGGCGCGTCTCTAGGTGAGGGTACGTATGGCCCGGCGGCAGGTCACTGTCGCGTGCTCAGCAGTGCGTGTGGCCACGTGCGCGCGTGTCCTTTCGCCTAGGTTTCTGCCCTTGGGCACGCTGTCGTGGTGGGGGAAAAGAAGCTTGCATAAACATGTGCCCAACTGCCTTGCCTTCAACAAGTGCCTTCAACGCTCTGGTTGGCTTTAGAGTTCATCCTCTTTTGAAAGTCGCTATTAAAAGGGGCAGCAGCTGTGGCATCTCCTTGCCCCTCATAGCACATAGCTGAACGGCCTGGTGGGGTCTCTGCCGGGAAGACCTGCCACCCTCCTGTCTGCTATATTGGGAACGACGGCCTCTTGTCCAGCAAGAGCAGCTTGGGCTGAGCCGAGATCCACAGGTCCTCTTCGTCCTTCTTCTTCTTTTTCTTCTTGTTCTTCTCGGCGTGGAGCTGCCCGTTGCTGCTGGGGCCACCTTTCTTGCTGCTTTTTCTCCTCCGGCTACAGAAGCAGCAGTGGCAGCAGATGAAAACGAACGCAATGAGGACAACGAAGGGCAGGCCCATCAGCACAGCCAGGCAGACGGTGTTGAAGACGCCTTCCTCGTGCTTGGTACGGATGAGGTCCAAGATGGAATTAAAGAAAGAGCTGATCTTCTGCTCCATGTCGGCTCCCTGGCGGGCTGCCTGCGCTGCTCCCTGCGCCTGGCACGCTCCCTCCGCTTTAGGGCCCCTTCGGGATACGATCAGCTCCTGTAAACGGCTAACGGGCTCCAGAAACGAATTTGGACGGTGCCTGCAGAGAGAGGAAATTACACAGATCAGGTGGCTGCGCCCGGGGAGCTGCCAGCACAGCCAAAGCCTGGGCGGGATCCGGCTGCGCGGGGCCGAGCCGACGGCCGAGCCCCGCTCGCCGCCGCGGGCCCCTTGCGCCCGCTTTCCCGGCCGCTGCTTTGGAGGGCTGAGCAGCCAGAAATCCCCGTCCCGGGTGGGCAGCGCGGGGAAGCAGGGGCTCCCCGGCTGCGACGGACGGACGGACGGACGGACGCGTGGGCCTCCGTGACTCACCTGGGCCCGGCTCCAGGCGGCGGGTAGGGCCGGGGAGCATTTCTGTGGCATGACATAAGTTTTTCCTCCACCTTGGGGAAGGAGAGGTGCCGGCGGGCGGGCGGGCGGGCGCGGGGCAGCTCTCCGGGGGAGGACATCCCTTTCGGCTGGCCAGCCGTCGCTGGCCCCCGTCTCTGCTAGCCGCCTGCCGGGAGCCCCAGAGCAGCCGAGCGCCTCGGGGTAGGGGCTTCGCGAGCCCGCGGGTCCTATTTAAAGGGTTTTATCGCCCGCCCGCCCCGTGAAAAACAGACGGGATGCTGCTAGGTTAGGTTTCTGTCCGCAAGACCCGCGCTGGCCCTGGCCGCACCGCGCTCTGCAAGGGCTCAGGGGGCCGGAGTCGCGTCTTCAAACTGCCCCCAGCGACCCAACTTCCATCCTCTTTTTTTCCATCCTTTTTTTTTTTTTTTTTTTTACAGCCCAGGTCTAGCAAAGGTTAAACCGCACCACGACTAAACGGCGCAGCTTTTCCTTGGCCAAGCAAGCAAGCAAGGTTGCCCTTTTCTCCATAAATATCCTGACAGCTCATTACGCAAGCGGCAACGCTGGACTCCTATGAGCCGCTTCGCTCCAAAAAAGAAACACAACCCAACCAAACCCCTTAATTTCAGACAAAACAGGATGTATAATTTTAATTCCTGCGCTGAGATGCTTTATATTTATTGCCTCGAAACTCCTAAGGAGGGAAAGAGGGCTGAGACTTCCTTCTCCACTGGTAATTAATTGTTTGCAGAGAAGGAAGGGGGGGAAAAAAAACAAAACAAAACACCCAAACAAGGCAACCACAGCCGGAGCCTCCTGAAACGCTCCCCCTCGAAAGCAGAGCCTTGCCCTCGCCCGGGCATGGCGGGGCGCCCGGCGGCCCCCGCCGAGGCCGCTCTGCCGGAGTCGCAGCCGGGGAGCCGCCGTCCAGCAGCCGGTTCCCCCCCCCCCGAGTGCTTTTTTTTCCTTTCTGGTGCACGGGTGCATCGCCTTTTGTTTCGCGGGTGAAGCGATGCCCTGCGCGCTGCATAAAGGGGTGGCTCAGTTAAGGGTGGGGGGGGGAAAAAAGGGAGGAAAGCAGAAAAAATGGTGCCCCTGGAAGGAGCAGCGCCGGCGGCAGAGGGGTCGCCCGAGGCCGCCCGCCGCTGGCTCCGAGGCTGCCTTTGCTCGCGCCGCCGTCGCGAGCGGCGGCAGAGCGAGAGCCGGGAGCCCCGTTTTTGCAAGCTGGTCCTTGCAGGATCAGCTGCCGGGGGGCTGCGCTTACATCTCCGCGAAGCGCGCTCCAGCTTCCCGAAGCTCGACCGGCTCCTCTGGCGTCGGCTGGAAGTTTTACCTTAGGACGGGCCTCGGGTGGACCTGCCTCGCGAGCAGGGCCTCGCCGAGAGGAGAGCCAGGAGCCCTCGCGCCCCTTCTGCGGAGGCTGGAGGTCCCCGCGCGCGGCGGGGGGAACCCAGTAAGCTGCAAACCGCCGGCGCTCGGTGACCCCTCGCGGCGGGGGGCCACGCGGCGGCCCCCGGGACGCCCGTCCGCCGTGCCTTTCCTTAACGCCGAGCAGACCTAACTTCTGGGACTGACTTCACGCCAACTGCTGATCCGGGGGGGCAAAGCGGGGATGCCGGTACCGGACCTGGCTCTTTTTCCTCCATTAGCGGCCCTGTACCGGCCTGATGCCCCCCCCCCCCCCGGCCTCCGCTGGCAGTAACAGCTCTGGGTCACGCTAGGATAAGCAAACTTCTCTCGCGCAGCCCGCGACGCGGCCCTTTGATACAGCCAGCACAGGCACGGCTAAGCGCGCACACACACTAACGACATCTATTTTCCTGTTTGCACCTGCAGACTTAAAGGAAACCTGGATGAAATTCGACGCTAAAGCGAGCGCGAGCAGTTCCCTTAGCTGTGGTTGCACGCTACTGCTTCGGAAACGGCGAGTAACAGCAGTTTTGCTATCGTTCTTCCCGAACCCCACAGCAGGTTCACGAAACTTTTCTCAAATGTTAAAAAAAGAAAAAGAAAAGAAAAGAAGAAGAAACAAGCACCAACACCCACCACCCTAAAGCTCCTTCTCGTTCCCACGGCGAGGAGACTCTCCAGGCGGAAGCTGCGCGCAGACGCTTCCATCCCCGAAAGGGAGCGAGCTGGAAAACTACTGATGCGGCTGCCGGCTAACAACCAGGGTTAAAGTGAAACTATTTTGCAAGCTGAAGCTGCGCGACCGCTGCCCGGACCCCGCTCCGAGACCGCCTGCAGCCCGCCCCGGGGCGTTGCAACTCGGGAGGGCCGTAAAAGAAATGACGGAAAAACTATATATACATACATAGAGGTAGATACATATTTTTTGGTTTTTGGAGAAGCTTCATCCTGCCGCACAGCAGGATGGGCCGAGGGCGCCCGGCTGCGCTGTTTTTTCGGCTTGCGAGCGCGGGCGGCGCCGGCAGCAGATGCCGGGAGGCTGCGCCGCTGCCGCTGCCCCTCCGACGGCGCCGGCCAGGGCCGAGGGGGGAAGGCGAAAGGGGCCCCGCCATCAGCGCTGCGCCGCGCCCGGGCCGGGCCGGGCCGCCCCCAGGAGCAGACGGACCTACCTGCGGGCCGGCGCCGCGGCCGCTCCTCTGCGGCGCCCCGGGGCAAGTGGCCAGCGGAGACGGGGCGGACCCGGGCCGGGCCGGGACCCCGCCGCCTCCCGCCGCGCCGCCTCCCGCCGCCGCGGGCAGGGGAGGAGGCGGCGGCGGCGCTGCCCGTCCCGCCCCGGCCCGGCCCGGCCCGGCGCTGCTGCAAAGCGGGGGCGGCGCCGCTGCCCCCGGGGCCGCTCCGCGAAACGCCGTTTGTTTTATATATATATATATATATATATATATATTTTTTTTTTTAAAAAACAGCTTTAATGGGTGAGAGGAAGCTCTGACTCAGAAGGCGATGAATCACGCCGGCTCGAGATAACGCCCCTTTTTTTGTTGTTGTTGTTTCATTATTATTTTTTTTAATTAATTAATTTTATTTTATTTTTGGTTCCCCCAGCGGGAGGCGGGCTGGAAACGGCCCTCACGTTATGCCCGCTGCGCTGGGAGGGAGCCGGGCTGGAGCCAGGCCTGCGGCAGCGGGCAGGGTCGCCGGCGGCCCCGTTTGCTCCTGCCCTGCCGCCTCCGGAAGGCCGTTGCGGAGGCCGCATCAGGGCCGAAGCAGGGCAGCGTGACGGCTCCAAAAAAACGGGGACGGTGCCGCGGAGACCTGCTCTGAGGGCTGGGCCGGGGCAGGGGAAGCGGGTCACGCTGCTCAACCAGCTGCGCCTGCAGCCGGGAACATCAGAAGCAGCTGCTTTAGGGGCCGGTTTGACCCGTTTGCTGAGGACGCGGCGCCTCGGGCACGGCTCAACCCCAGGCCTGGGCGCCGCGGGCTGGTTTTTCCGTGGCCGCTGGCTGGCTGGCGTCGGTGCCGAGCCGAAAGCGAGCAAGGGAAACCGCCGCCGCCGCCGGGGAAGCATTCCTCGCGTTTTTCCCCCGCGGCGCTGCGAAAGAAGCCGGCCGCGCCAACGCTAAAAATAAAGCGCCGGAGCCGGTCGCTATCCAAATAACCTATGTGCTTCAAGAGGAGCGCGAGGCATCCCGGCTCGGGGCGCGAGGCTGGAGAGGCAGGACGGGCCGCGCCAGCCTTGGCGGGGCGATCGTCATCGCTCGGGCTCCTCGCTCGCTCCCCGACCTTTGACTGTTTGACCTTGGGGTTTCCGAGTCGTCGCCCTTGTCGGGGGCGTTCGCAGGCGGGGGCTCCCCCCCCCCCCCCCCCGGCCCGGGGCAGGCTGCAGCTGGGGCGGCCGGAAGCGGCCAGCGCGATGCAAATCGAGCCGGGCGGCGTGGAGGAGCGGAGGCGCCGGGGCCGTGCTTCTTCTTGGGCACCCTGGGCCCGAAAAACAGGCGCCGACGTTTGGGGCTTTGGTAACGGGGCTGTTGACGAAATCCTCAGGGGCGAAGGGGGCAGGCGGGTCGGGGAGCTCGGGGGGCGGCGTGTCGCGCCAACGCCGGAGCGCGAGCGCGAGCTTTTCCGCGCCGGGAGGGAAGGGGTCGGTGCCGGCTCTTGCAAGGTTTGGGGCTTTGGGTTCCCCCCCCCCCGCCGTGCCGCCGTCGCCGTGGGGGGCCGGCTCGTCTCGGAGACGTGCCCGAGGCAAGGGGGAACCCCGACACGCTCCAGTTTCTTTTCTTCCAAACTGGAGCAAGAAAGAGAAGTTTCTCAACGACCGCAAAGCACATTTCCCCTATTTTGTCTCCGCGAAATCAAATTTAGAAAACATTGCCGCTGTCTGGCCCAAGATCTTCTTTCAGGCTTTCTCATTTTGGCTGCCCGTCAAATATTAAAACCGAAGACGGGGCGGGCTAAACCAGGCCTCTGCATTCAAAGGCTGACGACGACTTTCCACCTTCCCTGAAATCTGTCCTCGTCACGGCCCTTGCTAAATCACTTTCCTTGGTTTTGTTGCACTTCCCACCGGCCCCAACCCCGTGCCGAAGGGCCAGCATCGTTCGCCTGGTCCTTCGGGTAACGGCAGCTTCTCTGCTTATGGTCCGTTTCCTTATATATATATACATATTTCTGGCCCACCTGCACCTCGGGCATTAACGCAGAGGGAATATATTGCGTTTCCGGAAGCGGGGGGACGGCGCGGCGGCGGGGACCGGCTCGTCCCCGCTGCGGCAGGGACCAGGCACACCGGGCGCTCCTTCGGATTCTTTTATTAATGTATAGAAAATGCATTAAAAAAAGGAACTATACATAGCCTAAGAGCGGTCAGGACTAAAAATACTAGTTAACACTGGTTAACAAGCGTCGATCCCATTCTCCAAGCTACGTTTTTCATTACAGGGTAGGGAGGGTTGTTTAATATATTATTTATTTTATACTATTTATTTTATTTATTTATGCGGGTATTTAATTTTACTCTCCCCCCCTCCCCCAATTTGATTGCACTGATTTCTGCTTTAGCATGTCGGACTCTGTCCAAGGGACTTTGTCGCCGCCGTTCTTCCTCTTCATCTCCTTTGGTCGCTAAAGCGGGAAGGTCTCCCATCCTCAGGGACAAGCAGGGCTTTGAGTTAGAAAGCAGAGGTGGCTTTGAAGGCCACGGGGGTCCAGGGCACCTGCCGTGCTCTGCTGGGGGAAAGACCGGGTGCGCTGCTCCCTGATGGCGCTATGGGATTTGACATCTTGCGCGCGGCAGTGCGGTTTGGGTGGTGGCTTCTGGTTCGTTTTTGGGCCTCGGTCCAACCTGGGGGCCTGGCCTTGCAAGCTGGACGGGCAGAAGAGCCACCAGGGAGTTCAGGGATGATTCGAGTGCAGGAGCTAAGGTCTCTGGAGATGGACATGGTGCAGGGTCCAGGTTTGTGTCCGGTGACTTTCTGGCCTCTTGCCAAGCTTTCATTCCATTTCACAGCTAAGCTAATGAGGGCCAAAGACAAGTTTGTTCTGGCTGGGGAATTTGCTCAGAAAAAGGGCTTGCCCAACCAGTGATGGAGTGTACAAAGGGACTGTATTTAATCACTTGGCCACTCTGCAGCATCATTAGTAAGCACAAACATGCTTGAAATCAGCGGCAGGAGCTTTGTCAAAAAAAAAAAAATGTCATCAGCCAATGCTGAAAAATAAATTTCTGAAAAATTTCATCTTGTTTATGGGCCAGGTGAATGAGACGCAGTGACCAAAATGACTAGGTTGTCATTGCTAATTGTTTACCTAGGCTTTGCTTAGATTATCACCATGAGAACAAAACCACAACGTGCAGACATCTTCCCTTAAAGCGTTTTAGAAACTGCCTTTCACCGAGGTAACGAATGCAACACCCTGGTGCTCTCGGTGTGAGATCAGGGACGCAGTGACAGTGTTGTCCAGGTAAAGGTGGCCCCTGACTCCTCAGGAAGGTGATGCTGGACACTTATGGCAGGAAGCAGAGCAAGGAGAACTGGAAGAAGAATCAGGAAGGAGCTGGGGCTTCTTGCTAGTGACTTCCCTGTTTGTTCATCTGAAAGGACCTGTCTCAGCCTATAATAAGACTGGAAGGTCAGATTTTTATCTCCAAGTGTGTCTTTCTGCCTCAATGATGGAGTTCTGGCAGCTGGCCCTCTCATCCCAGCTACACGACTTATAAAAGGGATGAGAGACGTCAGCAGGGAGGGAGGAACATATGACAGGAAACCTGTTTAGAGAATAATCAGCCTTTTTTGAAGATCTTCTTTTGAACCTCCTGGAAAAGCAAGGCTGAAAGAAAGCTCCTTCTGGGTTCTGATATGGATATTTGAGGTTGTGATTTGGTCGAGCACATTTTTTGATTTTTCTGTTTGTTTTGTACTTAGGAAACGAGAGAGGGGTTTCTTGCTCTATGCTTGACAGTCAATGCTGAGTTCCCATATTTCCACTGGGTAGATAAGCAAACCACATTGCTCACCCATGCTGAACCACTTTCTAAAACAGGAAATAAATACCATCCACTGTCAGTCTCTGGTCCTAGTTATAACCTCTGGACTACAGTACTTTTGTTAGCACAATTCTTACCTATAAGCTCGTGGTCGTATTGGGAAAATGTTACGGTGCAGATCTACGAGGAGGCTCCTTAGGTTTTGATCAGTTCTGCCTGTTGCTTCCTATTGGCTTTTGGGGCCTAAAATGAGGCAGGCTGCTCAGCAAGCGTGAGATGCTACCCTCTGTGACACTGGCCTTATCCTATGAGAGATCCCATCTTCTTCATCCTCTTTGACCCATTCCTCAAGCAGATGACTTGCTTGGTGCCTGATTTGACACCGATGGGATGTCAGAAGAGATGCCTCTCTCATATGTGAGGTGCTGCCATTGAGCTACAGCATCCTTCCTGCAGGTCAGACTGTCAGGTCAGACCGTCCGTGTCAGCTTGTAAGCTGACCACTCGAAGGGTTTGACCCCGTATCTAATCCTGGCCTCTGGGTTAGCTACATTTTTGTGTGCCAGGACATGGCATGGATAAGGAGGCAGCGTTTCCTGCTTAATGTCCCTCAGCTCCACAGCAGTGGTGAGCAACATCAGAAAATCTAGGAGCATGACTACGAAAGAGACACTGGCCTGAGTTATAAGCTACTGCAAAGATGCCTTTATGTTGCCTTCTAGAAATGCTTCTTAAGACAAAGCAGCTTCAGTGTGATAAAATTGAAAAGCAGTGTTTTGCATTTGTAATGCTCCCTTGGTTGTGAACCCAGATGCGAGCTGCATTGTACTCGCACATAAGAATCAGAAGTGGGGGCAAGTCCTTTCTCCTAGACTAGGCCAACTACAATGTACAACATTGTTCAGAGCCCTCAGCAGAGAGGACTACATCCAGTGTGATGTTTGTTTGTGATAAGTGGAAGTGGTGCCAATGACAACAGAGCACAGAGGGAGCTCGCCAAAGGGTCTGTCTTCTTTAAGAAAGGAGAAGTAAAGGACAGGAAGAGCAAACTGATCGGTTCTTTCCAGGGTCTCAAAGTGCTGTACAAATCTTAACGGACTAGGCCTTCCTTCAAGGAAGGGAAAGAGTTGATTTCCCATTAGAGAGGTGATGATACCAAGGCACTGAGAATTTGTGTCCCTCTTGCGATCGCAGCAAAGAAGGATGGTGTAGGAGCAGGAAGGGAATGGGCATTTCTCAGCTTGCACTTCTCTTCCCTCAACTGCATCATCACCATTTCCCCCGCACGCACAGAGGTCCGTGAGCGTGGCCCCTGGGCCATGCCGATGACTGCCATGTACTCTGCTGGCCTCTGGCTGGACTGTAGCCATCTGGTAACTCCTTTGGTTGCTGGTCTTTCTCTGACGCTCTTTGGTTTGGGACCAGCTACCTCTGTGGGAGACAATGTGGAGGCATATAAAAATAGCAGAAGGATTGAATCCTAATTAGACTTATAGACTGCAGGAAGTGTTTTTTCTCCCTAGTCGTGTGATTTGTCTTCTTTCCACTCCCTCAAGCTAAACATAACCCAGATAAATATCATGCACCATAAGTGTGATGAGCTCAGCTCACAGAGGAGAGGAGTGAACGATGCAGCTTTCAACCGCTCCTGGCTGGTAGAACAGCTTTTTGCCTACGCTGCGTGCTCCTCTACACCCCATCTGCAAGAGGACGACTTTAGCTGCGGTGGACTGTGTGCTGGTGTGGTTAATGTATAAACTGTGAGCTCTCAGAATTTGTTTGCGTGTGCAGATGTTCTCCGTGCCCTCCTGGTGAGATCTACAATAGTAAAAACTCTGTAGGTGATGCCTTACGTTCCCATCCTCTCTTTGTCTGCGCCTATATAGTGCCTACGCTTAGGGAGAGGGATAACCAGGCTGTGTGCCTTTGGCCAAAGGGAAAGATGGGCTTCCCACCTGCTGGAAGAGTTGGTGTTTGTGGGGTGATGGGAAGCTCAGGACCTGCCGACTGAGAGGAGAGAGGGAGGCAGGAAGAGGATTGGTGTCTCTGGCCACTCTTGTAGGGGTGGAAACAGCTGCATCAAGATCCTGAGGGCGAAGGTTTCTGCCATGTGGTCTGAGAGTCTGACAGGTCCTAGGCTGCAGGGAGGTGACCCGTCCAAAGAGAGGGTCTGCCCTGCACCGTGGCCAGGCCTGTCCCAACCAGGGCCACTGGTGAACAGGGTCCCCTCTGGGAACGAAGGAGGGATGTCACAGCAGAGATGGTGGTGGTAGGGCAAATGAAATGCTTCTGACAGGACTTGCTGGGGACTTCTAAGTCTTTTAAAAAAATATCAAAAATCTGTCTGTCTCTTTCTGTCTTTCTTTTCATGTTAAGGGCAAGAGTTTTGGGGTAGGGAGACTGGAAATTTGGTTTTTCTCTGGGACTGATGCAAAGCAATGAGGTCTTTCCTTTCCCATAGCCTTTACTTGTGCCGCGGTTCCCTCCAGGACTCGTGAGGGGCGGGTTGCTATCTCAGAGGAGCAGTATTTTTGTATCCCTTTTCATATTATAAAATACAAACAAATGACAGAAACGGTCAGGTGGTGGGAGGTGGGAGAGGGGTCCTGCTGGCTCAGAGCTGTAGGGACCGTCGCTTTCTCCCAGAGATGTTACGGTGGTTGTAGGGTCGCATCTTCATTTCCACAAAGGGTATGGAGAACTCGTGGCCTTTCCAATGGTACCAGTTAATCCCCTGGCAGGAGGGAGAGAAAGGTACAGGGTGAAGAAAGACCCTAATACGAAACAAGAGTGGGAGAGGTAGGAAACAAGCTTGAACTCCACAGAGGTGCCAAAAGGAAGAAAAGAATTTGTTACGCTAGGGGCAAGAAACTCTTACGCTGCTCTGGCTTGTTTGGTCATTCCCACCTCTCAAAGGCTCCTGATCAAATTTGATATATAAATATATATATATACTTTTAATGTGACTTAACAAGCTGCAGTGGTAAATGAACATGACAGCCAATATGAGGTACAAAGCATCAACCCAAATGGCTCAAAGGTGCCTCCTTCACCTGATGTGGGATAACACCTGAAGTGCTCCTGACTCCAGAGCATTGACCACAGCTGCAGCCCCAGCCTATGTTTGCTCTCGTCTGTGGAGGGAGGCGGCACGACTTCTGCCTCTTAAAAGAAAATGCAGTGAACGGAGTCTGGCAGGCTACAAGAAAGTGGGGAAGGGACCAAGAACGCAGGGTGGTGAGTCGCACCGTTACAAGAAATGCTATACGATTTCAGCCCAGCTCTGCCCTTACCTGACTGTGCCGGGACTCGCCGTACTTGCCATTGAGGTTGGTCCGGTGGCAGTTCTTGTACCACCAGGCCCCTTTGTATGACATGGCGCAGTTGGTCACAGCGACATCGTTGTCCCTGTCCTTGGTGGAGAAAGGGCGGCCTTGGTGGTAGGTGAGGGAATCCCCTGCAGAAAGAGGTGCCGTTAAGGGTGACTGACGGACAAGGTTGCTCTTGGGTTGTGCACCTTGGTGCTCAAGCGGTCTGGCCTTTTCACTAGGAAATTACGACACATTATTCAGTCTGGTAGCCTGTCGATCACCAGCTCAAACAGCTGTGGGATGATGTGGGAATAATGCTAACTGGTATTGCTAGCAATTGGTTCATCTGAGATCCTCTGCTGTTGGTTTAGGATCGATACAGACTCAACCAAATCCATGAGTCTACGTGGGTTTGGTAGATAGAGTGGCAATCTGCCATCTGGGTCCAAATCTAAATTTCAGTGCTTCAGAAGGGAATTAAATCCTAGATTTAGGCATGCCTGATTTCTGGAAACCTGGATCTAGATCATAAGAGCTATGTGACTTAGCACCTTTCCATCTGTCTCCCCTCCCATTGGCCTCCCATTGGAACTATTTCTCTGAAAGGAAAACAAGCATTCATCTCTTGAGCCGAGATGCGTGGCCTTCTTTTTTCCCCTTTGGATAAGCGGAAGAACTTTCTGGAGGGCATGTGATATCTTATTCCACCACAAATGCCTCACCTACTCTCCCCTCCTTATTAAGGAACAAGAAACCTGCCTTTAGGTGAAAGAAGAGCCAACATGAAAGATTGTTGCTTCCTGTAAATATCGGTTGCCTCTGACTCAAACCCTCAAACTATAAAATAGAAGGAAAGAAAGGAAGAAAGAAAGAAGGAGAGCAGTGAATGTATGAACCTTCAGGGGTGCGAGGCAGGAGGGGAGTTACTACAAAGCTCAGGGCTGCTTCTCTTCCCGGACTGTGTGTTGAACTCCTTTTAAGCACATGTGAGCTGCACAGTTTAGACCCTGGACCTGATTTTCTTAAGGCTTGGAAGAGTGATTCAGACTGGCCTTTTGGAGTTGAAACCAAATTCTTTTTTCTGGCTGCCATGATTCCTAAGTGGATTACAGAACCACAGAGCTGCTGCCCTACCGGACCAGCTGCGCCCAGGACTGCACTCAGAGAGTTCACTGTAGGAGACCAGCACAGCCATCAGTAGTGCCTCTTTCTCTGGGTTTGTCAGGGAGCTAGGAGTTGGCATGCTAGTGGATAGGCACCTGGAAATGCCATTCTTTCCCCTGAATTTAAAACAATAAATATGTGATGGTCGTTACTACAGTCAAGTGATGGGCTCACAGGAGACATTCTGAATATGCTCTTTGGGATCCCCAAGAAAATATGAAGTGGACCCATATTAGCTGTGTACAGTCGTGTCAGTGAACAGATGCTGAGAGACTCTCTAGAGAACGTCTCAGCAATGAACAACTTGGCAAGTCCTTTCTTCTCTGTTCTTAAGGCGCAGCAGAATTTTCTTGATCTGACTGTTGGAATGGGGAAGAGGGGGCAGGTGTTGTGTCTGAAGCATTGTCACTGGCCTTTTGGCAATAGGTTGGGTGCCTTGTGTCCTGAGATGCAAGATGAGCGTGACTGCTGTGTTGGCGGGCAGTGGAGTTCCATGTCTTTTGTTTTCCTGTGGCAAATACCAAGAATAGGTATAGGAAAATTTCTACATCTGATATGATGCAGGGTTCTTTGCTAAGGATGTAGAAGTGACATTTTGTCTGGACCACGGAGGTTTACAGCCATTAGAGATTTCTATCCTAGCTAGAGTAATTGCAGCTGCACCCATTCTCCTCTTTCTTGTCTGTGCCCTCCCTCTGCCGT
This sequence comes from Struthio camelus, assembly GCF_040807025.1. NCBI lineage: Eukaryota > Metazoa > Chordata > Aves > Struthioniformes > Struthionidae > Struthio > Struthio camelus. The sequence goes on from NC_090949.1 coordinate 5,209,113, forward strand.
CCTGCAGCCCAGGGTGCTTCAGCGTGAGGCCGTCCTCAGGGAGCTCTCTGATGGGCGAAGCCCAGCGCTGCTGTGTCAACCAAGCGGTCAGGTTTAACAAGCATCCTTGCAAAACCGGCTGGCGTTTGGCCCCTCTGTGATGAAACTATGCAGAGGATTGCAGATTTTCCATTGCTGTGGGAGGGTAATAAATCCACCTTCCAGCATGGCATTAATAGAGTGAGCTGTGGATACTGTTGGGTGAGATGATACCTCTGACTATTGACCTGATTATCGGAACAGCAAGGGCTACTTTGTTAAATGTCTAATCCCCAGTGGAAAATCCCCTGTGTCTTTAAAGGGATTTGTCCGTCTGGTTTACATGATGAACTACGGGAAGGCAGAAAGAGCTATGGGTTAGTGCCTCGCTGCTCCAGAAGAGTAAGAAACGGCTTTGAGCTGGGATTTCCTTTACAGTGTCAGACCCACCGGTCCCAGGAGCTTCCTACAAAACATTAGGTGCTGGCTAGCACTGAGTTTGTACCAGAGGTGCCGTTGTAGTCTCCTATTCGGAGCTTGTACAGACTCCTGGAGTCACCGATGGAGAACTTGTCGTAGTAGGCGTACGCTGCTTCCTGGCCATCTCTCATGTCTATTCGCAACTCGTAGCGCCCCTGGGAGGTGATCTTGTGGATGTTGTCCAAGCCTGGTGAGACAAGCAGCAAGACACCTGGTGAGACCCAGTGCCTGGATATGCTCTGCGGGCAAACTGAAAAAAGCTCTAGGCAAATGAAATAGCTATGGGAAATGAAAGTGAGGAGAGGAACCACAGCGCTTCTGGTTAGGTTTTTCTCTCTCCTGGCGCTATCTGAGACTGAACTCTGTCCCTCCTTTGTTTCACTGCTGCACCTGGGGGCAATCAGCTGTGGAGTCCTGGTGCTTGTCCTGTTACAAATCTGCCTTTGGCTTTGGATGATAAACTCCCTTAAAAGCCAGAGTGTGTTTACGCTGCAGAGCTGGCCTTGGTCACTCTCATTTTTTATGCTCCATTTTAGAGCTGTTTTATCACTCCGTTTTAGAGCTGCGCTGAGTCTCCCGTTACCCTTTTCCTGTTTTCTTTGGGCAATTGTCTTGCTCACTGAAGCCAGGTGAGGCCTATGAGCCATAGATACCACCGGTACAAACTCTAGTTATCCACGGAAAATGCCGAATTCTGGCCCACAAAGTCCCCCAGCGTACACCCTTCTCGGTTTGGGCCTCTCTTCGGAGGGATCTATGGCGTGATTCAGTTGTACAGGACATTCATGAGGCAAACGGAAACGGTCCAAGGAATTAGATAAAACAGTCAAATGCTGGGATTTTGCTGACATGAGGTTTAACCAGAGTCAGAATGAAAGGCTAATAATATATTTGCTTCACAAACTAGGCACCTGCTGGCCTTTGTAACTCGCTTTTATGTTGTGTATCCATGTATGACTGCTCTAATCCTAAGGGCAGGGAAAGAACGACAGAAGAAAAATGGTATTGAAGGAGAGAGAGAGCAAAGAGAAGACCAGTAAAAAGCAAGGAGCTGACAGCTGAGCTTCCAGTTGAACGAGGCAGGGAAGGGAATTAAGCTGGCAGAGGTAAGGTGTGTGAGTCACTGTTTGCCAAGATCTTGGCTTTGACAGTGCCAGCGAAAGACAAAACAGTGAAGGTGTTACCCAGCCAGAATTCATCCTCCAAGTTTCCGAAGCCAACCCGGTAATCTGCCCACTTCCGAAAGAAATCCGTCAGCCCGTTCTGCCGCCTCTGGAATACCTGCAGGGGGTAGAAATGGAAGGGTGACGGCCTAGCTAGACCTTGGACTACCCAAAGTTAAGAGACTACCTTGCCCTCCCATAGTGCCTTTCAGGGGAGAAAATTGCAATGCCCTTTCGGTGAATGTTGATTGCAGCCGTGTGAGGCTAAGGATAGTCAATGCGCAGGTGGATAAACTGAAAAGATGTTAAATGCTGTCTGCAGCAAATCGGCGTTTTAATAGGACTAGAGTCAAGGAATCGGCCTTCAAACTTTTCGCTTGCCCCCAGACCCAGTGATTCTAGTTTTCTAGCATGTGATTCTGCATTTAGCCGGTTCCTTCTGTAAGCCCTCAGGTGTGATATCCAAAGGGATGCTTTGGAGCAGAGTGAGATGGAGGTAAAGCTGTTGGCTAAAAAAATCTGTGCTAGAAATCAGCTTTTGAATGACCCTGTTTTTTTTTTTTCTTTTGACTACACATCTACTGGAACTTTGTGTAGTACATGTGAGTGAGTGTTTGTGACACAAATAAAATCAAAGCACCCGAGCATTCTTTACTTAAGTTGCCAGTCCATCTAAATCAAGTCGAGCTGTGATTGTGCAATTCGACAGCAAAACGGGCATTTGCCTCTAAAATGCTCCTGTGCAGATCCAGTCCAGCTGACGCCTGACGCCCTCCTAATGCAGGCAGTAAATATGAATCATTCACTTTGAAAGCTATTAGCCATTAATTTCATTTATAGAACAATAAATCAATTTCAGCTTCGGTCTCAGATTTTGCTCCCCAAAAGCATGGCAAATGTCAAATAAATCAAAGGACATTTCTCCAAGTGTAACTGTTAGTGCTGGAGCGTGGGCCGTTCCCTGTGGCATGGGAAGTGAAGTGTGCAGTACTAAGCCTGATCCTGTCTGGTGTGGTGCTTTGCTTTGCCTGGCGGTTTGGCAGGATGGGGCAGCCTGCTGCCTTCGTTCTCCGTGGGCACGCTTGGTGCCTTCGCTGGGCTCGCGGCCAGGCGTCTCACTGCTGCGTCTTCCTCATAACTCTCCAGTTAAGCAGGAGGGGGTTTGCTTAGTCCTTGATGGGGACAACGTTTAGGAAAACCATGCTGCTGCAGGAGGGAGTACTGGTTATCAAGGAACCATCGCTGGTCCCACTGCAGCGGTGCCTCTGAGATAAAGTTGGGGCCATGGTGCTGTTTGATGTAGTGTCTGTTACATGAGCCATGGACAGGACCGTGTTTCCTGGGGTGTTGCTTTTCAAGGAGAGGGCAGTGAAGAAGTGTGGTGGGTGGCCATGGCTGCGACGCTGGGAAGCAGCCGGGAGCCAGGGCTGAGGATGGGCAGATGCAACATGCTCTGCAGACCAGTCTGGGTGAGCACAACGCCACCCTGCCTCTCTAGGGACAACTTGTGCCCCCAGGAAAGATGTTGCTCAAATGATCAGGACAGAGACTGAGGACTGTGAGGGCAGCCAATACGCAAGGTTTGGTAACGCCTTCTTCCTTTTGTGCTCCTGCTCCTAGGCCAGCCACAGCAGGATGCAAAGTCGGAAGGGTAAAGTGATGCCTGGTATCCTAGATGTTTCACTCTCCCTGGTTCCTGTTGCTCCTTCTTGCCGTAAAATCGTTGCAGCTTGCAGGTGAATGGTTGCTGCATGATCCTGCCTCTCCCGCCTTCCCCCCCGGAGCAGTGGCATTGCCTTTGCCAAGGAAGGCGCCTTGGCATGATTTTTAAATCCCAGCAGGGAGGGAATAAAGGTGCAGGGGAAAGGCCTCATTTGTATTATAGCTCCGCGCAGCTACTTACGATCCACCCGCCTCCGTCTGTGGTCATGTCGCAGTACACCTGCACCCTCTGGCCAAGGTCACCGTTGATGGAGATGGTGTAGACCCCGCTCAGCGTGTCGCCGTTCATCAGGTGCTGGGCGCAGTCCTGAGGATTAGCAAAGACACGACCACCTGCAAAATTTAAGAAGCAAAGCTTAGGCAGGGGGACCCCCTTTCCATGTGTAGCAGAGGCCAGGCTCAGCCCCAGCTGGATGTAATCCAGGAAATGTCTAACTTGACTTCTGCATCCTGAGCTATTCTGGGAGGCAGTGGTAACTTTAAATCTTGGTCAAAGGCATCAGAGAATTTAATGAAGTATATGTGTTGCATTTTTAATGAATCTCTTAATTAATCACATATATTAATTAGTCTCTCATGTGTCCCTTATTGGAAAGGTGCATGATAACATCACCGTGAATGATGAGAAATGTCACTTCTTGGAAAATACTTTTGCATAGCCTCTGAAACCCTGGGGTTTAAGCTGTCATCAGCATATTTGGACAGCTGTGAAGTACCAAAACCTGTTCTCTTCTCAGTATCGCTAATTCTACATAAGGATGTGACTCCACTGACTCTAGGGGAATTCTCCTGATCCATGTCCTTGTAAATGATGGCAGAATTACGCTGGGCTGATTGTCGCCTGCAAGCTGAGCAGGAATTAGGCCCCTGTGGCACTGAACGCAAGAGATGTGTTAGACACAGGTAGCCTGGGCTTTGCAGCCACGTTCCAGTTGTTTTCTAATGAAGACACATTCTCATTTGGGAGTCTGGACTGCGGTGAGTCTTAGCCACGAGATCTCAGCGTGTTTCAGCAATATTGAGAGTCTGACTCTGGCTTCATTTTCTTTCTCATTTAGTGCAAGAGGGGGATTTGCATCTTTTTGTCACTGCTGGTGCATCTGGATGGTGGGTAAATGGGTGCTGTTTTGAGCAACGTCTGATAACGACCTATAAGGGTGGTCGCAATTACACCTTCAGAGGGTGCGAGTAGCAAGCCATGCGCATGCATCACAAATGTGAGACACCCGGTACGGTGGCAGGGCAAGGGTTCAGACAGCGTGTTATTTTCCTTTTGGGTATAGTCCCTGCCACTTTCTGAACCCTTGCAACGTGAAGACTCAATGATTGTCACTTTGTCCAAAGATTGAAGAGCGCCCTCCTCCCGCCCCCTTTTTTTTTTCCTGTCTCCATGGTCTGTAATGCAAGGTCTAGTGAGACGGTGTTTGCATTTTCTAGTGTTAAACAATGAAAACTACTTCAAAGACTGCCACTTCAGACTCCCCTGAGCTCTGCGGAGATGATTACTTGTTTCTTAATTTATATTCATATCTTTAAAAGCCAAGTAGACCTTGAAAGACATTTCCAACCACTATAAATTATAAATACTGTATCTATTTCTTCCTTTTGTCCCATCTGTATACAGTTCCCCAAGAATCTTATGCAAACATGAAACAAAGAGGCAGAACTATTAATATGTCAGAAAGAATGAAAGAACCGGGGGATGTGTACTGTGAACATAAGGAAGCAAAGCATTTTAAATTAAGCCTGGCTTTTTTTCCTCTTCAAACACTACTCCTCGTTCGCCTGCAAAGTGCCCAAATATGCTGTCAGAGTTAATTGAATCTGAGACCCCGTTTCCTAGCTGAGGGATCCTGGCTGCGGATTGCTTTGCTCTATTGGTTGTTCCTGGATGCTTCTGCTTCAGAGATATATGGGGTAGATGGGGAGAAACAGGTTTCCTGCTAATGTCTTTCTTCACCTTCGAAGCAAATTAAACTTGTGTTCAGATGGTGCGTCAGCTGGCAATAGCATCTTGAACGCTGTCAAGGTCCAAAATTTTTGTTTAATGGAAACAGTGCTCGCCTTGCCTGCCATCAGTAGGTTTCTGGTGTTTTATCCTAGCTGAGAATCCAGCCCTGTGCAATTTCATCCCTGACTCCAGAGCAGCTTTAAAGACTGCACACATTTTTCCATCACCTGCCTGAATTGTACTAGCTTTATGTGCCCTCATAAGAGGTGAGAACAAGAGGAAAGCCTAATCTATAGAAATATTAGAAAAGAGTCTTTTCCTTTATGTTGACATAAATAGTTTCTTTTATCTCTTAAAAGCAAGTGAAAAGACCTTTGCATGTAACCGGAATGGAGAAGTGTGTCCAGAGCAGTTCTGAATCAAACTCTGAGCACAGAGGGGAGGAACTTCAGTGCAGGGGAATGGACATCATCTTCAGGCTTCTTAGCGCTTTTGAAGTCCAGGAGAAATGTAATTGCATTCCGCTCTGAACAAAATGCACTCTGTCTAAGTGCCCTGGTCTTGCAAGGCTTTTCAAAGAGGAAACCATGCTTTCCATGGTTTCTAATGTGAATGGTTGCAAAGAATGGGGCAATAATGACATTTTCGTGCAACCTTCACTCTTGCAGGCTTAAGTGCTCTGTCTGGGAGGGTTACGGTGACTGTGGATACCAGCCATTTGATTCATAAAGAAAACCATCCCCTTTGCCTTAGCGGATAACGACTTCTCTGCAATTGGCAGAGGGGGGAATGCTGCAATCAGACAGTCATAAAATCAGTGGCACCACAGTCATGCGGTCGTGCTGACTCCACTTTGCTGTGACTCTACTGATGTTGGTGGAAATGCATCTGCTTCACAGTTGTGAGAGATCAGACCCTGTCTACAAAGGAGGGACACCAGTTGGGTTGCTTCCCACTCAATACAAGAGCATTCCTGTCAGTAACAGTGGTCTGTGCTGCCAGCAGTGGAGCCAGGTCCACCTGGCTGAACGGAGGTGGCACAAGTCCTCACCTGTAGTGAAGGTGGTGGAGGTGAAGCCACTCCGCATGGCATTTTGGGCAGCCTGCAAGCGCACGGTGTACTCTGTCGTCTCGGAAAGTCCCTCCAGGCGGATCCAGGTGTCTTCAGCATCCACAATCAGCTCCTGCACATGGGTCCCAGAAGGAGGTAGATACCAAGAGCAACAGATGAGAAAAGCGATGGGGAGCCTAAAGAGCAAGTAAGGAGGGAAGGGAACCAAACACTACTACAGCCCTTGGTGTCTGACTGAGGGCACTTATGTACACCAGCAAACTAAGCCCTCAGCCTTCCTCTTTGCAGATGGATGTCATCTGCAGTTCAGTGAGGGGGAGGGACTGGGATCATACTCTTTAAACATCAGCTGGAGGGAGGGCTGATGTGACAAGGCTAGGGAATATGGAGAGCTGCACCATTTGACAGTACTCCTGGGCCTTTGTATAATGCGGTAAGATGTTGAAAAGGCCCAAATTACTTAAGATGGACTTCAGACCAGTGCAGAAAGCCAGCATGAGAGCCATGAACACGTTTAGCCTTTTGGGGTGGTTTGGATGAGACAAAGATAGCTGGTTTGGACACGAGGCTGAATTCTCTTTCATAAAGATACAAATGTTTGCAGTCAGCGTGCTCTATTTACTGACTCTTTTGGGATCTAAACGCTCTCAATACAGGGCATGACAGATTGCCCAAGCATCAGAAAGAGCAGAGCTGGCCAAACCTGGTTATTGGCCGGTTTTGGCTCTGTCAGTTCCTGTCACGTTAATTTTTCTGGTCTTCAGCCAATGCCACGTAGCATTATAGTGAACCCTTTCTGCAAAGCTGTTATCCTTTGGCCACTGTGAGCAAGTCACACTGGCAAAGGAAAAGAGACAATTTGCAGTGACGTATTTCTGATAGTTTGGAGTAGTTCTTCTAGACAGGCAGATATGGGTACACTCATTAAATAATCAAATATATTGTATTGCAGGATTAATTAGCTGTCTCTATCTATCTTCCTATTTGCAAGAAGGCCAAAAAGCATTGCTAGTCTCTCTGTTTGCTGGATAATTTTTGCCTGCCTCCACTTGCTTGTGTTTTCAAAGCTTCTGAATTTCCCCTGTTCCTTCAAACTTTCCAGGTGTACCCTCTTTGTCCAGACTTGCAGGTGTGCAAAAGATTTTTACCCTAAGCATTCTCTTCATGTTTTTTCAGTTCTTTATCTGAAGTAAATACTGCTTATGGAGAAAGTTGTGTCTGCTCTTCTGGTCTCCCTGGCTTAAGAAGCATTGTTCTTTTGCTTTGTTGGATTTTCCCTACTCATTTCTCCCACGATCATGTTTTTCCCCAACTTGATGAGCCTCGTTCTTTGAGAGGACTCACCTTACGGCTTCCATCAGTTGATCTGTAGGTCATGATGTAGTTCTCAATCTCTCCCATTGGAGGCATCCAGGACAGAAGGGCGCTCCGTCGAGTGACTTCGCTTGCGGTCAGATTTGTCGGAGGGTCCAGAACTGCAAGGGTGGAAGTGCAAATCCACACACATTACCACCCCAGTCTGATAAAAGCAGCTCCCCAGCTCAGTGAACTGGGATTCAACCTCACAACCCTGTGCTACTGCCAAAAGTTCAACCTTGCCCTCAGTATGCAGACAAGATCACCCATCTCCAGCTGGGAACAGAGTTCTGCAAACCCTCTAAAATGTTGCGCTCTACCTGCACTCTCTCTGAAAGGTAATGGCTCTGAAATGTGTGTAGAACGGGGTCCGTCAAGCTTCTTGGAAGCTAAATGGGTTCTAATACTCTTCTGGATATGGCTCGAGGCAAAAAAAAAAAAAGACCTGGTCAAGGGTCTTCTCTTCTTAGGGAATCACATCTAGGGGAAATCAAAGAAAAGGATGGATGGATGTTGAAAGAACATTTCCTGTGAAAATGATGGCTTATGCTTGTTGTCATTATAATTCAGTTCTTGTGCCATGCCCAACACCATGCTATTTGGGTGTCCTTTTGCTGCCTGGCTACATCTATATCCCCATGTATGTAATGAGCTGTGATGGCTCAGCCTTTCTGCCTTCTTTTCCTCAGAAGGACAAATGACTACGGGCATGTAGCAGTTGGGAGTGGGGGACGTTATCGTACGTACGAGTTGTAAAGTTGGTACTGATGGTCTGGCTGGCGAAAGGCCCATTGGTGGCATACATGGTGACCGTGTAGGTGGTACTGGGCAGAAGGTTGGTCAGCTGGTACTCCTGGTTGACTCCATCCACCAGAATTGTTTCTCCTGCAACTGAAAGCCGAAGAAGATGGGTTAGGGTAGGTGTTTTGGCTGGTTCTCTGAAATGCGTCGAAGAATATGCCCTTATGATCAAACGCAGTTACATTGCTGATACACCATGAGCTGCTGCTTGGCAGCTGAGCTCTGGTGATCGTGTCTGGTCTGAAGCATGGTCTTGTCTCTTGTTTCTGGTGGAGGTAAGCTGAAATAAAGCCTCTGGCAAATCTCACAGCTTGCTGGCACAGAGAAACACAGAGATTTCTGTATACCTGTGTAGCGGGTGAGGACGATGACGTAGTTCTCCACATCCGATAGCGGCGGGTTCCACTGCAGCAAGGCCTCGGTGGGGGTGATGTTGGTGGCAGTGACACCCAAGGGGGCATCCATGGCTGCACAGGAAAGAGAGATTCGGCAAGTCAGAGGTGTGAAGAGCGTCTGGACTCTGAATTATAAGATCCATTCTGGAAGGACTTCTTGTGGCCATTCCCAGGTTGTCTTCTGTGCTGGCCCTGGCTCATGCTGTTCAGGCACGTATGCATGGAGGGTTTATTTCTGGCCTGGCTGAATATCAGAAGTGTCAGTAGTCTGCATTGCTCTGTTACCTGGGCTGGGCTTTTCCAGGGTTTTTCTGACACACAGCCCAGGACGTTAGGATTTTTTTTAGGTTCTAAAGAGCCTTTTGATGAGGATGTTGATGACAGTCTGGGGATAGGAGAGGTTTAATTCTCGCAGTGGATACTGTTTGTGTCAGGGCTCTGACACAGCCTTTCCCCAGGGATTGTTTCTGGAAGTCTGTACTTCCTTTAGGAAAGGTCATTATGGCTCCAGTTGCCCAACATAATGTCTCTGGCCTCTCTAGGCCTACTACCTAGTAGATTTATCATTCCCTCTGTGACAAGCCATGCGTATATGGGAAAGGCTTTACTTGGACGTATTTCAGAAGTACACACTGGGCCCCCATGAGCCTAACTCATCATTCAGAGCTTACATCAGGCTGGCATGAGGGTCTCCTAGTTTTCAGCCGTTTGTAGGATTATAGTTTAATGGTACTGTGGCTGCAAAGACACCCAGCCAGTGGGCCTGGGTGTCCTTCGCGCTTTGCAGATAGTGCTAATGTGACTGTGCAGTTTCCAGGACCAAGTCTGAGACTGGACGTGGGGTTGTCGTATCGTGGCCTCCCTGCTGGGGAGCTCGTTCCCACCTGTGTATGCAGTGAGTGAGGCCAGCTCGCTCTCCTCCCGGCCCCGCACGCTCTTCGCAGTGATCTCATACTCGGTAGCGGGCTGCAGGCGGTGGAGAGCATATTCAGTAGCATCTCTGGGGATCGCGGTGGTGTCCGTCCTCCCTGCAGGGGCAGAGCAGAGAGATTTGGCATCGTGGCACGACTTGTCCTGTCCCTCCCTGGGGCTGCAGGGGATGCTTGTGAGGGGAGGACAAGGCCAGGGGTCTCTTGGGGGCTGGTGCCGGGTGACCTAAGTGAGTTTTGCACCTGCAGGCACACCCCTGCGTGGGGATGCTGGGGGGCTTCCTCTGGCTGGGGGACCTGGTGGCTTGTTTCCAAATGGGGCCAGAGGCAGCCCAGGAAGGGTCCGTGGCAGTGTAGCTCAGAACACAAGCAAGAGCTGGCCGCACTGTTACCTTCGGCAGCCCTGTAGGATATTCTGTAGTGGTCAAAAGCAGCGATGGGAGGGGTCCAGTAGATGACCATGGAGTCCTGGGTCACGTTGCCTGCCCTGAGGTCCTTTGGAGCATCGATCCCTGGGCAAGACGGAGCAGAAAGAAAAGGTGTCAAAGGTAGGCACGCTCCCATCAGGCTGCCTTTCCTGGTGCAGATAACCGGCCTTGGCTTGGAGCTTGGGCAGCCAACACCACGCGAGGGAGTGAAGAGCCAGGGCCTGCCCATTCCACCTTCAGCGGCCAGGCTAGACTGCAGGACTGGCACAGCCACGTGTGCGCTTGCTCCAAAATCAGCACCAAATGGGGAAAGCTGTGCTCTAATCGCTGGCCTACACTACGGTTTGGAAGAGCAAAGCAGGCCTGTCAGCCTTTTTGGGGCTGAGATAGCTTGAACTGCCTGCCGGATGAGTTTGGTGCTGATGAGGGTCCCTGGCTGTTGATGCAGCTGCCCCCTGCTTCCCCTCCTGGCTCAGGTCCCAGCCCGGACGCCAGCCCTGCTGCGTGTGGTTGCGGCTGCTGTAGTTGAGCAAGGCAGAGGATGCTGGTTTTAAGGGGATTTTGGAGCACAAGCTAAAAAGCAAATATGTTTTTTGGCTGAGGTGGGGATTGTGGGATTATGGGAGGATAAAATGCTTAATCCGCTGGCATTGTTTTAGATTTTGTTGCCGTGTCAAAGAAGAGCCTAAGACAAAAGTGAGATGAAATGGTATATGGGCTCATTATCTAGGGAAGCCTGAGGCAGGAGATGTGGTCATGCAGCTTGTAAAATAGGATTTCAACCTACAATAAATCCCACAAAGTGATTCCTAAGTCTGACTGCTTCTTCTGCATGAAAACAAATTGCCTTGGCAACTCCAACTTTGGCCTCCGACTTCAAACCAAGCATCTCCCTCAAGGCCCTCTTTGAAGCCAGCCGGGGACCCCTCAGCCCTGCGTGGGGGTGGCTGATGTTACCTGTAGTTATAGAGCCCGTGATGGGCTCTGAGCTGACCGTGCCGTGCACAGCCACCAGTGACACCTGGTACTCAGTGGCTGGCTGCAGCCCCATCAGGCTGGCGTGTCTCCTGGTGCCATCTAGCATGAGCTGCTGTGCCTTCTCTTTGCCCCGTGGGTTGTAGTACAAGATGAGCTGATCAGCTGGTGGTGACGGATCGCTCCAGGTGATGTTCACGCTGGAGGACGTCAGGTGGGAAAAGTGCAGCTGCGTGATGGGCCGGACCCCTGCAAGCCAGAGAGGGAGAGATGCAAACCTGCTACTGTGAGGTGGCCATGACTGGGATTTTCCAGGGAATACGTGCCTATCCAAGGATCATATTGATCATGGGGTCAGACCTTGGTGGTGTCAGAGCACGACTATCTGCAGCATGATCACCTGCAGGTCCTGGCCTCCGGGTCATACTGAGTACTCAGACTACAGTACCCTGGCTCTGGTCCAGGAAATAGCCAATAGATGTAGAAAAACAGCAGTTCTGGGCTCTCCATTTATCTGAAACTGTGCTGAGATCAAGAGGCATAACTGGGAGGGAAAAAGCGGTGCTTTTCTCAGCTCTATTGACAAACAAGCTCCCTCCCTAGCCCTATATGATTAATGATGGTGCTTGTCTGTCTGGGCTTGTCAAGCAGAGAGGCTTGTGAGGCCCCTCAAAGCTTAGTTTCTCCTTGCAAACAGGCAAACAGGACACCTGGACCGCAGAGAACAGTGCGGGCTGGTGATCCCCTCCTCCCCTTCCTCTTCCTTATGGGAGCTACTAACAAAGCAGGTGTGTTGAATGCTGATGGCAAGGGCTATGGGAGCCTGCCAGGCTCCTAGGCTTTCCCACTTCTCAGACCCATGGACCTGCTCTTGCGTGGATGAATTGCCACCTTAGCACCACTCTCATCCCCTTCACCGTCTCAAGAGTTCCTGTGCTAGGGGTGTGGCCGCATGGCAGAGGTGCCTGCGTGGTAGACCATGCTGTGTTTGGACCCGGCTCAGTTTGTCTTTCTGTACCTGTGAATGCATCCACAGTGGACTCCAGGCTCTGCTGGCGTCCCCGCTCAGCAATGATTGAGATGGTGTACTCTGTCCCAGGCTCCAGGTCTGAAAGGGTGAGCTGTGACCTGTCCTGGGGCACCGTCACTTCGGAAGCCATCCCTGAGGCCGGGGTGAAGGTGACGCGGTAGTGGTCGATGGGCCCCTTGGCCTTGGTCCAGGCCAGGGAGATGGATGTCTCTGTGGAGGCTGTCACCAGGAGGTCCCGGGGGCTGTCGAGCTCTGTGAGGGAGGCACATAGGGGTTGGGTCGCAGGGTCTGGGGAGGCTGTGGAGGGATTTGGGTGGTGCAGACACACAGACCCAAGCGCAAGCCGATCTGAGTGGGTGTCAGATGCCCTGTGGGGAGAGTGATGAGGACAGCCAGTGCCTTGCTGCGAGGGAGTGATGCTCTGAGTGCAAAATGTGGCATGCTTGGGGTGAGGAAGAAGCATTTGCTCTGCCCGATATTGGCCCACGATTTGCCATAATGGGGAAAACTCACCGGTCCTGGCGTTCATGGTAGCTGGCACACTCTGCTGGCTGTCCATGACGGCCGATATCCCAATGCCGTACTCAGTTCCTGGCACCAGATCTGCCAGGAGGTGCAAGGGAGACAGAGAGAGGGCAGTGAGAGCAGTGCCTGGCTGTGCCATTGCTTGGCCATGAGCACCCTGGCCTCCCTGCTCCCCCTTTGTTAGCAAGCATGTTGCCATAGCTCCGTCTAATCATCTCTGAACAGTGGAAGAGATGCTCTGAAGAGCATCAGGCAGCGCTTTCAGAGATGGCTTGAATGCAACAGTTTCAGTGCCTGAGGGACCTAAGTGCTGGCTGCCAGACACTGTCCCTGCCACTGAGATGGGAAAGGGCTTTGGAGAAGGCTTTGGTGCTATGCGTGGTTGGTTGATCCTAGAAAAACATAGGAACTGCCATGAGCAGAAAGCACTCGAGTAGGAGCACACTTGCAAACACCTCTGTCACCTTGGCCGTGGGGCCATAACACTTTGGCATCCCTCTGCTCCGATTGCCACTGTCGCACCTTTGAGGTTGAGTTTGCAGGTGCACATTGCAGCAATTGCCGAGACCCTGCTAAGGTAGCAAAATTGCCAGTAGAAGAAGTAAGCTGTGTTCCCAGTGGTTGGCAAGCCTCCTTGCGAGTTGTGTCTTGGTTTGAGCAAGAAGAGAAGGCCCTTTTTCAAAAGCTCCGTGTATGCCTTTGGCCAGGGAAATTGGATTATTCTAACTCGGAAAAAAGCGCAATTTTTTTAAAGTTGTTGCTGAGATCTGCCGTAATTGCCTGCACTGAGACAGAAATTGTGTGTGTGAATGAGAGCGAGCTGAGATAGGAATGACGGAGTAACTATATTTGTTTCCAAAGTGATTCAACATCAAATATGGTCACAGGGTTGGTTTCTTGAAAAAAAATAAATTATGCGGAGTAAATGAAAGGCACATTAATAAAGGCACAGTCTTCCTGGGAGCTGAATGAAACATGTTCTTTGTGGTTGACATATTCTGCAATGCCTGTCTCAAGGGAGATGGAAATCTAGCTAATCTAGCTAATTTCCTGAGCACCTATTGCTGATCATTATTTTATCTTAGCGGAGCATCTCCTGGGTTTGTCTGTCACTTCTGTTTGGCTCCTGATGGCTTTATTTTCTCTCCTGCCTGCGCATTATTGATCTCTCCCATCGGGTTAGAAAAAGCTATAAAAACCCACGGGCAAAGCAAAGCTCGTCTCCACCGAGGCCGCCCTGCCGTACTGCAACGCAGCCCAGCGCGGCAGCCTCACCCTGCGACGGTCTCTTCCTCCCGCCCTGCACAGCGCCCAAAAATCACACGCGCCTCTTTGCCTGAGACTTTCTCTAGTTGCCTTGTGCTGGCAGGCTAACAGATTTTTTTTATTCCTGGTGCAGGAGAAGGGGAGGATGGTGGTCGGGCATGGGATCGCCTGCAGAAAGCCCTACCCCCAGCAGATCTGTCTCCAGCTCTGCCTTGACCCTCGAGAGGCACCATCTCCCTGTAAACCCAGCAGGGAATTTAAGGCTAGCTAAGAGCCAGGCTTGTATCTATGCAAGCAAACGAGTAGCGGAGGCTGCCAGCTTCCCACCAAAGGCCTCGGCAAAACAAGCACTAGAAATAAATCCCCCTCTGGGGCAGAGCATCCTCGCAAATGGAGTTAGAGGCACCGAGTTTCGCGCGCCTCTGGAGCACGCCTGGGACATGAGCGCGCGCTGGCTCCTGACACCTCGGCGGCGTCGACACGCGCCTTCCCCGGGAGGGGTGACGAGGGCGAAGGAAGCCTTGGTCTCCTGCTCCTTCCCTCTGGCTGAGGGCCGGGAGGAGGGCTTGGAGCAGGGACTCGGGTCCTGGGCACCTCGGCAGGTGCTTTTCTTTCCGTAGCTTTGAAACAGGCGGGTGGTTTCATGCACTTAGAAATACTGAGTTTTGTCCTTTGCGCCTACCCTCTAAGTAGTCAGAGTCTCCTGGAAAGGAGGAAAAGAGTCCGAGAGAAAGGATTGCTGCACCTGCTGCCGTCTCCCCTCCCCGGTACCCTTCTTGGGCCTCCCTTGGTCCCAGGCCCGGGGTGCAATGGGTTTTGGGTGCCCTCAGGGCACCAGGCTCAGAGGAGGAGTCGCACCGCCGCTGCTCTCCACCTCCGTGCCGGCGGGCTGCCGCGGAGCTGCTGAACAGCCGCTGGTGCCAGCGGCGGGAAAAGGGAGGCCTTCGCGTCAAATTTAAGTGATTGCTCTTTTAGCAGGGTGGTATTTCTCTGCTGTAATTAGAATTTTTTTGGTTTTGTTTTTTATTCGTTTATTATGCAGCACCCTGCGAGCGAGAAGCAATGCGCTTGGATGATGATGATGATGATGCTGGAAAACAAGCACTATATAAAAATCAGTCACGGCTACTGGCTTAAGCCTCCCTGTCTCTGGGGCTGAGGCATGTAATGGAAGAGCAACTAAATACCGAGGGGAATAGAGTCATTACAGAGAGCACTAAAGGACCGAGCTATCTACGAACATGTTGTTAACATGGTCCGGGGGGATTTTTCTTAACGCTGTCTGAGATTGGCAGCGGCAGGGAAGCGGCTGGAGCACGGCAGGTACTTCCAGCCCGCCGCAGCAAACATTGCACCTCTGCCATGGGGAGGGGGATTTGGCCCATTTGTAACACTTTTTCTCCTCTAGAGAGGCAGTAGATGGCCTGGAGGCACGCAGTCGTTTTTTTAAGGGCGTTGCTGAAACGGGTGTTTGTGACTTTCCCGGCCCGTGCTCAGAGCGGGCTGTATTTGCAAATCGCAGGTGGCATCCCTGTGCGACCCTGAGTAACGCAGCGCCTCGGGGACCCGCCAGAAAATGGGAGCCCTCGGTTCAAAGGGCTTTGCGCCTGATCTAGCAGGGATGTCCCGGGCACGCAGACAGGACCCGCCGGCGCGGCCGCGCTGGGGCTCCTACCACCCAAATCCGACCTGCGCCGGAGGAGGGAGCCTACCTGCGAGGGTGGCCCTGGTCGTCGGGCCGCTGTCGCGGGGCACCAGCACTTCGTGGTACTGCTCCCCGGCCAGGGTGCTGTAGACCACGCGGTAGCTGCGCACCTCGGCCTCGCTGTTGTCCCAGGCGAGCTCGAGGCTGGCCGCCGTCCGGGCGCCCACGCGCAGGTTCTTGGGGGCGTCGATCTCTGCGCGACACAAGGGACAGAGGCACCGGCTCAGCGCGGCCGCGGCCGAGCCCGGCTCCCGCGGCCAGGAGCCGCCAAGGGTTTCATCGGGGTCAATGTGACGCCGGCGCAGTCACAGCATCCCTCAGTGCGTTGCTCCTGGAGCTAACGGCGTGGTGGTTATAGAAGAAAAGCATTATTTTCTTCCTATTTTACAGCGAGGGAAACTGAGGCACTGCGTGTAAAGAGGTTAAAAAAGGGCTCTGTAGCAGCCAAGCATTGAACGGAGCTGGTGTGAATTTTGATGGGGTAGCTTGGAAGACCTTGAGCTTCTTTACGGTCTCATTTGCGTTCAGAGGTTGTTCAGGCTGACGCTGCGCTGTGTTTACCAGCGCTGCTAAGGCTGGGTACCAAATCTGCTCTGATTCGCACAACGCATCTCTCCTGCGAGCTGCGGGTCGCTGTAGGCATCACTACAAGACAGGGCCTGCCTGTTGTTGAGTGCTAGGAGGCAGGGGTAATTACTGTTTTTTTCCGGATCAGCTTTTTATGGGGGAATTTTTTATGTTGTCTTTTAGAAATAAAGCAAGGTAGGCCAACTCAGCAAATCAATTGCAGTGAAAGTCTCGTTATAAATATATATCTATATAGAGATATATACGTACACACACAATTCACGCACTACGGTTATTGTAATGGAAGCCTAGTATCCACCAGTAATATACATGACAGGTAATTTATATACCATAAAATAGCATTGAAATATGCTCTCTACCTCCTCCTTTATGGCATGGTAAATTAAACCTGGTAGCTATCTGCAGGCTTAACATTAATTAAAGTTTTACTGACCAGTTAGAGTATTCATATAAGATATAAAATAAGATAACCACATTTTTAACTGTGTTGCTTTCAGGCGCTTGGCTGCAGGTTTCTCAGGCAATGCATCTGCCTCACCTCTGGCAGGTACAGGAGCGACCAGCTTTTTAAAATAAGGCCTCTCGTGCCTAAAGTAGGTCCCTGATTTCTCTCAAAGCACTGTGCTTCTCGCAGTTTTGGTGCGCTTGAGAATTGCACGCTCATCTACAGGTGTTATTAAGGGCATAACTTCTGGCTT
This sequence comes from Struthio camelus, assembly GCF_040807025.1. Classification (NCBI taxonomy): domain Eukaryota; kingdom Metazoa; phylum Chordata; class Aves; order Struthioniformes; family Struthionidae; genus Struthio; species Struthio camelus. Next base: position 5,226,215 of record NC_090949.1, read on the forward strand.
CTGGTTTTTGAAGTCTGGCCACGGGCTCCAGCCTGGTTGAGGGGCTCAATGTTCTTTGAAGCTGGGGCCGGGGGGGACGAGGTCCCAGCCAGCAGCATGTCAAGCCCGTCCTCTTGCGGGAACCCGCAGGCAGCTCAGTGCTGCGGTAGGAGGTGGCCGAGGTGGGACTCACCCTGAGACTGACACCTCGATTTAGGTATTGGAGCCAGTCACCGAAATGCTGGCATCGGGAGTCACCTGCGATGCCCGGGGCAATGTGAGAGATCCCCATGGGGCACAGGACGTAGCTGGGACGGTGACACTAGAGGCTTAGCTTTAGGTAGCTGAACAGGAGTTCAGCAAGTAGTGAATGACGGACAGAGGACATCTCAGCTGATAAGGCGGCAGCTTTCTGTTTTAGGGTGAGCTGGTTCCCTCTCTCACTCCACGGACTTGCTTTGTAACGGGATCTGAGACACCTTACTTTGGACCTGCATCTTAACCTCGATGTCTTCCTTGTGCTACTACCTCCTTCTGTAATACCAGATGAAACCTCAGCTCGTTTGTGTTGGGGGAAAAAGGATCTCGCTGAAGCACAGACAGATCCGAGCACCTCTCGTTCTGGCGCAACCTTGATTCGGGTCCAGCTATGCAAACTCACGCCCTCGCTAAAGGCCAACCCATCTGCAGTTTGCAGCAGCGCGTGCCTCCGCCTCGCCGAGGTGCGCTCGCGCAGCGGCGAGCCCCCGCGGGGTGACGCTTGGCACGGCTCCAGGGATTGCTAGAGGTCCGGCCCGACTCACGCCCATAGATACTCTGCCTTGCGCTGCAGCGTTTACGCTCTGCGGAGCGGGGACGAGTTGTTAATCCTCGCAGACAGATTGCAATTAGAACAGACAAACAAACGCTGCGGATAGGAGGGCACCGGCTGGGGTTGAACCTTTTAAATGCTGCTAACCGCTTCTACGCTGCAGGCAAAAACATACAGGCGGCTACCGCACTGGTCTGCTGGGGAGGAAAAATCCTTAGCCCCAGCAGGATTTGTCCTGGAGTCGGGCAGAAGCGGAGCTCACGCACTGAGTCACCGTGCAGCGGACCTATTTCAAGGGATGTCACAAGACAGGGTCTCGTGGAGATCAGGGACGTTTGCTCAAGGGCAAAGCCGGGCAGCAGCAGGGAAGAGCTGCGTCGCCTTCCCCGCGCCTGCGTTTGGTCAGGCTCCAAGCGAGCCGGCCGAGGGGCTCCCCGCTCCCTTTCCAGGGGGACGAAGGGTAGATAGACTCCGGGTCTGAAAACCAGTGAATCGGTCCGTGGCCGGCTACCTGTAGTGAAGTGGGTGAGGGCAGCGTCGCTCTCGTTGGTGCCTCGCAGGCCGCTGACGGCCACCTCGTAGCGGGAGCCCGGGCGCAGGGCCTGCAGGGAGTACTGGCTCAGCGGGGGCTGCAGGCGGAAGGTGGTCTTCCCTCCCTCCCCGTTCACCAGCCCGTACTTCAGCAGGATGGCGTCCACCTTGGCGCGCGGTGGCGTCCACTCCACGAAGGCCACGGTGTCGGAGACGTCCCGCACCAGGATCTGGGTTGGACCGTCAATTACTGGAGGAGAGACATGCGGGCGGTGGTCAGCAAGGGGGACGTAGTGAGGGCAGCGGCTGGCCAGCCGGGCCTTGCCAAGCTGCCCACGGGGTTGGCTCCTGGTGGCCTTCCCAGGCCTTTAACCCAATCTCACAGCTCTTCTCTGAGCCCTCTCCACTTTAGCCACATCTCTCTTGAGCTGTGGACACCAGACCAGGACCCAGAAGCTCTCCCACCAATGCCTGCTACAGCTCTAGTGTAACTTATGCCCTTGTCTGGAGCTGTTCATTGGCAGCAAGTCCTCTCTGGCTTTTTCAGGCAGCATCTCCAGGATGAAACCTCTGCATCTGACTGTGGTCCACGTTCTTTGGTCCTAGATGAATGCCCACAGTTTGGGGTATGCTAAAATACACATAGTTTTCCCGTGCCCAGCTCTTCCAGCTATTCAAACTGGTCTTTACTGATGATCCCTTTCCACGTGACTTACTCTTTCCCTCACCTTTCTATCATTGGAAAAAGTTATCAGCAACCATTTTATGTCTTTTAAAAGGCACTGACAATGTGTTAAATACCGTGGGGCCGAGAACTGAGCCAATGATCCAGAAGTGCGGAACATCTCTAGAAATGTTCCTGCTCTGGTGCCAATTCTTGGTTTGTAGTTGAGCTGTGAGATCGGTGAGCTAACCAGCTCTTAATAACATGACAGTTTTTGAAGTGTTAGCTTAGGGCAGAGAGGAGAAAATGGCAACTGCTTTTGTGGCTCTTTAGAACGAGCTGGGAGTGGCAATACATTGGGTGTCAACCAAGCCTCTTCAGAAAAATCGATTTTAGGTAGAGTGCTCATGCTGAACATCTCCTGAGAGATGCTCTTTCTCTTGCTATCTTCTCTTCTTTCTCCTTGGCCTCAAACTCCCGTGAGACTATTATAATGTTTCAGCTTTCTTTTTCAGAGAAGTGGCGTCTTTTCTGCCTTGCATCCCCCAAAACTAAGCCTCTGAAAAATGTGGGTTCAAAGTCTTGGCAGGTGATGCCCTGAGTCCAACAGCATCTCAAGTTCTTAACTGTTTTAACGACAGAAAGGGGGCAAATGCCTGGCTATTGCTCAGGTACCCTATGAATTAACATGCACAGCCTGCTGGGCAGCCAGTTCTATGACTTACCAAGCATTTGCGGTCTATGATCTTCCACATTTTTCATTGTACAGTGGTTTCTTGCACTTGTGACAGTTTATATGATAGGCAAGCAAAAGCACACTGGTCTTGTAATTTGGGTTATTTTGAATGCAAATACAGCTCATATATTATATATATTAAAAATGTCTCTTCATAATAAAAATGTGCTGTATCCCAGGGTGGGAAGATCCTGGGGGGTGGGGGGCAATGCCTGGGTAGGTAAGAGGGAGGTTTGGGAAGTAAGCGTGGGGAAATTGGGAGCAGTAGATGTGAGATCTGGGAAAGAAACTGCAGTGGAAAAGTGAGGATTACTGGAAAGCAGCGTATCTGGGGGGCAAAGCAGTGGGGAGTAGGAGCCGGATGTCCAACACAGCTAGGGCCAGATCCCACTTGACTCTCCAATTCTCCAGTCACTGAGATGGTGCTGGAGAGCATCGAGGGCTACTAACAAGTTGTTGGCAAGTTGTGCGGCATGAAACCGTTCCATCCCTGCCCGAGCCCATCACCCAGCACAAGGTGCTGAGAGAAAACAACTATGCTGGGGGCAGCCTATCCTATGGGAGACAGGATAGTGCCAGCTGCCTTCTGGAGTGAAGAGCTAGGATCCTGCCCGGCTAGCTGCACTCCTTTACAAAGGTAAAGCAGTGAGCTTGAGGTTCTAGCTTTTTTTTTTTTAGTTTCTTAAAAATTATTATTATTTTTCCTTCTTTTAGGAAAAGGGAAAGGCAGATTTTGCTTGACCAGGAGATGTCTCTGTTCAGCCACGCGGAGCTAAGCACAGAGGCAAAGCATTAGGACAGGACTGTGTCAAGGAAGCTAAAATCTGCAGCGAGCTGCCAAGAACTGCTGCCGGTGGCTAAACCCTCCCCTTCGCTCTGTCATGCTCTCCGCGGGCTCAGAGACGGCCCCTGCCTCTAGTAAGCCTCAAATTAGCAGCCCGAAGAGAACACCACCTCGTTATAACCTTCCAGGAGCTATTTAAATGCCGTTTCCGTTTGCAGCAGCTTGGATGGAGGTAGATGTCTGCCCGGCTGCCAAGTCAGACTGCAGCAGATTTGGCTTGGAGAGCCTCTTCTGCGTAGTGGCTATGCGCTGTGCCCATCACCAGGTTTCCTCCAGCAAGGAAAGGACCCAATTCGTTTGCACTTGCTGAATTTCATCTAGTCAATGGGGCGGACAAGTGTCCGGCCAAATAAATGGGTTAGGAGGGCACGTGATGCTGTTTCTGGCTCTGTGCCCCACTGCCTAATTAGACTGAATTGGTGGGAGTAGAGGGCATTTAGCAGCACAAAAGCAGGTGGGAATTTTATTCTCTCTGTTATTTGAGTAGGCAGTACCTTTACAGAGATGTTTCTTGCGGATGCCCAGCCTCTGAAATGTGCCTCGGCTGAGATTACAGGTGGAAAAGGAATTTCTCTGGAGATACAATAATAGGTGACCAGCACCTTCACTCACAACCCCATTCACCTCGGCACGCTTTCTTCTGTGCCAGCGGTGATTGGGGCGGGAGCGTGACCAAATACTACATGAAAAAGCCATTGCTGCGATGCGCCTTGGGCGTTCGGGCCATTTGGCTAAGCCCCCCAAATTCGGGCTGTTTGACTGAAGGAAACCACCTTTCGGCATTTGGCGCTCGGAGTGCCTGGCGCCGGCAGGTCTAGTGGCCCCAGCCCGTCTCGCTAGCAGGTTTTGTGCTTGGAGGCGAGTTCGATGTAGGAGGGCTGTGACTGCTGGGATTATGACGTGCTTGGGGGGAGCGTGCTGGCTCGCCTGGCCGTGGCGGGGGGCAGAGGACGCACCGCAGGGACTATTTGCGTCCATCTAGTAAACGTAGTATTGGCAATTCCTGCTGGTAGAGAGGGCACCTGGGGAGGTGATCGAAAGACTCGTTTCAAGCCTCCACAGAACCCCAAACCGGTGTCTTTCCAGGGATTAAAAAATATCTCTGCTTGAGGCGAGCTTCACTAGTTTTACCCGTGCTGGAGTCAGGCCGGACGCAGGGGTTGCTCTCGCAACCGGGGGACGTAACCAGGCTCTTATACGCGGGGGGACGGGGACACTCACGGGTGGAGACGCTGTCGGACGCGGGAGGGCTCCTGGCTTGCTCCTTGAGGGCCACCACGGTGACCGTGTACTCCTCGCCCGGCTTCAGGCCCGTCTGGTTGAAGGTGGTGACGGTGCTGGGGAGCTGCGCGATCACGCCGCCTTCGTTGTTCTGCCGGCGGGAGACGGGCGGGGGAGAAACGAGCGTCAGCAATTAGCAACGCCTAATGGAGGCGCGACAGCGGGACACGTTCTTGGGGCACCGCTGGCATGGACGTGCGGGGACCCGGCGGGGCTCGCCAGCGCCCTTCCTGCCACGTCTTGGTTTGCTGCGCAAGCTTTTGAGCCGGCCCCATGGCTCCCTTCCCCAGGCGCCGGCACGGCTCTGCGCCCCGAACCTGCCCCCACCAAAGGAGGAACGGGCTCCTCCGTCCCGACCCCGGCGCCCGGCACCTCCTGCCTCGGCTCGCGGCCTTGCGGGAATCTGGCACCCACGAAGTGCCGAGCACCCAGGAATCCTCCCCTGCCCCCCGTTTTTCCCCCCTGCCCGGTGTTTGGCCGTCTACGTGTACGCAGGCAGCTGGTTGCCACCAGAAGAGACAAGGTAATAAAATCAGAGCCTGGGCTAGACTCCCTTTGCCGCTGCAGCTGCTGTTCTGGTGCCAGGAGCCTTCTGCGCTTTGTACATCGGGCTGAAACTGTAAGGTCTTTATTTTGGCATACACTGCTTTTAAGTATCTTTATTAAATTCATTGTACTTCATGTTTTTGCTGTGAAAAAACATAAAGTCTTTAAGCAATTGCAAATGTCACCTTTCCTGCCAATGTTTGGACAACGGATCTGTTCTCTCTGCTGTCTCTGCTAATAATATACTCAACAAATCTTTGCACATAGCTTTCAATTCATATTCATCTCTGTTCTCATTAAACAGGGAATCTTCCATTTTGCCCCTAAAATGCCATTTTACCTTCCCTCATTTTCTTTCCTAAATCTTTCACTGCTTCATCTTTTTACCCTAAGCTCTTTGCGTTGGTTTTTTTGGTTTTTTTTTTTTGGGGGGGGGGGGCGGTCTCCCTTTCCCTACTTGGCCCACAAGCAAACACAGCCATCCCTGCCGGACGGGGCTCTCGGGGCGGGTGAGCGGCGTGGGAGCGCAGCAGCGGGGTTTCCCTGCAGCCGGGTGGTGCGCGAGCCCTCCGGGAGCCGGCAGGGACCGCGGGATAACTAGCCTCTCGGCCAATTTTCGGAAAGGTACAGCGCTCTCGCTTTTGCAAGCCCGCGGCTTAGATGGCAGTTGCGATGTTAATGTTAAAAACCGGCATGCACTTGTGTTTTCTTTTTTTTTTCCAGCTGCCCGTTCCTGGACCAGCGTTTGCTTTTCTTTGGGGTGCGGCGATGAAAAGAGGCAGGGCAGGCTTAGCGGCCGCTGGCGCGAGCGGTGCTTCCAAGGAGGAAGAGAGCACCCTCTGCCTTATTTTAGGAGGAAGGGCGGCGCGCTGCAGGGCGCTTTCAGCAGCGGGTGGGCCTCGCAGCGTAGGAACGAACGTGCACTTTACCGATGGCTACCCACAGACTTCAAAGCCCCGTCCCTTCGCTCCTCCTGAAATCCTGCAGCCCCGGGGACAGCTATCCTTCTGCACTTTATTTCCCCACTTAAATCCTGAAATGCTTCTGTTGGTTTGAGAGTTTTGAGAGGACCTTTGCCCGTCATTTAAAGTTCGGGCAAATTTGTCCAGAAAAAATTGATTTGAGACCGTGCAGGTAGGCTGAAACATTGAAGACCACAGACGGGAAAGCTTTTAGGAAGCCAAACGGGTGGGGAGAAAGCGCCTGTGCTTTTATTTTGCTTTTCTCACGGGGGCCTGGTCCCTGGGGCCCTGACGGTCGGGTCCGTCCAGCCGCCTGAGGGTGGAGATCGGCTTGTACAAAGAAACAGCCTGGGAGAGAAGCTCACTTCCACCACGGCGATACCTTAAAATGTCTATGTAACCGCTTGGCTGCTTCATGGGCACCCTACCAAGGTTAATTCATGAGTGTCGGTGAAACGTTTCAACGATATGCTAGTTTTTGCAACTAGACCGGAAGCGCTGGTGACCCTTCCGTTACCTGGGCTTATTGTTTAGTATTTCATCCTGACGGCGGATGAAAACTACCTCTGGGTTTCGAACGGCAATGCGTGAACTTCGACGCTGGAGAAAATTTTCTATGTAGGTCTAAAATTGTAGTGAGATCCTTCCAGCCTTTTTGGAAAGCAGAGTGAGGAATGAGCTATTTAAAGCAATTGGGCCCTTGCTTTGTAGGGTTTCTAATTGTACTTTTAGAGTTAAGAGCTTTTAAAACTTTAGGGCCAAGTTCTGCCGTTCTCTGCTGCCCAGCGCTGCCTTTTACTCCAGTGAGAATATTGCACAAGTGCAAATGGCATAATTGAGCCCTTAATCAGCGTTTCTTTTACTGCTGGGGATTGAATGCGCTTGTAAAGAGGCTCCATATACAATTGGAGCTATACTTATGGATAAATGGTGTAGAAATTATGAATATAGATGAAATACTTGATGTACAATTTTTGTTATCGTGCATAGAAAATACGCGATATTTAGGGCAACGTTTTCGTCCTTTCATCTTTTCTGGCACAAATTCTACCTGTTCATCACTGCGATTAAAATTCTGTGGCAGGAATTATCTGTGCATGTGACTGTAGGTTGCTGAAGGTTGTTGTCTGAGAGCTAACGGTTGTTCAGTGAAATCCAGGCTTCCTACAGTAGCTGGCTGTGCAGAAAGAAGAGGTGGGGGAGCGAGGGAGGAGGAGGAGGAGGAGGAGGAGGAGGAGGAAGGGACATGCCTTTGGGGTGGCCCGCGTCAAAGCTAGCGGCGGAGCAGCGCTGCCGGCGGCGATGGTGGCCAGCGATGCCGGCGTTACCTTGGGGATGAAGCTGATCTCCCAGCCGTCGAAAGGGAAGGAGAAGGGCTCCCACTGCACCTCGGCAGTCGTCTCGGTGATGGTCTTGAACTTCAGCCCTTGCGGCGTGGCGAGGTCTGGAAGGGAGCGCCGGCAGGGTGAGCGGCGAGGCCGTGGCGGGCGGCCCCCCGGCCCCCACCCCGCTCCCGGCCCGGCGGCCCTGCGATTCCCCGCTGGGATGAATCTTTGGGTTTGCTTTTCCGGACCCTATCGCGCCGGGAAGAGCACCGCAGCAACGCGCGCCGTAGCGCCCAACCGTCCCACGCGAACAGAGCGGACGGACGGGTTTGCGAGCAGGGTGTCCGGATGTCCTCCTTGCCCTCCCTTTCCTCTCTATCTACGTCTCGGAGGGGGCTTCCCGGAGGTCACCGTTACAGCTCGGTGTCGCCATCTTCCCCTAGGCACCGTGGCCCAGCGGGGACTACCCGTCTCCTGCTGCGGGGCGACACCCCGTCCCGCGGCGCGCTCCCCAGCGGCACGGGCACTCGCCCCGGGGAACCCACGAGCAACGGGGCAGACGACCCGCGGCGTGCCCCCACCGCGTGAGCGCCACGTTATTCTGGGCCACCTGCCGGGGCCTCCAGTGGGCCGCGGCGAGTTTCTCGCCTTTGCCGTCTTGTCGCCCCAAAACTGAGACTCTCTGAAGAGCGGGGCGCCGCGTTTCCCCTCTTCCTACCTACTCCGGGAAGGGGGCAACGGGCGGCAACGCCTCGGCGGGGAGCGGGGCGCCCCCCACCCCGGGGTTATCCGGCCGCCCCGCGGCCGTACTTACGGGTGGTCACCTTGGCGGTGACGGGGGCGCTGAAGACGTTGCCGACGACGGCGTAGAGGCTGAGGTTGTACGTCGAGCCCGGCTCCAGCGCCCGGACGGTGAGGGCGCTCCGGTCGCCGGGCACCCGCTGCTGGAGCTGGCCGGCCCCCGGCCCCGCCGGCTGGTAGGAGACGACGAACTCGGCCGCCGCCGCCGGGCCGTCCCACGCCAGCTCCACGCTGTCCTCGCCCACGCCGGCCACCCGCAGGTTTTCCGGAGGCGCCACTGGCGGGGAAGGCCGGAGGTGAGGCCAAAGCGACGCCCGCCGGCGGCGGGCAAGGTCCTGGAGGACCACCACCGCTGCCGCCCGGGCCGCCGCGCGCCGCCGCCCCTACCTGCCGAGCAGTCCGGCCCCGCGTAGCCGTCCTCGCAGGCGCACCGGCCCTCGCGGCAGGCGCCGCGGCCGCTGCAGGCGTTGGGGCAGCGCCGCTGGCCGCAGTCCTCGCCGGCGTAGCCGTCCTCGCACAGGCAGGCGCCGTCCACGCAGAGGCCCCGGGCGCTGCAGTCGGCGGGGCAGCGGCGCTCGGAGCAGTCGGCGCCGCCGTAGTCGCCGTCGCAGACGCACTGGCCCTCGACGCAGGCGCCCCGCCGCGAGCAGCCCAGCGGGCAGCGCGGCTCCGAGCAGTTGCTGCCCGCCCAGCCCTCGTCGCAGACGCAGCCGCAGGCCGCCAGGCTGAAGTTGCCGTGCCCGCTGCAGGGCGGCAGGAAATCCAGCTGCCCTGGGACAAGGCAGAGCCGCGCGTCAGAGCCCGCCGCCCCCACCCCGGCGAGGTGCAAGAACCGCTCCCCCCCCCCAAAAAAAAAAAAACCCAAAAAACCCGCCGCGGCATAGCCGGGTGAGCGGAGGGCGGCCCGGCGCCTCCCTGCTTCGCCCCCTCAGACGGCCGCCGCCGCCGCCGTTGCAGCTCAAAGGCGTACGCCACCCGCACTAATCCTCCCGCTAATTTTTCACTGCCTTTCCTCGCCTTACGCTTCAAGCGCCAAAGCCGTGGCTCCGGCTTGGCACGCTCTGCTGGAGCTTGGGGTGCCCTCCAGGCTCCCCGAGGGCGCCCGGCCTGGAAACGGGCCGCGCCGGGCCGCCGCCGGCCCGCTTGGCCTACGTGGCGGGATGCTTCCCCCACCGGCTGCGAATAGCGCGAAGGGGGACGAGGTTTTCTTCAGGTCGCAGCCTCTAGTTGAGCTATCGAAAGCTTAACGGATGCTCGTGGGCTTCCCTGGGGAAACGCTTGGGGCGGCGGGGAAGGGATCCTGGTCTTGTTTGCGGTGCGGCCGATTTGCCAGCGCCTTCAGGAAAACGGAGGGAGTTACTCCAGGTTTGCTCCAGCGTGCATCTGCGCTTGGCGTGGAGGCTCCGCGGAGGGAGAAATGGTTAATGGGCCCGTCTACACGCGTTGCAAGTAACCCGGATAGGCCTATCAGAGTTTCAGACGAACTCCTTTAAAACACCTTTTCCCCACTGCGTTTCCTACGTGATTTTAACCCCTGCTTTACAGTGCACCAGCGGCACGCTCGGGGGTTTTCCGTTTTTCCTTCTACTTAGCGCAGCTGGTGGCTACGTCAGGCGGAGAGACAAGGGCCGAGTTCGTTGCCGGGCCTGGGCTGACCTCCGCCGGCTGCGTACGAGGGGTCACTCCGAACCGCCCGGGCGCGTGCGCGGGGGTTCCCGTTTTCTCCCTCCCCGACCCTTGCTCTCGCTCTCCCACCCCCTCGCGCTGCTGAGTCACTCTGCTTTTATTTTAACGTGTCCTTAACAGAGGAGTCGGTCTGCGTGCCGCTGGAAAATCACGCTCGTACCTGCAAAACTTAAAGAAAGGCAGCGGGCCCTGGGGAGGAAAGGCTTGTTTTTGGTTTTTCCTTCACCCTGTTGTCGTTTTGCGCCTGAAGAGCAGTTTCCCTGCTGGGCAATGGGCCTTGCACGCCTGGCTTTGCTCGGCTGCTCCTTCCTGCGAGGAGCCCGCAGCCGTTTCGTTAGAGCATCCGCTCCTGCCGAGAGCCGGCAGGGGCTGAGTTGACCGAGGGGGCAAGCAGATACTCTGCGCGGAGCATCGCTCTTAGGGAGCTCTCTGAGAGGTACGGCAAATCATCTGTGTGCTAGCTCCCACGCTATTGAAATTCAGTCTGTAAACCAAACCTTTCATAACCCATCTCATTATAACAACACGCTATTTCCCTGGCTCTGAAGAACTGCCTTGTAGAAAAGAGGAACTGAACTGTGTCTTTTGAAAGAGTAACCCTAATGGAAGACTCACAGAAAGCTTCATAAAGCTTACATATTATTATTCAGTTGAAGTATCCTGTTGATAGTTTTGTGTCTGCATTATAGGTTTTGTTTATGTCTTTCACAGTAACAGAAGTTATTCCCTGTATTTTTTTTTTTGACTCTCATTTTCATATCTATTCACTCTTCCTATGGAGAAGATGAAGAAGTTGTTTATTGCTGCCTCCCGCGGTGCTGCCTTCAGCTCAGGGACGCCTTAGGAAATCAGGAGATGTCTCTCTCCTCCCTGTCCTGTGAGAAGTTACGGACCTCTAATCAGGATTGCTAAGGAATGGAGGGCTGGGGAGGTCGCCCACTGCTCCCAGCCAGTGTGGGTGCTTGAGTTACCAGATCCCTCCCCTGGAGGCTTTCCTGCCTCCGAGGACCTAAGCTAGGCTTTTTCCTAATGAATTTAGGCCAAGAAGTAGAGTGGCCTGAGCAAAGGTGTGGCCACAGCAGCATGGGTGAACGGAGGTTTTCCCTCCATGGCTGCCGAGTGGCATCACCAGCTTGCGTTCATTCCTCCTTTCTTTTGCTCGAGCCCTTAGTCCCCAGCAAGATCTAACAGGATCACATTACTACCTGTGGCTGCATTTTCTTGGCAGCAATTGGAGTTGCATTGGTCCCGGAGCATGGAGACCTCCCTCTCCAGCATCTCAATCCTGCTCAGCAGATCCTGCATGGACGGGAAGGAGGTGGAGCACTTGCAGGCCTGCTTGGGGAAGTTTATCCTGTGGGTGAAGGTGACCTGGCTCTCGCTGTCTGAGGTCTGCTCTGCATACTCCGCCATCCTGTCGTCTTCCGAACTCACCTCCTCGGCTGAAGACTTGAGCATTGACGAGCAGCAGCTGTCCAGGGGGATGTTAATGTTGTAGATGTGGTGGAAGACCATGGGCTGCTCTTTGATGGGTGGGCTGCAGTTGGCAACGCTGCCCTCCTCATCCACCACTGGCCTCTTGGCTGCCTCTGTTGTCACTTCTAGCCGGCACTCAAAAGGCTTGAGGATGGTGCCTAGCAGTAGCAAGTTGAAGCTGATAAGCATGTTCCTCAGGACTGGGCTTTCACTGTCAGTCCCCATTTTTCTGGGTAAGGAAAGAGCCTTCTAAGCCAGCCTTGGTCAGCCAAGCTCTGGGAGAACCTGGGGACACAGAAGAGAAAGAACATGCGTGGTGTTAGCCTTGAAAGAGGGCGGCTGCAGTTGCGTTAGAGAGGGCAGCCCTTCTGGGCAAGGTGTCCAGAGAGACGTTCAGGGCAAACTTGACCCAAGCGTGGTCCAGCTGCCTTTGGTGTAAGGGAGGAGGCTAAATCAGCCCTGAGCAGAGCCTACAGCTGCCCAGGGAATCACAGAATCACAGAATCGTTTAGGTTGGAAGGGATCTAGTCCAACCTCCCTGCTCAAGCAGGGTCACCTAGGGCATATTGCCCAGGATCACATCCAGATGGGTTTTGAATATCTCCAGCGAAGGAGACTCCACTACCTCTCTGGGCAACCTGTTCCAGTGCTCAGTCACCCTCACAGTGAAGGGTGAACACGGAACAGCCGTGCCTTTCTGGGCACTGACATCCTGGCCCTTTGGATCTTAACTGTGCGGACTAGCTGCACGGGAGGTAAATCAGAAAACATCTTGCAGTGCATCAGGCCAGCTCAGCTCCCCCAGTCCTGGCTGTTGGAATAACTGTCTGGCCTCCCCAGCAACTACATTCGTCATCCCTGTGGGCACAGGGTGCTTTTCGTTTGCCGTTGGGCTTTAGACCCCACTGGTGTGGGGTCCAGCACCCGCGAGAGGTAGCTGCAAATGGAGGTCGCGTGCTCGCACGGGCCCTTGGTCTTAGCCTGCATCTTGCCAGGATTCAGCTCTCAAAAAGTGGAACAGGTGAGTTCTTACCCGTATTACTTTTTAAAAGGAAAATAGGTCATTTGGTAATAAGACAGCATCAAATACTTGTATTGTGAGCAGAAACACCCCTTGTGAGATCTGCTTTCAGCGCAATGGCAGTACAGTGCGTGAGGGTAAGACGGGTTAATGCACGGGTGATGATGACACATCCTCACGCTCTCCTTAGGTTATCTCCGACAGCATTTCTGTGCCCCAGAAACGGAGCGCTGGGTTGCTAAGCTTCCTTCAGTAGCTATAGGAACGGCAGCTTCAATGTTAAACACCATTAAATTATACCATGCAGTCTTAAGCTTGTTTAGGTTTACGCTCCGAGCAGACAAATCTCTCTTGCTAAAATGGTTTCACCCCCTACCTGCACTCTGGATTATGGGTTAAAGTTGTCTTGATTTGGAACAAAACAACTTTTCATTTCGTTATCGATTTGGAGCCTCCAGGTGGTAATCCAGGCTCCGAGGGCCACATTTATCTCCAGCCTAAAATCACTAGTGTCAGTACAGTTCCACTAGGGATGGATTTGGCCCCATTACTCTTGTTGGGACTATTGTGTGCTGACCAATAGTTAACGCCAACCTGCTCGCTATGAAGAATTGCCGCCTTATCTATCAGAGAGGATAAAGCTAATAGACAGGCGAGGCTGTGTCTGCGAGCTAGAGGACTTTCATTATTCCCAGCACAGCAGAGACAGAAAGAGATTGAACGGCTCGCCTGCCGCTTACTGGCACCCAATCAGTTTGCCTAGTATTTGCTTTGCATTGGAGAGTTAAGTTGTAGTTGAAGTGGGCTTGCTGAAGCACAGCTGCTCGGAGGCTAGGCGGGAGGTGCGGGGGGCTGGAGGGCCAGGTCTGCTGCCCTTGCTTTTAGCTGAGCCCCAACGCTACTTCAGGATAGGGGCAGCTAATTAGATGATTCCAGCTAATAGCTGGAAATTTATGATTAGATTTCCCACTGAATTTTATTAGGGGACGTAGATCATGGTGTTTGTGGCTCTCTACCTACACTAGATTTGTAAGACTCGGATTAACGAACGCTGGAGCGTGCTTTGCGGTTCTTTGTTAGCCAACACAACAGACATGCAAAGCACCCGTGTATTTTTAGCGCTGTCTTCTGCAAGAGCAACCAGAGTCAGTGGAATTATGGGCGATCATTTGGAGGTCAGTGCTTCCCAGTACTGCGGGCAATCAAGCAGAGTTTTACAGCATATCGTTTTCACCAGAGTGACTTAGGTGCCTTAGTACCCCTGGGAGAGGACCAGACCTAGGCAGACCCAGGCTGCACCTTTCTGCCTCCCCAACACTATCAAAGCAAAAGAAGCATTAGACGCACAACATATGATTAACAGGCTCTTTAAAGTACCAAGAAGAAGATGAGAGGAATCAAAGAACTGAAGCTCTGCTAACTGCGTCACCCAAAATTTTACCCGTACTTCTTGAAGCTGGTTTTTTTAGGTATGCATATCCAAAGACCGGATATGGTTGTTCCTGGATTATTCAGCCTTAATTCATGGAAGACTTTAAGAATGCTGCTTTTGGGCTACAAGAGGTCTCAGCCATCTATACATGCTGGAAGACTATAAAAAAATGCGTGGGACTACTTGGGTTAAGAAGGATGTAAAACCTTGACCCAGTCTCTGTCAGGGTGATCCGTAAGGATGGGGCCTTCCTTGAAGGGCTGGTATGTGTGTGGGTCCAAGAGGTGAAAATTGCCACATCTGCCGGTTACAACTGGCTCCTTCTTCTGGGACGTTTGGCTGCAGACTCTCAAGGAGAAGGAGTCTAACCCAGATCTGATCCGAGGGGCGTCCTGAGGCCTATCGCTGTAGCTTTTGCATGCTATAAATGGGAAATGGAGGCGCAAAGGAGCAGCAGGTCCATCATTTCCAACAAGCTGACCAAAGCTGAATCTCCCCGGCTGTACTTAGTGTAGGTCTTAACACCAGGTCTGCGCTAGGAAACGTTGACCATCGTCCTGCATCTTGCCAAGCCAGCCGAGGGCCCAGGAGGCAGCTTTTCCCTGCCCCAATCAGGGTGTCCGTGCTGCGGGTATCATACTCCCAAATGCGGGTTCTGCATTTGGGGGTGGAGAAGATACAGCGTGTTCCTCAGCTGTAGTTCACTTGCTGCTTCACCCTCTGAGCCGCTCTCGAGTTCTGACTTTGTTGGTACTTGCCAGGGCCATAATCTTGGGAAATTGCCCCCTACTACATCTAGTTACTCTCCCTGCACTGCACCTTCCCCCCGCTTCCCTGGGGAATGGCAGTGCATCCCCACTCCCCTTTTCCCTGCTTCCCTGGGGAATGGCAGTGCATCCCCACTCCTCCTTTCCCCGCTGCTAAACAAAAATATCTGTTTACTCGTTTCTCTCCTACCATACTATAGCACTCCAGAAAATATAACTATTCAGCCGCCTCTCAGCATTTACAGGGTTATTATCCTATATTATCGCAATGTTTCTGCTGCACTTTTCTTTCCGGCCCCATGCTTAGCGCCTGCTTCTTGTGAGCAGGCACCTGGAGCTCTTTTTGGTGGGCTCTCTTTTTTTCTTCATGTTTTGAGGAAAAACCAGAAAAATAGAAATACTTCCAAAGTCAGGTAGCCTCCTCTTTCCCCTCAGCAGCTCTGCTTGTGTTCACAGAGGAAAGAAAGCAGGAGGATGTCCTAAGAGGGCAATGGAAGGCAGTGCTGGAGGGGGGATTCACTCTCCTTAGGTGACCCTATGGGGCTAACTGGCCTCAGCTGGGGGCAACTAAGCACTGATGTGCACTAAATGCTAATATAAAGCCAAGTGCCTTGCATTGCTTTAGTGGCACACAGGAAAGGAGCTTGGTTTGCTCATTGCTGTCTCAAGCTTGTCGTCTGTGGGATCTTGTTGAAAGCAGAGGGGGAAGGAAGGAAAAAGCAGGAGGAGGAGGAAGGTGCCTGGTGGGAGCATGTAGGGAAAGTGCTGCAGTGGGAAGGTAACTCAGCCCCTCTCCTGTTCCCAGCACTCCTGGTGCCAGGTAAGACTACATAATTGCCTAATCCCTCCCAGGGGAGGGACACCCCAGCCCCACAGTGTCTGTCTGCAGGGATCTACCCCCTCTGCTAGCCCCTGGGGCTCCTGACAGTGCCTTGCAGAGCAAATCAGTGCTGCTGACTCCATACCTGTGCTGCAAGCATGGCTTGTGGGGGGGAGGGGCTGCATTTGGAGATCTTCCCCCCAAAAGCCTCATCTGCCTTTTGGGGTCTCCAACAGCTCTCCTGTGGCCCCACTGGACCTGAGAAGAAACTTTTTGTCCCTGTGTCTCCCCCTGCACAGCTGCTAGCTGTTACCTTGGGACTAATTAGCTCTCACTGCCTTTGATTGACTGGCATCCGTTAGAGGCTAACTATGGCTCTTTGGCCTCTCTCGCTGCCTTTTTGTGTTAGGAGGGGGAAGTGATTGTGGCTCTGAGCCAGCTGTGCAGAGCCAGGCTGGAGCTTCAAAGCAAGCCTCTTTGCAGGATTACAGCAGCAGCTTATACATGTGGAAATCAAATCCACCCCCCTCCCTGCTCTTCTCTTTGGAGCAAAACTCAGCCTGGCTCTGCAGAAGCACGAGAGCCTGTTTATAAGCACAGATGGGGCTTCACAGCCAAGGAAATGAGGGAGAAGGAATCCAGGTAGATAAAAGGCAGATCTAGAAAGGGAAAGAGCAGCAGTAACAGGGATGGGAGATAGGTAGGTAGATAAAGCAGAGAGAGCAGATGTGCAACGGTGCCTTCTTGCTAACGGCAGTAAGTGGGTTGGGTAGTTAACTGTCTAACTGATGGGGGGGTGAAGAAGACATTAATCTGATGGTGGAAGTCACCAGGCCCATCGATCTGAATCTCATTACCAATATATCCATCACAGTAGCCACCAGCAGACCACAGGATGCCAAGTGAGACTCACGCTGGCCCCACTCAGGGGGTCAGGGCGCTCAGTGCCCTGGAGGAGGAGAGCAGCCCGGGGGCTGCCGCGGTCTGTGCCGAGGTGCCAGCTGGGACTGGGCGCCGGAGCTCCCCGGCCGGCTCGGCTGCATCCTGCTGCAGAGAGGCTGGTACCAGCTGGTTGCTATCGAAGAGATGAGTTTCAGAGGAAATGTCATTGCCAGACACTTCTTTGATTATTATTAAAATCAGGATTATGGAAGGAAGAGAGGGGGAAAAGCAAGTCTTCCTCTGTGGATTCAGGTGCTCTGTCTGGCTTAATGATCCCAGCAATTGCCAAGGGCTGGGTGTAAGGTGATGGCATGGGCCTCGTTGTGGCAGGAAAGAGGTTTCCGTCAGAAATTCGTAGCTCCCTCTCCTTTCCCCAGCGGCCTCTGTGAAGCTTGCTGCAGTTCAGGAAAAGCCCAGGGGAAAGGAAATTCTGTGCAGAAAAGTGTCTGCAGCCCAGTTTAATTCCTCCGCTGAAAATCTAATAAAGGCGCAAGAGGCACTAAAAGGTTGAGGGTGCTGCCCACTCCTGGCTGCCCTTCCCTCCGTCCTTCCTCCTGCTCCCAGCACCTCGCCCCAAATCCGGGCTGAGCCTTGCTGGGCTCAACAGGCTCAGCCTCGTCGGGAACTGAAGAAAGCTCATCCGGGCCAGCTCTGGGAGTTTAATTGTGAGGCTCGTTGGAAGACGATGCAGAAACCGATGAACCGAAAGGCGAACCGCGGCGTGCTGGCCACTGTAGCTGGAGCGCCTGGATGCTGCTCGCTGGGCAGGAGCGAGTCCAGTTCTGGGGGAGGAAAAAAACCCCGCCTGGCTTGCAGCATGGGCCTGAGCAACCCAGGGATGCAGCCTAGCTTCCTATAATCTGCGGTGGAGGGTTTGGGCCGTAAACCCCTATTAATCCCTGACTTCTTTGCAGCGACTGTGGCTGGGTGAGGTGGAGGCTTGGGCTGACAGCTCCGAAACCGGCCGGGTTTTTGGACGCCTTACTGCGGTCGGTCGCCTTCGTTCCTGCGTGGGCCGAAGCTCTTCGTCTTGCACTCCCAGTGTGAATGGTTTGCTTTTCCCCGAGGGACTTGATCACGGTGAGTTTAGCAGCTCTGCTTCCCCATCCCTCTGGGAAGGATGGACTGTGAGCCGGCCGGCCTGTTCCCTCCTGCAGTGGGAGCGCTGTGATTTCCCACTGGGGGAACAAGGAAAAAAAGACACCCCCCCTCCCCCCCCCGCCCAAAACCTGAATTCGCCTGCTGGCAAAGCCCAGGCTCTAGGCTGCTGCATCATTATTTTTAATTTTATTCCCCTAGCTGCGTGTGGATGCTAGGTAGGAACTGCACTCGGAGAAAACCTGCCCTCTTTGCAAAGTGCAGCTTTCTGTTTGCTTGGGGAAACATTGCTGCTTTTTATTTATTTATTTTTTTCTTGCTTTGCTTTGTTTTTCCTGTGGTCCCCTAGAAACATGGATCTTGGAATTAAAGTTTGGCAGGAGCTGAACTGGCAGATCCAAGACGCTTCATCTCTGGGGAATCTGTGAAATAATCAATCTGCTGCACTTAATTTGCAAAGTACTCAATAAAAAGACATGCGATACAAAACCAAGAAAAAATATTAGAGCACTTTTGCCAAACATGACATAGCAAAGCTCCCCCTCTCCTTGACGGCCTCTCTGTCCTGGATTTGTCTTATGGGCCAGTGAAGGAAGAAATAGAAAAGCCCTGGTAAATCATGCAGTACATCCACCTTAATTACATATTTTCTGCTATTTTTACTTTTTGCTTACGGGTGGTATTTGTGAGCGATTCGGTGCCGGGAGGGAGCGCGAGGAGGAAACCTGTGCTGAGCGATGCCGAAAGCAGCTGTGCTGGGAGACGCAGTCGCTCCACGACACCAGCAGCAGCTTTTTGTGCTCCTGCAAACTCTTCTTGTTTTTCGTTGCCTACAAATACGATCCTGCCAAACGTAAAACTGCCCGTGGCAGGAGCCAGCGCAGGGGAGCCGGTGATGTTCCTGGCTCCCCGTCCCCAAAATGCAGTTTTTGGTAGGGCGTTTTGCTGGAGGAAACTGGGCATTGGGACCATCCGACGCCTGGGCTAAGCCATGAGCAAGAAGCCCCAGTTTCAGCTGGGACTAGCACAGAGGAGATTGAGGGCGATCTCGTTTGTGCGCTCAGAAATATTAATCTGAGGCCATTAAAACACGTAAAGGTGGAACTGTGTGTGGATGCAGCAGTTCTGGCAAATTGCTTTAGCTTAGAAACAAAAAACAAAGCTGCCTCAAAATATGCTTGAAAAACTAAAACACCTGTGTTTTTCCAGTCAGATATGATGTTTTAAAATACTTGAAAAGCAGGTAAAAATGTGAAAGCTAAGTGAATGTTTAGTTTCTGGCAAAAGCCATCTTACCCAGAATTGGTGTGTGTACATGAGCACACACACACATGTACATATTATATGTGTGTGTATATACAATGTGGTGTGTTTGTATATATTGCTCTCTGTTTTCTGAACTTAGGTATACATTGCTTTCTCTTTTCCTGCACATAACCCGAATGTTTGCTTCAGGTAAACCGCAACCCCAATGTCTCTTCTTTTTATTAATTTTCTGTTTCTTTTCGGTGCGGATGGCAAACTGGAAAACCAAGTGGATTTGGAGCTGGAACCAGGACTTGTCCTTAATGCCGAGCAACAAACTAGTGAGGAGCAGAGCTTGCGGGATGCGGCAGCAGCAGACGGGTGTTGGCTCAGGCCGCCTGGCTAGCAGCGGATGAAATTCGGCTCCATGGCATGCCCCATGGACGATAGGGTCCCAGACGATAGGATCCTGGACGACAGAGTCCCGGACAGTAGGATGTGAGGCTCAGGATGGAGGAGGCCACCACCGCTGGTCTTTTGTTTCTAAACTCAGATGCTCAAGGCAGCTGAGGCATGGAAGTGCATGCACGAGAGGAGGGATGAAGAGAAAAAAAACATGAGGAAGAGAAAACACGAGGAATTGCTTTTCCCAGACAGCCTAGGTAGGATGCATGTGTTTCCGTGGGTGGAAAATGGGCTCCCCTTTGACAGGCTGTAAGGGGTGTGCAATGACACGGGCACCCCCGCACATTTAGGCGAGCATTCGTAGGTGATATGTAGATCTAGTAAGTGAAATAACATCTCTTTTTTTTAAAAAAAGACTGAGTGGTATGCATTACTAAAAGTAGTTTAGCCGTTTAAGGTACGCTGCGTGAGGCTGCGGCGTGCTACGTGAGTGGCTGTAACGCCGTCTTCTGTCTGCCAGGTGGTCCCAAGTAAAGTGGCTCCTCTTGGCCAAGCGCGGGAACCTTGCCGCCGCCAATTATTAGCAGAAATAATTGGGTCAGTGCTGCGCCTTCGGCCTCGGGAGGCAGATTTGCCCCAGCTCGGCCCTCCTGGGCAGAGCTGCTGCTGCGGTCTGGTCCGCCGGCGTGCCTCCCTCCGCTGGCTTGGCCGGGGGAAGAGCCCCGTCTCCGTTATTCCCAGCCTTAAGGCTGCAGCCAGGCTCCGGTGCCTGAGCTCGGGCTGCCGGTGGCTGGGTGTCGTGGCGGGGGCACCCATGCCGGAGAGACCAGACAGTCATTTGGCACCCACCACCAAGCAGCCCTTGGAGTTAATGGTTTTAGTCCTCCTGACTGATTTCATGTTTAAGGATGAAATACTTTGATGCCTTTTGTGATACTCTCTAACAAAGTATGGAGAAAGAAATCCATAGTTCCTCGGATTGACTGTAAATTCTGCAGGCTTAATAATTCATGGATGCCTTTGTGGTTGCAGCCTACATTATAATCTTTCTTTCGTTATATATTCTTGTATTGAATCGTCCTGGCATGTATCAATAGCCTCTCTAAGCTCCCGCAGGAAAGAAGCCAGTGGTTTGATACAAAGGTGCGGGATGATATCACAGCATTTACACCTTAACAGGAGAAGAGCGAATCCTGCACGTTTGACTTCAAAACTTCTTGCGAAGATATCCAGACGGGATCGTGGGATCGCTGCCTAGCGCTTCTTCCCAGGTACGTGTTTGAGGTCTCCCCTCCTTCCTCAGTGATATTGCGTTTTATTTATTTGCAAGGTTGCTGGGTCTGATCTGAATCCATCCTGGCGTTTTGCTAGCTCAGTACTGAATGAGGCGTTGCTTTGAATGTCTTCATCTATGTACGTTTGCAGGCAGCATCGCTTATGTTAGTCCGCTCCCCCTTTACAGCGACTGCACCCAGCTGTGCATCACAAACAGCCTGAGCTGTTTTCCCAGCAAAACTTGCTTGGGAAAGTTTAACGTAGCCTGGCCCGCAAAGGTGGACACCTAATCTAGCGACTAAAGCAGCTAGCAGTGTGCCTGGCCATACGTTTCTGAAATACCAGATTCCTTGTAGCTGTTACTTGGTGACATGTGCTGTGTGGGACAGACCCATAGGTGCTCTCATCTGTCCAGGTGTGCCTCAAAAGTGAGGTTTTTTCCCCCTGGAGAAAGCGGCTCCCTTCTGGGTCTGTGTGCAAGTACCCTGGTCCCTCACAGATCCCGATGGCAAAGCCTTGCTTCCTAGGCGAACCCCGGTGCTGCCGGCCCTGCGGAGCCAGGGGCAGCGCAGCTTGGCTTTCGGGCAGCGTATCTATTCACAGGCGTTTAGAAGTAAACCTCCCCAGCTCTCGCTAGGTCTAGGCGCTGCCGGAGGGTTTGTTTTGTCCGCGTGCATTAAGAAGTCTTATCGAGCCAGGTTTCCCGGAAACTCGGTGCCGCTCGGGTTAGGAAGCTCATTGCGGCGCCTCGAGTAGCAGCCTTAATGCCCTGGTGTAAACCAGGGAGGGAACGTGGAGCCTTTCTGCCCCAGCCAGCCAATTTCGGGGTACCGGCGAGAAATGCGCGCTCTGAGCGGCAGTGGGTTTTGCAGAGCTGCCCTGCTGCCCGCCCCCGAAATCTCCAGGGTAGCTCTGACGCCCATGGAAGCACGGCAAGGTCACCCAACGGCTCTGAGATGCCACCGTCAGTGTCAAAAGCCCTAAGCAGCGTCTCTTAACCCGTGAACCATCAGCTCCCGGCCCCTGCGGGCGTCGCGGCCCGAAGGGTTCGACGGCTCGATCCGGGGCAGCGCGTCCCATGCCCCCGGGTCGGAGCGTAGCCGAGTCGGCAATAGGCTGACGGCGTCGAGGAAGAATTAACGGCAATTACGTTGAGTCACAGGGTTAAACACCCTCTAAATCCTCTTTAATTGCATGGTAGTACTTAATTACACGGCAACTAAAATGTAAGCATAAAAATAAATATGATTTTCTTTTTATCTTCGGTCGGGGCACCGTGCTTGCAGTAATTAATTGGGGCGGGTAAGGTCCGGCGCTGTTAAAAGCAACCGCTGAACCCTTCCTTGCCTCCCCGCGGCAGCATCTCAGCCACGTGTGCAATTGAGATGCATATGTCTATATAATTTTTTTTTTCTTTTCCCTTTTCTCTCATTATTCAGCTCGGGTGACGGCGGCAAGGCCTCGTGCGCCTGTACCTACCGCTTGGCTGTCATGTTTCATCTGCGTCTCGGGTCCCCTCGGGGCTCTCCCCGCCGCTCGGGCCGTGCTCCCGGCGGGCCCGAACCCCTCTGCTTGGGATTCTCCCTCCCAGCCGCTGGCAAGAGGCGGCCGCCTTCATCTAAAGATGGGAAAGTGCAACGAAGTGCAGAATTATGCTGCAGGTACGGGGAAACGGGAGAGTGCAAGAGGAGATGAGAAAGGCCGGGTGTATTTTGGGCTGAACGTTGTCAGACCACGGAGGTATATCCGGTGCCTGCTGCTACCTCTCTCCTTTGTGGGACCTCTGCCTAATTTATAATCGCTGCTTGCAGCCAGTGCAACCGTGCTTAAAAGGATAATAGTGCTGCGAACCAGGTAGGGAAAAAAATCATAGCTATTTTCACTGTGGTTATTAGCATAATTATTGGATTGCAGCAGGCCTTGAACAGGAACCTTTGGCGCTGGGGAGGGGGGAGCCCGGCAACTTTGCTTAAATCTCGAAGCTTTTGTAAAAGCAAAACCTTTGCTGGAAGTCAAATGAGCAGACTTCTCTATTTTAAACTTGCTTTTTGGTTTGCCTCTTCCTTTATGCCCTAACATGAAGGACTTACAAGCGTGGTCACCTGCGTGCATGGAAAAGGAAGTGGGCCGATATGACTGGCGGGTGGTGCATGCTGTGGGCTCCACAAACTGTTTTATAACCCCCCACAAAGGAAAATCCTTGTTTTTTCTCCCCTTAATGTATTGCTAAAGCAAGAACGCACATTAACGCCTGTGACCTGTATGCATGTACATCCTGGCAGGGATCAGGCTGTTTGAACTCTCCAGGCCTCATACTTAATATTTAATATTAACATTCCCATTGCGATTTTTGCTAAGTTTCCCCTGGCCGTTGGGAACGGCAGCAGATGCTTGTGACAAGAGACTTTACTCCTCTGTGTGTAGTGCATGGCCTCCCACCACACAGGTAATGGGCTTAAGTCCTGCAACAGGCTGAGTTTTGGTACAAATCTGGCTTTTGCAGCACTTCATCACCTCTCCCATCCTCAAACATCCTGCATTTATTGGAGATGATGGAGACAGTTGGCTGCAGTGTTACGAAGAGCCCCCTTTTAGTAGGAGGAAAAAAAAAACAGTGCAGCTTTGGGATCTGCTTGAAATACCAGGCTTTGCCTCCCTGGGGAAAACCTCCCTGCCAGCCTCCCTATGCAGGATGGACTCCATCCATCCCTTGGCTGGTACCTGCTGGCCTCATCCTGGGTCTGGCCATCAGAGCCTGCAAATAGCTTCTTTCCTCCCCTCTTGAAACACCAGTGAGAGCACCAAAAAAAAGGTAGTCCTAGTCCTGCTGCAGAGACTTCATTTGATAAATAATGTATATAGAGTTTGCAGTAATAACTGCCTTTTTCCGATGCAGCCAGCTAGGTTGGGTTTTGACACATCCTGGATGTATTCCTTACTGGCGGTGAGTGAAATGACTGGCGCTTGCTGCTGCGCTATGAAAGGAGAAGCAGCCTGTTAACAGTCTGTGTTGTGTCAGATAGGTTAATCTGCTTTTTTTTTTTTTCTCTCTCACTTCAGACAAGCGTGTGTGTGTGGAGGGAAGAGAAGCACTAGAGGGAAAGCAGAGCCGCTCTGGGGGCGCAGGGCTAAGTGCTCGCGAAAGCTCCCGAGGTTAACGCGTGCCGGGAGGAGAATACAAGGAAGATGGGTCCTTGGAGATCGCCTGCTAAATTACTCCTGTTTTACTCCTGCACAGCATTGAGAGCTTTGTGAGCCCCTGCTGATGTTATGGTAGTGCAAATCAAGGGCCATCACATCTGGGGCCTTTCCTCCCTCACTGCCAATTTTCTGTTCCTTTGGCTCTGAGCAGCAGATGCTGTGATGGGGGCACACCACAAAGGCGCTTCAGGCCTTTCTTCTCCCTCTTTTGCCATCTCAGAGTGTGAAGGTGGGAAAATGGGATCTGTGTGGGTGAGAGTAGATCTCTTTAGCTGTACCTACTCTCGTGTTAAGTTTCATAAAATCATTTCATTTCAATGTTTCACGGCAAAGCACTTGGACATCTGGGTGGCTGGGCTGCAGCTCAGAGCTCTTGCAGGTGTGCAGAGACGGGAGAGGGGAAAGCTGGCACTTCTGGCTCTTGCATGCCTAAACGTCCAGCTTCAAAGATCTAAATTTAAGGTAGCTTTTGCTAGAATTTCACGGGGTTAGAAAATGGAAAGAAAAGGAACTAACTTGAGGTAGAAACAGAGGCTACCCTTTGCTGAACCAGGGGAGGTTCAGCATCTTGTGCCTTCATTCACCCTTGGGTTTTCAGCAGTGAGAACCTCTCAATGTGCTTTAGGAAGCCAAAAAAAAATTGGGAACTTGCTGCTCTCCTGCTGTACCCTTCTTCCAGTGACTCTCCTATGATGTTTCTGCAGCCCGCCTCTGCTCAACAGCAAGAATGTTACTGCAAGGACGACTCTTCCTGCAGAAGAGCATGGATCTATCCCAAAGCCCATGCTGGGCCAGAAGGACGCTGTTATGCATGTGTGTGCCTGAGCACCTTTACACCCTGTACCCTGCCCAGCACGGCATGCAGAGCTGCCGGGAGCTGTGTGCCACCCCATCTGTGTTGGAGGCTGGATGTGCCACCTGATTCTCTGTGCTGATGAGCTTAAAAACTATTTTTGCCTCGAATCAGAAAAAAACCATTTCTGTTCCAGGGAGAAAAAGTCAAGACTCTTAAGTCCTTGAACACTTCAGAGGTTCATTTCTGCACTCCGGAAGAAGGGAAAGGAGAATAAGGAGACCGGGAGAAAAAGGTGGCTTCATAGACCTTTGCGTGCTCTGACCCTTGAAGGCCACTTTGACTCAGGACTACCCTAATCGGCGGGCCACTGCCCAGTCCTCAGCTACCAACAGGGGCTAGGAAGGAGGTAAGGCTAGTTTTGGCTTTCAGGATGGCTGGTTTTGGCAATGCAAAGGTGCAATATGTCATGCTAAGGAGGGTTTTCAAAATTTCAGATTATCCCGGGTTACCTTGTCCTGCCTGCTGGGAAATCTGTCCTTGGCATGTTTGTGACTGAGTGACTGCAAAGACAGGGTTTGATGGGCTGAAATTCAATGCCATCTTTCACTACAGAAAGACAAAAGGAAGGAGAAAAGATCTCCCTTTGCCATTGAACATGTATAAAATGGCTTTAGTCAAGGCATGCTAAAAATGTTCTTTCATCATTTTTATGGCAGGTTACAAACCTTTACAATGGAGCAATTTGGTCAAAAATATATTTGCTTCTGTTGGACTTTGGAGGGAGACGTGAGCTACTGTATTATTGAGGGTGAGCAGGAAAACCACTGCATCCTAAAGTTTACATCACTGTGTAAGAACTGGACGTAACGCCAGTGCTTTTGTTGCAGACAAACAAGATTCTTGGAAGGGAAAATAGTTTGAGTCAATGGAATGATGTGGATTTGCACCAGCTGAGGATCTGAGTCAGGATGGGGTTTTATTGCCTTATAATAATGTAAGTATGTCATTAAGGAGTGGATATAATAAATGTGTAACATCATTTCATTGAGCCTGGAGCTGGTACGAGGAGAAGGAGCTTGGAAGCAAGCCTATTTTGTTATTTTCTTCTTTAAGCTGAAGGTTGTTTTTGCTTGCTTAAATTCTCCCACTAGTATTGTGAGCGTTGAGGTTAGACAGTGCATAAGTCAACACTTAATCATTTTTAACATCTTTTTTTATGCTGAAGAACTCCATAGGAGTGTGAGACTCGGGGTGAAAACGATCCCTTTTGGTCCTGTCGCAAACACAGATATGAGATAACCTCTTCTGTGAATTGCTCAAGATCCATCTTCATGTTAACTGGGTCCCCTCCTCCCTCATTTCCCAATGCCTGTCCACGCATATGCAGAGTCACCGTTCAGCACGGAGAAGGCCAGTTCACAACCTTGTGTTTCTAAGAGTAGGGGAATCTTATTTCTAGGTGAAAATTAATCACAGTCAGTTAAAACACACTTCTTTGCCTGCTTTTGCTGCCCTTCTTCCCTTTTCATCTAATGGGGAGATAAATAATGATAAACAACATGCTGTGGCCTTCTGAGTAGGATTTGCTGAACTGAAAAATGAAATCACTCGGACAGCAATTGCAGCACTATGGGCGACAGCCAAAAATACTTCCAAAGTTGGAGTGCAGTAATTTGAAAGCCAAAGATGCAGGGCGCAAGAGTTTATTTTTTTTGAAAGTATTGACTATGTGCTCTGTGCGGGGGAGCAAGCCCACTTCTGGTATCTGAAGCGGAGTGGGCCAAATCAGGGATCATTTTTCAAGCATCTAGATCTGGGAAGGGAGGCACATGCTGAACCTCTTAAACTGCATTTCCTGCTGGATGCATGCTCAGCCTGTGAAAACTGGGAGAGAAAAAAAGCAATAGATTGGCCCTACAAGACAAGTCCTGAGAACGAGAACATCCCTGTTTTTTAAGACTCTCTGGTCCTCTCAGGCCTGAGGGTGCGTGGTGTGAGAGCAGGGCAGCTCCGCAACAGCCGCGGTGGTTCATTGCCGTGAAGGACGGATCTACTGACATTTCAGAGCCATCTACTCGTCCTTGAGAGGATAACACCCCATGCATTCCCCTCACAGGTATAATGCAGTCTGCAGTTGGGTTTTGCTCTAGGGCTTGGTGATCCTCCTGGAGTAAGTCACTTTCAAACACACTTATGTTCTGACACAGCTAATTCACATTTCAAATGTTTATTTTATTTCTGACCTAGCCCTTTGAGATGTAATTCCACCATTTGGTGCCTCTGAGTGACTAGAGGATGGAAATGGACAGCAGTAGTCAAGCCTTTAACTATTGTCTTGACCCTAGACCTTGCTGTTTCACCTTGGATACCTCCTTCTGCTGCCCTTGCCCCTCTGAAAAAGGGGGATAAAATAGGGCTCTCTCCCTATAAAATGCTGAGATTTATGGGTGACAGCATAATGAATGATCTGGTAGAAATTCACTTTGGTGCAGAAGAGCCAGTCTAATTTTCCACTTTACGTGGATATTTAATAACCTGATGTCCCATTACTCCAGCTGTGATTATGGAGCACTTTTCCTCCGCAGGTCCAAGATGCTCTACTAATGTATGTATGAGAAATGAAAACAAAGCCTTCTAATAAACCCCTTTAGACACCTGTTTAGCTAGGCAGGTAACAGGAAGGACTCTGCCAAACTACTGAAAAAGGTTCATTTTACAATCTGGTCTGAAATTTGGGTGGGTTCTCCTCCTATCTCAACCAGCCTTGCCCATCTCTAATGTGTTGTTTAGCTGATCTCTAGGAGATAAAACTGAATGATGGTGTCTCTGATACTGTTTCTTCTTTTATGTGTGAAGTAGGGCAAGTGGGAGAACATTCTTTTAATGCAAAAGTTTTCTTGAAGACCAATAGCAGCTTAACAGGTATTTTTGCCTAATACTTAGTTTTGTAGGGCTTTGTCATCAAAATGTTACTTTTCATGCAGCACATGGATGTGACAAGCTCCACTGCCATGTTCTGGGCTTTTATCACAAATTGCCTCCCCTAGCCAGCACTATCGGAGGCAAAAGCACGTGGCTGGGGGCAAGGAGCAAGCCAGGATCACTGTTAGTCATCTCAGACCTTCTCCCACAGCTGCAAAGCAACACTCAGATGAACAGGAGAAATGAACTTGGATAGAGTTGCAGAATTTGGGAGGGAGATGAGAAAGGAGGGATGATGTGCTGGAGGAGGGCTCCCTCAGAGAGGGACGGGTGTCCCAGAAAAACACTAGAGAAGAGCACAAGACCCCCCAGGTGGTGGGACACATGGAGATGGGTGTTTTGGTCATCCATGAGACTGTATTGGCTGTATCTGGAGCTTGGATTTGCCCTCCTCTCATAGACTTCAAATGGGGATGTGGGAGATGTACCCTGGAAATGCTCTGCCCCTTGCACGGACACCCAAAAATCAGGGCAGAGCTAGAATTGCTGGTGTTCAGCCTGCCTGCTCCCAGTGTCTGGCCATGCTGAGCTGACTGCAGTGTGCCTTGCTGAAGCACTGTCACTCACTGCTGCTTGCAGGTCCTCTGATAGGAGGTTTTCGGAGTGCAGAGTATTATAATCACTCTAATATATGATTATGCTTTCTGGCAGGAGATCTAGTCTCCTAGATATACTCCTGCTTTGGCTATTATGGAGAAACAGAAGAAATGACAGGCAGTGCTGATAACTGTTTTGAAATGCAGCCTTCTCTGCTTTTCCTTTTCTTTCCAATGCTGCTGCTGCTGTGGCTCTCCCAGTGCTACAGCTAATCACACAGGCTAGTAGCAGGCATAAGTAATAAGGCTAGTTCATCAGCTCCTTTAAGTGGATGTGGCTGATTCCTGCTCTCATTTATGTCAGCTGAGGTCAGGAGCAGAGCATCTTTGGCAAAGGTGGGTGCATGTACTAGGTGTATTTGGGGGAGAATGAGCATTAATGCTGGGCAGGTGGAGAAATGGGTAAGGGGGAGGAGAAAGGTTTTACTTTTTCCACATCACTTGTGCTTCCAGAAGGAGCTAATCCAGCTTGGTGTGGGAACGTTGCCTTGGACCAGTGCTACGCTCCACTGGGAGCAAAGTTGGGCCACAGAAATGCGAATGAACCTCGCAGTGATATTTCTGTCTTGTTCTAGCATGTTTTTAAGCATGCTAGGTGGCCCCTGGGAAGAGTGAACATGGTCTAGCTGGGAGCCTTGGAGGGGAAAATGCATCAATTTGCTGTGACCTAGGTCTGGGGCTCTGAAGTTCAGGTATGCTTGTCTTGTTCTTCTGCTGTGCCTCCTCCTTTATGGTGCTGTGCCATGTGTGGCCGTGTTATATCTGTATACACATATGTATATGTGTCTGCATGTATATTTTTTATATAAAACTATACGTATATAACTTAACAGCTGGTGGACACTTGTGATTCTATGCAAAGCTGGGATGGTGAACAGACCCAACAGCCTTAAGGAAACCCATCTAACCCATGTGTTTGGAAGGAATTCAAGTATTTGTGTGTGTGCGTTTATCTTCCTACCCTGAGAAAAATGACATTAACAACAAAATCCAGTCTTAAGCTCTTTAGAGGTGGCTGTCAATCATGCAAACAGAAAATAGGATGGAAGGTCTCATCATTTCACTTCTCCCCATCCTGGCTGGGGCCACGTCAGGTACCATGTTTCCTGTTGGTGGTTTCAAGGGGTGCTTGGCTCACGTCATGAGTTTGAATGCCTGGATGAGACTTCTTTTCTCAGCGCTGTGTTTATATCTCCTGTATCATTCCTGAAGCTCTAAACATGCCAGGTGCCTTTTGCAGGCACCTGGAGGTGCCTGGTGAGCCCTGCTGGTTCCTCCAGACACAGGTGCCTCCCTGAATCCAGGCTTTGAAATGATGTAAGTGAGAAATTTAGAGGCGTTTGAATCCAGTAAGATGCTTTTCATTTGCCAAAGCCAGGAGGCACAGCTTTTATATACATACCTGTGTGTGTGTATATATATCTATCTACTTTTAAAAATATGTTTTGTTCTTATTTTGAGAGTTTAGTGGTAAACCAGTGATTTCCAAAGTCATGAGAACGTACTGTTCTGAGCTGGCTTGACTGCAGCCGGGATTATCCAGCGAGTTGAAGGATTTTATAATAGCCTCCTGAGGGCTGTTTGTTTTTGTTGGTTTTTTCCCCTTTTTAGACATAAAGCTGCTCTGTTCTTTGTTTGCTGGTTTTGACTGAAAACTCCTCCTGTGCTGTGTAAATAAGAGCTGGTTGGGAAGTGAAGAAGGGAGCCCCTCCAAAGAGCATCTCCGGGTGCAGCTGTGCCCGCAGGAGTCGCTGCGAGGACGCGGGGTGCCCGGCTGGCAGTGACGAGTCCATCCACACTCTGCTCCCAACACGCTCCTGCTTCAAGGGCAACGTGCTTTCCCCAGCTGGATTTATCGGAGACACTGGACCCTTCTTCCTGAGCAAATTAGGCAAGCCTCTTCTGTGCGTATCCTAGGGTTTCTGGGAGCTTCAGCTGGATAGTTGCGCTGGACGGCTCCGAGCGTGGCCGTTGAGGTCGGAAAAGGTGCCTGGTTGCTGTGGAGCGCTTGGGCAGGGAGAAGCTGTGATCGCTGCAGCCATGCAGGGAGCCAGAGACTGAGCCCTGCTTGGAAACACTGCCTTTGAGCTAACTTTAAACTCCATCACCACCTCAACAGACTCCTTTTTCCCTCGCTGGCTGTCGTGTTTTGCGTTTTTGCTATACGTAAGCCGTGGGATGATGCTTCTTGACACGATCGTAAAGCTGAGAGAGTCTACGCTGAAGTATCTGTGTGCCAGAGGAGCTTAAGTAATATTTTTCTAAAAGCCCCTTGGTAACCTTTGAATTCCCACACAGCACTCAAGTACACACTGTCTGAGACTTCAGTGTTATGAATCCTGTTCCGGAAAAGCCTGGAAACTGAATTATTATTTTCTTTCTGTGTGAGATGTATACAGGCTTTGGAGATGCAGGACAGCAGGGGACATGTCTCTGGAAATGCTGCTGGAGGGACCTGGAGCGAGGAGGGAGAGCAGGTCCCTGTGGCTGGTGAGCATCCCTCCGTTTCCCTGCCTACAGCCAGAACGGGGCTTAAGAAACCAAAAGCAGGTTTCTCTTCCCGCTCTTGTTTATCAATGTGTGTTTTTTCTCTCTGTCTATGATAGCGCATGCAGTACTTCACAAGTCTTGCTGGGCAGTTTGCCACCAGAAAGAAAAGCAATTTTGTGTTAACTGGCTTAAAATAAAGGGGGTTTTCCCAGTTTGGGAAGCCCTAATTACTTAGTAATGACTGCTGAAGTTGGTGGGATCCACTTCAGGCCCACAAGTCTAATTATGTTCTTTTTAGCGTGGATTTTCTTTTGTGGGGCCTTTTCTTTTTTAGCGGGGATAGGTGTGTTTCCATCACGTACATTTTATGTCAGCTTTTCTTGGCACATTAAAAAATACTTTCTATTTGCCGTGACAGCGGGAGCCTAAATCAGAGCTCAAATATCCTTGGAAAGCCACGGGTCTCAGAAGTCCCGCACCTTGTGCGGCCGGGAGGCTGCAGCTGGGCCCTTGGCAGAGGGCACCCGATAGTGCGTGGTGCGCAGAAAACCAAGGAGTAGCAAGCAGAAGGGACCGAGGGAACAAAACAGCTTTCAAGCAGCTCTGTGGGGTCTGGAGAAGGATTATCGCTGAAAGCAGAGCGCACCTCTCAGCACTGCTTACTTCCCAGCTTAAGTTTTCGGGTCTAACTTTTTGGCTGAGTAACGTGTTGGATGGCGAAGGCGAATTTAGATATATTAAAACACTCTATGAATCTGTATTAAATCTACTTAAATACTCCTTTAAGGAAGTCTCTCAAGCAGTGTTTCAGAATAACTTCTTTTCTAAGTGACCTTCCATTTCCTAAACCCAGGAGATGGGGGAACGAGGAGGGAAGCGCCCAGTCGGGACCAACGCGCCTCTGCATCTTGCTGCCGAACTCGGCCGGAGACTCGATGTTCGAGAAGCGGAGCGACCTTTGCTGCGCCCCAGCTGCTGCTGGCGAGCTCAGCTTGCAGGTGAGAATAAATTACTAAAATATACTGTTCCCGAGAGCGCGGCGGAGCCTGCACGGGATGTGGCAAACAACCTGAAAATGGAGGCTGGCAGGGCTTGGGTGAGGATTTACAGCCGTGTGGGCGCAGCCTTGCGCCTTGGGCTGCTGGGGGCTAGTGCAGCCCTTATGGACCCTGCTGTGCTGGAGCACCTCCTCTCTGCTCTCAGCTTGGCCAGGCAGAGCCCGGGGATGTGAGCGAACCATGATTTAACAAGGGATTGGCCATTTTGGACGTGCAGATTGAGTGGCAATTTTTGCATGGGATTTTTCTTTCTTTCCCTCCCCTTCTTTCTTTATTTTTTTTTCCCTCTATTTAATAGCAGTCCCCTCATATGCTGGAGTTGGTGGAGGGGGCTGCAAGACCCACCCCCTCCATGAGCAAATGCGCATGTGCGCAGAAAGCTTGCAGTTTTTACAAGGATGCCCCTTGCTCTTGCCCCTTGCTTTTTTTAATTCCTTCCTGAAAGCCCCTTACTTTTTTCTTCCTTCCTGTGAAGTACCCAGTGAGGTTTGTTTGCTGCTCGGATACTGTGGCAATGGCTTGGAGCTGTAAAAGACCCTCCCCTGCATTGAAGGTAATACAGGGCTTAATAGAAAATAACTTTCTTACAGGTTTGTTGTGGATCATGCTCTAGAAAGTGAGAGAATTATTGTCCCTGCCATAAAAACATATTGGATAGTTAAAAACACTATTAAAAGAGCACCATGAGCTATTAAATTCTACAGTTTTTCAGGGGAACCCTGCTAGCTCTATTACTATTAAATTCTGTAAGACTTTCCCATAGGGTATAGTTTCTCGGGAAACTTGAACCTCATACACAGACATTTTGGCATCTACAAGAGCCACAAGAATGCCGTTTCTTCTCTTAAATACCAGAGATTGTATCTTTTTTTCCTTCTCTCTCCCTCCTTCTCTCTCCAGCTATTTCAAAAGCATCCTATGGTTATGGTCTCATGCAGAAGAGAAACCCCGGTGAGGTTCACAAGCATTTGTGTCAGCTGGGTGGCTGGTTTCGTATGGAGTAAGGCTGCTTTCTGCATGTGGGGCACTTGAAGCAAGTGTGTGTGTGTCTGGAAAAAGTTGGAAAAAAAAAAATCTGTTTTTAATTTTGAACTTCTTTTCACCCATCCTAAGGTGACTGGGGCTGCTGTGCTCTCCCTGATCTATCAGACACGAAGCACTTGATTATTACTATGTCCCCATTAAGACTTCCTTTGGGGTCATCATAGCAGCTCTTTGGAGACCATTTGGCACCGATCCCTTCAGGAGGAGCTGTAGGACGGATAATCGAAGCTGCAGTACTGCGATGTCTTAATCTTGCTGACCATCCATCACAGCCCCTCGCAGGGAACCTGCTAGTCAGTTTGGGTTAAACCTGACCTACTGTAGTCGGAGGCTCTGGAGATACTGAACTGAGTGAAAACCACATAGAAGAGGGATAAGGAGTTTGAGCCTTGCTCCACAGGGTTTCCTTTAAATAAAGTGCTGTGTCGAGTCTGCCACTGTTGGGCAGTGCCAGATTGACTTTTTTCTTTTTTTTCCCCCCCCAGTTTTTGCTTTTGTTCTTTCTCTGTATCCTATCAGCCCTGAAGTGAGATCCCGGCAGCTTCTCTGCAAGCCCTTTGCCTGCTGAGGAACCCCAACCCTGGGTGCTTATCAGCACAGATAATACTTTTACAGCACTTAAAGTTGCAGAGCTCTGCGGGAAAGTCATCTCCAAAGAGGTTAAATTTGAGGTTAAGCGTGGTAGGGATGAAGCATCGGTTATGCTGTGCGCAGTCTTGCAACACCAGTTGAAGCCCCTGTGCTGAGCTGGGGAGCAACCAGGGCTGGTGGGAGCGGTAGCAGGGTGGGATCTCAGCTCTGAAACTGGGCCGAGTTTCTTATCCCTCCTATCCTCCTTCCTTGTTCCGTTTTCCCACTGGAGACCTGTTATAGTGTATTTTTTTCTTTTCTTCATACAGCAAAATTTTATTTGATGCCCAGCCAAGTTGAAGCCTTGCAATTGCTTTGTCCTTCAGTGTGTTAGGTGATTTTTGGCTTCACTTTTTTCTGTTGGGGAACTGATTTAAAAAGTCCCATCTATGACTGAAAATGAATTTTTCTGTGTGTGATAAAGAATGCACCTCCCTCTGAAATAACCTAGAAGCAGTCTCCTGCATGCTTGTGTTTTCCAGTTTTTTTGCCATTTCCTTTGTTTTTGTTGTCATTAGCTCTTCAGGTTTTCACAAGTGCTTGAGCACTGAAAGGACAATTTGGCTTTTTTTCCCTCCTCCTTCTCAGACATGTGTAGATAATGCTTTAAACCCACCTGCATTGAAATCCTGATCCCTGGGAAGAGGGGCAGAATTGCAGAGGTGAGAGCTCACCCCGGTGCGTAGGGCAGCGTTTATGCTGTCAAAGGTGTGTGCTGGCTTTAGAGCCCGTCCCTTTCTGCTGTCCATGAGAAAGCAATAATGTGGCATCCTGCGAGAGTGTCTCTCTGCGTGCAGCAAATAAGGCTGACGTAGAGGTCCCAGTGCCTTATTCAAACGATGGCCTAAGCAGCTTTACGGGGACTCGGTGGGCTAACAGCAACCTAGGATGTTTGCAGAAGCTGGCATAGTTTGCTCGAGAAGAATAGACAGGGAATGAAAGGAAAATAGTGCACCAAGAAAGGCATGTTTGTCTTGAGGTTCGGCAAACAATTTCTTGAATGTGGGTAACCTGAAGGAGGTGACCACAATGGGTGAGGCCGTGGTGGAGCTCAGCTGTAGGAATCTGGAGGAGGTGGGGGAGTGTGAGGGACCCTTCAAGGGAAGGATGCCTCCACGCTGTTTGATCTGGTGGTGACAAGCTTTGAAGTGCCCCAACATATGTGGGGAGAGTAATGCAGCAGGACAGAGCCATTAAATCCTTTGTGTTAGGGCAAGTTTTACTTCCAGTGATGGAGAAAGCCACTGGAGGAAGTGGCTCTTTTGGACTTGATGCTGGCTAATAGAACAGAACTGCTTTGAAAAAAGTGGAAGGTAATTTCAGGAAATAAATCACAAAATAGCGGAGCCCACACTGCTAAGAAAAAGGAGGAGTGAGAACAGCAGAATGAAGATAATGGGCTTCAAAAAACCTCCGGGAGCTGGTAGGTGAGGTCTCTAGGGAAGATAATCTAAGGGATAAAGCGAGTGCAGGAAAGCTGGCAATTACTTAAAAGTGACTGCATTAGAGGCACCACAACAAGCTATCCTGATGCAGAGGAACTCTAGGAAGTCGGCTAGGAGACCCAATGGAGTTGAGACTCAAAGTTGTACAAAAGGGGAGGGAAAAAAGGATGGATACCTGACAATGAGGATAATGGAAGAGCAAGTGTACATCCAGATATAAAGGCAGAGCTGCCAAGGTACAGAGTGAGTTCCAACTGGCCACAAAAGTGAAAGGTAACATAAAAAGCTTTCATAAATACACAGGAGAACTAAGAAGTACCAAGTGTGTTACTTCAGCTGGGGAGGAGAGCTGATAGCTGCAATAGAGATTTGGTGTTTTCTTTGCTTCAGTATCCCCCACCCCAGCTAATTATAATAATTAGCACCTAATTGGGTGCTTTCATGGCGGTGGGGTCTGACAAAATCTGCCCCTCATGTACTCCCAGAGCTAAGGCAGCTTTGCAAACATTAAGAATTTCTTTGCCCTCCTCCAGCTCTCTGAGACCTCCCTTGTACTCCTGAAGTACTCAAGCATGGCCCTACTTCAGCAGGGCAACCTGAGGAACTATAGACCATCAGCCTCCCTTCAAAACAGGGAGAGATACTAGAAGAAATTATTAAAGAATCAATTTGTAAGAAGCTAGAGGATAATAAGGTTATAAAATAACAACCAATGTGGGTTTGTCAAGAACAAATCATGTGAATCCACTTTAATTTTCTCCTTTGACAGGATAACTGGTGCAGTGCATGAGGGAGAAATGGCAGATGTGATATATCTTGGCTTTAGTGAGGTTTTTGGTGCTGTGCTGCATGACATTCTCATAAGCAGGCTAAGGAGATATGGTCTAAGTGAATTGCCACACAGACAGGGAAACTAGTTACACTCAGATAGTTGTTATCCTGAGTTTGTGACTAGACAGAGAACTAGAGGAGGTCTCCCAGTGGTGTGCTCCAGCCTTGTTCCCTTCAAGGTGTTCATCAGCACCTCAGATGAAGGCATTTGAGTGACCTTGCATGGAGAGCAAGCGGAGTCACAAGTCACAGCGAGCTTGGCAAATTGCATAAGCAGTCTGGAAGCAGTGAGCTGGAATTGTATGCGGTTGAGCATATACTTGCTGCTTATGCAGGAGAAATCAAATACAGCAATTCAAAAATGGGGATTAACTGGCTGAGCAGCCATAGCACAGAGAGGCACAGCTTCCAGGTGACAACAGCAACCTCCTCCAGGACAGGCACAGCCTTTCTCTTGGGCACAGTGTGCTAGCCAGCTGGTGACAAGCAACTAGGCAGCCGGCTGTACCTGCCATGCCTGTCTCAGATGGAGGTGTGAGTCTTGGCATCTGCTAAATGTCTGCTGCAATCAGCCTTACAGTACCTAGGAAGCCTAGGCCATTGCACACACGGGGGTGACCTTCTGGAGGGAAATCGAGGAGTAGAAGGAAGGGTTTGAGAGCTTGACCTGAACCTCAAGGGGAGGTTAAAAGCTGATGTGTTGAACCCCACCATGTGCCCAGCACTAGCAGCTTCTCCCCAGGTCCCTGTCTTCCACGTTCAAGGCTCTGAAAGCAGCCCTGGCCTGAAGCAAACCTCCCGGGACTTGTTCAGATCGCTTGCCACAGTCCTCCTTATATATCCTTTGCCTTGTCACTTCTGCTTCTGCTGCAGTACTGCATCTCCCCCCAGACCTGGATCTCCCTGCTGTGTTTTCAGGGACTACAGCACTGCTGGGTGCAGTGCGAGTCCACATTTGTCTTAACAATTGACCCCCTCAGTTGTTATTAGCCTCGTGGTTACCTCCCCCACAGACTGTCATGACAAATTAGAAATATAGTCCTCTTTGCATCATAGCCTTCGTTAAACCAACCGTCCCGTCTACCTGCTGCAGCCGTCACCTCATTATAACTCCATTACCTTTAACAACAACCCCATTACCATCCATTATCTTTCTTATCTCCTTTACAAGGCTGTTATCTGCACCTCCTCCTTTCCAGCCGTCCCCTCCTCAATTATGATTCCATTATCTTTATTACCACCCTATTACAGTCATAATTATTCCCATTACAATTTTGATATCTGTGTCTCCATCCAGACAATTCCACGGCCCCATTACCGCCACCAGCCGTGCTCCGTTATGACTCAGCAATCCCCATTGCCTTCGTCGGGTAATGCAGTTATCACCGCCTTTCCTGTCTTCATAATTATCCCCACACCAATGTTCATCTTTTAATTATTTTTCATTACAGCTTTATTGTCTTTTGCCATTATTGCCTCTTTACCAGCCCTTCTCCCTTCCCTGAAGTGTCATAGGCTGGATTGGTACCTGGGTACAAACCGATGCTCGAGTCGACGATATTGCACTGATGTGCACCAGCTGCAGTTCTGAGCAGCTATCTTCACCCATATTGCCATAATATGCACATCCCTCCCCAGTTTGCTGTTTCTGGCATTATCAGCACCACCTTCACCGCAATTCCAGCGTTTTCATTTCTATTGCAGTCCTAATTATTGATATTATCTTTCCGGTGCCCTGCAGCTGATCTCCGCTGCAACTTTCCTGGCTGGCATGGCCACTTCCTCCAGCCATTGGGTGCCCCTGTAATACTTCCAGGTCCTTCTCCCTCTGTGTGGGCAGAGGAGCATCATCTACACCATGTGCTTTACTAAGCCTGGTTCTAGCAACAGCTCAATTCACAGTTTATTCTTTCCGTGATGCCCATGATTTTAGAGGGAGAGCAGCTTTGGTTGCAAAGGTACTGCCGTTCTGCCGCCCGTGCTGTCCAAAGGACATTGAGGAATTAGAGCGGTTACAGAGAGAGTCACAAAATGACCAAAGGATGGGCAAACTGCCTCGCTGTAAGGAATTTAGAGAGCTGAGTCTGTTTAGTTTATCAAGAAGATGGAGAGGTGACTGCATTACTACGTACAAGGAGGTGTCAAGGAAAGAAAATACAAAAGAGCTCTTTAGCGCGGCAGAGAAAGGCGCGTGAGAGCCAACGGCTGGGAGCGAAGGCAGGCAAATCCGGACGCCTGATACAGCGTGAGCACTTTAAAGCGAGGGTGATGCGCGCTTACAGCAAGGTACGCCGCGAGACCGTTTGCGATGGTGAAACGCAACAGCTTGTGAACCGCCAGAGAGCTGAGGCAATATTTTCTCAACCCTGCCAGCCTCTGGGCAACACTCGGTGGCCGTTAACGTGGCTAACGAATACGTTCGGCTGCTATGACGTGGCATGCGAAACATCTGGAGGTGGCCCAGAATGGACATAACTCACTGTTACTGCAGTCAAAAATGTAAATACTGTGCAGCAAAGGAAATCCATTACTTGACGCCCTTCCCGCCCCGTATTTTGCAGGGCTGAGGAAGAGCCCGCTTGGCGCGTGATGCACAGCTCAGGCCGGCCGGGCGACGGGCCTCGAGTGCTCCCAGGAGCCTGCAGCTAATTAACATCGCTGCTATGAGATGTGATTTAGACCGTGTTCAAACGCCCGTGGGTTATTTCCCACGATCGATACGCTTCGTAAATAATGTCTCCCACCGGGGGGAACGCTACCACCTTGCGCTTATCAGGTGTTTGTCCTCTGCTTGGATTAGCAAAGCTTAACAGGGGATACAGCTCAGAGCAAAACAAGGAGGGGGGCAAAACCACCCCCAAAGGGGGGACGGAGAGGCGGAGGTCCCCTGAGCATCCCACCGCAGGGAGAGCCGACCTGCCGGCCCCGCGCGGTCCCGGCCCTTCAGCCTCTGCTCCCGCGCTCCCTACAGCCGCTGGCTCTGCGCGGGAAGGAGACTTCCCGAAGCGGCCAGCGCCAGCAGCCCTCGGCTTTCGTCAACCGGGGAAGACGGATCTTACGCGCGCCGAGAAGGGGAGGAAAAGCCGGTTTTAAAACAAAGGCAGGAACAAGCAAACAAAAAGAAAACTCGAGGACACCGGGGACGAGGAAGATACGCCAGCTCCGCGCTGTGAGTCCGCCGCAGCTTGTCGGGGAGATGTTGCCAATTCCTGTTTCTTTAAATCGAACAAAAAAATAAAAGGGGGAGATGTAGTAGTTACTGAGCCTCTCGGTATTTCTTTGTGCTGCAGCCTCCCGCGAAGGTGCTGGACCGATTTCAGCCTCCCCTGCGCTGCCCCGGGTGCTTTCAGACCTGAGTTTTAACGCGTAGCCAAAGGTCCCTTCCTAGAAAGAATAAATTAGGCTCGTGCGAGCGAGCTGCTACCAGCCAGCCGTCTGGCTCGTTGTCCAGGACCTGGCACCGGTTCTAGCCTAGAAACATCATTATTTTTCTTCTTAAATAGAAAAACACGCTACGCCGGTCTAGGGGATGATTCACTGTCGCGAGACCTATGCTTTGCTCCCTGCAAGAAGACGAAAGCAAAAGCGAGCCTGGCGCCTGCATCCAGCTCTCCGGCGGGCCGAGGGACGCTGCCCTCGCGCCCCGTGTCCCCGCGCGTCCCCCTCGCCGGGGGCTGCGGATGGGAGCGGGAGCAGCGAGCACCTTTCTGTTGCCACCTGGCCTGGTGGCACTTTTCCGGGGAGCGGGTTTTTGCCTGTGAAATAACTAAAAACCATGCTTTTTGCTGCCGAGTCGTGTCTGTTTGGGCGTTTCATGTTTTGTGTTTCAAGCTTAAATCGCTGTCTTCCAGCCTACGGTTGCCCTCAGCCCACCACGAACCCATCTGGATGAAACCACCGGCTGCAGCTGGAGCAAATATCTCTCGTCAGCGGACTTGGCCTTACTTATCCCGGGAAACGGAGCCAGGCAGAAATCTCCAGGGGGGAGATTCATGTTGCAGGCGGGTGGTCCGTGAGCTGCCTGCAAGGACCCACCGTGCTCCCGCGGTCCATCCGGTCCCCGATCATCAACCCAGCCCCGAAGCCGCCGTCCGCACCCGTGTCTGCGCCGAGGCCGGATGAAAGCCGCGTCCGCAGCTGACGGGACGTGATCTCGGCCGGCAGGAGCCCTGCCGTCGGTGGAAAAAGGGAGCACGAGCGTTTAAATCGCCCCCCGGCCGCCCCCCGTCTGGTCGCCGATGGAGATGGAGCCCAGCTGGGCTGAAGAGATTACTCCCGCCTCGGAGACTATCAATCCCGGACCGTTTGGCAGGCCTGAATTTGCAACAAATGACAAAAATAAATAAAAATCTCTCGGCGTTAAATGCCGGGAAGCCCATTAAGAAGCTGTGTACACAATGAAAGCAAATATATGATTAAATAACCTCTCTAACAGTATTTCTACAAAACGCCTCTCTAAATAACACGGAGGGAAAGGCTTGTTCAGTGCTGATTAACCTCCGTTCGGGAAGACTGTTTATATCGAATCATTACAGTCAGCTGATTAAAAATGAATTAAATCTAACAGAAAACAATTCCCAAACAGCGTCTCTCCTCGCCAGTTCCAGGCCAAAATAAAAATAATAATAATCTCTGTAACAGCGAAAAGCAAACGCAGCCCTCGATCACCCCGAGGACAGAGCTGCCAAAGGGGAGCTCGGAGGTTGGCAGCAGCCACCGGGCTGCAGCAATAGGGTTTGAGCACGGTCATCCCTCATAAGGGTTAAGTAAAATAACCCGAATGAGCCTTTTTTTCAAGGGGTCGAGTCAGTTTAAGCGGCTGCTTATTTTTTGGTTCAAAGGCGAAAAATAACAGGGAAGAGCGGCGTGTGATTTAACAGCCTTGGTCTGCTCGGGAGAGGGTCAGGCAAACGTCTGAGGGACCGTTGACTCTAACCGCCGCTCTCCGTGATAGTTTACGTGACTGTACGGCGGCATCGCGCTGTAGCTAGGTCAGCGCGCCGGGGCTGCTGCTGGGGATCAGGCGCTGCCGTTTGGCCTCACAGCTGCCGAAATGCTGGCAGCTGGGCCGATCCCACCCCATCCTTTAATTGCCCCTGTCGGCCTTAGTCCACAGACCTGCACGTTCGCCCCGGTCAAATGGGAAGGTCTCGAATGGCAAAGTCCTTTCTCACGCTATTTTTTTGGGGGTGATGGTGGTGGTTTCCTCCTCTATTTTTCTCCGTAGTTGCATTGCAGGTGGGAACAAGGAGCAGCTCCCCGTCAGGACCGTTGGGCGTCCCATGTGTTGAGGTGCTCCAAGGTGCAGATTGGCTGGCACGTGACACCATGTAGGGGAAGATCGATGCCAGTTTGGGCTGCAACGAGTGAAATGGGGCCAGGGGGAGGGTTTGAACAAGAGGCTTCCTAGGGATGGTCTGATATATTGGAAAGGTGAAGGAGAAAGGCCCCCAGAATCAGGATCCTCTGCTGAAGGTGGTGCCCCTGCAGCGATGGCCCCAGGGGTCCCCCGCCAGAACCGACCTGTGGGTCCAGGTCTCGCAGTGCCTTTGGGAATTCGGACCCGGCGCTGCGCACCTGCAGGCAAAATTCGTCATGCCCACGGCGTGCCTTCAGCACAGATCTGCAGTGTTATAAAGGCGATGCTAATTACTAAATCTAATTACAAATGGGAGTAAATCGCCTAGTTTCTTTTTTTTTTTTTGGTCCCTCAGAGCGTCTTAAATATCATAAAAAAGAATAATTAATAATCAAAGGGAAACTGCTGTCCTGACACTTTAACGACAGCCTATTTTGAGACATCAGAAGTGCAACTCAGCAGTTGTGTGAACGTCAAAGAGTCATAAAAGTTGCTACAGCAAAACTCCTCGGCGGCATCACCGCTCCCTCCGCTTCCTTCCTCTCCTGTCCCCCAAACCCCAAACTTTGGGAGATGCTTAAATCCCCAGTGAAGAGAAAAAGTGCTTCTCTACCCCCCCACCGGGCCAGAGCAACCAACATCCAACACGGCTTTTGGTATCCGTCCGTCTCCCCGGCTTGCTCATCTGGCCCTAGCGCTGGCTGTAGCCTTGTCTCCCCAGGTGATGCTCTCCCTCCGTCTCGCTGTTTATCTATCCCTCGTGCTTTCCTCTTGACTCACCCATCACATCCGTACGCGATGTTTATCTGGCCCTCTGGCTACCCGGTCCTTTTTATTTTTTATTTTTTTTTAAATTGGCTGTCTGCCCTGCCTACCTGCTACCTCGAGCTCCTGTTTTGGAGTTTGGCCTCTTTATTATATTCTTAACCTTTGCCTCCCTTCCCTCCGTCTCTTTAATCTGCGCATCGATCTTGTTTATGGCCCCCATCACTCTGTTCGCCTCGCCTACGTCGCCGGGCGAGTTAACACGACCCTTCCTCCCTCCTCTCCATCCCCAGCTGTTATCCACACCAGCTGAAATCCTGCACGTCCAGGGCACCCTCCGGCTCCTGCTGTGGGAGGTGGGCGGTTTGCAAGGCTCCTGGCGGCGGAGTGCAGAGCCTCCCTGCAAACCGGGCAGCTCCCGAGGGTCTGGCAAGAGCCGCCGGCCACCCGAGGAGCAGAAGAGCGGCTCTTTCTGCTTCATCCGCAGGTTTTCTCCGTGTTAAAGATTGCAGGTGCTCGATACGCCCACCCGGACGGTGCCCGAGCGCCTTGCTTTTATCAAGGTTGAGCGGTCAGGAACGTATTTCTCTATCTGGCTGCAGGACGCGGGAGGAAACAAAAAAAACTCATTTTTCTCTCCGATTTAATTTTTAGCCCGTCGAGGACGCCTGACGGTATCGGGGGCCGGAGCGTCATGGCCTCGCTGGAGAGGATCCGATCGGCTTCCCGACAGCGCCGCCGGGCCGGCTGGCGAGGAGGGGAGCGCGGCCGGCTTTGAGCCCGCGGCCCCGCGGCTGTCCGGGCTGCGGCCGGCGGGAGCGCTGGGCCCCCGGCGCGCCAAGGCAGGACGAGCTGCGCGTATCTCACCCCCTCCGCTGTGAACGTTGTCTCCGGCCAGATATCGGAGTCCGGGCACGTCCACGTCAGAAGCTTAGTGGGATTCGGGGAAGGATTAGACATCGGAAGGGATAATAAGAAGAGCCTCAGTTACGTTGGAGAGGATAAAAGCTTACGAGGGATAAAAGCCCCCGGTGCTGCAGGGCGTGAGTCCAATGCTAATTGTCTCCCGGCTTCGGGTCCCTTCTGGGAAGGTGAGTTATCACATCCACGCGCGGCGGGTGGGATGCCGCCTCGGCCAGAGCCGGGCTGATTCTGCCTGCCGCGTCGCGGCTGTCGCGCCTGGTTAGGGCCGGCGCCTGCAGCTGCCTTTCCCTGAGCTGAAAGTCACTGTTAGCCCCCCCACCTTTTTTTTTTTTTCCTTTCCTTCTGCATCGCCCAAGCTACGTCTCTCCCCACCTCGGCTGATCCCGGCGAGGGCACCTTGCTGCTCGGGGCTCCCGCGTCATCACACCCAGCGCCGGGCCTGAGCATCCTTCTGCCACCGGCAACCAAACACACAAATCCCAGAAAAAGCCTATTGCACGGCCGCAATAACTCCTCCAGACCCCGGCTAGGGAAACCCGAGTGCCCAGCAGACCCCCTCGCACTGGAACGTGTCCCTCACAAGTCCCGGGAGATTTTGTTGTGAAAAACGGACTTTGTAACATCCTTAACGGGCTTTGGTGAAGAGCGATGCGGTGAAGCGTGTACTCAGCTACAGAGCAAAACTGTGATCTAGAATAGTTACTGAGAGTTTTCAAATGGTTTCCAGCATGCAAACGAGAGGGGTGATATTCAGCAGTCCGAACCAGCGGATTCCCTCTTCGTTGCTACACCTGAGCTTTCAAACCACAGGGATTATTATTTTTGCATGTGCTCCCATTTGAAAGGCCTGGGTTAAAAAAAGAATAATTAAGGAAAATGGCCTGTAAAAGTGGTGGCTGAGCTAAAAGAAGGAAGTCAAGCAGAGATTTTGACCCATTTGGGTAGAAAGGCACAGATATTCCTTACGCAAAAAAAAATTTGTAACTGAAAACAAGTTCGGAAAAAACCTCCTGTGCCTGGAAGAAAAACCTCCTGCACCCAGGATTAGCTGTAATGA
Source organism: Struthio camelus (assembly GCF_040807025.1). NCBI lineage: Eukaryota > Metazoa > Chordata > Aves > Struthioniformes > Struthionidae > Struthio > Struthio camelus. The sequence continues at coordinate 5,270,040 of NC_090949.1, forward strand.
CAACTGCGGCCGGTCACAAGATAGATGGGCAGTTAATACACTTCTCCATTCCCCTGGCCCATTTGTATGGACAATCAGGCTTTCGGAAGGATTTATAAATATAGGCACACAGGAGCATAATGACTCCGTGCAAGGCCAAGGGCCATCTACCCCCATATTCTGTCTCCTGCAATGAGCCTTTCCAGGTGCTTTATTAGGAAAGGGAGAGAAACCACAGAGTGGGCTATTAGGGATAAACTGCCCAGAGGAGACATTTATTCGCAGCCACAGGTAATTAATCATTCCACTTACACCACAAAGCGCAAAGAGTTATATCCATTCTAATCCCTTTTGTATCCTGTTGACTACGTCTTTGAGTGCTGTCGTTGATCGTGTGAATTATGGCTCCTTTTGGGTTCTGATCCTGCCTCCCATTGGAGCCCATGGCAAGGGGTTCCCCAGGGTCAGCGGGCACTTCTGGAGGTGGTTCAAAGAAGACTAAGTTGGTCCTTGTAGATGCAGATTTATGTTTACCACTTTGGGGTATTATGGTCATTACCATCACCCTTGCGCTATCGATACTGGTAGAAAGAGGCATCTGCTCTGCCTCCTCGCCGTTCTGCATCCCTCTGCTGCATCCCTTCCTCGTCTCGGTGCCACAATGAGCAGCACTGTACTTTGCAGCCTCTTGTATTGCAATCCATCCGTGGCTCTAATCATGTAATCAGCTGGTACTGGAGCCTCCATTTGTGCTAAGCACTCTAAACAGAGCTCGGTATGCCTTGAAGAGCTGTATCATCAGTATATAATGGCCTTCTAATATCTTAAGTACTATTTGCTCTCCCAGTCTTCTGTGCATGCCAACAGCGCTTTGCAAATGTTAGCGAATTTAGTCTCCTGGTGCTCTTCCGACTGTAAATACTCTTATTTTAACGAGGTGGGAAACCAGTGTCGGGTTGAGAATGTGACTAAATCTCACCAAAGCCTCCTGCTCTGCTGCCCCGTTCCTCAGGACAAAAATGAATTCGGGGTCCTCCTCATGCACGAGTCAGGCGGTGGGAGTGCTTGTGGATGGCACAGCACCGGGTGCGCTCTCCACCTAGGGGCTTTGGAGATCCACCTTTGACAAGCCCTGTCAGAAAAGATTTGGGTAGAGCTGATGTGCCTGGAGGTGGAAGAATGGATTTGCTGACCTCCTCTCCCTCAGCTTCCTGTGATTTGGGGACCGCTCAGTGCAGAGGAAGGACTAGAGAAGGCTGTTTAAGCTAGAGAGAAGGATCCCAGAGACTATATATTTTCTAGGGGTCCTCCTTCTCCCATCCCTCTTGGCCCTTTTTGCCATGGGCGGGAACCAACGTTAGAGTCAAGACTCCCGCAGAGATCTGGCCATCACCCTCTGAAATCTGCGTTTTGCTCTTGAGACTTAAGTAGAACGGTGCCGTTAGGGATCCCCCTCCTATAACCAGCTCTTTCAGTCCCCCTCCCCCCAGGAGAAAACATTGAAAACAAGTTCACATTGACAGTGGGGACCTCCTGGCCCCAATGACTCACCAACCCTCGTCAATCCCGTATTGTCTGGCCAACATAGAGAATGGATTATGCAGGCATCAATAGCACAGCACCACTAAGCACAATCTCCTCGGCAGGTTGGGGGAGGCTCTGACTCATGCCAACGATGTGGGAAGGCGCACGCCTGGTGGCAATGGGTGCTGGGCAATGAATTCCCCTTGAGGGCCTGGGAAGAAGCACACCCTGTTGTTCTTGCCACGGGGGTGAGGACCAAAGGGGACTGAAGTCACAGTGGTCAGTGGTGATTTGTGCCTGGAAGTGGCCAGGTTCTGGGGCGTCACTGGTGGTGGCAGCGGTCACATGGGGACAAGAAATGTGTTGGGTTTGCTGCCAGCTTTTCCCAGCCCGGCGCGTGAGAGAACTGAATCAAGCAGGTGGGTGGTGTGGACAGGACGCCCCCAAGCGCTGAGAGGTCTGTGTGCTTGGTTCAGCCGCGACATGAATCTCTTTGGAAACCAAACGCCCAGAAAACAGGAGGCACCGGCGCCAACCTGCTCTGTGTGGCGGACTCTGCATTAGGCAAGTGCTTATTAAAAAACCATCAGCGCCCACGCTGACTCAGGCCATATGCTAGTGGAGGACAGAGCACATGCTATGATCGGAGTGAGATGGGACAGATGTCTGCAACGGCACTAGCTGGGCATGGCGTGGGAGGAGAAGGACGCAGCTCGTCCCTCTGCTCGCTCTCCTGCGTGTTGTCCTAGCTGCATGGATCGATGGCCTCTCCCAGGTGGGCAGCGTGTGAGGACACCCTAAGAGTGGCAGCTCAGGGGCGGGGGGACAGTCATTTCCTCACTCTCCTGGGCTATCCACTGGGATATGCAGACACATCACCCTTGGCTGGGGTGAATTGCCATGACTGTCTTCAACTTGCATTGCCCCTTACTCAACGTGAAGATTACAGCGTGACCCTCATATCCAGCTGAATTTGGGACAAGAGTGTTTCTCTGGTGCTGGAAGGAGTTTTGCATACAAGAGGATCACAAGAGACTGTTCTGGCTTCATTGCGTTGCGCTGCTGCCTTGCATGGGAAAGCGTGGCTACACCAAATGCAAAGATCATAAATCCTTTAAATTGCAGCAGTCTGAGCCTGCTGTGAGCTCTGTGCCTCAACTGTCGTTCTCTTTAATGAGACCTTTGATGAGGAGTCTGGCCCTCTGCTCATCAGATGGCTCAAAGCTTGCAGATGGCCCAGGCCTGCCTCCAGCTGCAGGCCTGAGCTCTGAGCGCACCGAGCCGCACTCCTGCGGGGCTGCCTCTTGCAGACTGATGCCGGAGCAGGAGAGGTGAGAGCGTTTCTGCAGAGCCTGGCCACGTGTCCGAGCCTCTCGACCCGGCAGCAAACCCCTGTAGCATGGCCTCAAGGAGTGGCGCATTGACTTTATGGTGGGCACAGCTCGTTGGGTGATGGATTAACCAGCTGCAGTTAGCGGGCCCCATCCTAAAAGTCCCAGCAAGCTGCATCAGCGAGATGAATTTTGGCTAACCAGACATCTGGGCTGCAGAAAGGCTGGCCCCCCAAATGCCACTGCACTGTCTTACCAGTCACGTCCTTCCCTTTCTGTCCTACAGTGCTTCGTTCCTTCCTTGCAGCATTGCTCTGAGCTGCTATTCTCCAAGGATGACGTCTCCTGGTGTGCCGTTGGGAGCTCAAAAATACTGCGAGGCTAGCAGGGAAATGGTGCAGTGACTGCAGTGACTCGATTTCTGTTGCTCGCTGTGCCCAGCAAAGGCGGCGGCTGGGGCTGCTCTCCGCCTGCACCACCTTCCCTGAACTACAGCTCTTGCCCGGGGGCGATGCGGTCCTGCTGGTCAGGCAGCTCATGCCAGGGACTCTGCTGAGATTAACAACACGCGGCCCTTGCCAAGACAATCATTGTGGATATTCGTCCATTAGGAGCCAGCCTTCTCTTCACACGAGTTGCCGAATAGGGTCATAAATTTCCCCTGTGACTGGCCAGCTTGCTTGGCCAGACTGCGTCGCAGGACCTGGGTAAAGCCAGTCTGCAAACAGCACACTGGTGCACAAGATGCAGCAACGCCGCGCAGACACTCCCTGCCCCAGATGTGTTTAAAATCAAGCAAAGATAATGTCTTTTTCTTTTCTGCCGCGCAATCAGGTGAATTTCTGCTCCGCTTTACCCACCTTAGGACAACCACGGTGAGAAAAAGGTTTCCTCTCTGATGAAGGCAATGAGTTGCTCAGCTCTTGGGAGAAGCCCATCGGGAAAGGGGCAATTACCTAGGAGGGAGAGGCGGGCAACCGCCCCCTCCCTGGTAGCGCCATGGGCCCGGAGAGTTGTAAGGATGAGTGCTTCCCAGCCCAGGCTCCTCCGGCATGGCCTTTCCTCGTCGTTAATCAGACCAGGGGAGGAAATAAGATCAGGGGAATGTTGCAGGTTTCCAGAGCTCATCAGTTAGAGGTACTGTGTGAGCGGGGCCAGTGCTGGGCAATCAGTGGTGGGAGGACGGGAGCAGGGCAGGGGAAAATGGCAGTGGGAAGGAGCGCGGGAGCCAGCCGTGGGCTCAACAGCCTTGCTGGGCTGGACATCCCGCTTTGCATGTCTGAACAGGGCAAAGGGAGAAAAGCTGCAAAGTTTGGTTTCAGACCCACCTTAGGAGGTCCCTCTCAGGGCCTGGTACTGGCTTGGAGCAAACACACGGTGGCCTTCCCAAATGCGCTCTTTGAGGAAGGGCCTTCCCAGCACATAAGTCTCTTAAGACCACGTCTGGGGCAGCCAGTCCCACGGGGTGCCCCATGGGGACCATGGCTGGATGGCGGAAAGGGAAGGTCACCAACAGCAGAGCTCGGGATACATCCGCCAGCGCTGCAAGGAGCTGTGCTGCTGAGGCGGTAGGTGTTTCACCCACAGACTTTGCCTGCTCCAATGCCCCAAGCCAGTGTCCCTGGTATCAGCAAGTGGGAGATCACATGAGAAGCCTTGCCATCCTCAGTGTGCCACTAAAATCAAGGAAAGTTCAGCTTTCACCTGGGATTTAATGGATATTTTTGAGATCAGATGCAAAACCCAGGTCCTCACTATTTACAGTGATTAAATGTCCCCTGGTCCGCTCTGCAAAGGGTAGGCATATTAACCCAGTGAACTGGCTGCGCTCCACTAACCACATCCTCATCACATAAATTCCCTTGGCATTTTAAACTGTTAGAGTGCTCTTTTTCCAAAACTGCTGCATAGTCTTGCTTTGCTCTTTTAAAAAGCAACAGAGGTGGCTGCATGTTGAGGCTGGGCATTTGCAGCTTCTCTTACTTCTTGGAGAGCCTATAGCACAAGTGATGTTATATACAAAGAAGGAAAGGCCCATTACCAAAGCCTCAGGCATAAGCACATCTCTGTCATAAAGAGATAATTTCTTTTTGTTCCAATTAATATCCTAAAAATGTACAAGTAGGAAGGAGCATGACTGAGCATGAATCCCTTGATGCTCCCAACGTAGGCTAGCCATGCAGTAGAACAACATCAAAGTGGACATTAGACCATCAGATCTTGCAGCAGAGAGCTGATTAAAGTCCCTAATCAAGGCCTCTTTAATACAGCGGTCTGGTGCTTTCCGCTGCTTTGGAGGCCACGAGAAGAAAGAGACCAGGCAAATTAACTAGAGAGAAGTTGAACGGAAGGAGCGAGAAAAACTGCAAATCAGCAACGCAAGTGGCTGAAAAGTAGTGCTTGGTGGTGGTGCCGTCAGCTGTGGTGGGAGTGCGTCTGTCCTGTTTTTTTCCCTGAGGATGTTTTTTTCTCTGAAGATGTTTCCCCCCCTCCCCCTCCTAAAAATTGTGCCTTACTGTGGAGGATGGAGGATACTGTCTGGGAGCCAATTTTCATGAAAGCTGTGGGCATTTAAGATCTTTGAAACCTTCACCTCGTAACCTGAATGGGTTCAAATTGTTCTAAGGATTCAGAAGTTGTCGAGGGGCACAGATGGACGTATGTGCCTATGCAGAAGATGTGATTGCATAAGCCTCATTTTATAAGAAATTAGGATAAAAATAAGCTAATGGGAAATGCTGAGCATCATCTCCTAGAGATGGTGTGAAGGAGGCAGGACCCAGTTCACACCCTCTCCAAGGACAGGCACCAGTAAAAATGTGAGGACCACGACTGGTAAGTCAAAACCAAACAGGCCAAACTGCCTTACCCACATGGGGAAGCCGGACCCCGTCGGGGGGAAAAGACCTCCTAGCACCTTGCTCGTGCATTCAGGTGTGCAGCAGTGGACCAAAGGACAGGAGCAGGTCTATAGCTCTGAGACCTTGTCACCCCCAGGCAGAGCATCACCCTCATGAAGCACGGCTCCCTGTTCTCCCCCATCCTCCTGCCTTCATACCACCCCTCACCTTCCTTCATGTAGCTCCCATTTCTGTGGAAACCTGCCCTCCTCACTCCTTCCTTCTCCCCCACTGCTCATCTGCTTGCACTTAGGCTGAATTTGAGGAAACCAGCTGAGTTTGGCTCGACAAACGGCCTTTATTTCCCCTGAAGAGTTGCCTATTTTGGTCAATTTAAACCAAAGAGGGACAGGCATATGCTCGGCTGCTCGCCAAGCATGGGCTTGCCCTGGCTGAAGATGTTCCCACCCTGGCCCACTGGGACCTGGAAGCCGGTGTGCATTGCAAATGTGACCTGAAAGGGGGCTGCAGAGTGCTTATGGTGTGCACACCCCCTTATTTCTGCTCACCTACAGCTTTGCGGCGTTGCTGAGGACCACAGTGGAGGCTGCTCAGGCCTTGTCTCCATCACCTGTACCCACAGGCCGGGACCCCCACGCTGAGACCGCTCTTACTCCTTCCCTGTGGGCCTGATGAGCCCAATATTGGACGCTTTCACCCTGACACCACCATCAGCTGATGCCTTGTGTTTTATGCAGGCTCTGAAGGCCTTCCCCTCCCTTCTCCCATTAGCTATCTCTCTCCAGTTTCCTCTTATCTCCTCACTGTCACTCTCTCTCTGCCTGGGTCCCACTAGCAGTAGCAACAGCCCTTCCCAGCACTCCTTCAAGCACTTTGCAACTCATTCCCTTCTTTCAATCTCCTTATCTCTTCCCCTTTCATCTCCTCTTTCCCGTTCCTACTCTTTTGTGTTGCTGTCTTTCTCCACTCAAGTTCCTTCTTATCTCTTCCTCCCTCTGTCCCTCTCTCCTCTCTCTCCAGCTTTGTTTACATCGCTAAAACACTTGTCCAGGTCAAACATGTTTGCCTGATAAAGACATTTCCATTGATTGCTTGAAAGAAAATCCTCCAGAGCAGCAGATTCTTTGCTCTGGGGATCAATAACACCTCAAGATCTGTTTTATCTCCCTCCTTCCATCCCTTCCATCTCAGAGTTTGGGGGTGCTGGGACTCGCAGGCAAACAGCTGTTGGAGACGCCCATCCCGTGAGAGGGTGGAAGAGTGAGGGGGCATGAAGCCGAATGAGGAGCAGGGATTGCTGTACCTGGGGAGCAGGAAGGGCTCAGTCGCACAGATGCCACATCCCTCACGGGGTGGGGGGTGAGGAGGGCCCTACATGACCCAATAGAAGGTGCTTCTACCTGGGACTTGTCTGAGCAAAGAAACACCAGCTGGGGAAGATACATTACACCTCAACCAGATAGATAGTCTGCAAAGCAGCTTGAAGCAGATACATGATACATGCACCCATAAACCCACCTGGGAGGTTGCCAGTAGCTGATAGGGCCTGAAGCATCGAACGCTCCCCGGGCCTTGGTCCCCCGCCGAGCCTTGCCCTGGGAGGTGACAACCTGGTTCCCCAGGCAAGGAGCCCTGATGTGGCCATGCCTGTGCTGGCACCTGTATCTGTGCATGAGGGGAATGCACAGATTGCTTGTCCAGTGCTAAACCCACCCCACTGGGCCTACTCGAGCACTCCTATTTAATGCTGCAAATAAAAGAAGTGCCATCATCGGGCCTTGCCTGATTCAGGCAGGCTGCGCTAAGCCATGCTGTGCATCCTCAGATTTCCTCAGCCCCATGCTAAGCCCTGCATGCAAAAGGCTCCAACAACCTGAGAAGCCCCTGTGCAATGCCCTGCAAGAGCTGGACTCCCTCAGTTTGTTAATGCACTTGGAATAAGGAAGCTAATGCATTTCTATAGCGAGTGATTTAGCTGTAAACCCGCAATCAATAAAGAGAAATTTAAAGGAATTAAGCTTGCTGCCTCTGCTGCAAATGAGATACTCCCCATTGGGCTCTCCTTTCCAGAAGCCATTCGGCAGCACGTAACTGAGCCCTGGACTGCTGCAGGATCTCAAGGCCTCCTCCACTGCTGTGGGGTTATGAAATAACGGTGAACTCCCACACTCTAGGGAAAGTCCTAGAGCCTTTGGACAGAGCAAAGACTGCTAGGTTTGTGAATAGAGCTGGGTGCCCCTTCTCCCTATGGCCTGCCACTGTCTAGGTGTGAAAAGCTGTCCTCCACGGGATAGGAGAAGAGCCTTTATTCCCTTCTGCTTGGAAAACATAAGCCCATGGGTGACTAGCAGGTGAGAAATGTGGTTGCAGGTACCAGCCCAGGGTTTTGGCATGCCCCTGGAGTCCTTACTGGTGACGAATGGTCAACCCAAAGTGTCCATAAGGAACTGCAGCCACCATGTCCTGCTAGACATGAGCTACTATTGCATCTACGAAGCTTTCTCTTCTCTGCACTGGACAAAACGAGACCCTCAGTGCTGAGGAAACACCTACAATTTCAGCATGAAGTCACGTGTCCCTTCAGGAGCGCAAGGCAACTGTGGGCACGTGACGCCTGTTCTCTGTGCCCCGTGCGGGCCCTGGGAAGCAGCAAGGTAAACACAGCATTCAACAACCCGCTCCCACGCTCACGTGCGAGTGTCGAGAGCTCCCAGATGACGGCCATCACTGCGTGAGCTCCCAGATGATGGGCATCACTGCGTGAGCTCCCAGCGAAGGGAGAGACACTTCCAAAGGGCTAGTCCAAAGGTGTGGGGTGATAGAGATACCTGTGCAAAACAGCCCCGCGTCCGTGCCCCCCCCCCAGCACTCATGCTACGGCCTTGCTGGGGTAGGTACCGCTGTGGCAGTTTGACTCCTTGGGGGGATGAAAAAGCAGGGTCCTCTCTCTCCACCATTTCCGACAGAGAGGAAGTAGATAGTCTCCTCACCCAGAAAGTGCCCAGAGAGCAGCTCTGCCATGCTGCCCGTGCGCATCCCGACCGGGGGCTACGGCAGTGGGGCTGGCCTGAGCTTGTCTCTGCAGGTGCTGGCTTTCGGCAGAGCCGAATGATAGCTATCGTTCAGCATCTAAGTAAGTGCTAACTTGATGACAACGCAAATAATGGACCTGGAAAGCTCAGGTGTCTCGGCTGCAATAGGGGATGGGACATAGCCCTTCTGGCCTGCAGCACGGCTGCCGTCTAAAAGCTCCCAGGAGCATCTTGCTGCACAAGACCAGGGCAGGGAGGATGCTGTGTCCATTGAAACCTCCTGGGTAATTAAAGGGGTGTCCTGGACATCCACAGGTTTAGCCTGTAAAGCTAGCAACGTGATGGTTGCACCACTTAAAAAAAACAAAAACAAAAAAAAAACAACCTCTTGTGCCACTTGATTTCCCAAAGTGGCAAAATATCCAGTTTTAGGTCCTAACGGGGAGGCACATTTTAACCCTGAGAGGGGGGTGTGCAGGATTACAGCATCATCTGCCTGAGAACTGGGACATGGGCTTGGTGCTGAGCGAATGACCTCTGATTTTTTTCCAAACAAGCGCTGTCAGAAATGGCAGCACTACCTCCATTGCTTTCGGTGAGAAGGATGCGACTTGCCACAAGCAGCCCAAATTAGCTCGAGAGAGGTTTTTTTTTTTTTTTACACTAAAGATGCTGAGGTGCTAGAACAACACATAACCTATTGTTAAAATCAATGTCTAGACCACAGATCTGGTGAGTGGTTTACCTCTTCTTCAGTAAAGCACAAAGTTGGGGGGGGGGATCCTGGGAATTACAGCCAAACAAGTCTTGCAATTTGTCATGGGGAAAAAAAAAAAAAAAGAAAGAAAAGAATAATAAAGAGCTAGGAAGAAAACGAGCCCGAGTGCTCGGAAAGGCAAGGCTGCCCCTACAAACTCTTGGAGTCCTGAACGGAGGGAGTCAGCAAAGCACCGCGTGCTGGAACATAAGCGGCTATAATGAACTCAGGGTTTCCGCGAGGCTTTAATAAAGTCTTTCCACAGAGGCTATTAAGAAAACTAAGATGAGAGGTAGATCCTGTCACGGCTCAGAAACCACCTAGAAGGCTGCCAGAAAGGAAAGGATTGATGGTCAACTGTGGTGGTGCAAGTACGTTAACAGCGGGGCGTCCAACGAGCCAGGTAAGACACACCGTTATTTAGGGTAGCAGCGTCTGGAGGAGCTTCGGGAGAGCGTCGCACAGCAGCTGGGGGAGACGGTGCAGCTGGAAATCAGTGCGAGGTAGGGAACAACCTCAGCTGCTCCCCCGCGCTCATGACTTCTAAATTAACTGGTAATTGCTCTGGAAAAAGGGACGTGCACCAGTCACAGAGTCACAGAATGTTTGAGGTTGGAAGGGAGCTCTGGAGATCATCTAGTCCAACCTCCCTGCTCAAGCAGGGACCTCTAGAGCATATTGCCCAGGATCACATCCAGTCGTGGGCCTCGTGTTTAATTCTGCTAGGAAAAAGGAGTGGCGGGGGCGGGGGGGGGAGGAGTGATGACGAAAACGGTTGTGCCTTCCTACAACTCAGTGGCACGCTGCTAGCTCGGACGGCGCGGGCCGGTCGGGTTGTCTCCTGCCGCAGAAGGCTAGAACAGAAATAGCCACGATCTGGGAAAGGGCAAGGAAAATCGTTCGCGGCATGGAAACTACGCTCCATGGAGGGAGGATATAAAGAGTAGCAGCCGCAAGAGGAGGTGGCCGGGCGATGCCGGGGTGCAGGTGCCCACCAGCATGAGGCGGGTGGTGGGGCTCAGCTGGGCGCTGCGCGGGAAGCTGGCCACGGCACGGCGTGCCCCGTCGCCAAACTCGCTGCCGCGGCGTGCCGCAAAGCCCGGATGTCACACCGACACTGTCTGGGGTCCGTCATGCGGCTCCCCCTAAAGACTGCCGGAGGACCGGTGCTGGTCCGGCTGGAGCACCGGTGGGGTCGAGACCCCCCCCCCCCCCTCCACGCGGGCCAGGTGTGCCTGTCCTCAGGGGCTCCTCTGGTTTTCTTCCCCCCCCCCCCAAAGGCCACGTTCACCCCGGCTGCAGCATTCCCAGCGCCGCCACGACACCCTGCAGCCCATCACACCCTCCACATCACACCTCCGTGCCCCCCCCCGCCACCAGCACTTTTAGCACGCGTTCGCTGGGGGGGCAATTTTAAGGCGCCGAGGTGACACGTCCCAACCTCTGCTCTCCATCGGGGACCCACAGCACCAGCGGCCAGGTTGACCTTCTCCAAAGGTAGCAAGAGCCCTAGGGGCTTCCTGGGTTGGGGGGGGGGAGACATGGACCGCCAGCCCCGGGCGGCCGTCCCCGAGGGCCAGGCTGGCGGGCTGCAAGCGCGAGGCATCAGTCTGGGGCGGCTCGCACAACCGGCCCTGCTGCGATGGATGTTTTTTTTGTAATTGGGTTGTGACAAACATTTAATAGCTAATAGAGCTCACGCCGGCACAGTTAATTAAGAATGTGACTAATCTGATTCACTCGTGGGAGCTCGGGGGGGGGGGGGGGGAAACAAGGGGTTGGAGTTGCATGTGTGTGTGTGTGTTTGCATGCGGGGCAAAGGGGTGGAGGGAGCCGAACGGCTGCCGGCCCCCGGTTGACGGCCTGCGGGCACGGAAAGGCTGAAGACGGTCTTTCCTCTCCTGGTGTCTCTCCCCCTTGCAAGGGGCCCCTCCGGCCGCCGGCGGGCGGCAGCCGTCCCGCAAGCAGGCCTGCGAAAGGTGCTGGGGGCCCATTTCACAGGAAGGACACCCCCCCCCCCAAAAAAAAAAAAAAAATTGAGACAGCTGATGGAAAAAGAGAGCAAAGAGCCGGGAGCGAGCAACGTCGCCCGAATGAGACGCGAGAGCGCTTTGCAAATCCAAAAACTGACGTTTCCACGGGGCGCGCGAGACGTGCATAGTCACCGTTACTGAGCAACTCGCGGGCAGGGCGAGTATCCGGCGCTCCTCGAGCAGCCCCGGGGCCGCTCGGAGGTTTCCCGAGCCCTGGAAAAACCCTGGAGCGACCTCGCGGCGCTGCCAACGTGGCGCCGTGAAGGGCGGGCGGGGGGGATGATGCCAGCTGTGGCAACATCTGTATGCTGCTGCCGGCCGGGGGCCCCCCTCGAGTGCATAAATGAAACAAGCGGAGCTCTTTTGGCCGGCGAGCCGGGGCCGTCTCGGGGAGCACAGAGCCGCTCTCTCCGCGGCGCGCCGCATTGTCCGTCCTGGCCGGAGAACAGGGCGCGGATTGAGGGCGATTCCCCCATCTGCCGAGAGCCGCTCTTCGGCACGACGGCGTCAGGGAATAAACGGCGCTTTTCAAGCAAGGCCGGATGAAAAGGTTGTTGGGGGGGGGTGGGGGTGGGGGGAAAAAAAAAAAACCCAAACCCCCAAACCCACGCCTAAATCTCAAAGCAAAGCAAAACCCGGGAGGAGCGCACAGGGCGCCGCGCCGCTAGTCGGGAACCGCGCGGCGGGTTCGCGCCGTGGCCGCCACCGCCGCCTTCCCGCTTCCGGGAAATAATTGTTGAAGTCGAAATTATTCACTAGACGAAGCAATTCTTTGCGTGCTATCTCCAGGCCCTTGGAGCCACTTGTCTAGACCACTTTGTTGCTAGTGCTACGCAACAAATTAGCCGTGCAATTAAAGCTCTGCTTAACGCTGGCGCTTTGCAAAGGGATTTTGGTTTGGCGTCTCGACGCAAGTAAAAGTCTTAAAAAAAAAAAAAAACAAACCCCAAAACCAGCCCGCACAGGTAACGGTGCGTGCACCCTGCTTGGTCCCCTTCCACGAAGCGCCTTCGGGGGCGCCGGGCGGCCGGGCCAGCTGCCCGGCTGCGCAGCCCCGGCTTTATTAAAGCTCGGCTGCTGCCGGCGGCCAGAAAGCCACGACGAGCCGTTGAGAAGCAACCGGCCCCCCCTGGCACAGACGGCCCGTTCTCCGCCTTCGGTATTTACCGGGGACATCTGCACGCTTCATAAACGGGCTCTTTATTCCCGTTTGCGACATCCCGCTGGCAGCAGCGAGGCAGGAAGGACGGGGAGGTGGCGGCGGGGTGGTGGTGGTTTTGGGGGGGGGAGACGGCGCCGGTACCGCGAGCCTTCGACTCGCCCATCAATCGTCTCTCCGGCCCTCGGTTTTCCCATAGGCAGAACTGCTAAGCGCCGCGCTCGCAGCACGCACGCTCATCCCGGCAAGCATGCACGAAGGACGGAGCGGGTCCCGCGGGACGCGGACGTCCCCCTTACTGCCCTCTCCAGCATCCATCTATGAGACCCCCCCCCCGCACCTTTATTAAACAGGCATGTTTCCCACCCGGGGGGCTGAGGCAGAGCCCGGCGAAGGCGCAGATTTGGCTGGAAACGGCACGGGAACGGGCTCCAGCGCGTGCACAGAGGCGTGCAAAGCTGCTCGGCCGCAGGAAGCTACCTGGGCTAACTCCTTCCCCGCCGCCGATGCCCGCCAGGAAGGCGAGGGATACGCCGAGGCGACCTGCACTGCACCCGCTAAAAGCAAAACTTTTACTTGCCCAGAAATGACAAGAGTGGCTGCGACGCAGGAAACGCGAGTGCCGGCGCTTCGTAGCTTGAGTCAAATAGAGCCGTTTCTGTCTGGGCAGCCACCTCTTATCTCGCGTTACTCATGTCCCGCTGGCAACGGCTTGGAGCTCGAGCTCCCCCGGCAGCTGTAAATACGCCACCCCGACAGGCAGCGCGGCGCCGGCTGCAGCTCCAGCCGCTGAGGACTGATTTATCATCACACGAGTAGGGTTGCAGCACGGAGGCCAGGGCTCCCGGGGCAGCTGCGCGGCGCGGGGGCGCTCAAAGGCCCTTCGCCGCACGCAGACCGCCCAAGCCCTGCCCGCGCTCGCGGCACTCCTCTCACCCGACGCCGCGTGCTGCGAGGTCGCGGCTCAGGACTGAAGGGGTTGTCTCGGGTCGAGGAGAAGGGACCGGCACTCCCACCGGGGAAGTCAGCCCAGCTCGCGTGGACACCAAGCTTACTGACGGCAAAAGTGGGTCAAATTAGCCCAACTACTCAAAGCCTCAGTGCTCCTTCGGAGAAGACCGTAACAAATCCACTTGTGCAGCTGAGGCCGAGGGCTTCCCGGTGCCAAACAACCATCCTTCAGGCCACAGAGCCCTCCTGTATGAACTTCCATAGCCCAAACCCTCGACAAAGTCAATCCATTTGGCCCATGCAACCCGGCCAGTGCTTAGACAGGAGTATGATGGTGCTGACTTTCCTGAGCTGCTGTTACAACAGCCACTTCTGCTACAAGCGCTAGGTGGGTTCACGCTGCTGGGACTCCAGCATGGGCACAGCATGACCCCCCACCTCTGCAGCGTGGACGGCGTTTGCCCTCCTTTGCTACGACTCCCTTCGCTTGGCTTGGAACGAGGCAGTGGAGGACGGGGAGGAAAGGTCCTTTCAATCCTCATGAAACCCAATTTAAGCAGCTACCCTTGAGAGCAGCAAGAACTTAGTCATCTGATAGGGACAATCTTTAACTAAAGGTCAACTGAAATTGTATTGGACACCATGGGATTCATTTCAAATGGTTTGTTAAGAAAGGCTCAGCCTGCCTTGCAAGATGTGCCGTGCAAGAGCGCGTGCTGGGGAAAAAAAATAAAACCCCAATTCCAGAACAACAGATGCACAAAACGGCACACGCCAAACCAGCAAAACCAAGCAATGCTGGAGAAGAGCTGGCAAGCATCGCTGGATCCCATGGTCCTGGGAGGGATCTGAAATCGCTTCGGGTCTTCAGAGAGGTTGGGATGTGTGCAACGAACTACAGTTCCTCCCCCCACCCGCCACCCGCCACACACTTGTTGTTCTTCTGTCTCTCATCCTAACCCATCTCCTCGTAGGAGAAAGGGCTATAGCAGCCTGTCTCCTTGGCTCGGTCAAAGGCTTTGAGGTATTTACGCAGTGAGGATGACACAAGGCTGAAAGCAGTGGCATGGTTTAGGGGAGGCAGGGAACTAGTCACGCTGTCACGCAGGTCCCCTTGGAGACCTGCTCCAATGGACCTTTACATCCTTACGGCTGTCAAATTATCACCTACCACTGGCTCGCTCCAGCCAGCAAACGGCATGGATACAGGCCAGTTGTCCAGGGTTGGGAAGCCCCTGACCTTGCCCTCACTGTGATTTTTTTTTTTTAAACGTGGGTCTTGCTACAGGGGTTTGGATGCCCTGGTTGGGGCAATCGCACGTGGCCGAGTCACGTGGCCGAGCCCTGGCGGATCGCGGCTCCAGCAGTCGCGGGGTCAGGAGCACAGCTGGCTCCGGCGGCGCAAGCGGCAGCACCCCTGCCGTCTGCGGGGTGGCTCGCAGCCCTCGCGCCCCGTGCTGGCCTTGCGGGAGGGGACAGGGTGGGGGCAGCCGAATCTAATGACATTGACGTTTCATTTCTCATTACAGACACAATTAAAAGGAGAGAGGATTATATACGAATGCCAGATCGTGTCACAGCATGCCACCGCGTGCGGAGTTTATCTCTTCCGCTTGGGCAGTTCCGTCAATGAATTGACTTCTTCTGCCATCTAATTTATGACTGCTTTATGTTTGTTTATATAATGTGTTTAAACACCTACTTTACACCCTGCGCACTTGTACTTGCTAATTAGCATTTTCAGCGTTCATGGCATTCGCTGCACGCTCCAGAGAATTAACACACGCGCATGGGGGGGGGGGGGGGGGGGCCTCGGCCTGGAGGCCACAGCCACCCACAGCACCCTGCCTGGGCACGGCATCGAGGTGGGCTTTAGGCGTACCTCCCCTTCGCGTGGGGCCAGGCATGCTTCAGGTGCAACTGGGAGCAGCTCCCTGCCGGAGGGGACAGCCCTGCAGCGCGGGGTGGGGAAAGGCTGAGCACATATCCGAGGAAGACCCTTAAAGTGGTCATCCTTGAGAGTGGGGGCCTCCCCTAGGGTTTATTTTTGCCTCCCAACTTGGTGCTCGAATTGCTTCAGGGGCGATTACCAAGGAAGCTGGAGCTGGCTTTTACTGCAAGGAGTCTTTAGCATCGCAGTCAAGTTAACGGAAAGAGATGTGCGCGTCTCTTCCCCCCGGCTGCTCCGCTGAGCCATGGAGGTGCTCCCGTGAGCGTTACGCCGAGCCCAGGGCTCTGCAGGCACCTGTGCTGCGGTGCCTTTGCCACCACAGCCTGTCCCCTTGCATCGTGTCCACCCCTGCCTGCCAGGAGCTGAGCCCGGGGACAACCCCGGCCCGCGGCCCTGGCGCTCCCCCCACAGAGATGGCAACGCTGGGACCTGTCCCAGGCAGAGCCACGTCGTCCCCGCAGGCTCCCCGGGTGAGCGACGCTCCCAGGACCGGTCTCCCTAACTCCTGGCTGGCGCCAACCATCTAGCCATACGCTTGCCAAGGAAATGGGGGAGCTTGCCTGCCCCGACATCCCCTTTTTGGGGATTTACACCTACCTCGTGGCGACGACCACACACCGGAGGGCGTTGGTGGGAAGAGGCGAACCCACAGCGAGGCCAGCGCTCTACCAACGCCGCAGGAAAATTCCCTTCTGCCACCAAAGTTGATGCTCGCCTTGCCTGCCCGCCCTGCCTCCTCCTCCTCCTCCTCCCGCCGGTCCCCGGTGCTGCAGTTTCCCTGCCTGCGGACACAAGTCCCCCGGGGGGCTTCCCTCGCCATGCGGGGGACAGCCACAGGGACGCGGCCAGCAGCGAGCTTTCTGGCAGCGCAGACTTCCCCGCCAGCCAGCCAGCCAGCCAGGCGGCCCCCGAAGGCAGGGGACGGAGGCACCGGCGGGTCCTGAGCAGCCCCCAAGGGAACAAGGCTTTCCGGAGCTGCGCGGCACAGCCCCTGGGAGCACGGCTGTGCAGCCTCGGGTTTGAAACCCCCAAGGCAGACACAGGCAGGGACGTTTAATCCCGGTTCAATTGTCGGCCCCCGATCCACCCAGCTGACACACAGCAGCGAGGAGCTCCCCGTTTCCAGGCGGGAAGGCAGGACAGGCAGGAATCCCTCCTCTCCCCGGGCTCCACAGGACCTCGGCAACACTCTCCATCCCTCCAGGAAGCTTTTCTCCCCCAGGCTCAGCCCACTCCTCTCAGGACAGATGGTTTCTGCCAGGAGCTGTAACAGGTAACTGCTAACAGAGCGCGCCTTAATTAATCCGTGCCTTGGAAACTCCCTCACCTTCCCCTTCTCCAGATGCTTCGCCACCCTTCCGTTTACTGCTAACCTTGCAACACGAGCACTCGGGTCCCTGGCTGAGAAGTCGCAGCTCAGCTAATGCTCAGGAAGTATCTGTCAGCCAAAAGCTTGCAGATTGCCCCTTCCAGGGCAGCCCAAAGGGTTGACTGTCTTGGAGAAAGGCACCATTGAGGAAAAGGGAGAAGGAGCAGTGAAAGGCCTGTGAGATTCGTCATGCGGTGCTAGAACTGCCGTTTCCTCCGTTTTGTTTCCCCAGCCTGGCACTTAGCGCTCCACTTCAACCCACGCGCTCTCCGAAACGATGGGTGCATTGTTTCAGCCCTCTAGATTTCGGCTAGAAGGACATGAAGTCTGACCAAAGCCTGGGTTTTACCCCCAAAAGCATCTGCATTTGGGGTGGTTCCAGGTAGCTGCCTAAAAGGTGTCCCTGAGCAGCCAGGAGAGGAGGCAAAAATCACATACAAACTTTGAGTGGAGAATTTAGCTGGAAAGCTGGGATTAACATTGATCCTCCTGCTGAAGCCAAGAGCCTAGGTGGTCTTCGTGGTTGCTAACAGCGTCTTCAGGAAGGCGGCAGTTGTGTGCGCGAGGGGAATGCCGTGCGGTGGTGCTTCCACCCTACCTGGAGTTACAGATGCCACCTCCTGAACGGCTCCCTGCTCAGCCGCCCCGAGTTGGGGGGGGCATAGCGGTGTCCGGGCATGCACAGAGGAGCATCCGGGCCGAGCTCAGCCCAGCGCAAAAGGGAAACACAGGAGGGAAGAACTGGGGTGAAAAGAAACAAGCATGAAGGGATACTGGGCTTGATGGGGACAGAGTGCAAGAGTGCCTGCGTGGCCCCCCCCAAACACTTCCCCTCGATACGCAGTAGGCTGCAGCCTCCCCCCCGCCGCCAATTCCATCTCTTTCTCTACGACACAGATGACACGAGCCAAATTTCTTTAACCTCATTCAAACAACAGAAGGAACTTTAAAAACAAAAAAGTGCACTCCCCCACCCCCTAACCCCCTAAAACACATAGCAACAGCCCCCCCCCCCCCCCCCCGCCGCCCCCGCGGACCGCTGTGCGGCGAAGCAGCACGGACCAAGCTGCCGACCGAGCCGAGGCAGCCCCGCTCCCGGCAGACACAGGCCGCCCCCGTCCCCCTCCCCGTCCCCCTCCCCGTCCCCCGCCGCCCCCACGGCGGAGCGGCCGGAGCGGCCGGAGCGGCCGGAGCGGCGGGCGCGGCGCTGTCCGCGGTGCTGAGCGCGGGCGCGGGCGCGGACACTCACCGGGCTGCGGCGCCGCCTCCTGCTGCCGCCGCCGCCGCCGGGGGGGAGAAGCCGGGACGAAAGTCGGGCGGCCCCGCTCCAGCGGGGAGGGGGGGGGGGGAGCCAGAAAAAAAAAAACAAACCCAACCCAAACCAAAACAACAACAACAAAAAAAAACACCCAAAAAATCCCCCCCCTCCCCGGGCTCGGCCTGGGCAGCCCCGCTGCCTGCTGCGACGGAGAGCGGCAAGGCGAGGATTGCTTCGCTGCCGCTCCCTCCCCTGCTTAAATTTCAGCAGCTTGCTTTTTTTTTTTTTTTTTTTTTTCCTCTCTCTTCTTTCCTCCTCTCCCCTCTTTTCCCTTCCCTCCCCGCTCCGGGCTCTCCCAGCTCCCTGCAAGCAGCCACCTAGTGGGCAGAGACGGGAGGGGAAAAAAAAAAAAATCCCGCCCGAAAACCCACCCAGCGATGCTG
The DNA here is from genome assembly GCF_040807025.1 of Struthio camelus. Taxonomy (NCBI): domain Eukaryota; kingdom Metazoa; phylum Chordata; class Aves; order Struthioniformes; family Struthionidae; genus Struthio; species Struthio camelus. The sequence goes on from NC_090949.1 coordinate 5,288,688, forward strand.
CATCACCTCCCTCCCCAAGCCTCTTGCAGGGCAACGGGCTGGGCTTGGCCCCCACCGGGGCTGCCGACCCCCCCCCGGCCCGCCGCCCCTTCGGGCTCCCAGCACTGCACGGCCGCCGCTGAACGAAAGGCGTCAGGAAGCAGGTGGCAAAGCCACGGCTCGAAAATTAACGCAGCAGCTGGGAGACGGGCAGGCAAGAGGGCCAAGCGGTAGGACGGGAGGGGGTGGAGGAAAGGAGAGATGCTGCGAAGGAGCGGAGCGAGTTTGGCCTCGTTGCTACCGGTTGGGAACGCAAACCAGCGTGTGTGCTGGTTTGAACATAACCCCCACCCGCCCCAGGAAGGTCCAGGTCTTGCTCCCCCCCTCAAGGTTAACAGCAGAGGACACTGTCACTGCTGCTGGAGGGATTTCCTACCCTGCTGGATACCGCTGACTACCCCACCTGGGTGGCAGGGGTGTCAAATCTGCACCCTGCCTGCCGTGTCTGGGCAGGGAAAGAGAGCTGCTTGCGGAGGAGAGGGTGGAGGCAACGAGGAGAGCTGAGGACCTCCCTCGCTCTGATGCCCCCAAGTCACACCCGACTCCCTTTGCAAGCAGCGGTGGAGAAAGAGAACCACGTTTGCGTGACACGCTGCCTCAAACCAGCTCTGGACCAGGGGAGAGGGGAAGCAGAGACGGTCAAGCCTGGCACAAGGTATTTTTTTTATACCTGGCCTTACTTGACTTGGTTAATAAGACCTGAGTTCAGCACTGCCTGTTGTTCCCGCATAGCCATACGGTGGCATCACCTGGACAATACGAAAGAAGCCTTTTTCTCCAGCAGCCACCACCTCAAAAAGGTCCAAGAGAATTTTTCACTTGAATTCTCTCTTTGCAGGTTTAGAGCCATTGAAGCTATTTATGAATTCCTGACAAATTCACCCAATTACCATCACTGAGCCGAAACAACGCAGGAAAGATTCAGAAAAGGTTGTAATGTTGTGTTTTAACATATTCAGAGTGTTCTGATTCCTTTTGACTTCAGAATTTATCTGAATATTCAAAGTAATAAGCCTTCAAAAGCTTTTTGCTCAACAAGAAACAGCATTGTTGCTGGTGGAGGGTTTTTTTTCCAGCTGAGCTGGTGAACCGAGGTTTAAAAGAGCAATTCAATCTAATTACGCATACAACTTTAGGCATACTTTCCACAGGTGGCTCACATTTTCCTGGCAAGCTGATCCTTCCGCTAATCCTTGCTCATCGCCTGAGGAGTTAAACAAGACCTCCTTTAGTCATGGTAAAAAAGATGGCCCTAAAAGTATCTGTGACTCTGGAGACAGGATTTCATTTCCTGATTTCCCCATGTCACTCTGGGCAAATTGTCTAATCTACCTCCCACCTCCGGAAAATGGAAGTGCATTGTGAGATGTAAAGTCCGTTAATAACTACGAGATACTTCAGCTCTGCAGATAAGTGCTCACTTAGATGTATAAGGAGTCATACGCACGCCCCTGCACAAGCTCACCCACACGCGGAACGACAGCTCGCCGCTCCAAGGGAGGAGGCAGCGATCTTCGAAGGCATCAGAAACCGGAGGTCATTAAACCTGGCCTGACATCCTGCTGCCTGGGAAGCTGTGACATGGGGACAACCTTGTCACCAGTGACAAACTTGCCGACTGTGAGGCAGCTTTGCCGTCAGCGAAAGGGTCGGGGTTACAAAAACCCTCTCTCTGGCAGGGAAAGAGGATTATGGAGCGAAAGAGGAGGTTGGACTAGATGATCTCCAGAGGTCCCTTCCAACCTAAACCAGTCGGTGATTATCAGGGAAAGGGTAGAACTGGGCAAACCTCCTCCCCCACCCAAAGGCCGGGAGCTCCAAAGCGTCTCCCCAGGTGCACTGAGTAAAGCAGCACCCAAAAAGCATTTTGTTTCCTCTTTTGCGTATTGATTCCAAGCAAAGTCTCTTTCAGAAAACATCCGCTGGGTTTGGACTTTGCCCTCTGTGAAATGCAAAAGCCCGACTTTGAAACGAAGCGTTGAGGCCGAGAGAAGACTCGCTCTTTGGTCTTACAGATGCGCCAGCAAAGCAGAACAAGCAAACAAACAGAAATCTGTGACGTGGCCTGTTGTAATGAAAAAATCCCCGTATTCGAGCATCCCACTGCAGACGCGGAGCGGTCCCTCCTGGCTTTCCCCCAGCCTCCCTGCCCTCCCCGAAGGGCATCCTCGTAACGCTGCGCGCAGGCTCCAGCAAGCTGCCCTTTGCCGAGCCGGCCAGCTGCCCGCTGCGCCCCCTTCGCATCTCGTCCCAACCGAGAGCTCGCCGGCGTCCCCGGCTGCGCGAGCCCGGGGAGGGGGCCGTCCCGCCCCCCCGGCCCCCCGCCAACACGCAGCACAGCGGCAGGACCGCGCCGCGGAGATGGGGAAGAGCACGTCGAAGGCAGCGGCAGCCGCGGGAGCGGGCGGCCCCCGCTCTCCCGAGCTCCGCCGGAGGGTTTCCAACGCCCTCGCCGACCGCAACGGCGAGAGCGATAAACCCAAACCTTAATCTCGCAGTTGCTATCGCCGTACGTAAAACGCTCACTCGGAGGGGGGAGCTGGCTGAAAGCACCCGCTCTGGCTGGGCTGGGGGGGTCACGGGGCGCAGGCGAGGAGCCGAGCGCGTTTTGAGCACCGACGCAGCTCCGCTGCCGCCGAGAGCGCTGAAACCTGCTGCTCTCGGGCCGGAGGCGGCTTCGCGGGTGCTCGTTTCCAAAAGTGCCTTAGTTAGGTTTGTAAAATGGGCAGTGACTCCCGGTGGCGGCCGGGCGAGCCCTCCCCCCGGCCGGCTCCGAGCCCCTCGGGAGGCTCAGCCGCGTGCGGCGGGACGGGACAAAGCAGCGCACCCTTTCCCCCATGCTTGTAGGTGTATTAGGAGCAGGGGCCGGGCTGACACCACCCGGAGAGTCATTTTTTGGATAACGCTTGGTCAACCTGCCCAACGCTTGGTCAACGACTGCGGCCGGGAGCAGGGGGGATGAAGAAAGCCAGGCTGGGAGGTCTTCCTCGCTTGGTAGCCCCTGCGGGGAGGCGGCGTGCCAACTGCTGGTGCTGCAGCCCACCACGAGCCACCCCCTCTGCTCCGGGACTTTGCAAAACCTCCTGCGATAGCTTTGCGGCACCGTTGACGGAGGCTTTGCAGAGCTGCGGCCAGATGAATAGCAGCTACAGGAAAAACAGTCGCCCGGGGCAGGCCGTTCCCGGGATCGTACTAAACGCAAGCATTTTAAACTGTGAATTTTATTACCAACAAATCTAATAGGTTCTTGGCTTCGTAGTTAATACAACGTACCTAGTTCCATAATCGCTCACATCCTCCAACGCCTTGGAGGGGCCCCGGTGCCGGGGACTTGCTCATTTGTGTGTCCAAGAGTCCCGAGAGCTGGAGGTCCGATTTGCGGCCGAGCTCGTGCCGCTGAGCGGCAGCTCCCACCTCAACAGGGCAGAAAAAGGGGTTTGCTTTGGCCCCCACCAAAGCAAAAAAAAAAAAAAAAGGGGGGGGTTGTTTTGGTCCCTGAAGCAAAACGGGGCGGCCCCGTGCAGAAGAGGTTTTGCAACCCAAGCTGTCTCCTTCCCTCGCCCACCCCACGCTCGGAGCCAGCCGGCAGCACGGTCCCGCCGTTGGGAAGACGGAGGGGACGCTCACGCGCCCGCGGCCCTGTTCCTGCCTCTGCGAGGGCCGCCTTGCCCAGCCTTGGTGGCGTCACTTCACCCCCGGAGACCCCGGCTGCCTTCCCTTCCCTTCGCTCTCCTTGAAAGTCTTTGGCTTCCCTCTCGTACAGATTTTCTGTCTTGCTCTTTCCCCCAAGGCTTTCTCCCTCGTAATTATTATCAGGAGCAACGTTTTTTTGGCATGCAAACGAGATCCATGTCTGCACCGACCATCCTCCGGCTCCAGGCTCTCCCCCTTCCCCGGCCCCGAGCACTGTCGACCGCCCCGTCTCGGCTCCCGCGAGTCCCGTGGCGGCCGGCTCCGACCTCACGCGGGGAAAATCGCGGAGAGGAGCTGCTACATCCAGCCTGAGCTGACAGCGGTCCCCGGGAAACGCCGACGGAGCCGAGCCGCCAGGTCTGCCTTTCCTCCCCGGCACCTCCGGGTGGCAAGGCGGCCGCCGCAGCCCTGCTTTCTAGCCCATACGGCCCCAAATTTGAAGCCCACGGGCCGGTGCCAGCAGTGCTGGCGCTCACCACGCTCCTCAGGAGCTGCCGGCTCTGGGAGCAGCCACGCCGTCCTGGGTTTTTAAAAGTGCAAAACACCCTTTGGCACCGCTATTATCGAATGCGACTCGTTCAGGTGTTAACAGCATATTGAGGCGTTGCATTAGCGCAATAAAAAGACCTCGGTAGTGAAGTCGGGCTGCGGCAGCCCCAGCCGGCGTGGGGACGGAGGGCTCCATGCAGCCGGGACTCAGAGGCTTGCGGGACCACCCCAGGCAGCGGCCGGGGCGGGCGAGATGACGGCCCCGGCGCTCGCCGGGCTGCCGCCCCGCACGCGGCGCCGTACAAGCGGCTGATGGGAGCAGACGTGGGAGCCGAGGCACCCAGACACGGAGGGACGCCGGCGGAGCCAGCGTTGGGCTCTCGGCCCCGAGATCCGGCCACGGCCCTGGCCGGGCGCTGGAGGGCTGTGCCTTCGGACGTGGCTTTGCTGTCGTACCTTTGCTGGCAGGTTGGCTGCGTCCTGGGTGCTACCTGTTACCCCGGGACGCCAGCGCAGAGCAGCTCTCCTGCAGAAATCTCAAAGCACCTGGGGTTTGCGCTTGGGTCCGAAAACGCTGAACCCCGTTTCGGAGATCAGCAAAACGGCGCCCCAGCAGGGACGCAACCGGGCAGCCCGAGGCCGGGAGCACCACGCTCACTGACCTTCGCTCCAGAGATTTATTAAATCGACTCCTCCTGGTTTAAATCAGCAGCGAAGGAGGAACGGCGTCGAATGCACCCAAGGCATTTCTAACGTGGGCGGCCGCTGCCCTCTCCGCACCGGTCCGCAGGCGGCTGAGCTCGCCCGGGGCATCGCTTGCCTGCGCCTCGGTGCTGCCGCCGGTTTGCCACCGCTCTCGGGCTGGGGTCCGGCGAGAAACGCTCTGCTCATCACCTGCAGTGTGGGGAGAGGAGAGAAAAACATCACGTTGGAGAGAGGTTGGGACCAGCAAGGAGAAAGATGATGCAGAAACTCCGGCAGCAGGGCTGAGTCCTGGGGCGCGCTTGGATTGGAAGAGCTGTCTCCACACCGTGGCTATGCATCCTTGCCTGCTTGGTGTTTCTAGTTGTCTCACCTACCCCAAACCTCTTTTTCTCCCCAGGTACGTCTGACCATGATGGAGAAACCCAGGTCCAAGCTCCAGGCAAAGCAATGACGCACCTGGCCCGGAGGAGAGAGGAGCCGCGTCCAGAAATGCTGAGCCAAGCATCACGCGGCCAAGGGGAAATCGGAAACCTCCTTCACCACTGCAAAGCGCAACCTTGGCAGGAGGATTTCCAGCCCGTCACCCACCCCGACCGATGTCCTCGCAGATGGCCTGGGTTTGGTGCCAGCTGGGCTGAGCCAAGGGCTCCAAGAGGCCCTCGCTCTGCAAAGAAACGGTGTGAAGGTGCTGGCAATTTCCATCGTGCTGCTGTGTACAGGTTATTAAGAAAAAAAGATGATAAATAAAGATAAATGGAGGAGAGCGGAGCACGCTGGCAACCCTTCTCCATCATTCCTTTTCTTCCCTAAGCAGATCAAATTATGACCTGAAATCACTGAATACATATTTTATTATGTGGATAATTTAAAGGATGAGGGTGAGACAGAGAATCCGTAAGGCGCAGTCACATTAGAAGACAAAGAGTTGCCATTAATCTCTGAAGGAAAAAAAAACTGAAAAGGAGAAAAGGAAAAGGGTGGTGGTGGGGGGGAAGAGTTTGTAATAGATGGTCCCCACTCCTCCTCCTTGGTCTCTTTGGGCGAGCTCGTAAACAAGCCGCCGGGCTCTGAGCAGGCCTGATTTGCATTGCAGATCCCTCTTGGCCGAGCTCTGCTCCCTTTGCCAGCCAGCAATCGGGTAAATAACACGCATTGTTCTCGCTGCTTGTTTATGCAAATGCTTTCAGCATGTTTGCTATTCCTGAATAATTTCCGAGCCGGGGTGTCACGTCGCTAGAGTGCTCGTGTTTACTCGCTCTCCCTGCGTTAGTTAGCCAGGCTTTGGTGCCCGGGTCGTACTGCCAGTGAGGACCACAGAGGGGTTCACACCGTCCTTGCTTGCAGGAAGGCTTCCGGATGGGTGTCTTTGGCCATGGAGGGGAAGAGAGAGGAACATCGGGTCCTGAGCCATTGCTACCAACCTACAGATGGAGGGCCATCAGTAGGAAACTGTCCTGGACCGATGGGTTGAAGACCCTCGTTGGAGATCTTTCCACCTCTATCTTCTGCTGGTCAGTGTCTTTCAAGGAGAAGCGCCACCAGTCCTGCAGGCAATGAGGGGTCTCCTCTGGCCTCAGGGCTCTTCCCCATCCAGCTTTGGGGAAGTCTGGTGGGAGGTGGCTCAGGTGGAGGGTGATGTGTGTCTTGGTGGGCGTGGGGGGTGGTAGGGCCAGGGCTGAGTTGGCTGCGGGTTTGGTTGTTTTTCCATCCCTCCCTCCAAGGATGGAATAGATCATTAGAGATCCTAGAAAATAGATCCTAGAAAAGAGCAAGGGACTGACGCTGGGTCCAGAGGTTCAGCTGAGGCCAGGAAGAAGATGTACCACTGTGCAAGTGGTGTGATGGGCCTGAGGTATAAAGGAAAGAAGACGGGGACAGAGGAATATTTAACCTGTTTGAGATCTGCAGGGCTCACTCATCTCTGGTCCTTGCTGCAGAGTCCTGAAGTCTCTTGGAGTCACCTTTGCCCATGTAGCATCCTGCTGCAGCTCTCCTCACCACCGTGGCCAAATGCTTCTTCACCTTCAGTGAACGTCTCTTCACAACCTCCCCCCAGCGCCAGGGCTGGAGCCACGTGCACGCGGCCTCCCGACTCTGTAGGGAGGCGAGGTGTTGGGCCATCTCTCCCGCATCTCCAAACGGCAGCCAGACACCAGGCCTTCTCCTGCTTTTGGCACACCTCCGCCCATCGTCTTCGTGGCTCGCATCTGAAACGATCCCCCCCATTCAAGGTGATCCAAGAAGTGATTGGAGCCGGTTCAGGGAAGCAGACTGGCGCTGTACGTCTCACCTCGCGCTGTCTCCTGACCACCTCCTTGTCGCAGCGAGCACCAGGAACGTGGACCTCCTGTCGCTGCGCTGCCACAGCTGCCTCTGAAAACAGGGAAGCTCATCCTGCTCTCACAGGGTCATGAATAAGGTAGGCTGGAAGGGGCCTTGGGGGTCCCCTGGTTCATCCCCCTGCTCAAAGCCGGTTTGACCTCCAAGTCAGCTTGTGAAGAGAGGAGGACCCCGAGTGACCGATGGGCTGGGGGTGGGCACATCACGGCTTGCCACCTCCGGCGAGGTGGTCCGAGATGTCTTCTCCGCTAACAGGTGGACGCAAGCCACTCCTCGGGGTGCAAGCCTCTAAAAGATGGGGAAAAAAGATCACCTTAGCTTCCTGCAAATAAGGTCACTTGTTTGACGCTAGGTGCAGATGCAGCACTGAGCCGTGCGGTGGGTTCCCTGCCTCGCAGGCTGTGGCCGTGCCGCCTGCTCGGGTGCACCCATCCCCGTTTTAACTGGCATCCAGGAGAGCAGCAGCCACAAACCTTCTGCAAAATAGATGTTGTGCTCTGAGCTCTTCCCTGCCCTGACCCCTCTGCGCTTCGCCAGCAACGTAAAATCATTATTTCTCATTGCATTTAAATAGCTTGGAAATTGGCTTTTCTCTTCGGCTATCGCGCCGAGCTTGAAGCAAGGGGAGAGGGGTTAAGATGAAATGACACCTTATCTATAGCAGCTGGGATCCTTGGTGGAGGCTGCCCCATGCCTCCACCCAGGCCACCCAAAAATCCCTCCGTATGCCCCCGTGGCAGGCGCGTGGGGCCAGACAAGACCAACGTCCCCCGTGCCCTTCCCCGGCGACGCAAGACCCTGCGGGAGCAGAGGGAGGAGGCGGCGGGGAGCAGCCTCCCCCGGCCGTTTGCCCGCGCACGTCCCGGGTTCCCAGCCCTCGCCTCGACCCCGTCGGTTCTCCTTGCCGGGGGCACCGCCGTCTCGGTCTGCTGGGCTTTGGCTCGCTTGGGCCCCGGCGCGACGCTCTTCTGCCTTTGAGGCCGCGACCCCGCTCCTGCCGCCCCCGGAGGTCTCCGAGGCCGATTAGTCACGGGCTGCTTTGCAGATCGATGGTTTCCCGGTCGGCCAGAGGACGCTGGGAGCTGCCGGCTTCCCCCTTGGGATTTGGGAGCGCCCTCGGAGGGCAAGGCAGCTCCCTGGGCATCGGGAGGCCGCGGCCCGGCCAGCCCCAAAGGCAAACGGCAGCCGCGGCTGAGCCCAGCCGGGGCCCCGCGGCAGGACCAGGGAAGGGACGGACGGACGGATGGACAGAGCTTGCCCTAAGGCAGGACGGAGGCTGCAGGCAGAGCCACCACTGCCTCCAAGCAACGCGCTTCCACGCTCTCTTTCCCACTGGCGCGTTCCAGCTTTTCTCCATTAGGCCAAGCTTCGGGAACGTTTTTAATCAAATCTCCAAAAAAAGTGGAGGAACGAAAAGAAACCGCTGCTATTGCGCAGCTCGGAAAAGAGCCGGGATGGGCAGCACCTGAGTGCAAACCCAGCGCCAGCAGAGCCAGCCTCTCCCTTGGGATTAAACAAACCAAGCCCACGCGAGCTAAGGGCGGCACGCCTGCTCATGCCGGGGGGGTTGGAGGCAGGTTTTAGGGCTCTCCCTCTTTTCTCCCCCCTCTTTTTCCCCTCCACGATCTCTAAGCAGGTTTCTCGCCAGGGAAAACCTCCCTTCAAGGCTTTCCCCCCCCCGTGCAGCGCGTCGGGAAGAAGAGGTTGCAAGGGCGAAAGTCCCTGCTTGCGTAGCAGGAAAAGGGGCACAGAAACCATGAAGGGCGGGGAGCGGACCCTTGAAAAAGAAAAAGCAGGGGCTACTCTAAAACTGGTTATTTTTCTACTGAAAATCCTTTCCAGCCTGCTTTCGGCTTGCTGTGTCATGCTGGCTGGGCTCCAGCCCCCTCCAGCTTTGGACAGATAAAGCCTTGTAGGTATCTGCTAAGCAGCTTTGCACCTGCTTGCCTTCGGCTAAACCCCGTGGCTCTGGCGGGAAGCCCCCCGGGGCGGCTGAGCGCAGCCCTCTCCCCGCGGGAGAAGGAGCATCCTCCGTTCTCGCGCTGGCCCGGGCCCTCGGGTACCAGCCTGCTCCGCGGCCAGGCCCCCGACAGCGACTCGGGCAGTTCAGCGCACGCCCGGCGCCGACACCACCAGCCCTAGACCCGTCCACGAGGCGCTCAGGCCGCCCAGGACAACACCGCGCTCGCCCAGCGACGGAGGACGGCCAAGGAGCCGCAGCAGCGCCGGGAAGGGCGAGCGGGCGCGCGGTGAAACGCCGCGGGCCGCGTTACAACCCGGGCCACTGCCGCACCTTGGCGTCCGCCGTCGAGCGGATGGCAACCTGCCAGCCCGCCGCCGCTGCTGCTACGACGTGGCAGGGCACGGCCGTGGGCAGAGCGCACGGCTACCGCGGCACCCACGTGAAAACAGTCGAGAGCGCAGCGCTATCGGGAACGAAACTATCCCGGAGCAGCCTTTGGGGCGAGGGTGCCCAGGATCACGTTTCCCGCAGCAGGACGACGGTGCTCTCTGGGCTGCCCGGCGCAGGACTACGTTTTCCGTTAGACCTGCGCAAATTGTGCTTTGCACCTCCTCGGGTCAGCGCCAGCACAGTTCATCTGCTGGATCTGGATGCCACCTAGCTCCTGCAGCAGCCTGCTCCCTCCAGAGCTCCCCCGTGCACCACGTTACACGTACGGGAAGGAAAGCAGCATCTCTGCAAGCCTGGAGAAAAGCCCTCCTGGCGGCAAAGCAGGGACCCACCTGCATGCCAGCTTCCTTCCACCGCCCCCGCGGTCGCCTGGCTGCTTCCCCTTGCCCTCGCCCCCGGCACGTCTCCTGGAGCCGGCGGCCAGCAGCAATCTGAAGCACGGCAGGGCTGTAAGGGCACGCAGACGCTCGCTGGCTCTGGATTCACGTTGAGCTTGCAGTCCAGGCTTTATTTCAGCTGTCACTTGCTATTATTCATACCTCCTAAGGATGGCCTTTACGTTTTTTTTTTTGAACGTCTCCAAATTATTTTCCTTGGCTGCCCGAAAGGATTTTGGGAGACTGAAGTGACAGCACACGCCCCAGCCCTTTCCCTGCCAGCATGTAAAAGCAGCGGATATCTGCCACCCCTTGCCCCGAATTTGGTGGGAATTTGGAAGGGGCAGAAGCACAGGAGACATCCCAGGGAGGGCGCTGAGGTTAGAGACGCTCACAGAGCTCTTGCCACCTCTGCTACTCACATTGGCCAGCACGTAAGCCTGTGCGGTGCGGTGCCCTGCCCACCCCTCCGATGCTGGGAGAGACCCTGCGAGAGCGTCAGTGTTAATCACGTCTTGCAGAGCGGAGCAGGGAGACAGTAACACCTTAAAAAAAAAAAAATTAATAGGAAAAAAAATCGCAAAGGGCAATTACAAAAGAAGCAGCTTCGCTGACCCTCTTTGAAGAATCCACATCTACACGTGTCCCCTGTGCAAATTAGGAAAGGAAAAATTAAACTGCCCATCTCTGCCTTTGCTGTGACACGGATCAGAGACTTTGGGCAAGGAGCTATCACAGAAAAGATTGTTTTATTTTTTTTTTCCTCCCCTCTCCCCTCCTTTATAAGCTATTTTCCACCTGCAGCCTGCTGATTGCAGCACAAAAGCAGCCGCTTTGCGCACACTTGCTGCTCCAAACAGAGGAAAAGCACTGGTTACTCCAGCGGAGCCTCTCCCCCGTCCGCTCCAGAGCGGAGATGGCAAGCGGAGGGGCGGCTGCTGCGCACAGCCAATTCCTGCGCCGAGACAGAGGCGCAGGAGCCCTCTCGCGCCTGGAAGATTGGGGAATTCACGAGACTAGGAGCCCTGGGAACTACGGCGATTTCGGAGAAGCTGGAGTCATCTTCTCCCCAGGGAGCACCCATTTTCCCTGGAGGGCAGCCAAGGCAGAAAATTAGTACACGTGAAGCTTTTCTCATGGTTTATTTTTGACATCTTTTTAAAAAGTTTGGTTCCTTCCCCCCCCACCCCCAATAATTTTTCCTGCTGCCTGATGTTGTTACAAATCCTGGCCCTGCCTCTGCTGAGTAACGATGGCCGATGCATCAGTCAGGCCCAATTGTAAGGAGTGAATAGAAGTTAAACTAGAAAGATTTAATCTGTTTGAAAGCACTGTTTTTGGCAAAACCTATTTAACTCAAATGGCTTGTTAATATATGCAGTAGAGGAAGTCTTTCTTTTAAACCAGCCAACTACTTTATTTCATTAACAAAGACGTTAAAGACTTAGAATAAATACCCCACTACTGCCTTATAGCTGAACAAAGATAAGGGCAAGAAGATGCTCAATTTCCGATTTGCCTGTAGTTAAAAAACAGAACAAAACCAAAAAAAACCCCCCTCAAATCCCAGTTTATACAACAGTTGCAAAAAGGGGACCGAGACCCCACACCTGAAGAATCTCTCTGCAAGGCATCCTGAGAGCAGAGCTGGCACAAAAGCAACCTGGTCACGTTTACCACGAGGCTGCGGAGACCAGGGCTTACAACTGCCTCTCCAAAAACGAGGCGACGAAGTCCAGTCGCCCCGCCACAGACAGCGATACAGCTCATGGCTTCCCATGGTCTCAGGCACAACTCACTCTCCCAAGTAGCTGAGAGCCTCAGCAATTAAAGCAGGTAATAGTCCTCTACCTGCTACAGGTGCTCCGGCAATAAGTCTAAATGCATTACTACGCTCAGCGCACTTGGTCTCTGCGCTGTTGAGACCAAGGGCAATAATCCTTCTCGTTTGCTCTCCAAAGGATTTTGCGAGTTGGCCTGAAGGAGGGGTGGCAACATGGTGCACCAGGCAAGCAGGGACGGACTCGGGTGGTCATATTGCTCAACACTCTCCCACATGGGAGGATGACAGGGCCCTTGGGGACTGCGTGCCACAGGAACGGCTGACCGTCAACGTGGGGGCACGGTGCCGATGCCTCGCTGTAGCAGTAACACCGGGCAAGCCCGTGGAAGAGGAAAGCGAGAAAAAGATCCTTTACTGGAAAAGGTGGGGATTTGCAGAAAGCCGAATGCAATTACCTCGGCTGGAAGCGAGCCAGGACACCAGGGTTAACACCACTACGTGCGTAACTACTCGCACGCGGCCCTCGTGGAAGCTGTCGACACACAAAATGATTTCTCAAGCCAAACACTGCAGTAAATGCTGTGCTTTACCCTCTGACCGTTGCAGGCCCTCGCTGGGTATTTCTAGTCTCCAAAAGGAAGGAGGAAAGGAAAGAACGCTTTTGAGCGAGGAAGGAGTTAGATTTGCCTTTCCAATTACCTGCTACTGTCTTTATGACCTTCCACAGTTGAACAAAATTACTCTTAAATACAAGGATCCTGCACTCCGGTTGAACACTGGCATTAGCAGCCCATCTATGTTCACTGCTGAAGAGCCCTGACATATCGATGTTAATTTAAATTTCCCCTTGACCATCACTTTTGATTCCCTCCAGCAGTGAACTTCTTTTAGCACTGAAGCATGTTTCTCCTACTCCTCTGTTAAATGCTTTAAAATTAATTAAAGAGGCAGGCTTCCTATGCAAGATTTTAAGTTTCCTTTCTCAAAGGAAAAATCTTACTCACCCAATACTTTTCCCAGGGATACAAATGCTGGAGGCAAAACTGTTCTGGGGCAGCTACCAGCCAAGGCTTTTGTAATCCTGCTCTTTCAAAACAAGAAATTGAGAATAAGAACTCTAAGCGCCCACCATCTGCAATTAATTTTCTCGGAGAGAGTGGTTAAGCACTGGAACAGGTTTCCCAGAGGGACTAATGAATTTCTATCCTTGTTCAGTCGAGTTTTGAACATCTTGCAGCCCCTGAGCAACCTGATCTAGCTTTGAAGCAAGCCCTCCTTTGAGGGGGTTGGACTAGAGACCTCCAGAGGTCCCTCCCAAGCTCAGTTATTCTCCTGTTCCAAAAAGGCTGAAAACCTGATTGAGGCTATTAGTTTTGAAGGCAAAGGAAGTTGTAGAAGGCCACAGTATCCCTAGAGGTACAGCGTACAGCGTCACTGCGCCTACCGTATGAATCGATGAAGGCAACCCACGTCAATCAGCCCGTCCCAAGGGATGCTTCTGAACAAAGCTCACTAGCTGCAGCCTTCTGCAGAAGAGAAGACCTTTCGAGGGTCTTCGCAGGAATCGTTCTGAGAAGGCATAACCATCTCCATCTCAGATAACATAACTGGGAGGACATCACAGGCCTGGCCCTACCACATGGGTCACCGAACGTTAACTCTTCTCCAGGTGACCATCAAATATAGGTCAAACCAAAGGCTCTTGGGAGAAGAAAGACTATTTCAGCTGCTTCTTGTCCAGAGGACATGATGAGACGATTTTTTAAAAGGAATTTAAGCAAGTGTTGTCAGAAAAATTACAGCAACCAATTATATGCAACCTGCATGTCAGCAGCTGCAAAGAGTTACCTGTAAGAAAGAAAATTAAGGGGATTAAAGTAAGGAGCATACCACTTCTGAACAACATAAAAAATGCCAACCTATATTTGTGAGCGGCTGTTTCTAATTAGAGCTAGACACTGAATTTGCATTTATCTTGATTGAAACAAAATGAAAACTTAAAAAAATAAAGGAGGCTGATGTTAAATCGTTTTCCCTGTTTAATTCAAGCAGTAACCTTAGAGCATTTATAATAGCTATTTTTCTCCTGTTTCAAAGATCTCTGCTTTGTTAGAGTAATTTCAATTTAAAATACAGAGGACTTAAGCGGGGGTGGAGGAAGAATGAAGTTAGTTACCTGTCAAAAAGGGGCTGAGCAGCACAGAGCAGGGAGTACAACGAGAAGGGCTCACGGGCTCCTGTCAAAACAACAGACACAAATAACAGCCACGATAGCAGCCGCTTGCAAAATAAATCAGTAAAGAGGATGGAAGCCATGAGGCAGAGGCTGAGGGAGATCCCCTGGCAACCGCACCTGAATCCAGGGAAAGGGCGACGATCACTGACCACCAGCTCCCAAGGACTCCCGCTGGGAGACGCGGGCACGAGAGCAGAGGCGCTGTGCGGAGCCACCTCCGCGTGCAGGTGGAGCTGGGGATGGGGGCCTACACAAAGCTGACAGACCTCAGCAAACAGGCACTGACCAACAAGCCCTTTAAAAGGCAGCAAAACAAAAAAAAAAATCAAGCCAGCGTTCAGCAGGACGTGTCAGACAGCTGCCACGAGACAGAAGGAACCAATTTCATTTCCTTCTGCCACAGTAATGTTGGTGACTCATATGATGAGGACCTGAAGATAGCATCTCAGAGCAGGACATACATCATCTTGCTCTTTTTCTCCCCTTTTTTGCTCTCGTATCCCTACTCGTACGTCAGAAACCACAGAAGCAAAACAGGACACAGCGAGTGGTATCCACATGGCTTTCAGAGGTGAGGATCCTCAGCTTTCCCCCCGCTGGGCACAATCCTCCAGAGGTCAACAGCAATTTCAAGTGTCCCATACCCTTTCAAACCAAGTCATAGCTCTCCCCTGTGGACACAGGCACAAGTGTTAAAGGAGCCAGGACAGGATTCAGTCACCAACTCTGTTGTATGGCTTAATCCCTGCTCCTTTCTTCATCCCCCCCAAGACCATCCTTGTTTTTCTTTCTCTGCCCTGTGACCAAAAGGATGCCAAAGATCACACAACCCTTCCAGGGTCACAGTCACTTAACATCTGGCGGACATGAGACACCTTTCCGGAGCCATCAGTACAGCTGCTTGGTAGGTAGCCAAAGAACATAGTAATTCTCCATGTGAGCAAAGCAAGGCCAAAAGCCACCACAGAAATCCCAGCCTCAGAGGCACAGAGGAGAAGAGTACCAGAATGAACGAACTCAGAGATTCCACTTGTTAATTCAAACACCTCCTACAGGTATCACTGTGTGTAATGTACCTTTGCCACACACAGCTAGAAATAGACACTACGCCCACTAATTCCACTTTCCAGCTTAAAAAAATGCTGGTGGCAACACTGGCAGCTCAGTATGACTGCCATTCACAAAGACCAGCTGCGTCTTCTTCCCTCCCTGCTGTTCTGCCAATAAAGTAACAACAACTCTTAGCATCATGGTTTATTCCCCCTCCATATGTACAATTAAGTGTATGCATGACCATTAAAAATAAGGCTACTTATATCATGGCTCTGAAACACATTACAAACCAATTCCATTCCCCCTCTTATTACAACGTTCGAAATGCTCGGCTTCCACAGATGATTTGCAGAGAGGGGCAAACGTAATTAGACCACGTAGGAGGTTAAGTGGTGCAGGGCTTTGGTAAGTGGATCTACAAACTTTCTCCTCTAGCTGAGATAGGCAAACACAGCCAGATCAGTGGTGATGAGGTCATTATCCCATGACATTTTGGTGAGGTCAGTCCAGGTCCCAGGCAACCGCAGTTCACTTCATCTCAACACACTTCTGTTGGCAGGCAGCAGAGGCCTAGGCTCAGGTGGACAAAAGGACAGATTACTCCTCTCCTTAGGAGCAGCCCCTTCAGGTTGAGGCAGATGCATAAGGACAGAAGGAAGGGGAAGCTGCCCTTCTCTTCTTCATAACCAGAGGACTTCAGTCTCCAAAGGTGTCAACCTGGCTGACACCTTTAATGCATCTAAAAAAAAAAAATAGAAGGAACAACTAAACCATATCATTATATGATCTCAAAGCAAATTGCTTAAATGTCCAGGTAAGGCTTAGAGACTTTCTTTTTCCAATAGGGATGATGGAATAGTCCAGATAAAAGTAACTGGAGATGCGCAACTGAGAACAGCCCTGTGTGGTCCTGTAAGCTCCCTTCCCAAGTTAATCTGTTCCCATATGCAACAAGAGAGAATCTTCCAGCTTCAGCTTGTGGCTCAATAAATTTTATTATTCCTTTTTCTTTTTATTTAAAAGAATTTGTTTTCCTATCATAAAAATTAGACAACCATACCACCACCAGCAGCAGCAAAGTCTGTGGAGTTAATGTTGATGGCAGACAGTTCACTGGTGTTCCCAGTGTCTCAAATGTCCTAGAATGTCCATAAATGGAAAAAACCCAAACATGACGGTTTTGGGGAGGAACATCAAGGTGGTTTCGGTTTCTTGTCCCACTGAGGATCCCAGACGAACGCTGTAGCATATCAGCAGGACCAAGTACCTCATGCCTTGAGAGAAAACCCTTCATACCAGCTCCAGTACCTGATTAACGGGGAAGATAAGACATTTAGAATAGGAATTTATGACGTTCATTGTCTCCTGCATCAGCATATAGATCATTAGGACAGGGATTGACCCTTCCATCTCTACCCTTTAGTCACCCAGCACGCAACAATGTCATACAAATGTGATAAGTGCTTGGCAAGAACCCTGGCTTTGATGCCTGCT
Organism: Struthio camelus; assembly: GCF_040807025.1. Lineage (NCBI taxonomy): Eukaryota > Metazoa > Chordata > Aves > Struthioniformes > Struthionidae > Struthio > Struthio camelus. The sequence continues at coordinate 5,305,310 of NC_090949.1, forward strand.
TGCACTGTAATAAATCATGGCATGATGTCAGACTGTCCAGTTGCCTCATTTTCACTGATCCCAGTAAACCAGCTATCTGAAATCTTGTAATAGAGATCAAAGATTTGCTCTTCTCAGCCCTTTCGGTTTGCGCTCACATTCAATTTTCCATGCTAACATAGTGCAGTAGTCTGACTGCCTGATCTCCCCCACTAGAAATGGGGGAATAAAAATTATTAGGTGAATAGTTATCTTCTCAGTGACTTAGAGCAGCTGTATGTGTCAGGTGTGGCTTTACTGCAGAGAGTTATAAGGGGCCTTAAATCTCAATGGATATTGACAGATACGGCATCTGCCCCCAAGTTAGACTGAGTTTGTACCCATCCTGTAACAGCAAACCCAATCCTTTTCCAGGCACTGTCAGACCGTTACACCTTCCCCACTATGTTCTGATAAATTCAAATGGAAATAGCAGAATTCTAATAACTTTTGGCTGTTTACACATTTCTCTCTCTGCCTCCTCTCATTAACAAGCGAAGTGCATGAGCAAAACCTCTCCTTTATAATCACTCTACTGTTGCTGCTGGATTCAGTTAAAGGTGTCATAAGCTTTTGTGCATTTTGCCTATTTAGTAAGCAGCAAGTGACTGAAGTAGTAAGCAACCAGTTCCAAAACCTGCTAAATATATCACCTAGGAACAAGAGACTAGAGTACTACACGTTGCAGTAGCAGAAGTAACCATGCCACTCTATCAGTTAAAAGTGGCCTACAAAGGAGGAGAAAATATCTTGACGCTTATCAAATACAAACCACTTAGGACTCTTCCCCATTTCTGCTTTTTCTGTGACTTTTTTCAGGACTGTTCAAGACTGGTTTGAATCAAATCCTGTCTGGTTCCAGAGAACTGCTATCGTCACAGGGACGCAGTGCAGAATCAGAAGGAAGAGGACCTCAATTTCATGAGATTAAGAAACCAGTGCATGACTTTAAAGATGGCAAGTAAAACCCTTTATCAGCAGTTACAGAAAACTGTCAAAGCTCTGGACTGCAAGCCTGCAGTGTCAACCACCAAACCTCAAATGCTGCTGAGCACAATTTGAGACCATCTCGGAACTGATGCTCTCTGGAGCACGCAGCACCAGCCCGCGTTTGGTTACTCTTTTTGCTCGGGAATCCGTTTGATAGACATACATAAAGGGGGACAAAGTCTTCCGCAAATTACTCTACGTTTCAGGGACAGACGTGCATTGCACTGACACTCTGCAAGACTTACTTTTCTCAAAGAGTTCAAAGCCTGGCAAAACACAAGCTTCTCGGTATAACGTGAAGCCTGTTGCTTTCCAAAGAACCTAGGTTGGCAGTTGCTGTCTGTCAGAGTAGGTCCCTGTGCTAGCAGCAAGCAAAGCAAGGGAGCATCCGTGCGTGTTTCCAGCATTGCTCTAGCAGGCTGCACATCAAGAGCTCTGCTTTCAACACTGCTGCAGCCCATGCTGGCAGCAGCAGTCAGAGGAGGGCGTTTGGCTAATGCCAGTGAGTTAACACAGAGCCTCCTCACCTTTTGCTTCCTGCCACAAAAATCAGCGTGCAAACGTGAGCGTGTGCGCGTGTAGGTGTTTGCGGCAGACAGCACTAATTTAAAACCTTTCAAACCAGTGCCATGCAGTTGCTTTTAAACCAATGCAGAAATCCAGTGGCTGCTGCGGCAGCTAAGACACTGCACCTATTATCTGTCAAGGAAAACATGACGTACATAAGACTAGCACTGGGCCCTTGTTTAATCTAAGCAGCACATAGCTGCCCAAGGAGTGGCAGAGGCAGGGTGGCTGCTGGACAGCTGCCAGCATCTTTTCTACACCTTTCCTCTAATTTGGCTTCATTGCTTTTGTGCTGTCTGCTTGTGCCTCCATGTGCCAGAAGCAAATATATCATTTAAATTACAAACACTCACAGTTGGGATGACCTCCTCTAACGGTTTCTCCTGGCTGCACGCTTTCTGTGACCTTGAACTTTATTAGCAGATTTAAGCGTTTAAAGAGAAGAAGCACGAAATAACTTACCTTAATTGTACCCTGACTGTTAGCAGCAATCAGCACATTGGACTCCTGGAAAAAAAGAAGAGGTACTATCAGAATTTGCCTTCGCTTTCCCCCCCCACCCTCCTCTACAGCAGCAGAGAAGTGGCTGCTTTTTATCTTGAACATTAGAAGTGTATCTAATTTCAAAGGGACTTAACTCTTCTCATTTCCAAGATTCTTTCAAGGCTGAAAGTCCTTATAAAAGTTATATTACCTTAAAGAATTAGAAAGCAATAATCTTTAGTGCTTGTATGGAGCTTTAAATCTCACAAGCAATTTACAAACATGAATTAATCCTTGCAGTCCGCCTGTGAAGTGGGCAAATAATAATAATAATCATTTTCATCTCTTGGCAGCAGATGGCAAAGGTCTCTAGTGCCTTAACTAAACTGACTAATCAACATGACAAAACCTCTCCAGCTCCGAGGCCGCACAACCTCTCACGCAGCCAGCAGATTTCAGACAAGTAAAATAAAGAGAGGAAAAAAGTAGTTTTGTCTTACCCACCATTAGAAAGCAATAGCAAATACACCAAATTCAGAGGGGAAAGAGACAGAGGGCTTTGGCCCTGCTGTTATTCAGATCAGAGAGACAGCGTTTGTTTACCTCCTATGAATCGATAGCGTTCCCACTAGATACATCCTGCTCGTCCGCAACCAAATGGCCTGCCACACCAGTGAGGCAACCCCCAGGCAACAACCCAGTGCCAGTCCCAGACAGCGGAGAGGAGATAACCTCCACCCGCCAGACCCTACTCCCGATGCGACCAGCAAGCACAAACGCACCCTCCAGAAAAGCCCTCCCCAAAGCCACTCAGCTAGGAGGAGAGAGGAGGAAATCCCACAGGAATGAGATAGTAACGATAAACCTCAACTGGAGGAGCGCTGGGGCGAGGGCAGCAGTACTGGCAAAGCAGAGGTTGAAGCACGCTTCCCAGATGTGTCCCACATCTGTTCTTTCCGAGCTGTGCTGCAGTATACACTGCCAAACTGGCGGGCACAAACTGTTTTGTCTGAAGACAGCCGATATCTTTTCTCAGACACATTTTTCAGTTTCTCTCGCTGCTGCTATCCATCCTCGGACAAACTTGCCGTAATTATCCCACCATTTAGCACATGCATTTTTATAAACTCGGTGACTAGAATACACCCACTTCAAAGGGAGTCGCACACCCGCAGTCAGTGCGGGAGCGGAAGACAGACAGCTAGCCCCGAACTAGCTAAGCGCTGGCACGCAGCGGAGGCAGGCCCGACGTTAGCTCAGCACTTAACGAGATTAGGTTGAACACTGCCTCACCATGAGGTTCTCAAGTTTGCAGAGCCACCAGCTTTGAAGCAAAGGGAGGAAAATCCTATTCAACATTAAAAAAAAAACAAAAAACCCACCACACTTATCAGGTAAAAGTAGCCTTTTGGTGAACTACTGGGCTAATTGTTATAAATAGATCTATTCACCACCAGTGCTATCCATTAGAGGATTAGTTAAGACTCCTGATGGTATCTCACCAGTGATCCTACAAGTCAAAGCTCCTGAGAAGAAAATATATCCTCAAAGCAAGCACACGCTCCAATTTCCATTAATTTGATAGCTAACAGGGTCTAGTCTTGTGGTCTCCCCAGCTTCCGGCTAACAGGATTAGAGTCAAATGCCAAATGCCATAAGGAGCGTATATATAAATATGATTTGGGGACTAAAACAGGGACCAGATCACTCTGGGATGCCTGGCAGGATTTTGGAGGCAAGGGAGAGGCCCAGGTAGCTACCTATGGTGCAGCACAAGAGACCTGAACTCCCGAGTACAGGCGATCCAGGGTCTGAGTGATTCCTGTTTGCACTGCGAGTGATTGGTAATTCATACTGCTGCTGCAGTCTGCTGGGGTGCCGCTGTAAATGAACTCTGGTTCAATGAACAGTTTTACCTGCTAAATAAAATAAAAACGCCAGAGGGTAATATACTCTCGCTCTCTTGTTCTTCAGAACCCACTGTTTTTTCAGCAGGGTCTGGGCTAATCACTGCTCTGCTGCTTTCATCCGCAACGCCGAGACACAAACGGGAACAGACAGCAGCAAAATTAGCACCAAATTTGTCATCGAACAAACAGTGACTTGCTTGTTAAGGCGCTCTGGCATTATGCTTGCTTCTATGGGAACACAGACTAAGTAACTTTTTTTAATCCTCTAAAGGAACAATTCTCTTCCTTTTGCGTTACCTGTAAAAAAGCCAATATATTCAACGCATTAAAAAACTAGGCAAGTTGTGAAGTTGCTCAGATAGCACACAATCTCTAGATTTATAACTCATGACAGCCATGCGCACGTTCAACCAATCTTTTTGGTCAGTGCATGTACGAATCAGTTACCTTGTCTGCTTCCTTCTACAGTTTTAACATTACTAGGCAGGAGCCATAAACTCTTGCTTTGGACTTTCTTTGGATTTGTACCAACAGTTTTCTGGCACGGCACGGCTTCAGGTGAGCTCTCAGAGGTCCTCAAAGGACAACTAGCATGACCTATATGACAAAATAGGTATTTCTCCTGCAGCACCAATATAGGCATCCATATACCTCAGGTATGAAAGATATAGTATCACTGTCCACTTTAATTGGATGTTCTGCCTGTATCACTTTGTCTTTCTACACAGGGCTGAAAGGTCAAAAGGCTGGTCTTATCCATCGCTCTCAAATTCTCTGTGGGAGCCAGAAACTTCAAAAGCACAGGCACGGAGCATATTGGGAAATCCACCCTGACTGGAAAGACCTACTCAGAAGAGATCAATTACTGTGAATGAGTCTTATTCTAAGCATGCACCACAGCTGGATCTTGCTATAGGCGTTTGGCAGCTGCAGCCTTCTTGACAGTAAAGGCAAAGGGTGCCAGTTGCCTTTGTTAAAACAAGATCGAAGGAAAGCTCTCCTAAAACATCACAAGATCAAGAGACAAGGGTTTACTGCGTGCCAAACAGCATTTTTCTCCACGTGGCTGCTGATGTCAAGTATTACCGCACCCCTGTGGAAAGCCACAGCCTGTGTAACCTGATGAAATGCAGCAACCTCTCCTATACACCTCAAGGCAGATAAGAAATGATAGGTGGAGACGCTGCGCGATGCTCTCAGATCCCCTGCAATGAGATAACACGGCATTTTAACAAACCAGGGACAGCCATAAAATTGACAGGAGATAGTCTAAGAGTTTTGGTCCTGTCAAGTTAACAGGAAACAGCAAGGCTCTGAGGATGTCAGAAGTAGGTATCTTGTCTCTTGGCACTGCATATGAATTTAAAAAGATTAACTGACAAATGTAGGTGCAACTCAGGAATCACTCCAGAGACGGGCATAGGGCACGGTTCCAGAATAGCTCTGAGAAGTTCCAGGACTTCTGAAAGTCCTTTGCTTTTTCTTGCTGACTGCACGAGCAGTCAGTCATCCACCTAAGAGCACACATACAGTTTTTTTCCTTGACCGTAGTGACAGCACTGTGGGAATTCTGAAGGACAGTTCCTTGACATTAGAAAGGGCTAGAGTTCACCGCAAATCTTGTTATTTCCTAGAGACTGGATGCATATCTAAATGGAGGTAGGCATCATGCAAAATGAAAGGTGTAAATCAGTCCCAAGAGCAGAGAGATGGACCAGATACGAGCACCTCTGTCCTGAACCTGACACATCCTTATCTCCTGCATTGTGGCACTATGGCGACTGTGGCACATTGGTGAACGTCTTGCTCACCAACAGGAACTTCTGAGCATTTACTTTCGGGATTTGAAGAGACTTTCACTCTAATTGCTCTATTAGAGGAAATTTCTGCATCATATTCTTGAGGGGAAAGAAAAACAAAATCAAACTTGGGACCCTTCTGAGTAGATGAGATACTTGCTGCATTCATCATTCAATGGAATTATTCACCTGATGATAACTGGGTTTTGAAGCACTCTGATTTCTTTTCCTCCAAGATAAGCCCTGGATTTGGATGGCCCTAGGGAAGTAATTTGTATTGGGAAAGAAGTGAGGAGAAAGGAAAGTCTGGCTGACTGCAGGTACTAGCACAAAAGCAGTCAGTATTAAAAGACTGAGAAATGCTCTGGAAGTTTCGGTGAAGCTTGAGGAAACTCACTCCTGAAAATTGTCAGCACTGCTTCACTATAATAGATAGTAAGTGACAGCTGAGGTTGTAGCTCTTCCACCCTTTCTTTGTGCTTTTGTACAAGAACACATGGGGGGGGGGGAGGGAAGGCAAAACTAAATTAAAATCAGCCCAGATGGATGGCTATTTAAAACTGCAATCAGGGCACACACATGTCCTTAGAGGGACACACTGATACTCGGGCAGACTTGACTCTGCAAGGCAACTGAAAACTCCAGATAGACCCTTTAGCTCAGGTGCAAACTGATCCTCTGCGTAACCGTGGGGCTCACCTCCAGCCATCCCTCTTCAGTAATAAGGAGGTGGGGAAGTGAACTTAACAACCCATCTTGCCAGACGGGCTCGTGCAAAAGTCACAGGCAAATGTTTTGTCTTCCGTTTTAAACGCAAAATAGAGAGCTCTTCCCAAAGGGGCTCAAAATAAAAAGGATAAACACAAATCACTCGCACCTGTCTGAGACCATTCCTCCTTTAAAAGGATGGGTGCATGTGTGATAAAGTTTTAAATTAAAAGTTCTCACTCTCAGGTGCAAGCCTGCCCGAGCAAAGAGTTGGAGAATTGTCTACACAGCAGGAGAAGTCTTGATGCAGATTTTTAAACATCTCAGTCACTCTAAGGGGAGTGAAACTGCAAATTAGAGTATTTACGTGCATGCATAACATACACTTTCATAGCTTGTAAACATCGCAGTCCTGTGAAATCGAGTCTTACCAGGAAGAGACAAAGTACTTGAATGGGTGAAAAACGCAGTGCCGCCAATGATCCTTGAGCATAGAATCAAACCGCCAATGATCCTTGAGCATAGAAGCTAACAAGTCCAAGAGAAGCCATAAAAGACGGGCAAGCGTTTCTCCTCAGCGCCTTTGGCCTGAGGAAGCTAAACTTTAACAAACTCAAAGCTTATCCAACTGCGTTTTCCACAAGTCCCACACTGAGGACGAAGGAAAGCTCGGCTCAAGAACTAGCGATGCAATGTGTTCTCACTCCCTGCTTTTGTGTTCTCCCCAACCTTCTACAAATGCAGGCAATGACACAGGGGGCAGAAGAAGTGGATTGTTTGGGGGATTAATTAGAGTGCCAGTGATGGGGCAGGATGGATTTCTTCAAATTATACGGGCACAAGCTGCTCACATAATGGACTGCAAGTCTTGTTTGCGACTTCCGCTGTATTATAAATAACTACAGGCCATGGAGTTTGTGCCCGTTACCCCATTTTACTGCACAGATAAAGCGTATTTTCCTCAAACTTACAGCACAGTAGTCATCGACTTATGCATGAGTTTTCTGGATTTTCAACTAGATTTCCAACCCCCCCCCCCCACAGATCTAGGGTTAGAATTCCTCATGATCTTCTTTTAAATCAACTTCTCACCTTCCCTCCCCAGCAGACATTTGGCTGGTTTGTCAGCAATTCTCTTTCAAGCAGACGGACTCGTTGCCAACTGACTGAACATTTAATTCAAAGGAGCTAGATGCTAACTAAGCAAAGTTGCTAACAGAACGGCAAAAGCATAACAGGCGAGATGACTTTTACTCAAATAGCCATTGTTTTCTATTATTTATAGGCAGAATAAAATTACATTCTTGAACTAAGTCTACCGGCACCATTTACAAAGAAAGGCATTTGAGTCCTTTAACACTAAAGCTACTAATTCCTTACCAGAGATGGCTACTCAATCGCTTGCTTTTGAGACTGAAGCTACAGATCATCTTCAAGACAAATTTCGCTGAAGCTTTTGCCACTGACATCACGCGCAAAGCCTTTTCCGACATGAAGATGCCGATGCTTGATTACTCTTCGCCTTGTGATTAGCAGAGTATAATGACTTCTCACTCTCTATCCTTGAGAATCAGTTATTTTCTTGTGGTATGACTCAAGCCAGCTTTTGTTTTTGAAAGAAAGAAAGTTACAGATCCTAACCTATGAAGCAAGACGAACCTCCAGTGTACATCACAAGGTTGCAAAAGCCAGACTCCCTCATCAGATCTCCTCCCAGCACAATATGTTGCACATAGAATTTGCTTTTCTTTCTTCCATTGTTGTGATGCTCACATTATTAATGAGTATGTGCACGGTGGAATGGATAAAGAGTGGTGCACAACTTGTTATCTCTCTGTGTTCTGGAATTTACATTATATGCCATCACACCCACCTAACATTAATCCCTTTTGACCAATTTTAATGGAACATTATCTATAGTGTGAGCATCAGGGCCAAGCAGAAATTAATTACTTCTTTAAACTGCAGCAGTTCTTAAAAGAAAGAGGTCTTATTTACAGAAGATGTCACACCAAGGTATCTCAGCAGAAGAGAAACTCAGCTCTTTAGGCTTTAAAATTGGAACAGAACACACGTGTCTAAATCATGTTTTTTAATGCTCAAAAACTGCGTTTTGATCCCATTCTGAAGGTAATTCCTTTGTATACATGGAAATCAAGTCTCCATAGGATCATCCAGGGAAAAAATATGCAACAACTCAATAAAATCTAAAAATGACTCATCTGCTTCTTTCTAGCTCCAGCTGAAAATACAAACTCTTTAGTTTTTAAGTTTGCAAATGCTGTACAATTACAGCTGCACAGCATAATAAAGATATTCTGTAAACACATTAACCTACCAATCTACAGGTAGTGACACTTTCAGATTGCCTTATGCAGAAAAAGTTGCCCACATGTATGCACATGCGTCTGGTTTCTTCTCACGTAGGAATTCATGGACACTAAACAGTATCCTATAGAAGAGGGGGAAAAAGCTTTCAAACAAATTAGCACTTTCATCATCCTACATCATGCAGAGTTTGCAGCCTCTACATGAGATGAAGTGACCTCCACTAGGAAAGGGGCATAGACAGAAAAATGAGGGTAGGGATTAAGCAAAGTGTTGAATTTCTACAATTCCATACTTTAACCTCTTTACTATAGAGGCTTTTAAATTAAGTTTTCTGACACTTCCACATCTTACATTTATTTTTGAAGCTATGGCTCTTGATACACAGAATATGTCCCTCTTTCTTGCTTCAGTAAATCCTCCCTGAAGAAGCAGTCTTCTCATTTTTGGATTTTACACTTAATGTATTTTTCTACTTCTATTCAGACCAAACTCGGCAAGAGAAGATACTACATAGCAAATAAGCTTGCAGTTATCACATATAGCACGGTCACTGCATTCACAGCACACGGGTGCACAGAAGAGCATTCAAAGGCTTGCTCCAATGACACACTCAAATAAGTAGTAAGCCACCTCGCAGCCAAGTGAGAAATCACTTTTTCTTAACATGACCTTTCTTTTCAGCATGTAGTTCTGAAGAAAACAAGTCAACAAGGCAACCGAGGACCAGGCTAGAAGAAAACAAGCACATGTGTGCATGGAGGTGCACACAGGTAGCTACTGATTGGCTCTTTTGTGCTGTCTGTTGAAATCAGGATGGAAACTGAGGCCCACAGAATTGACTGGAAGAGCGCAGAGAAAGTTGTGGAAAGGCAGGAGAAAGAGCCACGAAAGCCCATCCTAGGAACTGCTGATATACTACTGGCAACCATCTCTGTAATTTAGTCATTCTGGAACAAAACTGTTTTTGGTAAGTACCTAATTTATTTAGGATTCGAGATCAGAATAACTTGTCAGAAGCTTATTATTCTACATCTACCACAAACCAGACTACGCAGCTTTAACAGCTGTTGCACATTCCCCACCAGGCAAGGTAGAAAGATATATGTTAAAGCCAAATTATGTTGGCATTAACATAAAAACAAACACAAGCATGCATATATGTAGCCCCCCCCCCCGCCCCCACCAAGGACATGTTCTCTCCTTCTCTGTACGTGGGAATACTGTCCTCAGCTGTCCATCTAGCTATGACAAGGTCCTTAAAGGCACTTGTTTCTACAGTAATATATCCTGGGAATTCAGACACTCCCCATAAACAATGAGCTCAAGGCCTTGAACAAAGTGTCAGCAGTATATAAATATAGCCTGCAATAAGGCTACAAAAGAACGTATACATAAACATGCAACACATTAGCATCAATACTGCAAAACCACCGGAAATGGTTAGGCATTAGTTCAGTGAAAAACAGCTTTTAGCATCTATTCTCTTAATACTTAAAACCCCTAAACATTCATTTGGCAATTCCAAATAATGCAATGCTGTACTTAGCTTGACAACCGCCTGGTCCAAAAACTGCATTCTTACTGCCGTTACATTTTTCTCCTTCCCTCCCTCCTTCTGCTTCTCCTGTTTGTTGCACTCAGTCATTACACCATGCTGCAGGTGATGAATTTAATCTCTCCCTCGCCAAGGTCATGCCTCTCTGCACATCAGGGCTGTAACATGGCAAAATGAAGCTACGGGGTGCTATCATTACTATTACTATCAACTGTTCCACACTCTTCCCTCCCAAATGCTCATTCCATCAGGAACTAAATGTGTGATCTGAAGAAAACGCCACCAAGGCTGCGCAAGAGCATTAAGAAAGCTGACCTAAAATCTGATTAAGATGATCACAGGATACACAAAGAGGTTAACTCTAAAGCCACCTGAGTGTGTTGCCGATTGACGAGAGAAAAAGGTAGATTGTTTCAGATTTTGATTTTGTGCACATCAACTGCAAACCATCAAGGATCAGAAGCTGTAAACAGAAGTTAATAGAATGTAAAAAGCCTTCTCAAACCAAGCTACCCCAAATTAGACAGTCAGTCCACCCTACAAGCACAGCCTGCCACAAGGGCTGCACAGCCAGGTCTTGAAGCGCAGAGCAAGGACCACCACTCTGAATTGCTGCAGAGGCTGGGGTTGGTGAGCTGGAAAGAACAAATGCTGCTGGAAGACTTCTGAGAGATGCTAAAAGACACCCTTTTCTGTGCCTTTGGCTCCTTAGTCCCCTTCAGTCTGCAGTGCTCTCCTTGCCCTAGTGTGAAGGGCAAGCTCCAATCTGTTTAACCCCTCCTTCATGTTTGGGTGCTTCTTACATCCCTGTTTCCTTTACACTCTTGAAGGGTTTTCTCCATCCCTCTCACCTCCTCTTTTCTTTTTCCTTCTCCTTCTAGCCAACTTGGTGCTTTCTCTTCCAGCCAAACTATATTCTCAACACTCAGTTACCAACCTCAGTTGCCGAGTTCTCGGCAACCTGCATCAGCAATTCCCTAGTTTGTGCGAGACCAGTCTCACCTTTTCCAAACTGTCTGCTCCACGTCCTTTGGGCTTTTTATTTTTATGAGATCCTTGTCCTTTGTATGGGATCTCTCATTCAAGATCTACTTTCGGGAAAGCAGAGTTCTTATACTTGGGTTTCAACTGCTCGCCCTACAGCACCATATGTACCTTCCCATCTCCCTTCTCTCCCTGCTTGTGAATCCAGCTTTTAAAATTCTGCTTACAGAACAGCTTCCCTTTCTTTCCTGCTACCCACATCTCCCTTTTGCCTCCAGCATGCTCTCACCAATGCTAGCACCCACGTCTTGCTTGGGTTTCGAAAGGGAATGGATAATGGTTAAACTTTCTCTGTAGTCCCAGCAATCCTATCGTTTGACCAACCGTATCTACTCTCTCATGCTGCCTTCTTTTGTTAGCTCTCTTTACTTCTAGGTCCCCGAGCTTATTAATGCACTAAGGTAACATATCTTTTCTTCTGGTTCCAACCCTTCCTTTACTGTCAGCTACAGCTCATTCCCACATCCATCTCCAAAACATTTGCCTGGATACAGAGAGAAGAGGACGAGCAGAGAGCGGGTTGCCACGAGGGACAAACAAAACCCCACAGCCTCCTGGTTAGAGGCTGCAACTCTTATTTAGTGACAAACAACCACTGCTGGACCAGCAGCTTTCAGCAGGTGGTGGTGGTCCATGACAGCAGCCTGGCAGACACATACACATCCACAGATAACCTTTCTTTCATGCTTTCTCCTGATCACGCAAAGCTAATACCTTGTGTGAGCTGCTTTGCCTCACTGGAACACACTCCTCCAAATGCTGGCAAATGGTTTCTATACCAGTCAGGGATCTACTACAGGCATCACTGCTAAATGGCGCAAAGCTCATTCTCAGGTGCTCTAGGAAATTCAGTGCTCTGTTGATACTGCCAATGGCTTCCCTGGACCAGGCACCGAGTTTAATACCAGGAGTTTAATACCAGGAGTTTGGGTCCTGGTATTAAATCAGGACCCACATAGAGACGCGTTAAGTTGTTAGCTGGTCAGCCTCCTGCTTCTCTTCCTCTCCCAGTGCTATTAGTTTCAACCTCAAACAGGTGAATGATATAGGCTTAAAATTGACCTAACAACCTTGATATTAACATTTTAAGTCATGAAAACTCAATTCTATAATGCCAATAAATCATTTATAAGTGCACATTTAATTAACAATCCAATCAGTAAAAACAACTTAGCATTGACAGAGCATGTTTTTATCAGAAGAACCTAAGACACATTACAACATTAAGTGTCACAAACGCCCTGGTGAGGTAGCTAAGCATCAGCCTACTCTGCCGTTTGGGGAAACTGAGGAAGCACATTCCGTGGATTTGCCCAAGGTTAATACAGATGTTTACAATGAGGAGCTGAAAACAAAAAGCAGGGAGGAATACCACTGCGATTTAATTCTCCTAATAAACATTGTTTCTGAACTGCAGTATTTGCTTATTTGCTGATGAGAAATCCATTCCAGGTGCACTCTTCTCCCAAACATACTAGGGGCATGGACTGCTATCAAGTACACTGAAAATCCACCCTAAACCACAACAGCCTGCCAGGTGAGGCTGAATGCAGCGGGCCAGACATGCTACCAAGCCAGGGGTTTTGAAGAACATTTAATGGCTCTTCCCACCCCATAATACACACCCAGGCATACACCGAAGCTCACGGTAAGTGGGACACTTATCTAGCAGTCCTATGACCTAGACCAGTGTCTGAAATCTTCCAAGCTCTCCAACTACTCCCACAGCCCCCGCAGAGTTTTACACTGAAGGCTCATGAGAGGCATGGGAGAAGGGCAAGGAATTCCTGCTCCACACTGTCACTCTGCTCACAGCGTGCCAAGTAGTTACACATCTTGGTAAATAACAGGAGTCCCAATATGCTCACTCCTTCACAAGCCCATGGTTTAACCAGCATTTCAGGCCTCGCTGAGCCTATGGTGCCCTCTACCTCCTCTTACACGCAGGAGGAGGACTGCCACAGCACACCCACATGAGGGTGGCAGCTCTGCTTGAGCGAGCGCCCCTTTGTGCCATCAACCTTAACAGTCTAGATCCAGCAGTGTTGTTTGCTTCCCCCCATTTTGGTAGAGATCAACACTGTTTCATGAGATTCTGGCTATAGCCGAGAGTCAAACTGATTTGCCCAAAACGTTCGCAGAGCTGATATTTTTGATTGTGTCGGGCAGCCATCTAGCATTCACTCTCTACTAGCCTATCCAGGGCAGGTCCAGCTCTGTGCTTGCCCAAGATTATGATTTCTTTACTCTGTGCAGTTACACACTGTTGAAATGCTTTAGGTTTCCAGGTTATCATGTGGTGAAACATTTTAGACCCAGATGATCTCACTTCCCTTAATCCAAATGTTGGCCTCTCAGCAGAACTGGCTCAATCTCACTGAAACCAAGAGGAGCTCACACCCTCAGCATCTTTGACAGCTGGATCTCTAAGATTAAGGGACCTAAGTACCAATGCGAAGTCTGCCTCATGATGGTAGGAGGCAGAACCTTCCTTCTCTGAGCGGCACGGCCCGTGAAATCTTGCTGACTTAGGAGCAGCCATAAAGTTACCAATGTCCCGGCACAACTCTGAGACAGGGTTTGCAGAATACTACTTAAAGATGAAGTAACACAAACTTCACCTGCCTAGTTAAAGCCTAAGGAGAAGAGAAAGAGAATAAGGCTTGACTAATATTAAGGTACTAAAACTGCCATAGGCATAAGACAGGGTGGATATAGCCCTGATCTAACCACAGGTGAAAGAGGTCTTGCAGCTGTGTAGCTGGTGGGAATGTGTGCCAGTCAACAACTAACAGGGACAGGCTTGAAGGAGAGAAATGTTAACGCCCTAACATGACACCCTTCCCACAAAGCAAAAGTGGGAGTAAAATTAATGCGTAACAACCCCAGATGGTGGCAAATAATACAGGAGAATGGGTTAATCATAAGAAGTGTCAGGAATGACTAAGGGAGCCAAGACAAGCCAGGCTGACGGGGTCAGCAAGAGTGGAACACTTTGGCAGAAACTCATGAAATGACTGATGGACTGAGGAAATCAATCAATTTAAAACTGATAACAGATTCATCCTCTGCTACTGTTCGTTTTATATGGTTTGGCTGTCAAGTCTTTGGGGCAACAGGCTGTCACTTGCTATACGTCTAGACAATATCTAACAAATTGGATCTCCTGCTGATTGTAGCCTCTCTGCTACTGTCCTAATAGAAATCACCAGTATAAGACTGTTCTGATGCAGCAATGCAGAAGGGCCGAAATAAGGTCACAAAAAGCAACCTTAATTCCGACATTTAATTTGCTTGCTTTAACTGTAACTGTAATAATGTTCCTTGAATACAGCCATCCATTTTCCGAGTGCAATCCCTCCACCAAACCAAAACCAAATCAAACCCTGGCACAGTAATGACAACATGGGAGCCTTGACAGCTACTGCATGGTATCTACCATATGAGGCAGCAATGCAGCCACCTGCAGTGGTGGGCTGTCACCCCCTGTGCTTGGGGTAGTATCAAACAAAGAGATAGGGTATTTGGCCAGAAATTCTCTCAAGCTTCCTGCCGACCAGAGAACGTAATCCATGATCTCCAAATCTTGCTGTGGGAAGGTTTAGAGAGGAACTTGATTCAGACTTTTTGCCAGTCCTCTGACTCTCCGTCCATTAACTAAACCAACTTCGAAAATTCTAGACATATGTTAAAATCCTGACCGTTTCATTAATGCATCTTGGAATCAACGTTCCACAGGGATTCAAGCGCCCAGATATACGCAAAACATGTTAACTATTCTGAATATTTTGCTCATGCCAGCTGGAAAAGAAATAGGACTGTTTCACTGCCTCTGCAAGCCTTCTCACTGTGCTTCTGGATGGGCCAGAAGTCTGACAGCCATGAAAATCAAGTCTTGATTTCTCTTTAAGCCAGGAATGATATTTTTAACAGCAACCGGAACGAAAGACATGTGTCTAAGTGTCAACATGGTGGATACTATCTATGGGGGAAAAAATGACAGCATACTTAAAATGGTATACTCCAACTAAGGCTGGGACATGGGCAAGGTGGGAGGTTTTTGCATCTGTGTGGCAAGCTGAACTACAGCGAGGGTAGGGGAACAAGGGCAAGGCCAGCACAACAGGAAAGCAAGAACATCTGACCCCTGTAAGCTGCCTCTACCGAATGAAGGCGGCCACACTCCATGGTGGAAAGAATAAAAACAGTGGGCTAGGGTACATACCTGGCAGATGGCCCAGGTCTTAGCTTTCTAAGCCATTACAGGGTTATTATTATCTTTTAGACAGGAGAAAATATACAATTAAGCTGTGACTCTGCACACAAAGTGCTTTCACAGAGTTTTCAGCGGACTGGAAAGAGATGGGAGGTGTTTCAGGAAAGCTAGGAGAGATTTCAGTGGAAAGGCACAAGGTTAAGGACCTGTAAAATAACTCAGAACCTCAAGGGTTTGTGTGCGCTGCAGAGGTGAGATCACCAGGACCCAGTGAGAGAAAAGGGGTAAAGCATTTCCTTCAGAGGAAAAGAGGGAGAAAAAAAAAAAAAAAATCAAGGCACAAATATTGTTAACACTAGCAAGCACTGGTATGCTAACGCTATTTGTACCATACACCCATTTGGGAAAGAGGAATTCTATTTGAAGAATGGAAGTTTAATTAAGGTAAAACAAAAGTTTCCATTAATCTTGAAATAATTCACAGCCTGCTCTCCTTCAACATTCAATTCAACTAATGTTTTAAACAGGATCACTATTCACTAATCACAATTAAACAGCAGCACTACATACCTGAAGCCTCCTGCAATGCAGTGCAAACTTTACCATACCATGTGGCCTTCTCTAGTCTCTAGAAATAAGAAGCTTTCTTTTCTCAAAGTACTGTTCCAGAATTCACCAAGCAGCACAATAAACAGTTACATATTTTTACTGTTCAGGGCATCCTATGAACACACAGGAAATTTATGTAGGAGAAGATGTGTCAATAAATTTGAGATTGACAATGAAAAATGGTTAGAACCTACACATGCAGACAGCAGGTTTTGATGATATCCAACTGTGTTTAATATCATAAGCACAGTATTATTCTAAGCAACTAGCTACAAAAAAAAAGACAGTTTTACTTAACAGATCTCTTCCCTGTACATATTCAAATCATGGTTACTTCTGTTAAAAATGGGTCACTGTCTTCTATTCCTGTGCTACAGGGTAAGCACCAATAAAGATGGGTCAGCTGAGCTGGATGTCCTCCCCCAGGCAACAGAGCCATCTCCCTGTTCACCCAAGGAAGCCTACAGCTGTGATGTCTGTAAAGCCTCATGATCAATGGCCACACATAAAAGGGAGCAAGCAGAACCAGACTGGTCCATGTTTGCAAAGCTGTCAGGACAAGAAGTATCCTTCATTTGTAAATTATCAAGGATTCCAAGAAATTTCTCAGAAGATACACTGAAGTCCAAATTAAGGCCACATTGCACAATATCAGCACCATTTACCGAACCGTATCACTGGTATCGAAAGATAGGACAATGAACTGAATTTTAAATAAGGAGTAAAGATCTGTTTGTACATAAAAGGTGAAGAACTTCATTAAACAAAGCCATATAGCGTACAGATGGCACATATTAGATTACTTCTCTAAAATCCTACTGCTGATGCTTTCTCTATCACATTTATTTGGGGGAGAAGAGAGTGGGATGAGAAAATGGCTATACCTCTGGGGTTAGGAAGGAGGAGAACATAGCTTTAGTGCAATGAGTGCAAAGCATCACACCTTCCAGTTAGTTCTGCAGAATGAACTCTTCAAAGATTATAGTGAACTTTGCATCATCTGAAGGATTCAGCTGGGCTCCACTGCTTGCTTCCCTGTTTCCATGTATCTAAAATACCCCAGAATCCAGAAGGACAAGCAAAATAAGCACCAGAAATGCACCAGAGAAGTTAGAAATCACTGGATGACTCAACTGTTAAAAAATATTTTAAAAACAGAACGTAAAAAAAAAAATCCACATAAACCCATTGAGGAGAGATTGAAGTCACAAGAAAAAACATAGACTGTCTTCAGACAAGTTCATCGATCGTGACAGGAAAAAAAAGCCCAGACAAACTAGACAGTTCCTTCAGAGAGAGAAATCGCCTGTTCTTTCACTCACCTTCCACTTGCTCTATCCTCAGCTACTCATTCACCTTTCTGCAACTTGCCTCCCCTCAAGCAATACCAGGAGGTAGCCCTTGAATTCTAATTGCATTTGCTATTATACTAATCAGAGGATATAAATGAGCAAAATTAGTGCGATTCGCATACCAGGCATTCTCCACAACAGTGGATGAAAAGTCATCTGAAGCTCCGCATGGGCTTTTTGGTTTATGGCCATTAAATAATTCAGAGAGGAGCTGTCAAGCTGAATCTGCAAAACTCCCTGGACTTTGTAAATAATACGCAGTCAGTCTAATAGCGTAAGTACAAAGACAAAACAGGAAACATTACAGGCTCATATGTCTGCATAGGAGGGGTCAAGGACTAGGAGAACAAAGGCTGCCAGCACTGAAGTCATAAAAAACAGGTAGTAAAGCAAAGCACGCAACAGGTGAAATACAGATGCACCAGAAGAACAGCAAGAGAAACTTGCCAGTTCAGCCTTGCTATAAATAAACAAGGCTAGCAACTTCATGTGCAATATAACGCAATTCTTGAAAAAAGAAAACCCCAAATGCAAATGGAGACTGCCACTTCCTTAATTAGCTGTTAAGGGCACAACTTCTCATCTATATGGCTGCAGCCACTTCTTCCAAATCTGTTTCACTTCTGCAAAATAGTGACAGTAATCAGGCAGCAGGCCAGCACTTAATAATCATCCCAGACAGAGTAATTTTTAATCCTACCCACTTTCCCTTTAGGTATATATGGACTCTTCTGGCAGACAAACAGGGCAAGGTCTGTTGGGGATTTAGTAGACAAGTCTGGACCAGGAGGCTGTGGCACTTCAAGTACTGGAAGTGCCAGCTCATTTAGATGGATGGTGATGTCCGTCTGAATGGTGGCGTCCAGGTCCACCAGCGAACTACAGCTAGTGGCCCCTGGCATCCCAGGGAACTCTTAAACTAAAAGGCATCCTGGAGTGTATTTGTTTCTAAATGACTATGGCACACGAACTGCTTTGTTTGTGTTTGCACAGTAACTTTTAACAACTGTAAACTGTTACTGGTTCTTGAAGCGGCAAGAAGAACTGAGAGGGGAAGAGGAACCTCAGGACACAGCCTTGCTCCTCCACCTGTGCTCACTTCTCCAATGTGAACTTAGTGATCTCTACAGCCAGCTTGCTGCACATAATGAGGTAAAGAAAAAAAAAGGCATTTTTATACGAGGCCCATTAGCTATGATTATAGTGCTGTTTTAAAATATAGAACCAGATTAACTATAGGTAATTACACTTAGCTCTAGAAATTACAGTCAAAAACTTGCCTAGTGGCCTTCCCCACATGGTGGGATCATTACAGCTGGGTTGCAGAGCTACCTGCTGAGGCAGCTGCAGGAGCTGTCTCGACACGTAACACCATAATACACATGTACGGAGGGGAACGATCTACTTCAGTTGGCTCTCCTAAAGCAGACAGAGACCTCCACTTCACTCTAGGAAGACTGCAACAGTGGACAAAACACTTCATTTGCCCACACGACTGGTCCCAACCGGTCCCAACAGCTTCCAGTTCTAGGAAGTTTCATGATTAAAAAGGCCTTTTGTTACACAGTCGTCTTATCCCAGGCTTCTGACTGCATCAAATCCTAAATGAAACATGATTTCATGCATGCAAATGAGCTCAAGAAAAGGATTCAAATAACAGAAAAAATATCATTAAGTGTGCAAGTTTAACTCCAAAGGGCAAAAATCTTTCTAGCCACAACAGAGAGGCCGCACAGGACACACACACACACGCCTAACAGCACTAATCAAGGCACCTAAGGCTCCTTTAATCATTCACTTGAGGAACAGCTCATTTGAGATTAAAAGAGTTGATGACTGCTGGCTAGCAGTAGCTCCTGGAACTGCACCCTCTTTAACAGGCCTTCACGTTTCCTGGCCTCGACTCTGCTCCTAACTACAGGGAGCAGCGTGACAATAGCGTGCTTGCTGAGTGCCCATGTCCTTCCAGCAAGGCCATTAAACAACAAGCTGCTTTTTTCAATGTGGTACATGCATCTGGAGTGAGTACTACCAGCTTCCCAAAGTTACCGATCACGGACCGTGTTCGGGTAAGAGTCCTAAAATGAACTGACAGAGTATCAAGCTCACACGTTTGTCTGGAAATCCTTGAATTGCGTGATTCCCTCTGACACATTTCCCTTGGCCCTCCAAAACACAAGACAGATGAAAGAGTGATTACATAGTTCTAGGCTACAACTGGAGATTCAGAATAACCTCAGTGCTTGACATGCTTTCCCACTGGAAAATGGGGGATTAAAAAGTCACCAAGGCTTAAAAGGGTGTTTTCACATGTTAGCTTCACTGCACCTGAAGTGCAGAGGAGGGCCTGGAGGTAGCACGGAGGAGCAGATAAATACGCCGACTGCTATTCAGCTCTGCCCTCCAGTGCCTGCTGCTGCTTAAGACCCGAAGCTCTCCTGAATGCAGCGCCCATTACATGATTGTCAAAGCGCTCGCATAAACGGGAGCCTGGATTTGTCCTCGTTTGTTAATTTTTGCCAGAATCTGAACCTGGGTTCCAAAGGTGAAAACACAACCGCATTAAGACACTCGATTTTCTGCCCCAGCAAACCCACAAAGCCAGCAGCGCCTCGGTAATGGCAGACCTTTAAGCTGTCGGAGCGCTCTGCGGGTAGAGGGATGCTTTTATTTATTGCACGCCAAAATAATTTCTGCCTGCCTAGTATAAGACACAGGTTTAACCCATTCCCCGCCACAGCTCTTTCAACAACCTTATTCGAATAAGGCAGAAAGCATTTCATTTTCTAATGAGCCAGCAAAGGAGGAGAAGGCATGCTTCTTCATATGGTCTGCATCACAAGTAGCTCTTACATGCTCATGATTTCTTAGCATTATTGAAAAAGGATTTCAATAAAGTGAGATTTGGGTAATGTTTGACATCACTGTTTGAGGACAATTCAATCATCTTTGCTCTGGATTAAGTCTTGCTCCCGATTAATCTTGGCAAAGAGCAAGGAATAGGAAATTCCAGGAATGGGGAAGATTTTATCTTTAAACCCAATTCACAAGTAAAATCATCTCTCTTACAACGGATAATTTTTCTACCATTGGCGTTATTTTCACATAGTGAGCGTAAAAAAATTCTCTGGATATCTCAAATTGAAATGACTGTTTTTAAACACTCACTGTCAGCTTGAATGCATGCAAAGATTAGCAATAATACATCCAAAAGAGTTCAGCAATAAAGAAATCCATTAAACCACGAATGACACTAATAGCAAAAAGGAAGTTTAAAAAGATTCAAACACATAGCAACAATAAGTATGTCATTTTCATACTGGATTAGATGAGTGAACAAAAAGCCTTGCACTGAGACAGTACCTCTCATTTTTTATCTTTTGGTTGCATAAGTATTCGAACGCATACCTGATGCTCTGCCGATGAGGGTGAGGAAAGACAACAAACATGTCCTGCATTTGATTATTCAGCTAATCTGCTCCTAGCCTACGACCCTTTAAATATTCTGAGTAGAGGCTGCTGTGGACTTATTCCTCAAGAGACATCAGTGACCCGAGCCAGAGCTAACAGCAACTGCCCACTGCTTCCCTCTCAGGCTGCCTCCTCCTCAAACGTTTCAAACCAGAGATGGTAAGAAAGAGATCCAGTGTGCTTTGTTCTGTAAGATGATAAAAACAATTGTTCTCCACTAGGACTGAACGCTACTTTGTAGCGCAGCAAGCCCAGGTGCATTTCTACAGTCATCAGCAGAAGAGACAGCTCCTAAGAACAGTTCAGGATCATACACTCCCGTAACCACACCTTCCAGGGAAGAAGTCAATTGTATTTTAAAGAAATGGCCTCTCAAAAACCACATCAAGCACATACAGTACATGTTTCTCTGGATAGGGACCGAGACAGAGTGGCTTAGTGTGCACCAGATTCATTACTTTGTTAATGTTTATTTGTAGTGAGCTGGGCTCAAATTCCACATTCATATGCTATCCAAGACTAACACAGGAGCCTCAGCCTGGCAGAGGATACACTTGTCTGTGTCATAAAACCACCACAAACCATGGCATAATCTGCTCAAAAAGGAACACAATGAGAACTTTAAAAGTCTGTACGGAGATGAGTTTTCATAGCTCCTGCTGCCCTCTCCACTCCAGAAAGGGTGATTCCCAGGTTCAACATGAACAGTGGTGGGCTTACAAGGAGGAGGTCATCCTCCTCCTCAGCTACATGATCTGCAGAGCAGTTGGCTCTGCTCTCGGGGGGGGGGTGGGGGGGGGAAAACAAGGAGCATTACTATGGGAACAATAAACAACTGCAGAATAAGACCAAGATGTTTTTGGAACAAAAACTTGAAAGTTCACAATGCACATCCCAACAATTCAAAATTGTTGTTTTACAGCGTGAAGTCAAACGTGAACCTAACAAAAAAAGAAAGCCTTCAGTGAGGGGAATCCTTTCATGCTAAGTAAGGATATTAGCATTTAACTTCCAGCTCATTCTCTCTCCTGTTTTTGCCACTGCTTGTCCAAATTTATCCTTTAAAATGCTGGAGCCAATAAGCAAGTTCCGAAACAAGGCACAAACAAAAGTGCTATTCTACTCCTAGTCTAATCAAGGCAATTTCACTCTGAATGAGTCAATGCTTTCCACAAATCCATATTTCACAAACTAGATTGGCTTTCCATTATTTGATGAACACGAGAACATCAAACTTGGCCAGAGCGGTCTGCTTTATACAAACTCTTTCTTGGAAGAAGCAGGCAACGAGGATTCAATCAAACTGACAAACTGAGAAACCAGGAACGAAAAAAAAATCATTTATGCCAGCATTATGTTTTGAGGTTTGGCTAACAATGCCAAGTTTCTGCCAACGGGGGTAGTGAGAAGGGATGCAATTTCTTTCCCCCTGCTGCAGTTAATTTATATGCTATCTGCAGATTACAGGTAAAATGATTTTTAATGGATCTGAACCAATCTTTCCTTCCAGTATATGTAATATTTCTTATCTTTCCTACAGTATCTCTCATTATTACGAGTAAGCGGAAAACAATACAGTTGTCTCATCTGCCAGTTCCCCAGACTATACCTCTGTTTAACTTAATATTCACTTCAGACAGAGTACCTCCGGAAGCTCCAGTAATGCAGCAAGCAGCTTGCTCCTCTACAGCTTTAGCAACTAGATAAGAGTTTAGGAAGTCATTATGATATATAATAATATATATAAGAAACAAAGTTGTTTGAAGCACCGTTTTTCTCACTGAATTCAAAACAACTCTAAGGGTGAACACAGCTATTCAGCTGCATAACCCTGACATTAACAGTATCATTTCTGTCCAAGAGCTGCTCACTAATTTTCTAAATAATTTGCCGTTTCAGATTTTCCTGTTGTACTGTATTCCCGTCCTTAGAATATACTGATATTCTAATTCTGGTGTATCCTATATATCTAAAATAATTACATATCCAGGGAGTTTCAGTTCAGACATAAGATGGCTTTCAAAGTAGTGACTATTTTTACTTCGGGCACCTAGTCTAGCTCATCTAGCATTAGTTAGTTAGATCTGGACAACACATCAAAAAGGAATCCAGTATTCTTGGAATGGATTAAAACAATAGAAAAAACTGTTTTGCTACTGGAGAATTAGTATGAGCACCTGTTTTAATAAGGAGTGTCTCAAAAGCCTTATTTTTTGATTTGGTAATAGGCAAGGCCAATGACATTAAACCGGCCAGAAGTTCCCACATCCTAGGACACTGGGGTTTCTGTATTGATATCAGAAGGACAGAAAAGGTTAGAAAGCCTTCAGAACATGTGGGCCAAAGCTAAGCATTAATTATTACAGACCTCCATAAACTAAAGCTTTTGCAGACAAAGTTACCTGTGCATAAATACCTCTGCACTAGTACTTCCATTTCACCTAGAGGTGAAATTATCTGTTCAAAATCTTGTGTTGGAAAGAAAAAGAATTAGTTCATATTTTTTCCACTTCATTTAGACTCTGTAAAACATTAAATCCTGCCATTAGAACTGCTTAATTAGGAGCACTAGAGCAAAAGGCTGATGCGATTCATGAACTATGACTACTAAATGTCGGTGCCCTGGCAATGCTTGCACAGGTAGATGCACCCAAAACCAGAAAAAAATACTGGGAGCCTGCTCTGACCTTAACTGAAGCAGCGTCACTTGTTAAAAGGGAATGAGGTTATAAAACCCCATTCAAACAGTCATGACAGCAGAATAGTAGCAGGGAGAGTTTCGAACACTCTCGGTGTGCGATTTCTGCTGCTCTATTGAAGCTGACTTCAAAGATAGTGGTCAGCCCAAAGCCGATGACTTCTGAAAACTTGCTTCATTGTCACGTGCCTTGCCCCTCCTGGTCTGACACCAGGCTCCTCCTTTTGCACCGACTAAGTGGTGAAATGCGTCTTCCCCCCTGCAGCTCCCATCATCTTAAGTGACACCCTTTACCCGCTTCATACAACACTAACTGACTACTACCCAACTTCTTGGGATTAGCCAGAAGCGTTCAAACTTCATCTCACAGGCACTTGGTGGCAACCAGAGACTTCAGCAGATAATTGCTGGCACTTCCAGGGGAGGGGGGGTGGAAAATCCAGCACAAACATCACAAACATAAGAGTAGAAAGGGTGGCAAAGGCTGCTCATGCAGTCTTCGTGACCGACTCGGATAGGAGACTGGCTTCTGTTGGAGCTCGAGACCCAGGTGACAGATGCTGGCTCAGTACACAAAGTGCCTCCAAAACTTGCCTGGCTCCTACAACACTGTAGGAGTTAGCTAGGAGTAGGAGTCACTCAAAAAACCACTGCTTTAAGGGGTTTCTGCTCCAGGTTCACTATACAGGGAATGAAAAAAGGGAAGTAACATTATAAAAGAGAAAACGTAAAGGACAGTCCTTACCCAAAGGCTAAGGGTTCTGCAGGCAGAGAAGAAAACCAGCTTGCCACCTTTCATCCCTAGGAGGAGTGTGGGTGAAAGCCTGTGAGGCTGACTTCTCCCACAGAAAGACAAGACACTGAAAGAACGAGCACGGGGAAAGAGGAGCTTGCAACTCAAAGTAGGTAGGTTTCCATGCTTCCAGACATCTGAAAAAAAATCCAAACCTTACAACAGCCTAATCCATTATTTCATCAGTGTCTTTAAGAACCCATCAGGGTATGTATCAGAGTTCAGAGCAAGAGGCCTAACAGAAGCAGCGTAGAGGTTTGGTGGGGAAGGGAAGAGGTGACAGCTGTACAGTTATTTAATTCTACACAGAAATGCTCTCTGAACACAAATCTGCTCTTGTTCTCCCCCCCACCCCAACCTCAGCACATAATAAAGAGGTCCCTGTGTTATTGCCATAACACATAGTTTTGCACTAGGTGGTATTATTTGGGATACAGTTTGTATGAAGGGCCACACAATACACAAAGTACAAGCTGAAGTGCCGCAGTAACGTTATGTATGGTTCAGGAGAGACTTAAGGATGCAGTCGGGAACGAAGTCTGAGTTCCAACTGAATTTCTTGACTTGCGTTCAACTGTTACAAAACGCAGACTTGAATAAAGAATTGATGGATATTAAAGCAGCAGAGGCTCAACAGGAGAGAAACATCTACTTACAAATTTATCGACAGCTTTACAGAGACTTCTTGCTTCCCCTGTTCACAATGTGTATCATATCAATACCGTTCCCGACTGGCACGCTCTTATTTTTAAGAGCCTAGGAAACAGGCGCCTGCTCACACCTCTGTTTACACTAGCCCTGAACTGCAATCCATTATCTGTTCAGCTGCACCACTGGGATCAACTGGTGAAGCTGTCATGTTAACAGTACTCCAAGTCACATCGACTATGTCATTCATCGACTCTAAAAGAGGTGGCACTAACAAGGAGGGCCTCCGACTCTTCTCCACCGCGCTTTCTACTTCTGCAGACATTAGAAGAGATGCATTGGTGAGCAGATAACAGCTACAAAAGTCTGAGAGAGTAAGTGCTGCCTTCATTCAAGAACTACGTGCAACTTTGATCTGCCTTCACTTCAAAAAACACCAACCCCTTGGCAATTTTCTGTGGGTAAGCAGAAAAGAAAAAAAAAAAATACATACCTCGCCTTGCAGGAGGAGAGAAAAATCGAGTTTGCAAATGTAAACTTAAAACTAACAAGGAAAAAAACAAACCACCCACACTCCTCGGAAAGGCTATTCTTAAAATAGAAGCTCGAATGATATCAGAGTTTTGCAGTACCCCAGGGGACCTGAACTTCAAGCGCTGAACAAAAGCAACAGCCTCATCCCCTCTGTTCACAGGGGCTGTAACAGCAGCTGCTCTACATCCAGAACAGGCAGAGTTAACACACTCATTTGCACACTACCTACCTACTGTCATGCCACCTTGAGTCCTGAAACAGGAAAATAAGGGGTGTAAAACACCTTTTCCCCTAAGTGTACTTGAACTTGAGGGGCACCGTGGATAGAGGTCAGTGTTATCAGTCGGTTGCCCAACACCCTTCACCTCTGTCCACGCTTGGTTGCGACAGCAGTGCTGACCGTCAGACCATGCAAGCAAGCACTGTTTTCACAGGGAGAAAACTCAGAGGGAGGCCTGGAGCTGCGGAGATATAGTACTGAGAAAGCACTCATCCATATTTTTTTCTTGCACAAAACAGATCCAAAATAAATTAAACACTTTATACAAATTGCAGGATTTAGGAGAATCACATTACCAAGGTGGTCTTACGCATGCACTGATGTGTCAAACACTGATGTTTCAATGTAATGCACAAACGATTTTTTTTCCATGAAGATCTCAGCAGTTGGACTCCAAGGGTTGTGATGGGAGGAAAACATTGTTAGTCACCTGCCTAACAGGTCAGGTGACCTATTTTCTTTAAGTCTCTTTAGCCGCACAAAAAGCAGAACTCTGAAGTGAGCGTTTGGAAAGATACAGGTATGAAAGAATATGAGCATATGCAGCACAAAGCAGCGTACATACCGAACCTGTCATAACATTTTTGTCTGCAAGGTAGAAATTATTCTGCATATAAAAATACAGTTTTTAAAGCAACTTAGTATATAAGACTGGAAAGCGTAAGCAGCTAAATAAAACTTAAGTCAAAGAAAACTTTCAGCGGAACAGGTCACGGACGGCCAGAAAGAACATGGCATGCAGCAGAGAGGAAGAGGAAGCCATCACAGAGAGAGTGAGCTTCACAGCACACACGCTATGTGGCTTAGACACGTTCCACAGAAAGGAGGAAAATCTTTGGAAATCTTCACGCTAAAAAGCGGAAGATAGCTGACCAAGTCAAATATCAAAAGCCGATCGTTCTCAGCTTGCCATAAACCGTTACGCATTTCGATCACAAGAGAGAACGTGAAGACCGCTGCGTTTCCAGGGTGAAGCAGTTGTGCAGTGCTACGCCAGAGAATAACCTGAGGAATACCAATTTGAGAGATGCTGCACGCGAATGCTATCGGCTAATTTGCGAGAAGCCTAGCCTCACTGTGCAGGCTCCACCGGTCCGTGAAAGAAAGGATGCATCAAAAAAAGGCAGATCCCCGCCATGGAAATACTCTTATTGGAGGTACGCACATCACTACCTATGCGACCACCTGGAATCAGAGGGAGACCAAAGACAGTTTGGGTCTAACCATTTAATACAGGCATTTTCCTTAAGCTTTAGATTACTACTTAGGTATATCTCTTGAGTGTCATCTGAACAACCATTTGAGGATGCTGCAAAAGTAAAAGCGAGTTTAAGTTGTACATCAAAATTCAGATATTCGCAAATTCTAAAAAAATTCAAACTTTTCAGCAGCAAAGTAGAATGAAAAATAAAGTCTTACAGTTATCTTCCCTCAAACTGCCACTGAAATTAATCTTCCAAGTTACAAGAGATGTGGCTACAGTCAATATAAGTTATTTAGAAGGACACTGAATATGCATTTGGTTATTTGGGAATGACAAAGGAGGTTTCATTTTTAATGTTCATAAGTCATCCAAATTAATTAGTGCTTAAAAATGGCAATGAATCACTTCCCACAATAATCTATATAGGGGAAATTAAATCCAGTGAAAGGAGCCAATTTGCTGATTGCAAATTATCCGAGTGCCTGACTAGCTCATGTGTATGTTGTGTACCATTTATTAGGCTACTGGGAAAGAAAGGATGGATACTTCTTATCAGCGACCAGATTCAGTCCTATTGCATAGCCAGTTTAGAAATCTAATTTTTTCTATGATAAAGAGTTCAAGTCAGACACTATCAAGAAATAAAGCTGAATGAAGAAATAAGCCGAAAATCATTTCATCAAGAAATAAGCTGACAAATAAATAGAAAAAACCTTGTTTTCTGAAGAGATGCACCAAAAACCTGTTGGAAGAGAACGTTGCCATCTTAGGTTAACAAAGAGAAGTTCAAGGATACAAGACTAACTATGAAGACACTTCTTGGTTAAAATCTGCAATGCTGTTCTCAAAAGATCTGTCCCCCCCTTCTCCCCACCCCTAATAATATAAAGCTTAACCTTAGCCAATTTACCTGGCATTTTCCTGCTCTTATCTGCATCTCCTCTGCGGTATCAAAGCCCCAATATTTCTGCTCGAGAAATCTTTCCCTGGCTAACCTGCTTATCTGCAGTAATGAATACTCATGCAAACAGGTACAAAATTAAATGGCTTCTTTACAGCGATTATGATAGATTGAGCCACACTTAATCTACATAATCAAATTGCTTCTGTGTTCAGCAGTAATACCTTTTTTGCTTTCCTGGAAGCAGGTTTAGCATTGGTTGCCCTTTTTACAGCCATTTCTCTTAGAAACACTAAGTGTGACCAGGAAAGGGGGTAGCATTACTTGAGATGTAATACAACGTAAATGAACGAGGTGCACCCTGAACTCTGCAATATGGCAAACCAGGTCTGAATGAAGGGTATCCCCCTTAGAAAAAGGGGAAACATCATGAAAGACATAAGGGAAAACTCATCTTCTCTAAAAACTACCTGTGTATCAGCTGTCAGTTTTAGACAGAACTAGAGATACCCTCCCACGAGAAATAAAAGATGCATCTACCTGCCTAGCTGCACCGAGCTACTACTGTAATTTCCCTTCCCTAAGCAGGAAAGTCTCGAGGATGCTTACGTCCTAATGAAACAGGAGAATGTACTTTGCAATCTCAAAAGCAGGTCTAGGTTTCAAATAAAGTTGGCTAAATCTTGCTTAGGTGCTAGCAACAAAGGATGACACAGGCAATGTGAGAAAAACTTTGATTTGTGAAATAAAAGCGTTTGGTTCATGAAAGGTTCCGAAATGTATCCTTAACTCTGCTTCTGACTCACCATATTACATTATCAGATCTAAGGGCAAAAAATTTCCTGAATTTCCTTCTACTTATAAACACGGATCAATTTTTTGAGGAGAATAAGTGAGAAATGGCATTCCCCACAAACGATAAACAAGTGCCTTTTTTTTTTTTTTTTTAAAGTCCATTTACCTTTCTCCAGAGTGCAGCATTAGAACAAGTGCAGCCAAGGTTTGCTTCCTCATCTACACATTGAGAATTTTTTTTTTGAAGAGTCCAACACAGAAATGAGTAGCAGCTTGTATACTAGTGTTTCTAAACATTACCTGAATGTAAAAGCTGAAAAGTGAGTAAGCAAAATGGTAATAAATATGCACAGAGAACAATTTCTCTAACTCATTATCTCATTATAGCTTTGACACATGTGGAAAGAGCATGCTGTACAGGCCTGTGCAGCTGGAGAGGTGACAGCTATAGCAGAAAAGTCTCTGCATCTTCGTAAGCGAAGGAAGACCAAGACAGAGGAGAGGGGAAGCAAAAAAAAAAAAAAAAAAAAATCTGGCAAGGGCTGCTGGCACAGCTTGACTTTGGCTCAGGAGGAAGTAAAAGCTTGAATCAAACAAAAATAGATTTAGGAAAGAACCAGTGACATTTTATCTGGAAGTTTTCATTGGGTTTTAATTAGGATCCAAGAATCTGCACTGAAATGCATGAAGTGAAGGAGTACATGTACTTACGCTTCCCAAGATAACTGACAGATCTGAAATTTCATCTCTTCTCAAAAGGTTAATTAAAGAACTATCCACGAGAGCAGCACCACAGGGGAACGGAAGAGAGACTGCTCCAGTGGGAGACCTGAGGAGGAGCCAGCACGCAGCACCTGTATCTCCCTCCAGCAGAAAGACTCAAGTTAGTGAACTGAACTTAATACAGTGACCACTGCCATGGAGACAAACAAGACGTTCTTGATACCTTGCTGCACAAGTTCAAAACCAGTACACCCACAAGAGCATAAAGCCTACCCACAGTGTTCACCACGGCTCTTGGGCAGGTGCTGTGGCCCATGCAGAGATCTGTGGTGCTGCTCGGCTGAAGCTGCTGGACACGTGTACCCTGAAGTAAGGCAGGCATGATCACCTCCCCTGACGATAAGATTTTTCACTGCTGGGAACTAAAGCAGAGTGACTCCCTCAGGATCAGCCTGCAATTAGGCCAGAAATAGGACGTAGGTTTCTCCAATTCCTATGCATCCTTATAGCACCGCAATGCAAAAGCCTTGATTAGTTCATCCAAGCATCATTAAAACATATGCCAGCTTTTAGGGAAGTCTCTATATACAAAGCCCATTTGAAGAACCTATTCCAATATAAGACATTTTATCATAACGAAAAATAAGGAGTTTCATCCTTTGAGC
The DNA here is from genome assembly GCF_040807025.1 of Struthio camelus. Classification (NCBI taxonomy): domain Eukaryota; kingdom Metazoa; phylum Chordata; class Aves; order Struthioniformes; family Struthionidae; genus Struthio; species Struthio camelus. The sequence goes on from NC_090949.1 coordinate 5,335,604, forward strand.
AAGACTCTGTGGATTTAAGTGACCTTTGTCTGTGCAGTAATTTAATTTACCAAGAACACGAGTAAAGTCTCAATTAGGTCTGAGTAGACCACTGCACCACTACAAAGGGGAGAGATATGTGCGGATGCATTGATGAAGAGTACTTCTTGTCTCAGGGGAAACTGGAGGTATGACACAAGGAAACATTCAGGCCTCTTGGCAAAAGCAAGTCGCAATGGTTGTTCAGTATGTAAAGCAGGATGGCAGGCACACTGCAGAGAGGAGTTAAAACACTGAAGCAAAACACTCAGCTGGTGCCTCTCAGATCACAGGTAGCTTTTTGCTACCTTCTTTGCAAACTAAAGCGAAGTAGCTGTGGTTGCCACAGGGGAGACAGATACTAATTTAAAAGAAGTCCTGAGAAAAGTAGAGGAATGATGGACAAAATCAGAACGGTGACAGATTCTGTATGCTACTTAACTGAGTGAAATCGGAATTTTTTGGGTGGTCTTCATAGGCCTGATTTATCTGTTACTAAATTGCTACATTTTTGTTGTACAAAATTTTTCATTTTAGTTGCAAGTAACTCTTTGACAGCCCTTGGTAACTGTTCAAAAGTTTCTCAGTTGCTTAAACAGAAGGTTTGTCAGAGTAAAACATGACAATTGGAGGAAAGGCTGTGATAAGAACGGGAGGACAACAGAAATAACACAAGGGGTGGGCCATCACTATTACTCAGATGCCTACTGAAAAGTTCCACACGAGGTTCAAGTGGGCAGGACAACACAACAGAAAATAAAGCAGTAAAGAAAATTAAGGAAGAGACATTTATAGATGCACAAGTTCCTGCAGTACATTTTATTCAGCAGAAATATGGATTATATAACTTCCAATATCCACTCTTCACTTGAGACATGACATCCGTGTATACCGAGTCCTCCTAAATCCCCGGGCAGAAAAAAAGCTAGCAAAGCTGTGTCATTTAGTCCCATTTTTTACCAAACCAAAGCAGCCTGCTTCCTACTCATAAATCACAGGTGCAATCTTTGAATTCAGATGCATTCAGATGTTTTTTCAAATCTAAAAAAGGTTTAATTTTGATTCGGAAGCATCGATCTGGAATAAGTTTATGCTAGTGACACCTGAATCACAATTGCAGGGACAGTTTCTTCACATTTAAAGAGATTGGTAGATGCTAACCTTCCAAAACACTGTCTTTCTGACTGCAGTGTCTCAGGACATCAATTAGGCAATGCTCCATTTTAGCTATTTGAAAGATTACATATAGCGAATGATCTCCAGTGAAGTATCTCATCTGCAAACACTTACATACAAGAGTTATTTGCTCAAATTTCTTATAAAAGGTTTTCAAGAACACTTGGAATTTAAAAGCAGCATTCTTACTCGCCAAAGCAATACCATGCCTAAGGGACGCTCTCACAAAAAGTGCACCAGGTACGCTTGCAGCATTAGCACACCCATTATATATATGAATTAGCTGTCACTGAAATAGTCATCGAGTTAGCTGAAGCCTGGGCTTACCTCATTTACTTATTTACTCATCTACACATAGAGCCTGTATTTCAATAAGCCAGCTCTCACAGATAGGTAACATCTAAATAAGGTCCACAGTGAATATCTAAGAGCCTGCAGGTGCCTTCATTCAACCAAACAAAAACCCTGCTAACGCGCATGCAAAAAATTAAATGCAATGCTACTTTGGGGATTTCAGATGCAAAAGTAAAGAAATTCAGACACTCAGGTGGAACAGTTAAGAACACAACATACAGCAGCCTCCTGTCCTCTGGGCATTCCCCTCCCTCCCAGCCCAGAGCACTTCAGCAATCCTGCAAATCTTCACTTTCTAACATCAACCTGCTCTGCAATATTCACAAACAGAAAAACACCAAGTGCAGTCAAACCTTCAACACTGCCATTTCCTAAGTGAGCAGGAGGCATTCCTTTAGCACCCTCCTGGGGAGACAGAGCAGAAAACTTACCCCATCTGGTAGTGCCCTCCAGCAGACAGCACTCACAAACTCATTGGTGTCATCTTCTTTCCGGTCCTTGTCCAGGACACTTTTGACTGTATCAAACTTGAATGTTAGCAGTGTCTTTGAGAGGCCCTTATAGTATAGGTAAAGGGAATTATTTTCGCTTCCTAGAAATAAAAAGTAAATACACAGGATTACGTGCTGGAAGCATGTACAGATAAATAATGAAAGAGCCAAGAAGCTTTAAGTAAAGGACAATAGATTTCCTCCTCTTAGTTATCATCTCACCACAAGTGGTTGTGGTGCCTTGATAACTGGGATTGCTCCACAGCAAACATTCAGGTCACTTAAAAGTAGATTCAGGCTTTATTAAAACACAATTGCAGTATGCAGAGCACTTGCAAAATATACAGGATGCTAACCTTACTCCACAGCTTCCACAGGGTATAGCACTCTGCCCGAGCAGAACAGGGCATCTCCACTACAACATGAGACACTGTTACAGCCAGTCTCCTCAATGTTACAGCTATGATGCAGGCAGGATTTTCAGTTTTTGCTTGTGGTAATCAAGTATGACAGTTTGGTCTGTGGAGGCTTGAGTAAGAAGCACTAATCAGAGTATACTTGCTTTGAAAACCATCCCAATTTCTGCCTTGCAAGCTGCGCAAACCTCAGAAAATACACAAGATAAGGTCCTCTCATAAGTGCTGGAATGGGGGTGTCCTACACATCCCATGGTCATGAGCCTATCACTGTTTTCTCACCTCTGGATTTACAGGTTCAACAGTTCAGCTTAAGCAGCAAAAAGACAAACTGCTAGAAAGCTGTTCAGAGTGAGGGTGTTATGGTTTTACCATGTAGAATACTGTATTAAATGACAACTACAGGACCACTCAAGTGACCCAGGCTACTGTATTTCCTTAGAAAGCTGCAGGAGGATCGGTCAGTTTATCACCTTAAAAGTCAGAGCAACAGCAACTACGTTAGTCGTCAATTTTTGGTGACAAGAAGTCTGAATCATCATGTACAAAGAACCCACCTGAAATGGAGACAACTAAGTACAGACTCCCTTAGCTTAAGGCTCTTTACGCCATTCCCTGGGAAAGGGAGAGGAGGGTGGAACCTCAGAATAATCCTCCATAAAAGTCCATCCAGCTACTTGGTACAATTCCTTGTGTGCTTTGCAACTGGAGAGGGAGAAGCTCTTGTAGAGCCATATAAGCATTTGCCTGGACGGCTGCTCTACTCACCACAGGCAATGTAGTCTCCATTGGATGCCAGCCCTACGAAGTTTTTCTCGTTGATGTGACCCTTGAAGGAGCGCAAGCAGTGAGGCTTCCCTACGTTCCACAGCTTCAGCTGACTGTCTGTTGACCTAAAAACAACACCTATAAGTTACACTGCTGCCACATGGCAGGTAATCCTAGCTTGAAACACTGTTCCTTAACACTCTAACTCGCAACATAAAGTCTTGGTGCACTCCAGGAGATTTATCCCACTTTCAGTCATATGCAACTCTGGCTGAACTCAGAAGGGTATCACATTATTTCAAAAGCCTGTCAAAATACATTACACATTTGAGTAAAAAACTTTGCTGAAGTATTACTCTTCCTTTCCACCTATCGATTGTGGAGTCCTCCACTGAACTGTATAACCTTCGGGCCATCATTGCCTCCTCCATATCCTCACCTATGCAGGACATGCTGAATATATTTTTAACCTCTACAGCATAGCAAAATCTGTTCTTTTCTGCCTGATGGCTAAAATTCTCATTCATGCCTTTATAGGATTCAAGGCAGAGAGTAGTCTCCTCCCCCCCGCCAGCTGCCCTGAAAGTAGGATATCCAATTCCAATGATTCTGTCCAATACCAATCTGTGGCATATAAAAGCCTATGAGGGAGTAGAGTTCTTATTAGCATTAAAATTGATGCGTTTTTCTCATATGTAATTGAGACTGCACGAATATAGATACAGATCTCAAACCTGCCTTTTTTTAATCTTGAAAGTAAAGCTAAATATTACTATTAAAACATAAAACCCTATTCAGATTACATGAAAATTGATGTTTTCCATCGCTACCCCATATGCAATCATGTCTCCACGCAGAACGTCGTTTTATTTACTGTGAGCAAACATTTCCCTTTCAGGGAAAGAAAGCAAGCAGAGATAGTCATCTCTGCCTGGCAGAGCTCAGTTGAGCTAGGAAGACTGCAGGTTTCGGAGAGATTCAGGATTAATTTATTCCCCCCCCACATCTGAGGGGACTCGAGCCTCTCTTACTTCCCAGGAGTTACTCTCGAGCACTCAACCGGGCTTTGCAATTCTAGCGCTCGATCACTTATGGTGATACAATCCACAGTCTGAACAAAATGCTCATGGTGGTGGGGACTGGAGCCCCACCTTTGAGGAAAGAGGAGACAGCAAACAAATAGGTAGTGCTATTCCAGTCTTAAATTTGAAAGAGAGAGGGAGAGAATAGGACCAGTCAGCCTCCAGGGGGTGGGGGAAGCAGCAGTTAACGCTCCTCTGGTACAAGTCAGATCAAACTTGTTGCTTTCTGAGTATTAAGGGTCGAAGGAAAAATCCAATATCCACAAAATATTACCACTACCACTGATGCAACACACTAGCCCCATACCAATGTCACATTTACCAAAAAATATTTAACAGAAGGAGAGACGCACCTCATGCTATACTGCAAAAACCTTATCTCAGACCTCAATGACAGCTGTAACAACAGAGGAGTGATAAGGGAGCTGCAGTCAGATTTGTTAGTCATTTGTAATAACAGCATGAGGTCAGATCAGAATGAAGGCTGTGAGCTTTATCTTTAGTATTGTGGCTTGAGCAGAAGCGCATTTCTGGTTCTAAGTCTTGACCACAGGAGCCCTAAAACAGAGCATTTGGTTTCTATTCCCTATCCAATTTCACTGCTGCCCTACACTGCGGCTTACTCTTCCTTCCTTTCTCTTACACTTACCATCACAGCTCTCGGAAAGGGGAAAAAAGATGTATATTACTTTTTTCTGGCCCAGAGGTCCACGGATTCATCTTCTGTACTATTACACAGCAATATTATTTTTAAAACTGCTTTTAAAAGCTTCAGAACCACCTGGAGAATAAACTTTTTCTAGAGGCAGCATAAAGCAGCCAGAGACTAATCTCTGGTCTCCAAGCTGTTAGATTCCTGTGACAGCTTCTGCTATTAGCTAATCTATCAAGATGATCTTTTACACAGGCACTTAATGTCTGTATTTTAGTACTATACATGCTAAATCTCTTCATTAAAATAAACACACTTAAAATCTATTACTAAGGGAATGCTTTTACTGTTAACAAACTCCTATCGAGCTCTAGCCTTGTTTTCACTGCTCTGAGTTAAGTGTGCCATAAAAGAAGTTATCTGCCACTACTGCAAGGAGGGGAAAAGGCCATTGATCCTTCCGATGTTACAGTGCTCTCCTGGTTTCATACCTTTTCCAAAAAATATCATGGACATGCTGCTCTGTTAAATCAGCCTCTCTCTGTAAATCAGCACGACAATCAATAGATAGTGCTAAACAGTAGGCAGTTCTGAACATCCCAGAGGTCAAAAACTTAACTCTCAGGGCAAAATAAATCAATGCATCTATAAAACAGCTCTAGCTAGAAAGCAAGAGAATCCGAATATACATATATTTTTTCCTCCAAAGGAATTAATACTTGGCTCTTGGGAGACAATAGTGCTATCTTCTCTCCTCCCCCTAGTTTTGAAAAGACAGACATGAAAAACAATCTTCTCTCCAGCATTTCTTTCCGAACACACAGAAAAAAAACACATGAACCCCTCAGTCAGTTCCCTCACTCTGTTGTTGCCTGCCCGAGTCTGACAGCTCTATCGATATTTTTCCCAGGACTGTAGAATAAGCATTCTCAGATGGCCAGCTCAAATGGGACAGAGCATTCGCTGCTGAAACATCCCATATGTGATATGTCACTTGATCATAGCTGTAAAACGTTCCTTTTCTCCTTCTACTTCTATTAAATGCTTTCTTAATCAGATTTGGTCAAAACACAAATTGATTTGCTCCATGCTCTAGGTACGAGTTTACACCTAGATAAAGAGCTATAATATTAACAGAAATAAGGAACTAATTAAACATAAACAGTATCTGAAATCACTAGGGAACCTTCCATCACACAACTGAGATCAGAGTAACTCACTGACATCTGAGTACTTATTTGTACACCTTAAAATGCTCTGCTTTGGCTCCAGGCTTCTAGAGCAAGTTGTGTGAAAATACAGGACAAAACTGAGACAGATAATCATCTACTCAGTAAGAAGCATCAAGCATGCTTCCTGGGGCTAGATCCACCTGTGATCCCTATGATCCACCCCTGCTGCCCTCAGGTGTTACACATGAGCATGTGGAGATCAAAGATTTTCCTAGCAGCCTGCAGCCCCCAAAGGTTGCTTGTATTTTCCCCATCACATAGAAAGGGCTCACCTCCGTTTTATTCATAGCAGACTTGTACCTAGTCACGCAAGCAACCTCTCGTCATATAATCCAACAGACGTGCTCATTCCCATATGACTGAAAATGTATCTTGAACTGAGACAGCCGCATTTGGTTTTGGGGCAGACACGTCTGGCCACCTAACTGAACAGAAGCTGTAGAACTGTGTTCTTCGCTGTCTCCATAGCGGACCTTATGGCCTACCCTGGCTGAAAAGCTGCATACCATTAGGAGCACAAAACATAGCTTCTCCTCGACTACTTTCTAACTCAAATTTAATTTTAAAAAGGGCCTTCACAGAAGAGATTAGTAAATTATCACAAAATTGCCCACTCAGTCCTTCAGAGTTGCTTTTAGGCAGTGGCTAAATATCCTCTTCAGCCCTGGCAGTACTATTTGATCACTTCTGTTGCTAATCAGCTGTGTTTTTTTTTTTTTTTTTTTTAAACTGACCTTTGGCTGGAAATTACTACCTTCATAGCTTTGCCAGTATCCTCCTCTACAGCAGTGCCCCGCTCAGTAGCGCCTTCAGCCCACACAGCACTTTGCGAGAGCAGTGTCTGCCTGCAGCTTCCCAGAGCCGAGGCTTGTGGTCAGAAGTTGGATCTGGTTGTCTTTGTATTCCTCCTAAGTTCTTAGGCTCTACAAGAGCCAAGTGACATCAGGAATTCTATTTTTGTCTTACAAAAAGCCACAATCTGCTTCCTAAAAGGACAGAGCCTAGCATGCACGCGGTGCACACACACCCACACAGGTGAACTTGCACAACTGTGTCTATGAAAAGGACTGAAGAGTGCCAGGAAGCAAGGGCTACCAACTTTTTAACCTACTTAAAAGAAAATACTTACGCAGAGACAATTTCTTCCCCACTCACAAATTTCGCGTAGGAGACTGCCTTGCGATGCCCTTTGAACACCATGATTGGCTGCTTAGTGTTGCGAAGATCATAGTAGTGAACACAGTGATCTGGAGATGAGAAGAAAGAGGCAAAATTTATTTGATGCAAAAGATGCAGGGGATCTCTTAGAGTTAAATCAGCTCACGACAGAAGTCCTGACTACAGCTTTCACATCTCAAAGCCTCTTCTAGGATAAACAGTCTGCACGCTATATGAAAGGAGTGTTTAGACCCCAAATCCTGTCCATAAGGGTCCAAGCAGCCTTTCAAAGAGTCAGGGCGGGGAAGGCGCACATGGGCATGCACGTGTCCTCGTCCAAGCCCTATTTAGCCCGTTCCTCACACATGCAAGACAGCATCTAACAGGACTCTCATTACTCCTGTCTTTCCTTTCCTGGCTCTGTGCCTGGCCATTCGAATTGCCTGTTTCCAGTCCCGTGCCCCTCTCCCCTCCTCAATCTGTTCCCTTTTGAAAAAGGAAAGAAGCCTAAGCTAAAGACTCAGTCTGTCTGCTACTTGATTTGGATCACGGAAAACACGGACTAAATTTCTCACGCGTGTCCTAAACGCGTAGCCTCTGTTTTTCTGCTTTCCTTCTCTTCTGTCCTTTGATTTCATTACAAATCAAGAGAGAATTAGCATTTCTGCTAACGAGAGAACAGAGACTAAACTCCAGCTCTTCTTCAGAACTAATTCACAGATGTGCTGCACTGCCACAACCACATAAAGGAGCTGCAACAGAACTAGTGATACAGTTTATTTTCTGCACAACTAAATGTCAACTCCCAAGAAAAAAAAAAAGAATAAAAAAAGAGTAGAAAGCCCCACAAGAGAGATACGCCCCAAACACCCCAGCACTCTCTTCAGCTCAGTAAGGTTAATAAGCTCTTTCCTTCCCGACTTTCAATCTTTAATGTTGAACCTCATTTAATTAGCTACTGCTACCCTGGAAGCAGAGGGAGAGGAAAGCCACATGAATGCGCTGCAACCAAGTTGGAAGCCTCTGTTCGCACCAACTCGCAATAGCCAGAGATCAGCTGAAAACTGTTCTGACCCTCCTCCCACTGAAACAACAAAACATCAATGGAAGGTCATCATAAAGATTACTTATAAATGAATCTGAATGCCAAAAGCTACAGTTATTCTTATATTTGCTCAACATTTCAAAGCAGTGTTTGAGCCTTACAAGCAACACTCAGCTGTCTCAAAATCCCATGTGGTTTGAGAGATAACTGGATTTACACTGATCAGGCTACAGCTGAAAACACTGATTTTGGGCAAGCAAAGGTAGCTTTCCACCTGTCTTAACAGGCAAATTGGTGGCCACGGCAGGACAGGTGGTTTTGTCAGAAACATCTTCAATTAGAGGCAAGCAGGCAAGTCGTCTTCCACTCAAAATTTGACTATTTCACTCAGCAGCTACTGAGCCTGTTCCTGCTAATACTGAAACAGTGGGAAGTGCTGTACCCGCAAGCACTCTTGCGAACGCTCCTACCTCTAAAGTGTTAACCCTCAGAAGAGCCAACACTCCTGATCAAAATCCCAGAACATTCCTAGGCTGACATTTTAATTGCCTTTAGAACAAAATGATATTGCAACAGACTTATACAGCAAGGTGATAATCTTCAAAGGGATTTGGAATTAAGCGTTCGCATTCGTTTAACAAGATCTGGGCATCTAACTCCCCTCCACCTCTCTGAAAACTTGAGCCAGAAGACTATGCGTTCTCTACTCAGGCCGGCGTGCAAACTCCGAGACCTACGAAACAGTTAAATGACAATTGTTATTTTAATGAGCAGAATGATTCTAGCAAGGCTTTCCATTAGGAGCCAGTTAGTGGATAAGCCTTTTAAGTCTATTTTTGTTCAGCATTTCAGCCTCCTCTCCAGCTGGACTGTCATTAGGATACCTTTTGAGCACTTCAGATTTTATCCCTCAGAGGATGAGGCAAGGCAAGTTGTACCCGTGGATGGCTTGAAGGAAAACATATGTATAAGCAGCTGAAATAACACCGAAAGGAAAGAGATATAGCAGGAAAGACAAGCCCATTTGCAGCAAAGAGACACAAAGTTGCATTCACCTGCTCAATATCGCAATGAACAGCTGGAAGGCTGCTGGCATCTGGCCCCAGCACAACGTGCCTCTCTGCGTCGGCAGCGCAATCAATCACTGCCCGCTCCGATCAGGACAAGTCCGAGGGAATGGCCAGTGGGTTCTAAAATTAGCCACTTAATAATTAATTGATTATTTCAGCAGCTGAAGGGTTGGTACCCAATTGAGTTTTTTTATTCAATTGAAGTAGCTATTTTTAAGTAGATATATCAAGACAAATGCTCACTGCATTCATTAAAATCAGAACAGGTGGCCACGTTTTACAATTAAAGAGATAGTCTCACTTTTAGGCCATATGGCCTTTCAGAAAACAAGATAAAAATGCCATCTGCTGAAGAAGCAGAGATCTTAAAAACGAAGTTAAACGAAGAAAAAATACACTCCCCAGGTACTCTGGTAGAAGCCTCTCATGGTGAATTCTGATGAACTGAAATCGCCTGTAATTGGCGGCATCCCTGGCACCCTGCCGACGCGTCCGAGATGGACGGTGGAGCATTCTGGAAAGTTCAGAAAAGGAAGCAATCGCAAGAGGCAACGCAAGGTAAGGGAAACAAAAAAACCATGCACATCGAGGGAAAGTGAGCAGTTCCCCGAACTCTGCAAGTGCTCTTAAATCCGCCCGGAATTTGCTCCCCTCTGCAGCATTCCTAGAAGGCCACAGAGCGCTCTCAGCTGCCAACCAGCACTGCACATGTACTTATTTGCTTCTTGTTTTGCTCCTCAAACACGAGCACCAAAATTATCTAAAAGCACTCAGCAAATTTTTGCAGCTCTGTTTTCCGTTCCGGACCAGAACGCACGCTCGCTCAGAACAATTTCAAGCTGGAAACAGCATTTCCACTGTGAAAAGCCTCATGCCTAACCCTTGGGCACCAACAGCTCACTGCCTTACTTGCTTTTTCTTCTGCATTATGGCTTAATGGAAGTATATACAAGATAATGGGAAAGAATAGGTATATATACTATAAACGGACTAAAGTCTCCGCAGCGATTCTTGCCTAATTCAGTGTCAGCAGGGAAGCTGGGCATGACAGAATCTGGCTGCTGTTCCTTCCAAATTCAAATTTCTTCTGGCAGGTCATATTACAGCCATTTTTTTTTTTTTAAATCATCTCAGGAGGCAAAAAGGGCAGCTCAGCTCTGCTAGCGCTGCCGAAAGGTCTCAGACCACAAGCCCGAGTTATTAAATAGTGCTTTTTTCAGAATGTGCAGAAACTGCTTACTTCCCTTAAGCAGACTTACTCTTTCACCTTTGGGCCGTCAAGTGACAACTAGTCAAGCATTCAGACTTCTTGCCGGGAGTGCTGACAAGTCTAACAAAACTTTAGAAAGACCTCACAAGCTCTTCAGGAAATATAACCTGTGTCAGCAAAGAACGGCATCACTCACTGCTCATCAGCTCATAAATTAGCAAGACTTCAGCCATCGAGAGCAGAGTCGGGAGCAGGGCAATGGGAAGGACAGTCCTGCCATGTGCATGGTGAGGAGAGGAGCTCCTCAGAGCCTCGGGCACCGGGCTCAGTTTGTGCTGGGGAGGGGGCACGTGGAGAGAAGATGAAATGGCCACGCGATTACACAAATTTTAAGAGATCAAGTTAAAAAAAATTACAAAAGGAGAACTGAGAATTACTAATGGTTCCAGTTACACCTTAGATAATTCCAGAACTGCTCAGGAAAGTGCAAGTGTTTTTGGATTTTTGGTTTTTAAACAAAAAGAGTCAAAGTCCGTTTTTGCCAAAAGCGGTTTTCCTTATGCCTAGAAAGACTGTTAATAAAAATTGCGAAACAGCTATTATGAGAAACCTTTAAGTGCAGATCACCTATTACAAAGCTGCTAAGATTTACTGAGGGGTGGCAACTCCAGAAAGCATTCTCAGGTAGACAAGGGTGAGGAAAGTAACACAAGGCAGCAGGTTTTTGTTTTACATTTCACTGAGTGCTGGTACATCTGGAGTAGTGACACACACAGACTGAAGAGCAGAGCAATTCAACTCTCCAGACACCCAGCAGTTCCAGGTAACGTTCATCTTCCACGTCACACGTTTCAGTCACTTTCACCATGAACATTAACCAGTCTACAGCTCTAGCCAGCTCACAGGCCTTCCAAGGCTTTTTTCAACTGAAACCAACTTACTGGAAGGGACATCAAGCTAAAGACAGAAAAACAAAGTTTACCTGCAATGCAACAGTTTTATATTCAGAGGAAGCTACTGTAAAGTTCCCAAAGCTGAACAAAAAGATCCTGTGACTCCCCACCAGGAGACTAAACTATCAAAAAAGAAGTTTGTTTTCTAATTTTGACCATGCCTAGGAATGCATACTTCTCAACTGTCCAACATTTAGATTATTGATCCATTCAAAAAATGAGTAATTTACATTGTTCTCAATTTAAGTGCTTATATACTTGAGATTGTAAGTGGTGCTTGCTACTACATTTCAGAGGAAGGCTACAGCCAAGAAGATACCCATATTCAAAAACAAAGTTGTAGGGTAGGGAGCCAGTAGGTATAGAAGCAGATGTTCAAAGCTGCCTACAAGAAAAAATGCCATTTTTAAGTGTACTGAAACAAAATAGATTAAAGTTGACTAACTCTGAGATTTTCTTTTTAAAAACAGATGTTAAAAAAGTGATCCATTAGGAACCTTCTGTTATCAAAGCACTTTTTTTTTTTTTTTTTTTAAAGATCAAGATCTTCCATACCAAACTTGGCAGTCATTTTCATTCTAAATATTAAACTTCTAGCTACAGCCTGCAGAGTCCTACATGCCTCATGCTACAGCTGTTCTACCAAAATGGGAGAACAGACTAGAACATAACCTCTATATTTCTTTGATGGTGGTGATCCATTTGCTTCATTTAGTGTCTCAGGTCATTGGCTGATGATTCTGAGATTTGTCCATTTGTTTTTCTTCATACGAAATTCAAGTTTGGATCAATACTGCCTGTTTTTACCCCAGTGAAACCCTGTTGGTAAGCAGCAAGAGTTAGGTTTCAAGTGGGTCTTTACTATAGCAGTAGAAAGGCAGAATGGCATTTGGGCAGTCAAAGAACAGTGAGGACACCTTTGAGCCAAACACTGTAAAGAAATATTTCTTTCACTTGGCAGAGTAATAGTAGAATGGGCTATGACCAACACATTGGCCTATTACGAGCCATTTCAGGGAGAGAAGAAAATACGATAGATGTCACTGCACAAGGGAAACAGGCTATGAGAGAAGAGAGGGCAACACATTAAGAACAGCAAGCAAAGCGGACTCGAATTCAAGAGAGCAAAGCCCTGCAACAAAAATTAACACAGGAATTTTCTGAAGAAAAATGTATCTGACACTGACAACAGCGAGTTGACATCAGTGCCCTCTTTACAAGCCACTTACCTTATTGTAAAGGACGAGATTAAAAATAGATTTGATACAAAGATCCTTTGACAGACTAAACTACACAGAGCATTTTGCTGAAGAATGCAGCATGCTATTTTCCACATGCAACATGACAAATCAGATGACTAGGAGAGAACAGAAATAAGCCTAGTTCATCCCAACATCTCCACGTACAACTGTGGTTTGCCATCACTGCACAGGCAACGACAACTGGTTATTATTCTTGTCCATACCTGCATCTCAAAACAAAACCCCACACACAAAAACCACCCAAACAATAAAATAAAATTCTATTCCAGGCATTGTTACAGGCATAATTAAAATGTTAGCCGAATACAGCTTTGCATTTACAATTTTTTTTTGCTAGCAGAAATTGCCAAAATTACAAGTCCTTTGTTTCTGCCACTAAGACAAAAATACCCATTTGATGCATTTGCTTTCTCTCTTCTTTTCACCCTTTGCAGTAAAGCAACAGTTTTTCCTTTGAATAGCCATTTTCTTTTGCCCTATGGGAATCTTAGCGATCTATTCTAGAAGTGACACTCTGGTCCGCAGCAGCGAATTGGAACAATATTCCTGTTTTGTATTTCATGTGGGTGCCCAAGATGATTTGGGATGCAGTACTTCATATTTGCTATCAGAATTCTGTCTAGACAACTGGTCTCAAAAAACATTGCACCAGATCCAAGGAGCTTCCGCCTACCCTTTCTTCATAGGTGCCACAAACACTGAACGGCCACCCAATAAGGGATTTAAGCGCGGAAAAGCATTCAACAGATTTTTTCCCCCCCATAGGTCAGAACTTCCCTATGGGCTCTTCCCTTACACATTATGCTCTGAAAACTACACAAGACTAGCTACCGTCTACTGGATTTATTTTTCTGGTATCAGAAGGTGAGAAATCTGACAAGCGAGGAAGCCACAGACCCAGTGGTGTTCTTAAGGAGATGAAAAGGAATTTTCCAAAGCAGAAAAAAGTAAATGGGTATTTGGGGATGACTGCATTCTGACAGCTCAGTCTCACTCACCTACACTGCAATACAGATGACTGGCAACTGCCTCCAAAAATCGTATTTGGACAATCCAACACAAATTTAGTCTGTATGTTCTTTCAAATGAAGAAAGAGCAGAGCTTTGAGAAAAGAAAGCACTTGGTGATGGTTTGTTTAGCAGACTAGATAAAGGAAACAATGCAAGAAAGGCATACCTCATGAGAACTGCATTAAAGATAGTGGAGGTTGTGTGAAACAGATCTAGCAGCCTCAGTTTAATCCCTCGCAAAACCAACAGTTAGTACAATAAGCACTCTAGCAAGGGCGGGCTCAGGGACATGACAGCTGAGGGTTACAGGTTAGCACTTGATGTATTTTGACAGAGCTTGGCAGGGCAGCTGATACCCTGCTTCAGCCAGGGATTTCAATATCTTACCAGCATAAAATGTACTCGCCCTCCACCCCCCCAACTCGCTAACGTGGATACACACTAGCGTTTCACTAAAGATCTATATCTCCCTCTGCTGAACAGAGGAAGGGAACAGCAGCCTTGATGGGAACTGCCAACTGGGTTTTTAACCTTCATATTCGACAGATTCCCTATGGCTTGAAGTTACAGATGACATTTGCCGGGTTATGGATAATGGTCTTTACACACTGGGGACATTTTTTATTGACTTGTCTAAAGCTTTTGACACAGCAGCCCATAAAACGTCTACTAAATAACCTGTCTCATATTAAGCAGAGAAGGAGGAGACATAAAACACGAGAGATCTTAATCAGTTGAGCAAAGGGCTCCGACAGGAAGGAAGGCAAAACAAATTTCTCAAGAACTCTTTTGAAACTCTGACCTTTATGGTTTTAAAGAACTACAAAGAATTCTCGAAAAGAATACAGCCATCCCTTATTTCTGCAATTCAAAGATTGCCTCCTATCAGACTGTTCAAAAACCTAAAATATTCGGTACAAATAAGGAAGATTTATCTATGTTACAGAACTAATGAAGGCATTAGCTGTAACAACTCACAGCTTGTGGAAGAATCCATTTTTTATGGCTGAAGGAGAAAACTGAGAACTATGTACTCACTGGGCAAGCTATTCAGGCTCTTAACACAATTTTTCTCCTCAAACGCGTATGTGTACGACTACTGTACACTAGTGCACGTAGGCCAATCTGCAAAATGAGTTTTATGACACATACAAAGAACATGTGAAGAACAGCCTTTTTTTTATAGTAAAGGTGTTTCAACTCATGCTGTCTCCATGGACTATACCTCTGAAGGTCTGAAACTTAATCACATGAGCACTAGAAGTCTTATTTGTGCAATGACTGTTGGATACATCTACCAAAAATCAGACATACTATCAGACATACTACCTCATTTGAGGAACAGATCTCTCCTGATATAAGCTACTCATTTCACCCAATATTTTTCTTACTGCAAACCCACATCAACCGCTTCTTGAATTACTCAAAGTTCTGCAGGTCATGGAGGGAAAACGGACCACGCGCAGATCACGTGAATAAGGGCTTAAGGCACTAAGAAAGGTGGATACCAAAACGATATTCTCCCTAAGATTTTAGGAGTATATTTATGAAGCAAGAGATGTAGGTTGTTTGTCGTATCAGCAAAGGTCCTACAAACAGAATTAAACATCTTATAAGAAGAATACCTTCCCCTCTGAAGGAGAAGGACTGCACGGCAGCATTGCCTAGGACTGCCCTGTCAAACAGAGTCTCCCCAGCCCCCACAACCGACACCAACACTTCCAGTAACTGGCACTGTGTGGAGGAGAAAAACCATCCCAACGCACCACGCAAACATCTAGACAAGAATGCTGAGGCTACACAGGCCTCCAGAGCAGTCAGAAACTGGCTCCAGGAAAAGCACAGGCTGCTGCCATATGCATTACCACATGCAGTTGAAGATTCAAGTTTGCCAAACTGCCAGTCAAACTTGATGTTGCCCAAGAACTACATTTTGCTTGACTGATCTAAGGACATATAAGCCTCCTTCTACCTGGATCTGGAGAGGGTGATCTAGTTCATCACCTAAATTGCATTCCAGGCAGACTCTACAGCTACTGGAAAAGATAACGGACATTAAATATATCACCACAATCACTAGTATTCAACTTTGGATAAGAATGCTTATACTAAAACCTGTCAAAGGCATGGTGGATTATACAGACGTTGAAACAAGCACGGGAAAAGTACTTGATGATACGCAGGTATCGAAGTGGAGAAGAGGCAATTTGATCTAATTAGGCAGTAAAATAAGTAAAAGGACTAGAATTGCTAGACACATCTAGTCTTACTTTTTGACATTTTCTTGAGATTCAAATGGCTAACAGTGCCTCATTAGAGGAGCTTTTCTCAACCTAGCTCAAGTATTTAGAAATTCTCCTCTTAGGACACATGCAATGCCTAAACGCTCAGAGAGTAAGA
Organism: Struthio camelus; assembly: GCF_040807025.1. Taxonomy (NCBI): domain Eukaryota; kingdom Metazoa; phylum Chordata; class Aves; order Struthioniformes; family Struthionidae; genus Struthio; species Struthio camelus. The sequence goes on from NC_090949.1 coordinate 5,351,902, forward strand.
AACAAACCTTCTAGATAGCAAACCACACTGCATTTGTGGGTTGCACAGATTTTGAGCACTATGCAATGTGACAGTTTTCACCAATTGGTATGGAAAAAGTAGTATGTTACAAAGGTCTAAGTGGATACCGTATCCAATTAAAAGGCTGGAAGGGTTAAGCTACGCAGCACTTTGAACAGTAAATGACCCAGTAAGGCACTACAGAAGATACCCTTCCATCAAGCAATTCCTTTGAATGAGCTACCAGAAAAACCGCAGCTTTGGAAACTCCTGAAGTGGGAAAGCATTAAGTTCCATGGAATACAGCAATAGCTAGTAGCAAGAGCAATTTGGCATTTTGAGGAAAAGACAAATCTTGCCTATTCTGTTCTTGAATTTCAAGGCTCATTTCAGTTTTAATTTGAATGCTGTAACATTGACTAAATGACTTCTGTACCGGTTGTAAAACAAAATGTTCAGGAAAAGAATATTTAAGCAAACAATTAGCGCACCCATTTCTGCTAATGACAGATTTTTTTTTTTCTTCCTCCAGAGAATCATATGGAGCTCTTCAAATTGATTTTATTCCTTCACTTGCTACCAAAGCACGACCACCTCTGGGATAAAGACTGGAAACTCCCAATAGGTCTCGACATTGTTACTCAATTTATTGCAAATACTTCAACCAACTGAAATTAGAGACAGCATTTTGGCATAAGAAGTCACACAACTCTTTTTAACTCTTAAAAGTGCTTCAGAAGCTGATCTCCTCTTTACCAAAAGTACAGCTATTTACACTACGACTATTCTTATCAGACTTGGGGTATGGAAGTTTTGCCTGAACCTTGTGAGATTCATACATATAACACTTCCTGCATGCCTCTGGGAGGACTTGTTTCCTTCACGATTTCCTAGGTAGCAGCCACAGCATTACCTTCCCATGCTGTAGGGAGGAAGACATTGTGTAGCACCTAGCTAATCTAGTGGTCTCTCAGATGTACAGATACAAATAAGCCAGCTTAACTGCAAAAACATTACAGGTTTAAATAACACAGCATAGCAGCAAGCGTTCTGCTTGTCAGTCCTGAGCAGAAATAGGATATAATCTACCAACCAGTTCTGAAATCAGAGCCAGAAAGATTTTCAGACATACATCACAGGAGAGCAGAAGGTACAAGTTTGAAGCTTCATTTTTAATTATGTTCCAACATCTATGCAGGGGAATAATTTTTAAACACACAAACTTTCAAAATGGTGTTCTAAATTAAAACAATCTGACTCTAAGCCCAGCGTTTACCCCAAAATAAGTACTGTTAATACAGAAATATGATCACTACCACACTGGCCAAAAATACAGATTCCTTCAAGCGACCCTCAATGCACTGAAGTAGTGCTGTGGATGCTTTCAAAGGTTAGAGCAACCGAAACATCTGCAATGACTTCTGCAGTGAGTTTAAACCGTGAGATGACAAGCGTCTACTTCCAGAACATGGAACTTGTCCCATAGTTCCCTTGCCAATAGCCTCAGAGGCCACAGACTGGAAGAGAATTATTGAAGACCCACAAAAAGAAACGAAACCCTTCAAGTCCAGTACATAGTAACAGGGAAGTTGTGGACTGCTGCATGCCACATCAACCTCATAAATGCTGAATTTTGAGCATTGCTTGAACTTCTTCCAAGTGCTTGAGAGAAATGCATAATCTTCCTCTCTGCCTTTGAATACCTCATTCTAAATTCATACACTAATCTTGCAGCTTAAGCCCAAAGCAGCTGCCTAACTCCACCCTAAACATGTCATACATGCGCACAAATAGATTTTTCTGAATCACTGCAGGCTTTCAATAGAGCAGAGTACTTACCCATGAGAATCTATTAAGGTAAGACCTTGCTTTCAGCTGAGAAACATTAATTCCGTTCCAAAAGAAGGCACAACGCCTTCTTGGTCACTAATATCACATCACTCTTGTGTTTCAGAGCTGAATGACAAGGCAGACAAGTCACCGAGATGCCAGGCAGCCTGAAAGGCTAGCTGCACAGAGGGGTGTTTAGAAAAAAAGAAATCACTGCTCCAGTTACCACAGTAAAATCTAGATCTCACTGGACAAGGATGGTCTCCAAAGCAATCCCACCTGCACATCTGGTGCAGTAGTAAACCTGAATGACGCACTTGCAGTTCAAGATCACATATGGCTTCTTTCAGCATCAGGGCAGTGCAGAGATCTTAAGGAGCAGGAAACCCATTGCAAATTCATACACAGCTATTCACATAGCAACAGGAGCCCTTTTGCATGGTGTATGCTGGGAATCAGTGTCATTAGTTTTGCAGCTTTTCAGCAATGAATGCAAGGCTGCAGCATTCAAAGCCTGGGTACAATGCCGTTCTATAATGATGAAGATGGTGGAAAACCCTCTCTTGCGCAAAGAAGCGATTCAAAACCTAAAGCACTCCTCTAGCTACTCTGCACTTGGATTACCTATGGAAAAAGAGTGCTTCAGGAGATTTTAGCTAAAAGCACTAAAGATTTAAAATACGGGGAGCTCCTCTCTTTGCATTTTTTTGCTGTACAGTGCAAGAGAAAGACTACAATAGTTGAACTCAAGCTTCTGGGCATCGGGAAGGCCATAACATATTTGGGAAGCTGAGAGTGCACTGGGATCAAAGCACATGTGAAAGGGTTTGTTGATTTTTATAGGAAGCAACAGCCTCACTGAACTTCGCTGCAACGGAAGAATTTTACATAGCATGCAAAACCTGCTGGAGAAGGGCAAAACCATCTTTGAAGAAAAGAGGCTCCCTTGGGAAGAGGTCTTGCTCAGCATCACTGCACAAGAGAAGGGAACAAGGAGAGGAGATAGGAGGGCCACTACAAGTGGACAGGAGAAAGGTGAGAAACCTCAGCAGCCTTGTTCACTGATGATTCGGCTCCCTCTTAGCTAATGCCGATATAAATTCAGGCTGACGAAGGCCAACGTATCTCTAGGTGCTGGTGCTCTATGATCAGCTGATTGGGGATGCGGGGGGGAGATGGGGACAAGAACCACCACCAATTCCCCTCTCCTCCCCCCCAATGCAAAACCAAAAACCCCACACTAAAACGTGATTCATTTTTAGCTACACAATTGCCAGCATAAAGGAGGAGGTGAAAAAGCACAATCGGGAATGCTTAGGAAGAAATATGGTACCCTAGTGTAGATAGTCTCAAACCAAGACAGTGCTTTCATGTAAGCATCAAAACCAACAGAAGTCAGTACTGCCCCATGTTTTCCCTGCCCTGGTCACTCCGTCCCAACCCACACTGCCAAGACCAGAGACTCGATCAAGGTTAGAAGTAACCCAACAAGTTTCAGTTCTGATCATGTTTGAGCCATTCTGTTGTACCCCTCCATCTATTTATCTGCTGCTTCTACTTATTTGTAAAACTCTTGAAGAGCAGGTACAACCTTTGCCTGCATTTGTGACACCTTCCTCCCCACAAACACCCACAGATTGAACCTGCAAGATCTGTGGGTCTTACAGGGGGGGAAAAAAAATTAGCATGCAAGAAGATGATGTAGCTAGTGTAAAAATTCAGGAAACTGAAATCTTGATGACCTAATCTCTATATAATATATGGGAAATAAAAGGTCAGTGGTAGTTGCTGACAGAATTACAGCATGCTGGGAATAAAGCATTGCCTACTATCAATAGCTACGCGTAGCTCACTAAAGTTAGCAGACAGACTGATCTCACTGCGACTGCACAACTTGAACAATCTGGCTGCAGACTGCATGCATTTTCAGCCACTTCCCCATTTGATGTGGGGAAACAGTGCTACTGGAAAATATATGGGCGGAGGGCATTGGTGGTATTGCTGAGGCAGAACAATAACAACTTCAGCCATGATTTATACAGCCAATTTCAGAATAAAACACTCCTAAACAAAAACAGCCCCCCCCCCATTACCTGATTTTGTATTTGGCAGTGATTACAGTTTATACTACATGATGTTTCAACCCAGTAAGCACGCAAATAGAATATTTTATTAAAATCACAGACAAAAGGAATCTTTCCTTCTTTATACGCCCTCTCCACTGCCACAGATTTTATCAGAGTACAGTCAGACCCTCTAGCTTCCTTCTCACTTGAAGTGCCTGTCTGATTTTAAGAGAATTATTTCTTCAACTAAATATCCATTTCTCTCTTGTATAGACTCTACTTCCAGTTTATTGCTCATTTGTTCTGTTTTAAGCTACCAAAATGATCTTCTGGTCATCTAAAAAGCTTTCGGAGTGAGAAGCCAGAAAAGAAATATATATCTCATCCATATTAGGTGATAATCTTGGGATTTGCTTCTATAGTGGCAACTAAAGCACAGTTTTCTATGGCATCTATTCGAAGCCAAGTCAGTACTTGACACTAAAGGAGAAAAACTCCATGTGGAGGGGCACTGTCTAACAGCATTTTTGACCATGGTTACACCTAAATCAAAGCTTCACAGCACCTCTTTCTATTATCACTACTCCCATTTACCAAGAGGTATACTGAAGTACAGAGGGTTTAACTAAGAAATCCACAGATGGAATACATTCCAATTCAACCCATGCCGAGACTTTTTTAGAGGGCAATTCAAGACAGACATTTCATTTTCTCCTTCTGCTGCTGAGGAAGGGCAGGAAGCTGCAGAGGAACTCAGCAGAGGGGAAAATGGATGTTCCTCCCAAGGAGGAGCGGTATATGAACAGCAACGAGCAGTCTAGCAGAGTCGGTGTGGTCCCATCAGGGAGAAAACAGCCAAAACTCTTGGAATAAGAATGCCTATTTACATAAACCGTGCCCAAGAGTTTGCAACCTGGTTGCACCTTGAAAAAAGTCAGTCATTTCAATCCTTGAGCACACTCCTTTTACTTAGTGATTGATACAGCACATAAACTGGGTGCAGGTGGATAAGCTGCTTTTACGAAGATCTCTGGTTCAGAATTCCTTCTAGAGCACTAAAGCTGTGGGTACAGGACAGTCACTATTCGCAGTGCAGTCGCACTGAGGAACCCCGGGCAAGGGCCAAGCTGCCATCATGCTTAACGCTGTGCAACCAGAAATTAACCCCACTCCAAAGAGCCTCCAGTTCAAGTACCAGAGGCAAGAGACAGTAGAGAAAGATACGGGGAATATAAGGGAAAGAAGAATGTCAATAGGCTGCTCTATCAGCTCACTTAATTCGTGCCATACGTGTTGCTGTGCACCATGAGAATTTAAGGGAAAAATAAGAAAGATACTCATGGGGAGTTCTTCATGGGAGAAATAGTTTGGGAGAAAGCACAAAGGTACTTGTCTGAATATTTTACCAGTGCACAAAAAGAATAGCACTACTAGCAGAGGTGAGCCAAGAGTCAACATTTTACTAACAAACGAGAAGGGATATGTAAACGGGAGACAGGGTAAAAGGACCTCAAGACAGCCATCCTATTTTTGTGGAGAATGCAAAGGCAGAACCAGCAGAGATTCAAAAAGATGTTGAACTAGTTAAAGCATCTAAATAGGAAAACTAACTTCAAAGAGGCATTCTGAATAGATGGACACAAGTGGGCAAGATGCATTTGTCAAGGGCAAAGGAAACACTCCATTCACCAAAATGTGAAAGAAGGAGACCTTATGAAGAAGAGTTTCAGCTGTAAAGATGGTTAAGAAAGGCCCTCAAGAGAAAATAAAAACAGAAGACGTGAAGATTCAAAGGCACACCACCTTGCAAAACATTGGTGCTAAAAAATTCTAAAGTTGCACTCAGAATTGCATTGCTAAAACAAGGTGCGCCAACCTGCAATTTCTTCTACATATGAAGGAAAAGGGGAACTGAAACATATGTACATTTAACAATTGTTATCAATTTACTTCTTCCTTTTACACCTCAAACATTAAATACTAATACTTATTCTCCCTACATCAACCATTTAATCAACTGCTTACCTCATCAAGTCACTATATATATATATATATATCTATATATATATATATATATCTCTGTATGCATATATCTCAGATTTTTAATTTGGCTAGTGCTAATGTATTAGCAGTAGACAAACCCACTCTGCTGACTGAAAAGGTAGTCATGACATGTACACCTGCATTTCAGGATGCTACAGCCTACTGAAGTCCAGAAGATGAAAGAATGTTCTTCTAATGTTATGATCTGGTGGCATGAAGTCAGCTTATGAACGTACACTGTCAAACCTTTGTAACTGCCTGCCACCTGCAAACATAGTACTTGCTGTGGAATATAGATTTTCTCCTGCCTTTAAGTTCCTTAAAGCAACACATAGAGAGGGGAAAAAACAGTATGTACCAGAGCAACATTTTTGCTTAAATACTATATAAAATTCTGTTGGGTGTGTAATGCTAGAAAACACGAGCAGTTTTACCACTGAGTACCTCGCAGAAAAATTAACTGAAACATTAATTTACAAAACTGAAAATCCACAAAGCATGTAAACAAGCCAAGGCAGAGACAGGGCAGCTTTCAGAAATCTCCTGTTACACTGGTCAATCAATTAGTGCTTTGCATTGCTCATCTTGATTCCTATGTGGGACTAACAAGAGATAGCCAAATTAGTGTCCAATCTGTTTTTTTTTTTCCTCCAAATTCTGCTCAAAGAAACCAGTTTTTACTCTTCCTTTATTAATTTCACGGCCTATGTGACAAACCACACTATTTAGAAGTTATATTGCTTTTTCACAGACTAAATGAAATCAGTAAACAAGATTAGTTGAAACTGATGGAGGAGAAAAACCTCTTAGTCTTCATCATAACATATTAAACAGGACAGTGCCATCTTTTATACTATATACAGTAAAACAAATGTTTTTCTTTCCCTCTGACTTTTAGGGGATCAGAAATAAGTATTACATCTTGTGTAAAACTTGTCATTTTTTAATTTTATTTCATAAGCCTCTTTTCACATGTGTTTATGGCTGAAAGATCAATTAGTAATTCCTTTGTGGGTAAGTCATTCCCATCAGTTCGTTTACTCCATGCAATTCTTTCAGCAATCATAGTTAAATACTCATTTTAATTTTTATTTAGAGACTCAATTATCAAGCATCATGCAGCTGTAAACACAGTTTTTCAATTTTAATCTTTCTCCCTCCCACACACTCTTCCCCAGGACAAATACCATTTTACCCCTCAGCATTCTCTAAACCTTAAATATGCAGATGCAGTCATTTAAACCTCCAAATAACCCCTAATATTTGTTCATGCCTCTTTACTCAAACTCACTTGCTGAAGATGAGACCATCGCAGTTTATTAGGAGCGAGCATGGCCTGGTGGACATTAACATTTCAGACTACTGTCATTCCACATGTTTCACATCCCTGATACCAATCACAGATTTAGCTGTGCCTTATCCTCTCTGTGGCTTTCAGGTGGAAAGAAATCCCAATTACTGATTTATGAGGATTTTAATTTGCTAAACTTCAGTGAGATGCCTGTCAAACAAGTCAATATTTTACACTCCAATCCCAATCCATTTTTTGGAGTGTATCAAAACGCAAATTTATTTGCTCCTCTTAAGAGTCATAGCCTAAGTAGAAACAGCCTGGGAACTGGAGCACCTAAATGAAATGCCAAACTACTGGTTGAAAGAATGTCAAAATATCTCCAGAAGTTCAGAGATAATAAACATCAGAACATATGGTTACAAGTACATAAAAACCTCCAAGGAAAAAGAAAATGCAGTTATTCACCAGACTGGTTAACCACTGACATGCACCTCAGATTTTTTCAGCTGTTGCACGTATAGCATGATGCAGTTTCCCCCCAAAGTGATATCCACGCCACTGAAGTCTTTGTATTATCACCAAAAACTATTTTAACCTAAATGAATAAAAGGCTCATCATGCCTTACCCAAAAACTACTACTTAAGAGACCTTTTAACAGAGATGCTTTGCCCCACCTAGGAAAGCATAAGCCCATCCACGGAGATTATAGTTGCAGCTACAAGAAACATACACAGCCTCTGTTTTAAAATATGCCACAGGTAAAGCCAGTTAAAATCCCCAGTATGATTTTGTACCATTTACAGAGCACTGCTGTGAACCAGAAAGAACTACCACAACCATGTTAACATGTTAACCTTGCTTATAGACTTACAAAGTTGAGATCTGCCGAGTTCCCTTTACCTCAAAAAAACCACGCTATGTGATTTGCTTTAATGAGCTTTTATCTCCAATACAGGCACCAAATTAAATTGCATTGCATGAAGAAGTTGACACTCCGGTATCATTAGACTTCTGGGTGACTGTACACTTGAAAAATCTGGCTCAGAGAATTTTTAACTGCAGAGATGCCTCAGGCTTGGATACAGCTGCCAAACTCAAATCTTTGGGGGAAGTAAGACTGAGAGGAGAAAACAGTATCTTTGTCCACCCCGGTTCCTTTTACCTACCTGCACAGCCAAAAGCTAGGTGATACCTAGAAGAAGGGCTGAATTTGACACAACACACATTAGCCTTGGCCTCGATGCTTGCTACTGAATTGTCCAAGTTGGTAGACCACAGCTTCACTAGAGAAACAAACAAACAAAAAGAAATGAGTAAACAAAGAAATCGCTCATCTGCAAGGCATAACATCTAGTTGCTTCATAAATAAGATTCTGGAAAACCTCAGCTGCCAAGAGAAAGAAGTCAATGACTGTAAACAGTTAATTTGTAGTTTATGCCTAATAAGCTTGAAAACATTGAGTACTGTAAATATTCTACACATCTCCAACACATGCCAGACAATGAAAAGTCCACATCCTGTGTGGCTCAGAAGCGTGCAGCAGGTGTCTAACCACATGTTAAGAGTTTCAGTGTTTAAGGCTACCGGACCGCAGACTCGTAACCAAGAGCAGGAAGGCGATAATCCTGTTTGTTCTTTGTCACCTAGCTGTGATCCAGAGTTCTCCATTTTCCAAGGCAGAATGGCTTTGCGCAGAATAAGTTTACCTGATTGTATGCTTAAACACAGTTACCAAGAATAACTTATTTCACTCTTAAAGCTGGCATTGGCAGGAAAGAAATCAGTATGCTGGCTTCCTATGTTGATATTTTCTCAGTACAAAGAATTCTAGTGTTTTATGGGTCTACTGTGTGAACATCAATTAAACCGTTGTACAGTACAAGCTCTTCCCCCAAGTACTCACTTCAGTCCATTTCACAGGAAGAATAAGAGAAAAACACCAAAAGCTTTTCAAATATAGCCTTCCCCATCCTCCCCGAACACTTCAAGTGCTATTTAAACTCAAAGATGAAGAGTGTCAGGTGGTCCCCACACAGCCAATCTCACCAAGCACAGCTGCATAGCTTACAAACCACAGACTAAACACTTTGCTCTCAGCCCAGGTGAACTGGGAGGAGGCCCAGGAGAAGCCTCCAAGACAGACTGTGGTCAACTCTAAGAACGTGCTTTGTTCCCTCTCCCCCTTTTCTTGAGCAAAGGGATGGTTTTGCTGTCCTCAAGTATCAGGAACAGCATCTGAAGAGGGGAGCAGAGCAAGTCAAAGCCAATGCTTGTGAATACAGACGAGCCACATGAAGGCTGGACCCCCTAAACAGCTCTCGAGAGCAGACTGGGCATCTTCAGATCTGTAGTCAAAAGGACCTTCTGGTGTCTTTTTACTGAGGGCTCACTTTGGAGGAGCAAGAACTGGCCAAAGAGCAGGAATCCCATTTCCCACTGCGGTCAAGAAAAACGTGACCAGAATTGTAAGTTATTCCCTCCCCCCGCCCCCACTACAGTGCTCCTCTGTATCATCTCTTGGCCATTCTTTCCTAGGAGCTTTGAAGGAGAAACAAGGCTTCCACGTGGATGATTCAAGGATGCTTTCGATGGTCGAGGAAAAGGAAGAACGTTGGTAGGTTTGTTCTAGTGCACCTGCTTTTTCACTGTTTGCAAGCTGTAAAAAGTACTACTTCTGACCATATCTAGGAGAACTGCTTCAACAATGAAGGAAATACACAGCTACTCAGAGTACACTAAGGAACCATTTTAAATGGCAGTGTGTGGGTATCTGACAGCTGTCTGGAACCATTCTAAAGCATCACACATATCCATCAAACACAGACACTGATGCATACCGCATTTGCATATAAGCCTTACGTAAAAATGCAGTGAAAACAGCACCCACTCTGTTGTTAGTTTTCAAAAATAAACCCATTCACATTTACCAGAGCTATAATATACATTCTAAACATCTGGCTGCATTTCTGAAAGAAAAAGAAAAAAGCTAAAAATCAAAAAACTCAAACAGCTTTGCAAGCATGGCTTAAGATACTCTCTTCCCCCAAGAGAGGCTGGAGAATATGCCACCTCCATTGTGTTTGCACTGGGCAGGATGGGATAAAAAGGGAGATGACAAACAGAATTTTGCAAAACAATAAAACATTGGCATTTTACTTCAATGAACAGACACCAAAAGATGTATAGTCTATGTTGCAGTGGCAGTAGAGGACATCAAATTTATGGATGTGATGGCATAGGAAGCAAGTAATGCTATGGTTAAAAGGAAACACTGTCAGCAGACAACATTAAACTAAAAAAAGTGCAAGGAGGTTAAATGAGCTCACAATTCAAAGCAATGCTGTGCCCAGATCTAGTACACACAAAGATTGCCTTGAAGCCTTCTAACTAGGTATCAATATTTAAAGCGGTGTCCGAAACAGAGAAGTCTCTTCTTGACACCGTCTCTAATAAATGAATAGCCGTTTGGTCTCAGTTTTGTAGCAGACGCTAATTGAGGGCTAAGTTTCAACTTAGCTCTCCTCCCCCCATTTAAGTCTTCAGGTCATAAACTCAGCTATTTCATCTGGTGAATAGTCAAGCTGCATGCTCAAAGTCATCATAATATGCGTTACAACTGACAGACAAAGATTAGGATCTACAGCAATTTCTGTGATCTAAGTGCTGTGGAATACGCTAGGCTCCAATTATAGCTTAGTCAGTGCTATAAAAAAGGATATACATGACACATACCACCACATAATGAAACATGCCAAGTTCTACCTGGAGTTGTCCATTATTTTTTTTAAAAAGAACTGACAGGTTAATAAACTCTACCCTCATGAATTATACTTTATTTGCTGTAGTTTTCAGCAGTTTTGCTGAGGTCGAAGCAGTAATTATATAACATACAGATGTCTTGATAACACTCAGAATTGTGTTGATGAGGCAAGCAACCATCTGAGATCAACTATTCCTAAAACACATGTTCCCAAAGCATATGTTTCCTAATTTTGCTGTTGCTGAGAGATACATCTTTCCACAAGGCCAAATATCCTCCCCTCACCAAACAAGGAAGATGACTAAAGTGCCTTTCTTGGTGTAAGACATTTACATTTTTTTCAAATTTCTTTTTAGTTGGCTGGAGCTAAAGCAAGTGTAACTGAGCCATACTTACATGCCTGCAATAAAGGAACGAGATGCATGCTGAAGCATACTCATACAACTACTACTACAAGCCAACATACACAGTCAGTACACCGGTAGCAAGGATATTTCATTCAGCCTGTTGTTCTCCTGCCACTCTTTCACCTGCTCACATGACAAAGAGGCTGCTGGTGCTCCAAGAAAGCTGTAAACCTGGAACGGAGTAGTCCTACCAGAACGTTAATTTGCATAGATTTAAGGAGTTCTTAGCAACAGAGGAAGCCAGGAGCAAGCTGCTGAATTGCCCTGGTTGGTGAAAGCTTCCATCCACTGTCTTGTGCAGGTCAAAGGTACTGAGCCCAGGCTGTAAACTGAGCAGTGTTACCAGGCAATGACTGCAGGGTACTCCTCCTTGCCAATGGAGAGCCTAAGACACAGCCAGCCAGAAAATTTTGGTTGTCTCTTTACCTACCAACATCTTATTGGCCTTTTGAGGTATTCCCCACTGAACCAAACCACCCCACAAATCTCCAGGAAATTATCCTACTTCCCCTTAGCCAGGAAAATGAACAAACTGAAAGTTCAACCTGATTTTAAGAGCAGGAAACACCTAAACCTCCATTTAAAAGTCAGCAGAAGCCGAAGGAGCTCAGTATCTAGGAAAAATGAAACCTCAGACAACCCTCTGGAAGTCCTCAGCAAAGCTGAGGTGGAAACTCTGATCTGTTCTTAGGCTAGTTTTCTATCTACAAGGCCATGCTTCCTTTTTATGAAGTCAACTCAGCAGAACTGTGTTGCCCCACTGAAGTTAGGGTTACCACAAACAGCTGCAGGATTGGAACGCATAGTCTTATTTCTTTATCAAGGCAGTATGGAAGTTACCTTCCCTAAATGCAATTAAAAAAAAAAATCACAGAATCCCAGAATGGTTTAGATTGGAAGGGACCTCTGGAAGTCGTCTAGTCCAACCTCCCTGCTCAAGCAGGGTCCTCTAGAGCATGTTTCCCAAGGTCGCCTCCAGACGGGTTTTGAATATCTCCAGCAAAGGAGACTCCACAACCTCTGAGCAACCTGGCCCAGTGCTCACTCACCCTCACAGTGAAGAAGTTTTTCCTCATGTTCAGATGGAACTTCCTGTGGTTCAGTTTATGCCCGTTGCCTCTTGTCCTCTTGCTGGGCACCACAGAGAAGAGTCTGGCCCCATCCTCTCGATACCCCCCCCCCCCCCCCCCCAGATACTTATACACATTGATGAGATTGCCTCTCAGTCTTCTCTTCTCCAGGATGAACAGGCCCAGCTCTTGCAGCCTTTCTTCATAGGAGAGATGCTCCAGTCCCCTAATCATCTTCGTAGCCCTCTGCTGCACTCTCTCCAGTAAAAACAGATGTGCGCACTCCTTGTCATGAGGCAATGAAAAGTAACCTCTCACTATGGCCCAGTGCTCTTGCATGTTCCTCTCCTGCTCCACCACTCTACTTTCAGCTGGGAATGGTGAAGAGACTACAGCTTACAGAAAGGACATAAAATCAGGAGTCTCTTAGGTACATTTCTTGATATTGCTTGTATCTCCATGTGCTTCAGAGAGCTTTGAAAACAATCCCAGAACAGGGGATGAGTGCTTGACCATCTTCTACAAGCAACCTGTCAGGTAACTTCCTTAAGACCGCCTCAGAACACATCTTTACCATGATGGAGATTTAAATCTCCACACGTGACCTCACCAAATATTTTGCTCTCACTTGCCAGCTCTACTCTGGCTCTTAATCTACATCCCCAGTCGAGAACAGACAACAATGTTGGGTTAAAAAGCAGCTGTAAGTCACCAGCAAAGTGCCAGCGACTTTCCTCCCTTGCAAAATTAAATAATCTTTTCTATTCAAATAGTAGAACGTTACCCTTTGCTACTTAAATAAGACTTATAGCGTCTGTATTTCCAAGTACATTAAGCCTGTGCAGTTTCCCAAGATGCTTGTAGCACAATTAAACACCTCAATTTTGGTTACCACTATCTAGCTGGCATACAACTTTGCGTCCCTATAGACATATTCAACTACCTTTGCCCCTTTAAAAGGGAAGAGCATGACAACTATAAAAAAAATCTCATTTTTATCTATAAACGCGGTAGGTATTTGGAATAGAATAACACTTCTATGCTCCCATTATCTGATATTAAAGTAGAAAGATTTTCCACAAATAAGCATATTATCTCCACTTATTGAAGAGAATTAGGTGGGACCCAAGGCCCAAGGATGATGTTTCTCATTATTTCAGAATCATTTTCTCCCCAGTGGCACTCCGTTCATTAGCACCCCCTTTGCCATTTCTGAGCCTGGCAGAAGGATGCGAAGCACTGATGATAGGATTATTCATCTAAAACCTCCTTTCCCAACACATGCCTACTGAGTGTACTAAGTACTTAAAAGTTAGCCTCCAGCTTGAAAAAGCCGAGGAGACACAGGCAGACAGAAAAGACGTTGCTTTTTTGCTAACTTTTCCTGATCACTTGACAGGAATATTTTATACCCATGCTTTTCGGGGAAGGGCAGAGAGATTAGTTCCAATCGTTCTGGTCATTCCGACAAGAATTGTCAATGTTGACAGTTATGGGTAAGTCCAGTGTACCCTTACACAAGCAGAGAAGTAAGAGAGAATCGAAAGGGTATGCAGATCTTGAGCTTCCCACCAGATGCTGCACCTGACCAAACAAGCATGTCACTGCTACATATCCAAAGCCAAAACTCACTCAGATAACACACACACGATAAGCAGAAAGGCAAAAATTTAACTGGGGCAGGTTAGAGAGCTGGTTAAGATAACTCATCACAGGTGTCATCTTTTCCATGTACTTGGCCCTTCCAACACACTCACTGAAATGGAATTTGGATGCTATAGCATTAGCTGGATTTAGAAATTTGCTGCTCTCTCTCTGTAACTTATAAAGACTTCTAAAAGCTATGCCTATTTCCTATACTTTCACACAGGACTTCACTCGTCATTAACGTATGCGTTACATATGCAAACCACAGTCAAAAAGGGGCAGAAGCAATGGATGAAACTTTCCAGACAAGTATTATTCACCAAAAAACCCACTAACTTTAAAAGTAAGCATTTCATTTCAAGAAGTGTCAAGTTATGCAGACCTGCAAACTTTATTACAACTATTTCTGAGTAAACACTGCAATTTTTAGAAGTTATTAATGAAGAAAAACTTAAACTAGAGATTAGAGTTCTACTTCCAGGCAGCTTTGCAAAGCTGGACAACTTCTTAACATGCCAAGAGGTGCATGTCTATCTGGAAGATAAGCTCTTTTCTAAAATGCATAGCATGAGTGGGGAGCAAAGTGATGAAAAGGTGGGTAATTACAAGGCGAACGTTCTCTCTTGCTGCATTTAATTGCACAGAAAACACTCTTCACTTCCACCAAATAGGAGAAGTATCAAAAAACTTCTAAACCACCTTACACATGAAGTGATAATGAAAGCTACATTTTTGTAAGTGAAATTACCAATTACATCAAGAACGTCAAATGCATTTGAGGAACACTAATATAGCTTTCTTTTGAAACAAAGTTTAAAAGCGTTTTAGCGGGCAGAGGCTTGCAATATTTAATGTTTACGAAAAATTAATTTATTGGACAGAGCAGTTCGTGATTAGCTTTGAAACACAGTGTGTCAGCCCGTATGGGAGAGCTCATCTCCACTGACTACAGAACTCAAAAAAGCTCTTGCTGCTTAGTAACTCTTAATTTGACATTGTAAATAAATCGCAGATGTAATCTTGATATTTAAGGATTAAGAATGTTACATGTCTCTCTGCTATCCTTTTATTTCTTTAAAACTTTACTATTTCTTCTTAGAGGAGGAACATTCCTCAACCAGTATGTTATAAACAGGTGCCTTAAGGATTCTCCAAAAAAGCCCTAGGGCAAAAGGACCCAGGAGCCTAGGAAGTCAAGAGTTGCTCCCAATGCTCTCATTCGGTCCCTCATCCAACTCTTAAGCTCTGAGAAACACACTGTGCATCATAAAAATCAAGAGGCTTCTCCTTGTGCACAAGATTTAACATTTGGTTTTGATCATCAGGCACTTTCTCTTTTTCACCAACAATCTCATTTTAGAAAGAAACACTTGTGTTTCTTTCAAAGGCCCCAAGGATTTACCTCAACAAGCTTAACTAATATTAAAACACATTTTGCTTTGTTTAGTGTCCCGGAAAATGCTAGCTAGAGCCTATTACTCCCAAGACAGGAGCATCACACCAAGAAATCTTAATCCAAACAAAGCCTCAAAGTCCTGAACAGTTCAGTAATATCTTGACACATTAGTATATCAGCTACAATATCGAGGGCAGCTCAGGAATCAGCTACTTGAAACATCATCTTTTTCTTCTCTTAAAGGGAATTCACAAAGTGCAAGCCTTCTGCACAGAGACTAAAAAGAAAAATACCTTTTGCATCGTCAGAGCCTGAAGCCAATAGCTTAGGGTCCATCAAATTAAAGTCAACGCTCCAGCACCTTTTCTCATGCTCCTGTTTACAGAAACAAGGAAAGTATTAGAACATAGAGTGAGCTATAATCTGATAAAATAGTGAAAGGAAAACATATGCTGTTAGGCATAAATTGTCAGGAGACCCCTGGACAAAGAAGCTTACTATGTTTAGCAGGTTCTCAAACAGTCTTTTCTCCCAATCAGACCAATGCTTGTAGCATGCTAGACACGCCATGAAAGAAGAAAATACTGGAAAAGCAATTTAAAAAGCTACAACTGTTTTTTTTTTCCCCCACTCAGAAAAAAGCAATAGTGATTTCAAGAAAAACATGCTAAAGATCTGTTTTTCCAGCATGGTTTGAGTCACTGTTGTTCCACTGCGGGCTGCTTCTGTTCTAATACAAGACAGCTGCATTGCCTAATATTGATACAACATCTATTCTAAGCCATGTCAAATACCTCCCCTCTGAAAGCGGAGGAAAACTTCACCTTCCAATTGAGGTACTAAACAAAACTTGTGGTGTCTCATCCTGGGGTTTTCCAATCATAAGCACAAGCCTGCACACTCCCAAAACACTGAAGAGCTGCATTTGCCACACAGGCACCTCCCACATGGAAACATAACGCTGCATTGAATGAAACCTGAAATTCAGTCAAAGCCTTTGTTTAATGCCTTTGTACAGGCTAGCAAGAAGATGACATGAAAAGCTAGCCAGGACAAGATAATTAAAAGGCTTCTAAAATGTGAAGCAGATGCCAGTATGCATTCTTCAATCTATGTAAATCCAAATAAAAATAACCAAGTAATCTGATAGGAAGCAAAGTTAGTTTGTTTTAACACAAGGAACAGCTGGTCCTCTCTAGGTTCATTTTTTGGCTTCATAAAGAAATGCAAAATACATTTGAGAGGAAAAAAGACAAGATTTATTTTGTCCGGTATAATTTCTTCTTAACTGAGACATGCAAAGGATTAATGAAAACAAGATTATGCTTATGACTAAAACACAAAAAAGTAAACAAGGCTTAAATAGGAACTAAAAACTTGCATTGAACTGTCAAGATAAGGAAGCTAAAGGCTAGTCTGCAGTTCACTCATCATCACTGACCAGTTAAAATGCATTATGCTCCCAGCACAGTGCTCTGCAGCATTTCCAATCCTTTCCAACCAAATTGGTCATCTTCTCTTCCAACCTCCTTGTTCTGATCGCAGGCCTCTTATAAATCATCATGTAGAACTGTTTTACATAGAACCATTACTGTGACAAGAAGATATAGGTACCTCTGCTAGAGGACTGCTGCACAATAAAGCTGTTCAGACAAGAAATTTGCCAAACAGGAGGCACATCTGTTTCACCTCGTGGAACCTAAAGCCTGTTGCTGGACTAAAAGCAACATCTTAGACCAAACACTGTCCCCCAATGTTACGGTCCATGGGTGGGAAAAACAGTACTGCTTACTGATTGCGCGTTACCTGGTAGACTTTGGATCTTTGTCCCGTGAACCCATCCCACAGGATGACGGTGCCTTCGTAGTCACTGCTGGCTAACAGGTTCTTGTGGTAACTACTCCAGCTGATACAGCTTAAAAAGAGAAACAGCCTTGGTCACTCTCATCTTAAACCATACAACGTAAGAATCGTTCTTGCGATACGTCAGGCAGTTAGCATCTTCGCAAAGTATGCAACAGTTGGTCAGTCACCCCACTGAAACACGGAAGCAAGGACAAAACCAAAAGCCACCAGAAACATGGCAAACCTTTCCAAAGCTAAAAGAAAAACTTTATTAGCCTAAATGACATCTCTCCCCTCAATATAAAGTGCTAGGGTATATTTGTTTATTTTTTGATATATTCATCTCTTTATACTGCTATTATTCTGCTACTTGAATTCCACACAAATTCACACAGAGAAGTCAGGTTTTGACTTCTTAGTCTCTCTCCAATAGCTGCCTCTATTACTACTGCAACGATAACTACTTACCTAACAGAAGCTATACAGGTAAAATATAGAGCTACACGGGTTGCAAGTCACTCTCTCCCCTGGATGCATATGCATGTTCTATACCTATGTGCAAAAATCAAAGTTTGTGACTTCTGACAAACTACTTTCAGCTTTCTGTAAACAAGGAAAGCTCCCCTTCCTACCCAGGAGGGAATAGGAGTTTGTTTTCAAAGGACAGTTTGGGAGACACTTCTGACAAGGAGCTACAAAATATATTGCACATGTTTACATTTTAAACTGTATTAAGTGGTCATGCAAAACCTAAATGACAGTTGGAATGACCAACTCTAGCCATTAAAAGACAAAACATGAACAATACTGCCAAGTCCCATTCATACTGTTCTGGCAATACGCCTCCACTCTGACTCCTGAAAACGTGACAGAGGTAAGAAAATTTGTAATACTTGTTCACCAATTTTTGGACCATCTGGCACAAAAGCATGCCAGTTGGTATTAACTGTGATGCATGTAGCAGAAACTGAACTGACAGATCCAATTCGTGCAGGTCAAGCAGGCGGTCCAACACAGCTAACTAGATTACGGCAGCCTTGGGGCCAAGTTTTAACCAATAATTTAAATTACAAGTTAACAATTCTGTGAGTCTTTACTACTCCATTGATTAATATAGCTATGGATTGAAATACAATGTAGATACATGGAACCACTGAGTTTGGAAAATTCTTGGTTCCACTATGCACGTACAGTCTTTTATTCCCTTAGGAATAAAGTATTTACATGCAGAGGGGAAGAAAAACCCCTTTCATTTGCTAAGTCATTTAGAAAAGGCATTAACACTGTTGTTCTTTAATTAGCTAAAGAACAGCAAGCAGCACTGGTATTCTAACTCCTGACTATGTTCAAACTTACCTTACTGCAGTACGAATTTCTAACTACAGGGGAAAATACGACCACTAAGTACTACTCACAACTAACTGCTATTTAGTTGTGTAGAATAAACAAGCTTATTCGACATACTGGAGCAGCCATGTAATATCACAGAATCACAGAGTCGTTTAGGTTGGAAGGGACCTCTGGAGATCATCTAGTCCAACCTCCCTGCTCAAGCAGGGTCACCTAGAGCATATTTCCCAGGATCACATCCAGACGGGTTTTGAATATCTCCAGGGAAGGAGACTCCATTCTGTATTAGTATTTTAATTATCCAAGGGTAAATTTGCCCCACACTTGTTTTTGGCAACTTAAAAGAAAATGACTAATGGGAGGTAAGAAATCCCACTGTTTAAGGTGAATCTGAATAAACATGTGAAGTGAAGGACATGATACTGGTGCTTACATCAACAGGAAACTTCACTAAGCGATCCAAAAGACTTTCAGCTCTGACTTCCTCCATCTGCACAAGTTAAAGATTAACTTACAAAAACGAGTCTAAGTCATCTGACAGCCACAGTTTCCAGCAAGTCTCTCACATCACTGCGTGAGTGTCCTTCAGGACACTCTTTCATAAGTGCCTCCTCGCTAGGAGCTTTCTTTAGAACAGCCAGGACGGAAAGGATGTTCAACAACGCTATCCACTTTGGCAGCGGTGTGGCCTATAAGCCAGGTTAAGCAGATCCCACATCAGCTCTGGCGCTGGCTAGCACAGTCCACAATAGATTAGACTGGGAAACGGATCCAACCAACAACAACTTGGAGAAATGTATTTTTTCCAGCTTTTGAACAGCTTTGATCTGCCTTTGCTATTCAGCCTCCCTGGCACAGCAGAAGGAAGAGGGTGCAGGTGGGAACAAGCGCCTCAGGACTGGGGGCGGTGGAGCCCAGGAAAGCAATAGGGGCTGCCTAAGCTGATGCCGATCCCAAAGGAATTCACGTGGATTACAAATTCAATAACCTACCCTTGCAATACTAGCGCAAACTTTTGTAAACGCGTTTCCGAGCCCTTTCTAGCCTTCTACATAAGAGATTAGTGTCTCTAGCTTCTCTAGAAGTCTCTTACTTAACCTGGATGTGAAGCTCAGTTTCTTCACGGAGAACTTTTTTCATCTCCTCAAACACCTAATCCCTACAGAAGTTTTACTTTCAGCCTGTCACCAACACTTCTCCCTGTGCCCCTCTATATCCACCTCGTCTGCCCACACACTCGCGCACTTCTTTAACAGTACCTGTTGTTTTTAAGACTTTGCATCCAGAAAATTAAGAGTGCTGTATGTCTAGTGTAAGGTCACAGAATCACAGAACGGTTGAGGTCGGAAGGGACCTTCAGAGATTATCCAGTTCAACCCACTGCTCAAGTACGGTCACCTAGAGCAGGCTGCTCAGGATCACATCCAGGTGGCTTTTGAATATCTCTCAAGGATGAACACTCCACAACCTCTCTGGGCAACCTGTTCCAGTGCTTAGTCACCCACAGTAAAAAAGCTTTTCCTTGTGTTCAGATGGAGCTTCCTGCGTTGCAGTTTGTGTTCACTGCCTCTCGTCCTATCGCTGGGCACCACGGAGAAGAGTCTGGCCTCATCTTCTTTATACTCTCCCGTCAGATATTTATACACATTGCTAAGATTCCCCCTGCCCCCACAGTCTTCTCTTTTCCAAGCTAAACAGTCCCAGCTCTCTCAGCCTTTCCTCATATGAGAGATGCTCCAGTCCCTTCATCATCTTAGCAGCTCTTTGCTGGACTTGCTCCAGTAGCACCAGGTCTCTTGTTCTGCTAAGCCCAGAACTGGGCACAGTACTCCAAGTATGGCCTCACCACGGTTGAGTAGAGGGGAAGGATCACCTCCCTCAAACTACTGGCAACACTCTGCCTAATACACACCAGGATACCGTAAGCTTTCTTTGCCACAAGGGTGCGTGGCTGGCTCACGCTCAACTTGTTCACCAGGATCCCCATGTCCTTCTCTGCAAAGCTGCCCTCAGCTGGTCCTAGCCTGCACTGCTGCATAGGATTATGCCTCCAAGTGCAGGACTCTGCACTTCCCCTTATTGAACTTCATAAGGTTCCTCTCCGCCCATCTCTCCAGCCTGTCAAGGTTCCTCTGAATGGCAGCACAGTCCTCTGGTGCACCAGCCACTCCTCGCAGTTTTGGGAGCTTCCCGAGGGTGTACTCTGTCCCACCCTCCAGGTGGCATTTTTCATCGCTGAGCAGGATTGCATCCAGTATTGGCCCCTAGGGGATGCTGCTAGATACTGGCTTGCAATTAGATCACAACCCTCTGAGCTCTGCCATCCAGCCAGTTTTCAGTCCAGCTCACTGTCTACTCATCTCGCCTGTAATGTTATCATCTTTCACCACCACCTGCTATGAAAAACTAGAAGTGAAACAGAAACCAGGAAAAGCACTGCCTGATCATCTCCTCCAGAATAAGCCGTCAATTAGGAAACATTAGCGTCTTCAGCCCTTCTAAGTACAAGGACTGCCCTCAAACATATCATGGCGATATCCTTATGCTAACTGTACTACCTTTACGTACACCCTCAGAAAGACAGGCTTTGATAGCCTATGATCGACTAGCAGCTTCATTCAGAGAGGCTTAAGTGGCTCCCTGAGGACCAAATGCCGCTAGCAGGCACTGCCCACCAGCACTGTGACAAAAAGGCCGCAGCGGTCCAGGAATAGTTGGCCTAGTCTGGAGTAGTCACTGACAGAAGCAAAATTGTTCAGAGAGCTAGAGTTGCAACACAACTGGGCTCTGGGCTGAGAGCAGTCTCCAGCTAACAGCAGGGCTGGATAAGAATTTGTGCACTAGAGATTTACCAGTTTAAATCCGTTCCCCCTGCTTTCCTCTTATCTCCACCTCAAGTTAGGGCTCCAAGGAGTCAACTAAAAAAAAAAAAATCACATTTAATAGTCATACAAAAGCAGAAGGAATATAGCACAGGGCTAAATCTCAGGAAAACGCTGCCTTTATCAGGATAGCTTTGAGAACATGCCAGGAAGCAGAAGGAAACAGATGGAGTCCTAGGGAACGACAGATACGATGGTGCCATCCCAGCTAATCTGCGGACAGACATTCGATGCTAGAGGAGCATGTCTGAACTACAGAAGTGAACTGGACATTGCAAACTGAATTGTGAAGATAATCATATAATTATATATATTGTCAAAAAGAAAAAACTACTCTAAACAATGAAAATTAGGAACTGCTGAGCAGGCAGAAAAATGAAAAGAACTGAGCGCTTAACTGTTGCTTGAGATGTGATAGGTCTAAGGCTGTAAGAAACGCCAGGTTTGTAGGGAAACGTAACTTATTGTATCAACCGACACAGATGGAAAAGAATGAAGTCTTCTGTGCCCAAAAGCAGGTCTGCTAAGATTTGGCACTGCAGAAATCACGCTAAGCGGTCTGCATCACCTTAAGTCTGACAGCACTAACAAGGGGTTAACACTGACTTAGAAAGCATTTGTAGATCAGAAGACTGAGAAAGGAAAAACAAACTGACAGGTGAAAAATGTTTAGGGATTTGCAGCAACTAAGTGCTTCAATTAACACCTTTTAAAGTCACACACATCATATAGCTTTCATTTTTAAGGAACATGACTAAAGGTTCATAATAAGACAAAATGAACCCTGTTCCGCCACTGGCTTCATTCTCCCCTCATCACCATCCAGCAGCTCTCTTTACAAATTCTCAAACTAGAATGTTCTGCTCAACAGTGCGATACTTCAGGTTCTTCATAATTTAAATCTTCAAAAGTAACTTTTCATAGGGCACAATTTTGGGCTGGATCAGATGGAGGCAAGCTCCTTTTCCAGGTAAAGGATGCCTCTCTCCAAAGGATGCATTCTTTCCATCAGCATGATATTGCTTCTCATAAGGGTTGCAAAAAGATTAAAATAAGTCATTCTGAACACCTGTCTGACTGGCCCCTGGTTTCATTCTCTGGCACAGATGACAGAGGCCTTAAAAAAAAAAAAAAAAAAAAAAGGCTTTCCTGTGCTTGGGACAGGACAATGTCTCTCTTCCACATGGATTCCCTGGGATCTACAGAAGGTGGAGATGGTACCACAATGCTCCCTCAGTGGGGGCACTGAGAGCATGTTTCTTCCATGCCCAACGCTGCCAGTTTTGTTGAAACCTGTTGCAAGCCAGAAGGGTGGAGGCCCTCTTCAGATGTTACCATGGGTGACACAAATTGAACAACAGGCTCAAAGTCCATGGAGGAACAAGCTAGAGGAGGGGAAAGTAGAGGATAAAGGGGACTGAAAAAGATGGACTGAAAAAAATGCAACTTACTCTCTGGCCTCTAATCAGTCAAGCACCAAAACCTCAGGAGTACACACAAATAACTTTTTGTAGACAACCTTTAAACGGCCTGCAACCACATACAGGGAGGGGGAAAACAGACTGTGGAAGCTATGCAATGTGATATGAAAATAAAAAGCTACCTAAGGCTAAGATAATGCATAATTCAGCACTGATTATGTAAGACCATCTTGGAGTGATAGCCATTTAATCGTTTATTTTAAGAACTATTAATTATATTTTTCAGTTTTTGCCTTGTTCTTTCATCCACAAGAGTGTGATATGTTATGCTCCAGAGGGTTATCTTGCTATAATTTGTGATAGCTTTTCTTCCTAGGAGATTAGCTAGGTGAAGCTCTCAGAGAAGGCCTAGTTGAAAGATAATCATCCACTGCTGAAATATTCTTAACCTCAGCATCCGATCTGGACACAGAAATCCTGACCCTGTAAAGATTTATGCTCATTCTTTGTTTTAGTCAATGACACGAGTGGGACGGTTTGGTTAGTGCTGTCAGCTGCGCTTATGTTTCTCTCATGAGCCAGTCTTTTTATGGCCGAAACGTTTCAAAACCATGATCGAGTTACCAGGTGTCAACTGACCCTCTGGCAATGAGGGTTAAACAGAGTTAAAGCTTTTAGTAAGGTACAAACTGCTGCGTTCTGACCTGCTTCTGAGTGGCAAACGCTTCCGATTCAGTCAATTACTATGAGTCAACTGCTGCCCAGTAATTCTGGGCTGAAATGTTTTTAAAAGAACAATCTATTCCTGAAACAAACATCCATGTGAATGACAACACTAACCAAATATTTCTGAGACATACAGAATTACAGTACTATTACAAATATATTTTCATTTATTTTAATCAACCCAAAGAAAGCCTCTGGTAGGGTTAAGAAAAATACTCTCAGAGATAAACTTTCCTTAAACTTATTGCAAAATGAGGCAGCTACTGGAGTTAATGAAAGTTGAAGCTATATCTCCTTACAATCAGTTGGTCTTCCAGCATTTTATGCCCTGGAAAGACAGGGCTTTTAACGCAGCTATTCATAAAGGGGTTTTAGCATAAGCAGAGTTCCTTTTCCTCTCCAAATAGCAAAAGAAATCTAAGCTGAAAAACACTGGAAGACAAGTTTCTTGCTTAATTTTAAATTAACAGTGGGAATTTACTGTGATTTTAAAAGTGGAAAGTAATATGCCCATGAACTGCTATTAGGACAAAGAAATCATACATCTGATTTACCAACAGTGAAAAATGAAGGCAATAAAATACTAGGAGCATCCTAAAAAGAAAGCCTACTGATGCTTTGTTTTTACTGCAGTTGACTAAACAGATGCAGCTGATTGTGGAGGTTTGTGGTAACATCTATCACAGAAGTACAGATGCTGCAAACATACACTGGGGTGAGCATGCAGAATATTAAACATGTATTTCAAGAGCGTGTTTACCTAACCACACTCACACATCGCCTATTGTAGATTAACAAGGCCTAAAGCCAATTTCTCTTTTACCTGAGCACTAGATCTCTATTTTTTTTTTTTTTTGCTCCTGCAACCTAGGGCAAAACAACAATTCTGCCTCTTGAATAAATCACAGGAGAACTGTCAATTGCTGCTAGCTGCTCATTCCTTGTCCTTTCCCACCTCCCTCTGCTCTAAGGGGGAGATAGAAATTTTTGTCTGTCATAGCCAGGGACATGGCAAATCATAATTAGCTCAGAGGGTGCTGTTTATAGCTCCTGCACAATGCCAGGATTTGTTTCTTGTGCTGAAGCTATGAATCTGTAAATGGGATTTTTATGAGGATTTGTGTGTCATCTTGTGTTTTTCCTGGAAGCTTATGCCACTGTCATTCTCGGAGAAGCTATGCACATTTACCAGAAAACTGACATGCTAATTTCCTCCTCATTCTTAAAAATAAGGACCAGAAAGCTCAAGAGAAAAAGACAAAAAAAAAAAGAACGTATTTAAGAAGCAGGTGGGCACAGAAAGGGAGGGGTGGAAAAGAGAAAAAAAGGACTCTGATACAGCTGGTGTAAGGGCTTTGCTCCAGGAAAGCCTACAATCAATTACTCCTAGTGTGAAACAGAATCTTTCAGCAAGTGCCCAGCTGGCACTCAGCAGAGCAGGGCTGGGACGGTGCCAGCCCAAAACTGGGCAAGGGTTTCCCTTTGCACAGCTGCTCCAGGACAGCAGATTTGCTCTTGGCCAGACAAGTCCTCACAAATGCTGTCACCTGTCGGCTTTTACAAAAGCCTGTCAGAGCTGCTGCTCTGAAAGCTGAGTCACCAACATAACAGCTAAGGATTTATGTTCTAGCATCATCACTTTGAACAAGGTTAACCAGGATCAATTTAGGGTAAGCTTCCCATGAGGTGTACTTGGAAAGCAAAAGCGCCCACAGATACACAGTTCCTGGTGCAGCACAAGGAAGGAACGGACGTTCCAACAGTGCCCACACCACGTGCCCACCTCAGCAGGAGCATCACCAGAATCAGTGTGCACACAAGCTTCATGCAGCTCTCTCCTGCTACTTCTTTCTGCCACATCAGAAAGTCCCCTGAGATATGCACCGAGGGGCCGCTAGTACATGATGCAACACATTTTGAAGCATGATGACAGCTAAGTATCCGCAGTTATCTGCGAGATCACCATTATACTCATCAGGGGCTAATCTGTCTTGAGCAAGTTTTCTGTTTTTGAAGGCCTCCTAAAAATAACTGGTACATGACAGTCCACAAGACTGCTGCCTTAGTACAAAATGATTTTCAGTGATAGCACCACGGTGCTTACAAAATGATTTTCAATGATAGTACCATGGTACAGCCACAAACTCCAAAAAGATCTTCAGCAGAATCCTTAGAGACGATGGGCAGAAGTTTCTCTTTCTTGAGATGTACCACCCATGCATATACATATATCCCTGGTATCAGAAAGGACGTTAACAGACAACTAGAATATGGCTTTTGAAGAAGCTGCATCTCCTCTCAAATTAAGATCAATAGCTTCAAGTCGGTGCTTTTTACAGAAGTAGACTCTACTTTTTCAGGTAGAGTATATGTTTTATAACATGGGGATGTTTTTGGCATACTGCAATATTCTCTAATGAAATTACAGCCTTCACACATTCTCTTGTCCCTCAAGCTATGCCACTTTAGAATAACAATTTATTACACTGTGCTAGAGTGAGCTCAACAGTGAGCCACAGAACCAGGCACTGGCAGCACAGCTAATGGGTATAGTAAGAATACATTTGATTGACGGTCTAACTTCATTTGTCAAAATCAAACGCACCCACATACTGAAGGAATGTTGCTGTCATGTTGAAGTGCAATGGGAATTTTCTTTTTTTGTTTTTTGGAGGAACGAAAGAAACTAGGGCAAGGAAGTGAAAGGAGAAGACCTTGTCCATCTCCGCTGAAACGTGGTGTGCCAGAGGAAAATATGCTTAGTATCACACGCACAAATTATATATTTATGTACTCGTGAGTGTGTGCACACACTAAATTTATGAGAAGGAAAAACCTGAACACGAGTAGGGTGCTGTAGGGAGCCCAAAGCTCACAAGAGCAACATCACTAAAAGTGTTGATGCAACTCTCTCCTCACCAGAGGCTGTTCGAGAAAGCAGAACAAAAAGTTACCTAACGCCTGACAAGACCGTCAGGGTAGATTCCTATCACATTTGAAACAGGAAATTCAGTTTGGAAGTAGTCGCAGGCAGACAGAGAAATACCAAATATACATTACTTTCCCCTTCTAATTAAGGTAACGGGAATTAATCAACTGCTAGATTCTTCTCCTCTCATTCTGCTCTTCTCCTCAAAATAAAGTTGAAGTTGAGTATCACTAACTCTTACTATGAGTTAGTCAAAAATACTAACCCTTTTCAAAAGTCCTAGTATTTTATAAGTTTGGAAAGTAATGGATCCATTACTTTCCAGTCATGCCTATACAAGTTTACCTACTTCCATATAATCACACATTTATATTGGGGGAGGGGGGGTGGAGGGAGATAAGGGGGCAACACACCAAACCAATAACCTTTCAAACATGTACATTAAAAGATAAGCTCCAAAATCAGTACGGCTTATCAATACAAATTTCTCTCAGACTGTTTATATTCATTTCCTTATGAGTTGGAGTGGGAAGATATAGTTGAACAAGGCTGATATAAACACTGATCTTGTGCAAAGGGGACGCGGGAAGAGAAGGTAGAAAAATCTGTAATAGTGATTAGAAAAGAATCATTTCTAACAAAGTTGCATTTAAATATATATCTGTACATTTGCCTATCAATTGTTACAGGAGAGCGTTTATTACATTTGTATGCTGACTTGCCCACAATGTGAATGTTCACCTAAAAATGCGTAGATAAGAAAAAAAAAATCTTGAAAATCAGTCCCAGGGTAAAGCTGCATTTATATCATCTTCTTCCTAAAATAGTGTTAAGTAATTCCCAAGAATAATCAGCGTGAGTGATACAGGAGTGGCTGTTTTGTCTTAAGATATGTTAACAACAAAATTAACTACAAGTTTCACCACAAAGTAGATCTGCAGACATTTGTATTCTTCTTGTTGCACAACTTCCATTTCAGTAGAAACTGGATTGTTACAAAAGTTTTAGTTATACTTTTGTGTTTTTTGTTTCTGGATGTAGAATACTAAATGAAAATACGAGTTCAGCAGAGATGCTGAAGGTTTGTATTATAGTAGTGAATTGATTTGATTTGCTATATTATTTATTTTTGAACTTAAAAAATCCTAATTCAAAAATTCTGTTAATGGTAGCTGGATACTTCTAATTGAAGTTCTGAGAAGGAGATCAATAATTTTTGGTTTAAGTCATCTAAAATGATACTAGCATGAGAGCATTGGTAGCCTCTCAGCAGAGTGGAAAGGAACTGGTCAGCAAAGAGAACAACAAACAAATAAATTTGCTAGCTACTTTAAAGAACTGGGCACAAGGGTTATCTTCAGATAAGTTAAAGCATTACCTGTAGCATATCCGCTACTCCACTCTTACTCTCCTTTAAATTGGAGAGGTATCCAACCGCATTTGCGAGGAATGAGAGGGTAGTTTACCATATACCCGGTTCTCCTCATGACATGTATTATCTGCTTATTATCTTGGATGAGCCTGGCATAGACAGGTATCAGTGCCTGTGCCACCTGATCCCACCCAGAGTTCAAAGCAAGCTCTCTATCAATTCCTTCTGCTTTTCACCTTTCCTTCCCTGCAACACAAAGGTGGCAGAACAGCTACTGCACATACACAAACTAATAGAAAAGGCATTCCACGTTTCAACGCAAAGTTAATGCCTACCTGATTTTGGAATTACAGGTCATTTCATTCTCAGGGTAGTGAATATCCACCGCATCCTGAATGACTGTACCATACTCATAGACTTTAATCTTCTTTGTCACCCCAGCAATGGCAAAGTAGTCACAGTCTCGGTCGAACTCAATACTGAGGAACAAAAGCACAGGTTGAGAACCATGTAACAACACGTGTACTTACAAGCAGGGTATTTTACCACCTAACTGGTCTCAGTATTGTGGAGCTGATGATCACAATTCTTTTGAAGAATACACTTGGTAAACACCGCATTCAAGGCAACTTGGTGTGGTCTGGCACACGCTCGAACAGCATGAAGTTCTTGCTCTCAGGCACCGTTTCCTAATCCCTTCCTAACACAATTTACTTACTGAAACAGACTTTGCGGTAGCACAGTCTCCCTCCTGCAGATGGTGCCTTCGTTCAGACACTCCAAAGGTTCTTCTGTTCAAGTACACCGTCTATGTTATGAGGTACCCAAATGTCAAAGCTGACAGCTCACCCTGGAAGGTACTTAAAATTCGGCTGTGTGGTCTAGAAACAATATGCCACGGGATGACTGCCGATTGATTTTTTTCCAGTTGAACTGTTCTGTTCCTTAGAGTTCACCAAGCTGCTGTATGGAAGAGCTAAGTGTTAAATGCACAGCATATTAATGCTTGTGGAGAAAAAAACCCTAAATTCCCTGAGCAACACAGGGCTGAAGCGTGTATCATCAGTACTATAAAAACCTCACACAGTACAATTTCCACCTAAGGTTGCTCTTGGAAACAGAGACACTTGCTGTCTTGAACTGCAGGGCAAATTTGTAATAGATATCAATGAAGTTGGAAGTAAAAGCAGTCACTTTATAATAAAGTTAAGCCACAAACGAGAAAACCCTGAGGTTGTACATGAAAGACATGTGAGAGAAAGAAAGGCAGCAGGTTACAAAAAGCTAACGCCATCGGTACTTTCACAGCTTGGAAGGGCTTTAAAGAAATTTATTAGGCATCTAATGGAGAATTAAAACTGCTTTCCAGAAGTAGTTCCTTACTCAGAAACAGACTGCCTGCAGCCCATGTTTCTTCAGGGACAGCAGGAAGGATACGCAGCTGTACCTACCTCGTTGCAGTAATACGAGCCTCAGGGAGGCAAGACATGGCACAAAGGGGCTGGGGAGCATTTGCCCTAAAAGCCTCCAGGCTGCTATTACCAATAGCCAGCTCTCCCCAAGTCTCTCGACTAAACAGTCTTCTACTGCTCTCAGAGGTCTCTTTCAGGGCTCTTCTGCTCAGTAATTAACTTTGATGTCTACTGTCCCTCTCATAATTTTCCAAGAGACCATGGCATTTGTAAAACAGGCAGGAAGTTCTGAATCGCAGCAGGGAAAAACTGAGCTTACACTCAGATTTCACATTTACACAGCTTGAAAAAAAATGCTGAACAGAGGGACTTAAGGTACCTTTGCACACAATTAAAAAGGACTAAACCAGTTACGAGAAGGGGGAGGGCTCCTCAGGTTGCCCTCATAGTCATAACGCCTAGAGTTTTCTACCCCTCAGGGCAGTTGAGGAGTTGAAGGCATTGCAACGCTTTCAAGGGGAGACACATTTAAATGGCAACGGAGTTTTCAAATCCTTGCACAGAAGATACCATCAAGTTACTTTTAAATTATGAAGAGAATAGAGTGCTCATATGCAGTCCGAGGATATAAAATTCAGTGAAATAGCCTGCAGCTTGGTCATCCAACTCAGGCACCTAAAAATCTCCAAAGCAGTGGCAGGAAACAGCCCCAGTCACAATTGCTCGCTTGCCATCGGGGAAATGGACTAGTCCAGTCAAGTCTGCACTATCACAAGCCCATAAAAAAAGGGGAAGAAGGGAATGTGTTTGTGGCTGGGGAAATAATGTTAGCAGGCATGCATTTATTCATATGAAAGGGAAGTGGGAAAGGAAGCAGCTAGACTGCTTCTCTCCCCCTTCTAATCAGATCTATCCTAGTCAAATCAACTTTATTTATATAAAACTCCACAAAAGCACTGTTCAGGCCTGCCTTGTCTCGTCAGCCACTCTGTCCAATGAAAGAATTTTATAATCGACAGCCTACATAACAAAGCAACGGATTTCTTTGTATCACAATCTTAATTGAACTGCTGCCTCAGCTACTGTTTGCAGCCCTGCAGATTCTGGTACAGCACAGCTAGACTGATGGCAGTGATTCATCTACTTGGATTCAATTTATATCCTCAGCCTTCTGCTGCTGAAGGGAAAAAAGGAAACTCAAAAACAAAACCCTACTGTAATGTCTGGTAAAAAGCCAAGTTATTAGAACAGAATAGAATCCTCTTACCTGAGGTAGTTTTGCTTCTCTAACATTTATTTAAAAAAAAAATCTTGAAATAAAGACACACTGTAGGCATAACAAATGAGTATCTCAATATGTCTATAAAAGTTAACATATCATTAAAAGAACAATAAAAAGCATCAACTAATGAAAATTGATTATTAGACCTGTGACCTTCAAACAGCCTCGAAGACACTGCAGGGAGAAAACAGACACAGAAATAAAATGCCACCTGTACAGATGTTTGTCGGCTGCGAGAAAGGCAGGCAGATCTAAAACAGCAGATCTAACACATGCGGTTGTGCCTTGCCTCCATCATCTATGACAGTAACGTACAGTGAAATGTTTGCGTTTTCTCCCAGGCAGGTTTCGGTAAGCCCATTTAGTTATCCTCTGTACTGACACTTGGAATAGATCGCAACTCGGACTGACCAAACTGAACAAGGCAGCAGCTCCTTTCTGCTTTGAACAAACATGCTTGCTCTGAGAGAAAAACAATGCATAAGAAAAAACAATGCACAGCCAGCTCACTGCAGGGAAGGAAAGAAGCACAAGAAGCCACAGCTGAGAGCAGCAGCGTAGTACAGAGAGCAGAAGAGAAGAGCGCACAGGTCACAGCTAGAAGTTAATGATTAATATCTGCAGTGATGTTTATTTTTTGTGGGAAATTTACATAATTGTTTTCTTAACTCACCCTCCTTCCTGATGCTATACTTTCCCCATGCAAGAAATTCCATAGTTTGTCTTTTCTGATGAGTTTAAAAAACCAAACACTTAAAGAACACAACAAAACTCAGGATCAGTACTAGTGGATTTTTTATTATTATTATTATTATTTTTTTTTTTAAAGGGAGCACTGGAGGTAAGCCATACTTAAGACAGCTTGAACACCATAGATGTTCTCTTTTGGACTAGCTGTGACCCTTGCTCCTCAGAGATGGGCACACTAGGAATTATTGGTCTGCCTTCCTTTTTTTTCCCCCCTTACAGAAATAAATTAAAAAAAAAAGACCCTGGCTAACTAAAGACTATCTGAATTTTACCCATGGAATCTTTTGGTGACACCAAAAATCTTGAGTATTTAGAGAAGCTTTGTTTATACGCAACAGATTTTACTTAGAAAAATTAAACTAGAAAGGAGTCGATTGTCTTGCTCCAAGGCAAATAGAGAAGAGACTTCTCCAGTTCCCAAGCAACTGTTTTCTTTTGCCTGATCACTAAGAAGTTAGTGACCAGTGTCGTAGGGAAATACCATCGGAAGCTGCTAGAAAATAAGCAAGCCTAAATAAACAAGCTAACTAACTTAGGACCTTGGAGAGCGCTCACAGCTAACAAATGGAGTTATGAAATAAATTGCTTCTTAAACATGCCTAGAAGCTTGGCTTGAAGTTGAGGGCAGACCTGTAGAGAAGCAATAAAGAATGAGCGTTTGCCATTTTTACCGTTGTATAAAACTGTGGTACATTCGCATCCTGATGATGCATGCAGTTATGTTTTCCACGTCTCAAGAGGATGCACTGGTGCTAGAGAATGCATACAGAAGGGCAGCTAAAGTGATTAAACGGATAGAGCAGCTGCCTTATGAGGAACACTAGAAGAGACAAACTCTGAATTGGGAAAGAAGGTTGAGGGAACATAGGATCAGGGTTTATAGAACCATAATGTTTATGGATCAGGCGACAGTGGAACTGTTGTTCAGCATCTCTCTTCATACTGAAGTTAGGAAGCGCTCAGCAGAAGATTAATGCAGAACAGGTAAATTTTTCGTTTTGGGTATCCCATCATGCCCTCCGCCACTCCCTTCTGGGACACAGTGGTGGCCAAGTGAACTCGATGATAGCAAGCCATGAACCGGTCCGTGACAGATGCTCATTGAAAGAAACAGAGATATTCTCTCCAACATCCCTGATCGAATGATCGCGGATGCCAGGAGACAAGAGGGTCACACCACAGGTTGCGGCCAGGCTCACATGTGCTCTGTGAGCACCACCTTCTCCCGCCACTGGAGGGACAGCAGCAGGCTAGGGGCACCTTCAGCCTGACCCTGGGGATGTTTCAGACATTCAGTTTCTATGAGAGATGGGTATGTGCTATATCTTACTCCTTAAGAGTCACACAAAAGCAAGGGTAGCATTGAACTGCATTTGCCTTTAACTACATCACTAGTTACAGTCAAAGGTCTGTAGCACACCACTCTTCTCCCCTTTCCAAAATACACATGCACACACACACACGCTACAGTTGCTACTGTAGTTTCAAGTGCCTCAGCCCTCACTTGGTAACCAGATCTGTGGCTGTAGGAGCTGCTATTTCCACAAAGCAGATGACTGTCCCTCTCATGGAAGGACATTTGCACTGAATGTACCAAGGTGTTCAGGTTCTACTTCTGCCTAATATGGTGCTGTTTCCTTTTCTATTTCTATACCTCCAGCCCTACTCCCTATCTTGCTGTGGCCCCATACTCCTCAGCAATATGGGTATTTTTCTTGATTTTTTTTAGGATCGTTCGTTGGTGGGGGAAAAGGAGAAGCGACAGCAAAACAAAGCATTCGGTTACTTCCTAGCGGCTGTACTATTCCCTAGTTTACTACTTGTACGAGCTACTTTCAAGAGCTTATTTTTGCTCTTTGCTTATACTTCCTTAATAAAGTCTTTCTCACTTTATGCTTCCACTCGCTGGCCTCTGAAGTGCATCCTGTCAATCCTAACAATTCTAAATTCCATTTCTTATAGCCTGTTTGCCTACTGCCAACATCCATTTTGAGCTAGTCAAAAGATTAGAAATCTAGGTTACAATCCAACAGCATGACCAGCACTGCAGACTGTTCAGCACCTGAGACCAACACGAACAACAGAATTGGTAAAAATATCACATGCTTGAGAGACTGTTTTTACAGCAGACTTTTATTTTAAGGCAAAGCAATTAATGTCTAAGTGTGCACTAGCATACTAATTTGTAGATTTGGAAACAAAGCTATATTCAGGCAGAGAAAGCTGCCATTACAGTGCTCATATTTTGCACCCCACCTCAAAGCCTGAGTTTTGTCACATATAAAAAACAAAGGGTACTGAGACAAGGCATAAGAAGTTTCAGTATAAAAAACTGTTATACTAAAACTGAGTGGCTGAATACATGTTTAATTGTTTAAAAATTTTATTTCAAAGCAACATTCGCATTAATCACTCCTCACTTCACATATTCAAGAGCACCACCCTAAGTGGGGTCACTGTTGCTATCCTTAAGTCTTTAAGCTGTGCTACAGGAACAAATCCAGATCATTGTGGTTAAAGCATATTCACTATGTTCAATTCAAACAGCTGTGCCAGGGAAGATGTTTCCAAAAATCTAAACAAGTATACCATGGTCCCAGATCAGTTTCCGCCCAATACCTAAATCTTAGATACTACTGCTTGGCAAAAAAACCTTCAATTCTGTAGACTTACAAGAATACATGGATTAACTACAAAGGAGACTCCACTTAAAGCATTTTACCATCACAGAACACACACTTTCATCCCCAAGAAACGAATTAATTGGGTTAGACACAGTACCCAAATTAGCAGAAAGTTACCAGATTTGTCCTCTGGTCTAGCTAAAGATGTCCTGGCTACTGTAAGTATGGCCTCTTAATGGATCAGATTCAAGTCTAACAGAGGCCTGATGAAAAATTTGTTTCAGTGGATGAGTCTCACCGCAGGAGATTGCCTTTTGAAGCAAATGAACGTACAGACACCAGCTTTAACCTTTGCAAAGTGATTTGTTAGAGCTTTTTAGAATGCTCTGCGCTCCAAAGGCAAACTGGATGCATTTTCTCCAACTGATACAAATTGGGCCAGTGCATTCTGTAGGCTTCCCCAGATGATTTTTATTAGGGTATAGAAAGTAACAAAACATAGAAGCTATAGAAATCCTCCACTTCCAAACTAACAAACCCAAGCAGACAACCAGTAAACAAACAAGAAAAAAAATGTTTAAATAGGTCTAAAAACTATCTAGTATAAAACAAAGATGATCTTTCAAAACCGTCCATCACTTTTGGTGAAAGACATCTCCTGTGCCACAGGCTGAGACAGAAGTGTTTCTCTGGACCAAAGCAGCTGGGGGTTAGAATCACCAAATTTAACAGGTTTGGGCTTTCAAAGTTTCTAGTGCCTTGATTTGTCTCCGGATTCTGACAAGACAAGGAGCCCCAGATACGAGGTCTGTGGAAAGCTTGAGTCACAAGTTAAGTCGTCAGGGTAATCTCAGTTATATTAGCTGTATGTGGGAAGGGAAGGAGAATATACAGCCACGTCAATTGAACAGAAGCACTTCAGGCCGCAATGGCTTCTGCTGCTAGTAGCTTGAAGGAAGAAGTTTCACTTCCTACTACTTGAAAATAGATGTATAAAGAAATGAATGACTCAAACTTGAGGAAATCCTTCCCATTCTCTGAATGTATCAGCAATTCTATCAATTACTTCCCACCACCAGGCACTCCATCACTCAAATCAATGACTAAGTTCATACAATGCCTGAAGCTATTTGTTTTGTCTGTAGGAAAATTCTAAGGGATTTTAAACAGAAATCTTTAGACCTGGGGTCCCTTCTGATACTATGTATGCTCTACCTCAGCATCAAGGAGAAAAATGTTCAGCTTTCTTATAACCATTGTTCACAGATCTTGATTTTAACCAAGCTCCCTTCTAGCAAATCTCACTTTAAAAAGCAAATAATTTTGGATGGGAAAAACAAAGTATATCATTTTCCATGAAGAAATATTGTTAGAAGTTTCCCTATGCCCACAGTAAGATTCTCTGTCTATTGTGGTATCAAGAAAGAGGAGGCAGAAGTGCTTGGCAATTGCAAGACAGCAGGAGCACAACCTAGTGAAGTCTCATTCAATACAGAGGATAAAGTCTGTGAGCTGCACAGCTTCCTGGGCTGATACAGGAGGGTGGGGTTTTTTTGTTTTTTGTTTTTGTTTTTTTAAAAACTGTTCAACTGAATCAGAGGCAGCTTGCCACAACAGTTTACAAGGTAGATCTGGCTCTGAATCGAGGCAGTAGAAGGAGAAGGATATAGTAAGGCTTCAGTTTTACTTTTGCTGGACTTGCTGACATGCTGGAGCCAAGAGATAGTCTCTTCCCATTCATCTCCAGGAGAGAGCAAGGCACTAGCTCCCAGGAGACTCTACAAGGCACCCTAAGAGCAGTACCACCAGGGAAAACCAGTACTCCTGTTGCAATGGTATTGCTCTCCTTACCAGTGTAGGAGTATAAACAGGGACATTATTGATCAATAGTCTAGACTGCTGTTTTTTGTTATGGCACATCTTGATATCAAGAGCACACGGGACCCCAAGTCATTTTAGTTTGATGCTGTTTCTTGGACCCAGTAGGGATATTCCAGTGCTAGGTTCTGCAGCTGTTGTTGGAGAGCACCTCATATACCCTCCCCTGTCACTGCACCTCTTTCAAGCTTCAAGCATCACATAGGCAGAGGCTCCTCCTAAAGCAACCTTTACTTGTGGCATCGAAATTGGAAACTACAGAGTCAGCTCTTCATGTGTTGATTACCTTGTTGCTTCCCAGCTGACAGGAACAGTTGTGCAAAACAGGGAAGGACATTATCACTAGTCATCGAAGCCTGCAGTGCACCAATGGCAGTCCCCAGTTTCGGGCTGCCCGTTCACTTGGGAGGACATTGCTGCACTAATCTCGCTTTTAGCATCTTCCTCATAGCCACAATTGCCTAGAGTTTCACTTTATTCCGATTGAGGAAGTGAACAAAAGTATCAAGTTGACAAATTTATATCATTAGATCTAATTCTAGGCCCACCTCATGCTAATAAAAACATCCTTTTATGTGTAATGAAGTGCCATCAGTTCTAACAGACTACTTCGCAGTATTCCCAATCCATAAAGAGCTTGTTTAAAGATTACACTGGAATCAAGGAGGTTCCTAAATTTAGTTCCACCTTATAGCTCTAAAAATCAAAGCCAATAGAGCTACTTGTATGCTTTGTCAAATACAATAAAATTATTCCTTTCTTTAATCCAGTGAGAGAACATACTATGCTATGAGAGAATGTCACTGTCCTTCCTGCAATAGCCAGAGAACCAGGATCCCCTCTACTTTGGGGGGGGGGGGGGGGGGAACAGGGGGAAGTGACCCTGAACCTGATCTCCTCTAAATAAGAGCTGAGATCTCTCAGAAAGCCATAATGGACTTATACAGTCTTATAGACAATGCCATAACTATTCTCTAGCCATTCTGTTCTCCTAGGCAAGTTTTATGCATATATGTATTCAGTGGAACCTTGCTTAATTAGCACTAATGATGGGGAAGCCTACGGGGAACTACTGAATTTTGCAAGCAACTGAACATAAAGCGTATTGATAAAAAGCCACTTCACTGCTAGGCAATGCTCTTCTGCATGCCGAAGAGATGAAGACGACAATCCCAGGGCTTATACGCCAGATACACAAAAGTACAATGAGCCAAAGTCACAGCAAAAGGCTACCATGCAAGTTAATGAGGATTAAATTCAGTTTTTCCACACACACACAATTAAATAAACTAAAGCAGAGAAACGTTAACTAAAAATGCCAGCAGTTAAACTCAGAATATTTCTTATGATGCTATTTAAAATTCTAGCCAAATTATCAGTCTGCCTGCTGTAATATTTCGCACACTCCATGCATATTTGAAAAAGGGGATCTGCCCTATCTCCCAGCTGGGCTGGGACACAATGGGATCTGAACAGCTCTCACAATAATGTGAGCATTGCCTCAAAGTTGCAAGACATTACAGCAGAGGTTTTAAATCTCCAACTATAGCCACTTTTCTTTCTGCATTCAAGCTCAGGAAACTCTTCTTCGAAGGGAAGCTCACAGCCTCTTCCCAAGCTGCAGAGGGAACAGGTTTCAGGGAGGGAACCCCATTCCACACCAAAGCCTAATTCAGGACAGTTGCAAGGTTGTCTGCACAGCAGCATTATTTTATTAAAATTATGCTATCAAGCAGGATGGAACTCAGTCTCCTGGGATAGCCATTGAAGTGCCTTCTAAATTTAAAGTTAAAGCTTGGAAACAAGTTTCCAAGCTTTACACATTTACTACTACACCAAAGATTTTATTTCTTCAGCTTATTAACCTAGGCTTCTGAATTCATCTGACAGCACCATCAGCTGGCCTGCCAGACATCCTGTAGCAGAGCATCCGGAGGGACAGCTGGAGACAGTAACCTCTTTAGACGCCTCAGCTAAATTCAACAGGCATATGAATTAGGCTTGATATTTATGAAAGCTACTGCCCTATAAACCTCAGATGAGCGGTCTACAGGAGCCAAAGAATGGCTTGGAACAATTAATTTTGATAGTCCTGCTGCTTGGCAACAACTGAGCGAGGTTAAATGCCATTTGAAACATTTTTAATCCAACTGCCAAATCGGTTTCAGGAGATTGTTTTGATGACATTTTGCACCTTTAGTCAGTATTCTGTATACTATCCACATTTAACTACTTTTCTAAAAAGTTAAAGGTATGATGGATACAGTTTATTTCACACAGTTTCAGATAGAGAAAATTGATACAACTTCCACCTTCATTTTTATAAATGGATACACACACACACACACCTGATTCTTACACTCAAACAGCTAAATGCCTCTCCTTAAGTTATTCTACAAAACACCTAAGCAACATAAAAATCCAGAGCAACCTTGTCTTAGAGCCTGTATTTATTAATACAGACAATATTAATAATCTTTAGCTCAAACCTCTTTTCCACAGTGAGCTGCTTTCAAGGTTAACTGTTTCTGCCCATACAATGTATTTT
This sequence comes from Struthio camelus, assembly GCF_040807025.1. Lineage (NCBI taxonomy): Eukaryota > Metazoa > Chordata > Aves > Struthioniformes > Struthionidae > Struthio > Struthio camelus. The sequence goes on from NC_090949.1 coordinate 5,390,436, forward strand.
CGTACACCTTAACACACCAGTTCAAAAATATTTTTTAAAACAACCCACAGTTTAACAAGTTAACTTCCCTAGTGAGCAAGGAAGAAACTAAACAAACACAGAAATCCGAAGAAATTAATTCTTTTCCGATTATCTTCTACTAGCAAAGCGAGGCATTTCCTACCAATATCGCTAGAGAATTAGCGAGAACGACGTAGCAAAGCAACAGAAGTGTGCTCCGTTAACAATGGGCGTAGTTCCTTCAGGCAGTTAAGGCACAAAATTTCACTGTGTCAGTCCTCAACGTCAGAAGAAAGTTGTAAAGTTATGGGGAGTGGAAGCTCTGGGAGGGAAATTACAGGAAGCCTCTCCTTGCCTTTTATCAGTGCTCTCCTCATGGCACTTCTGCACAGAAGCTGCTGTGAAGCTGCAGCCTTCATGGTTTGCCAGTCAAAGGGGAAGTCCAAACACAGCACTGGCGCCTGACGATGGCTGCCTAGTAGGGAAACACGAGGAGAACGGAAGAGCCGCAGCCTCAGGAGAGGTTTTTGTTCTGATGATCCAAGAGAGGTGGCTGCAACGATGCAATGCAACTTCTACGTGCTACCAGCCTTCCATCCTAAAAGCTAATCTCAGAGGGGGTATGTGACATTAGTACCCATTTTAAGTTTCTGCACTCTTACAAAACCACTCTTCAAAAAAGCCCAATCTCATTCTAATAAATGCAATACTATAAAGCTAACCCCCTTTAAGCAGAAGATCCCAAAGTACTAAGGAAGTGAATTTCACTTTGCATGATGTGTGGCAGAGCCACATGAGTAAACCGCTTCTCAAATCTAAGGCCAGAGGAAGACACTCGCAAAGAGTCGGGAACAGAACTTTCAGGTTTTAATAACTCAATCACGTGCCTTCGTCAAGAGTAAAGGCAGACGTGGGAAAGGCAAGAGGAAAATCAAGTTGAGAGTGATTTAATATCTTTTAAACTGCATTTAAATACAAATGGCTTTACATAATATTTAAGTGCTTGGTACAACACCTAAGAATATAGGTTAATTCAGGCTGGAAGAAACCTTGGGAGGTCTCTAACCCAGCCTCCAGCTCAAAGGAGGGTCAGGCCTTTGGTCAGACTCGGGGCTTTATCCAGTCAAATACTGAAAGCCCCAAGGACAGGATCTGCAAACCCTCTCCGAGCAACCTGCTCCAACTACTTGACTGCCCAGTGCCCAAGTGATCACCACTACACAACATTTTCTAAGAACACTTACATAAATCAACTGAAACAACTTCAAGTTATAAGAAAAGAATTATCAAGGAAGCAATCATCGCTTAGTACACTTGGTTTAAAAACTGGTTAAGTATGCTACAACATCTTACAGATTGTTTATTAGAAAAAGCAAGAACAAAATTTGATTCAAATTAAAAAAAATCTAATTATCTGCAGATGGAGACAGCTTTGAGGTGTTAAGAGCTTTAAGAGAAAAAGATCTTCCTACTAGCAGACGGTCTGAAATTACTAGGAAAAAAGGTCCCACTGGTGGCTATGCCACTTTCATTCATTAACTTGCCAATTTCAAATTACATAAATTTTATCCCTAAAAGGGAAAGCTCACATAGATTCAAGAATAACTTTCTGACTCACTTGGTAACACTCTGTGCAGCGTCAACAAGGTCATCATAAGATTTATTTTTCCAGTCAAGACTGGAGATACCAGCTGACACGTTCTTTTCAGGTTCACAGCCTCTTCCGTACTGAAGGTCTATCTGCAGGACTTTGAGGGTTACGTTACATGAGTTGAGACTACCCTACGTTCAGGGTTATATAACCCTTCTTCTGGCTACAAGTCATATTTAGCTTCTACTGAAGGGATCCAGACCACAGTTATGCATTAGGAAATCCATCAGTTCAGCACCCGAGAGAAAAAGAAAATAAAGTACTCAAGAGTAAGGTAACAAGACTATAGAAGAGGTGCAAACTCTAAACAGGTAGGCTATCACACTAAGTTTCCTTTTTAATTCTGAAGTTAAAGCCTCTTTATCCATGCATTTCTCTTTTCCTTCCAGTTGTAAGAACAGTCAAAACAAGACAGATCATTCCACAATTTTAAACTATCACTTTTAAATAGAAGTTCATTAAAAACTCAAAAGCCATCCCATTGATTTAATACAGAATATAAAAAAAATCCACCCCTCTTCATTTCTCATCTTCTCAAAAAGCAGCATCTACTGTACTCTGAAACATAATTCTGTGAAGGATAAATCCATTCACACATTTCTTCCATTTATCTTCACCGCAAAAACAGAAGCGCCGCTAGGTCACAAACTTAATAAAATGGCTCAGCTAATCCTAACCAGTCCAGTGCATTAAAAAAAGCTAGTGATGGCGGACACAGAACTGAAGAGTGCCTTATTAAGCAAGGATCTCAATTTACACGGAAAAGCACTTTTAGTCCAAAGTAAAAAGGGGAACAAAGAAATAGAGTGGGTTCAATGACTAGATGGAAAACATACTCTTAATGGATTTTTTCTTTTAATCTCACCTTTGAGAGGATTCACACAAAGGATTTTGGTTCATATTACTGAAGGGCTCAACACAAACAAAAACGTGATCTTGAAACAGTGACCTAACTGAATGCTAAGAAAATCGTCTTCATATTCTGTCCATTATGCCCATATTCTATCCAGCAATACAAAACAGCAGACCCCAAAAAAAGAACCATAGCTTGACCTCTGTCTCAAGATAGAGAGAATTAGTGCAGTAAACTTTCAGCAGAACAAGGACAACTCGGATGTCTTCTTTTGAAGAAATCACTAAGCTTCTAGGCAAATATAGCCTTAATTGTGCAAACCCCCTTTGGGCACCATTTTGAAACCTTTCAGAGATACAGAAAGCTAGCCCAGAAGAATTTGGGATTCAAGCAGATTACAAGAAAATGATCATTTGCCCAAAGATCCAGGGCTTTCTGGGACACAAATACCTGTATTTCTACCAGACTTGGGAACTGCTCAGTAGGGAGAACCAGCTTCCTGATAACCAGGTTTCAGACAGAGATCTTGCTGTAGTTTATTTCTCGACTTTTTCTGCTTTTTTTTTTTTTAATATGAAAGACTGCTACATTATTCTCTGAAGGCCTCTGACAGCGCTAAAGCAATTTTCTACATAAATCATTGCAATGCTAACGCTGCAGTTTACAGTCTCATCTTTAAAAGAAAGCCTTCTACTATTTACTGCCACAGTAAGTAGAGAGAAGAAAAGTTAAGCTCTGATGACTGTTCTATCTGGAGCCATAATACATGGAAAAATTATTCCTTAGTCCAATTCTAACAAATCTTAACATACTTGTGAAAGCTGGGTAAATAACTTTATATGCAAGGGAGATTTGCAAACAAAAAAAAAACATTTAGCATATTGAAGTACACGTCCATTCCTACTGCAAATGTGCTGAACATCTCCTTAACATTAAAGGGATGCTGAGTGACTGGCCACTTCAAAGCCCTGAATATCACAGAATGGTTTAGGTTCGAAGGGACCTCTGGAGATCATCTAGTCCAACCTCCCTGCTCAAGCAGGGTCCTCTACAGCATATTTCCCAGGGTCACATCCAGTCGGGTTTTGAATATCTCCAGCAAAGGAGACTCTACTACCTCTCTGGGCAACCTGGTCCAGGGCTCAGTCACCCTCACAGTGAAGAAGTTTTTCCTCATGTTCAGATGGAACTTCCTGCAGTTCAGTTTATGGCCATTGCCTCTTGTCCTGTCGCTGGGCACCACAGAAAAGAGCCTGGCCCCATCCTTTCGGCACCCCCCCTTCAGATACTTGTACATATTGATGAGATGGCCTCTCTTCATAGGAGAGATGTTCCAGTCCCCTCATCATCTCTGTGGCACTACTGGAGAGAGTCCAGCAGAGGGCTATGTCTCTCTCGTACTGGGGAGCCCAGAATTGGGCACAGGACTCCAGGTGAGGCCTCCCCAGGGCTGAGGAGAGGGGCAGGATCACCTCCCTCCACCTGCTGGCAACACTCTGCCTAATGCACCCCGAATACCATTGGCCTTCTTGGCCACAAGGGCACATTGCTGGCTCATGTTCAATGAAAACATATTCATGAGCATCCTTCTCAATCTCCTAACTACTTTTTTTTGGGGGGGTGGGGGGGGAGGGCGTGCACAAGGGTAGCAACTTCCACTTGTGAGCACTGTTTCTAAGTGAAGTAAGGAAGTTCTCCTTGGACTTGTGATCTTCAAAACGTGCACGCAGCAAGCCACTTAAGTAAGATATAGCTTAGGTACCAGCTGTATGTCGGCAGTCTCCTACCCCCTCGTACCTCCTGGATGCGGCCCTGCACTGCTGGCACCGCAAACGACGGCTGCCACCGTGTGGCTGCTGCCCAAAGAGCAGAGCCACTGCAGAGCCAGCAAGCAAGGAAAAGCAGGGCTCAAAGCTTGCCTTTTTCAGCAAAGCTGATTTCCAGGCTTGGGAAACCGGGCACTGTTGAGTTGAACATTGCTTTACATTTTCATTCCAAAAGAAAACAGCAGCTTTCTTAGTACTTCACCAGAATTTTGTGGGTTTTTTTAAACCAATAACACTAAGTATGTACGGATGTATGTTGTGTTACCTGTGACCTTTTACTCATCCCTGTAAAGTCTCATCATTCATAAATACGCTCGCGGCAAGGAGCTCAGGAGAATACTACTGCTGTTCAGTGTCAGGTTTTTTCCTATTTGTTTATGTATACCATCCTTAATTACTCTTTCCATTTTGTTATTATAAATCCTTCCCCCCCCCCCCCTACTCAAAGTATCTAGATTTTGCACATACTGTGAACATGTTTCCATCATCTTCCTTGTAACACATAACACCAACATATCTTAAAAGCCTCTTGTTTAGCCACTGGAGTTGTCAACATCCAGTGTGTGAGCTTCACCTGCAGTTAAAGCAATGTAAACCAAACACACACTCTTTGCATTCATTCAGCTCATAACATCGTTTCTTTACTTAATTTGTAAAGAGAGAATGGAAGTTTCAAAAAGAGAAAAATGGAAGTTTAATTTTCAGTCAGTTTCACTTTCATTCTGAAATGTGCTTAAAATATCCTTAAGATATAGGCTTTTTTTTAATTGACGAGGATTCGTTATTTGTTAATTTTATATTTGCTTTGGATTTAAATGTATTGTCTCAACAACAACCACTAAGCAGTAAGATTTGCTTTTTGTCATTACTTCCGTCAGCGTTTTCTGCAGCTTGCCCTGTGAACGTACTGAGTACTCGGGGCAGTCCACCAGAAAAACAGTAAGACTTTTCACTGCATTTCTCTCACCAAGAAAGCTTTTTAAAGCCTGTGATAATCAGCTCGGTTCATCTTTTAGGTAGACACCTGAAAGTTGTTCGTTTACTACCCCAGAACTGCCGGCACTGAAACACACTTCTCCCATTTATTAGATTCACAGAGTCTCTCTCTGAACTTGAGTTTAATTTGGCTAAAGAAGAATGGTGAACGCCGGAAGTGTGTTGGCAAACGTACATGTAAATTCTTGACTAACAGACTCAAACTTTAAAGGAATTGTCTGGATAGCCAAAAGCTAAACAGGAGCTACAACAGCAGCACATTTAGTGGCCCTACTTTACCAAAACTCTTAAAGACATGCTCAAGCATGAAGAGTCTTACTCAGCTCACATACTAAAAACCCAAAGATAAGTAAAAAGTATAGGCAGAGGAGAACGTTCAGTTGCACACCAAAATATTTTTTGCTTAAGTGCATTTAATATTAAACAACTACTGTTACTAGCACTGGCTTGGAGGAAGGTGCCCAAATACCTTCTTTTTAACAACAATAAAACACTTTTCAAATGTGTATTTCACCCAAGAATCTTATTCTAACGCCTTCAAAATGGGAGTGAGATTTACTGCCTTTCCAGCATTTTCTAACCAAATACCACAAAAGTGCTGCTCTTGCAGAACGTCAAGGAGAAAAGAAAGGGCAGAAGAGCAAAATCCAATCCATGCAGAACACAGTAGCTAAGGAAGTTTGTCTACATCACAGCGAGATTCCATCTGCATTTCACTGCAGCCAGTGTGAACCCAATCAGTGCAGGTTAAACATACGTCAGATCAGTGATTATTGTGTTCTGACCTCTGTGACTAATTCGGACATTATACATTCTGGCTACATATTGTAGTAGTTAAGGAATCAATGCTGCTTTAAAAAAAACACATGTATTTCATGCTACATATGCCCCAATTTCTTCACACAGTGCAAGTTTCTCAGGGGCTTTCAGCAGTATCCAAGCTGTTCTGTCACCATCTGAATAGCTTCTTCTTAGGGCATTAGATCAAGACTCAAAAAACCCAAGGTCAACTCATTATTTCACTGTATATGTATTTCTTTCAAGATCTCAGGTATTGCTACTTTGGATCTCGTGGTCCCTATATATAAAATGGGGATACTACTATTCTCTCTCTGAAGGTTACTGTGAGTATAACACATTTAAATTGTGAGGTGTGCCCACAAGAAGCTACTGCTTCCCATATATACCATGAGGAAAAGAGATTTCAATTAACATGTTGCATCATTTTTTCCACCACCACTGACAGTTCTGAACAAGCTACCTCAGACTAACTAAATCCTCCAGGGTACACTTCCACAGCTGTTGAAACCAGTTTAAGGTTAGGGCCACTGGATAGTTCCAGCCTCTCCCTATCCTATGTGTTCTCTTAGGCCTGATCCTTCAGGGAGCTGGTTCCCAGAGCTAAACTAGAAGAAACTGATTCAATTAAGAGACAGTCAATAGCATTTTACCAGCTTAAATGTCTACATTGGGGCACTGAAGGTTCCAACGAGCTTCAGCAGTGGTGCAAAGGACACAACCATGCCCCACGGCAGGGGGTGCAGCGTTTCTTTGCCAATAGTTATTCAGTTGGTGTTACCACCATCCCCCCCCCCCCCCCCCCCCATCCTGGGGGTGTTTAGCATTGTAAACAGAGCTTCCAACACTTAGCAAAGTTCAAGCAATTGCAGTTACAAACGACTCAGCTATTTATTCTCACCATAACGATTGGATCCACCAACATTTACACCAACACCACAGATGCTTAGGCAAAACTACCAATACCAATATCGTTTTTTAAAAAAATGCTAGAACGACATCACTTAAAACACAACTATACTAACACAAAGATGATGGAGCCTATTATAGGCTTCCTGTTTTTCATATAAAGGCTACTTGATATTCACTGGCATCTCAAAGGTTCTGTATTGAGTCCTGACCAATAGCACCTGGAAGAGAATTTCCTATAGTGGTAGCTAAGTGCTTTCACTGATCAGTGATAATCATACATTTGCAAAATTATTTTGGGGAAACCACTGCAAACTGTTACGTATGTACAGGCCATATCTTGTTCAGCATAAGCTATTAACTCAGCCTCAGCAGTTTATATGTCCTCATGAGATGCACTGTCAAACTCATTTCTTACCTGGACACTATGCTGGAACCATTGTAGAGGTCACTAGCGTAAGACAGCGTTGCCAGGGGTCGGACAGAGTTGTAGCGTGTGAACTTGGATAGACACTCCTGAAATTCATCCAGTTGGCTTGTGGTTCTGCTGTCATCTAGGGAGAGGCAACAGAATTGAGGAGGACAGAAAAAGATGGACTCAACAAAAGCAAGAATCATCAAGATGCAAGTGTTCACATGACACTACCTCTGCTTGGTATTTGGGGAGGATTGTTGCTCAAAAAACTTTATTCTTTCAGCTTTAGCGTTCACTGAATGCAGGAAATGTTTTCAGAGCATAAATTAAGTCTTTCCAATACAAGCTGGTAAAAGCTACTTCATTAAGGAGCTGCCTAGAGATCAAAAATATAGCTTTCCAGGTAGAGAAGCTCACTCATTTTATGCAAATTCAGAGCTCACAGGCCAGAAAGATTATTAACAGAAAACCTTTAAGCATATCAAAACGCATTTCAAGAATGTCTAATAATCTATGGAGGTGAAAATATATTCCTTTCCCTGTATCTGGGTTACAATATGCCTCCATTTGGTGTCAATTACATTCAAAATACTTCTAGAGAAAATATTTCTCTTCCTATTCCACAAGCAATAGAGCTAAGGGAGAGTTGTTTCAGGGCTGGAGAAGAGAGACAAGCATGACATGAGAAGATTCCCTGTGCTATAAGTTTTGTGAAAATTATGACCTTCTGCAGGCAAAGCGAAACTGAGCCAGCTTGAAAAATAATGATAAATAGTCTGTGGAAAATGGGACCATTTACCACAAAAGGTAGAACTAAATTGCAGCATAGAGAACTACAAATCATTCCCCATTCCTCACAAGTTTTGTCAGTATGAACAGAATTTTATTTAAATGATTTAATTTTAACATTTCCTAAATAAGAGGAAAAAACCCAAACTTACAGCAGCACTACATGGACAAGCCAGCCTTCCTAATACGATCATGTATCAACGGTCAAGCATTAGGTAGAGTCCTCAGGCATTGTAACAACCCCCAGGATTTGGGGGAATTCTCCTTCTTCTCATCTAACACTTGTACGTTTGCTTTGCCTTTTGCACCACTACAATGCAAAAGAGCTCACTGTTCACTCCATTAACTCTCAGATCTGACACACCGGAGCTCAGTTTACAAGTAGTCCAAGGTGCTGAGTCGCACTATCACCATCTTGCCTGCTCTTAAACCAGGCTTGCCAGTGTTGACTGAAGCAGCAGAGCAACTAGTGCACCCAACTCACTCGCACCGTCCAGATGACAAATAGTTAAGAGTTACTTATCAGTAAGTTAAGAAAGAGATAAAGCTCAACTTACTAGAAAGCTCTGGAAATACCAAGATGAAAAGAGAGCAAAAGGGGAAAGGTTAAGGTAGAACAGAACAGCATAGTGATTTTTTTTTTTTGGTGGGAAAACACAAAAAGAACAAACACTTTCTGTACCCCAGTAACTCCTTGCCCTCAGAAAGGAGCTTGATCTACAATTGTATGGCATTTTGAAGTGACCCTTATATGCTATTTAATGTTTGATTCTATAAAGGAAAGGTGAAGCCTAGTAATGAGGATGCTTAAGGGTACTAGCATATACATCACTTTTCAGATGGATTAAATGGCATGAAATGAACAAAGTATTGCTCTACATTAAAGTCATCAGCACCTGACCGCTGCAGAAACCAGCTTGAGAAGGAGACAGTAGATAAACAGCAGCAGTCACTATTTTTCAGAGACTGTTTCTGCCTCTGACACTTGAATAAGAGCAAATAGCTGCTACTCTTCCATTTCCCTTATTTAGAGATCAAGCATACCGCTTTCCTATAGTTTATTCTACATCCATGCCTGGAAAATGGAATGTTATTTCTCAAGGCATTTTTCCCTGTCAAAGTGCAAGGCCATTTCATAATTACGGTTATATTACTTCTCCGCTCCCTATTAGAACAGTCACAGGCATCTCTTGCCAAAAGCTTTATACCCACATGAAATCCTATTTAAAGTGTGTCAAAAAGCAGGAACAACTCTTAAAGAAAAACCTAATTAATTATCACAAGTTACTCCTTATTTAGGAGAAAAACTGCACTTGCAAATCCCCTACCCTTATTTATGTGTATAGAAGTTCAGTTTCATCAGGTTCATAAGAAAGAGGTCTTCCACAAGGGAAGGCTGGAGAGAGGCCAATTTGATATTCTTGGTTAATAAGAGTATTACTTTAGCATAAACACACTTTACGTATCACAGAGATAGCACTGTGTAAAAATGTCACCGTATGATCTGTGAAGCACTGTAGTCTGCAAAGCGCTTGCTAGCTCCTTACAGAAAAACAGCAGGTCGCATATAATCGACTTCTCCGATTTTCCAGCTACTAAGGCACCTTTCAACCTGTTGCATTCTTTGCTAAAATAATTTTGCAGTGCTTGATGCGACCTGGAGTCAGCTGTTGTGTTGAGGTAGATATGCCTATGCCTTCCACCTCAGTGTGCTCCCCCAAAAACACTTCATAGGCTTTTTTTGAACTTAAAGGCAAGTTTTACCTGGACTCCCAAATTATCAAGTCTAACTTTTTAAAATGGGTAAAACGCAAACAAACAAAGTCCATGGGCAGAAAAAAGGGGAGGAGGGGAAAGTTTCTCTCCCAGCTCTCCTATTAATCTGTGTCATGAGAGATTGGTCCTTGGCTTCCAGGCTTGGCTACAAAACACTATCTCAGCAACCTCTATGTGGTTCCTTCTTGTCCCTAGGAAGTTGCTCCCATCCCCTGAGTGCTGGCTGGTTGCTCCCTGCTCCTCATTGCAGCCCGTGACTCTTTGCATGAGCTGTAGCTCACAGTTCTGTGCTGCAAGTCTGTTGCCTGCCACAGCCCATTGCCTAAAACCTTCTTGCCATGTTTCTTCCCCAGAGCAGCCACAGAACTGCTCCCTCTCCCTCAACAGGCATTCATTTGACCAGCTCATTTCTTAAAGAAACTTGCCATTGATTAGGTACCATCTATCCACTATGTAACAATTATTCTAGCTGCTGTTACTCAATTATGACTGAGACAATCTAGGCAACTGTGAAAACAGCTTCTAATTCTACAAAACAAGTCTTCAATCTAAGGTGTGCCCCATGGAACAAGAGCTGAGATTGCTGCTGCATACCCAGCTTCCATACTTCTGTAAGCCATTTGTTAACAAAGACTCACAATCTAGACAACACAGAATAACCTCCAAGTTCTGAAAGTTCATAAAAGGCTAATACCTATTGCATATTTAATAGGAGAGAATTTGTCAGTTTGTGTTTACACCTCTGTAGTATTTTGATAGCAGTGCTTTAACTACTGCATTTATACCACATCTAGTAGAAAGATTACCCAACGTCTGGCTTCAAACTTTTGCCTCTTTAGAGCAAGCATCACTGAAATTGTTTATTATGGTTATGTAACCTTCACAGCACAATGCAATATGTGCCCCTCCTAAATGTAGAGAATCTAATCATGTTATTTAGAAGCCTCAAAAGACCAGTCAGAGAGGATGATTTGAGCAACATGGATAAATATGTATAGTAACATTCCTATAGGAATTACTCCTACAAGGAAAAAGTGAAAGCTGCTCTCCAAAGTGAGCCTGTTCTGAAGTTGCCTTTTAGAGCACTCAGAAGCTGATCACCATGCAAGAGGAACTCACCTGAGACACGTGTCATCCTTGTGGAAAAATAGCACTGCTCTAGGTCCTCAAAATGAGCTGTGAGCCTCTTCCGTCTTGAGGCTAGCGTGCTATTATACCATGGTTGTTTTTTGGTCTGAGTGGAGAACAGAGAACACACCTCTTCAGAAAGGTAAAGCCAGGCCTGGGTTCTATTTCAGATTTTACTGTGTTATAAACAATTCATACATTATTTACAGCAGGTTAAAAGTCTAAAATGATGATAAAGAAGATCTTGCTACTATATACAGGTATTCTTAGGTTTTCACGTTGTGACCTCTCACGCTACAAACGAGAAAAGCTACTCTTAAACAGTTCATTTTTCTCAATCTCCGCAGATGTACAGGTTTTGGCCTCAAGCACAGAACAGACAGCTAGCAACCTTCGGGGAGCTAAGCAAGTAAGGATAAAAGCAGGAGTAGACTATGACACCATCAAGTTGAAAGGCTGATTGCAATGAAGTCTATGAAACTCATCATAAGCGCTTCCCAGCCTACACAAGCAGCAATGCTGGGGAGCAGAAGCAGCAAAGCATTGAAACTACATAAGCAAGCTCTCCTCCTGAAGTAAAACAGAAAATAAGATACTTGTTTCTTTTCCTAACTAGTGATACAAATTCCTCTACTACAAAAGCAGCATGAAAAACACCTTGTTGTAGCTTATATTTAGAAGTCTCACATATTGGATCTTCAGAGCTAATGGGGAAACTTCACAAAATTAAAGAACTAACAAGCCTTCGCTCATGGATTTCCTAAAGAACTACTAGTAATGTCCCTGACCACACACAAAACATACAACGAGAACCACCTGAGTGGATAAGGCCCAGACTGCCATTCAATAGCACTAACAGAACACAATCAGCATGCACCACGAATGATGAAGATTTCTTGACAGTTCGCACAGGAGAATGGGCTGCCCTTATATGACAATCATCAAGAAAGTCAACAAGAACAGGATTAAGTGAAGTTTAGAGGCTCCTGCTCCACTGAAATTTGGCTTGTAACAGTATGAATAATAATCTAGTATTTCAGGGGGAAAAAAAAAAGCAAACCCCAAGCTATGACATCTCCAAACATTACTTACTGCAGAAGGCCCCTGGCTATATACCAACATTGTGACTCAGTTTCAGGACCTCTGCTTCATGCTGATTGCACATAAGCTCTAGACAACTTGTTTCATCTTGAAAGCAATCTCAAAACACATCTAAAACACTGGGAAGTATTTCTACCTCAATTCCTTTTAACTACAAATTTCTAAAATTTTACAGCTTTGAGGATTATTTAACAGAATCATTTTACAGCATGTTTGTATTAGTTTTGCACACCAGCCTTGCAAGTGCTCCAGCCTCTCACAACATATTGTAAGTCATTAGGGCTCAAGATGACTGAAACTATCTGGGAGCAATCACTTCACTCTCGAGTTAAGACAAACTGCCTCCAATACAACAGGCAATATAACCCAAGTCTGAATCTGATCTGCTACATGGTTCTAGTCCACAGTGAAGAGGAATCAATCATTTAAAGTAGTTTACCTGCTAAGCAGTACATCTACTTTAACTTAAGAGGAAAATTACACTGGAACAGGTCTCAAACTGGCACACAGCAACTCAGTCATGCTGAGACAGTCTGTATTAACCCATCTTGATCAGATGCTGGGCAGCCAAGTATTTTTAACTGCTCACACTTGTACAAAACATGTATTGAGCTTCTAAGTAAAGAAGGGTGCTCCCTGGCTACTTTTTACTCCTGGGAAACTGGAGTGAGAAATTAGGGAAAGGACAAAAAACACCCCAGTGCTTTTTATTCAGTGCTCACTATGCTCATTATGAGACCTGAGAAGCCTACTCCAGCTGTTCCAATCAAGGACATTAGTTAGGATTACTGTGTTAGCAAGAGTTACTTTGCTGTCTAGACTCTACTAGCTGCCCTAAAGAGTAGAAAAACAACTGTGAAGAAAACTTCATAGCTATATACAAGCTCCTTACTTCTAGCAGGAGAGGAAGATATTACTACTAAGTACGACTTGCAAAATTCCTAAGGGCCTATGTGATTTTCCTGTTATTTACTTCTGAATCTCAAAATTGGAGAGAAAAACTGTCCTGTAGCATGGCGATATACAAATCCTTCCCTAAGAACATGTTCCCACATTTGTGAGCAATGCAAAGCTAATTATATCGTGAAAGAAAGCTATGCTGTTCATTCCAGTATAGCTTCTTACTGCCGGCAGTGCCCAATGTAAGATTTCTTACCATGACTGACAATTAAGAAAAACAATGCAATTGAGTTTATATTCTTAGTGCTATTTTTCACTGCAAAGTCTTGTTGAAATGAGACCATCTTTGAACTAAATGCTTCTTAACTTCAAAAGTTCTGTTAACTCCTCATCCAAAAATACATTAAAGTTTAATTAGAAAATTTGCACTAGAGTGGAGATCTTGCGCTCTCAAGGACAAAAAAAGATTATTCTCACACAAATAAGGCTGTCATACAAAGCAACTGAAGTCTAGGTTGTTTTGTGTGTTTACTACTGCAGTTATGCTATTTACTCTCACTTCAAGGGCTAAATTAAAGTATAAAGACAAGCAACATCAATGGAGGCCAAACACACACCATACCATATCAGAGTTCTACACATATAATCTCCACCCAAGCTTTGCATACCCTTTAAAAGCAGGTAAAGCTATAACTCTATGTTTAAGCTAAAGCCCACAGACCACAGGAGCAGTAATAACACACATTTTTCATAGACTAACAGAGGGAAGTTCCTAATTACCAGTTCACTGCAAACAAGGCACCTGCATGCACCAATGTCAGTCCAGGATCGATGTGTTTTCTCTAAATCAGTTACGCTATCATCAAGATGCAACAACACTTTTATCTGTTAATTTGCCAATTGTTTACTGCTTTGTTGTGCAAAGGATAGCCCACTACCAGAGCAAAGACACTAGTTACCATGCAACCAACAGGCTGTCTAACTCAAAACCGTTAAATCTTTTTGAAGCTGAGCTGGATACCACTGCCATCTTTACAACCCAGCTGAACCACTGAGCTGTAGGACTATGTATGGCAGCGCTGTTTGCCATTCAGGTGGCCCTGCAGATCAGACCAAGTCTGAAGGCTGCCTGCCAAACAGCTTCACCGTACACTGAACTTACTACCCTAAGCTATACAAATTCTTAATACTGTCTGTAAGGCCCCCAAATTGATGCACTTCAAGACAACTGCATGTTTGCAGAACAAGCGTTTCTTGTTTTTAAACGTTAAACTAAACTAATCCAAAGCTAGCGAAATCAATGCAAAGTGTCAGAGATGTACTGCCTTTCCCCAAGTGCTCATATGGGAGAACGGATGAAACATCAAAACATAACCCCTCCCTCCTTAAGAGGGGCCTCTTCAAAAAAACCCTCTCCTCTGAAAGAGTCAGCTTTGGGAATTAAGTCATATGTCTAAACATATTACACCAATTTTTCGTTTGCATCCATATGAACAGTCATAAGCATGCACAGCCATTCCTACAGCTGTAGGAATGCTCCAGTTTGCTGAGATGACCAGTTAAGACGCTAGATTTGTAAGAGTCAAGTTGACTGGCATCCTGGAGTTGGACTGCATTGTGCCCACCCTCTCCTCGACCTTTGCATTCCCTCCCCCTTATCCCTCTGTGCACAGACATAGGTATTACCTTACCTGAGAACTGCCACTGAAGCCTGGAGGCTGGCTATACTCCGTGGAATCAATAATGCTACTGCAAAATCAAAAGAAATAGTCTGCTTAAATCACTGTACAGTCATCCTTTATCATTTTCAGCCCATTTTTCCCCTTAAAATCAATTTCAAAAGCAAGTATGCCGTTTGATGTAACGGACACGAAAGGCAAGGTTGGTTGTTGGGAGGTGGAGGGAGAGAGAGGAAGTGCTATTTGGGTCCTTTCCCCCCATCCCTTCCCTTTAAATACAGAGACTTCAGAGAAGACCAACATTCTGCTCTAAGTACAAGAAATTTTTGCTTACTGTCACACAATTGACATGTTAGTGCAATCTAATAATTTCCAATTAAAATGCAAAACCATATTCTTTATATGAAATATGCAGGGTAAGACATTTTGAAAATAGCATCCTATCTTATTTTTTTCCAGTTCCCTTAAAAAAAGAGAAGTTTAATGTCACGGCATTTGAGATAGCTGCATGAAAAAAGAGCTAAAGAAACCAGCTTATGAAGAACACTACTGTTCCAGACATCTCTGAATACACGCAAAACCTGGATACAAGTAATGAAGTTCAGATTTAAATTCAAGAGATGCTGCCAGCCAGAATTACATTTCAAGAATATTTCTATTACATCCTTCCAGTTTTCCTTATGCTTGGTTTTCATACAAGCTGCTACTTTGCCCTATTTAAATACAGGGCTAGAAAATACTAAGCCATACATAGTTATATAGTTGTCATTTACAATAATACAACATTTTAAATCAGTATTTTTAAAACATAACATACTATGCAAACTCAAGAGATTTAACTTCCAAAGCTACAAAAAGGACCTGATACAAATAGAAAACAGGTGGTTTGCGACTTTTGCATAGACAGCAAAACATTTAGCCATCCCAGCAAAACACTGAGCCAGATTATAACACGCTTATCACTCCAAGTCTTAATACCTTTAGGATAAGTAAAGTTTAGTACGCAAGAACACAATTTTCTTAGGTACTCACAAGACACATTGCAAATATGTCACCATACTTTGTGCCTAAAAGCCTTTATTCTGTAATTCACTTCTGCTATGTTCGTTTGCTTGGACAGAAGAGAAACTATGCAGTTTCGTCTTCAGTTTTACTTACGAGGTGGCCTTAGACTTAAGTATTTACTGGGAAAGTTGAAGGTTACTTTAAAAAGCTGACAAAATAGTTATAGGTCTTGGTGTTGTAAGACAGAATTGTACCAACTGACGTCTGTGTAATGGTTGCCAGAACTGATGAGTGGACCTGACATTCTAGTAAGACAAGTGATCTGGCTGAAGTGCTAGTCAGGGTACCTGTAAGCCTAAAAGGACAGAAGAGTGGTATCAGCGCTTAAGTAGTCCAAGCATTTTAAAGCTCCACTGTAGGTAGAGGCAAGTATGAACTAAGAAAATGAGACAATTATTTTAAAATATCATTAGGGGTTAACTTTTAAGATTAGATTGATTAGGGTCCTGTTATAGGTAAGAGAAAAGCAAAAAAGAATTTAAGGGATAAAAAATATCATTATTTGCTGCCAGCTATTGCAGAGGAAGCAACAGCAGTGCCATTTCAAGCACAGTCAGGGACAATGAACCTTAAATTAGAACATGGCCACACGAAATGATGAAACACGTACAGCAGATCCTGCCGGGAACAGCAGGAATAAGATGTGCAGCTGGAAAGCAATGAAAAAGTACTCCATTACTAGAGACAGGTACAGTGGCAATTAACAGCAGAACACACAGACTTATAGCGTCTAGTCTCGTCTTGCTGCAGGTTGTCTCTGGTGATGTAAAGCTTTCAAAAGTGCAGACGTCATTTCCCTAACCAGAATACAAATTGAAAGTCATTTGTGCTGTGCCTGTAGCTTAAACAGCATAGGCTTGAATGTTTTCCTTTTTAAAAAACACGAAGCAAACAATCAGAAAATTACAAGAAGTTTCCTCTGTATTCTTTTCATTAAGCTTTAACAGTAGCTGCAATTAGGAAATTCACCTACACTAATATGGATTACTTAAAAAAAAAAAAGCCTAGAACAAAGAAAAAAAAAAGCAGCAACCTGTGGACTAAAAATGGCATTTGTTATATTGTTACCAGGTTGGGGGATGAGGTGAGGGGGTTAGAAGGGAAGGAGATTGATTCGGTTATCAAACCCCTAGAGTTACCAGGCAATAATTTTTAAATCAGAATCTCTCCCCGGGAACCCCTATTAAGATGGCAGTTTGTTATTGTTATTACTACCTGGATAACTAGTCACAGCAATGCTTACTTGTATCTCCTGTTTGCACCATTTGCGCCATTTATTGAGAGCAAAAATAGCACGAGGCTGTTCAGAAAAACCCTAAACAGAACTATTTATTCTCTTCCGTATTCTTCCCTTCTTGTTCTCTATTTAGTACACAAGCCCAGCAGCCTGTAATCCTGCAAACAAGTGTTGTACTATCACCCAATTTAATATTTCATCATGCAGTGTACAAGCACAAAAGAAAATACTTGTTTCCTCTATGGATTGAATATGATAACCCTATTTGTTTTTTCACTAAAGAGCTTATGAAGGAAGATGGGGGAAAGAAAAGCACCCAGCAATTTCACTTTTTGAAGATGTTTATGCTGGGGAAAAAACACAATGAGAAAAAGCAGAGAATCCATGAAGCAAGTCTTTAATTTAGAGGAAGTAGATGAATAAGGCTAAGTCACTAGAGACCAGATAAAGCTGCAAATTCCAGAGTACTCTATCTTCTTGAACTTAAAAAAAAAAAAAAAAAAATCAACGGCTAAAGATTTTTGTCCCATCTCAGCATGAGACTATGATAGCATTGTAATGTCTGCGAAACACTTCAGTAAAATTTTATGATTATAATTCATTAGCAGAGCATTAAGCATGTTAACAGTTTAAATATACCATTTTAATTCAGTGAGAAGTTTAAAAGTCTCTGCAATTTTAATAACTTCATTTCCATGTTAAAATGTTATCTCCAAGTATATTCATATTCCATTCTTACTAGTTCACAGAATCTCTAAAAGGCACTTTGAAGATTAAGTATTTCAGTTAACGTACAAATGGAAAAGTCAGCTGATTTCAAAGCTCATGTCAATTCTTCTGTAGCATTCTTTCCAAGGGGGAAATCAAAGTTACAGTGTGAGACATCCTCCAGAACATATGTTTAATGTAGACAAGAAAATGAATTTCATGAAATACAAGTTACTGGAATCTGAGTCCAAATAATCCAAGTCTTTTGGTACAAAAAACACCACATCTTCAGTAAGATCAGTATAAGATAGAGGCTAAAGTCAAGCAACAAGTGAGGCCTGTTCACAGACTTCCTTCACATACTGCTTTTCCTTTGACTAAAGGAATGTAGGACCACTTCTTACTGCAGCAATATCATTAAGGAATAAAAAAAGAGGGTCTTCCAGCCGAGAGAAAAGGCAACTCTACATACTCTAAAAAAAAAAATCATAAAATTTCTCTTATATCACATTCTTGGTGTTACATCATACAAGAGAAAGAAAAACAAAAATTTCATGGTCTAGATTGAACTCGACAAGAGTAAGAGGATCAGGTCAGGAAAAGACTCCCTGGTCTCTGAAGGCACCTGCCACAGTATAACCCACAACCGTCACCTACCAGATGTCAGCTAAAGCACATCAACTGAGAGTCACTACAGTAACTGGGACACTATTTAATATTTTCAAAAGCAAAAATTGAGAATGAATGACCCTAGGACATGAAAAGAACAGGCAAAGCAACACAAAAGAATTTTTAGTAGGTCAAAGCCAGCATAGGTTAGATGCAGCAGATTCTGACACTCACCAAAACTCTTGGGCTTAAAAGTTATTCCAAGTTTCGTAAGTTAAAAAGAGTTCTTGAGAGTTCATTCGTTAACTCGCCTCAAGTAAAAGACACGTTTCTACTCATGCAGAATTACAAAAAATTTCTAGGTCTGAAGGCAACGAAGATGGTGGTTAAAGTGCGAATGCTGCATCGGAGCACAAATCCAGCCCAACCACAGCTCAGTTTTCCCCAAGCAGCAGTAACATGAAACAAACAACAAGCAATCCCTTTAACAGGCAATAACCAGAAAACTAGCAGAACCTGACAAGGATCCTATGAGCTTCACAAAACCACTGCTTGGAGGAACAGCGATAAGCTGCTTAGAAGACACATGTGCACCTCCAAATTGGACAAGCAATAAAGGGCAGAACAACAAACACTATTCCCATCTTGGCCATATACTCCTGCCCTTTCCCTAAGGCCACCCAGAACTTAGGAGGAGTAGGAGAGATTCTGGTCTCAGTGTCCAAAAACTGGATCTTCATAAAAATTCCCAGCACATATTGCTAGGCTTCTTACCAAAGCACTGTATCTAAATCTCTCCAAGGAAGGAAGTTTAATCATTTTTCTGACTTCTAAGCTACTCTGTTTAGGGCTGCTAATTGCAGAAAAGGTACCAATACAATTTTTGTAACAGAAATCAACAGTTTAGAGAACTCTGCTGTTAGGAAAATACACTAGGGACAGCTGAAAGAAAAGATCATTTAATATTATAACTTGGCCCCGAGAAATCAGAGCTCGCTCACAACTGAAAAACATGGCAACAAAGAAGTAGAACACTGCAAACTCTGGCACATGAAACTTGGATGCAAGAAGTATCTGCAATTTTATCATCAATAAACCAGACTACATAGTATTCCAGACAAAATTCCACTTTTACAATACATTAATAGAATGACATTTCATTAAATCAAAGCAGACAGTAGATAAACAGAGCCAGTAGAGCGTACAGCTGAAAATCTGATACTATGAACCCATACTTTTAACCATTCATACCTTGTGGAAAAGCCAGAGGACATCAACATAATACAAAAATCAGACTTCTCTTAGGCCAAGCATAATTGTGTAACGTTCAGAAAACGGCACGTATGTACAGTGGTAATAGTCACACTACAGCAAAGGCTAATTATCCAAGTTAACTAATCCACACTACATTAAAACCATCTGCTTTCCACAGCATCTAGTTTAGAGTAAACTTTTTATTCAGCTGTACACTCAGTTGTGTTTTTTTTTTTTTACTCAATTCATTCATACTAATATTCACACCAGCTGAGAAACAGAAAACATGCAAATATTGTGTGTATTCAAAAATTAGTTCTGCTTGTGTTTTGTGCATGGCATGGACCCAAAAGTATAGTGCAATACGTACAGTCTGAAAGCCAAGTTCTAAGCAATTGCAAGCTCCGTACCTGTGTGAAGGTGAGGGAGCTTCAAACTGGGGCACCGTACTATCCTCACTGACTGGGGAGTACAAGCCACTCATTTCCTGAAACAGAAAGCCAAGGTAGAACAAATCTGACAAGACATAAACAGTAGGTACCTTTTAACAACAGTATTTACATTGTATTTTTTTTTCAGTTACATAACCAAGTCTGTCTACATTTATTCAACTCCTACCTAGAAGTCTTTTCACCACCTGATTTTTTTTTTTTTTAAATTCTAATTCCAACTGGGTTTCTGAAATCCTGCGATCAGTGCTTTTGCCCCAAAAGAGACAGTTCTGGAGCTTATATTCTGAAAACTAATAGATTTAACATCCAATTGTCTCTAAACTAGCATCAGGAATTTGAACTCTTCCCTCAAACATGGCAGAACAAGCAAGCTGTAACCACATTTCTGAGATACATGCTAACTTTTATCTAACAGCCTTTGCAGTTGTAAAGGAATGTGGGATACAGGTCAAGGCAAAAATACAAAGCCACAAGAAAACAGAGTGAAGAGTTTCATGCCCTAGACTTAAAAGGGGATCTATCAGTCTTCTGCAGGGCAAGTGCACAAGAAACAGAAATTTTGCAGTTAGCAAACTTGGCTTTGCCATTTTCAGATTAAATCACTGCAGTGTGCCCAGTACGAGATTATCTCTTTAAATCTATTTTAGAAATTGAAGCTACACAGGATGCTGCAGCTCATTAGTCAGGGGGGCAAGATGTTCCAGGACAACATTACCAGTGCTTTTAAATTCCCACTAGGGGCCTATTAGCTGTTAGGTAGAAAGTAAGGTATTTGTAACAAGACAGATCCCAGGCTCTGCAGGTCAAAACAAAGGTCACTGTCACACACTAGGTACCTAACCCAGTTAGTCAGCAGTACTGCCCAATTGAAGAGCAGAAAAGCAAGTAGCTAGGTATTCTCCAAAGGATCTCACAGCTTTGGGAATAGCTTCTCCTAGATCTGAAGCAGCCCTATTTTACCAGTCTCAAGGAAACATGTTAAGGTATATTATTTCCCAAGAAGCTGAGAATAATTCAGTAAAGTCAGTGTAAAACATGCTTTTCTCCACCAAGTAACAATTTGTGTAGCTACCAGCTGAAGGGAAGTTCCTGCAGTTGTCAGTCCAATTTTTGTTTGGATAATGCATTAGCACACATACAAATTGGAAGTAAATGAAGAAATCTAGAAGTTACATTTGTGAGCAATAGCTGGGAGCTGGTGCTGTCTACTGGAGACAAGCGGAAGGAGAGCAGCAGACACGCAAGCCGATTCCCAAGGAGCTTGAAGAAAATTGTTTTGAAAGGTGGCAGAATCTGACGCAGTTCTGAAACAGTTTTACTTCAGAGCCAGAACGCAAGAATGAGTAGAGGGAAAGACCAAGGAGGAATCCAAGACTGAATAAGGACAGAAGGATTGAGCTGATGGGTTTACAAATACTTGGAGAATAATTCTTAGCAAAAAATCTGAAGAAATCCCTATCACTAAGAGATCAGAGTGGCATCAGGAGGTAGTCGATCATTTCCGTTTTGATATACGGCACCAGTCAGTTCTGTTCCTAGCCTTACAGGTCTCTTGTGCACCCCGATACACCTCCATTTTAAGAGTGGAACATGGCTAAGTCTTAAACAGGCTGTGCAAATGGTTGAAGAGTAATGCAACACACAAAAATTGTAAGTTATGATCAATATACTGGCTGTTGATTTCAAGCAATTATACTAAAATACTGCTACCAACATAAAGAAATTGAAAAATATGATTATTTAAGAGAGGGCTTCATTGAAACCTAGCTTTTACCAGCCTGCAGCTTGCACATATCAACTAAATGAACAAATTAAAGACAGACCATCACCTGTTCATTTTCCCATTACCAAAGCAAATCCCATAAATTTAACACAGCAGCCCCACAGCAAGGCAGACAGCTTGATGGAAATGAAAATTTGCCAGAGTTGGAACAACATCTGGGCACCTCACCTCTACTCGCTTAATATCCTCTTCCAGCACACTTAGCTCCTTCTGGATCTGCTCCAATTGCTGTGGATAAGAGAATAGCAGAAATCTAAACCAGCATGCATTGCATCACCACCAGGACAAATTAAGATCTTTTCAGAGAGAAACCTTAACTATCTTAAATAGCATACTACATGCCTCAAAAATCATGCTGCAGGAAGTTTATATGCTTAGATTAACATAGATGGGCCCAAGCTACATTCAAGACAAAGCCTGTAATTGTGAAACTATACAAAGCAAGAACTTGATGTACTTTGACAATCATAAAAACATCCACATGTTTCAAAGTAATACATTTAAGCTTCTCTAACACCTTCCTTGCAATTATTTGTAACTGGTTTACAAACACTGAACATGGTTAGGAAAATAAACAAAACAACAACCATGAATGAGACAGTGATCACTGTCTCATTCAAAAAAAAAAAAAATAATGCTTTACTAAGAAATTAGTCTTCTTGTTGTCAAAATCCACTATGAAAAGGGAACAGTATTTCTCTCACTAACATTTAACCATGCCAACTGCCAATTTCAAGTCAAAAGTTCTCAGACAGACAAAAACTTTTATGACCATGAAGAGATTTGCTCCTGGCACCAAATAAACATCACATGGTAAGTCTCACACCTTTGAACAAATGCCTTGGATTACACCATAGGCTCAAGTCAATCTTAACTGAGGGCTGCCACTGCAAGGCAGAGAAGGGGACTTTCTTCCCCTCTCCCCAGGCAACACTCCCTTCCCATTCTGTGGGTCACACAATATTTTACAGGTTTTTGTAATTACTTTGCAGTCAGTCAGTAACTTGCCTTGACTCATCTCAAGCAAGTGAGGCCACAAATTCAATGATTACTATTTATCCTAAGCAAGAGCATCATCTTATCAGCTTACCAACTCTAATTCCCACTCTCATTCAGTGGAAGCGTCCCATCCAAATACCCACATAGCCTATACACAGCTTTGCAAAACCCTTAACACATACACTGTTCTAGGTAAGAGCTCTTTAAGCCCGGACTTCACTAGCGGGCTCTTCTCTGTGCCTTTTTATTGCAGGCAGGCAAAACCCAACTTCAATGTATATCTGGCTCACTCAAATTCACCAGTCTAATGAATAGATTCAGAACTGAAAGTCCACCTGATTCACCTTAACTCACATTGAACACCACAGACAGCTAGCACTAAGGTCCTTGACCAGCAGTTGTTATCAAGCTGGCAAACTTGGTAACTTAAAGTTTAAGCACAACACATTTTTTTTAAAGGTCAGGCAAATTTTTGTCCTCATGAATTTATATGGGAATGTCAAGTTGCCCAAATCCAAAGTTATTAGTACTACTGCTATGACATATCCCCAAGAACGTTTGGCAAACCCACTACCCAAAACCTCACTCCCTTGAGATCTTAAGTCTGATCCTTAAAGTGATAGAATGTTTTGTTTAAACATAAAACAAAAATCCTACCACTAAAAACCCTACTATTGACCAGTTTCAAATATCCATGGCCTCTGCATCAGATAATCCACTATTTTAATTTACTTTTTCAACAAAGACTGTTGGGTCCACATCTATTTTTAACATGACTTTTTCCTTGGAACAAGATGACACTGTATTTATATCCCAATCTCTCTACTCTGGAGTGAGGTTCTCAGTTTATATTTAATTTTAGGCACAGATAGTACAAGTTTTAAACCATTAAACTAGACTGCCACAGATAATTTACAAACCACTACACCACAACAGATAATTTGCACTTGCGAAACCTACAGCAAGAATAGCAGGTGGTGCTACAGCTTCAAGAGTAGTGGTAAACCTAAGTGACACTTAGGCAGCATGTGTCCTGGCTGTACTCAGCTCTAGCAGCCAAATACCATTAGTTCCCCCACTTCCATAAATTCCATTCTAAAAGAGTAAGAAAAACACACTTCCAAGTTCCAAAATTTTAGAAAGGAGATAAGTTATTCTACAACGTACTGGCTCACAGCCAAAGTAGAAGACTGAAAAATAATTGACAGTTGTTGCCATCACATAAACAGGAGACCTTTTTATAGGCGCAAGAGCAGATACTTATTTGCCAGCTTTTATTAACTAGTGCATGAAGCCAGAAGTATGAGATCTGGAACTTCATCTACTGTTGCTAATACTTCTTTCTAGTTACATGAAGGCAAGCAATGTAAACGTACTGTAAACTTACCAGCTAGAAGCAAATTCTAAGCCTAGGTAAGGGTGTTACAGTGTGCTTCTAATCCCTGATGTCAGACTACAGAAAGGGGCAGGAGGGTAAAAAGAAAAGTATCACTGTTTAACATAACAAAGAGGCTATCAAAGCAGGGTGTTTCAGCAACAGAAAACCAAGGGCTAAGAGTTGAAGACCCCCAAACAAAGGGGAAGAGCAGATCAAGGCAAAGGCGTGCAAAAAGCATCTCCAACCCCTGCTTATGTCTTGCTGTTTCCAAAGGCAAGAAACTTCTCACAGGAGGAAGAAGCTGACCAACTGCCTAATTGGTTACCTGATATTCAGCCAAACCAGTTAACTGAATTTCAAGATGCTCAATTTAGGAAGAGTCTTCTTTTACTATCAGGATCAAATGACTTATTCCTGCCCACAGTGCGACTTTGTCAGAAGCTTAGTTTGCATGTTTCATGGTTCAGGTTTAGTCTAAAAACACCTTAAATCAGTTCATGTTCATTCTAATTAAACTCTGAAAAATTAGACTACTGATTTATAATTTCCAGCCATTACGGGAGGCCTAAGAAAAGCTAAATGAGTTAATGAGTCTTTGCAGTATATCCAGACTTACGGGACCTTAATTTCATTTTTACTCTTTGTGGGGCAGGCCAAGTAAGCCAAGTCCTGTCCCAGCGATGGGCAGAATCAGACCTGCCAAACTTTAGATTAAGTCAGCAAAAATACTTTAGAATGAACACTTAAGATTATGGAAAAACAGAAGCACACGTTATTAATTCTTAGACACAGAAGCTTTCCTAGAATTGAAAAAGCCAACATGGCCAAGAAAAAGGCTTCGGTTCAGCAGTCATAACAAGCCTAGTCATTTAAACTCCATTGTGAATAAAATACAAGAAGTGAGTGCAGAAGGCTGTGGTTCTAAGTGACACACAAAAACATACCTACATACAGAAAGGGGGAAGGGGCCCAAAATAGCCTACATTTTTATCACCTCCAGAAAAAAATTTCTGGAGACATGTCAAGAACTGCAAAGGACTGGGAAGATCTGATATCAGAACTGCATGTCACTTAGAAAAGGAGGCCTATGCCGCAAGTCATAGCTGATCTGCGCTAAACAAAATTCATAGCGAAGAGCTTTGAGGACAGAGAAGCTTACATAGCAAACCAGCTGCGCAGTATTCAGGGCAAACAGGCAGCTTCACTGCTGCCCACAACCAGCAGTCTTAACTACTTCCAATAAGGGCAATAGGAGAATGGCGCTCTTTCAAATTCAGTCTTTTCAGAGGTTGCTGAAGAATTAGAAGTGCGCGACCACGGGCAACTGCTGTTCAAACATAGAGACTAGTGGTAAGAGGTCAAAAGAGGAAATCAAAGCAATATCCAGAAAGAGAAACTGATGCTCAGCAGTTATAGAAGAGAAGCTACCACAGTAGGAAAAGGTAGGCTCTCAGGTTTCTTCTTGGATAAGCTTTCAGATTCACATCCCTTTCAGACCCACAAGGCTGTCCCCCCCAAACCCTCTGGTCCAAGTCTGAAACTGTCTAGACACGCACAGAACAAGCTCTCCAAAGATAACTGTCCGTCCTGGACTATTTGGAGGAAGTGAAATCCTGTGGTAAAAGTTACCCAGAGATAGAGCCCAGATGCTCCCCACTCCCCCAAAAAGCCTACTGAACTTCTGCACAAAAATCTAAACAGGGAACACGAATTTGAACTTACATAACACTGAACATCAGGACAAAGTCAGAACTTGATTTCAATTGACTACCTACTGCAAAGCATAGCTGTGCACAGTACTCAGTTTTCACCCTCATGCTTCCTGTTTTTCCTGGACTGAAGGCCCAGAAGGCAGTGACTTCATCCTTTATGTTTGTACAGAACAGACAAAAAGCAATCCTGACTGCGTCTCCTGCTGCCAGCTTCAAATGTTTACCAAAAAATAAAAGCTGTCACTACATCAGTATTGTTCATAGTGAACCTGGCACTTCTCTTAATTGCTTGAAGCAAGAGATTTATTTATTCATTCTGATAATTTGGGACACTCCTTTTGGCCAAGGTTCAGAAGAACTTCCCAGTGCCACAAAAATGGCCTAGAAAGGCTTACCCTAGAAAAACACTTGGGGGGAAAAAGCTGAACACCCTTGACCAACTGCCTTTCTAATTCCTGAAAAAGCACAAGCAAAGAAGAACAGTAAGAGTTATTTCATACACATATGGTGAAATCAAACAAATCCCACTTAGAGGCTTAAATAAAAGCTTCGGATTCATGCCTTTGAAAACTCATGTGTCATGCTATGTTCAGGCAGACACTTTCAGGGCTCTTATCCAAAAGCACTCATCACAACATACACCACAGGTCTCAAGACAAGAGGAAGAGACTATTGCCTCAGCAGCAGCATCTTTCCTGAACACACACCACAACGAGGACAGCGTGAGAACTAGCATCTCTCCAGCTGAGGAGGCTAAATCAGGCAGACTATGGATGTTTTCATTCTGCCCCGTTACTTCACCCAATATTACCTCTTCCTATTTATTCTCGTTAGAGCACTGGTTGATGGAAGAACAAACTGATGCATGAACTTCAGGGTATCAACAGCTGAACCTCTCCCAAAGGTACCCAGGGAAATGAACTCCTCTCAGAGCTCAATACTTTAACTACAGCTTAACAGAGATTAAAATTTCTCACTCTGGAAAGCAGTTGAAAGTCTGGTCTGTTCCAGAATTTTCCCTCCATTGCCTCTGACACAGAGCCTGCTATAACATGCAGTGCAAATATAACAAGAAAGTCACCTTCAGAGTTTAAAGGGATTGTAGCCTTTTATATTAATTGCAAATCTCACTTACACTTTTGACACCAAATCCCATTTATTAACACTTCACAGATGTTAAAGTCTTCGCGTGAGTGAAGAAGATGCAGGGCTTCTTTTAGAAAGAAGATAAGAATACCTGAGCTGCCTCAAGTTCATCTCATGGGCCAAATTTGGAATCCAAGCCTTTTAGACACATGGGCTGGCCACATATAAGGAAGATGCATCTGCAGGGAATGTTTCGTCTCTCTCTGGGTTAGTAGTTCCTCCAAAAGAGGTAAATCACAAACAGATAAATCCTCTAGATTTGGCTGAAGGGACAAGGCTTTGAAGGCTTATGATAGAATTGGATGGAAAAGTATCACTCAAGAAAGATAGCCGGGGGAAAAAGGGGGAAGAGAGAAAGAGAGAACAAAACTGTCTGAGAACCGTTTGGTTTTCAAAAAACACCTTTGTTTTGAAACTGTTGAAAAGGAAAGACAACACAGTGGAAAGAGCAGGGAAGACAAGACACCCTATGAGCCTTAGTATCCAGCCAGTTCTGCTCTGACAGAACAGGGCAGGCAAAAACCTTGCTTCGGTGGTTTACATGTCCTACTCTCCTCATTCCTCCTAAGCCTCCCCTGCCTCCGGCAAAGACTTAAAGATTTTGTTTGTAGAATTACAGTACTTTAATATGACCAATTGCTATTATAAATGCTCCATGACTGAAGCAATTTTTTTTGTTCTAGAGTTTAATGTATCACTGTACATGTTACATCACTTCAGTATTAAATGACCACCTATTTTTATTTGGAAAAACCTCTCTGCAACATTAAGTAAGAAGACTTAGCACTGATGCGCATATGATAATCTCCAACTTGCTGCTCATATACTAGCTATATCCTTGGCTTATCACTGCAGTCAGTGCTCATGTTTTCCATCAAGTAGCTTAGAAATGTAAACAGTTTTCAAACACCAGTTATTTAAGCAGAGCTGATAGGAAAGATTACCATAACTACAAATTTTGGTGTCCTGGAACACAATAAAGACTATATGACAGCATAAGAGCATAACTGATTTCTAGTTTTGTCACCTCTTCTTGTCTACTCATTAGTCCATCCATGTGGGTATTTACAGAACAATAAGGTTTGACAGGTAAAGTGAATAACACAAGCTAATGACATCCCTGGAGAATTCATGCTTCTGATTCCTGTGATTATCCCACAATAAATACTAAAAATAGAGGAGTTATTAGTTAACATCTTCACAATACAGAACAAGTGAAGATACTTGAAAAAATACACTTTTGAGGTAGAAGGAAAGATGATGATGATTTTGAGATGCTGAGCAGGCATTCAGCACAGCAAGGCTGTGGAACACTTCAGGATTACTCTTCTGATCTGTGCTTTCCTGCCGAAAATGGCCCCTTCACGTTAGCAGACACAAAAGAGACTTTGTTTGTTAGATACAAACTACTTAATATGGCATTAATGGAAAGAAAAAGCCCCATAAAAGGTAAAATGGGGTGTAAGGTGTTAGCAGAAGCACAAATACTGCTAAGTAGTATAACCTGTAAGTCATATAACAGTTAGCATCGTAAATCAAGTTAAGTTCCATAACCTCCTTTGATAAGCAAGCGTTACTTAACGGAAACACAGACTCCACTAGGTATTCAAGCTCAAAACGTTACAGGACAGATATGCAGGAATGGTCAGGTCCAACATTATTTAGTAACACTCAAATCCTGACACACAATATATATTTCTATATATATATATACACACACATATATCTCCAAATATAAAACTGGATAGAAATTTGTTTTGATTGACATTATTCACTCCCAAACTGTTTAAGTTGAAAGAACATATGACCATTTAAAAGTAAGATATTGCTTAAATATTAGTTTAACCTTGTTGTGTAAGCTAAATATTTATGCAACACAGCTAAATTAACAGCATTAAAGCATCATTAAAATAAGAATTTAAGTGTCATAGGTTGTTGTTTGATTTCCCCTGAAAATAATACTTAGAAAAAAGTATTTTCTTAAACTTGACTTTCTAAGCTCCTTGAATCTTAGATTTCAGCAAAGAGCCTGATGGATCAAAGAACTGGAAGTGCGCATTCAATTAACTGCGCATATATATATGGAAAAGCACATGGCCATGCTAAATTTGCCTTACAGACAACCAACTACCGTGCATGATCAATACATTCCTCCCCTTCAAAAATATCTGTAATCATATAGAAAGTATTCTCAGGCTTCAGTCATTTGTTTTCTATCTTTTTCAAAGCAAGTCTGATTTTTTTCCTATTAGTATTGCCAAGGGTTTTTTTACCACATTGCTATAGGTCAGAAGGAAAACAAAATTCATAAATTAAAAAAATTCAAATACCTTTGTACAAAAAACATGCAGTAAATTTCAGCTTGAAAGACCAATGTTTTGGAAAGTTATGAACACGTCAAAATAGGATTTCTAATGGAAACTTCTGCAGGTGCCCAACCTCACATTTATCTTCTAGAGAAATGATGAAAGTGCAAGAGAGACATTTGTCAAAGCACTTGACTACAGCAATATTCTGAATTCTTAAGCATAAGTCTATAAAGATAGTGTTTCTCTAGATATAAGCCCCCTCCAATAAGCTCAGAAGTCACAATTTCAAGACGACAGGAGAAAAAAGCTTTTGAGCGAAGTAAGCAAATACGGCAACAGACAGTTTATTATGCACTCCCAATGGGTTGCTATCAAGTATTACATAATTAGACTAATTGTAGGGTAGGGCAGAATCTGTATTAAAGTGCATATATAAGAACTTGCAATATGTAATAAATAAAACTCATTAATAAAAATCTATGAGGAGGCATATCCGTTAAAAAGTTAGAAAACGTGACATTCCTTTAAAGCTAAAAATTTGAAACGGGCAGTCTCAACCATACACAGAGGCAGTTTATTTAAATAACCTAACCTTACAGCTTCCTATAGCTTAGTGAAACTGCAGTTACTCTGCAGTTATCTTTACCAGAACCAGGCTTAAATAAGTAAAATTGAGGGGAGGAGGGCCGTGCGCGGGGGAAGGAAAAAGTAGTACTCCTTCATATTCTCTCCACATAATAAAGTCTGCCCATAAGACTCACAGCTACGCCCAATACACTGCAGAAGTGTCCTAGTTACTATACGTGTTCTTTGAACTCTACCCTTGTCTTTTTACACTGTTTCAGAAAAAACTACAGTATACATAGATTTGATAATAATGCAGTAAAATAGAGGAACGTTAAGATGGTCACTTAAACCCCTCTTCTCAGCTTCCAAACTAGCACCTCAGACTTTCTGCAGACATCTCCACACAGGTGGAGGCCTTGATAATCTTCACCACAGGCATAACCCATGCTCTTCTCCAAACAGAACGACCTTTGCTATCCAGATGCAGAACTCTTTGCAGATAGGAGTACACGTCACAAACTCTGCCATTCATAGGAATGATATAGGTTTATCACCTCAGCATAAAGTGGCTTAACATAGTCTATGAGTACAGCCAGGGTCTTGATTGCTGAAGATCGGTTTGGATATCCTTCTAAAAATCATGCTATTGACCGATCTGTATTTTCTATGCTTCCACCCATTGTTTCTCAGGTTTCTTATCCTTATCTAGTGAAAAGAAAGGCTGCCAACAACAAGTCTGACAAGTCTCTACCTCCATTACAATGCATGGCAGGGCCAGATGCTAACTGCTATGGCAAGAACAGAACTGACAGCCTGCACAAACGTCTTTGGAGATAAGATAGTCTGCTTTCTAGGCTGGAATAGGAAGAAGGGTAAGAAATAAGGTCAGAGAAAGTCCTAGCAACACAGAGAACACAAAAGCCATGACAGAAAAGGATCCAAGATGGACCACGTGTCCAAATAGGCTGCAGGACGTTCCCCGAAGTCACTTTCTGAGAATCTGCAGCCCCTCTCAAGTTTCCTTAGTCTTAGATAAGATGCCACCTTTGTCCATTACTACTAAAGCCAAGGGCAGATGCAGATGAGACATGAGTTTTCCCAGACGCTGAAAACCACAGTCAGCGGAGGAATGCTGCGCTATGCAGAAATCAAGAACAGAAACGACGACATTTCCCTTCCCTTTGTCCTTCCCATTCAAGCAACCTACGGGAGCTATCAACGGATTTCTGTAAGATTTGTTTAAACTCAGTTTCGACTAGGGGAGAGCAAAGCAAAGGCTTTCAGTATTGTTGTGGCATTACCCCAGCCACTCTGCACTTGAATCACACATAGGGTTACCCAACAAGCATCACCCCAGGTAAGCAGCGTATGAGCCTCTTGAAGCATGAGCTTCTCACTTCACCTCCCAGATAGAGGCAGTACTACCAGGAAAGTTCTGCAACCTCCTAACGTTCCCTTAAGCTGTGCCAAATCCCAGTGGAAGGTGTTTAATGAGTGCAAATGGCCAGAGCCTGCATTTGTTCTGAAGTGAAGATGGGTCAAGCTTCTGATGTTCTCCATATGATCTTAAACATTACAAATCGAAAAAGTGAAAACAGTTTCTGAAGATTTTTCAGAGAGGTGCTTATCGACTAAGCTGCCATAAAATAAGTTCTACCACCATTTAAGAAGTGAAGGCTAGAAGATACCTCAGTGCTTTTTAAGCCGTGTTTGTTCCTTTACTGCTTAAAAACAAAACATGAAAAAAACTATTTTTTTTTTAAAAACATTGAAGACTCAAATAGCACACTTCATACTGAACAGAAGTTAGAGGAAGCATGCTATTTGGCCTTTACTGATCACCTCCAGTGACTGCCAAGATATCCTCTAGTGTACGTTTTCCTTTCAAGTTTATGTATCCTTATCAACATGATTTTCACCACTTCTCATGAGAGACTAGATCTAGTCCAAGAGGTCCCATTGTCTACAAATGCACCTATCTTGAAAACAGGCTTCCCTTCTGGTTAGTTCCTTCCTATTACTTCCTGTTCATGGTTCTGGTCCGAAGGCCAGGGATTTTTGTCACTGGACATTGAGCAGCTTGCTTTGCAACGACTCTGCAACCAGAGCCTTGAACCATTCTGAACTGTTTTTCACACCCATGGCCTTTACATGGTTCAAGTTTGCACTACACCTTACAGTCAGGCCACCACATCCACACCTTCACCACATCACTCATCATAAACCGGGGCCTCCCACAAATGTGTCCTTTTGCTGTTTTCACCACCATTTATCTAGGTTTAGTATATTTCTGGTACTAGCATTTTACACAAGCCTGCCAAAGCTGTAAAAAAAAAAAAAAAAACGAACTGCTTCCATGGTTTGGGACTTGATACTCTACAACAGTCACAAATTAAGGTCATATGAAGCAAGCTCAATCACAGCCTAAGTGAGTCTCCTAATCACCACCTCCTTTGGTACCTTTTTAGTTTTGTTTTCTTCTCGAAGATAAGCAGCGTATCCATTACAGATCCCTCTCTCATTCCTTGAGACCCCCATTTTGAGAGACAAATATGGAAATAACATAGAATATCCATTAAGACACAGGATTAATCAAGGCATTTCATAGGCTGCAAGAAAGAATTTAAGACAGACAACTACTTCAGTCCTTCCCCATCTTTCAAATTTTCTATCACAGAATACCTTGTTTCCATGCTACAAACTTGCATCAAATTCACAAATTGCTGTTCTCAGTTTCCCTTCTTCCCACATGCTTCACCAGTGGGAGACAAAAATTAAAAACTGGAACTGTCACATGCAAATAGATTGATTTTCCTTGATGTGTCCTTTGCCCTCCCGCCCCTCAACTTGTCTTCCTCTCTGCAGGGATAATGCCAGACTAACACATCACTTAAAAATGAACTGATAGAAAGCAGTGGATAACCCCTCATCCACTTAAAAATAATAATAAAAAAGCAATTTACCTCTCGTTTATTTCTCCTGGCAACTTTGAGAAATTCCATAAGGATCTGCAATTGCGCAGCATGGGACTCCTGCAATGCACAGTAAATAAAGGCGTGTAGCTCTTTCATACAGTTTAAGAGAAAGACATTTTTACACAGAAATTCAAACTTAGCACAGAAACAGCTTTCTTTTAGAAATGAATGAAATAAAATAGCTTATCAAGGCACAGTTGCAAGAATGGTAGTTTTACTTTGCCTCACAGGTTTTAAGGTTTTGCTTGGCTCATGGCAAGTTTTTACATGAAGTCAGAAATCCTTGTAACAGGTCTCCATACAGCAAAACACTTTTTCAGATGGCTAGTGCATCTGAAATTGCTTTTGGAATAGAGGTTCCTCACAGAACTCGTCTTCTATCCTGAAAGATTATTAGCATCCACTTCTGTAACATATTGAAACATTAACTATATATACAAAAACATTATTATTAAAAGGACCGTAGACTCAGAAAGGTTTGAGGCACATGAGCACCCAGAAGGGAAGGGTAAAGAGAAAAACGCAACTGCAGATTAGGACACAAGACTACTCTTCTGGGATGATTCCCTTCTTCCTCCCTACCCCCATGACTACAGTGAGAAAGTGAAGCAAGCAAAACCAGGAAGAAAAAGTGCTTTTAAATTGCTGTTTAAATAGCAAGTTTGTTTTGTTTTTAAGTCTTAATACACTTGTTTGCTTCTGCTCAGAAGCATATATACACTCAATCCTGTGTCTTCTTTGATGTTTGTCACAAAGAAGACAAGAAGGCTTGAGGAAAGAGGTTTTACTATTCAGTTAGAAACCATAGTCCACCTATCTTCACTGAACAACAGTAAAAAACATACATATGAGTCTCCACACAATAAGATAATATATGACACACTGGTAGTTAAGTAAGCAGATTTCTCAGTTATTTTCCTTCCATCAGAAGGAGAGGTTGTGTAAATGTTGATTTTTTCCAAGAGTAAGATAAGTAATTCTGAAAACAAGTTTCCCTCACCTGTTTTAAAATCCACCCTCCTACCCAGACTTCACTAGACCAAGTTCTCTAACTCAGTTTAATTTAGAAGGTCTGGCTCTTATAATTGGAAAATTGAGAAAAGCTGACACCAAGAGCATGGCGTGAATGTATCCTGGAAGTGGCCAAATACAAAAGAACCATCCCAAACCAACTACATTTCAGTTAAATCATGTAGCAGCTTGCTTCACATTGTGAAAAGTCTTCAAATTGACATCATAAACAAGACATCTGAACTTTTCATTTGAGCATGAAATACTAGAGGAACATAGAACTTGAATGATTTTCATCTCTGAAGACCATCAATTAGAGTAGAAACTAAAACTTAGTGCAGTTTGTTCACGTTCATATCTTCAGCCACCTTATCAGTTAACCTGTAACCTACAATTTGGCCTTCTTAAAGCTCGTTACCTAGAAAGGTCTGAAAATTTACCAGTGTAACATTCAATTAGCAAACATCTCCATGCATATTTAAGTGTTCTGCTAGCCACTTTCTCCACCATTTCGCCCCTTCCATTTGCACAACCCTGCCAGCAGCAACACTGTAAGCACATTTATGACATCGCAGTGCAAGCATTAGACAGTTTGGCCACTTGCTAACTTTTGCTGCAGCAACTTTTCAACACCAAAGCGTTAAGAGAAAGTTTTGAGCAACTAATTCAGCAACAGAGTTTAACTTTACAAAGGTAATAGTGTGAAAAGAAGGTGGTGCTAACTAATCAAGGGTTACATTAAAAAAATTAAATGGGACATGAGAAACTTCTTACTGCTTCCAACTGCTTCTTCTTTTGCACCAACAGCTCCAGCATCAGGTTGACATTGGCCAAGTCAAGATTGTCTTGATCAGTTCCCAGCAAGTCTTGAATAATCTGCCATCTATGGCCATTCTAAGAAAACAAGAGATGTTGCAGAGACAGTTAAGTTCAAGCCATCCAGGGTGATGCCCAGCAACAATATTAAAAGCAACATTTCAGTATTTCATCCTTTGTAAAAGACGGGAATTCTGATTCCTGAAAACTAATTCCTGCACACGTACAGGACAGCTTTTCTGTCCTATTGCTTCTGTGTAACCACTTCCCTTTCTCGGAAGATATTTTGAGAACACTCCCTTTGCAAGAGCTTAGCTGTTGCTATGAAGAGATTATTTCAAAGTCACAGCTTTATCTGTTTTGTGTCCTAGTTTGAGAAAATATTTCTATGGGGAAAAGGAAGAAAAAATGCATTTATCCAAGCTTAGTTTATTTATGAATTCTAAGTTTACCTGAAATACTGTTAACTGGCAATATCTTTTTTTTTGTCTAAACAATAAGTTAAGCCTTCCAAGTGAAATTCAAATGGAAGAAGGGAGTATCAGTCTGTTTCTTCCGTTTTCCATCTCCTACACTACCTCCTCTCAAAAAGGATTTTCACAGAAAGGCAAGAGCAACAAAGAAGATGAATGAAAAGATCACCCTGATGAGTTCCAACTTGTTAGAACTGAAAAGCACTCCTCAGTGCTAACATGCTACCCACTCAGCCCATTCCCCCTTCCTTACAGGGTGTTTACTCTATAATCAGTAACACATAAAGAAGTATCTCTTAGCATGCAAAGCCTGAATAATAGGTTAGTGCTAGCATAGTCTTACACTAAAAAGCCTCAGAAACCAAGAGAAGCAGCTGAAAGACTTTCAGGCCTTCTAAAAAACAAAGCTGGATTAAAAAAATCCTGTCCTGTAAAGCTATAACACTAAATCAATGTGTTTAAATTCGCAAGAACAAGAAATGTCATCCAACAAAATCCAGACATTTTCTAAGACGCTATAGCCTATTTGTATTGGATAGATTAAGAAAAACATGTAACATCCATATATATATATATATATATATAGATTATTTCTTTTATAAAACATTCAGACAACCTGTGGAAACCACAGAGACAAAAAACTCAATTTCAGTCTGGGGCAAGTGGAAAAAATTATGTAGTTTTTAAAACAAGTCAACATGTAATTTGAGACAAACTTTAACTAGTATAACCCAAAATAACTTTCAGGACATACTGTATTCTCATAAGAATGAGAAAAACAGAAAGAAGAAATCAGATTTACAGAAAGGAAATTTTCTCATTTGATTTGGGATTGCCCCACAATGAGTTTGTTTTGGACAAAAAAGATACTGAATTAATAAAGTTAAAACAGTAAAATTGTTAAAGATCCAGAAAAACGAGTTACAAGACGAACCCCGGAAAACAACTTCTTGCAGAAATGGAGTATAATTGGAGCACTGTTTACAGGTTTGTCAGGCTTAATAAGCAAGGTTAGGGAAAAGGAGGTGTACCAACAGAATGAGGAAAGACATTACAGAAAGACCAATTTTTCTTAGATATCAGATTCTAGTAAGGTGTTTGCATTATGGATAAAAAGGCTGTCCATTTGTTTATGGTATACAGTGTGAAGCTTGCCTTAACTGATGTTGAGGGGACCACAAAAAAAGTTTATGTACAAGTGCCCTTAATTTGATGGACAAGCTAAACTACTCAGAAAAATTTAGAGATGCCTCAACATGATTTCTTAATTAACAAGGCAAATCCATTGCCAAGAAATGCTTAATACAGGATTTGTTTATTGTAACATGTCTCAAATGACTTGTCTTAACATCAGAAACATTACAAGAGGAGAACAGGTACAGTGAAAAGGTGGTACAATAGCAAGGCTTCTCTTTTTAGAGAGGCTGGCATTTTTATTTGCTGCCAAAAGATAGACACAATACTCTTTTTTGGAATGAAATCATGGTAGATGTCCACAATTACTGGCAGCTATCTAATGTAGATGCATCTATAGGTATGGTTTTTAAAAGGTGTGGTATGAGAGAAAGTAGAACCACTGAGAAAATAGAACCGATTTCCAAGAAGTTATATGTAGATGCCTTCAGGTCAGCTGTGCACATTTTAAAATAGATATGAAATTGTTCGACATGAAATATAAAAATCTGGCTGCAAGTAAGCCAATAAATCTTTTAAATGCACTCTTTTCTAAAGCATACAACTGCTGAAAGCATAATTTTCCACAGTGCAGTCCTTAAATTAACAACACTCAATAGAGTTTCAGACACTAAAAACAGGTGTTTCATGATCTTTAATATTACTTTCTAACTATATTCATGAATTATAGAAGCAAAGGAAGGAAACCAGATACAGCAAAAACAACAGTATTTAAGTCTCCTGCTTGAAACCATGTGTTCATTTCAATTTTAATGTACAAGAATTTCTACTGCTGCAGTACACGGGTTTCTTCAATCAAGAATAAGAATTATGCTAAGTTGTACTCTGATTCTGTGACACGAAAGAAATCTAGAATAGATATAGGAAGTTTTCTCAGGGATCAGAGCCAGAACATTGGTACTCCAAACATATCCTTCTCCCTCTTGTGGCTGGCATTATCCTTCTTCTAACTGCTTCTCTCACACAAGGAGAGAGGTTTGTGGCAGCACTAATCATCTATAACTCACTGTAGTTGTAATTTCCAACACTGAATGAAGATTATTACCTTTAAACAAGTATGCTTCCATGGGTAATTTCCTAGGTTATATTCAGTACATCGCATGACATTTAACTATGCTAACAGCTTGTCTCTGCATGTATACTGCCTGGCAGGAAGAATTAGAGTTAACAAGGTTGAAGGGATCCAACGCTACTGATGCTGGGATTATTCCCTGCAAAGTAAATTAAAGCATCATCTCAAAAATAAAATTTAGAACGAATTAGGCCACAATGACAGAACCATTAAATAAATATAAAGTAAGAAAGTTGGAACATACGGTGCTACTCACTGAATGGTCCAGTTTGAATCTTTTCTCCTCAGATCTTTGCTTCTGTTTAAGAATAAGTTCATTGACTAAAACAATAAACAAATAGGATGTCAGAGCAAGAGATGGACAGATAACAAAGCTCACAATGCAAGCATGAAAAATTCCACCTCAAGATTTCTACTTTAAATTCACTGTTAAAATTATTAGTAATTAAAGGGTAAAAAAAAAGTGTCTCCATTTTTTCTGAACAGTTTATTCCTTGGATAAATTTGTGAAGGATAAGGAGCTTTAAGACTCCTTTGGCAAATATAATGCCTACGCATTCCCCAAACTGCTTAGGTCTTTTCTCAGCGCCCATGCTTTTCTACTAGACAAAGTTTTTCAACTCTGAAGCAGAAGTACATCATAGAAGAGCATGACAGAGATAAAACAAACAGATTTACTATAGCCTGACAACAAGCGCAGTCAAATAGAACAACTTTTACCTTTAATCACCATATTTGTATTTTGCAAACAGTTTTGCTACAGATTTATTTCACATCAATACTGTGAATGATGGAAATAGTCAAAGAAAAGATAACCTCATTTGTCCTATCCCTTTACACACATATACAAGCTCTTCCCCTTCCTTACCTCCGTTTTCCCCAAAACAGACCTCAAACCCTTGAAAAACAGTGTACAGAAGCAACATTCTTTGGCCTAATGCACATTCCCAGACTTGCCTCAGCGTTAGGCCTGA
This sequence comes from Struthio camelus, assembly GCF_040807025.1. NCBI lineage: Eukaryota > Metazoa > Chordata > Aves > Struthioniformes > Struthionidae > Struthio > Struthio camelus. The sequence goes on from NC_090949.1 coordinate 5,428,991, forward strand.
ATTGGGGGTGCCTGCTTCTGAAGCATTCTTTGGCTGCTATGGTTTTTAATCTATCCACTATTAAATGGATATCCCAAGCACATGAAATCCAAAACTGAATTTAATTTTGATGTTTCATACTGCAGTGCATTTCCTTTGATCTTTTCTCCCCAGTAACCCAGTATTATTTCCAGCTATGAGCATTTCCCTCCTCTGTTTACGGACCAAAAAAATACGTATTATATGCACATTCTTTCTCTACATAGTTTACACACACAAGTCACATGGACCTCACTGAAGTAGCCAATCCAATCTAAATCCCAGGTCAAAGCAATACCATATGCAAGCCAGCCCCCTTCAGTGTTCATGCTCTGTAAACAGGGCATGTTTTTGATTATTAGACAGATGACAGTCCAAGAAAATAGAAGTAAATAGAGATTTAAACCTTCTAGTCTAAGAAAACATCTTCAGTTTTACTTTTTATAGTATGCCAACAACAGCAAGTCTGATTCTTTCTGCTATAAATCATCATACAGCACTGCTGAAGGCAGTGGAGTAATAACAATTTATACTACTAACCAGCTGTTTTGGGATTTTGTTTTTTTTTTTTTTTAAAAACACAACTGATAAGGGCTGGTGTGTGGATTTTATTTTTAATATACAGAACCAGGTGAACCTTTGTCACAGCTAAGATGTTTCTTATGCAAGTGAACAGAGGGCTCACCTAAGAAGTTGGGGTAAAGATGATCTATGTTGTCCACAACATAGTTACATTTGGGACATCTGTTATTGTCTTCCAAGCTCTGATGAATACATTTATAGCTGTTAAAAAAAAAAACAAACATCAAGAAACAAGTGAGCAAACCTCAAGGAAGAAAAACTCTTATAAGGTAAACATCAACCTTGGATAAGTTATACTCTTATTTGTGTTGCTAGCTAACAGCTGCATTGCCAAGATCCTACAACACTGAAGCCTGAATGTTCCAGTATTAACTAAAAGCATGTTACGACAAAAAGACAGTTAAGTTTCTTGGTGAGGATTATGAGTACTATTTAAGTACTTAACTCTCACTCATTTCACCAAGGACTGTTGCAATAGGAACACCTCAATCATGCCTCCATCCTGAATTTACGCTCCTCTTCCAGAGAGCTAACAAAACGAACTGCGTTACTCAGAAACAATTCTTCTGTGCTAACCAAATACTTAGCCAGTGGCATTAAAAGCTATTGTGCCTTTTGTGTAATAAAGCAGAGATGAAACGCCTTTCTCCCAACTTCTCACATTTCCTGCCACCCTCAGATGTTCTTCCCGTGTATGCAATCAACACAAGCTGCTTCCTAAGTGCTCTCTTCAACTCTTAGCTACGTGAGGGATGGAATAATCACGAGATGCACTTTAACAGAAAGTTTACGTATCCCTCATCCTTAGCTTCATGTCAACTACCGAAAGAGACATCCTATGACACAACATTGCTCTGCTCATTCTAAAGATATTTGAATGCTTCTCATCTCAGATGTTAAAAAATGTTGTCAAACACAGGAATACAGTGTTACCACGTAGGGAATAAAATCAGTTGTTACCTTACCTGCTGCATATTTTAAAAATTAGCCGAATCTGCTGCTTGAGGCAAGCATTTAAAGCTACCAAAATACTACTTCTTGTAAAAGGTACAAGAAGTATTTCTAGTTAACATACACCATAAGAGTACCGTGCACACAGGACATTAAAACCTCATGGTTCAAAGTTTATTCCAACCCCTAATTGAGAACAGAAGGAACAGATAATTCCACACCTGCCCCCTGGAGGGTTCTTGTACTTCTCCAGGAAGCATTTGTTTCTTGTGACAGCCAGAGATAACATACTCAAGAATATATGGACCTTGGGCCAATCCAGTGTAACAGTTTCCTAGTAAACATTTTGCAAGAAGAAAAACATCAGTGGGAGGGGGAAGAGAAAGAAGCAAGCCTGAAGCATATTCTCTAAGAAGCTTAATAGACTCAAATTCTGTAAAAAACACGGGTTTCCAAAAGTCAAGGTGTAAGCCATTTCAAACTGTGTGTGGCCTTGCATGAAGGCAAGAAGGACCTACCAACACCAGCACTCACTCCCATGACTTCCACGAGCAGTGGGATCCACTGCTTCAGGTGATAATAGACAAAAATAGCCGAGAAGCCCCCGTTCTCCAGTATAAATAAGTTGGCAACTGTTTTGACTCTAGGTAGTGGACGCTACCAACAGTTAATGACTACCTTTTCTTCTTTTTTTTAAGAAAAAGAAAGTAGCATGGTGACAATGCTCGTTTTAAACACTAAGACAACTTCACTTTTTAAACCAACTGGTAGTCATCTTTTCAAATGTGATTTCAATCTTTCTTCAGTGCAAGGACAGAAGACAGAAAACAATACTGGGAAGGAAAAGAATTCAGTTACGTGTCTGCCTATACATGCTGCAGGAGACAGACATTTTAATGAATACAGAAAAATCTTACCAGAAGCTGTGTCCACATTTTGTCATGTAGGCTTCTTCAATCATATCAAAACAGATGGGGCTGGAAACAAAATTACAGAGATGTCTTTTTATGTTAAAAAAGGAAAAAGTATTTTTAACTCAAAGCAGTCATCTAATTATTAAGTAATATTTTCTGTTTGTAAAATAAGAGGAGAGGGAAGAAGGTACAGCAGCAACTAAGCAGAATAAAGATAAAAATGGCAATCGGCACTTATTTGAACTGGGAACTATGTTGCAGTTTGCTACAATTAGAAATCAGTAAGCGATCATTCTTGAAGCTTTCAACAATTTCAAACTACCCAAACACAAAGCCAGAGAATCTTCTACAAGCAAGACTGCAGAAGAACCTCCTAACCATCCATCTATGTCTCAGACAGAACTTAAAAACAAAAGTGTTTATTAAAAATAGTTTAATAAGATATTTATAAATAACACCAAGATTAGTTTATCCTTCCTATTTACAGCCAAGTTACATTCAATTAAAGAAAATGCACAAAGAGGTAGATCAGTAATGAAATCATATGAATAAGAATTAATAAGCTGGAGAAGGGGGAAGTGGCCAGACAGCAGGCAGAGCCAAAACTACTGAAGGACACTACGAAGGAGCAGTGCAATTGAAAGAGGGAACCAACAAATCAAGCACAGTGCTAGTGAGTCAAAGCAGAAGTTTAAAAAGGTAGAATGCTGGACTGTTAATAAGGAGGACAAAAGAATGCAGATGGAAACAAGGGATTTAATTTTCAAGATGAGCTTATGACAGAAGCAAGCAGTCTTTGAAACCACAGAGCTCGCTCTCTGGGAGGGACTGCCAAGGAAGTAGTGGGCAGCTAAAGAGAAGAGGAAGGATGTGCAAACAGAGAGGGTTCTCCAGGAGCTTGAGTAAGACAAGAAATGAAGGAGGAAATAAGTGAAACTGCAAGTGGAGGGAGTCTTTGCCTCATTATCAAATGGCTGTGATGTTTGAAGTGTAAATGAAACACAAGTGAAGGCAAGAGAAAGGTGTACCTTGCTTCCAGTGAGTACTACAATGGTATACCTTACCAGTTAAGGTACCCTACCAGTTAACCAGAGATGGTAACTGCACAGTACTCATCTTAAGGTTTTGACCAGCTATCTAGGGAGGAGTTGGGGACAGCAACTTTGCTGCATCAGCTGCATCACAAGCTTTGCCTTGCTTTCAGATCCTTATAGGGAGGGAACATCTCACGAATCCAAATACTTTCCTCACACTCCCACAAGTGCATACTGATCTCCATCCAGAGAGGTTCTAAGCAGCATTTGTTCTCTTCAGAAACACCCTCCTCCCATGCTCTGCCAACAAAAAGGTTTCCACAGAATGGCCTGTTAAAAAATCATCAATAAACTTTCACAAAACAAGTCTTTTTTGAACCCGAGATCAAAACATTTGATCTTAAACTGAAATAGACAGTGCTTGGCTGAGCAGGTTGTTTCATTTCACCTCCGTTTCTCCACTTTGTTCTGAAAGCATCATAACACTACATACAAATCACCTCCCATTCTGCCATTTCTTAGGAGACTAACTTTTGTTACCCCGCTTAGGCATCCTAAAGCGGGATGGAAAAAACACCTCTTGAATAAATACATGTTTTCTAAGCCTACAGAGAGTGGAAGCTATGGTCTCTGCCAACTCAATCCCCTTCAGAATGACCAAATTTGAAAACACGGATGTCTTGTATTTCGGGTCAGACAAACCTTTCAAGCCAGGTTGTCTTAAATATTCCCCAGCTAACTCACTAAATCATTTATTAAAACACAGTGTAAAGGCAAACCAATAAAAACAGAACATTGTTCTTTGAACCAACTGAGTCACTAATTCCTTTCCTAGAAAGGAGCCACAAAATAACCAACAAGCACAAGCCCCTGTTCTGCCCTGACAGGCCCTTTCTGTAGGCTGTTTGTCTCGAGTAGCACCCGACTTCAAGAGTTCAAGTCACTGTTTCCGAGTCAGATATTATTTAGGTTCAAGGTATTGTTTAGCTAGAATAAATTAGGACCAGGGCTAATCAACAAGACTATATTAATAAGAAGAATTAGGCATCTTTTAAAGGTTAGCTAATAGAATACAAAAGAGTCAATGACTTTTATGATGACATGAACATCTGAGGCTGTTTTCTCCCTGCTGCTGATTAACAGCTTAACTTCTTCTTTTATGCCATATAAACATAGCTCCACTCTCTGTATCATGCTAAAAGCTGCTATTTCCCACAAGGCCAGATACGCTCTCCCTGGTACATTCCTAATACCCTGCCTCCAAAAAGTACAGTGAATGAACGAGGTCATAATGCTCTTTTGTCTGCAATATAACAGCACAGAGCTAAATCAGGAAGGTTTCCTTCTAACATGAGAGCCATCCAAGACCACTGTTTCCAAAGGTGGTATTCTTCATACTGATTTGACTGGAGAAGTGGCAGAGTCAAAATAGTTGAGAAAGAGAGCAATCGGACCCTGCAAACATACCCATTAAGTACCAGGGTCATTCTTAACAGAGCCTGAACTTTCCATTAAGGACTGCTGCCCCCAAAATAGTCACTGCTTTACAACTGTAAACAAGATTGATGTCTTTCAATACTTATCAAAGCCAAGCTGGCTCTAATACATAGAAGTTGCTATGCAGCAGTTGCTTCAACTTAGTTGAACACAGGGGGAAGGTTAAGAAAGGAGCAGAGAGGCAGAAGACAGGAGCTTGAGACATACTATGGCTTGTATTATATGCAGAAATTGAGAATCACAGTCATGGCAAAAAAACCAAAACAAAAAAAACAAAGCTTCTCTGCATGAGGTAGCCCTTATTCTCCATTTGCTTGTCTTAAGCAGCAGAGCCAGGCAGAAAGGATGCAAATTACTCCAGCAAGCAGTAAACTTCACTCTTCTTTACAAAATATTGATGCCTTATTTACTAAACAGTTATTTGTCTATTTGTCTAAGATTATCTAAATTGCAAAGGCTCCTCTAATGAGCTATTTTCTGTTTCTCCATGGTTGAGCGTATCAGGGTAGGTCAAGTGTTTCTTAATCATTCTAACCAAGTTCACGCCTCTTAGTCTTATCAGCCGTTTTCAAGGTGTCATTCTCAAGATTTTTACCTTACTGTCACCCCCTTGCTACCTGAACATGGCTTAAATGTTCAGGATAAACTTTAAACATGTTTCACATTCCCTTCTGTTTCACTGCAAGCAAGACCCATCAGCTTCTCCCTTCTGTTCTGTTCTTCTTTGGCCTAAGAAGAGAGCAGGAAGAGAGCAGGATACAGGCTCTGTACTTTACTCAGAACATGCCCAGGTTAAAGGACACTGCCATCCCTATCTACTCAATAAGAAGCTCCAATATAATAATAGAAATTATAAAATTCCATCATTGTACATGTTATGTAAACAGCCTGCTGCGTTTTTACTTTGTGACCTCCCGGGTCAAACTGCAGTATTAGAGGAACTCACAAGAACACAAGCATGTGAAAAATTCTACTCAGTCCATGCTCGGCATTAGTATCAACAGGTAGACCTATTTTTGATATGGTGCTGTAATGCAGACTTTTAGTCACTTCTAGGCATGGAAAACAGTGCTTTCAACATTCAAGGTCTGTATACAGACCTTGAGAGGTACACCAAGCAATGTCTACTTTGCCGTGTTCTTATTTACGCCAGAACTGAGAAACAAGCACTGGTATAAAACAGTCACTGAAAGGAGCCTATAGCTCCCAGAAGACACTCTCTGTCCAGGAAGCTAGGCAGATCCTAACTGGTTTTAGAGAGGTTTAACCCTCCCAATTAGCAGTTGACTAATGTAAGGTCTGGAAAAAACGTAGCCAATTACATGCTGGATAGGAGAAAACGCTCCGATCAGAGCATTCCACTCCAGATACTCTCCAGGCAACTGGAAAGAGACCTCACTATAGGAGCGGGACAAAAATCTGTTTCAATTCTACATCCTAGACCTATGAAAACAAAGTTTCCCCTGTTACAATAAAGGGTCTAGCAAGTCAGATATATGTGCTTCTCTGGTCTAGAGTTATGCACTTCCAGGCAGAAGCTGGAATATACTACAAAAGGTACACCTTTGAGAACTCCAGAGAGCACAGTATTTGCTAAACAATTCACAGTCCAGACTAGCAGCGTATGCCAACATTAGTGTCAAAGCCTAGACCTCACACTGCTGAGAGAGCAGTTTCAAGAAACAGGCAGACAGGTTGTGCACATTAACACTACTTGCAGTATTTCCACATGCGCTTTCGTGTACACAACTCACACGAACTTCTTTATTCTTTCCCAATTTCAGTCTGATGCAGGCAGAACCTATCACAGTGTTTACAGTTGCAACACTAAAGAGTAATTCATAGCCTGTGTTCAGAAAGATTATCGAGTGCTCCCTGCAGCAGGCAGCGTCCAGAAAGTATCCTTATAGAGAGGATGGCAGACGGGAAAATTTTGCCTCTCAGACTGAAATATCCAAAGCTTATTTAAATCAAGTATTTAAACAAACACACACCTGTCTTCTTGGACCTTGCTCAAAATTCCAAAGCTACCCAGCTGAGTTTTATTTCTATACTGCATAAATATAATGCTACCTCAAAAATAACTTTTGTTAAAAGTAATGCTGTAATTTGAAGCTAACATTAACATAAGGAAGAAGAAGCTACACTGCCCAATGAAGTGCATGCCAATGAAGGACCAGACAAGGGAGCTATAATCACTATTTGCCCTTGAAGCTGCTGATCTGCACGCAAATATGCCCAGCACGGTTCTCTTGTGAACACCAGTAAGGAGGAGACAGGAAAAAAGAAGAGAGGGGAAAGAAAAAAAAAAGTTTTGCCCAGATCACTATTCTGTTAACTTTTTCTTCTCACGCTTTGTTCAGCCAGCAACACTCTTCACCGAGAGGAATAGAGCTAATTATATGCGTTATTTTTGAAGTTTGCACAGAACCTACCTGTGGGGAAAAAAAGAACTAAGAAACTGAGCTTTTTGAACTGACTTAAAACATTTCAACTGTCATCAAAAAAAAAAAAAAAGAAAAGAACTTATTGCGCTAGACTTAATTTCCCCCTGGTTCAAACTCCCTTATTTCTATGAGCAAGAAAACATTAAGTGAAAACCGACTAGAAGAGGAAAGGAAATGATTGCACACCACTACTGCCAGAGCATAACTGTAGTGGAGGCAAACAGATAGGGACACTTATCTCCCACGACCAGAAAACATGCAAGAAACAACAATACAACCATCTCCCAAACTAGGTGTCCTAAATCCACTTATCATGGCCTAGCATTTAGGCAGAGCAGGAAGCCAGCCGACTAAGGCTACACTCTAATCCTAATTCTGCTACTGGGCAAACCACTACTTACAGTGGTAAGGAGGAATTCTTGATTATTGCTTGTTGCTCTTCTTTCGGTGACTAGCTTTTCAGCAGCTTCAGGTTCTCCTTCTAGTAACAGGGATTATATTTCCCATCTAGTCTCCTATAGGGTTTACAAGGTTTGCAAGATCAAGTTTGCCAGGTTTTGCTAGAGTGCCTCTCCTGTGGAGATGCCGAATACCTAATCTGCATCCAAAAGTTAGAATGAGCAAACAAGACGGTCTTGGAAGCTGTTACCTACTTTTATCCACTTTTCTTTTTAATCATTTCTTTCACATATGTGACTTTTCAATAAAACAAGTTTGTTTCTAATATCTCTTCATCAGTGTTTATCTCTCTCAGATGCTACCACCTACCCTCATTTTCTGTTCTTGCGTTTTTAATATACATCTAGTCATATATAAAATTAAACTTACTCCTTATGTCAGGAGGTTTGAAGCCCATAAGCAATAGCATCTTTTTAAAGCTGCATATTACCAACAGCTCTCAAACCAAATATAGCGAGGCCTACCACTTTTGCAGAAAAGTTATTACCAATTACAACATACAGTTTTGGCCAAACATTAGAAAAACAGCATCTGAATGGCTTCAAGGAAAATCTTTATCCCATCATCGCAGAAAGTTTCTACTCATCTGGTTTTAGATGACAGATCGATACCTGATACAAATACTATTATTACTTCAAGTTAGCTGTCCTTTCCCAGCAACAGAGGAAAAACTCATGCCAATTTTGTGAGCACTATTAACTGCCTCCAATATCAGTGACCAGGGGACTTATTTTCAGATCCTCATCTGCATAAGCACAGAAGTCCTCTGAGGACTCTTTCTTTTCATAAGGTCATAAAGGGGCAGTAAGAAGACCTAGCCTCCCTCCAGAGAGGCCATCGCACGTGCAAGAGGCTGGAGCTGCTCTAGTCCTTTTCAAGGCTACACTGCCTGGGAGAAAAAAAAAAAAAAAAAGGAAAAAAGAAACATTTGCTTGCGATGTCAACAGGCTATGAAAAACCGCTTAGCGTCGCAGGCCCTTTCCAACGAGCGCAAGTTCCGCTGCGCTGAGGCTTAACCCGCCGAACGAGACAGGAACCTTCTGGGACTAACCTGAATTTTTGTTTGTTTTTGTTTTTTAAAAAAACAAAAAAAAAAACAAAGACACACACGCATCACAACACTGATACAAAGAGCCAAAAAAGCAACCAAACACAGTCACAAGGCGGGGGAGGAGGGGGGAGAGCCAGAAATCCCTGCAGGACAGTTACAGACCCCAACACACCTTCCACCCCGGCGAGCCGGGCAGGGCCCCCCCGCGGGGCCCCCCCAGACCCGGCCAGCGCTCTCGGCGGCGGCCCCGGGGCGGCCCGGCCGCGCGCAGCAGGCCGCGACGCCCGCGGGAAAGGGGGCGCCGTGTCGCCGCTATGTCGCGATACACCGCCCCGCTCCCCTCCCCCGCGCTCACCACACGAAGTCGTTGCTCTTGTCCTCGTAGGAGTTGAGGAGCCCGTTGCAGAGCGGGGCGAGGAGCGGCCTCTTCCTGCTGCCGCCGCCCGCGCCGCCACCACCGCCGCCGCCGCCCGCCGAGGAGGCGCCGCCGCCGCCGGGCCGCGCCGCCGCCGCCAGCCGCGCCAGCCCCGCGCCCGAGCCCGACACGGCGGCCGCCACCAGCACGGGCCGCGCCGCCGCGCCGCCCGCCGCCGCCGCCGAGGAGGAGGACGAGCCCGGCGCCATGGCCGAGGAGGAGGAGGCGGCGGCCGGGGAGGCGGCGGCGGCGGGCGGCGCGGCGGCGGCGGGGTGCGGCGGCGGCGGCGGGCGGCTGCCCGACATGCCGAGGCCGGGCGGAGCGGGGCCCCCTCAGCGCATCCCCGCGCGGCGCCGCGGGAACAATAAAGTTCGTTCAAAGAAGGGGGGGGGGGGGGGGGGAGGGAACCGCCGCCGCCCCCACGCCCGCGCGTGCTCCCTCTCCGCTAGCCTCTTGTTGAATCTTTATTGACAGGCGAACACTGCCTCGCGCATGCGCGCGGCGCCGCCGCCGGGCGGGGCCTGCTCCGGCGCTGAGGCGGCGGCGGCGGCGGTGCTGAGGGCCTGCTCGGCGCCGCCGGACGGCACCGTCTCCACACGGGAGCTCACGAATTATAAAAGGAAACAAATTCCCTTTACCCGCCCCCCGCTGCCTTCAGGGGTTGAGGGCCGCGTCGGCGCCAGCCCCGGGCCCTCGGCGGGGCCCGGCCTGAGGCAGGGGCCTCGGTGACAGGCCGCTGCCGCCTCTCGGCTTGGCCCGACGGCGGGCGAGGAGGCAGAGCTGCGGGCAGAGACCGGATTTCTCCTTTCATTTCTCTCCCCCAGAAGCATCCCGCCTGCTTTACATCAAGCCTGTTGTCTGCTGTCAGCTTTTCACCTGCCCAGAGATGTGCGAGGTGGCTGCTGAAAGTCTAGGGCGTTTTCCCTGAGGACGGGTAATCCTAAGGCCAGGTCCTGGGAAGCGCCCGGAGAGATCCGCGCTGCGGCAGTCCTGGGAGCGCAGGTGGCCGAGCGCACCTGCAGTCAGGCGTAAAACCAGCAGGAGAGCTGGTAAAACTGGTCTGAGAGAAAAAGGTGGCTGCAGGTAGGCATTGCTGGTCCGGAGAAGTCTCTGGCAAGCAGCGGGAACGCCTGGCTTTCCCAAAAAGGGCGCAGCAAAACACAGCACTTGGATTGAATGTGGAGGGGTTGATGCACACGGACAGTCCTGGAGGGCTTGTCACTGACCTGCCCTTCCAAGCTTGTTTAAATACGTTTAAGGTATTTGCTTCTGTGTACTTACCCCTAATGTTGCAAAACAAACACACAAACAAAAAAAAACCCCACACACCCAGAAACAGTCTAACAAAACCAAAACAGTCTGTCTGCAGAATGTTAGTACAGAATAAATCAGTGCAAGCCAGGAAATTCTAAGGAAGCTTCTCCTTATCGTTCAGATTAGTAGCCTCACCTCTACAAGATAACGTGCCATTATAGTCACTTCTGTAATTGAAACCTGTGCTGCTGCAATTGAAAGTTTCCTGTTTGTAGTTCTTGGTGTGTTTTTTCAAAGCAAAAGATTCTGTTCCGCTACCTTCTATAAATATCCTCCTGACCTTGGCAAGTCACAGGACTAACTCCATAAAGTCATTAAAACACATCAGTTCCCACTGGTTTCAGTGGGAGTTAAAGAGAAGTGCCTAAATACCTTTCTTTGAGCCCAACTGTTGATGTCTGTGTGCCTCATATTTCCTTTTGCTAAGAGAAAGAAAAGCACCGTGTCCTTGTCTTCCAGAGGGAGGAAAAGCTTTGTGGATGAGTGTCTGCAAAGGACTGTCAGATTTTCCAGTGGAAGAACAAAGTAGCAGTAGTAGTAGTATAGGCAATAACACGTCTACATGCTTCATGTTTAGTGAAATATTGGCTGGTCTTTGAAAAGTCTAGCTATTCTTTGGTACTTCATGTTACTTTCTGAGCTCCAGGGAGAAAAAAATGACGCAGAGAAAAGCCTTTAAAGATCAAACATTCAGAAGTGGAAATCCAACATAAATATGAAAGAAATGGAGGGGCCAAATCATGCCCACTTTTGCCCATGTGTAGTTAGGCTCAACAGCCACATCTCCACCCCCACGGCTGGTAGAGAGTGTGAAACCCAGCACACAGCACCAAAAGATCAGTTCCCCAATACTCGAGCTTTTAGGAGTTCACTGTGGACTTTCGGAGGCCCCTGAAGCTAAGACCTTCTCTTCTCTGCCCTGATATATACTGAACAGCCTCTGGCTCCTGCATCCGAAACGTTTCTTTGTTGGGGTTACCTTGCAGTACCAGTTCCCAGACCAATTTATGCATCCTAAGGGAAGATTATATGCTACCTCTCGGCGACACCTGTGCATTGTGCTGGAATAAAGGGCATGGCAAGTCTCCTGGTTTTAAAGTTCACCACAGCAAGCGCTGTGGAGCGCCGGTTATCTTCCAGTCCCCGCTAGCACAACATGAGCACTAAGAATTAATTTACTACCGTCTAAATATTGACAACGCTGTTATTAGGCTCAAAGGCAGAGATACAAAAGGAAAATATTATAGATTAGCTGTAAGAGGTTTTTCGCTGTTTCCTCCAGTTAGCAGCATGCTGGACGCTTACGCTGCCTCATGGTTGAGATCCCATACTTAAGCAAAACTATGGTGCTGGGTTTAGTGCGGTGACGAGAGGCCCGGTGCAGAGATATCCGCACCCTTATATTGCACACTCTTCCTAGATTCCTGTTCAGATTCAAACCTGCCTTCAATGGATTGCTTGTGTTTCCTCACTTAATCTGGATATTACCCTCGTATGTCCTCCTCAAGAACTAGTCATTGGGCCTGTGTGCCTTTGAAGGCATGCGGATCACAGCAAGGCAAGCACCTCTTGCCCAGGCAGTAAACAAGAACTGTTAGTCACTGCCCTGAAACTTAGAGAAAAAACAAAATAGACAGTTACTGTGGGATAAACTGTCTCCAGCCCTAGCCTTTAGTGGCGAGTTTGTTTTATACAATGAAACTGATATTTCTAATAGACGTGCATACTGTCAGCGATACTCTGGGAGTAATGCAAGGAATTCAATAATAGCTCTTGGGTGCCGGCACACAGTAGGCTGATACTGTTTGGGGCTTTGGGGGACTGGCTGCAGGTGTCGGTCTGCAGGAACACCATAATAAAGATTTTCCTCTACCTCTGAAACTCCAGTTGATTGTATTGTACCAAGCCAGCGTAGGTCTAGTGATCGCTTTTGTGAAAGAGACATTTCCCACCTCTGGTCAGATGTAATTACTCACTCTGCAGACCTAGCTGAAGTAAATTCCAATATGACAGAGACGTTCTCCTGCACTTTCCTGTTTTGGAAATCTGTGCAGAGCCTCTACATTTTAGAAGACTTTTCTCTTACATGGTTCTATTTTCCAGCCTCCAAAGCTGATTGCTGACCATGGCCTGAACAGTGGTGTATTAGTTCTTATCCTGTGCGAGGAGGGATGCACCAGCTCTAAAGGAAGGAATAGACAGATAGTGTCTATAGTTGAAGGAACCTTAAGAACAATATAGGTTCTGCCCTTCTGGGTACATAAATCCTACTTGTTATAAACCCTGAGTCTGTGACTTTTACGACAACATCTCCATTTACCTCCATTTACCATTCACCTACAACAACAGGCAGTTGCAGTGCTCATGCCTGCTGCTAGCCCAGCCAGAGAAATAATTGAGAACATGCTGCATGTGGTCACCAGGGGGACGGCGACTTTTTCCACGTCAAAGGGTGTGTGTGCCAGATGTTTGTGGGAAGTGACAGTCCCCTCCAGGCTCGGCTCCTGATTGCCAGTGACTCATTATGGAAATTACTCTTCCATACGCTTCCGTACGCTTCCATTTCTGAGGCCGTTGCTGCCACCTAATTCCCACTGGGTCTGTTAGTCCACTCAGCAGTGCTGCAAACGCTGCTATGACCTGCCACCCCTGGCTTGGGAATTGCTGCTCCAGAGGGCTTTAGAGAGCTTTAACCTCCCAGCTAGCCAGTGACAGGAATGCCATTTCTCCCATTTTCTAGCCAAAGAAAATGAAGCATGGACGGATTCCTCACCTGGTTACAGAGTCGATGAGAACTCTTAATGCTCCATAAATCTGAAAATTAGGCTGTCAGCAACTTCTCCTCGAGCAAAACTGCAGCAGAGCTATCCAGAAGATGCAGTTTCTACCTGTTAGGTACCCTCCTTCCCCTATTTACTGGGAGAAACCTGGACATGAGTTTCCAAACTTGAACTCAAGAAGCCCGACCCAGAGATGTGGGGATCTGGAGGGCATGATCAGACAGGCCCTGGCACCCAGCGTGGAGGGCTTCCCCTCAACTTAGGGTGCTTAGTGATATTTATTATAGTTACAGTTATGCACGGTTACTAGCAAAGGATTTTTTTCAGTTCTTTATAACAACACTTTACCACTTCCAGATGGAACTTTATGCATTAGCCCTTGGCCTAATTCCAAGTAATTGCAGAGACTCTGAACAAAAGCGGTTTGGCCATTTTAAGAAATGGAGAGGCAGGAAAATAAAATATTAACATTTACCATTGTATCAAAAAAGTTCTGATCCTTAAAAAAAATTCTTGGTATCTGGGAGCGGTCTGGTCCCTTCACCACAAGCTACATCCTTCAGGTCTTCTAAAGTGGCCTTTGACTTGACAGAATTACAAAAGGAGGTTAAAATTACTTGGGGAATGTCCTGCCATATTGAAATACCATCTCCAAAGTTGCCGGGTGCTGTGGAGAGCCGAAGATCTCTGTTCGAGAAATACTATTGCAACCTCCATGTTAATGTGTGCAGACTGAAGTGAAGCTACCGAAGGTCTGACTTTGTTTCTGACCTATACGAGCAGAAATACCTGATTCACTGCTCAGAATTGTGAAATCTGTTTTACGGGGAAAAATGATGCTATCTTTTTATTAAACACCACACTGTAATTAGCGCATGTGCCCGGGGGTAGTGTTAAGGTTGCCTTGTGGAGTGCACTTTCTCTCTGAGAGTCTTTCTATTCAACGAGTGGGCTTTCTAAAAAAAACTGAACTAACTCCTCCTTCCCCACCCTAACTCAGCTGCTACTACTGCTATGACTCTCTGCTAATACACCATGCCTAAGTACATCAGTGATCAAATTCATTCCTTGTGTAACTATACTGACTCATTTTAATAAAGATTAATTTGGCCTCTCTCTCCAGGATGATTTCTTTCCCACAAAATATAATTGACACTGATGTAGTTCATGTATCCTTGTAGTATGGAACAGGTCTATTTAGTGTTTTGCAATTGTTTTTTTTTTTTTGAGCGTTAGCGTGTGCTGCTATCTGAGGTCTCCTGTGAACTTTTTCCATTATGTTATGGACAGCAAAAGTCATCTGTCTTTAATGTTGCCACCTGTTATGATTTACTGCATGGCTTGCAAAAGCTGATGTTTTCTTGTAGTCCCAGTTGCTTAGATCTGGTGTTTGCCTAAAACATGTTGCTTCGTGGTGGTTTTAAAGAAGTAAAGTGCCTGGCCCTGGTGGTTATGGAGTCAGTCTGGAAAAGGGAGCTGTAAGATTTCAAAAAATCGGGGTGAAACACTTACATAAAGAAATGTATTCCAGCTCTCATGATTCTGAAGCCTGTCGAATGATAGCAGTAGGGTTGCACTCAGGGTTGATCAGCCTGAGTGTTTCTCAGTCCGCTTTCATTCATTGGGATTGATTCTGCTGGTACAGACCAGTGGGTTTTTTAAAAATTTACCCTTCTACAGAAGGCAACTACCAACAAGAGCATCTTGGGAAGCGATCTAGTCACCTATTTCTTCCAACAAAGTCCTCTCCTTTATTTTAATCAGCTGTTTCCTACCTCTAGTACTGTGTTCTTGTGACGGGGCCTGATCCTACTACCAACACAGTGATGTAACTGAGTTTCATTGACTCAAGTTTCCAGTTCCAGGAGCTCTGACTATGACCCCAAATCCCCTCTATGCCAATACTTCAACACAAGTACTGAATGGTAGAGCTGTTGGGCTAAAAAGCCCTCCAAGGACCATATGGCGGGATTCAGCAGGTGACTTCCAGCCTGGGAAATTTCAGGTTGCCCAGTTGCCTCTCCCAGTTGAGCTTTTCTATCCTACCCGTGTGCTGTTCTTCACTGCCCAAATCAAAACCCTGCTGGGCAGAAGGAAATGTCTGGTGCATCTCCTCCTCGAAGGAGAAGTAAAATGATGTCTCTGATGGTTATCTGCTTAGAAAAATTATCCCGAGGACTTTGAAGTTTGCAAATAAAAGTTACCCTATCTCAGGCTCTCGGTAGCTGTCTGAACCAACCCCGAAGATCCATACACGTATGTTTGCCAGTGGTTGAGCTGCTCTCCCTGGCGTGTACCACTCTTGCCCTCTGCTCCCTGGTATGCCAGCCTGGAGTGGGATCTGCACTCCTGCATCACCTCCATCACCTACAGTCCCAGACACAAAACACATCATGATGCTCTTTTGTGGCCCGCAGACCGTGTACAACACAGATTTTTCATGGTTACAAAAGTCAAAGTTATGACTGCTCCAGTCCCTCCAATGCCAAGCAGATGCAGTGCAGGGCCCAGGCTGGGTGCCAGGGTCTACATACAAAATTCAGCGTCTAGCAACCCAGCCCCACTTCCCCCAGTGTTTGCCCACTGATCCAGCCTCCCTGCAGCCTAAGCCAACATTCATGGTTACTGCTGCCTATACAATTCATCTTCTGTAGGTCCAGCCCTGCAGTCCTCAGACTTGGGTGCTTGTGCGGTGATTGCATCACTCTCCATGCTTGCATGCCTGCAGTTCTTGTCCTTTAATCTAAAAGGGGAGAAGAAAATTGACAGCTGTTGAATGCTCCATGTCTCCTCCTATATGTACATGCAGGGGAGTAAAGTCCTTGCTTAGTGCCTGTTTTCGAAGCTGATTCCCATGAGGAGCAAGTGGTCTGACAGCTCTGCTACAGTTGAAATGAGCCCCTGAGGACTGACCTGTTCTTCAGCAGAGAAATTGGGGAGATAGAGGCAAAAGGGTACTTGAATCCTGTCCCTCCATACAGCCTCTTGCTACCTCTGAAGGCGTTAAGTTGCCTTGGCCATCCTCACGTGTTACCTCCATCCGTGTACCCTCGGCCACTGGTTCAGGAGCTCTATTTAAGCTCAGGCCTGAGCCTTGTTCTTGCTTGGTCTGTGGTGTGGGTGTACTTGTCTCATGTCTTCTGGATGGGCTGGGAGCCTTTGCTGTAGGTAGGCTGTCTCTAGTCCTGTCTCTGGTCTTGTCTTCTGCTTTTCTTGGGTGGATGGAGGACCTGACTGCTTTCTTTGCTGTGTCTAGGACTGTCAATGGACCCTGTCATCAGACTCTTGCTCTGCCTGCTGTGTTCAGGCCCTGTGGGGCTGTGCTCTGGTCTGTACGAGAGCTGTCTGTGCCCATGGCACCCTCAGCTCCTGCCTTGTCCCCCCTGGGGGATAGCCCTGCTCCTGCTGCTCCCTGACAGTAACCAGGAGGCTGCAAGCACAAATATGACTGTATCCTGGCTGCTAAGCCTTTCTTATTTTCTCTGCTGAGCTCAGATGATGGCAGGCCACAGGAGCCCCTTTCCCAGCAAACCCTGTGTGGGCCAGGGCACAGCTCTGTGCCTCTCGTGGCCTGAGGGAGTGGCTGGAAAAAGCTGCTTTCACCAACACAAACCTCAGCCCAGGAGCTGAGGATGCTAGAACCACAGGAACACTGTGGAAGTGTTTTATCAGTATCAGGGGGCCTCAGCTGGAGATGGAGAAGCCCCCTGCCAGCCTGTGGGAGAGGATGGGTTTTGGAGAGGACTGCTTGTTCTCACTACCAGTATTTACCATCAGAGGGCAAACTCAGTCCAGGCGAACGTGTTCAATAGCCAGTTACTGCAACCTGCCACTTCCCCGCTCCATCCCTGCGGAGGCTTCTGCTGTCAGATAATGACAAAGGAAAGTGATGCCATTTCCCGTCCCTCTTGCAGGGAGTGCCCGGAGTACGGATTCAGCTTCCCATCTCTGGATGCTGCAGAGCCGACCTTGCCAGGAATGACTCTTCTCCCCTGTTCCCAGGAGAGCAAACCTTGTTTCTAAGAATGCTGAAGCCTGCTGCAAGTGCCAGAGAAGAGATTGTGAGGCCTCCCCCAGCTCTAAGTCGGATCAGTTTAATAAGGGAGGGAGACCCTCAGAAATCAGCAGGTTTGTGCTTGAACATCCCAAACGCAACACAACCTTCCCCAATCTCTTGTCTTCCAGCACAAATCATACTTATGTCTGACAATATACTTTGAGCAGCACATGGAAAAGCTGAGCTGGTTAACGTTTACCTCTTCTGCAGCATCTCACTGCTCTTCAGACCCATCAAAGAGTGTGGCTTCACAATCCTGGCAAAACAAGCAGCATTATCTCTACTTTATGGAAATACAAAACCATTAGGTGACTCAGTAGCTGGGAGTGGAACCCAGGAGTCCTGCTGCAAGAGTAGTTGTACCCTCTCCCTTTGAAATATAAATCCAAAGATAGAGAGGGCTGAAGACATCAGTGCAGAGTGAAGTAACGACTCCTGGAGGCTGAGGAACTGAGTAGCTCTGAGCTGTGGAGTTGAAGCCTGGTCCCCCAATGCTAGATATGCGTGGCTGGAGCCCTTTGTGTGCAGAAAGGGTGGGTGCTGGTTGGGGCATGCCTAACAGTATTTCCTGGTGTAGGTTCTCTGCGTAACGTTGGTTGTGCTTGTTCTATGCCTTTTTTCTCGGTGGGGGAAATAGTCTCTCTCCACCCCATGGTCAATCAGCTCACAGGGAGGTAACCTCTGTGGGGCTAGTGATTGTCTCCAGCCAAAAGGTCCCTTGGTTTAAGCTGTCTAATGAACTGAATTGAATAGGGAGGATCATATGCATGCACAGTGATCACAAATGCTTTGTTTCTGTGGCAAGCCAGCCTGTGTGCTGCCGCATGATCAAAACTGGGGACTACAGTGGGTAGGAGGGAGAAAAAGAGGGAAACTGT
The DNA here is from genome assembly GCF_040807025.1 of Struthio camelus. Classification (NCBI taxonomy): domain Eukaryota; kingdom Metazoa; phylum Chordata; class Aves; order Struthioniformes; family Struthionidae; genus Struthio; species Struthio camelus. The sequence continues at coordinate 5,447,388 of NC_090949.1, forward strand.
CCCAGGGCACCAGAACTAACAAAACCTGATTTCCTAAGGTACGCCTCCATATCCCTTAACTACGCTGTGATAACACCACCTCTGTGAGGACAGAGCCATCCACACCTTCAGCTTTCTGATTGTATTGTCCATTCTGCTGCTGCCAAGGACACGGGGTGGCCACAGAGGTCTGCCTCCCTGTTCTCGGCAGAACGCTCGTGCAGGTTATGTCCTGTTTCCTGCTGCTGACTTTGGTGCTCTTAGGGACTGGGGTGTCTCGGAGTTCTGCCTCTAGGGACCTGCTCAAAGTTGGCAACATTGCCCAAAAGCAAAGGGGGCAAAACCAGGCTGGAAACGGTTGGTCTTCAAGTGTTTTGGATTCATCCTAGAGAATCAGAGAAAACTAAACTACTGCAGCCCTGACCTCACCCAAGGGACCCTTGTGCTGGCACGTGGTTCCTGCTGTTGTTCTTGGCCTGAGACCCTCTGTGCTTCCCAGGGCATTTGGTGAGGATTTACATCTTGCCAGTTCAGTTACATCTGAAATCCTTGGCCTTTTCCATTGAGACTCAGTCTTAATCAACAACCCCCTTGTTGGCCCAGAGTCTTCCTTTAAAAAGCTTGATGCTACAGAGCTTTTCAGGGAGCAGCAATGAACCAGATGCTTTCTTGGTGTATCTCTTCGTTTTTACAACCCTGGGTCTCCCCTGAAGACAGAGCTCTTTGTACTGCATGGGGTCCCATTATGAAAGGGGGCTTGTGTACAGAGCATCCTCCTGTTGGGGGACAAACTAAAGGGATTTGATTTTCCACCTGCCCTCATAGGAATAGCCAGTGTAAAAGCTTTATTTCCCTTCTGCACATGAGGACTGTGAGTGATAGCTTTATGTGATGCATGTATGTTGGTGCTATCCTGCTGCCCACCCTTGCCTATTCAAGGGTACATAAAGGGTTAACTTGGTTGTCATCTTCTCCCCTGCCTATCTGGAATGAAGCCACGTTTCATTCTCTAGGTGGCTATAATTGAATAAACTGCATCTCGAGTGAATTTAAAACCAAGAAACAAGCTCTCGTCGCTAGAAGTCGATACATTTTCTCTAGCAGAGATTTTCGTCTGGAGTTAATTCGTAAGTTGGAACAGCAGCTGCCTCTTTCTGGGGACAAGGGCATGCTCATGAGCTGTTGACTTTGCCTGATGTGTGGCTTTAAGTTTAGGCCTGTACGTGTATAAAGGAGATTCCTGTTTCTCTTCCCTGCGAAGAGTGAAATCTAGGACTACAGCCTCAAGTATGATCCTAAAACCGCTTAGCCATAATAAGTAACTTGCTTGCTGATGGCTTGATGTCCAGGATCCTTGCCCAGATAACATGAGGAAAGAAAGGCAGAGGGCTTCACACACTGCTAAAATGCCTGACATCACTTGGCTCTGGTGCAGATGGAAGAACAGAACATGATGTAGCTAATTGATATCATGCTAATTAAGTATCGGATACTTTTCATGCACCCCTGCAGTTTCACTTAGTTTCAGTGGCAAATACCTGTGCTGTCATCTAATATGTGGACACGTAGTAAACCTAAGGAAAACTCTCCTGCAGAACTGTGCTGATGGTGATTTATGAGCTATTTAAAATATATTTGCTTTGGTCCTTCTTTGTATTCACTTTTCACAAATATTTGAACAAATGCCTTTGGGTCTGGGAACCAGCAGCTTTTTGGCACATGTTCATTTTTCAAGCAGGAGCGTTCACACCAGAAATGCAATTCTAGGATTTCATATCCATGCAATCAGTAGACAGACTTGCACTGTGTGATCTGTGCCCTGTCAAAAATACCTGGCACAGCTCATGCTCATGTTTCAAACTTTGCTGAGCAAAATAATTTCAGAGCTGTTTGTTGTCAATCCACTGTCTGCCTATTATTAATAGGAGAGATTGAGTGAATAATTAGGACTAATGACTAAATAGAGAAAGTTGTCATCAGTTCAAGAACAGTTTGTAGAGAGGCAGCAGTCAACATATGATTGGCAGATATGATTCATTCCTCTTTGCAAACATGCTGTATGTTGTGCTGATACAAACACCCACTCCTGGCCCAAGTGTCGACTCCTCCATTTCTACAGCCACACCTAGGTATTGAAACCGGTGTGATGTAATTTCCACAGGTGCTAGGAGTCCTCCGCTCCCAATGAACTCCTTATAGGACTTTGGTGTTGAATATTTTTAGGAAAGCAGGTGCATCTATTCAAAAGATGCTGATAATCAGTATCTGGGACTGGAAGAAACCTATGTTTTGAGCTGCCTCAAATACTGAAAACTTACTCCATGGGTTTGGAAAAAGTAGCCACCACGGAGAGAGGAGGATTGGGGCAGTTTCACTGAGAGGAGAGAGGACTGAGGGGAGATGCAGTAGCAGGCTTCAAATATGTCAGAACTGCTAAAGAGAAGGAATGACATGTTCCCCATGTCTCTCAGGGAGAAGGCAAAGAGTGACTGGCTTAAACTGCAGCAAAAGAAACTTAGTCAAGATGTGAGGAAAACACTTTCTACCTAGAAGAAAGTGAGGTGTTAGGACGCGTTGTGCTGGGGAAGCCCTGCTGCCAGGGGATTTTATGTAGAAGGTAGATGAGAAGTTTATTGGGAAGGTGTTGGACAGAGTTTGGTCTGCTGGTCTTCCTATGTCTCTTCTAAACCTTTCTTCGAGAAGCTTTCTGCTTTGCTTCCGAGCAAACCTTGACAGTGATTCAGTGCAGGGTTTGTCAGGCTCCTGGGTTTCCTTCTTCTCTATCCATTTCCCAGCGTCCGCTTTTCTCTTCTTTCCTCCCCTTTCCTGCTTGCGGGTTGCTTCCCAGTTCCCTTTCTCACAGCTACGATGGCTGGGAGCACCAGGAACAAACCAAGTGAGAACCGCCCTGTTGTGGTAGGCGCCAGCTCACAAGCCAAGAGGAGACAACCTTGCTATGGAAGCAGCTGCAGGGAAATGCCAAAAGGTGTCTGCCCAGTGAACCGTGGCTCCTGTCTGCTCCTCTCCTACCACTCAGTTGATGGCATTTTATCCTCCTTTGAGCAGTGGCCTTGGAGGACAAAGCAATGAAGTGGACTGTGGAGACTGGGATATCCGGATAGTGAAGGGCAGGATTCTGTAGCCATCTGAAACCTAGCTGTCGCAGCAAAAGCAAGTCATCCAAGATCCCTCAGTGGCCAAAGGACTGAGACACCAACTGAGAGGAGTTTTCCTGCCTGAGCCAGTTGTCTCAGGTAGCTGGGATAAATTAGCCTCTGGCCTGAACTCATTCCTCTGCCCCATCTCCCTTCACTGAGCAGAGAGGGAGTCCCACAAACTTGCTTAGTTTAGACAGCCCACTTGCAGATCTCTAATGTGAGGTGAGATGAATCTATCCTACGTTTTATAAGAATTTTCCATGGAATTCTCCACTGGAGTTTAAGGGTTCAACAGATCCTTACCTATCTAAAAATCCTCTCTAGCCTACCCTGGACTGTCCACATATTAACTCTTTTGTGCATGTCCTTGTGTTCAACCTACCATGGAACTAGGGTATTGCTGAAAAGGTCATCCCACAAAAGTTCATTTCAAACATTTAAATCCATTTATTTCCAGACAGGATCTGTACTCACGGTATTTGCTATCCCAGGAATTGTTTAGCCAGCTAATTTACTGGTAGGAAAGTTTGCCAGCACGTTGAATGCTGAGGGAATTCTGTGGAATATTTGCAGAAAGTAAATGATGGATTCATAATCACTTGTGGTAGAAAACTGATTCCAGGAATTATGCACATGCAGAGTTGAAGCCCATCGAAGCCAGAGAAAAGACATCTTAAATTCAGGTCATCAGTCAGCGCAGGGAAACGTACTGAGGCCCTGATACAGGAAAGCTTAACTTTCAGCACATGCTTAAGTCTAACTTGCCTCCGTTAACGTCAATGGAGATAAAATTAAACATAAGGTCAAGATTTTGGATAAGAATGCTTTATGACCTTGAGGCTTACGTGGCCAAGAAACTCGGGCCAAAGAGCCAGGGCGTTCAATATTGAAGAATCTAATCAAAGAGCTCCTACGTAAACCACTGTGTGAATCAGCGAATAATTGGGAGTAACAGACACATCTGAGTAATTTGTGACCTACTAGCAGACAATTCACTCAGACAGGCAACATTCATCAGCGGTGTTATTCCTCACAGAACATATGCCCAGGTCTACTTTGGATGCTTATGAGTCTGCAAGCAGCTTCAACCAGGCAGCTCATCAAAGGAAAACCTGGGAGTAGCCAGGAAACACTGGGACACCCCTGCACAGATGCAAGCTTTCCACCAGCCGTGCACCAAGTAAAGCTGTGCGAGGGGAAAGCAAGTCCTTCACCAGGCATGAGGCCCAAGAGCTGCCAATACAGTAGGTGTCTTGGGCAAAGTTAGACCTTCAGATTTGCCAAGCTGCCCTTCAAAGGAAAGGGATCAAGGCAAGGTGAGGGGGACCACTGGAGACCCAGGGTCCCATCCCTTTTCAGTCACGCACTTCCCAGGTAATCTTATTTAGCTTAGTTTATAACCTCGTTTCCCACTTAATATATTCTGTGTGCATCTTCTCTCAACACTAATGTCTGTGGGATCCATCAGCTGGCCTTCACCTGTTTGGTGATGCTTGCTGAGAACTGCCATGGAAGAGTGGATACCAAATGCTATCAACACCACAAATACAGAAAAAGCCTATGTTGGAGCTTTGTCTAAAACTGGGAATTGAAGTAGACACAACATTCAAAAAAAGAAGCTTCATGAGTTTTGTTCATCAAAACCAACTTGTTTTCTGATACCTAAATGCCTGTCTCCAGTGAGACACCTCAATGAGGTAAAATACCTGCTTCACTTCTGCGCTAACACCCACAGGTACTAGGGCAACAGGAGCTGGTAAGGTTGTGATTTGCCATGCTGTATCCAAGATAGGAGAATCTCCCTTAGGATGCTATTATAGACAGCAAATCATTTTAAGGCATTTAAGGAGATTTTAAGTTGTAGTCACTCAGGGGAGAACAAAACCCCTCAAAATGAACAGTGTTGGCAACTTGCCAAAAAATATGTGCACTGTGGAATGCAAAGGGAGTATTCCCAGAGCAGAAGGAGCATCACCTCTATGGGGCCTGAAGGGTCAAGAGTTACTCCCACCCCTCTACAAGGAATTGGCAACTTCCAGGAGCCAGGCTTGCAGGTCCATCCTCCGCTCGCAGCCTGCGGGGCAAACTTGTTTCTTGTGTGCGCTCTCTCTCACCAATGGCTGCTATCCCTCTGTAAACTGTTATGGATTGTCTCATTTTTCCTTGAAAAGTAAGAGTCTCTGGCACGGTTTCCTCTTCACAAGCTGTTCTGCTTTTCTGAGAAAGCAGTGAGGAGTCCTCCAGGCCCTGCTGATGCATGTGAGTGAGGTAGAGAAAGGACATCTCCTGGGCCTGGTGATATTGCTTCCCAACCCTGCTGGCTTGGCATGGCAGAGGGAGGGGGGACAACAGCTTCCAGCACCCAGGAGGGTTACTGGAAGTGAGAGATGATTGTTAAGCAGCTTTTAAGCTGCACTTACATTTTACAAAGCAATGGAAAAGTAGAGCAATGCAACCAACCAACCCCACCCCCTCTTACATGTACAGCAAAAAAAGGTTTGTGCAAGTCACTTCTCTGCCTGTTACTGAACAAGCAGCAAGAAAGCTGCCATCTTAAGAGCCCCGCTGGCACTTCTGCTGGCTCTGGCTCCTCCTTTTCATGGGTTAGTCCTGAGCTGGAGGAACACCATCAAGCAACAAGACCTTTTTCCCTTTCCAGGTGAATCTGGAGCTGGTACAACAATCACTTGGTACAACATGGTGCTGGAGGCTGGTCTAGGGCTTTTAAGAGAAAAATGTTCAGGACAAATTAATCCCTGAGCTAACTGATGCTCTAGCTGCAGTAACCAGGGGTCATTTATAGTCCAGTCTAGTCTGTTCTTGTAGTGGCCACCCCAGAAACACTAGTAATCAGGTTTGATTTGAATGGAAAACCATGGATAACTACTCCAATGAAGCAGTAGAGGCTTATCTTGCTTTTACAGACACGCACAAGTTTGGGTGTGTGAAATCTATACTGCTTCTTTTTCTACACTGCCTTCAGCTGCAATTTTCTCTGCTTTTTGCTGTCACTGTACTGGTATTCGAGGTGGCCAGTTCGCACGTCTCAGATGTCTTCTCTCCTCCTTGTCAGCAAATGCGCGCTCTTCAAGATCTCCCCTTTGGGCAAATAGGCATTGCTTGGGGACACATGGCTCTATCACACGCATAGGCACGTCTCTGCAGATTCCTGTGCCTGCCTCCATCACCATCACATCCAAGATCTCCTGCGCAAAGAGTATTGCTCGTTTCTCCTTCTCTGGCACTTCCTGGGTTGCCAACATGGAGGCATGAGGATGTGATGTCATACTTGAACCTCTTGTGCCTTCTCTCTTAGAGGTGTTGCTTGGCACACATCCATAGGGCAGCCCCAGCCAAGGCTGGCAGATGGCTGGGAGGACAGGCTGCAGGTGTCCATCTGATCCTCCATCAGATGCTAAAAGGGGCTGTGTTTCCCATGCAGGGCACTTGCTAAGCATGAACGTCTTTCTGTCAGCCTGCCCTGTGATGTTCCTATGCACAAAGAGCACGAGCAGATCCAGTCTAACCTTTCACTCAGATTTTGTAAACCAAAAAGAGAAAACAAGCCCATATGATGTCATCTGAATGAAAAAGAGGACAGTACATATATACTCTACACGTGTCTTAACTGCTCTGATAACAAGATGGTGCCTGTCGAAAACAGTCCTGGGAGGTGAGACGCACCCATCCCATGGCCACTTGTCAGCAGGGTGAGATGTACTGTGCCTCTTCCCGTATGCCTCTCCGCTCAGGGCAGAGGCCCCTGGGAGGTAGTCCCTCGCACCGTGCTGCACACAGGGCAGAGTGTGGACACAAAGGGCAGGGAGTCCATGCACTGGGGCTGAGGGAGATGAAGTCCGGGTTGGCCGCAGCTAAACTCTGCTGGGTCATGAAGCATGGATATAACACCATGAACACATTCTCAGGGCTCAAGGGCAACCCTGAATTGAAGTGAGCCTCAGCAGGCCAATTTTTTACCTACAGACCTTTCTGCAAAGGCAACTCAGCAGCCACCCTTTGATCATGAGGCTCTCAGAAATCCTCGAATGGAGTCACACGGGCATGCACCAGTTCATATAGGTCTGTGCTGGTGGGGAAATGCTCCTGACCTAAATGCTATGAGTTATCCATGCCTGGAAAAAGGAGGACAGAAGAAAGAAAGATATCCTCTATAGGAGAGAAAGAATGTGTAGACTGGAGCCAACCACAGCTGCCCTGAACCTCTTACATTTGACGCTCATCAAGGAACCCAGCATTTTAAAATGGAAGTGTTAGGGGGTTACATCAGACTTGGAAAAGTTTGAGCCCAACGCTATCAAATTTCTATTTGGAAGTAAAATAACACTGCCCTTTGGGAGCTGTCATTTGGATGCCTCATACCACTACTGGTCTTCATGGATCAGGTGTCCCAAGCAGATCAGGACATTTCCAGGCTGCACTAGTGTATCTCAGAAGCAGGAGGTCCCAATGCCCCTTTGGAGATGTAGTCTAGCTATCCCACCTGGCTTGAAGACATGGAGGGAGAGGGAGGCCCCAAGCTGACAACTGTTGGGATGGGAAGTGAGTGGCCCATTGTGGTGCGATGTAACTGAGATGCGCAGAGCACTCAGCAGCGGACAGGGGCAATGCGAGCTTCCTAGGACCCACCAAGAAATCTGCACCTGCTCCAAATAGACAGGGAAATCTACTCCAAAACAGTGATTTGTGGGACTGACAATTTGCCAGAAAGTCTAAAACAAAAGAAGAATTCCAAACTCAGCTAGAGCAGCATCTGTAAAGTATCAGCAGGCAGAAGGAGTATCTGTGCTGGATTTGCACGGTCAGGATCAGGCCTGGAGATGCTGGAGTAATTTATGGAATCAAAAATAAGTCTCTTTTTCGTGTTTCTTTTGAAAAAAATCTGGCTAGTTCTAGCTGCTTCATTGGTACCATCTGCCCCCAAGGGAGCTAGGGCACAGGGATTGCGACTTGGTCCATGAATGCACTGCACACGTCATGCCCTGCGTAATGAAGGCATTCCCAGGCTTGGCACACATAGGAATGGTTTGATGCCCAGTGGAAAAGCAGCTGCTGCTGGGGTGGGCCGAGGCAGCAGCCTAGCAGCAAGGCAGGGGTTGAAGACGGGCTAAGAAAAGCAGCACGTCCAGTGGAAAGTGCGGGAGAGGGAGGAAGCATGTCAGATCCATGCTGGAGTCTGGCCAGCTGCCCAAGCTCAAGCCCAGGCTCTTGCAGGATGTGTGAAAGAATCTGTCATGGGCGCAGTGAAAGCAGCGCCCAACTTGCCCTCTCCTTCTGCAGGACACACCACCATCACTCCGAGCCAGGGCACCTTGCCAGCCTGGCTCCCAGGGTGAGCTGGCACCTACTAAATCACCCGGACACTGTCCTTGCAAAGGGAGCTGGTTGTTTTTTTTTTTTTTTTCCTTCAAAGATCTTCCATCTAGTCTTGGAGGTAGGGAGCAGCTCACAGCCAAGGGCACGCTCCCCTCCAGCTTTGCCATGGGTCTTTCCTGCCTGCTCCAGAGCATGTCTGCTGGGTTGAGCTTCCTAGTCCTCATGTGCTCCCCAGGGGATGAGTTGACCGTGTGAGTACGGCAACATTTCTCTCCCACTTTTTCTGCACTGTTTTTATGAGTCTTGGTCCCTGTGAGTCTCTTTGCACAGGAACTGGGCTGTGCCACCCTTGCTGGCTGGCATCTGTGTGCACTTCTCAGCATGGAAGATAGCCATCAGGCAGCTTCCACTTAGCTTTAAGGGTGGCTATAAAAAGAGGTTGACAAGATCAAATGCTAATAGAGAGGTTTTCTGAAGGTTGAAACTGATCTGCTTTAGGGCATTCAGGACAGGGAGATGACAGAAGAAACCAAATAACTGGTGCACTGTGGAGTAAATCATTTGATTTTTAATACTCTTCGGGAAGTACCCTGCTGAGTGTTTGGAAAGCGGTTGCTCTTTTCAATCTTCCCCTCTGCTGCACCACCTATAAAGCATTGCTGTCCAAAACTGCAGGTGACAAGTGTGTCTCCCACTGCTCTGCTCAGCCCTGCTAGGAGTCTTTTTTTAAACTTATCCTCTAATCTTTGTCTCATTTTTTTCCTAACTGGCATGTGGCTCAGATGCTCTGCAGGACGGGGCTGTGTGGCGCGGCAAGTCTGTGCCTCACACCCCAGCCCTCTTTCCTACCCAACACCCTTGTAAATGAAAACCTTGCCCAGGCTGGGCAGGGCAGATGAGCTGGTATAATGTGACAGCAAAATTTGCCTGTTCTGGGGACTTGCAAAAGTGCTGCAGTTTCTCTAGCTTTTCATTCTGTAGCTTTTCATGCCCTGTGGTGGGCAGGTGCAGTAGGAAGTGCTAAGCAGCTGTTCCCTGGGTTCTCCAGGCCAATCAGGAGGCAACAACAGACGGTGGGTGGTCTGGGAGGTCGTCTTGCATCACTTGGACCTACGAAATCAGCAGCAGAAGTGGGAATACTACCTGTACATCTTGATACCAGTTTTCTATAGCTTTTTCAAGTGTTTTGCCCAAAAATGCTTGCAGTGGCTCAGACAGCTGGCTCACGGATCTGTCTCTGGCAGTGGTCAGCAGCAGGTGCCTAGAGAAGAGTGGGAGGACAGGATGAGCATTTAGCCCTACTTCTCCAGGATATTTTCCCAGCCTTCAGTACCACATGGCTTGGGGATTCCTGAGCAGTCTGCAAATGTGGTAGTCCTTGGAGAACTTTCTTCCTTGAATTTGTCTGACTGCAGTCTGAACCCATGTGAGATGTTAGCCCCTGCAGCACCCTGCAGCAGGGAGCACCACAGCTCAACTGCATGGGGTGGGAAAAGCCTCCTTCTTTGGCTGCTTTTGCACCTACCTCTGCTAGTTTCTTTTGATGCCCTCTGTTCCTTTTTTTTTAGGAGAGCCAGCAAACCATCAATCTCCTGGCCACCCATAACTGTAGGGCTTTCAGTCATATTCCTCCTCAGGTCTGTCTAGGCCAAAAGCCTCCCCCTGTCCAGATGGCTGCGGAAATCCTCAGCTCAGCACGGCACCCAAACATGGGCCAGGTGGGAGAAAAGCTCTCAGCAGGGATCACTGCCCATTTTTTACCTCTGTTTGGGAAGAGCGAGGTGGCAAACCTGGGCCGTGAGCTCCAGGGGCAAAGAAGGGCATTCAGTTCTACTTCCCAAGCACTAGCTGTGTGTTGGGGACTCCTGGCTCCAGAAGGCACCAAAACACAGCCAGTGTCTGACTGTCTCTCCTCCTCTGCCTGGCAGGTTGTCTCCAGCAGGAGGTCCCTCATCTTGGCTGGAACATCTAGGCCATTTAACTGCTCAAAAAACCAAAATATCCTGGAGCTTCTGCCCTCCTCGTTGAAGGCAGAAAACGCCTACCAGCAAAGCTACCACTTCTTCTCACCCTACTGCAACATAAAGTAGTGCCTATCTCCTCATTGAGGTTAACTATGTTTCAATATAGGCCTCATTGGGGTTATCTTAGTGCAATTCCACCTAAAAGATGACCTCAGGGGAGAGAGTCACAGGTTAGTCCTTGCTCTCTATAAGATGGGGATGGGGGTGTCAGAAGTGCTTCCAGGGGACAGCTCCAGAGCTGTAGCAACGGCAGGGCAAGGAGGGAGCATCAAAATGGCTTGCTAGAGCCTTGCTAGCATCTGCACCCTCACCCAGTGTACAGACTACCTGAATGGCATTGATTTCATTGCAGCCACAACGTTTTATACCTTCCAAGGGTCTGATACCCGGCCCACGGTGGTGGACAAAGGCTCCATCTCCACAGTCTTTTCCATGGGATAGATGCCATGGCAAAAATTACTTTAGTCTCATTAACATGGCACTATAGCTGAGCCAAGCAGCCTATTTCTCAGCAGGTTTATCAGTGTGAGTGCAGGACCATGCCACCATGGTTATACGACTCTTGGACCAGAACTGACTCTAAACCAGCCACGTCTGAGCACAAGTTTGGGTCCAGCCCCAAAAGGTAGCATAGACATGTCTTTAGGAAGGGCCATTTCAGATCATTCAGCCAAGCATCACTAGTCAGCTTGGAGACCAGAAATCCCTACGCTTTCTGAGTGTAGTCCCCATCCTTGCATTTCCATTCCTTCTTCCTCCTGTTCCTCCTCTCTGCCATCTCCCTCCATTCTCTCCTCCACTAATGGAGCGAGAGCATAAAAGTGAGGTTTCTGAAAAGAATGCTGAACCCAAAGAGACAGCCAGGAGATGGAGAGAGGAAGAGGCTTTTTGAATATTGAATTAAGGCTGTCTCCAGTATTATTGAATTCCCATAAGAAGGCAGTCAGTGAGCCCACTGCTTTAGTGTCCTATGAATATTTCATTGCTTGACTTAAGCTCTGTGAAAATAATTTCACTGCACAAAAGCACCTTTTTGGCTTGTGGACTTCATTCCAATCAAGTGCTGAGTGCCCCCATGCCTCACATCAGCTATGAAGTCACTGTGGCTTGCAGACAGAGTCATCTGACACTACAGCAATCTAAATTTGTCAAACTGGGGTGATCTTTTGGCACAACCCAGCCAGGAATTTCCAGAAGATAACTGGTCAGGGCTCCAAATGGCTTGCAGGATCTGACTGCTGAAGAGTTGCAGCCGAGGGGGTGGGAAGATACGGGTGCAGGGTGATTCCTGTGCTGTTGTTCCTGCTCTGGCTGATTTTTCTGCTTTTGAGTTTAGAAAGGAAAGGCAATAATGAAAGGATTTTAATTTGAGATGTGGTGACTGCTCCATTTACTGCCCCATTCCCAGTGTTGACAGCAGTAATGCTCAGTCTACCTCCTCGAATAAGGCTCATCACTGCTCTACCATTTCATAGGTGAGCATCTCTCAGAGTGATATGGAGCTGAGCAACAAGGACCATGGACATGCTCTGAGCATCAGTGGTCCCTCTTTTCTGCAGCAAGGTGCTGAATGCCTCTTTTGTGGTCTCCTCTATGAACCACAGAGCAGCAAGAGGCTGCTATGGGATGCAAACAGCCTGCGGTGGGCAGGTGCAGTGGGAAGTGCTAAGCTGCTGGGCACTGCAGGAGCAGCTGTTCCCTGGGTTCTCCAGGCCAATCAGGAGGCAACAACAGACGGTGGGTGGTCTGGGAGGTCGTCTTGCATCACTTGGACCTACGAAATCAGCAGCAGAAGTGGGAATACTACCTGTACATCTTGATACCAGTTTTGGGCATTGACTAAAAGGGCCTGGGTCTACTTGATTCTCCAAATTTAGATGCTTACCTGGAGCTTTTCTAGATTATCCAAATCTCATGAACTCCTCAGGCCGGAAATCCTTCCAAAAAGTTTTCATTGCTCCTGCTTTCAGACAAGCTATAAACCCTGTTCAGCATGTTACAGCCCCTTCAGGAGTGATCTGCATCAATATGCCACCAGCGGGAGCAGTTGGAGAACCCTGAAGCAAGAGCATTGCTTACCCACTTTGCACAGATTAAAATAGTGCCTCAAATGCCATGAAAAGAGGTTTTCTTTTTTTTTTTTTTCCCAGTAGTGATTCTGCATGTCTATTGCCTAAATTCAGAACAGCATACGGGGAAAGAAAGAAAAAGCCAGAGAAAGAAAAATTAATGAAACTGTTCCAAACTTCAGAAATGACCTGAGTCTAATTTGGGACTGAAGCTCTGCTTGGGTCTGATTTTAGCTGGTTCACCTCATTCTTATTTGTTCTTCCCTCTCCAGGACTGTGGTTTTTGGAAGTGCCGATGTTTTACTCTTGCTTCCCCCTGCTTTTCCTCTACAATCCAAGAGTTTCCTCTGAAACTGTTCAATCAACGAATGTCTTCCTCAGACATGGCTGCAGCAAGAATCTTTTTTTGTTTATTAGATGAGTTCAGAGGTCTCCTAACCACAGCACTTAACACCTCTCCTTGCTCTGGCCAGATGCCTTTGTACAGATCTGGAGTTATTTGATTCCAGAGGGGGTTGGCTAATTCCATTGCTTCGTTCTTTTCTTTTTTTCAGTCTGGAAATCCGCTTCAAAGGCAAAGAGGGCAACTTAATGAGAATTAATTATTTTGCTGTAGACAGAGTAGATAACACTGCTTGTTATTGAGGTTACCCAATACTTCCCATTATAAGGCTGTGTTTCCCATTGCTTGTAACAGTGCCAAAATGCAATCATTTAGGCAGAAATTTTCTGCCAGGCATTTGCCTCAGCCTGAACTTCTCTGGGAAATTTCAGCCAAAATGGGTCAGCCACTTCCAAGAACAAGGCCAGGGGAAAAACATTTGGTTTGCCTGTGGCCAAACATCCTAAAAAACCTTCTTTGGAAAGCTCTAACATCCTGTGTTTTAGATTGGGGATGTGAAATTTGGCAAGGAAGGGACTTTTCGGCCAGAGAAAATCCACCCCGAACAGAAACCCCAGCAGAAAACTCCTCATGGGGCCATGCTTTCAACCTTTTATAGCTGAAAAAGCCTCCTGGTTTCCTTGGGGGAACACAGCTACCCTTTGCAGTGAATTTAAGCTTGTAGACTTGCTTTTCTTAGCCACAGTTTTAGACTCCTTAGCAGTGATTGCTCGACCTGCTGATTGAGAAGTGCGGGTAGCACAGTGAAGGAGCGCAGCGGTGAGTGTGGCTGGCCAGCTCCGGAGCCTGACCTCCCCGAGCCGAGTCTCCTGCAGGAGTGGCTGCACAACTGAGCTTCAGTGCTTTCCCGTCCATGGCCAGGGGCTTGAACTGCCCCTGCAGAGGCTGCTTATCCCTAATTAAAGATGAGAAGAGAGGAGGCAACATATTTTCTGAGCTAATTCCTTTTGGTGCTTCAGTTATTCCTTTTCTGCAATGCGGGGAATCTTTATCTCCCTGGAGATGGGAGGGCTGCAGCCAGCTACTATCCATGATGTCCTCGGAGGTCTTAGGACAGAAGGTGCCACCACTGCACAGTGTGATTGCCACAGCTGCTCACGGGCAGGGACAGCAGGCTCTGTTGGCAACCTGCCCCAAAGTTGTGTCCACGGCTGCATCTGCTGTTGCTTGGGACATCTCTCCTGCCAGCTGCGCAGGCACTTCCGTGCAGCCATTGCACTTTCTTCCGCTGGCCTTCGCCAGCCAGTTGTGCCACTCCAGTTTCTCTCGTTAAGGGCAAACGAGAGCAAGGAGCACATTCCCCGCTGGCTGCCTCTGGTGTGTGCTTGTGTGACACAGGAGCAGCATGTTCTTTCAATAATGAATGAGAACACACTGCTCCAGGACTGCACCGCTCATCCTCTTTTGCAATTTAATTAGGAGAAACAAGAAGGCCAGGTTAAATGGGCCCGCACGGCTTTCAGCACACAGGCACATACACGCGTTCCCCTCATCACTCACTCAGGCACAGGGGCCACACGGACAAATTTCTCCAAGGCGTTCATCACATTGTCTTGTGAACTCTTTAGCAAATCCAGTCCCAATTACAGCTGCAGATCGCTTCAAGGTCTGACTCGGATCTGTCGTACTAGGCCTAATTTTCTAGGAGGGCGATCACGGGCAGCTCCGGTTGACGTCAATGCAATTGTGTTAGCGCTGCTGAAAACCAGGCCCGTGTCGTCTACCACAGCAGAGCCCACTCGTAACGCAGTGTATTACAGAGTCATTTGGAATACATTAGGTTGGGTAAGATGGATTGCTCGGCTCATAACTAGGACAGATAGATAAGCATAATGGATGGATGGTCAAAGAGCAACTATGCTTTAGACAGATGAATAAATCACTTTGATTGTTCATATATAAACAGGAGATGCCAGTGGGACTTAGCTTTCAAACCTGGGTGCATCCAATTTAAGCCCTACAATTGTGTTTAAGGATCTGAAAGCCATTTGAAATGCCCTTCATTAATTGAGGAAACTCCAGTCACGCTGCACCTTGGGGCCCCAGCAGAGCCAGTGTGGTTCAGTACTTGGGGCTCGGCAGTGTCTGAATCCCTTTGTCACCCCTCGGGTATCTCAGTTCTGAAATGTTGCGTTTCCCCTTCTACCTTTCCTGGAGAACAAGAGGTGCCCAGGAAAGCAAGAAGGGCAGTGTCCTGCCCAACGGAGGCTGACGGTGAAATCTGCCTTCCATCTTTCTATCCACTGCTTCCCTACGTGAACTGCAGAGAGTATAAGCTCAGAAAATCAGTTATGTGGGGTTGTGTCCTGGAAGCAGCAAGGGTGTTCAAGAGGCTTTACAAAGAATGTAGTGCCCTTAAATTCAGAGAAGCTCCACCTCCAGCATCTCCACTGAGCATGGGTACATCTGGAGATAGGGGCTACGGGGTTATATAGAGCCAGCAGCAGGGACATATCTCACTGCCTAGTCTCCTCTTGATGCAGATTACAGCCTGTGCTCACGGCAACCCATGTGCAAAGTGTGATGTTACCCACCACGGTCTCCAGCCCCTAATGTGGGGGCACATTTCACGCACACGGTGGTGGCCAGCGTGTGCTGTAAGAAGTGCCCGCCTAAAGCAACCAACCAGTGTGTCCTGGCAGATGCCTTCTTGCCCTGAGACCCACGCTGGGCTCGGGCAGGCTCTGAGTGCCCGCGAATGCCCGCAGATGCCCCTTACTTCCCAACAGCGTTGACCCCACACGTATGCCCAGCTGAGTACAGTTTCATAATAAAATCCGTGTCAGCTTCCACCCCCACATAACCACACTGGTGGGTCTGGTTTACGATGCTGGGCTGTGACGTCTGCGCTCCCCTGTCAAGCCCTGAGAGCTGGTGATTGGGCTTCATCTCAATTAGGCTTCATCAACACCACAACCTGCTAATTCATCTTCTTCAGCCAGGCTCCGGAGATCCCAGCGCTTCTCGCTCTCCTCCGAGAGTGGAAGAAAGCCTGAGGGATTCCGGGAACAGACCAACAGAGTCTGTCTCTCCAGCAGGCCCCGCTCGATCCATCACTCCCATCAGCCTCTTTAATTGTCACTTAGTGACAGAGCGAGACTGGCCATTACTTAGGGCAGCCCCTTCCAGACCAGTCAGGAGCTTGGATGCAATTTTGCTCTGTTACCAAAAGCTGATACAACTCTTTTTCCACCAGCCACCGCCTTCCCCCCCCCCCCCCCCGCCCTTCTCTGTCTGCCTGTTGCCTTAATAACCTTCTGATCAATCTCAGAAGGAACCAGCAATGCAGGAATGGCAGATGGGCAACAGAGCATGAATATTAATTAGGAACGAATTCCAAACAGAGGACTTTAATTACATTAAAAGCGCAGGCTCGGAGGCAGTGACTTACTTCCTGCTGTAAATCTGTTGACAGGTCATTTGCCTCAGTGGCATCGGTGTGCTTTAATGAATGAATATATACATTTCAAGAGCTCGTGTATATGGGGAAATAGGTTCCTGTTTCCAAATATTCAAAAACAAGCAATGGCACCAGGGAGAGGGCTTCGCTCGCTGGGAGGATTCGGGGAAATAATTATTAGTGTAATTACCTGGTAACGATATGGCTGTTCTGGGGGCAATGAGCTGTAATCCTCTGTCTGGGAGCCTTCAGCGCATGAGCTAAACCCGCTGCTTTGTCATATGTGGTCTGGTCACTGGGGGGAGACCAAGAACCACAGTGTGTTTGCAGGGGGTTTGGGATTGTGGTCCCTGATGTGCCAGCACTCCTGGGGGAATGCAATGTGTCCCAGAAGCGTGAACGTGCCAGGCGTGGACTGCTGCCCCCTTGGACGTGCGTGCCCAAGGTCTTCTCCCACAGCACTATTGCATGCGAGAAAATCTTCTGCGGCTTTCCCTGGGGCTCCAGCCTCTCCCTAGTAGGATTTGCAGTGATTTACATCCACCTGAGTCCTCGAGAGAGACCCAGGGCGGAGTCTGCTGCTGAAGGAGACAGAGGGCTGGCTTTTGAGAGAAAACTGTGCACCTGCCTCAGGAATGGAGCATGAAAGCCTGAAGAGCAGCCTCAAGCCATCTTCCTGCTCTCAGGCAGTGCTAAAGGCCAGCAGAGTGATTGCAGTGGGAAAGGAGGGCAGCTGGGCACGCAATGACTCAGCCGCCAGCTCCTCCGCGCTAGTGGGCAAGCAGAGACCCCACTGCAGTCCTATTAGTAATCCGTGGCAGAGCATGGGAGAGCTCCAGAGAGGAGGCAGATTGGTGTGCTACCAGCGCATCACTCCAAACACAACCTGGAGCCAGAGAAGCTGGGATCCAGAGAGGCAGCGTGTGCTGTCATGCTCACAGGACAGCAGAGCGATGACTCTCCTCTTCAGGTGCCTCCTCACTGCAGATCATGCCCACATGGCCAAACCTCCACCACCCCCCCCTACTGCACCTGTGTAACACTGGGACCCCAAGAAGTACCTAAGTTGCCCCATCCCTTGCCTCGCCTTGCTTTGCCTTGGTGCTCCTCCTGTGCACAGCACACCTACCTATCCTGGATACATGCCAAAGTGGAAAAATTCCTCCTGGCTATGGAGCCAGATGGAGGTCTGGATCCAGGTCCCACAGCTGAGCAGGGAACGGCAGCAAGTGCTCGTGCGAAGCCCAGGCCACCCGCAGAGGACCGCCGGGCTGTTTAGCGCAGAGGCATCGGAGTGTACAATACAGGTCGGGGAGCAGCGTGCTGGCCTGGGCCCGTGTGCCCCAAAAGCCACTACTCACTGCCTGGTGGATGCCTGAGGAGTGCTGCAGTATCTGCTGGCGTACCACGGACGCCATCCATCTTCACGGCCAGATGGCATGTGGTGTCTCAGAGTCGAGCTAAGGTGAAATACTCCTCTCTGGCTGCCCGACGTCAGCTCCCCCATCCCTCCCCCTGCAGCAGCCCTCGATGAATGGTGTAAAAACAGGATCCTAACATGAGGTAAGGGGCCTCCTTGGGGCATCTCCATTGGTTCCTCTCCCCAAGGGACTGCGGTAGCCGGCTTAGTGGAAATGGGGCCACAGCCTCTGTGACCAGCAGCCCTGGGGCTGGGCCCCTCCGCCTCCAGCCCTGCACACCCATATGGGCTGTGCCATGCCAAAAGCCAAGGGAAATCTGGCTGGGAGAGGAGGTGGGGCCCAACTGCTGCCTGCTGCAGGGGATCCTAGTGCAATATAGAAAGGGGCAGCTACAGATTTTCTTCTCCATGCACAGGGGAAGGAGGCATGAATTCAGCAGCAGGTGCCTGTTGATGAGTCTGTAATAGGACCCCAGACAAGACTGAAGGTGTTACTGCAGGGGCTTGTGGTTTTGGATGGCATCTGTCCTGTGCAGTGCCTGCCAGTGGTTTCTCCCCATTACCTTCCTATTCTTCCCCTCCTTTGGTCTCTCTTGCCCTCACAGGGATGTGGGCATTTCTCACAGCTTCAGAAACAGGAGAAGATGCAAGGACACGCTCAGACTCCAAGTAACACGCTCCTTGCACTGTGACTGCTTATTGCTAGAGATGCCTCCTGGGATGTCTCTAGAGCAGCCTCTCCCCAAGCAATGCAAGGGTCAGCTTGCGACACATGAAAAACAAACTCTGCAGCGATGTTGCCCACATTTACCCATTGCTGCAATGCTCTGAAGCTGCAGCCTTGCAGTCAGGTTCCTGATGGCAGTTGCACGTATGTCACCTTGTGCTCAGCCTCGCCCTCACTGTGCTCTGTGGGTGCGCTGCGGAGGGGAACATGTGCTTGTTCACCCACGTGCAAATCACGCACCAAGATGAGGGATGCCAAGCCGCAAGCTTAAGAGGGAGAGAGAGGGTACCCGGGGAAACAGGAGACACTGTGGCTCCTTGTGTCATGCTGCGGTCAGAGCAAGCCAGGAACCCAATGGGTTTCAAGTGTCGCTTTGGCAGTCTGGCAGAAGAAATCAGTGCTGCAAGGACAACGTATAGGGCCAGCCCAAAAGCCCTTCCAGCCAGGATCTCGTGTTGGCCTGTGGTCAGCAGCAGTAGCTAAGGCACCACAGAAGAAATGCCCATGTGTGGAGAGATTCTTTTCCCAGCACAGTTTAACCATGTTCCACAGGAATAAGGCAGCCAGCACAGGGGATCTTCTGTACAAGCAGAAGTGTCCTTCTGTTTTAATCCCTAAACCCAAATCCGCACATGGAACGACCTGCGCTGCCAAAAGGCCCCTCATAGGTACTACTGTATCTGTACTAAGGGATTTTGCTGAAGGTGTTTGGCCTGAGGTTTTTTGCACTGTCAATCAGCTTGAACTAAGAGGGTCACGTGAATGCCTGCATGCTGATATTGTAGCAAGATGAGGCTTTAGCCTTTACATTCCTCCAGCCCAGTCTCCTTTTGTCTGTGAAGCAGCATGTCCACGACTGCCCACAGTGATACAGTGATCACTGGGATGGCTGCACTCTGGCTGAGGGCAGCACCAAGTGGTGGACCTCTGGTGAGACCACCGGGCGATGGGTTATGGAAGGAAATGCTCTTTGCTCCCTGTCTGGAGGCCCCGGGAGAGAAGGAAGTTCGCATCCAGGTGGAGAGGAAGAGTATGCAGGGAGGAAGGCACTGCGCTGCTCCAAGAAAACAGGTGAGGATCTGCATGGCTTCTGTAGGGAGCCATTTGAAGGGTGGTTCTGGTGATGTCCAAGGAGGGAGAGCAGGAAGGTCGCTGTAGTCGAGGGGGATGTTTCTGAAGCTGAGCCTGTAGATGGCAGCTAGAGCAGGAGACTGCTGAATCCTTGGAGCATCTCTACCATAACCTGGTCCCTCTGACCTTACTGAGGGGAGTAATGTGGGATGTGATTTCCAAAAAACGAATTCTTCCCAGTGCCCAGCTGAAGCCAAGGCAGGGACTGTTCTGGTGATGCATGTGGAGCTGTGGTGTTGGGCACAGTGATGTGGGTTTCAGGAAGGAGACGTGGAGGTCTCTGCCGGGGTGGATACATTGAGCTGCAAGTGACTCCTGAGCAGTGGGTTTAGGCACAGGGCTGGAGGCTTGCTTAGGAAGGGTAGGCCAACAAGCACCCTGTAATCGCTATGCTTAACTGGAATGACATTGCTCGGTGGCTCATGGAACATGCCACAGACATCTCAGGAGCGAAGGTGCCAAACGGCCTCAGAGTAAAGCTAGAGAGAATGCCTCTGTGCCTCGAGGCAGGCCAGAGGCTATGTGGCCGTGACCACAGGACCATTGCTAAAGAGAGACTGGAGGTGAGAGCTCATGAGCACAAAGCCAAATCTCAAGGACTTACGTGAGCTGCTGCTAACCAGCTCAGATAACGTGATATGGCAAGGTACGTCCCAGTGCCCATCCTCCAGCAAACGCAGGTGCCCGCTTCAGAGGCAAAGGGTGGAGCAACGAATACCCTTGATGCCCCCTGGCTCCAAACACTTACGTTAAAAAGATCAGACTCATGGGCACTAAGATGCTGGTCCCACTGGCACTGCAGGACGTGGACAGGCTCCTTCAGCAGGTCTCCACAGGGAGCACCATGGGGAGAACTGCTTTGTCAGAACAGAGAGGCGCTCTGCAGTTTGCATCGTAGGCAGGGGATAACTAACATGGAAAAAGGCTACCAGAACTGTTCATGTTGACAGAAATTCCCAATAATAATAAGAGTACTTGGGCTCTGTGGGAGCACGGCTCTCACAGCGTGGGCAAAAACCGAACTGATCGGATAGTCGGCACTGGAAATTATGATCACAACAACCAAATTAAGAAGCAACTGGAAAATTTCTGAATAATAGGTGGTGCCAAGCAGCACTTCCCAGAATTTGTCTCTTGGCCTCCTTCCTTGTCCAATGTAAACCAGGGGATGTATTTTGCCCAAGCTGGGATAACTGCTTTTTACTCTTGCTTGAAAAGGGCAAGTATGTGTGTGTGTATGTATGTGTGCATGTGCGTGTGCATGTGAATTTGTGTGCATGCTCATCCGTTCCTCTAGCTCTTCAGCTGCAGTCTTCACCCCTGCCACTCCTGCCACCCCTGCCAGGTAGCAGGCTCCGCTGCAGGGCTCCCACCTGGCCAGGCGATGGGACACAAACTAACTGAACAGCACAGACTCACGCAGCAAAGCCGAGCTGGAGGCTGAAAGCTGCCTTGGCAGCCACTAGGCAGGAATGCGACTTATTCCCTCATGCTGCCGCGCTTGCTGAGACAGCAGCATGGACCAGGAGCCCGCGCCTCCCTTGGGTCTCTATTTTTATTTATGTCTTCTAAAAATGAGTGAGGAGGGCAGAGGTGTTTCCTTGTTGCGATAAACTTGTCCAAAACCCAAATATTTAAAGCCCCACTGGCCAGCTCTTAAGAGCTGAGTCTGACTCTTTCACACCTCTTTTTATTGCTCACTGCCAAGTTGTAGAGCAGGGTCTCCCAGCTGGTCCAGGAGCAGATTCGGGATGTCACGATGACAGAGTAAGTTTTGGACTAGCAATTAGAAGCACCGTTAATGCCAATGAGTGCCAAAGTCCTGCTCCACCTTGAAAACAAAGAGAGCAAAGTTAACAAATGCAACCCTTTGCCCCCTCCGCTGGCAACGCAACGCGCTCTTTTGCTCCTGCTGCATTTCTTGCTGCAGCAGCTGGTCCCTGAACCCAGCACAGGTTAGATGGAGAAATGCTCAAATGGGACTTTCAGGAACAGCTGGGAGCTGCATCTGCGAAGCCTCACTTCTCAGCCATCTTAGATGGGGTAGCATTAGCCCCTTTCCCCCCTCCTCTAATTCTTTAAATACCTATTCCAGATTAAATGTTCATTCTGTGTCTTATTTACTTTCCTGTGCTCATTTAGCAAATGGCTTTTCTGCCTGGACAACATGTGGAAATTGTATATAAACGCAAAAGACAAGGTGAAGATTATCTGGAGACGGCAAGGCTTGTTTGCACAAGTAATTGCACTGACAGTCATGCAGGGAAAGTCGTGCTAACCCGGGGAAGAGATGCTATCAGGTGAGCTGCACATTGAAGGGGGACTAACCAGTGGATGTTGGTATTGCCATAGGGCCTTTGAAAATATGGCAAGGTCACGTAATTATTCCACTGGGATTTGCCACTTGTGCTGCTGCAAGCGTGGCCCTCTCCTGGAGCACCTGCTGCCAGCACACCGCTCTCTTG
This sequence comes from Struthio camelus, assembly GCF_040807025.1. Classification (NCBI taxonomy): domain Eukaryota; kingdom Metazoa; phylum Chordata; class Aves; order Struthioniformes; family Struthionidae; genus Struthio; species Struthio camelus. The sequence goes on from NC_090949.1 coordinate 5,469,498, forward strand.
GGCATGAGATTTTGGAAGCCTCATCTGCACCGAGCTATATTTATATCTCTCGCAGGTGCCTGCTTATTTATGTCCTTCAGGATCCTGCTTTTGCCCCTGGCACAGAAGCCATGCAGCATCATGCCTCTCTCATCTCTTCCCTCTGGCAGATGCTTCCCACCTAGCTGGGGCACTGAGATGCACTTGAAAAATCTGAACTTAATGGGGCTGAAATTCCCAAATGACAGTGGCTGAGTGGAAGTGAAAGGCTGATTCCCATAGACTCATGGGAAAGTCCCAGCCTTTCCTGCTTAGCTTTTTCACGTATGCTTTGCTCCGTGGTTGCTAGAAGAGCTACATTACGTAAAGGCAGATAACTCACTGCCTTTTGTGAGCAGTTGGAATAATTTTCGATATCTAAGACACCCCATCTGGCAAAGGTCATGGTCTGTTCTCTAGATGATCTTAATTTAGCATCTTGCAAACTCTTGGTGAAATGTAAAACTCCGGGGTGCAGAAAGACCCCTGGAGGCTATTGTGTAGGGAACATCTTTGCTACTTAGAGCTGTAAGTGCAATCCTGAGTGCGTGCATCCTCGTGACTATGCAGGCGACATGCCGAGGTTGTTGTAGGAGCAGGCTCCATGGCCGAGGAGGGGACAACAGGGAATCCTCACTGCTGCTTCCCATCGGGAATCCATTATTACTGGAGGCTTGAAAGAGCCCTTTGGAGCACAGCCCTGCACCAGCTGCTGTAGCCCAGGGCTCCAGTGCAATATCCAAGGCTGTGCTGAAACAGCTCCTGTAGCTGCACCTGATGGCAATGTGCCAAATCAGCTTTAAACTGCCTTAGCTAGTTCAGGTGTTGACGAGAGCCTGGCTAACCAACTTCCTCTGGGGGCTTCTAATGTTGTTGCTGTGGTAGCTGTGTCACTAGCTGTCTGCAGACTACGTAGTTTTAAAGCAAGCATGGGGAGGTGGATAAAAGGATGAGGGAGAAGACGTATCCTTGGCTCGTTGTTTTTTGCTATTTATTTAAAGTTCATTTTTACTTGAGAGCTCAGTTGCCAAAGACTTGAGGTTGCGTACATCCCCTTTTGAACTCATTAGTCAATTGTAGCCAAATTTAGCAGAAGGGCTTGGAGGAACCACTGTCGTGAAACTCATGGGACTGAACAGAACGAGGAGACCCTACTAGCAGTCCCAGGCTGCAGGGGGAGCTCAGCCTTCCTATCGGACCTTGGAGAACCCAGGCTAGAGAACGCTTAGGAGGGCGGCAGCAGTGGGAAAAAGCAGCGGTTGTCACTTAGCCCTTATTAGATGTGAGAGCCCAATTGCAAGACATAAATGCACAAGAGGGAGGACTCTGGAGGTTTTGCTGCTGATTTTAGCGTGCAGCTGCGGATCCCTGCTGGAGCTGGCATCGGCCGTGGCTGCACACCAGGGCTTATCTCCAGACCAACCAGAAGCAGGAAACTCAGCAAGTTCCCAAGCAAACCTCTTGTGCGCGAGGCCAGAGTCGCTGACCTCCGGGGGTCCTGAGCGTTTGAACATGCTCCTAATCTGCTTGGGAAAAGAAGCCGAACTTGGGCGGGAGAGGAGGGGAGGGCTTGGCTGGGCTGTGCCCCTCAGTGGAGTCGGCTGTCGCGCGCTGCTTTGATTGCTGATGCTTGCTGTCTCGGGCTTGCCGGATTTGGCTGCCTGGCCACAAACAAAAAGCTGGATTCTCCCAGTCCCTTTATTCCCATGTCGAGATCTCCAGTGGTTTCCTAAGATGCGGAGGGAGACGAAGGCCTTTGTTGATGGCTCTCGACAGCTAACCCTGTCTCCTAGAGGTGGGGAGAGCGGCACGGCTCGGCCCCAGCTCCAGCTAAAATGCTGCTCTCCACCTTACCCCTGGCACAGCGGAGCGTGTGCTAGGAAGCTCGGTCCCTGCGTTAGGATTACCGCACAGCCCTGTCCTCGCACAGATTGTCACCAGCATGTCCCTTTGATGAGCCTGTGGGACTCCTCTCCTTGGGGCAGTTGAGCCTGGGGCTCAATGTGGGCCTGCTGCTCTTGCCAAGTGGTGGTGGACTTGCTAAATCAGGCTCTCTGTGGCTGAGCAAGAGCCACCCGCCCCAAATAACCCCAGCTGCAGAGACCTGCAGACCTGGCCCAGGGGGCCCAAGGAGGGCACAGCAGGGACGCGTAAACATGCCAGGAAGGGTGACATGTGGGTAAGGGATGAGGAGTATCCAGCCAAATCTGCCATCTTCCGTGCACCATCACTTTCTTCTTCTGCTTCATCTTCCGGTCTTACATCCTGCCACTTATTCCTCAGCACCAGCCAATTTGCTGTGTGGTTTTGAACTGCAGCTGGCATGGGCACCTCTCTCCAGACGCTGTATGCAGAGAGCCGCAGAGGATGCTAGACCATCACACTGCCCTGCCAAGAGAGCGGGGCTTTCAGCTAGGACCTCTCACAGGTGCACGTCCTGCTTTCCCGAGACAAGAAACCTCCGAGGAGCACGCGCCGAGGGTGCACTGCGGCCACCATGACATCTTCAAGAGACAGACCGCAACGGTGTGTTGCACACATTGCAGAGCGGGAGTGGAGATGGAGCAGCCGGAGATACAGGCGGCTGAAGCGTGTTCTCACATCTGCAAACGCCAACAAGCACCAGCGGAAAGATGGGCACAGAGCCTCTGTTGGGGAGCATGAGATGGGATGAATAAAAAGGCAGCTTCAGCTCAAGCACTGCTTTATTGGCCCAGTGACAGCAACAGCAGCAACAAGAAATTGCTCTGTGCCCCTTCCCCATGCTGTGGGAAAAGGGGGGGGGCTGGACCATGGCACCTTCTTTGGTCTCCATCCTTAACCACTTTGATTTTCTGGTACTTTCTGGACTGTCATAGCCTGGTGCTGGCAATAATTTTATGACTGTCTGTGGCAAAGTGCAAAGGGGGTGGCTCTTCCCCATACGTCTTGCCACCCTCCTGAGATTTTACTCAGAAAAGTCTCTGTGTGCCAATGTTTATCCTTGTCTGCTGGGTAGGCAAGACGCTTCTTGTGGCCGTGATCTGTGTCACTGGAAACACACAGCTCGACTCACCATGTCTGTGCTGTGGCTTTAACTATCTAGAGTGTGCGTTTCAAAAGTTTCTGTTCTCAGTCTCTCGCCTGCGCCGCCTGCAAGGCTCTCTCTGAGGGGTCTGAACCACAGCCCGGGTATCCCCGAGGCCCGTGTTTGCCTTGCACACAGTGAATTCGTTACACACAAGAACATTGGTCAAGCTAATTGCTCTTTTTTTGGAAAACAAAACGAAACTACAGGAACCGATTTTCCTTGTAGCCTGCAGCGGTGCTGGGGATGGGAACAAGACCCTGGCGTCTCTTCTCTCAGCTCCACGGTGTCTTTTCTGCCAGATGCTGAGCCAGCCCAGTGGAGTGTGCCCTGACTTGGTTTTATCCACCATGGCCTCACCAACCTCCTCGGGGCCTCACCTTGGCAGTGGAGGCAGCGGCTGCGATGCGAACCTGCGTGCGTGTCAAGGGAAAGCGTGCGAGAGCCAACGCGAGGTAATGATTAATGTGCTCTGCTGTCTGCTCCGGTGGTTTCTTAAATTCTGCAGCTCCAGAGCCAGCCAGACTCGGGCTCAGCCAGGCCGGGCAGGGCCATCCTGGGGGCTGCGGCATCGCTGGGGAAGGCCTTGGCTTGGGTCATTACAGCTAGTCTTGCTCTCTCCTATCTCTGAAGGCTGCAGGGTGGATCAAGATCCCACAGGATCCTCCAGGAACCATGGAAGTGGTGCAGGCAGCGCCGCTAGCACATTCCTGCTGCAACATCTGGCTGCTCCGCAGCAATGGGCGAGCTGCTAGCAACCCTGCGGTGGCCTTGGCTTTAGCCTGCAAGGTCTGCCGAGGTGCTAATTTGTCCTGGCCTTGCGTAGGGCCCCAACCTCTTCTCACTGCTCGGTTAAACATCCTTGCGAAGGAAAGCGTCCAGCTCTCAACTAAACCAGCTGCTTGTTCACTTCTTCTGCGCTATGAGACACCCAGCATGCCCGCGTGCTTCAATCCCAAGGCATAAAGCAAGCGGAGATGGAGATCTCTCGCTAGACACAGAGGGAGCCACAAATCAGTCTCCCCCCACCAGACAGGGACTCCTCAGTGGGGTTTCAGTCCTTCGCAGCTCTCGCTGAGTAACAGTCCAATAAACAGCAGAAGTATTTATTTCCGGGTGTCATTTCATCAAGCAAGCAGTTTAGTCCGGTCCAGAGCCTATATATAGAGGCCTCATTTGGGTGCATTTTTGGAGGGTTTTATTGCTACAATGCCTGGATCTGTCCCAGACAGGCTGTCCCTGCGGAGCCCAGTTCTGCTGAACCTCTGAGATCACAGACCGCACTTTTCAGGGTCTCGGCTCTTATTTCTTTGGAGTCCAGGCTCCTCGTCTAATGCCTGTGTATCGTAGGGTGTTGCATGGCAAGATGATTAATAACCACTTAATAAGGTCACCACCATTCCAAATAAGCAGTCCTGCGGGATTCGCTTTTATCAGACTGTGGTAGACAGGGCTATCAGGAGCTCAGTTCATTCCTAAAAGAATACGCATTTATAAGCAATAATTGCTGGCATTTACCCCAGGACAACACTCTTGCTGGGCCATCTTACCAATGCCAAGTGTGGGACTGGGTTATCTTGGTTCGTGCCTCGATGGCAGCGTGGAGGTGGACCAGTACTGGTGCACGTTTGGCGCAGGCGTACACACCAGCTAACCTGTGCTGGCAGGAGAGCTGGAAACCTTTCTTCTCCCTGCTTCCCTGTAAGTGATCCCATGGTGTTCATGTTGTGTTTGGATTTTGTTCACACCCCAAAGCATGCTTCTCCTTTTCTCCTCTGGTCCTCTGGTCCTGCTCTAGCTCGTAGAGCGAGTAATTAATGCTCTGCCTGTCCTTGTTTGCCCTGCGCGCGTCCTCAAGGATCCTTCTCTCAGTGCGCCTTCTAGTTCATCCTCCCTACAGCCTTACCTCCCTATACGCTTACCTTCTGCCTTTACGGGGGGTTGTTGAAGCGTTTTGCTCGCCCCTCCTAGCCCTCAACTTTTGCCGGCACTGATATTTTTCCTGTCTCCCCCCTCCAAAGCACCGACCCCCCATACCCCCTCCCATCACCCTCCCACCTTGAGAAGAAAAAAAAAATGCAGCCAGCTCCTGCTGTTTGTTCTTAAATCCGTTCCCTCCTGCCTCGCTGGTTTGAAAGCCTGTACCCTGGAAGGGGCCTCCCAGCTTTCGTTGGCAACCTTGCTTCAGACTGACCGCCACAGATAGTGTTTTGGAGTGAAAAAAATAATAATAATAATAAAAAAAATTCCCTTCTTGCTGAGGTTTCCAAACGGAGCGTACCTAACCTCCGGAGCCGTGCGCTTGTGTGACAGCTTCTCAGAAACAAATAGGAAGCTTCGGAAGTTTGTTTTCTCACTCGTATTTTTTAAATGGCTTTCCTTTGGCAGCACCCGCGCCTTACCCTCTGGCATCGTGGGTGGGTTAGACGCGTTTCCCACTGATGTGGCTCTCTTGATGCACTTTCTCTGGTTGGGGCAGGCGGGTGGTGGGGTGGGGGGGGCCAGCTGTGTGTAGGCTGGTAGATCGATAGGGTTTTGTTTTGGACATGGCTTTTTCCTCTCGCCCAGATAACTTGCCTCCAGCCCACCTTTCCGCACATGTCAAACAGATGGGTTCCTTGTTCGGGCAAAAAAAAGAATAAGGAAAAGGAGCAAAGTCCTCGGAGATCTCTGGCTGAGGGGGGACCCTCGGTCTCTCCGTCCTGTGGATTTCACGGGCTGAACCCGAGACCACTTCTCCCTTCTCTGAGAGCAGGGCTGCCGGGGGGTGTGGGGGGGGTCCTTCCCCCTCTTTTCTCCTTCCCTTCCTCCCCCTCTTAGGTGAGGAGTGGGATGGAGGCGAGGTGGGCAGGCACATGATGTCACAGCCAAAGCTACGACAGGAGGAAAACACAGGCAAGGTACAACTTGGGTTGGGGGGGCGGGGGGGAGGAAGAAAAGGGAAGAAAGAAAAAGAAAAACCAGGCTGAACAGCCCAGGCAGGAGAGGGGCGAGCGGAGGAACGAGAGAGGGAGCGAGCGAGGCTCTCGGGAAGGCGGGAGCCCGGGGCAGCTGCTTGAGACCTTGCGAAAAGGATGCTGGCTCGCAGCCGCCGGGGCTGCGACCGCGGCTGAAGGCAAGGACAGCGCAGGTGCCGGCGGGCAGCAAGCGCCCGGCTCCCTCCCGCCGCCCGGCCCCAGCGCGCCCCGTCCCGCGGCTGCCCCGCTCCGCGCCGCTCCGCGCCGGGCAGCGGGTGTCCCCGCGGGTGCGCGGCGGCGGGGAAGCAGCGCCCTGGGCAGCGCCGGGAGGCGGAGGGAGGGGAGGGCAGGGCGATGCGCCGCTCGGGGTTTATTAGATTGGACATAATCATCTTTAAATAAGGCGGCCCCCCCACCCCCCGCACCCACCCCCCACCCCCTCGCTGGCGGGGGGAGCGGGCAGCGCCTCGGGGCTTCCTAGATAAGGGGCATCTAACGCATCTCCCTCTCCCGCAGGCAGCGCCGGGGCTCCCGCGGAGAGCCGGCGGGCAGCCGGGCTGTGCGAGCCGCGCAGCGGCCCCCGCCCCGCGCCCGGCCCGGCCGCAGGCAGAGGGGGTCCCCGCGCCTTCCTCCTCCTTCCCCTCCTCCTCCTCCTCCTCCTCCTCCTCCGCCCGGGCCGCAGGAGCAGAGGGGAGGAGAGAGGTGCCGAGGGGAGAAGTTGGGGGCAGCGGCCGCGGCGGGCGGGGAGGATGCCCCAGCGCTGCCCGGGGGGCGCCGGCTGCCGGCCGCTGCCCACCTGAGCGCCGCCGGGCCGGGAGCACCATGCTGCGCCGCGGGGCGCCCCTGGCCGCGCTGCTGCTGGCGGCGCTGAGCCTGGGCGGCGGGGAACCCGCGGCGGAGCCCCCGCGGGGCCGGGGCTGCGGGCTGCCGGCGGGGCGGGAGGGGGGAGGCCGCCGCCGGGCCGCCCCCCCGCCGCACCACCCCTACGGGCTCTACCCGGGCCGGGCGGCGCAGGGCCCCGGCGCGCAGCGGGTGCTCGGCGCTGCAGCCCGGCCGGGCGCCGGGAGCCGCGGGCCCGAGGACACGTGGGGGGAGCCGGACGCCTTCCCCCGGCGGGACAGGCTGCGGCGGCGGGCGCCGCAGGGTCCCGGCGGGGCCGGGCCGAGCCCCCCCCGGGGCCGGGCTCTCTCCGCCCTGTACTTCTCCGGGAGCCGGGAGCAGCTGGCGGCGAGGCCGGAGGCGCTGCCCGACATCCCGCGGGCGCAGTTCACCGTGGAGGTGTGGGTGAAGGCGGAGGGAGGACAGAGCAACCCGGCCATCGTCGCAGGTAACGTCGGCGCCCGGCTGCCGCAGGGGCCGGGCGGGGAAGGGAGGGTCGCAGCCCCGCTGCCCCCGGCCGGCCCCGCTGCTCACCTCCCTCCTCGCCCCCCCCCCGCCCCGGGCTGCCTCCCGCCCCGGCGGAGGGTCGGTGGCCAGGAGCTTGCGGACGAGGGGAGGGGGTGCGGGCAGCCCCGGCTCGGCGGAGGGCACCTGGAGCCGGGACGGGGCCAGCCCCGCGCTGTCCCCCGAGCTGTCCCGCGGCCGGGGGGGGGGGGGGGGCTGAGCCAGCCGGCGCCTCGGCCCCGCTCACCTGGCTTGGCCACCTTCGCCGCTCGGTTGGCAGGTGCCACCGCGCACCCACCCGACCCAGGGCCCTCATGTCACGGCAACGTCCCAAGTACGAAATATCCCTTGCTGCCTTGAGAGCAAAACCTCAAATAACCCCCTCTCTCCTTCCCTTCCCTCAATCCCCCCCCCCCCACACACACACCCCCGTCCTTCCAGGGCTGAGCGCCGCTCTGCGCTGCGGGAAAGCAGCCCTGAACCTGGATGGGATCCAGGCTCCGTGTCTTGGGCTACTGTCTAGTTCCTAGCTTTCCTTTCATCGCCCGGTTCTGGGCAGGGAACTGAAAGGCCCCTTTTCGGGGACTCCTCGAAACCCCCCTGCTGCATTCCTGGCCTGCCCTGGAGGCCTGCGGAGGGGTGCGGAGGAAGGAGGGGGGTGTGTGTGAGGGGCTTTTCCAATTCCCCCCTGCCCCCCCCCCCCCCGTTTCCAGCTAGCGGCTGCCGCTTTCCCACACGCCCAGCCCGGTTTGGCCGCGCTCCTGTGCCGGAGTCCCCCCTCCTCGGCCGCCTGGTGCTTGGCCAGCGAGCCCCGCGGGAGCCGGCGCCGGGCCGGGCCGGGCCGGGCCGGGCGGCCGCACGGTGGCAGCCGAGCCGCACGCAAGGGAGCAGCGCCCGGCCGCGTGTGCCCGACCCGGCGCCCCGCAGAGCCGCTGCCGCGGCGGCCGGAGGCGGGAGAGGAGCCGGGAGGGATGGAGGGGAGGGGAGGGACCCCCGCAAAGGCGTCGGGTGCCCGCTCGCGGGATGGCGTCGAGGTGTTGGCGGTGGTCTTTTCCCCTCCCCTTTTTCCACCCCTGGCCAAAGCGGCGGCAGGGCTGCTGAGGGGGCACGGCCCGCTTTGGGGAAGACCTTGGCCGCCGAGGTCTGGGCGATGAACCCGGCCCCAAAACCCGTCTGGCAGAGACGATGGCAGCTTTTGTCTGCTGGGAGTTCAACTCCCTTCTCTCAACGCAGGTGGAGGAGCAGGCGGGTGATGCTCAGCCTGGAGAGCCTGAGGAGAAACAGGAGACTGAAGCGCAGGCAGGGAGATGCGAGGCACAGATCCGTGCGGTGGTTTGGAAAAGAAAAAGTCCAGGTCTCACCTGAGGACCTCAGGACCTCACCTGAGCTTGCCTGACGTGAGGACCTCAGGACCTTGCCTGACAGCAGAGGCAGGGCTGGGGGGGCTCCCCGCACCGCTGTTTGATGTGCGCTCGCCAGGACGGGTGTCTGTGGCAGGACGCAAGCCTGGCGGGATAGAGGAATAACACCTGCACAAGGCAGGCAGGGCTGGGGCAGGGATGGCAGATGCCGAGGGCAGGCAACTTGCTGTCGGAGGGTTTTGAGGTTGCTCTCCGGGAGAGCTCAAGGGACACTGCGTTGCCGTGCCTCCCCCTCTGAGCCGGCTGGCTGGGCAGGAGGAGCTTCACCCACCCTCTCCCCCTGTGCCAACTCCTCTCTTTATCCTAACTCTCTCCCCTTGCGATCCCTCCGCTGAACCTCCCTCTGCCTCACTATCTGCCTGACATGTCTCATTAATCTGATAGCCGTGTCTTCGCTGCAGAAAAGGGAGGAGGGACTGGCTGGAGGCTGGGTGGCAGAGAGGGGAAAACAGCCATGTGCGAGGAAACGGCCTAGCGGTCGGCTTGGTGCTTGCCTTCCCCATCGAGGTCTCGGCTGGGACATGCGGCGCACGCTTCCAACCGATCGGCAGCACAGCTGCTTGCATCTGCAGATCTGGCCTGCAGGTGTTGGGTTTTACTTTCCCCAGTTAGCCAGTATTTTTTTTCCCTTTCCTTCCTTTTTTTTTTTTTTTTTTGCCTTGAGGAGGGCAGGCCAGTTGTTACACAGAGACCAAAGCGCTGTCCATAACCGCTGGCACGCACTCGAGTAATATCACTCGGCCTCTGGGCTCCAGTGTTTGAGTCAGTCCCACGCGCCTCCTCCTTTCTGAGTCACTGCCCGCTTCCCAGCCTCTCCCTGCAGCCGGGAGCCCGGGGCCCCGGTGCGTGGTGAGGGACACAGCGGGACAGGCTAGTGCCTGCTGGCATTTCGGTAGAGCAGGTGACCCAGGCAGCTGCAAGCGCTTTCGCATGTGCTGAGCCTGCCTCCGTTCTGCTGCTGCTCCTGGTGCTGTCGGCAGAGAGGGGACCGAGCCACGAGGCTGCCCAGAGCTGCGAAGGAGCTTGTTTGCTGGAGATGCTCCAGGTGCTGGCGCGCGCGTGAGGGAAGGTGGACGGAGAGCAGGGCAGAGCTGAGCGTCTCCTGGCTTCGGTGCCTGGTAAATAGGGCCAAGCTGGCAGCTCTGCCCAGGTAAAGAAAGCTGCTCTGTCAGCTGGTTCGATCGCATCCGGAGTTGCTCCCTTCATCAAAGGATCAGGAGTTTGGGCTTTGTTCGTGTGGATGTTTTTCTTTTCGCCTGGAGCTACCCTGGATGGGGCCATCAGTCCCTGCTAGGTCCTCTTGCATCAGGGGGATTTCTGTCAAGGCATGACCCTAGCTGCCGTTCCACCGCCACCTCCGTGGAAGGCGACTCGTCCCTCTCGTGCTGCATGTTGTCGCTCCTCCACATCTTTCTCATTTTGGGCAGCAGATGCGAGTCTTTTCATGTCACGTATTTTGTTTTTCCTGTCTTTTTTTATTTTCCCCCATCCAAGGCTGCTCTGCTTCTGGTAAACTATGGAGTGATTTCCCCTCGTGCCAGGCTGTGATCTGTTATTACTCAGGTCAAACATGGTTTTACTGGGTCAGGAGAAAACCCCTAACCAGAAGCAGTCTCAAACTTCTGCTGTGGCTGAGGCTGAAACCAGGTGTCTTCCTCTAGCTGCAGCTCTGCTGGATTCAACCTTTCGGCTGCCCCGAGCTGCTCACCACCGCACACTGCGAGAGGTGGCCACCCTCTCGGGCCAGCTGCTCTGGCTGCCATCAGACACTCGCTAACCCACGCTGGCCCAAACTCTGCTGGTGAGGGTGTTTGGGGAAACAAGGGTGCTTTGATGGCCCTGGCTAGGGAAGGCCCAGTGCCACGTCCTGTCCTGTTGGGAGGGCACATGTAAGCACCGAGTCCGGCATATTGTCCGGTACAATCTCAGCTTTTCCCTTTCTTTCCCTCACCGCTTTCCTCAGCGTTTACTAGCTGGTTCCTATATGACCACCCTAGTTAGGAACGCTTAGCAAAACAAGCAAGGAGCTTGTTTCAGACCCTCCAGAGCTTTAGCAGCTGCTTTTTCCCTAGTGCCTGAGTCTCAAAGTGTGGCTGAACTATCCCTTGTGCTGCAGAGAGAGGAGCGAGTAGCTCAGTCCCTGGCCCCAACGGGAGGAGAAGATGCTGCTTTTGAGTGTGGTCCTTACAAAGTGGTGCGTTTCCCCTCTTGGGAGGCTCTTCCTCCATTAGACACCTTTCCTGGCAGCTTTTCTGTAATCTCAGCCACAGCAGAAGCCAGACAGGTTATTTGTTTCTCAGCTGTCTCGGTTCTCCTGGCTTTATGCAGCAGGTGCAGGAGACCAGCATTCAAAGGGGCTCCTCTTCCCTGCTCCCTGTCTCCCTCTGAAGCCTGTGGGGCAGTTCATTTTTGTGTCCCCTATTCAACATTTTTAGTGTGTTCGGTCTAATAGAGGGTGTGTTTTAGCCAGTGTCTGCTTTTATGCCTTTTGGAGATCCTGTTACATGCCAAATAGCCAAACTCCCAGGACTGCTGCCTCATTGCCAGGCAGACACTGAGAGATGGAGCCTTCCATTTCTGAGCTTTCCTGCATTAACTGGGTACCTGGCCATTTCTTGGCCTGAGTGTGAAGCTTTCATCAGCGTTTGCGATACCCTTCTCCACCAGCTCTGGAGGTCCCCACTGCAATCTTTGGGGGGTATTTTTGTGGCCATTTTTTTTCACAAATCTGTGCTTAAGCTGAGCTGCTTCTCTTCATTTTTTGCATGATTGCCAACAACTTTTGTTTTTAAACCTGAATTTATCATTCTAATCGCTGAGAAACGTCACAAACCCAATTAGATTTCCCCTTTCCCATCATATAGATTAGAAGCAGAGTTGCACTTACGGGTGCTGAGGCAATCTGCTACCATTTCCTCTACAAGCAGCTGTTTCCCTTTCTGGTGGGCTGACCCAAGGAAAAAAAATAAAGTTCCTTGGCAAGTTCCACAGCCTCCCCAGTCTCCAGGGCCTCCCCTCACTGATTTGCGGCTGCCAGCCCCAGCTTACTCGAAGGTCTAGAAATTGGTCCCCTGATGATTTCTTGTGGAGGACCTTGGGAGATGTCAGGAGCATGAGACACATCTCTGCAGTGGTCTATTGCTTCAGGAAAACTTGTGTTTTTCTGTTCCTGGTTAGCTCTCCGCTGGCTGCCCAGCCCCACAGGCTGTTGGCTGCTGCTAGTCTGCTGCCCAGGGTAGGTGCCACAGGGCTAGCATGGGAGCTGTGTCCTCTCTGAGGAGGTGGGCTTGGAGGAAGCCAGCGCTTTTGTGAGTGTCCCCTTTCACGGGAGAGCTTTGATCATGAGGAGCTGTAGCGGCGGTCCCTCGAGGGCCTGGCATTGCCGTTCTGAAGTGGGATCATGGCTGCGGCATGTGCTGATCTGCCTGCATGCTTTGTAGCTGCTGCTGCTGCAAGAGATTTCCTCTCTTGCCATTTCTAGGAAGCGCCAGCTGCCGCCTTAGCAGGTTTCTGGTCCTTATTGTAGAGTTGACCTTGGTCTTATTTGAATTCCTTTGATGAAGTCTCCAGACCTTGTTTTAGACTTGTTTAAGGTTCTTTTGCCCATTTTTGAATTTGTGGGGCGCTTCCAGGCTTGGCTCCAATGTGGATTTGCAAAGATACCAGCTCAGCTCACCTTTGCCCCGGAAAGCTCTTCCACCTTGACACTATTTTCCCAGTTTTTACCTCAGCACTTAATCAAATTTGGGGCACTCTGAATTGTTACAAGGCGAAATGCATGAGTTTTCCTAACAGAGAAGGTACCAAGCCCTGTTTCTTCTACCCTGATGATGACCAAATACTAGAAGATGGCTTTTGAGTTTGCAGGTCCAAGCATCTTTCAGCCAGCATTCAGCTCAAAAGTACTCTCCAGGCTTTGCTTTCTCCTTATGGCTGCAAGGCTTCTTCGACTGTCTCCTGCTTCTTGGCTTCCCTCTGTCTCAGCTTCCCTGGTCTTTCTGCCTCCCTTTCATAATCCATCAGAAACCAACAGTTGGCCAAACCCCATCCCCCACGTAGGCTTTGTGCATGGCCACATTTGTAGTGAGTGGGGGCACGTAACCCTGTCTGGGGTAGCTACAACCATCTGATTGCAAAAAACGGCACCGCCCTTCTCACCATACGTTAAAGGAACCAGAGAGGGAGGAGTGCCTGTGCCTGGGCTTAACGTAACCTTTGCAAATATATTAGCAGTCTCCAGCACACTTGACCATGAGGCTGGCTTGTTTACGAGGGCTGGCAGGAATACGTGGGGTCATGGTAACCTGGCTTTAGTCGAATCCCTTGGATGTAATCCAGACGGTCCTGCTGAGTAGCTTCTTCTCTATACATCAGTCTCTCTCCACTGGCTTCTTTGAAATAACGATGACAGCTACAGTTTCCCCAGGGCCAGAGGAAAGGAGCGATGTCAGGAGAGGAAAAGAGAGGCTGGAGAGCTACTGTCACTGAGTGGTGTTGGTCACGCTGACAGTCCCCGGGGAGAGAGGAGGCAGAAAGCCAGAACAGGAATGGAGTGGGTAGCTCCCAATTTTTGCCTGTGACGCCTTGAGGCCAAGGACCGGGACAGATGGCGTGTGGCATCAGAGCAGGAGGTTAAGAGGAGCTGCTGAATCCAGGTGTAGAGATGGGGTCAGGTTTGGTTTGAGAAGCTCAGGCCAAGTTTTACAGAGACAGTGCAAGGCCCTGTGTGTGAGTATGTTAAAGTACTGTCTTGAATCAGTCTAATCTAGCTTGCATTGAATCTGATGCAAGCTTTGAACCGAGGCTTAAATTGGTTCAAGAGAAACCTGTGCAGCTGGGTAGAGACAAGGCCAGGGAAAACCAGAAGGCTGAAGCATACGAAATTTTGCAGTCAGTAGGAACATAAACAGAAGGGAGCCACTGCACACCTTCAGGCACAGCAGCGTTTTTTGGCAGCAGTGGTCAGGCTTAGGAGCTCAACGAAGTTCCTCAGGAAGCTTCGCTGAGGCAGATGAAAGGCGGCGAGGGCTCTGTGTGTGTCTAAGATGCTGCAGTCCCAGCTCTCCGGCTCTATCTGCTCAGAGAGCCGTCACATCTGGAAGCAATTTGTCTTGGTGGTGAGTGGGAGAGCAGAGGGCTCAGAGGCACGGGGAGGAGGTGTTGTTGTTGAAGAGTTTATCATGAAGTGCCGCTTCGAGGCGGGATACCAAGATGCAGGGCTTGGAGAACTAGATCACTGCCTGCTCGCTGGATTTTCAAGATGGTTTGAATTCCAGCTTGTCGCTGTTGGCTGAAGGCAGATTCAGTCGAGGGCCAAGATTTTAAAAAGCAAAGGGGCCTTTCTAAGTGCCCATGGAAAGGCATTTTAAAGTGCTGGGCACCTGCCTTCCGAAAAATTCAACCTGTCAACAGCTGGACGGTCCGAATCTTGATATGCACTTGAAAATTGAGGCCAACCTTGCCTCCATGAGAAAACGCCACTGATAGGGCTTAGGAGTGTGATTGCAAGCCTGCTCACCCCAGCAGATGACTGTGTGAACAACCTGGCTGCAGCACGAACGGAGCTGGCTTAACACACATGGGGTGTGTGACTGTGTGATGGCAGCACCAGAGAGATGGTGGCTCAGCATGTTACCAGCCATCAGCAGAGCTGCAGTAATTAATTGCAAGGGGACCTTGAGCCTGTCTCAGCTGCAAATTAAACACATCAACTTACACCACTAGGAAGGTGGGCCAGCCGGCAGGCAGCAGCTCGGTCACTTCTTGCCTTTTGCTTCTGGCTTCCGTGTGGCTGACGGCGGGGGGGACAAGCAGTTCACACAGCTGGGGAAGAAATAGAGGAGGAGTTAATACCAATAAAGCTAGGTTGCCCTGAGCCGTACTGAAGTGAAAGTATCGCTTCTCGGCTTTGCGCTCCCAGTAGCTCCAGCAGTTCAAACATGGACTTAAGACAGACAAGAGGCCAGCTTTCCTTGACCTGTGTGTGTGGGAAGGTCTGGTACCAAAGGCTTGGCAATATCGCAGCCCACCTTCACCCGTGCACAGGAGCACGGGTACTTTGGGATTCTCCTGTAGGGAAAGGGGCCTCTCCGGAGAGCAGTCCAGGTGCCTGGAGATTAAAGTGCCTCAGTGATTTTGGGAGCCCAGAGCCAGTGTTTTTTCAAACAGTGGTTTTATCTTCCCTTACTAGTATGTAAGTGCCTGAGCACCATTGATTTCCGAAGGTATTAAGTGCCTGAATGCCTCTGGACCTTGACTGCAGGCACTCAGTAGCCTGACTTTCAGGGAACATTAGCAAGGCTCCAGGTCCGCGTAGACTGAAATGCAGGTCTGCAACACACCCGAGCGCACGGTGAGGATCCATGCTGAGAGACTGAGGCCAAAGCTATTCCTGGTTTAAACGGCCTGGGATGGCTTTACGCCTAGGAGAGCTTGAGGTGTGCATGCACCCAGCCGGAAGCAAAGCCGCCCTATACCTGTTTGGGGGCAGCTGGTCAGCCGAGAGCGAGCGAGGCTCGTGCATTTTCCTCTCCCTCTCTGACCCTCGCCTGTGCGTGCTCGATGCATGACTGCGAAGCAAACTGGAGCGTAAAGGAGAGCTGTAAATCAGCCTGGAAGCTGTTGGGGAAACAGTCCCTGGAGGAGGCTGTTTTGCTTTGGGTTGCTGTGTTCTACTTCTTAAAAGCTTTGGCCCGCGGATGAAAAGCTTAGCATCTAATCCCGTCCCGGAGGAGCGCTCTTAACGGCGAGCGGCTCGAAAACACCTCGCTCGCTCTGGCCTCTCCTTCCCTCCTCGCCCGCTTTCCCCTTCCCGCCTGCCCTCCCCCTCTTTTCCATGCTCTTCCTCCCCTCCCGCACCCTCTTCATGCGGTTGCTCCGGCTCTCCCGTCCGTCCGTCCGTCCCGGCTCCTCCACCTGCTCATCCAGACGACTTGCGCGTGCGGCCGGCCAGGGCCCCCTCCCAGCCCAGCGCCCCAAAGCCGGCGTTTCTTAATGTGGCCCCCAAATCCCTCCCCACCCCCCCCCGCCACCTTCACTCCCCAAAACTTAAGAAAAAAAAAAAAACCCAGGCGACATGTGTTTTGAATTATTGCTCGGCCACCACTGTAAAGCGCGCCTGCTTACCCCGGGCGTCCTGGGTGCTCTGCGGGGACGAGCGGGAGGCAGCTGCGAGCCGAGGCCGCCCGGGCGCCCGCCGCTGCGAGGTCCCGTCCGCGGGGGCGGTAGCGCCGCCTCCTCCGATCGCATCTCCCCAACAGCGGCGCCGGGACCCTGGTTTGGGCCTGGCGGTGGGTGCCGGGGGCAGGCGGCGGCGGCGGCGCGGGCGCGGAGGCGATCCCAGGCGGGCGTGCTGCGACGGCGCCAGATGCTCCTCCAGATGTGGGAGCTTCCTCGCAGCCCTGCCAAGAGCCGCTCCGTCAGCTGACGGCGGACGTAACGCGCGGCCGCCGAGGGCCCGGCTCGCGCGCCGGGGAGGGACGGGGACCGGCAGCCCCACTGCGCGGCGCGCTCTGCTCGCAGAGGAGCCGCGGGCCGGGCTCCGGCGGGCCGGCGGCCGAGCGCTGCCGGCCTCACCAGCTCTCCCCTTGTCCCCTTGCTTGCTGCAGGTGTGTTCGACAACTGCTCCCACACGGCCAGCGACAAGGGCTGGGCCCTGGGCATCCGCGCCCTGCAGCTCCGCGGCAAGAAGGACGCCCGCTTCTTCTTCTCGCTCCGCACGGACCGGGCGGCCGCCGCCACCGTGGTGGCGGGCTTCCACCGCTACCGCCCCGAGGCCTGGACCCACGTGGCCGCCACCTACGACGGGCGGTGGATGGCCCTCTACGTGGACGGGGCGCGGGTGGGCCGGGCCGGCTGGCAAGCCGGCGCCCTGCACAGCACCTTCATGGCCTCCTGTCGCACGCTGCTGCTGGGGGGCGACGCCTCGGCAGCCGGCCACAACTTCCGCGGGCACTTGGCCGGGCTGGCGCTGTGGCGCGTCGCCCTGCCCCAACCCCGGCTGCAGCGCCCCTTCCTGGAGGGGCCGGCGGCGGGCGCCGCGGGCTTGGCGCTCGCCGCCGGCTTCGCCGCCCCCGAGGAGCGTTGGGTCCCCTTCAAGGAGGCGGCCTTCCCGCGGCGGCGGGTCCTGCCGCCCCCGCCGGCCCCCGTGCTGCGGCCCCTGGGGCCCCCGGCCTGCGGGCAGACGGCCTGCGACAACGTGGAGCTGGCCTCCGGCTACAACGGGCACTGGCCGCTGCGCGGCGAGAAGGTGGTGCGCTACCGCGTGGTCAACCTGCTGGACGACGAGGGCCGGCGGCCCACGGTGAGCCGCGAGCAGGTGGCCCGGCAGCACCGGGCGCTGAGCGAGGCCTTCCGGCCTTACAACATCTCCTGGCAGCTCAACCTGCTGGAGGTGCGCAACTCCTCGCTGCGCCGGCGCGCCGTCCTGCTCGGCTGCGAGCCCAGCAAGATCGGCAACGACCACTGCGACGCCGAGTGCGAGCACCCCCTCACCGGCTACGACGGCGGCGACTGCCGCCGGCCCGGCCGCTGCTTCTCCTGGAAGCGCCGCGACGGCGTCTGCCACATGGAGTGCAACAACATGCTGGACGACTTCGACGACGGCGACTGCTGCGACCCGCTGGCCACCGACGTGGGCAAGACCTGCTTCGACCCCGACTCGCCGCAGCGGTAGGCGGTTGGGGGGGAAGCGAGTTGAGGGGGAGCGGCGCGGGGGGCTGCGTCGAGGGAAGGGGCGTTTGTCCCCCTCCCCAAATCCCTCTCCTGCGAATCGAGGGACCCTCCGTGCCCCCCTGAAAGCAGCCGAGGAGTCGCCCATCTCCACCTTGCCCCCAGCCCCACACCTGAAGGTTTAAAGCCCGTGCTTGCTTTTTTTTTTTTTTTTTTTTTCTCATTTACATTTAAAACGCCTTTCCCTGCCTGCTGGGGCCGGGGAGAAGGAGGTAGGTAGGCTTTGAGGAAGGTGTGGAGCAGCGGGCGTGAGCATCTCCAAATCTAGCCCCCCGGGGCGCGTAGGGGAGCGAGCCCCGCGGGGAAACGCCCTTGGCTGGGCACGGCGAGGGGCTGATCAAAGGCGAAGCCTGCCAGCGCGCTGAAAGATAAAGATGAGCTTTTGCGCCCGAAAGCTTGTCTGTATTTTCCAGCTGTATCTGATGAGCTAATAAAAGATTACCTCTCCCTGCGAGCCCTTCCCTGAGCTCTTCCCTGACACGTTTTCAGACTGGGCCTCTAGCTGCTAGAAAACATTGAACAGGGAAAGAAAAGCGGGGGGAAAAAAAAAAGTCAATAGGAAACAAAAGGAAGAGCTCAGGTGCTGGTATCCTGAGGGAAAGGTCTCCTGGCTGCCCCAGCCCTGCTCCTCAAAACTCAACCGTGTTTTGAAAGCAAATCCCGCTCTTGTCGCAAAGGCCAGGCTCGGCCGAGCCCTGCTGCGCGACGGGAGGCTCTTCGGTGTCCGTAAGGACCTCGAGTAGCAGAGAGCACCTTCGGAGGCGGCCGCCTGGGTGGACTGAAGAGGAGATGTCTCCCCATGTGATGGGAGACCCTGGGCGGTGGCACTGATGCCGTGCCCGACCGCTCCTTGGCTTACGCGCGCCTCCCCGAGGCCGCGGTAAAGCCGGCTCCCGGCTTGCCCTTTCTCCCCAGCGCTCCGGCCGCCAGACGGGAGCTGAGCCTGCTGTGTCACTTGCCTCTGAAGTACCGGCAGCTATGTTGATTGTTTCCAGCACTCAGGGCTCTGCCAAATGTGCTTTTTGGATAGAGACGGGGAAGGGGAAAAAAAAGTCATGGCTTTTTTTTTTTTCTTTCTTTCTTTCTTTTTTTTTTTTTTTAATCTTTTCTGTCTTTGTGTCAGAGAAAATTGCTCATTCGCTGCTGCTCTGTGTGTGGTGGTGTGTCTATCAGGAGAAGCTCTCTCTTACGCTGTTTGTTCATATTGATGGGCAGAGAGGTCCACCTCAGTGGGCACAGTGCAATGAGGATGCTATGGTGAATGGGATGGTCTGGCGAGAAAAGCTACAAGGAGCTTTTTAGGGACATGTCGCTCCTTCCCTCCTCCTCACTCTGTTCCCCAGGCTATGGGAGCAGGCAGGCTGTGGTCCTAAGTACCTTGTTTCTGAGCCTGGCTTCTTAGATCTGCTCTTTCCCAGGTGGGAAATGCAGGGTAGGGGGAAGCAAGCGTCTTTGGCGCAAGCAGTGCTAATGGGAGAGCAACAGTGCTTCTTTTCATCCGTTTCTGAGCATTTCTCACACGTCTTTCAGCCGTCTGAGAAAATGCAAGAGAAGGATGAGCGCGCCCTTCTTCCAGGGCTTGCCTCTAGCCATGGGGCTGCAGCGCTGGGTCTCTGCCCGAGTACCCCACCAGCAGATGTTTTCCCACCTCTGGAAGTCTCCCTGGTGACCCCAATTTTCAGTGCTCTGTTTCTACCAGGCATCTCATTTTCCAAGTGCTCTCTGAATGGTAAGACCTGGATGGGAAGTTGTGACCATTCGAGCACATGGAGTATTTTCCTAAGTGCAGGGGAGATGAAGTCGCTCTCCTGTCTCCAGGTTGGCCCTCTGCTCTTGGTGGCGTTGTTGTGAGCCATCCAGCATCACTTGGCCTGCAGAAATGGCTTTGTTTTAGCAGGGCAAAGGGTTGGTCCTTGCCCTCTGTGTGTAGTTACAGAAATGTTTTCATCCTCAGAGACGAAGGGCTCCACCTTAAATTAAAAAAGCCAAATTTTTCCTGGTATGAATCAGGACTTCCATTTGTCAGGATTTTCCCCTGAAAGTTGGGAGAAAAAAAAAACAACAGCAACTTGCTTCTGTGGGAAAGGAATGGGAAAGTGGGAACACTAGGGAAATAACAAATCTTTTGCAATTTTCTTTCCACAGATCTCATTGGTCTGAATATAAGACAAGATTGACTGTTTGTAGTCTAAGCTCTGAAAAAGAAATCCAATGTGCCCTGCATTTGGGAAATGTGGGGGCATGAATTGTGCCTGGCTAATGATAAGCTTTCCTGGGCCATCTTTTACAGACTTCTTCAAAGAAGTTTGTGGACTCCTCCTCTTCTCCAGGCTCATCCTTCCCAAGCAATGGTTGGAGCGCCCACATCTCTGGGGAAGAAGGGGAGCATTTGCACAGATTCTGTATATATATTGGGAAATGCCTGGGGACATGGGTTTTTGGTTTTTTTTTTTTTTCAAGAGAAATAGCTGTGTTAGTGATGCAACATGAATAGAAAAGTGGCAGTCACGTTTGGCAACGCGTGGTCACCTAAGCCATGCCCAAAACTGAGGAATCACTAAAACATGACGCTGCAGCCAGCTGTGGTGGAGTGAGGGCATTTCTGAGATTTTTGGGGTGATCTCTGAAAAGAAGTGACAACCTCATCCCAGACGCTTTCCTTTTGCGAAGGAGGCCCTTTTGGAGGCCATACGTAGCTGAATCTTTTTGGAAAGAGCTGAGGCAGCGCCAGGGCTGCGGAGGTGAGCTGGAGCAACAGCGGCATAACGGCCGGGCAGAGCAGTGCAGCAGATGCGGTGAGCAGGAGCTGCTGTTTAACTACAGAGTGCTCCAACTGTACAACACTGGCTCTCCTGTGACACATTTGAGTTTGTTTATTTTGTGGGAAAAACACTGGGAAATTAGTAGCGCAGATCTGGGAAAAATCAAGGAAATTTTGAGCGTGCTGTCGGGAACACCTCGTAGGCAGCACAGTCAGATTGAGTGCTGTTCCTCCAAAGCTGGTGGACAAATCCCAACATACACAAGCAGAGAACTTTAGCCCAAGGCATTTTGTTCAGGCAAAGCTCCCACTGAGTCAGTACCTCTGGGTTTGGTCATAAGGTATTATACTTAAATGAACATTTATGAGGAGTGGGGTAGCTGGGGAACTTACAGAAGGATTTTTAGAGTGGAAGCCAAAACAGGAGAAATAACACAAAATAAAATTTAACAAACTGAGAAAAGGCAGCAAAGTGGGAGCCAGGTGCTTAGCTCTTAACAACAGATCTGAGGGAGCGAGCTGGCCGCTCAGCTGAGCAGTCCGTGCTTTTTTCTACCTGCTGAAGAACCACGAGTCAGGGTTTAGGACTGAGCTGGAGGGAGCTGAGAGTGCTGGTGGGGAAAGGGAATGATTTAGATGCAAATGCTTCTTAGCATGACCAAAAATAGTCCAAAAGAGAAAGTCAAAGCGAGACACTGGACCATTTCTTACCAAAACTGTTGACAGAATCAGTTTATTCTCATGAAGTGTCTTGATAGCTTGTCTCGACTTGACAGGGCCGTGAGCAACCTGCTCTAACTGGACCTCCTTTTAGCAGGAGGTTGGACTAGAGACCTCTGGACTCCTTTTCCAAACTATATGGTTCTTTAATAGCATCAGTTCAGCTTTTTTCTCTGAGAAGCTCTCCCCTATCTGTGCAGTTCTGATCTGCAGTCAGAGTTTTGTGATGTGCACTGTTTCCTTAGGAAGAGCTGACCTGGTTTGCTTCTCCAACCCTATTGTGTGTCAGAGATGCACTTCAGGCCTTGCGAGAAGATGCTCCAAGAGCTTCTTGCTAGATGTTTAATGGCAGTTGGCTGGGACATGTTTCCCTGCAATTTCTAGAGGATGAGAGAACAGATGAATTGCTGAATTCAGCCCTGGAATCACCTGGCACATGGAGGAGGACACTGTATCAGCTATAAGTCCACCCTTTCTTCTGGCTACAATCTTAAGAAGTCCTAGCCTTGGCCTGGAGGAGAACCCTAGACTCCATGTTCAGATGCGTAGCTATACAAGGACTCTTCTTGCTCCTTGTGTATGGAAAAAGAAGCACACGCAGGGGAAGAAGGTTCGAACCATGACCCAAGACTGCCACAGTCTCTTGTAGCATCACACAGCAGGCAGGACTGTGACACGTATGCTACTGCTACCCCTGGCAGAGGAAGGACGAGCAAGAATGACATTGCTTAGCTTGTACAGTTCAGCCCCTGGGCCTGGAGTTATCCAATGCAAGCCCATATGGAGGGGCCAAATTAGGTGTACAGTTGCTACTGGCTCCCTCTACGTCCATGAGACTTCCAGTGGGGGTACTTAAGCTCTGACAAGGTCTCAGGAGAGAGCTAGATTGCTCTCTCTCTGACTCTATAGAGTGTCTAAAGCAACAAATATACTTTCTAAAGTTAAGTGGGGAGGAGCAAGCCTTGTTACTTTGCTTTACCAGGTTAGCATTGAAAGTAGATTAGTCAGAACTCTCAACACAAGTCCCACTGTTCTTTGAGTTACAACCTTCTGGGGCTGTTGCCCAGGCAAGGCAAGCGAGCTTGCCTGTCCCTGAAGTGGTTTATGGGAAGGTTGTTGGAGGACTGTTGGCACGCGAGTATTTTTCCTTGAATCTTCAACAGATTCCAACTGAGATAAAGTTAATCTCTGTCTTTTACCCCCCAGCTGGGACAATACCCATGTGTAAAACATATCAGAGGGCCTGTGTGTTTGTGGTTGGAGTTAAATTTGACTCAGAGCTCAAATGAACACTCACATGAGCGTAGACGTACCCTATAAGGCAACATCACAGGAGTAATAGTGAGTCGAGAACTTCTCTTTCACCCTGTCTTGCCGTATCAAGAACAAGGGAGTAGGCAATGACAAAAAAGCTGTCTGCTCTCATCCTGCACATAGTCTTGCTCTGTTTTAAAGCATTCTCCAGGAGTTGTTGGCAGTGCAATGCCAGGGTCTGGAGTAAAATTTGCATTGATTTGCTGCAGACACACATCTTCTGTGCCTGAGTGCTGTTCTAATTGGTGCTCTTGGAAAGAAAGCAATAACAGCTCATTAACAGCAATTAACACTCAGTGAGGGTCCCCCTCAGGCAGTTAGTCAATGAGATTCTGGTGTGTGACACAGTTAATGTGAAAAGAAAAACTGGAGGGCGGTCTGGATGGCAAAGTGGATAAGGACAGAGCTGCAGGGCCTTTCATCTCAATATCCAACCTAACAGTAGAAGTAACAGAGGTTAAAAAGAGAAGGTGAAAAATGACCAGGCATCTGAAACCTTCTAGTGGCCTAAGCCAGGCTTAGATACACTGGGAGGTGAGGTCAGGCTGACTAGAAGCAGCTCTGAGCACAGGTGATACAGGCAGTCGCTTAAAGCAGCAGACTGCTACAGGGTACAAAGTGGCCCTCGGTCCCTCCCTACTTGGCCTGTGCCACAGCCCCAAAGGCCAGACTGCCTGTGGGGGCCAGGGCTGTGCGAGAGATGAGGGTGCACAGCGTGGTGTTTGAGTGGGAGCCCTCACTCCTTCCCCCTCAGCAGGAACAGCCAACTCAGCTGTCTGGGGCTCTGTCTGTCCCACTTCTCCTTTTTTCTCTGGGGGCAGGGGCCCCTGTTGAACCCTCATTCCTGGAGAAGCAAATTCAATTTTGCCTCTGCTGGGATGTTTTTGACCACAGTTTGGATATTAGGGTATCTGATGAACCTTAATGCAAGCTTACCTGGCATCCCTTCCAAAGAGAAGGATGCGAAATTGGATTAAGGCTGCCTGGGAGCCTCCTGCTGTTTAAGCAGGCCTCTTCAAAAAGTAACCCAAATTAACCTCAGTGAATGTATCTTGTAGACAAGCCCCCAAGGATGAAGATATTATTATGAACTATTCTGTGGTAGTTGAGTAATCTATTGTTGGAAAACAATTAGCCAAATGTGGTTCGACTGATAGTATAAAAGGTGTAAAATGGAGAGCAGCTGAGGAGCTGGTGATATCTTGGTGCAACAGCTGACCTGCCTAGACCTTAATCCCATCCAGACAGTAAGACGACATTCAAGTTAGCTGCTTACTTCCTCTCATCCTTTCTTTGCCAGAAGAACCCCTGGCAGATCTTCCTCGTAGTAAAAGAGGTTAGGTAAAGTTATTTTAAAATTGCAAGCCCTGGGGACGAACTGAGGTTGCTGACACTGTTGCAGAGCATGGACTTGACTGGGGTTGGAAGGAGTCTGTAGACACCTTCATTCACTGCCTGGGGTGGTCTTTCACTTGAGGAAAGGATGGAGAGGTGTGTTATCTACAAACTATTGAACTTTCTGCCTGTGAGATGTCATCAAGAAGAGACTGTTTTCTTGCCATGTATTTGCACGAGGAAAGCATAGTTAGGAGGTGCCCCTATTCAGGGTCTGAGTCCCAGTTGCATCTTTGCTCTCTACTGCACCTCTTGGAGTCCCACTGGTCTGGCTCCAAGTGTTGGCCTGGTGTTTTCCAAGGACCAAGACTCGAGTACTGGACTTGAGCCTGGGGTCTTGTAAGTGTGCTGGTGAGGATATGAGCACTTTGGGAAGTTTGGAGGTGGCTAAACTGGGTTCACTAGCTACTGAACTTGTTGCTTCTCCTCTCTGATGGACCTGTTGGGGCTGGGGAGCCACAGAGGGTAGATAACAGGGCTTCTTGCTGGACCCTGATGGATTGTCTGGTGAAAGCTTTAAGGTTTCATGAGAGTAATTGTCTCTGAGCTCATCAAACAATATAGTCTTTCCTCACAGGAAAGCCCAGTCTCACTGAGCTTTTCCCGTTGATTCCTGATTTCCAAACTTGGTAATGATAAAAGGGATCGACCTTGGTATAGCCCATTATATGAGGAGAACGGGATATCTACTAAACTGCTTGCTCATAATGTAAGTGTACTCAGAGGCTGTGTCCATACAAACATGCCTGTAGGTGACTGAGCTCAAACTGAGCCCTAGCTTGGGACTGAGGACTTTGGATTTGATTTTGACCTTCACAGACAAAATGCATTTAAAGTATTCTGCATGTAACAAGTCCTTAGTAAACAAGAGTCTGGTGTATTGTGCCAGAGACAAGCCCAACAGTGTGGGTCTCTGCTCTGGGGCTGCTTACCCTCAAGAGGGCTCAGGACTTGGGATGGTTGTGGGTGCGTGTCAGGGTAGCATAAACCCTGAGAAGATGAGCATGCTGTGTGCTTGATCAGTGCCAGTTAGTGAGGTCTGCAGCATTTCTACGTTTATGCCACCTCTGGGTAGTCCTGGGGAACTGCACGCCCTTGGGCTCTCTAGCTGGTGCTGGCTGCTGCCTTCTCTTTCTCTGCAATATATGTTTTGTTTGCTTAGTCTTCCTGTTTCTTCTTTCCAATTCCCTGTTAGCTGTGAAAGCTGCTCTTTTCCTTCCACTTGATGTACATGTCTTTCTGGTGACATGTTCCACGTGCTGGTCTTCTCATTTTCGTCTGTGCCTCTTCCAGGCTCTTGAGAGAGAGCTGTATCGCATCTCCCAACCTGTATCACAAAATGAGACTGTGAGTTAGGCATCCCAAAGGGCTCTTGGGGGCTTTCATTCTTCCGAAGAAGGTGTGAGAGGGAGATAACAACATCTCCGGTGTGGGATGATGAAAGGAAAGAAAACGTATCTGAGGGCTGTGCCCCCATACAGTGATGAGAGGTCCACAGGAGAAGGTCAGGAGTGCCAGAGGAGGTGTGGGAGGGGAGGGCGGGTTCAGCATGGAGACAGTGCCTTCTTTCCAATGAGAAGTGGCACTTGGGCACAGCCATCTGGGGAGAGGGGCAGGAGTGAGATCTTGGGGACCCTGGTCAAGAGCAGAGGGCTACATATTGGACCTTTCTCAGTCAATGAGAAAGCGCTGGCTCCCTGCATGCCCCTGTTTCAGTGGGACTAGAGCTTAGCTGTGTTACTCCAGGGGAGCAGAGGGGTTTGAGGGTGCAGACAAAGGAGTCCAGGGGCTGGTTACCAGCCCCGTCTTTGACACTAGCCAAAATGGCTTATTCTGAAAAGCAATTTGTAGCATTTTGTGGATGTGCCCAAATCTTCCACTGTGCATTTCTGGGTGCTACAAATAAGACATAAAATTTACAGTAATGCAGTCACTTTCTTCCCAAGGTGGTAGGCTCAGGGGCTGCCAATAATCCTCAGCTGGAGGACACATCTTGATTAACTCCTGCAAGCTTTTCTGTTAGTATGAAGCTGTCCTGCAGCATGTGCTGTGAGGTACCTGCCAGGTTCCCCTCCCCAGAATGGCCGCATCTGTGCAGAGAGGGAAGAAAGGATCTGTGCGCGAGAGGGAAGGGAGGATCCCTGCCCAACAGTTGTAGGCAGCCTGGGTGCTTTCGGGGAAAACAGTCCGGATGTGAGCTATTGTTCTAGCAAACGCAACTGTCCCAGAGGCTTAGTTAAGGGGGCTGATTTTATTGGGATGACAATTCTGAAGGAACAGTGGGTGTTCAAAGGTTGGGGGAGGGGTCCACTCTTTGTCCTTGGTTTTAGCCCTCCACGGGACTCCTGCTTGTCCGACCATGCTTCTGTCTGCAGGCAGCTGGCCACAGCTGAGACCCTCACGAGGCTAGAGAGACCCGAGGAAACAAAACAGCAGGGCAGCAAGGAGCTTGGCAGCAATCTGGTGGGACTCCATCAGCTCCGCGTTGATGGTGTCTCTGGAATGATTTATCCAGCATTTGGGTTGGCAGGCTGAGCTGCAGCCATTGGAGTTGTTAAATGAACATATTGTTTTTAGTTTTCCTTGGCCCAGCCGTTCTCATTATTTAGGAAATCAATTTGTCCATCCGCAGAGGGTGATTGGGGTTGGGGGAAGAGGAAACGGGACAGTCCGAGTTCTGCGGAGCCCAAACCCACCAGAATAGTGCAAGGCAAAAGCCTTCACTAGAAGGGTCTGGAGGGGTAGAGCATGCTAAGCACTTGCGATTATCGCCTGCCAAGCACTGCGCTGGGGACCAGAAGCAGCCTCAGATTTTTTGTTTGTGGTTAACGTATGATCATTACATTACAAAACTTCCCCAATAAATTATCTCACGTCCTTTTTATATCCGAGAGGAAGGCATTTTTAGAATGCTGGCTTGTGTGCGCCGTGCTCCAGGCTGGAACACCCAATCTCTTGGACCTAAAAATAAGTTGGAGACTTGGGACTTGTTTTTTCCCTTTTAAAAAAAAAAATAGAGAGAGAGAGAGAAACTCAGAGAGAAATTTGGGTTGAATAGAGTTCTTTTCTTCTTTTTTCTGTCTCAGGCCCTTTCATAACCAGTATCAAGGCTTCAAATATTTGCCATTTAGTGAAACACTGCTGTGGTGAATGTAGTAAAGTTTTAGGTCTGTTTCCAAGACTGAAGATTACCTTTGTGGTGAAGAGTGCATGAGGGGGGCTTTGTAAAATCACAGGGCTGCACGGTTCCTCTTGCAGAGGAAGTAGGTGCTCTTAGCTCAGACCACCAGGAGCTTAATCCCCTCCCAGCAAACTCACCCAGTTCTGCAAGCCCTATTAAAAGGGTCTTTCACTTGTCAATGCCCAGGAGATTTCAGCCTGAACAGACGAGGCAGGCAGGAGCTAGAAAGGGCAACAGCAGCCCGGAGGTTGGAAAGACAGGACTCTGGTCTTCCGACATCCTTTCATGGACACGTTCTCCTGGTTCATAGTGCCTCATGGTTGTGTGTGCTCATTGCAACCCTTAGCTGTGGGCTCAGCTGAGCATCACTCAGAAATCCTTCCTATTCCACTGCCATATCAGTTGAGAAGGCTGGATAAAGAAATGAAACTGACCCTTGCTTGCCACTAGCGGTCACTGGAACAGTTCTTGGAGATGACCTCCATCTAGGGGCTTGGCCTCTCAGGTCCTCATGGAAGCCATTTTGCTTTAGATGGAGTGTGGCACATGCCTTTTGGCACATATGTTTTAGGGTCATGCTCACCACATTCCTCTGGGCCACAGCTCTCCCTCTTCCCACCAGCTCTCTGAGATCTGTCCAACAGATGAAGATGCTGTGGGGGATGGATGGGAAAGGAGTAGGCACCTGGTGAAACAATAGTGGTATCCAGAAAAGATAGACACTTGCCCTCTGTTAAACAGCAGTGGAATGTGGCTTTCCAACTTCTTTAAGCTCCTTTGAAAAGCCCACACAGCAAATGTCATGTCTTCTCTGGTGTTTGCAAACATGGACCCACCTGCCTGTGCTATAGGCGAGGATATTTCCTGCTCTTCAGCTGGGGAAAATGAGGCACAGAAAACCTGGCTGTCTTGCTCGCTCATCATGCAACAACACAGAGCTGGTATTGCCGTGGGGCTCTGGCATCCTGTTTCTTAGTCCCTAAGTGGGGAAGAGGGTCATTTAATTACAGGAGATGAAGCTGGCAGTACTCAGTCCTGGTTAAACACAAGGCAAAAATTTACACTCACACCTGCACAATTCCCCTCTGCCTGGAGTGCTTAGCGGAGTCTCCTGGCCCTGAGGGGCTCTGCTTGGCCACATAAAGCCCATGCAATGGCAAGGAGGGGAGAACAGGAACATGGCTCCCACTTGCTTTATCCCCTCTGCCTTTTCCATGGCAGACTGAGAAATGCGCTATAAAAATTGGCAGTGAAATTCAGGTTCCTGGGGAGACAGACTTGTTTGCAAGGGTCTTGAGACTTCCCTAGGCCTAAAATGTTTCTTCATTTTTTTGCTGCAAGCAAAAAGTAAAAGAGACAACTAGATCCGATGTAAATCAGCTATGGTTTAGGTGGGATAGGGTTTATCTTCACAACTAGAGACAGGGAAAAAGTGCTATAAGACTCGGTCCTGGAAGTTTTTTATTTTTCTTTGAAACAAACAATACAGGCAGAAATTGAGCTGTACTTGGTTTTGTTTAGCTTGGAGTCTTCTCTAGAATAACTTGCCACTGTTGAATTCTACATAGCAAAACCACGAGGGGCTGCAAACATATTCCTCTATTTCTCCCTGTGCTTCTCACTCACCCTCTCTCACACACATCTTCTGTATAATGCAAGCATCTCATCAGCCAGCATCAACATTATAAAAAGAAGGCAACTGCTTATCCCATGTTGTGGATAGTGAGTCTCTCCAAAGTGTATTGGTGTGTGCTGGAGCCACGATGCTGCCTTCGCTGGGCTTTGGAGTTGAGCCATTAAGAGAAATGCTGGACTGCAGTTCTTCCCTCCTTTCCCAAGCTGCTGCTTTGCTATGTTGTCTCTCTCCCTCACAGGATGCCTTTCCTTCCCTTAAATAGTTCAAAACTGGATCTTCTGGTTAACTCTCCCCCCGCAATGCTTTTTTTCCCTCTGTTTTCTTTTCAGAGATGTTGTTGTCTTGCAGTGATGGTTCCCCTCTCCTTCTCTAGGGCCAAGCTTTCAGATAGTCCTTACACAACCCTTGTAAATGTGCAGTATCTTCCCAAATTGCTAGATCCGCGATTAGAGCCATGCTCTCGCAGGTAGCCAGGCGTGTGATCTGGGGGAAGGAGGGTGGGTTTTAGAAACCACTGTGATGGTCTAAGCCTCCCTCCCAGAGGCTCTCTCAGTGTGCCCTCTGAGAACAAGGGGCTAGTGCTGGACACAGGTGGAACGCCCACCCCTGTGGGGTCCGTCACCCAGGCATGCACAGGCTTTGCACCCACAATCCACGCTTGGTCAGGGGCATTGCTCCTTCCTTGTGTGCTCTTGAGGTGCGGGAGGTGGAGGTGAGTTTTGCTGCAAGCAGGTTGTACTCTGTTATGGACCTATTTGAGGATGGCACTGGGAGGCCATGTTACTGGGGCAGTAGCAGGTGGAGAGCTGCAATATGTGTTTCCTTTGTTTATTCCGCTGATATAGAGGGGAGGCAACAGGACAGCCAAGGTTGCAAATCTGAACTCCTGAATTCCTGCTTGGTTGGGTTTTTGAAGCAGAAAGTTAGAGGAAACGGGAAGACAGAAGTCCATTTGCAATGTCAGGATTTTCAGGTCTGTATTGTTTTTTGCCTGGCTTCCTACACAGGTGGCATGTACATGGCCTTGCTGTCCCACACATGCATGGGTTGGGCTCTCCCCTTTGCAATGTCTGAACCTATCGGTTAGTTTCAAACAGACAGGTACAAATCTCAGACATCTGTGTTCCCGTAAGCTCATGGAAGCAGGCAACCAGGAGAAGGAAGTTGACTCTGTGATGTGCTCAGGGTGGAAAGTAACTGCAGCCTGTGTTGAGCCTTCATAGACCTTGGAGAGCCTGTGAGGGTGATAACCTTAAATACGTGCCTTAGCTGTGGGGGAAATAAAGCTTCAGTCAGAGCTCGTAGACACCATGAAATAAGAATCAGGATTTAGTCTGTTCTTTGCTTCTAGGATTACTTGCTTAGTAATTAGTTCATTCCTGAGTTTACTCCTATTTATGTGTTTGGTTCACGTTATCCCTAGATAAACCAAGATTTCTACCTGAGAAATTCAGTGCAGGATCATCAACTGGGAACTCATAGGGTGAATTTAACCCAGGAGGACAAGAGTCCCAGAAGCATGTCTGGGGTTCCAGCCCACAGGAAACTCTCACTGGGTGCGATAGAGAGTGTGCACAGCCACTGAGGGCAAGTGATGAGCTCTGTGTCTTCTTCCCACCCATGAGAGCAGCTGGAAACTGAGCCATTTTGAAAGCTTGACTCTACATCACCATCTGGTCTAATGAAAGACATCCCCATACCTGTATGAGACTCAGATGGGTCACGTGTTTTAAGATGATATCACCCCTGAGGAAATAGTAAGTCTCTTTGAGGAAGAGAGGGCCGTGATTGATTCTGATAGAAATAAAGGCCATATAAGCAAATGGAAACTCCCTGTTGACCAGGTCCCTGTAATTTAAAAGGATTTTTACTACCTTTTCCAGTATGCATTTGAAAACCTGCATTTACTCTTACATACTACAATCAGATGGTTTTTAAGCCATTAAGGCCCATTGGGTCAATAACCATCATTTTCAAAAATCTATTAAATACCCATTTCCGTGGAAATAGAGCTTCTACAATTGATCACAGCTACCAACTCCCATTAAAATAAACCCCAAATGCTATCAAGTCCCCCAAGATGCAGAGCATTAAAACACAGATTACCAGGACAAATTTATCCCAGGGGAAAGTTGATGGCCCATTATGCTTAAGCAAAACAAGAATTGTCACATAAGCCAGGAAGTTTATGGGACTTGCATGGATTTGTCCTCCCTAGGGGGGTTAAAAGGAAGGTTCATGGGGTAAATCAGTAGTGCTAACACAAGCTCAAAGCTAGTCTCCTAGGGGAGTTTTTGGGAAAGGTTTGACTTATTTTTGTATTAACTATCAAGTGTGTATAGGGGACCTTCAAGGCTTTGGCCGTTTCACAGAAGCAGATGATGCATTAGGGCTGAGGCCCTGTAAGGAATGCTGAACATGTGGGTCTATTCTTGGCCATGCTATATTTTCCAGATAGAATTATACATATATTTTTGTGTGTGTTGTACACCTTGGTTGAGTGTCCAGGTTCTCTTACTACTCAGCCAAAATTTCTGAGCAAGAAAACTCCAAGCACATCAGTGTATGTGTGAGAAAATGTGGCAGTGAGGTGACCTTATAAAGAAGAGGGTATTCTTTTTCCAAGTCCTTGCCTTTCTCTTTTGGGGTAGAGGCTCTCTGGGATAGGGCTGCTGGTGTTGTGATGGATCCTAAAGCAGGCTGTGGGATTGCAAAGTATCCTTGTGAGTTGCCTCTGGGTGAGAAGTGGCTTGAGAGATGGAAGGCTGGTGGCTGGGGGCTTGCAATGCTGGAGGAGAAGGGGTTGTGTTGGGAAGATTCTCTCTTCATGTGTTCCTGGTAGCTCTTTGAGTTTCTGCGCATGGGTAATGAGAGGTGTGAGGTCCTGAAACAGGGCAGCTCATGCCGTGCAATTGCAGAGATGTGGAGTGGAGAGGCACTGTATATCCCTACTTACTACTGGCAATGGAAGGAGGAGGTCATAGCTCTGGCAGATCCCCCTCAGGAGGTGACCCAAGGGGCTAAGACCCTTCAGCGTGGCTGCTGTGTCCTTTAGAAATTGGAGGCCTCCCCCAAGGAAGGCACCATGGTGGGGAAATAGCAGTGGAGGCGAAAGGGGTCCTAGCCCTGACTGCTGTGTCTTGGCTCAGCAGATAACTAGAGGTTCATGAGGGAGCTTTGCAGTCTAGCTGTCCTTTCTGATTAGGGCTTCACTGCTTACTGTCTCTGCCAAACAGAAATAACTTGCAAGACACGGGCTGGCTGCTGGCGTCAGCCGAAAGCTGCCGTGCCCCATCTGAGGGAGAGGTCAGGTAGTTCCTGTTGAGCCAGAGGCCTGATTTCACCTTTTTGTCTCCCTTCATGCCTCCTTCAATCAGCTTCACTGCAGCCCTCTGCTCCCTTTCGGCAGCCCTTGTTTTTTTCTGCTGTGTGCGTGTGCGCCTGCTTCTAACCCAACACTCCTCTTCCCGTTGCTCTGTCCCTTCTCTGAGCACTTTTTCCCTAGGAGACGATGTCTGTGGTACGGGGCTGTGTTTAGACGCCTCCTCCAAAAAGCCACTGCAAAAAGATGCACCTTTTCCTCCAGCAACACAGCAATGCTGGATGGGATTTGGGCTGGGAATCAAGGAGCCGAGGTGGTGAATTAGTCTCCCACTTTCTAAGGAAATTTAATCTGAGGAAAGCAAAGGGGGCACATGTGGATTCCTGCTCCTGCGAAAGGGTAGACATCTATCTATAGAGCAAATATTGTGGGATTTTTCTCGTGTGCCACACAGCCAACAGGATTCATTAGGACCCCTCGCTCCCTTGAGATCTGTTTTTCGGTCCTAATGCTTTCCGCAGTGTGGGTGTCTCAAGTAGCCACACAGCCATTTGGTTTCTTGGGCAACAGAAACGCAGCTTGGACAAAATGGTGGTGCCTATGTGGGTATGTTGTAAATTAGGACACATGAGTGATTCAAAAACCTCACCTGATCCGTAGATGTCCTAAAGCAAGGTCCTATCTCAGTTATAGCTAGGAAACCAGCACAGGCACATTGAGGTATGTGCTACTGAGTAGGCAGTTGGAGGTGCAACTGCCTTAGCATAGCAGTGCCCTTCTCCCTCTGACAGCTGCTGGGATTCCTTAAAGAGCTGTCCTGATGCTTAAGCAGTGCCCATCAGCAGTGCTGGGTTGCAGCCACTTCCCATCAGGGAGGTGGTGTTGTCCACCATCTGCGTGACAGCTAGCAGGGGAGTGAGGCAGTATGCTGGCCTTAGCCTAAGAATGCAAACATCATAAAACCAGTGTCTTTCAGTGATCCAAGCATCGGATGCGCATGTGATCAATATGATTTTTCAAGCCAACAAGCCAAGCTGCCTCTCCAGTGTAGAGCTCAAGGCACTGTCAGGTGGAGGAGGAAATGAGATTGAGGAAGTTAGTTGGCAGCCCATCCGTTCCTATTAGTTTAGGCTTTGCTGAAGAAAGATCAATTGAACATCCTGGTATTTTCAGAGAAGAGAGAGAGGGAATTCCCGACTCCTGCAGTCCTGGTCAGAAGTCCTGGAGGCTGGGAGCTGATTGATGCAGATGGTTTAGCATCCTCCAAGAGAAGCCTCAAGTTTGGCAAAGTCCCTTGTGAAAAGCCACAAGAGAAGGCTGTATCTGAAGGCAGTCTTTTCCTGTTGCGAGCTGCAGTGTTTGGAAGAGGAGGTCAGAACACCTATTGGTGGGGTGCACGTGTGTAGTCATGAGCACGTGTCTCCTGAGGGCTGCCTGTGGTGGTATGAGAGTGCAGCCTGGAGTAAACCACTCCTGAGACAGAGAGCTTGTCAAGACAGATGGATGATGCTTGTATTCCTTCAGACAGCAGTAAGCACCTAGCTGTTAGTGGCACAGCTGGCTTTTCTACTTTTGCTCTCACTAGCTAGGAAGTCCCCCTTTCACCTCAGCAGATAAGTGGAGACGCTTTTCCAGGCTGCCATTTATTCCCGTTTATGCAAAGTTTGTCAGGGCCTGTCCTGTGTGTCTGGGGAGCTGTAAAGGCTGAATCAAGTGAGGAGCTGCTTGTCCAGCCTCCGAAATGTGAGTTTCCAAAGTGTGCAAAGTACAGCTAGCCCTAAAACAAGCCCCTGCTCCCTCACTCTGTGCGTAAGCTGTCAACAGAGCTATAACAAGATCCAGAGAGGAAACAGCGTATGGCTAAAAAGCAAACAGGCTTTGAAGAGGCTGGCGGTGAGGAATTAACATGGGTTTCCTAAAGTCGGGTGCCACGGCATGGTGCCAGGAGGCAAAGAGGAGTCCTTCATGTCTGATTGTGGCTTCTCAAGAGAAACGTCAGCATATAGAGCATGCCTTTGCCCATGTTCACATCTGCAGTATCTGGGATCTGTCGACTCAGCTGGTTAAAAATTTTGGTTTCTTTGCCAGTTTATTCAGTTTTCCCAAAGAGGGCATTGTTTATAATTTACTGAACTCCAGCTGATCACATCTACTTCATTCCCTGTGTTTAAGTGTTAAGGAAATCTCAGTCCCAATGGATCTGTTTTGTTGTTGGGCTCTCTGATACCTAAAAAGGTGTGACTGTCAGGCGGAGCTCTGTCAGTTGAGCGTGAGAAAAGCTAAATCCCTCTTTCCATCAATTGTTCAGTGGTGATTCAAACGTAGTCTCTTGTTTCCATCAAACTTCCTATTTCTGTGATTTTGCGGCGATGGGAGGGAAGGGTGGAACTAATAATGTGGAGACCTTTATACCTCAAAGTCTGTTGAAATCTGCAGGTGGATTCAAGACCTGTTAGAGTGAGGACAACCACATCAGCTTGTCTCATTATGATATTTGTTCATTCTTGTAGATACCGATGCATGTATCACACTTGCTGCTCTTCAGTCATATGGCCGTGGTCAATCCTTCAGGATGCAGGGTGGCATTTCCCCAGGGCCCCACTGCAAATGTACTGCATCCACAGAGTTTTTCTTTTCCCCCCCATCTGAATATTTTCATTGCTGTGCTTCCCGGTCCTGCTTTTTTCATCTTCAGCATTTCACCTTCCCTCCCACCTAGTCCAAATGTCACCTCAGACACCCTGCCCTCATCCAGTTGCTACCACCTTTGTCTCTCTAGCTCCAGTATCATGATTTTAATGTTCCTGTACTTTGCTGGAAGAGAGCTAAAACTCTACCTCACCGTCTTAAATAAAGGTGGAGACCATATATTAGTTTTATTCAGGGATGCATCTCAGTTATGCTGAGTTTCAGCTCCCTGCCCAACAGATGCACTACTTTTTTTTCTATACTTTTTTTTTTATTATTTCTAAAAGAACCCTTTACTCTTTGTTTTCACTGGAGTCAGACTGACTTCTGAGAATTCTCATTTCACCCCTGCTCTCCCTGGCCCTATTGGGTGTTGCATTGTCTGCTACTTAGTCTTGTTTCTCCCATTCTGTTCTTAGTTCAAGACCTGCATTTATCCCTCCAGTTAAATGAATCTGAAAGTTTTCTTTCTCACGTAACTCTTCTATAACTTCTACATTGCTTACCAAAAGCAGGTCTTAAATAGCATTGCCTTCTGCTGGTTCCGTGACAATTTAATGAATAATTATGTTAGCCAGCACTTCCACGAATAGCTGGGCTGTACCATTGTTAGTAGCATTTATTCTTCAGCCTATCTCAGGGTAAAATGCCATTTAGGGCTTTCTAGTCTAGTGCTAATGTTATTGCCTTTCTTACCCAAATCTGACCTCAAGAAGTTGCGCACAACCATCTGATGGAACTGGGAGCAGGTATGCTATGTGGATAATGGTCTGTAGACTTCTTTGTCTCTTTCCCCAGTAAATCTACATGAAGAGGTCACAGTCTTGAATCAGAGCCCTTCTTGTCTTTCTGATCCTGAGCCCACAGCTCTGCTAATGCAACTCATTCCAAGCCTGCTGTTTCCGTCCTGAAGCCAAATCCACCTCCCACAGGGACTTTGAGGGTTACCTTAGAATGCAACAGCAATTGCTCATGTATAAAGGAATCCCCTGATCCCTAAGGCCATCACGTAAGTTTTGCCCTGTGTCTCTTGTTGACATCTTGATCCTCAGCCCCT
Source organism: Struthio camelus (assembly GCF_040807025.1). Taxonomy (NCBI): domain Eukaryota; kingdom Metazoa; phylum Chordata; class Aves; order Struthioniformes; family Struthionidae; genus Struthio; species Struthio camelus. The sequence continues at coordinate 5,505,148 of NC_090949.1, forward strand.
CATGCAAATTTTAAACTCTGTCTTTTATGCAGTGCTGCTTGCTGCTTTCTAGGTCATTCTTCGGCTGATGGTGTCAGTGCCTCAGAGATGGGTTTTCCCAGGCAGGTCCAAGAAGGTATGCGATGCCCTCATCCCCTGTGTACCCAAATGACTTTGAGCTCTTTGGCTAGTGTCCAATACCCAGTGAAGCTGATGAGGGACTCTTGTTGACTACAGAGGGCATTGTTCCAGCATCGTTGTGCCTCTCATGATCCCAGGGGAATGTCTGACTGTTACTCAGTCCTTCCTGAACCTCTCAGGCATGTTTCATATCTGCCCCTGCTACCAGGGCCTGCCAGCTGAGTGAAAGTCGTTTGGATGTTACTGCCTTGTGAAGTTGTCATGATGCTGGCAATTATGTTTGTGGCATACCAGCATAGTGCTGGCCCCCAGTCAGAGCTCCTAGGCCACAGTCTTGTGGATGGAAATAGTCTTAAGGGTTAAGGAGGACTTCGGCTTTCATCTAAAAAATATAGCATGTCCCCATTCGCAACAATGCAAGAGATTTCAGAGAAGGGAAACCCAGAGCGTGAGGCAGCTGTAGTTATGAGAACCACCATCAGTCTGGTCTGGAGGCAGATCGAGTAACCCATCTCAGCTTGCATGCTGTGCCAATGCGGTACCGTATCCTGTTTGCATTGTGGGAGTGGGCTTTGTCTGCCTGTGGCAGGGTCGAAGGGAGCAGCATAGCAGGGATGAGCATCACCTGTTAACTGGTTTGTTGGAAACAGGTGGGGATTCACAAATGCTAGCACAGAGGATTCACATGTGTAACGAGAGCCTAAGTTTGGAAGATAGTCTCTTTAGGCCTCCTGTGGTGTCAACAAGAAAAGGAGTCCTTTGCCAGGACTCAGATGTTCACATTGACTTGCCATCTGGAGGAGTGTCTCTCTTCATTGACTATACAGAGAGCTTAGAGAGCCTGTCCTCAGAAAATAGTTCGTGCCACTTGATTTCAGCATCTATCTTCATGGATTGAATTGTGGCTCTTGCTTTCAGCTGAGTGCCTCAGAAGTTAAGCTGCTGTGCGCTGTGTTAACCCTTTGCAGCCTCTGTGGAGCATGTTGTCAGTATACCCGCCAAACCAAAAAATTACTGGCAAGCTGGTCTTGCTCCTGGGAAGTCTGAGGAATTCCTCATCTGTCGAGCAGAAGTTTGGGGAAAAAGGCAGCCTCCCTGCTTGGCAGGAGTAGGAAGAGGAATTTCCTTGCAGTGGGTGAGGGACATGAAAGCAGAGCCAGAATCCCCTGTGACTTCATTAAGGCTTCATGGTTAGCCTGGAACTGGCTGGATCTCAAGTATTTTCCAGCTGTCCATGGAGGGCACTTGGACAGCTTCCATCCAACCCCACTCCCACATCCCCTCTGAAATGTCTGCAGGGAGAAGACTCCTATTTTTGAATTGCAGTGGAATTCCTGTGGCATTACACACTGTATCCTTTGCAGTACCCAGAGAATTCAGCTTGATGTTTATGATGTTGCATGGGGTACATGATGGCCTTGCTTTTCATTCAGAAATGCCACCATTTGTCTTTCACTGGTACTCACCATTTTTGTGTCAGGCAAGGCCCCAAGTCTTCCCATTATGATGGCTATCACTAAAACCTGCACCTCTTGCTCATCCTCTCCCACCTTAAACCAAATTCAGCTTGTGTTACAGTGTCATTGTCCTATACTGCCCAGTGGATTAACAAATCCTTTCTCATTTGTGCATGAGCAGCACTCCTATTATTGCTGCTTGGAGAAGCAACCACAGCTCTGTCTCTCCAGAATATGTCAGGCTTTCTCCTTTTACCAAGCTAGTCCAGAGCTTGACTTACAACCATGAGTAGAAAGATACTGCCACCCCCACAGGCTAGTACAAAATTGTCAAGGCAGAAGTGTGAGAAGGGGTGTGAAGGTTCTCCGGAGAGGCTTGGCAGCATGGGTAGAGCACAATTTTTCAACCACAAGGAAAGAAAGCTTTAGGTCTTGAGCCCTTGGGGCAGTAATAGTTTTCCATGAAAAGTGATACTCATCCGATTGTGATTGGATGGTACACAAAAGATGGTGCTAGACTCTTCTTGGAGTTGCATGGTGATAGCACAAGAGGCAATAACAGAAGCTGAAACATGAGAAATTCTGATTAGATATTAGAATTTGTATTTATTTATTTTACTGTCAGGGTGGCTATATGCTGGAGCAGGTTGCCAAGACAGATGGGGAAATCTCCATCCTTGGAGATGTTCATGACTCAGCTGGACATGCCCCTGAGCAATCTGATCTGATAAACCATGGAGATCCCTTCCAATCTAAATTATGATACTGATTTTACCATTCTCTAATGATACAGTAACTGAAGCTGCTGGAGTTCTTGTCTTCCTTTCCTGTCTTGATAGTCTGAAATATCGTACAATGACAGTATATCGTTACGTCCCATACAAAGACAAGTGCTCCCGACCCAGCACCAGGACCGCAGAAGCATCAGTGCTGCTCTACCACGCTGCTGTAGAGCCATACAAGGTCTAGGCTTCTTCCCCATCTTGCCTTACACCAAACATGAGTCCCACAAATAAATTGGTATGCAGTGTGGTATCTAAGCCTGCTTTTGCATCAGACTGTCAGCTAGTGTCATTCAGGAGAGCTCTGTTGAAGTCAACAGTATCACAGGTGAGCACCTGTCCTATGGGAGGCACCCACATCTGGCATCATTCCTCCAGATACCATTATTTCCGATGGTGTTCATGCCCACAGTCACTTTTAATAACAGCAGTCTGTAGGCCTTCCTTCCCTAATCCCTGACTACTGGTGCATATACTCTTTTTGCCAGCTGACTCTCTCGAGGTAAAGGCTCATCTGTGTTGCACCAGGTTAAGGTGGTGTTACCAAGGTAATCGAAGGACAAATGTAGCTGCTCACCAATGAGTTTTGTATGTTCCTGGAAAAATATTTGCTTTGGATCTGGCAAACTCAGTGACCCTTCTCTGCCTCAGTTCTGTCTTCTGCTCTATTCTTTGTTTTTGCTGCTTGGCTGAAAGCTATGCCTTCATGCATTCTTCTGGCCCTCCATGTGTTTGCGTGTCAACTTGCAGCACCCACCTTGCCATAAATATCATCTGGTGTGGAATCCTCCAGCCTTGGAGGAGTTGGGAAACTATTTGGGGAGCAGAGGAGAGGATTGTCATTTACCCCATTTGTGGGGACCAAAGGCTGTTCTGCCTTCCCCCCCCAGGGAAAATTGCAGAAATGCTGAAGAAGAGGGAGAGCATAACATTGGCAGTAAATGACAGGCAAAGATGCCAGTTAAATGTCTAAGCTAAGGATGACAGTGGGAAATGTGGCTTGAGGGGAATCAGAATTGCCCATTCTAGATTTGTTTTGGTCTTTCTCATGTCTTTGGGGATGCTGGCAGGATGATGTTTGTTCTTGCTTCATTACAGTGGGTGAAATCAGGGTCCTTTCCTCTCCCTCTCCATCCAACCTATCTGAGCATCTCTTTTGGAACTGCTTCCCCTACCCCTGACACTGCCCTGAACTGTCCAAATCTCTCAATGGAGGAAATTATAGTTATTTATAATTAAGGGTAGACAAAAAATGTTGCTAGTGTCAAGGGAACAGCAGGCGACAGCCAGAAAAACATCATGTCTCCAGAAGAGAGGCGGCGGGAATATCCCTCTGAATAGGGCTGACGTCAGCTCTCGGAATTTGTGCAGCCTGGAAGGGTTTGGGGCTATTTTTCCAAGATATCATAGGTCAGGAATCAACGTTATTTTTAAGTCTGTGTCCCCCGAGCAGCTTTGGTGCACGAGGAAGATTTTCTCTCCCCCTTCTTCCCCCTTTACACTCTATTTCTATGAAATTTTTGTTTCTTTTCCTTCCGAGTCATGCCACAAATATGTCCTTCAGGTTTATTTATTCTTCTCCCTATCTATTGCTCTAGCTCTACTCCCGTCTTGGTTGGGTTGAAGAGATGGCGTCAGCGTGGCGCGTGTCTGGGATGCTCAGGCGAGACATCACAGAAAAGGGATCATGTTATCCTAATTTGCCATTTCCGGTTGGGAGTGTTTTCTCTCCACAAACTGATGTGGCTGGGGAAAACGTTCTGGGAATGCTGCTTTGTGGTGGGAGATCTTGGGGCCTGATGAAGACAAGTTGGTCATCTCATCCCACCATTAAATTCTGCCATATGGTCCAGCCAAGTTTTTCTCAAGTGACTTAAGTTTTGGAGCTACTTTTTTTACTGGAAAGGTGGGTGAGATGTCCGGCCTACAATAGCTTATCAGAGCTGATTGGTAGAGGAGAGGTATGCAGTAGATGCTGACCATCAGATACTTCCCAAGTCAGTAATGGCTTCTGAAAATCTTTGCCATCTCAAATCCAAGGAAGTGGCCACCTCTGTGTTTGAAGCCCTGAAGCCCTTCTTTCCCCATGCCATCCTGCTCTAGCCTGCTTCGGGAATCTTGTTTCCCTATTTTTTTTAGTAAAATTTTCCTCCTTCTACGTTTGCTGTAGCAACCTCTCTCTTTCTGAACAAATCTGTTGATACAATAACTCTTCACTAGGGATCCTGCCATTTCAAACAGTGTATTTGCACATCTCTCACTCTCATTGGTTTTCTTTCTCATTTCAGATCTCAAATGAGAACATGCGTTTTTTTCCCTTAGCCTGTGCTTAGTGTTTTCTGTCCTTTCTTCCATAAGTCAATGTGGCAAGGAATCTGCTAAGGGATGTCACTTTTACAGAAGCTGCTAGTTCAAATATAGCTGATGTGCCTTCAAGGCTAGTCCAGTATAAAGAAATGATTGCATTCTCTTCATAATCTGACCACGCAGCTTGAAGATGCCAGTTGCTCCTGGAAGCATGGGAATAAGTGAAATGCTTTCCACTACCTTAATGTTGCTGTTGGCCTTTTGCTGCAGATTTAGTCATTCTTATGACATACTTCCACAATGGTGCGTTTCCATCACCCTTCCATGGTGATATATTTGAAGCCTTTCCATGCCTTTTTTCCCCCCTAGAAGTCTCTTGAGTTAATTAAATCTTCCCTACAGCTTCACAAACTGTGGGTCAGGCTCCCCAGATTTTGAAGACTCTTGGGAAAGGTAGCCCTAAAAGACACGTTTCCTAACACTGTCTCGGCCAATGAGACAGTGGCACTAACGGTAGGGGTGGTCGTACTTGATTAAAATTAATATATGGTATTTGTAGCACAGCCCAAGGCCCTGAAATCTCACTACTACTATTATTGGCATTATTATTAAGTTAGCTCCTGATCCTCTTAGCTCAGAACATGAACTCCATAAAGATTAGCACTAGGACTGTTGGTGTATCGATGAAAACAGATGCAGACCTCTGACCTATGCAGAAGGCAACAGTGCAGACAGAAGTGGACTGAAAACTGGCTCAACTGCTGGGCTCAGAGGGTTGTGACCAGTGGTGGTGGGTCTTATCAATGTGCATAAATAGCTGATGAGACGATGTAAAGAAGATGGGGCCAGACTGTTCTCAGTGGTGCTCAGTGACAGGATGGAAGGCAACGGGCACAAACTGCAACAGAAAATCCCGGGTGAACACAAGAAAACACTTCTTTACTATGAGATCAGTTGAACATTGAAACGGATTACCCACAGAGGTTGTGGAATCTCTATCCTTGGAGTTATTCAGAACCTGACTGGACATGGTCCTGGGCAACCAGCTCTAGCTAACCCTACTTGAGCAGGAGTGTTGGACAAGATGATCTCCAGGAGTTCCTTCCAATCCCAACTATTCTGTGGTTCTGTGATTTCCTTTCTTCTCCCTTTGTTTCTCCTCCCACTTATTCTCCTTTTATTCCATTCTCTAGAGCTTTTTCTGTCTTTATTGTTCCAAAACCTTCTCTATGAGTAAAACTCAGCCATAACAACAAAGCTACTGTTACTAGTAAAAGTTCTTCAGATTTGCATAACTCCATCCTGCCCAAAGCCCTCATGGGGCAGAGTCAGTAGTCTCATGGGACATCCTGTTGAAATTAGCCAAATTTTGTCATGCTTTCCCAGATGCTCTTCGTCTCAGAGGGCTGAGGATAGAGTCTGTTGCACCCTTTCCTAGGAGATCTCTTTGGGCGTTTCCTGCATTTCCTCTTTGCTCCACTGATGTTTTTGCTGACTGTATCCCGTCTCTTGTCCTTACAGGGCATACATGAGTGTGAAGGAGCTGAAGGAGGCACTACAGCTGAACAGCACCCACTTTCTCAATGTTTACTTTGCCAGTTCAGTGAGGGAAGAATTGGCAGGTGCTGCCACCTGGCCATGGGATAAAGAGGCCCTTAGTCACCTGGGTAAGTAAGCCAGCCTCACTTGTGGGGGCCTGAGGTTGTTGGTTTTTACCTTTCTTGGTTGACCTGGAGAGAATGGGCACTAGACACTGTTCTGAGATGGGCAGAGAGTGAGTGAAGGAAAGCTTGTGGCTTGAGACATAGCATTTGGCTTCAAATACAGGTCACTTCAGGAAATTTTGTAGCTGTCCCTAACCCTACCTTAATCCTTCTTTGGTAGAACTGGGTGTTTTGGTGCTAAGCAAGCATGTGTTCAGGCAGGTAGGGGCATTTACACTTGACTCAGCCAGTCTTCTGGGATGGGGGCAGTCGTGAAGCTGAGCGCAAATTTTGTCTGAAAACTAGTATTGACATTTTAACAAGGGGATCGGATCTAGGGAAGAATCACTGTTGTGGCTATCACACAAGAGATCAAGCACTAGGCCTACGGAACTGATAAGCGAGAGTGTGTTACACTGATGGTCCCTGAAGCCAAACAAAGCCCACAGAAAAATTCAGAGAGTTTTGTGCTTTCTAGTTGATGCTTAGTCAGGCTTCCGCAAATAGAGCATTTATGATTCTAGGTCTAGAAAAGGACCCAAGGAAAGTATTGAGGATATTCAATGAACAGAAGGTGGTCATGGTAACAGACTTTGGATGTGCCAATAGCTTCTGCTATTAGGAGATGAGTCCCTGTTCCCCATGTCCACGGGGGATAAGGTCGTTACACTCAGACAAGGGACATTCAAGTTGACAGAAGAAACTCTTTCTAATGGTGAAGGTATTGAAGCACTAGGACGGAGAGCCTGGCAAGAGTGGCAGGTTCACCGTCAGTGCAGACTGCAGAAGGGGTTAGACTGACGTTTGTCATGGATGGTTTAGGTAAGGCTGATCCTGCAATAGGGTAAGGTGGCTTATTTGGGACCTCTCAGATCTATCCTCTGTGCTTCTGGAAATGGTGAGCTTCAATTCGAGGGACTTAACAGCAAACAAATAAACCAAGAATTTCAGTCATTTCAGTGCTGAGACTCCAGATTTGAGTGACTCCAGAGCTAAACGGGCAGTAAGCACCCGCCACTTTCAAATCCAGCTGCAAATGTGAGAATGACTATCAAATTAAATCATATTTTTGTAACTTGGCTTATTACCCACTGAAGCTGAAGGCTAGGTTCTCTTTTGCTTCAGTGGATTAGAGCCTGACCTTTAAGGTCACCAGTCTTGGCAGACTACAAATAGTCAAAACGACAACTGCTTCACTAGAATGTAAATGCACTGTGTGTTTTCTTCTATTTCTGTGTGTGTGTGTGTGTGCGCGCTCTCGCGCTCTCTCTCTCTCTCTCTCTCTCTCTCTCGTTTTATTTTATTTTTTCCTATCCTCTCCCTCCTCCCTCCACCTCTTCAATGTCAGAGTTTTCTGGCAAAGACCTTCACACTTTGCAGTCAAAACATTTAAAGTGTTTCTCAATAAGTAACTGGAAATAATTACTCCTGACACCTGCACAGCAGACCTAGACCTTCTGCTTTTACAAGTGCGTGATGTTCAACCCTTAAAGTTTTATGCTGCCATTAAAGACCTGTTTTAAAGTTCTTTTTTGCCAGTTTCCCTCCCTCAATGAGTTTCAGGACTGGTATTTCAATAGCATATTGCTACAATTGCTTGTTGAGGAAGGCAAATCTCCATGAAATGTATTCCTTCAGCTTCCAAAAACACTTCCAAGACTCAGCTTGACAATCATCTTACTACAGCAAGTGCTTCAGCCACACATGTTCTCTTCAGACCCCTCCCGATGGCACACAAGGAGATGTACAGAAGGGTAATCAGGGTCACTGATTTAATCAAAAGCTTGCGTTTAGCTCTGGTCCCAGAGTTTGCATCCAGTTCCAATCCAGAGGTGGCACCATCTGGAAATACTGGATCACGGTTTTACCACTAAAGTTCAGGGGAAAAGGGGTGTTGTCTTGGCTCTGGCGCCAGAGCTGTGAAGTATTGAAGCTGGATCTGAACTTCTTTGAGACTCTGGCACAGACTGAAGACTTTGGTTGAAGACTGTCCTTGATTTTAGATTTAATGAGCTCGGGAGGGAGGGTGATGGATTCTGTTCTCTGTAAACAGTGGACTCCACCACTTCATCAAGTGTTTCATACCACGCAAGACATCTATTATTGTCAGCACAGATGAAATTTAGGGCTGAGGAGGTCATCGATTTAGGGCTTTTGACAAAGCCTCTCACCAGAGGCTGCTGGAGAATCTGAGTAAATGGGAAGGAAAAGCAGTGAATAAAGAGCAAGGAAAACCTTGGGAGGAGTGAAAGTAGTATGAGAAACTTTCCCAAGCTTTGTATAAGGACATGACAGTGATCAGGGAGGAGACAGGTCTTAGCATAGGAGAGGAGTCTGTCCCGAAGAACACACACTCTTTCCTTCCTTGCACTGATTCTTGCCACCGTCCTGCCTCTCCTGATGTTGGTACTTCAAGGGTATCCATGCCAGCCCACAGCCTCCACCACTGTCTGCTCCTGTAGAGCAGAAATGTCACACTGATTTCCAACTCCCCTCCCCCTCACCCCAGCTGTTCTTTCCTGCTTCAGTTTTGCTACTGAATCAAATCGATTCTGAGTTTGACTCAACTTCTTCAAGTTCTTCAAGCCTCTTGACTCCGGCGACTACAGCGGCTACGTCAAGCTTTGCTCTCCTCTTGTCTCCGTTTGTCTCTCGGAGCTAGATTTTCTTAGGTGTTTTCAAGAGAAGTACCATGTGACTTATTCTCTCCAACTGCCTTCCATTCCTCTCTCTGAACTCTTCCTCTCACCCCAAGCTCACTAAATGTACTGTTTCCAAATTGCTCTCTATCAGTTCCGTTCTAGGTGTTTTTCGATCTGCCATCTGCCCTTTGAACTCCATGGAAACCATCCTCTGACCTTTGAGTGTGTCTTTCAAGAAGGTCCTCCTCGCCTTCCCGTTGTCATCTTCACTTTCTGAAAGTCTTCAATAAACTTTCTTTTTCATTCCATTCTCTTCACCTACATTTTTGTTTGGGCTACCAGAAATTCAGACAGCATTCCTATGCTGATGACTCGGATCTATTGCTATCCTTCAAATTATTTTCCCGACTAAGTTTGAATTTCATATTTCTGTCTGAAGGTTTAGGGATGGTTTACTATCTCCCAAGACTCAGTGTTGCAAAACCAGACACCCCCCCCACCGGTATACTGTTTCCTGTCTATCACAATTCATGTACTGTCTCTTAACGTCTCTCTCACTGTAACTACAGCATTGCACCCCCTTGACAAATAGATCCTTGCTCTGCTCTCCACTCAACATGCACTGTTAGGAGCATTGGCCCAACTCTTGAGGCAGCAGTTTAACTAGTTCTGTCAAATTAAAGCTGCCCATTTCTCTTTCAAACCTTTTCCTAGCCTATCTCTGTTCTATTCTGCATCACAGCCTCTGAAAGTCAGTGCCCCCTTTTTTCAGTGCTTTCTCCTGTGCTTTGCCTTGGCCTTGGAAATCCTGGCCACAAGTGTGCCTTCATCAGATCTCTCCTTTGCATTCATACCTATTCAGAACATGGCAAATTGTTTCGGTGCTGTGCTCAGAAGTACAACTTGCCTGCCTTATCAGTGCAATCTCCTATTTGTGAATGTGCCAAGTCTGCCAGGATTTGCCTCTTGCGTTTTTCTGGAGCCATGCACTCTGTGTGTCCAAGATGTCTTCATGGTCTATGTTCCTGTAGCACTCAGTCCTGATTGTAGTCCAGTAGCAATACCAATGATCAGCAACAACAGTCATAGAAGTATAAGGGATAAAGACTGGCTGAGAGAGGGTGAACTGGTCTATCAAATTTGTACAGCAGTATTTCAGCTGCTGTAGAAGTTGTAGGCAGAGACAGCTTGCAGACAAACAACTAGCAGTAGAGGCAGAAAATGTCAGGTGTGTTTGCACAGCTCCACCAAACCATACTTTCTCTCTCACTCTTTCCACCATAATCATAGTGAGTTCTTCTCAAATTTATAGTGTTTCAGCTTGGAGTCCAGATTTAATTTTCTGAAAATTTACATATAAATCTTTTAACTACAAAAACATGGAGTTAAAGAATTCCTGTCCTATACAAAAAAAAAAAAAAAAATTAGCTTTACACAGTGTTCTTTGCCTGGTCTCAAAAAACCCTAGCAGTGTAATAATGCAGACATTTTATATGTAGTTGCAGGTGAAATGTTTTTAGCATAAACATGGATGAAAGGCAACAGAATCATGAATGTTTAGTTTTAACTACTTGCTGTAGTTATATAAGCTGAGGTCAGCTCACATATCTGACTGAGGTCAGTGGATCCTGAAGGAGGGCCAGTTGTTCCATCAGAGGTACCTTATGCAATGGCCATCTTCCTGTCTGACTAACTTTCATGGGTTTGTTCCATTAATTGCCATGAGTCAGTGTTTGAGGAAGCCTGGGCCTGTGATACAAATTTAGGTTTGTGGTTTGCTTACATTCACAGCTGTTTAAAGATCCCATGCTGTCTTGAGCATCAGGTCTCCACAACAGCCCTGAACCAGGAACCTGGCACTAGATTGCTGGAGATCCATTGCACTTGTCCAACTGTTGTGTTGTGTTGGTAGACCAGAGAATAGCTCCTTCCCAGGAGCTGGGAGCTTTTTTTTTCCATAGGAAAAAAAGATTTTAGGTTCATACTATCCATCTTCTATTAGAGAGATGCCATGAGAACATCATCTTTGGGCTTCTTGCTTATCATTTGTGCCTTCAAGCTCCACAGTTCTTGCTATCCTCAAAGGAGAGTGGAGCAGGAAAGATCACAGCTTGATTTTTCTGCCCCCTCCCTCCCTCCCCCCCCCTCCCCCCGATCTGTCTTGAGTCAGAGCCCTTCAGCATTTGCCATTGATCATTGTCAGAACCAGGGCAGCGTGGTCCTGCCTCTGGGGGCCTCTGAGAGAAGTGTGCATGGAGGTGAAGTAGGGTCCATGCCAGTGCAAATCATTCACTGCAGTTGTGGACTGGGCATCTCTTGCTGTGTGAGTGGAGCTGGGGCTTGGTCTTTGGGACGTTACCAGCTCTGCAGTTGTAACTAGTAGGTCTAGTCAGAAGGGAAAGGACATTGCGAGGTCAGACCCTCAGCTTTCCAGCTGCCTGGCCTGAGTTTGGCGGACAAGTCCAAGGAAGTCTCTGGTTCACATGCTCTGGAGTGCTGGACTCCATAGATGTTATGGGGACCATACATTGAAATTTTTAGCTTAGCTGTAAAAGCTGACCTTGGGGACCCTCTTTGGATTGGCTCTCAGACATGAGAGGCAGACTTCACTTAAAGCCCAATTCAGTTCTTCTCTCAGAGCAGAAGGATACAGAGATAAGGGAAAAGGGATAAGGGAGGAGGAAGGCCTGATCTGCAGAGAAGGGAAAGTGGAGGCTGATTTTGTTGCAAGTGGTTGTTATGAATAATTCCACATCTTGCCCTCACAGTGAGGACCCTGCAGAGGGAAAATACAACTTCCTGTTCCAAAACTGGGAGCTCTCTGGAGTCCTTTGCTCACCAGGGAGCTGTGGGGACAGAGAACAGAGGGATAGGGATTTTCTGGAAAGAAGACAGAGTTCTCATGCTGTTTCTAATCCCTCCATCTAATTAGCTATAAAAAGTACTAAAAATATGACTCTTCTTGTGGAGTGTGAGGGAGGAATGGGATAGGGGGAGCTGGCAGAGAGGAGGGAGTGACTGGGTATGGAGTCTTGGCATCCTGCCTCTGCAACAGTTTTCTCCCTCCTCTTATTGGAGTCCCATTTATTCCCCCTACACGGGAAGAGCTTCAGGTTTCTGTTGGAAGGAGGACTTTTAGGTTGCAGGGCCCTCAGGGCCCCTAGTGCTCAGACCTGTTCCTTGTGGTCAGTGCTGCAGAATGAGTGCAGGGTCTTCACATCTTGTTTATTTGTTTATGTACCTTTTTTTTTTTTCTTTCTGCATGAACATTCCTCTTCAGCCCTTTGGGGCAGGCAGCCCCCTGCCTTGTTCAGGCTTGGGTTTGGCTGCAGAGATGCCTTTTCTTTCTCTTTTCTCTCTCTTCTCTCTATCTCCTCTCATGCTATGCTTTTAGTAAAAACGAGAAGCAGCTTTTTATGTGTCCACTGAGTTCTGCATTGATGGGGTGCCCTCTGCTATCTATAGTGTTTACCAACCTGTTTGAATGGAATTGTGAGGGGGAGTGGTATGCAAAAACCTAATGGATGACAGAGACACAATTGAACATGAAGGCCCCACAGGATTTGGCATTCTGTGTATCTCCTTGTGGCCCACCTCCAATCAGAGAGCTATAGGACCAAGAGCTGGCTGAGGGAGGGTGCAAGGAGGAGTCCTCTACTTTGAGACATTACAGCTGGCGTGAAAGGGAATACAGCTACTGTGTAACCTGTCTTTCGCCTCAGGCTAAAAAGCTGCCCTGGGTGTTGCATATGCCCTGTGGGAAGGAAACAGGAGGAAGAACAAGCAACATGAGTATTTAGCTAGGGCATGATGCCACTTCACGGGTTCATGTCATCTCCTAGCCCCTCCATGAGCCATGCAAGTGGGATGTGCCATAGATGATGCTGCCCTTTTTGCTTAACCCTCTTGCAACCCTGTTGGGCTCGAGGGAGTTGCTCAGAGCATCCCTGAAGGCCCCTTTCCAATCCTAACCTAGTGTTCATCCAGCATGGCTCCACCAGAGGAGTCCCAGTCCTCCTGGTGTCCTGCCAAGGACACTGTGATCTGAAGGAAGCCCTCTCTTGGAAGGAATGCCCTGTACTTGAGGACGTGAGGTGGTCCAGTAGTGTACGGAGCTGATCCAGGAGCAAATTTCAAGCTGTCTACACTGTGGCTGGAGCAAGGATTGCACAGTGGCCCTCTGCCAGTTTTAACTTCACTGGCAGGGGCAGCAATCAGCAGCAGAGATGCAGTAGCAGAGGTTTTGCTGTGAGGTAGCTGGCACAATAAATTCTCTCGGGCCCTGCAAAGGAAGGAGCAAGCTGTACTGGAGCCAAATATTCACTGTACTACCATCCAAACTGTCTAGGTTAAAAGTAGTTGGGTAAAAACAGCCAGCCATGCCACAGAGATGTTGCCTGACTGCCTGGAGTCAGCCTAGACACATGCTGCGATCCTCTTTCCCCTTCCATCTCTCTAATCTTCCCCCTAGTCCTCCCTCCTCCACCCTATGGCGAAATGGAAGTGGGGGGTGGGGGCAAGGAAAAAAAAATGGAAGGGGGAGGAAATCTCCATTGAAAAGCTTCAAAATAGGGAGAAAAGAAGCAGAGTTTCTGAAGAGGCTTTCATTTAGGCTAAACAAATACATAAATAAAAACAGAGCAAGAAAGGAAAAGAAAGGCAAGTTTCATTCACCATCATCCCCAATGAAAAGTTTCCTGGCAGATGTAATGCCGAGTTGTAAGAACAGGGCATGCATCTTGGGGCAGGAGTCAGATACCCTGGTAGAGTGCCAAGGGAAGGCTTTGCCCCCCTTAGCTTTCCTCAGGGTGATTGCTCCTTGCTCTTCCCATCCTTCCACTTGCAGGCAGTTGGTCAGGAGAAGAAAACACCCAGTCCTGCAGCCAAGAGGGCAGCTTAGGTGAGGATTACTGCAGGACCTATCCAGCTCTGTGCTGTTGCTCTCACTATTTGATGGCAGCTCTGGGCAATCTCTGCTGGGGCTTAGTCCATGCCCATGCTGTGGCATCTTTGGAGGGTGAACCTGCATCAAGCAGGCTTGGAGATTACTCTGTTGTGCCCTCTTGAGTCAAAGGGCTGGGGTGCCTCAGCTGAAGAGGATCAGGGCCATTTGTGCTGCAGCTGCAGTGGATGGGAGGTTCTGCTATGATCCCCATCGTGCTCCCCATCCACATGCAGATCTCTCTGAAAGGAAGGAGGGGATCTTCAGAAGCTCTGTTTTAGGAAATCCCACTCCAAAGTGCACAGTGAATTCAGAGTCAAGTTTGTGCTAGGAGCTTAGTGGATTGTGATATCACCTCATACGAGTTTGAATTTAGCCCTTTGGCTCAGAGCATGAAGCAATAGACCACTGATGCTGTCTCAGTAGGGACCAGAAGCAATGCATTTGCGTCTTTAAATGGACTCGTGCTGAAGGCTGCTTCTAGCTGACAGAGATAACTGTGTTAGTACTTTGTTAGGCACCTCATTCTTTTATCAGCTGTGGGAACATGCATACTTTAGCCACCTGGGCTTGTAGGTAACCTATCTAGGCTTAAGAAGATCTTTTGCCCTCTGGTTCAAAAGATTAGTCCCTGTTTGGTGCCCCCCCCCCCCCCCCCCAGAACTCCATTTAGGGTTGTGTGTTAGTGTGAACCAGAGCAGACACTAGAATTATAGACGCATGAAATGGTACAGAGGGAAACAGTAACTAAAATATTAAAGACTGGAAGGAGGGGGCATCAAAAAACAAAAAAAACCCACGCACCCTCTTTTAAAGCAGAGGAGCTCCCTTCCCATCCTACAAGATGTTGAATACGTCCATCTTCAGGTCTCCATCTGGTACTTCATTTGTGACCAGAAAGCACAGTGAAAGAGTTGTTGCTCGCAAAAGTGAGTAATGGCAGCTGCCCAGTGTCTTTTTCTCTTGATGATATTCTGTGTGCTTATAATTCTAGGTGGAGTTGTCCTTAATCCTGCTTATTACGGTATGCATGGCCACACGAACACCATGATCCATGAAGTGGGACATGTCCTAGGGCTGTACCATGTCTTTAAGGGAGTGAGCGAGCGGGAATCTTGTGACGATCCCTGCAGGGAGACAACTCCTTCTATGGAGACTGGAGACCTCTGTGCTGACACTGCCCCAACCCCAAAGAGTAAACTCTGTCGGGATCCAGACCCTACCAATGATACCTGTGGCCAGACACACTTCACTGGAACACCCTTCAACAACTATATGAGTTACACAGGTAATGAGCAATTTTCACTACAATTTATAGTGGGTGATCTTCACTGTAAAGTTGAGTTTTGCTGCTTCCACTTTTGTGGATAATCGCTTCCCTCATGCCCTACCTAATTTGGTCTTTGATCCCTCCCGATGGTCAGGGATGGGGGAAGTTACAGTCTGTGCTTGCCGAAACAACTTGGCCCCCTTTTCACAGAGATTTCTGTTTCCATCCGTCTCTCCCTGCCTTTCTGTGGATCATTGGAAACATACTGAGTCCAGTCTTGCCTGTCTGGTGGCATGCATTCATTCTCCACTCTAAGCTCCTGAAGCAGCACCTTATTAGGTTATATTAGGTTATATTATTAGGTTCCTAATATAAATTTTGGACCTGCAGGTTAAGCCCTTTTGGCTTAATTTTCAAAGGAGTGCTGAGGAGGACTGATGTTTCTCCTGGCAGCCCAGGAGGACTGAGCACTGGAGAGCAATTCTCTTGCCTTCTGGTAACCGAGTACAACTCCTTTGAGACGATAGCACTGCCAAGGCGTAAAAGCTGGCATGAGTGAGGTGATGATCTCTGAGGACACAGCAGTAGGAAGAATCCTGGTGTTCCCAGTGCAGCCATGGCAAGTGCAGGGTTGTCGTGGTGCTGAGGCAGTGCCATCTTGTGGCATTGGAAACACATGACATGAGAGAGTGCGGGCAGACCGGCCACCATACGCTGGTGCCCCCAGCTCTCCACTGATGTCCCGCAAACAGGCCTTAATGATCAGAAGGCATGCATGCCACCATGCTCTGCCAGCTATCCCTGTGGCCCTCAGCCTGCCCTCTCTTCCTCTAGACGATGACTGCACCAACACCTTCACTCCCAATCAAGTGGCCCGGATGCATTGCTACCTGGACCTGGTGTACCAGCGCTGGGGCCAGAGCAAGAAGCCTGCACCCATCCCCATTCCCCCCATGGTCACGGGGCAGACACAGGACTCCCTCAGCATCTACTGGCTGCCTCCCATCAGCGGCGTCATACATGAGAGGTAAGAGAAAAGGGGAGAAATCCGCTGTTGCAATGGTCTCGGGCTTGCGCAGGAACTCTCTGCCTGCTGAAAAGGCCGAGAAACCCTCACAAGGCTCCCTGAGATGCAGAGCCCATTTGTGGTGCTTCCTCTGGTCCCCCACTAACACCGGAGCCCTCACAAGTTGCATGCTGGTCGTTTTGCCTGACACTGTTTATTTGAACAGGGATCCACTGCAGAAGTTGCTTGGCACAGAGCTGGGGGCAGGCAGGCGGTGGAGGGAGGGCTTTTCAGCAGTCAGTGAGGACAACGAGGGTGGGTTGGCATATCCCTCGTGCCCCCTGCCAACTGGCACGTCTCGCCTAGTCCTTTTGTACTGGTAGTGGTGGGGATTGAGTAGCTATTTCTGCAGCTGCCCTGGTGACGAGGGAAAATGAGGCCCAGCCTCCCCTTCAACCCTTTTTCCCTCCTTGCCAACTCCAACAGAGCCCACCGACATGAGAGCTGTACTGCTCTGATGGCTGTGTTTGCATGTGGGCTCTCCCACAAGCCTTCTGCTGTTGGGGTGCTGGGAGAGGAAGCCAAAGAGGGTCAGGAGACGATGCCAATTTCTAAACCCAAGAGCGCAATCACAGAATGAAAAATGAGCTTCATTTAGCACTTATTGTATAAACTAGCCATTTACCAGGAGGAAATGCAGCCTTGTGGTTAAGGCAGGGAGCTCGAACCACAAAAGCTGGGTTTCATTCCCAGCACTGTCATAGACTCGCTGTGTAACTGGGGGTAGGTCAGAAAACTTTTCAAGTTGGAGAAATTGTACTGAGGAACCTGAATCATTCAGCACGCAAGCCACATGCAGTCATGAAGTCCAGAGCTGCTGCTCTTCCTTCACCCTCTCTAACACGTGGGTGTATCAACCTCTGGTGATGTGACCACACATCTGTAATCCCCTGAGTGTGATTTGGGAGGATTGGTGCTTGGAGATCTAGAGATGGTTGGTTCTTGAGGTTTTCACCTTGAGGGTAGGTACTGGCCACTTTTAAGAATCAGTTTGCAAAAGTCTGGACCATTGCCTGTGATGGCAATGAAAAGCCCTCGGGCTTTGGAGGGGGTCTGCTATATCCTCTTGATTATTCCTCGCCTAGAAAATAGTCCCCGAGACCTGAATATGACACCAGCTGATGCTTCCATTCAGCAGCTCCCTTTAGTAAAGTGTTTCAGCTTTTCTTAGGATATAGATCTGTGCTTTTATTATTGGACCTGAAGCATATATTAAAGATAAACAGCTTTTTAGATGTGTTTTAAAGCTGCTTCACAAGGCTGTCCTTCCCAATTCAAAGCAAACCAGTGTTTTCTGTGTTTGCTGTGCCATTTCAAAGAAACGATGTTCTCCATGAAGGACCTTTCCTCCCAGAGGAAATGAGAGCACAGATCTGTCATCCCACCAGGCACAGAGAGGCTCTGATGGCTGGGTGGACTCGAATCATTGAAACAAACGGCTTTGGGGAGTGGGGCAGTTTAGGAGCGAGAAAAAATGGGCCTAGAAGGCAGACACTGAGTCATCAAATCCAGTCCTTGCCTCTCACAAGTTGTGTGATCCCTTTCCCAAACAGCTCACCTGCTGGCCTATGAGGGAAGTTTCTGCTTTCCCTGCTGACAGACTAACCAAGGAGAATGGCTGAGGCAGACAATTATCATGTAGAAGTTCCCTTTTCTTTCCTGATTAGCACAGTGGGACTCCCTTTAATTGACATTCCTGGCATCATAGCAATCTTGAAAGCAAAAAATCCTGAGTTTGGAGCTTAGCTGGGATAGGCCTAAATGCACCCATCCTACTACAGAGGCAAGTGCCCCAGGAAGCATTAGCTGCACTTCATGGATAGGAAACAGATGACTCAATGGCTCATCCAAGACTACCCAGAGAGCCTGTGGAAGAGAAGGGATTAAACCTAGCTTGTGTAAGGTCACTCTTATTTTCCTATTTTTGTCAGAGCTCATTCTAAGCAAAAGGACATGCCAAGGAGCTTCCAGAGAACTTAGTCTCTTGATCTTCCAGCTTCCCATCTGATCCTGCCTGGACAAACTGGATGGAAAATGAGTCAGTCATGATTATACATGCAGGTGTTTTTGTCTCTTTCTCTCGTGTCTGCAGGGAGCCTGACACGCTCTGTGAAGACTGTGCTGAAGATGGCACTTTCCATCAGTATGTCCATGAGGCCTCTTCCCCTCGAGTCTGTGATTCCTCTGGCTACTGGACCCCAGAAGAGGCAGAAGGTGAAGTCCTTCTCTCTTTTCCTGGCTATGAATCCCCCAGACAGAGATGAGATGTTGCTGGGAAAAGAAAAAGAAACTACTTTTCTTATAGCTCAATAGTGCAGGAAGGACTTCCAGGTGCCCTGGAGGCACCCTGCCAGCTGTTTTTTGGCAAACGAGCCCTGGCACCATGACAGTAACTCCAGTCACTTCCCAGAAAGGTGTAAGGAAGAGACACTGGGCAGAAGACAGTCTTATTTCATTTTCATTGAAATAAGAGCCTAACGTTACATACATCTCAGGGACTCACCCAAAACAATAGGGGCATTCACAGGCTTTGAGATAGCCGGTCTGAAGGTAGCAGGGATGATCCCCTTGCTTAATCCCATTGAGTCCATACCAGATCCTGAGCAATCTATGTTGGACACAGTTCTTCACTAGCAAGGTGAAGATCAGGGTGGCTCAGCTTTTCATGTGCCAAGAGCCAGATGCCACTTTGGAGGCCCATCTCACTGGCTATCTAGGCACAGTGTCTTGCAGGGGCAAGCAGTTGCAACAAAGGCTTTTCATGCTGTATCATCTCCTCTGAGGTCACAGCAGAAGAGGCAGGAGAGCATGTGAAACGATCCCATGGACTGCCTGTAGTGCATTTGCAGTTGAACCATGTGGAGCCGGAGGATCTGTTAGTTCTGTGCTTTCACATGTGTTTCTGAGCCACTGATGTTGATTGAAAACGTGCCAGAGTGAGAAAGTGCAATGTGGATTGTATTGCCCCTTTGGGATGAAGCCCATGCTTTGAGAACAGGAGTATCAGGATGTATGTGATATTCAGGATCTAAAAACTCACCTCTGGATTTGCTAGATTATGGAAGTATCTCTCTTATTAGGATCACAAGTTGAGCAAAAAAAAAAAAAAAAAAGGCAAGTCTGTGCTTACTAACTGAAACCGAACAAATCAAAGCTTAGCTCATTGTTAGTGGTTCCTTTTTCCCCTGCCTGTCTGGTTCACTGGCAAATTAGAACTACTTCTGGAAGTATTGCATGTTATTATCTCCTTTGCATGAGCCTGCAATTATCACAAGTGCATGATTGCTCTGGTGAGAAAAGAGACAGGTTTTATCATTTTTAGAAGAGTAGCGTTAAATGGATGCGTTTTTGGGGTTGGTGCTGGGCTCTAAGAAATGCTTGCAGTGCTTGTTGAAAACAAGAGCATTTCTATTACAGGATGATGAAATCAGGTGATACTTCTTGAGACTTAAAGCCCAACACTGTTCATTTCTTTTTCTGAGTGCTAGTTCACTCACTAAGGGAGGCAGACTGGAGATTTGAGGTCAGCCTGGTCATCATCCTGGAGGTCCTAGTGGAGAAACAGCCTTCCAGAGCTGGTTTCCCTGGCTTGTTTTGGACCTGGCCCCTTCCTGCCCACAACCTATTTCAGCATGTGCCTGTAACACTCTCCCAGAAGAAACAAGATTCTTCAGCTACTGCTGCAGGAAAGCTTCAATCTGTCTTTGCTCTGCTTAGCGTCTCTGTACTCTGTCCAAATCCATTCAGCTTTAGGGACTCAAAAGTTTTAAGGTATCAGATGCCCTCTTGGCAGGCTTTCCACCCTCATGAGACTACAGAGCAAGTTTCATGTGCTCCCCAACTGTGTCCAGACTGTTGCTAGAGCTGCAGGTGGCACTGAGACAGAGCTGTAGTGTGGGTACTGTTGTCCATATCTCCCAGTTTGTTAGGGGACACACCAGACTTGGCAGAGCCAGTGTTTGTGTCTGTATCCAGTAGCTGGAAAACTAGTGCTATTTATTGCTTCCTGGGATTTGAGGGCAGATACTACCAGCTTTGGAACATGCCTGTAGTGGGTACACAACAGTGTGGCTGTTGTGTAGCATAGGAACTTGCAGCTATAGCATAGAGATGCATAAGATCCCATGCCTATGAGGTACCCGTAGGGCAGATTGCCACTCACGGTCTCCTGTGAAGTCAGCTGTCCCCTAGCTCTCATCAGTCTCCTCTTTGTCTCTCTGTCTAGGGCCCCCAGATGTGGATCAGCCCTGTGAGCCCAGCTTGCAGGCCTGGAGTCCAGAGCTCCACCTGTACCACATGAACATGACTGTGCCTTGCCCCCAGCCTGACGGCTGCATCCTGGAGTTGCGCTTCCTGCACCCTGTCTATCCAGATTCTCTCACGCTCTGGACCACTTACCTCTCCATGGACTCTCCCAAGGCACTGTCTGACATTGAAATCCTGACAGAGCATGGGGAATCCATCCATTTGGGCCCCCTAGACACCTTCTGTGACGTCCCTTTGACCGTGAAGCTCAACATCCATAAGAAGGTATCTGGAGTCAAAATCTACACCTTTGATGAGAGGATGGAGATAGATACAGCCCTGTTGACCTCCATGCCTCATAGCTCTCTCTGCTCCGCCTGCAAACTGATACAATACCGAGTCCTCCGTGATCCTCCGTTTGCTAATGGCTCCCCTGCCACAACGGCACAAGCACACCGCAAGTTCATTGACACGTGAGTGGCAAGATTGCTTCATCATAGGCCAAGTGGGTGGTTGCAATTGTTTTGATGACCTTCTCAGGTTCTGCATGTGGACCCGTGAATGCTTTTTACAGAAATGTTCAATCTTGTGAACCGATTCCATATTCAGCATCAAGAGAAGGCCTCAGTAAACTCGTAGCACAACCCTTGCCAAGGAGCTGAGTCTAACTAGAAGGAACTCATTAAACCTGGAAACATTTCCCCATCAACATGACCAGTAAAATGATTGTTCAAGTTAATGCAACTTCTGTCCAGCTTAAGCTCTAGGGAAATAAATGGCAGGCTCCTCTGCATGACCTGGCAGAAACCCTCTTCCCACAGTCTCTGCCTCTGGCAGTTTAGAATATGAAGACGTATGTCAAACTATGATGCTGCTTGGTACAGTGATTGCTGTAACTGTGGTGAGCAAATCTGTTGCAGATGTATTGGTTGTTCTCTCCTGCTTTTGTTTGAGTCGTCTGTGTTTCTGCAGGGAAGTCACGCCTGGGCAGGTGTATCGCTACCAGGTGCAGGCAGTCTCTGGGACGAACTTGGGAGACGCCTCCCCACCGCTAATCCATGTCCATGGAGCTCCCTACTGTGGGGATGGGAAGGTGACCATGTAAGTTAAGAATCCCATGCTCTCAAGGGAGGTTCTTTAGGCTATCAGGTCATTCTGCTGTAAAGAGAAGTTCTTGGTTGGTCCTCCACCCAGGAACACTTGACTGAAGACAGCAGCATTGATTGCTTGCAACAGACTGGACTGAAAGCTTGTGTTTTATAAAATGCCATGTCTACAGAAGATGGAGATGGTCTTTTTGAGGAGCAGGGTTTGGATGAGGGGTCTAACTTGAACTTTTTCTATGTTGGTGTGTGGTGGCTGCAGTGCTTGGATTCTGGCCCCTCTCCGTGAACAGTCACAGAGTTTGACTCCAGAGGGATCCATCTTTGGGATCATCCAGTGTAACCTTTTGCACAGGGCACATGGTAGCCTTGCACAAATAGATTTTGCAGCAAACGCAGCTCTGTATGCCTCGATGTGCTTAAAGAGCTGTCCAATCTCTACTTAAAACTCCAAGTGATGAGAAATGCACCACACCCCGCGGTGAGCAATTCCAATGGTTAAACTTCCCTATCTGGGATGATTTTGCCAAATTTCCATATTTTAGCCTTTTCAGACTTCAACTTCCAGCTTACTACAAATCATTTTCCTTTGCAAACAGCTGTCTTAATTGCCTGCTTTTCCTTTGCTAAAGGAAGTGCAGGAGAGGTTGTGGTACCGTAAAGGCCAACCAAGGGAAAAAGGCTTACAGTGGGGCTAGATCTTAAATTGATGTAATATGATATAGTTTTAGCGTAAATGTATACCAGCTGAAGACTTGATCCAGAGAGAGCAAATGACCACATTATGTTCCATTGTTAGCATCAATAGGAAACTAGAAGAAGCAGCAGAAATGGGCAGAAGCCTGCTGAGATATGTGACAGACATTCCTTTTCCTGAACTGTGGAGGGGAAGGCCTTGTAGGAAGCCTTGTCTATTGAAATTTTCCACAGTTGTGTGGAATAGCCAAAGATGGGAAAATGGAACACTTGATTTTTCATGTTAGATATGGGTGGAGATAGGTGGGCACCACAAAATGTATGTGTGAGAAGCTTTTGCTCCTTGTGTACATAACTCTATGTAGTTGTGCATGTATGAATATGTAGGAATCAAGGCATTTCTTTCAGCTTGTCCCATCAGATCTACTTTTTCTGGTAGGAGGGCTGAACCTTCTCATGGAAACTGCATGAGTGGGTGTGTGTGTGTTTGTTTTCTTCTGAGGTGCCATGCCTTTCAACTCAGGGTTGATTTTTTCCCATCTTTGGCTAACTTTCTCCCTCTGTTTTCCCCTTCCTCCCCTTCTCCAGCTCCCACAGAAGCACCAGCCCCATCTTGGAGAACCTCCTGCTGTCTCCAGCATTAGATTTCTCCAGTTCCTGCTGCTCCGTTCTTACTCACTTTTCTCTGTTGTGTATAGCTTTGTTTTCTGCCATAGTTCTTGCCTCAGACTTTAGGCATGGTATAGACTTGCCTTTTTCCCTACTCTGTGTTTTCTACCCATTTTCGTCCCCTGAGAAGATATGGTCTCTTCTCTCCTCTCCCCTATTACATGGAGTTGTTTCTCTTCTCCCTTGCCCCGTGGAAATGAATTCAAGAGGCTGAGTCCTCACTTCTCATGGGGCTGAAGCAGCCAGGGGGCGTTGAGTCAGGGGCAGTGTTAACACATTTGGTTTTGTTCTCTTAGGAGCTTGGAGGAGGAATGTGATGATGGGGATTTGCTGGATGGAGATGGCTGTTCCAGGATGTGTAAAAAGGAAAAAGGCTTCAACTGTGTTGGTGAGTCCAAATGGATTGACTTATCCTTTCCAGACAGGAATCAAACTGGTGCGCTATTCACACCTCTCCGATAACTCTCTTCAGAGCACGTGGTGACTTACTTCACTGCAAGACAACATGGATCTTCAGTCAGAATGATCCATGGAGCTTGTCCAGTCCTTGTAATGGGAAATCCCTGTGCCAGGTGGCCAGCATGCTTTCTGCCAGCCGTAGCCGGGTTGGGAGCTAATCTCAGTATGCACCTTTCTGCTCACTGGGGCTCTCTCTGGGTAGAGTGTGTGTCTGGATCCCTCTCAAAGACTGCCTTGAAAGGTGGCCCTGGTCAAAGTACTGCAGGGCCCAGGAGATGAGGAGGGTGTGTGCGCCTTGAACCTGGTTTGTAAACAGGTCATCTGTGGGTCTCTTTGCAGGGGAGCCAAGCCTATGCTACGTGCATGATGGAGACGGAGTGTGCGAGCCTTTCGAGAAAGCAAACAGCATCCTGGACTGCGGTCTCTATACCCCTGAAGGATACATCGACCAGTGGGCAGCAAAAGCCTATGCCTCCCATCAGGATAAGAAGTCGTGCCCTGTTTCCTTGGTGACTGGAGAGCCTGTTGTGAAGGTGAGAGAAGGCATGATGAAAGAAAAGATTTTTCTAGCAACGTCCACGTAGTTAAGCTGTGGAACTCACTGCTCCATGAGTTTACTGAGGCAGAAATAAGATCTTCAGTCCAGCTCTAGAAGTATTCATTGACTACTGTATTCTCATGCAGAGAGCCAGAAGAAGACCTGGACTTTTCTTATGCCCGGCCTTTTCAGTAGTCTGTAGAGCTAGGAAATGCAGTATGCAGAGGGAAGAACAGGGAGCACCTTGCCTGTGTCATGAAATTTGTTAAACAGTGACCACCCCCATCTCACCGACTAAACACGTAACTTTGAGGGTGTGAGTAGTTCCATTGTGTCTGCTTAAAAAACCCATAAGTCTAACAGCTTTTAAGGTCAGGGCCTGAAAGGATAAAATCACTCATACGTCAGCATAGGTGCTATTCTCAAGATGTATGATCTGAAGCCAATGAAAAATCAATGTAAAAATTTCCATCTTTCATATCTATCTTTGGAACAGGGCCTGTGGATCTAGGATAGGATTTTGCCTGATGAATGTTAACATACTCTGTATATTCCCTCCTGAGGAGCTGAAAAAGGGGAAAAAAGAATCTGTAGAGAAGGCATACGTTTAGCCCTTTGTGCTTACGCACTTCTATCGACTGGATGCAAGGAACCATCTTCTTGAGACCCAGAGCATGATTCAATTGCCCATTTATATATGTCTAGTAAGAAGCCCGGGGCTCTGGTGTCTTCCCCTCTAGAAGGGCACAAGTATCTCCTGTGTTTCATTGGTCAGCGCTATGTGGATGTCGCAGATGCCCCAGGTCATCAAGTTGCACCGAAGGCTGGTGTTCAGGCAAATGAATCACATCTTCAGATCCTGATAGCCCAGTCAAAATCTGGAGGCCATGGTCATTCCTACTGTCTTACAGCCTAGTTCATTCTTTCTTGCTCAGCCCCATAGAAATGACAGAGTACTTCAACATAGCATGTTTACGACACCCCAAAAGGGCAAAAGCCTCCTGTGCATGTGTAGGCAATGAGGTGCCGCTCCTGCTTCTGGGACCCACATCCCAGTTACTTTCATTCTAGGAACTGTCTTGGGGCTCTTCTCTCTGCTTCACATTGTGTTGACTCTTTCTTGAGGCTTTGTAGATGCTGTTTAATTCTATCTTTCTCTTATTTCCTCGCTTCCTTCTGAGGTAAAAAAACGTCTTGTCTTTCCAGGTGTGTAAATCCCACCTTCATGATGGGCCAAAGGACCTTCCCTTTGCTGCTTGGTTCCCTTGTACTCCCAGCCAAGGCAATGCTCAGGATCCAGATGGGGAGAGGTTGCCCTTGGATGAGAGAGTCTGGCTCAAGGTAAGTAAGGATGTGTCTTCAGGCACAGAAGGATTTGCTTGTCTTTGCTCCAGCATTTCAGTGACAAAGGCCAGTCCTTTCTGCCTTGGGTTGTCCTGCAGCCTTAAAAACTGTTCAGATTGGACTGAAGAGTCCTACTGACCCTTAACAAAATCCAAATGCTTGTGGCTTAGGTAGGTTGCCCCACTGGCACTGTGATCTGGACCTGTTACTGCAAACCCATCCTGAGTAGAGGTTACCAGGAGAAGGGTTGTGCCTGAAAACAGAAGCCTGCAGAAATGTTTTGAAGTTGAGAAACAACTTGCTTCTGACAATTCTCTGCAGCCAGGCTGTGCCATTACAGCAGCAGAGGGTGGGCATAAGCCCGTTCAGCTGTATTTAAAGCCCAAGTTGCCTTCACTCCTCACAGCTGTGAATAGCAGCACAGGGTAGCTCAACAGCAGCAGAGGGTAGCTCAGAAGTCACGAGCGTTATAGGAAGAGCAGTCTCTTTGGGGAGGGCTGGAGTGACGTGTTGTCTGAGCCTCTGAGAAAGACTGCTCTCTGTACATGCCAGGATAAAGATCAGAATGTTTTCTCTTCAACTTAATAAAAAGCCCACTTAAAGACAGAAAACTGACATCATCTAGATATACGCTGCCATCCTGAAAGGCTCTGAGCGTGCCAGGTTGGTACTGAGCACCCTGAGCCCAGAGCGAATCAGCCCTGGCAGGCAGGTCCTTCTACCCTCCCAGTGCCTCCAGATTAAAGGAAGCGTTTCTATATTTCCAAGCTGCTGGGTCCTGCAGCCTGACGGTGGGCTCTGGGCCTGCCTCCGCAGCTTTAGGCTGCCTTTGGGAGAGCGCCCAGTGCCATGGGGGCAGCCAAGAGAGCCTGGACGGGCTGCCGGCCCGTGACTCTCCATGCTCTGAAGCAGGGTCAAACCTCTCTGTCACGGCAGGCAGAGGAGGAGGACAGAGGAGGGCGGGAGAGCTGAGGATTAGGCCAAAGCAATTTTTACAGCGTTGATTTTCTGACCGCAGCCCCAGTTTAGAGGTTTCGTGGCTGTTGCCTTGTGTTACTGGAAAGCTGTGATCTGGCTTGCTTCTTCCTCTACAGTTTATGAGGGGCACCTTGCCCTGCTTTGCTCGAGGCTGTCTAGAGAGGAACTTTTGATGAGACACTCAGAAGACTCAGTGAATCATCAAACCTTAGTCAATAAACATTGCTATTAGCTCTCAGTTCTCTGTTTCTCCGACTTTTTCTGCCTCTCCAGAGAACTTTCTTTAACTGGATTTTTTTTTCTTCCCTGTCTGTGTGCTTACAACCTACTTTCTGACTTCCTTCTCAGGCATAGGCTGTGACATATGTACCTCCTTTCTTCCTTTGCTAGCAAGAAAGCAGAACTCTCCTTCTCTGCCCTACCTAGATGAAAGCTTGCTTTCCACTTCTCACCAGGGGTTAAAGCATGTTCCAGTTTTATTGGAGCTTGTGGTCAGCTCTCTTCCTCTATGGATGTTTATATTAAAGACTTTCATTACTAGTTCTCCATGCTCTCTTTAGGAGTGCTATTATTTTCCGCCCATAAAATTATTTATGGACTAGTAATAAATATGCCCTTTTTCTTTCTTTCTTTTTTTTCTTTCTTTCTTTTTTTTTTTAATAGATTTTGCCTGATTGGTAACATATTCGGTTGGGAAAGACAGATTCTTGTTCACAGTTTGCCTAGCATGTCTGCCTGCACAAACAGGAATTGTGCTGTTCACACGCACGTGAACATGCACACTGTTTTGTGCCCATGCACTCCCATGGCCATTTTAAAGCTGCACCTGTGTCACCTGCAATAAAACAGCACCACAAGTCTCATCACAGAGTAGGAATTGATTCCTACAGCATTTCTCAGAAGGTGTCACCAATGAGCAGGGAAAAAGCTTAGGTCCAGCCATAGGCACCCAGTTGTGAGAGAGCTAGGGCCAGGGCAGGACGTGCAAATGTCTGTCCCACCTAACGAACCTTCCACCATGCACCTTGCATCCATCTGCAGATGGGAATCGTTACAATTTGCAGATCTGTGGCCATGCTTTGTTCTTGGGTTCCAACACATCCGAAGAAGAGAGGAATCAAAATCACTTGGAAGCAAGTCAGGGTGTGTAGCACACAGGAAATTAAATGAAAAGGTGGAAGGGGGGTGGGGGAGAAAAAAAATTAAGAATATAGCCCACTGTGGCCAAGCACATAATATGAGAAAAGGAACAACAAATGGGATCTTAGTCAGATAAGTCAGCTGCTGCAGCTTTAGCTCAGGGCCACAATTTTCCCTCATCTCTGAACAGACACACAGTAGGAAGGGAAAGGTGAAACCCTCCACCTCAAGCTGTGTAGTCCATGGAAAACCTCACTTGACTCCTCAAAACATCTTTCCTCCCCTTTGAGGAACTGCATTTGGAGGAGCGGGCAGCAGGCGGCGTGGCTAAAATTGGCCAGGTCTTGCCAAGCTGCAGCTCTCTGGCTTCGGAGACTTCTCAGAGTAGGTTTCCTGCTCTGTACTGGGCTTTGAGCACTGCTAGATTTGCTTCTTCCTTTTTTTTTTTTTTCTCCTCTCCTCCTCTCCTCTGTGTGGTTTGGTTGGCGGCTTTTGTTTTTTGTACCCTCATTTCCCCTCCCCTTTCTCTCCCTCTTGCCCCCAGTTTCTGTGCTCAGTCCAGAGGCGGACGCCTGGCACGTACAGAGGTACAGACAACTGGGGCAGTTTCAGCCCCTGGGGACCATGTCGAGCCGCAAGGGCCATTCCCTGGAGCTGTTCCTCCCAGTGAAGTAAACCCCAGATGAGACAAGAGGTGGCAGAGGGAGAGCAAAGGCAGAGGAGGGGCGGCCATCCTCAGGGCTTGCTCAGGGTGCAGTTGCTGCATATTGCACCTCCTGCGAGGTGGGAAACCTGCTTCCCAGTCCATGCCCAGACAGCTGGGAATTGCCCTCCTCTGAAATATAGTTGACCTTGAATTTCTGGGCTCCGTTTAAGCCTGCATTCCACAAAAACGCTCCATAGGGTGGATCTGGATCAAAACATATCGCAGCACTGGGTGGGAGGTACTAGGGTGAGGGAGAAAAACATTTCTATCCTCTTACTTCCACAGAACGTTTGCTCTGCAGTGATTGATGCCATGAATTTCCCGGCTGTCTCGTATAGCCTTCGGGAGCTCCTAGACAAGTGGGGAACCGTCAGCTTTTCTAATAGGCAGGACTTCCTGCCACAAATCTTTCCACTTGTTGGCTGACAGACAGTGTGCAGTCACTCTGGTTACTGGGGCCTTTTTTTGTTTTTAATGGAAATATTTCAGTGGTACAGCTGGTAGTTCTGCTCTCTGGATGCCTCACATGCCCAGTCCACGGCATGTGGTGTGGAAGTTGGAGCCTAGCTAGGAAGGTCAAAAAAAGAATTATCTGGGCCTGGGTCAGGCGTTGCTCAAGGTTAAGAGTAACAAGCGTTGCGGATCTGGAAAGATGCCATAAATTTACTGCAAGGATTGATACATGTGGGGAAAACTGGTAAAGGGGAGGAGGAAGATTAGGTGGGAAAGGACTGTGTTCCTCATCTTTCTTTCTGTGCGTCCTCATCGCTTCTGCCTATTTTCACACTCTGTTCACTCCCCCTTCCTTTCCTGCTCTCTTTCCACCTCTTCACTGCTCTGTCCACCTGCAATCTGCTGGACTCTTAGACCCCGTGCCACTCTCCCTCTGCCTTAACTCTTTCTCTCTCCCTCTCGTTTGTATCGGACCAGAAAGGTTGTTTCCACAGTTCATTGCAGGGAAGTGTTTCTGCTGCCTGCCCGCTCTCAGGGTCTCCCTTGTCTTCTCACACAGGTGTGCTTCCACAGGCCAGGAGTGCCTACCTCCATCTTGGTTTTCCTGGCGTCTGATGGCACCATCCCAAATGACCAGCGCAAGTCAACTGTGACTGTCCAGCTGAGTGATGTAAACGGGCTGAACCGCTCTTTGGGTGAGTATCCTGCGAGCTGCAGCACCAATCCTGTGTCTCCCCACTTTCCCTCTCTGGCCACCGAATTCCTCTCCCTTCCTGTCAGGGCTGGATTCGGGAGCCCACAAATGCAGCAGATGTGAGCAAGGTTGTGTCGGTTGGCTCCTGACTGCTGTCAAAGACGACGAGGGCTGTTGCTCTCGTGGCAGGGACACCAGGAACCCCCAGCATGGCTGGGCTTCCACTGGGTTAGGTGCTGGTGTCCCCATCCCAGCTCCCAGCTGCTTTTGCTTCCCAAGCTTCGCACTGAGCTACAAGCTGGTCTGATGTGTCTGGAGGCATAGGAAAGCAGGAGGGGAGGATCTTAGCAATGGGAAAAATCTGAAGCAAAGCAAATATCACTGGAGCTGAGCTACTGATTTCTTTCTTTTGATCCCCCCTCCCCTAGGGACACATGAGTTGTCATGTCAGCAGAACCCGCTCGTCATCAATGTGACCTACAACCAGGAGTACCTTTCCCACCCGATCGCTACAGTGCTGCTCAACTTCTCCTCCCCACTCGTGGGCATCGCAGCTGTGGCCTTGCGGACATCTGCTCACTCTGCTTCTTCTGACCTGACCACCTGCCTCCTGGAGCATGAGGAGGGACACGGCCACCAGACCTTCAGGTATTGCATCCTTGTGGGCCCTTCTCCGATGGGCATGCAGAGCCCATCTCTCTTCCAGAGCTTTGTACTTTATTTCTGACATTTTTAGCTCTACTCACTCACGTTCAGGCACGTTTTGTCTACTCGCTGAGTTGTTTCATGACTATTCTCAGGTGGCTTTTGGGAGGCAATTGAAAAATCTAGTGTAATGAGACTCAGTTTGCTTATCAGACTGTGGGGGTAACACCGGAAAATAGATTTTGTGTGTGGCCTGTGTATCTGCATAGAACTACATTAAAGGACCTTTTCAGATAGGGAAATCAAGCTCCCTTTGATGAGGAATTATCATTAAAGGCCATCACTGAAGCTAAAATTTAGGTTTCTTTGGCATGTACTTTACAATAGTCTTTAATGTGATGAAGCCATACAGTTTTATTCTGCAGGATCAGAGCCCTGTTTGGGCCTCCCCTTAGCATGGCACCCAAGAATGTGCTGAACTCCAAGCACGCGAGCACCTCTGTTCATAATACCAAGTTTCATCAACTAAAATACCCAGCGGTTTATAGTCCAGGCTGTGTTTGCATTCCTCCCCGGAGCGGGCTAGTCAGATCCATCTCCATCCTTCCCAGCCATACTATGTGGGTTAGCCGAGCTCCTTGGGAGATGGAGATGAAGCTTCCCAGGTCATGTCTGGCACCTTCACTGCTCTCATTAACGCAGAGGAAAAACACTGCAAGGGTGACTCTGTAAAACAGCCTGCTGGCGAGAGCTTTGCAGACTCCTGTCTTTCCGCCTGGGTTTTGGTTTCCTTCCACACCACCACCACGTGTCCCAGGCCCGTTTCCCGAAGGAGGGGAGCGGGAGCCTCGCTTGCCCTGTTCAGACTTGGGTGCCGCAGAAGATTCCTCGAATACCTCTGCGTGCACCACCACCTCCTCCTCCTCTCTCTGGCTTCCCATCCATCCCAGGCCCTACACCAAGTCTCACGCTGCCCCCACCATAATACAGCGATAACAATAATAGTAGTAACAGCACTTTAATTTATTGACGTCCGGTGCTTGCAGGCGTCTGTATGTCTTCATAAAGCAGTAAATGAGAAGCAGTACTTGCGGACCAGGGCACTGTGTTCCAAGTAAATTGCGCTGGCAAAAGGACAGGGGGGAAAAACTGTCATCCAAGATAGACTAAATAAACAAGGCTGAAAGAACGTGCAGAGCAGAGACGCAGACCCAAGAAGGAATTAAAGGAAGGTGCTCAGCTTTGTCCTAGAGAAATAGTGGGGCTGATGACAGCCAGACCTGCTAAGTCTGGCTCTGCATTCAGATCCCGGGTTCCCTGAAGTTACAAGTATCCAGATCCAGGGCTCTGGTCCAGTCAATTACTCAAGTTATGTGACTGGGAATGCTAAGGTTGGGTCTAAGCTTTCCTGAAGCTTTTGGGGGCGTTAAGAGTTAAGGGCTTTGCCTTGGGTCATCAAATCACTGCTACTATCATTA
Source organism: Struthio camelus (assembly GCF_040807025.1). Lineage (NCBI taxonomy): Eukaryota > Metazoa > Chordata > Aves > Struthioniformes > Struthionidae > Struthio > Struthio camelus. The sequence goes on from NC_090949.1 coordinate 5,536,585, forward strand.
TTTTTCTTCTGCTGATGGGCTGCATGGACGACTATCCCTGATAATGAATGAGTATGCGTGTATTTGTCTAAAAGCTTGTGGGGTCATAGTACAACTGATTTATGTAGAGTTCTGGAAGCCATGAATATCCTGCAGTCACTTTTTGCCTTTTTTTTCAAATGTGCATGCGTGATTTATGCTAAAACATAAATCTTAGTGAGTCAGCATATAAATATTATTCTCAACCCTACATTAAAGGATCAGTGTCCACCTGAAATGCAGTCAGTTTCCTCCTGGTAGCCGTTATAGCTATGTACACACATGCTTCCAAGACCCTGGCCAACTGATGTGGTTTTTCAATTATATTTTCTCATCTTTTAAAATAATTCTGCTTTCTCATTGCTTGAGAACTCCCCCCCCCCCGCCATAAGACGGGCAATGACTGCAAGGAGGAAAAGACTGACCAGGCGTAGGTGAGCATCACCTACATAGAGCAAAAAGTACATACAGAGAGAAATGCACAGAAAAGTAAATGATTTTTTCTTTTCAGTCTCCGTTTAAGGATTTCAGGGAAGACACTTGTAACAGTAGATTTTGGTTTGAGACCTGCAGCCAGGTGGCCACTGCTGACAAGTTACCAGCCAGCAGCTGGGCAAGGGGAACTATTCATGTGCCTACTCTCAGCTTGCAGAAAGCGCCCTTCTCTGGTAAAAATGCAACACTTAGCATCTGCTGCATCATGTGTGGTGCATGTGCCTCTCTCCCCTGCCCCCCAGCCCAGTAACTCTGAAGTCAGGAGTCAGTTTTGATCAAATCTGACAGAAGAGCAGCAATCTCAAATGTCAGTCAAGTTTCATAAAAGCGCATAGCTGGCAAGAGGGGAGAAAGTCTGAGAGAAAACTCTATCAGATCAACCTCCGTCAGATACTAGTGACTCCACACAGGAGAGGGATCTTGTAAACATCCCAGCTACAGGAAAAGCTCTCCACTTTAACCTTCACAGACACTGGAGCCTGTTAGCCAGGAAACACAGGCTCATACAAAGCCTGTTTCCATATCTCCAGCGCACACCAGACTTTCTGCTGTCCTTTTCCAATTGGCACAAAAGGACCCAACGTGATCCTTAGGTGTTCTCTTCCCTGTCTTGCCCTTGTCCTGTGGGCTCCCTCATGGCCTTGGCTTATGGCTTAGCTGCAGTATGGCAGGGCCAGCAGGGCCTCCACTGCTCTTCTCCTCCCCACCGTCTCACAGCTGGTCCCTCTGCCTTCCTCTGCCGGCAGCACTGAGGTTGGCAGCGCAGCAGTGGCTTTGAGGATGTGGGTCTTGGCTGCCTTCCCCTTTTCTGGTATTGGGACAAGTCAGGCAAGGGGCTGTTTTGTGGAGAAGATAAGCCCCCCAATTCTAGATCTCCTCGCCTGGAGGCGCTTTGAAAAATTACACCCTTATTTCAGGGCTTTATAGGAGTATTGAGCTCTTTTGTAAGCATGACCTCCACTGGGAGGGCCAAACCCTTCACAATCTGTCCAGGGCAACAAAACCTAGTGACGCACAGCACAGTCATCCTAAATGGAGGCCTACATTTTCCCATCTCCACCTATAAACCTGGCATAAGAGCAGTTTCCACTGGCCGGAGGTGTCATGAGGTGCCAGCTGTTCATAGAGGATAGGCCTAGGGTTGAAAACATTCAAATTATGGTGGTGTAAAAAGTGTCTGCTCCTCATGATCAGCCAGGTTGCAGGAATTACCATGTGATTAGTCTTAACCCTCCTCAGTCGTGGAGGTAGCTTGAAGCACCCCAAAAGTAGGCTACTGGCCTCCACGCAGTAAATTGCTCTAATCAGCTGTGATGTGGTAGCATGTTAAATTGTAGGTTAAACAAGTGCCCTTGGCAAACAGTCTTGAGTAAATTGGATCCCCCGAGTCTGAAGAGTAGGAAATGCTATTTATAGTTTCTCTTTTCTGGACAACAGGCTTGAATACTTAGAGAGAGTTAGGCTTTGATTTATAATCTCCAGTAGTCTTGCTAATAATAAAGCATCTGCCTTTGTTAAATTGGGAAGTGCCCAAGTATTTTTTCCCCTAATTTTATTTTAAAAATCTATTTAATCTCCGGAATGAATATACTGAAGTATTTTTATTTTTAAGGGCTAATAATTGGTTTGGTATAAAGGCAGGTGAAGTCTGGGGGGAAAAAAATCCCCTATTAAAATCCAGGAATATAAAATCTTAAGAGGTTTAAATCCATTTTACTGTAAAAGATCAAGTCTGTGTTATTCCAGTAAAGAACTGAAATGCCCATTCACGCGCACCCAGCCTCACACAGCATGTATATGTAAGCGTTTTCCTAAAAATAGCTGCCAAAAGGCCAAGTAACAAAAGCAACAGCAAAAAGAGGTTTCATGAATTCAGTCTAGAAATGCTCGTTGCCAAAATAATAAATGTAGTGGCTTGGTATTTCTGTAGCATCTTTCATCTTGAAGGATCTAAGTGCTTTGCAGGCTCAGGAAAGTAGAGACATTGTGTTTTTTTGCTAATGAAATGCAGCCGTCTCTGGGTCAGGATGCAGCAGGTATTTGACACTAGCAAAAGTACATCCTTATTTTGAAGAAAGAGTATCCTTCTCCTTTTGGACCCTCTTGAGGTGTTGGAGGCTGGAAGAGCACCGCAGGCAGAAACAGCTCGGGGATCCCTCCCTAATGCTGCGCTGGCAGCACAGGGCTGTGGGATTCCCTCTCCACTGGCCCTGCCAGCAGCCCAGGGCTTGTTTTTGCTTTCTCGGACGAATCACAGCCTCAGGCGGTCAAGCTGAAATCAAAGTCTTAATGAGATTCCTGAAAATTCGCAGCAGCAGAGAAGGATGTGCCTGAGAGGAAACTTCACCCAGGGCACTCTTGTGTTAGCTGCCTCGTCCCTTGGGTCTGTCCCTTTTCAGTCATGGCAAAGACCAAGCTCTCACTGTAGCTGGGACTGGGAGTGCTGCCTCATCAGGACTGCCATCCCACCAGGCTCAAACTCTCTAACTTTCATGCTTACTCTTTTCCTTTGGATTTTAAAACGGAGCCACAGTCCCTTCTGTTTTCCTTGGTACAGGCTGTATATCAAACCAGGGGAACATTGTTCATTTCCTCTGTTATTTTTATTTTTAGCTTGGTTTTATTTTTAGTGTATTTTATTTTATGTTAGCGTGTACTGGGAAATGCCTTGGCGCGTTAGCGGGAAAGGTGCTGCAAAACAAAATCTGCATTGTGTTTTTATTTCCTGTATGATTGCCCTCCTCTGCTAGCCTAAAAGCACACTTAATGCATTGAAGGGGAACCTGGTTTAGATTTCTTTTATATAGCAAATGGGTGTCAGGGAAAAAAAATCAGATGGAATCCTTTTTTTTTTTCTTTAACATATTGTCAATTGCTAATCTTTATTTTTGTTCAGCAAAGAAAGAAGTATCATTTCAAAAGCAGGTTTTGTTTGTTTTGTTTTCTTTCCCCCATATGCTAATTTTATGCGGGGTCAGTTCATGAACTATATCTGTACTGATGTGAAAATTTGTGGGGACCCTGGCTAGAGATGCTGGCACTTGCTTTCCTTCCCACTGAATGACTTACTGTGCCACCTACCCTGGCTTAGGGTCCGCCATGGTTGGCAACCCTAGTGTTTGTCTTTGAGAAAGGCCTTGTTCAGCTGAAGTCTGCCTTGAAACTCGAGGTTGGTGATGACAACTGCAGTGGGAGGAAAGCAGAGAGGGAGGGAAGAGGACAGAAGAGGCAGAAAAGACCAGAAAGGGAGGACAAGTAGGATGCAGAGGAAAAGCATGGCAGTCATTAACGGGAGAGGACATAAATGGCCTAGAAAGGGTTGGCTTTGAAAATATGTGTCCTAGATGTGTTCTAGACATGCTGCCAAATGCCATCAGATGGAGACTCAAGAATCTGCTTTGTCCTCAGATCATGGCTGACAAAGTGGTGCAGCCCCCAGGTGCAAAGGATGGACCTCTACCTTAAGGTCCCAAGGTCACCCCTGCATAGGCTCGGGCATGCTCAAGTCAAGACATACTTCCGTCCCCACAGTGTTCTCCCGGCTAGCGCATGCTTGGGCTTTTCTTGTATCCGCAATGCAGCAGGCATTGAGAATGGTTTGGCCTTGAGAACAGCACATGTTGTCTGAACAGCTGTTCCCTGTTTCTTCCTAAGCAAACATAGCCTCCTCAATACAGCGTAGAGGCCTGTTAGAGCAAGTTTTGTCTGTCCTGCACCGTGCACATCCTGTCGTCTTGATAAAACATCTGAAGAACCAAGCCCAGGATCCTGACCACCACCTTTTCTAGCCAGTCTCCTCGAAGAAGTATCTTCCAACCCTAAGTTTTTCCACCAAATTGATCCTGAAAGTTAAACAGATCAGCCAGGCAGCTGAGAAACAGGGTGATTGGTGCCACACCAGAGAAAAGGCTACCCAGTCTGAGAGCTTGCTCCAGATATGGCCAGCTCCTGATACACAAGGCCTTCTGTTCTCCCCATGTCCTGTGAAGAAGGGGATGAACATTGGGAGGCTCTGAGGTTTGCCTACAGCAACTCTAGGTGTACCACTGCCAGCCAGCCTGCCCCTATTCTACCCTGCTATCCCTAATGTCACATACAGACAATAGCATTTTTCCCAGAAACTGGATTAAACATGTCCTTCAGAAGGCTTTCTTATCTAATATTGCAGACTCCAGGAGGTGATGAGTCTACTTTCTTTCCTACTAAGTTATTCTTATCTCCAGTTACCTTCTCTGTTGGGAACTTGCTTCTGATTTCTAGATGAAAGTTGTCTGTCTTCAACTCCAGTCATTGGCTTTTGTTCCATCCTTGTCAGAAAGGTCCAAATTCCCTCTGCCAACAGATTTCCTTTCTGTGCGCATAAGTTTGTGTAGAGTGACCGGAGCCTTTCACCATCTCCTCTCTGTCATGATAAATAGTTTATGCTCCTTAAATCTCATAGTCTTGCAGGCCAGCTGTGAATTCTACTTGCAACTCCCTTTTGATATCCCTCCAGTATTTCTACATCCTTCTTGGTTTTGTTAGTACCGTTATCAATGCCACGTACAAAGGCAAGATCATTTCCTTCCTTCTTTTGGATGGTGTCCTTTTTGCATCTCCAAGAATCCAGTTAGCCTTCTGGTTATTTCCTTGCACTGAGAACACAAACAGATGCATCTTTCTCCACTGATTCCCAAAGCTCGCTTAGTGTCTATGTTGCAATGGGATAGCTGGCCCCACTGTCTCTGCGTCAGCCAAGCAGAGGCCGGGAAAGACTGTAAGTATGTAGCGAGCATTTAGAAGTACTTCCTCTGGATCATGTTTTTTGATCCCATGTTTGGTGGATTAGGGGCTTCATGAGCCAGAGGTGCTGCCTTTGTTTAATAGCCTTCAAGAATCTTCTGATCCTTTTTGAACATCTGTAAAATTTTATCACCTGCAGCAACTTGCAGGAAGGAGTTCTAGTGTTTGACATCCACTGAAAGCAGAACCATACCCTTCTGTATGCATTGAACTGGCCACCTGCTGTTTTCCTTTGAGATCATCTAGTTCTCACATTGGAAGAAACAATGAACAATTATTTCTTATTCCTTTCTTCCTTGCCATTCAGGATTTTATAGCCCACTGTTGTGTCCCTCCAAGTCATTTTTTTCCCCCCATCTGTTCAGTCATTGCTTGTCAAAAGGTAATCTTTACCTTGGGTCATCCTTAATGACCCACAATGTGGCATTACGTTCTCAAGGTGGAGGAGAAGTGATTCCCCTGCAGATGCAGTGATAGAATACCTCCATACCTTTCACACCAGTTTTTAGATTGCAAAGGCAGAAGGAACATTTATGAACAAACATCCCAGTGAAAATGAATCTTTCTGAGCCTATAAGCTGCACAGCAACATGTTCACACAGCCCAGAGGCACCAAGCACAGCCTGCCGCAACAAAGTTGAAGGCAGGATCACTCTAGAGATGCTTTACTGGGAGGAGCTAATAATTCATTGGGAGTCTCATTAGATGTCTGTAAGAGAAAGCTGAACTAAGATGTTACTGTTTTTCCGGACAAACTGCTGCAGTTGCTAGTTGCTTTAGCTCATTGGTTGGGTTTCTATCCCAGCTGTGCGTTGGGTGACCCAGAACAGCCCTGCTGCTGGAGACATGATGCAGCCCCAACATGGGGTCCACGTGGGAGCCAAGAATTGCCTGCGAGCCATGCAAGCCTCAAGATCCGGCCCAAACTGACACCAGTGGCCCTCTCAGGAGTCCATTTCTAAGGTGGCTAGCCGTGTTAGGATGGCTTTGTTAGTCACCTTTCAAAGACATGACAGAGATAGAGGCAGGTAATAGAGTCCAGCTCCCAGCTGCTATGTGATGTGTGATTACAGAGGAATCTCTTTGAAGGAATATTTTCTTACTATGGGTACCTGTCAAGATCCTCTGAGCAGGGTCCTGGAAAGAAGGCTATAAATCAGCAGTGAAGCCTCTGCATCCCTGGAAAAGATAGGAAGTGGCAGAAATAAAGTATAGCACGTTACCATGATGATAGGATGTAGATAAAGGTGGTCTCTGGGAATAGCTGAATAGTTGAATATGCATCCTTGAGGAACCGAACAGATATTTGTTGACTCACCCTACAAGTAAGGAAAGGTGTGTGGTGTTGCGCTTAGTGTTAGTCAAACAGACTGACTGGCAGACAAATGAATGCATATGATCATGGGTGGGCGGATGAATGGATAAACAGATGAATTTATATGATATTAGATGGACTAATGATATGATAGTGGCTGTCTGTTGCTGTGACAGAGGCCTGAATAACTATACGGAAGTTATTACTTCTAAATGAAAGACCATAGGCTCCTAGTCAAGTGCAGGTAGAAGTTGAAGGGTCTTTGCTATAGCTTCCATGTGGGGCAGCTGAGAATGCAGCAAGCCCCCTGGATTGCTCTGCAAAGGGCAGACTTTCTCTGTACTTCCTCAGCCCAGCGGCCAAAATAACTCCTCCCATCGTTCCAAGGACTTCCTCTGCACTGGCAGTGCTGCCCTGTGTTCTCCATGCTGAACTTCAGCGTCAGTTGGTACAGGAGACCTATTCTCATGGACTCCTTTGTGAGGGATTTTGTCTCCAGTAACAGGAAAGCACGCAGTCTGGCAGATAAATTGTACCTGTGTGCTTGTCTCATGATTGGCAGATAGGCTATCTTCATTCAGGAGAGATGGCCTCCATCAGGAATGATGAAGTTACAGCTGATTCTTCCTCCAGCTGGGAAATAGGCTAGAGTGAACTTGAGATCCCATTCAGCCTCACTCTCTGTCCTTCTGTGAATCTATTTTGGTGCAGCAAGCAACAAAAAATGATGGAAAGGAACCACCTGGAAATATATTGAGGTTAGTTCTTTTTGCTGCTTCTCGAACATTTACCACTGTGGTTCTGAAGAGGCCAACAGATCATTTGGCATCTTACTGCTCCCTTTTCTCTATTTGTGAGGTAGATTACAGTGGATGACTTGCAGGGATGTTACTCTTTGCCAGTTCCTTTGAGAGTCACATGCAAAAACAAATACCATGTTCTTGAGATTGCAACCTCAATGAAGATCGTAGTCAGGAAGCATCACCACCACCATTGGCTCTGTACATGCATCCTGCTCCCACAAGGATGGTTGCCATCAGCTTTACTGTGTAAGTGCGAGACCTTTCCCCTTCAAAAGAAGCATACCTGGAAGGAGAAGAAATTCCCAACTATTTCCAAAATATCTTCTCTCATTTCCTAATTTTCCTCTTTTGCCAGGCTACTTTGGGGTAAATATCTTTGATCTCGCTGACGTTCAGTGGTAGAATCCAGACTCCACCAGAGTACATGCAGTGACTTCCATCAACACCTCTTCTTGTATTCGGCTTGATTTACTTTGAGTTGGATAAATCCATCAGTTTTTTCTGGGTTCTATGAAATAATTGTACAAAAAATGCAAAATTTCAACTTTTCAGAATTTGAGTTTTAGAAGAACAAAAAGATCTCTTTTTACCAGCATTACTGACATTGGTTCAAGGTGTTCCATTCCTGGCAGTGGCCTCCTGCTCTTATTATAGAAACATGAAGGATCCCAGTGGAAAGGTTTTGCTGTAAGTTTGTGGAATTGGTCCCATTTCATAACAAAGCTCTTATCATTCCAGAGCAATTAGAGCCATCACTAAACTGCTAAGAATTTCACAGACTTCCAGATTTGAAATTTTGTTTGATGTATGAATTATGAAACTTAGAGAGCCAGAAAATAATGCAGGCTCGTGCTAACGTGGAATAAGTTAGGAGGAAAAACCCTAGTTTTTTGTAAGAATGTTGTTGACAAATCATTAGTTTGGGCTTCAAAAGATGCTGAGATTAAAAGTGAAAATTTTTTAGATGTTTCATATAGAAAAAATAAAATAAATCATAAATAGATTTGTCATAAATCATATATAGCCTGAATCAAAAATGGACAAATGTCAGGAGTTTGCAGCTGCGATATGGGGATTTTATTTATCATCAAAAGGAGAAAGAACTCCTTCATGCTGAGATCAGAACTGGGCTAACTACACCATTTCCTCGTCCAGCCATCATTAGGGTGTTCCAGCTGCTGGGAGCAATGATTTATTCCATTACATTACCTAAACTGTGGTAGGGCATATGGATCATCATAGTGCCAGGCCACATAGTTTCTTTGTTCTGGATTCGTACAGCATCAGGCACAAAGGCATTCTTGCCCAGATATTGCAAAGACAGTGGTGGTGATGATAAAGAAAACGATCAAGGCAAAGTTTGTAGGGAGAGATGATATTTTTTATTAAACTTACTGATATATTTGAGAAGAGTAGACAGCTTTCAGTGATGCAAGCCTCTCCTGAGGTCTGGAATAGAAACATCAGACTTCAAAGCTATATACAGATTGAGAACAATTTCTCAAAACTTAAGTAGATATGTATCAGATCATCTGCAAAATAAAATGTAGTTGGTATTTATGGGATAAGGGGGCTGTTAGTTGCATAGAGAAAAGGGTGATAAGTTCGCCAACCTTTGGGGCAAAGAGGGAGAAAGCAAGTTATTTCTAAAATATATATATACACACATATATAGAAAATACATACAATATATATGAGTGGCATATATTAAAAGAAAGATTTCTATGTCATATTATGTTATATAGTTATGAGTCTCTTACATATAAATATATATATCTATATAATGTATCTATAGTAATAAGAAACTTATTGATCTCTTGATCTATCTTATATCATCATCACTGGTTAGGTTTCCAAGTTGCTGGAAAACCAAAATATGCCCAATAGTAATGAAAATGATCAGTGCTTCATTATTTGTTATTTAATAATGGCATTGTCATCCGAGACAACGTGAGCTCCGTGCGCTGCCATCGGTCCGCTGACGTCAACAGAGCTGCGCTAACGAAACGTTCAGCCGGACTGAATGTGAGCAGAGGGTGTCCCCTAACTCAGCACAACTTCATAAGCAGATGAAGTTACATGTCCCGGGGCTCTGCAGAATCTGACGTGGCAACCCAGCTGTCCCGGCACTCTGACGTAGCCTACATACAGTCTTTTGGCTAAGCCAACGCTCATCTTCCAACCCAGCTTCTTGATGTGTGGGCTGTGACGGGTTGTGACTTGGCTAGATGATCTCCATGTGCCTGGAGGCATCTAGGGGTAAGGACTTTCTTACTGTGATGTGTCGATGCACCACCAAGCCCAGGGTAGGAGGGAGCAGGATGCTGGTCTTCGCCTGGGGTTTCCTGCAGCTCCCGCAACCCAAAAGCGGCACACAGATCCCCATGGACACTGTGTGTGCAGAACGGCAGGCTTTGCTGAACATGGTGTAATTTTCTGACTGATGAGGGAGGGGATGGAAGGCAAGAGCAGGCCTAAAAAGAAAAGAAACTCAGCCCCCCCCCTCCCCACGCATGTTCAGAGACACGCACACAGGCAGGCTGAGGACAGTGGTTACATCATGGAGAGGTGGAGTTAGAGATGAGAGTGGGTGTGTCCATGTGTGCATGTGCTGGGGGCACAGGCAGGGAGCGAAGCAACCGCCTGGAGAAGGTGACTGGGGGAGGAGAGGGGAGAGGACGACAATTGGTACCAGATGCCCTCAGAAGCTAATGACCTGACAAACGCTGCACTCGTAAAACAAATTCTTTAAAAAGGAAGCAAATGGAAATATAAGCTAGTGAAAGAATTTGCAGCAGCTGCCCTGAAACCATTTCTCACTTCATAAACAGGTCTGCACTGAAAAAACAGACTTTTTTTAATTTCTTGTTCTCCTTTGTGGTCCCTTCCCGTGCCATTCCTCCCCTCAGCCTGTGCCCACAGGGCATTGTAGAGCCATGGACGGGACTGTGCCCTGTAGGTTTCCACTGTGACTGTCTCAACAGGCTTGTCCAGAGTTAACAGCACCTTGCGTTCACTGATCTTCCGTGTCGGCACCAATTTTGGGTCTTCTGTAGGATTTTTACCTGTGCATCCTTGGCTGGAGAAATTGAGCGAACGGTGGCAGCGCAGCCTCTGCCTCCCGTGGGCCGAACATAGCGCACAAAATTGTCAGCAGTTGCGTGTGGAGCAGGGTAGGCCAAGGAGCAGAAAGGGGGGCGTTCAGGTGTGCCTCCCTTTCTACTCTCCCCGGTTACTGCGTGAAACTGTGTGGAAGATTCAGTCAGCAGCACCTCTGCTTAGGAGGGGCTGCTGTCAATTCTGGTGCTAGGACATGTAAAAAGCGGGTCCTGACCACCAAATAGCCAGAGTGTTTTCTTGTGGGAGCTGTTCTGTTAGCCCTGTGTCTTGGCCTAATTCCATCCTAGGTAATTAATCTGCTGGCTGTACTTCATTCACTGATGGAGAACTTAGCCCCCTGGCCAGAAGTGCCCTCCACTATGGGATTGTTTGTGATGCTTAATTAATCAGTACCAAATGGCTGCTCCTTGGCAGGAAGCTGCTGTAGCAAGGAGGGGGGTGTTTATTCCCTGGGGACAGGTGACACATGGCAAGCTATCCCTGGCCCCCTTGGTAACTTGCAGAGGTTCCCAGGGGAGCATATTCTTCCTTTTAGCTGTATCTCACCTAGGGAACTACAGCTGAGCCCATAGAGCTGGACAAATATATTTTGAAAGATGATATTTGCCCCAAAGAGCTTGGCATCAAAATCCACAAGGTGAGTAGGCTTGAAATGATGCATGGGACTGAGGGAAGGAGCAGGGCCCCTGAAGAACAGGGCAGAGCATCAAAGCAGAGAGGGAAGGAGCAGCAAGAAGGTGACCAGTGCAGGGTGGAGGGGAGAGCTGGAGCATTCCTCTTTCCTCTGCCACCACAGACGCTCTGCTGTGACTGCACGTAGCTTGGAGGATTGCATGCATGTCCTCAAAGAGGCAACAGGATGCTCCAGGGGTGGAGTGCGAGCCTCAGGAAACCTAGGAGAGACTCTGGGACCATGAGGGAGATCTTTGTGTGCCCAGCAGTTTGAGCAGGCTCAGTTAGCAAGTGGTTTTGTGAGATGAGGAACCAGTGGCAGTACATCCACAGTCACGTGCAGTTGCTTCTTATGGATGATTCTCTAGTATCTGAATTGGTTCTTACTCTGACTGAACCCTTTCTTGCAGTTGGAGCATCATAGGGACACTAGCTGATATGGATTCTCTGAAGGCTAATACAGGGTTTAACATACCCGTCAGCCCTTCTATCAGCAGTGACTTTAAAAAAAACCTCTTTTTCTTTTCTTCCTGGCCATCTGTTGTTACAAACCTTGTCAGAACATAATAGCACTGGAAGCTCTTATCCCATGCTATGGTTGATTGAAGTTGAGGTGTGGATGCAAAAGTTACCGGAAAGGAGAAACGCCCAGTGTTATTGCCTGAGCTTTGTTGCCTTAGGAAAATGCAGACCTCCTGCTTTCCATTATCTGTCCTGTGCACACTAGCATATCTGAGAGACGTGTGCAAGAGCAGAGTACGCACGTGAAGACAAGTGAGTGGCTGCAATCGTGTGAGTGCTCTCAAACTGTGTACTCCCTTTGGCACTGAAGAGTTCACTTTCAGGAGGTCTCTTTTGCCACAAATTCTCTGGTGTCCAGCGTGATTTCAGCATGTTTGAGATCTTCCCTCTGTTGGACAGAAAATAGACAGCACCCGTAAAGTCTCTTTCCTCTCTCCAGCTATGCATTTTCATCCTGGCTACTAAATGTGACTGACACCTGATAACATGTTCAGAAGTTGTTATTAGGGGACAACCACACACATCCATGCACAGCTCATAAACTCACATTCCTCCCTATGCGTAATGAATACACACTCACCCTTACACACGCACGTGAACACTTAGGCACAGTGTGACTGCACAAATGAAACCAAAAGTTGCAGTACAACTTCACAGCCAGTATATATTCACACAGACTTCAGAGGATGAGCACTGGATCTGAAAACCTGGTCTCATCACTTTTCTTAGGGAGAAGTTCTTAGAAATTGTCACGTGTAGGGACCATCTTCCTGCCAGAGATGCTGTAGCTCTTTCAGGAAGGTGATACGATGAATGTTGTTTATAGTTTCTGTTGTCTGTTGTCCTTTCTGGATAGGCAAACCAACCTGTCTTCTCCCCCTGACTTCCCTCCCCTCAGTCCACCTACACTGTGCATCACAAGGTCCTTTTGTGCCAGGTGCTGTACAGGCTCTGTGAAATACAGCCCGTGCCCCCCGAAGAAAAAGGAGCTTGAGTAGCCACACCAGACAGCTCCCTCATTCAGCTGGGAAGAGAGCCTAGATTTTTGAAGGAGTGCTCTTAGACCGTGTTTCTTTCCATCTGCTTGGAAGGGCAGCATCATGGTGTGTGGGAAGGTGTGTGCTGGGGTTGGGCAGAGATCCAGCCGAGACAGAGCTGGGAAAAATTACCCTCAAGGCATCATCTTCAGGAGATTTTCAAGCCTAGGACTGAGGCATAGGTATGCATCGCTCTGTGTGCATCGGCAAGCCTCTGAGCATCCCAAGCAGATTCCACCTGAATGGAGTCTCTCCTTACTGCAGAAGCACTGGGACTGCTTTGCTGAGCCCTTCTCTTTCCTCTTCCACAGCTGTGCCCACCATACCTGTGCGGAACCAGGAAGCTGCACACGCCCAGTGCTTGTTCACGCTGCCACCCTGAACTGCACCCCCAGTGGTCCAAGGGATATGGAGTGCGTTGTTTCCTGTGAAAAGGGATTCATCCTCCACTCTAGCAATGGGAAGAGCCTGGGCTCCATGCAGGTGAGTGGACAGCAGGGTAGAGATCACCTCATGACCCACTGGACAGACTGTTAGTCAAGAAAGACTTCAACACCTTGAGGTGGTTGGGAATGACCCCAGGACACCATGTAATTGCAACCCCTGGGCTCCTCACAGCTTGGCCAACCAACCTGAGTCCAACTGACCCTCTGGTGCTGGACCTCAGTGCTGATGGCTGGTGCTCCTGGGGATCCCTCTCCAGTCTCCGCTGTAGTCCTTGTAGCTCCCACAGCCAGTGCTGCACACAGACTGCAGGTCTGCCAGGCTAAAAGGAGCTGTATGTGACATCCTAGGCCAGATGGTGACACGCTGAATCTGTTTCTGCAGAGGGAGGCAGAGGTAGACACTTTCTGTTCTCTGCATGGGCATTGCTGGGAGAGTTAAATATCCCTGGGACGTTTTCTCTCTTAAAGTTGAAGTTAGTGGCTCGGGAAAAAATGAAGTCATTTTAGAGTGACTATATTTAGAGGGCTATAGATGAGGAGACAGCCGACAGGGCCGGGAGCTTTTCTTCCTTTGTATCGTGTTGCAATTAATGCTGCCCAAGCCAGCAGGGCAGCACAGAGGTCAGCATTAAAGAGTTCAGCCCGCTTTCTAGTGGGCCAGGGGCTGCCTCGTAAAAGCCACAGCCAGCTCCACACTTAGACATTGACTGAGGAGACCTGGGACTGACAGGTTCTTGGGAGCTGAACTACCTCAGATCTAGGTAGTCACCTTGGCAGGGTTATGGGCACAGTTTGTCCCGTCCTTACTCTGTTCCTGGAAAGAGAACGTAAGCCTCCAGGACTGAGTTGGCCCCGCAAACCAGCGCAAATGAGAGGGTGTAAAATCACATGAGGTGGAGACAGATGGAGGTGAGTCAGGCGATGTAAGCAGGTTGGGCTTTTTTTCCCTCCAGAGGGTTGACAGAGTTCATATCTGGCAGACACGTTTCTTGTGCTACAGCAGTCAGTGTTTACCAAGGGACGAGGTGGGCATTGGAAAGTGAGGCATGACAGAGTGCAAAGGGGCAACTTGAGATGCCCCGCTTGTCCCCCATGTCTTCTGGAAGGTTATTAATTACAGGACCATACAGTTCTGTGGGCCAAGGCAGGCCCTTAACACACGCTGGTGTGTTCACAAGGGAAATAAAATGTTCCCGTTCTCCTCTAACATGAAACCACACTAAATAAATCTGCTATGGGTGACATTTTTTTGGTATTTGGCAGAGAAATGGGAAACTTCTTGACAGAACTTAGCCTTGTGGTTGTCACGAGAGAGAGAGCAGCTTACAGGTGCCCTGCCTTGAGCCCTGAAGTGATATTACCTCTGCTTTCCTACCTATACAGAGGGCAAGAGGGGACAGCACGAGGACTGTGATAATGGACAAATCTTTGGTGGGACGTAGTAACACACAAACTTTTATCTGATGAGTGCTGCTAGGAGAAAAGAGGTGCCCTATTTTGCTTGTCTGTGGAGAGGATGGAGTAGAGTGTGGTGCAGCCATCCACTTTGTCTCGGGGCCCATGGCTCAGCACGTTTTCTCAGTCTCTAATAGTATATCTCACCTCAGGGCATTCTGGGAGAAAACGCACAGCTCTTCTCTGGGCATCCTCTCCACATGGTAGGGGACTCTGGATTTGTTTTTTTTCCTGGGGAACCCTGCAGATGTGTCTGTCCTCCACCCAGCAGTACTAAGGGAAGAGCATTACCAAAGTGGTTCAGTTACATGATCCTGCCATGTGCTGGACAGTACCAGGCTCAAATTTAATAATGCCCTTTAGAGCCACCACATCCAGGCCTATCTCTTCATTTGAAATGTATTGGCTGGGAGGACAAATCACAAATCTGACTATATAAGCAACCTGATGGTACTCAACCAAAAAATAGACATCAGGAATAGTTGAATGAAACCTGTTTGTACTGCAAGCCCTGTCTGAGAACTGCTGGGGTAACGTTAGATGATCTGAGAATGGAAATCGTGGCACACCATTCTACACTGCTTTGTTTTGATCAACTGCATAGCGCATACTGGTTGTGTTTAGGACTGGGACCACTGGCGCTCTGGAGTCAGATTGTCATGTGGTTCCCCAGCTGTGTAAGAAGGGCTGCATAATGATAAGTTAGGAATGAAGTTATATGAACCTCTGATTTCAGTGGGGTCTATGGGCGGAGGCGTGATAGAATCAGTGCGTTTAGGGGAAACCAGTTAACAGGAGAGCTGCCCCACCAATTTTTGAAGTAAGACTTGATCTTGTAGGGGAGAAAATTGCAGTGCACAGAGCTGGGAATAACGTGCAGCTCAGGAAATTGTTGTCTATCTTGAAGGTTTTTTTTTTTCTTGACGTGCTCTGGTATTGCTTAGACAGTGTGTATTCAGCTAGCGTTCTGGGGGGGTCAGCCAGTTAGAGACCAGCTATTACAAGGTCTGTAATATAAATGGCTTGCACGTTATCTCAAAGACCAGTCACTACTTCCAAACATTGCATCATGAACAAGTAGGTGATTTGCACTGTACCACCCTGGGCTCCAACTCAGTGTCCAGAGGGGAGTATAGTAATTGGAAGAGAAAAAATGGGGAAGAGCATTTCTTGTCCCTGAAACTTGGGCCAGCCCTTTTTGCTGTGGTGATAAAACAGCAGGCTAAAGCTCAGTGACAGGAGTCCAATGGAGCCTTGCTTTCTCTGCAGAAGGAGGTGGTGCTGACATGCAGCTCAGGGCAGTGGGACAGATCTGTGACTTGTGACCCTGTTGATTGCGGCGTCCCTGACCAGTCACACGTGTACTACGCTGAGTTCTCATGCCCGAAGGGGACCACGTACCTGAAGAGATGTTCCTTCTCCTGCATCCGGCCTGCTAAGCTTCAAGGTACAGTCTTGGGTCCTGAGTCATTTAACTCCTCTGCCCCCTTTTAGTGCCACCTTTTTGTGCCTGTCCCAAGTTGTTCCAAACTGAGCAGTGCTACTTTGGATTTTGCTGTTATCCTGGCTTGTGAAATGATGGGCATCCTTCATCCTTGAGTGGGAATGCTATAGTGTGGGGATACCTTGTGACTCCCCATCCGCCAGCTGGCAGCTCATATCCATCCACCTCAGGATGTAGGGATGTCTTCTGATAACTGGTGAGGTCCTGGAAGGCTCTGGCATTACAGAGATGAGGAAAGCACGCAGTGTGCAGGCAGCCAGCAAAGACAAATAGAAAGGACTTCAGAAAGCCAAAAATGGCACGTTGCCTAGTGGCTATGTGAAAGTATGTGATTGAGGAGACCTGGGGCCTTACAAAGCCATAGACACTGATGCCCACAGCTGCAGAGCAGTTTCAGAGATGTGCACCACCCAGACACACAGCAGTCCTCCAGACACGCCATGGCCTGGCTTTCATTCTGCCGACTCCATCAATAGCCGCAGGAATGTTTTTAAGCCAAGTCAGAGAAAGAGAGCTACTGTTCCTGTCTATTCAAGGCTGAGCTGGATGGGATTTCGGGGGTAATTGCCTTGACAGCTTCAAGCATTGGGACTTTATGTGAGTTTCCACCAGCGCGTTTGCTCTGAACAATCACATACAACAAATCATTTTAATGGGTGCCCTATTTTATGGAGACATTTATAGCTGAAAAGTATGAAAATCATTTACTTCTTTTTTTTGGGTTAAATCTAAGGAGTAAAAACTGCAGGGAATTAAGGTCTCATTTCATGACAGGGGGGATGCCGGCTGATCCCAGTGTGAGCTGATCAAAGCATAGTGTGTGAACTACAACTCGACAGGCCAAATTCTGTACAAACCAATGCCATTGCCTTTGGTGGGTCAGCTGAGGGCAGGGTTTTAATCTGATATTTCACTAACAGCCTCCTCTTGTTCCCACTGAAGTCAACGGGAGATTTGCCATTGGCTTCCTTGGCGGGAAGGCAGGCCCATCCATAGAGCACTTTGGGTGACTTCCAGCAGCTGACACAACTCCTGGTGGTGTTAAGCCAAGGCTGTTGAGTCGTGCGGGTAAATTCAGAGAAGCCCAATTGATTCCGCTAAACTGTCGAGGCAGGAACGTGTCTGCTTCTTGTTCTCCCCAAAGGCTTGCATCCTTACGGGCAGTCTGTCAATGCTAATAAATACTAAGAATAGACAAGGAAAAGATTACACGAGCCATGCGGCTTCTGTCGCGGAGCTTGGAGGTGGGAGGAACGCGTACGCCTGATCCTTGGGAGCACAGGCCCGCTGGGAACGCAAGCCCTGAGTGGAGGCACTTTCTGAGGCTGCCAGTCTCTTGGCCTTTTCCAAGAGTAGTTGTAGACAGAGCACTGATCCTATAAAAAGAAAGTGATGCTTGAAGGGAGTGTGGAGAAATCTAGTCGTACAGAGAACCTGCTCTAGAGGCCTAATCCAAATCTTTCAATAGAAAGACTCCCGTTCTCTTCAGTCCAGCTTTTTTTTTTTTTTCTTGCTCAGCAGTTCCCAGTGAAATGGCTCTGACCTGGACTCAGATCTACAACGCAGAGGTGATACAGTCCCAGATGCCTGTCACAGGCTCCAAGTGCTGTGCAATTTAGGCCACCTGTTAGCCAGGCCTACCAGCCCATCTGGTTTCTAGATAGACATTGAAGAGGGGGTCCTTTTGAAACAGGCAGTTTGAGTTCCCCATCACACCAGTTAAGACTTATCTATCCATTCTGCTGGCGCCTTCTATCTTGCACTGTATGTGTAGCACAGGAGTATGACATCTTGTAAGGGTACTGGCCAAGCTGCAAAAACTACCTGGAGAAAAGGTACGTGACCTGAACTACAAGCCCTGAACTACATGCAGCAGATAGCTGTCGTACATAAAAGCCTACCAAAGGCTCTTCTGAGGTGTCATTGGAGAGGGGAATTTTAAGGGAGAGATTTGGGGAGATTTGCAGGATCAGAATCTTTTCTCCATCCCCTAAAAGTAATCCCTTTCCCCCTCCTGTCTGTGTTCAAGGGATACAGTTTCTGTCCCAGACTGACCAACCATACAATGAGGTCCTTGGTTTTCATATTTATTGCCTTTTTTGGCATCAATATCCAGTCTCAAGAAGAGGTGGGGTTGCTGGTTCCTTTGAGCTTCACTCACTTCCAGGGGTCCAGCCCTGGCAATGCTGTAGCCTGAACATGCTGCTTCTCTCTTGGAGTTAGGAATGAGCCAGTGGTTGACCTGCCTTGAGGATGGACTCTGGTCACTCCCTGAAGCCTACTGCAAGCTGGAATGTGATGCTCCTCATGCGGTGGCCAATGCCAAGCTACTGGTCCCTCGGTGCCTGCAGGGGAACCATGATGTGGGCTCAGTATGTCGCTATAAGTGTAAACCTGGATACCACGTGGCAGAGAACGCAGTGGGCAAGCCTAAGAAGTAAGTCTGTGATGTGTCTTTTTCCTCTGTTCTGCCACGTTTCCTTCCTCCTTTTCTAATGCTAGTAAGGTTATTGAAAGGAGAAGAGGTCACTGTATTTTGGCAGCCTTGCAGAGCTGATTTGGCTGATGGAGTAGGTAGAAGGCAGAGCAGCTTGCTCTGGTCAGGCACACACCATTGCTTGAAATATGAGAGGTATTCCCCTAGTTTAGGCCAAAGCAGGTGGGAACAAGATGTAAGCTGCCATTGTGCACACATGTACTTTAAGTGCCTTAACCTGAAGCGTGTGAGTTTTGTCCTGCACAGCTCACTTTTCACTTGCTGAAAGTTAAGCACGTATGTGGAAGCATTTGTAAGCTCTCAGGACTTCAACTGGTAATTAGATAATGATGTAATAAGATGCTGGAAGACTCCTGGAGTTGCTGTCTTTCGTATAAGTGATAAAACACAGATCATGAGACTGAGGGTTATGAGAACAAATGGCAATATTCTGTAACAGTTAACATTTTACCCCCTGTATGTCTTGGCTAAATTTAATCTCAAGCATTTATATTTCAATTGGAGAAGATTTTCCCAATGCTTCTGTGAAAAATTCCTATTGATTCACTAGCACTGTGCTCAGCCAATGTCATAACATTGAGGGTAAAGCAGTATTTTGTGCGTGACACATCCAGCTGAAGTCCTCGTTGGGTATGGTCACCAAAGATTCCATGGCACTGGCAGGGTCCTCCCCAAAGTCTTGACCCTAGCCCAAACCAGATAATTGTGCGCTAATTGTTTAATACCCTTGTCCAGTTTTAATTGGATGCAGGCTTCATCTCTGCTTTCCTGTGGGGTAGGGTTGTTGTGCACTAGGAAACGATTGCCAAATTTCTTGCCTAGTAATGAAGGAAGTGGTTTCTGCAAACAGCTTTTCACAGTGTTAGGATTTCTTGGGCCAAGGAGAGCTGGGCAAATTATGATTATGGGTATGATCACATGGATTGCTTTGCAAACCATGAAGCATTTTGCATGCCTGTGGCATTCAGGCACTGGACATGCAATCAGATCGACACAGCTTGCCAAGTTAGACCATCTCAGCCATGCTGCAGCAACTGCTGGTAAAAAGGATGCCCTCTGGGAGTTCCCGAGGTTCTTCTGATGCATATGTAACTTCTGTGTAGGTCTGAATAGCCTGTAAGATAAGCCAAGGAAAATCCTGCAAAATGGTCCTATTTTCAGGTTTGCTGTTATCAGTACTACTTACTATCTAACATCTTTGAATGGTAGATTATGATCCTATTGCATTAAACAACAAACATTCACAGAAACAGAATATTCATCCCTTTCTTATCATGAGCAAGATTCAAAGCAGGAGTCTGTTATCCAGGACTGTTTCTGGAGAAAGAGAGTCTTTGGAGATGGTGATGGAGAGCTCTGGAAGAGGCTGGCACTGGTAGGGTGCAGGTTCCTTATATGCTCATGAGGGATCAGGGTCTCAGTTTATGACTCAGCCATCAGGTTTTGGGGGGTCTTGAAGTCTCTCTGGGTTCTTTCTGGGTTCACCAAACTGGGTTCAGGAGATATTATCTCACCATCATCCATCAACCCAGAAAGCACCAGTCTTGTTGAAGGATTTAGTGCTGTGCAGGTGCTGATAAGCACATGAAAGCAAGACTCTCTATGCCATTTAGCTACTGGAAAAAAATCAGAAGTGATCCATGGCTAACACCCAAGACTTACCATGACAGCTGAATGACCCAACAAGGAGTATATAGCCATGAATATATGGCTCTAGCAGTCGTGCCTTGCTTAGAGAGTGAAAAGGGAGGGAGTGTAACTCCCAGCCTGCCTTGCCAACAGCTATGGGGCTCAGACCATTCTCCTGGGAAGGTAGAGAGGGAGGTTTGAGCACCTTCAGGCTCCAGAGGGCCTAGGAATCACCCACACTGCTATTATGTGAAAGATACGCTCCTCTTTCTGTGGCACTGTTTTAAGAGGCCTGAGCATGATCATTTCCTTCAAGGACTGCCTGTAGGCACCTTCCTTCAGGGATGGACTCCAGATCCCCTGTGGACTGGGACAGTTAAGCTACAATGTGAGCAGGAACTCAAATCCCAACCCCAGGGCTCAGCATTATCTCTTGACTAGCTGCTTTTTGGGTCAGCCTTCACAGAATCACAGAACGATTGAGGTTGGAAGGGACCTCTGGAGATCATCTAGTCCAACCGCCCTGGTCAAGCAGGGTCCTCTAGAGCACGTTGCCCAGGATTGCGTCCAGGTGGGTTTTGAATATCTCCGGTGAAGGAGACTCCACAACCTCTCTGGGCAACCTTTTCTTCTTCAGTGTCTTTCTCTCTCACACACCCTATAAAACATCATGGCTGCTACATCTGGATCCACGCCATGGGAATTCATTCCTAAAATGGTAGTGCTACAGTGTCCACATTGTACAAGCTTGAACCTTGGCTGGCATCCAGCTGTCACTGTCCAAACCAAGGTGCTCTTGGACATTGATGTTCATGCAATTCCCACACTTCTGCTTTGTTGGTTGAATTTTGCTGCAGGGGCAGGCCCTTACTCAAGGACTCATTCTGCACCATGTACACTATTTTTTCTTCTAATATCCTGGTTGCACCCCTGCATTTCCTAGGGACTCTGTTTCTCCGGTTGCTAACCTCAAGGTGGAAAGAAATGGATCCCAGCAAATGATGGTGCCTGTGCAGTTGCAGTGTGCAGCACAGCAAAGTGATCCATGCACAGCTGAAATGTTTCCTTTTTTTTTTTTTTTTTTCCTCCCAAATTTTGTGTCCCAGTCTGGAGGTTTTAAAAGCCCCTGCAACCTTTGTTGAAGTACATTTCCCATATGTGGAAGGGAAGGAGGATGAAGAGAGTGTATTCTCATTGTCTCAGAGAATACACTTTTATCTGTTATCCTGGGTGAGGAGAGGCCCTTCAGAAATCACTGCTCATCAACAAGGGATTCCTGAGGAGATAGTGATTGTGTAATCAAGATCGTGGCAAAGATTTGTTGCTTTTCTGCTGGCACGGATCATCTGACTGAGGATGCTGGTGGAAAGGGTAGTAGATTTGACTCTTTCTAAAGAAAATCTGTTTTCAGCCAGAAGAGCCCAAGTAACAGCCTGGTTTCCAGCTCCTGAGCTGTGCCAGTCCAAATCCCAAAATAACAGCGGCAAGACGAACTTTACGTATGCGCTCATGCTTTGTGATAGGCAGTAGTTTGTCTGCGTCACTCTTGGCAGTGATGGGAGGGTGCATAGGGAACAGTCACAGGATAGACTAGGTCCTTGTGCTGATATGGACTGGATGAATTCCTTGCAGATTGGGGGCAGGGGGCGAGCTGGAAGTCAGGCTCTGAACAGACATCTGGGAGATTTAGCAGACCCAGGAGGGTCAGTTTATGTTAGCTGGAGAAATAATTGAGCTTTTATTAGGAAACAAGACCAACTTTGAAAGGTTTCCCATTTTCTTGGGTCAAAACTGTTCCTAAAAGGACACGCTCTTTCAGAAACCTGTTCAGTGACCCCAGGCCAGCCTCAGCTCCCTGCCAAAAGCCTACTTTAATGGAAGAAACCACACACAAGGTTGAAATCGCTCAGAATTATAGATGCCATGAACCAAAAGGATCTCCTGATCCAACCCATGCCTAGCGATCTCTGTGAGATACAGAATCTGCTCTGTAGTTGCCTCTCCACGCATGGCCAGGGCCTAGGGAAGATCCATCAGGCTTCCAGGGCCTCTCTTCTAGGATAACCTCTGTCCAATGACAGCACCACCCCACTCACCTGGATCACAAAGAGCAATGAGCCGCCAAGGAGCTATGCTCAGCGTTGGCCAGGGCTGCAGCATCAAAAATAGCCAGTCTGCAAGTCAAAGGTCAAGCGCTTCAAGGAAAATGGACTTCCCTTCGAGTGGTCCTTAATTTTGCGTCTACCACAAAGTGCTGTAGGAAGCAGCTCTTCAACAAGAATATCTAGGACATCCTTTCTGAGGGCATCCTTTGAGGAGGGGTACTCTGATGCTGGGGTGATGCTCTGAGTGCAGGGACTGAAAAGGCCAGACCTGGGACAGGTCACATCTGCCATTGTTTCATTTGCCCAATGCAGCATGGATTCCTTGGATTTGAGAGATTTGAAAAATTCTAAGCTGCCTTTGTGAGGAGTCAAGTCCTTTCTGCTAGCTTGAGGGAATTAAATAAATGAGAATCGGGCATTCCGTTCTTTTCAGGCAGCTTTGCATGTCTCAGCCTACATTCTACATTCTGTCTCTTGTCCTCCTTCCTTCTTCCCTCATCATTACCCCTTTCCTGGGATTAGCCCTTTATGTCCAAGAAGGCAGATCTGAGAGGCTGGCAAGACTGAATAGGAGACATATTGGTGGGACCAAGGAATAACTAGTACCTTGGCCCTTCACCAGAGATCAAGGGAGCTATGAGACAGCCCAGCCAATCCAGTCCTTGGTGAACTTTCATGGAGGTGTCAGCCCCTCCACTCTCTCTCCCCATTCAAAGACTGCGTGGCCGGACAGCAACCATGAAAGAGGAAGAGAAGGCGGGGGAATGTGGAGGAGAAAATGAACTGGAATGAGTTAGCAGACTGAGGCCTGGAAGCACTTCAGAAAGATCATAGTGGGCAAAGCAGGACAGACTAACCCAAGAGCATCAGAGTTTAGCAGGGCACTGGGCCATTGTATATTTGTGGTGCGTGCATAGGTATGGGGCTCTCACTTCTAGTGCCCACATTTGCCTCCTTCCAGATAAAAGGCAAACACACATGCAGCTTATGGAGCCATAAAGCCAGGCAAAGAAAACACAGGCCGTTAAATGGACTCTCATGTCATTCCCACCTCTAAGGCCCCAATGAAGATTTACAGCCCAGGTTGCCTAGGATGTTTGGAGAGAGGGGAGGAAAGAAGCAGAAGTCCTACAAGCTAGCGTTGCTTTCTTTTAATTTACCAGCAAAGCCCCTCTGCTTCTCCCCTGTTCTATGTCAAGCCGTCAATCTCCTACCATGGGGAGATGAGGTGGACTTTGGAGTGATTTATCACCATTCCTGTACACTGCACCCAGTACTCCAAAATCTGACCACTCCAATACGCCACTGGATCCTGGCCAAACTTCTGCATGCACAGCTCCTGGAGCTCGACTAACACTCATGCCTTCACGTCAAAGACAGCCCTCTTTGGCCTCAGTCGTCTCCCCTGCCTCCTTTACCCATTAGACGTTAGATTGCCCAGTTGGAGGAGGAATCTTTGACTCTGATTTTCCTGGCTTCCTTGTTAATCCTCAAGAAATGCTGCTAACCCAGATCAGAAGAAGTTGGGGGGTCTGGAAATTTCAAGCTGCTACAAGGTATTTTTTTAAAGCCTCTCCCTTCCCTTCTGCATGCCTTAATATAAACTGCCCACTTCATATGTACAGCAGTGCTCCACATACCACCTTCTACCCAGGGGTCAGGCCAGGACAGCCACGTTTGGAAGTTCCCTAGCATGGACACTAGTGGTGGAGTGAGCCTCCAGAGCAAGCTGAGTTGTTATTTCAGCTCTGAAGGTTGTGCAGTGGTGTAGTGGGACAGGGAGAGAGAGGGAAAGGTGGGCAAGCATGAACAGAGAGGTTGGCAAGGGAACTCAGCTGTGCCAACCTCCTTCCTCTTCCTGGACTATTCTACCACTCCTGAAGATGGTCCATGACAGGTCCCTTCTCCTCTGCTCTACCTGGTTTAGTCAACCAGGGCAACAGACAGATCACTTCCTGTGGGGAGGCAGTGCATGGTGCACCAGGAGCCCATGCTGGAGCCATTCCAACACCACATCAGGGCAAGGAGTCCCAGCGAAGGTGACAGGGCTGCAAACCACAGCATGCACCTGTGCAAATGGGAAGTTCCTGAGATGTGGCCCTCCCCATGCTCAGCCTCTCTTCCCAGGCCTTTGCATGGCTTTACGTAAAGGCCCTCCACTGCAGTTTGGAAGAGCAACAGTGACGTACAGTGGCTGGATCAGTTATACCCAGGTGGCTAGTGAGCGAGTGAGAACTAGCACGTATCTAGGAGGGTCCTGTTTTCTAAAGGTTTTGCTCTGTGCCTGAGGCCTTACCTGTAGCAGTGAGGCTTCATACCACCACTTTGTATCACCATAGTGGCATCAGCTTAACCTCCAATATCACTGTGATATGGCAGGGTAAGAAAGGGCCTGCTCTGCTCTGATAAACCCTGCGTAACTCATGCAGCTAAATTACACCTTGCATGTCAGACAATTCAGTAAGGGGAAACAGATTTGCTGCGTGAGGACCTGGACCTTCATTGCAGATCAGTGCCTCCTAGTGTGTGCCTTTGCTTGCCTTTAAGTAAATGGAAGAGTGGGCAGAGCAAAACATTCAAACTAGCCCAGGAAAAGGCAAGAACTCGTGGGGGAAGTCTTTGAAAGGCAGTGAACATCATTCCAGCGGAAAGGGCGGGCAGCCAAGAAAATGAAATTAGCGGTGTACTGAAGCCACAGACGTCCACAATGGGATCGAGAAATGTTTCTCCCCACACTGCCCTTCCACACAAGTCTTATGTTGTTTCAGCTCCCATCTGTCAGTTCAAGCCTACTACTAGCCGAATGACTTCCTAGCATCGTTTGCTGCTGAGAGGCTCACTCTGTGATCTAGTCATCAGCAGCGTGGTGCCATATTGAGGGACTTGTAAGTCCCATCACCTTCCTGTGCCTACCTCCCACCCTCCACGTTATCTATTTGAAGCCTATGTTCATCAGAGCAGGAACCTTCTGTTACTCTTATAAGGTCCCTAGCAAAACAGATCCCTGATTTCTGAAGTGAGAAAGGAGGAGCCCAACAAGCTATGAATATTTGAAATGATAAGAACGTTTCTAAGCTCCCAAATTTCCTTTCCAGAATTTCCCAAGCAGAAATGTATTTGCCCACTTTGGGATGAATCAGACATACTGTGTCGGGCTAGAGCGCCTGTCTGCCTATAATATGTTCCTGTCTAGGATGTTTGGACATTCATCCTAACGTCCACAAGATCCTCCAGCCTGCTGAGGTGACTGAATATCTGGGCAAGCAGAGAAGGTCTTTGAAAGTTGCTTGGATAGACTGGAAAACAGCCAGTTCTCCAGCTGCAGTGTCCACCCCTGCAGCTAACTCTTTCTCTCGGGCTTGGTCGGCAGGTCAGCCCACATCCTCTCCCAGGGCACTGCCAGCACTCAGGAAGGCTGTGACAGGACAGGGCTATGCTTGGAAGAACAAAGCTAACAAGGACTTCATCCAATCTTTTCGCTCTCACCCCAGCTATGGTGGTGGGGCCCGGATGGGGTCACCTTGCTGTTCCAGGCTGTGTGACCATGCACTGAACTGGCCAGGATAGTGGCAACAAGGTGCTTTTCTGCACCATGCAGTGGGGGACAGCTGGGTGGTCCCAAGCAGTAACTGCATCAGCTCAGAACAAGAGACAGTTTAGTGCCTTCACCCCAGGGTTTTCTCTAACCGAGGTCTGCACAGCAGAGGAGATGTTAAATTTCCCTCTGTGCACCTGTGGTGCGCTATAAACTTTGTTACACGGCACCTAGAGCCCTGCCTGCTGGCCCGGGGGATGTGAGAGGACAGAGGGAAACATCTCGGGCAAGCTGTCTAGTAAAAAAGGACAGGCATGTGTTACAGAGGAAAGAGAGGTTTCATTAGGGGTGGAAGCCTGCAGTCAGCGCTGGCTCAGGTAAAACTCATCAGCACTGTCAAAACTTGTGTGTCGAAGGCATTCAGCAGCGGCTGGTGTCACAGTGACATGTCCTCTTTGGGAGAGCAGTCCCCAGCTAGCCCAATACATCATGGGATTTTTATGCCTTTATGTAAAAGATGTGGTGTATATATATCGCTGCCAGGGACAGGAGACTGAAGTGGGTGGGCTCTACTTCTGGACTTTTTCTTCATTTCTTTTTCATCATTTTTTGGCAAGTATTTTGTGCTTGGACTGTTTTAGCAACACAAGATGATATTGGTCTGCTCTGGTATGACAATTCCTCTGCTAGAGCGAGATTGACAGATTTGGCCAGAGTACAAAGAGGAGCCTCAGAAATAGCTGGGACCAGGCCAGCAGGATTTACTGGTGGAGGCTCATTCAACTGAGTGAAGTATGTAGCTACTGGCTGTGGGACAAAGCAACTCAGTGCACGTACCCACAGGGGTTGGTGGGCAAAGAGAGCAAGGAATTGTCTAGGGGCACCACAGGACGCGGTAAGTAAGGTCAGCAGGAGAAACAAGGCAGCAAGTGCAGAAAAAAAAAAGTGTCCAGAACTCCTAAATCAGTACCATCTTCCCAGAGATTAGAAAAGGCCTTGGCTGAGGCAGGTAAACCCATGCTATACCAGGGAATGGCCATCAGCAAACTTGTCTGCGGTGGGGGGGCAGGATAGCACAGGAAAGCCTGGTGCACAGGGGCTTGAGGATCAAGCTGCATCCCAGGAGAGATGTCTTGAGATGACTGCTCATGCCTCTGCAGGTTGTCTGAGAGAGCAAAGGGAGGCAGCGCTCACGTAGGGTGCTCAAGCGAATATCACACGATCTTCTTTGTGCTACCAGCCTCACAGGCCCTGCTCCTTACTGTCACCAGTGCAACAAGACAGGTCGTGACAGTCACTGACAGGTCCCTATTCAGCTCCTGCGAAGATGGGATCTGAACAGAGGAGCTCTTTCTTCTAGCTGGATGGAGCCAGAGCCCAGCTCATCTCACAGGCAGCAGGCTGCATTGAAGTTAGGCCTCACGGCAAGCATGCTGGGCTGAGTAGGGCCCTGCTCAAATGCATTGCATGTGTGGCTGACCCGGACGAGCTCTCTCCCTCCAGCAAGTAAGAGAGGTGCATGCTTAATTCGAAGCACAAATGGGAGTTTTAGGGAAAGCTATGGGGCTGAAGTTTGAGTGCCAGCACCCTGGAGGCCCCACTGGATCCCACCCTCAGGGATCAAAGAAAATAAGAGCAAAGCTGTATATCCTTCACTGCTAAACCATAGAGACCATCTGCCTAAGATTCTCCCAGGGCTGGTCTCCAGGGAGAAACTGCTGATCCCCTATCCCCTTCATCTCATTTCTCTTCCCAACCCCACTAGATGCCCTCCTTGCCCTGTGATGGGGCGGCACTTGGCTCTTCACTGGGAAACACTCTTCCTTTAAGGCTGTAGGGCCGAGCGGAGACTGGGAATTGCATGCGGTGCCCTTTGAGGGCTGCAGCCCAGGCTTGTGGGTGTGTTTCTCCAGGAAGTTCCTGAAGATCCAGTGCTTGGAAAGTGGCCTGTGGGAAGAAGGGCACTGTGTTCCTGTGGTGTGCGAGCCACCCCCGCCGGTCTTCGAGGGGATGTACAACTGTACCCAGGGTTTCGAGCTGGACAGCCAGTGCATCCTGAACTGTGAGCCGCAGAGTGAGAGGGTGAGTAACTTGGGGAGGGACAGAGATTGGCCAAGCGCTATGTTTCAGAGCATCTGAAAACAGGTTACAGCACCACAGAGAGGGGATGTGGGCCGCCAAGATGTGATCATGAAGGACGACGGGCCTTGGTGCTCTTTGAAAGCTAAAGGGAGCAAAAACATTTACTTTGCAAAAGCCTCTTGCAGCCAGACGCACAGTTGTGCTCCTGGGAGCAAGTGCTGGCTTCGCAAAGAGCTTCCAGACAATGTGAAGTGGTTGCGGGACTTTGAGATGACTCTGATCACTAGCCTCAAAGTGCTGCGTAGGAGGTCGCAAGGCTCAGAGGGGCCACAGGCAGCCTCGTGAGAGGGCTGGGCTCTCTGTACTCCCTGCACAGAAGGGCCCCCTGTCAGCTGGGCTCTCCCCTCAGCATTGCAGAGCAGCTGAGTGCCCCTGAGCAGTGGTTAACCTGCAAACCCTGGCGCTCTTCCTGCTCTCGCTCACTGCTTTTGAGCAGTGACCACGACTGTGTGGATACCAACGCCGGCGCAGGGTGCACCCCCAGCTGGGGATGCTCTCTCTCTCCCGGGTAACACTTCCAAAAGGCAGCCATTCATCCTGTCAGCAAGCCTGTCTTAATGAAAAGGTTAGGGAATGTAAGGCGAAGGGCTTCCAGCAGGCTTTGAGAGCAGCTGCTAATGCGTTTGCCTGGGATGACTGGCAACATCACTGCAGCAGACTTGCTGACAAGGGGCTTGCCTGGGGATGGAGGCTGCTGCCTGCCAGGCTCTTCCACCAAAGGTTCACATCCAGCCTGCTGGAAAGGTCTTGTCAAAAGAAGTGCAGTGAATTTCCTCTGGTGGGATCCAACAGCAGCTGGAAAACAATTTGCTTTCTGGTCAATAGTACAAAGTATCCTTAGACTGGACCACATGGGCACAATGCAGGTGCTTTGGAGAATTTTGCTCTGGATTTCACAGGCAGAAGAGGGTCATTTTTCTTTCTGTTACCCCCTGGAGCTGGGCAGCTGGTGTGAAAATATCACTAGTAGCCAGGTCAGGGTGAACCCTGCAGCTGGCTTGTAGTTATGAGGACTGCTCTCTCTTCACTTTCCAGGTTCCCATCATTTGCACTAAGGAAGGCTTATGGACAGAAGAGTTCAAACTGTGCGAGAACTTACAGGGGAACTGCCCGCTGCCCCCGGAGCTGAATTTTGTGGAGTACAAGTGTGAACAGGGGCATGGAATAGGTGAGGACAGATGAAAACTAAACAAGAATGAAACATCGTGGAGTCCTGATCAAAACCCCTTTTCTCTCCTTTAAGTGGACTCTTTGTTGACTCAGTTATGTCTTACCTCCCAGAGAACCAGCTAGAAGGTCATGATGACTATTCTTGCTGTAGCAATCCCCACTAAATTTGTGACAACATTCTGTTTTCTCTTCTGTCCTCTTTCTGAACACAGAGACAGTGGGGTGGCTTTAGCCATATGCATATACTGAGTGTACTCATGGGCAAGCTAAAGCCTAGCAAACGCTGGCTTCAGTGTAAGGATCTGTATTTTCAGAAGGTGTTGGGCAAACCCAGCCCTTTACAGTAATTTTCCCTTCCTCTGGCCCTCCACCCCGCTACGTCTCTCCACTTATTATTGCTGACGCTTGCAGGGTTAATGTGGCAGGTCCTAGACGAATGCCAGAGTGACAGTCACATGTAACAGGGCACTTTCACCAGATGAGGGACCACACCATCCATTTCTTTCTCTGGTTTTAGTACCTCTGTGTTTTCAGGAAAAGCTGCAATTCTCAGTCATAGTCATTACATCTCATTTGGCATCCTGCTGGACTAGACACTTAGGCAAAACCCACATCACTGAAACAAACACAGTGATCATCTGGGTCTGATCAAAACTGGCTGAGGCGAGTCCAAAGGCAGAGCCTGCTAAGTTTAAGCTTTGAACAGCTCTAATGTGAGGTCTGGGACTCACCTGTTTTTCTAGGGTGCTTTTTGCATTTTTTTTTTTCGCATGTCTGTGTTATTTCCTAAGTTCCTAAGACCCTTTACCCTTAGCTATAAGGAGCTAGACATTATGGGATTGACTTAGGTTACAGTAGGGGCAGTTAAACTTGTTTTATTTCTTGATGATGAAGCTCTGGGCTGAGCGGTTTTCCTGCTGTTCTCAGAAGAATGGAAGTGGTGGGCAAATCTGTTGTTCAGGAATTCAGACATCCTGGAAGGTGCCACCATTGTTCCAGAAAGCTAATGGCCATGTTGTTATTTCCAGCTAAGAGCTTAATATAAGAGCCAATAAGTTAAATTCCAGCAGGAGCAGCTTCTGGGTCATAGGAAGGCAGTGGGAATTCAGCTTGGTAGAAAAACAGTGAAAGAAGCTCCCTAACATACCAGCAAACATCCCATAACATCCAGGGCAGTCTTATTTTCATGCTGGACCTGATGTCCTGCTGGATCCTGCTGTAAGTCTTCAAGGCGATGTCTCTCCTCCTACAGGTGCTGTGTGCATACCTTCCTGTATTATCCCCCCCAGTGATCCAGTCATGCTGCCCGAAAATGTAACTGCTGAGACTATGGATCACCGTCTGCAACCCACTCGAGTCCAGGTAAAAGGGGAGGTGCGATGCCTCTAACAGGGCATTCGCTGGCAGTGTTTTGATTCTCTGCTTATGGTTTCCCCATGCCTGCCTTGGGCAAACGTAGAGAAGAGGCCTCAGAATATTTCCACATTAGTCCTCCCTCCTCTCTCCCCAGTGGCAAGCCCTTCGCTTTGGGTGAAGAAGGGTAAAAGTTGAAGAGGAAAGTAGCATAAATGTGGGTGGAGTTTGTCTGGCTGTCTCCAAGGAGCTGCAGAGGCTGCATGCTGTGGAGATACCTGCCAGTTGCTCGTTCTGGCCACCTGTGCTTGAATGTCCACAGGGAGACTGGACTGAGCTCTATGCAGCCAGGGAGAAAGCCTTGCAGAATGTGCAAGCGTTGACCTTAGGCCAGATGAGCACCATCTGTATGGTCAAGAGGGAAACCATCCCCTGGAATGATTGGTGCCTATATCAGCAGGTCCTTCATCAGAGACCTTTTGTTTTTGGAAATGTTAGCCATAGTGTAGCATCTGTATGGCTTTCGGCTCCGATGATAGTCAAATTTCACACCTCTTTCCAGTGGTGAAATCCCTTACTTAAGGGCACATTCCTTCGCCCATCTTGAGCCCTTCTAGGTAAATCCACTTGGCAGTGATGAGGTAGCTGGGTGGCAAAGCCAAGAGGAAGTCTGGAGCTCTGTGCTGAGATACATGTGTCTCATGAATGTCCACCTGGCCTGCAATTTTCCACACCAAATGTTCTCCTTTAGCTAAAATAATTTCTTTCAATTTCAACAAAAATGGTATAGGCTTTCTTAAGGATAAGAGGGCTGAGAAATATTCATGTCTGCCCTTTTTAAGACTAATATATTTCGATATTCAAGCTCTCATTTCCCTAGGCTTTGGGAAGCTCTGGCAAAGTCTTCACAGTGTTGGGGCACATCTCCCCAGGTACATTTCTGTTTATAGGCCTTCATGCAGGGCCAGTGGAGGCTCTAACCGGTCTCTCTGCATTATGCCTGCTTCAGCAGAAGCCACAGGGCTTCAAGATGACTCTTGCTAAGCATGCTGCTCTCCTGATCCAGTTTATAACTAGAGTCCAGTGCCAAGGTCCTCCTCCATCCCCATGACTTCCTTGTTTTCTGTCCCTTCTAGATGCTGCTGCGCAGGTTCCTACTCTGCCATACCTATACCTATTCAACATAAGCTATCAGCTCTCATCTGAGCTCTCAAGGACTTGCAGGCTATGGCGATGAATGAAGTTAAATGCAGGAATCCCACTGATTTTTCAGGACCTAGCGCATGCCTAAATCTCCTACACCGTTGTTGTTGTCAGCCAAAGCGCTAGAAGGGTTGAGTTTGGGAGAAAAAGCCAGCCTTGACACGTGGCACAATGAGAGTTCTGGTCCCCAGTTACCTGGTAGCTGGGATGCAGCCCCAAGCAAACATCTCTCTGCTAAGGAGGAGGCAAAGCACTGTCAGCTGTAAAGTGTCTCTGGCTGCCAGGACCTACTGGCCTGCTGAGTGCCTCCTGCTTCTGGAACTGGGAGCCTTTTCCTCCCCATCTCTTACTCATTTTGTACGCAAAACAGCTCAAATAGCTCAAATAGTTTGGATCTTAACTCCACAACTCTCCCAAAAAGCAGCTCCATCAGGGTAATATTTCTTAAAATAAAAATGAGATGCATAAGGAAGGAGGTGGAACAAAGAAAAGCAAACAATCTTCCTAGGAGCCAGCGCTCCCATCCAAGCACTTTCCCCTCCTCCTGGGAACCCACAGGAGGCCCAGAATTACCAGTGCTTCGTGCCTGTGGATACTACTGTACGTCATATTGAATCAGACCCATGACAGATCACTGTCTGAGGGTGAGGATGCCCGTGGCATGTGGGATTGTTAAGCACGAGCCTTGGAAGGAGGCCTTAAATTTGAGGGATCAGATGGTTTGGCCCATCAAGGCGGTGGCGTTCAGCTTCCCTTTCACCACCGCTGTGGGCTCTCGTGCAAGGGAAGCATTTTGCAGAGAGGAGGAAAGGAGGAGGAGGGAGGAAGGCATTATTTTAAGAAATGGCACTCCTCCTTGCCAGGAGCTCTCTCTGGAATGTCTTGTTTTCATTTTGTCCCCAGCTTCTTCCTCTGCTCTCCCCACTTTTGCTTCTCTAACCAACAATGCTCATGCAGTGCTGGCTGTCTGGGCTTACATATCTGGGGGCTGCTGTGCTCCTGAGGTGACAGGGAGAAGATGAGGCAAACTAGAGCTTATGCTGGCCCCCCTCACAGGGAGCTGTACAGACCACTCTGGGAGGACCACTCATGGTCCTGTTTTGCTTTCAACGCTAATTCATTGTGTCCTGCAGCCAAGCAGGTTTACTCTCTGCCTTAATTTCCCAGTCTGGAGTATGAGTATGCTAAACTGCCATTCAAGTCACACAACAACCGTGTATGAAACATCCTAACAGAGTTAGGATCCAAACATCCTTAGGACTGACTGGGAATTGACTAGCTCAGCCAGCATCCTGGGCCTCTGTCCCATCTGATCGTGGCTTCCCCTGGGTCTGAGTTGCCTACACTCGCTGAGGATGGTGCTGTTAGGCCAGGCTTGCTCCTGGCAACTGGTCAGGCTGCAATAGAGAGTGACTGCAGCAGGAAGAAGCTGAAAAAAACAGCTGAAATGCAAGGGGTCTGAGTGAACAAGCATCTCATATGTCTCCTGACACCTGCAAGGGCATTAGGGAAAAGCATGCTATCAGCATGCCTCCTGGCCACCTTCTATTGTCAGCAAACAAGGGCGTATCAAGCAGATGATAACCCAGCCAGCCAGCTTGCTGCTACCTCACCCTTCACCTGGCTAAATGTGTAAATTGCTGAGCCACATCACTGCCTCAGCAGCCATCAACCGAACGCACAGCTGAAGGCACCCCTTGAATTCAGACCTCCCACTGACTGGAGAGAGCTCCCTCATTCCTGGCTGGCATGATTCGTGGGGATGCTGGAGCCGGGCTGCCTTCCACTGTACTTTTGGAATGTAAGACTAGGGGAAATATACGTGCCCTTCTGTACGATTACTGTTCCGTGAAGGGCATCCTAGGACACTTTCACAGGCCAGCCATCGTTTTATGGGGCCTCAGATTTCAAAGTCTGCCTGCACTTTACAAGAAGGAAATTGTATGTGTGGTGGGGTTTTTCTTCCCCCTGTATAATCATATGTGCTCATAACAATATCCCTTCAGAATTCGTGGGACGAAGAGTTCCATTTAGATGAAACCAAGCCCTTCATATCTTACTCTTGTATCCGGTTGGTTGCAACAGCTGACTTAATGCCTTGTAAATACCAGAGATAACCTCATCCACACATATGAATGTGAGTCTGGTGTATGCACTTCAGACCAGGTCCAGGGACGTTAGTGCCCCAGTGTCCATTGGAGACCTAGTTCTCAGAGCCTGAGCAGGAATCAAGGAGCTCATTGACACAGACATCAAATGACACCTGGTTAGGCCCTACATCTGAAACAAGTGAGAAGCTGCTAAACCAAGCATCATGCAAAGAGGTGAATGGAAGAATCCAGTTTGTTGTAGCCCTGGATGGCTGCTTTCCAGCAACAGCTTGTGGCCAAGATAGCAGGGCACGGCCTCAAGTTAGCCACCCTGGCGCAGCATTGCCAGCCGACCTCAGTTCTCTGGCAATCCCTGTCATCTCCCTTTGTCATTTCCCGTTCGTGTGGCCTCTACCTTGAGCAATGTACCCAGGTTTGTGGGTGAACCATACCCAGTTGCCTCAGGTTTGATGGACTTGAAAGGACTTTCCTCTGGAGAGAGGTGCAGGGAGGGTCCTAGTGTGGTACTGCTGTTTTGCACTATGATGAACAGTGCAGTGATGCGGGAGACACAGCACCTCCAGAGAACGTCCAGGGCTTTTGCACTCGCTCTCCCACCTCACTTGACATTTCTTTTCTCCTTTCCTCTTCAGCATATTGTATGCACGGGCAGGCTGCGATGGTATCCAGACCCCTCCGTCATTCACTGCATCCAATCGTGTGAGGTAAGCCCCCCCCGCCCCCCTTTTCCCAGCATGAGCAGCCTGCTTGTTGTAGGACTACTCCTGGCAATTCAGACTCACTCCGGCACGAAGGTGGAGCTGGATAGCTTTGAGTTAGTGTTCTCTCTGAGCTGGGCCAGGGCTTGCTGGCTGAGCAGAGAGACCAGAACAAGCATACTTGGGAAAGCGCGGCGATGACAAGTTGGATTTTCAGAGCCGCCATATACTGCCAAGACATCACAGAGGGTGGAGGAAACTCCACGGGTACAGGCAGTGCAGGCATGCTGAGCGTTAGAGGGAAAACAGCCAGATCTCAACCAGGGATTTCCAGATACCACAGATTTTCACGTGTGATTCCTGGCACTCTGGCCTCTGACTGCCCACAGCCCATGTGTAATGAAAGAGTAATTAGGCCTGGGGTTAGTAGCACAGACTCCTGAAGCCGATCTGAGCTTCCCTGAAGTTTGAGGATGTTTTAGATCCGAAATTCAATGGGAATGCACTGATTTTTTTTTCCTGAAACTCCTGTTTTGGATGAAAACTGAGAGTCAATTATTTTACTGTACCCTTTATCTCCAACATGCTCGGTGTCAGTTAGATGGGCATGTAATCCTGCAGTCCACGTGCAAAGCTAACAGACAAATGCAAATGGATGACATAAAGGAATGATCTGTTCAAAGGTATAGATAGTCTCCCACTCAAACCCATCTGTGGGCCTGAGTCCTGCAGGAAGGGATTGGATCACTAATTAGTTGGTGGAGAGGAACATGGATGAGGGCTCAGCAGGGCATTAATGCCTTGGAAAGTGGCACGATGGTGAATGCCATTTCCATATCTCGCTCTGAGTGTACAGTACAGCAACCAGGATGAAGCTGGGGAATGAGATTGCAATGCACTGCTAAGCTGCAGAATTGGGCCAGGTCCTTATAACATATTTCCTTGCTTGTGCGCTTCTTCCTGGCTGACTCAGGAAGAATGTTCTAGCAAAGGATTTCACTGGCAAGGGGTATCCCCAAAAAGTGTGTGCTGACTCCAAGCCTGAATATTTCCTTAACCAGAACCACAGTTCTAGAGTAATACTGATCCAGAAAAGCCCTGTGTGGTTCACACATCCAATCAAAACAACTAGGATTTCCAGCATCGTATATGCAAAACAAACCGCTCCTGAAGAATCTGCAGACGAAGAATTCTTTGCAGAAATTGGTTAGCCACTCATTTCATTTTGAATAATGACCAGGCACGAGAAAATAATAGGCAGCTTGGAGTCAGTTTGCAAAGGAAAGAAAAAACAGGCAGTCTTTGTCAAACACTATTTGTTATTATGATTGAGGGTAAAAAGAAAAGGGGAGGGGAATTTTGGAATGTTGTATGCTGAAACTTTGGGATTTTTACCAAAAAGGAAAATGTAAATGAAGTTTGCACACCAAAAATAGCACTGGGTTTTGCTGATATATTTTTTGACACGCTTCTTTCACTGCAAATGATCGGTTTTGCTCACCAGTTCTCCCCAGCTCCGCTCTTTGTCGACTGAAGTGAGGGTGAAAGGGCAATGTCTATGACCACATGTGATTGTGTGGTTTGAATTTTGCAAGGGGCAGGGGGCATGTCCCCAGGAAGAAAGTTTTATGGTCCAGGAGAACATGCAGCAGAGTTATTGCCCAGCTTCAATGGATGTATTGTATGTGTCCACTGTAATCCACGGGCTCCAAGCATAGGGAAATAGTCTGCTGTGTGCTATAGACATTTCGTGGTTGATTCTAGAGCTTAGCAATGGATCCTCCATGTCATGGGAACACTGCATCTTTCTAAAGCATATCCTTTAATGAGTTAAAAGTGTCCTAGGATGCCCTTCAGCTCCAGGGCAATGGATTTGAAGCAGGACAGGCTTATGTGGAAGAAGAGACCAGATGGTTGTAGTGACCTTCTCTGCGGCTCTCCTGCTAGTGAGCAGGTCAAACTGAATGAACAGAGATGCCTGTTTAGGTGACAGGTTACTCCCCCACGTATCTTTTGTTCTCTGTGAGTTGGTCCTTCCAAAAAAGAAGCAGGCTTTATGTGGTGTGTTCCTTCCTCCCTTCCCATACGGCTCAGGTGAGACAAAGAAGACACATCCTCTGGATGCTCCTTTAGACACAGATCCAGTGGACCTACCTTAGCCCCTCTTCTGTGGTTTCTGCACCTCAGCTTGAATCTGTGTCTCCAGCAAGAAGCCCCATATGAAATGATGAAAAAAAGCCAGATTTTGTGTGTGTGTGTGTGTGTGTGAAAGAGAGAGGGACCAACCACGTGAAATCCCAGCACCTTACAGTGTCACTATCTTGTCATTAGCCACCTCAACACACTCATGGCCAACACAAGCTCTTTCTGTTCCTATGTGCTTGTCATCCCCATCTACTTTTAGAAAACAGTCATAGACAACTGTTCCCACAGCCTATGGGAAGTTAAGGAAGGTAAAATCTTGCAACGTCCTAACAGAAGATGAGGAATCCAAGCTCTTCATCACCCTTTCTGAGGCTTTTTTTTCACCTTTTCTGCTTTCCATTAGTCTATCAGCAAGAATGACCAAGAAATACACAAAGCCTCCTTGTTCTGGAAATCTCTCTTTTGACAGGACCTAGGAATGTATCTGTCATTTCTGCAGTTGCATCAGCTTGGCAGCTCAGAGAGATCCTGAGGTCAGCAAGTACACCAAGATCTTTCTCTCCCTCTTTTATTTCCAGCTGATGAGCTCCAAGCTAACAGCAGATGTTTTACTATCAGTACTCCAGAGCTTGCCCTTCAGTTTTATACAAATGAATGTCATCCTGTTTCTCTCCCTAGTCCTTCAGGTCAACTAATGATTTGTCAGATATCCTGATCCTCCACTGTGGAACAACGTCTCTTTTCTTTGGCTCGTGAGCAGTTTCATCAGCACAGACCTACTCTTAAGATCAGAGCCAATCACCATAATGCTAATCAAGATCAAGCTTCAGATTGTTCCTTCCAGCCTGATCCTTCCTTTTTTGAAAAAGCCCACAGCCACCTCCTCCCTGTTCTCCTCCTCCTCCCTTCTCACATGTATGTCTTTGATTATTCCTTTCATTAGGATTTTTTTCTACAATCTTGCATGTTATTCAGGTTGGCCAAAAAAGCCAAGTTTTGCCAGATGACTTCCCCTCTTTTTTATTTTATCATGGGCTTTACAGTAGTCATTCTCTGGCCGTAAGGAATAACTCATACCAAAACTAACTCATTTGAAGTATTGCACTTGGAGCTGCTGTTTGGCACTGCGGAGAAGGGAGGTATTACCAGTTCCCCAGATCTGACCACAGGAAATGCCCTGAATTTTGTTTCCACCTCATCTGTGCTCACTTCTGTCCCCATACC
The DNA here is from genome assembly GCF_040807025.1 of Struthio camelus. Classification (NCBI taxonomy): domain Eukaryota; kingdom Metazoa; phylum Chordata; class Aves; order Struthioniformes; family Struthionidae; genus Struthio; species Struthio camelus. The sequence continues at coordinate 5,574,566 of NC_090949.1, forward strand.
CTCATTCCTCTAGCTATCCTGCCTTTCTTCTTGTGACCAAAAGCATGGCAGTTCTTGAAAGCCATTTCATTTAGGCGCCAATCTCTTGGGGGATGTGGGGACATCAGACAGTTAGAGTAGGGTATAGAGAAGGCATGGACTATAACCTCTAATCTGTTCTTGCTGCCTGAGCCTCCCCCATCTCCTTTCCTTGTTCTCTTCTTCCTTTATTTGCATGAGGAATGTTTTGCTTTAATAGCCCCTGCTGGATCTGGCTTGGTTCAGCTTAACTAGCCAGCTGTGCCTCTTAGTCCCAGATTCACAGTCCCTCACTTCACATTAATCCCTCAGTGGATGCAGTCTCTGCTATGCAGTGGTCAGAGAAACACTGCTCCAATGGACTATCCAGGTCACCTAAGGTCTGAGTCACCCTTTGGAGATGCTATTGTCTCTCCAGTGACAGCAGAGAGCATGTTGGATGAGGAAGCTTTCTCATCTGGACACCTCGGTTAGGGGAACAACCCTGGGTAAGCGAAATCCAGGCCTCCTGGCTCCTCTTACAGTCTCTCCCTGGAGGAGTCACTTCAGGCTGGGGTATGGGAGCACTAGCCAAGCTCAGCCTCCGACCTACCCAGCCCCAGATGGAGCCCTGCCTCACAAATCTCCTGCTGGAAATTTCAGGTCACTGTGCAATGACATGAGATGAATTCTAACTCATCTTTATCGTACACTGGCGGTGGATCAGTCTGCCTGCTCATCTCTTTCTCTCTGCTCTCCCCACCTCCCTTCTCTTTCCATTAATCTTGTCGTCCATCTGCCTCCCGATCTCTCGTTATGCTTTGCCAAGTTCCCCATTCCCGGAGCGCGGAGGCACGTAGTTCAGCGGATGAGGGAGGGAGGGATGAAAAGCATTCCAGAAGCTCGTCAGGAATACGAGTTAGTGCCGAGTGTGTTTCATGTCTCAACGGCCAGCGGAACATCTCATCCCATGCCATCAATAGAAAAACAGATGGCAGCAAGGGGGGGGGGGGGGTGAAAGGAGAGGACATGCAGAGAGGACTTGGTGCTGGATGGAGAGGGGAATGGAGGAGAAGAGAAACCCCCTTCTCCCTCCCTAAGATCTGGTGTTCTTATGATCTTGGTGTTCTGCTCAGCAGCTTAAGAAGGTGTTTGCAACCTCTGAGGCAGAGTGTCCCAAGCCCAGTATGTGATGAGCTTTCATCCACACTCCTCCCATGCCCAAGAGCAAGGGATAGCTGAAGTGAGGCTGTTGCCTGCAGAGGAGGAAGGAGAGAGGATGTGCAGAGATCCAGGCTACAAGTTATTGCAGGCTGCTCCCTTAGCCTGTTTGTGCCATAATCCAAAATGGTCCCTGTCTGCTACAGTGCCTCTCCTAGGCTGTGTCACAGGCTGGAGCTCTGTATTCCCATTTCTTCCACCGTAGGGGCTCCTCTCTTCTTACGCTGTGGCTGTGGTTTAGGTAATGAAGATGGCTTATTTCATCATCATAATATTTACCTGGTGTTACTCACAGGATGGAGTAACTATCGCCATCCTGCTCCGACAGAGCAAGGAACACAGGCTTCTTTTGAAGCGATCAAAGTAGATATGGGCAAGCTATTCTGGGAAGCCAGTATGTTCTGCAGGACGCTGGCCCTCATCACTCCTGCTCCTCTTCACCATTACATGCAGGTAGCAAAGGGTTAATGGCAAGGCATTTCAAGCAGTATGCTTTGGACAGACCATTAACAGGTACAGCTTCATATTGGTATGGTTGGATCTGAGCAAGAGCTAAAACAGCTATTGGTCTGTCTTCTAGCCTAGCAATTCCTTCCTAATGTGACTCAGTGCTGAATGTGGACTGCCTCTGCAATAGCTCCCTTGCTTCCTGAGATGTCCCATACCTCCAAGTTGTTGAACTGGCTTTTTCTCACCAGTGAGTAGGCTGACTCTCTTACTTGCCTGTGTGTGTAACATTTTCCAGGCTCATTCCTCCCCATCTCCATCCAAGGCCCAGACAAGATGTCGCTTGTTTCCTTCTGTCATGTCCTTAGTGGGTCTTGAAAAACACAGAGTGTGTTAGTGATAGCCAAGAGGAAAGTTCCCAATCTGCAACTACGGCCTGTGCACGAAGCAACTGATGCATGGTTACAGCTCCTCCAAAATCAGTGCTTGGCACCTTCTTCTCACCCCAACCTGTCAGCGTTAGTAGAGCAGGCAACTTTTACTGCCCATTTCCATGTCTGCAAGCAATAGCAGCAGGACTGGGTGTGCGTGAGAAGCCTTCTTATGTTCACCCACGTGTGGCGTTTCTCTGAGGTTAGTAGTAGATACTAGCCATATTTCAATCCTCTAATCCAAGCCATCTGCAGCTGCATTCCACACGCTCTCTCAGATCATTGCCTTCCTTTCATCATCCTCCCCTCCTTATCCCCCTCCCCGCTCCTCTTCCTCTTATCTTATACGTATTCCAGACGCAGGCCTTAGGTAGCCAACCAGTGACTCATGCTGGCCGTAGAGGCACACGTGCTCAGTTGGCTGCCTGCTGCTCCTCTGGAAAAGGACAGGCTACAGGCAGGTTCCCCGATTCAAGTCTCAGAGCTGAAGTATGAGGAATTTGTATGTGCCCATGGTCCTGTGGTGACCCTGCCTCCATTCTAGCCTGCAATCAGGCTGTTCAGAGTGCAGGGCAACATGGTGGATTGAAGTGACCTGGCTTCTGTTACAGAGCTGCTCTCCCCTGCCAGGAAATCCTGGTAGTCTTTGAGCTGAGCTGGCTGCTGTGCTACCTTCTCTGGTTGAGTTTGGCTTTGTTTTCATTTCCTGTGAGCAGCCTTGCCTGTTTGCTGGGGGAACATCCAGATACTTCGGCATGAGATCACTGCCTCACACCTTGGGTGAAGACAGGCCATACCAGAAAGCTGTCGTTAGCATGAACTGCTGGGTTTTTCTCAGGTCTTCCCTGCATGAGGACAAGGTCTAGCTGCCCTTATACATGCTGCTGGTCATGTTATCACAACTGTAAAATACTAACCCATTTTCTATTTTGTGGCTTTCCTGAATAATTGCTATGGAAATGATGAAAAGGGGATTGAAGCATGTCTGTGGTTATAAGTTGTTCAAGAGTCTCTCAGTCCAGAAGGTTGTCAAGAACCATCTACAGCCCTTCCCACTAATATGCACAAAACCCTCACTTGAAATGTCTGTGGCATGTTTCCAGCTTTTGTCAGCCATAATTAACCCTTTTGAAAGCATCTACAATAGGGGCATTGGGAAGTCTCATCTAAAATCAGGGTCCCACTGTGCTTTAATGTTGCCAAGGTGTTGTGATGGGAGGAAGACTGTAACTCACTCGCCTAGGCAAAACACTGCAGCCTGGGCCCAGCTGTAAGCAGCTGTCTCTGCTCATCAGCATCAGTAGGGTTGCAGTGCAGGCCAGAAGCTGAATTTTGTTAAACTGCAACTGGGATAGAAAACTGGGTGTGGAGGCCTCTGCCAAGAAAACAGCATCACCTCAGCCTGTCTTTTTTGTGGCTCCATCTCTTTGTGAAAGATTATATCTAAAGGTGAGATCAGTGATGTCTTATGGCAGGTCAGGGGCAAAAGTTCAGTCTCTCTGTGGCTGGCTGCAGGCAGAGATAACTGTAAGATAGGGGTAGTACGCATGGATGCGAGTAGGATGTCTGTAATGCGGGGACAGACGGGTAAGAGGCAGATAATGGTAAATGTGATCACTGTCCGTGCCTCAGAAGCCTGCAAAGCCCTTCCTGTGCTTGCTGTAGCTAAAACAGCAATGATAGTAGGATATGCTTATTACTGCATCACCTGCAACATCTTAATCAGCAGAAGCCCTTGGGATGGGTAGTTATCTAGTTTTGTATCATGGCAAAGCACAGCCCAGGAAACCATGCAGAAGTGTGACTCTGGTGGGATCCTCTTCGGTTCTCCATGGGCTGAAGACACGGAGGATGACAAGCACCCCAGCTTCTCCAAGGAGACTCTCTAGAGCAACCAGGGATCGCAGCATGGCCAGAATTTAAAGTCACCCTCTTGTGCTGCCGGGGTCATTGCTATTTCACCTTTGGTCTCCTGTCTCCATGGGAGTATTTTGTGACACCTTTATTCAGTCTGCACGCTTCCTCTGCCTGCCACCTGGCTTTGAAAATGTAAAGAGGATCCTACTGGATGTTACTGCTGTTCTTGTAAGCAGGCAAGAAGCAGACCATGCAACTCCTGTTCCTTCAGGGGTCTCACTGAAGTCAAAGCCTACAAGCCCACATGATCCAAGTGACCAAACCTGACTCAGCGCATTGCCCTAGACTTTCGTAAATTCACATCTTGGATAGCATGGGCGCTGTTCATTTCCACATCTCAAGAGGACGTAGCGGCATTAGAGAAAAGCAATCAAACTAATTAAGGAGACACCAGAACTGCCTTATAAGGAGAACCTGAAAAGGTGGGGACTCTTCAGTCTGGCAAACAGAAGACTGCTTGAGGTTTACAAAATCATAAATGTGCTAGATTAAGATGAATGCAGAACTAAGGAGCACTCACTGAGACTGGCAGGAGATTTGTTTAAAACAGGTGAAAGTACTTTCTGCAGCGTGAACACTGAACTCTGAAATTGGCTGCTGCATGAGGCTGCAGCGGTGAGTAGCAGCTGTAAATTCAAAGAGGGATTAAACAAATTAGTGGACATTAGGGCAACAGATACTGAAAGGAACAGACAAGGGTATACCTTCCACCATGCCTAATGCAGTAACTGCAGATGGTGGGGAAGTACAAGGAGCATGGACTGCAAATAGTGGTCAGTCTCACCTACTGTGTCCCAGTGCCACCTCTACTGCCAATGTTAGAGACAGAGTTCTGGGCTAGATGGGCCATTGCTCTGACCTACTTGGCATTGCTTTTGCTCTTATCCTGGCCCATCTAAGCTGTTTATCTAGCTGCAAGCTTGTACTGATACACTATGGGATGCGGAAATTTGTGAGGGGAAGCTAGCAGTCCAGCAATGTGGTTAGATGCTTGTTAACTGTCTCTAAGGTATAGAGGCCTGGAGGATGTAGATCTACTTCCACAGGTAGCTAGTTACCCCAGGCTGTGCTCTCCTCCCAGTCCCCGGGCTTCCCCCAGGAAGCAAAGAAAACCCAAAACAAGGGGCATGTAGTGGTGGCAGAGGTTGTCCCTCTCTGAATTGCACAGCCAAGGTGCCTGGGTACCACCAGGTCCTGTGGCACCATCTATCTCCTGGGAATGTGTGGAGGACTGGATGGCAACCAGGTTCCCTTCCTAATCCCTGCACCCCTTATGGAGTGATACTGTTAAATGGTGCCCTGTTTTGTCTCAGAAGTGGCCTCTGACCTGCAAGGGCAAAGCCTGTCATGTGGGGAAGGTAGAAAACAAGATGGGAAGCTCTGAAAATACCTTCTGGGTGTATTTTCATGCTGCCCTTGCCATGAGCAAGCTGGGCTGGTTAGCACAGGTAGAACCCCCAACAGCGAGTGTTGGAGGAGACCTAAAAAGGCAGATGGGGTTTGCTTGCTTTTCCAAGAAGGACAGAAACAAGGGGATTTGGCTGGGGGGGTGACAGTGGCAGAGAGAAGTGAAATATTTTGCTTTACTTCTTGAACAGTGAGGGAGCAGGGACCAGAAGCAGGGGTCAGGCCCTTCAAGCCACAGCTGTATGTGCACTCGCGATCCCCAACCTGTTGCTACTTTTCTGCCCTCTGCAGCTCAGTTGCCTTCCCTCCATCCCTGCTTGTGTCCTGCTTTCCCCTCTCTCTCAGCTGATCACAGTTCTTGCACCCTGTGACACAGACAGAGGGAGTGGAGGGCCACTGAAAACATCCTCTGAAATAAAAATCAATGAGTCGTTTTTGATAATAAATAAATATTCCCAACCTTAGTCCAGCCAACTGCTCTTCCAATGTGAATATTCCTCTTCAGCTCCTTCATCCCTTGTACATTGTTTTTCTTTCTGTTTAAGATCTGTAACAAGAACTTGGCAGAAACCAGATACAAGTGGGTCAGGAGGCCCTTGTGGTTTTCAGGGCTTGTTTTCCATAACCCGTTCTATCCTGCAGCATATTTTGCACAAGTGGCTTGCCAGGATCTAATCCATGGCTAAAGGCAAGCTGCTGAGACAGTATTACAGGCTCGTGCTAGTAGCATAGGAAGTCCTGCCTTCTCTCACATATGCACAGCACCAGCCCTGGGAACCAAGAGCACAGGGGACCCACCTCTTGGTGCCACCGTGCTTACCAAGAGCACTATTTGCACACGGCATCTTCTTGTGCTCCCCTTTGCCTGTTCTTTCCTGCTTCTGTTTTTTCCTCCCGCTGTCTCCTGTCAGCCCTAGAAAGGATTAGGCTAAGGACCCTGCCATGAATACATCATGGACACCGAAGCTTTTATAGACACCATAGAGGCAAAGACCTGCTTTCAGATGGTGTTCGTCTACACCATCTTTCCATCTCTTTCTTCAGTCTTGTTCCTGTAGGCTGTGGCAATGCCCTTTCTGGATTGCTATCTGCTGAAAGACAGTGTCTCTGGGGACCAAGATAGAGAAACTGTCAGGGCAGAAGAAGTACCTCCCCATTCAGTAGCCTGAGGTGCTATATACTAACTTCTGCAGCAGAAGTGTGTCCGAACCTGATCCTAGCCTGAGACATAAGAGCATTTTCAAACGTGAAGGCAAGGGCCTGCTCTCCCAGTATGGTCATCTACGGTTCCATGCATTCCAGCAGGAGAACAAGCAATGATCAAACCACTGTGCTCTCATCCCGCTCCAGACTCTGTTCTGGTCCAAACTCAATCCAGACTGATTCAACCAGGATCCAGGTGTTTGCAGGAAACCCATGTCCAAGGGACCCTCTTTGTCATGAAGAACAGCTGGAGCTGCAGCTCCTGTGAACTACCAACACTGCAGTTAGTAGCACTGCTTTGTTTATTTACCTTGGGCAGCACAGTCCAAAATGGCACATACGCTAAAACCAGACCACAGGACACCTCCTTCCAGCCTGCCATCTCTTCCTTCAAAAGAGACTAATCGTTGCTCAGTGGGTGCAGGCCACACACCTTCTCCTGTCCTTGTGAATGGCCCTTGCAGACTCAGTTGAAAGCAGCCATTTCTGGTGGTGTGAGGCTAAAGACTCCTGGAAGATGTGTTTGCTGGTGTCTCTCCTGCACAGCTTTTGTGTCTGACACCAAATGAGCAAGTCCACCTTGGCCTGGGATAAAAGCACAATTTGACTTCATTTGTACCAGATCTACTGAAAGCTGGGGCTGATCTTTGAACACGGAGTATTTTTTCTCAAACAAGAAGCCTTTTTTTTCTTAGTGAGGAGTGGGGAGAAGGATGCTGGCACTCAAGCAGAGATTCCTGAAGAACTGAGAAAACGCAATGAAGGTACTCTGCATATTGAGTTGATAAGTGAGTAGCAGGGACACCAGCAAACTCAGAAACAATGAGCATTTCTTCATTTTGATTTCTGGCTGTGTCTGAGAGGATGGTGCAAGTCCACGATTTCTCCAAGAAAGCCATTCCAGGGGCATGTGCCTCCAGTGGTCATTCACTGCAGTTCAACAGGCCACACAGGAGCAGCTCAGGGCACAGAAGCTGGAAGATACAGAAATAATGTATGAAGTACTGGGCCTGTAAGAGTTTATTTTTGTTCTGTCTTCTTCAGGCCACTTGGTCCTAGGTGCTTCTTGCCAAATTTCTAAAGCTCTCTTCCCTCAAGCTGTGCTCACTCAGCCTCCCTCAGTGCAATGGACCAGGTAGCATTCGCTTGCTGCCCAGGGTGGCTCAGGGCACTGAGGCATCCCAAAGAGCTTTTTTGACCAGAAGCCAGCACTGTTCCCTCTCTGCCCCTCTCTGTGTTTTTCAGAGCTGATTTCCTCTTTGCGTGCCGAGAGCCTCAGGAAGGAGAGAGGGAAAGTGAATGTGCTTGGGGTGTTGGAGGGGGGGTGGAAATAATAAAATAAAAGACACACTGCAACAGAGAGAGGGCCAAGAAAAATATTTAATCCAAACAATGAACATTGTCGTTTCCTCCCACAGTCTGCATTCCCAGTCAACTTCCCTGGGCAAGCAGGAGGAGCCAAGAATTGCCGGGCTCTCTGCCTCACCAGTGTTTGTGTGTGTGTGTGTGTGTGTGTGTGTGTGTGTGTGTGTGTAAGGAAAGGGATGTGTCCTGTGGACACTGTGCTGTAGCATCACTTTAAGTAGCTCCTGCCATGTCTGCAGCTGAAAGGACTGAAACAAGCCCAGATTTTCTAAAGGGAAGCAGTGATTTGGAAAGACGTTGAAGGGATAGGGACAGAAAGATGGGAGGGGAACTTTCAGGTACCTAAGCCAGGATGTTGGGGTAGTGGATGCACTGGGGTTTTAACTGAATCAGACCTTCAACAAAGACTTGGGTAGTCTTCATGTCCTCCCAGGGACATGCTAGAATAGCTGCACTTTTTGGAACATTTAGGCGAGTGAATGAGGTGGGGTGAGAAGAAGGGCATGCAGTTAGGAGAAGCTGCCATTTTTCCTACCACTGGCAAAGGGCTATTGCAGCCTCTTCATGCTTCCCTTTATCATTGCCCCTCTGCAAAAGCCTTCACCCCAAGCCTGCTCTACCCTATGACATGCAACAAAAGCACATGCATGCTTTGTGCCCAGGATGCTGCTTCTCCCGCAAGCCTCAGATCCCTTAGACCTGAGGTTGTACCTAGCTCTAGTGGGCTGCTCGAGGTATGTGTCCTCAAGGCCTCTAGTCTCCTTACCAGCTGTGCTGTTGTGGTACAGGGTGCACTGTCAGAGTGACTCGGGAATGGGCCTTGATTTGGACTAACATCCCAAATGCCATCAATTGTCTGTGGTTTCTGACTGTGATACCTGCTAGTCAGGCTCTGGCTATTGCTGGTTTCTTGTTCCTGGTACTGAACATGCATTGCTGTCTTTTGGGGCTGGCTGGATGTGGGTGAGGAGAGGGGCTGGTGTGGATGGACAGGATGGGGGGTTGGGTTAGCTCGAGGGGTTTTTGAGTGGAGCAATACCCAAGTCTATCTGTCAACCTGCAACTATTGCTGCTCTGTGGGTCCCCCCTACTCCAGCCACATATTGAAAGGATCAGCAAGAGTTTGCTCATATCCTTCTGCTTCTATCGAAGGCCCTGCAAATGCAGTGGGTCTGGAAAGACCATACACTCCAGAAGGGGATGCCTCTCCCCGGCAGAGATTTTTTGCCCAGCCACATGCCTTTCTGCCTTGCTGCGCCGTCTCCCTTTAGGGCCCCTTCTATCTCCTCCAACTGATCTTTCAGCCGAAGCTTTGAGAGCCGCTAATCACTCATGAGACGAGCAGAAGCAATAGCGGTGGAGCTAATACAAGAGGCATGGGTCTGACCGCGCAGCAGTGGCAGCTTTTCCGGGCCAGTCCCTGCCCGTGTCCAGCACTGAACTGATGTTCCCGCTGTTCCTCTGGGGTTGCTTTGAAAGTTACGGCTGATGAGGACAGAAACACCTGCATGGCATCAGCTGCAGAGTCTCAGCAATCATCTGAGAATGCAAAGGGTTTGCCCAGCCATGTCTGAGGTCTCAAACATCAAAGCCCAAAATACCAATGCCCAAAGGGAAAGGTGCAAGGACAGCAAAATTCTTGCTGACTTAGAAGCAGCATAAAGGAAAACTACATGCCCTGCTTGGATGGGCTCAGCATTGAAGCAAAAACCATTGCAAAGCCCAGGACATGCTCAGCCTCCCAAAGGCTGGGGGACACGTTTTGTTTAATAAGTCTGGACTTGATCCCCTGAAATTGGGATCTGGGCTTTCTCTAGCTACAGACAAATTGAAATCGCAAGCACTTTCCATCCCGCTCGGGAGCACAGAAGCAGACTTTCAGCTGGAGCAAGGAAGGAATTCTCCCCTCTTTGCTGGGGTAATGTTACATAATTGGCCAGGTGCATGTTGTATTTTTTTTTTTCCACCTTCCTCCAAAGCATCTGGAATAGGTCATTGCCAAAAGCAAGCTACTGGGCCTTCAGGTCTGTTCAACTAGCACAAAACCTGCATTCCTAAGAAATAATGTTCATCAAGTTTTTGTGACATGGCATCAAAATCTGTATGATACTTATGTCATTGTGAGTTATTCTTCACACTCAGCTACCTTCCCCAAATTCATCTTCTCTGTATACCTCCTTCTCCTTGCCCTGTCACGCCCTTTAAAGTTCTTTCATAGTGAATCAACCTACATATAAGGTGGTTTGAAAAGTGTGTCAGGATGCTGTCCACCTCATCAATGACACTGGGAGAAAGAGAATTCAAGAGGCAACCCTAGGACCTGGCATGCTCCCCCACGTTGTCGGACTGTGTAAAAAAAGGCTTGGGAAGGTAGTCAGCGCACAAGGAGAGAGCCAGCAAGCTCAGCCCTGGCTTTGAGGGATCTGCAGGGACAGTGGAAAACGTGTACAAAATATTGCTCCCTACACAGCATCTCCCAGGAGCTGTGAGTGAAAGGATACAGCAAAACACTCTGAAACACTTCTGCCTAGGAAATCACACAGTCTAAACAGACAACACATACCTGCGTGCAGAGCCGAGCAGGCTGCAATGCAGCCCTGCGACTTGAACGATCTTTTCTCAGATTCCTCTTTTTCCTGCAATGTTTTTCCCTCTTTTTTTTTTTTTCTTGTTTCATCTGTGTCTATTCCCAGTTTTGAGAGCATGTGTTTTTTTTAGCGTATTTAAATTGCCAAGCATTTGATTCACGGTTACTATTTTTGTTATGGTAGCACAAATATCAGGCTCCACAGTGCCAGATGCTGTACCTGCATGTGCTAACACATGCCCTGGTGAAGCTACTGTCTGAATAAACAAGGAAGACAAACAGCGAGAGTGGGGAAATTCGCTGACACAGCCCAGCTCGCTGGCTGGCTCCAGCAGCCCTGAGGTGTCACACAGCCTAGCTGAGAAGTCCCATATCACTAATTCGGTGTGAAGCAGTTACAGCAGTTACCTTAGTCACTTTTTCCCATTTTATACAAGCTGTTTGAATCAATCCTTTTTTTCCCCACGCTTGAGGATGTATATTCTGGCAATTGAAACTCAGCTGGTCATTTTCCTGGATCACATGCACTTGCCTTCACATGGCTGCATTTGCCTTTTCACATTTTCTCCAGATCTACACAGTTTTTTTTTTTTTCCTGCCATCATCTTAAAAAGTTGTCAAGTATTTTTGTGAGTCGCTGACATGAGCAAACTTCCCTTCTCCCACCACTGGCATTGCTTTCTGTGGATCCTAATTTAGAGTCACATGGCTCAAATGTAGCCTGAAAAAAGGCCATGTGCATCTTTTGCACATGCACACTCACATGTCACGCTGCACTGGAAATGGCTGTTCATGCAGCCGGTATCCTCTACTGCCCTGCCTCTTGCAAAACCAAAATGAGATTGATACAAGTATGACCAAACGAACATCAAAGCCCACACCTGTAGCTTCATAAATGAAGGTTGATGCATCAGCATCTTAGTTTTCTCATTCTGCTTACAAAGACTGAAACCAGCTGGAGGTCCCTGAGAAGCCAAACCAACGGGATTCCCTTTATCTCCCTTGGAAAATTACTGAGAGGTGCAGCTCCTTGCTAGCCCAGCTCTGATTGCTATCTTGAGTTGTTTCAGGCCCATATAAGTAATGAAATTCTCCTGCCTCATCAAGAAACAGATTTGCAGCCATCTCCTAGGACAAAGTACCAGTTACTGTGGCAGTGCAAGAGCCATACGCTGGGTCATGGAGAAGCAGCAGAGTTTGCAGTGTTAGCTACAGCTTAGCTGTCCTTCCTTACTAGACTCGGCTGTGCTCCTACGTCCCATTACTTCTTCCTGCCTGGGCTCCTTCTCAGGGGGTTATGCTGACCCGGGATGGTCCTGAAGTGTTTGACTCCAGTGGAGATGGGAAGAGAGAGGAAGAGATGTCACTCGAGTAATATACAAATGCCGTGGGGCTCCCACTGTGATGGCTGGCCTGCTGTGCTCTCTAGATTAGCCCAGGAGCCTGTGGATGGTGTATGTGAAGGGTCTGGATAGCTCACTGAGGTACAGCTGTTTCAGAGATGAGCCACTGTTGCAATAGCAGCAGGCTGAGGACAGGATGTGAGAAAGCATCTCAGCTCAGGCCTGCATTGGGTAGGCATGGTCACAGGCCCTTTGCTTGAGCAGAGCCAGTCTGACCTGTACCATGCCGAGGCCAGGGCCATTTTGTCCCTTGAGATGCTGACAGAAGAGAGACCAGAAGGAAGAGGCCTGGAAACAGGGGTAGATATAGATATGGAGGTAGATGTAGAGCCTCCACTCAGGAGAGGCAACCGAGATAGCTGCAGGGAGCCTGTCCAGCTGTGCAGAGCAGAGCCATTGGTCCCCAAACCATGCATCTGGCTCTCTTGAGCCTCGAGTCCAATTAGTCATTTTTTATTTTCCCCTCATATGTTTTTCCAATGTAATTTGGAGCATGAGTTGTTAAGTTTCCCCAACAAGTGTTGCTATAGGAGTCTGTATTTGTTTAGGGTGGGGTACGGGCTCTGGCGGGTTGAGGGGAGGGGGCAATTAGCCCTAGTAGGTGTAGAGAAAAAGCGAGAGCCTCTTGTTCTCAGTCCTATCCCTGTCTCTGTCCTCCCCCCACCTTGCACACAAGACACGATCTGGAAATCATTTTAGACCTGTGCAGCCGGGACGGGCAATCCTCCTCAATAATTATATGGAAACTACAGTAGAAGTGGGTTTTGTTTTGCCAGTGAGTCATGACATATGGAGCAAAGCTCAAGGAAAAACTCCACCACATGGAATGCTACAAAAGCAAATCACACCCAGAGCGCTTTCCCCGCCAGCGGCCGGGTGAGCCCCTGGCCGGTCCCCTGCCATCAGCCCCCCGCACCTGCCAGCTCCAGTCTTGCTCCCGCAGCGGCCCCAGCCAGCCGCAACGGCATGCAGAGCCGCTTCACGGCTCAAATGGAAGCCTTCTTTGCTTGCGATTGTTTAAGACCTGCTGGCAGTTTTCACTGGAAGAGGAGTGTTAACCCTGTCACCTTGCTGAAATTCCGGTGTGGGGAATTACACCCTGACATCCTCTGGTCTTCAAACAGAAGAAAGCAAGCCTAAAAGACCCCAGTGCTGGGGCCCAGCTCGGCCCTTCCAGCTGCCTCCAGCAGTAGGTCAGAGGGCAGCCTCTGGCAAGTCACTCAGCCCCTCTTCCTCAGTTTCCCCATGTGAGAAATGGCACCAGTCTTCCTCTGCTTTGCTGAGGGGCTGGAAGAGCTAATGGCTTCAGAAAGCTGAGAGGTGAGACACCCTATGCAGACAATGTTTTTCTCTGGGGTTGTCCTGATTTGCACATGTGTCACCAAAATAAGCTTTGTGAAGGACTTTGCTTCAGGGCTTTGTGTGCCTTCTGGAAACTAAGCTGTCCTCCCTCATCCCTTGGGAGCTCAGGTGCTGCAGTTCTTTGAGGGCAGAAAGCTCAGTGGGGTGGTATGAACAGAGGTATCTAGCCATTGGCTACATCTGGCCAAGACTTGGCTACAGTGGCTGTACTGCCATTGAGCTGTAGGAAGCAGGTGTCATAGCGATGGCAATGATGGGCATCAAATCACTTCCCCTGCCACTGCTTCTTTCTGGATGCTTGAGTGAGTTACGTAACCTTGCTATACCTCAGTTTCCCAGCTGTGGAAAGGTGCGTCCTTTCTTCTTCTCATGCAAGATCTTCCAGGCAAATGCAACCTCTCCTTTGATGCTTGGATTTGGCCCAGGGATTGTAGCTGTGACTGTAATATTGCTACCATTGACAGATTCATTGGTTTGCCATAATCCTGGCTCTTGTTTCCTGCCCGTGGTGAAAGAAAAGTGATGTTAACTTGCTTTGGGCTCACTTCTGGTCCTCGTGAGTCATGATGGCAAAGGCTACATCAGTAACCTGGTTTGGTCATAGTTTTCTCATGGCAATAAGTGCCAATATCACCCGTTCTTGCATGTTGTCTTCAGTGTAGTGGATACAGGCCTCTCATGCTGTGGTGACCTTTCTCAGCCCAAAGTTGGTTGGCTTAGTGGTGCTACTGGTGAGTGACTTTCAAAGGGAGGGTTCTGGTACATTTTGCGAAGCCCAGTTGTCCTCTGAGGCCACCAGATGCAGCGAATTGGAACAGGCACTTTCATGAGCAAAGGAGTGGCCAGCTTTCTGCCAGGAGCCTTGCTGATGACAGCAGTCCTTCTGGAGTATGGCCACTGTTTCTGGGTCAGCAGCTAAGAGTGCAGAGCCTAGACCTAGAGAAGCATTTCATTACTAATCACTCAGTTAATGAATGGCCTCTCCGTTCTGTTAGCACGTTTATTTGTGACTTGGCAGTGCTGATGTGTATCTATGATAAATAAACCTCAGTTGCAGATTGTTCCTGACAGTTCATTGCAAATGCTTCACATGCAAGTTATTTAGTTACACCAGTCGCACAGCATTGTTTCTCAACCCCAGTTGGCTGCTTCTCAGCCCTAGTTGTTTCTCTTCTCTAATCAGATGCGTCATGTAACTAAACAACAATAAAACGGATTTCTGAATGGCTGTTTGTGCCATTTAACATTTCTGGTCAGAAAGCCATTCTGCTGGAATAGCTTTCTGTTTCCGTGTTAGAGCTGAAAGTAAAGAAAGCTTGTTAATGATGGGCCATTTATTTGAGACGCACCAAGGCAAGCTGAGCTCTGTAAATTCCTACTGATTCAGGTAGACCCCACAGTGTTTCATAGCAGAGCAGCAAAGAGCATTGGGCTATGCCACACAAAGAAGATGCACCATATACAGTCACAAAGCATACACAATATTGACGTTATTCTGATAATGGAAAATCCCCCACTATAGAGCAAGTGGGCTTTTCAGAAGTGGCCATGTGATTTAGGAGCAGAAGTGCTGTTGGCTTGATGGGAATTTGTTCTCCTGGATTACCTGCATACTTTGGAGATGTCTTCTCTGAGTTAGAGATGTTCCCAGAACATGAATATTAGCAGCAATGAACGCATTTGCAAGTCCTAGTGAATGACCACAGGCGTTTGTCCCTCTGAATTGTTTCCTGCTTAGCTCTTAGGAAGGCCACTCAACCATAGAACTTCCTTACACCATCCTTATAGAGTGGGATCTGGGCCATGAAGAGGAGAAATGGAGAGGAAGGTGGCCATCAGTGAAGATGGAAAGTGGCCAAGTTGCCAGTATCTCTAGTTGTCACTATGCAGGGGCCTCTCTCTAGTCAATCCAGAGTTGGATTTTGCCTGCAGGGAGCTAGCACTTGATAAAGATCCCTTCTCTTTTCCTCAGCTGGTCACTGGATAAGCAGTCTTGTAGTCCAAACCGTCAAGGTTTGGTGGAGTCAAGTGTTGCAGAGAGGGTTAGAGCCTCTAGTGGAGAGTCTAGAGGAATTTGTGGACGTGTCCTTCTTCCTGCATGGTCAGGGCCAGGGCCAGATCAAGAGCATTCTGGAAAAAGCTTAGTCCTTACAACCAGCACTTGCCAATGTTTGGCTCGACTCGGACACAGGTATTTCTGGGAGAAAGCCTGACCTTGCTGAACCTTTCTCGTAATCAAAGGGAGAAAAAGGAGTTCAACGGAGCTCTGATATTGATCCTCTCACAGGATCCTCTATTGAGCCTCACATCAGCCTCTCTTAGCTGCCCAAGCTGCATCACAAAGCTCAGCTTGAGAGCCAGGCTCTTGAGAAGAAGTGGTGTTGGAGGGAAGAGTTGGGTCAGCTTCTTACAGAGCCTGACCCTGGCTGCACTCACACAGAGAGCTGGATTACAGTGGAGTTGCATGTGAGTGGTGTCATGAGGTAGCAGTGCAAGCTGTGCTGTGCAGAGGTGGTGGTGAACTCACTCCCAGTTGACTGGCACTGGACTCTAGGGAGAAGCACTGAGTGGAGTGGGGACTTGAACTTCTGGCATTCAGTGTGGGGCCCTCTCTAATGACATGGATTTGCTCTCTCACTTCCTGATGTGATTCCCTTGGGTAGAGAAAGCTGATCCTTGAGCTACTGCTGCTCCTCCTAGCACTGAGTCCTCCATACACGCCAACTAGGATATTAGTTTTCTGGTGTTGCTTTGGCTTTGAAGAGGTGGGTGTGTACTGTGGAATTGTATTCTGCCCTTTATAGTGATGCATGAGGGACTTGTTGAGGATCGGGACTCTCTGCTTTTGGGAGGAACCTTGCATTTTTGAATAACCCTTTCAGCAACAACTCATTTCTTTGCCTATAGCCTTTCCAAGCAGATGGCTGGTGTGACACCATCAACAATCGGGCATACTGTCAGTATGATGGGGGTGACTGCTGCTCCTCCACACTGTCCTCCAGGAAGGTAAGTAAGTAAGCACCTTCTGTGGCACAGGCCAAGATTTAGGATTAAGCGTTCACAATTCACCATGCTCTTTGGCTTTGCTGACCATGGAAGCAGGCCTACAAGACAGTTTTCCCATGAGCAGAGAACAAATCCAGGACTTTAAACCAAAGCCAGCTGAAGCTGGTAAATGTTGTTCTATTGATTTCAGCAGGGTTTGGACCTGGGCCAAAGGGACTCAAAGCTTAACTAGGGTCCCATTTGGGCTCTTGGGATTCCCTCTCATTTAAAATGCAAGTCCCAAAGAAATTACTTCTGTAATATTTAGTGCTAGTTGTGATGAGTCAGAAGGCACCTTGTTGCATAACTGCACAATCTCAGGACACTTGATTTTTTTCTGTTGGCATCCACAAGCCCACTCCGGACTATCTTTCCTTCCCAAGTCTCCCAGAGAGGGTAGGAGGGAGGAATAATGTAGAGGTAGCAACTTTGAGTTAGGGTTGCACAGACCCTTCCTTGTCTCCCATCCCAACCTCCCTTCCCACCTAACTTGCCATCCAGCACTCACAGCCCATCCTTCCTAAATGTATCCAAGAGCAAAACAAACTATAGGGCATGAGATAATTTCTCATTGCAAAAATATGTGAATTTGGATCTTCTTGTCTTTGTTGTGGAGCTTGAATCATTTTTTCTTTCATCACACACACACATACACACACACACAGAAAGAAAGGAAAAATAAAATCCTGGGAAGATCCGGTTCAGATAGGAGGGAAAAGGCTTTACACCCAAGTGATGAGTGAAACGTCCCCAGTGACAGCATGACATCTTGGAGCATGGCATGGCTTTCAGGAGATCTGAGACATCTTGTTCTCCAGCCAGAATAAAGGACAGGATTGTAATGAAAGGCAGAGGAATTCATGTCCCATAGCTCTCAGGATACACCGTTTCAGCTCACATCCCCCACAGGTCCTAGCTGTCCAGCCACGCAATCCTCCATCGCTTCGCTGTTAAGGCAGATATAGGAATACGGGTTTCAAACATAAAACAACCTGCTTCAGCCTCTCACTGGCTCAGGCTGTGAAAAATGTAATGTGCTTCTACAGTAAGAAAAATTCTTGGCTCTGAGTCTAGTTTGCATAAAAGCCTCAAGTAGAAATTGTTTCCTCAGCTCCCATGGCCAACTGCTAGGCCATGGTCAACCATCAGCCAGATGCTTTGCTGATGCCTTCCCACCTTGCTCTGCTGCCACCAGTTAAGGCACAGGTGACATAAGGTTGCTTGGCCACATACACTTGAGGTAATGAAGGCAATGAGCAGAGGTACAGCTGAGCCAGGAAGAATCAAGAGTAGCTTGAACAACGGGGCCATGGGCTCTGATATGGACAAAGGGTGAAAGTAGACCAGAAATCTAGAGGTACCTCACCACTGCCAGCTCCAGTCCAGAAGCCCATAACCACTGGGGGAGATTTCTCCCAGGAATTTGATATTTGGGGCACAAGCTGTCAGGCTGAGCCTTGACTGCAAAATTTGCAACACAAGTTACCAGAAAGTAAAACTCAAAGACCAAAACCCAGCTGTGGGTCACAGTTAGCACAAGGGGCTCCCTGGAGCAGAACCTGGTTCTCAGCGAGGGTGGTGCCTGGGGGGTCTCCACAGCACCAACAACGACTGGGCCTAGCCAAGAGTGTGGGTCTGTCTGTACAGGGGTGGAGAGGGTTTGTTGAGGTGAGGCGTGCCAATGGGCCAGAGGACTCAAGGCAGAGGCTTGATCCAGGCTTACTTTTCCCTTTTGGTACCTCCAGGTGATTCCGTTTGCTGCTGACTGTGACCAGGATGAATGCACCTGCCGTGACCCAGCGGCTGAGGAGAACCAGTAGCAGCACCACGAACGACCTCTCTCGGTGAGGCGAGCACCGGAGGAGCAAAGGGGCAACAACAGAGGCCACTGGGAGGGTGGCAGGACATACAAGGGGGGACAGGAGGCATAAGAGGAAGAGCTGGACAGTTGGGAAGATGGCAACGCAGGCGCCCAGCGTCCTGCGGCACCGCATGCAAGCGGCATGATGGGCACGGTGGGGACGGGGCGAGGCCGCCAAGATGCTGGTGGGCAGAGGATAGATGCATTCACTGCACTGCCACGGTCCCCTCCCATCACTGCGCCCTTCCCCTTGAGCTCCCTCCCAAACCACACCCGGCAACTGGGGCCCACCGTGGACGCGAGTGGGCACACCGAGGAGTCTGGCCACTGCCTTGGCCGCGCGCTGGGCTGGGCTCCAAGCCAACAGCTGAGAAGCTGCCACTGGACACTTGGTTCTGTTACTGTATCAATGGGTTGCCAATTCTGAGTGTCTGTCTTTGCTCTGAATTTTGTCACTATTCACCGCCCCCCAACTGTATAGGCTTCTTTTAGCAAGGTCGAGGTAGTTGTGATCTCTCTGCAAATATTTAAACTTAATTTTATATATATATATATATACATATATATGTAATATATATATATAAATATATATTATATTTTCTTTGCTCTTTATGAAGCTAAGAAAGGATATCCTTTGTCACACACCCATGCTGCTGTGAAGTATAAACCATTGGGAAAAGTGCAGGTAGGGGCGGGAAGAGCAGGGAATTTCCCCTCATTTGCTAAGAGGGAGCTGGAAAGAGGATAGAGAGAGAGAAGCCAAACAGCCAGACTATGAGAGGACACAGCTCCCCCGGGCACACGGCATGCAGGCTGGGACCTTGAGACGCACTCAGCAACTACAAATGCCAACTTTTGCTGTTGGGATTTGCAGGTGCTTTGCCTTTCTCTGGTTTGGGTCCTGAGACAGGATTTTTGAGGTAGAGCCGCACCTGAAAAGAAATACTACTGTACCCTTAACTCATTCCAGCAACCACCACAGCTTAGGCGAGCACCGTTGTGCTGAAGGACATGACAGATTTGACCCACTATTTGAGAGACCTCTGGAAAGGGTAACGTGTCCCTGAAGATCACGACATGGCAGATAGTAGCAAAGACACTCCACATTCCCACTCTGCCTTGCTCCCCATTTCATTTTGGCTGGTGACGACCCAACTAGACGAAGGATGTAGAGGGCAACATAGAATAATTGTGTGATGCTCTGAAACAAATGAAGCTAAAGAGCTGCTTTTTTTTTTCCCCCTGGACATTTTCTTTCCAAACACAAACTTCAGCAGTGTTGCCAGCAGCTCTGTGAGATGAGACCTCGCAGGGAGAGGTGGGGCGCAAAGGACCTGTCAGGAGGCTCTTGAGCATCATCTTTTTCCACTGAGCTTCTCCTTATTATCTCTCTTGCTAAGGCCAAACTGCTGGGCTTACAGTCTCAGATTAGCATGAGTATCTTCCTTCTGTAGGTGAAAAGCTCCTAATGAATTTCTAGACACAAAGAAGCCCAGCTAGAAACTATGGGACCCAAAGCTGATTCTCAGGCGTTCTGCTTGGCGGTCTGCATGGAGGCCCGTAGAGGCAGAGGGTAAAGAAGGCGCCTGGCTCTGATGGCTTTTGGCTAGGCTGGGGTGTCACTATGCTCTCTTTTTAATTTCTCACAGCTGGGTGCTGGGAACAACGCTGCAGCCAGAGGTGAGAAATCAGAAGAGGGCAAAGAGGCAGGGAAAAGGGCTAGAGAGAAGAGAGTGGAGAAGGGGCAACAGAGTCAGACCATGAAAACCCAGCCGGGCTCGGGATGCTCTGCAGCCCCCCCCCCCGGCCAAACCCAAGGCTGGGGCTGAGAGCCTGAGCCTGCCCTGCTGTGCTCCACACCTGCAAGGCCTGTGTACCTGGAGCTGGGGCGAGGCCAGGGCCGGGATTTGGCCAGCACGGGAGCGATGGAGAGAGGGTGACACACTGTGGAGAGACTGGGGATTTTCAAGGCGGCCATCCCATTCTTTGGCTCTTGCTGGCCTGCCCTGCTTTTTGTCAGGCATCTCCAAAAGGTATTTTTGGCCGGAAGCTAGGAATAGAGACAGAGGCATCTAGACATCCCACCTGATGCCCAGAAATGAGATGCATTGTCCTTCTCAAAGCCCTTTTCCAACCGCAAGAGCACCCCTGACTCCTCGGCAGGTCACCTCCCTGCAGGGAGCAGAGCGCATCCAAAAGGTCATTCCTCCCGGTGCATTTGCTGGGCTGAGCCAGTTTGGCCCTAACCGCAGTGGGAGCCACCCCACAGCTGAAAGTACCAGTCATGGCTAAGCCCTGCAAAGGTGCCAGGGCTATCGGGGTGCTGCGAGCCCCTCCGAGCCCTGGGAGAGCAAGGCCCAGGAGGATGAGCAGAAATGAGGCAAACAGTGGCCATGGATATGTGGAATGAGGGTGACACTCAGAGGGAGACCAGAGAATTTCAAGTACCTGCATCTTGCCATGTCAAACTCTTCCCCACCTGACTTCAGCATTAGCTGCCTGCTGGAGGACAAGGCAGGCTATTAACCTGGGAGCTTAAGTATTTAGATGCCAAATTTTTACCCTCTTAGTAGTGACTCGCCCAAAGGTCCCTTATTGCAGGTAGGGTGCAAGGCCATGCACAACACTGGTGCCAGTGCAGGGAAGGGGTCGTGCGCGGTCTGGCCCTGCACGGTGAACCAGGTTGGGGTGGGGGTGGGGGGACAGATGGGCCCGGGGAGGGGGTAGGAGTTGTCTAGGCTGATAGAGAGTTGTGCTTCTCGTGAACGGATAGCTTCTACGTACCGAAATATTGTTCTATAGCGACACTGAGCGGTTTTTGTCCCCTTTAGGGTTTTATTCACAACGGAGGCTGCTGCTATTTTTATTTTTTGTATTTGATAATTATTTTTTATAAAAATCTATGAAAAATAAATAATCTTCTCATCCTCCACCTCTTCTGCTTCATTGCATGGCTGCTCTACCAGAAGGGTGCCCAGAGTGGGCGAGGGAGGCGGTCTGATGGCTCCCGGGACCCACGGTCCAACATGCCCTCCGCTGCCTCAGACTGTGGGCTTTCCCAGCCATGGGCCCAACTCCATGGAAGAGCTACCTTTGGCTGTGGTTTTTCATTTGCGGGGGGAGGTGGGATGGCCAATTCCCTCTATGTTCAAACCTGCCACCCTGGCCGCTGTTGCTGTGCCCCTGCGGTGAGCACACATCTGCAGAGAGGCTCGGGCCACCGATGTTTCCATCCCGCGTTGTCCAGACGGGTTAGCGCCAGTGAGCCAGCAATGCTGAAAGGTGACCATCACAGCCTTTTCCAATTAAATGTTCTCTCACTGCTTACGCCACAAAATGACCCATTTCCGATCTCTTTTTGTAATTAACCCATCATAAAAGGATGGAAAACACAACTTGTTCCTCTTCTCCTTATATTGAAAGGGAGTTCCTAGCTGCCATGTGCACGCCAACCAGTGGCAGTGCCTCCCTTCTCTTCCTCACTCGCACAGCTAGGCAGGGTGTCTTGGTGTGTTTGCTGAAAGACAGTGGGAAGACTTTTTCTTTTCTTTTGAACAACAACCAAATAAATAAACTTTGTTCATACAGATTGGGAAACCCCAAAGAGCATCCCAATGGCCTGAGCTAAAATTGTTTTAGTAGTGTGTCTGTCCTGGCCCCTGTCTCTCCTGCATGTGCAGCCAAGCCAGGGTTGAAAGTCCTACCACCTCCCACTTTGGAGGGTGGAAGAGCTGTCTGGGCTAGCAGCAGCAGCAGGCATGTCTAAACCTGGGCTAACCTCTCCAGGAGTCACTGCCGCAGGGGCCCACGGGGTTTTTACCATGCTGAAACTGTACTTTGCATAGGAACGTGGGGAGAAGGGCTTACAGGCTTTCTCCTCACTTCTGACTGCTGCATTTTCCATCATTGGAGTTTTTCAGTTTCCAGCCTCTGTTTTCCTTTCTTTCTTTTTTAAGACATTTTAACCTCAACAAAAAATGGCCCCCAAAAAAAGAAAAAAAAAAAGATAAAGTCACTTTGGTTTCCAAAAATTAAGCAACCAAGAATGGCAGCTAATTCATACTGCATTTCAAATAGACCAGTTTTGGGGCCATTTCAAGCCTCCCGCTTTGTCAGACTGAGGCTGCCCTGAACAACGGCTCGGGGCAAACACTGTAGCCGGCCAGCAGCGATCGGGCCCTTCTCCGGACCCCATGGGAGCCAGCTCAAACAGCTCTTACCTGCACCATCACGAGGTGGTCTCTCAAGGTTGAGCTGTTTCACAGCTCAACGGCGGTATTTTAAAAGGCCAAAGCTGTGCTAGAAGCTATTTATCTTTCCTTTGCCACACTCCTTCTTTCCAAATGGTGGAGAAGGTGAGTCATGGCTGAGCAAGCGGAAAGATCGGAAAGGACTGAAAAACAGCAGTGACTGCAGTGGGCCAAGGGAGCCAAGGGGCTGCCGGGGCCCCACGGCAGAGGGTGCCAAGGCAGGCAGGTGCCCCACGGGCAGGCTGCTCAACAGGCCAGTGCCCAGGCACTCAGAAAACCCCACACCTCCCTAAGTGCCCATCCACCATGGGCCTCAGCCGCAGGGTGAATGCTACAGAAAGCAATAAAATTTCCTTCCGCAGGGTTGACGTGAGTGAGCGGAGGCCTTTGTCCAAATGAACGGCCAGACGCAAGAGTGGGGTGATGCACTGGGAAAAAGGGAAGGAAAAGCCCCCCCCCATGGCCGTGGGTGTGCTGGGGCCCTCCCATCACCGGCAATTGGAGGCATATGTATGTGGCCCTGATTGAAACAAGCTGAGGTGCCTCAGTTTTATGTTACTGCTGGAAGCGAGCGAGGCCATCGGCTCCCTGGATTTCAGCAGCAGGAGATGCCCACAGGGCTGCCCACGAGCCTAACTTCAGGCCCAGGTGCTGCTGAGGCACCCCGCACGCGGTGCTGCCCTTTGCGGCACACCATGGGCTAGGACGGAGAAGCCCAAAGCCAAGAAGGGTTTTGTTTCTACTAGGGAGAGTCAACTCATCCTGAGTTTCTCTCCTTTTCATCTTTGATTTCCCCACACTCCCTCTTCTGCCTTTAAGCCCTGCTTCTTCCAAGTATTTCTTACTTTGACTTTCTTCTCTTTGGTCTGTGCTGCCCCCTCCTTCACTTCTCTTTGCATGGACACTCCCCTGGGAAGCAACAGCAGGTCCTGGTGACACCTGATGTCCATCCTCTCTGGGGCACAGCTCCCAAAATAATGTATTTCTGCCAGGGCCAGATTTGCTCCCATGGAGGACAGCACATGCTGAGGCTCTGTAGCCTCAGCAGTGGGAGAAAGACTGCCAAGTGACCAAGACCCAAACTGTATGTTTTGCATTTAAAACAAAAAGGGCAGCTGACTACGGCAATAGCCAAGTGAAAAGCTGTTTTCCATGGGAACCCTTCCCAGCCCTTCTCCTCCTTTCCGCCAAACAATCGGCCTCAAGAGAGGCAGATTCTTCTCTCTCCAAGACAAGGGGTATATGGAGTTGAGCAGGGTGGTGGCCCTTTTATTAAACCAAATCAACAAATTGGATTTGAAAAGCTCTGTCAGCAATTACGATGCTCATCTGCACAGCCAGTCATAAAAATGGGGCAGCTACCAGGACTGTGGAGACACATATATCTTGTGTGAAGGCCTAAGCTACGGCATGGTATTTATGCACTGTCTAAGCTGGAGAGATTCCTATGAGTATCTGCTTTTAGACAAAGGATGACTAAGGAGTGCTTGCTAATGGCAACCCTTTCAAACACACATACACATGCACATTAGAGCGGCACTTTCAGCAAGGGTGACATCAGTGGGAACAAGGTATGGGCTGAATCAAAGTCCTGGGCTGTGCTCTACCTCTTCTCCAGGGCCATCGAGGTGGCTACAGGAAGGATGAGTGCATCTTCCCTTTGGAAATCTGGGCCCAAGAGAAGGACTGGTTCACTTGGCAGAGGCAACGTGATGGCCAACGGGCATGGCATACTAGCAGTGGGCAGGCAAAATGAGAAGCTGGGCAGTTTTGGACGTGGAGGTGTTTCTCCTCATGGAAATTGCACTGAAGGGCTCTTCCAGGCTCCTTCCACTCTTTTGTCAGCTTAGTTCAGCAATTCAAGCAAACACTGCAGAAAGTCCTTCTCCTTCAATTAAAAAAAAAAAAATCCATCTCCTTCCTTTGCATAGCAAATAAATACTTGTGCTGCTCTCTGCCTTCTGATTCAGGGAGGAGCCCATCCCAGTAGTCCCTATCTTGTTAATCAGCAGAAGAAAGACTTGCAGTGAGCAACTGGAGGCTTGAGTAGATGCAAAGAAGGCAAGAGAAGCAAGTTTGGAGGTGAAGTAAGTTTTGGAGTCCAAGCTATGGGCTGGGGGGTGGGGGGGACTCAAGGCGATAAGATGGGGCGTTTGGGGAAGTTCTCATTTTGGGGAAAACACCAGACCATGCCTAAAAAGCTGCCCTTTTCCTTCAGTCGGTGATGCATCCTTTACAGTCCACTTACTTAGCTCTTGGGGTGACTTTCTCCAAACTCCTATTACTTTCAAATCAGCTGACCCCCGAGGAGATTTCGCTCTGGTGAAGGTGTCTGGAATGGGGTGATGAGCCAGCTGAATGGAACCGTTCTTACGCTACAGACCGCATTTGCAACCGCACACCTTGCTGTCCCCATGCTCCTCCTCCCTGCTGACACGTGGACCATCTCCTCCTCCTTCTCCTCATGTCTCGTTTCACAGCCACTGGTTGTTGTGCAACGATCCAGTGGCAGCCACAGCACTTAACTGCATGGAAAATAGCAGAAGGAAAGTATTGGGTGTATTTTTAGCTTATTTTCCTGCAATTTAGCAGTGGGAAGAAAAAAAGATCAACTTGTTCCATGAGACTTAATGAAGTCTGGTTTCCTATGGATTCGTGTTCTATATCCCCGAAATTCCCCCATCCCATGTCCTCACATGCATCCTGTCCCCCTGCACACAGTAACCCCCATCTCGCTCTTGTGTCTCCCACCTGTTCAGCAGGGTCAGCAGGAGCACATGCTAAGCTTGGCTAATGGGCCAGCCATTATAGATGCGCTGATCGGCTTCCTGGCCAAAGTGCTAGACAAGAAACTGCGTTATAACTGACTTCTCATCTGTGGAGCCCCTCCTTTGCATCTCTCACCTCTGCTCAGGCACTGATTTTCACCTAACTTGTTGGAAGTCAATATGGTTGACCCTGCTACTCTTCTGTCAAAAGTCTGCCAAATTGACCAGAAAAGTCTTTATGCGCAGCTGACCACCAGACAGCATAATCGTATCCACCTTATTGTCTAAAAAAATAGGCTAAAAGGAGGGGAGGAGGAACATCTCTTTGGAATCTGCACCCCAATTCCTAAAGTTCACCAAGGCCTTTCCATCATCACAAAGAAGCTCAATGGCTGTTATCAGCCTGGCCCATGGGAGTACCAGTGGACTGCCAGGCTGGATGGAGCTTTGCAGCCTTTGAGAAGCTGAGGTCTGATCAGCTGGCCAAAAAGAGCTTACCATGAGGCACAAGCGCCCACTGCCAGGGAGCAGAAGCCAGCAAGAGACCAAAGGTGGATGCCTGGTGGCTGCAGACTTATGAAAAGGGCTGCAAAGCAAAGACTGGAAACACCTTCCAGAGGCTATGTTAATATAGCTGAGAGCAACCTAAAGCTGCCATCAGCACAGTAATCCACAATGGGCACAGCTCACCTGGGAGAGATGCTGGTGGAGCTGTGGTCCTCCCCCAAAACCTGACATGCCACAGCCACTCAACCCCCCCCCCGCCCCCTTAGGGCTTGACATCTTGCCTCACAGAGCAGGTAGACAAGCCGATGTGAAAGCAACTGGCCTGGCTCCGTGTATTGAGTGGATCAGGACTTGGCTGAACCGGTGAGCAGACAGGCTAATGCTAAACTTGTGTGAAGAGGCACTGGGGTTCAAAGGCTGGGGACTCGCAGCCTCTGCTTTTCATCCGCTACCAAAGATGACATCAACTGGACCAAAACTATAAACAAACATTCCAGTTTGCCAAACCCACGGATTACTAACAGCTCCGTTTAATAGTCAATTAAATTTTCATCTGGAGTTTTACATAGTGTTACAATGCTTTTGTTTTGTTTTGTTTAAAACCATTTTTAAAGTAATCCTAAAGGGTTTTGTGTTTTCTTGCCACGTGGCTATCCCACCCTAAAGCACCCTACTTTCAATCTACAGTAGTAAAACGTCACATTAGAGTTTTAATAGAACATCAAGGAACATGAATCGTAGCCATCTTTTTAAAGAAAAGGACCAAACCATCTTTATATGTTAAATAACTGCACGACAAGTAAAAGGTAGTAATGCTATTACAGGGGTACGGGTGCAGCAAAGAAAATAGAATAACCCAGAGGTTCATCTCAAGTGAATAATCACTCATTAATTCAGAAATAAAACAAGGAGAGAGGGCAGGGGGACAAGGGAGATTGTGGAAACGGACAGCAAATAATGTCTTCTCCAGCTTTCATGTGGTTGGCAGCCTGCAAAATGCCAAGAGATTGAGAAAATGCTGTGCAAGATCCAGTCGTGGCTCTCTGACACGTGAAGAGAGTACGCTTACCCAAGCCAAGTGCTCGCGTCTGCACAGCATCCCTCGAGGACAGCACGATCTAGCGGGTGCAGTGGCATGTCACGGGTTGGTAAATATTGAGGCTCATTTGGGCAATGCTTTTGCCAAACCACCTTGGATGAATTACTTTTCCCTCACCCTTAGTGTGCCAACATCTGGCCAACCTGTTCGGGTGGCTCATCTCCCGGCCCCACGGAAAGGCAAGGACAATGGAGCCTCCTCACAAACAGCATGCCACAAATAACTGCTCTGAGTGACAAATGGGGATTTTCTACGGGAAAAGACATAAAAGACCATTGGGCTGTGTGACTCTTGCAGATAATTGCTGCTTCTGGCAATCTCTTCTGTAGTCAAGGTGGTTTTGAGTCTCTTGAGCTAATTTCACCTCTGAGATCAGACTCAGGGATCTAGGAGAACCCCAATCTTTTCAAGAGCGACCTGAACAGAGCATTGAAGGACAGCAAGAGAGAGAAAATCATTCTGGCTGGGAGCTGGACAAGATAACCTCGGAGACCTGGTCTCTGGGGAAGAGTCAGGCTCAGTGGCTGACCAGCTCTTTTGAATGACCACGCAAGTGCTTTGAAATGCAAGAGCAGAAGCAGAACGGAAATATCTGCAAAGCCCCATCGTAAATCTTGGGCCGGACTAAAAAGTAACCTAGACAGGTGTGAATGTGTGCAGTGTCTGGAGCATGCAGGGTTTTCTTGGCAGCTTTCACAGGGAGTGGCTGTCAGACTGTACCATTCCCATCTCTGCTGCTGCACCTAGTAAGTCATAAAAGAGAGGAGTCTGCTACCAAAAGGAAAACAGTCTGCATTTCATATAAAGGCCACGTAAGCGGTATTACTTGGTGAGCAACCAACTTGCTTCTGGGCCAGAGCAGCCTTCATTCAAGTATCCTTCCCAAGATTTTGAGCAGAGGTGCCCTTTGCCCATCCCTGGATGGCTGCCCGGTTGAAAGTTAAAGTTGTCTCAGCATCCGCTGGAAGAAGCGAGAGGATAAACCAAAGTACCTGGGCCAAGTTTCCCTGGGGCTGAAAGGAGAAGGAGCAACAGCTGAATACAGAGCACCTGCCCACCCATACCTGCAACATACCCAGGAGCAGGTTTGAGCCCTGCTATATGACATGTCTTGAGACCCTCAGAGCGGGAAATGCTGGCCCTGAGAGCCAGGCCCATGTTCCAGTCAGCTGGGACGTCAGCTGGGCAGGGTGAACGGAGGGGCATCCAGGATACTCGCCGCTGGGAGTGGTGCTTCCTTCTCCGTATTGACACTGGTGAGCAAATGCACACGGAGACGGCACCGGTCCTGCTCTGAGCCTCATGCCGCGGCAGCATCCGGCAACAGTGGGGCAGGTCATCTGGGATTTAAGAAGGAGACATTTGTGACAGGAAGCCAAAAGGATCCAGTAGGCTTCACCTCCTTTCCTGCAACGAGCAGGCCTTTGCCTGGTGACCCTTGCCAGACACATTCATCACCCAAAGGCCACTCAGACTTCCAGGTAATACTGACTGCTAGTGGCTGCTCCCACCAGCTCCCTGGTCAAGGCCAGTTGCATCTAAATGAGAGGTTTGTTCGTGAGAAGAGAAGAGCAGAGCACTGTTTTATCATGCAATGAGCAGAAAGATACCCTCAACGCACACTGAATTGCTGTTGCACAAATACTGTGATGCAGCGCCCTTGGCTGTGACTGGCAGTGGACCACAACAGCCTCACTCCCAATACAAAGCAAATATTTGAGCCATGGCCTTGGCAGGTAGCAGGAGGAATGAGGCAGAAAATCATAAGAGACAGGCTGAAGATTGCTCCTGCCAAGACTGAAAAATGAAAAGGAAATTTTGCTCTGAAGATGCATCATAAAAAATCCCACTATAGGGCTCCTGGTTTGTCCAGATCAAAGGTGCACAGCTGACAAGTTTGAAGATTCCTCCTCTACAAAACAGACTTCTGCATGCAAAAGCAGGAAACTGAAGCTAAAATGAAGCCGTTTGCTGCCTCCAACGCTGCCTGTGGTAATAGGGTTTTGGAGAACAGTTTGTCCTGAGCTGAGCCCGGTGTCCCAGGACCACCTCAGTTCTCCAGTTTAAAAAAGGAGTCATTCGTGATAGCTACAGATATGAGTCTAAATACAGGAAAGTACCAACTCCACAAGCCTATCCACCATCACCCTTCACACCAACCCCTTCCGGGTACCAGGACCAGGAACATCCATGTGACATGCCTGATGGGAAAGCTGGCAGCCCTGAGGTCCCAAAGACCACCTGGAACTGCAGGTCTACAGCAGGACTGTCTCTTCGAATGGGCCTGTTCTGCCCCGGAGGTAACTGTCCTGAAATCACTTTCCTTTTCCCCTCAACCTCAGGCTCCCTGGAGGCGAGATTTCCAGAGGCTCTCTGGGGGCAGTGCCATGAAGCAGTTCCACAGGTAGCCACTCTACATGCTAGCAAGTGGGGCTGCACTTTCCGCTGAGTGCAAAGCATGCAGGAGGGACAGGGGCACAGAGCAGACAGTGCCTGCTGTAGTGTGGGAATGTAAATCTGGCACGAACTCATTGGGGCTATGCTACGCTAGGCTCCTCTCACTATGCAGACCTGGAGCTACGCCACGGTTAAAGAGCAGCTAATACAGAAGACAGCCTTGCTTATGCTGTCTACATACTTTTGTCTTTGCTGGAGCTCTCCTGAACAATAGTCACTGCTTACAAAACTTTACTACGGTGGATGAAAAAAAAAAATGGAAGGAATTTTTAAGTTAACTTCCTAGGAGTTTGGTCCCATAAGAAAAAAGTTTAAAAAGGTCAACATGGATGTCCAGCGGACCACAGGCCCTCTGCGGTCAGGTTGCATTTGACCTGGAGGACTCTCCACCTCTGAGCAGATGCAGAATTCGACAGCACAAGACCAAATCGAAGGAGGTGTGCTCACTAATGCCCCTCTCCCCAACTCTCCTCTGTTGGATGGCATCAAGCCAGTCCTGCCCTGCAATGGTGCCACAGCTGCTTAGGTCCTCATCTGGATCTCATGCTTTACAATTGCAAAAAAAACCCTTTGGCTGCACAATGGCTGTTTTGCTCAGAAATAACCACGTGAGGAAAGCATTTCAATCTGATCTGTATGCCCAGCCTCCATTGTTCCAACCCTGAATTAATTGAGCCACTTCATTTACCACTACTGACTGGGACCTGCTATCCCTTCCTGGCTCTGTCACCATGTTTCTTCAGTAACTACTGACCCACCAGTCTCAGCACTGGCCACCACAGCCAGGGGAAGAGGAAGGGGAACCAAGCACGGAGAAAGGGCTGTGCCCTCCCAGGCTGCTCTCTCCACAGTTTGCATCACCCTCTGCAATTTGAGGAACCTCTCGGTAAAATGAATAAAATAAACCAAGAAAACTGGGTCCCACAAGACTTCTAACTAGAAAGGCTTTTGGCCAAGTTGAAGAAGATTCTAATACTGAGTCCTGCACAGAGCAGTCTTTTCTCTCCCTGGTCCAAGTTTTTGTCTCCAGAAACACCGGTGACACCCTCCCTCCACCAATGAAGGTCCATATATAAAACCCTCACAAACGCCCTTGGGAAGGCCAGCGTGAGAGTGGGTGTCTGCAACCCTCAGTAGTCTTTGTCACCATAGTCATTGTAAAGGACGCTTAGTGTTTGCTCTTCGCACGTCTTCTTGAGGTCCCGGTTGAGTTCTGCCCAGTTGAGCCCGTAGGGCTTGATCTCACTGTAGCGGCAGGCAAGGTACTTGAGCGACGAGCGCTGGAGGCTGATCTTGGGCTCCTGCAGGAGGCCGTTGCACCAGCTGCTGAGGTCCCCAAGCTGCGAGAGAATGAGGCCAGCTTTCCTGCAGCGAGGGCAGGCAAGGGGAGAGGCCAGGGGACAGTGAGGGGGTGGCAATGGAGAAATGATAGGGAGATGGCAAGAAGGACAGAAAGAGCGTATGAGGAGAGAAAAGCAAAGAAGGTTAAGGACACTGTGACAGCTCCTGGAGGAAAAAAGAGAGAATAAGAGTCAGGCAGCAAGGAGAGTCACGGAGCTGACACAAACTGCACAACAGACAGGCACCGATGCCTGACAGACAGGGATCCACCAGGGATGAGGAGGGACAGCAGAGCTGGGGTGTGGAAACACTGGCCTCACAGCAGCACTGCAAGTCTAAGTGCACACAGGAGCTACCATACCAATATCAGAGGTGCCAGCACCACTACAGCATTGCAGTTCCTGCTGCACTCGTCTTGGGATTCATTTTACGCTTCCCTGTTCTGTCCCCCCTTCTTCTTCCACCCTGGAAACACATATTATCCCTGCAAAAAGACCAGGTTTGCTAAGGATATACTGAGGGGACAGAGAGTCACAGCTGAAGCTGTGAAACCTCCTACACCCCTTGGGGAAATAGTAACATGAGTGTTGTATAGGGACCATCATCATGAAAGACTCCAGTGGCATCATCTGCCACTACTAAAGCTATCGGACCCCCCAAATAACGGGATGGAAAAGCAGGAGCAAACAGCATTGCAGATAGCGCTTATAACTGAGGGAAGAAAAAAAACACCAGAAGCCATCAGGCGTGATGTGTTGGGCCAGCCTGGGCAGCGGCAAAAAGGCATGTAGACATGTATGTCCTTTCTGCGAAGGGCATGCATTGCGTGTTCAGGAATGGTGCTGGTCACTCATGGCGTCATGCAGGACGTCCCAACAAACATGGCAGGAAGGGCAGGGAGAAAGCTGGCAGGCCAGGATTGTAACTCCCTTGCCAAAGGGTAGGTTATCCTGTCACCTGAGTGGGATGTGATGGAGAGTAAATGCATGGTACTGAGGACTAGCATGCCAAGACATCACTGAGTGTGGCTATGTACAGACTAGCTTAAGGTTATGCTCCACAAGTGAGACATGTAGGGCAAAGAGATGAACACAAGACTAGCAAAGTAGCGACTCGTTACAAAACGAGTGTCGCAGCAGGACACCCCTTCCCAGAACTGACCAAAAGAAGAGAAAGAGGAAGAAGCAAATTCAGAAAAAAAACACTCAAAATATCATGCCTGTCATCTGTACACGTCTGACGCGTGGGGTCTATATGGAAGGCTGAAAGTGAGCTGAAAATTATGAACCTTATAGGATACAAGGACAATGCGTGAAATTCATAATGTATGATTTATAAAGTTTAGTAACAGACTTCCAGGAAATGTGTCTTACAGGAGAGCATGCAAGCTAGAAGGAACATATTAAGGCATACAATAGGAGTTTGATCCAAAAAAGTTCTGAGAGAGCAGGTGATGTGGTGGAGTGTCCCACTTTTTGCATAGGCATTTTGCATCTTCCAGCTCCAGAAAAACAAGGAAAACAGAGTTCTTGCAGTTGCATTTGGTAAAGAGCTCCTTGTCAATCAGCCTACATCCCGACTGCATAAACCAACCGAGAAGAACTAGGAAAGAAGGTAAAGTGATAGACAGAGAAGAGATCCAGGAGGAATCCATCTTAAGCAGAAGACAGATATGTAGCACCCTCTGGGCAACACAGCCTTGGTACAGGCTTGTTCGGATAACGCGGAAGTGCTAAATTATCAGCCTCTCATGTTAGATGAGATACTGGAACAGCTTAGATCAGCCTGGTCAAATATAGCCTAAATTGTGCTCTCTTCTTTAAATGCTTTTCTCTTGGAGAATTGCACTTCTCATGTTGGTATCAAGAACAACACTTATTCAAATAAAACGCATTATGCTCATTTGAAGCTTGTCTAGCACTTCAGGTGGTCACAAGGGAATCTGGCAAACGTGGAGGTAATGGATCCAAATAAAGTATTTTGCTGACGTGCCTGGAAATCCAGACAAAAGTTTAAGAGTCCCAAGAGCTGGAATAAGTTTCCTAGTCAGCGTCAAGGTCAGTTTGTGGGTTGGCATAGTCAGGTAAAAGAAGACACATCCCCTTGGTGGCTATAACTCAGCATTCACTCAGCACGAGGCAGGCAGTGGAGACACAAATCACAATGCTAGGGAAAAAAAAAACCTCTTTGTCACATTCTCCGTTAGATAAGCAGGGGTTACGTGTGGACCGCATGCCTGTGTTGGTGCTGGTTTGACAGTTCAAGGGTATGTATACTGAGCGCAAGGGAGCACCCATGGCCACAGCACGCTTTCCTCCAGGCCAGGCCTCATGTGGAAGAGCTGCCTGGCGAGGTGTGAGGTGGGACCTCAGTCCCAGCAACAGCCAGCCTCAGTCTTCCTGAAGAGGAAACCCTCATGAGGTCCATCATGGCATGGATAGTCATAGCACAACTCACTCCTCGCTAGCAGGCTTCGGATGGCCACAGCTCAGAGGGGTTAGTTTGGAGCCACTGAGAGGTTGTGCTGCTCTGAGGCCTCATGACACCTGTGGCCCCCAGGCTCACATCCAGAGCACCTGCGTACAGCGCAGCAGAGAGACACAGAGGTTTAGTGCAGTGCCGACACTGAAGATAACGACAACCAGTCCAAACTGTCCACCGCCCAAGCTGGCCAGGTCTGCCCGTCAAAGGAAAGTAGCAGATCTCAGGCAGCTCACCTCGGTACCTAAGTGACGTGCTGTGATGCCTCTCTTCCTCTGGCATCACACTCATAGGAAGGTTGAATATGATCCCACAGATTTGGGCCCAAAGCCCATAGAAACCAATAGACTTCACTAGACTTTGGATCAAATCCTAACTTCACTTGTTACTTGCTGGAAAATAACTTGCCTTTTCCTCCATTTCTTCTCCTCACACAAAGTATGGGGCTCTTTGCAGCCCTCCTCGGACTGGGAGGGAGCAACACGCTTCTGTAACCCCAAACAAGTTATCTGCATGCACCCTTGCTTCCTTCGATCCAACAGCCAGCATCGCTGAGAAGGGAGACGAGTACACTGCGAGTGAGCAGAGCCAGGGACATGGCATGGCAGGATGGAGGAGGAGTAGCATGGTAGAGTCAGAGTAGCGTGGGTCCATATCCAGGACTTGAAAGGAGCATCAGCAACAGTCAAACAAACACTCTGTCTGCTGGCTAAATAATGTCATCTGCAAGTGATTTGTCCTGTCACCACCAGTCTGGAGGCTTCGCCCTTGCAGACGATCAAACAGGAGGTCTGCTTTCCAAGATTTGTCATCACCAGAACCCACTGCAGCTGCCTAAATGTTTCTTTCCAAATAGCGCGAGCTGCAAACACTTCATCAGCAGCTTGCGTCATCCCATCTTAAATGGTCCAACATTTCCAGAGGGTAGAATTAACCCTCTGACTCGTAGATTCACGCAGCAAACGGTAACATTTAGGCAATTCAGAGCTGATGATCGATGGCATTTCTTGTCACTCCATGCCAATGTACCTCCGCCTCATGGAGGCAGCTTCCGCCCCATGTTTTGCTCAGTCCTTGGCCTCCTCACTGGTGCCACGAGCAGCAACGGCAATGCTCGGCCTTGGCGATGGCAGTGACTGTGTGACGAGTCCAGTCTGTCACTTAGGCAACTTATCCACTCCTCACACAAACCATCATAACAGAGGTCAGACGGTCTGTGCAAACCAGGGCTGGATTTCACATGTGGAAATAGAAACAGAGCTGCATCAGAGCAGCTGGGCTCAAGATGAAGGTGAGACATAAGTCCAAGCTTGCTGGTCTCACTCAGCAGTCATGGAAAGAAGTAACCAGGGGCAGAGGAGCCGGTAGGAGCCTGAGCCTTCAGTAGCAAGTCTTGGACTCCAGGGACCTACCTCCACATGCTGGGTTGTCTCCACTGAGCTTTGAGGCACTGTCTCAGAGAGTTTAGGTTTCTTAGAATGTAAGCGGGAACAAGGGAAAAGAGGGGAGATCCCAGCTCTGCCCAGGACAAAGCAAGGCTTCTGAGGAGCCCCAGGGAGCTAAGGAGCTCTTGGAGGTTTCCTCGTCAAGCTGAACTAGGAGTGTTACCTAAGAAACACTAAATATAAGATTGCTAGAGAGCCACCAGCCATTTGCTGAGTCTTTCTGATGCCCCAGCAGAGGTTTTGAGGGTAGACAAGGTACAGAGAATCACTGATCTGCTAGAAATCCACAAGCAATCACCTAGTTCCTTCTGCAAAGTGGAGAAGAGGGTATAAACCAGAGGCCTGGAGAAGCAGGGCTGGAAGACAGCTAGCAGGGAGGCTGGGGAGAGGAGATGTGCTGTGTGGGGTAAGGGGCAGAACCACACATCTCATAGATAGGAGCTGTTGCTGGCAGGCATTTGAAGTAATCTTGATTACTTGATAGACTCAAGGCTCTAGTTCTTCGGAGGCTAGATGCTATTAAACACCACTACAGTCCACACGATCTCCCAGCCCAACTACCTAATCTGAACGGGAATATCCATGTGGCTGAGATCACCCTACATGACCAGAGGAAGGGATCAAAAGGCAGCAACACACAAGCAATTCAGAGCCAACATCAATCCACTGCCTGCCCTGGACCACCAGTTCAATGCACAGAGCTGAATTCAAGTCAAACCAAAGCCCAGGAAAAAGGAGGAAAGCTAAGTTTGACCTCGGCATCTCTCAGCACTTGTACGTGTACTTGCATGTACAACTTTATCCATCAGCTTCCACAGCCAAGCTTTTCTTTGTCACCTTCTCCAGCAGGCTTGAAGATACAACCACCTCCTTGTTCCTTCACCCTTCAATCAATGCCCGTGGCCCCTCTCAAGTAAAACTCTCCAACCACATTCCCTTCCCTTCTCACCTGCAACAACCTCCATTACACGTAGGTGCACTGTTTATTTTTCCTAGACTTTCTGCCATTTTGCCTGTGGCAGCAGCTACTGAGGGAAAAGCAGAATCCCTTTCCTGGCCCTTTCCCTCTCTGCATGGCATGAAAGGAGCAGGCCAAACTCTAGAGACATTTTAGGGATGGTGGGATAGCAGAAGATGATGGATTGACAACAGCCTGCCATCTTCCACCTTGTGTAATATTTATAATCCTTCAAGGGTAAGAGAAGATGGCTGGATCCCAAGCATTGCACAGCATCTAGCAAAACGGGAACCACACTGTGGGATTCTAAGCAATATCATCAGATGATTTTAAAGTGTGTTGGGTTAGCAGGTCTGCCTAACTAGCCAATGCAGTTCCTGAGCGTACCTGGGCCCCAGTTCATCTTCACAGCGCCAGGTGAACTCCCCAAAACTCTCATAGTGCTGGTTGTAGTGGTAAAGGACGCGGTGCAGGCTCGGGGAACCCAGATCCAGCAGGGTGTTGTAGGCTGTTTGCTGCTCCTTGCCACTGGTATAGCCATTGAAGAGGTTGTAGATCTTGTCTGCTATTTCTGGGCAGAAGGACAGAGGAGATATTCAGGGGGGTATGCGGAAAAGGAATGGACAAAGACCACCAGGGTAATGCCCGGCTTTAGTTAAACCTAAGAGGCAAATCTGTTTCTTTTATCAGAGCTAAGCTTTCTCCCTGCTCCAGGACATAGTTTACATCATATCAATACGTATCTTCTCCCACTGCCCTCCAACCCAGCCCTCAGCACCCATGCAGTGCTTGGGGCCGTCTCAGGTGAAGAAGGTCTTGTAGCTGGGCCACAAGATGTGAGCAGAGATGTGCTGGAAGGAGGATCTCCTTACTGCAGATCCCAAGCACTACCCATGCTCAAGGCATTCGGCCTTGGGAGCGTGGTGGGGTTCCTGTGACAAGATGTGGGAACACAGATTCAGCCTAGTCCTGAACTCCATGCAGGACCTTTCCAACCCACATCTGAGTCCCAGCCACGCCTCTACGTCCAGCACAACAAAGCTGTTTCCTGGCACTCTCTTTCTATGTGATGCAGCCAGTTCTGCCCACAGCGTGAGACCTCGGGTCAGACTGGATGCATGTGCAGGCAGCTCCTTCCAGCCCCTCAAGCTCACCTTGAGCTTTCACATCATCTACCACAGGACAGGGGGTCTTGACCGTCACATCACTGGACCTGGAGCGTCTCCCTGTGTTATCAACTCCCCAGAGCGTGAACCTGGCGGAGAAGGAAAGCAGTGAAGGTCTGGCTAGAGCAAGGGCTTCTGAGCCCTCCACCTTCCTCCTGCAGCCTCGCCTTGCCCCAGGCAGCTTTGACCATATCGGCGCATGCAGTGTGCTGTTCGTGCTCGCTTTGCAGGCACCTGGGGAAGCACGAAAGAGCCCCACTGAGTGGGTGCAGAGCCCAGTGGTCCCAGCTTCTCCCCCAGCAGCGCCGGTTGAGGGAAGGCTGGCGTGGCAGAGCATTCGCCCGCAGAGCTGGCAAATGCTCACCCAAGCATGGCATGAGGCAATACAAACACCCAGGACCAAAAACAAATGAACATGAGCAATACTATTAGATGGTGCCAACCAGAAATATCAGCATTGCGCTCACGGTTAAGAGCAGAAGTGAGGGCACTGCAGTATGCAAGAGGTGGTGGAGGAGG
Organism: Struthio camelus; assembly: GCF_040807025.1. NCBI lineage: Eukaryota > Metazoa > Chordata > Aves > Struthioniformes > Struthionidae > Struthio > Struthio camelus. The sequence continues at coordinate 5,611,803 of NC_090949.1, forward strand.
ACAACTCACATGTAAGTGGTGTCGGGCTCCAGGCAGCGAACGATGAGGGAGATGGTGGAGGACAGTCTGTCAGGCACTTGGCCGGGCATCGCGCAGGGTGACTTGGCACCGGAGATGATGTCGTCTACAAAGCTCAGCACCGTCTCTAGGGAGAGAGGGGAGGATGCACCACAGGTGACTCTCCAGACATCCCGTCCCCCAGGGCCAAAATGAATCTCCAAGGGCAGGCACCAAGGCTGTGCGCCAGACAGAAGTAGCTGTGCCCATTAATGTGCTGACTGCTGCTAATGTGGACAGGGAGCTGTTTTGGCTGTGTCACGTGCAAATTGGGAGACCGCAAGGGAGAAGCGAGCACCCCATCCCACCCTCCCCAGAGAGAACTGGGTGCTGCCGATTGGTTGGCAGCCCCCACTTACCGGTCTCCACCTTGGAGTGGTCCATCCTGTCGGTGACTTTCTCCTGGCGGAGGAGGTAGTCGACGATCTGCACCCCGATGGGTGGCTCTGAGTGCTCCCACTCCAGCACCACTAGGGTGCTGCTGGGCTCATGCGCAGTGGACAGCCGCAGGCTGGGGGGGCAGTGCCGGCTGGTTAGCATCTTGAGAGGGGAAGGTCTGCCAGCCGCCCAGCCGCCCCACATTCATGGCCTCCTTTCAGAAAGGCATCAAAGCCATAACCCGCGGGAGCAGAGGAAGTGCAGGACAGAAGTGATTCCCTCTCTCCTACCCCTCCTGGCTCTGGGCACACCTCTTCTCTCAGTGTCCCCATGGGCTCCTTCCCTGAGGCTGCTCTACCAGCACAGATCCAACAAATGGTCCCCAATCCACAGCTTAATCTAGAAAAGACATCATGTCTCTGCACCCTCCGCCTCCCGTCCAGGTCCCCCATCTGCCTGCCTTGCTGTCCCTCACCCCCCCACATTGTGCCACCACACTCCTGGGGAAAGCTCCATCCCGCAGCCAGGGTGCTGGAGAAGCCACTGCCATCACCACCTCCTCAGGGGCCCGGCGCGCCTCGTGTCATGCAAGGAGGGCCAGCTGGGCACGCTTGACAACTTACATGGGGTGCGGGAGAGGTGCACAGGTGGGCAGCCCATCGGCCCCGAAGGCGCTCGAGTCACACCGGCACCAGTCCTCGATGACATCCCCACTCCCTGAGCACCACAGTGAGCTCATGGTGGCCTCCTGCAAGAGCTGGGAAGCAGAAGAAGGGGGTCAGTGCTGGGCAGGCAGGAGCCTCGTCCCATCTTACCGTCACACAAACAGCTCCTCACCCGCTGGGTCTGGTTGTTGGTGACCAGCTCGTAGATGGGTGCTGCCTTGGTGACCTCAAGCAGGATAGGCTCAGTGGGTGCGTCAGGGCCAGAGGGGACGTGGCACAGAGGGCAGGATGAGGGGCAACGCCCTCTGCTCTGGCACTCCATCCGCACACCGGCTGCCATGCGCTTGGTGCCCGACTCGGAGAGGCTGGCGATGTACTCAGGGAAGGTGAGCACCTTGGGGTCTCGCTCTCGCTCCTCTGACTCATCTGACGGGGAATTGCCTGGGGAATGGAGAAAGATGGGTGTAAGGATGGGCTCTGAGCAAATGGTAAGGTGATGCAGGGGCGGGGCTGCTGTGCTGTCTTGCTCCTAGGAGAGCAGGCTTTAGGGTAATGGCGCCCAAAAACCCCCCTCGCTCTGCAGAGAGGAAATGCTGACGGGACTTCACAACTGGAATCAAGTCTTGAACTCATCAATCCTGGACTCTGCCATTGCAAGCAGCTTCATCTCGCTGTGCCTCAGTTTCCCAGGCCTGGCCCTTCCCCGCCTGCCTTTGCCCAATGCCAGGCATGCAGGTGGACAGACTGTCCTTGCACGAGCTCCAGTCCCCACGAGAGGGAGCCTCCTTCTTGCAGCTGAAGGCTCACTGAGAACTCGCCTGAGCTCCTTCCTTCCTGCCCTACGCTGAAGCCCTCCACCAAAACCCTCTGCCAAAACCCTCCAGTGCTAAAGCTCTTCCTTGCCAGCCTTGCACAGGAGTTGTCTGCCCCTTGAGCCTGCGAATGATCCTTTCTGCTCCTTCTGGATTGCAGCTGATTTCTTCACTTGACTCATTCAGTTCCCAAAGACCCACTGTCAAACCCAGCAGCTCATGAGCAGTGACATACAAAACTGTGTTGAAAACCAGGGCCATTCGGGTCAGACCAGGCCATACAGCAACTATGTGGACTCAGATCCCACTTCCCTCCCTTCTGCAGAAGGAAGAGGATGATAACCCTGACCACAAGCTATTTGGGGTTTTAGGAAGGAACATCTCATCCACTGACTGATCCAGCTGGTTTCTGACCCATCTAGATGGAACCATTTGGGTCTTTACTGGTTGCCAATGGGATAAAGCAAGTTTCCCAGTTTTAAAAGCAGTGTCTCCAGCACCGGACATAGAAGTGGGCAGTCACCACTTCCCAGGGTGTCTGCAGTCTGCTTTGAAATGCAGGCTCATCGCGCACAGCATACTGCCACCACTGCTCTTGAACAAAACTGTAGGAAATGGAGCCAGAGGTTCACAAAATGCATGTTGCGCAGACTAGGACCCCCTCTCCAGCCTACCCTGCCTCTCTCCCCTACCTCTTGACTTCCTCTACATCTCAGACACCTGCCTGTGCAAACAGAGCCAGCAGCAGCCACGAGCGTTCACAGGTAAGAGGCTTATACAAGCACAGGGAGCGGGAGGAATAAGTTGGAGACACAGACAAAGACCTCAAACCCACGCTCTGGTGGCTGTTGTTCACATGCAGCAGCACAGAAATGCTCCTTGAATGCGTATCTCCAAGCATCTCAAGGTGCTCTGAACGGTCCCCATAGCTCAGACAACCCACACAACACCACCAAGACTTCCTCCAGTCCCTTCCTCGTACCTGTGCTTGGTTCCCATCACAAGAAAGGGAGCATTTTCGTTGAAGACTGGCTCCTCAGGTTTCTTTGTCTTTTGTCTGAACCAGAGGGAAGGAATGGAAGGAGCCCAGGCTCAGACAGAGGAGAGGGGCTTTGGGACAGGACAAGTGGCCAGAGGGCTTGGGAGAGCCCGCCCTTCTAGTGCCCCTGCATGCTGGGTCGCTCGGCACGGCCAGCCCCCACATCCTGCTCCCTCTCATAACTCCTCCAAAGAAACAATATGTTACATTGCTGTGCCAAGCAATATTGTCCACATCCGAAGTGTCCTCCTGGCCCTGGGACCTCCTGGCCTTCCTTTCAGTTCATGCCATGCTCTTTCATATGTGGGCTGCCTCCAGCGAAAGAGCCAGGTAAGGCAGAAACACCTTTCCCCTGCCTAATCCCTCGGGGATTTTGAATAATGTCCTAAGCTGCATCTCTTCCTCCCTGAACAGTTCAGAGCCCCTAATGAACTGCCAAGGACCCTGAGGCTTTAAGACATAGTTGCTGCTTATCGTAGCCTTTTCACTCCTACCATGTCCTTCTCCTCGTAAATCAGCCCCAAATGGGCAGAGATATCCAAACAGAGCAGCTCCAGTGTAGTCCTACATTACGTGAAACAAGTGAACCAGGACATCTAATAGCCTTGCTGGCAGGACCTCAAGCACTCCTACAACCTCTCTGAGATGCCTCCCGTGATGCGGCACAGATAGGGTCATTCTGCAGTGAAACATCATGGTAAGAGGTAAGACGTTGGAGCAAGGCAAATTGTCCACATCCTTTTGTATTTAGAAAGGAAACAAAGTTTGCTGTGCGCTAATGCTGAGCCATCTCCGGGTACCTGCTGGACGAATGAGCTGCTCTGGCAGGGAGGGGAGCAGTGCTGGGGGAACTTAGCGCCATGCACAAAGGAAGAGGCAAGCAGCAACGCTGAATGAATCATCTCCTTTGACGCGTCGCAGGCATTTTTGAAGGTTTTTCCACCTTAAGATATAACAGCTGCTCATCAGAACTGGGATCTCCCGAGAGCAACGCTGGCTGCTTTCCCTTGCAGAGGAAGGGGATATGCTGGTACCCCAAATTGCTCCCAAGCAGGAGGCCTGTCTGCACAGCAGCTCACGGACTTATGTCTGGGGTGAGGTCTTTGCCCCAGGGGAGGAATGCTTGTGCTAGTTGTCTGAAGGAGTTAATCCCACTTCTACCCTACAAAGTCAAACGCAGCCTCGTCCTACAACTCTTGGACGCTGCAGAAGGTGGGCAGCTTCATACAGAGCATGTGAAAGAAATGCTGTCATGGGCCGCAGGAGACAGCGGGAGTCTGAATTCAGAGCCTCAGGTACCAGGACAGGTAGCAGCTGATTCATCTCCCAGCCTGCAGTTAGCCCTGAGGCACAAGAAGCCCTCCTGCCAGCTTTTCACGGCCGATGTGCCTTGCAGCAAAGCCCGAGATGATCCAACACAGGACTCTGCAGCGAGGAAGGGAGCAGTCAGCTTACACAGGGCATGGCGGCAGATCTGCACGGGTAGGCTTCAGTGGCCTATGTGCAAATGGCAGGGATGGAAAAAACCTTAGAACGTATTATTGAGGGAAGACAGAGCATCTCCATCCATGCAGGTCTAAGAACACGTTACCCAAATGTCTCTGAGGATAGTTTGGGTAAAGCTGCCTGGCTCTGCTTCTCAGCATCCCTCTCCACTGCAGATCTCCAACTTTCAGGTGAAACCTAGGTTCAGTGGGCTCACGTGAAACCAAACTTTGCCTGTGCCCAAAAGGAGCCCCTTCCCAGAAGCCAGCAAAGACGGGACAGGATGGAGTGGGGCCAGGGAGCAGCCAGGCAGGCTGGGGCGCACAAGCATGCATATAGAGCTCTGCCTTCATGCAGAGCTGTGAAGCTGGCAGACACTTTACTGGTTCAGCAGTGGCAGCCTCCGCTGCCAGCACGAACAGTCGGTATTAATTTTAGAAGAGAAACCAATTAAAAGATAACAGGAGAACATATGAGAACATATGCTTCGGTTAGCAAGAATCTAAGTGTTCAAAAAAACATGACCCCCAGCTATAGCAAAGGAAGTTTGGGATGGTTTTGAAAGCCCTGCAAAACCATCTTTCTAATGAACCGTCCTCACTACAAGAGGAGTTGAGATGGGCTGGGCAGGATCACGAGAAGGAGGAGTGGGGCCAAACAGTGCCAGCCTGCACTGGGCTCCCCCCTTCAGGGCATATATATGCATCCACAGCAACCCTCGTTGTAGGCTGAGCATGGCACTTCTACCCAGGTGGTTGTGGATGGAGTAAAATAGCAACTCTTGAAAAAATATTCAGCATTCATCTTAAATACACACAATCTCAGGGGAGGCAAGGCAGGCCCTTGTGGAAATGGCCACTGCAATAGAAAACCGCCATGGGAAGTCTCGTCACAGAGAGCCTTTGCAAGACACCTTGTGCTAGCAGGGCAAGCCTACTGCTGGAGCTGCCACAGCCTGGTCACACACTCTGCTGCCTGCCTGCCCTCAAAGGCCCCAAGCGCTCTCGGCAAAAGATTTTTAGCAGCGAAGGATTGTCACGGTCTATGCTTTTCTGAGCTCTAAGCAACGGTGCTGACACTGTGTGCCGCTGTAGTCCCTGCGGTATGGCACCGAGCAGGTGGCGTGGGCAGGGTAGTAGGGCTTTACCCTTTGGTAGTGTTCCAGACCTATGTATTTTCGAATGATAGGCAAGGAGTGTTATAACTATTTGACACGTGGGAATGCTTAGAAGGAAGAAGATCTTCTCCTGCAGGTTCGCAGCAAGTCCATGCTGTCGCAAAAAACCTTCCACGCCGCACTCTGAGGCTGTGAGCTATTTACTGCTTGCCCTTTCTACCACTAGTCAGCAGAGAAGTCTTTCCCAATGTTAAGTCCCAAAGCCACGCGTGGGTGGCTGCAGAGGTGGACTGCCTGCCCTGCACTCAACTATGAAGCAGGGAGCTGCAGGAGAAGGAAGAATACTTCTCCAGGGCAGTGGGAACACAGGCAACATGTTCAGGAGCGCCTGGAGAAGAGAAGTTAAGCCCAGGATTGGCCAGGGAGCAAAGACAGAGTTTAGGCATCCAGGGATCTAGGCGGCCATGCAGCAAACCCCATCTTCCCTCTTATTTTGCTGGGTCAATGCCAGGTGGTAGAGGGCAAAGGAAGGTGCTGAGGGTAGGAAAGTCCTTGGCAAAAGGAGTGGGCAGGCTGGGGGACTGGCTAAGGCACTGGTTGGCACATTGCCTTGCATCTCGCTTTGAACAGAGGAGCTAACAGATCCTTGCCGTTTAAAAGAGCAGAGCATTGATGCTGCTTGGCGGGAGCGTCTCCGATGCTCACGCAGCAGGAAATGCTTTGGCACACTGCTCGGGGGAAAACAGGCATTGCGTGGCAGATGAAAAGATAGTTTCTGTGCCCCTGGCTAGCAACCACCCTGCCGCTGTGAGCCTTGAGGTGCAGAATGGCGCTTTCAACCCAAGAGCCCTACCAAAGGACAGGCAACGTCCCTGTCTTTACGCCAAAGAAAGAGAGAGCAGCACTCGGCCTGGTGGGACGAATGGAGATGAGGACTAGGCAGGCCAGTGGGGTTGGAGTGAAGCCAAAGGATGCCCAGGCAAACCACAGCGGAGACCATCTACTGCTCTTTCTAATGTCTCCTTAGTTACCTCCCTAGTCCTGCCGCTCGGAGCTGGCAGCATGCTGCAAAGGGGAGCAGGCAGAGCAAGGGGTGCTCTCAGGCTCTTTGCTCTCTGCGCTCCAAGAAAAATGCTCTGCAGACTCCTGGCAGCAGCCGCTCTCCGGTCCCACCTGGGGATCGCATCTTAGGACCATCGCCCCGCACCGCGCTGTGTGCCGTGGAGGATTACTCCGAGGCAAGAAGGCCTGGTGCCTGAGCTAATGAAACAATCTGTCTCTATCTTATGCCTCGTGGGAGAACCTCCTCTTTCAAGGTTTTGTAGGCCAGTGCTAGCCTATCTCCGAGACTCCTGCAAAGAAAACAAGGCTGTTAAACAAAAACCAGGGCACAGGAGCATTGCTTCGCTACCCCATAGAGCTGGAAATGGATCACTTTGGGCTAGCTGTGAATTGCAGCTTAGCAAGCACAGAGGGAAAGCAGAGGAGCCAGAGAATGATTTGTCTCTTGTAATTTCTCAATCGATACCCAGCTCCTAACTTTTACAAACCAAAAAGCGAAGGAGGGAAAGTGGCAGGTGCCAGAGTGAAACCGAAATGTGATATTGTGGGTGGAAAGAGACTGCCAGACCTGAAAAGTCTCCAAGCAGGAAAATCAAAGAGGAGGAAATTGCAGGAGAAAAAAAGTAAATACAATCAAAAGATGGTACATCTGGAGACAGCCCACAGCAGAACAGCAGCGGGTCTGTACTCTTGCAGGTGGGCTCGGGAAGAGGTCCAGGCTCCACGAGGGCTGAATCCACAGGATCCAACAGAGACTCAAAAAGGAGCGCTTTCTGCATGACGGCCCCGGAGAGAAATCAAATGTCTTTGTGGCTGCGGCACAGCACGACCAGCACAATATTCTGGTGCCAATGCTGAGCATTATGGAGCTTCGTGATGAAAATGATCTATCGGGTCACGGTGCCTTTCAGCTGCAAATGGCAGCTCCCTGGCTGCATGCAGCTGTAAATACCCCGGGCAGGACGCAACAAGCCAAAGCCACCTCCGGCCCTGCAAAATGACAGCTCCGCTCCATGCTAACCAGCGCCTGGGCTTGGGAGACAGCTGCAGACAGTGCGGCGCCGTCCTGAGCGAAGCGACCTCTTGGAAAGCGCCTGCCGAGAGCCCCCGTCCTTGGTCCAGGAGCGCCAGAGCCGCGCTGCGGAGGGGGAAGGCAACAGAACATCTCCAGGCTGCTTTCCAAAGGCCCAAACGAGAAGAAGGCGCCAGTGACATCCAAGGGCAACTGGGAATTCAGCTCTCTCTGCCTTCGGAAAGCTTCATCCAAGCTGCTCATAGGCCAACGAGCCGTCGCCAATCTGCAAAAGCCCCTAAACGCAGTCCGCTGGGGGCTGATGCCTGGTCACTGCTGCCTGAGATTTCCAAGTTTTCACTGATGTGCGTTATTTCTAAAGCACATTTCAAAGGCCAGCTTCTCGACATCAAAGTCAGTCTCGGCTCAGCACCCAGGATCTGTCAACTGCCCTAGCTGGCTTTTAAGAGGCAAAACAAAGCAAGTACCTGGCTCCTTCCCAGCTCCCTGCTTCCTTGAGGTGTCCTGCCCAGTGACCAGTTCATAACTGGTTTTGAGACATTAAAAGCAAAGCCCTGACAACCTGGGAGAAGCAAACACATTAGAGAGGAAAAAAGAGGGAGGGAAAAAAGTCTGGCCGCAGGACTCAAGTGGAATAGCACAGATATGGAAGAGACAAAAGAAAGGAAGGAATAGGATTAAAGACAAATAACAGTTAAGTCCACAATCAGACAGGATAGCTTGATGGGATTAATGCATTCGTCTTTCATCTCCCTGGGGATGGAGGTATTTGTGGCCTGGAGTAATGCCTACTGCAGTGCATGGGAGTCCTTCAGCCACTTCAAAGGACGCGAGAGCAGGGCATAAATAAGAATGAAACAAGAAGCAGCCCTTACCCTGGGCTGGGCACTTTCCCCTTTACGCTGAGGGCAGCACAGCCCAGCGCAAACCCACCTTCAGCTTCATGCAGCCCCAGGATTATGAGCCAGGGAGGAGGTTGGTGCCCAGGAGGGGATCTGTGCACGGTGGGGCAGCCTTCCTGGAGATGGGCTCCTACCTTTGCTGATGTCCTCATACTCCAGCCAGAGCTGCCGCTGGACCTGCCTGTTGGGATACCAGATGGAGCAGGACTCCTCGAAGCCGTACATGGCCTCCTGGATGTAGTGGTTGCCAAACTGGTCCAGCAGAGCCACGAAATCTCCACGGGAGGTGGCTCCGTCCAGGGAGTGGAGAGCGTTGCTGAAAGCTGAGGAGGAAAGAGGTGGAGCTCTCCCAGGGGAGCCCCAGCTTGAGCCCTTGCCACCCCATACAGCCCTCGCTTGCCACGGGGAACCAACCTCTGAGCCGGCCATCTGTCAGAATAATTTCCTCTTACCACCCCTCCGTGCTGGGGAACAGCCGTGACAGCACTGCCTTTTTTTCCCAAGGACCCAACAGAGCGTTTCAGCAGTGAAATGCCTCAACTGGTCCAAACTGCCCCAAGAGTATAACTACCCCCCACCCAGCAGCCACAGCCCTGCGCTCTTACCCTGGGAGATGGTCAGCTGGTTGAGCCGGACGTGGTACATGACGGACTGCACCTTCCAGTGCTGCAGGAGGGGGTAGCCAGACACCTCACTGAAGTTCACCATCCCTGCCGGAGAAACGACATCGCGGCTTCAGTACTGCCAGTACCCAGGCCAGGACTGCACCCACGCCGAGTCCCCTCCACTCTCTGGTCCCACTGCTACCTTCAGTCTACGTAGGAGCATTTCACCAGCATCATCCCCATCTTCTGCAGCCTCTGAACAAAGCTGCCCAGCTACACCTTGCCCTGGGCAAAGTAATCAGCCAGTGAGGTAGGAACAGGCGTGTGCTGTGTGTGTGTGTGTGTGCACTCATGGGGGAAGGAGGTGACTGATTCAGAGAAGGGCTGAGGGTCAGCTGCTCCCTGGCAATTAAAATCACAGCTTTAAAGGAAAGTGTCCAGGTTCATTTTCTTCTCACAGTCCTGGACTCTGCTTCTGAAGCTAACAAGCTGCCTTCCTCCATCGCCTCCCGCTTCCTTCCCAGAGACTGATCCCACGACATGCCCAGGTGTGTTAATTATTTTGCTAATGAGGATCACGCTTTTTAATGAGCTATTCATCAGAGTGCAGCCAGCCGGGCTGGTCCACATGTGCTGCTGGTGGTGGTGCTGTGGGGACAGCTGTGTCCCACGTGCCTGGACACGGCTAAGGAGGAGGCTGTGGCTGGCACCGAGCGGCACAAGCACACGCCATGGGCCTCCAAATGCTCATGCAAAACTCGGGCAGGGGCTGGACAAGGCCAGAAAGCCTTTGGAGAGGGCCGGGATGTGGGTTGGGACGCTGGTGTTATGCGGGGCGGACACGGGGGTGGCCACAGCGGCTGGTGGGATGGAAGCAGAGAGGAAGGGTAAGGCCAGAAGCTGGGAGAAGGGGAAAGTGAGCAAATGTGCCAGCTCCAGCACGCTCACTAATATTAACCAGGGCAATGCATCTTCTTCTCCAAGGGAAAGAGACCTCATTCTCTAGCCATGTAATTGTGCCCTGCCACAGCCAGAAATTCAAGGAGACGAGGGCTGGAAAGGCCCCTGGGTGGTCGTTTAGTCCTGCCCCTCTGAATCAGCCCCAGGAGTTCAGGAGGATAATAAAGTGCGTCTCCCCCGTAATGAGGAACGAAGGTGGGGGATAAGGCGCCGTGCCTTGCAGTGCCTCTTCCGTCGGTGCTGGCTGCTCCCCGCAGCTTTAAATTGCAGCTCTTCTCCGCAAAGTGTTTATGCAAAACCAGCCTTTCCTTACTCAGCAGCTCTGCCTCTCATGTATTCAGAGCAATATCCAGATCTGCTTACTGACAAGCAGAGATTTTACTTCTCTCTCTTTTTTTTTTTTTTTGTTTAAATCAGCCACAAAGAGCCAGCAGAGCAGGGGGAAATGAATAGGGTAATTTGCCAGCTTCTGCCTCGTCAACATAATTGCCAGCGAAGCTCCAGTCCCACGGACCCCTCCGCGATGCTGAGGCCGTGGCAGCACCGCCTTCGTTACATCTGTGCAACCATGGCAACAGCAGCAGAGACGAAAAGCAGAGCCTTCTCGAGACCGGCTCATCCTCCACACTCAACATCCCTGGCACTAACGTGAAGGCTCGAGTCCGGGAGAGCCGGGTCCGAGGGATGCTCGTTCCCACGCACCTGGGGAGCATCACCCACCCAAAGCAGGAACGCACCAGGCACATGCACAAGGTCTGGGACAAGACCACCCTGCGGAAACTTTACAAAATACCTACATATCCACACCAGTTATTTAAATGCCAGGTAGCTGCCTGCTGTCCTCAGCCATTGCAACCAACAGAAAAGTCTCAGAAACAAGCACCAAGGAAATAAAGGCTATGTGGAGGTGCTGGCAACTCGGTGGGAAAAAAGCAAATCATTTAAGATTGTCTAGGAATCCATAAGTGCCTCGCTCCTCATGGTCTGCTTGGGATAATCTGAAATATTTTGGTTTAGTTGTGACAGGTTTGGAATGCTTTGTTATACTGGCAAAGAGCTTCTGATTTGGAAAGCAAATGCAAGGCATTTGGAAAAAAAATTGCCTTGAATAAACAAAAGCCTTTTTATAAATACCCCAAATATCCATTGGATACTCGAGCTTTTATGACACAAAATTAATTTATAGCTCTTCCTCACTCAGTCTCTCCTCCTCCTTCCCGCAAATGGACAATCTGGCAAAAGACAGCCCCGTCCAGGCAACGTTACAGACTCCCTCCATTTGCAGTTGGCCGAAAACAACGTTGTGGGAAATATATTGCCTTCCTCTTACAGATGTCGCTACAGGTGAGCGAGGGAGGCTAAAGCCAGATTAGATAAATCAGGCAGGAGCCTGGCATGACTTTTTTGGACTGCTTGGGAAGGCATCCTCCGTGAGGGATGAAGGCTGAAGCCAGGCATGCTGGTGGCAGTGCCGGGGCGAGAGGGCCCCAAACACCGCTGGGCTCACTCACCGGTGAGGAACTCGGGGTCAGGCGTGGGGTCTGAGAGCTCTTCTTGGCACTGGTTCTCCAGCGGCACCGTGGCCACCACCAGCCCATCCGGCAGCTGCTGCTCCAAGCCCCGGGCAAAGTTGTTCTGCCTAGAAATTCAAGGCAGGGTTGGAGGAGAGGCAGAAGATCCTGGCATCTTCTGACCTGACCAGGAACACCCCCTAAAAACCCAGTGCAACACCAAGCCCACCCTTGGACATCCCCTTTACAAAGGCACCTGCTCTCCATGGGAAGCTTCAGAAGCAGAACTGCCCACCCACCCTGCAATCTCCTGCCAAATTCAGAGGGACCAGGCAATCTCTCGGGGCTCCAGGATGGTGAGGGCTGATCCTGCCAAGGGTCATTTCCCGATATCCCCACTCACCTGAATGTCCCTTTGAGCACCTGCCCCGCTGCCACCTCCTTGGAGTGGTTATTGTAGCCGTAGAAGATCTCCCCAAAGAGAGTCTGGTTCATGGGCAGCTCCCGGGTTTCCCCGCACTCTCCTCCATCAGGGCATGACTCCGATATGAGCTGGCACGACCGCCCGTCCATGCCCAGCTTGTAGTCCTCGATGCACCTGGGAATGCGGCAAGAGTCCTGTCGTCAGGCCACAGCCCCCGGGGACCGGAGATGCCGAGCCACCCTACCGGGGACCCCGGGAATGGAGAAGACGCTCCCTCTCTAACACCAGCTGCAAGAGCCACCGAGACCTACAAGCTCGGATACAACTCCTCACCAGCAGCACCTTGCCTCCTCCTCGCCCTCACTCAGCTGGGCTGTCGCCGGTTTGGGAGCCTGGGCTCTGCAGTAGCGCTCGGGAGGCAGCTCTGCCGCTCAGCCCCGCTCACTTCGCCGCCACGTGCCATCCCCAGATGGGTCCAGCACGTGGCAGAGCTGGAGCCGGCCTGCTTTGAATTTTGCTTGGGAAGGAGTTACAGTGCAGCGAATCCCGAGTGTAAGTAATGATCTTATTTCACAGTTGGTCGCGTAAGCTCATAAACTTGCACCTGTTTGCTCTCCTCGAGCGAGGAATACAAATAGGCTGCGGAGGGAGGTCTCCTGCTTACAGGTATCTGCCAGGGGAGGAAGGAGCACCCTGCGCTCCTCCAGAGCCCCTGCGGGCTGCAGCAGCCGGAGCCCAGGGACGCTCACCCGCAGAACATGAGGATGTTGTAGAGCAGAGGGTCATCGGGCAGCGGGACCATCTGCTGGAGGCACAGCTGCTCGCAGCCCCCGTTGAAGCCGTCCGAGCAGTCCACGCCGACGTGACGGTCATAACAACCTGTGCCGTCTTTCATGGGGCTCAGTCCTGTCGGGCACTAGGGCAGCAGAAAGCAAGAGGTGAGCCCCAGGGTCTGGAGAAAAGGGTCCCGGGGGACGGGAGAGGAAATGTAAAGCGCGCTGCATGGTTAGCAAATAGCCAGGAATTTGCACTGACCTCAGATGGCTGTGTTTCAGGAAAACAGCATTACCCTTACAATAAGAAACTCGTCTGTGTCTCCCATCTGCGCATTGCATGGAGCCAGTTTGCATCAGGAGACTCAATTAGTCGCTCTACGTTTGGCCTGGCACGGCGGGAGCGCGGGGGGGGGACGCTGGAGGGACGCCAGCGGCGCGTGTGCCGGCACAGCCCGGGAGCTGCTGGCTGACAGGGAGGGGAGCGGGCCAGCGTGGGGACGGCAGCACACGGCTGCCTTGTCTGAAAATATTCCTCCTGCACCTAAGTTGCTTTGCAGCTTTCAGGAGCACGGTCCCACGGGTGGGAGCCCCTGGATCAAGCCTCGAGCCTGCTGCCCCTTTGCCCTGCCTGGCATGCAATGAGCTGGTAGCAGGCAGAGCAGCTTCAACCACGCTCGGCCCTGCATCCCTCTCTCCTTCCCCGTCCACCACCACTCACCTCCTGGACCTGGGGTCCTCCTCGGCACCTAGCTGCTCAGCCATGTGAACATCTGGGTATATAGGGAGAGGTGTCCTAATATCTGGGAAAAGGAGCTATTTTCCAACCCTGAGAAGCAATTTGCACCATGCAGTGCTGATTTCAGTGCTCTGCAGTACGGGGTTTTGCTTTCTGCAAGGACCGGGGTGGAAATAGGTGCATGAGATGCAACGTGACAGAGCAGTGCCAATCCACCTGTGGCCGGGGAGACACCGCAGGGTGATCCCCAAAGCCCTCACACCACAGTGCAGGTGCTCTCCAGCAACGACCACAGCCTACAGCAGCGCGCAGCAGCAGGGATACAGCCACGTTCATGTGCATATTGTCAATACTGTTCATGAAAACCATTGCTGGCAGTAGCCGTCCGGGGGAGCTCGATCGGCTCCCCTCAGCCCCGCTAGCACATCTGTCTGGGGGCAAACGCTTTCCCCACACAGCAAAACAGCTGCAGCAGTGACAGGGAAGTGCGTGAATAATGAGGGACTTCCCGGAGAGCCACTGCAGCAGATGGGCTGCTTTCACTCCCCTTAGCAGGAGCGCACGTGTGTGGCAAGGGCAGGGGTGCAGGAGATGCTGAAGCAGCCCAGGCAGAAAACATCTCCTCCTGGTACAAAAACAACCTCAAAACATTATGCCCAAGGCAATGGGGAAAGAGGAAGGAAGCAGGGTTGCATCATCCCCTTGCTACTGACATGGCAGGTTGGCAGGTTCACATGGAGATGCAGGTTCACAGGCCAAGCCATATAGCATCCACCGGGTCTTCCAGGCTGCCCTTCCAGCCCTCAGAAACACTGACCTCCTTGGAGGAAGGGGACCCACAACCACCCAACCTTCTCAGCACCATCCTTTGGCCCTGGAAAGCAATGCCCTGCATCTCAGTCAGATCTTACGGCAGGACGGCTACCACCAGTGCACGCTCCCCTTCCTCTGCACCTACTGCCACCTTCATCTTTTCCTCTCCTGTTCTCCCTCTCCTTCTCCTGTGCATTTGCTTTCCTCTCTGGGGTGCATATTCCAGCTCCCTCAGCCACAATCTCCCCCAGCACCAGGAGTCCTTCCCCACCTCGTCCCCTCCAAGGGGAGTGGTCTGCCAGGAAGCAAGAGCCATCTCCTGCACAAGACCGATTAAACAGGGAACAGACATCTCCTGTTTATCTCCTAAAATGAGATTTCTACTCCCCACCAAGTTAGGCGCTGGGCCGACTTGCTCTTCCTTTGTTTCATGCTCTGGAAATCTCTGGCAACTCTCACACCCTTCAGGTGAGTGCTGAAGGCACTGGTGAAGAAGGCAGGTGAGTGCTCTGGGGGTCCCCAGGTGGGGGTACGCACCACGCAGCCTGTCGAGTCCAGCTTGCGGTCTGAGATGCAACGAAAGTTCTTGCTGCAGCCCCCGTTGTCCCTGGAGCAGTCACGAACGGGGCCAAAGGAATCGAGGAGGACCTCCAGGCTATCAAACGAGGAGGAGGTCATCAGTTCTTCCCTGTGACAAGGAGGAGACAGTCACACCCAGCACTTTGGCTCGAGAACGGCTGTGTTTAGCCGAAATTAGAAAGTGCTAATGAGAGCGCACCCACCCAGCACGACACATTCACACATGCATTCACACACAGGTTTGCACCTCCAGCGACACCAGATGGGCAGCCCTTCTTCTGGTGCCGACCTGAGGAGCTGGAGCGAGACCTGTGCGCGCCACCACCCAGCTACTCGCTGTGGAGAGGCATTGCACCCACAACCGCAACCATTGTGCGGGTTTTACATAGCGCTGCTTTCCTCAAGCTGACAGCAAGCTATGAACTGAACACTAGTCAGGCTTTCAGAGGGGCATTGGATCTACTGAGATGAGGGGAGGTATCTCTGAAGGCTCAGCTTTTGAAGGCACTGGGCAGCAGAGCCCATGGAGGGGCAGGTGCTGGCAGACGTACTGATCGCTGCCTGTGAAACATGGGGCTATAGGCTGAGTCAACTCTTACCAATTCCTGTGTGCTTTGGGTTGGCCCTCTTGCACCAGGCACACACCTGGGGAGGTAGCGCTAGTATATTTGCTGGAATACTTCTCAGTATCAGGCTACGCTCATACATCAGGATTAAACCCACTGTCAGATTTGGGGCGAGAAAAGGATTCCACACTACTCCTCTTCAACTTTCTCGCTGTCTTGCTGGAGCATTTTAGAGTAAGGCATGGAAAGTCTCAGGTTTGTCCCATGGCTGGGAGAAGTGTACACCAAACACGGTCAGCCTGGTCTCCAAAGGGCTCAGTCTCACAGCAGCAATGACACAGAGCAAGGGACAGGGAAAATATAGGGGATATAAGGTCCTCAACGTCAATCCCCCTTTGAGTGTCTTGCATGATCCCTGTGGAGCACCCTTGTCTCCATCTCCAACCTACTCTATGCTGAGATTGCTCCTACCTGACCTCCACTGCATCCTCCATCACTGTCATGTCAGTCTTACACTTGGCGGAGGGGTTGATAGCCAGTTCGGCCGGTGGGATAACGAAGCTCTTGCTCAGTGGCAGCCACATGCCTTCCCCCAGGGTGTAGGTGAACCTGCCGGGCAGAGAGAAGAAGCCCGCGATGAAAGGGAACGCCAAGCAAGGCAGGGCAACTACCATACCTGGGTGTCTTCTACTTTCCCCACTCTGCATATCTCATAGCTCCCCCAAAATACTGCACCTGCACCCCCTCCTTAGGTGGCTTAACAAATGATTTGATTTTACTTCAGAACAGAGGGTGTGCGGTCTCAACGCAAGCCTGAAGAGTGCCGTTCTGCAAACTGAATATGTTGGTGCATCCAGCTGGCTCCTTGCAGAGGAATTTTACCCACATATTGTGGGTATCTCTTGGTATCTCTGTCTTTTGGTAACGGAGGAGACAGGTAGATGGACGGGGCACTTTCACTGCCTCCCCAATATCAACAACCCAGCAGCCATGACAGCGGCAGGGCAAACAGGAGGATCTGGCCCCGCTCACACGCAACAGGCACAGAAGTGCCATCCATCAGCCAAGCACACACTGACAGGGAGCATGGGGAGGAGGAGGAGGAAGGAACCACGAGGGATAATTCATGTATTTATTCCTCCTTTCGGAGGTGTCCAGACCTTCCATGTGTGCTGCAGAGTTAGCAGGACAAGGGACAGCAGAGGCAGATGCTTCACTGCAGCAGGAGTGATAGCAGGGAGAGGTGTGGATACCATGCACGGACACCTCTATGAACTGCACAGCCACAGCAGCACAAAGGGAGACGACTCTTCCAAAGGTTTTTGAATGCCCCACAAAAGCATCAGTAAAAAAAAGCAAGGCATTTCCCCTTCCAGTAGATATCTTGCCACTTCGGAGCCTAAAACTAGTTCTCATCAAGGAGGGAGAGGAGGAACCGGCCCCTGGGAATACATTGCCCCATGAAAGAGCCCTTGGCAGCCATGGATCTGGCTGTGGGTTGGAGCCTTTCGGCCGTGCTCGCGTTTCTCCAGGAGGTGGCACAGCATGGCCATGCGCAGCCACCCAGGTCCTCCCAGAGCCCCTGGCTAGGAGGAAACAGCCCGCTGCACTCTCCCTGCGTTGGTTGCAGGGCCAGAGCTTCTCCAAAGCCTCCCTGGAGGCTACATCTCTCCTCACCCCAAAACCAGGGGACTGGGCAATGCCCGATTCTCCTTCTAAACCCCGTGAAGGCAGCCCTGCATTGACTGGGTTGCCTGCAGGCACGTTGTCTTCAGCCACAACCTGCTGGCTTATAGGGAGGCTGCCGAGGGGATGATGGGGGCTGAAAACCATCTCACATGGGTGAGGGTGCAGAAAGGTGCCTCAAAGGCTACAGATTTGGAAAAGAGGGCCCTGAGGGGTTTCAAGAGATCACTCTGCACCGTCTGTCCCCAAATCCTGCTGACTCAACCAAAGCCACACCGGAGAGGTGTGTTTCTAACCTGCAGCAATACAGACTGGTCACTACAGCTCTTTTCCTTGTTTAAATCTCTCTAGGCCCAAGGCAGCTTCTACTACCCACCGTGGGAGCCCTTTGTCAACATTTACCTAGTCAGAAACCCCCACCTCACTCAGCCTTTCTTTCTAGGCCATGTGTTCTGGCTGTCGGAGGAACCTCAAGGATCCTCACTGCCAACTACGTTGCCTGCTTGCCAACTCCATCCTGTGGACGAGGCCAGCCTCAAGGGCACGTGACAGCAGGGTTGCAGGACTGAGGCCCCACAGCATAAAAACCAGGGAAGTGACATGCAAAATACAGCCATCACCGGCAGCACAGGAAGGGGAAGGAGAGAGATTACGCCACCCTGGAGGCCCACGTATGGTGGGATGCTGGAATATGTGCCCGTGAGTGCATCTTGCACCTCCTCATTACCACCGTGCTGGAAGCAAGCCCCCGTGCCGATGTCTCCAGCACCTCTGCAGAGGGGAGAGGCACAGTATCGCCAAGGCTGCTCGACGGTCCGAAGGCAGCCCATCGGCTGGTGTGTCCTTAGAAACCAGTGTGTCCAGGAAAATGGAGGACGTGCTACTTGCAGAGCTCTGAAGCCGAGCCCAAGTGCTTGCTGCCTCTGTCTAGGCCCTTCACCCACTCGAAACGCCCCATTTTCCTGGATCCGCACCCTCCTTCTCACCACCATGTCGTCAGTGCATGTGGATTAGGAGCAGAAATGCTTGTGAAGCAAAGACAGAAGATGTCTTCTGGATGGCCCGTGGTATTCAGGGATGGCTGACACCCTTGTGCTGGCCTCTTTCGGGCCCAGTACCGACATGGGTTTGGTGCTGATCCAACCTAGCTTGTAGGAGATTTCTAGCTACATCACAGCTAACATAAGTGGCATGTTCAAGGTCTGGCCCTTGGGAAATCGAGATTGAAATATACTCTTTGGAAAGGGTAATCTCCACAGGACACAGTTTGCAAACGGAGGGGAAACTGAACCCATGGATAGAGAAATGGGAAGAGGGAAGATTCGAGGTGAAAACTTGTGGCACAGAGCAAACCCAAGCAAAACGCATCAAGCAAGTGCTAGGGAGAACGGGGCAGGGGAGGGGACCACAGGGGCAAAGCCTGGAGGGACGAACGGCAGCAACACTTACCGAAAGATCTTATCCGATGGCTGCTCTCCCAGCACCAAGTCGAACCCACGCTGGAATATGGTGTACGGCCAGGGTCTGCAAGCAGAAACCCAAGATAATCCTATTGCTATCACGCTCGTGCTGCTGCTTGCCGCCCAAAACGCTTCCCAGGCTCAGCCCTGTGCCCTGAGCTCAGGCAGGCAGCACCGGAGCGAGCAGAGAGCCGCAAGACCCACGTTGCGCACGACGCGCACAGACACGTTTCCCTGAAACATAACATACAAGCGGTAGCATGACATACTCCAGACCACTCTTGCTACCGTTCACGCCCGGGATCTGTAAGCCACACACACTTCTGTACGCTCTGGTACCACCCACCCAGCTCCCGTTTTAGGGATTTGTGTCACATCCATCAAAGCGCAGAAACAGAACCAAAAAGCAAGTGGAATGTTTCTTTGCAACACTTTTTTAAAAGAAAGCCTTTCAGGTTTTGGGACTCTTTCACCACATGGCTGATTTCCCTCACCTTCCACTGGTTTTGGAGGGGAGAGTGCTAATCCAAAAACGACCAGAACATTTTTTTTTTTTTTGCCTAAAAAATGGGGAATTTTCACCTGCAGGCCAATACAAAATAGATGTTTCTTTATCTACATATTCAAAGACTTTGCATTTTGCCTCATGAGCTGCAATACCCAGCAGCTGCAGAGTTGTAATGCCTGGGCGATAGGACTGTGCCTTTCCCTCGTGGCCAGAAAGCGTAGCACGGTGTCAGCTTTCAGGGCTGCATGGTTACGGCCACACGTCCACCAGCGAGGATGCTACAGGAACAAGGGACTCTCTCCCAGGTGGCAGAGCCTAAGTACCAACGGCTCCAGGAGTTTCAGCTTACCAAAATGTATGACTTTGCAAACTGGTCTAAAAGATAAGCTGGAAGTCTGGAGCCAAGTAGGAGGCTGGAGAACTGATGAGTCCCATCTTCTCCACCTCCTCTGCCCTCCATAGCACAGAGCTACGTATAAATGCAATTTAGCGACCCGTGCACCTTCAGCTGACGCACCCCTGAGGGTATCTGTTACCATGCACTGCCCACAGAAAACAAACTACAAACCAGAAATGCAACTTAGCTACTCTGGGTGCTGCTGAGGGCTGAATTCACAGGGGCATCAGTACCCAGAGACATGATACTCAGCGACTTGCAGGTCTCCAGCTGCAGCACGGCTTCATTTGCAGAATATCATTTTCAAGAAGATACTGAGGAGTTGGTGAGAATTCAGGGAACAGCAGTAAAACAAAAAGAAAAAAAAATAATAACCACGGGAGACCAGAGAGATTGCAGGGGACAGAAGAGGGAGGTGGGTAGACCTCAGAGGCAGGGAGCAGCCCTGGGATGAGAAAGGTAAGGCGGAGCAGAGCATGCAGAATTACTCAGGGTTGCAGAGAAAATGCCAGGAGAAAGGGGAGAAAAGCCAACCTCAGGAAAATCTGCTCGACGGCGGAGGGTTGAGAAGCTCCGAGGAGGTGTCCTGTAGGGGACGGGGCTGCGCTGCGCCTCGGCACATAAGGCACGATAGCTCGGGCAGATTCGCAGCGCTGCCGCCGCAGGAGCACCTCCAACCCGGCTCCTTTCCAGCCCCAGGGACTCCTCGTGCACCTGCGTCTGGGGACTCGGCCTGACGGGAACACACCGTTCCTGCTGGGCGACGTAGGATTTCCTCGCGTGACCTGACTGCTTGGAGACCACAAAGTACTCGAGGGATAACCAGCACGACCTGTCTCCTGTAGCAGCTGGCTCCAAGACCAAGCAGCAGATTCGTATCTACCTGCAGAGACACGAATGCAAACCCCTCTGGCCCCTCCAATCCCGAACCCTCAAGCTCCAAATCCCATTTGCAAGAGCTGAGCTCAGAGCTGGGGAGAGAAAGAGGTTTTCTGCCCTGTTATATCGTTGCCTTCAAGAACACACTGCTGAGCGAGAAAGGTGAGAGTGTGCTTCCTTGCGCGGTGCAAGGTAAGTACCCTGCCGCCCGCAAGCCTGGGGCTTTTCTCAGGAGGCAATTACAGCTCTCCTGCACAAGCACTTTAATTTCTAATCTCAAGTTATTTTAGTAAGGACAAAAAAGTCCTGATTGCAGGATTACAGGGCCCCATCTAATTTCCTCGCTGGGACACAATGCCACTTTTTTGTCCAGTCCGCTAGAAGTGGAGGATTACATTCAGCCCCCAGATCGGATTGCCTTGAAAGAGGTCAGCTTCAGAAGAAAAGCAGTGAACTCCTTGCGTCTCACCAGTACCTCGAACACTTCACGTCTCCGCCTTTCAATCCTCCTGCCGATGGGCTTTATTCTTGCTTCTCAGGAGCACGGCAGGCAGGGAACAAAAGCAGAGGCAAAGTATTGTTGCTCATCGACTCAGGTGGAAAAACTGTTATAAGAGCCGCTCCTTTCTTCCAGAAGTCAGCCCTGAGGAAGGCGCTGCAATGACACAGTGGAAAGGTGGACTTCTCTGCTCGGCCATGGACAGGCAGATTTGGCAGCCTGCGGACGCTGACGTGTCTGCGCCATGCAGCCGGTGGGCTCTGGCCTGCCTGGGAGATATAGATCAGTGCCCAGGCCACCTTGCAGCCCCCTGAGCTGCAATTTCCCATCGGTGCTAAAATGTGTGCGATGTTGGTTTTCGAGCTTGGAAACAGGTTTCCAGCGTTACGTGCTCCAGGAAGAGACCCTGGGGAGACTGCAGCATGATCTTCCCAGCCAGCCCCACTTTGCACCTAATTCAGCATCAAAAAGGCCCATTAAAACAAAGGCTGCACTAGGCGTTGCTCAACCTTTAGCTGCGTGAGGACGCGGCACCGCACGGCACAGGATTTCAAAGGAGCTCTGGAGGGGAGCCTGGCCTGGCCCCACTGAGAGGGATGCAGGAGTTGCGCTCCCTTTGGCACTGAGACAAGTCTGGGAAATGCCCCTGGGAAGGGAAGGCAGAAGCTAACCTTAAAACCCAAGCAGAGCGTTAAAAGAGGAAGATGCCTGCACCAGCCCCTGGAGGGAAGCCCTGGGACATTCTCAGTAGAAGACCTCCAACTCAACGGGAGATATTTGCCCGTCCTCATCTCTGAAGCACTCCAAGAGCTCGACGTTGACTGCTCTGCCCACGCAGAAAAAAAGGCAGCTTTTCTTGCTTGCTTGTGCCTTTTGCTTCACAAGACTGGGAGAGCTTTCCTCTCCCTGTGCACATCTCACCTTCGCAATCGCTGCTTTTTGCCCCCTGTGGGTCTGCCACTCTCTTTCATCCCCTTTCTTCTCCCATCCGTGCAAGTGTGTGCTTCTGCATCTGTCTCCCTCCCTACGCTCTGTGATCACCAGAGGCGCCTCGCTGTTCTGATTTTTGTTGCTCTTGGCGGGTATTTTGGTTGCATGCTCTTTAGAGCTCACAAAAGAAACAGAGACTGATCAGAAGCAGCTCTGTGTCTGATCAGATTGGATTAAATGGGCTAGAAATGACAGCTCGCATCTCCCTGCAAGCCTTGGCACGCAGGTATGCATCTGAAACTACAAAATGGGGAGTCAGCAGAACAGCCGAGAACCAACCAAGTTCCCCAAATTCAGTGAGCGAGCTCCTGCAACCAAAGCTCTGCCAGTGCCTCCCGAGGATAATCTTCAGGCCTCTTTGCTTTTTCCAGCTGGACTGTCATCTGTGCTTTGCTCCAGTTCTGGGCTTGAGTGGAAATTTCCAAAATAACTACTAGGCCTTCTGGACTCGGTGCTGTTTATGATGCTCTGATCTACCTCACTAGGATCCTGGCAACGCTCAAATTGCAGCCTAAAGGGGCAGAGGCCAAACTAACTCCCAGTGTCAAGAACTACACTCCTTTCCACTCCTGATTTCCTGCAAAGCTCTTTCTCTGATCAAAAAGCCAGATGAGATGAGGAATCACAGCACGGAGCCCATGGGATGGTGAGATAACCACGAGCCATCGCAGCTTCCAAGGGATCTGGCAGGAAGACCAGAGGGTCTGTATAGCAGAGGAGGGTTTGGAGAAGGCATTAAGAAGTTACTGCACGCAAGTGTGGCTAAAACATCACTGGAGAAGAAGGCGGCGTGCTATTAAGCTCTGCAAATAGCTGACTAAACAAGTCATCTGTTTCTTTGAGCTGTTTGGGCCTCCCACCCAGCCAGTGGCCCAAGAATCACCAAGCCGAACCATGTCCAGTTGAACCACCACTGCCATGAGCAAGGTACCAGCTTCAAGTGTATACTTAAAATGCACGGTGTGAAGGAGACCAGCACAGTCAGTTTTAACCTCTCAAGAGAGGACAGCACGTAGGGCTACCAGCTAGACCGATGTGAGGTCAATGCACTATCCACAGCCCCTTCGTTGGCATCAGTGGATTTCAGGTGCAGAACAAGCAGGCAAGAAGTGTCCCTCCAGCATATGTGGCTCTCCTCTCCGCCCAATGATCCTCCACCCACGAGAGGATGAAGACCAAAGAGGATTGTGGTCTGATTTGGGGAGAACTTATGCAGGAAAGAGAAAAGACAGGACATCAGCAAGGAGCAGGCACCATCAGTGTCCAGAACTGCAGGTTCATCTTGCCCGGCGATGCCCCTGACCCAGCTACTCCATAGGGAACCAGCCACTTGCCCGTTTCTGCTCCTCCCCTGCCTTTGCTCTGCCTTGCAGCATCTTCACTTGAGCTTCAGCTGTCTGCGCCTTTTCACTTCCCGTCTCCCCAGCCCCCCTGCCATCCTTCCCAACCAGCTCTTTATTAAAAATGCTAATGCCAACACTTTCTCCCTGGGTTGCCTGTAAATCTGCGAGGAGAATGGGGCGGGGAGGAGGAGGCGGATGGGTGGTTTGGTGAAAGGATCTGAAAGAAAGAGAAGCTTTTTATCTGGCCGTCCTTCAATTTCGCAAAGCCGAGGCACACAGCAGGGGATGGAAAGAGGCAGATTAAAAAAAAGAAGTCAGAAAGAAAAGGTGGGGGGGGGGGGAAGAAAGGGTCGGGGAAAACTAAAGCACGGAAAGTGCTTTCCTTGTAACTTCAGCTGGATTTGTTTGTCCCCAGTTCCTCCGCGGGGCTATGGGTGTCTAAGGGTGGAGGCGACGGTGGGTGTGCGCATGGCCAGGAGGGGGACCCAGAGAAGAACCCAGGTAGGGGCTGTTACACAATCCAGGTTCTGGAACTGGTTACTTGAGAGCAACCCAAATGCTCAGCGAGACCTGAGAGGGCAGGAAAAAAAGGCCACAAGCCTCTGGGATGGAGAAAAGGGTCGCTTTCCCATGTACTTCTCAGGTCCTGCTGGTACGCACCCTCTCCCCTTGGGTGCTCCTGGTCCCATGTCCAGGCCCTGCTGCTGACCTCTACAGCCCAAATCCCACCCTTGACCGGCTCAGCAGAGGTACTGCTCTCCCAGACCCAGACAAAACAAGTTTAGTTGTACACCCCGCCTTCCTCTCCTCCCCTACAAGAAGAAATTAGAGCTGGCTCCACAGCTCAACCTACTGGAAACCACCACCAAGCCCACCCTTTCCCTTTCCCACAAGAGGCTCCCACTGCATGTCAATGGCAAATAAAAGGATCTGACTAAAGACTCGCAATGCTCTTGTACTGAAAGAGGCACAGTGATAAAGACCCCTTAAACGCAGGCCATGTTAACCTCCTACCCCGAGGATGTCTTAAAAGCGCACCCAGGCAAGAACATCACTTGGGAATGGAAGAGCCACGGGTAATCACATTACGAGTCTACGGGGCGAGATGAAGAAGTACAAATGGGGACAGGTAACAGATGGATTATTAACTAAAGGCAGAATTAGCTGATTTGCTTTTAGTAGAGCCAGAGCATGAAGGAACCGTGGGAATTAGATTTGATTAGCAAGGACCAGGCAGTATTGGCTGGATTGCTGAAAGCGACTTCCTACCTGAGAAATTTTAGCTGCTTTTCCGTTCTTTCCCTAATTAAAAATGCATATCAAAATATAAAGATAGACTGTGAATAAACAACCAGCACAAGCCAGATTTGTTTAAAACAGCTGAAGAGCAGCACACAAAAACAAACAATCAAACATATCTGCTAAACATGATCAAAAAGACTATTTTTGAAAAACTGATGATGATTTAGGGACTGGATGCATTAAGTAAAAGATGTATCACAATGATGTGGATCTCAGCGTGGTACCCAAAATACACACAACACATAAAAGCTCACTGCCATTGCAAATAAAGTTCAAAGATGAGCTTGCCTTTATGACCAAAATTAG
The DNA here is from genome assembly GCF_040807025.1 of Struthio camelus. Lineage (NCBI taxonomy): Eukaryota > Metazoa > Chordata > Aves > Struthioniformes > Struthionidae > Struthio > Struthio camelus. The sequence goes on from NC_090949.1 coordinate 5,636,693, forward strand.
ATGCTGCTGAGCGAATAGACACTGAGTCAACTCATAATCACTGTAAATAAAAGCAAACCAGTCAGAAACATATCTCGATCCACAGGGTTGAAACGACTTTTCAGATAAAGCCACCACTCTATCAAAACAACAGAGGTCATACCTAGACATCAAAACATCGCTTGCCAGCACGTTGAGGGATTTGGCAAGCCACCCTAAGGCAAAGCCCCCAAATTCTGCCTTATTGACCTCCCTTTTGCTATGGGACGTGTCAGCGTGACTTCCCTCGGGGACTGACTCACCACTTGGACAGTGCCGAACACTTGTTTCACTAATCATTGCAGAGCACAGCTCCAATATTGGAGGGTTTAGGAATGCGCTAGACAAACTTCTGTCAGAAATGGTTCAGACATGGTCGATCTTGCCTTGGGATGGGGTGGACAGAGCAGCTGATTACAAGATATCCCTTTTTTATGAGCCTATGGGCAATTTCATCAGGTTAGAGCTGAAAATGAGCTGAGGAACACGATAAAAGACAGCGTGTCCTGTGGCATCGGAGAACGCCACTTCTGCTCCAAAAGACATAAATATCAGGTTCAGTGAGATGAGTCAAAAGGGCACATGAGCTCTGACAAGTAAATTCTGCTGCACCAAAGCAGGGCAGACGTCCTCATAGAAATAACTTTGCAGAGACCGCGATGGGTCATATTAAGATCTTTGAACAGCTCGTCACCAAATGGTCGCAGAAAGCAACCTGCTTCCCACGCACCGATCCAATGGCACAGGCTTCCCGACCAGTGACCATAGCACAAATGAAGTCTCCTCCGGGTGGAAACTGCTCAGTCGTTCGGTTGAAGCTGTCAGAGATTCACTAAGGGAAACTGGACGGGGCAGAAGAGACCTTAACCGCTATGTGACCCTCCATGGGAACCGCTGCGCAGAGCAGGCATGGATCGCAGTGCAATAAAGAATTCTCATTAAACATGAAACTGGCCCCAGCACCGAGCTTCCCCGTGTGGACGTCCTTTCAAGAGTCCCTATAAATAGTGAAAGCTGCAGGCAGGAAAGACTGAATTAAGTATGAATTGCAGCTACTACCGTTTTCTGAAACAAAATCTGACAAGTTCAAGGAAGAAACGCAGACCGACCCCAGTTTCAAACAGCTTGAGAGAGTAACTCCCAAAGCGCAACTGATGAAAAAGCCCAGGCACTGCCGAGCACCGAAGACTGATGGAGAGTTTGGAGAAGGGCAGTGGGATTTTCAATGGCACCTGCATGATCCAGGGCTACGCACCATCTTGCAGGGGGGGGGAAAAAAGAGAGGCTCTGCCAGGTTTCGCTGCCCCAAACAGAAGTGTACGTTGGAAACGCTACATATCACTTGTGACGAACAGCTAGACACTTAGGTAAATAAGAAGGGAACCAAGACAACATATATTCTGGCCAGATATGAGCACCACCGCAAGAAAAAAGGCAGAGAAATATGAACGTAGCAAAAATGATAATACAAAAGCCTCACATACACACACACAAAACCCAAGGTCCCTGGGCCCTATTTATCCAAGCAATGATGAAGCTCCATTTGAATTAAGCAGGGAAAACGACTCTTGATTAAAGGGCTGTTACTCTTTCTCCTCCTGAGCAGAGGTGTCGTGCACCACCGTGAGTGGCAAAAATGTGACACCACCGCTAGCACGGTTTGCTCGCCACGGGACCCTAGGTGAGTTCGTTACAGATAACGGCTCGGCAGTGGTTTGATTTGTCTGTTCAAGCACGTCAAGTCAGAGCCTCCGCGGGCACCTCCAGGCACCCGGTGAAGAACACGTCTGGAGGACACCCCAGGGGCCGTAATTAGCCGAGTGGCGACACGCTCGGCAAACGCTTTAAATGTGGAGGTGGAGAAGGCTCCCATGGGTGTACCAGGATGGAGCTGGGTCCGAAAAGCAGCCCCAAGTCCCCGGAGGAAAGGAGCAGACCCTGAGCACCTTGCAGATTGGTATTACTGAGGCAAAAGCCTGGTAGGTAGAGAGCTGTGAGGGGTCTGGCGGTCTGCGGGAATGAGTTTTGCCTTCCTGCCCTTGGCTTCCCTCCCGTTCATTACCGTCCATGTTTTTGCAAATTCGCCTGTAACCGGCTTCCTTTCTTCTCCCCTTTCCCTTTACACGCGAGAGTAGGTAGATCAAGATGTTTGAGACGAGAAAGGGACATTCAGACAAGAGCGTGAAGCTGCAGTCCCGTTCCCCAGGAAGTGGTGGAAAAGCGGGAAGGAAGGAAGCAAACGCTTACCCACGCGTGGTCATCCGCATCTATGACCAGCCCTGACGGACAACGTCATCTGACACTTTGCTCCTTGCAAAGCGGTGGACCCAGGACGCGGGAGCAAGGTCGGATCCAAGCCATGGGAGCAACGGGCTTTTGCCGATCTGCTATGAGATATTGCTGAGCCCGACATCCCTGTACCAGTCCCTCAAAAGGGGAACATCCCGCTCCCGTTGCCTCAGCCCTCGTTACGCGATGCCCCTCGGGACCCCCCCCCAGGGCACGCGAAGCTGGGGAGCGCAGCGGGTCCTTGTGGGACTTTCAGCTCTGGATACAGGCAGGGGGCTGCCACCGCGGGTTTGCACTTTCCCACCCCGGCGGCAGCACCTCGGGGCAGATTCGGGGCGCCGCCTGCGTCACCCCGTCCCCAGCGCCGCTCAGGGCACCCGAAACCACAGCCGTCCCATTCGTCCCACGAGCAGCCTCGCATCGCCTCGGCGCTCCTCCTCCTCCTCTCCATCGCCCCGAGCCCCGCTCTCCTCCCCTCCGGCTCCCGCGAGGGGTGAAGGAGCCCAGCTGAAAATCGCAGCCAAGAGAAGGAGCCCCGAGCCCGTCCTGCTGCAAAAAGCCCTTTGCGTGCTGCATCGTTCAAGGCCCAGCGTGGCTTACCCCAGAGGAGAAAGTCGGGGGAGAAATTCCCCTATTCGGGGACAAGGTCAGGTGAACGTCGCCCGAGCTGCCCCCGTCGCCCCGGGGAGCCCCAGGCAGCTCACACAGGCTAACGCCCTGGGATGCGCACCGCTATTACCAACGTTAAATGAGCATGTTAATTAAGATGAAGCCAGATAATCAGCCCTGCTCCCGGACCCTGCCTAGAAGTGCTATCAAGTGCCATTAGCCTTTATGTGCAACTCCGGCGCCCACTTGCTGGTACCCTCCTCCGTGCGCTCCCCACCCCGCCGTTTCCACCCTTCGCCTGGGACCACCATGCCCGTTTCTGCTAAACCGACACATCTCACGTCCACACCTAAAACACCATGAGACGCAGGCTGCCAGCGAAAGCTCCCAGAAGGGCAGAGAAGCAGCCCTGATCCTCCTGGGAGAGGGGGCAGGTTTACCCTGAAACCTAATGATGGCCGGTCCCTCCCTGCCAAATCAGGCAGGCTGAAATTTTGTTCTGCTGGGATCAATGGCTTTCATGAAACCAAAATCCACCTTGGCTGTATCTCTACCCCCTGGACCTGCAGGTCTCCTGCTGCAGGCAGCGCTGGCCACCCGTGCCCACGGCACGCGCCCCAGCCTGGTGCAGCGCGGCCCGGCTACGACCCGCACGGCGGCAGCAGCCAGACTTACCCCTGGTTCGTTCCCCACTCGTTGCGGATGCAGAGATGCTTATGCACGGGGTCCTTCATGTAACCTTCGTAGCAAAGGCACTCACCTGCGGAGAGAGAGAGGAGGGGACGTGAAGGAGACGGGTCCCGCTGGGCACCGGCGCTTTCTCGGTGCTCTCCTAGCACATTCGGCAGCCTGGGGGACCTGGCAGCTCAGTTCCAGCATCCGCAAGGTCCCCGCAGCACCCCGTTGCCCTCCCTGGGCGTTCAGCCTGGCCGGCAGCAAGTACCCAGAGCCTTCGCCTCCAGGCACCTCCTCTTGGGCATCGCTGCAGCAGAGGCCCCATCGAAAGGACGGGACAAGGCGCCAAAGTCTTCCCTCTCCCCGCCAAGGCCCTGCGCTGCGCGTCGCTGAGCCCGGCTCCCGCTCTAACTCACGTGTATCAAGTGCTCTAGGTCTAAGCTCACGCTTCAGCGTTAAGGGCTGCGCTGGGACTTCCTCTGCGCCGCGAGCTAAAGATGCGCTTAAACGCTCCCCCCGAAACGTGCCGCGCATGCCTGCTGCGGGCTGGGCAGTCGGTGCCGAAGGCGAAGCCCAGGCAGCGAGGAGCGCGGGGGCTCGGACTCGCGCAGCAAAGGCCAAAACCCCCAGCGAGGAGGAGGGCTCCAGGGACAGCCGACAGCTGGGTCCAGCCCTACCGCAGCCCGCCAACCCACGCTGCCGAAACGCGGGAACCCATCCTCCCTCCTCCGGCGGAGGCAGGAGAGTTGCAAACCCCAAAACCTGATCCGAGCTAGATGCAACTAAAGGAAACGGCCTCCGCTCCATCCTGCTGCGTCCGGCGGGATCGGACCCCGCGGTCGAGGCGCTCCCCAGGGTTGTTATTGCAATGACACTGGGACGACCACGCTGTTTCCAAAAGCTCTTCCTAGACTCGCAACTCAAACTACGGCCCTGACCTCCCAGGGCAAGAGCGCTTGTTTTGTTCTGTTTTACGCCTCCCTCCGCTTCCTTCCCCAAGTCCTTTCACAGGGCATCACGTGGTGGGGTGCCTACCTGCTGCACTTGGGTTAATACCGGCTGATCTTTCCGCAAGGCTTACACTAGTTTGGGCTGTGCTGCAGACTCGGAGCTGCCTGGCTCCGAGCTGGGTCCAGCCCGGGACCCACCTGCCAATACCATGTAGACGCTCACTGGTGAGTTCAAACCTGGACGCCAGATGCTTTGAAATTCAACCCAGGATTGTAGCCAAGCTCTGGCTAGAGGGAGCTGCTGAAGAAGTGGCTGCGCTCTGTCCCAGCTGGGAAGAGGTTAGGTGTCCAAGCAGGCAGCCAGGAGCGGTTTCCACAACCTCCCCGTTTGCTGGGTTTTGCTAGGCCTGGATGCGTAAACGCATATTGTGTGCTCGGATGGCGCTCCTATGGGATGGCCTCCCTTGAGAGGGGCCCAACCCATCCCCTTCTCCACCCCCATCGGCACTTGGCGCCAGGTAGGATCAAGCTCATGGCACCATGCTGAGTCATCAAAATCCACAGACGAATGCCAAGACGTGCTCTGAAAGCCCACCACGCTGGATCCCACCGCTCCCCCTTGGTCCCTTCCCCACCGTTCCCAGTCCCCGACGCTGCTGGAGCACGGCCCCAGCAAAAGCCTAGTTCTGGTGCTGGCGGACGGATGCAGCCAGGAGGAAGGACACTCTGCTTCCCCTGCAGCACAACGCGGCTCTCGCTGTCACCGCAGGGGACTGGGTCACCTCCCAGAGCATCCACGGCCTGGGAAAAGGGCACGGAGGCACCATTTCCACATCCAGTTCTTTACTGGTCCCCCCAGACCCTACCGAATCTGTCCTCAGGGCTCTGCAGAGAGCTTGGAGATCACTTAGAGGAGACAGTGGTGGGAACAAATGGGAAAACCCACCCAAAAGAAACAAGGAGGTTGCACCTGAAACCCAAGAATATCCATAATCAAGGATTCAACCTAAATACGGTTGGTGCCCGAGCCAGCCAGGCTGCAGGCGAGGAGAGCTGCTCTACCTGCGCCCGGCGCCCAGCAAGGCGCCCGTGCCCAGCTCGAACTCCCGCTTACCAGTCTCGGGGTCGCACTGGTGCTCGCAGGGGTCGAGGAGGCGCCGGGCGCAGAGGTCCAGGGCCCAGGGCCCGCTGGAGTTCTGCTGCGAGAAGAGGACGACCTGCGCCGGGTTGAGCCAGTCGCTGGCGTCCAGCTGGCTCCCCTCCAGCAGGATAAACCGGCTCCCTGATGCAGGGAGAGAAAGCGGTGATGGGTGACCCGCTGCTCCCCTTCCACCCCACACATGTCCCCCGTTTCCCTGCCCCCGGCCATGCCCCACCTCGGCGCGCGGAGCACCGGGAGCTCAGCGTCCCCGCAGGGGAGGGGCGCAGGAGAGGGGAGGGCGGGCCGCGGCAGCGGGGCACCGCTCTGCTCACCGTCAGCGATGAGGTGCTCGGGCACGTGAAGGGTGATCTTGACGACCAGCGGGCAGCTCATGTGGGACGAGCACACCAGGCTGATGACGCAGCTCGTCACACTGATGAGGGTCAGCGTGGTCTTGTTCACGGGACTCCTGGGCGAGCCGACTTGAAAGCAACCAAGCGGAGTCAAATCCCGGGGCCGGGAGACCCGACGCAACATCCGCCTGCGCGGCTCCCACTAGGAGAGCATCCAGGGAGGCCTCGCGCCCCTGCCTCTCCTTTTCCTCATTAGGCCCCACCACGCAAAGAAAACCCACCAGGATGCCCAGGTTTCGCAGGAGAACCCTTGCACCGCCTCCCAGCCCCAGGATCAAAGGCAGCCCAGCCCTGGGAGCCCGCTTGGGGTCCTTCGCAGGGAGGCGCGACGGCAGCTCTGCTCTTATCCGAGTGGCTGTGCCCTGAGACCACGTCAGAGGGCGGCGATGCTCCTCACTGCAAGTGCAGGGATCTGCAGGCACGAGGGTAACTCGCAGCAAGCCGCGGAGCGCTTCCCTGCTGCCACCGCCGCTTTCCAGCCACAGGGCAGCACGGGTGGGATGTGCGGCCCCGCACCCGGGCAGGGACCCGCGCCAGCCCTGATCCCGCTCCCCGTCACGCGCCTGCGAATCCAGAGTCGAACCGATTATAGCCGGGTCGCTTTAGGTTTTCAAGAGCGCGAGAGGAGAAAGCAGCCCATGCCGCCGCGGCGCGACCCTCTCTCCCGCCGGCTGGGGCCAGCGTACCCCCGCGCAGCCGGCAGCCCCGGCTCACGCGTGGCACCGCAGCGCCCCGGGACCCCGCGGTCTCCTGCCCCGCCAGTCTGGGCAGGAGCGTGGGGAAAGGACGCTGCCGTGACCCCAGCAGCGCACGCCTCCCCGTAGGCTCGCTGCGTCCACCACGGGGATGATGGATGTCCAGAAGCTCAGCGAAGTCCAGGGCTCCGGAGTGAAACTCCCCGCCCAGGGACCAAGTGCTTCCCTGTCTTCCACTCCTCACCCTACGCGTGTTTTTCCACTGCCGTCTCTCTTGGGAAAACCCAGCGGGACCGAAAATTGTATTTCTACAGGAAATATTGCTACCCGGGCTGGGACGGTGGTTGAGACACCAAAGCAATACACCGGGGACCACAAAGAGGCAGCATTCCCGCCCCACGGGGCAGAGCCGAGCCCAGGGCGTCCCACGCCAACGGAGGACGAACAGGAGGTGCCAACCAGCTGGTTCCTGGCTCTACCCTGCATTTCTTGGCCGTAGCTCGTATCCCTTCCGCGCCGAGCTCGCTTGCCTCCTGCCTCTGCTGACAACCGACTCTTATCGACACGCTTCATCTTTTCACCCGCGTTCCCCCACCTGCCCCGAGGTGTTGCAGCGCGCCCGCAGCAGCGCCGTGCGCGCGGGGGCTAACAAGCCAGCCTTTGAAGCCTCTTACTCATTAATATACAACAGAGCCAAGCAGTTGCCTCCAGCAAAATCAGAATACATCTCATCCTCTGCTGAGAAACTCCACCGACGAGAACGAGACAGCCCGCCGGCGAGGAGGAGGAGGGGGCGACCGAAGCACGCCCGCGGCAGCCACCGATCTGGCCGGCGTTTTGACTCTTCGCCTACGGAGAGTGTCTAAACTCACCGCCGCAGCAGCGGTGTCGCCTGGCCATCGGGGCACCCGGTCCCCCCCGGCACCGCGGACGCGCAGCGCCTGGGCCGTTCCCACGCTCAGCCGCCCGCACCCGGGCCGTTCCCACGCTCACCCACCTCGGCTGCGCCTGCGGCTCCGCGACGGGTCGGTGTAGAAGGTCAGCTGGGGATCGTTGTCCGCCTCCGTCCCGGACTCACCCTCGGGGTTAAGAAACGCGGAGCCGGCTGCGGGCGACACCGAGCGTCGTCACGGCCGGGGCCGGCACCTCGCCTCCTGCTCCCGCCAGCCTCGCGCCGCCCCGAGGACCCGCAATCTGTGCACCCCACTGCCCAGTCCTGCCCTGAGCAGTCGGCGATCCCCGTCTGGAGGATACGGACCGGGAGGCAGCCGGCCACCCACGGCGTAGCGGGGACCAGCTCCCAGGTCGCAGCGGGGAGCTTTGGCACGGACTGAAATCCAGCCGCCCACAACCCGCAGGCGGCATCCCCACCCGCCGCCTCCCCCGGGGCCCCCGCTACCTCGCGCTTTGTTATTGATGCGCTTGCGCTGGCTGCTGGAGGTGTGGGACAGCAGCGTGGCCTGCTGGTGGTTGGAGTCCACGGGGCTCGTGGCGATGATGTTATCCTTGTACTTGTTCATCAGGGACAGCTTGGCGTTATCGCTTCCTGGGCGGGAAGAAGTTAAGGAAAAGTCTTTAGAGGCAAAACCAGAGTCCAAGAAGGAGAGAGGAGATTTCCTGGGATCTATTTCTGACTCCAGCGCCTGGATGAAATGCCAAGGGCACCTCAGCCAATGGACCAGGCCGGCTACGGGTGCCTGGCCAGTGTCCCGAGCAGCAGGATTGCCTCCAACACACCATTACGAGCTCTTCAAAGCCCAGCAGGGACCAGCAGGTCTGCCAAAACCTAACTGAAAGCTGAGACTTCATTATTCACAACCACAGGGCACCTGGGGCTCTGGATCTTCCGCTCTCAAAGGAAACCCCGGAACAGCTTTAGGAATCCACATCATGGTCTCCCCAAAACTGTGTCTCCTTTAAGGGGCTCCACTTCCACAGCTCGCTTAGTAATATGGCCAACGAGCAAGCATGTTATGACTTGGGGTCTGGCTACAGCCAGGGCTCAGGTACGCCTCAGAGAATCCTTGCTGGTGTTAAGAAAGCAGTGTTAACTCTGGATCATACTGATGACAACTGAAATTTTGCCACCGAATACTTCAGCTGAATCAGACCCCAGAACTCCGGGAACAGTGAAGGGAACTTACAGAGTCACCACGGTGGAGCTCGGAGAGGATATCTTCCCAATCTTCAACAGTCCTGCCTCTCAAGCCTCAACTCTGCGTTGCCCCAGCCATGGCCCACTCAAGAGGGACTACGGCCACCTCACCACAAGGAGGTTTCCAAGCAAAAGAAGTGACCTCAAAGGGTTGCAAACCATCTAACATCTCAGATGTAGGGGAAACCCAGAAATACAGCTGCACCAGGTCGCTCAGGTTGTAAACGCAACGATGCCTCACTTGCAGAGAGGACAGACAAGGTAGAAAGGACACGGTTCAACCCACATCCTCCCCGTCCTTCCCTCACCTGGCGTGAGGTCCATGCTGGACTTCTCGTTGCAGCCCTGCAGCGAGTCCAAGGTGCGGGTGACCTGGCTGGCGAAGTCCTCACCGCCGTTCATGCACTCCCGCTGCAGGTGGTGCCGCAGGTCGGTGATATCGTACTCGTAGCCGTCCAGGATGGGGGTCTCGCGGATGCTGAGCGTGCCGCTGGAGTTGTGGCCCTGCACGCGGGCGTTGCGCAGGCTCTCGCGCCCGTGGCCCCCGATGAGCACCGACGGGATGTAGTGGATTTCGTTGGCCGCCTCGGCGCTGGCGCTCTTCTGGGGCTGCGGCACGCGGCGCCGCTTGCACCACCGCCGGCGGGTGTAGAGGATCATCACCAGGCACAGGATGGAGAGCAGCAGGGCGATCATCCCTCCCTGGGGGCGCAAACCTACGTCAGGCTCAGCGCAGGAGTCAGCGGGGCACTGCGATCCCATCCCAACGACCCACGCTCACCCGCTCAAGAAAAGGCACCTAGACGTCACCGCTCCCACCGGACAGCCCTCACCTCCCACGGGGTCTGAATTTCAAAACACATCCGCTGCCACCCCCAAAAAAATCCCGTTACGCTGACCGGCCTTTAAACCGCAGCGGTGTCTTTCCATGTTACGTCGTGCTCTCTAGCAGCGCTCTCGAACAAAGCCCGGCTGCCAGCCCGGGGGAGCCGGCTTGCTATCCGCAGCCCTGCCGTCGATGCACCGCAGCCCCGGCCAGGGCACATAAGGCTGCAGCCGGATACGCCGGCCGCATGCAACGGCTGCTGGTCGGCAAAGCAAGCGCGTGGCTCCCGGGGACCGCAGCGGCACCTAGACCCGTGGCCCTGCAGCTCCCAGGGCGCTCACGACTTCTGCTGAAGGCAGAGCATAGCCAGCGCCGACTCTGCGGGCAGGAGAAGGGCACGAGGAGGGGTGAAGGCCTTCGGCGCTCGCAAATGCCCCAGGGTTATTCAGGGGCGGCCAACAAGAAGCCAACGCTGGGAGAAGCGCGGCTCTCGCCGTTAAGAGCGTGTCGGCACAAGGAGCGCCGGGAGCTGGCGGAGAGCTCCGAGCCGAAGCCCGGCTCGAGCCAGGCTGGCTTTGAAGTCTCTACCTAGACACAAAAAAGAAGCGTTTAGAGGCAAGCGCGTTTTGTTTCGTTCTCCCGTTAAGTCTTTGAAAGCACAGATCAGACTTATTAGAGGCAAATGCTCCTACGGGCAACTTTTTCTGACCCATTTCCAACCGGTTTCAGTGCTGTCACTCTCAATCTCGGGAAATTTTCCCAGGGTATGCTGCAGAAATTTCAGCACAGATTAAACGAGATCAAGGTTTGAGACGACTGAACTGCCGTTTGCACAACGCCCAGGCAAAGCGAGGGAAGAAAACTCCTGCCCGGCGGGCATGGGCCCTCAACCTCGGCGGCACCGGGAAAGCCGAAGCCAGCTCCCTCCGCATCACCTACGGGGACCAGAGGCACCGGGAGGTGCTGCTGCTTCCCCCGGGCCGTGCCGAGGTGCTGGGGTGCCCAGCCCTCCCGCCTCGCCACTGTGTCCACAAGGTCACTCTCCTTCGGAGACAGCACCGCCGCAGCCCGCGGATAGAGCCGGTGAGATAAAAGCTCAAGCTAGTCCTTTAAGTCTTGTCTGCCAGGAACAATAATAATAATAAAGACTATACAGGAGCCAGCTAAGAGCTCGAGGTCCATCCTTGGCTCCAGCCCCTCTCCTCCTTTTTGTGCAATAGGTGATCTTGATAAAATAGAATAATAGTAACAATCTGCTCCATTAGTACAAAACATTAAGGGAATTATTGAATGAGAAACAGGAGAGGCAGCTGGCAAAAAGAGCTCTAACGACCATTATGTTTTAACCCTCTTTCATTCCCAGGATAATGGAGATGCAACGCACCCTCCCAGCCCTCTTTCCAAAATTTCTTCCAAAAAGGAAAACAAAAAAAAAAAAGAAAGAGGGAAAAAAAAGAAAAATCCAGAGATAAAGCAGACCAGCAGCCACACAGAGGACAGGGTGGTCGGTAGGAACGCAGCGCTCTCTCCAGCCTTATGCTGCTCACAGGGCACTTTCTGCACCAGCAGGATGCTGCAGCACAAAGGAAATCTTTCGCTGGGACTGAAAACTGGTGCTCGATTCCCACCTGGCCTTGCTCAAACTGCATTGCTCAAAAGCAAAGATAAAGTCAGGGCCCAATTCTCCATCACACTCAAATCTCTCCGAGTTCCTCTGATCCATGAATAAGTAGGGGCTATCTCCATCTCCACTGCTGGTAGAGCCCCACATCCTGGCTCTCCATCACCACGTGGAAGACCCCATCAGCAGATGAGATGACAGGCAGATGCGAGTAACCCCATGGCACTCCTGGCTTTTATAGCACATCTGTACATACATTATGTCCCTCAAACACCAGAGCTCTGCGTTACACCTTGCACATGGTGGGCGATAAACAAGAGACACAAAGCTAGAGCTCAAGTTGGGCAAAAGTTCATTTGTGGGGGTCTAAAAAACGCTTACTATTTAATTGAAACTGGAATTTCTTCTGCTCCAGTAGTCTGAGTGCTCAAACTATGCTTGAGAATAAGCCTTCAGCCGCTTCAGACTTGGAGAGGCTCAAGAGGGAGGCACTAAAACCAGCACTGGCATCTCCATCGCTCCTCTACCAGTTGGAGCAGGTCAGGGAAGGCACAGGAACCATCTTAGACCCCAAGTGTCTCTCCACATGAATGCAGAAAACTAGTTCTGGCTTCATCTCATCACACTGGACAGGCAGCAGCAGTTGCTAGAGGACCCCTGCACTAGACAGATATGCTGGAGCGTTTCTCGGAAAAAAAGAGAGCCTCGCGAGGTCCATGTGCAGACCACGATCGCAAGCGGTTTCAAGTGATGGACACAGCCTATCGCTCACATTTCTTCTCTTGGCAACCAAACAGGAAAGAAAACCAGGCTTGAAAATTACACGTGATGCTGATTCTTGGCACAAAAACCAACCTGTTTTTGTAAGGGTGTGAGGATGCCGCCTGAGAGGCACTGAGAGCGATGAGAAAAGAAAGGGGAGAGGGAGAATTCAATCTGTAGTTACATATTTTGACGTACAAGAGCAGCAATTAGCAGACATGCTTTTCATTAACTTGATAATAAGCCCTACCTCAATGACTCCTTTCTGGATCCTGTTATTTGCCAGCGCTCAAGAGAGTCAAGACAACGGTGGTGCATTCGCATACAAGCATAACTTCACGTTTCACTTCACGGCTGCGTGTTTCGGCCACGCACGGGAGCACAGATCACCTCCCTCTCACAGATCACCCCAAAAGGCTTGGCCAGGCCCAACACGATCATACAGGCGTTGTGAAGCTGGAGAGGTGGGAAAGGAGGAGCCATGGACCCACTGAATGAGCACCGCCAGGAGATGACCAGACCCCCGTGAAGCTGCTGTGTTCGTGGCTGGAGAAACCTGCAGACACTGGTTCGGCCGCCCGCTGGGACATGCAGCCTTTGCGCCGAGGCGTAACCCTGCGTGCTGCTCTCCTCGCTGGACCACGGGAGCGAGGTCCTTGCGAGCAAAGCTCAGAGAGCCTGGGGAGCAGGGAGCCAGCTTAGGGCTCCCCTGCAAGTCCACCGCATCCCCTGGTTCCCAAGAGGCCGCACATCAGCTCATAAGCAGGAAGGAATAAAAAAAAAGAAGAATTAAAAATAAAAGAAGTGGACTACAATGTTTTGGGGTTGGCTTTACTAGTGATTTTTTTTTTTCCTGAGACTAATCAAGCACAAATGATGTAGGAGAAACCTGGCCTCGGGCTGCAATCTGGAAGAGCTATTGACACTCTCATTAGGGTAGGCACCATTAAACAGCCTGTTTGCAGCCTGGGCAGCACATTGTCTCCAGCTAATTATCTTCTGGTGGCAAAAAAAAACCCAAACCAAAACAAAACAAAACAGAAGCCCAGAGGATTCTTCAGATTCTTCCCGAAGATAAGAAAAAAACTCCAAAATCACCTCAAAAAACACTGCTCCCTGTCTTCCCCCATTTCTCTGCCCTTGAATTCTTTTCCCGCGTTTCTGCAGGACGGCAGAGAGCAGCGGGGAGAGCCGGCCGGGGAACGCAGCGCCCTCCGCGCACCAGAGACTCGCGCTTATGGGAAGCCCAGGCTTGCAAAAATCAAAGCCACCGGGCTGCAGCGCTGATAAAAGCGCCCGGCGGAAAAGCGCCGCTCGTCGCCTAACGGAGCTGGGAAGGAAGCAGGCGCCGGATCTGCGCAGACGCTGCGGGCACGGAGGTGGAGAAGGAGCGACAGATTCCCTTCCCGCTCGCTCCCCATGTCTCCGGGGCCACGTCGAGCTTTGAGCTGGCCGCGGGGGGCCAGCCGCTGCTATTTTTTGGTCACCGGGGTGCCAGAGGCAGCTGAGAATCAAAGCGCGGGGTCTGCAAGGCGCAGGGCGAAGGACTCTCGAAAAAGTCAATCTGAATTAACCCCAGGCAGGCGGTTAAGACCTTTAAACCACAGCACCACCGAAGATAAAAGCACACCTGCGAAAGAGCCAGCCGTAGCCCGGATCCGGTCGGGCGGCATTCATTTGGAAAGCAATGCGAGCTAAAGGGAGACGTTTAAAGCCATCCTGATGCGAGCTAAAGGGAGACGTTTAAAGCCATCCAATTTAAAAGTACCTCTGCTTGGGCCTCGGGAGGAAGCCCCGTGCGTAGCACCAGCGGCAGCCGGGAGCTGCCCAGCTGCTGGGAACATCTGGATGCTCTGGAGCTCAGAGAGCACGAGACCTGCTCAGTGACCCTCGCCTCTAGGCCACGCTCAGCTGCAGCAACATGGGGAAATATATGGGTTTTCAAAGGCCCAAAGACCCAATTTTCTAAAGGTTTCCAGATCCCTAAATCTCTCCGGGTTCAAATCCCGGCCCTTAAGAGCTCTGGGGAGCAGGGACGGTAGCGAGAGGGGAAGCGAGGTGCTCTGCGCCCTCGCAGTACGTACCATGACGGAGATGTGGAGGATCCTCAGCTCCTCCTCAGCCGACTCGGTCTGGGGCTCCTCAGTGGGCTCGAAGCCGGGCAGATTGGGGGCACCGTCTTGGTGGTGGATGTGGAAGAGCAGCGTGCCGTTCTCCAGCCACTGCTGCCGCCAGCGCACCAAGGGGATGTCGTCCGTGTTCCCCGAGATCTCTGCAGAAGGAAAGCAGGTCACGCGTGAAATGCGGCACAGGAGAACCACCAGCGGGGCCGTTCACCTCCTTCCAAAAAACGGACAGAGGGAGCAACCGGCTGCACCGGCACCAAGCTGGCCCCAAGGCACATGCGCTGGTGAGCTTGTAAGCTGAAGGTGTCCGTCCACCTCTTCATCCAGGACCACCACCGTCCCCCTCCCTGCCAGCCACCCACGACCAGGAGAAGACCCGCAGGCAAAATCAGGGTTGCAGACCCTCTTCTCCTTGAACAGCAGAGTAAATTTTCTCCCAAATTACAGGCGGCTCTACAAGTATAGTGCCAATGAACCCAGCTGTAATTGTGGTGTGGGGACGTGGCACGTACCAACAGCATCTTCTGGCCAGAGCCACCAAGTCTGACAGCATCTTCCTGGCCCTAATTCAGCCGGGGTTTACACGTGCGCTTAATATTAAACACGGCTCCAGTCTTGGGGAACCGAGGATCTAGGACAACTTCTCAGCAGCACTAATGGCATCACTGGGATCCTGCTGCTCATCCGCTCATTATTTCAAACAGAAAATATTTCCCTTTCCTTCATGAACGGACGAGTCTGCATGCAGGTGGCAGAGGCAGACGTGAGCCACGATCAGACTCGCAAGTCTGGCTGTAACGGAGAGGCATTAAGAGGCCTTTGGCCAAAAGTCTCTGGCCACTTTTTGCAGCTCCCCACACAGGCGACAGCCCCCAGATGTGCAGATGCACCTGCACGTTTGCCCAAACACTCTGACTTTGCTCAAGTACTTTTAACTTCAGGGCTTTTCTGCACTGGAACAGACAGGCAGGGCTGGGTTAAGGAGCAACGTTACATGCCGTTGCGACGGCAGATGCATGGAAACGCAAGCAGGAGGGACCGGGAACAGCTGAGGACGGGGACGTGATTCCTGAAAAAAATAAGCTTCATTTGCATTTGTTGGAATGACCATTAAAAACATGATGAGCTTCACAACGAGATACAGCCCTTCTCCCTGCCTCCGCTACACGGGACCCATTCTCGCCATGCACATCTTCTCATTCCTATTTGCAGTGGCACATTTTTATTGTGCTGGGAAATAGCATGGGCTCACTTTGCAAATTGTCATCTTTATTCCACTTGTCTCGAGCTGCCTTCAAACGAAAACCAGAATTCAATTATGGTGCCAAAAAACAACATTTTAAATCTACTGTTAATTAATTTCATTAGGCTGCCTTAAGTGAGCTAGCTACCAAGGGGGAAAAAACTGCATCAGAAACCAGGTTCGCCCTTCCAAACTGATTTGATTAATCAAAAGAAACATTAGCTGCAGCAAGTGAATTGGCAGCTTGTTTCTGCTCAGCACGGGCCATATTTCTGGCGGTAAGCAGCGCGCTTAAAGCGTCCCAAGCAGAGAGACGCCGAGCTCTCCTCGAATCACCGGGACGCAAAACGGAGAGGAGTTAAAGCATCTATCCAGCCAGAAGCACTTTTGAAATTCCCTCTAACTGCTGAGCTGCGTATTTAGGGCGCACAGATCCCCTTTGAAAATCCGGTCCCGGGAGCTGCGAGGGCTGGAAAAAGCAGATCTCCTCCTCTCCCACCTGGTCTTTATTCATAGGCTGAAAGGGGAAAACAGGCTTTCCTGCTTTCTCAACTCCCCACGGCTTCCCAGCTTCAACTGAACTAGCTCAAATTGAAGAAAATATTCTCCCCGCACCTGCTTGCTAACGTGAAATTAGGAGTAATTAAGGCAAGAGCTTTTATGCACAACAGGAACTCAATGCACTGACATTTGGAAAAATGTAAATACCAGCATTTGCTCCATTGTAAAAAACTGAAAATAATAGATACTAAGTATATGACATTGTGACATTTAGAAAGCTAGAGTTAAAGATGTTTTCCCCCTGATTTGACATATCATTGAAAAAGCAGCACCCTTCAGCTCATTAATATTTGAGGAGGACTCCTTGATGGAAGTTATTTAAGTGATTAATAGATTATAGTAAATTTAGGCCTTAAAATAGGTTGTCATAATTTCAGATTTATTTAAACAGCCTTATTTTTAAAAAGAAAAATGTATTTCAATAAAAAATGGATTCTGATTTTAAAAGAGCACAATCTAGCTGCAGAGCTGTCACACGTTAGCTCCTCTCCCGCCAGACACCACCGGACAACCCTCGGAGCTCGCTCCCTCCCTCCCTCCCGGCTGTCTCGCAAATAAGTCAGAAGTATGGAAAAGAAGAGAAATGGCAGAAGTCAGCCCCCACCACCCGGATGCGTCCCCCACAAAGCCGGCAGGCAACGACATCTCTATGGACCCGCGGGGCAGAGGCGCTCCGTCGGCCGCTGCTCCCATCCGGGGTGATGGCTCCGGGGCAGCACCCAGAGTTTTATCCCAAAGGCGTGTGGAGAGCCACGAAAAGGCAGGAGGAGAGAGGATCATTTCAAGTTCAAAGTGTGAAAGATATTGATGATAGGCCTGGTCTCCACACGCCTTTCATTAAGGCCTTGGATGTGCAGCCATTAGCACTGGTATTAACTTCTTGCACCTCCGTTAAAAAATAGCCTGGCTGAGTCAGGGGTTAATAACAGTAGGAGACCACTAATTACACCGCAATGCGTTAGCTTGGTATCAAACGCGGCCCAGGTCCTTGACATCTACAGGAACATCAGAACATCAGCCTCCAAAGACCCCGGCTGATGCCTCCAACATAATGGCGATGGCTGCTCCCCTCCCTGACCATCTGTGACGGGAAGGAGGGGGACAAGAAAGGTTGAAGAGGAGCAGATCCAGGCAAGGAGAAGAGGAAAGTCCAGATGAAGTCACTGGAGGCTGGCAGCTTCATGCCTGCTGCGGGACTGCCACCTGCCTCATTATTGATCGTTACCCTACTAACCTCGATTAATGGAGGAAAACGGCTCACCTCCAACAAATCTGACACCTCGCAGCGTGGGCTCATGCCTACTTCCTCCCCAAAACACCTGCTTCAATGAGCCGACCTCCCCACGTGCGTGACCACGGATGGACAGGGGGCATAGATCTGAGGGGCCAACGTCTGCTCCGCTCGTCCTCCACTTCTCCTGCACCAGCCAGTACAGAGCAAAGGGTATTTTCACCAGTGGGCTGCCAAGCTCGTGGTCTTTCTGAAGGCAATGGGGACCTTGCTGGGAGCCAAGCTTGGCCTCAGCAGCTCAATTTCGCCTGCCTGCCCTGAGCTGATCTACCTGAGATGGTGCAATGTCATAATTACAGCCCCCTACCCCGAGCCCAGCGCGGACATCCAGTTATTCCCATTTCCTCGTTCCCCCTTTCAGACCTGAGAACTTGTCAGGAAGAGGAAGAAACCCCATGCGTGCACGCAAAAAAGCGACTCTCCTTAAAAACACCCGCCAACGTTTTGATGAAAAACGGCAAAACAATTTTCATTTCCATTTGGAAGCATTTTGCACTAATAGATGCCTCTGATTAGTCAAATGAACTCTGCCATAACGCCAGTCTCTGCAGACTCATTTTATACAGCAGAGCACAGATTTTGACTTGGACTTATATTTCCTCGTTAACATTTAAACCTGGCTTATTTTCTGCCTGGAACCCGACTGCGTTTTTATTTAAGTTCCACATTAGCTAACCCTTTTGCTCCATGTCGAAAACTTGCGTGTCCTTTAAAGGGCTCCGACTCAAACGAAGCAAGCTCTTGCCTTAGCCTCTTTCAGGACTATCTGTCCTCGGAAAGACCTCGGGAGCGGGTCAGGCACCGTTCCCACAATGAGCCGCTCACCTCATGCATTTGGGTGTCTCCAGCTCAGAACTCGATTCAAATAAATTCAGGTGTCAAAATGCATATCCTGACACGTAAAGATTTTTTACTTCCGAGATTTTACTGACATATCTTTCATGGGATAATATACGTTTTTATGGGCCCATTTAAAAAAAAAAGAAAAAAAAAGATCACATTCATCACTGAATATCTGTATTTTTCCCCTCCCCCTTCAGTTTCAGGTAGGAAAAAAAGCCCAGCCTGTAGGTCATTCTGCCTTTTTAAGACACTCTTTCCAAGCACCTTGGGCAAAATTTCCAAAGGACCTGTGGACACGGGAGAATCTAAAGATTCAAGAAAAAGGTCATCCAGTATTTTTGGAGCCACTCTCTGGCCCTGTCAGAGACACCATCCCACCGTGACGTCTGCACGCCGGTCGGTCGCGCGCAGCCCCCAGCTGCTGCAAGGCTGACAGCTAACCAGGTTTGTCCTCGTGGTGCACGGTGCGTTCGCTTTCGGGAAAGTCACCGAGTAACACCAGGAGTTACTTTCCAAAGCTCTAGCAAGCTTTACCCTCGAACGGCGATTTTTCTCCTGAATATGCCACGGCCCTAACTGGTCCTTTAACAACAAAACCCTCCCTTACTCTTCGAATGACATTGTGCCGCGCTGCTGCTTCCAGTGCGAAAGATCCTGATTTCTCATTAACGGGTCCCAGCCGACCGGCTTTGCTCTGTAGCTCCTGCCCCTACGAGATATGCCCCATTGTTCCACCAGCCTCTGCAGACCCAAGGACGTACTTGGCTACGCTTGTGCAACATCCCCTCCGAGGTTATTCGCCATTGCATTTCACAAGTTTGACCAAAAACTGGGCAAAAGCTTGGCTGATGCACACAGCTGCAGCACGCAGGCTGGAACTTTTGCCGGTGTTTGATTTTTACTCATGTTTTGTTAGTTTGCTTCCATCTGCCGTAAACATGAAATACAGGGGAGATCTGGGAAGTGAGACAAATCTACGTCCTGGACCAATGCCCTGGAGATGTGGTCACAGGAAAAAAAATAAAATAAAGAAAATAAAGAAAGCCCTGCGCTCCATACCAGGACAGCAGCTGAAATAAAGAGGATGCATGTCAATAACTTAAGGGATGAGAGGCTCATATCTAAAGGCCAGAGAGGGCCACTTTTGTTGTTGACTTTTGTTGTTGTCTCCTGCACCTGGGAGGCGTCAGCCAATTCTTGGCATTTTCACAGGCTTAACACCTGTAAGCCCCCACATTCCCATAAAAAAAAAAAAAAAATCACATCCCCTCACTTGCCTAAGCAGCACAGCCAAGTTTTTCCCAATTGCCTACTGACGCTCAAGTGTCAGAACCTGGGGGGAAAGACCCACCTGAAAAAGAGTTGTTACACAACGTCCCCGGAGTGGATACCGCCCCGTTAGGCGGAGGCAGCCTGCCAGTGCATCACTAAGACCGACAGTTGAGCAGAGAGGAAGAGGAGCGCTCAGAGGAGACGCAGCCACGTGTGGGGTGAGTTCCCCACACCGGTGTCCGCTCAGAGAGCGCAGGGCATCTCCCACCCTGGAACGGTGCCCTCCCAGCGGACAAGTCAGCAAAACTGGCTCAAACGGCAGCCTTCGTTGAGGAGGTTTTAGAACAAATCGATAAAACGAGCAGTATGAATCACTCGGCCCAGATGGTATTCACCTACGAGTGCCAAAGGAGGACAGCTGCAGGGCTCGGGCGACACATGACCTATCGCTCGGAAAGGGTGAGCTACCAGAGGAACAAAACTTGGCAAAGGAGACCACAGTCTCTTCAAAAAGCTCTCATGCATCCTGGAAATTATAGACTAGTAAATCCTACTTCTGCCCTGGACAGTTAGCAACTGCAATAAAGCAAAGGAACTGGTAGGCACATGGATAAATATGGACCACTCAAAGCTGTCCGTAAGCCAGTAGACAAGGGTGATCCAGTGTGATAGCCTCGTTTCACAGAGCTCTCTTTGAAATCCACCCTCCAGGTTTCCCAAAAAGTGTACGTGGGGATGGGATAACAGGGTACGTCCTCTTGAAGCCCACCAGGAAGGGAAGGAATAGGGGGACAGCTTTCACAGCAAAAGGAGGTTACCAGGGACCCCATGGAGATCTTTGCTAGGACCTCAGCAGTGCAGAAGAGGAGGTGAATAACAAAGTTGGCCACCGGTTCTAAATTTAGTCTCCTCAAAGCTAAAGCTGTGAAGTGCTACAGGAAAGCAGGCAAGAAAATGGCAGGTGAAAGTCAGCTTCGGTGAAAGCAACACGACCTCGAATGCTGCTAGCAGTATTCAGGTCATTCATCTCAGAAAGGACGCAGCAAAACTAAAAGGGTCCAGAGGAAAGGGACAAGGAAGATTAGATGGAGATGGCTTTACGGAGAGGAGGAACTAACTGCATTAGGACTCCTCAGTAAGGAATCCAAACAACTGAGCAGGGATATGATAAAAACCCATAAAATCATGAAGCCGGTGGAGCAGCTGAAAAGAGAATGATTATTCGCTATTTCTCACGCTACAAGAATTAGGAGTGTAAAAACTAACAAAAGGCAATGTTTCATCCACCATAAAGTATAAAAGCATTGAAAAGGGAATTAAATTCAAGGAAAACAGATCTATCCGTGGCTATCAAGCACAACAGCCCAGAGACAAATTCCTGCTCAAGAAATCCCTAGGGCACAGATGCTGGATGTAAGGGAAAGGACCACGCAATATATGCCTTGTTTTTTACATTTTTTTCCCCAAACATCAGCTACTTGCCATAGTTGGCGACGAGATGCCAAGACACACAGCCAGAGGGATTGACCCGGGATCATCTGCAAAGCAGCATGATGTCCCAAAGGATGCGCTCAAAAATCACCAGGCAAAATGGAAATCTGGAAAATGCCTAGCTTTCTCTGCTAGCCAGGCACCACTCTCCCACCGCCCTGGAGAAGAGCTTCCCACGCCGCAGACTGCAGCACCCTGGCGGTACCTGTCTCTCCTGCACCTGGTCAGACTCAGAAACATCCTTGCCTTCCTTTTCTGATAGGTTTCCAACAGAAAGCTTAACCCAGTGGACCTCTCAAATCCCCCAGGGTTCACTTGTTTCCACAGGAAGCCGTTTTGAACCCCAGGAAAGAGCTAGAGCTAAAATTTCTACCCTGCAAGCAAGACCAATGCCCCAATATTGCTGAACCCCTCCGGTTCAACATCTGGAGGCGAGGGCTTGGGTCCTACTTCTTTAAATACTCCAATAAAATCAGTAGGAAGATAAATAGTAAAATGACCAATCACAATGTCTCAGGGGTTTTTCAACCTCATAGTCCCCGATTTCTTCTCACTTGTGCTTCCCTCCTCCAACTACAGACTCCAGAGACATGTCGCAACGCCCCTGTCCCTTGCACTGCCCACCACTTTGGGGACAGAGGGCGGCTGCAAAGCCTGCTCGGTGCTATCCAGTCCACGGTTAGAGGACACATCCCACGCCAAGGTGTCCCTTCACGAGCAGCAGAGACCGTCGTGTCCCTCTGCTCCTCCAGGCACTGCCTCGCTGGGGAGAGGAGACACAGAGACAGGCTCTTTGAGATGGGCTCCTGCTACCCAGTCGACGATCCCCTCCCTCTACACCTCTGTGCCTTGAAATCCCACAGCTCCGAGATATCTACCAAGATTACTTTCCGAGTCAGCCAGCAATTTTCCCAGGGAGGCAAACAGCTATTTATATCCATAGCGGGCTGACAGGGAAGGTAACGGCCAGCCACTCCAGACCATCTGCCAGGCACTTAGCAAGACATCAGAGCATATCGTCCAGGCTAGGTCAGGCAGAGACGGTGGGGGGACAGGAGGGGGATGCATTAGAGGGACAAGACGGACTCCACTTCAAGGGTAAACTTCAGCCCGCTCCCGCAGACTAATTTGTTTAAGTGCTCGTTATGCTGAGGCCAAGAGGTCAGGCAAATTAGACATTATTTTAGCATCCTCAGCCTTTGCACGGGAAACGAGAACAGCCGGTCGTTCCTCATCTGCAGGTGGGCTGGGGCGGTCTCCGTGCTGAAGACACAACCGAGAGTTTTCCAAGGAGGGGATGACCCTCCTCCTCCTCCTCCTCCTCCTCCTCCTCCTTCCGGCTCCCCAGCAGGGCCCAGCGCTGGTGTCTGACGCCGAGGGCAGGATGAATCCGCACCCGCGCCGCCGCACGGGGATGGAGAAGGCAGGGGAGCCCTTACTCGCCGGGCGCGCTCCCCGCGGCTCTCGACACGGGTTATCGTCGCAAACTCTCGGGTGTTTGGGAGCGCGTAACCCGATTTCAAGCTCCGTCTTCAAGTCTTTGAGAGATAGCGGAGAGGGAAGGAAAAAAAAAAAGAAAGAAAGAAAGAAAGATGGAGAAGGGGAAAAAGTTGACTCTGCAGCTGAAATTTATCACTTTTGAAAGAAGAGCTTGTCAAGAGGGCCAGAGACCAGCCAGTGCGCAGTGATCAATGGGAGGACTTTCGGGTCTAGTCAAGCTTGTTTCAGATTTACAGGAACTGAATAGAGGCATAAATCTGTCACTGCCTGACGAAAATGGTGGTAATTAAATCTGCAGGTGTATATAATTGTCATATTGATGATCTATATAAATCAGCGGAGCCAGCAGAGGCACAAAGGCATCGGGTTCAGCGCGGATCCTCCCCGAAGAGGAATTTTTTTGCCTACCGGCCTGGCGATAGGATGTA
Organism: Struthio camelus; assembly: GCF_040807025.1. NCBI lineage: Eukaryota > Metazoa > Chordata > Aves > Struthioniformes > Struthionidae > Struthio > Struthio camelus. Next base: position 5,659,602 of record NC_090949.1, read on the forward strand.
CAAAGCACGGCCCGGGCAGAAATCCACTTCACCTTCACGAATCTGCCCCTTTCCTCGGTCACCACCAGCCTCTCCTCACTGCAGAGGCGCCTGCCCGATGCTCCTCTCAGCCCCGGGACAAATCCAGGATATTTCTCCTTCCTCGGCAAACCCGTAAGGGATCGCTCCCCTGTGCAACAAAAGCAGGGGCAAAACCCCCACTGCTTTCAACGGACGTCATCGCCCAGGGCCTTGTGCCGGCTCCTTCAGCGTTTCCCTCGACTCCAGGAGGACGACGACGGGACCCCCACGCTTCGAGATTTCAGCCTGCTGCTCTCTCGCAGCCGAGCGCAGCCGCGGCAGGGGGCTGCTTGCAGCACGCATTGAAGCGCCGAGCCTGGGTGCAAGCAGGGCTTTGACTTGATCTTTTTCTCTTCTCTTTTCTTTTTTTTTTTCTGATTTGTGCTAACCTTTGTCATTTTGGGAACTCTGAAGCCTGAGCTGCTCTGAGCCTGCCGCTTTTGTTGGAAGGGCGGAAAGTGCAGAGCAGGGCAATGAAATGAAAGAAGGGGAGAACCGGGGAGCAAAACAGGCAGGTGATTCAGACCCGAGGGCTACGACAACCCCTTTGCCATCTCTCTCGCACCCCAACAAACCCCACGCAGCGGGATGTGCTTTGTGCATCTTCTACAGGCAACTACGAGAAATGTGGGCACCTAGGCGCAGGGAAGCAAAGCCAGCCCGGCTCACAGGCTGGCGATCTGCACGGGGACCATTTGATGCCCCACGCGACTCCCCGCTTGCTACGCGCCCGGCACATGGACAGCCTGGATGGCTGCTCTCCCAGGGCAGCAGGACCTCTGGACCCCGCAGGCCCCCGCAGTTTGGCACAGGGGAACCGCGCAGCGCTATCGATGCTGCTTACGGACCGTTTGACCGCTTGCACGAAGCCGTGGCGATAGCAGGAGCCTTTCATAGCAAGCGTTTGTAGGTCAGAGCAGCCGCCCGCCACGTCAACGCCCCGCACACGTCACGGCTCAGTCGACCAGGCGCCCACAGGTTTCCACTGCACCAACCGACCCTCCTAAGAGACCACTAAAAATGGCCAACAGCAGTTTTATATCGTTCACGGCACAGACGTGCCCGCTCCCCTCGGGAAGGAAAACACAAGACGGTTGAAACCTTCTCTCGATGAAGCCAAGGAGGGTTTTGCCCTCGGTTTCAACCGGTTTGGGGTTTGGCCGGGAGCGAGCAGCTTGGTCGCAGAGAGCCTGGTCACACCGGCTGGGCCGGCTGTCAAAGCAGAGCTGCAGCCACGACCCCGCTGACACAGGCTTTGGTAGGCTAAAAAAACCCACCTCGACCTGAGCCTAGAAACCACCACCAGCCCGGCACCGTGGTGCAGGCTCAGGATCTGCTCCCACGATCGCTGCTGAGTGCTGCAGACCACCGATGGTCCTGAGCTGCAGCTCCGGTCCTGAGGGACCCATCGCCAGGGCCAGGGCCAGGGCCAGGGCCAGGCTACAGCCTAAAATTCATGCACTTCCCCAGCTTACGGACTCAAGTCTTTTAGTAAGCAACCAAGCTGCTGTTAGCATCACGTTCACGGCATCAGCGATACTCCCGGCCAGCCACCAGCTTCGCGATCGCCATCCTTCTGCGTGGGGTTAATGGCAAATCCCTCTCCCCAGCCCAACAGCACCGCACAAGCTGTACTCTTCTGCCTTGGTGCAGGATGAGACGTCTCACACCCCCAGCTTGCGAGTGGCATTTTTGAAATTTGGGCTGCCCAGACCTCCGCTGCGTTCAGATGGTCCCATGAGGAACGGACAGGAGAGCAACGGCAGTGCAGAGGTTCAAGAGAGCTCCCAGCCGCTCGGCTCTTCACCCCGGTGAGCTGGGAAGTCCGGACGCGTAGGGGACGAGCCGCCAGGGCGCCCTCTCGGTCCCCTCCTGGACCAAGGAGGGACGGACACTTCACTGTGGGCTAGAGCTGAACGGCAACTTTAACCCTCACCCCGGCAAAAAGGCCGCCAACGCTTTCAGCTGCAGAGGCCGGGCAGAAACCTGGCTCAGCTTCCCCTGATACGAAACGAGGCACTAAGTGCCTCTCGGGCAGCGAGTCAAACGCTGAGGCTCTGGCCGAGGCTCTGGCCGAGGCTCTGGCCTCTCCCAGGCCCACCTGGCCGTTTCGAGAGGCTTTCCCGTGAGTAACGCATCGCCTTTCCCAACCAGGAGCCGGGATGGGCGCCCGCAAGCCGAGCCCTCTGCTCAGGTAGGGAGTTACGTGCAGGCAAAAATTGAATAATTAAAAATTAAACGAGTGCTTCTGCATTGCAGTCCAAATTATGTAACATCGCTCTTCGTTTTCAACGCATTAATATAATTGCACGTAAAAGACAGCCCTGCCTGTGCTCACCTATATATCCTTTAAACCCAAAGAGGCAAACAGCTGCCGCTAGGAGACTGGAGCATCCCCACACGAGCCCTTCCAGGCCTCTTTTAAAGGTGGAAAACCAGCTGAGGACAGGACTGGAGCGGGCACAGACCAAGTGCCCGCGGTCGCCCCGGCTCCCGGCGGCCAAGGCTGCGGTGAGAGCCCCTGGCCAGCCCCACCAGGGAGAGCAGAGACGCCCAGGCACGGCGCTCGCCCGAGGAGCCCACCGGGGATTTCAGCGAAAGGGAGCTGCCTGCTGTCTGCTCCTACTGCACCAAAGGGGAGAAGCATCGTATTTTGGTGGATAAACAGTATTTTTGTAAATAAACAAAATTAATCAAGGCCTGGAGCGAGCTGCATTTTTAGTGATCTCAAGAGCAAAGAGCCCTGCGAGACACCGCGCGCTGGGTTAACTAGGAACACCTGCATCTACGGACACCCCTGCATCAGGACACAACCTTCTCCTTGTCCTCAAGGACCAGCCCAACCAAGGGCCAGCAGGAGAAACCTCAGCCTTCTCCTCCCTTCCCCATGACCCCAAATAAAATGCCGCACAAGACACGAAGCCTTTTGGGAAGCATCTGGGTTTGGAAGGCAGTCAGCGCCGCGATGTGATCTTTTTGCTGAGGATGGAGCAACGCTCAGCCTGGCCTCTTCCTGGGCTAGAAACCACCCCCCAACACCCGTGGAGACACAACTTGCCCTTTCTACACCCTCCCCAAATGCTCTTCCTCCTTCTCCAGCTATCCCAAAACAGAAGTTACCACCTCCTGAGAAATCAGCCATTAATTCATATTAATAAAGCCTTAAAGAGTGTTTTATTGAGCCACGTGTACTGCAACATCAAAGCCAACGCGCAGAGACGTGAGGAAGACGATGCCCATTACATCCCCTGCTTCCGTCCCCGGCGCGAGCATCTTTGTCAATACATCCCTTAAGTATCTTAAGAACTGCTGCTCCTCATTCCCGTTGCTTATTGGCTTTTGCGCGGTTCCTCCAATTATTTTCTAATTCTTGCCATCTCGTTTCTCCTTTCATGTCTCGGTTCTTCCTTTTCTACTCTGCCTCCATTTGCCTGATGCTTTTATATGCTTAACACTGATGTGTCTCACATGTAAACTTCCTTTCATCCCGGGGCATGTGAAAAGGCCTTCTTCCCCCCAACGCTGAAACGCAGCTGTATTTGAGGCTGAACGCAGCAGCTGTTTGACAGCCTAAAAAACCACTCTGTAGCCATTTAGCGAAAGAAGAACACTGCATCCAATTAAAATGACAAAGGAAACGATAACGCTGTCATTTCCCAACCTGGAATTCGGCCAGGACGGCCAAATGCTCTTACCGGACACCTCTAATGACCAAGAGCTGGGAGACAGGCTTCAGCCTGGGCTGAGCGTGCCGGCCCCGGCCGCGCGCCCGGTGGGACGTGGGATCGGGAGCATCCTGAGGAGCACGTCTGCCCCGGGAACCTTTCCGCCACCGGGATTTACCTCCTTGGCCCCAGAGCCACCACCAGACCCAACCTCAAAACCACGTGGCCGTCCCAGGTGCTCCAGGCGGCCCCCATTGGTATTTCCCCGGTAAAGGTCCCGTGCTGGGGTGGGGGGAGGCAGGGAGCGGGGCGCAAGGGGACACGCGTGCCGGCGAGCTCCCGGGGCTCGTCCCTCCCGGCGGCCCCCGGCACGCCGAGGCAGAGCCGGCAGGTGGCCCTCGCACACTGCCACCTCCAACCCAACGGACGCTCACGCGCCACTCGGAAAACCGCGCGTTAAACCGAACCGAAAAAGACTTGCCTCATCTCTTTTAAAGAGACTCGGATATTTAAGGCTGCATCCTCCTCTTCCTTTTAACCAGTGATGCACCTCGGTCGACAAGCAAAGAAGAGGAGACGTAACAACGAAAACCTTTTAAAGCCAAACCCAGGTCCGAGACTTGAATAAACATACACGACTCATGTAACGCATTCCTCGTTCAACCTGACGGACATTTCCACCCTCAGCAGCATGAGGGTGCTGAGTGATTTCTTCTGCCCATCAGATCTGAGCGCTCGAGGAGCGGCACGTACCCAGGAAGAGACCAGCTCCCTCTAAAACACTAAAAAAGCAGAAATGCATTTGATTTCTCCCTCCCACCAGAAGAAAGGATGTTTTGGAATAAACCTGCTGATTAGCTGCTATCTTCTTTGCAGCCTCTTGGACACACGTCGCAGACCGGGTTTGGCGGAGCCTTTGAAACAAGCCCCAGCTTGAGATCAGCCTAGAAGGCAGCTTTGCAAAGCCGGCTCCTTTAGATCCTCGCTCTCAGGCCAGCAGAGCCCAAGCACTCATTAAACGCTCTCCGCAGCAAAGTTGCTAATTCCTCCTGAATTCCCAGGGCACGTATGTCTGCAAAAGCAAGTTCCCTTGATCTCAGTTTACCCCAAAACATCCCTTTTCCTAGCACGAGAGCAAGGCAGCAGATGCATCACAGGGCAAGGGATATCGCACCACGCCGTGTCACCAGCTAAGGCAGTCAAGAGCCAGCAAGGCAGATGTGGGTAAAGCAACAAGCACGTAAAGCCAAGCAACGGCGCAAAACACCGCTTACATCTTTCAGCAGTGGCCTGCCTCTTAGGAAGTTACCATGACTGTATTTCTTCACAAGAGAATAAAAGAGGAGAAAAACCTCTATGACATAAATCTGCTAAAATGCACCAATTTCACCACCATAGAACAGGAGATCAATGCCAATAAGACCCTTTTACTCGGTTGTCGCGCTCTCCTGCGACTGAGAAAGCCGGACTTGCACTGGTTTTGGCGGAGCAACAGAGGAAAGGGCCAGGAGGTGTAGCCAGGTGTATTTTTAGAACTGGGCCAAGCTGTCTCGTTAAACAACGCTGTCCTCCCACAGCTCAGCTGCTCTGGGACGGGAACCACCGGAAAACAACTCCTCGCAGGAGCGACTGCGACCGGGAGAAGAGCCTTTAGAGAGGCCGGGGCTGCCCGGGAAGGCTTTGAGATACCGTGCGCTCTCTAGGCACGCTAGTTCAAGATTTAAGTTTCCAGATTTCCTGGTAGCTGTTGACCCCGGGGGCATCGTTAGCGGGCTGGGCTGGTGAGACCACAGGTCTGCATTGATTTGAAGCCTGCAGCGTGCTGGACTCAGCTCCCGCCTGGATCCTGCAGCCTGCGGCCAGAGCTACAAAAGACGCCCTGGCAAGAAAACGTGGGAGCACGAGCTCTCCTCTCCAAACATCTCCTCTTCCCTGCCAAAGCCAGTCAGGCTGGTTTATCTCTGACGTGCAGGCTCAGAGCGGGCAGAGCCCAGGTCTGGGGGATGGATGGTGACTCTCCAGGCCATGCAGAGTTGAGGACTGTGATCCTTGATGGCAGAAGTCCTGCCGAAGCGTGCCAAGGCCCTTCCTGGCAGGAGAAACGGCGAGGACGTGCAATGGCACACGTGAAAAGGCAAACCATCCCAGCTTGCCCTGAGCCACCTGACCCCACGCTGGAGCTGGGTCCTTTAGTCATTTCAGACATACTCTCCGGTGTCATCACTCTCCGGTGGAGCTCCCCTCCTACTGCAGCTCCCAGGCCCCTTTCTCTCCTCACGTCAAAATCCCACCATCCTCCATCTAAGACGGGCTGTTGTCTGCCTAAGGAGCGTTTTTAAGTCTCGAGCCAACTCTTCAAAATGCCTCTTTCTCCTCGTTGGAGAAATCCCCCGTTACAGGATTAGGCTTGCTTGCTGCAATACCAGTTATCCGTACTGCAGTAGCGCTAGCAAGGAAAGGGAACCCACTGGACCGGGTGCTCTCTAGTCCCGGGAGGGTGCAGCAGGTTTTCCAGCAACGTTGCCCTCTTTCTCTCGCCCCTCTTGGGATGTTCAAATTAATTGGCTTGTTTCCTGGAGCTTTTAGCTGGAACAAATAAAAGGAAAGGGGTGGGTGCAAAACCCATAATAAGGTCTACAGTTCCTTTGAGCTACAAGGACTGCTTTAAATTTCGGGTGGGTTGTTTTGTTTTTTTTTTTTAAAGGAGGAGGTTTCCATGGTAACTGTCTTCCATCACCCAAGAGCCAGCCCCCAGGATATTTCGAGGTTGCAAGTTCTGCTTTCCCAGGCAGGGATGCTGTTGTGACAGCTCGCTCACTGCTGATCCTGACCATCGCAGTCCGCATTTTACGGCCGGAGGAGGAGGAGGGCACGGGCCAGGGGTGGGAAAAAGAGCCCCGTACCCCCAAACCCAGCACGCAGCTCCCCGCGCACCACCTCACACCTCCCAAAAGCCTGAGCAGACATGGGGGAAAGCTCCCCAGGGGCTTCCCAACGCTGCCAGCGACGCGGGGCACGGGCTGCGCGGAGGGGGCTGTATTCGTGGCGAGAAGGTAAATCCTTGCTGCAGCTCCTCTAGGCGATTCCTCCTTTCCCTGGAGGAAAATCACGGCCACGGGGAAATCCCACCTCCCAAAATTGCCTCGCAGGTCCCCTGAAACGCAGAAAGCCCCAGGCGGGGGCCACATTCAGAGAGCGATGCATGCTCTCGCCCCAAGCATCCCCGCATCCGGGGAGCGGAGCAGGGTTAGAAACAGCAGCGCGGGAGCCGAGGATGCTCTCCTGCAGGCGGGCGCTCCTCTCCGTTAAGCCGCAGCTGGAGACAGCCCCAAACTGGCCATCAGCATCTTCCTTTATCTAGACAAATCCCCCCGGTGCGCGAGTGTTACGGTTCAGGGCGAACTGTCAGCCACGGGCACGGCGGCTGCAGAAAAGCCCGAGCCGATCTGCAAGGAAAAGGACATCCAGTCGCACATGATGGCGCCTTCGCCGCTCAGATCCCTCTCTAATCCCGCAGGGCAAAAATTCCTTCGTTTGAAGGACTGCTCTGCACTGACACTCAAAGAGACGTGATTTCATATCCTCCATTTAGCTGGATAAGCAGCTATTTAAATTTAAAGAAAAAAAAAGGAGAGAAAAGAAAAAACACGGAGGTAGGCATTGGGATGGGGCCCAGGAGCAAATCCTGCTGGTTTGGGAGCCCGACGGGGTGCAGAGAGCGGAGGGAACGAAGGGGTGAGCGTGCCCAAGCATCACCTTCGCCCCTGAGACCAGAGCCGATTCCCCCGGCTCAGCGAGGTCTGCAAACCCCCGGGGGGACCTGTAGGCGCCGGGATGCTCCAGCCCCGCGCAACAGGCACGAGAGCCGGCCGTGCGCCAGCCCAGCGCCCGCCGGGGCGGCCAACACGGCAGGCCGGGTCCCCCCTGCAGCAACCGTGCCCGGGCACAAAAAAAAAAAAAAAAAAAATATATATATATATATATATATATACACACACACACATATATATATATGCTAACCCATCTCGCTCCCCTTTCCGCTTTCTGGGTCAGCGCGATCCCCTCCGCAGCCCTGCTGTCACTGGAGCTGGCATGCTGGATGCACGGTTGCCGTGGTAACGGGTTCCCAGAGACAAAAATCCCTTTTTTTTTTTTTTCCTTTTTTCCCTCCCCCTCCCTAGGACCTCCGCATCCGGCACGAACCGTAGGCCATCAGCACGGCCGTAAGGACGGGACGCCCAACCCGCGCCTCCCCTCCCAAACCTCCGCCGGCCTCCGGCTCGGATGCGGCTTGGCCGCGGGGGACCCTCGTAACCCCCCCTGCCCCGCGTCCCCTTGCGCCGCGCTCAGCCCACGGCCACCCTCGCCAGCCCGCTGGTGATTTGCTCCACTGAATTTCGCCCGCTCTTTCGCGGCTCGGTTTTCTAAGACCCCAGTGCAATTTTTTTTTTTTTGATTTCTATTTATTTATTTATTCTGCTGCAGGCTGCCCTCACCCTTGCAGCGACAGCCTGCCCTCTCTGCACGGCCCCGGGGGATGTCCCCACGGCGGGGGGACACGTCACCGCGGCGCTGCAAAAGACCCAGGCGCCGGAGCGGACCCAGCCCAGGGCGAGACGGGCAGCCGCGTCCCCTCTCCCCGTCCCAGAGGGGACCGAAGCGCAAGCGCCCCGCGGAGCGCCACTTCCGCAAACAGCCCGGCAGCACGCGGCCCGCCGGGACGCGAGTGCCGAAGGCGCCCAGCGTCTCCCGGCCCCGCGCCGAGCCGAGCGGCTCTGCTTCCTTCTCCCGTCGGAAACTGGGACAGCTCTGCAGAGCACGAGCCATCCGCAAGGCATGCATACATATATATATATATATTTTTTTAAATATATATATATATATATATATATATGTATATATATATTTATATACGGGCGCACACACAGCCGGCACAGCTTATTTTAGGCCCAGCTCCCTTGGAAGCAACCCAATCCCCTTGCAAGCAGGCAGAGCGGCGGGAAGGGGAAAAAGGAGGTGCTCCGGATGCTACGGACCACGTACCGCCAGCAGCGATAACCTCTCCCGGAGGGAATACGAAGGGAAGTGACATGCCTGGATTCGCACCTGCGGCGCCAGCAAATCCAGGCGCCGGCCTGGAAAATACAAACGCGTCCGCTTCCCCAGCAGCAAAGCGGATGTCTCCTTTGCGGGTAAAACCTCTGCCAGGTGTTTTGATGCCTGCTCAGAGCAGCCCAAACGAAAGCCGAACGGGTCTCGAAGCGAGCTGAATTTTTCGGGTTGCGTCTTCGGCCGGCCACGCGGGAGCACACGTCGCTCCGCCGAATTTCAGTGCAGGCGACAGGGCCCAGGACCAAAGCCAAGTTCAATTAATGGCTCACAATCTTATTAGAGAAATTATTTCAGCATCTTGAGTAAAAGTCCGATCTACCCACTCCGTTCCATTAGTCAGGCTCATTTAGTAATTCAATCAATCTCAGCAAGGCAATTGCGCTCCTCTGGTATAATTTCACTTGGTTTTTCTCTAGGTGCTTAGGAATTTCTTAATATTTGCTCCATTATTTCCCCATTACACCCCTCCGCAGGTGCAAGGGCAGCGCCGAAGCGCCGCTGGGGCTCTTGCGCCTACCCGGCCGCAGCAGGGCGGCCGCGACCCACGCCGGCCCTCGGACGCGGCGCGGCCTCCCCGGGAGGCGCTTCGGGGCAGGCAAGCCTCGACGGCCCGGTTCCCGCGCCGCGTCCCAGCCAGCCGCCGGCGCCACGCTGCTTCCCGGCGGGGAAAAACCTGCTCGCCCAAAAAGCAGGGCCAGACCTTGGCGGGGCGGAGGGGGAAAACCGGAGCGAGCCCCGGAGCGACGGCTTTGGGGGCTCCCAAAGGGTTTTTGGGCTCCCGGAGGGTCCGCGTCTGACAACCCCCGGGGGCGGCAAAGCCCCGTGCTAGACCCGGGAGTCATTTGCCAGCAAAGCAAAGAGCTTAGCAGAGATTTTTTTTTTTTTTTTTTTAAAAAAAAAAGATTAGACATTTCGGGGAGATAATCAAGAGCAGTTAAATATGCCCAGCTCATCCGCACCTTTGAAAAATCTCACCCCTCTAAAAAATTGGAATCGATTTTGTATTTAAAAAGGAACCTATTTAATCTAAAAGTAAGCTCGTTTGAAATCATGACAGCTTGTATTAAGGCCTGAGTTTATGATAATCTATTAAAGTCGTTTAAGTCAAGCACCCTGGAAGCACCCCGTGCGGCTGACGTTCCCGGGAAAGGCGGCGCGGGAACGGGGGGACGGCGGCGGCGGCGGCGGCCCGGCTGCGGTCCCCGGCCCGCCTGGGAAAGCGGGAGACGCTTCTGGGGGCGCAAGGGGAAACGCCGCCTCCGTTTCAGAGCGCCCCAGGGCCTCCCGGTCGGAGACGCTTGGACCTGAAACAGAGGGAGGCAGAAAAGGCTCGTTTAGCTCTGCCAAACCCTGGAAAACGGAGGAGCGAAAGAGGAAGCCATCGACCGTCTGACAATCCTGAGGTCTACGGTGCCGGCGGTTCAACTCACTAGCTACGGCTTCGCGTTCCTTCGTTTAAGTCACCTGCAACCCAAAACGCGTTTCGAGGCTTTTCTTTCCATGCACGGCGCACGGGGCGGAGAAGGAAAGCCATCCAAAGCTGTCGTGCAGTTTTTAACGGCATCCCCCCCCCCCCCCAAAAAAAAAAAAAAAACAAACTCAACAGCCCACGCAAGCGCGAGTCCAGCGACGGACACGGCAGAGGTGGATGGAGGCCGCCCGGCTGGGGAGACGGGGTTGCAAAGGTTAGCCGAAACGCAATACCGAGCTGCAAATCTGCACTCCCTAACGGCTACCGCGCCGCGAAACTCGGCCTGTCCTCCGGGCGGGGAACAGCAAGCGCAACACGACGCGCAAGGGCCTCGTTCCCAAGGGACGCTCTCTACCTCCTCGATGACTTAAACCAGGAGCAAACCCGGCCCTTTCAAAGGGGCTCGCGCCGGCCCCGCTCCCGCGCCCTCCCCACCAGAGCTACGAGCGGAGCGAAAAGCCCCGCGGGGCGGCGGGGGGGAAACCCCTGCGGCGGTCCTTCCCCTCCAGGACGCACGGAGGGGCTTTTAAGGTGCTTAGCGGGGTGGCCGAGGACGGGCGCGAACCCAGCAGCCAACCCGATTTTCAGCGAGCACCGCACAGCCGCTCTCCCAAGACCTGCGTTTGCTCCAGTTGGAAGAGAAACCTTGACCCCCGGCGCGCGGCCCCGTGGCACGGCACGGCGCAGGCGACGGCGCGCGTCCAACGTCGCCGCTAAGGCTGGCCAAGCGGGAAAGCGCTCGAATTACTGAAGGGGTTTTTGAAGAGCAGGAAGGGGTCACAAAGAAACGGGGGCAAACTCCCCGACTCTGCCCACGTCACCCCACAAATACCTCTGCGAGGGCTTTGGTTAATCGTGCAAATGGCCTGCAAGGCACCGAGATGCCAGGGAAGACGTTACAGGGGATGAATTATGAAGAGGGGTAAACGAGTGCAAGGCGAGATCCCCCCGGCGTAGCGTGCACGTTTCATTGAAAGAGAGGGCCCGCAAGCCTGAAGCCTGCTCTGCTGCAGCCACGCCAGGGCAGGGGGGAGAGGCGGCGCGGCAGCGGAGCTGCTCCTCTTGCTGCGCCCGCTCGCCCCGAAGCCACCGCTCCCTGGCGGGAAAACCTCCCGCGGTTTCTCCAGCGGCGCGGCCGACCTGCAGCGCGCTCGCGGCGACGCCAGCCCTCCGGGTTCGGAGACCGCGGCGCCAGCGGCAGCAGGAGCGGCAGCCCAAGGGCGCCCGGTAGAGACGCGTCCAACCAGACCGGGCTCAAACGCCAAGAGAACACCAGCGCGCGTGTGGGTGTATGCATTACACGTCGCTATTATACAGTATTATACATTCAAAGTCAGCAAGGCAGGCACGGACCAACTATCCAGTCGGGATTTTGACTGGGACAGTGCAATTAGGGCTGCGTGAAACCTCCTGGCTACAGCCCAGGTTACTGAAACACACCTTCTGCAGACCTAAGCCCCCATCCTGCACGGAGGGGCTCACGGAGACACAGAGAGCTACCAACATCAGTGCTACGCCGTGGCCGAACGCGGCCACATCCACCCGCAGAGCCCTCAGCGACACTCCACGGACTCAGGTCTCTGGGTGGGTGTTTCCCCCAGACTGGGGCTCCCTGGATCCAGAGGGCCTTTCTGAGTTACCAAGCCTTGGTCTTGCAAGACCTGAGGACTTCCAGCATGCAAAAAGCAGCGCTCAGGTTAAAAGAAAAAAAAAAAAAAAAAGAAGTACCCGCACGTGCTAAGGTGGCCTTGGTGGCCTTGCCAGCTTCAGAGCAAGCTGGACCATCTCTCCCTGCACACTGTTCCACCTGGAGAAGTCAAAGCCAAGTCAAAGCCACGGCAAACAGAGGGCCCAGCAAGGTCCCTCAGCTCCCCCGTGAACTGCCCCGTTCTGCCAGCCCTGCAGGGGCCCCGGCATCCCGGGGCGCTTGCATCGAAACCACCTCTGGCGTCTCCAAAGCCCAACGTCTGAAAGAGCTGGTGAGGACCCACGGGCAGAGCAGCGGGAGGGCAGACCCAGCCCTCCAACGCACGGCAGCCTTTCAGGGGACCGATGTCCCAGGCGGACAGGACAGCCCGACCCAGGGCCCGGCCGGCTAGCAGAACCGAATTTCCTGCCTCCTCAAGGCAATAACGTTCGCGAGACCCCAGCCGCTAGATCGACCTGCGTCGGCTTTGCGAACCCATGACAGAGGGGAAGGGGCCGTCGGGCAGCGCGAATGGCCGTCCGCGCTCCCCAGCGCGTCACGCCTCGGGGATACGCCAAGAGGACCCCGGCGGGGGCAGGCCCAAGGGGGTCCGGGGGCCAGCGCCGGCGGGGCGTCGACGGGGCGCAGGGTGGCGGCGGCGGCGGCGGGCGCCAGCCGTGCGCGCACGCGCCTCCCTGCCCGCGCGGCCCCGCTGCATCCGCGCCGCTGCGGGCCCCGGTTGCCACAGCAACGCTGGCCTGCCTCGCCGCCACCGCCGCAGCATCGCGCAGAGGGCTCGTCCCCCCCCTTCCCCGGCCCGCCGCCCCCTCCCCATGCATCCCCCCCCACCCCAGCCCTTCTCCCCCGGGTGCATCCCCGCACCGGCCCGGCGGCAGCACCCCCCCATCCCAACCCCGGCCGCGGTATTTTCACAGCATCCCCAGCCCAGCGTTTGCCTTTGCCTCGGCTCGGGTGACAAGGTGGCATTGCCCAGCTCCTTCTCCCCGCGGCCCCCACCCCCGGCCAGCGTGCATGCCACGCGCCGTGCGAGCGCATCTCTTCGCGGGCCCACGGCACACAGGCGAGGGTGGCTTTGGAAAACTTCCCAGGGCCCAAGCATGGTGGGGAGAGGCCCTGGGGCTAACGCGAGGATGCCGCAGCGGGAGGAAGGAAGGGTTGCCCAAGGCCGGCGGGTGCAGGGGCAGCGGAGGGGCCAGCCTGCAGGCGAGGGAAGGGGTGCGCGCCGACACCCGGGTATCAAAACGACGGTGGCGCTCGTGACGGGCAGGGATGAAACAGGCCTGCTCCTGCTCGCAGCCAGCCCAGCACAAAGGCAGGCAGGAAAGCGGTGGCTTGACCGGTGCCGAAACCACCCGGCGACCGCCGGATTCTGGCCAGCCGCCCCCTCCGAGGTGGCGAGTCAGCACCGAGGCCTGGCGCAAAACCTGGCCCACGTCGGTAGGTCTGGCCTAAGCCTGGCGCCTAGGCAGGTGCAGCAAGGAAGCGGGGCTGCGAGCCGGCGAGATGCGAGCCTTCTTCCCCCGCGGAGCGTGGCGGGGACCGCGGTGGGGACCGCGGTGGAGGGACCACAGTGGGGACTGCGGTGGGGACCGCGGTGGAGGGACCACAGTGGGGACCGTGGTGGGGGGGACCGCGGAGGGGGGACCGCGGCGGCTCACCCAGCACGAAGTAGGGCAGCTCCGTGTTCTCCAGGTCGTCCACCACCACCATCTCGCCGGGGAAGTCGTTGCGCACGGAGAAGAGGAGCTTGGGCTCGGCGGCCGAGGGGCTGTGCATGATGCTGAGGTCGTTCTCCCGCAGGAAGGGCAGCGCCGACACCGTGATGCTCTTCAGCTTGCACTCCAGCTCCTTGGCCGCCGCCGCCGCCGCTGCCGCCGCCGCCGCCTCCGCCTCGGCGGGGCCGCTGCCGGCCGCCAGGCAGCAGCCGGCGAGCAGGGCGCAGAGCCCGGCCAAAGCCATCTTGGAGCCCCGCGCCGCGCTCCCAGCGCCGGCCGGGCGGCGAGGGGCGGGGACGCGGGGCCCGGCGCCTCCCCGCCCGCCCCGCAGCCGAGCCCAGCCCAGCCCAGCCCAGCGGCGCCTCCCCGCCCGCGGCGGCGCGGCTCGGCTCGGCTCGGCTCGGCTCGGCTCGGCGCCCTCCGCCCAGCTCGGCTCGGCTCGGCTCGGCTCGGCTCGGAGCGGCGCCCTCCGCCCAGCTCGGCTCGGCTCGGCCCGGCTCGGCTCGGCGCCCTCCGCCCAGCTCGGCTTGGCTCGGTCCGGTCCGGCTCGGCTCGGAGCGGCGCCCTCCGCCCGGCTCGGCTCGGCTCGGCTCGGCTCGGCCTGGCTCGGAGCGGCGCCCTCCGCCCAGCTCGGCTCGGCTCGGCTCAGTTCGGCCTAGCTGGGAGCGGCGCCCTCCGCCCAGCTCAGCTCAGCTCGGCCCAGCTCGGAGCAGCGCCCTCCGCCCAGCTCGGCTTAGTTCGGCACCCTCCACCCAGCTCGGCTCGGCTCGGCTCGGCGCCCTCCACCCAGCTCAGCTCAGCTCGGTCTGGCTCGGCGCCCTCCACCCAGCTCAGCTCAGCTCGGTCCGGTCCGGCTCGGCTCGGCTCAGCGCCCTCCGCCCGGCTCGGCTCGGCTCGGCCCGGCTTGGCTCTGCCCAGCTCGGCTCGGCGCCCTCCACCCGGCTCAGCTCAGCTCGGCTCGGCTCAATTCGGCTCGGCGCGGCGCCCTCCGCCCAGCTCAGCTCGGTCCGGCTCGGCTCGGAACGGCGCCCCTCGCCCAGCTCGGCTTGGCTCGGCACCCTCCGCTCGGCTCGGCTCGGCTCGGTCCGGCTCGGCCCGGCTCAGCTCGGCTCGGCTCGGCCCGGCTCGGAACGGCGCCCCTCGCCTAGCTCGGCTCGGCTCGGCGCCCTCCGCCCGGCTCAGCTCGGCTCGGCTCGGTCCGGCTCGGCTCGGCTCGGCTCGGCTCAGTTCTGCTCGGAGCGGCGCCCCTCGCCCGGCTCGGCTCGGCTCGGTTCTGCCCGGCTCGGCTCGGCTCCGAGCGGCCCCCCCGGCCCAGCCCGGCTCAGAGCGGCACCCCCCACCCAACTCGGCTCGGCTCGGCGCCCCCGGCCCGGCCCGGCCCGGCCCGGCTCGGCTCAGTCCCTTGTGGAATCAGGCTGCCGAGTGCCTCAGGGCTGGTGCTGTTGCCCCCTTTTGTGCCATGGGAATAGCTTGCAAATATCCCCCCCACCCCACCCTGAAGGGGCTGCAGAAATACCAAGTTCACCAGCTTGCCTATCTTGCGAAAAAAAATATATATATACACACACATATATATATAGGGAGAATCAGGGCCAACCTCAGCTCTGAATGGGTTTTTTCTGTCTAACGCTTTTTTCTCCTTTTTTAGGGAGCTCCAAATAGCACCACGCGCAGCGGCTCTGCGCTGGTTTAAGACGCTCGCCTCCTTTTCGGCGCAGGGACCCCCAGCGCAGAGCAAGCCCGCGCGCCCCAGGCCGCCGCGCCCGCCGCTGCCGGCGTTTCCCTCCGTCCCTCCTGCCTCGACTGCAGCCGAGCGCAACGTGCGCTAGCCTGGCCTGGAAGCTGCCACGGGGCTGGGCCAAAAACCCCAAGGGAACGAGGACTGCTTTGCTCTGGTCTCCTTTCTGACTTGGAACAACCCTCATTGTTACCCGTTGCTGTGGACTAAGCAGGTAGCATAATTTCTCGGGGTAAAAAAACCCCCAAAATACTAACCCGAAAGCATCAGCTTTGTGCTCCAGTCGTGTTAAAAATCAGAGCCAAGCACTAACGCCCTTCATAAAACGCTGATGATGTTTTCACGAGCTAACTAGTTGGGAAAGCGCGAGTTACAGCGCAGCAACGCTTCCCTCCAGCCCACTAGTCACCTGCAGTTTTCAACAGGGGCAGCAAAACCAAATAACTCCCCCCCCCCCCCAAAAAAAAAAACACAGAAAGCAAAGCCGCAGGACAAACAGGCACGCCTCCCCCTCCCTTTGGCAGAAGGGACTACCCAAAACCCCGCTGGAGGTGTCCACGCTCACCCGGGTGGGTGCCCCACCGGTTAATGCCAGGCGGCTAAAGCGGTCCAACCTCCCAGCACGGGCCAAACCCGCCGGCACGAGCGAGCAGCGCCCACCCGGCCGGCAAACTTTGCCTTCTGCCGCAGCCCTTTCCCGCCGGGAAACGCAACCCATGAAATAGCTCCGGCGCGAAGCGTTCAGGGGAAGGCCCGAGAAAGCCTTTTCGGCTCGGGTCTGGAGGCTGACGGCGTCCCCTTAACATCTAACGCAGCACGAAAAGGAGAAAACAACGGGCTTCGTCGAATGGCATGAATAATAAATACAAATAAATAAAACATTTAAAAATAAACCAGCGAGGAACAGAATGGCAAATCCGGTGTCCCCAACTGCATCCTAATGCCGCCCGCTAGAAACTTTTCGGCGTTTGACTTCTGCATCCCGAACCTCGTTATTCGTTTAATGCAACGGATGGCATAATTTTGCAAAAACTTAATTCCTCTTAAAAACCAGAAAAAGCCTCCGCTGCTCTGTCTTCGTGCGCTGATGGGCCCTGCCGAAGCACCAACAGGGCCGCGCAGGGTTGCAGTCGGGAGGCCAAACAAAATGCAACCCCTCGCTTCAGGGCAGCGTCGCCCGCCTTTGCTCGCAGACCGGCTCCGTGTCCGGGGGGCGGTGGGGGGACCAGGACCTCCCCCCCCAACCCGCCCCGGGCGATGCGCTGCGCAGGGAAGCGGCCTCGGGAAGCCAGGCGGGAGCGGCGAAGACCTTGAGCGTGGCGCGGGTGATGGACGCGCTTGCCTAGCGCAAGGAGAGCCCTATCCATCTGCTGAGCGGCAGAGCGAGGGGAACCAACGTTTTCCTGCAAAACAGGGCAACGCTGGACGGCGGGGGGGGGAGGCGGGGGGATGCACCCGCGCCTGCTAGAGGGCACATGGGCGCTAACTGCCCCTCGGGGCTCGGTAAGCGAGGCAGGGCAAACAGCAAGCCTCGAGCGGCTTGGGGCTACGCTGAGCGCCACCAGCACCACGAATGATTTCCGCGTGTTTCTGCGTGCACCTCCGCCCGCACCGCCCAGGGGTGCGCGCGTGTCTGTGCGTACCCACCTTCCCACGCCGCAGGGGCGTGGGTTTGCGTAACCGGTTACCCCTCACCCCACGGTGTGCCGGTGCGCCTGGACCACCGGCACCACCACCACCGCGGGACGGGACGGGACGGGACGGGGCGGGGCGGGCGGACCTGCCCCCGCCCGGTACCCGCTCCGCTCCACGCCGCGCCGCTCCACGCGAGCCCACCGCCCCCGACCCGCCGCTTCGCCCCGCCCCGCCCAGCCGCGGCCAATAGCGGCGCGGAGCCGGCTCGGGGCGCGCCAATGGGAGCGGGCGGGGCGGCTGCCGGCGCCTTTTATTGGCCGCCGCCGCTGCATATATTATGGGGCGGCAGCGGGGCGAGCGTGGAGGCGGCGAGCGGCGGCGGCACCGGCGGCCGCGGGATGCGGGCGGGGCGCGCCCGATGCGCCGGCCCGGCAGCAGGACACGGTGCGTGGGCGCGGGGCCGCCGCCGGCCAGTGCTGAGCAGCGGACGGGACGGGACAGGCGGCGGGCGCCCCGGCGGCGCTGAGCCTCCCGCAACCCGGGGTGAGTGCGCCGGGGGGTTGGGGGGGGCGCGCTGAGCCCCGGCGCGCTTGTGACACGTTCGGTGGTGGAGCGGGGTGGGGGCGAGGTGCAGCCGCCCCGGTGACCTTGGGGAAGCTGCCCCGCCGCTCGGGGCTCACCGCGCGGGGTGGGTGAGACTGGGGAGAGGGCGCTGAACGCTGGCGGGACGCTCGGGATAAACGAGGGGTTACCCCGAGGTGGAGAAACCTGCCCCGGACCCGACGCTCGCACACGGCGTGCTCTGCTCTGGGGGAAACCGCTGGCAGGAGAGGAGCCCCAGAGCAGCAGGCGCTGGGGGGGAAGATGCCCTCCCAAATAGCCCTTGCTCTAAGGCAAGCATAAATCAACGGGCAGCCCCTCGGAAGTCCCCCAAGGCACAACACGCAGCCCCTCTGCCCGCAGCTTATCCCTTTCCTTTCAGCCGAGGCGAAGCGACCCGGCGCGGGAGCCTTGCCCCGGGCCCCTGCTCTGCTCTGCTCGCCCCAGCGCCGTGTCCAGTTATCGGTGCGGCGCTGATAACGCGCCAGCAGCAAACACTCAATAGAGCCCTGCTAATTTTTGGAAGGAAGCAACTCTGGGTCCTTAAAGCACCAGGCTTGAGAGCATCCGCTTGCAGCACAGTGGAGTGCATCATCCCCTTGGTCCCTCCCTTGGAGGGACCCATGCACCGTTGGCCCCCTCTGAGGATGAGCTGCTGCATGGGCTGGCTTGCGCTGTGGCCCTGCAGTGCCACCGGCCCGGCCAGGCAGGAGGACCTGGGTCTGGTGTGAGCCAGGCACCAGCGAGGGCTAGGTGCTGCGGGGCCAGGTGGGACCTGCCGGCAGATGTCAGTGTCCCCCCTCTGTCAGCAGCGAGAGGGTCCACGTGAGCCCACAGATGCTGCAAGGAGCCCCTGCGCACTTTCTGAGCGGAGCTGGTTTCAGTAGGGGTTTGATGGCACTTTTGGAAGCACCAGGCTCCTGCCTGGCCCCCAAACAGGGCTGGGGGAGCAGGCTGCCGGTGCATGAGGACACAAGGCTGGGAAGGGGGAGCGCTCCACTCCAGTTGCCTAACTCCTTCCCCCAGTGCCAGGCATCCACCGCTTTATTTTCCTTGTGCTGTTGCATGCTGAGCTACCACCGTGCAGCACTGTCCCTCCGGTGAGGATGGGGAGCCCTGGGCCTGCACCCACCTGCACGATGGCAAGCAAGGGATGGAAAGCAGCAGGAGGGATGCATCCTCACATCACCTCCGCAGCATGCAAAGGAGGTCCTGTGCGAGGCTGGCACTGAGCACGCTGTGACAACGGGAAGCACCGTCCTCTCCCTGGGGGGGTGGCTGGCTTCTGGGATACTGTTCCCTGCCCCAGGGACCTGTCTGCAGGGATGCTTCAGGCTGAAAGCTCAGCTGCTTAGCCTGAGACAGGGGAAGCCACCTCTGCTGCTGTCTCTGTGCTGGGAGGGAGTTGCATTTTTGCATGCCTCTCTTTTAAGAGGGTTTGTGCCTGGGGGTGTGAAAGCCCTGCTGCGAACAAAGCTGCAGGGCAGAACACATGGCGCTGGTGCAGCGCCGCACACAACCGCTGCCTCCCTCGACTGCAGCCCAGGCTGCTTCTCATTTGATGTTTTATGCAAATCCTTACCTCCAAGTCCAGGCATTTTCTGACATTTTTCTTTTACTCTCATCTTAAAGTTCCTTGCTCCTAAGGATGGAAGGAAGAGTTAATAAAAAGAACCCAATTCATAAAGTCTTGCAAGTTTTCAAAGCATTCTCAGGGGTCTGGGGCAAAGAAAGCCACTTAAGTCGTTTAGCAAGAGCAACCCAACAGGCGCGGGGGATCATTTCCAGGAGTCTAGCAGGGATGCTGTAACGCAGCGTGGCCCCCTTCCTTGGGGCTGCGGTGCCCAGAGCCGTGTCCCCACCGACCGCGCCAGGCTGCCTGGCGGCACCCCTGCCGTGCATCGCCGTGCCGCTGGAGCGCCAGCGGCGCCTGGCTCGCTCTCGTAACTTCCCTGCTCCGCGTCCCCGTCGGCCAGGCAGATCAATGAGTCCCCGGCACTTCCGTGGGAGCAGACGGAGCTGCGCCCCGCCGTGCGGAGAGCGGCTCTTTACTGGGAGGGGAGGGGGGAGCAGGAGGGGAGCTGGGGACAAGGAGGCAGCTGCGTGCGAGCAGGCAGGGAACGGCCAGGCTGCGTCTCAGCTGCAGCCCCACGGGCTCGCGCGGACAGCTGGGTGCACGGGAGCAGCGCCTTATGGGTCCCCAAGGACCCTGCCCAGGGATGTTCGGAGCCGGTGCATCACGGCTCATCGTACTGCAGGCTCCGGAGTGAGTTTTGGCACCCTGCAGGATCAAGCCCTTTGCATTTATCTGGCCCAAGAGGTGCATCTAGCTCAGGTGGTGCGAGGGGTGGGAGCAGCAGCCGTTTTGGGCTGACCCTGTCAGCGCGTCCCCTGGCTGCCTGCGTGAATTCACGTCGGTGAGATCATCCCAGTCAATCCACTCCAGAAGCTAAACTGCACTTAGCCTCTTGCCCAGGCACTTTTAAGTGGCCTTAATTTGATAAATCTTTCCCCCATGTAATGAGAAGGTGACTCAGGCGCATAAGCCTGACTTTCATTCCCACAAAAAGGCCCGCGCAGGGAGCTCGGGGCGAGCCTGGCTCGCCCTGGCCCCGCACCATCCCCGCTCCCCGTGCGGACGCACCTTCGCTCCTTCCTCCGGGGTCCCGCGTGGCTGTGCCAGCTCATCCCCTTCTCCGAGCGGGGACGGGGACAAGGCGCTCCTGTACCCCAGGACATGGATGTGTCTGATGGTACGGCCAGCAAGACACTGAGCCCTGGGGACACTGGAAGCAGTGGGTAGAGGGTCCCAGAGAGATTTTTGGGGCTGGGTGCAGTCCTCAGGTCCCCATGCCTGCAAAGCACCTGCCAGGCCTGGAGTGGATATTTCTTACCCAGTTTGGAGCTGGGCTCTGCCCTGGGACGCTGGCAGGAGCGGAAGGACAGGGGTCCGGGCGCTGGTCCGGCCCCAGGAGCAGGGTCTGGCTCCCTGGCGCTTGCCAGCTCCACGCATGTGCGCTGCAGCCTCTTGGCTAGCTAGAGCAGAGGGGCTTTGCAGGGGCTCGGTCCCAAATATCCCCCAAGCTCCAGAGTCCCAGGGGATGCATAGTGACCAGGCAACCCGTCCTCATCCCCTGCCCGGCAGTTCTCAGCCTTTCTAGGTCTACCAACGACAGGTATGAGCCTGCCTGGCTCAGAAACACCCGGGGAGCAGCACCACTGTTTTTTTCTACAGGCTTCAGCTGAGCAAATCCTGAGGGGCAGTGCCCGAGCGTCAGGAGCCTCGTGCTTCGCTGCAGCACCCAGCAGATACAGCGCTTGCTGGGGGAGAGCCACGCTGTACCACCCGGTGCCTCTCCCCCATGCCCACTTCACAGTGTATATATACATATATATATACATATATATATATAGCTAAATCACTTGCTGCAGCATGAAAGGGCAGAAATCAATGTTAATGTCCCTGACAATTAGCTAATGTCTTAATTATCGAACTCTGCCTGATTAGCGGTGGAGTACATGGCTCCAGAGACGCTTTGCCTTCGGCATCAAAGCAAGCAGGACCTCGGCATAACTCTGCAGGTTACTGCTGCAGTCGCCGTCGTCTCCCAGCAAGCCCGGGCCCTTCCCCGGCGAGGGGAGTAGAGGGATGCTGCTGCAGTTCATCCACGCTGCTAGCTGCGCAGTGAAGTCAGGCCTTTTCCTGGATAAAGACACCCACTGCAGAAGCAAACTCGGCTCCTGATGACTGACAATATGGGACACGCATTAGCAGTTACTGGAGGGACGCCTGGCTTTCTGCTGCAGGCAACAGGGTCGGAGAGGAGCGGCGAGAAGGTTGGGCAGAACTAGCCAGGACGCAGCTTGTGCTCCTGGGAAAGTTTGCCAAGAACATTTGCTTTGGCGCTCTTCTTCCTCAGTTTTAAAGTTTTTTTTTTTTTTTTTGGGGGGGGGGGGGGGAGAGCTGAAAGTTTTCCACCCTGCGTGAGGCAAGCCCTAAATCAAAAAGAGCAGTCAGATGCTTCTCATCAAATCTCCATTCTTTTGGATCAAGGAAAAGCGATTAGAAAGTTATTTCCAGCTCTAGTAGCAAGGTCAATGAGGTTACTTGTTACCAAGGAGCTTTGCTGGCCCCGACTTCCCAGGAAGGCGCCCGTGTCAGCAGGCAGAGGTACGCCCCGCACAGACGAGCTGTGCTCACTCCTACGCGGCAGCAACCCGCGTTCGAAGACGGAGCCACGCGGCCCGAGATCGAGGTTACATCCCGCAAGGCTCTTGCCTTGCTCCGCGGCGCTCCTGGGGACGCCGCCGGTCAGACGGCCGATGGAGCCGAGAGCTGTGCTGAGAGGCGAAACCTTTGCACCGGGTCAGCTGCTGCCTTCCTGGCACGGCAGAGGGGTTGGCGTAGCAGCGCCGGGGCCTCGCGCGTCCGATCCCCCCGTTTAAGGCTCCCTGCGCCCTCCCCATATTTGTTATGTGCAGCGGCAGGGAGGAGGCTGATGTAGGAAGGAGGAAATCCCAGTAGGCTCCTCTGGACTAATCCTGCCCAATGCAGGCTCTTCTCCTGCTCTTGGTGGCACGGGCATGAAGCTAGGACTGGTAGCCAAAGCTATGCTCACCCAGCGGTCAAGGGCAGGTCTGCGATGCCAGCGCTGGGCTGAAGCATACAGGCAATAACTTGTAGCTACGTGGACTAAGGAATACATGGCGCTATCGGCATTTACATATACCTGTTTTATTTATCCCACGAGCCATAAGAGCCGTTAAGTTGGAACGGCTCATGAACACGCGTGGGGTGGCGTAGCCGGTCTGAGGGGATAAGTTTGACCTCTAACCAAAGTGCAGCCCACATGGGTGCTCTGCAGCCCTTGGTTCCTTGCTCATCCCTCTGCTCCTGTCCAACTCGGGAGTTCAAGTTTCTTTTGGCAAGGAGGCTTGTGGGCATGAGTGGCCACCCTGGAGCGAGAAGGTGTAAAAAAGAGGCAGATGTGGCCCCAACCTGTGCACAGTAGGAAGCTGGACCACGGGCTTGGGCTGCAGCAGGCCAGTCACCTGCTAATTCACTATAAGGGATCCACGCAGCAGGAGGGGAGAGGGACCCTCGCTGGGCAGATCTGCACCCTTTTACAGCAGCCACAGTCTGGAGATAGGCAGCTATTGAATATTCCTGTTGTTGAGCAGTAAAGCACGAGGTGTCCATGAGGACACATCATGCATTCAGCCTTGAAACCCAGAATAAACCCCCCAGGAAAGGAGGCAGAACTGCATCTCCCAAAGGGTTTCTAGCTGGGCTGGGGACTGCAGCGTAGAGAAACGGCCCAAGGTTTCTCCATCCCCAATATCTGGCCCTCAGCAGCCACCCAGAAGGCCTGCTGGCTTGAGCTGCATGTGCCCAGACAGGGCAGTGGGCAGCCGGTGGCAGGACTGTCCTGCCCCTGCCGTGACCAACCTGCAGGGACTCTGCGCCCAAGAAACCAGCTGCTGGGGCGCAGAAAACCTGCCACAGCAACGGCGCACACTGCGACATGACATCTCCGGGCAACCGGCATACGCTAGGACAGGACATAGTCAGGGCGCAGCATTTCTACCCGAGCAAAGATCAGCCAAGACAGGCAGCAATGTCCTTGGAGCAACCAGGACACTGCTACAACAGCCACAAGCAAGGTCAGAAGCCACCTAAAAGATGATAAGAGGCGGCAGGTAGCGCGTGCAGAGGGCAGCCAGCAGGATGCGGGAGCAACATGCCAAGCCTGCTCTTGGCATGACAGACATGCTACATAACACACGAGCTATATAAGCAAGGTGCTTTGCTGTTGGCACAGCAATATTTAACCCTACAGGGAGCACGTTTTTGCATACGGGGTTCATGAACGGGCTGCTCCAGGAGCACAACTGCCTCCGTTTCTCAGCCAGAGACACAAGGGAGAAATTCTGTGTATTTGCACCCTCTGCAGGTCTGGGAGCAACCAGGTTCATTCGGGTCCTGCTGCGTTTCAGGGGGGGGAAGGGGGGGGGGGCATGACCTCCAGCCTAGCACGCGAAGGGCAGAAACCTCCTCCCAGGTAACTGGGAAAACCAGGTGGAAAAATAGCATTGGGGGCAGCACGGACAACACCGCTTCCATTGCGATATTGTTTGACAGTACTCCGGAAGGGCTGCAAAATTCAGCGCTTCGGTCCCTTCCTGCTGTCTCATGGCGACTATCAGCTCCCCGGCGCGCGAGGGCAAGAGAGAGCGTGCTTTTTGCGACCGCGGCCTCTGCCACGCAGTTACCTACATTAACACCGGCGAGACAGCTTGCAAATAGCTGTAGCGCTGCCAGCTCCGCTGCCTCCTGCCTCCCCCCAAGCCCCAGCGCCCCGAGTCTCGCGGTGCGAGAATCTCAGCTTTTGTTCAAAATTAACAAGGACCCGGCCCCGCTGGCTGAGGAAGCGAGAAGCTGAAAAAGCGTAATCAAAGTGCACCCTTAAGGGTTTAAAAATAGAAGAGGAGGGGAAGGGAAAAAAAAAAAACAAAATTACATGTTTGAATCTGATGAATCATCTGCCAAACCCCAGTTGGGGAGAACGTGGGGCTGGCACTGGTGCCTGCTCGCCAGGCGTGTGCGTTCGGCCTCCCAGCCCACCTTCCCCTTGGCCCATCAGCCGTTCCTGGGAATAGAAACAAATCCCTGCGCGCTGGGCCCCCACCGCTCCCATGGCCCGGGTCTGCCAGCCCCTTCCCCACCTCCTGCCACTTGCAGCAGTTTGACCTCGCAGGAGAGGGCAAAGATAAAGCACGAAGGTGCCGTAGCGGTGGAATAAGCCCTTGGGTGGAGTTGGTTGAAGCCAGCAGCCTTCGCAGGGCTCCAGAGATGAGGCAGGGAGTCTGCCCTCCCTCCCTCCCTCCCTCCGTCCGTCTCGACGGCTGGGTCCTCCGTCACGGCCCACTTCCATATTTTTATACTCAGCGTTGACATTGGCTAATGAAATAGTCAGTTCTGGAGTTAGGCTGACTCCAAGCTCCGCTTTGTTTTGGGAGGATTTTCAGTCCAAGCGCTCTCGCCGCCCGAGGAAAGCCAACGAGGCGGAAAGCGCTCTCTCCCCGCTCCGCCACCGCGCGGGAGCCCAGACCCTGTAACGTCTCTGTTAGCCCCCCTCCAACACACGGGCAACGTGACTTGCAAATCCATACTCTGACCCCGGGCTGGCCCCACCAACCTACCTGCGCTTCACTGCCCCCAGCCCAAGGCGCCCCCATTTAAGCTGCTCAGCACAGATCCTCCAAGCTGTGCACCAGCTCAGCTGGACCATCAGACCAGACAGGTCTGGGCTGGAGATATGCACCTATTACCTTCAAAACACCAACGCAGTTGGCCCCACCAGACAGCCAGGAGGCCCACCTAGCTGTCCAACATTTCCCCCCCAAACACAGAAGTCAAACCTCATCCGCGCGTGGATGAACCTGCACCTACAACCTGAGAAGCTCATTTTTCCAGTTCATTTTGGAGGAACTAGATTTTTTTTTTTTTTAACCTGACTGAAACAGACTCGAGAGGCTCTTCGCGTGCTCATGATGGACATCCACAAAATGCTCTACATCCATTAGCTCCCATCTGGACTCTCCTAGGGAGATTTTCCTGCCACATTCAATGTTCCACAGAAGCTCGATGCCTCAAGCACCTCGTACAAGCTGTATTTTCTTGGCATGCACCCTGCAGAGAGCCCAACCCCATTTCTACAGCAGTGGATTTTGATTTTTGCCTGGCCTTCCCTCCTTCTCCCAGCTGATCTGAGTTGACACCTGACACTGCAATTCCAACAGATTGCTCCCATCACTGTCACAGCTGATTTTCTTCCCCCAGCAGCCAGAGCCTGAACCCCAGGGAAGGAGCAGGGCATCACAGCAGAGCTCTAACCTGTTGCCAGTGCTCTGGCAGAGATTTGCTGCCCAACTTGTCTCGCAGAGGCACAACCCCCATCAGCTACCTGTAATTACAGGCACTGCACAGCTTGGTGCACCAGGCTGATGCAGACCAAGGAAGACATAAAGCAAAGGCCAGAAGTTCCTTTAACGGGCATTAGTCAGGATTTCATTTAGCTCTTTCTACAGCCGGCACCAGCAACCACATAAAGTCCTACCTTCTGCAGCACCACCAGGGCAGGCCCAGCTCTCCCCAGAGCAGGGCTTGTGTTCACTGGAGCCCCTCCATGCTGATCTCAGTTCCCTTTGCTCTGGGGCTGCATTTGGCTTACATATAGGTCCCGGGTCCCTGCAGCCTCTGGGTGGGCAGCAAATTGGCTCCACCTGAAACCCACATCACCTAAATGCTCAAGCATTAGGTTATCAGTAGGGCTTGTGCTTTGGGTCATCACAGGGAATTAGCCTGCGATGCCGGTGATTTGATCTGCTGTTAATTCCCTTTTCCGTGGAGCTCGGTGCCCCGTCCCTTCATCCGTGTCCCCACCGCGGGGCTGCCATCGCTGCGCCTGGTAGAGGACGTGAGCCCCTGGGGATGCCCCAGGGCTGAGCCGCTTGGTCGAGATGTTGCACGTGTGCAAGACATACGTGTACGCGCGCGCTAGCAGGAGGCCTTCGCTTCCCCGGCGCCTCCCCGCCTCGGGATTTAAGGCTTTGGGACGCCCCGGGGCGTCTCGGCCTGACGGGCTGCCCTCTCTGCCGCGGTGCCGTTGCAGGGCGGCCGGTGTCCCCGAGGACGGCGCGGGGCGAGAATGACGGAGCCGGCCGGGCGGCAGAAGCATGAGGCGGCGGGACGGCTCTCGCTCTGAAGGGCCCCGGCGGATGCTCGCGTGGCCGCTGGCCCTCCTGGCCCTGAGCGCCTGCTGCTGCCGCTGCGGGGCGGGCGGCCCGGCCCCCGAACAGCATGCCTCCGCCGTGGCCTCCTCTTCCTCCTCCTCCTCCTCCAGCGCGGTGCCCCTCGACTGGCTCCTTACCGACCGCGGCCCCTTCTACCGAGCCCAGGAGTACGTGGACTTCGTGGAGCGCTACCGGCAGGGTTTCACCACCAGGTACAGGATCTACAGGTGAGCGGCAGCGCCGGGGCCGGCCCTTCGGCGGGGGGTCGGGGAGGGCGCCGCGGGGCGGCTCGAGGGCAGAGGGGTTCGCGTCCCCCCCGCACGGATTAGAGCGGATCTAATCTCAGCCGCGGACTGAGCTGGACCGGCCGGGACGGGTGCCCAGGCGGGTTTCGCCGAGCTGGCTTTGCTCTTTTGAACTTCTCGGCTCGCTAATTCTGGCGACCCGGCGGGGCTTGAGCCGGGCACCCAGACCGCAGGCTCCTGCACGCGAGCGGCGTCCCTCGGCGCGGCGTCGGAGGAGCGGGCGGGAGACGCGGGGCTCGGCCGGGCAGCGCAGCTCGCGCGCCGGGGAGAGCAGAGCCCGCTCGCGCGGCCCCCGAGCCGGGGCGAGATGGAGCGCCTCCGGGTCGGACCCCAGCACCGCCTCGCTGGACGGCGCCTCGATGGCCCCCCGGGCTCTCCAGGAGGAGACCTGCGATGATGGAGAGGCTGGATGAGGCCGTGTAGACAGGTCGGCCGGGGCCGAGCAGGCTGGGACACCTCCTGGCTCAGCCGCTAACTGCCCGTAGCTGTTTGCTGCTGGCGGCGGACTAGGAACGACGCCACGTTTTCCGCCGTACTGTTTTTCCTCGCTCTTCCCGCTCGGCGCTCACCCGCTGAGGGCGAACCAGCCGCCCCAGCTCCCAGGCCAGCACCTGGGCCCAGCGTGGGCCGCGACGGCCCAGGAGGGCCGCGGCCGGCCAGCGCGGCGTCTCGGGGGGAGGAGGACGCTACGCCCGCCGAGGCTGACGCCGGGCGAGCTTCTTGCAAGCAGAAAAACGAGGCTCGGCAAGCAGCAGCGGGGTCCACCGACCACAGCGAAGGGCCGCCCGCAGCCAGCCTGCGTGAGAAACCCGCTCTGGGCACCAACTGGGGCCACCAACCCCGCCGTAACGAGCGGCGGAAGCCATCTAATTGCCCCTAAAAGAGCAGCTCTTTTCCTTTCCTCTCCTCCCCGGTGCAAAATCAGCCGGGGAGGGGGTTTCTGGCGCCAGAGCGGGGGAGCGGACGCCGGCGCTGGGATCGGCGTCGCTGCGGAGCCCGCTGCACCCGCTCCCCTGCCGAGGCACCCGCCGCGGCCCCCGAGAGGCTGCCGGTGACGCTGGTGGCACAGGAAGGAGCCCCCCCGAGGGAGCGCAGCCGGCTCGCTCGCGCGCGCGCCTCCTCCAAGGCTGATAATCAGCTGGCAGCTTGTTTTGCCGGCAGGACGGGCAAAGGCAGGGATAGGGGGCCGTCGCCGCAGGCAGCTGCTTGCCGCTCCGCCGAGCAGCGCTCGCCCATCGCCACGCGCCCGAGGCAGAAATCGGAGCTCGGCCATGCCAGCCGGGAAAGCTGCCGGAGCATCCCGGGCAGGAGGATTAAACGCCTTGGAGCAGCCGGCCGGGAGAGGCGGCACGGTGTCCCCAGGGGGCTGGCGTTGCGGGGGCCTTGCTGGCGACCCTGAATATCCAGGACCGCAGTTTGTGCAATTGAGTATTTCCCTGCCAAAAAGTTGAGGAAGGGCTCAGCCCTCGGGGCTGTGAGCAGCAGCCCGGAGGGCAGCGGGACAGGCGTGCCAAACCCGATTCCCACCTTGCACCTCCATCACCGCAACGCGTCCTCCCTTTCTGTCCCAGGCTCTTCAGCCTCCTGCCTTCCGGGCAGCCTTGTCCTCTCCCTCCCTCTGTGAGCACGGTTTCCTCCACTCCCTGCCACCCAGCATGAGTCCCTTGCCCTGATATTAGACTTTTGGGGCCCATAGGTCACCCTGGGAGGCAGCCTGGCACCCTGCAAGTCCCCAGGCTGCTCCCCTGGCTCGGCTTTGCTTGCCTGCTTGCCTGCCTGCCCCTCCTCCCCCCTTCCCATCTTTTCCCAATCAGCCCTAATTAAACTGTCTGAAAGCCGCAGCTTGATTTTAATTAGAGCAAAATGGTGACGATTAGGCAGAAATTGGCCGATCATTGTTTACGGGGCCGTTGTTTGAGAAGGCAGCGGGCTGGCGGGTTGCCTTCGCGCCGGGCGATGCCAGGCGCCGCGGGGGGCTGGCGCTCGCGCCGCCGCTGCCAAGAGGGGACGGACGGACGGACGCAGTCGCCCGACGCCCATGCGTCCTCCCCTCCCGCCGGGGGCCTCTGCACCCGAGAGGGCACCCCAGCACCCCTCGCCCTCTCCGCAGCGGCTGCTTCTCGGCAGCCACAGCCCGGCTCAGCCCGCTACCTCTGGCCTTGTATGCAACGCTATCATTATTTAAATGCAATAAACACCCAGCTATTGGATTTTCACCCAGAGCCATAGGAATGCGATGTCCGAGAGGAGAATCAGATGGATTAGGCCCACGCAGGCACTCCTGTACGATGGAGCTGTGCCCGGTGGTGATTAATGCCAAGCAGAGGTGACTGATTCATTAATGCTAACGGACATCTTCAATACTTGTAGCTCATTATTACCATTGATGGCATAGGGAGCACCTCAGTTTTCATTTGGGCTCGATCTTAGCTGGAAGCATCAGCACATGCGATCCTGAGGCCAGAGAGAGCAGGATGCCCGGGTCCTCCAGCCAGGGCTCTGCTGCAAGCCCCGGCCGTCTCCCAGTGATCCCACACTGAGGAGCTGGAGTAGGGGCAGGTCCTTCAGCTCCACTAAGGAGGTGGGGAGGCCAGGATAGCCTCTTTGGAAGTTTTTCCAACTATTAATCCTCTGTAGCACCACAGCCACTTGCCTTGCCCTGCCAAAGTCCAACTCTGTCCTCTCTGAGCTTCTCGTGTGTCCCTCAGACCGCCAAAGGTGGTCCTGAGGCTGCGTCCACCCTAGCGCGCCCTGCCCAAGGAAAGCCTCGCCAGCTTTCTGCCCATCACAGGGCACTTGCTTCTCAGGCCTCCGTTTCCCCGGCTCCCGCAGCTCACGGCCGTGCTCCTTGTCTTCTTTCCACAGGGAATTTGCTCGCTGGAAGGTGAATAACTTGGCCCTGGAGAGGAAAGATTTCTTCAGCTTACCACTGCCCCTCGCCCCTGAATTCATCCGCAACATCCGCCTGCTGGGACGCAGGCCCAGCCTGCAGCAGATCACCGACAACCTCATCAAAAAGTATGGGACGCACTTCCTGCTCGCCGCCACGCTGGGAGGTGAGCGCTGCCCGCCGGGCCCCTCACCGAGGCTGCGGGGCTGCAGACGCCACTCGCTCCCTTTTCCAACCACGCGGATGGCTTGGAAAATAAAGGCCATAGGGGTTTTTGGAGCAATAGGGCCAAGGGAGGGGAGGCAAGAGACCCAGCTGCCCCTGAAACGCGTGGCGTGTCCCTGCAGGAGAGGAGTCCCTGACCATTTTTGTGGACAAACGCAAGCTGAGCCGGCGAGCAGAGCCCATCGGTGCCGGAGGAGGGGTTGGGAACAGCTCCGTGGTCTCGCTGGAGACCCTGCACCAGCTGGCCGCTTCCTACTTCATCGACCGGGAGAGCACGCTGCGCCGGCTCCACCACATCCAGATCGCCACGGCGGCCATCAAGGTAGACGAGGAGTGCGAGGGAGAGGGCTGCGTGGGGAGACAGCACCCCGGGACTCACCAGCAGCTGTTTAAAGCCGGTCGAGGCTGCAAAGCCCAGGCTTGGGCCTGCGCTCGGGTGTGCATGACTGTGGGCAACGGCTGCCGCTGCAGCCCCTTGCACCGGGCTAGAGCAGACCTCGCTGCCGCGACCGCCCAGGGAACCTCCCGGGGGGTCGGGCAGCTCCTGGCACAGCCTGGCTGCTCGCCTCCGCAGAGGTGACACCAACCCACCCTGCTCTGCGCTGGCACGTTACCAAATCCGTGGCTGTAAGCCCACCTCCCGCAGCTGCAAACCCGCCTCTGCTAAGCAAGCAGCCCCCCGCCCCCGGGCAGCCGGAGCAGGGAGGGAGCAAGCCCCGGCAAGGTTATCGCGTTTGCGTTATTTATGGGAAATTGGGCACACTAACGAAGCCACATTTATCAGCGGGCTGGAGGCAGGGCTGCTGCCTGTCAACAGGCCAATTAGCAGGCAATTATGTCTCTCCAAGCTGCCGCAGCATCCCCTCGCTTTGGGGTGGCCTGGCCAGCTCAGTCGGGAGCTGTTTGCAGCCCCTCCATGCACGTTGTTGTCCCCATTGCCCCCCGCCCCCAAAGAGCGTTTTAGCCCCGCTGGCAGGATTGTGTCTGTCCTGCGCCCGTACGTCCTTCCCGAGCCGCTGACGTGACCTCTGGTCCTGCCTAGGTAACAGAAACGCGGACGGGGCCGCTCGGCTGCAGCAACTACGACAACCTGGACTCGGTCAGCTCCGTCCTGGTGCAGAGCCCCGAGAACAAAGTGCAGCTCCTGGGTAAGGGCCGGGGACGGACGCGGAGGGCAGAGGGACGGAAGGTGCCACGGCCGGAAAAAAGCACGTTATCCCCTAGCAAATAATTAAGGGGGCCTTTAGGAGCCATGCGAATCTTGGGAAATGAAGGCCCTTTGGCACTGCGATCCAGCCCCGCGGGGCGAAGCTGGAAAGACGTTTTTGTTGCCGCACCCGCGCGCGGTCCCAAGCACCGCGAGACTCGGGGCGGCAGGGAGGGCAGCGGGGCCGGGCCGTCAGAGACGGAGCCGCCGGCAGGGAGACGCGCGCTGGGCAGGATGCCTAACGCGAGCCGGACGCCTGCTCAAGCCTCGCCACCTGCATTAGCCGATCGATAACCCGCTGGTGAGAGCCGGGAGGCAGGGATGCGCGGAGACAGCGCTGCTCCGGGGATGGAGTTAAATGCCACCGTAGGACGCTCGTGGGCCTGCAGAGGCTCTAAGGGAGGACGGGGCACGCTGCAATTAAGCTGTTGCTTTTAATTTAAGGGCTGGGAGGAGGGAGGGAAATCAAAGCTGGACAGGAAGGGACTGCTGCTCATCTGCCAAGAGGAGCCAAGATCAATAAAGAGCCCAGACAAGTGGCTCCACAGCAAATTGATATGAATATGGGATTCAGCCAGCGGTGAGACTCAGCACAGCGGCCGGAAGCGGCCGGGGCTGCGAGGTGCTGTCCTGTCGTCACCCAGGGGCTGGCCACGGGAAAGGCTCCCTCCCTCCCGCCCTCGCCTGGCCGAGGGTCCGACCCGGCCGAATCTCAGCAAGGTGCTGAGAACCTGCAGGGCGGGAGGCCGGGGCAGGCTTGGTGCCCGCTGACCCCCTCGGGGATCTCTCTTGCCTCCAGGCCTGCAGACGGTGCTGCCCTACCACCTGCGGGAGCGCTTCGTGGCGGCCGCCCTCAGCTACATCGCCTGCAGCTCCGAGGGGGAGCTGGTGTGCCGGAGCAACGACTGCTGCTGCCAATGCCGGCCTGCCTTCCCCCAGTGCAACTGCCCCGAGGCAGACCTCCAGGCCATGGAGGCCAGCCTGGCCCAGCTCCAGCACGCCTGGGAGAACCATCACGGCCAGTTCGAGGAGTCAGGTGAGGGCAGGGCGAACCACCGGTGACCTGGAACCAGCTCCGAAACCAGCATGGGGATCACAGAGTTGGAAGGGGGCTCTCACAAGGGCACAGCCCGCTGGTAAACTCTCCTTTGCCTTCCTTGCGTCCTAAATAGAAAACTGAAATCCCCCTCGTCAGCGGGTGCAGCAGAGGCTCCGGGGCAGGATCCAGGTCCTCTGTGGTAGGACCAGGTTTCACCGGTCAGCTCAGCTCCCGTGCGGCCCCAAACCGAGCCATGTGGGCAAGGTACAGAGTAAATCCAAGTAACACCACTTCTTTGTGTTCATGCCCACAGATCTCCCAGTCTCACGTAGATGGGTCTTGCTGTAAAGACCTTTAAGCCTACAGGCATTTTCCATTGGGAGTGGCAACCTCCAGGGACTGCAGGGCACACTACGTGTAGGAACAGGGCATGCTCACCTCTTGGCTTGCCCAGCATCCAGCCTTGAGCACTGCAGAAGTCACTGCAAGCGCTGCACAGTGTGCTCTTACTGCTCTAGCAAACCTTAAAGCTCCCAGAGACCAAACTGAGAGGCGGTACAACGCAGAAGGAGAAGGCCTTCCCCCAGACCATGCAAAGACCCTTCCCACCAGTACTTTTTGGCTATACATCGAGTAGAGGCCAAGTGCTGGGCATTCAGACTGAGGGGCAGAGCAGGGAAAATCACCTGTTGGTAGGTCAGATGGAGGCAGTTTCAGCATCACCTCTGCTGTCTTCCCTTGCTGCTTGCCACTGCAGCTATACTAACTCAGTCCCTCTCCCCACAGAGGAGTTTCAGGCCCTGGTGAAGAGACTCCCAGGGGACCGTTTCCTGAACAGGACAGCCATCTCCCACTACTGGGCTATGGACCTGGATGTCCAGCATCGCTACCAGCAGCTGGGCACCAGCTTGAAGCTGCTGTCCAGGAAAACCCACCGAATCATCCGACGGCTCTTCAACCTCAGCAAACGCTGCCACAGGCAACCTCGCTTCAAACTGCCAAAGGAGAGGTAAGATGCTTCCTCATCAGCCATACCAAGCCAGCCCTGCTGGCTTGACCCTGTCCCCAGGCTGGGGCACAGGCCAAATCCCCGAGCGGGGTCAGATCCTGCCCATCTTCCCATAGGTAGGACTAGAGGAGCCCCCACCATGATGGGGGCAGCCTGGTGGTAAGAAGGCAGTGGAGGCAACTTTGCCACCCTGGAATGTGGCCAAGACAGGTTGGGTTAAGGCCTGGAGGTAGAAAATCACACTTAGCTCAGAGAGGATCACCATAAGTGCAGTATGGTCCCAGAAAAACGCACACAAGTCCTCCCTCCCTAGAGAAAGGGAGTCGCTCACCAACAAAGGTCCCACATAAGCATCCCTCCTCCCTTGTCTCCTTCTCCACTAGGTCTCTACCGTACTGGTGGAGCCGCGCTCAGTCGCTCCTGTACTGCAGTGAGACCACTGTGCCTGGGACTTTCCTGGAAGAAAGCCACAGCTGCACTTGCCCCTCTGACCAAGCCTCCTGCCAGGGGCCCATACCATGTGCCTTGGGCGAAGGGCCAGCCTGCGCCAGCTGTGCCGAGGACAACAGCACCCGCTGTGGGGCCTGCAACCATGGCTACGTGCTCACCCAGGGCTTCTGCCGTCCCGAGGTAGCTGACTCCCTGGAGCACTACCTGGGGCTCGAGACGGACCTGCAGGACTTGGAGCTTAAGTACCTCCTCCAGAAACGGGACAGCCGCATTGAGGTGCACTCTATCTTCATCAGCAATGACATGCGCTTGGGGAGCTGGTTTGACCCCTCCTGGAGGAAGCGCATGCTCTTGACCCTGAAGAGCAACAAGTACAAACCTGGGCTGGTTCACGTGATGTTGGCCCTCTCCCTGCAGATCTGCCTCACCAAGAACAGCACCTTGGAGCCTGTCATGGCCATCTATGTCAACCCCTTTGGGGGAAGCCACTCAGAGAGCTGGTTCATGCCCGTCAACGAGGGCAGCTTCCCAAATTGGGAAAGGACTAACGTAGATGTCTCTGCCCAGTGCCAGAACTGGACGCTCACTTTAGGGAACAAGTGGAAGACCTTCTTTGAAACGGTCCACGTCTACTTGCGAAGTCGCATCAAGTCTCTGGATGACAGCTCCAATGAGACAATCTACTATGAACCCTTGGAGATGGCAGATCCCTCCAAGAACCTGGGGTACATGAAAATCAACAGCTTGCAAGTCTTTGGCTACAGCCTGCCCTTTGAACCGGACGCTATTCGCGACCTGATCCTTCAGCTGGACTACCCCTACACACAGGGCTCCCAGGATTCAGCCATGCTACAGCTCTTAGAGATCAGGGACCGGGTGAACAGGCTGTCACCCCCTGGCAAAATCCGCCTCGACCTCTTCACGTGCTTGCTCCGCCACAGGCTCAAGCTGGCCAACAATGAAGTGGCAAGGATCCAGTCCTCCTTGAGGGCCTTCAATGCCAAGCTGCCGAACACGGTAGAGCATGAGACAGGCAAGCTGTGCAGCTAACAGCCAGGGCTGCGCAGAGCTCAGAGCGAGGGGGCTGGGAAAAAGGACTCCAAAAAAAAATTTTAAAAAAATCTTAAAAAAGAAAATTAAAGCAAGGCCTTACCTTAGTGCCAACTGCGTGCTTCCACGGTGCCCCCAGTGAGCGGCTGAAGAGTTGGCAGGGCTCACGCTGATGGAGGAAGCTGGCAGGAGTACACAGGGTGGCTCGCACAGCTCAGACTGGCTTCAGGCACAGGGACGTTGCCAGCAAGCCCAGCCTGCAGCGCTTTAGTTTTAATGCACCTTGTGGCTGTCACACTGGGGAGGACGCGCGGCTCCCGTGGTTGATGCAGGGTGGGGGAAGCAGCTGGACAAGAGGCAGCTGCGGGCAGGTGAGGAACAAACCCTGAGGTGCCGTCAGCCCAGCGCACTGAGGGTCCTCCGCGCCCTGTCCTGGGGAGAAACCGGCGACGTCCTCACTTTTGTATTCTTTTTAAGAGAGGTTTCTACCACCACATTTGCTTTACATCCCTGTGCTCCTTCCTACGGCTGTGTCCTTGCACACAAGCCCGTGGCATGGGGCTGGGGACATCCCCCGGGGCCTGTTTGCCCCGCCGTGGTAAGGGCGGGCGTCTCGGTGAGCATCCCTCTTCCGCCGCGCTCGACCATGGTACGCCAAGCCGAGGGGCATCGTCATCGCTCACGCGGGCAAGGACTCAGCATCCGCCCCATGGACGTTGCTGTTACGGACGGAGGTGGAGATCTCTGGGCCACTTTTCCTTATGACAACAACAACAACAAAAAAAAAAGAAAAGAAAGAAAAAGTTTTATTTATGTATTTGATTGTTTTGTTTTGGAGGGCTGCTTTTTTTTTTTTTAACCTATTTATCTGGGGAGGGTCATTCTTTGTCAGTGGCTCCAGCCAAGAGCCATCTTAGCAAAATGTTATCTGTTTAATATATTTTTTAAAAAAATGCCTTTCTGAGCAAAAGAGCAACCAAAAACAACCAGAAAAAAAAGACAACAAAAAAAAAAGTTACCATCA
Source organism: Struthio camelus (assembly GCF_040807025.1). Classification (NCBI taxonomy): domain Eukaryota; kingdom Metazoa; phylum Chordata; class Aves; order Struthioniformes; family Struthionidae; genus Struthio; species Struthio camelus. Next base: position 5,695,301 of record NC_090949.1, read on the forward strand.
TCTTTGGCCCTGGCTTTTCCATTGCTGTGCTCAGGAGGGGAGCTGAGCACAGCTTGGCGCAGGCCACGGGGAGGAGGTGGCTAGATGCCCCAGTGCCGCAGCTCTCGCTCGCTCCCTCTCGCTCTTGCATTTGCTCCCGGTTTTGCACCAGCAGCTCCCAGTTTGGAGGCCAGAGGGGGCCTCCTGGCCAGCCAAGGCTTTCATTCCTGCCCCAGGTCAGGCCAGCTGTTCGCTGATGGCACAAACCTCTAGCGTCCTTCTGGGCTAAAACCACCCTGGGTTTTGTGCAGCTCCTGACTTCCAGTGGGAGATGGGCCAAGTTGCTCCCCCAGGGCATGGCCAGCAGCACGGCAGGTCCTGGTGGCTCTGCCCCAGGGCAGATGCCAGCAGGTGCCGGGGCAGCGCAGGGACAGGGCTTGGCTCCAACCCCATGGCCAAAGAGCCCTGGTTGCCTGTGCTGCTTTAAACACCTATCCCCAGTTAATGTTTGCCTGCAAATCCCTTGCGCATCCAAAGAGAGGAGAGCTAATGCCTTATTTCCAGCTCCTCCCTCCACGTGGTTTCTCTATCCCCACTGCAGGTGCACGCCAAAAGCAGACAGATAAGATGACCCTTAGAGATGGTGAATAACTGACCCTCCTCCACCCTTTCTAGGCCACTTCCAATCTTATAGCCAGTTATGGCATCGCCCATCAGTCATCTCTGTCAGCCTGAAGTGTCTTAGCTCCCCAGCTTGGTCTGCTCCATACTTTTGGTATCCTTGAAGCCCTTCTCGGGGCCTTCTCTAGCATATAAGCAGACAAATAAAAGCCACCAAAGAGGCCCTTCGCCTGGGAAGGCCATGCCCCAGCTCCTGCCAGCTACTGCTGTGCAACATGGAGAACTTGGCCCTCCTCAGCTCGTCCCATAGGGCAGGCCGGCATGACCCCCTCACCGTGCCACGACCAGCATCCACCGTCGGAGGATTTGCAAGCCGCAGCTTGCCGTTTAGAGGTCCTCTCGGTGTTGCACCTTGCCCGAGGGCGGCATGGTGATGCTCTCCCCCATACCTTGCCTTTATGGGCTCAGGTTACCAACGGCCTCAGCGAGGATTTGGGGCAGCCGATACCCCTGCGAATGGATGGCAGTGGGGAAGCAGCCGGCCCTCAGCACCTCTTGGCAGAGCAATAAGACCCGGTGGCGCAACGAGGCAGCAGACGGGAGCAGGGACGCAGGGTGGCCGGCGCAGAAGACGGGCTGCCAGCAAAGACAGCCTGACAGCTGCCAGCTTCCCCGAGCCGCCAGGTCGCGTCGCCCTCCCCGGCACCGCCGCGCTGGCCGCCCGACAGGCATCTCGAGCGGCAGCGTTCCCCGGCTTTCCGATCAAGAAGTCACGCGTATAAACACAAGCGGAGCTCGGCCCTCGCTCCTCTCTCGGCACTGGCGCCCGGCCTCGTTTCTCAGCGAAGGAGACGTTTATTAGCAGAGGACGGGCTGGAGAGAGGAGGAAGCTGGCCCTCCAAACCGCAGCACCATTAAAGCAGCGGCGGGGGCAGAGAAGCTGGTCAGGATGCAGGCAAAAGGAGAGAAAGGAGGGGGAAAAAAAAAGTATATCAGTGTGCATCCTCCCCGGCTGGGAAAACTTGCCTGCTTGAACGCTGCACGAGCCATGGCAACCCAAGCTCATCTACCCGGTTGCTGTCAGCGGGCCGTGCCCCCCCTCCATCCTCGGGTTAGACAGATAAAAGAGATAAGCAGGAGGAAAATAAAACCGGGAGAGAGAAATGATGCTTGCTATTTATATTCCCTGTCTAATCTATCAATCCATCAGGCAGCCGATTGTGTTTATAGCATCCTTCAATCTGTCACCTGGGCTTCTGCTCTCCCTACATCTGCCTCCTTCTGCCCGCGTCTTCTCCCTTGTCTCCGAGTCCTAAAAGGGAAATCAGGCAATTAAACACACCGGGAGGGAACGGCGAGCCAGCGGCACCATCTCCACGTTCCCGCTCCGGTCCCGATCACGGCAGCTCCCTGGGGGAGCCAGCAGAAACCTGTCGTGGGGCCAAGGAGGGAGAGCCAGCTCCCGGCTGCAGACCCCCGTCTCGCGACCAACCCCGCTTCACCCTACGGAGCAGCTCCCTTTCCAGCGCTCCCGGAGAAGCCCCAGGGCAAACACCCGGCTTAGGGCTCTCCTCCCAGCGCAGGACCGGGCTAAAGGGAATTGCCCACCAGTGTGGGAGGAGGTGGTTTGGGTGACACACTCTTGCTAAGGAAAACTCCAAGAACTTGGGGGTTTTGGCAAAGGCTCAGCTTGCTTCCCCTCAAGAATTTGGCAGAGTTTCGAGGTTGGTTTCGGACGCTCCTTGGGTAACTCACTTCTCCCAGAAATTGTGGGCAGGCGACAGTTGCCTGAAGCACAAGGAGAAATCAGATTTGCCCTTGCCTGGCCGGCTGGCACCGACTCCTGGGAAGGCTTGACCACTTGAGGACATCCCAGTCAGAGAGACTGAACTTCTTGCTTTTGCCACATGGTCTCCCAGGTCCTGGGCAGATCCCTTTATCTCCCCAGAATCCCAAAGCACAGGGTGAAAACATGCCTCTTCTCCCATCCTCTGCCTCCTCCAGGCAGAGCATTTCTTACTGTGATTTTCTCTGTACTTAACGCAGCAGCTCAGTGACATACCCTAAAGGCGCTCAAACATGAATGCAACGAGCAGTTGGGACATCAGTCAGCATCTCCAAGACCCCAGCACTCCGACAGGCGTCAGACAGTGGGCAGACACCCCCCGCGCTAGCGGGAGCTCTCCGCAGGCGAGCTCCCGCCACGAAACGGCACAGATGCGCTCGTCTCCCCTGCGAGTAAAAGCCTTGAAATTGCTGTTTCTGTTTGAACTCTTCACTGCTATTCAGAATATGCAAAAGCAGCATCTCCCGCTGCCGGCGGCACAGGTTTCACAGCAGCCCGAACACCGAGCGGGGGGGAAAGCATGTGGGGCAAGGGCAGGAGATGCGCGCCGGCCCCTTTGACTCACAGCAGATGCCCTGCTGCAGGGCTGACCCCAGGCTCATCTGGCTCGCGGTCGGCTCTGACCCGGCTGCCGCTGACCGTCAACAGGACAGATAGGTGATGCCACAAGAGCGACCGTCTCGTGCGCAAGGATAAAGGTGGATGGAGGCCGTTTGCTTTTAATTTAAAGGGGGGAAGAGGGAGAAAAGAAAAGAAAAAGAAGAAGAAGAAAAAAGAAAGATAGAAAAGAAGGACCAGGCAGGTAGCTGGAGGGAAGAGCTGGCAGCTGCTCACGCCCCGACAGCCGCCCTTCGGCTCGCCAGGGAGAGCAGCACTGATGTCTCCCCTCCCTCCAGCACCGTGCTGAGACAACGCGTGGCCCAAAAGCACCGAGTCCCGACCCAAACTGCCAAGCCCCAGCGGGAGCGAGCCCACGCCTGCACTGCCAGCACCGTCTCGCCGAGGATTTTAGCCAGGTCCGTCCCTGCTTCCCCAGCTCGCACAGCTCGCCGAGCCCTGCGGCACGCGCGGCACCTTCTCCGCGCAACGCACCGGTGGCCAGACCACGGATCGGGCTAAACGCGGCTGAGGAACGAGCACAGGCTCAATAACATCGAAAACAACCCCCAGCTACCGGCCCTTCATCAAGCGTAGGGCTGAACCAGCTCCTTGCCTGAGCAGAGAAAAGGTGGGGGCAGTTCCCTGAATTTTGCTGATAAACGACTGCATTTTGGAAGGAGTACTTCCACATTTTTCACTGCTAGGGATGGGGTGAGCGACCGAGTCACAGCGAGAGCCAACGCAGCGTGCCTCCCCCGGGGCAGGAAAGGAAGGGAGCTGACATGCATGTTAATCTGGGGCATAAACGAGCGTATCCGCAGATTCTTGTTCAGTGATTAAGGCGTTCAAAGGAGGTGATTAAGAAGACAAGGTTAATAACTGGAGGTCAGCATTTGATTACCTTGTAGCACTTCCCTCTGCAAATAATAACACGGACACCAGCGGGGCTAGTGGGGAGGTCAGCGGCGCTGGCAGGATGCGGCCTCCGGCTGCCAAAAGACGGAGTTGTACCCCAGCTCAGCTGGGCAGCTCCAGCACTGCCACCCCTCTCCGCCTGCAGCAGGCCGCCCAAAAAAATAGCATGTTTGGGGGCTCTCTTACCTGCCTGCTGGTGCAAGCCTCTGCATTTACACACCTTCTACTAGACTTCCCCCTGCGCAGGTTTATTTATCAGCTCTGCCAGGGAAAAGGAAAAGGCTTTGCTGTTTCTCCCTCAGTCCTGGCAGCAGGACAGGACGTGCAGGAGCGAGCCTTTCCCCTCCAGCATTGCTTCTCCCTTCTCCCAGGTGCAGACTGTTCCCAGCCAGGGACACCCTGCAATCTGCAGTTCTCAGCTACACCTGCACGCAATGGCCCTCACTGCAGCGCACAGCCGATCCCCTGCACTTCTCGCTTCCTTTATTTCACCTTCTCCCTCTTTTTTCCTTCTGTATTTTTTAAGCCTTTTATGCAGCACCAATTGAATATTAACTCTGAAGGTCCCAAGCTCATGAGGGTACCTTTGGCCTGGTGTTGGGGTCCATCAGCTAGCAGCACGGTGGCCTCAACCCTTCCCAGTCCCTGAGATCCAGAGGGTTTCACCCCCTCAGCTTACTTGCACTCCACAAGAGCTGGGACAGCGGTGCTGGGTGTCCCCAGCCAAGAGCATCGCTGGGTCAGGCTGTACTAAATGCAGCAAGGAAAGGTTTGCCATCGAGAGCCAGAGGTGAGAGATGCCACGAGGCTGTTTGCGCTCCTGCCCATGTATCTTTGCTTCACCCTGCCTCCGTTCCCCAGTCTATAAACCAAGGATGATGCTGTGCCAGCCTGGGAGTAGAGCAAGGGCAGCACAGGAGGTGTTATAGCCCTTGGAGGGGTGAGGGAGGGCTGAGGGTCTCCAGATAGCATGCTTTTCTGGGATGCATCCTTTTTTAGTTTGTATGCAAACAGCACGCTGGTGCAGATTTATCTTGAAATCCATCCTGACCCAGCCTGGAAAGTTTGGAAATCTTCAGAGTGGATTTTGCCTTCTTGCTTTGAACTGCAAGGTAGAGAAGAAGTGGAAATCACAGAATTTTGCTCGGCTGGAGGCTTCCTCCTGAACTTTTTGTTCAGGGCTCCTCTGACTTCGTTAGATGCACAGCATTAGCTCCTTAACCACCAGGCATCTGCTAAACAGAGCTGTTTTGCTGTTTGACAGCTCTCTCAGCGTTTGACTGGTGTTTCTGGCAAAGGCAGGCAATGGCAAGCTACTTGCAGATCTCTCTGTGCTGGCATGAGGCTGCTGCACATTCTTCTTCTCATCTTGGTTTTGATGTAGAAACCAAATCTCAGGTTGCGCTACCATAGCTACTCCTGGGTACCCACAAGGTCTCCATTTATTTATTCATCTGCTTTGAACTTGCAAAGCAAAACATGGGCTCCAACCCCTACCAAACCAGGATCCCAGATGTGACAGCCTATAAAGTGGCTCAGCCTTAAGCTGCTCTGCTGGCGTAGGCCCATGAAGATCTGTCGTCATCCTCTTCCGACTCCTCTGGCCAGTCCCATAGTCATGGTGTGCTGCAGTCTCCCCACCTGGAAAAATGAACTCAGTGCTCAAGTTACCCAGGCAATGGTCCCATATTGGCTCAGGCCCCCTCTGTTTTGTTTTCTGGCAAGCAGGCAAACACACAGCATCAAATGCAGAGGTACATCTGAGCTGTGCTTGTGTAATACAGGGGCATGGCTGAATTCCTCCTCCTGCAGAAAACCAGAGAGTGACTCAACCTCTATACTGAAGACTCACTGGCAATTTGGGGATCTCCAGGTGGATCTAAGCAAATGGTGGGGTGGAAATGGAGACACTTGCCTCTCAAGTTTCACTCACTGCCCTGCTACCCTCCTCCTCCTCTTCATCCCACGGCAAATGCAACTTTTTGTGGCAGACCCAGCCATTGGCCCACTTTCCAGTGGTTGGATGAACTCAACGGGGCTGTGGATGGACAGGACCTGGAGATGGATGGACCTGAGCCTTGGGCCACCACTGAGCCTGGCCAGGCCCAGCTTGTGTGTGGCTACAGCCCTCCTGTTGCTGGTGGCCCCCCGCTACACCTGAAGGACAGCTCGTGGGGCAGGCTGGGCCTGGAGCTGGTTTGCCACAGGCACCCGGTCTCCTGTGGACAGTCACTCACTTCCCCGGCGCGACTTCTTTCCCATTTCTCTCCAAAGCCCAGCAACATCTGCGTAGCCAGGAGGCAAGATGAAACCTCGCCGTTTCTTTTTTAGCCTTGTCTTTTTTCTCTTCTCCTGACAAGCTCAGAAGCGCAGTCAAGGTGGCAAATTAGCACCAGAGCCTCGTTAATTGGCAGGCAGGAGCCTTCCCCTGCTGTTTGGGTTGTCATCAGCTGCTTCAGCACATTTTCAGTTTCTCTCTGTTTCATTCTATTTTCTCTCTTTTCTGATGGTGCGCTGGGTTTTTTCTCCCTGAACCATCTTTCTGCCATCTCTTTCAAAGCTGTTTAGGGCTCTCATCCGCCCACGCCTCGCTCCCTGGGGTTCCCTCTCCGGAGAGGATTTACAGGGCTTGCAGTAAATGGCCACTTCTTAGGGAGCATGGGGGGACAATTAACAGGCTCTTGAAACGATGATGACCTCTGCCTCTTCCTCCTCCGCCACCACCTCATGCTGGCTTTTCTCGAGAAGAGAGGTGAGATTGCAAAGGGCAGGTGGGAGAGCCCTGCAGGGGCAGGAGGGGAGGAGGCAACCCTCTCCAACAGGGAGAGGTTACGGCAAGTTGAGGCATGCAGGAAAGGTCCCAGCCATCCCTCCCGTCCCCCTCCAGGAGCTCCGTGCAGATGGGGGCCATGGGATAATCGCAGCATCACCCAGGCTGGAGGAGACCTCGGGGTGTCTCCAGTCCAACCTCCTGCTCAAAGCAGCCCTGGGCTCAGACCACATCACTCAGGACTTTAATCAGCCGGGTCTTGAAAACCTCCAAGGATGGAGATGGCACAACCCCTCTGGGCAGCCTGTACCACCGCTTGAGCGTCCTCAAAAGTTTCTCCTCATATCCAGGCTGAACCACCCCTTTTTTGCAACTTATGCCCAGTCTCTCATTCTCCCACACGCACCACCGTTGAGGGGACCAGCTCCATCTCCTCGACAACCTCCCCGCAGGCCGGGGACGGTCCCGCCGCTGAGCTCCGGGCCCCGTTCACGCTGCGCAGGACGCTGCCGGCCCTGGCTGCGCTCGCTGCTGCCAGCCTCGCGCAGAGCCGCTCCGCGGCCGGCATCGGTCCCGCGGCTCTGCTTCCCGGGGCAGGGCTTTGCATCTGGGTTCCTTGGCTGCCCCGCTTCTCCGTGAGCGAAGACGGAAAATTGTAACCCCCTGCCCCAACCTCTCTTTTGCCAAGCAGAGAGCAGCTGGGGAGGAAGAGGAGGGAACGAGGCAGCGCCGGGGCACGGGGCCAGCTCCCCCTCCAAGGTAAAGGCCCCGGCAGTCACACGTCGGTTCAGTCCAGAAGGAGCTGGTGACGGTTTCCCCGCGAGCATTGGAAAACCACTCGCTTAACGAGCTTGTCCAAACGATTCGCTCTTTCACTGCGGCGCGACGGGCGGCACAGGCAGAGCAGAGCCCCAGGCCTGTCGGCAGCTATGCTGTCGCTCGCGGCAAGCTCCCAGCAGGGCCGGGTCCGGCTCCCGGAACGGGACGGGGAGGCAGCACCGGCCGCTCCGGTCCCGTTACAGTTGGGGGGAGCAGAGCAGCGTTCAGCAACACAACCCTTCCTCTCCGTAGACCATCAGAGCCACAACGATGCTGTTAGAGAGGCGAAGGCTCCAGGCGTCCGACGCGGCACTGTGCTGGTCCCCTGCGGAAATGACAAGGTTTCACACCTCCGTCTGAACCACCCAGCCAGCCGGGTCTTCTCCTCGCTGCTGAGAGCCTCCCTCCACCAGTGGTCTCCGCACAACATAATCCTTTTTTTCCCCTTTGAAAAGGATAACCCCAACATCTTGGTTGGGGGGTGGGGGGAACTGTGGTTATTTCCTTTCAGGAAAAAGCAGGGGTCGTTCACCTGCAAAATAACCTTTCTAGCGTTTTGCGAGAGCAGTCCTTACCCAAAGCAGGGGCTCAGCGCCCTGGCTTGCAACCGCTACACACAGCCCCCGGCAGACGCGGCGGTTCGTGCCGGCAGCGCAAACTTTTCGAGGGCCTCGGGAATTATTTCTCGGCTCTGCCCAGGCCGGACGAAGCGACGAGGCGGCCCGTTCGCTCCTGATAATGATTGCTGCGGAGCGGAGCCTGAGTCAACGAGAAAAACAACGGGAGCGAGATGAAGTCGATCTGCTCACAGGGCTGGGTTTGGTTTTCTCCCCCCCACCACCTTTTTCTTTACAACAAACTGTTTTTAAAGCTGCTCTCCCCAGCCTGCAGGCAGCCTCTATTATGTATGAGGTAGACACAAACCCTTAAAGCCAATCTGCCTCAACATCAGCCGCGGTTACGCAGCACCCGCGCTGGGGGCACCTCCGCCGCCGAACTGCTGCTCTTTCCCGCATCCAACTCTCTTCTCTCTGCATGCCCCGCCTCGTTCTCTTAAATCGCTTTTTCTCTTTTTTTCCCCCCCTTTCCTTCCTCTCCTTGTTTTTTCCCTTCGCTTTTCCTATCTCCTAAATAAGAGCAGACCCTGCCTGGTCGCGCTAACACCGGAGACTCGGGGTTTCACGGCGGCTGACGGGTTTGCAGGCAGCTGCGCCGGGGCAGCCGGTCCGGCAGGAGGAGGGCAGGGAATCAGAGGGGACGGCAGTGAAAAGCGAGGGGAAAAACGCCTCTCGGCCCGGCGGCCCTGGGAGGCCGGGGAGGCGGATGGATGGAAACGGGGCGTAAGCGGAGTTTGCCAAACTGGGGGTTTCCTTCCACAGCAGGAGCCTCCCTGGAGACGCCTGGGCTTGCCCAGCGCTAGGGGCTCCTCGCTGCCCGCCTGCTGCCGCAGGGAGGCTCTAGGGCCACGCACGTGTTCGTTCGCCAATGCCCTCATCAGCCAGATGTAGCGACCGTGCAGTCGTTCTCAACAATTACGCAGGTCCCTGACCCCTGAGGAGCTAAACAGCAAGGGTGCCCCCCATTCCCCGTTGCCTCCGTTAGCCCTGCAGCAAAAACGCGGAGGTGGGGATGTCCGTGGTGTCCTGCCTTCGCTTCCCATAGACACGGGAATCCTCCTCTCACCACGCACAACCTCCAGGTGACCGGTAAAATCCCCAGAAGGCACTTGATTTATACCACCCACCTGGGCCAGGGGGCTTCTGCCCTTCCAAGGAAGATCACCAGAGGGGAGAGCCGCTGTGCCCTCCTCTGAGCCAGGAGATTTAAGGCAGGAGATCCACCAGAGCACTCACGCGTGCCATTTAAGCCTATGAAGATCACACCACCAAAATCCATGAGGTATGACACCAAAAACACAAGTCAGCCCAGCACACGCTTTGGCAGAGCGGATCAGCTGCCAACTTCTAGCTTTTCCCTTAATACTGGCCCCGCTGCGGCTCCTGAGACGGGTCACGTTCCTCATCCAGCCGTGGCGCTCGCGTTACAGATCAGTTGGATGAGACAGGAATCGAAGGAGCAAAGGGTCTCGGGGATCTGTTTCCCTATCTGTAGCCCATTTTATCTCTGGGACAGTGAGAGGAAAAAGCCTGCCCAGCGGAGGATTTATCTCCCTTGTCCTCTGCACGCACAGACATTGTTTTTCCAAACTAGTTTCTGTGGTTGTTTTACTGACATAACAGTACAAAAATACGGCATATAAAACACTCCAAGCAGGCAGCGTCCAGGAAAGCATGTGAAATACTATAAATCCCAGGAGGCTGCTGGGAGAACAGAGATGCTCAGATTGTGCCTGCCCTATCCAGGCCATACCCTCGTTTCCCATAAATCACAGGCTCCCTGAAGCTCATGAAACTCAGTTAACAAGAGATTTCCTTCTCTTCTGAGAATTGGTAGTGGTGTTAGGAGCAGTGCTCTCAGAAATGTTCCTGGGGGAACAGAATCAGTGATTACCCAAATTAGTTTCTAATAGCTTTTATCTCCTAATTTCTACTTTGTCAAGTGCTCAAATCCATTAATAATCAAGAGACCACGTGGAAAAACATTTAACATCCCAGCTGCCAAGAGCTCCCACCCCTGTCACACTCCAGCAAAGTTGAGGGGAAGAAGCAAAAAAAAAAAAAAAGACATTTTTTTTCTAATCTTAAACCCAGCTCTCCAGCTAAACTATCACTTGTGTGTTCATTGATTGGCGGAACGATAGGCCAAATGCACGCGTTAAGCCACGTCCCATCTCTCCAGCAGGCTCCCAGCAGGAGCAGCTCCTCTATAGCCCAGGCTCCGTGGTGCTGGATAGAGCAAAGGGAGGTTCCCCTGCAGCCAGGTCCCCCGCCAGCTCCTTCCCTTCCGCCCTTGAGACCCTGATGCCCGGCTCTCAGCCAGGCGCAAGGGCGAACGTCACGGCTGCCAGGCCAGGCCCTGGGATCTCTGTCCTCCCAGCTGGCTGTTTGCCCGGCTGTCGCTCAGGGTCACTGCGCTCACGCTGCGCCCAGAAGGGCCCAAGGGCTGGTGGCCTTCCCCCCTCTGCTAGGGGAAGGCCCTGGGGTGCTGCACCTCGCCAGGCTCATGCCACGCTGCCACCTCCAAGGCGCTGCGGAGACTTTGCTCCCAGGAACCCCTTGACCTGAAAGAGTAGAGCTGTAAGACCAAGAGCCTTGCTATGGCACAGCTCAGTGCAAAGACCATCTAGCTGGCTTCAAACCACAGGTACCGTGCTCTCAGGCAGCCCCGAGGGGTACTGCATCCACATCCTCCTTCCACCTCCCTGCCAAAACTCTGCAGCCTTCCCCTCCCCTCCCCTCCATCTTCTGCTCTTTGGGTTATTTATCCCTTGTCATCCCCTCGCTTGGCCCTCCAACCAACCCAGGTCATCCCTCTCCCTGCTCAGGTTTAAAATCCGCCCACGTTTCGCTTCGATTTGCATCAGCGGCAGCCCCGCCGGGAGCCGAGGGCGAAGGCTGCCCGGCGCACACCTGCACGCCGCCCTCCCCAGCCTTCCTCGCGAGCCAGCATCCTCGCTCTCCTGATCACCTCTGATAGGCTGTTTGAGCAGCTTAACAGGCTTCTAATAAAATATTGTATTTCCAAAGCCCCCTGGGGTGTGGCGGCAGCCGCACGAAGCCCTCCAGCATCTCCAGCAGCGGCGCGGGGACCGCTGCGGCAACCGCTGTGCCGCCCGGCTTCCCCCCGGCACCCCTCTCCTCCCGCCGCCCGCTTCTGACCGGGATGCACGAGAGCCCTTGCCACCCTTTCCAAGCGGCGGAGGGAAAGGAGGAAAATTTAAACTCCATCTCGAAAGGAGAGGTTGTTGCCTGGGCAACGGAGGAGGTGGGCGCGCGGATGCAGGCAGCGCAGCGCGAGGCGAGCTCCCGCCAGAACGGTGCTGCAGGGTTACGGACCCCCCCTCGGGGAGAAGGCAGGAGAGCTGAAGAAATGGGGATGCTACAGCTCCGGTGCCTGCCCGGATGAGGGGGGAGGCAGGAGGAGATCCTGCAGCCCAGCGGGGCTAATAGGGGGGTTGGCGCTGCGGGGCCTGGCCGTGCTGCCAGTATCAAGGTGGATGTGGGACAACCTCATTTAACGACCAGTCTCGTCAGATGCCTCCTGCTCTCGCCGCACATCTTCCCCTTCCTTTCCTGGCTAGAGGTGCAGCTTGCCCGAAGGCACGGTGAAGAAGGGGGACTTCTTTCTCTTTGCAGTTTAACTGATTCCCCAAAGCAAAATATGAGGGCCAATGGCCCAACGACCCAGCCTAGCAAACCCAGTGTCCCCCTATAACCAGAAACAACTCATCGCCACACGCTCGGGAGTCTGTCCAAGACTAGCTAGCCACAGGCAAACCCTGTCCTGATTTCCTACTCATCTGACCAGCTCTCTCATTCAAATTATTGGCCTTGCCCCGGAGAGCAAGAAGCAGCATAATGGTGTTGCATGGTGGCACTCACCTTGGTGTCAAACCATTGCTAGACAGGACCCAGCCTTTATTAGGACACCAATCCTTTGGTGACCAGCTCTCTGATAACTTAGTACGGGTCACTGCATCCACTACTGCTTGTTTTTATTTCATCTTTTCTCTCTTTCTCAGAGAGGCCCGAAGTTCAGATATGAACTTTTCTCTGCCTTTTACTGTTTGCTTGAACGTCACTAGGAGCTGCTGTGATGTTCCCTCAGCATCCTCCTGGCTTGGGCGCTCACAAGCCAGAATGTGACAGCCCCACTATACGCAAACACACACATGGGGTTAATGACCATGGCTCACGGGGGCTGCTGCTGGGGGCCGGGCACCAGGGCAATCCCTGCCTCGGGGAGCTGATGGCGCTGGGGTGAGGGACCCTGCAAAGAGGGCTACCAGGACAACGCAACTCTCACCCACGCAGCGCTGAAATCACCCCCCTGCTGCTGCGCCGGGGCCCAGCAAGGCAACAACCCAGCGGTCCTATGCGGCACAGCCCGCAGCAGGCCCAGGGAACAGCCCCCGGGTGCTCAGCCCCTCTGGCCACCACCACCTCTCCCGGGCGGGGGTTCGGGGCTGCTTGCACGGCCACCGTCCCGCAGCCAAGCCCCGCGGAGGCTTTCTGCAGCCACCCCGGCAGCTCTGGCTACAAGCCGGCTGCTGAGCATCACGAAGGCCGGGGCGAGGGGCTGCCACGGCAGCGTCATCCCCCTCTTATCACCAGGAAGGTGGGAAGAAGTGGCTGTACGCACCCCCCAGCCCCGCTCTGCCCACGGGCCTGCCCCGGGCAAAGGGAGACGTGCCCTGCGGTGCTCAGCGCGCTTTGAAGGCAGCCGTTGGCGGGGGGTCACCCCCGGATAACAGACACTGAGCTGCTGGGGGGGGCAGGGGGCGGCAGTTTAAGTAAGGTCACAAAAAGAAATATGTCCACACACATTCAGTACATAAAACTACAGTCTGTTTCCCCTCTAATTGGTAATAAATGTAAATGTTTAGTTATGCCTGGCTTGGGAGCTATGAAAAACACATCTGTCTGGCTGTTTTTTCTGCCTGCCATCTGTAGCTTGGAGGAGAGGAGGAAGCGTGTGCGCCTGCGCGCACACCTGAGAGATGACAGCAGCGTACGCAGGCGTGAGAAAAGGGAGAGCGAGCAGGAGACGGACGAGGAGAAGAACTGCTGGAAAGGGAACGGGCAGAAGTGGGGGGGGGGGGGGGGGGGGGGGGGGGAAGCAGCCAAGCCCCTGGAGGTCTCCTCCTGGACAGCCTGCCCGGCCAAGAATTACCGTTCAGGAGAAGCTCTGATCTGATTAAAACTAGAGCTGTGCACATGCATCCCCTCCCTTTGCCCAGCACAGAGAGCTTATGGCTAAAATAGTCAAAACAGCTCATGGCTGGAAAGGAGGAGATATTATTTCCCCTAGGCAGAAAACGCCTCTCCCCTAGTCCCAGAGCTGCATTCGGCTCCTGAACATCAGGCCTGCAGCACGGTCCTGGAGAGTGAAAGGCTGGGAAGAAATCACTGACCCAGGGAAGGGAATACAACCACTTCTCAGCTTAGAAAACCTTCCTGACCCCAGCTCCCCAAGGCTGGGAGAAGCAGGGAGAGCCAAAAAGCTAATGCTCAGAGAAACAGGTTTGCAGGCAGGGCAAGCACAGGGAGGACACGTAGGTTCCCCATCACCGTTAACCAAGGGCTGCTCCCAGGAGACACTCTCCTTCCCTTGCTCACAAGTGGCTCCGGCTCCATGGCAATGCCATCACCGCTGTCCCTGCCACATGGGGCCCCCGGAAACCCTGCAGCCTTTCTCCTCTTCCTCTTCCCCAAGCCTGTTTTACTCTTATTCTGGCACCACCGCCTCTTACTTTGAAGCAGTTTTTTCTTGAAGAGTGAGCTTTTTCTAGACCGTCTCTGAAGAGCCTACAAGTACGCACTCTTCCCTCCCCCAGCCTTGATCAAGGCTGAAGCCTGAAAACCAAGAGCATTGATCAAAGTGGTTTCTTTGGGTGAGATTTACTGGTGAGGAAAAGCAACAGTTGTTGTGGAGCTGTTCCAGGGGCCTGGAGGTCCTCGCTGGGAACAACATTGTAGATGTTCGTGTGAAAAACAAGAGCAGCTGCTCCACCGCTGTGCAGGTAGGAGGTATGAAGGACTTTGCAGTGGGCAGAGCAGTAAACCAAAGGGATTTTCACTGATCTGTGAGGCTGTAGACCGCGACAGGCAGGAGGAATCCTGCTTTCTCCTGAAACATTTGGGATTGATTAGCAGCCAGGGGTCCTACTTCTGAGCTCCTAGGGAAAGATGCAGCTCTACATACGAGAGATTGACGGTGCTTGGGCACAGTGTGATGTGTCCAAGGTCTTTTTCCTTGAGATAAAACCCTCCCATTCCTAGAGGGCAGCTCTCAATCAGCCCAGCTTCCACAAAACCCTTGGAAGAACTGCAGATCTGCTAGCCCAGACAGCAGCCCCCTGGATCTGTGCTGAGCGACGGGGCTTGCTGCCAGCTACTCATGCCAAGGTGAAAGTGGAGACAAGATAGCAGGCAGCCAGATGGCATCCTCTCACAAAAATAACCACCAGGACTCAGAACGGCTCATCTGGACACAAGGGCCAAAGCTAGAGCCTGTTTGAGCTCCGCGGGGTGCCCCGCGGTGGGACACACTGATCCCCAGACTTGGGGGAGCAGAAGCAGAGGCGGAAGCAGGAGTAAAATCATCCACCAGGATATGCAGGTATACAAAGCAGAAAGGGAGCAGGTCCCGTCACTAGTCCTTCTCAAGAGCTTCCAGAGTCTAGCTAGCATCACATTTAGTGACAGCCGTACCCCTTACACCCAGCTAGCTGATGCTCCAGCTCAGGGGCCTGAGAAAAGGAGAAAGAAAAAGCAGGGACATGGGGCAAAGGTGGGGAAGGGGTGCTGGCAGGAGAAGACCCTCATCTGGTGCAACTCAGATAAGCCCAGCTGCAGCCCACCAAAGCAGGAGGAGCTGCCCCCGTTTCCCCCAGCAGCAGCCAATGGCCTTGGAAATACTGTGTCAGGCCTCCGCATGGGTCACACACCCTTCACCTTCCCCTAACCGGGACACTGAGCTCGGTCATCCCTGCCTGGCCCTGCAGCTGGCACAGATCAGCCCCTGGATCTCACCAGGAACGTGCTGCCCAATTCCCCAGCCGAGTCTGTCCTCGATTCAAGATCCCAAGGGCCAGGCCTTGAGCTGGTGCAACTCCCCAGCTACACCCAAGAGATCTACACCAGCTGCAAGGCCTGGTCCAGGGGGTGCCTATCCCATGGAAAGGGTCAGATGCTGCTGGGGCGGGAGAAAAGGCCAGGAGTGACATTTGCATGATACTTCTGGCAGCCTCCGAGCAGCGGCACCAGCTGGCTTTGAGCACTTTTCATCTAATTCAATGAAAATGAGATGTTCAAGTGAATGAAGATAATTTAATAATGAATAGCTCCAACTTATCGGAGAAGCTCTCCATTCCTGCCTGACAGTCGCTGCCTCTAAGTGCGATTTAATAAGGGAATCACCATCACTCAGCCCTGTGGTAGGAAATCAGCACTTTGCTACAGAGGGAAAAGGCTTTGCATGCTCCTAAAAGCTGAGGCTATTTCTCAAGATGACTAGAATCTGGATGGCCTTTAAAAGGAAAAAGAAAAACAAGGGAGGGAGGGGGGGGGGGGACAGCAAACCAACACATCTTTAGAGGCAAAATGTAATTAAAAATGAAAGCCAGCTTGAAGAATGCTGTAACTCATCATAAGCAGCAGTGAAAGCTGCAAACGAAAGAGCTTGCAGCTCTTGTCTGAGCCTGCAAGTGTAAAAGCAGAGGGGTCCTGAGACTGCAATAAGCCAGAAGATCTGTTTGGGGGGATCTAAATGAGAGCCCAGCAAGAAGTTTCAGTCCATCAAGGTGTACTGCTGCTTTCTGCCAGCCAGGATTGGAACTGCTCCGTTGCGTGCCATCCTCTCCAGCGCGTTCCCGCCTGGCTGGGAAACGCGTGTTGTCTGGGAACAGAGAGAGCCCCCTCCTTTACTCACTGCTACACAAACTAGGCAACGTCAGCTGGAGAGGATCAGCACACACAACTGCCTGCAGTAGAGCTACACTGGTTTACCCCTGCAGTAGCTATACCAGGCCTGGGGTGGGACACTAATGGTCTTCAACAGTGCAGAGAAGCACAGTGCTGAGCCGTTTCAACCCCAAATCATTCCATTTCTAGACAGAGAACAGAACAAGTCAGCAAAACATCCCCAGTAGGGATTGATCCAGCCAGAAAGCACCATGCAGTGACTGCAATGCTAATCGGAGAGTTCGCAGAGGTCAAGACAGCCGTACAAACAACTTTCAGCCCCAGTCCCGCTGCCCATACCATCAACAGGCGGCAGCTGTCATTTGCTCTCTGGAAATACCACCACCAGGCTGTTTCTTCAAGGTGTGAATCTGCAGCCTACAGGGTATTGATCAAGGTGGTGAAAGGCCCCATCCTGCTTGGTGCTGAAGGCTTCCACGCAGGGATTGGGAGGTGCAGAAGCGGGAGATACCAGGCCCTTGGATTCCTGCTGACACCTGCCAGGGCTGGGTGCTAAATTATTAATTGTGTTTCCAGTAGAAATTGTTGCTTGTGCCGATGGAGTTGGACTAGATATCACAAGCAATTAGCAAAACCCTCTGCTGGTGTTTAGTTGGTACCCGCTTAATGCTCTGCTCACGTCCTCCTCGGGTCACTGCAGTGGGAAGAAGGAAGCTGCTTAAATTTCCTCTGCTCACATCCCACCGCATCCAGCCCCTGCCTGCGGAGTTAAACCGCCAAGGACCGCAGGCCAGACCTGGCACACCGCTGGCATTGTCCCTTCCTGCAGCCAGGTGACAAGACGTCAAAAGGATGGAAGGAGCAGGATGCATGTGGCATTACCCACAGCGCTGCCAATTTGGGTAGAGGGAATGCTGAGGTTTTTAAATAGCACTGGAAATACTATGCAACCCACAACACTCCAGTCTTTTGCCTTCCTAAAAGTCAGCAAAATGCTCCCGGAGGGGAGTTAGCCGGTAGTACCCCCAGTAAGCAGCAGCCTGCTGGACAGGAAAAGGACCACACAGCCATTGCCACGGTCACACACCAGTTGCAACCACATTATCACATTGTACCTGAGCTGGGCGGAGGCAGTTGCTTGGCCTTGTCTGAGATGCACCAACCAGCCGTGCCTACCCCAGACCAGGGGGTGGAAGGAGGGCCATCCCTCAGGCTCACGTTACCTGTAAACCCTCTGACAGGGATGAAGGACATCTTTGACGTCCAGCTCCAGCCAGCTCTAACGTCATCTCCAGAACAGCAGGCATATCCACACAAGGCACAGTTAGAGTCATGCACTGGTAATACAATGCACAGGGGGAGGTCACAGCTCCATGGGTGTCTCTTCGAGGAGCGCCTTCATCCCAGGACAGAAGGGCAGAGGGGCTCCCTGTATCCCCCCACCATGTGCCACCCTGACGGCCCTTTGGAGTCCACCCTCTGGACATTGCTCTCCCATGCAGGAACGGTGTCTGCCGCACATCTACCTTGCTTCACGCTCCTATCAGCAGAAGGAGCAATTTTGGTGACTCCTCCATTGCCAGAAGCCAGCAGTGGATACGGCAGGAAGAGAAGAGAAGCCAGTAGAGAAGAGGACATGGTGAGCGTGCTGGACTCTCAGCCAGGTCTCCTGGACAAATGAAGCTGAGAAGCAGGAGGGTGGGAGAGCAGAGGCAGGGGAGGCAGTCCCAAGCCCGGTTCTGAGCTGGTCCCTAAGCAGAGCTATCTCAGGGCCAAGCGTCTACTCTGCCACAGTTCAAGTGTTCGACCAAATTAATTTTTATCATAACTACGTGACTGGTCAGTAGAATCCAAACGGGCTTTTCCTAGTTATTGAGACAGTTTCATAGCGGTAGCAATTTTTGGAGCCTATTTTCCACTTCATTGAGCACCATGTTACTGCAAATGAATATATTCCTTGGTTGGTGTGATGGAAAATACAGCTGTAAACGCTTTCTGCTTCATTTGGGTAAAGAGCTCCAGATAGGATGAAATATAAAGAGAATTTAAATGCTGTACTTCATTAAAAAAGTTGTTTCCCATTCTCTTTCTTCCTGAAAATACAGAGCTGCTACCGGAGAGGGCAAAGGAAGGATTTAAATTAAATCACTGTCACAATAACACAGCTGATCACTACTCACCCATGAATGATGACAGACTTCTGCCAGCAGCTTCTTCTTTGGAGATTCAGAGAAGTGGGAAGCTACAGGCAGAGGACGGGACGCCCAGCACTGGAGCCCAGGTCCCTTGTACATCTATCTCTCCAGCTCTATGTCAGTGTAGGTAAATTACCTTCAACCCAATGTTTCTGCCCATGAGGCAGCAGGACACATCATCAAAGGCAACGCATGAAGCCCAGTAACCTAATTTTGCTGGGCTGGGGCCCACCAGGTTCCTAGAGCATGTGCCACCATTTCCACCTGGCCTTAATGACGGGATTAGAGATCCTTACCTGCTATACAGCCACCAGCACTACAGAGGTTTGACCATCTGGCAGGTAGTTTGACTACCATCTAAGTGATCCCTGTGGACTGTATGGCCATCCAGCAGGCTGCAATCCAGGAATCAATTACTAGCTCAATGTTCTTTATGCCACAGACCCAAACTAAAGACACTCACACCAGCTAATTGGCATGTAGTATTTCACATTGACCTCTGCCAAGAAATACTACCTCATCCCACAGCTAGAAGAAACTCCCGAGTTGCTGTTAGCCCCAATTTATCCATCCAAGGGAACGCAACAAGATGCCCCAGCCAGTGTCTTATTTCCTGATCCAGCTCCCAGCAAGGAGGGATGAAGATAAAGATTATTACTGATTTCATGGGATCGTGTCTGCAAGCCTACGTTAATTCCAAGACAGCACAGTAGCAAGAGTCAGTGTTGGTGGAGAAAGCTGGTCTGAATAAGCTCATGAAGGCCTGTGGGAGAAGACTATAAACCCATCTTTGCCAGGGAAGTACAACCAGGCTGGGTTGCCATGTCCTCCTGGGAGTCCCACCTCCTCTGAGCAGAACCGTGTGCAACCTCACAGCTTCTTCCCCTCTATGTGTGTTCAAGAGAGGTGGGATCCCCCTCCAAGTTACTGAGGCAGCCTAACAGGCTCTCTGGTACCTCACCAACCGCTGCAGTGAGGCTGAAGCACAAGGATGCCTCCTGCTCCAGCTGGGGCTGTCAACCAAAGTCACTCAGAGCAATCTCATTTCATGCAAAATCTGAACCGATTTCTTTACTAGAAGCAAAGGGTCATTGTAACCCAGGGAGACACTTACCTCAACACGCCTTTAGAGTCCTCAGCATTAATAATCTCTTGTGGGCCATGATATCAGGTTCTGCTCTGCTCTTACTTGATACCAACGAAGCGAGTGGAAGCTTTCGCCTCTGCCAAATCAAATTATAACCCAGGGAAGCAATATATTCTAGACTCATAGGGCATACAAATAAACAGATCATCTCAGTAAAGCTGTAGTAGAGTGTGGTGAGATGAGTGATAGGCAGTGGGTTTACGTCTGACTAGAGGATAAATAGAGTTCACTTGACTCATAAAATAATCACCTATTGAAATATCACTAAATTTAAATTTGCAATTTTTTCTTCCCCCCAAAGATTTAAGTAGCATTGATTGGAGTGAACTATTTTATAACTTGACTGAAGTTAATTCAGCTTTACATTTCCTTATGCAAACATTTACAGAAATCTGTGATAAATTGTTATGTGTTCCAGCAATGAAAGGGATAGTTAAAGGATCTTCCACTAAATGCTGAATTTGATTGAATTGTGCATGGAACTTCTGCCTGGTAAGACGCTCAAGGATGGGACAGAAGTGCGCCCCTGTAGGTATATACGAATTTGAAACAGCTAATTGAAATATGAGATTGTCATCCGGGGCCTGTCCTGCAAATTCAGTGGGGTGTGGAACAATCTCCACTCTAGAAGGCATTATCAACATTATTAATATTACCCTTCCTCAGGGTGAGATTGTCCTCACTGCTCTCATCTATCCATTAGTGCTGCCCTGAGAGAGTCCCATTCTGGCACCCAGTCACTGGGCTGCCCAGAGATGATGTCGTTTATTCCAAGGATATTGCCCATCACCATCATGCTGCTAAGGCACTCAGTTGCCTCCATCCCACATGTCCCAGGTCAGTGGCTGCATTGGCAAGCCATGAAGGAGATGAAAAGGAAGGCCCAGGCTCACTCTGACTATATGCAAAAATCCTGTCTCGCCCTGTGATGCTGGATGCTACAGAAATGATGCTAGAGAAATAAGCATGCTACCCCCCAAGAAAAGCAGCATTTGGGGGACTCCTTTGTTCAGGAGGAGGAGAAGGGATTCCTGCAGAGAAATAGCAGGAGGATGGCGAACAGAAGTACCACAATTTAGCAAATGTCACTGTGCAGCTCATGTCCCACCCCACTCTATACACTCAGGATGTACAAATACAGCATTTCCTCTCCTGTCAAACTCGAGGGGAAGAGACGTGGTCCTGATGTACTACACTGAGATGGGTCCCTGAGGTCACAGGGAGAAACGGACGCAGATGCCCCAAAGAGCAATGGTGAAGCCCACACACAGCCAGCCAGCCAGCCTCCCTCCAAAAGGGCTGCACGCTGGCCTGAAGACTCTGAAAATCTCACTGAAAACCCAGGTGTTTATGAGTGGAGGGGCCAGGGCCTTCACAGGGACAAACTGAAGTCCATGAGTCTGTCCCTTACGTCCAGGACAGGGTTTGGCTAATGACCTGCTCTTTGTAGACCAGGCAAATAGAGAGCAACCTGGGACTAATAGTGTCATAAATATGAAAAATGAGCCATGGTGGTCCCAATTCAAAGATTTCCCTTCCCTTTCTCTTCCTCTGACTGTGAAGTTTCCATCGCTCAGTTTGCCAGCAGAACCCAAGGCACTTTATGAAGCAGTTAAATGGCACCATCACCATTTACAAACAGGTAAGCTGGAGAGGAAGGTGTGGGGACAACCCTGACATGCAAGAGAGGGACAGGAGCCTTCATCCCCGCCTTCATCCGGCCCCAGACAGAGGCACTGATTCACATGCAGGAAGGATGACCAGGAAAAAGTGGGTGCTGGGTGCACTCCAGGCAGCCCTGCACCTTCTTCCAGTTCTCCAGAAGGATGGTCTAAAACAGAGGAGAGAGCTGTGGGGTAGCCTGGGAACAGCACTGGCATAAAGGCAAACAGAGGTGACTAAACATCCCCAAGGAGCCAACACGGGTCTCCCAGGCCCAACACATTACCCAGCCCCAACAAAAAATGCTACAGCCCTTCACTTGCATCTGCTGTCACTTAAATGGCATAGAAGCAGGTGTGAACAATTACCATCTGAAATCCGGATCGAGGACAATGTACTGTAATTATTACCTTAACAGCATTTCAAGACTATCAGCTCTCGCTGGAAGTAAAACTTCTGTTGGACACGTTTAATAAGCATATCATCTAATGCAATATTCGCACCGAGGGGCAGTGCGGCTTTAGGAAGGATTACAGTAGCTTTGCAGCTTTGCTTAGCTTTACATGGGATATTTTACATGCAACAGATAAAGCAGGATGAGCCCGAGATAGCTGAAAACTCACACAGTGGCAGCAGCCTGTAAAACTACCTCCCATCTCACGTTAAGGAGGAGATTATAAGCTTACCTCACACACACAGACCTGGCTACACCAGATCAGTACTCCGGTTGCTTCCCCGAAGGCCTGCCAGCAGCAGCAGCCCGAATCTCACAGCCACCTCCAGATAATAGCTGGTTCTTCCCCCAGGTGGCCAGCCAAACCCTGATGAAGGCATCACATCAGTGTGTCATCCTCTGCCCACAGTGGGCTCCAGCTGCAGAGCTGTTTCTGTAAAGCCCCATGGGGACCAGATCCAACCTTCTTGGCAGAACTCCCTCTGTCTCCGTACGCTCATTGCAGAAGCTGGATAGGAAGCAGAAGCAGGCAGATGGCCCTGGGATCGTGTTAATTGGACTCTGGGGAGCCCAAACTCTACCAGGCGCCAGCTCCCCGCTCGGCACAGCCAGGTGAGTCTATATTCCCTACCGCCGCACGCCCTCCCCAAGCCTAGGAGCTCTGAATGAAGGGCTCAAACTCCCAGAAGCGATCACGCATCTCAAGGCTTGTGCTTCTCTCCGGAAAGAATTAACTGTCGAAGGAAGTAAGGGTAAGGAGGCAACAGGGATTTTCAACTAGCCCTGTTGGTTAATGCATTAACGGGGACATAAATTAAGGAAAAGGGCAAGCAAACAATCAAAAGATAGCTCAAAGGGTATACAGCACATCGTTAACCACTGGAACTCACTGCCACAAGGTACCGGGAAGCTCAAGTGGTTTGCCAGCTTTGTAGAAAGGTTAGACCTTTATAAGCCTATTAATAGCCAAAGTTACTCTTAATGAAAGACTGAAAAAAAGGACAAGAGCTTTGGAAGAGAAAAAGATACATCTGTTCTGAAATTCCAGTGAATTTATCCAATGCAGAAGGTGGCAGTCAGCAACAGAAACCAGACTGCCCTGTGCCCCGAGCCAGCCAGTCTATCTTTATGTAATGTCCTATATAAAACACTCGCATCCACACACTACCATGTTGAGTGTCTTAGAAATACCGCTCCGCTGACTCATATATGCATTGGTTTTTGCTCAGCTTTTGAACCGGCAGGTCGCCTGCTGTTAATTAATGCATCGCTGAAATTATGTTTGGGGGCTACTGAGGTTTATTGGGTAGAAAATTATTTCAAATACAGAGAGCAGGTAGTAAAAATTGGAAATATGTTTTCAAGTATAAACCTAATTGCTACAGGGAATCCCTTTGGGATCCATTTGGAGCTCTTGCTTTTTTATTTCCTTCCTCCGTTAATGACACAGCCAAGGTTTGTAAAACAGCAAATGCACAATTGCACGCTGATGATGTGGCACCTTGCACACTGGCAGCCAGCTCGAGGTGGGAGCTCACATCACATATTTTACCATCCTGGTGGTGGCCGGAGCAGAGCAGCACTGAGCTTCGCCAGCTCCACACCCTGTCACTGGTAGATCCTTGTGAAAGTGGCTCGGGCGATCCTGGACTCAACCTGCAGCACCAGCAACCGTGTTTGGTCCAGCTCTGGCCTGAACCATGGGCAGCACCAAAGGACTTTGTTTTTACATCCCAGTGACCCCAAAGTACCTGTTTGTCTGAGAAAAGCTATCCTGCCTCAAGGTGACATCTTGCTGGCCTCCAGTCATCCCGTTAGGAAGGAATAAGTCCTCATTTCCAGGGAGCTTTACGCTTCTTGCAGGCAGGGTCACTTGATTAAGGGAAAAAAAAAAAAAAAAAAAAAAAAAAGGACCTTCCAAGCCTGGGCTCAGCAGCGGCACATCAGAAATCATTAGAAGGGGGTACCTTGAAGAGCATCTCATGAGGATGATGCAAAGGCTGGGGTGAAGAGCAAGGTGCTTTTTGGCTCCTGGCTGTGATGCCTGGCTCCACTGAAGTCGACATAAAACCCCTGCTGCCTCCCCCCAGGCAAGGATGTCACACGCTGCCTCCCAGCAAGGTGTTCATGCACGCTTAAGTGCTTTTCTGGACCAGGGCCCAAATGAACGGAGGTGTTTTGAATGGCACAGATGGGATTTTTCTTCCTTCTCTTTGTTTTTGCCCTGACAGTGCCCTCTTAAATGTAAATAACTGCACACTGATGACCTGAATTAAGGTCTGACCTGTACAGACATGGAAGAACAGTTTGCTTCACAAGAATTATCCTTACTCCCCACTCAGTCTGGTGACCGGGGGGACATTAGGCTGTCTTATTTCCAGCTACTGTCTTGTTCTATTTATTTTGTTTCGCAGAGGAAGCATCTCTCCCTAGATCCGGCACTACGTTCCATCCCTTTGAAACATGCATTCTTCAACACAAGCCAGGAGTCGGGATCCAGCTCCTACAGTCTCAGCCCAGAGGGTTTTGATGTCAGCAGCGGTGCAAAGAAACGCAGAGATCTGCTCGCCGGTCAAGCAGAGACCTTCACAGCCACTCTGAAATGAGGATGTCGTGACCCAAACCGGGCACGGCAGTCTGGAGTTACTTGGGAATTCCATTCCCCCTCTCCCCACCTCTTCCCCACAGGAGGAGTTCCTCTGAGGAGCGGGACCCACAGCCAGAAAAGCCGGGCAATCCCTGCTCCTTCTCCAAGCAAGCTGGTCAGCACAAAGAAACGAAGACTGTGCCATGCTGCCTGAAATCATCCACCCCTTGGAGCTCCTCCTTTTGGAAAATAACAAAAAAGCCATAATCCACTGCCCCAAAACAACCCCCTCCTTTTTTTTTTTTTTTTTTTTTTTTTTAAGCAATACGGAGAGAAATAAGCCACCTCATCCAGTGACTGCGTACCAGGCTGGATCTCCGGTGGTTTCCGGTCACTCCTGGTTCAATCCGTGGTATAACTGGAAGACAAAAATCAAATCATTTCATTGCTGTGGGGTTTTCTTCCACCTCCTACCTATAGGGCTGCCCATCCTACCTGGACTGCAGGCATTTTAAAGGTAAGACCTGGTTCTCCCTAAGCGGATGTACAGCTACTAGCACTAGCATCATCAGCTCTGCTTCAGTGCTAGGGACAGTTCTGCCATTACTGGCACTGAAAGAGACCACATACTTTTAAAAGCAAAGTCTGGTTTCAAGCCACATCTTCATCTGATAAAGCTTTCCGGTGTTAAACAGAGCTGTGTCCAACTGATACCACCTTCCAGTCTCATCACTGGAAGGTGGGGGTTGGTTTTCATGTTCAAGGGAAAGTTCGGACTCGCACGTTGCAATTAGAGCGGGGTTATAAAGCTTTTCTTTAAATGTGCCCTAAACGTGGAGTCTGTGGTTATTACAGGTTCCCAGAGAACCTACATCAAACAGCTTCATCTTTTCGCCTTGGCGACAGGCCGGCTGGGAGTCACGTTCCTCCTCTCTCTAGTTATAGAAACAACGCTCTTTGAAATGCAGATCCTTTGCCGCTTTGTTCCCTGTATCTTTGTAGGTGCCAGATTTACAATGCCCTCGCGTCTCGATTGCTGGCCTTACACCGAGGCCTGCTGTACCATCCGTGTATATTAAGGTCTCGTTAGCTTTCAGGACTGTGCGAACCACAGGAGCCTTTTACCTCCCTGAGCCTCTCCTGAATGACACTCAGGCAGGGAGACATCATGATGCAAAGCCCAAGGTCAGCAGCAGGCGGGCAGACCGCGGGATACTTTTCGAGATCAGCTCTTGGTTCAGAAAGCTGCTCTGGGGAGCAGTTAGCCCTGCAGCCAGCAATAGGGAGATCATGAAGGGGAGCAAATTCCTGTTCATGCACCAGCAGCTGGAGAAATTGGCACCCCTCTGGGCACAGTCATCCGCTCAGCAACTGGCAGCCACCCCTCCAGAGAGTTTTGGGCGGCTATGAATTCGGGATCACCTAGGCGGTCCTGAGCTGCTTGGGACTACAGGACTGCATGGGGCCCTAGTGAGGGGTGCCTAGTGCCCCTCAGGCACAGCGGCTAAATGATAACCCCACTTTACAGAGGGAGTCCCAAACCTGGAGAGATCATGGTTCGTCCTGCTGCCCTAGTCGCAGCCTTCTCAAACACATCACCCTGCTTTTCCAGCCCACAAGCCATTTTGTGCTCTCTGCAGCAGCCCAGCAGGCAGTAGCTGGCAGCGCTTTACCCCGAACTCTCCCCCAAGGCCTTAGGGCTGGTGGCCTCCCAATGAATGCTGTGGCTGCTCTCCTCTTGAGCTGCTGGGGGAACATGGCTTGCAGTCCGTTGGCAAGCACCTCACACTTTTCAGTTATACACAGGCCAGCTCCCATCGCGAGGAGACGAGCCAGGAGGAAATGCCACTAAAGTCAGTGGAGTCGTGCTGCAGGGCCTCTGGAGCGAGCAAGAGATGCGAACCCTGGCCTGCACACATCATCTGGGCAGGGTTTCTGATGACTGTCCCAAGCTGGCTCAGTCTTTACTTAGATTTATGGCAGGTTCCATCCATTGCCAAACTAGCAGGCCATGTTTACAATTAAGAAGGATACATTTAAAGAAAAGAAAAAAAGACACATCTCACCACAAATATAACAGCTTGTACCGGCCACTGCCCCCTCAATGGAAAGCTGCTCTGAGATCTAGTCCCCAGATGCCACCACAAAAGCCACACCACACAGCCTCGAACACAACAAAGATCAACCATCAAATGAGTAGCCTCAGTTTAAACTTCTGCAAAGCTAGGACCTTAATGATACGTGCGCTTTGAACCCTCAGCCCTCAGCATCTCACCAATAATGCACCGCAGAACAGGACAGCTGTGTCGCCAAGGCTGAAATCCTTTGGGGCGCAGCCAGATCCCAAGACTTTGGCAGCTATTAGCCAAGAAAAAGGACTCTAAGGGGCGGTTTCTGATCCAGCTCCCAGATTAGGGGAGCAAACCCTTTTCACTGCCTGCCCTCCTCCCAGGCTTAGGGCAGCTGAAAACAGCAGCCCAGGGCTGGCAGGATCTGTGGCATGGTCAGCCTCTCCCTCCCTCCCAGGATTTCGGGTAAACCAAAGGGACTGGAGACACAGCTATGCCCCCATGCACTGCAGAACCAGCCCAACACCCTGCAACAAAATACAAGTCCAAAAGCCACCATTATAGTGTGGCATGGGACATAAACAAGGAACATTAGTGGCACTACAAATTTCCTAGGGCCTTACAACAGCAGGGGAACTGTTTCAAAAAACTCTGTGAGGTCTGAGGAAGGAACCCAGGCACCATAAGGAAGACAAATAAAGCCCAGGGCTCCCTATCAGCTGATCAGGGAAATTTCTTCCTGCTCCCAGATGGGTCTCCAGCTGTGACCACTCTCCAGCACCTCAGAGAGGCACAGGAGCAACACCAACCCCAGAAGCAAAATTAGACATTAATGGAGAAGAGAATTGCCTCCTGTGCCCATACAGGGGACAGCTGAGGCCCTGAAATATGGGATTAACATAAGAAAAAATGGCACCAGAAAAGATCAGTCCAGTTTCACTGCAACACAACAGATATCCAAGGACTCTCCTCTCTGGCAAGACTCTGAACGAATAATGAATTTCTGTGACTACTGAGAACTACCTTCAAACAGTGGATGTTCCTTCCCACCTACAATCCCTTCTGAAGGCCATTCCAGAATTGCCTTCTTCAAGCCTCACTAATTGCTTCTAAAATCCAGCCTAAATTTATTTACGACCAGCTTACAACACAGGGATCTTTCTCTAACAAGGTCCTTACAAAGCCCACAGCATTGATCACTGGATGTCTTTTAAACTTTACCAGGGGGTTAACACTAATCCCATTTAATATAAAAATCCGGGATGCAGCCAAAGTGTATGCCCCGTCTTCATGCAGGGACCCTCAGTAAGATCCCTCCTTTCTGCAGCCCCCCTGGGTAAAACAGGGAAGGAGAGTGGCTGAGCCTCTTAAGGCCTGATCCAAAGCCCCTGCAAGTCAAAAAGACATATACAGACTCCATGGCTGGAATGCCATAAAATGTTTATATCACCTACGCAGAGGCTATTTTGGGCTTGCCTGCTGTGGAGTTCAGGCCAGCTGAGAGCAGAACCTGGCCCTTCCCTTATACAGCGGTTGACACCAAGCAAGGAGAAACTTATCCATCCAGATACCTGGGCTAGAAGGAGGTGCCCGTTATCTATATGGCAGGACCTATGCGGGAGCCCTTCCAGCCTGTACTGGTGGGGCTAAAGCTGTTTGTCAAAATCCCTGCCAATTGCAAGTGATTTCTACCTCCCACTTTTATACCAGGAAGGACCACTACGTTTCTGTGGCCTTTTGGAAACTTTATAAATAAAGAGTCAGAGAGTATCAAGGGATTTGCAGCTGTGAGAGCCAACGGTGGAGGGAAACGCTATCAATCTCCAGGAGTAGATGCCAAGGGGCTGAAAATTGGTGTCAGTCCCCCAGGACCTCCCAGAGATATGCTTAGTGACAGGGGCAGCTGGGGATCTGGCCTCTAGAAGAATGCAATAGAAAAACAGCATGCCTGAACCATGTTTTATAAGGCCACGGGAATTCAGGGGTTCCTTACACCCCAGTAAAACTTTGGAATTTAGCTGCTCTGTGATATGGTTAGAACATTTTCCTTGATCTTTTATTATCCTGGTAAATAATTTATTGGGACAGCCATTTTAAAAAGTCCCATAAAAGACCTATAAAACACATTTATCATGAAAAAAACTCCTCAGCTCCAACCAACAAGCTGAAAACTTGTTCATATACTTCACTGCACATAAACTAACCAATGCCTTGTGACAGCTTTAAGCTTTTTAACAGCTCTCTCCCTGCTGCTCTTTATTTCCATTTTTCTCTATGTGATTTCGGAGAAAAAAGAAAAAAAGAAAAAAGAAAAAAAACAGCAACAGAAGAGCTTTCTGCTTTTGGACAGATATTGACAATTGGGGACTGTCCTTCGGTTTTCCTGACACCCAACAACTTTATCAAATGGTTCCTCTTTCACACAGCAAGTCCAACACAAAACTGCGGCTATTTGGCATGGTTATACCTCTCCGATATGGGAAGAATCGTAGCATAGGACATAGGGACTGGCAGCCTTACGCAGAGGGAAGGATGTCCGCATGACTGAGATGCTAGTGCCCTGCATAAGCACACCGCAGCCCCAATTGCTACAGAAGAGCGTAAGGCAGCTGAGGACACTGGAGAAGAGAAGGTATTCACCAGGAGACTATAAGCACCATTCTTATAGCCTCCAAGCAGTAAAACACTCATGGCAACAGCCACTTGAGCCTAATATATTTCACAAAGGAGTTAGACGCAGGTTTGTATTCAACCCTCCTCCCACTTATGCTAGCTTAAATCAGAAATGATTCCTTTACAGCCTATACTCAGGGTATAAACTGGCAAGAACAAAACAGCCCTCGTAGGAAAGCAACCTTGAGCCTGTGCCAGAATCAGCGCTGGCGGTGACACCCCGCATCAGAGCGCGGCAGGATGCCCGAGGCTCCACGGGAGGCCAGTCAGGGCAATTAAGGTCTGTTAGCCCCTCGGGGCCCTGACAAGATCACCAAGAGTTTTTTGTCTGGGCACATGCCTCACTGGGCAGCGAGGACGCTGGCCGTTCAGGGTGCTCAGAAACACTTTCACCCTAGAGAGCTCTTGCTCGTAACCAAATCCCCGGTTTTCACCAAGGCAATGCCATCAGCAGTGCCCCACAGGCACTCAAGAGCTCCCAATGACAAACTGGAGGCCTGGCAACACAGAGCTCCAAGGTAGATGACTTCAACAGCAAACACTGGATCTGAAGAGTGTTTAAGGCCATCTCTTCCAAAGGGGCAGGCCCTCAACTCCTCCCTGCAGCTGCATGGGGCTTAGTCACTGCGCTTGGGAAAGGGACTGGCATTGGCAGCATTCATAAGGCACGTGACTGCTGTCTTCTTGCTTGCAGAGCATTGGGGTCCTTTTTTGTGCAAGAAAGATTTGAACAAAGAGAGAATCCAAGAGGAGGGATGAGGAATGTGTTTTCCCACCAAACGCATGCGGCATCCCATGTACCAAAGCTTTCTGTTGCTCCCTTGGACCTCACAGGACCCAGTCAGACGAAGCCTTGTCAGCAGGACAAGACCTCAGCCTGCTGCCAGAGCACAAAGCCAAAACCCAAACCGTGTTTATTGCTATGAATAGATGGCTGGTGCCAGACAGTCACAGCCTCAAAAGCAGAGCAATTCACATCCCCCTGCACTGTGCCTGCAAACCCAAATCTGCATCAGGGACAGCTTTGCCCTGCAAAATGCCAACAAAAAGAAGTGTCCTGGCATGGGGCATCTGATCTTGGCACCTGGGAATTGACCGGGTTGTGCTTCTCTTCTTTCCAGGAGCGACGGAAGACCTGGGAGCCTTTCTGCCATGCTGAAGAGTGGATCGTCAAACCACCCAGAGAAGGGGAACGAGAAAGAGCAAGCTTGGCTCTCTCGCAGCACCTCCCGAAGCCCTCGCTCTCCGTTGACCTTGCAGTTGGCCAGCTCTCAGCCAGGGAACCAGAGCAAAACAAAAACACTCCCACCAGAGTTTTAGCCTTTGTTCAGCTGGATCAGGAGCAGCTTTTCGGGCACTGCTGGGGTCAGAGAAGGGCTGAGGATTGTTCAGTTCCTCTATCTCCTTCCCCAGTGCAAGTTAGGCAGCAGGAAACTTCTTCTAATGGAAGCATGAATGCTCCGGGCAGCCATGCTCTGACAAGGGAGAGCACAGTCCTTCCACACACAGTCAGCAGAGCGGGCCATCAGAGTGCTGCCAAAGTGCAGAGGAGCCCCAGCGCGCACCAAGCCTGCTCCAGATGGTATCCATCAGAGGGAGCTGGGAGCTGCCTAGGTAAGAGCACAACTGATGCATGCTTCGGCTTTTCCCCATCACCGGGCATCTCCAAAAACCCTTATCCCAGCTCATACTGCAATACAGCAGTGATGCAATTCATTAAAACGCCCTTTCACGACAGTCACATGCTGTGCTCCCCACTTTGCTCAGCTTCCCTTCTGCCTTCCCAAAACCCACATGAGGCACTTGTGCTACAGCTGCTTTCATACTGCTGTGAGCCAAAATGCTCCCATCCCCGCTGGGGACTGGACTCCCGTTCCCTGTCATAACAGCTCTCTGCCTCCACCGCTCGCTCTACAGAGAGATCAGAAGTCCACAGCAAACTTCAGCAGTCTGCATGGCCATATGATGAAGGAGAAGGCTACAAAAAGAGGATCCAGTGACCAAGGCAGGTTGGGGCTGGGCTGCCTGCACGTTGGGCATCACTTTTGCCCAGCTTTAGTGCCCCCCTTGCTGTGGGCACACTCACATGGCACATGAGCTCATCTTGGGCTAGTAAAGGCAGCCCAGCTGGACAACCCAAGTACCTACCATCCAAGGCTGGTCAGCACAGGTCCCAGTGGTGTATGCCATCTTGGATGGGGGCCAGCAAGGATGCAACGTGCACAGCGGCAGAGCAGGCCCATCGGAAGCGTTTCCCTTCTTCCTCATCACTGAGGGAAGCTTCGTCATTACCGCTAATGGAAGAGAACAAAACGGACACCGTGAACTGCAGCACAGATTAGAGTCCCTTGGGGTTTTCCTCGGACAGTGACACAGCGCAATGCTGCAAACCTGAACTGATCCCTAGGGCCTTTGGGGCCTCTCCTGACTTATTCAGACCTGCAGTCCCTTTGGCTGCCACTTCCAAACTCACAAGCACATTAGTGGTTAACTCTGCAGATTTAAAAGTCAAACCCTGCCACAGGAAATTAAAAGATAATGCAAGGAATTATTTAAAAAATTAATCTTTATTACTCTCCATTCCCAAGCTGATAATAAAGAAATGTGTTCCTCATGCAGCCTCTATAAAAAACTGGTTATAAAGCAGGAGAAGAGAGGAAAGCAAACGCTTAAAAAAAGAAATGCCTTTGCACTCCACCCTGTCTGCCTGCCACAGCCTTTCCTCCACACCTGCGTGCCAGCTCCCAGCAGACTCGAACCCAGTCAGCCCCTTTTACCCTGCTAGGCAGTGATTCCCCAACTCAGCGCTCTCCCCCGAATCATCTCCTTCCCTTTGTCCCCCCTGTTTTACATCTCCAGGAAAGCAGCAACCCCTGGTCTAGAGATTAGACTAGAAGGTAGTTTTAATGGCACACTTTCCTTGCTCCAGGTATCTCTGAGCACTGTATAAAACAGGATGAATTATAGCTCATTACTGAAAGGGCAGGCATTTCAGAAGTAAACAAAGCAGCTATTATGGAAGCCAGCAATAGTTCCACAACACTGAAGCAGGGCTAACGCGAGCAGGAAACCATGCCTGAAAGAGAGGTCAAGGATCTTTGTCTCTGTCTGAGCCACAAGAAGCCTGCATAAGAGGCTGAGAGGCAGGTGGCAACTGCAGTGGTTTATTCAGAAGATGCTTCTGTCTAGAGTCATGCTTAAGCAAGGATAGTGGTCCTTGGTTCTAGCTGGTGCTTGAGCCCATGGAGCCAGGGATGGGATTGCAAACCACCCAGCAAGGAACACTCTGCATCACGACAGCAGGCATCAGCTAGCTTGATAGCTCTGGTAGTACCAAAAGCCACCAGAGACAAGCAAGAGCACCCAGTCCAGCACAGGAGAGAATGAGAAGCAAGAGCCATCCAACCCACCAGCTGTGTCCACACTGCACCAGAAGAAACAGCCATGAGCACAGCTCCATTTCCCTCCAGCCTGGCTGCCAGATTAGGAATGTGTCTGAACTGGACCTACTCCTGTGCATGTACCTGCACAGCTCCTCCCAAGAGGTGCCCTGGTTCTGGCAGAAGCACAGCCAGGCCTGGAAGGAGCAAGGACTTCACAAAAGGAGAAGCCAAACCATCAAGGGCTGCTACGTCGCAAGACCAGTCCAGACAAAAGAATCGCATCCCTTAGTCACACTGAAGCAGACTCACTTCCAGAGGTGGAGCTGTGGCAAAGGAGCAGGTCTAGGCCCCAGCAATCCAGGACACATGGCTCCACATCCTCTCCTCACTGGGGCAAAATCTGTTTAGCTCTCCAAGACAGGGGAGAGAGCTGGGTGCTGAAGACAGGCTGGAAACAAAGCAGCAAGGAACTGGTGCTGGGGGCGGAAGAAGAAGAAAGGAAGACAGGCAAACAGGCTTAAACGTGAAGAAACAGAACCCCTGGGACAGAACGTGTTTGCAGGAGCCGTTAGCCAGCACACCTGTTTTCCCAAGCTGGGGGTAGAAGTGGAGGTGGGTGTTGCACTACAAAGAGGCAGGAGGTGGCTTTCCAAGGTGGTTTTGACTATGATTGATGGTGCTGTGCTGTGTTCTCACTGATGTAGAAAATTAGAGAGAGATCGCTTCAGATATTGGCCCATCTGAGACACTAGTTGTGTCCATCTCCTGTATACAGGCGTGTCTCCTGGGAGCTCTCCCTCCAGCTTGTACGCTCATTATTCAGAGTGTTGAGCTGGGAAAAGCAATACTACTACTACTTTTTTTTTTTTTTTTAAACTCCTTGATCTTGTTATTCTTGGAAAGGTGTAAGGCACTGATTTTCTCACTTAGGTACTTGAGAGAAAGTTCAATTTCCCCTCAGCTAGGAAAGATTACCCCTCAACTTTTTTTTTTTTCTCTCTCTCCTAGCCCAAAGCGGGAAGAGGTCCTAGAAAAGAAAGGAGCCATTTTTTGGCTGGAAATAGCTCCCTTAAAAACAGTGAGTCATGCTCCACCCTGCGCAGATCTGATAGTTGGGAACCACAGTGAGCAATACTGCTGTGCTAATGTAACCTTGCACTAATGTCCTCCTGGCAGGACAGTCCCCTCCTGGCTTCCTATCCCTTTGCCATTTAACCAGTTGCTGTTTTTCTTTCCCTTTATTGTGGCTGCTTCTATCCCTCCATTGTGTCTCTGCCAGATGCCATAATGTTTTTAAAATGGTCTTTCCATGGTCTTTAGAAAGGCCCATCTGCTTCCACGTGAAATGCAGGACTTAGCCATGGGAGATGATAATCCCAGGGTCCAGATCAACATAGCCTGGCGGGTCTTTGGGAGCTTTGTCATGCTGACAACCAGGAGACTACTGGGCCCTTGCCTTAAAACAATGCTGTCAGTAGTGGGCAACTAGTTCTTCCCCGTCAGGAAAGACATCTGATCTCATTTCCCTTTAGTGCCAATTTTGCCTGGGACAGGAGATAAACCTCAAATCTATTCAACCTGATCTACTACCTCAAGACCTCTGTCTGCATCCCCAACAGCCCTATGGCAATGATGCCCATGCCGCTAAGTAGCATCTGAAACGATTAGGCCAATGTTTAGCCTTTGTTTTTGATGGGGACTGCCGAGGCTTCCCTCATCTGTCTCCAGCTAGTGATTCCTCTTACTCTCAGGTCCGGGCTCATCCTCGAAGCCAAGGACTTCCAGTAAGATGCTCCAGCCATTGGGCTGCACAGCTCTCAACAGTGAATCTGCAGATGGCCTAGTGACAGGAAGTGGAGAAGATCCAGCAAGAAATGAGATCATCTGCCACTCTTCAGGCACCAGCTAAGGAGTGGCAACCCATCTCTTCAACTGTGCTCAGACAGAGCCAGCCAGACTCACACAGACTCACTTACCCATCAAGACACCTGGAAGCAGAAGAAGAACTTCCCACCAGCATCCCCCAAATGCTGAACAGCGAAGCAAACCTCTCTAACTTGGCGTTAAGAGTCACTAGGTGACTGCTGAGAGCTGGCAGTAATGGTCATGGGCTTGATTTTCCTCTCGTCACATTAAACAGAGATGGGAGCGGGAGCCAACAAGCGCCAGGTGACTCACTGTAGCCCAGGGCTGAGTATGAGGCCACCAGTAGCCTGGGACAATACCACCACTCTCAGGCGGTACTCCTACTTTTCACCAGCTGGCCCACTGGGTTCAAAACTTCCCTGCTTTGAAGGTCATCACCCAACATGGATATCCTGGCCCCTAAATTAGGGAGCATTATTGGGCACCCTCAGGCGGTGCTTAGCATTCTGGTTGACAGAGGCTGAGGGGTTTTACCTTGGGGCCCTTCCTCACAAAGAGACAGCAGCTAAACCCAGACCGAGGTAAAACTTGGCTCCTGCATTAAAAGAACAACTGTGCCACCAGATACAGGCCTGTCAGGGCTCAGAACATCCCCTGGGTCACCAGGCACCAAAGGACGGCAACAAACAGTAAACACCACATTGAACCCAAAGCCCGAGGCACTCAATGAAATCACTGGGGGAACAAGACTGGTAACAAAATACCCCTCACCATCCCTCCCACATCCACCAGAGACTGACCCCAGCGCCTGCTACCAGTTCTCCCAATGGTGGTTTATTATCTGTCCTCTAAAAGACCCTTCTCGGGGTGCAGAACAATCTCCACACATCCCCCTTCTCCATCTGCCAACAGCTTCCCTTCACTGAGGCTGTGCCTCCCCCAGCCTCTGCTAATGGTTGGAAATTAGCATTAAAATGATAGCTTGCTATTAACGGTGCTTCAGCTCCCTATCACGCTCTAGGAACAGCAAATGACAGGCTGTGATTTCCCTACCGCGATGCAGGGGAGAGGGAGCAACAGCAGTTAGAAGTGCTGAGGTTACCCAGGGTGCTTGGAAAGTTTTAGACTCATCTCTTCCACCCCAGCAGCCCCTTCCATCCTCAATCCCTGTCGCGCTCAGGCACACACCGGCAATCCTACAACAGATGGCACCTGGGCAGGAAAGCAGACAAATTGGCTCCCACCTGCAGGAGCACTAAGAGCTTTCAAAGCAGACTAGTGCTCACGCGCCAAGAGCCCTGCGGTGTGGAGATGCCAGAGGAATCTGCCGTCGCTCACCTTCCTCCCTTCTGTGACGGTCGGTCGCCTCTCAGCACACTCTTCCTGCATCTTTGCCTAGTCAGAAGCACACAGCTGGCTCCTCCCCGGAGCCGGTGGCAGGAGGCGACGGTTGTTGCCACCCAAGTGAGGCGCTCAGCAGTAATTCAGATTTAGCATCAATGGAGCGATGCTTTTTTCATGTCAGCACAACGCTATGGTTTGGGGGCCTTGCAACTAGCCTGAAGCAAGAGGGTTTTCTGGAGCCCCTGCTGAACCTCCATCTGCTTGTCAAAAAACCAGCTCACCTCCAGCTGCCTGCTATCTCCTCCAGCCAAACGGGGGGCCCACCCTCCCAGAAACTTCCCCTCCCAGAAACTTCCCTTCCTTGACCAGATAGCTGTGGCAACAGCATGGAGAGATTCATTTCGTTTTCAGCCTGCCTGCTTCTCTGAGCACATCTGGCTTAAAGCTTTTTAATACGTTGAGACCAGGAAAGTGACTGATGTACAAGACAGTAGGAAATCCACAGTCAGGACGGAGGTGGCCAAAGCCAGTGGTGTCAAGGTAGGTCGTTATTTCCCTTTGGATACCTGGGTGACCATGCGTAATTACCTCATTGGAGCATCTCACAGCCAGCTGCGTTTCTCCTCACAGAAGTCCTCAGTGCTGGCCATCCATAGCGGCAAAAGCGGACTTGGCGAGACCGGGACCAAGACCAAGATGTGCAGGAGCTTTCAGGTGCTTACAACACATCTTGCGTGGAGTCGCTCAGCCCTGACTGCAGGAGCTCGTGGCATGGCCCAGAGTGGGTCCTGAGGGAACATGCACATAGACATCTTGGCACATACGAGGTTACACCTGCTTGGGTTTCTAAAAGTAAGCATTCCTCTGCCCATGTCTATTAAAGGCCCAGGGGGTCCTGATCCTACCAGTGTGCTCAAATTCACACAAGCAGGCCAGAGCCCTGCACAACACTGCTGAAAACTTCCATTCAAAAAACATATTTTAAGCCCTGTATTTAAAGTTGGATAACCTCCCACCTCTCTCCAAAAGCACCTGGCACCAGCAAGTGAAGTCAAGCATCCTCAAACCCCAGTCTGCCTATTGCCTTGTAATGGTCTTGGGAGGTGAGATGCAAAAGGCAGAGAGGAAAGACTGGGAGGAAAAAACAGGGTAAAACATTTAGCTCTTTCCCTGGCATTCCTGTCAGCAGCTAAGATGTGGGAGTGAGGAGAGGACACAGTTGATGATGGATGGCAGAGAACTGAACCTCGGTAAGGTGGAACAGGAGCAGAAGGAAGCATTGCTCCCAAAAGCGACCCTCATACCTCCTTGGTTTAAAAAAAAAAAAAAAATACCACCATAAGAGGCAGCAGCAGCAGCAGAAGACAACACACACTTCTCCCTGCCCGTTTGGTATTCAGCTCTGGCCTGTCAGAGGCAGCCACAGTCCAACCGCGCATTGGTATATTCACTGAGCCGTACATCCAGCTCCACAGACTTCTGACAGACGCAGATGGCAAAGCCATTTTTCATAAGGTGAGGGGAAAAAGGGAAAAACAAAATAAAGGCTCAGGCATCAGCTGGAAAAGATGCAAGACAGGATCAGGGCTAACAGAGAACCAGAAGCAGGTTAAACTCTTGGATCTCGAAGCAAACAGAGAGGCAGGTCCCCTGCCTCTCTTTTCTAGCATGGCCTGGCAGCAACAACTCCCTTCATTCTTTCCTTTGTAACCAGCTGGAAAAATAAAAGCTGGACTGAAACAGCATTGAGGCTTTGCTGAATTTGTCCTTGAGGACAGAGGGCTGGCAAACAGGATGCTGGAGTAGTGCAGGCACAGGCATCCTCTGTGAAATTAGCTCCTATTTAGAGGAGGTGAGACAGCCTGTGGAGAACATTAACCATCACCACATTTGTCTGTCTCTCAGTCCCTAACTTACATGAGGCCTGGCTCCCCCGGAGCACAGTCCGTCCCCAGGGCTCTGCGGGGAGAGCCCTGGCAAACCCCTGCCGGTAGGAAGGTGCCAGCACTCTGAAGCATCTCAGTGCAATACTCCCCCACGACGGCAAACGCAGCAACTCCCAACAACCCCACTTCAGCTCGGACAGTGACAAGCGCTCACTCCCTGTCCTAGGGCACTCACACAGCGAACCTTACTGCTGAAGAGTCATCAGCGACACAGAGAACTAATGCTTACTGGCACAGGAAGAGGAACGAAGCTCAGTACAGTATATGCCATCCCTTGTGTAGCATGTAGGTATGCCCTGCTTGGCTTTGAGAGCAAGCAGTTCTTGATATAAGCCAAGAAGAAAAAGAAAGAAGTACCCCCACGGAGGGAAAGATTTCACCTCTTCCAGTGACACTCTGTTATAGTCACTGCCAGACACAACATCAGCCTCTCAATGTGAAATCTAAGTTGACAGTGATACCGCAAAGGAGCGGAGAGTGCGACAAACTCTGCCCAACCCACTTTGTAACCTGAAATCTCCACTGGCTTCCAGCCTCTGCATGGAGCACAGCCAGTAATTCATCACCAAGTTACTTAGCAAGTAGACCTTCTCCTTTCTCCCGAGCTGAGGGCTAATCTGTCTTTGAAGTAACCTGTCCTAGGTACCTCTGAGGAGGATTTCGTTTTGATCTGACTGTTGCATCCACTTCATTTCTGAAATGAGAAACACGTGCAGAGGCCAATGCCTCCCTTCCAAAGCAATACACATGCCCAGAAGCTGAGGTCACCAAGGGCCTGCAAAATTTCTGCTGCCAAAGTTCAGGTGCTTTCAAACCCACCCGAGGTGCTTCAAGCACCTTTTTTTTTTTTTTTTTATTGTAGAAACAGTTTTGCTTTGAGTCAGAGCACTGAGAGCCGATCTGCCTACACGTATCACCCAGCGCCAAATAATCCCTACAAAGAAGAGAGATGGCAGCCAAGACCAACGAGTGCATTGCAAGGATTCACCCCCAGGTAGCCCTGTTGCCTGTGGTATTTCCAGCTGACACGTGCTCTCCTTGCCCAGGGAACGGACGATAGCCGGGCTAGGGAGCAAGGCTTGGTGAAGCTTACTACTGGGACCTGGTAGAAACGTCATCCAGCAACATACACTTCAACATTCATTCCCAAGCAGCCTCACTCCATAATAAAAGCGTCAGAGCAGCTGACTTGTGTCCCCTCCCAGCCTCACTGCCTCCAGAACTATTCTTTCTTGGGCTTCTCTTGCTCCGTAAGCCAGCACGTGCCTTTTCTTTCCATAGCTTGGCATTGGAACTCAGCCAGCCGAGACTGTAGGAGGAAAGGAAAACAAGCCAGGTGAAGGGTTCAGGGAAAAAAGCTCAAGAGCCAAGTTTTCCTCTCATTTTGGCTGCTCTCAGTTCACAATGGAAGGCAGGAAAAATGAAAGAGACCTTAATGTGAGGACTGTCCCTGTGAAATAGCATTATTAGCTACTATAAAAGTCAGAGTGCGCAGCTGTCCTCTTAACGCTCTTCCTGGGTAGGGGAGGGAGATCTTAAAGCTGTTCAAGAAAGCAGTTCAGGACCTTTTTCTTCTCCTTGTTTTCAAAAGGGGAAACTGAGGCATAGGGCAATTAGAGATTTGCCCAACCAGTTAGCAGCAAAGGCAAAATGACAAGCCAACCGATTTTGTGTCCCGAATCAACGCCTGCTGGGCGTTGCATTGCCAAGCTGCTGGGTTGCATTGCCTCCATCTCAGGGAGCTCAGATCAGATTCCCAATAAAACCCAGCTCAGAAGCGAGAGTCTCTGAGCCTCTCACACTCCTGCCATGAAACCTTTCCCAGAGGAAACAGGACAGGGGAGAGGAGATGAGGATCCCTGCGAGTCAGGGGCTTTGGGAGTGCTGGGCACTGGGTCGCCTTCACAGCAGAGACGTGCTGAGGTTAATGCAGTATCGCAGGCAGCCCCAGCAGGAATAGTTTTCAGGGAGATTTAAAAAAAAAAAAAAAAAAGATATTAATGTTCCTTTGCAAAGCTAAAAATACTCAGAATGGCGGGAGATTTTTTGCTGTTTGTTTTTTCTTCTGTTTTTCCTTTTTTTTTCTTGCCCTACAAAGGAGTGTGACACACAAAACGATTTCCCTCCAAGCTGCAAGGACCAGCCGAGGCATCCTTCAACGGTGAGTGAAAGAGACTGGATCACAGCTTTGTCGGGAGCATGCTGGCCCCAGGGAGATGAGATAGCCAAGGTGGGGGAAGGTAGACTCCGATCGCAGAGATCCTGGCGGCTAATTCACAGTAACTGGGAAAGACAGTTCTGTGCCAGGCGCCAAGCTGGGGCACAGGCTCTGTTTCTCCTACGCAAGAGAGACACCAGCAGCAAAAGTGAGTCCTGAGCATCTTGATTGCCCTGGGAGGACGGAGACTAAGAGATGATTGTGGCGGTGATAGTGGGTTGCAGGTTGTGAAACTGCTTTCCAGGGAGAGAAGCAGAGAAAACCTCAGAACCCTAAAGGCAGTCTGGACATATTTCCAAAAGATGTAGAAGGCAGAGTCCATGATACCTCCTAGAGCCTGGAGCTTATCACCCAAGGACATCTTTTTCTGACCTATGCTAGGGTACCTGTTCGGGTACATGGCTCTCTACCTAACACCCATTTCTTCCATGCAGTTGACAGCTTGGAGAGAGCCAGCTTGATTCCAGCAGTGAGTACTGGTCAACAGGCAGGAAAAAAACCACGCTGCCCCACACTGGGCTATAAAAGTGCTTTTTAGCTGCATCACAGCTGTTTCTCACATCTGGATACAGACAGCACTTAAAATATTGCAGCTGGCACAAGCTCCTTCGTTAGCATTTTCCTCATCCTGTTAACATCAGGCAGGGGAGAGGTCCGGCGTTCGAGGTGAGAGTGCACTTCATCTCTGTCAGGTTCTCCTCCGCTAATGAAAATATTTCTCCACTGTGTCCTCGGGAAGGTTTCCTTCAGCTCCAGCCCCTGTGTGATTGAAGGCTAATCTCTGTTACTCTTGGCTGAATGGCAGCCCACGAGGAGGGTGATGTATTATGTTTCCCTTCAACTTGACGTTTAATGGTGCCAGCAAAAGAAGAAAAAGCGCCATATGTTCCCAATTTTAAATGAACTCCTTCCGAAACTTGGAGTTGAAAGTGAAGAGAGTCCACTTTGGGAGAAGGGATCCACACTGCCTCACACACTGTGAACAGAGCGCCCTCCCTACAAATTCAACCCTTTCTGCCCACTTCAAAGGGCTATCTCATGTGTCAGAAATCCGCCCCAGAGGTAGTGCAGGTGATCACGCATGGCCATGAGAAACGACCTGTCCTGAAACTGCTCTGTGCGCTGTGACTGGCCTTCAACGAGTTCCCCATTGCCAGCCCGGCCAGTGCAGGCAGCCTGGGAGAAACGCCAAGGTCAGGAGCGCAGAATATTTGGGCCTTGGAGCTATGGCACGTGATACGGACTCAACGTTTGCAGGCCACATCCTTGGCTCCTCTGGCTGCTTTGAACAAGTCTCCGGAAGCCTCAAGAAGTGAAATTTTCCAATCCGCAGTGTTAGTCTCCCCTGTAAAATGTTCTGAGACCTGTCAATGAAGAACACAGAGAAATGGTTAGGATTACAATTCTCTTACTGGTATACCTGCCTGCTCATGCTCAAGGGCGCACAGGGCCCTGTAACACACCATGTAACCATGTAACACTTCCTCCTCTGTTCCAGAGCCTAGCAGAGGGGGCAGACAGCTCTGCAAACGTGCTCTGGACCATCCCCACCTACACAACAGCGTGAGAAACCCAGCCTTTCTCCAGCAGAGATTGCAGGCACTTCACATTTCATTGCTATAAACGAACAGAGTGGTGGGAATGTGATGGATGTTGCCGAACTACTTGGAGTCCTCATACACATGGGAACTGCCA
Organism: Struthio camelus; assembly: GCF_040807025.1. NCBI lineage: Eukaryota > Metazoa > Chordata > Aves > Struthioniformes > Struthionidae > Struthio > Struthio camelus. The sequence continues at coordinate 5,736,636 of NC_090949.1, forward strand.
AAGGGAGAGAAGTATGAACCTCATTCCCATCTCCTACTCACACCCTGACCGCACACCTCCAGGTTTTGGCGAGAAGTGGCTCTCTTTTCCCTCTGAAGCCTCCAGGGCCTGGGGGTAGGGAGGAAGAGGAGCCAGTCTGAAGGAAGATCTGCCATTTGGCTCTTCATTCCTAAAATCCTATGTACACCAGCAGTCACAGCCCACTTCTCCAGATGGGGAAACTGAGGCACTGAGAAGCAGCCGGCCTTCCCCAGTGACTTTAATAAGTCAGAGCTGGAACTAAAAAGCACAAAGCTCCTTAGCCTCAGCTCACAGCTCTCCCTCTGCTGTTGCATTTCTGTTGTTTTGGTCCTTGCTAGAGCAACCCAGTTGCCTGTCACAGCAGTCTCTGCACCCTCTACTAGCAAGGCTTTGCACTTTTCTCCTCCTCTTCCTAAACTAACAGCATTGTTGAGGACACACAAACACAACACAGTCTCTCCTGTTTGCTTTCCCTTCTCCTACTCCCCTTCCCATCTCCCCCAACCTTGCTTGCCACTAGCCCTAGATGTGGGGTGGTTACCATGGACCATGCAAAACGCATCTTTGAACAGTCAGATCTGGAAGAGGAGAAATTAAAGGCAACGGAGGCAGAAGGAAAAAGAAAAAGTTTTCCAATTACTGGCAATTAGCTCTACTTAATGCTCACCTACTGTGCGCTGTAACCCAAATGCAATCACTTGGGTAGAGAAGAGCGCGCAGGGCTGGCACACCACGTACCTGCTGGCACAGTACACAGACAGCGTTTGCTTGCCTCACGCAGCCAAGCTGCTTGTCGGGGGTGTTCGGCACAAACAACCACAGCCCTTTTGGAGGTCTCTGCCAGCCTGGTGAAGTCAGGGCTGGTGCTTTCCTCTGCTCTCCTGAGCTGTGGCCCAAACCCTTAAGAAGAAGCAGAGGAGCCTGCTCGGAGCTGAGGCCCAGCACGGGAAATTGCCCAAGGGATTTCCATCCTCAATCCCAGGCCCACCCGTCCAGGCTGTGTGGCTGGCTTTCCTTCACAGGAGGGATGCTGGCTGCAGACAGCACCACGGGCCGCCTGTTCGTGCAGTCACAGACCGCTGACAGAGACATTTTCCCCCCTGCAGGAGGGCACACTTTGCCCCGAGCCGGGGGAAGGAGGAGGCACTCAGCCAGCCACTAATGCTTCCTACTGTCTTGGAGCAAAGGGATGAATTAGCCTTTATTAGCTCTCACGAAGAGCACATCACTCCTGCCCTCTCCTCCTCACCCAAGACTCACGCACAGACTCAGCTGTGCTGTAAGCGAAGCAGAACCAACTCACCTCCCAGCCCGCGGCTCCAGACTCTTGTTGGCCTGGTATAAATCTTCCTGCTCTCCTAGCTGGGAGCTAGGACACAGCCATCCTCCAAAGGGTGCTGTGAGGCCCTTGCTGCCCATAAGTACTTTAAATCTGGACCTCTTAACTGGCACTACACAGAGCCTGAAGGAGGGCTCATTTCCCATGCCATCAAAGCCAGACCCAGCACGTGGTCGCTACTGATAACATCTGGACTTGGGGAGCAAACAAGGTTGCTATTGGGAGGAGGCTGTGCTTTCCTGCAGAGAGCTTCTGCCACATGATGTATTTCTGAGCTCCAGCACCCAGTCATCACCAGGGGTGAGGGATGGGTTGCTCCAAAGAAGTCTCTCTGAAGTCGCTCTGGGGCTTGTTAGCAGGGCGATAAAGGGGATGAATGGCCTCAGAGCAATGCTCCATCTCCTGCTGTGGCATTCGTTATCCCTCTGGCGGGCAATCCTTCACACCATCTTGGAGTTGCGGGCTTGCTCGTTTCTCGTCCGCGGGGGCTGCTTCGCACAGAGGCCGTGCTCTGCACTCGCGATCATCGCCCCCGGCACATGAAGCGCAGCCCCGTCTGACTAGCCTGCAGCATGGCAACCCTGTGCAAGATGGCTGGGGGCACTGCAGCTCTCCCGCGTATTCTCCGAGCTCATCTCCTTCCTCTCACTTAACCATCTCGCCTTCCCAAAATCACAATTTGGCAAACAGAGCCACAGCTGCATCCCGCATCTGCGGGAACCAGAGCCAGATGCACTTTCAGTCTAATCCCCCAGGAGATGTAAAGCATATGCAAGCTTGTTGAACTAGTCTAATACCTGCCCACTCCCCAGTAACTTCTGACACTGCAAACAGATTTCAACTTGATCTGACAGAGAGACAGAGGTCTCAGAGATAGTCAGAGTCTATAAATTTCATGGGAGCAGACTGTCAAACAGAGGAGAGAGATTATTAGCGCCTTCCAAACTGCAGTGTATCATCCCTTATTAGACACCAGACAATCTGTGTGGGAGAGAGATGCTATAAATATCCCAGCTGGGGAAGCTGCTTCATTCACCACAAGTGGCTTACTAGACACCAGAGAATCCAAAACCAAGCTATACATCCTTGGGAAATGAGACTTCATGGATTCTGCTGCACGCAACACTAATTGGAGTTTTTAAACATGCTCAGCTAAAATGAGAGCCAGCCAGCTAAAATGGCGCATTAACCTCTGGAAAGTCCCTGGAAAAAGGCTGTGTGCTTTTTCCTTGCTTTTTTTCCCAGTGACCATGTCAAGGTCCTGGTGTGCTCAATTCACCAGCCTACATCTTTTGCTATTGAATGTTTTGGGAATAGCTGCTCCATTTACAGCTTCACTGGTGATTTACAGAGTACTGTTGCAATCCCAGCCATATGGATGAGTTCAGATGCTGCCTGAAATGGAAGGGGCATGCCAGCTCCAAGGAGGAGCACTGATGGGCAGAGAGCTTCTCTCTCTCCTGTGACACCCCCAGTTCCTCTCTAGCGTGTGGACAGAGATTTCAGCTTCCAGCAAGAAGTTTCATCCACAGACTGCTGCCAGCAAATGCCAGGAACGCAATCGAGAGGCTACAGAGCTCATGGCAGTATCACTTATACATCAAGCTGTCCAGTAGCAGGATAACCAGTTAGTGGCATTTGTTACATTGTAAGGGAGAGGGAGTCTGTCCCTCTAGACACCCCGCTTGCTCAGGACCAGACCCACACACCAGCTTCAGTGCAGACTCGCAAGCCCATCGAGCACAGAGATGGAAGGCAGCAGTGTGGGTGCAAAGCTCAACCTTCCCCCCAAGGACAGAGTGCGCCCTAGTAACCCTTCCCTTTCACTTACACGTAGAGAGGGACACAACAGCCTCTTAGCTCTCTTTGAAGGCCAGGGCTTGTGGGAGCAGAGCAATGACTACCGGCTCACACCCCAGCAGCACAGATGTTAGAAACAAGGCATGCATAAAACGTGCATCAGCTCTGGCCAGCAAGGGCAGATCCATCTCCCAGCCTCTCAGGCCCAGGACAGGGCCGATCACCCTCCACCACTACCAAGCAATTAAACAGCACACACATCACTCAGTGTGATACAGCCTTCTGAGAGCAATGCTAAGAAGCCACTTACTAGAGCTGATGACTGGCCTTCGCTGATCACCTTGTTTCAGCGACCCAATTAGGACACCCTAATTGGGCAGTTTCAGGGTGGAATCTGGAGTCCCTCTTCCAGGGAACTTTCCCGTCAGTGATCACAGCGCTCTCCATTACATGACAGGGAAGTGCAATCAGAAACAATTAGTGGCAAATGTTCTTGCATGGTACATGGCAAGGCGGTGAAGGTCACAGGAGCTTGCAGAGTCCAGCAATTCAGTTTTATCTGCCCCATTTGCTGACCCTGCTGTGCAAGAAAGCCAAGCCCCATATGCATTTAGGGGACAGAGTGGGCAATCCACGCGCTCATTTAGGGTCTCTACTGACCCAGTCTTTATCTGTTCATAGTGTCACTTCCAGCCTCAGGCATCTGATGGTCCAGAACCCTGGAAGTAATTGTGAAGTGGAAAATAGCCAATTTTCCTCCAGCTCATATGTGACCATGGCCCAGCTGGACAGACACATTTTGGGAATTCTCTGATTCACCTGGTAAAGGTCAAGTCTGCGGAGATGCTGTCAGTCCAGTGGACCATACAGAGTGTATACCTGCAGGGTTTCAACTCTGCAAAAAGATTAGTTAAATATGCTACAGCACAAAAGACGGAAAGACGGGCAAAACGTGTTTTCTAGTCACTCTGTCCTAACTGTTCGGATCCAACCTTTCACAGCATTGCACTGAGCTGAAGGGCTGCACCTGAAAACATGCCAAGAGCTGCATGAAATGTTAATGTTGCAATTAAAACAATATGAATATTGCAGCACTGCTCTGCTGCTCCCCATCCACTGAACAATTCTTATTCAATGGAAGTCAAGTTACATTTGAGGAAATAATGAGGTCTGCTAATTAAGTCTGGTCTAGGAAGCCAGCAAGCTTAAAAGGAAAAAAAAAAAATTCAGATCTCCCCAAAACGTGTACATTTGCTGCTTATTACCTGCAAAGGGAAATCATTAATGCTGTGCAATGCCAGGATTACAGGTCAGTGCCATTGTCTTATTGCATACATCTAGAGGAAATTATCTTTTTAATGATAAAACGCATAAGTCATGACCTGCTTTGTCCCTAGGAGCTGAGCGGGAAATGCCAGGCTGACAATTTCCACTTTCTGAATGCAGAAATCAGACATCTGACAGTAATGCCAAATTCAGGCTAGGCTAGTGAGAGGCAGGCATAGGCTCCAATGTGCTGAAGGAAGCAGACTGCTTTCAGCTGACACAAGATGGATCCCAGCACGCACCTGGGACTGTAACAGCACCTTCCCAGCAACTGAGGCAACTGAGTGATGGTTACACCAGCTCAAGCTGGTAGAAGTCACAAGTGAAAGAGATCACTGAGTCAATCCTTTGGAAATAGACTGGATGGGATCATGGGTATGTTATAACTCTGACACTGGACCATAGAGGCAGAAGAGCCCCTTCCTGTCCCTGGGATTCATCAGTTGCTGCCCAAGACACAAGCGCATGTTGCAATAGCATGAGCACATAGCAAGAGCCTCCTCACCCTGGGAACCCAGACCTTACCCGCACTCTTTCTAGGGTCCCCTTGCCAGGAAATTCAGCGCTCTCCAGACGTGGAGCACAGGTCGCTTATGCTGCTGACTCCAGCGCGTGGTAGAAACCTCGGCATTTCTACTCTCACGCTGGCTTGATGCCACAAGGGACACGCCAAAAGGATGACAAGGAAGATCACACAAAGAACACGCCCCTGAACAATTCAGGACTCTCTAACGCAAGACGTGGCCAAGTCCTTGCATTGTGCCTGGTGCCTCTACTGCTGAAGCAGGCTGGACAACTCCTGTGGATGGCATCAATCCCAGCTGAGCTGCATCACTCCCTCCTCCTTAGAGTACAGCAAGGAAACATTCACTTTCCAGTCTGACAAACACTTTCCCTTGGAAAAGGGAGAACCATGGCTAAAGGGGAAAAATCAACACGAATATTCTGTCTCTACCCTCCTTGAAGCTAGAAACCAGAAGCATCAACTCTAAGGGGGTCCCAAGAAAATCTGTATCAAACACACAAACTTCACAGCTTCCCCACCTTCTTGTCTTTCATCATCTTCCCAAATTTCTTGTTCCATGATGGTGGCTGGGGCTGCTATCAGGTCTCCCGTGTTCTTCCCAGCTCAGAGAACTGCAAAGGGAGGTTGGGGTGGGGAGGATCAAGCACTGTAAACGTTTCATGGCAAGTGCACAAGGTTAGGAACATGCCCTCCACACCTTTCCGCTGATTTGGCTGCCTTTTCTCTCTGCCACAGCTTCAGCAGCACACAATCCGCTCCCGCAGCCAGAGCAAAACTCTCCTCCAGTTTACCTCCCAGTTCACCAGAGAAATTTTCATCCAAAATAGGAGTGAGTGAGGGCACTGGGGTCCTTGTTCATTCCTTGACCACTGCGGACACTCTGAACTTCAGCTTATCTGTAATACAGACAAACTTCCTCGTAAGATCCAGACAGAGGATGAGCCACACTGCCTAGACTTGGGAAAACGCAGATCCAAATGAGGGAAAGCTCAAACCATCCAAAAGGAAAGAATTCATTTGAAAGAGAAGAAAAATCCAGGTGAAAAGCTCAAAAAGGACCTTCCAGGTCCTAAAGAAAACCCCACAGCAGCCTGTTTGAAGGGACACAGATACCACTTCTCCCATCTGTGGCCTCCTGGAGATGTAAGAAAAATAAACCTATCCGGTCACTGAGGTCCACTCAGGAGAATGGTCCTACCCTGCCCACCGTCACCAACAGCTCACGCTGCATTATGGGCAAGTAGGTGGTCTCCTCTGCCCAGCCCACTTCTTGCTGTATTTCCAGACACCCAGGCACTTGCTGCTACGAAGTGCCTGTTCTGCAATAAAGAGCAATAAACATGCCAGAGTAATTAATGTCTTAACAACTTATTACAACCCTCAGATAATTAATCACAAAAGCTAAACATGCTGTCTCACCCTCCTAATGTGTTAATGCTCTAATTATTATGCCTCAATTAAGGGGAAGTCAGCGCTCCTTGCTTAGAAGTGCATGTTTAATAAGGGTGCTTGAATGCAGGCAAGTTGAAATAGGAAGGGAGGGGGTGTTGGGGGTTACGGAAGAGGACATCGTTTTTAATGAGGTTTCATAGGTGGCTCTAGGCAAGGAATTGACAGCCCCTGTCTGGGATCTCACACATGACTGCACGTGGAACTCGGGGCCATCTGCAGTGGCTCTGTGCTCTGCTGCCCGCTGGGCTATTTATAGGAGAAGCAGCATGCGGGGCCCAGAGTAGGCAGGGACGGGAGATGAGCAGTTACGCTGTGGATCCGGCCAGCGCTTGATAGCAGAGCCAGCAGCTCGCAAAGCAGTCAGCGGCAGGAACCTCTCCTGTCCCAAGTGAGGCATCCACAGGGCCTATGCCTCTCCAGCTCAGTTCTGCTCCTGAGATTCACCTTGCCTCAGATCAAGCTACCTCTCAGACATCCCAGGGAGATGATGAGAAGAGCCGTGAAAACCCCAGGAGAGCTCTTGGGATGTGACAGATCAGCTCTTCTGACTTCAGGCACAGCCTGGTTGTTTTCCACTACTCCTTGTTGCATGAGGGAACAGAAAGCTGTGAGTAAGTCCTCGAAGAGCACACCATCAAAGCATACCTGTCTCACAGTTGGGAAAACTGCAGGGGCCTTTATGATGGCTACCACTGCTGTGTCCGCCTTTTGGATGTCTGGCTCCAAACCTCATTGGGCCTTGGGAAACCTCAGAAAGGTGCTTCACCGGTGGTGAAGAGCTTGAGTAGAATACAATGGTGAATGTGGGACCTGGGGCCCTCACTGTGGGATTGCAGGAGGTCCCTCCTGCTCTTGGGACACGGCTCTGCACCGATGCATCCCTCAATCTTGGGGAAGCCCTTTGGTGCAAAGTCTAATCTAGGCTAAGATACTCATCCTGCAGAACTGGTGTCCCTGCAGAGCAAAGGACTGCGGCCATAAGACTCAGTAAGAGGCGGTCCAGCTCTGTAACGCAGCAGCCACAGAGAGTTCGGAGCAGGATTGCCAGGCTTCACATCCTAGTACCATACAAGAACGTGCAGCAAAAGAATAGCTGGAGCTCAAGTCTCCCAAACAAAGCCTATCAAAGATTGCTTCTTCTGATAAAAAGCTTCTGAAATGACGCTTTTCCCCTCCACCCAAGTGAGTCTTCAAACACAACAAGAAAGCTCTTCCTGAACCAGCCTGGCTTCCATTTCATCCAAGCTTTTAAAAATTTCTCAGACAAATGAAACACCAGAAGGATTTTCAGCCTGCATTTCTCTGGAAAATGATTTCACTGCATTTCCTCGAGAAATGATGCACTGTTTAGATTTGGATGGTTCCCTCTGAGGAATAAGGAAGAGGGGATAAGAAACAAAACAAAGAGACCCAGAGGGGACATGAATTTCAAAATCCATGAACAGTTTTGGTTTTCAAACACTCAAAACAAAAAAACGTTTCACACAGTCAATTCCACAAAAATAATTTTTTCATCCTCACCTTTGATGATTTCTTATGAAAAACAAAAGAAAGCTCTTCAGTTCTGCTCTGCCACCTGTAGTGCCTCCAAGACAGCAACCTGCAGGTAGTGTGACAGGAGAAAGGGAGAAAGGAGGCTGAGGTCTCCCCGTACAGGCAGCCTGTGGATTCCTGCAGGGATGATGGCTCCTAAGGAGGCCTTAGGCTTTGGGCCTGCCTCTACGCTGCTTTTGCTTCCAAAAACAGCGTTGTCAAGCCCAGATTTTCCCTTATCTCTCTGATGCTGAAGAGCACTTCAGGCACCTCACTCTTTTTCCCCACACTCGGCTGGAAATATCTGGCATAGCACTTTACCTCAGCAAAATATGGGCCATTACTCTAATTCCAGCACTAGAAATTTTAGCTTGGTTTTACTGGACCTGAGTATGCCCTCCTACCCCAAAGCATCGAGTCAGCTGAATTTCTGATGCCAAGAGTTTTGGTGAAGCTGGCTGGCTTATGTTAGTGTGCTGAGGGGCTGGAGAAGGCTGTCCATCTACAAAAGAGTAACAGCACACAGCTCCTGCGCTAGGAAACTGGGATGCTCTGTGCCCTGTTTACCGTATACCCAACGCACATACTAGACAAGGGACCAAACCTGAACCTTCCCCACTATACCAGTACTGTGGACCCCTTTCTCTAATAATCCTTACTCCGCCCAGCCTGAACATGCTCCCATAATCAGAGCAAGGCTGGAGAAATGGAGCAGAGAATTGCCACACTCCTTTAACCTTCTCCAACTGAATACTAACAGCTAGCTGCTTGGAGCGAGCCATTGTCCCGAGCAACCCAAAATCCAGGTCCTACATAGCCTCATACCAAAAAAAAAAAAGAAAAAAAAAAGAAAAAAAAAGTGGAGCCAGCAACCACACGCGGGCAAGTTCCCAGAGCCCTAGAGCAGGGCCTGAATTTTGAAGGCAGGCTCTGGAGAAGAGCAGATAACCATTACATGAATAAATACAAGATGTAAGGACAGTCAGACAAAACAGAGCCACGCTTCCCAGAAAAACAAAGTGGGCCCAAGTGTATTAAAACGCTTGGACCACGAGTCGATGCCACTGGAACCTAGCTGTCTCAACCTCAACCTCACAGTCCTCTCTGACAAGAGCTTTCCAAGCTAGGTTTAGCCCCCCCAGCCTGCTGCCTTCAATACAGTGCACAGCACAACAGCTGGGAAACCCAACCTAGCCCAAATTTGTTACAAGGCTGCTGGTTTTTATCCTTGTTTACCAGCATTAATTTTAATGGCTTTCCCTGCATTAACTTTGTTCTGAACCAGTTGGAGGAAGATTCCTGCTCACTTGTCTTCTGGAGAACAGGCTGATTAATTTTCCCTTGTCACGTAACGGCCTGCCTGAGCTCCTTTGGAACGACAGCCATATTGTGCGCACTGAGAGCAGCAAAATTCCCAAGACTGGAGGAGGAGGATTTAAAAATCGCCTGATACATCAACTGTTCTTTGTTCAGTTTGGTCTTGGCATGCACTGGTCCTGCGGGTGGAAATTTCTTACTCTGGTTGAGCACAGGAGGGAACTACTGAGCTCGCACCAAGGAAATGTAATGCTTCCAGCTAAAATGGCACCCTCCTGCAAGTCTGGGCAGCTTTGCGTTGGGTTTGTCACTGGCCATCTGTGTCTCAGTTTCACCTGGAACCATTAAAAGGGCCTGCAAAACGGGTCCTGAAAAAGACACGGTGTTACAATACGCATCGACGGTGCTTCAGAGAGAGACGGCAGGGAGCAGGAAGAGAGGATGCCTGGTTCTCGGTAGCAGCTCTCTGCTCTGTGATGGCAGACGCTGCCTAGTTTGGGAGAGGACAGTGCCCCTGTTTGTCCCATCTGGTGTGTCCCACACACCTACATTCGCAGCAAGGAACAGAGGTGAAGATGATGCAATGCCTGTGCCACTTCCCTCTCCTCACCCCCGGCTCCTTCCAGCCACCAGCCCGGTTTCCCGAAGTAGGCCTCACAGTGGCATCCAGGCTGGGCCCTGTGACAGGGGAAGAGGTTGCCTTTTGCTCACCAGTTTCTGTGGGCTGCGGTCCCTCTCTTTCCTTCAGCTCGCAGAAAGCTGTGGTGGCTTCAGCCATGGGAAGGAAGACAAACACTCAGTACTCTTTCAGCTGCTCTTGGTTTCCTACTTACACCAAGTGGTTCAGGCACTTGAACTTTTCAGAACTTTGGCCCAAGTCTGCAGAGACAGTTGTCCGCTTTGACTCAAGCCCAGGCCTTGTTTTGTTTCTTCTGTTTACCCACCAATGCTCCAAAAAAAAAAAAAAAAAAAACACCACGGAACAGATGACTCTGTGCTCCATTTATGCTTTTGGCTGCCCTGCGTGGTTGTCAGGTCAACCACTTCACTGCTCTATGTCTCCATATACCTTTCCATCTTAAAAAGAGAGCAACAGCTCTTTCCACTGAAGAAACGCAAGGGTTCAATTCATGCATGTGTCCAAAGTTTTCCATTTCTGACAGCATAGAAAAGGAATGTGGTTGCATTAAGGGAAATCATCTGACGTATCACATGATACCCAAGGTCTTATAGATGTTCCCTGCGTGCACCCAGGAGTGATTTGGAAGATGGAGGGCTCAAAAATCACAATATATCCAACCAAGAGCACCTGGGCTGCTACACAGCAGTTGTTGCCACGGAAAAATTAGGGAGGCAACAGTTAATAGAGATGGCTGAATTATTCCCACCAATTAACATGAAGAATTTTGACTGTTCTGTTTTCTGTAAGCGCCTAGCAACTGCCTCAAAAATGTTACTCACACACCTCAGAAGTGCTTGGCGGGGGTCACATGTAAAGTATGTGAGCTGGGAGAGATACCTCTCCAGATAAGGCCGCCTGACTATGGGCCCATTACACGTAAGCCGCTCACTCCTGCTTCAGGATGCCCATACACTAGATGCAGCCAGCCATTGGATCACACAGCAGGCCACCCAGGATTCCCAGAGTAAGACAACAAAGGGAGGGAGGGAGGGAGGACGTGCAGGAGGTAAGGCTACAGACACAGGGAGGAGAAGACCTGACGAAGGAACTAGCTGTCCTACCCTTGTGGTGTGAAATAAGGCAGCTTGTCACAGCTCTGTTCAGAGGTCCTGGCTGGAGAACCTCCATCACAAGCAATCCCTTCTACCAACAAACTTGCCAGCCTGCTGCAAAGAATTAACTTAAAATGCACAGTTTCCATGAAGACTCCTGCTATTTTGCCCTAAGAAAACAGAGGAAGAAACAAGATTGCCCACATACTTTGCAGCATCTCTGAATATTGAGGCACTGAACAGTCAGTTATCCAGGAAGATAGAGCCCACAGTATCCTACCTTCTTCCACTGCCCAGAAGTAAGGAAAAGGAGGACGCTCCATCCATACCAGTCTCGCCTCTTCCAGAAAAGGGGCGCTACAAACTGACAAAGAACAGCTGCAGTCCATCCATGAAGTTCTTGGCATTAATTGATTTCTCTCCAACTAAGCCATAAAAACCAAAGCTGCATGCAAGCAGCATCCTAAAACATCCTTGTAAATCTCAGCCACCACATTCATTAATTACAGCCCAGTGATAGTTCAGGCCATTAGTTCTGGATGGTAACTTCATTTATTCCCAAGTTAATGCCTGATGTCAGTGGTTATCTCATTACCACTCTATTACTTACCTACTTAATTCATCATTACAACCCAGGCCAGAAGGGAGGAGTAGAGTTTGCCCTGCATCTGTAGGAAGACAATGCATCAAGGCAGAGCATCTAGGATTCTCAGACAAAACACTTCTCTAATCTCTCGCTGAGGCTATATTAAGAGGAGGAAACAACACAGCTGAGTGTTCTTAAGAACTCAAACACTTCCCAGCACTGAGAAATTCTAGATGTTCCGGATTAAAGTTCCTCTTAAATCAGAAGCAAAAGCTTCAGGAAGAACAGCAACGCAAAGCATCCTTAACACTGCCGCCCTCCTCTTTGGGCTCTCTTTCCTCCAACCTCTGTGTTCCAGATTCAAACAGTTTCTGCCTTTCGCATGCTAAACACTTCAAAAAGGCAGGTCTAAGTCTGGGCACTGGGAGCTGCTACCTGGCGAACACTTCAAAACACATCCAGACAGTACTGCAGATATCAAACAGTGGTCCCGAGTGCCTGAGAAAATAAACTTAAAGCCACATAAAGATGCAATAGTTACTATCGTTTCAACATGCAACCCAGCTCAAGTTGCTCTCCTCCAACGAGCAGGCGTTTCAGAATATGTGCTTTATTGCATTTGTACTCCTGGCCATCCCCCCTCTATGAGGGCCGACTTATCCCACACACTGATCCAGCCCCTAAGAGTCCAATTTGGGTGTTTCAGCATGGTAAGAGTAACAGCTTGCCTCATTCCATTTGCCCCTTCTTTCCCCAAACAATCCTGTTAGAGGCAGCATTTCAACCTTCTGTTTACAAAATGAAACACCGGATTGACTGAGAAAAAGGGAAGTCCTTGAGGTTGGCTAGCAGCAAAACCGACGTGTGAGCTGGAAAAAAGGGTCCACTAGTGTACTTCTGTCCCCAGCAAGGAAGGATCTCCTAAGAGCAGGCAAAGCACCTCTGCTCTACCCTGAGATGCTGCCCACAGAATGGGGCAGGATGAATTTGTTTTTACTACTTGTAAGTGATGTGCTATGGAAGGACTGAAATCTGCTGTTGTGGAAGAAGCTGACACCACAGAGGGAGGGCGGAGAGAGAAGACACAGCCCCAAGATGATGTCAGGAGTGCAATATCAATATTTTCCTCTGTGCTCAATAACCCCCCAGCTAATATGCCTGTGCTGTCAAAGGTGGGCTCTAAACGGTGCTGTGGCAGAACAGCTGGCAGGGCTAGCCTGCAAGATGCCATGATCAGATGCAATTAAAGTATTTTTGCTGCCCTCTCCCCACCCCTGCAGCACTGAAATCCATCACAGGGTATGGACAGAAAATAGTCATAAATCTCCCTGAAGCTGGGTGGCTGACACTAGGGCACACAGACGTATTTTGATACACCCTTGATTAAACAGCTTTCTGCAGAAAGCAAAGAGAACAGGAAAGGAGCCGACTGACGAGCCAGAGGACCATGCTAGAAAGAGTGGTTGTTGCCCAGGGAAAGCAAGAGCTCCTGCAGGGGAAAGCTATCCTCCAGCCGACTGGCACAGCCCCATCTCCCTGGGAGCAGGCTGTAGTGCTCTGCTCCTGTGCCAGGCTGCTGCCCTGAGCTCCCTGCTCTGGGTCAGACCAGCAGCACCTCACACATTGCTACTTTCAGCCTCTGATGAAAGGCTGTGGCAAAAGAAAGCCTCGAGAAGCCGCCTCACACGGGGCTCACTGAGTAGCACTGCCAGCAATACTTCAACTTCTTACAGAGTTACACCTCCTGGGCAGATTCTCCAGGATGTAGGAGGATGCCAGCTCCGAGTGCAGTTTTCCCCATAGGCATTCATAACATCTCTCTCATTTTTGTTTTCTCTCACACAGACGTTCTTGGACTGATAAGGACTGAACTTACCTGGCAGAGATGGGCAAAGATAAAGTCTTCTCCCTGGCCATCTATTTATATCAGCCCAGTAGGAACTCGTTATCTTTGAGACCTTTGGCACATGCAGCTGGAATCAGTCATCAGGCTGGAAACTTTCTAGGGGCAGGCAGAAGGAAGCCAGAGCACGTTAACCCTGTTTTCTCAAGAAAGCAAACTAAAGACCACAGAGAAGGTGTTAAGGATTGAATCTGGACAGCTGACCTGTCCAAAGCTTAAAGCCCGCAGGAAAAGGAAACAAAGGCAGCACAGAGGGTCAAGCACAGCCCAGGAGCTCAGAGCACAGCATGAGGAGCCCTGCTGCACCCAGAGCTGAGGTTAGGTATCTTGAGGGAGCACACAAGCTCTGCATCCCAGGGTGCTGCAGGCACAGCTGCAGCTCACTGAGCTATACAAACCTAGTGACTACTGCTTTCCAGTCCTGTGCTTGTGTGCTTCTGGCCCTCTCTGGTGGTCAAAAGCCCTGCAGCTGCTGTTATCTAGTAGAGAAGACTCACACACGTGCCCCGGGAAGAAAGGCACTTTCCCATCAAATATTCCCCAAGCTTTGTGTATGAAGATATTTGGTAGAATTCTCCAGACCAGAAAGAAATTATAAATCAGGACATACACGAGGTACTCAGCATCGCCAGCTCTTGCAGTAGTAAAGCACCTGCTCCTGGAGTCAGGGGAGCTGCACAACAATCTTCTCTCTCATTCTTAATCTACTCCAAATGGTTCAAGGAGAGGCTTGAAATTTTTAATTCCCCCACCCCCCTCTGACCTAAAGGAAATAAACAAAGAATCCTGTACCTAGCATCCACCTTAACCATTTCACTGAGACTTGACCTGCGAGTGTCCCGTGCAAGCCTGGTACTTGGGAACCATCAGCTGTTTGTTTATACATGCCTCGAGACTGACAAGGTTCTTGGTCCCATCTCTGTACAATGTTTAGTTCAACACAGTCTTGTTCATGCCCACAGTGCCACTGATCTTCAGATGCGCAAAGAGCTGAGGGGAACCTGAGCTTCCTTCTGAGGCATCAGAGAGCCAAACCCATGCTAATAAATGAATGCCCTGACTTGGTTCAGAGAGCACCGTGACTCTACCTCCCCCTGCAGTGGTTTGGTCTGGAGAAGTGGGCTATAATCATGTCTAGAACAAAAGAGTGGAAGGTGTTTTTAAAACATGTTTCCCAATGTTTTTTGAATACTGTTTGAAACTCAGCCTAAATGGAAACGCAATGACCTCTCAGGCAGAGAGAGCGCCATTCAGTGGGCCACTGGTCAGTCCCTATTTTTGAACCTGGAAAAGGATGGGGCTGGGATGAGGTGGGGTAGCTTTATCCTAAGATTGCCTTAAGCAAAGTCTCACATATTTTAAAATAAAGCAAGGAGGTCATTTACTGCTTAGCAACTTTTTATCCTCAAAAAGTCATCACCTAAAACTCATCACAGCTATGTATATGTGGGCACACACTCATAGCGACAAAGCAGCAGTTGCCTTCCTTTCTTGATACTCCATGCAGAAGCTGACCTTTGGGGTTCCCTGCCCCACCATGAACAAAACATGATCAGCTGAGCGCTCCCAGGGAAGTAGCATGACCAGAGCAAATTCCCAGAAAAAGCCTTGGCAGCGTTCCTCCTCCTCTGCGGTTGTGAGCACTACGGAACAACAGAGCACGACACATGGAGCAACAGAAGTGGAACGATGCACGCATTACTGCAAGGAAAATAACCAATTTTATGGGGGAGAGGGGGAAGGGAAAGCACCTCCTAACAAATACTTACTAAGAAACAGTCTTATCCTTATCCGACCCTAATTCCAATTAAAGAAAGCTGGACAGACTGGCATAATTGTTGGGGTATTCAGGCGATATTGCTGACCATCCATGTACGTAATTGCCCAGGAGGTCTCAGAATGACCCCCTCTCCTTTCCCCGGGCATTATTAGATGCTCCAGTTTAAGTCACCAGTATTTTTAAGGCCATTTAGCCTCACTCCCCAGTCTCTCAGAGTCCTCCAACATGGTCAAAGCATCTTCCAGTCACCCACGACAGACTGCAGGATCAGGTAGCTCGCCATATACTTTGTTCACCTTTACTCATCTTGGAGACACAATGATACTCTAGCTACCAGTTCTGCAACTCTTGTAGAAAATGTCCTTCCAAGTCTCTTTAACAGAAATCAGAAAGGGATGCGCTTCCCATCCAAGCAACCACATTTAGCAAGCCAGCGTGCTCCAACAGGTTTGATTTAAAGAGAACAGTTAAATCTGTGCTGCCTCCAATGGGGCATCAAGTCCATCAAGTGTAATCACACGGCATAATAATAGCCCCCAAATACATTTGAAAAGGGACGAAGAACCAGGAAAAAATGTTGCAATGGAAGCGGGGAGATGAAGGTTCAACCATTGTAATAAACCTTAAAGACAACTCACACTTCACATCTTGAAATATGTAAGAGAGTTGATTTCCATTCCTCAGCTTCAATCAGCTCTTTGCTAGTGAGATTTGGCACTAGCCCAGGTCTCCTGGGGAAGCAGACGCAAGGATTTTCCAAAGGATTTGTCACCCACATCTCCTCCCACACACTCCCCTGGGGATCTTCTAATGAGCAACGCTCTCTTCGGAAAAAAATCCGTCTTGAAAAGACTAGGCCATGGCCATCAGAAACCCAAGAGCAATATATTTTTAATTCAGACATAGTTCCAAGCTTTGCTCTTGCCTGCAAGCCCCGCTGCCCTCCACCTGGTCTAAGGAGGATGTTTTCATTATTGTTCAATTTGCAGTGAGCTTAGCTTCAAGTCCTTCATTGGATTATTTTTATATTTAACGTCCTCTCTTCTCCCACTCTTCTTTTTATAGACTGGTAATCCAAGTCTCTTGATAAGGCTGAGTAATCTTGGTCAGATATTAATCAAAGTAAGCTAGATCTTCAGCTGCCAGGATTGATGTATCTGCCTTTAAATATTTGATCTATGTTGATTTACCCCAGTGATGAGCTGGTCCTGTCCTTTCAGGAAATTTAAATTCTTTTCTATGCATCGACTAAAACAACAATATAGAACAGACAACCTGCTGTGAAGGGCTTTTAGTTTATAAAACCAATATGCAGGGTTGCAGAACTAAATGAAAATCTGAGATAATCCCCCCCAAAACCAGCCTAGGAAAAGCATTCTGGACAGATCAGTATCAAGTAACTTCTTAAATATACTTCTTTTTCCTTTTGAGAAATCTAGCACTAAGCCTGAGTCTAAAGGACATTACCTACAATGCCTCACTCTTTGACACGACTTCGAGAATTCAAGTTTTCCAGTGGTATCGGAAACGCGTATTTTACCCCTGCAGGCTTCTCCAGGATGGATCTGCTTCTGCTTTGGCCACTGCCAATCCCCCGGCATCCAAAATCAGCATATTAGTTGGAAAACAATGAGATTTCTGGCATACGAAACGTTGGTTCCATTTTCTTTACCTCTGAAGATGACATCTGCTAGCTTCTCTTCACAGATGAAAAAGGTAAAAAATGTACTTAAATGAAAGGGAGTCTCATATAATCACCTGACTCCAGGAGTTAAGTTCAGGGTTGAGGTGGAGGGAGAACCGCAGAACTATCAAGGTTTGCACCGCAAACAGAGTCTAAATGAAGCCAGAAACAGATGACTGCTTCAAAGGGGAAGCTGCCCTGGGAAAGGTAAGTCAAATGAGTTGCACTGATTTAATTCCACATTTGGGGAATAAATTCCTGAATACCATTTGGTCTTTCCCAGGTTCTCTCAGGTCATTTCAACTGAGGCAAAAGCTAAACCAGAAGCAGCACATCATGTACTTAACCAAGTATCACCTGAGGAGTTACACCACTGTATCGTGGTAAGTCTACTTTTCCATCCTCACCGCTAGAATGTCATAAGGTCTTCAGGTTTTGTCAGAACCACCCTCTAATTTAGGCCCAGTGCTGAACAGAAAGAGGACAGCAACTTGAGGGTCTAAGTCCCTCCTTCCCTCAGGAGGTTGTGACTTCCTGTTACTTTTTCCAGTCATCAGCTAAACCTGCCTCCCAGCCACCATCAGCTGGGTTAGCTGCTCCGGCCAGCAGATAGGTATACGCTGGAATCAAATCCCTTCCCACCCGTGACAGTAGTTGCCATCCCACTTGAGGGCTAGTCACCTCAATTTTGCCCTCAACACCCTAAAATCAAGGTATGTCAAACCTGAGGGAATATAATCACCCCCTTGCAAGAGCCTAGGATAATAACCCATCCACTGAATTGCACTCGGATCTTTAAAATGCCCTTCCTGTACATCCAGGAAAAAACAGTGACCCGTTCAACTAAGCAAATAATATAGGATCAGATGCTGCTCTCCCAGGGGAAAAGCCTTACCGGGAGAATGCTGTTAAGATGTTATTACTCATTAAAGGGACCAAAGAGAACCTGGGCTTAAAAATACATGAGTCCTTTGGTGGTTGCAAGGAGAAATTACAAAAAGACAAAGCTAGGAATAAGCAAAGAGCTAGGACTTTGTTTCTTTCCTCATGGCTGCTCCAGAGCTCCACGAGTAGGAGACTGCTCCACAGTCTCCATCAATTGCTTCTTACATGGAAGGAACATTAAAAAGGCAGCAAAGCCCCTAATGTCGTGCCCTGGGACTGACCCCAAGCTCTGCAGATCTGAGGAGCTGTCCAGGTAGAGCTTACGAATCACTCTTCTCCCTTACGGCCGCCTCCAAAATTTGAATTTAGGAAAATGTGGACATGCAGTCAACCTCTGTTGTTTGGGAGGAGTCAAAGACAGAAAGTAGAGAGCTGACAGCTGGGAGCCTGCAGGAATGAAAAACAATGGGAAGGGAAGTAAGCATAAGAGAGCGCTTGCCAATTCTCTTAGTTCCAGCAATAAGGAGATGAGAGATATCACTGTGTTCAGCAACAAGGGTTACATCCAGGTCACCGCTGACTCTTCCAGGCTCTAGACCTGCCAGACAAACAACTTGTACTGCAAGGATCTGGCTGCAAGCAAACACTTGGGAAAGCTAAGGCAAATCCGCTAAGGTGTAACTCAACACAGGTTGCATATTAATAGTCATCTCACGCATATTAAACCGCTTTATGAAGAGTCTCATGGAAGAGCCTACACAGAGAGCATCCACAGAGGGGTTAATGAGCTTCAGTTCCTGCAAATGGATTCTACATCTTTTGTCCATTCATATTAGCTCACTCATGCATCCTTGATTTGAGACACAGGTTCCTACAACAGATGGTCTTATTAGTGTCTGCGTGTAGTGACAGTGAGTCCGCAACAGGTGGCCTAGACAGTAACTGAAACACTTCACCCCACTTGCCCCAAAACAGGCTCAAGATCACTTCAAGGGCAAGAAGGATCAAAGCAGGAAAGGATGTCATGCATAAGCCATCCAAATTATCCTTACATGCCCTCTAGGCTATTAAGATCTCAGCTGGAACATGGCGTCCATGACTCCCTGACAGAGAGAGAACAATTGGAGACAGTCCAAAGGAGACAGATAACAGTGGCTGGAAATCTATACAGTATGGCTGGCAAGGAAAGGTGGAAAGCATTTGTGATGCTTAAATCTACAGAAGAGAAGGCAGAGGCATGGTTACAGTCTTCAGACAAGCAAAAGGGAAGGAAAAGAAAACCTGTTTCCAGGTCTGTTGCGAAAAGGACAAGAAATCCTAACCTTAAGTTAAAACAAGGGACCTTTTAGTCAAGCACTAGGAAAAACTTTCCAAGCGTATAGATAGCAAAAGCACTAGATGGCTGTCAGATGTGTACCGCTTTCTTGAAAACCTTCATAGTTAAATTAAACCCCTGCCCCAAAGGTCTGCAGTGGAGCTGGGTTTCTTTTGCGCTGGACAACAGACCGGAAACAACAAAAGGCCTCTCCAGCCCTGGCCTCTGCGGTGCACTGTTGTTTACAAGGGTCTGTTGCAAAAGCTGTGCTACAGAAGACCCCATAACTCAGCCACGAGGCAATCAAGAGAGAGTTACGAGCTCATTCTGCGCTGTGACGTGGGGAATGGATAGCCCAGTGCCAGTGGAAAAGAAATTAATTTCCAGCTCATCATAAAAAACAAAAAGCCACACAGCAGCTGCCGCTTAGAGGGACCTTTAAAAACCTTTCCAGTCCGAAAAGGACATCGGGGAGGGAGCAGGTACATGCCGTTTAAAGGCTGGCAGGAAGAGGGCGAATGGAGAGGAAAAACCACAGCAGAGCTGGGCCTGCGAGGGTTTGCAGCAAACAGAACGAGAAGCACAGAGCAGAAACAGCCACTCATCAAGCCAAGCCAGTCCAGCCCTGAGCTGCTGGAGACCAAAGAGGCCGAACCCTCCCTTGCAAGCCTTGCTTGCAGTCATTCCCCACGTCACATTGCGCGTGTCGGTCAGCACACTAGCGCACTCCCATGGCAGCCAGGACCTGGCCCCTGGGGGATTTCAGCCCTGCTGAAGTCAAGAGGATACCCCAAGAGTGGTCAAAGCTGCACACAGTTAAGTGACTCACCCACCTCACAGCGCCCACTTGGGCCATCAGCGAAAGGGACCTCATGCCTTTATGGGAGCCACCCAGAGCCATGGACACTCTCTCCTCCCGCACATGCAAGCCTTGCTCTTCGCTACTGTCTCCACTGTTCGCCTGTGCTGAGAGAGTCCTGTGTATAGCCTGTCCATGGCCGTTTCCATAGACCAATCCCCCAAACCGACTTGAGCACCTCATGGAGTGTCAATGTAAGGCAGGAGCATGCAGTTGGGTGCTCTCTGCAGCCAGTGCTGTCATGGAGACCCAAAAGTAGCTTAAAAAAAATAATAATAATCCATCCACCCAAATAAATCATGAGCATAGAAGTTTTTTCAAGCCTGAGGCAAATCTGGGTGCCCCCAAACTCTCTTGAATTTGGCAGGAGCCCAGAATTTGCACCATCCTCCTCGCCTTTTTGCCCTAGCTGCTTACTGACTTCTTGTGAGAGTAAAGAATATAGTCATTTTGCTGCCTCATAACGGACCTGCCCTATTCCCAATATATTTGTCTCCATCCTTGGAGATATTCAAAAGCCATCTGAACATAGCCCTGGGCAACGTGCTCTAGGTGACCCTGCTTGAGCAGGAGGGTTGGACTAGATGATCGCCAAAGGTCCCTTCCAACCTCAACCATTCTGTGTGTGATTCTGTGTGCCAGGGCTAATTCCTGCCTCATATCCTCAAATTTGTCCAAGCCAGAACTCATTCCTATGCTCCATGGCTCAAATCTCCCTGTATTTGAGCTCTCTTCATATATCCATGTATTTTTGGCTGGACTCAGAGTTCAGGGAGCTGAGAGATGCTTGGGAAAACCAAGTCAACTATCTATTTGCCTTAGTACTCATCTGAAAACATAGCTTGGTACAGATTCATAATAAAGCCTGACCGGTCAAAGTTGATGGAAAATCTCTCCTAGTGAGGCAGATAAGGTCTGCATCAGCTTTCATTCCTGATCTAGCTGCTCCTGCACCCCAGTCTTAAATTCTAATTCCAAAAATATTCCTCCAGAGTGTCTCTTCCCACAGCAAACTGTGTTTGAGAGACTTGGCTAAGACCACCACACTCAGTGTATTTGCCAGACTGAGTGCAAAGTCAGCTCACCTGAGAAGAAACGTCTTGACCTCTTCTACCACCTCTTTTCTATGTGCATCAGTGAGACTCTGAGACACATCTGTGCTGCAGTGAACTAATATACCCCGTACTCTGCCTCCTGCTTTGTTTATAGAGAGTTTGGGGAGATTTGTGGGCCTGGTGATGAATTACAGGGAGGAAGACAAACATATTTTACTGTTCTGGGCAAATAGTGCTGGAGTCCCATGGACATCTGGAGGAATTATTTGTAGAAAATTAACATTGTTTGTCATCTGCATGATGAACTTCTGGATCTCAAATGAATGATGGGAAGAAACCGGTGGGAGATGTTCATTATCCCTGATGAAGTGAAGCCCCTTGACATGACGCTAAGGTCACCATGATCTATGGACCTGCTGAGTGACAACTGCAAGTGCTCTGGAACTGAACACACACAATAACTGGGGGCGTAAGCGATCTGCCACATTAAATGCCAAGGCGTTAATAACTGTTGCTTGCTTCTGATTGCCAGAGTTTTGGATGCACTTGTTCTGGCTGTTTCATAGGGCACACATGTTAACTCCTTCCTGACTAATTTCACAGGACACAAAATTCAGTGAGGGCGCTCTGCAGGTAACCACGCAGCATCATGACTGGGAAAAATAAAAAAAGGTTTGCTTGTTTATCTCTTGATACGACTTTCGGCAACATGCCTTCAGAAGCTCCCTGATATATTCCTCACCTCTGCATCAGCAGCAGTAACAAATCTCATCTAGCAGCAGATCATGTGCATCAGCCCTGCAAGTTAGACACTCCAACCCATGGCATGCCAGAGAAGCCCTAAAAATTTCTCAGAGATCACAATGCCGCATACCTTGTTACTGAGCATGTTAATGTTTGTCACTTGGGAGCTAACTTCAGTTTTTTTCCTTGCAGCTCTAACCTGCACTAACACCAGGGAGCAGCTTTTCTTGAGAGCTGGGAATACCAATAGCATGGAAGAATAGCACGGACTCAGAAGAACTGTGTCTCCTCCAACTGAGGAATATTATCTCACTTAGGCCATGTCACTTGCTTTCGCAGCATCTGTTTCTTTATCTGAAAGATCAGAAACATTCTTTGATTTGCTTCTGAATTGTTGCTTCTAAAACACCAGAGTCAGTGTTTCCCAAACAGGGGGGTGAGGTCCGCTCTCCTATTTAAGTAAAGCACAAGTGTGCTACAGGAGGGGTGTGAGTTCTCTCCAGAGACAGGAATAGTGCAGGTGCATCAGTTGTGCCAGCCTTTTTAAGAGGGAGGAAAGAAAAGCAGAGGGTACTTGGGCCCGGATCTCATTCACTCATAGCAACACTGCATCAGGTGCTTTTGAAAGCTCCTCTAATTTCTTTCCCTATGACTTTCATCCCCTCTCTCTAAGCAGAGAGAGTAGAGCACCCCTCCCTGACAGAGGTATTGGGAAGACAAATTCAAAAACATTTCCGAGACAACAAAGAGGGAGGATGTACATTTGCTGAAAGACAGAAATCAAGAACTCAAGAGTTATCTCAGAATAGCACCAGAACACCACCAGTACTGCACAAGGAGGAAAGCAAGAGGAGTCCTCTGCTGTGGACCGGAGCCTCCCAGGGAGCAAGAGTGGGTTGGGATCTGAGGAGACATAATTATACCAGAGAGATTCTCTGAGCAAAAGGTACAGTAAAAATAGGCTGACACCTTTTCTTATATCAAACCAAGCACTGAACTGATTAAAATGGGCAGAAAATTCAGCCCCTGCCTTTCTGAAGCACCATGGGGCCAGGACATGATGAATAAGCGTTTGGGGCAATGCAGGTGATTTTGCCTGGGAGAGGAGGGGACACGAGCACCTCGTAGGTTTGGAGCTGGTCTGGGAGGGCCAGCACAGTACCAGCCAGTGCTCTGAATACTGCACAAATGCAGCACAGGGAATGGCTCCACTCTAAGCTCTCTCTCCCCTTGCTGGGATCAGAGCTGAGACAGGGAAGAGAAACGAGTCCATATGAAGTCCATGTGAATAAGCTAATGTCGTGGAGCTGTCAGTCACGCGCTAATATGCTTAGCCAAAGACACATATTGATCCTGATTGCCTGGAATTGCACTTGAAAAGGGCTGGGTGACATTTCCAAGGAGATATGAGATACTTTCAAGTCAATTAGCAGCATGAGAGGATTCACGCCGAGGGGACACGCTCACCTCCGAGGAACGCCAGGAGAGACCAGGAATTAAATTAAGCCTTTTCATACCCAAGAAACAAATCCTGTAACGGCCTGTAACAGCTGACGGGACACTCAGGGTCGCCAAAAGCACGCTGGCAGCAGCTAGGTGAAGAAGTTTCCTATGGAGAAGCTGGGGACCGCAGAGGGGCTGAATCCTTGCTCAGAGCCCAGCTAATGTTCAGGGTCCCTGTCTTCTCCCACTAAGACATCGCAGTACCAAGGAGGACAGCTGCTTCCTGGGAGTTCAGCCCATGCAGAGCTAAAGATGGCAGCCCTCTAGATTAAGGAACAGAGGGAAGCAAAGCTTAAGGTCCAGGCCAACAACACACGTACAACTCTCAACTTCTATCCAGGTATCCAACTTCTCTTGGGGTTCAAGAGGAACACCACAATCAGCAGCATCTCACTTATAACTGAAGAGCATGTGGCCCTTGCAGAATAGGCCCTAAATAGTTAGCCCAGGGACCAAGACAGAGCCAGGAATTTAAATGAGGTCTTCTGTCTACTGCTTTCCCCAGAAAATTCCTTCCTCACACAGATCTCAAACATTCCTCTAGAGCCTAGGATCCCTGGGTAAGTTTAAAACCAGCAAAACATATCCCAAGGTGGAGCAATTAGGATAACTCCGCAATCCCTCTCATATTTCTACTTGCTGGTGTTCTGACCCATATTTAGTTTCCACGGTTCCCTTTACGTTCCTACAAACATGAGGTTTGTACCTGAATTCCAGACTTCCTGGATAGCTTTACAGAGGTGATTTCCTGCTGTCTTGCAGCAGCTGTGGTCATCCTGTCTCACAAGCCAAGGAGCACAACACTGATCCCTGCAGAAGCAAGGGGTTCCAGTGAGAAGCATCTCAATCCATTTTGCAAGGTAAAAATGACTCCACCAGCTACAGGGTGACCAAGAAGTCTCAGTATTAAACAGGTCTCAGGAGTATTTGAATCTTTCTGAGCAATGCACAGGAAAAAAAAAATGGAACGAGAAGCCAGCCCTCCTGTTTTCTCCAATCTCAGTTCTGCAACAAGCTCTACAAACTCTCAGACACTGGGTTTCCTTACATGTAATGTTATAACATCTGCCAGCCACGATCCCAATGCTGTCTCCAACATACTGGTTGCAGTATGTTGAAGTATGTCACTCAGAGGCCTCAGAAATGCCAGCTTGTTCTTCCAAATGTTGCACTAGTCCAGGAAAAGCTGCCCCTTCCTCCCACCCTCCAAGTTTATCCTCAGCCTAAGAGCCAAATCCTTCCTCAGCCCCTTCCTCATCCACCCACCTACACAAGGGATACTGCAGCAACAGCTCTAACAGGGCTAATATTTCTGGCAGGAAACCGCAGCTGCAGCAGCACAAGTTTTTCTGTGCAGGTAATCACAAGATTTGCTACTCCTCGTCACCACCATGCAGGTTTCCTCAGCCCAGAGCAAGCCAACACATTCTCTGCTCTCTCTTGGCTCTTCCCTCTCCTCCCCACTGCTATGGTCCTGAACAGAGGAATAGAGACAGTCAACTCCAGTCCCAAAGGAAATCAAATGGAAGTTGATGCTTTCAACCCAGCTGAAGAAAAGAGCTTGTGTTTATAAGCCTGCAGGCCTCAAGTAGAATAAATTAATCTCCTAATAGCCCTCAGAGAGAGGAGGAGACTGGGGAAGTGGATTCTCCCGTGGGTTTACCAGGAAAAGTGTCCCTTTGAGTTTTTAACAATCATTTCTCTTTTGAGGTCTTGGCATGGCTGGTGATTTTCCAGAGCAGATAATGAAAGCAAAATTACGACACACATCTGACAAGTCCTCCAGAACCAGAACCTCCATTCTTTTGGTGACAGAGATTACATGTGCCTCAGAAGGGAAGCACTTATCTAAAGCACAGTCAGAAAGCCTAAGAGGCACATTTTCACTAGAACTACAATATCTACTCACTATACCTTGAAGGGTGTTGGGCTCATTTTGCAAGACTGGTAGGAGCCACAATCTCAATTAAAGCTAGCAGGGCTCAGTCTAGCCCTCTGTGATATTTCCAGCCCATAACATATACCATAGGTCATACTTCCAAAAGCACCTGAGAAATATAAAAGTCTAAGCCTCAGTTTCAAAGTGGCCCTTGATTTCAACACTTGCACGTTTTCCTCCGTGGATGGAATATGGTTTAAAAGCAACACATGACTACTGGTTAATACTAAAGAAGAGATCACACCGAGGTGGACAGCGGCTACATTTACAGGTTGACAGCAGATGCAGAGAGCAGTGACTTTTCCAAGGCTATACTGTAAATCCAAAGCACAACAAAGACCTAACCCCAGGTCTTCCAAACTCTCCCTTTTCTCCCAAACCATTGCACTTTCCTTTCTGTCTACTATCAAGGGCCTACTTAAGGGACACAGCACAGCTGCATGGACATGCCCAGCAACCAGGCCTCAAGTGAGGAGAACAACAGAGAGAGAGAGAGAATCCACTTTCTTTGTGAAACAGGAAGAAAGCAGAGGGGAACAGCAGGGTGCTCCCGATAAGATGGGAAGGAAAGCAAAGGGGTTTTCTTTTTTGCCTTCCCTATGAAGAGATGTCTGCATTTCCCTTATTAACAGCAAGGCTCAGCCCTAGCTAGAGAACAGCAGGAGAGGCTAAAAAATGGGATCTTTTCAAAGCACTGTTTCTCTATAAATATCAAGCATGAGCTGTTACCCATGAGAGCAGCCCGTTAAGTTTCTGGGCTCTCTCACTTAGCCATGAAGGAAGCCAAATTTGTTGACCTAATGATCCTTTCTGGGTTTCAAACAAAGCAACACCATCCCACTAGCCACCAGCAGCCATAAGGACCCACTAAGGCGCTAAGCTGGTGCAAAACATGGGACAGTCAGCTTTGTCTCACGGGCTGTAGGAGCAGAAGGGAGGGTTCACCCCACTTCCAGGCCTGAGGGACCAGTCTTTAGCCCACCAACTCATCTGCATCGAGATGCCACCGGGTGTGCTGGTTTAGCCCTCTTTAAAATAGAGGTAGTTCCCTAGCCCTGGGCACAAACAGTTGAATCAATTGCCTTTAGCTCCAGAAAGGAGTCCACCATGCTGTCTTCAGGACACCTATAAAGTTACTGAAGCTGTAAGAAGGGAATGGGGACCATGCACCAGAGATGAACGTGCCCAGTTGGCTCGCTGATAAGCTACCAGATTAATGGTGGGCTCAGTGCTGAGTGGGTTCAAGAGGTTGCTGGGGAAGCTGGAGGGATGGGAGAAGGGAGGAGCTGCATCGAGTTTTAAAGCCATTTGCTCTGGCCCTGTTGTGATTATGAATTTCCGCTACCCTCAGCAAAGAAGATGCAAACCCCAACCTAGTGTGAGTTTGGAGGACAGCGCAGGCCATTTTACTCAGAGCGAGCTTCAATTCTCTCCAAACCCCAGTTCGCTCTGGCAATCCCCATCACAGCGGCTTCAGAGAATCCAGTGCCGACAGCCCCAGGAGTCCACATCCGGGCACTGGGAAAGCGTTTAAACACACTCACTCAGGGGAATCTTCCCTCTGCCTTCCTGAGGAATCCCTTGTGTCTTGTTACATACATTTGTTTATGGTGGCATGGCAACAACTCTTTAATAAAATGAAAGCTGAGATTCTCTGTCATGTGCTCCCGTGACAGGGCACTTCAACATATTTCACCAGGAGGGCCACCTGCAAGACCAACCAAACAAAAGACTTAGGTTCACGTCCCATAGGCAGGGAAAAAACACAGCATGACAAAGGCATGAACATATTGAATTGCTCCCACATGTGTCCTCAGGTCAGGTGTGGAACAGACACAGCGAGCCAAGGTAGCAGTGAAACAGTGCTGATTGTGCTTTCTTTGCCCTGTGCCATTCAAACTCCAAGACTGGTTGCAGCCACATTTTCCCCATGCAGCTGTAAGGCAAAAGGGATTTTGCTCTCTCTAAAGCTAGATCTCTAATCAAAAACCTATGGATAAAAAACAGGGTTGGGAAGGGGAACTATGCCCAACTTTCACCACCCAAGAATGGGCTGAGCAACAGACTGGGTGCCAGCAGGATGGTGGTGACAATACTGAATCAGAGAAAAATCAATTGTTCCATGGTGGCTTTCTGGGATCATTAATCAATTAAGGTGCCAGTCGATAAGGGTCTAACAAAAAGCTCTGATCATCTTCAGCACCCAAGATTAAAGAAGAGCAGCAGGTTTTGGTGCTGACCCCTTGCCTACATGCAAAATGCAAACCTATTATTTCTCTGCATGCTCTCTGCCTTCACAGAGCAGCAAGAGTTAAAAATAAACCCATACTCCTTCCGTAAAAGCAGAGACCTTGCCAAGCACGTGAACGCCAGGGAGAAGGTGAGCACAAGCCCGCAGCTTGCAAACTGCCCAGCTTTATTATTTCCTGAAACAAAGACATCACTTAGTGCAAAGGTCTGTCGAGAAACGCAGGGGAGCCAACACCTGTGATGAGCCCATTCCAGACCTGTCCTCTTGGGAGCATCATTTGGAAGATGCTAAGCAGCTTTTTGCTTTGCCCATCAGCAACCACATCCCATTTTCCAACAGATGCTGAAGCAGCATAATTCTCAGCTAAGGAACTGTGGACCTACCCTATTCCATGCTGCACTGCACTGGCCTCAGCAGAGTTAAAGCCAGGCAGGATCTGTCCCGTTTAGGCCTTATCAGAGAGCGTTCACCTCTGCAGGTGAACTGAAAAAGGGATTTGGAAGCCCAGGAATAGAGAGGAGCAAAGAGGCATTGCTCTCTAAAGACCTGTGATAACCAGGTGTTCTTGTAAAAGCCACAAACCTTGGTGCAGCCAGGGCAAACAGGAAAGACGAGGAATGGAATTACCTCTATGAATATCCTTGAAGATGCTACAGCACTAACTGGTGCTCTCCCCAAATCTTACCTTTTTCAAAAGCAATGGCTTCCCAGTGCACTTTTACTCTGCTGATGACCCACTGAGGCCTTGTAACTGCATTCCCATCCTTACATTTAAATCTCACTCAAGAGCTGAAGCCAGAAGTTAAGTGGTTTACACACTGCTGAGATGACTAGCATCATTTTCTCCCGGCTCCCCACATGAATTACAGCCCGCTCTGGGCAGTGCAGAATTGCTTTTGAAGAGCAGCTAGAAACACTTCAACACTTTCTGAACAGATAAAAGGAGAGTTGTTGATCCAGTTCATTCTGGGGAAGAGAGAGGAGCTTCTGCTTCCCAACGGCTGTTTACAGCACTAGCTCAATCTGGCTGGAATAGCATTAACCACCATTGTGCTCCGCAAAGTTACTGTCACCAGCCCACACTTGTATTTATCATAGGAAAGAGCAGAGCATCA
Organism: Struthio camelus; assembly: GCF_040807025.1. Taxonomy (NCBI): domain Eukaryota; kingdom Metazoa; phylum Chordata; class Aves; order Struthioniformes; family Struthionidae; genus Struthio; species Struthio camelus. The sequence goes on from NC_090949.1 coordinate 5,765,303, forward strand.
CTCCAACAGCCTCTGGTTACCACACAAATTCCAGCAAACCTCATACACCTCTGCTGCCATCCAGCTTTTCTAAGACTCTGACTTCAAATATGCTCAAGTCAGAGCCAGACCCTGTTTTTTCACAGCTAGTTGCAGGGTAGAAACTGCAAAGGCTATACAGAGGAGCTCAAGGGTGAAAGAGTGAGGCACATCCCAGCCCCACCTCCGAAGCACAACAGTCAGACAGACTCGCCACATATAGCAGCAGCACAGCACGGACACAGAGCAGATCAGTAAAAGTTATATGTGACCTGAATAGGGCTAGCTGCACCCCAAACACAGCAGTGAAATCATGAGACCAAGCCGCAGCATTTTACTCCTCCTCCCTCTGCACCTTCCTCGTCCCAGTTTTGCAAGGCTTTCCAACGATCCAGAGCTCAGGAACATCTTTCACTAACTCATAAAATGCTTTCTAAATACATTTAATCTTTAGCATCCACAACATCCCATAGCAAGGAGTTCCGCAGTTTGCCTACAGGAAGTAATTTCTCCTGCTGAAGCAGCCATAAAGTAATTTCAACGAAGATGTAGAATGAGATGAAAAATCAGGAGGCACTAAAGAAGAAACAAAATCATTGACAGGTTTAGGAGAAAGACCTGGCAAGGAAAAGCTAAATGAACTAGGTTCATTTAGTCAAAAAATCAAAGAGGACTAAGGCACAGAGGCATAACAAACTTCCAATAGCTAGCAGGCCATTAAGACAGCAGTCAATTGTTCTCTGTGTTCACAGTGGCAGAAGAAGAAATAATTTAACTGGAAGCAAAGAAATATAAGTTTAGACATTAAAAAAACAACAACTTTTTCACTTAAACAGATATCAGAGGAGTTAAAGATTTTTTCACTGGAGACATCCACGAAAAGGTTAAACAAACACCTGTGAGGAGGGGAAAGGTGTAATTGATCTTGCCAAAGTACAGAGTAGATTATCATCTGCAGCGGTTTCCACCAGCCCTCTGCTCTGATCTGAACAACACAAACTTTCAAAATGCTTTCTTCATGCATTTTTAATTGCATTTTAATTTTGATCCTTGTATAGCTTGAGACAAGTGTAAAAAAGGCTGGTCTAATAAATCAGAAATTACAGGTTTTCCATTTCTCCAATGTAATAAAAAAGTGTAAAAGTTCCAAATCGGAATAGATACATGTTAAGTTATACAGTCGCGCCAATAAATATGTATGGGTGTCGCGTCCCTTTCTGCTTTGCCAAAAATAGTACCAAATTATGCCAACCAATGAGAAACTGTGTTTCATTAGGAAATGAACTTTAAAATACAAGATTAAAATGTGTTTTTTAAATCAAGATTTCCTGCTTGTTGATTTAAATCATGATTAAAATGGGTGATTTAAATCAACCATCCTGAACAGAACATGCATCTTTCTTAAGCCTTTAGGGTGAAGACAACAGCGGTACCCTGAAGATCAGTCAGATATTGTGCAACTCTAGTTTCTACTGCTCTGCTCTTTCTCCCTCTAAGCAGTCCTATCACTTTCATCTTTCCTGAAGTAAAAGCAATTTTCATACCCAAACCTGAAACCCTCAGTCCCTTTCATTGACCTTCTCTGGACCTTGTGCTTGTACACTTCTCCTGCCCAAGGAGCATCATCATGAAATTTCAAGCTGACAGCCGACCTGTCTCAAACAAACTTCCCTGCTACAATTATAATCAGATCCTCCCTGGATGCAAATAACAGCCCCCACCCTTGTGAGCGTGGGCTCCAATCATGGCTTGTGAATAATTACGACAAGATTTCAAAAGCCGCCCTCAAGAACAAGTGGAATGTGGAATCAACATGCTTCCTCGTGGGGCTGAAAGTATACAGACAAGAAGGAAACTGCCTGACAGGGAAACACAGAGCAGAGAGCCCCAAAGACCTCGTTACAAACGGATGTTGAATATTTCATCCCAGAGTTAGACCTGCAGCTGTTGTCAGGGATGCACCGTGCATTCGCCAGACCTCAGCCACTTTCAGTACAATCTCAAACATTTCAGCCAGGGATGGCTGAATGTCTTGTTTAAGCCTTGTCTCTTTTTCTTCTTCAAGCGTTAAGCCTCAGCAAGATGTGCCCCCTTTGCTGTTCAATGGGCAGGACAGCCAGGCACTTACTAGATACAGAGCGGAGTTGGTCTGAGTGTACTTGTACCAAAGGACCCGCAAAGTTTATGGGCTGAGGTATCCCTGCAAACCCCCACTGGTAGTTACAGCCAGACCTCGCACATTTGAGGGCACATTGTCAAAGCCAACCTCTGGCTCCAGGACCAGAGACAGCCATGTAATTTGTTCTGTGGCTCAACCCCATGGAGCGAGAGAAAGGTCATGGGGCAACACAGTAAAGGAGCATTGCTACACACCAAGTTCCTCAGCCACAGCCTGGAGCACCGAGGCCCTACAGAAGGTGGCGGATCTACTCTTCTGCAGATAGTTCTAGTCCAAGGATGGGCAGGTCACATCTCCAACGATGTGTCACAGACTTCACCTAGGCGAAATTCCCCCTGAGCTTGAAAAGAGCTCCAGATTCCAGGGACCATTTGCTTTCCAGAGTTCTCTGCCAGAAACACCAACAAAGATGCAAAACATTGATGTTTCAGCATGTGCTCATCCATTAGAACTAGGCTGAACTCCAATCTGTTTCACCAGGGCCGCGGCCACAGAGATGACAGAGAGAAGAAAAAAAAAAAAAAAAAAATCAAGAGGTACAACCATGACCAGGACACCTTACCTCTTTCTCCCCTTTCCTCCAAATCAAGGATCACTTTGTGGCTCAGGGGATTTGCTAAATAGCTTCCATCGTTCTACTGACTTGAGCTACAGAAGGGCAGAGAGCTAGCGAGGAGGCTGAACTGCAGTTACTGCAAAGCCAGATTGACTGTCCAGTCCGCACAGCAAAGCCCTAGCCGAACTGATGGACCTATGTGGGCTATGTGCAACACCCCAGGGCCAGAATCTGCCTTTCCACAGAAGAACTGGAGAGAGATACCTGAGCCAAACAAAGAAAACCTTTCCAGCAACAACGTCTGTAAAACAGAGGCAACCTTCTCTCAAGGACAAAGTCAAATTGAGAAAATAGCTCTAGGAAGCGCAAAGATCTCAATCCCAATTACTCCATTCACGGAGGAAACACTTCACAGCCATTTTAACAGTCTTGGTGGTGACAGTTTTAATGGAACAGGAGGTAGGGGTAGAAAAAAAGGCATCAGCAGGGATGGAACGGTGAGATGCAAAGAGTAAGAAAGGCTGAAAGAAGAAGCAAAGACAAAAATGAAGAAACAAGCAGAGCTCTAAGAGGGAGCAGACAGCCCAGAAGCAACTTGAAATCTTCTTACTGCACACTGAGATTTCATCAGAAACAATAAAATTCTGTCAAATGATATTTCAGCAGAAAACCAGCAAAATGAAAATTCAAGGCATTTTCCCCAACAAAAATTGTACTTTTCTCTGGTTTGGCTTTTTAGAGTCACAAAACGGTCAGGATTTTGAATGCTTTTTTTCCTACATATTTTCCTCTTATCCCTGCCATTAAATGAAATGCAGTGAATGGCACCGAGGCAGGATTTAGCTTCCCTTTCCTTCCCACTTACCCTAACTTGCTAAGACTCTTTTTTGAAACAATATACAAACAATCTATAAAAGAGAAAGCTAACTTAAGTTGAAAACTATGTTTGCAAAAAGCCAGGAAGCTTTGAATATAAGTACAGAATGGAAACAAAAGGCAAGAAAAGCATTACTAAAAATAAATACAAAAGCACCCATTAAAATAAATCTTTCTACTGTTCTGTACAGTGGAATCCTTGGCATTTTTTTTCTTTACATTGATTACTGCGTTGCTCTGTTTTTTACTGATTTAATGTTTTCCCTCTGCGTTAAGTTGGGCAGCACAACAGGGCACCGAACAAAGCGGGCTCAGGATTTCCAGCTCTGGATCAAAAGCCAAGATCTGTTCTTGATCTCTTGGGCAGAACAGCAGAGAGTGGCCAGAGCGGGCATTAAAAACAGATTCGACACCTTCCACAGAATGAGAGGCACCTCTCCTCTTTCCATCTGTCATCCCAACCAATTTTTCTTACAGCATGAGAAGCAGGCCAACACCTCAGCGTATTCTGCAGATCCTCCTGTGATTTGCAAACTCACCCCACCACGAGCGAAATCAGCAGCAAGCTACAGCCTATTCTGCATCTCCTGCTCTCAGCAAGCAAACTGACTGCCTGGCCCCAGCTTCTGTCATTAGAGACAGGAGTTGTTAAGAATTCATGCCCACTGCCAACATTGCATTTTTGGAGAGGTCCTGCACTCAGGCAGAACTAATGAGCAGGCAAAGCAAGAGAACGACATTTAAAGCAGAAAACGCACACGAGTATATCCAAAATGAGAATGCAGACTTGTCTGTAGGTCTTCTCCCTCGCAAGGTACTTCAGCAGCATTGCATAATGAAATGTTTACCCAGGAGAAAAGATGATTGTCATACCAGTTATATGGATGGGGAGGCTGAGGCAAGACAGGTCTAACTCTGCCCAGACTTACTGGAGGGCTGTGCTACAACTGGGATTGGATTTTGAAAGAGCTGATCCTGACACATGCATTCAGCTGAGGAGATCACAAGGTGAAGACAGCATCCTAGATGGGTATGAAGACTGCAAATTCCCAGCTTCACTCTCGACTCGACCATCAGTTTCCTTAAGTCTGAATTGTTGCTTGCTGTAAAAATAGGCCAGATAATACCCGTCTGAAGAGGATTTACCCTTCCATACTTGCAAAATACTTTGCAGTCATTGGACAAAGAATTTTATCGAAAACAGCCGGGGCTGGCCAAGATATTAACCTCCCCCTCTTCCAGCTATTGCAAAAAATCCTGCTGGTTTCTGGAAGCAGAGTGGCAGAAGGCAGGGCTTCTTCCTGCGTGTCTGTGCACAAGAGCCATCCCGTGGAGCATGTGCTTACCACTCACAAGAACCCTAAGCGCAATGGGAAAGTGGAGAATTTAATTACATATAGAAATAGGACATGCTGAGAAACGAATCTCAGAGGGACCAGCTCCCTTTGGGCCTCCAGAGCAGTTTACATAACGAAGGATGCTCTTTAATGTAGATATTTCAATGTGCAGCTTCACTGAATTGTGGCTGCTGGGAGAATCGTTCTTAAAGGTTTTTTCACTCACATCTGTTTACATTATAAACCATAATGTTATAGCAGCGTTTATTCCCTCTTCCCTTCCCTTTCTCTTCCTCTGCCTGCTCTTTCCTCAAGCATCCAACTGCTTAGGCCTATAACCCGGAAAATGATGAGAGTCTCCCATTGATTTCAATTGGCTTTTGTTTAAGGGCTTGATAGCAGAGAGAAAAATTGAATGATCATTCATTGAAAGAGATAGATCTGGCCCCAGTCCCCAGCTGCTGTAAGTCAGCATGAGCCCACAGAGCTTGGAGGCTCCATGACCTCTGCTGAGGGCTTAGCCCACTTCTGGGCACTCAGAATGATGCTGTCCTGCGCTTTTGGCACACGGATCGAGTGGGCAGCTTTTACTGCCGCTCAACAGTTCCAGCTCAGGGCTTGCATATTGGGCCCGTCCTGCTCCCTCACCTGTATGCAAAACAGGATCTCAACCTAGGGCAGCACTTGGGTAGCTGCTTCAGCAGCCACTTGTCCTGTTCTCTGCTGACCTGCCTATACACACACCGGACCATCACCTCTGCGCCAGCGCAGGGCTGCCTCAGGAAAGGATGGGATGGGGACAGACGGTTGTCACAGTCAGCCCAGAGCTGGCCAGGCCCTGCAACAACACCATATCTTGCATACCAAGCCCACCTCCAACAGAAGTTAAGGAGTTAAGCCCCTGCTCCTCCTCCCATCCTTGGCAGACACTTCCACCAAGTGACTCAGCCAGGGACCACGCACCAGGCAGCACCTTTCGTCCTGCCTCTGCCGGAGGCCTGACTCACCTTCAGGACACCCTGTGCAATGTGGTAACGAGGAGGAAGTCGACACAGAAGCTGTCGGGGCTCTTCCCTGCCTGAAGCCTTAGCTCACCATGAGAGACCTGTCCCCTTGTTTTCCTTAGTGAGCAGCACAAGCCTTTAAAAATCGCAAGGTGTCCCAGTCTCTGCCACAGAGCAGTCACTTCTAGCACTGGGTAGGGCATCCTACAAACCACAGCATTTCAACCCAGGCTGCTCTAGGTATGTTGTGCCAGGACTCTGGACAGTGACGTAGGAAGGGTGAGGAACAGGGACCTACGTAGGTATTTATTTTGCCTCTCTGCCTCTCCTTACTCACCAGAGGGAGTCAGGCAGCCTAAGCCGGGAGCAGGATAAAAGACACAGGGAGGGTTTGCAGCAGCACGTGCCTGAGGCAAGACAACATGTACAGCAAGCACAACTCTGGAGCCAGCCCGCTGCTGGAAATCCTCTCGAATTCATTCCCCCTCATGATCCAGCTACTCCCTTGCTCAGTAGCTCAGCCTGAGCCTGTCTGAGCTGAGCAGGGGGCTTCTGAGAGATGGGTGAGGGGAGGGGACCAGGAGAGGATGTGACACACTACACCACCACCACCAGGCAGAGCCCCCATCGGGAGGCCGGCTGACTAAAGAAGGGGCAAGGGCTTTTTCCAAGTGTTTTTTTTTTTTCCTGATTGGAGACATCCTACAAGAGACAGTCTCATGGAGCGAGAACAGTTTGTCCACACGGCTTCTAGCGCTGATCAACTGGGTCTTTCTTTCCCCACAGAGGAGACTGCTATGGTTGCCCAGGAAAGGAAGGAAAAAGCCAAAGCAAAGAGATGATCAAGCTAACAAGAGGAAAACCTCCCCTGGCTGGCATGTCTTCTGCTCACCTTGATTAGCAGAGCAGAATATAGACATAAAATTACAATTGCTTCCTCCATTCCTCCTTGCCCCCCTTTGTGTAGGGAAGATGTTAAAAACGTCAGGCTTGATTTACCCTGCCACTCTGACTGACTCACGACAACTATAAATCCTCCCCGCCAAACGCAATCTCCTCTTTACCTGCCGCGTGGCGGCAGATAGCGGGGGGAGGAGGTGGGGAAACATGGTCTCCCTCTCTCGCTGTGCGTGTCAAGCCCAATAACTTCTTCTTCCACCCGCCTCAAAAGGGGAGACAGGCAGCTTTTGTTCAGGTTGCTCATGCCTTTGTGTGCGTGTGTTTTAAACAAGGCCGTGTGATACCTCTTTCGCTTTGCAGCTGTCTGTGTTCATTTTTATTGATGCAAGAATCGGGCTATGTGCTGGAGCACACACGTTCAGCTCAATCCGACCACTGCCAACTGCATTACAGCTCAATTTCACTAGGGTGATTAGCTCCAAAAAGAGAAAGGAGGAGGAAAAAAAAAAAACCCACCATCTTCTCCTTGTGCAAACTTCCAGGCAAGAGAGATAAAGAAGGCAATACCTACAGTGTGTTTTGGACAGACTAGCAACAGAAGGCTCTATCCAGGAGAAAAGGAAACAGGTGGACAGAACAACAGAGTGAAAGATCTAATAGGAGAAGCAGAAGCAGCGCAATCTGGGATACAGTTCTGGCACCTCTCCAGAGGCCACAGCAGTTCCTACAGGATGGAGCCTATCTTTTAAAAATACTAATGGTCTGATTTGCCGACCTGCCTGGCTCTGAGGTCTCCCACAGACATTGCTCCTCAAACACCGTTAACGTGTGCGTACTCCTGAGAAAGCCTTCCAAATATAACCCCACAGCCATGCTGTCTGACTGTAGCGACTGACTCGAACAGTACCTGAATTAGACATGAAAAGTATCCACCTCCCCCTTCCCAGCTACAACACACCTTCCTCACACTCAGGTGTTCGCTATGGTAGTCACGTTTCATAGGTGGGATGAGATTTGCACATTCAGCTCGTACCTTCTGTAGCCCACCACTAGGCCTCAATCTTAATGTGTCTGTGGTGTCCCCCACCTCCCTGAGCCCAGGTGTTGCTATTCAGGACCATGATGCAGCCCAACAGCATCACAGCCCTTCCTTCATCACCTGCCCTGTGCCTCCTCCCTCACTCAATACACAAAGTCTCACTTGGTGGGAGAAGACTCTGGGGAGATCAGTCCCAGAGAACAGAAAGTGCCCTGAGCCAAATCACAGCAGTTATATCCTCCAGTGCTCAGCCCCTGAGCTTTGGCTGCTTCAAGGCAGAGGACACAGTGGGCAGAACGTGACCACAGACTTGCCAATGGGAGGAGGGAGGAAGCAAACAGTTGATGGGATACTTACAGGCCTCTTCTGGTTGTAAGCACTACTGCTGTGTTCAACATCCCCATGGGATCTGCCTTCCACGGGGATCTAGTCCCTCTTCACATCTATTCTACACTTTTGGACCCCACAGCGGCCCATGACAATGAACTGCATATATAATTACACACTTCAGGAAAATGTCCTTCCCTTGATTTGCTTTAAACCTTCTGCTTGATGAGTTCACTGGGTAACCCTCGGAGCTTGAATCACAAGATATTGCAAACAATCATCTGTGCTCACTTCTTCCACTCCATCTTGGACGGTATACATCTTGATCACACCCCTCTCCCAGCTGCCTCTTTTCTGAACTGAAGCATCCCAATCTGCCTAATCTCTCTCCTTCCTTAGAAGCTCCTCCACACATTTGATGTCTGCCCATATCTTTTTGAGGTTTCTTATATGCTCCCCAAAAGGAGGTAATCACAGCTCCAGTGGCAGCAATCTCAGTGCCCATTTTTATGTCTATTCACATTTTTGACCATCACCATTGAATAGGGGTGAAACATTCACAACATCTGCCAACACTTGCAGAGAGCTGGCAACCATGTACCAGTTATTTATAGAGCCCAGCATCCCCTTGTCATGACTATTTCAGATACTGAAGGAACAACAACATTTTTTGTGTTGTACTTTTACGAGGTTGCTGGAAGGAGCCTTTGTCAAATTACAGGAAGGACCAACAAGACACATTCTGGAGCTTGGGGCTACTTGTATTTACTACTAGAACCACTACAGCATTTATATCTTGTCTACAAAAACAAACCCAGAAACCTCTCCATCCCAAGAGAGAGAAAATGCCATTTGCACAGTACAATACAGCACAACAATTCCCAGTGACGTTGGCACACTGAGTTCCCTTGCAATCTCCTGGTTAAGAAAAGTCCCAAAAGTGTGTGCTGTGTGATAAACAAAAGCAGCACTGCTGGAACTCCTGTGATATGGAAGCCCATTTCTCTGTTGTTATTTATAAACTCTTCTTTCCAATAGTCAGTAGCTTCATAAACCAGAGCCGATCAATACACCTGAAAAGTTAGAGGCAGATCAGAGGGAATTAGATGACGTTGGTGCATGCACTTTTAGAAGTCTAAAGAGAAAAGCTGATCAAAATGTGCAGGCCAAAAAAAGACTTTTTGGTAAACAGATGTTTTCCCATTTCCAAACAATTTTTTTCTTGGGGTTTGATACAAAATAAAAAACTGGTATTTTTCCACTTTCATCCCAGAAACCAAGTAATTTATGATCTCTCCCAGTGAAAAACACCACAAAACAAGTAATCAAACATATTACACTTTTTTGGGGTGGGGAAGGTGGCGGGGGGGGGGGGAAGAAAAGCAGAAATTTTAGACGAGTTATTATACCTCGAGCCTTATTTTAGATAGCTTTTCATTCAAATCAAGTCACCTATTAACTTTTAAGCGCTTCAGGAAAAAAAAAATAAAAAATAAAAAACCATGTTCTTTTCTCAGTGGAAGCACTGAGCCTTCTAGAGGGACACGTGGTTATTCTTCTTGTGAGAAAAACTTATGGGCTCCAGGCTTCTAACACAGAACTAAGATCACCTCTAGCCATGGAAATGTGAACAGCACATCCAGCACAGCTTCAGGATTTTTATTCTGTGCGGCCAGAAACCAAGTCCAACTCTCCAAGCTGCCTCTCAGCTGCTTCCCTGGGCTGTCTGCAATCCAAATCAAATCACATCTGACTTCAAGCCAAGTTCAGAAAACTTGATCATCTTTCCCCCTTATCCAATGGGAGATGGCAGGTTGAGGGGAAAGAGAAGGGAGGAGTGAAAAATTAACACAAGCACTTAAGATGTTATGAAACTGCAATATGCATCTCTAGCCTGCCCCCTGGCCCTGAAGCCCATACATTATTTAACAGAAAAGAAAGCATAAATGAGCCAGAACAATAGCTAGAGGGAGGGAGGAGAATATATGTTGTTTTTTTTTAATTCCTTAAACCATGCCCATTAGTTTTGTTTCTTATTTAGGATACTGCATTAATCATGCTAATATTTTACAGCCGGGCTGTACACTTTAGCCATTACTTTAATCAAACCCATCAGCGTACCAAAGAACACGCTACCAGGTGGGAATAGCTGCTACCGCTTGCTGTTAATTACTTTGCATTTTACAGCAATCAGCAGCAGGGGCTGAGATCATAATAAATTCATGACTTATGGGTCCATAAAATCATTACCGTAGGAAAATATGTTTTATCAGGCATTCGTCGGGCTGCTGCTCAGAGAGAGATTTCTTGAAGGAAATGACACCCATGAAATTAAACCAATCCTCGCAGTCAGCAGAAATGCTAATGTGGGCACAAACAGAGCCGAGGCTTGTGCAGAGCGGAGCGGTGGGGGAAGCAGAGGGAGAGAGGAAGATGGAGAAGGAACAAGGGGAAGTGCTGGCAGGAAGCCAGCTCCCCCAAAGACAGGCTGGACTGAGAGACGACGGGGCACCAGCGGGAAGGGAAGCACAGAGAGCACGACACAAGGCTGCCAAGGAGAGATTACAGAATCACAGAACGGTTGAGGTTGGAAGGGACCTCTGGAGATCATCTAGTCCAACCTCCCTGCTCAAGCAGGGTCACCTAGAGCATATTGCCCAGGATTCAGGGTAGCACAGAGGAGAGAGGACGGGGAACGCGTAGACTGTGGAGTGAGAGGCAACCGCCGAGGGAGGACGGAGGTGTGGACGCGCAGGACTCTGAAGGGGGATGGCAGTGGTATTTGCACCCTTTCACGCCCCCCGCTTCACTCTGGGTGCTCCCTGCCCTGCCCTTCGGCTCTCTCTCATCCCAAGGGTGCTCGCGGCTCCCCGAAGACTTGAAGCCTTCTAAAGCAACAGTGGAAGGGCACCAAGGCAGGTCCCTGCCTTTGCCTCAGTGAGCAAGAGCCAAATGAACCTTGGTCTCAGCACAGATGGGCAGAGCACAGCCTCACAGCCTGGAGTTGGGGAAGCCTTTGACTTTGCTCCATGGGGCAATCTAATAAGCAGAGAGACATAGATGGAAAAGTCACTCTCACCCTTTTAACGCAAGGGATCCTTCAGCTAAAGATGCATTGATTAGTTGACGTGCAGAAGCTTAAAAAGCCTAGGCTATATTCACTCTGCAATGGCAGTTTTCCAGAAGGAAACACAAAACACATTCATGACTAATCACAAAATCTCATCGCTTAAATGATACGCCTGTGTTTTGCACATAGGTAATGTCAGCTCAGCCTGAACTTTCTATCCCCAAATAGGGCCATCTGAATTCAGAAGCTCTAATTCAATCACCTAAAATCCCACGCAGATTATATGAGATGTTACAGATGTGATCAGTGCAGGACCCACTCGGCACTGAATACTGCAATGCCATCTCAGTAAAAATCAAGAGCGACAGTGAAATCAAGCAGTGTCAAATTGACATAAAGCAGCAATAAAGAAGTTTCAGGATTTGAGAAGCATGAAAAGAGGCTAAATGAACTTGCTGAATATTTTCTAAGTCTTTTCTGCACTTGCATAAAATCCCATGGCACTTGCAGAGTCATTAGCCATGCTAGTTCCTAAAAAACAGTAAGTTCACTTTGAATTTTTTCTTTTTTTTAAATCTGAGACCAACTGAGTTTTCTTTGGCAAGAAGCCATTGGCTCTTTAAATTTCTTGTGTTTCTTGGCCTGTGAAAATGAAAAAGTGGGATGCCAGCTAGAAAATACCCTGAAAGTGTTAACTTGGCTAGGCCCTTGATTTTTTTTTTTTTTTCCTGTTTGTTTCAGTTTGGAAATACTAAGGAAGATCAGTCATAGCTGGTTTGTTTGGTTTATTTGCCTCTTCCAATTACACTGCGCAAACAGGGAACATCATTTAGTGTTATTTAAGCATGAAATTATAACAGATCATTTTAAATATCGAGGTCCTAAAAATAAATCTTTGTATCAAGGCGCAGCAGGTCTAGATCTACTAGCTTGCTAACATCCATTGGGGTGGGCAGATGGCAGGAAAACCATGTTGGAGAGCTCTCCGCATACAAGATTTGTTGCTTTTCTTTCCAGGGATCGTGAGAACCCGGGCAGCTAATCTCCAGGACTGCACTACTATAGAGGCCATCAAAAGCAGCACGGGAGAGGAGCCAGCAGCACGTCAAACAGGACTGCAGGCCTGATGTCCTCCAGGACATCAGCCAGCACTATGACCTGGAGTATTTGGCTTCAACACAGCTCAGCGGAGTAACACCAGCTGAGGGTCCCCCCGCAACCTCTGGCAAAGGAGCTGGGCGGATCTCACCTCCGCAGCCACTAGAGGCGGTCCATAAAAGGGTAGGTTATTCCTTCACCTCTGTGGAAGTTTCCATACAGAAGTGCGTCTGCACCACCCAACACCAGCAGAAGCTACACCTAGATTCCCCAGAGAGCATCCCCAGATCCTTACATCCCCCAGACCCTTACAGAACTCATGGCCAGATCACATCATGGCTCCCTTTTCAAGCACTGCACCTGGATTTCTTTCCTTTAAGAACTGGGGAGACATGAGAAAGGAAAGAAAAAGGACAGTTTGTGCTTGCGATTTTGACTAAAAGAAGAAGGGATGGACCTATGCCTGTACTTGGGACACGCTCCCAAATCCAGATTAGATACATCAGAGATTTCCAAACTATAGGACATCAAGCCAACACCATGCAAGAATAACAGCCCCAGAGCTACATTAGACAGTATCCTGACATCAACCTTTATCTACCTTCTGGCTACCTTGTGTTACAGCAGTATGTATACCGGGGCCCCTGAGCGAGCCCCAGAGCCCAGAAATGCTTTTGCCAAAACGTGTGCAGCCCCATCAGACATGCAAGACAACTGCGCTTCTCAACCCAGATCCCCCAAGCTGAGGGCCCCACAGGCCACACGAGAGCACCCGGCCCCTTACCCTTCTTCCAATCCGGGAAGGAATCAGAAGTGACACGCACGCAAAAGCTGCTTGTGTACAGCTGTGGGTGAAAGCAGGTTACGGTGGAACTCTGCTGTCCCCAGACACACTGCTTTTTCTTAGCAAGCTGTCTTTACCTTAAGAAACCCCAGTCACTCCAATCCCTGCGAGTAAGCGGTTCCAACCATAGCCCAGACAGCTGCTCCCTGCTCAGCACCATTGGCCTGGCTTCAGGCTTGGCTGAGAGGAAGCAAGGAGTACCCAGAACCTGCAGCCAGATGCTCTTGGCCCACCCTCCTTCTAGAAATCCTTCCTCCACTCAGCTCAGCAAAACGGGTGCCCCCTGGCCTGACTCAAAGCACAAATGAAGCAACAAACAAAACAGGGCTCAAACATTATAAATGCTCCTTGATCTGCCTCTGTCAGTCCCTCAGGAGCACCTAATCACACAGGGCAAGCAAGCCACAGCCTCTCTGTGCGGTAAACTGCTTTTCTTTGGAGCCTGTACGTCCAGTTAACCCCTTCCCTGCCTCCTCAAGGGACAGCATGATCCAGACCACGCTTCAAGATCTCCCTTCATAATTTCCCCCCAGCGCTCCCCAGACCTCAGAAGGGTGACAAAGCAGATTGAGCCATAAGGGGAACGTCCGCCCCAAAAGCACTACGTTCCAGGCAAGCCCACCCCCACCCTTGAGGGGCAAGGCCAAATTACCTGGGCTGTGCCCCTTCGTGTTTCCACAGGCCTGGACATCCACCTTTTTACTCTCTTGTAGCAGGTTCCACGTTGGCTGTTACTATTGGGCCCATAAGTAACCTCATCTGACAGGTATTGCAGCCTGGACGTTTCCCTGTCACGGTCCTACCTGGCTATAAATATCCTCTTCCTCTTCAGGGAAAGGGTGTCTGACCCAAAGTGTATGAACCTTCCTGACAGGCTGGGAAAGGCTAAAAACAATCTCCATTTTCTTTTCTAAATTTGCAAAGCTCCCCAAGTCACTGGAGTGAGGCATTTGCCTGTTTGAAGTTCAGCCTGAAAATCCTTTTGCAAAATATTTGCTGAAACATAATAATTCTGGAATTGGATGGGATTAAAACTGCTTCTGTCCTTGCCCCATCCTCTCTGAAACCCATCTTTAAGAGGGTTTTTGTAGCGGTAGGGAGTTATGTCCCTGTGTCTTGAAGGCACAATTTAAAAGAGAGAGGGAGAGAAAAGGAGAGAAATAAAAACTTAAAGCTCCTAACATCGCTATTATTGAAATGCCTCATTTGACATTTTGACTGTTTCAATTAGCGAACAAGGAACGCTCCACTTCATCCACCCTCAGATGCTGAAAGAAACTAAGTCTCTCCCTTCCCCCATCCCAGATCCTGCCCAGCAGCTACTTTCCAGCCTCCCTCCCCAAGAGATACTAGCTGGGTGACAGCTCCTACCCAACAGGTGGAGAAGCCATCAAGGCAGAGCCTACTAAGCCCAAGCTGGCTGACATTTAGGAAGCCTCTTTTCCCCAAACCCTCTGTGCTTTCAGACACTGCACCAAAAAGTCTGGGGAGGAAACAAATAGGCACCCCAAAAAGCCCAGCAAAACCAGCTAGCCCCTTTTCTTACCATTCCAGGAAACATAACAGCAAATTGGTACTTTCAGGTCGTCAAAAAGCTGGCCTCTCCCCCTCATTAGGATTAATCAGCAACGGCCCCTTGTTAGTTTGAACTGCAGCAAGCTGAAAAATTACCCACAACGATGTGAAACCCACAAGAGAGAGCTAAACACAGTGAAAAGGTTCCCCACCTCCTTCACAAGGACTGGGGTTAATTTCATTAGGTTTATTTTATTTCTGTGGGATTTACCTGCCACTATGATTTTCTGCCAAAGAATCTCAAGTGTCGGGAGCTCTCCTGTTGGCACGCACAGTGGGCCACGGCTTTCCTCCACAAATTTGGGGGCACTCCAAATTTTACCCCCTTTAAACACAGACTCACACACGTATCCCAGCCTGTGGGTAAGCTACGGCATGCTGCCGGTTTAGAGGGGGACTTGTGGGCATTACAGGGGAAACACTATACACTCTATTAAAGTCAGGACGATCACCTCTAGCTGGGGGAGCTCTTGGGTAGATTGATTACTGTACTGGGAGCACTTTGCCTGCCTTAGGCAGAAAACCAATTCACTAGCTCTTCCATGGCCTAGCTTTCACAGACAGTTCTCACGGCACTGTATAAAGAGTATTTTCTCCTATGTTTGCAGGCAGAAGAAGACACAAGGAAGGAATGACGCATACAAAGCCACACAGAAGGCATTCACCCAACGCTACCTCGCTCATGGGGCAAAGGACTGGGGCCTTGAAGGCAACGGACCTTCACAGATCTCAATCAGGCAATATTGTCCATCCCATTGCACCCATTTGAGGGGGACGAGGGGCTGAGAACATGAGGTAGATCTAGGCGTGGAGAACTACCAGGGATTATGCTCCAGCTACAAGGACTTTCAGGTCCAAACTTGAAAGTCTGGAGTCTGGGGGAGAGGGGAAGGAGCTGCTTGTCAAGCCAAGCATGGGCACAGAGCAGAGTGAAGCAGAGGCAAGGTGTCAAGGGTACGTAAAAGTCAAATTTTCTGGCCTAAGGGACAGGCTTCTCCCCTCCTACCCATAAAGGAGGCCTCACGCAAGCTATGGGACAGATCCTGCCCATTTTATACCAAGCATCATCTCAGTCTCTGTGTTTCTCCTACCCCAGCCAAGGGCAATACTCACATGGGAGAAAAGCAAAATCATGCCCATTTAGAATAGCCTTTCCTATTGCTAGTGTCAGTATTAAACTCACATAACCCCTGATTGCCACAGGTATATTGTCATGAGACTTACTCTGCCCTAAGCGTGAGGAGAAAGCAAAACATACACAAGTCTCTCCAGGATGACCTTTCCCAGTACAGCCTTCCTTAGCAGGGAAGCCAGCCGGCTTTGTAAGAGCTGTGCCAGATGCCCCCAGAGGCACTGCTCTTAAGCACATGGTTAACTTTCATCACATGACTCTTCTCAGCAAAACACTTCTGCCTTAATTCAGGAAAACATTCTCATTCCAGGCAGCACTTAATGGTGTGCAGGTCTGTGTGCTGGGAGAACAAATAGCTTATACAGGTGCAAAAAGGCTTTGTTGGAAACTGACCCTCATCCTATTCTGAAATATTTTGGCAATCAGTGAGCTCATAGCCCCATCAAAAGGTGCATGAACTGCCATAAATGAGAGCAGCAAGAACCCCATGCCCCTGCATCCAATCTCTGAGCAGTGCTGGAGTTATGTCGCATTCCCACTCCTGCTCAGCCTCACCTTAAACCGGTCATGATGGTTCCCTGCTCTGTGACCGCTGGAAGTGGGGCCAGTGCCTTGCTGCTCTCACATGCAAGGAACCTTCTGCTCGTCGTCAGCATCAGGTGTTCATGGCCAGCATATAACTAGCTGCCCTTGTGCCAACACCTGCTAAATCTAAATAGCTCTTCTCCCTCCTGACTGTTTCTGCTCCAGTACACACACCGCTCGTCACCTTCCAGCATTGCTTTTGTGAAGCCAAGCTCATTAAGCATGATGGGATCTTTGCACACCTGAATTTCTTAGTTGGCTTCCTCATACCTGCTCCCATTTCACTTCAATTGCCTTCAGAAAGGGTGACCAGCACATCCCCATCATTCCTGATGAGGTCTCACCACAGCTCCCTAACAATGGTGCTAACACTTCCCTCAGCCTCTCAGAAATACTTCATTGGAGCTTCCTACAATCACGTTCACTCCAGCTTCAGCTGTGCCCATTATCCTGGTGCCTCACACTCATTGGGGAACACAGTATTCAGAGAGCTGTGAAGGTCCGAGCAGGACAGGGCCTCGGAGGAGGGGAGAGGGGGCAGAAAAAAATCCATCACATGAAATCATGGCCTACTCCACTGAACACGAGCCCTACCAGAGTCACAACAGCCTTGAGACACAGCCTTCAGGAGATTTACTCTCTGTCCTCTCTTGGGAGCCATCCACAACAGCTCTGTTGCCCAGGCAAAGAGAGGAAACGCATACTAAAGAGCTGGACAGGATAACCAAACCCCCTCTCCAGGGCACGATCTCACAGTGGCTCCTGTAAAGAGAACACACTAACCTCGATTCCTGTATCCCCCTGAAATGGATTATCCCTCCCAGGCTCAGAACAACTGTTCTTAGGCCCTCAGCATGGTGATACCTATACATCCTCATCCTGTGTGTTGAGAAGACACCTAGACATGCCTCCACACAACTAAATTTCCCTTGGCTCTTCAGCATGGGCAGAACAGAGTTTGTTTAGATAGGGTTACCTGCCACTCTAGTTTTCCTCCTCTGCATTCCCATCACAAAAGGGCAGGCTGGAGATCTGGAAACGTCTGTAAACGGGAGAGATGGCTGAAGTCCCACCAGCTTAGCACAGTCCTTCAGGAGCTACCTTACCAGCAAATAGAGCTATTCCTTCTCAGAGAAAAGTGCCACTGTGCCCACAGAAGGGGCCTGATAACCACTTCTCCAATCGCCCAGATGATCCACAGGCACAAAATACCTGGCACATCCCATCCAGAGGTACCTCTATTAATCATAGCCCTCCACAGTTAAAGTTATTTAACTCAGAGGTGAGAAAGGCTGCTCAGCTGTTTATGTCCAAGGGTTAAACTTGCCCCAGCCGCACACCAAACACATTTTTTACAATCTGGCAGTGATCCTTGCCTATTAAGCATCTCTGGCTTCAGAGGAGAGGTATTGATTTATTTCACTTTTATGGCTGGAGGTATTTATTCCTATTTGCTTTCTCGCTTCTTCATCCCAGCTAGGTTGGGGGGAGGGGGGAGAGAAGGGAGGAGGGAAATTACAACATTGGTGGAGCAGAGAGCTGATGACTCATGGTTTTCTGAATGAGGGCACAACAGCTGGGACACAGGAGGTGGAGATCAGCTCCCAGGCTGTCACAGCTTTTGTTTTCATGGTGAAAAGGGGCAAGTGTGTGGCTGGAAGAAAAGGAAATTGCACCAAACTTTGGAGGGAAGGTTGCTATCGAAGTTATGTCCCCAAAGGGTGTTTTGTGAGTCAGAGATCAATTTGTACCAGCTAAAGACCTCAGCAAGCCTCTCCCATGGGAAGAGCATCAACATTTTCCCATATCTTTAAATCAACCTGGAAAGGAAGATCGAGCCACACTGCTGCAAGAGACAAGCTTGGACTAACATCCCTGGTCTCAGCCCCTTCCCCTCACATCCACACATACCTGGTTCTAGACAAGACTCCTGGACAGGGCCTCCACTCCAGTTTCTAATGTTGTACTTCCGTTTCCTCTACTGTAATTCATCTTGGAAGGCTGCTGCCTTTGTTCCGTGGCGCTAGCACAAGTACAGTTTTTATTACATACAGCTAAGGCACCTGCAAGCTCAGATTGGTGGGTTTTTATTAACAATTAGGGTCTAAGCTAGTAAACAAATGGCAGCAACACAACAAGAACTAGGGGAGAGAGTCCTTGCAATCTGTTTTCTCTCTCAGCCTAGGTTACTGAATGGATTTAAAGACCAAGTATTTCACCACAGATTTTAACGAGTCCACCCATTAACAGAAACATGGCTCTGAACAGCAAGAGCGCAAGCCCTGCAGCGAAGTTTTAGAGAAGGAACCAACTTCTGCAGTACCAAACACCTTCATAACCTCCCCGTGGATCCTGGCTTGCCAAGGAGGGAGAATAAGCCATGCCCCACCCGGGGCTTGTGTTTGCACAGTAAGCAAAGCAACCCATCTGGATGTTTCTGCCTTTTATTTGCACGGACAGTTGATGCACCATGAGATGCTTAAGGATATGACACAAGCCACAGGAGGAAAATCCCAGATTCCCACTAGCAAGGCAACAGACCCGCTGCATTCATTGCATGACCCACATCTCATGTGCCAGATTAGAAACTGCCCAAAGTACCTTCCTCCCCGCTGTACGGAGGGTGGTGGGGCTCTTGCAGGTCTCGCTAGCCTGTGGAAGGACAGAGTCAGCCCCTTTTAGCATCCATCTTTGAACACACGAGCTGGCATGAGAAGACGCTGGCTGCTGGGTATCTACCCAGTGGCTGCTACGCTTCCCTAGGCCTTTCTTTCCAAGGCATCTGTCTAGCTCTCGAGCGTGGGCACACAAAAAAAAGCAAGCTTCACCCTTTGCTCACAGCACTGCCTGCCTCATCCCAGCTTGCTCTGCTTCCGAATTTGTGTTGGCTTCTTGGAAAGGTTTGAAATGCCAAAAAGCTACTTGCTAAAAGACAACCAAACACGTCCATTTTCAGCAGGATTCAACACCAGTGGGTCCACTTTAAGTGCTGCCACAGAAAAGCCTCACCACACAAGACCAGATCCCTTTGCTTTCTCACCCACGATCCGTGCAAGCAGGAAGGAATAAAATGTGCTGTTCTCGTGTGGCTGCCTGGCCTATTTCAGTGCAGGCAAGTTCGGAGAGAGGATGCCTTCCATTCCTGCGCTCATATAACGTAGATGCAAGACACGAGCCTGGGGTTTTAGGTACATCTTAGGATTTAGGGAAAGCACAGCTTATACCTAGGTTTCAGAAACCCCCATGGCACAGGGTATGGTGAGGGAAGGTGAAGCAGCAGCAGCAGCTCTGGAGCATGGAGGATTCTGAGTCAGGCAGTTTGGGGCTAGCATAGCGCAGTCACCCGGCCTTGAGGGCTTGCACATCAGGACTGCTCACCTTCTCTGATGCTGTCTGCTCTTGGGAATATTGGCACGGGCTGTGTGGGGGCTAACACTCCTCCTTCTGAGCAGAGGCAAGTGAAATATGAAATAGCATCAGCACAGGCAACGTGTAGAGAGCAAAACGGCAGAGGCCAAACCCCCACTGAGAAAGGGGCAGAGCTGTGCTGGTTTTGGTCCATCTGGACGTTGACAGCATCACATGGACAAGGGTCCTTTTTCCTCCTTGAACTCCAAGTCAAGTCCTGTGGTCAAGGACTTAAAAAAAAAAAAAAAAAAAAAGTAGTATGGATTTCTGAGCAGAGCTAGGAGCCACGCAAAAGCCCCTTCTTGGCACCCTACTGAACCTGCATAACTCAGGGGCTTCAATCAACCCCCTGGTCCCAAAGACTATAAACTGTCCTGAGGTTCCTTTCACATTCTTCAACATTTAGCATAGCCCAGGAAAAGGAAAATTTCAGCTCCCACTCTCCACTTGTTCACAATGCCTCCTGCTTCAAAAAGATGACCAAATTTCCATTCGTCAAACACAAGATACAACATGCAAATAAAGAAAGAATGAAAGAACGAACTGGGCAGACAGGCAAGTGAACTGGTGGCAGATAGCATGGGAGCTGCCACTGAACACAGCCGGTTCACGCTTCATTAGCATCCCCTCTTGCCAAGCTGTTAGCATAGCCTTTCAGTCTGGCTACACAGAGACAGGGAGGGAGGGAGGGATGCACATTTTACAATTGGAGGAGATCTTCCCCCTCCCCATAACACCACTAGCTCCCCACTGAGGCTTCCTCAGGCTTAAAGGTGCACACTTCTACTCCAGCATCTCCCGCACTAGTTAAATATACCTTCAGGCAAACGTCAGGAGTGAGCCCAGTTTGAAACTTATTGTGTTGTCAAGATGACAAGCGCTCTGCCAGGCTGTTAGTCTCTGCTGCCCTTCCTGCTTCTGTTCCCCCTTCTTCTGCTCATTAGAAACTCCCTTGATAAACCTAGGCTATTTTTTTTTAATCATTTAAGTGTTTTCTTAACTTCAAACCATCAACAGCTGCAGGACTGAGGAAGAAGTATAATGTCAAACACTTTCCCTTCATTACAGAGGTTCAGCCCACTCTAACACAGTAAGGCAGGTTGCTTGCCTCAAAGCAGGCTCACAGAGCCGGAGCTCCAGTACAAAGCACCCATGTGGTACTGTGGAAGAGCCCAGCCCAAGGTGTGCACCAGACAATTTGCTCAGCACTTATCCTGCCCATTCAGGCTGTACAAACCACTGCGTCCATGCTGAGGTGCTGAGTGTAGGGCCTTTCCCTCCTCTCTGGAGGGCTCCAGGCCTCAGGGTCAGCTCTGGGCTAACTGTATGCAAGCAATGCAGATAGCAGGTACCTCTGAAATCAGGCTTTGCCAATTCCTCCTGTGTTTCCCAAAGCACATTTTGTGAGGGAACAGACAGACCTCTAAGGCATAGCAGGGCATTCCCTGTCCTACCTCCCCAGACCAAGGTACCCTCTCATTTTTTCTCTCTGCATCAGGGGAAGAAGGATAGCTTTGGTCCTGCTTTGAAATCTCGGCTCTCTCAATACTGTCCCTACTCGCGCAAAGTGAGGAGGGCCGGGATAGCACATGCTGCTCTGTCAGGAGCTGGTGTCATTCCAAAGAAAGCACCCAGGCTCACAGCCATCCAAACGCCAGCCCCACGTGGACTGGCTGCTGCCTGCTCACCCCAACCCAAATAAGCTGGAAAGAGAGGGTGGTCCTGCTGAGGGAATTAGGGAACCAGCCAGCACATCCTGCTGCAGCCCTTTCTCTCCTGACTCTCCCCATTTGCATCTCTAATGCGATCTTCACAGCCAGCCCATTTGCGCTCGACACGATGACTTTCATAGGCAACCCAAGTCTTGAGTTTAAGCCAGGCTAGAGCCAGAGGAAGATCATGAGCCAGGACTGCACTCATGAGAGTCAACGTCACAAAGCAAAAAGTCCTGACAAAGGAACCCAAGGGCCAGGCGGAAAGTCAGACATCTGGAAGTCCAAAACACAGGCTAGGAGAAAGGCCAAGCCCAAACTGGAAGCTTGTCTAGCACAAGGTGGGAGGAAGCAGGATCACATCCATGATCATGGATATGAGATCAGAGCTGAGCAGGCCATCAGGGATAGGACTTAAGGAACTAAACAGAGCACAGAGGCTGTCTGCCAGTCCCAGAGAGCCTTTTTCTAGGCTCCCTCTTGGCATCTGCAATGACCGTGCATAGGGAGAGAGTCCAGCACCCAAAAGCTGTTACAAATGACTGATCACAGCATGGATCAGCAGCGACCCACAGAACAACTCAGCTTCCTGCCTTCAACATTTCCCCCTAAATCTACATCCAGCAAAGTCTGCTTGAAGTGCATTCCTCCCCATGTGACCCTGCCAAACCCCAAGGCAACAGGGACCAGATCCTTACCCCTTCCTCCAGCGATGGTGTGGGGTCTGCCTTGTAGTGAGGAGGGCTCAGGGTTGACTCTGGTCTTGGCTCAGCAGTTCGGCACACGGCTCTCTCCTTCCTGGACTGTTTCTCAGATCCTGTACTTCTGTATGCTTGGATATCTGTTTGTAGCTGCAGGGTCCTTTAAGCTTGATCAGCTAAAGATGGAAATAACCTGTTTTGAGAAGCACAAACCCAAACCCTCCTTGAAAACAAGCTGGTTCACTCAGCCTTCCTACAGGCCTTTTCCATTCTATCCTCCTGCCTGGGTCCCTCACGGCAATAAAATAATAACTCTCTCGTCCCGTTAGCTGTGTTGGAAAACATCTTGACTAGCAGCCCAGGCCCCTGGAAAAGCTTGCTTTAAGTCTTGGCCGAGCCCCTGAATCAAAAGAGCTCAAGAGAGGAGATGAGAGAAGCATTCTCCTCCTTGCCTGTAAACAAAAGCCTGGGGGGTGAGGAACACAGAGTTGGTGTGAAACAAAAGGGATCCACAGGACTGTCAGATATGTCCCTTGACACAATCTACCCTTCCTGCTGAGCTGTGCTCCAGAGTTAAAGCTTTCAGTTTTTACTTCTACCCTTGCTTCCTCAGGAAAAGAGGTTTATAGAGTTGTACAATGTGCCTGTCCATCTATTTCCCCCAGCACATGCTCCCCAGTACTTCTGGGACCTGTTGACAAAGGCAGAGGTATTACAAGGAGGAGGACAAGTAGGCAAAGGAAAGATTCCGCTGCTCAGAGAGATCTTTGCTAAGCAGAGTGGTAGAGATAGACCTCTAGAGACTAGGCCTCTAGACTGGCTTCAGTGACTCCCAAAGTATACCCCAAAAAGCAGGAGACCCTGCCGCTGGGGAACTGAGCTTGGGCTGCGCTACCATGGGAGTAGCTGGCCTCCCTCTGCACGGTCAGTCCGTTCCCGGGGGCAGGCTCTGCTTCTGTCCGTGGGTGCATACAGTAACTGGCACAACAGGTCCCTAGTCTGAGCAGGGGCTTCTTGGTGCTGACATATAAATAACCATGATTAGCTCCTCTAAATGAGCATTCTCATCTTCTAATAAACATCGTAAAAAAGGAGAAATGAGACTTAATTCACTTTTATTGTCACAACTGACACATTGCAAGATCTTAATTGGACTGAAAAGAGTTTCCAGTAAGGAGATGCTGTTTAAGTAACTCATTAGCAGCATCCTGACAGAGATGGATGCTCTGCTTTTGAAAGGAGGTGAAAAAGCAGCATGGATCCCACCCCATTCTTGCCTGCCCATGGAGGCAGGGCTTCCCCTAGACAGCCCCAGGAAGAGACTCGCCTTCAAAAGTCTCTTCTTTACGAAGCCAGTGCTGCACAGACCCATTATTCAACACATCTGCCCTGTGTTCCTCTCCATCGATCTGTGCCAGTTAATATCCCCAAAAAGGGAGCCGTGGACCAGCACCACAAACCAGCCGGGCTAATGGCAAGTTTACAATATCGAATCCCTTAGACCCTTACAAATCCCACACCTACGTACTGCCTGCAGGATATTCAAAAGTCACTAAGCAACGAGGGCTCTTCCCAGACTATGCTTCAACCTCTTCTCCAGCACCGTTTCCACGCTGGGGTCCTTGCACCGTCTTGGGAGGAAAGTAAGACATGTAACTCCTCGCCTTTCTCCCCGAAAGCCGAGGGACTGCTTTGCCTCACATGTGAAAAATAAATTACCTTAGGGACTGAGTCAGATAAAAAGTCACCCCACAAGACAAACTTCTCAGCAAATTCTGGTCCTCTGAAACCCAGAAGCTGGAATGGAAAACCCTGTGCGATTCTCACTGCCACCCCAGCACGAGCAGCACCCTGAGCATCTCTGTCACGGACAGGCAGAGAGCTGCATGCCGTTTGTTCTACCCAGCATATCTGGAGCAGTGCCTGGCAGGTTTACTCCAGCTCTTTCTGTCCCGATGCAGATAAATTTAGTTTTCTGCTCTTGCTGCCTGGGGAAGAGCAGGGAGGGGGAGCTGACATCTTTCAAATGAGACCTTAAAAATAAGCTGTCTGCTGCATGCCTGGACATTTAAGATTCCCAGGCAATGCTCTGTCTGAATAAAACTGCTTCCTCTAGTATCCTAACTAGGTTGTACCCTGACCAGATTGCTACCTACCCAGAAACAGCTGTATTCCAGTAGCACTGCAATTGTGGTTCATAGCACTATTGTCATGACTAGCATTTCTGGCCATGCCAAGGATGCTCTGCGGGTCCTACCATGCTTTGTGCTGTATGCACGTGCAGTGAGAGACAGTCCCTGCTCTCCATTTCTTACGGTCTTAACAGAGATCTGGAGGACAAGAGGCCAGGGGCAGAGCGACTTTTGCCAAGGTCATACTCCAGGCCAGAGCACAGCCAGGAATAACAGTCCAGATCATCTGTCTTCCATAACTGTGCCCCACTCTAGCCACTAGCCCAGCTCCTCCTCCAATAAGAAGTTAGCTTTCCCTAGGGCTGAAAGCCGCTCTGTAAAGGCAAGTAAGCATTTGATAAAGAAAATAACGGGATGAATAAAACCATGCGTTTGTACAAGAAAGCTTTTGCTCTGATCTTCAGTGCTGCAGTGTGTTTTGACCTACTATTGCAAGACTCAGCTACATCTTCCCTCCCTCCATATGTGACAGAAGGCAAAAAAGAACCCACGACTGGTGCTGCAAAGCCCTGTGCTGGGATTCCAGCTGACAAACAGCATCAGCAGAGCTGCCCACACACTGATTAAAACGCACACCCTCTGCTCTCCTGTCACCTGCAGGAAGTGCATGCATACATACGGGGCCTGATTCTCTGCTCAGACACTCAGTAAAATACCATCAGCCTCCAACAGGACTGTATGCGAGGAGAAACACACCCACAAGACAGACTTTCTAAGGCAGGCTGATTTACTGGGTACCAAAGATCCCACAGCACCAGGAATAAAACTTACGGGCAGAACCACCTCTGCTTGGACGAGGCTGTTCTCTGGCAGCCAGCATCGAGGGTGGAGGCGGATGCAGGTTCCAAACAGCCTCAGCAGCAGCGGTGTGGAGGAAACACCGGCCCTGTACAGCCACTCAAAACTGAAGAGGATCTGAGGCTGGTTTTGCAAGTGACATCTGCTCTTGTGCAGCATCCAAGGGGAGGATCAGTGACTCTAAGTGGCCTTCATACAGCCTCTCCAGGCTGTCTGGCTACCATACAACCCCTGCCGGCTTACCAGCTCTGTGTTGATACAGAGAGCAGAGGGACACTTATCATCACTATCAGAGGCTTACAGAGCTACGAAGGCCCCCGGAAAGCACTAACAAACTGTTGGGATCTCACCGAGAACAGCATTTCAACGCAGAGGTTTGTTCCAGAGGGCTTTAGCGCTGGCTCCTCTTCAGCATGGGCAAGCCCCAAACCACACACAAACTAAGTGCATTTTACAATGGACTCCAAACCCCCGCTGCACACGCCTCATCAGATTTACTACCGCTGCCAAGAAAGGTGGATTTATTCCCAAATTTAGCAGCAGCCAAATCAATGTGAGAATGTTCACATGGGGATTTGCCATAAGCTTCTGTTAAGCCAGGGCAGGATTTGAGCACTGAACAGCCCTTCCCTTGGGACACATCAAACCCACAGCTCACAATGGCCTCGCTGCATCACAGTATGGGTTGTGAATAAAGAATCCTACTTCTGCCTAAATCCAGTGGTGATCCTGCTCAGAGCTGGTCATCTGCCTTTCACAGATGACACAGTGACAGAGGATAAGGAGCTGGCAACGAAAAGAGGTCAGTGCTCCAAACTGTACTTTTAAACTTCAACCCTAACTTGGCATGCAGGGCATATGGCAGTAGGTTTATTTTTTAGTGAACAAGTTTCCCTTCTTCCAATCAACTCAGAGGCAATAAGAGGTGGGTTTCAGCAAGGCATAAATCTGCCAGCAGCATATCAAGGCTTCTGAATAACAAGGGCACAGACAATTGTCCAGTGGAAAAGGAAAGGGGAAAAAAAAAAAAAAAAGGTCAGAGCAGTAACTCTTGCAATATTTGTTCCACAAACAGAGAAGGTTTACACAGCCTTTCCGGGCAATTATCGGGTAGGAAATAAATCTCAACAGAAACTCATCTTCTTCTCCCGCTTTGCAGCTGAATCTCTTTGCCTCACGCCCCTAGCAATGTCCCCAAAATGCTTTGCAACAAGATGTCAGTTACACAACCCAAGGCTGTGCCCAAAGAGGCAGTGGAGAACTGTATTAAATTTAATAGCATTGCTCCAGGTAATCTATGACCAGTTATAATCAATTGTCCATGCCCACTGCAGCATGACTATAGCCGTCTTCACAGCGCTGCAGGTGCAGGACTGGCAGAAAAAGCTCTGCATAGGCTGGAAACAAGAGATAGCTCTAACACGGCCTTGAATACATCGAAACGCACTGAGGAAGCACAGCCCAGACCTGCTTCTGCAGTCATTTTAGGCCAGGGTTGAAGGCCCCTCGGTGGATTAGAGAGTCCTGGCATAAGTACGCCAACCCCGAAGTGACAATTATTATCCAAGTCAGGGGAAAAAAAAAACACCAAAAAAGAGCCAGTCTCTCCCCTTCAGCATTAACTCAAAAAAAGCAAGAAAGAGGATCACTGTCTTTTATACAGAGGGAAACGAAGCACAGAGTGACAGGGAGGATTTCTCCTCTGCTCTTACAAAGCTGGGAAACGATCAGCAGCTCCTGCAGCCCCCGGCAAGGCCTTACACACAGCCCTACGCTCCCTGGCACCAGTGTCAGTCCACCAATTGGGACTAACTGCAGCCTCTGCAGCAGCGGCAAAGCAGAGCGTGAGCAGCCCAGGGTGAGAGGCCAGGGCTGGGAGGGCCAGGCCAGTCAAGCCACGCAAAGGGGAAAGGGAAGGGATGGAGAGCAAGGGAAGAGACTCAGGAGCAGGGCTTGCTACTCCCACTCTTGACAAGGGCATAGGAAACACTGTGCCACACACCTCAACCCTTTCCTCAGTGGTAGTAGCCAGACAGCTAGGCCTTTCCAAGGAAGAAACACCACCACAACCCCCTGGAGCACCAGTTTCCTTTGCCTATATCTATCACCAGGCCTTGACACCCTGACTTTAAATCTTCCAACATTTCAGGGCCACAGCCTCAAAAATATGGTGTTTCTGGCCATATACCAATCACTTCCAAACCCACACCAGGCTTGAAGCATACAGGCACAACCAGGTGAAGTCCAGGGCAAGAGTTAGCCCAAATCATGACCAAAAACTGAAGTGAATGCAGCCCCAGATCCTAAGTCAGCCATTAACACCATGTCAGTCTTCAGACAAGCCAAGTTCAAGCAAGAGCTTGGTCTACCCCTATTTTGTGGTCCACAAGACAGAAACAGTCCTCAAAGGAGGAGGGTATACCTGAATTCGTAAAACTCTGAGGAGCTGTAATATGCATGAACCGGTTGCCTGATCCCTTGCTCAGATTTATTTATTTATTTATTTATTTTAAAACATGGTGCTTGCTTCCTCTCATCTCTCCTCAGAGAGATGCCTCCTTGGAAAGGGGCTGTTTTCCTGCCAGCTCTGTTGAGGACAGTAAGGGGGAAATGCTCTGGGATCCCAGTCTACGTGTGCTGCATGCTGCAGTGCTCAGAGGCAGGAAGGAGGGCGCCAGCCAAATGGCATGACCCTGTTTTCACATGTGCTCCCTCCACACACTGACTGTATCAAAGGGAACCGACTCCTCTCACAGAGGGGAGCAATCTCTCTATCTGTCGTCCTCTAGCACACATGGAAAACAAGCTGAGCATCAATAATGGCAATCACTTCACCAGCAGCTCCCAGTCAAATCATGGGATTCTCATCACCTCCAGAAAACCCTGTACCTCCCAGACCAGCAGGACAGTTGCCTGAAGGAGGATGGAGCAATCAAGCCTAAGCTAATTTAATCATCTGGAGGGAAAAGCAGCCAGAAAACTGTTGTCCAGCCTGCTAGACCACTGCTCTCCTGAGGTTGCAAAAACCAAGCTACTTTCACTACGGAAACGATAAGAAGCAGCAGGATGCTAAGCCATCCACTTCAGCCCAGCATAAATCTCAGCACTTCTCCAAAGCTAGGTGCATAGGGGAGCGGCACAGCACTTCTGAAAACCCGCTGCCGGACTCCTGAACAGTAACATTGCCATCTAGAGGCCCTCTTGTCTTGTTTGTGGAAAGGCCTGGGAAAACTTGGGAGGAATTTCCACCCTCCTCAATTTCCTGTGTGGAATAAAAGGGAGCTGTTGGGGGGGACAGAGAACCCAACATTTAGAAGAACAGCTTGGGCTAGACTCCAAGAGATGTCAGTTAAAATTGGATAGGAAGCTTCAGGGGGCTTTGAATACTCACGTCTGTCTGTTCAACTTGTGAGAATTTGGCCAGAGTGAAAGCAATCGTTTCTCCTGCTTCAGGGCTTTGAAGGCTTGCCTTGCACTCAGCAACCTGTCTGGAGAGATGCGAGCTGAGGAATCTCCCCCGTGCCCATGGAAAAGCCGTCCTGAGGCCGTCCTGAGGCACCAGCAGTGCCTTAATCGAGGGTGCTGTGAAAAAGAGAGGTGTGTCAAAGCACCTGGCTTTGGCTCAGATCTCAAACCCTTTCTGCACACAAGAAAGGGCGAGCAACTCAGCAAAGTCCTCTGCAATGGTGGGCTCAGCTCGCAGTAGATCCAACTCTGGACAGGGATCCTGTTCCACAGCAGAGATTCTCCAGCAGCTTTATTGGCTCACGCTTCTCTCCAAGTTAACGGACCCAGTCACCTACCTGCTTTGTCTCCATCATGGAAGATTAAAAGCATATTAGGCCACGTGGTGGCATTTCATTAGGCACTTCCCGGGACAGTGAGAGCAGGGCTTTGGGCAATGCCTTCTCCCCAGAAACACAGCAATTGCCTAAGGAATTCATGTCTACATTTGCCCAAGGGGCAGTTCACAGACATTCACAGGCCCGGCACTGGGCAGGGTCAAAGTTTGTCCTGGGCAAGCTGCCAAGTCCTCGTCGCCCATAGAAAGAGGAAACGCGCGTGCACCCAGGCTTGTGCATGCATGCACACACACACAGATCTCATCTCCCCTGCCTGGAGCCAGCAGGCATCTGGCTGTCCTGTCAGTGTCACAGTGGTGGGCAGAGTGCTGTTTCCTACATGACAGCAAACAGAGAAGATTCAGCCAGGGCAGAGCCGTGCTCTGTGCAGCTCTGTCTGAGAAGTGGAGGGAAGAGCAGGATCCTATGCCCCATGGGGACAGGCAGGTTAGAATACCTCTCCTCCTCCTCCCAATGAGGAAGTCAGGCCTGTACCCAGCCCTTCATGTCTCCAAGCCAATGGTCAGAGCCAAGACCAGGAACTGGCATTTGCGCTGAAGATCTGGAGATCCAACCAAGCCCATTGTGGATCAGGCCATGAAGAGAGACCCCAGAGTGCAAGCCAATGGTTATGAGGAACAGATAGCATTTGGAGACACCAGCTCAGAGGCTCAGGCTTTCACAGCTGACTAGACAAGAAGTAACTGCAGATGCCATCTTATGGAGAGTTGTGGGGTAAACAACCAAAGTGCAGCCCAGCAGAAAAGGCTTGCTTGACCAACAGCTTCGAGGAGGCTTGAACTAGAATTCAGCTCCAAAGTCCAATAACTTCACAAATAGCGTAAACCATAAACCTTGAACGTTCATCAGGCCAGCCACTTCCTTACAGCTTCCACATTAGCAAAGGATAGGGAATCAGAAGAATAATCCACAGAGCCAGTAAAGGGCTGTGCCTAATCTGTCAAAATATTAGAGGTGAATGTCTCGGGTTTCTAGTACAAGGCTTTCAAACAGTGAAGTGCGGCCTAAGTACAGACATCTCAAAGGTCTTAGCCATGCACTGCCTCCTACATCCTTCCAGGAGAACCCACTGTTCCTTCTGCCTTCAGACAGCCAGGGGGTATCCACCACATTCAGCCTTTCCTGTAGGTCCGCCTTTCAGCAGAGCTAAGAATGGGGGCAAATGGACTGCAAGAGAAAAGTTCAGCTAGCAGCTTGGCACTTTCCCCCATCCTGTCAGGGAAAGAGAGGAGGGGCCTATGGCCCCACCTTCCTTTTTCACTCTTGGAGTTCCCACCACCTGCAGCAGCAATGGCCACTCAAGAGAGCATTGCAACAACTGTTACGTCATTCCCTGAGTAGCACCAGCTGAGACTTAAGACACTAATTGCTCCTCATTAGCCCATGAGTCATCCCTCACATGATCATCTAGGATGCTTCCAGTCTCCCATGAGTACTACAGTCCCCCCCCCCCCCCCACCCCACACACACTCATGGCACCTGCACTGACAGAGCACTTCTGCCTCTGCCTGCATAGAGGGAGCACAGTATGGTCCCAAAATAGGTAGAATCAGCCCAAGAGCTGTGGTCATTGGCATCCACTGTAGCTCTCATGACAGATGGCTCTGAAGGAGGTTAATGCTGAAGCAGGCATCCATGCCGGCTGGGGCTAGTCTGACCCCTTTGCAGATCCAGCCTGGTGATTTTCTGGCATTAGGCAATCTTGCAGCCAAACTTTAATTTGTTGCCAAGACTCTCAGAGATGGTCCTAAAGGTCTGGCAAATATTCCTCAGACCTTGAATGGAGCTGAGACCATCAGTCTGATACTCAGACTTGATCACCGCAGTTACCAGCTTTGCTGAATAAATACATCCTCCCAGCAAGACTGCTTGGCTTATAATTTTGAAAAGCCCTGGCTGCTTCCCTCAGTGTTGCCTATAGTGCAGCTGGTCTTAAAGAAAACAGCCAAGGCCAGAGCCCCCCATGAAAGTGCTGCTTGCCCAGATACAAAGGAGGCAGCTTCCCTTGCCACACAGAAATTAGGAGGGTGCTCTCAGGAAATTCACCTTAGCTCCTCTTTTGGTCAACAGAGAGAGACAGGCCTTCCAGAGAGGATTATATCCCAGGCAGTAGGCCTGCCAACAAAGTCCTCTGCTGGTACACTCAGTGATGCAGACATCAAACGTACACCAAAGGCCCCAGGAATCTTAGCACTGGTACCACGAAACCTATAGGGTGGAAAGGGAGGCTGGAGGGGGCAGAGCAAAGGCCACAAGTGGTTGCATAGACCTTTGAGACCAAACAGCATGCAAGTATAGAGAAGACACCCCCTTTCAAGACCTGACAGGAGCTGAAACAAGCATTAGGAAGTGGGAGAGCATACCAGACTCTCTCTTTTCAAAAGATACATTAGTCAGCAGGCAAGGCCCAGTGTAAGCCTTGGCTGAGATGATGGCCACGACAGCAGAGGAAAGCTGGACATGGAGCTTGGGGTCTGCAAGGCAGAGAAAGCAGGGGGCCAGGCAGACCAAAGGGGAGAAGATGTGCCAAGGAAGTCAGCTGAGGTCAAGGGCTGGAGCCTGGAGTCAACTGGGATAAACTAATGCTGACCCATGACCCACTGAAATCAGTGGCAGTAGACTGGCTTGCACGAGCTGAGGACGGGGGCTGCAGCAAGTAGCCTCCAAGCTGAAGAAACTTGTCAGCCCTGCAGAGCAGCCTGGAAGACAGAGGCAGATCTCTGCAGATTGGCCATGCAGCTTCTGCTCTCACTCTCCAAAGTCTCTGACAACAAGGGCTGCACCACTACACATGCGTTGTCATGCCTGAAAAACAAGCCTACGTAACCTTAACTCTGCCCCATGGCAAATATACAACCTGCTGCAATCTGTCACTGCAGTGGTGGTATATGCCCTGCTGCAATCCACATCTTTCCAAGCTCACCTGGGAGTGTCCCTGCTCATAGAGTCTGCAGCTTCAAGCACATCCTCCAATCCAGACCAGTCCTTAGCAGGGATGCCTTT
Organism: Struthio camelus; assembly: GCF_040807025.1. Taxonomy (NCBI): domain Eukaryota; kingdom Metazoa; phylum Chordata; class Aves; order Struthioniformes; family Struthionidae; genus Struthio; species Struthio camelus. The sequence goes on from NC_090949.1 coordinate 5,797,520, forward strand.
GTCAGTGAAGATTAATTCCTGCGGTTTGCAGCTTTCTACCTGAGCTACCTTGGCACTTGAGCTGTCGGGGAGGAAAAGAAAAGATAATAAAATCCTCTCAATGTGTTGATCAGGGACAAACTCTGGTTGGGTGTCCTGCAGCTCTGTCACGTTTTTAAACTGGTGAACCACTGAAACAGCTAAAGGGAAGGAAAAAAAAAAACACCCTGAGCCCCTGAAGTCTCAGCTGGGAAGGTGAGAGACTGGAAAACACATTTGAACAAGGGCTTTGAATAGAAACCACTCTTCAGACTTAATTAGGGCTGGTCCAGGCCAGGCAACTATTAATGTGCTCATGGATGGAGCTATGGTTAGTACTTGCTAATGGATGAGTAAGATGACACCCCAGGACTAAACTACAGATGCCTCTGAGGACTGACTGAAGCTTCCTGGCAGCTTTTCTGTGCGGTCAGCAGGTCCATGATGGATGGCCGAGTCCCAACCCTCCTCTCCTGCAACACATCATTTGATTTGCCACAGACATGGGGTGGGAGGTCTCTGGCAAATGCTCTATGCCAGGAGAGGTCACGGTCTCTTTGAATAATGTCCTTGTGGAGTGCCAAGAAGTGACATCAAGCTTTGCCCCTTGCCACCCCCTGGGCATCACAAGGATGCTAGTCAGAGTGGGGGTGGTAAGAGGAGCTTTCCCCACTGTCTCTGGCTACCCATGAACGATTCATACCCGCTGGGTCAGACAGACGCTTACATATGTTGGCATGATTGCACATGCTGCTCCGCAGCAGTTGCAGCACAGCTTACCCCTCAGCGAGCCCTCCCCCTTGGAGAGCAGGGCCAGAGAAGCTCTCTAGAGCCAGGAGGGGAGCATGGACATTAGGCGCTTGTACTGGCTGGCCCAAGGCCTTCCTCCATCCCCGCTCCACAGAGGACAACTAATCTCCATTACCTTGCCAGCAACAGTAGGCTCACGACAGGTAGATCAACAGCCTGTGTGCACGCAGGGGCTCTTTATAATACAAGACCATCTCTAGGATCGTGTTCTGGAACCGGACCACATCGGATGGCCTGCATCCCTTGAAAGGCTGGCTGCTGAGATCCTGAGCCAACACGGGAACTAGCAACACACTGGCACAAGAGATACGCTTGGGATGGAGATCACGTGGAAGAGATTTGCCTCCCAACATCGCCATCCTAAACTTCCTTCCCAGCTACAGCACAGACTTTTAGCCTTTCTTTTGCTCCCTGACTCTCTTTGTTGGGCACAGCTGGTCCTTAGGAGAGCAAAGAGGGAGTCAGCATGGTGACACTGGGAGGTTCTGCAGAACAAGGGCCCCCTGGCCATCACAGGATGCTGCTGGAAAGCTCCACCTCTTCCTAGTATTTGCAATTTTGAGTTACTGAATGGTCTTATTTTAAAAATAACTCTGAACATCTCATAACAGGTCAGGGCCTACACTGTATTTTCTCCTCCTCCCTCAGTCCCCTCCCCTTCACTGCTGCTCACCAGCCCAGACACGAATGCATGTGAGCAGCCACCTACAAACATCACCAAACACTCTGGAGCAGCACTTAATATTTATGGTGGTGTCTCTGCTGCTCCCTCCAGCTGGCAGAACCTGGGGACAGTGGGGTTTTCAGGGCAAGGCTGCAAGGCACTCAATTAGAAATTACAAACGTTGTCCCACCACTGGTTTTGTTATCACAAGATCTTCCATCATCACCGCCAACTGGGACCCTCAGTGATTTTCAGCTGCAAAGTCAGCATTCAAATTGGACTAGCGCTGCTCTTCAAGCAATGAACAGTACATTTAAAAAACAAAGGGCAGATAGGGAAGCGGCAGGAAGGAGAAGAGGGAGCAGGGGGAGAGGTGTTCATTTGTCCTTGGCAGAACAGCACTGAGGCACCAGCAAACACTCAGCTCTCAGGGCAGAGGAAAGCACCGGCAGCTACAAATTACTAATCAATGTCGGGTAACAACAACAGCAGCTAATAATGAAGGGCTGATCAGCTTACCACAGCAGTAATTATTCCTGACACCAGCCCTCAGAAGGAGCATCCAGGCTTAGCATGCTGTCTACCGTGATGATAACCCAAGATAACTAGCAAAATTTTGTGCTGAAAGAAAAGGGTGAGTTGGAGGGGGGGGGAAAAACCCTCAGCAATTAGCAAGACTTGTGGTGCTAATTACACTGTGAATGGTGCGCAGGCTTTGTCAGAGCTAACTTCGAGCCTTCCTGAGGATGCTGTCGAGGTATGTGTAGTGCCAGCACGTCTCTCACAAAGCAGCAGTGACGAACGGTTTTGGCGGCTGGTTATTTCTGACAACAACACAGCTCGCTGCTGCTGAACTCAGCACCAGCTGTTTGCCATTGCTGTTCCCTTGGGAAAAGTCTCTCACCTCTGTATTACCTGAAATAGTAAGGCTGCTCTTCACATTGCCGCATGGGACTGAGCCCTCTGAATCTGAGCACAGGACCAGTTTAGGCTGTGATCCTTTTGGGACAAGACACAGCCAACGCGAAACCGGAAATCTTAATTTACCAATGTAGCTGCAAAGTCTATGTTGGAAACATGCTGCCATGTACATCCACAGCCATTTGGGACTTTCTGGCTATTGCTACATCCTTTGCCATGCTACAGCAGCCTGGGAACAAAGATGCTCCATCACTTCCAGCACAGCTAGCAACCCTGCAGCTGAAGAAAAGTTTAGACTAGCATCCACTCACCAGCAAAGGAAGAATTGTTCCAGCTGGCAGGGGTAGTGGTGTGAATGTGCGAGCACACACGTGCTTCCCCTCCACACATGCACTTCTTACTGTTAGAACAGGTGAGAAAAGAATGTAACAACCCCAAAGGCTTGTGATCACACATGCCTTCCTCACCCACTTCTTTCCCAAGCAGTTGTAATTAAGGGCCCCATTTTCTAGCACCCTTCATTCTGAAGGCTCCAAACCGCTCTCTCGCAACAACATATATTTTATAGACACGAGCTTAACAGAAACACTGCTGCTTCTGGGTGTGGGTCACTGCAGCAACCAGTGCACAGCATTGTGAGCTCTGTGAGTCCAGAGAGGAATTAAGAGATTGCAGCTTTTCTACACACAGATCGATTCAGCTACAGCAGCAGCAAAAGCTGCCTGTAGACAGAAGCCTGTTTGGATCACGTCCTCCCTAGCTCTTCCCACGCCTCCAAGGCGCACAGGCTTTGTCAGCTCAAAGGGTACAGGGAGCTTTACCTTGACCATCGGCTTGCAAAGACCCCTGCAGTCCACCAGTAATACAAACCAGACGTTTTACCAGCATGACAGGATTCAACAAATCAAGAGTCACAGAGAAGTCAAAAACGACTGCAGATGCTCTGCGTTCATGGTCTGCAAACATCCCAACATGGCTCCAGATGCAAGTCCTACCCCTCTTCCTCCCCATCAGGGTGTCCTGATACCGGCCTGGCAGATGTAGCCCCTCCCAAGCCACTTGCAATGCTGTTATATAGCCCCAAATCCTATTACAGGGCAGTACCAGGGGGATGCAGCTCCCAGCCCTTGCACAAACAAAATCCTATTACAACAGAGATCCTGATTCCAGCCTTTATTTACAGAAATTATTATTACAAGGGACCCTGAGGGAAATCATAGCTCTGGGCTTTATACACTGAATTCGTCACTGCTAGGGAAGAAGCCTCATAACACTTGAGGCAGATACCGAGATGCAAACTACCTCCGAGCTGTATGTCACGGAATGGGGAGGGAGAAGAAAAAGCCAGCCGCAGACAAAACAGTTGTAGGAGGAAAGAAAGGCATGCATATCTCTTGTCCAGCCCAAGGCAATTTCCATCAGCAAGGTGCACTAAATCCTTTGTACCACTTCATTAAATTACAGCTGACCTAAGCACAGATCGTTGCTCTGCCAGAAAGGAGCAGGCAGGGAAGAGTCCAGCCTCAGCATCCTCCACAGGGCAAACAGCCACAGCCTTATACAGACGCACCTGCAGCCCAAGGAAGGGTGGAAAGAGACAGGGCTGAAGCAGTTCAGAGCCTTTGCGACGTGCAGCAGGTAGCTGGCGGTTAGTAAACACTGGCAGCTGGGAGAACTGATCCCAGCTCCGATATCGCAAGCGGTGCCAGCACCAACACCGAATGTGAATGCTGGGCTGGAGCGCCTGGCTTAGGATCACAGAATACAGATGAGGAAGGGGAGCAAACTACTGCTGTGTCCTCTTGAGATGCCACATTTGGATGTGCAAAGAAAAGTAAAGGCATTCAGCACCTTGGGGCACCCTCTCCTGCCTGCAACTCATGCACAGCCTAGGAGCCCCAGTGCAGCCCAACGGTTAGAGCATTCCCTTGTCTCATACCTTGAATGGCTGACACAAACAAAAGGGGAAGGCTTTCAATGCCAGACAGGGGAACAGACAAGAGGTCTTCTTGGGGCAGAGTAACCTGTCAAACGCATTGCTATTCCGGCATAGTGTAAGTGAGGAGGAGAAGGAAGGCATTTGGCCTTACGCAAATCCGCAGGAGTGGCCCCTTAAATGTGTCGGTGCAGAGCAAATGAGGCATCAGGGTAGGAGTGGAGGTGGTCTGCACAGTATTGTCCCACACAGCACCATCAGCGTCATAAATCAGAGCACTAGCACCAGACATATGATATTAACTGCACCCAGCACCAGCAGAGCAACATATACCTGCTACAGAGAGGCCTTCTCCAGTAGAAAGCTCTCCCTCACTCTATGGATGTTTGCAATAAACAACCCATCACCACTCTGGTGGTGCAGGGCCAGAAAGTTTGACTCAGGCCAAAGATGCTCTGACAGTGCTTGGCCTGCACACGTTTTCAATGAGATGTTTCCTCAGCCCTTTCCATCCATCTGTTCCCAGAGATTAGGCACTCCACTGAAAGCATCTCCCTGTGGTAGTGGTCCCAGAGAGGTGTCCCATATGTCACAACATCATCAAGAGAAGGTCAAGCTTTACAGGCAACAGGAAGGTCCCACCAGTCACAATTCTGGGGCTCTGGCAGTAATGGGTGAGCATGACAGCTCTCTGAGGGAACCGAGAGAAATGGTGTGGCTCAGGGCCAGCCCAGGAGAGGACTGGCATGTCACAAAAGGGACACGAGCAGAGGACGCAATCTCAAACACTGAGCTGGACTTCCAGAAATCGAGGCTGGAACCACACCTTTTTCCAGGTCTCCTTCGTGTCCTCAGTCAGCTCATCTCCCGCTGCCACCTCCACTAGGAAGCGAGGCCTTGGTCCTTCTCACCTGAACAGATGGCAGCTGATGCACCAACCCTGACAATACAGGATAACAAAGGTGCTGGCCCCTGCGAGCTCTTCTCCAGCATTTCAAGGTGAATCTGATTATGCAGCTGCTTTCTAAAGGACATGCTTCACTCAGGCATTTCATCTCAAGCAACACACAGCGTGAAGGGCAGTTTGCCAAAAAAACATCACATGCAGGACGAAAAGCATCGCCCCTGGGAAATCTGCATCCAAGGAAGTCTGGAAACCTTCCCCCCAAACTGATATAAGCACAAGGTTATTCAACTCCCCCCCCCTGCTGAGACAGTCTCTTTCAATTTGCTCAGTGGAAGCATTTCACGCCTCACCTGCAGAGTGACTGTTTCCTGAATAGAGAGGAACCACAGAAAAGTTTGAGCACAGTAGAAAGGCAAACTTGTATCATGCCTCTTGTTTTATAGCTTCTTCCCCATTGAGGCACGTTAAGAGGGAGTTTTTGGAGAAACCGGTAATACCGTTAGTGTCTGAGCCACAGGACAGTGACCCTAAACTGGAAGAAACATATATTCCTCCTCATGAACCAGTCCTGGTTTTTCTTCTTTTTTACAGCACAATTGGAGGCCAAACTCAAACTCAAATAACAAGTGCTGGTGATGAGTCAATCTTCACTGGTGTCAGCTGGAATGATAAGGATAAAATTGCATCACTTATCAGCAATGAGCCAGCAGGGGAGGTGGCTGCAGGACCTGTGAGACAGGCTGAGGTCTGCAGAAGGAAACAGCCCAAAATGCAATGTTCAGAAAAGCCCCAACCTTTTACCTAAGTCCTGTGCAAGTTCAGCACTGCTTCAAAGCCTAAAAAACAAGCTAAACATCTGCTTGCAGAAACAGCAATTGCCTCTTGCATCCATCTGTGGAGCGGAGATCTTGTTGGGGGCTCGATGACAATTTTAGCACTAACATGTGGCAAGTTCTCAATGTTTTCAAGCTGGGAGTCCTGCAGGGTCAGTAGACATGGATTCATTGATCACAATGTCTCTGAATAATCAGACCTAACTCTTGGCTGCCTGCCTGCTTAAAGACCTGGATTATTCCAATTGCAAACTAACCCTGCTTTTAAGACCACATTTTACAGCTTCATTTTTGAGGGGGGAAAATACTCCCCGCTCCAAAGCTCCACAGTAGCAGAGACAAGAGCATAGGGGAGAGTGCGAAGCTGTGCATTCAAGGAGAGTGATTACAGGGCACCTTCAGTGTTTCTGCGGGATTCACTGAAAACAAAGTATTATGGTGCCAGTGTAGCTTGATCCCCCCCCACCCAATAAATCAGTGCCACTGCTCTAGCTACGGCTGTCATCACACCTGCTAGACTCTACCTTATGTGATGCCATCTTTTTTGACATGGCTGTTTTCTCCCCTTTTCTGGCTAGCAACCAAAAAGCAGGGAGCACTCGCAGGCTCTCTCAACTGACAGGTCTAAGAAAGCAACCTCCAGCACACTAACAAGTCTAAGAAATTAAGCAGCCAAGCAATTAAAACGACTAGTTAAAATTACTTGCAGCAGAATAACATCTTGCCCAATCCTGAAAAAGCGGCAGCTCTTTGAGATTTCCCCAGCCTAGTCCATGTTAGTATTTATTAATGTTAACACTTTTTTTCCCCTCTAGAATGCATGAAAAAGCCCTGTCGCTGAGAAAGAGCCAACCAACGTATCGGAGAGGATATCTCAAGAGCACTTCCCCAGCTCCAAAAGCAGCCCTTGATGTAGCCCTTTGCCTACAAGGTCAAGCGTGCGTGTTCCTGTGCAGGTTTAACCCCGAAAGGTCATGACTCACCAGCATTTTTCTTCTGTAATTTGAGATGTAACAAACCGTGTTATGCCAACTCAGGCTCAGTGATTCATGTTAGTGTGGGTGCAAGAGAGATCAGCTCTTACCCACTTAAAACTTTGGCTGACAGCGACAATGGACATCAGAGCTTTGCTCTCCGTGTGAGATTTTGCCGGAGATCACTACAACCTTCGCTGGATCAGCTATTTGACTGGAATATAAAGGCATCAGTTGGTATCAAGATTGGTGCTTTGGGGATGGATAGCTAAACAAGACAGTTGCCTTCCCAAGTTGCTAAGTAAAGCAGATACAGCAGCTAAAGCAGCTGCAGGTTTACTTGATGATTTAATCAATAAGATAATTATATTAATTCAATAGTTTGATCCAAAGCCACTTCCTTTCCGTTTGATTTACCTAGCAGAACATCATTTCAGAATTTTCATAGCTTAGTTGATCAAATCCATAAAATAGCAAACTTGTGTTAATGAGATATATTTTAACTATGAATTGCAAGAGGCCCAGAGGTAGAAAGAGCAATGACTCAGTGACTACGTAACAACAGCCCATAGATTCACATCTGCAATCATCGCACAACCCACTAGATGTGCCAGAATTCATCTAAAAGGCAGGATGTCTCCTGCACTGTGCTGCAAACTTACAATGAACACGTGAGAACCTGACAGAGAACACAGAAGCTGGTGCATCCACCTCCTTTTGTCGCATCTACTCTAGAGGTTTATATAACATGTTTAATACAGAGGGGTCTGATCACTTCCAGCGATGGAGTAGAGAGGGACTAATATCAGGTATATAGCCGTTCCCCATTTACAGGGAGAAGCAGAGCAATTAAGTGTCTTATTTTAGGAGGGTAGAAGAGTCTGGGAGTGCATTTTTTGAGGTGTGGAGTTTTCATTAGCCTGGTTTCTTAAGGAAACACCAGATAGAGAAGCCAGTTAGCAAAGACCCAGCTTCGCCCCCAGTGCAAAGATATAATCACATGCTGAACCCAGTCCTTACTAGTAACCCCAAAAGAGAGAGCCACAATAAGAGGCTGAGAAGCCATGGTAAGAACCTCTGTCTTATTAGCCTGCAGAGAATCCAGCCACAAGGCAGGGAAGAGGTACCGTTCACTCTACTTCTCGCAAAAGTGCTCCTGCCTTACTCATGTTGCTGGGTAGCCATGTTTGAGAAAGCAGACTGGAGAAGAGCATCTTCCCAAACCAGGGAGACTGGTGGTGTTTGCGGTGGTTCTCCATTCTTTCCCTTCCTCAGCGAGGACAGAAACCTTATGGTAATAACACACACACCTGCCTGCAACTACAGCCATATAGTAATTCCCAGTGTTTGCAAAACCTGCTGTCAAGATAATTCTCTTCTTTCCCTTTCTCCCCTTGAAAATTAGCCAACATCTGACACTGCCAGAAGAGATGCAGTAAAGGCAATTGCAGGTCAGCCTAATTCAAACAGTCCCAGGCTCTTCCTGCCAGGTCCCTCTCTCTGTAATACCTTCCCTTTAACAAGAAAGAAAAGCCTCTAAATTAAAAAGGCCTGGACAGCAACCCACCAGCTCCCACTCCTGCCCTGATCAATGAAGCTTGCTAATTAAAAGCAGTTGACCTGAGCAAAGAACGGCTTGGAGGAGATTAGCCCAAGGGAGACAAGATTTAAGAATTAAATTACTTGACTGGTCTGTTTCATTTTATTCTGCAACTCTGGTTTTTCCTCCTCCCATACTCAGGTAAATAGTGATTTTGAGGACTTAGTCCCAATTTGTAGGAGCAAAGGAGCAGAGAACAAGGCCCCACTGTTTAATTCACTGTTGAACAACATTGAGTGCTCAGGGCTCTCTGAGCAGCTTTCTTGTCTGATCTCCAGGTGACAACTGAAAAACAGCCGGGTGGCACCTAATTTCTCCAGTTTGATTAACTAGTCCTTTGCCCCCTGCCACATCAATAGGACTGTGAACAAACACCCAAGCAAACCCTCAGACACGTGCTCTCACTATGCAGCCAGGACCTGGCTGATGTATTTATCTCTGCCTATAGCCCCTGGAGAGATTTATGCCAAGCAATAAAAGGAGATGACCACCACCCAGAAGCAATAGCGCTTAGGTCAGGCTCCTTCATCTGGCCTGATCAGCTAACTGCTGGCTAAAGGAACCTGCTGCACAGGGCTATGAAACAGATGGGAAGTCCTGAGGCAACATTACACATAGCAAACACACTGGGTCTCACGTCTGGTGTCTGGCACTATACACTGGAATAGCAAGAAAGCAAAGAGAAGAGGGCTGTGCTCTTCTGAGACCTCTCAGGCCTGATTTTCAGAGTTGCTCTGCCCTACCCATGTCAGTGGGAACTGCAGGAGTTTAGTGCCTCTGGAAACCTTGTTTGTAGGAGGCAAAGAAGGGGAACGCAGTGCTTCCTCTCTTCAGGAGAACTGGCTGGAAACGTTCAGCGTTCTTTCCACACAAGTGGAAGTTTTGGTGCAAAACATGCTGAAAGACATTCTCCTTCAAACACCAATATTTGAGGGCCTTCGCCACAAACTTTGAGGGAATTTGCCCAGAGTATATGCACTTACGCAGGGAAAAAGAATATTCTTGGGAGAAAAGAGCAGCTTCCTAACAAATACTTGGGGTTTTGTGTATGTTCCTCATATAATCTTGGCATTCATATTCTTTTAAAATCATTGTCTTGGAGCTGAGGGATGCAAGACGAAGAAAAGGAGCCATGACAATTTGATCTGTATAGCAGTTATTAGTCCACTTCTCTTTTCTCTCTCGCATCCCTTTTCTTTCCCCATTCAAGACCTTTCCCTGTTTGGATGCAGCAGACTTGGTGGCCTGTCTGATTTGCGAACTCTTGCATTCCTGGACCACATGCTTGCTCTACTGCCTCCCTCTGCAACAATACTGCAAGTTGTGTCTGCTGGGTGCTGCTCTCTTCTGTCCATGCAGCAGGGAAGGGGAAGCCCCAGGTGGATCTCACACAATGTCTCCTGAACTAGCATCATCCTTTCAGAGCTGGCAGTTTTCATCATGCCTTTCAGAGTTCGGCATCCTTTCAGTGAAGCCAAAGACAGCACTGGCTGGAAGATGGGGCCCCAGTTCCTTCAACACAACCAAGCTCTTTGTCTGCAGATGCCATTCCTTCTCTGGCCACTGTACCTTGTTCCCCCCTGTCGTGGACAACAGTTCACGCAGGAAGAGCTGTGCAGCTGTGGTAAGAGATTTGCCCACAGGCAAAGAAAGAAAGGGGCCCTCTGTGATCCCATTCTCGGACAAAACACCCACTTGGAAAAGAGCTGCTACAGGCTTGGCTGTTTCTTGCACCACTCTCTCAAGAGGGTACAAGGCCTTTCCTGTGCCCACACTTTGGTGGCTGCTCCTCTCCCCAGACCGTTCTGGTGGTTCGGAGGCTAGTTCTTCCACCATGAGCTAAAGGTTTTCTGCAACCAGTACGACGTGCGGGGAGAATTAAATGATGCAGACAGCCTCACTCCACCACCCGCTGCCAGCCCACGCAGCATAGCCAGCTAGAAGGACATATCCCTAACTGCTCATTTCATTTGAGGTCACCAGGCACAGAAGCTGGTTGAGAGCTGGCAAAGAGGGCTTCAGTCCTCAGCCCTTGGCTTGCTGCCATGGCAAACCTGCTCTCCTCCAGCCTGCCTCCCTCTCCCCTCCTTCCACCCACTCCGGGGACTCCAGCCAAGAGCCACTGGGGTGACCACCAATCTCTGCTCCTCTCTCCTTGTGGGAAGAAATCACCTCTGGATCAACTGCTGTTAGGATCCTAGGCAACAAATCAAATGGTGATGATGCACCCGGCCCTGTTCTCCCTCCGCTTCAGCTATGGAGAGGTTGCAGGGCTAAAAGAGTTCCTCCCACACTCCAGGCCATTTCTACTAGAGTTTCTAAGTTATCTCAGCCTTCCTGCCCCGATGATTATGCTCTCTTCTTCTCACCTTCAAGCAGCCCACAGCAACTTGCCAACTATTTTCCAATCAGAGTGCCTTGGATATGCTTGATATGGGACTGAACACCAGGGCAAGGCAATTTCTATTTCAGCTACAACTCCCAAACTAAAATAATACTCTTTCGCTTCTTCCTATCCCCTTAAATAAACCTAGAACTGTTTGTAGGGTGAAGAAGGGACGTGACTGTATAACATCTAGCACAAGTGGAGCTGGTCACAAATCAGGACCCTAAGGCACCAGGAAGAGTGATGCCTGCTTGCTAATACCAGCCAAAAGAAAAGGAAGAAATCACTACCAAAATATAAGCACAGCCACGCTGCATCTCACCAAGTCAGTAATCCATATTCGTCTTCACAGAGAAAGGCAAGAAATAAGTGTTTAACAATACCCATGCAGACAAATGCACAGCATGCTGCAAAGCCAGACATGTCTCAGAGGTCACTCACTCGGAGAAAGGCCATACAGCTTGTAGAGCTCACCAAGTACATGGGGATGTCATGGTTTATGCATTAAGTTGCATAAAGGAAGATCTCCGAGATTCTTAAATATACTGTTACTCAGAGCATAAATACTAATTCCCCAGCTGCTGCCCCTGAAGTAACCCCATCATTTTTATTAGCAGGAGGAAGCCAATTGCAAAACCAACCACATTTTCTTGAAGGGAAGAAATTTCACTAGAGATGTAGCAAGAACATCCTCATCCAACTTGTGAAACAAGAGAATTCGTTAAAGTAAGTTCCTCTCACTAGCGACACCTCCCTCCTGCCCAAAGGCAAGAGAAGCACAGGAAGGTGTGAAGAGAAGCAGTGCTAGAAAGTCCATCAGAGGAGGGTGCTGAGACACAGTCCCTTCCAGCTACCTAGCTGAAATTCAAATGCCAGATTAGTCTCTCTGGCACACTGTTAATAGGAGGCAAAGGAAAGGAACGTAATACTTCCTTCTGGCCTTTCAGATCTATGAACCTCTCCCAGGTAGCAGACAGTCTGGTCCATCAAAAGGAGACTAGAATCAGAAATGAAAGCCATTTGCAGATAAAATCTCCAGGTGCAGGGAACCAAGCTGAACTGGCATCAGGTAGAGATGCTGCAGTAACATGGTAGCAGCTGGTCAGGGCGATCTGGCATTCATTCCAGTCAGGACCCATCAGAAAACCAAAAAGAGCAAAGGCTGAATACTTTCCCTTGGCAAGCTCATTCCCATCCAGCTGGATAAGATGGGCTTTGAAGGCTAGAAACTCAGGGGACTTGGCTGCAGTGAAACAGCAAAGAAAACAGAGATGTGCCAAAAGAAAATGTTTATCTTAAAAAAAAACAAAAAACAAAAAAAAATTGTTTGAATTCATCTTCTCCTTGGTCACCAAGGTAGCACAAGCTCTGACTCCCATTCTGGGACTGAAAGAATAACTCTAGCTGGAGCCCTCGAGAATTGGAGTCACTTGTGTGTCTCTTTTATACTGAATTATGGCTTACATAAAAATGAGGGTGGCATGCCCTGAAGGTGCCCTTTAGCAATATAAAGGGAAAACTACTACAAAAGATAGACCTTGATAAAACAACATGATCCAAATGGGGACACATACAGAATCCCTTGGGTTCATAACAGCTGTGCAGACAATCATCCTGACGCCTTCAGGCAGGGTTTGGGCACAGGCTTCTGCCTGGATTCATTAACAGATAAGAACAGAGCACATGAAGGGATTGCTGCTGCACACAGATCTGAATACGTTCAATTTCTACTATCAAATCCCTGTAAAAGCTGAAATTTTCCACCTCCCCCCTCGGACACCTACAAGGATCAGCAGCTGGAAGCCCCCTACCACTGCCAATCCAGCACCAAAGGACCTGCCATCTGTGTTGCAGCCTGTCTTTTGTACTGATTTGTTAAGTTTTCGCCCTGATTGCACGCCTCGGGCAGGCGACAGTTGCTTTGTGCAGGACTTGGAGGGGGGAATTTTTACAGCTTGGCTGCTGCCAACACACAGATGTTACAGGCTGGGTCACGGCAAGGTGCTAAAGGCCATAAGAAATGTTGCAAAGCATTAATTATGTTCCCGCAGCTGTTCTTTAACCCTCACATACTTCTTTTTTCCAAGGCCTGCCAGAACAACAACTGTGAACGGGAAATCAAAGCAGGAGGCTTTGAAAGGAAGAAAAGCAGAGATGTTAAAGGTTAAAAGAAAGAGCACTCTGCAAACACTGTTTTAAAGCCGCTTGTCCCCACCATTTTCTTGAATGCCTCCTCCTCTCCCAGTTGGTGGGGCTCTGGATTCAAACAGGACTCAAGGAAAGATGGAAAAGTTCACCCAAGTCCTAGCATATCATAGAACACTTTCCTATTGGGACATTAATTCACGGACTTGGAAATGCTTTGTCCTGCAAGACTGGAAGGAATGGTTTGCAGGGGGGCTTTGACCCTCCAGTTAGTGCAGATCCAAAGACAAGAGTGCACTGTAGCCACTTGAGGGGGGAAGCAACCAGTTTCCCCACAAATCAGGAGCACCTCGTCATGCCCCAATCGGACCAGAGCTGTAGCAAGCTGGAAGGCAGTGCAGCCACAGAGCAAAACTCACGCACCACTTGGTTTTCAAACGAACTGCTCTGCTGAACCCAAGCCCAGAGCTCCCACGCCTGCCATGGACAGCAAGGCTGGGGAACTGCCAGCATCAAGACAGCACCCAAGCCAGTTTATCTGGCACAGCTCTGATAGACCTGGGAACTGAACAGTTTCTTGATCTTTTATCAGGTACTTCAACCCCATGCCTAGGCTGCCCTGACAACATACCTCTCAGGGTCCCTGCAGAGGCCACCTTGAAAGGGCCTATGCACACACCTCTTTGGGCAATGGGAGCATTTGAAAACCTGAAGCTAGTGCCAGGAAAGCAGGTCCATCCTTATGGCATGGTGGATCCAGAGATGGCACCATGAGAAAGCAGCACTGCTTTGTTAGGAAGGTCTCCATTCAGATTTATGAGCCTTGCTGAACATCACGACTAATGAGTGCAGACACAACAGCAGGGCAGCTGTTCTGGACCTAATGCACTGAGCCTACCTGGGAAGGTATCTACACTCCCCATAAACCAGGGCCTCCAGCTGATGTTGCCACCAGAAAGTCTTCTGATCGCTAATTCTGTGGACCAGCTGCAGACTGAGGCCCCAGCCCAAATGCAGGAATCTACTAGCATAGCTGTTTGGGCTGGGTTGCAGCTGTGATACAGGAAAGTGAGCGGCCTTATAAAAAACACCAGACTCCTGAATGGCTTCTCCCTCCCCCATTCCCCTTGCTTTAAGCTGCAGTCAAACAGAGCATAACTCCTTTTAAGACTCGCAGATGTTACGTTTCTGAATCATCTGGCTGTGCGCTTGCACTGGTGAGAGGAAGAGAGATCGTTTCTGGAATCCTTTGTGCTGTGACTCTATGCACAATAAGCTCCCGCACACTTTCAGGCTAAATAATCTTCTATGTTAGAAACGAAGTGAGGAAAAAAATACACCCACAACAACAGCAAACAAACGAGCAGAGACGGAAACAAGGGAAGCGCATGCAGGAAGAGCTGTGTCGTTGTGCCTGGACGCACATCTTAAATAACAGCACCTTCCAGCATCTTCCACATTTAGAAAGGCAGAAAACAACAAAGACAACAAGCTTTGACTGACATCTCCTGGACGTATCGTCATCTATGCATCGTTATGACACAGCACAACGGCCAGGCCTTGAACTTCTGCATAACGGACTCAACTACCGATACCCTCGGCCGCTGCTGGCATAAATTACAGTTCCATTGCAGTCTTTGGAGCTATGGTAACTCACGCTAACTAAAAAAGCCCAGGGGACATACCTTCAAAGAGCATCCATCCAACATCATATACTCTGAACTCCAGGGCTATGCAACACCTAACTGAGCTCCCTTGGCAGCCAGAGGCGAAGGAGTTTTCTCCAAGCAGCTCAGGACAGTTTTCCTAGGTGGCCAGAGGGGACGCAAATGACATCCTCCCAACCCACAGTAGGGTTGGTGACAGTGTTCCTCCCTTCCAGGAATGCCACATTCAGTGCCATTGGGAAGTCTGGTTAGGGGCACACAGCCAGGTAAAGTGGGCCTCTCTGCTGTTGCTCCAGCAGGCAGCAGGAACCGGAGACCACCATAGTCACACCAGCAAAAGCTCATGGCACTCTGGCAGTCCTTACATACTCGGCTTGGGATTTCTTCCTTCAGTGGCTGTCCTCGAGGAACCAGTGGGGTGGGTTCTGCCCTTAACACCACAAGGACACAGGATTCCCACGGGGCTGGACCCAGAGCCCAACAGTGTTGGAGAAAAGGCTTTCCTGGAGCAGTGTTTACATTAGACACCTTTGGAAATTCCCATTATGTTTAAATATCAAGTAAGAAGACAACGTTTTCATCTATTTGACAGAGTTCTTCAAACCTCACACAAACGCACGGTCTAGCCTGGATATTTTAAAACAGAGCTCAGCTGAGACTTTTGTTTTCAGCAGAATAATACAACACCCCTCTCTCAGGGAATCTTTTCACCCCCAGATCTCAGAGCGGTTCACACTGGCAGGGTCAGCTATTCTGATTTCACAAACTGGGAAACGAGCAACATAAATCACATTGCCTGCTATCCCAGGATAGAAACTCCTGCCTGCTCAAAACTCCCCTTCCCCCAGCAGGGAGAGGCAGAAAGCAGAGACTTGTTCTCCAGCAGCCTCTCGTAACAGCAGTTTTCCTCTGATCTTTCTGTCCCTTTTTCTAGCACTTTTTAAAATCTTCTTCTGACTCCAAGTTCAAGTTACTTAAATTTCAGAGGGGCTGACAAGTTCTGATGAAGAGGATCCCATTGGTGTTACTGTTTGGCTGCCAGCTCCTGGGAAACAGGCAAGGCACGAGGGCGGTTGCTGTTTTTAACCAGAGGCCACGTCTGACTTGAGCGTTAGGAGAGTTAACGAGCGCTGTGCAGTGGGAGGGAGGGCTGGGAGAATGCAAACAGGGAAAAGTTTATTTTTATATTTCATTATTTTTAGAGGAAAAAATAAGCCAGGGACACTAAGTGGGGGCATTAAGGGGATTATTTTTAACAGCAGAATTACAGGTTTGTGTCTGGAACAACCTCCTGGGGACACCCTGTGCCCAAAGAAGGGAGGCGCTTGGGTCTCCATGCAGGATGTTGTCAGCTGCCTTGTTCTCTTATTCCTCAGGGTGGGCTGGAAGGGGGATGTCCCTCACAGAACATATCGGGGCTAAGGGCACTGTGGGGGATGCAGTTGCAATCCCATTCAGTCACTTTTCCGTCTTGACTGCAGCAAGGACCAGACATGATCACCATGTCCTCCCCAACTCTTTAAAGTCCACCTCATCTTCTAAAAATCATGAAGTGCAGCAATTTGCAGTGTATGAAGAGCAGATCATACCAACCATTCCTGCCATCATGAATGCCAAGGTATTCACACACACATCAGAACTCTGGAGGAGCATCCTCCACAGCCCAACCCATCTACCCAGCATGGGTCTCTGTGATGAACCCTTTATCGGTGGTAACAGTCTCCAGGTTAACACAACGAGTTCAAACACCCTGGGAGCTCCCTCACTACCTCCGAGGGATGCTCAGGCCAGTCGGAGGGTGCTCAGCACCAGGCATGTTGAAGCCAAACCCAATCACCTCTCTAAAAGAGGGACTCTGTCAGCAGACTTGACACCAGTTCCCTTCCAGCAGCAGGGAAAAGGTTAAAAGAGGAGATGTATGGATATATGTCTGTGCCAGAACCACCAGATGATCCATGTGTACACATTTCTCTACTCTAAGACCTAATTTTCTGCCATTTCCCTTGATTTGCTGTTCCTTTTCTCCTATTTCCTTGATTTAGGGCCCAATTATTTCTTGTCCTCTTGCCAGTGAAACAAAATATTTCATAGGCACTCCTACCGCCTCTCTCCCCTCCCTCCTTCCTTTGGATACTGGTTTCAGTGCCTGACTCATGCCTCATGTTCTGCAAAATTTAGAGTATTTTAGTGAACACGTAACGATGATTTTATCATTTTTCACAGTGATGCAAATGGGATTTGACACTGACGAGCTCAGTGTTGGAATTTAAGTGAGTTTGTGGCCCCCGCAGCTCTGGCAGGTCTTTGCACAGCAGTTCCTGGGGAGTGTCGCCTAGACATGATTTCCTCCTGATGGGACTGTTTGCTTCCTTCACTAGGGACCAGCCACATACCCTGGGCTGGGTCACTGTGGTGTCACAGCACTGGTGGTCACAGCAGTGACACTGTGTTGCGACAGGGAGAAGAGCAAACTCCCTCGTTCACCTGGTTCCTGAGCTACACGTAGAATTGAGCAGGTCAACTGCAGCTCCCCTGCAAAGGTTACATTAGCAAGAGCAGCAGGGCCATGCTAGCTCAAGACAACTCTCTGGCTGGGTTAGGCCAAGGTAGCTGCTGGATCTGTGAGGCCCACATCACCCCAAGAGGTAGCTGCACACCCAGGCCAGCCCTAGCCTCTTATGGGTCACACAGAGGAAAAGCTGGCATCTGCCATCACTACACAAGTTTGTCCAGGGTTTTTTCCTGGTCCTTATCTGTAATGATATGGACAACAAATTCTGCCCTTAGTAAAATGGACAGTAGAGAACAAGAAAAAGAGGACAATATCCCCTGTCCCTGGTGGGCCCCCAGTCTAACATTCTGAGTAGTCAAATCTTCCAAGTGGTCCATCACAGAAGGACCCTGGGGCCACACCACACAGCTGCAGCAAAGGACAGACCGGCTTATGTCAGTGTGCTGAGCACCAGACCCTGGGAATAGTTCCAGGCAAACACTCTGCTTTTCACAATGGCTTTCCATCCTCTTTCCTCTCTCCGCCCAGGCTCACACAATCAACAGAATATAGCATTTCTATAGCATCCTCCTACCAGTTCCTGTAATCATTTTCAAACATGTCACAATACAACATAACTATGAAGATGATGGTTCAAAAATGCTATTTCATTATTGACAACCTTTTTCAGAGAGATGCATCTGTAAAACCTGGTGAGGAAGTTTAGGGGACCTACAGCACAGACCAAACCAGAGATTCCCTAGCTAGTGAGCAGGGAGAAAGACCTAAGCTTGCTCTGAATCAGGCAGAACAAAGACTTAACATTGGTTTCCTGTATTCTGAATTCACACCTTAGATCCCAGCAATCTCTGACAGCCATAACTCTCAGCTGCAAGCCTCCACCTCCCCTTCAGCCCCCCGCAAAACAAAACACCCACTGGATGAGGACCTTTCCATTCAAATGCCACCTGGAAAATTTCAAACTCTTGAAAGCCACAGCAAAATGGGATTGTGCTCACCAGCCAGTTCTAACTTCAGTTGCTCTCCAGACAGCAAAAACAGCTGTTCATGTCCACAGACTCCTGCTTCTGTACCAATCAGCTTGTTGTAACGGCAGACATCTCCCTGGTTTACGTTTCCGCTGTAAAACCCACCCTCCCTTCCAGGCAAAATATCAGCAAACAGGGAATGGCATGAGGAAGAGCATGAAAGCATGGTAAGATCTGTAGTGCAGCTCATGGCTTGCAGGCCCTGAACAGACCCCCTCCACGTGGCAGGTGATGGGACAGTCAGGGCAAATAAATACTCAGTGCACAGCAATGGATATTAAATAGAGGACAGCCTAGCCAGCAAGGGCAGGTGAACTCCACAGTCTCTCCTATACCTAGTGCCTCTTCTACACACACAGCTAGTAAAGGCACCTCCAGTGATTCTAGTCCTTCCTCGAACCAGCAATGGCTGATACAACCAGCAGGCAAGGTCCTAAGCATCTGGTGTTCATTTACCAAGAACACCAGAGAGGTGTTCTGTGGTAAACTCTCCTGGTTATTTCTAACTATGTCCATTCTCTTCACCGAAGCAGACAATTGCCATAGCACACAAGAGTAGTTTCCGAAAGAACTCTTGGAAACCTGGCTCCGTGCTCAGCCATCATGGACGGGCAAGAGGTTTAGTGACTTGGACCCAAGATGGGAGATGCAGAACCCTGTCAGAAACCAGCCTTAGGAAGGTTAAAACAACATTCATGCACTCCAAAACAGGCAGCGGGATCTAACCTTAGCACCCACCACCACAAGGAGTTGACAGCTCCTTCACACATTTCACAGTCTGGAAGACAAATCGACTCATACGATGCTGTTTAGCCCCATGAGACTTTTCACTGCTGTTATGGGATTAGGCAGCTTCTCTCCATGAAGCTTTGCAAAATAATTGACCACCAAACACCACAGGAGCAAGACCATCTCCTTTGGTAACACAAGAAAGGGCTGATGTTCATCAGTGTCAGGGGACCTCTTCATGCGAATTTAAGAAGCAGAAGGCCAGCCTTAGCTCGAAATAGTGAATAAGAGAGGAAAAAAACATGAGGAGGAAATCTGGGAAAGCCTTAGAAGATTGCTTCACGCAAAGGCATTCCTTCTTCATCCAGGGAATATATGAAGTAAGACTCCTATTTTGAGTATGCCCTGGGTAGGGCTTCTGAGATCCTGCCTAATAGCTCTGTGGAGCATCAAACCTGCTCTGGGCTCCCTCAGAGGACCAGCCCAGCTGAGGGCCCCTAAAACCTCACATGCAGGTTGGAGAGCTTTTGGGGTTGGTATCCCAAGGATCTGCAAGATCCAGAGCCCTCAGCGGACGCTAACAAAGCTAACTTGACTCCTTTTCGTAACCTGGTGCAATCAATCTGCCATCTGTGGTGGTGGCCTGGGGGTTGCTAGAATAGTGTCATTTTTAACTTATCATGTAACTCTGGCTGTGTGGAAGCATCATTTCCAGGTGAAGCTGACTCGTCTCAAGCATCCTATTTTCTATAGGGCCAGCTAAGTCCTTTATAGTAAATCAGCTTCCCTTCAAGGTGCCTGTCAACAAGGTACAGGCTAGAGAGTCGCCTAGAGCTAACACACCACAGTTCATATTCCCCTGGCAAGTACCATCAGAGAAGAAACTCCCAGAATTGTTCTTCCTTCATCACAGAGCTTAACTCTCCAGAAAAGTATTGGAAATATTAAAAGTTGCCCACTTGGGCAGTTTTATATTGGACAGAAATATTCATAGTTGTAAAGCATGTTTGGAAGGACCATTACACTCCTTTTCTCATCCTTCCTCAGAGGGAAGATGATAAATACCTAATCAATAGTTCATAGCCCAGGGCAAGGGAAGTTCAGCATCCTAAATAACAGCTAACAAAAGTACTGGAGAACAAAGCAGAGGCACACCCAGGGACTCCCCTCAGAGATAGCACATCTGGCTTGCCCAGCACTGCACCAGAGCCCTGAGACTGTTAGGCCCAAACCATCTCCGGCAAGCCTACGCCAGGGCCTCCTTCTCAGCAGCCCAGCTCAGAGATGTTAGGGAAAGAGGTGCTGATTAGAGCAAGCCTAGCCCTGACCCTGAACAAGATCAGCAGTTCCTGTGACTACTCTCAAGCTAACAAGGCTCCTGCACACAAGAAGCAGAGTTCCTGTACGGTTATTCTGCTACCTGAAGAAACCTCTCCCATTTGATCTGACCATTACACAAGTGCAGAAAGGAACTGTGTCTGGTCCCTAGAGCGCTCACTAAGCTAGTATTTCTGTAGGAAACAGTTGGCTGTGCTCCAGAATCTAAATATAGCCTTTAAAAAATAAAATCAACTTCTAGTCCATCTGATCAAGACAAAAGTCTTCAGAGGGCAAACCCAGACAGAATTGTTTGCTCAGATTTATGGGGAGTCTGAATAACAACTTGGAGAGGTCTGAACCTGATCCATCCCTTGAGTGGAAGGGTAACTCTGAAGTCCAGAAGAGGACTGAAGCCCAGAGGAACCTCATGAAGCTCAGCAAAGGGAAATCAAAGTCCTGTACCTGGGGAGGAATAACTCCCCCCCCCCCCCATGCCAGTAAATGCTGGAGGCTGACTGGCTGGGAAGCAGCTTTGCAGAAAAAGACCAAGGGGTCCTGGTAGACAAGTGACCGTGAACCAGCAACGTGCCCTTGCAGCAAGGGCAGCCAACAACCTTCTGGGATGCATTAGGCCCAGGGGCATCACCAGCAGGTCAAGGGAGCTGATTATTCCCCTCTATTCAGCACTGGTGAGGCCACATCTGGAATGCTGTGTCCAGTGCTAGGCTCCCCAGTACAATAACGTCATGGACACACTCAGGCGAGGAGTCCAGCAAAGGGCAACTAACATGATTAAGGGTTTGGAGCCTCTGACATACCAGGAGAAGCTGAGAGAGCTGGGATTATTAAACCACGGAGAAGAGAAGGCTCCAGAGGGATTTTACCAGTGTGTATAAATACCTGATGGGAGGGAGTAAAGAAGATGGAGCCAGACTCTTCTCAGTGGTGCCTAGTGACAGGACAAGAGACAGCAGGCACAAACTGAAATATAAGGAATTCTGTTTAAACATAAGAAAAATCTCTTCTACTGTGAGGGTGGTCAAACACTGGAACAGGTTGCCTAGAGAGGTTGCAGAGTCTCCATCCTTGGAGATAAACAAAACTAACTGGATATGGTCCTGGGCAGCCTGCTCTAGCTGCTCTTGCTTTCAGCAGGTAGATTGGACTAAACAATTTCCAGAGGTCCCTTCCAACCTCAGCTATTCTGCAAATGCTGTTCGCCCTAGGATTCACGGCACCATATTTTGATGCTGGAAATGGGAAGGATGTGTTTAGGACCACAGCAAATCTCCCATCCCTTGCCCCACCTCATCTGACTTCTAAGGAAGGGTTGGATTCAAATAGCTCTGGTACTCTCCCAAAAAGTTGTTAAAAGACACTTACAGTGTTCAACTTTGGGAGAGCAGGTGTCAGCCAGAGTTCACTTTTTCCCACCATCCATGGAACGGATGAGATCAAAAGAACAGGGGCAAAAATCAATCATAAAACATGCATGTTCTCTAATGCTAAGACATCCCGCAGCCTTTTCTTTGCTAGGTAGGGCCAAAAGAGGAGAGAAAACTTGGTTTACTGGACCCTCCTAATCGAGCTCTAGTGCCCAGGATCAAAGATTAGTTGATTAAAAACAATTTCAAAGCTGATTAACTTTTGGATGAGAAACACTGCTATGGTGAGCTAACTCAGGCAGGCTACTTCTAGCTCAGCAGAAGCGGCTGGAGGGGGCAGAGGAAACAGCTCTTTGCTGAACAGCATCTAGCTTAGACCCAGATGAGGATGGAGATTTTGACCTCCCCAGACCTCTCTCTGCCCAAAAAAATAAATGAACAAAGAGGCTTCCCTTAACCAAACTATTAAAACTAGTTGGGTCCATTTCCACCTTCATGTTTCCACAGCTCCTTTGAGAGCCACACAGCACTGGGAAACAGAACCGTTGTGCTACGTTTCTAAGCTACCCAACATTTGCTTCCTTGCAAGATACTCTGGTTAGGCCAGCAACTCTCAGCTCTGTCATGGACTCTCTGGGTGTCTTCACCACACACCCTCTTAGCCCAGGCCTAGCAAAGAAAGGGCTAACTCCAAAAACAAGCAACCTCTGTCCTTATAGCTGCTGTACCACCACCAGCAGCTCTGCCCCACCGCACAAGGGGCAAGATACCTGTCCAGTTTGCCCAGAAAAACAGCCAGCAAAGCTGAAATTTCCTCCTATTTGCCACGGGGTTTAGCCTGAGGGACGTGAGTCTCATTCCTAACCCAACATTCCTCCAGGCTCCCCAAGCACGTTTTAAAACGTACAAGATACAGGCTGGAAGAGAGTCCTAGAACTTCAGGGCTGGGCACATTCCTTATCCCAAGAACAAATTGGGGCTAAGCACTGTCCTTTCGGGAGCCAGTTCATGCCATGCCCTCCTGCTCATCCCGTCCTATCTCCCAGTACTGCTTCCAGAGGGTTTCCTTGCTTCTTCCCTCTTCCCTGGCACAACCACCATTAAAATGAGGAGAACCAGAACAAACAATATCCTAACAACTTTTGCGGATGTCAAGGGCACATTTTTCTCTCAAGCAAGCAGCTTTTTGGAATATCTCTCATTGGGGGAGACAACATTTAGGCTGCATAAGCCCAAATGATGGGCTTTATCTCCTCTGCTGAAGGACTGAGTTTATCAGCTGAGTGCAGCAGCAGGAAGCAGCAGCTGTCTGGATCAGCTACTGACAGGGACTCAAACATGTGCGTCAATGGCGGTGACTCTAGAGCACCAAGGCCTGGGGGTCTGAGCCTGACTCTTGTCTCGCTCACAGTGAAACATGTGCCGCATCTTCAAAAAACATCAGAACAGGCATCAGTTCAGCAGAGGTTAACACTGGGGGAGAGGGGAGACAATTCACATTGCTGTACATTAAAGAAAGAAGACAGCAGGTCATCAGGGTGGCCAAGTATGCTTTGAACAGTGGCTGGCGACAGCTCCATGACAAACATCTCATCTCTCCAGGACGCACGTTGGTAGGCTTCTTTCCTCTCTCTCCTGCTCTCCTCCAAGAGTCACAGACACGTTGCCCAGTGCAGCAGGGCTGAGAGTTCCATTTTATCACAGTCCTTTGAGACCCAACTCAAAATGGCCACAAGACAATTTTATGCCACAACAAACCGTCCCTGGTTCCGCTAAGTCCTCCTCCTTTAACTAAGGAAAAAGGAAAATCAGTCTTTTACAACCCACCTCCTGTATGCAGATAGACATGAAGTAGGCATTCTCACTTCTGTAGGATGAACTTGTATGAGCTCTGCCAGTTGTTGGCTTGGAGTAACCTCCCCGCACCTTTACGAGAGTCCTTCACAAGGATTCCTGCTCTAGTAGATCAGGCCCAGGCTTTCAGAAGAGGGAAATCAGTTATTTCCATGCACCTTGCTGCAATGACCAACCAGGAATCCAAGGGCTGGTTCCCACTGCACCCAGCATCTCTGGGAAAGGGAGCAGTTCAGACGTTACAACCCAAGAAGCAAAGGCCATCCATGCCAAACAGCCTAGAGCAAAGCATCCAAGAGCTGCTGCTCTCTGTGTGATGATGGTGAGAGAAAAGGGTGTTGTGGCATACCTCACCTGCACACAGACACCCAGCAATGCACAACTGGGATCCAATCCCTGAGGTGAAATCTGCAAAAGTCTTTGAATACGCAGAAGAGCACTAGTACTAATAATACAATGTCTCCCCACTCCCCCTCCAAGCAAAGGAGCAGCTGTTGCACTGTAGAAAGGGCAGTGAGAGCATGTTTCTCCCTGCAAGAGGGGCAGTGAATGGGGGTGGGATGGAAGGGCAGGAAGCTTCTATACACAACAGATTTTCACTTAAACAAAATACCTGTACTACAGGAGTCTGATTCCCCTATTACACAGTCTGTGCCACCACAATGGCTGAAGGGGCCAGGGTCCCCCATGCAGTCGGGGCAGAGCCAGGAGATCAGCACAGGTTGGCAAGTGCCACCCTGGAGCCCCAGCCACGTGCTCCCAAGCCCAGAAACCAGAGGCATGGCTTTCTCTCGTAAGCTACGCTGTGTTGCATACTCCAGCAACAAGTTACAACCGACCTGTGAAACAACACTCAGGAGTGAGGACCAACATCAGATCATCCCAGAAAACGCTGAGGAGAGGTGACAGTAACAAGGAGGGTTATGTTTAGCCTCACATCTGTGCTGTTTGAAAGCTCTTTTCGAAAAAAAAAAAATCACTAAGAATAAATCTTTTACTTGAAAAATATCCAGCCTGATAACTAAAAAAACAGCCTAAGAGTATGGGTAATTCAGTAGAGAAAAGGTGTTGAACAGAAAGGGTCTGGGAATGCTGAGAGCAAGGAGCGCACAAGCAAGACCACCAGCACGGGGCAGGATTCAGGGAAAGCAGCTGTGTGTGGCATGGACAAGGATGCTCTCTCCCTGCCCGCCCTACTGTTTCACTGGGATCATCTTGCAGGGGAAGGGACAAAGCCACGTGCTGCTTCTGCTTCCCACAGCCTCCCCTCCTAGGGCAGTGGGAACTTCATTCTTCCCTGAGGTCTTGCATCCCTAAGCCTGGCAGAAAGGCAGATGCCAGGCAGGAACTAGACAGCTACTGGTGTAGGCAGCCCAGCATGGGAGGCACACAAAGTTTTTGGAACAGGGCCTCCAGTACACATTTGACACTCCACACTGTAGCCTGGCCCCACAGAGCACTCCTACACCTCTTCCGAAAAGCATCGGCATTTCTTTCCCAAGCCTCCTTCACCACACTACACCTGGGCTGGAGCTGGGCCTGGACAACATCCCACTGCAAGAGCAAGTACCAGCAGAAGGGAAGGAAGGCACAGGATGCTTGCTTGGGACCAACTCGAGCACATGATAGCACACACACTTGTGAGCACATTCCCACTAAGTCTTCCAGTGTCCCAGCTTCTACCAGGAGTCAAGGCATTCACGGTAGCAATAGAGACCTTTGCTGCCTGCTGCACTCCGATCCCAGGAAAGTAGCAACACACGTTGTTTGACCAGTCACCTCTCCAGCAAACAACTGCCTGGGGCATGGAAACCAAACGTAGACAGGCCCAGTAGGGACCTTTCCCCATTACCACTTCAGGAGAAGGCCTGAGCCCCGTTACATTTTAGGGGGTTGTAAATCAGACTTCCTCCAAACCCTAGATACATTTCCATCTGTCACTGACCCATCTGCACCCAGCTGAGGTACGGAAAGACCGGCTTAGAGGTCAGCTGAAGCCCCACTAGCATTACTCCTGCGTGTTCAAATCAGAAACCCAAATCTCTAATCTGCTTCACCCTGAAGTCACTTAAATTTAAGCATCACCTCCTGGTCCTGCTGCTTTTGTATTTATGTTTATGGTCACAGGTATAATTGTTGTACTAACGGTGTTCTAGTTGCTATTATAAATATAAAAATTCACATGCCCATATAAAATATATGGGCAGGCACGCATATGCGCACACACACTCTTCTACCTCTTGAGAAATGGGCCCGTTCCGCTTTCTTCTGCTACTGATAAAATATTGATTAGGGAATTTGAAAATTTGAAATGATTTAGGAGTCCCTGGATGGGAAACGTAATGTACTGTGCCGGTCGCATTATGAGCCATCCATCACCTGTCAGCAAGCAGCAAGAAAGTGACAGAATCAATACAAACGTGTCTGAAGATGGGTTTAACTCATTTCCCTTCCCCCTCGGGCAATGACTGGAGCATCCCAGCTGTAGGACAAGGGAGGCTCAGTAACTAACACAAGGCCAACCTCAATCTACCCAAAGTGCAGCGGGGTTAGCTTCTTCCTCAGCAGTCCACCCACACCAGAGCCAAGAGAAAAGACCTTAACCACGTTCCCAGGGGAACGTATCGAGGGCAGCCAGTAAGGAATTTCAAATTCTGGCCTTGAGGGCTTGATTCAGTTGCCTCACTGTCAACACATACTGCTGTTTGAGATGATCCAGGGTACCCCAGACCTCCACACAGACTCACTTACACAGTGCCTGTAATTTCTGGAGAAAGAGCACCCCAGAGCCTCCCCTGTGTCACGACATGCCGCTCTGAACAACTTGAACAAGTTATTTGTCCCTAAAGCCTGCCTCAGATGTTAAACGCTTTCAGCTCCTGCCTCTCCAAGTACACAGAAACTTTACCCCGTAACACATTCCCGGAGACTCATGGAGCATTTTTCTGCTTAGGAAGGAGCAAAGCAGGCTAAACAATGCCACATTATGAGTCCCTGCCTCACTTGCCTGCCCGCTGCTGCCTGTTTCCTCCCCGCGCACACCCTCAGCGTCAACTTTCCTTCTGCACCACCCATCTTTGGTCAGCATGGTCTGAGCTGCTCTTCAGTTCATTACACCATGGAGCTTGTTCCATAAGTACTTGTTGTTCTTACTAGGTCCAAGAGTCTTTTAAAATAAAAAAAGGAGGAAAAAAATCCGTCAATAGGGTGATATATTGTACTCCCATACTTTGCAGATGGATTCAATTGGCCTGTGATCTTATTTTGCAGATTCCCTTAGAGCACTGTAATTTATCCTGCCAGACATTTCAAATGAGACTGGACAGAGCACTGGAGAAATGATGGGAGGAGAGAGCTCTGCCTTGCTCCCCAGGAGGGACAGAGTGACCAGCCAGGCTATTGCTCACGTATTATCAGAATTAATTATTCAGAGGGCACCGCAGGAGGGGATAGCAATACAAGGGCAGCTCAAACAAGGCCAACAGAGCAGCCTGGTCCCAGAGAGGCTGCTGCCGAAAGCACTCCACAACTCAAGCCTGCCCACTGTGGGCCACATAAGAGGGCAGCAGGAGCACTCACTGCAAAGCACGCTGCACGGGTCAGAGGATGGAGCAGGGGAAAGGGGTCGCTCTACAGCACCAGACACGTTCTGACCTGCTGGTGGTGAGGTCATGAGACCCACGGACCCTTTGGGTGGGAGCAGCAAGGATCTCCGAGTCTGCCCAGGTCTCACCTCTTGACACGCTCTTCTCTGCAATTGCCCAAGGCTTGCAGACCCCCTTGGAGACACCTTCAAAGCCTTGGAGAGGTAGCACTGGCCAATAGGTAGGCCAGCAAACACTTGACTTCTGGATGGTTGCTTTTATTCTCACTCCGTTTTTCTTGCAGAGGTGAAGCTTCAGTCTTCAGGCAGAGTCAAACCACGGAACGTGCTTTATGAGGCTTAGCCTTTCTTCAGTTAGCAGCAGAAGCCAGAAAGGCCCAACAGCCCAGCTATGCCATTTCTGCTACTGCTGATGTGGCTGGAGGTAAAGCTTCTTACATACAATTTTCTCACTTATTTCGCTTTTAATTCCGTTATTTAATAGACTGCAAAAACCTGAACGTGGGAGTCTGAACTACTGTATCTGTGCAATTCACTCCAGACAGGTCCCTTCTATCTTACCATCCCTAATAGACTCTATAAATGGTTTCCAAATCCAGCAGAAGTGGTCTATTTGCTGCCTAGTATACCATGTAATCTTTTGCAGAGGTGGTATTGATCTTGTTAAACTTGCAGCCATTGAAGCCTCAGATGTGCCTCAGCTTTTGCTTTCCTCTAGCAAAGCAGAGCAACCTCTTCATGCCGGTAGCCAGGTAGCAAGCAACATGCAGGTGACAGCACCAGCCACACTGACCTGGAGACAAGATGGTCACCATGTTTCCAAGAGCAATTTAGCTGTCAGTAGAGCCATGGCTGCAGGGTACTTACTCATAAGCAACACCCAGTCTCAAAAAGAAACGTCTGAGTCATTTTAACTGCAAGGAACAGAAACTAAGGACTCTATCTCAGCTCATGACAGGTACTAAATGCTGAGCCCCAGAGCAGTTCTGCTGGTTGCCAACGGATTTTTCACAGTAAGACTGGCTCATGGCTCTAGGCTCACTGCTCCTAGATGTTCACAAAACTCATCTACAGCAGCCTTCCCAAATTCCGCTCACTCATCCACTAAAGGAGAAACTCATGTGGTTATTTGCACAGCTCTCTCCAAAGAGATATAGCCATGGCATTTGGCAGCTGCCCTTCTTTCCTGCCAAGCCACTCTAGATGGCCTCCAAGGCAACATGCCTTCTGTCTGTGGCAAGGAGCTGTCTGCACTTCCAGCCTCACCTGCTGCTTGGGCCCTGCAGGAGAGGAGATGGCGAGTGTGCAGTGAAGCAAGAGCTCTGCTGAGGTAGGAAATGGTTCCTGAAGAGCTGGTCCAGGATCTCACACAGACTCTTGTTGATTTGCCCCTCATTAGCAGGTGTCATTAGCAGGCACTCATCATTATAGCAACCCTATCGCTTACATGAGACAACCATTTTGTGTGGGCCAATCCATCGCTTTCTCTGCTTTTCCCACCTCTTGGTCAATACTTATCACTACAGATCCCTGGAACAGCTCATACCTTTTCCCTACAAAAAGACTCACAATTGACATAGGCCTGCTGGGTCCCAGTCCCTCCCCCCGAACAGCTCGCAGAGGCGACTTACCAGCATGAAGGATAGGGAGCAGGCAAGTAGTGCAGCAGGAGGCCTGTGGCAGATCTCCTCACACAGACAACCAGGCTCAAGTGTTCAGAGACGTGCTAGACTCCTACATGCATCATGCTGAAGTAGACATGAGTTTGTGATGTGGCCTTCCCTAGGGAAGTTTCTTTGAGCCTGGAGCACACTCAGAGATCCTCCCCTGCACTGCTTGGGATGGCTCCAGAGCTCCATAACCTCGTGTAGGCACAGCTCGTGGCGTACAAGGGGGAGCTGGGTGGGAGAGGAGATATAAACAGGCTGCATGAGGCAGAGAAAGGGAAGAGGAATCAAACCTCAAAGCACAAAATTGGAGCTCTCTTAAGATACATCTGCATATACACATGCGCAGACATGTGAAGCTGACCTTCCTGGAGGGAGAACAGCAACACAGTGTGCTGGGGAGGGAGGTAAAGGGGTAGAGCATAGTCTAACCAGACATTTAATCTGACAGAGCATCAGAGCTGGGTTACGTTCCCCACGCTGTCCTGGTAGTAGCACCTAAAGAGAGGACAGACACTAACTCCACAGAGCAACACTAGGACCAGGACTAGTGTCTTTCTTCCACATCAGGGTCTTGCACTGCCAGGTTACAGTGATAACTGAAGGAGGAGGTGATAAGCGGCAGCCTTCTGGCCCAGAGGTGCTGGGGTGCCAAGCAGAGGGGAGACAGAAAAGCAGCTTTCACCCCTTTGACATTCACACTGACCCAACTGTGTCAATGCTGCTTGTTAGCCCATCTGTCATGGTGCTGGTTCCTGCTGGGGCCCCAGGACCTGCAAAGGCTGCTGCCCTTGTTGTACCATTTATCTTCTCAGGTTGTTGGGACAACAGGACTGACAGTTCTATTAGTTATCCTGCAAGGCAGAGCCCAGACAGACCCCCAGAGAGAAGGACAGGGAGCAAACCCAGGAAACAGAAAGGGAACAGGAGGAACAACACAAGGCATGTGGCTCTCGGCTCCAAGGGCCTCCGGGAAACGCAAAGCAGCAGCACAATCTGAGAACTGAAAGCTTTGCAAGGAAGTATGCAGAGAAGAGCCCTGGAAGCTGAATAATGCTCTAGCTTATCATCTATCATCTTTCCTTAGTCAAGAATAAATTACTGTTATTAATGGGCAGGGGACAAAGTCATTCCCACTTTCGGGCTAACCTTTCAAGCCCTTTTTGGGGATGTGACCAGGCTGGATGGTGGGACAGTGACATTTTAGACAAAACTAGACACTGGAGCCTGAACAAGCTGGTTTGCCTGCAACCCCAAAGCTCTTACAGGAAGAAGAATAGGCCATCATTCATTTGAGCTAGGATCAAGATAACTGTGTCCTCATTGGACTGGCACCACGGAGATCCAGACTACTCCTGCCCTAGCCCTGACTTACCTACAATCTTACTCTGGTAACCAGCCGTCTCCACAGTCTCCTGTCTATGAAGAGGAAGGAACATTGCTCTAACAACCTGAAGAAGAAAGTCATCCATACATACATGAAGCCTACATGTCCTAGAAGCAGCAGTTAGGTACCTGCATCTTTCTCTACCCCAGAAAAGGACCAGGATGTTTACTGGCGCTGATCATCAAGGCACTGACAGAACCAGGACAGGCCACAGGCATTAGCAGGCAGATGACTAAACAGGAGCATCCTGCAACTCCTCAGGACACATCAGCAGGAAGTGGTGCTTCAGCAAGATGGCAAAAGAAGTGCCCTGCTCCCAAAGCTGCCAAAGCAAGAGGTCCTCCGACCAGTACAGCAACTGTTTCCTAGTGACACACAGCTGGAGGCAGCTCCTGACTCCCTGTCTTCGCTGGCTTTTGGGTAGGTATCTCACTGTGACTCAAGCTGCCCACCTGCCCTGTCGACATCTCCCGGAAAGCAGCAACCCAGCCAGCACTACGTCCAGCACCTGCCCTAGCAGCTCAGGATGCAGCCATGAGCCAGAGGCCAAGCAAAGGCTTAGCAAAATGAAACACGCTGCAGGCAGGGAGGAGAGAGAGCTCTTTAAGCAAGTCATCTCAATTGCCTTGAGAAAACAGATTGTTAAAACGACGGAAGTAAATGGGTTGCTTGAGCAGTCTCTAACAACTGCTTTCAGAAAAAGCTTCCAAGTAGGAGAGTTGACTGCAAATACTTATTAACTGCTCCTTCCTCACCTTCAAGATATGCGATACGTCTGTTTCCATATTTTGATATATTTTCATTAATCTTCTAGCTGATTACTTACTGTTTAATTCCTCAACCTGTCCAGAAAAATTGTCACCAAGCAACCCCCTAAGCACAACCTCAACTTCTGCACAGACAGGAGAGAAGTTACTCAAGCATCTATACCTATGAACACACGTTACCAGGGTTAGAACTGAAACGGCTCTTTTGACCACAGCCTCTCAAAAAGGTTGGTCTTATTTCAGAACGTGCATAGGAGTGTCAGTCACCCAATTGGTCGCTCATGACAGCCTCGAGCCAAGAGACCACAGGTCCCTCTAATTCAGCATCCTGTCCCCAACTGCAGCCAAACCTGATGCTAACAGAAAGAGCTTAACAGAAGGTAGAACACAATGGTCTTTTCCTGGACGTTTCTCCAGCTTCTAGCAGCTGGAGCTTATAAACTCCCAAGCTGTAAGTTGCTCTAGGGCTGTGTTTAGGTCCATTTAGGTCAAAGAGTTATCTGCCATGAAATTGCTGAATTCCTTTTTAAAGGCTCGTGATATTTTTGGCCTCCACAACATCCCAGGACAACAAGTTCCACGGCTGAATTACTTTCCCCGCGCACATAGCATATAATGCTGTTTGTTTTAAACTAGCAGCCTGATGTTTTCAGCAGGGAGCCCCGGCTTCTCGCGCTACAGGAAACAACAAACAATCATTTCCTAATCACCTTCTCAGCACTGCTTAGCATTGTATAGGTCTCTCTCACAAGCCCTCCTCGCTCATGCCTTTTCCAAGCTGGTGAGTCCTGATCTAGTCTACCCCCACATGAAAGCTCTTTCACGCATGCTTGGCACGAGGAACACCCCTACACATTTCTCGGAACTGCAGTACTACAGAGTTACATAAAACGCAGCTCCCTGCTCCAGCTAACCCCTTCTCCAGCACCCATATCAGTGTGAGCAATATGTTACACTGCGACAGTGGCTCTCCTTTGGGGCACCTCACTAGAGGTGCAGCGCTGTTCTTCTAAAGAACCTGAAGGCCTGTTTAATTTAAGCAGCACAGGAGAGAGAACAGGCAGTAAGAGATGCACAGGCAAAGGGTGCGCGAGAGGCATCCCTGCCCCTACATGAGTACAGAGCCTGCCACAGGCCACTGCTTCTTCAGCAGAGGTCAAAGATTTTGCCCTGAGCAAGCCTGTGCTGGAGGGACGCGCAGCTCGTCATCTTCTGGCTACTTGGGCAGGGGTTTCTGACCAAGGGAGAGGCATCGTGCTGATGGCCAGACGCCCTATGGGCTTTCACAGCCAGCATCGCTCAGCTGGAAGAACAGAGCACCACCAGCCCTCCTTCCAGCAATCCTGTCAGGGTCACAGCAATGTTTCAACTAGAAATTGCTCTCCAAATACAGAAGTACAAAGACGTTTCCATGGCCTGCAGACTCCACCTGCCGCAGAGATCAGCCAGCCCGGGAACACATTTCGTTTTCAAAAGGAGCAACGTGCTGCTGAAACCCTGGTGTGCCACTGAGTCTTGGATTCTTCATGATTATCACCTTGCTTTAAGACAGCACACAGCACGGCTGGTGTTTGCAAGAGGAAATGGCCCTTTCTCCATACACTGCTGTTACAAAACACTTCATCACAAGGGTAGAACCAGCAGGATTCAAAGTAGACAGGATCACAAGAACAAACTGACAGGCATGGTGCATCCGATGGTCTTCATTCCCTGGAGAATCTCTCTTTTATCAGCTAAAGCACTGAAAAAAAGGGGTTGTAGCTTTCTATATACAGCAAGGACATTGCCTTGGTCTGGTGGCAGTTTCCCTATCATCAGAGCAAAGACACTGGGTCACAGCAATCAGATGTGTTTTGGCATCCAAGTGGCAGGACCCCCAGAGTTCTAAGCATGCAGCACCTCTGTGGAGTCCAGATTTGAAAACAATCTCTTTGCCACAAAAGCAGTCCCTCACTCACCTGTAGGCCAAATCCAGGTTTGTCACCTAGCCACACACGCTCCACAGACACCTCCGATAAAGGGACCAAAATATTAGTCCTAAAAATCACAGACCAACATATCCTATGTAGTTCAATCCTAATCCAGCACTTGCAAAGCCCACCAGCAACTACAACAAAGCATCTCTTTCATCAGCATCCAAGCAGAAACCACACACCCAAAGCCTTGGGCCTGCTCATACAGCCCATGTAGCATCTCGACAGCAGAGATAAAACAGCAGCAGGCCTTTTCCACAGGCGCAGACCTCCGTCTCTCCCTCATCGCAATTGTGCGGTCCCAACGGCCTTAATTAACAGGCATGCCTTCTCGCAGGGAACTGCTCTATTGGAACATTTACATGTTTAACTCCTTTGGACAAGTTCACAGGCAAGCAGCTAATCCCCTCCCAGGTCTCAAAGTCATATCAATTTCCCTTTCGAAGCTGAGGTCTCTCCATCAGAGTTCTTAAACTAACGAGATGCACTGAGGCCTTCAACTCTGGGAATATCAAAGGCAGTGGGATTCAATTTCACTTGATTTTCATGTGCTTTTCCCTTTGGAATTAACACCAGGCAGCGTGCAACTTCTCTTCATCTTACCCACTAGATACAATCTCCTTCTCAAGACAAACATGTCAAGTAAGGTGATGCTTTTACCCTAAACTGTCAAAGGCTTCTAAAGTTCTTTTTCGCTTTTTTCTCTATGAAGATAATCCACATCCTCATATTCACATCCACAAATGCAGTACATCTCCAAGACCAGTGGCACAGGGACTCAGGGCTGGCAAGTAGTGCAGCCCCTCCTGCTTCTTACTTGTGTGGATTACATGCTAGGAAAACCAGTGCGTGGTCACAGGCTCAGAGAGGATTTGTAGGTCAGTCTTTCCCACGATCATTAAGAGGTTACAGATCTCCCGCATTTCTGAGCGAATAGCAGGCATGAATCACCCCGTATTCTTCCCAAAGGCAGCCCGTGAGTCTTCTTACCACGTCAAATGCCCCTTTGCCTCTTGCTTCTGCTGCTACCTTCCCAGGCCAACCTAATCAGAACACAGCACTGATGGTCACTCCGTAGGCATGCCGCGTTCCTGCACCAGCCAAGCCCTCCTGCAAGTTGTCAGGGAGGCGGAGGGGACGACCTTTCTGATCTGTTTGTACAGCGCTTACAGTAAAAGGAAACCAGTCTCACTGGTGTAGCCAGACACCGTGTATATAATTAACGTGGCCATTAGTTTCTGCCTTTGCATTTCATCCTTGGGTGTGACGCATAAAAGAAGTGAGCGACTTCACAGAACGCACACAAGGCTTTGGGAACTGAGACCTTTCTATGCTGCTAAGACACAACAGCCTGCAACGGCCATAGCTTGGAGACAACACAGGCCAGCATTCATCACTTTTTAAGCCTAAACGAGCAGAGTTGTGCCATACCTGGCAGGATATGCAAGAAAGGCAATGCTCCTTTTGATCACAGATGGGTTTGGAAGTCCCTCTGTGTAGCAGGAGGCTGTCAGGAACATAGCCTGGGGCAAAATCCAATTCAGCAAAGGGGGCCGGGTGGCAGGGGGGGAACTCCTACTGGTGCTGATTCAAGAGGTTTTTGAGGGAGGATGTTCAGTAGTACAACCAATGCCCCCAGGATCTCTATGGGCAGTGAACCCCAGGTGGCAGGGGAAGAAGATATTGCTGTAACTGAACTAAGACAAGTCAGTTCCACTTTATCCCCCGCCGTCTTCTCTTTTTCCAAGAGTGAAACAGCTACTTTTCCACAGATAAAGAAAATAGAGTCACCAACCATCTGCCCCAAACAGCTTAGCCCTGGGCTCTTGTTTCAGGAGACCCACGAGGATTCAGAGCAAGAGACCCAGATCTGGGATCATCGCTCCAAGTTCATCTTTTGAGCAGCAACTGGGCTCCCATTCATGTTATTTGTAGAGCATGTATATTAAACATGAACTGTTTAAAGGCAAAAGGCACTGCCTGTCTGGTATATTCCAGGTTCATATGCAGAAAGCCTAATTTTTCTGAAGATACCTGTTTTATATGGAAGGCCTCAATTGTTACCCCCACTTTCCAAAACCTGGAAAACAGAAGCAGGAAGGGACTTGCTCAGATTAGCACAGCCTACTTCCCACAGATTCAAAATTATGCTCTTTTCTTGTGCACGTAACAGACAACAGCCAGTCATCCCAAACCTTACATTTGATTCCCAGCTGGTTTCAGCAGCAGGAAGAGGCCAGTTTAATAGATGTCGTGTTGCATCTGCCCTCCCCTCCCGACCCCAGTTCGGAGCCTCAGGTGATGTTAGGTTCCATTAACCAGACTATTTTCCACCTGACGTTGCAACCAACAAACCCTCCCATGCCAGTGGCATCTGAAGCACCCCTGCGAGCCTCTCTCCTGTAAACGCTCACGCTGCTATGCAGGAGCCTAGCCCTGGGGAAAAAGCCAAGCCAGCCTTACTGTGCCATGCCAGGAGCCTGCAGGTTCAAAGGCCCGAGCTGCACCTTGGAGAGCAGAGTTCACGAACACTTCATTAGAGCTCCATCAAGGAGCTCCCCGCACTGCTCAGCAGCTCCAGATGAGCCCTCCATGGCTGTGTGACAGTTAGCACCACAGGACAACCAAGGTTTCATTAATATTCATGTTCCATTGACACTTGAGCAAGCAATGAAAGCTTGTTTTCTACAGCAGATCATTAAGTGGGGGAAAATGAGTGACCTCTTAAGACCAGCTGCGTCACAGTTGTCACCAAGAGCTGAAGGGACAGCGACAGGGTCGTCACCTAGCCCTTCTTTTAATAAGTAACAGCTCTAAATGAGCATGGCCTTGCCACATCCAGCGGGATACACAAGAGCCTGAAAGCTTCTGAGAAGTGGATGCCAAAACTGCAAGCTGGACACCACAGTGCCCCTGTGCAATAGTCCTGTCTGAGGAAGGCTGGGTAGCAGGATGCTGCCATGCAGTGGGGAAGTGATGAAGTGGCATCTCACCAGCAGATCAGATGTGTAATTCTTAAATTAACTCACAGTCCGAGACAGTGTTTCAGGCATGGTTAGCCCCCAGCTCAGTGAAAATGCCCTCAGCCTGCCTCTAGAGTAGCCCAGCCCAGCTCTTACACTCACCACATCGCTTTCCCTATTTAGGCTGTCCTGGGCTAGCGGCAAAGGTGGTCGGTGTTTAATACAGAGACTGTCCTCACTGATCAGGGGCCCTTCCCCAGCAGATAAAATCTTCTTCTCTGCAGCATCCCTAGGGTCATGCAATCTATTAGACAAGTAGCGTCAAACTACTGCCAAACAGCATCACTTTAAGACGTTTCTAGGGAGTGCCTGCAAATTTGGGGGAGACACAATGGGGCAGTGTGGGTCCAACAGGCCCTGGATGGGGGCAGGGGGGATCTACCTCCTTCCTCCCATGAGCCTGACGACTGGGTCTGCAGTGAAGGTGAAGGGTGACGTGCAAAGGCCAAGTGGCAAAAAACTTCAGCAGGAGACACGGGGAAGAGGGCTTTGTCTCACTGATGCTCAGTTCTTCACCTTGTCTGTTTAAGAGCACATCCCCAGGGAGATGCAGTCGTGCTTTCCCCAAGCAGGGCAGCAGGACAGAATTACATGCTGCTGCTTTCCAGCCATAACTCCTCTGCATTGGGGAAGGCTAATCCCAGGCACAGAGAGCACATGCCTTTGACAGCCTTCAGGGATTTACCACTGTTACTGATTTCAGAGCTCCCACATCCCAGTTGGAGGCTGCTGATGTGTTTCCAGCACCTCTAGACTGCACTGTTACTTT
The DNA here is from genome assembly GCF_040807025.1 of Struthio camelus. Taxonomy (NCBI): domain Eukaryota; kingdom Metazoa; phylum Chordata; class Aves; order Struthioniformes; family Struthionidae; genus Struthio; species Struthio camelus. The sequence continues at coordinate 5,834,399 of NC_090949.1, forward strand.
CTAAGGACTCGAGTCATGACTGGCGGACAGCAATAAAGCTTTACTGAGACAAACAAGACCAAGAGCTGAGAAGCGGACTCACTTTGGAGGGAGTCACAGACATGCAGCCAGCTGCCTTACTGCCTGCAGAAAGGCACCGGCAGCCTCGTTCAGCTTCCAGCCGCTTTGCCAGCAAGGCTTTAAGACTTCCTGGATCGAGTAGCGAAGCTAGACATCATTAGGCCCTCCTAGTCTCTCTAGCAGTTTTGTGTTCAACCTACTACCCCTGTGGGCAGGTCATAGAGGAACCCAGAGGTGCAGATCCATTTCTGAACATGGCCTAGATTAGAGACATCTTCAGCTGCCCTCTACCCGGTCCCCCCAAGGGTCCTCCTTAATACCCAGCCACTGCAGAGACGCAGCAAGGCCGAGGGGAAGCAGGCAGAGACAGAGTCCTGCAGCCGGGGAGCCTGGCACATGCTCGCCTCCTTCTGAAAGCGCGTCTAATTTGGGAGCATCCCACTGCTTCCTCTCAGCTTCCCAGCTCAGGGTATTTAACAGAGAGCTCCCCCAGGCAGCAATTACAACACTCCACATAGCAGAGACTTGATCTCAGATTACAGGCCTTAATTGCTGTTATCAGTCAGAGTAACAATTAGTGTCAGGTTAATGCATTTCCAGTGCTCTCAAGAGAGGATGAGGAGGCAAGAGAGCGTCTTAGTCCCAGTTTAACGCGGGTTCACTGGAAGGCCATAAGAAAGCAACTCATAGACAAACTTCAAAACTGAGATACCCCTCTCCAGCCACCCAGGTGCTCAGTTTCCCCAGGATATTTAGTGCAGCTGCACAGGTCTGTGAATCCCCTCTTCCCTCTGGAAGGCTGAGCCCCAAGCACCTCAGAGAATCACTCCCAGAGCATGCGCTAGTGCCGTGACATAGGGCAACAGGATCCCCTGTCTTCACCCTTATCTGAGCAAACTAGCATGGTTTCCCACATTCCACAGGGCCAGGCGGACTTTGTCCCTCAGCACAGATGTTCTCACCACCTCGAAAGCACCCAAAGCAGCAAGGTAAAAAAAAAAAAAAAAAAATAGATAAACAACAAACTCCCTCCAGCCCTCTCAGCCGAAGCAGACAGCTGCTGGCCTACCCCTACCTTTCTCCAGAAAGACGCTAACAGAAGATCCCCTCTCACCCATAACGAGGTGCCCCCTCCCACAAGAAACCACCATCATTACCCACAGCCTCTCCTTTTTTAGCTCTTCCCTTGAAGCCTGACACCTGATTCACATACACCAAGCGCACACCAGACAAGGCAGATGACTCTTGCATGACTCTTGATCCCCCACAGCACTGAGGCTAAACACTGTAACAGGCCACACGCAAACAAGCAAACACTGAACTCCTGCCTGCTATGCACGGCTGAACACGGAGCTGCCTCTCCTGCAGGGATCTGCAGCGTGCTCCACTTTGGAAAAACTTCACTGCCCGACTCCAGACAACTTCAGGGGGATCAAGAGTGGAGTCAGAAACTCCAAAATCTGAGGAGCTATCCCCAAACGACAAGATTCGTTTCTAAAAATATTTTCCCTGACGCTTTGACCCCTTTCTATTCCTGTGCCAACATGCAGGAGAATCTCCCCTTTTGCTCAGGTAGAGACTGCTTGCCATCCACATCCCTCAGAGGAAGGCAGATCTGCCATTCATTTCCAGCCCCCCCAACTCACATCTTCACTGCACTCCACCCATGCCCTCCTCAGTTCACTTACTTCAAATGCTGCCTGGTCCCTGCAAGCCAGTGCACAGCCAAACAACATGTTAATTGAGCATCCTCTCCTTGCCAAACCTGTTCCACCACTGCAAAGTTACACAGGTAAGAGATCTCCTTAAGTAGATTATCTTCCTCCAAAAAAGAGGCTGCCAAAGGACCAGGACAAAGGCCCACCTTCCATCTCAGAAGAGTAAGAGGTTTAAAGCTCAGGGCGAGAATTTCACTTGCTGCTCAGACGGCTTAAAAATCAAGTCAGAAGACCGGAGGAGAGCAAAAGGCCGTAACAAGGCCAGGGAGGACACACATTAGCCCCACAGAGGGTTGCCCAGAGGCACGGGTGCCAGAAGTGTCCCAGATGCAGGAAAGAGGGGGAGGAAGACATAGCAAGTGCAGGCCACAGTATACCAGAAATATGGGGAGACACCCAACAGGGATGCTGCCCCAGCGCAGTTCAGAGAGCCTGGTACACACGGCCCTGGGGATCACCTCTCTCCACACGCCAAGAGGAGAAAAACTACCCCAGGACTAGGAAGCTCACTTGCAGCAGATTCACTTGCGCTGTCTGGTGCAACCTGCATGCACCGTCCACCCGCGCGCAGGCCCGCACAGAGGTCAGACTTACCGCAGCGCTGACGTCCCAGGCCTCAGCGGCTCGCTTCTAGCCGGGCGGCCCCGCTGGGTGAAACCTGGCAGGCATCGCGGCCCTGGAAAGACAGAGAGAGCCGGGTCGGCACCGCTGAGCGAGCGCTCAGAGCGCCCGCGTGCAGCGCTGCGCTGGCCCGGCCAGACCCAGGGCCTGCGACGCTCGCGTGGCGGAGGCCCGAAGGAGCCATCCCACGCGCACGGCGGCTCGCGTTCCCAGAGGCGTTTTCGAGGGCGCCGTCTGCCTCCCCCTTGCCCGCAGCAACCAGGGGGACCTTCCGCTGCCACCGGCGGGGAGGGACGGGGGCTTCGCAGGCGCCCCTCCGCACAGCCCCCCGGCCTTCTCCCGCCGACCAGCAAGCCCCTTGCCCACCACCCCGACACTCGTGCCCCCCCCCCGGGGCAGCCCCCGCCCTCGCAGCCGCTTTCGGTCACCCACACCGCCGGCCCCAACCGTCGCGCCGGGCCGCCCCCCCCCCTCCCTCCGGCACGCGGCTCCGCCGCACGCGCCGCCCCCCACCACACACAACGGCCGCGCGGGGGGCGGGTCCTCATTAGCATGCGCGGCGCGGGGCACGCTGGGTAGCGCCGGCGGCTCGCCCTGAGCTTAGAGGCAGGCGCGCGGCCCAGCGATATATACCAGAGGCGGCGGGAAAAGCGCTGTCCGGGGGAAGCTCACCGCCGAGGCCACGCACCGGGTGCTGCGTCACGCCTGCTCGGCGCCTCGGGGAAGGTCTGAGGGAAGGGCCGCGGCGGCGGCTCCAGCAGGGCCCCGCCCGCGCGGGCGGGTGAGCCACCAGAGAGGGGGGGCGCCGCGGCGGCCGGCCCGGGCAGGAGAAGCCGCGGGCGGCGGCAGGATCGGCGTCTGCCGCCTGTGCACCGTCCCGCCCCGGCGGATGCTCATGGCCCCGCGGTGCTTTGAGACAGACTCACGGCCGGCACTGCTGAGTCCAATGGGTGAGGTGGGGCACCGCCCCACAACCCAATTCAGACTACTCTCCCCCGGACTTTTTTTTTTTTTTTTGTGAAAGGGGGGAAAATAAAAGCACTGTCTCTCTCCTTTCCTGGCCCAACTTGTATTTTTCACCAGAAGGAAGAAAAAGAGAGGTCCGCGCGGGTGAAGGCCCCAGAGGAAGAAACCAAAGGCACCGCGCAAGCTCTGCACTGGCAGAGAGGTGCCTGCCGGTGGCTCTTCCTTCGTGCTGCCCTGCTCCAGCGATGCCAGGCAGCCCCAGCCCCTCCGCGCCGCCGAGGGGAAGGGCTCACCGCAGGTCGGGGTACCGCCGCTGGGACAGCAGCCGGGGCTGGCTGGGCCTGGCAGCAGCGAGCTGGGGAGGACAGAAACAGGCCTGAGCGCCGAGGCGGGGGACGCACCGTCCTCCGTCAGCGAGGCCTCCGCGGGGGCCCGAGGTGCCTCCGCAGCGGGGAGGCCCCATGCAGGACCCCCCCCCCCCCTCCAGCGGTGGCCTGGGAGGATGTGCTCACCTGAGAGACCTGGACAGGGTTGAAGAGGGGGACTGCCCCCACCGGGGGGTGGCGGCCGGGGCCCTGCGGAGGTTTGTGGGAGCCCTCCTGGAACAGCAGATGGAGAGAAACTGAGCAGCCGCCCCCGGTTTCGGAGCACAGGGGGCTCCTGGACTCCCCACACACACTGCTCTGTCCCACACCTTAAGGGCTCTCCACCCAAATAACATCAGCAGGGACATCTCCTGTCCTCCCCTTGATCGGGCAGAGGGAAGCGAACCCGGGACCAGGCACCTTGGCATGGATCCTCTGAGGGATAAAAAGCAGCAAACAGCGATCAAGGTGCTTTTTCCCCCAAGGTTAGGCTGTGCGGATATTTTCGTGTCTGTTAACACCGTTAAGTTCACAATAAGGCACAAATAAGGCAATAGGGTGGTCGCTCTCCTCTACCCGCTGCCTATATTCATGAATTTTGTACAAACACAGCAACGTTAAGACCTTTGTCCCATTGGCAGATTTGGATAGAATAAGCATACAGGTTTGAAGGCATCGTGGAGACAAAGGAGCATCACTGCTTAGGACTTTGCTCTAAGAAAAGAGGGCAAAAAAAGGCATAGACAGCCCAAACCAGACACACGTGCACACACACACACAAATAAACCACCCTCCTCTCCTCACCTGATCTCCAGCCTCAGGAACAGCTGCCAGTTCCCAGCTGTCCATGCCCCACGAGCCTTTCATTTCAGTAGACACTGGGGTGACAACAAAGATATCGGCATCATGCTTCATTCCTTCTGGCGCGCGCAACCCTTAAACTACAAAGGAGCAGCTTCTAAAAGGCCAAGTGTGAATAGGAGAGAGGCAGACTTTGCCACATTTACCTGGGTTTCTGGAGGAAGAGCTGGGAGCAGTAGGAGATGGGCCCTCAGGAGGCTCAGCTGAAGGGCTTGTCCCAGCCACTGGAAGAGGAGAAGCAGGGGGGGATGGCGAAGATCGTTCCTGAGGAGGGAACCGCATCCACTGGTTTAGAGCAAAAGGGCCATGCATGGTGGAAAGGGAATGGCTCCACAGTGGAGAACAGTGAAGTATCTATTTTGGGGCAGCCACAGTCTGTCTCAATCCTGCTGACGATCCCTGTCCGAGGTAACAAGAGCTGCACACGCCCAAGCTCAGGGTATATATAGCACAGCTGGTCAGGGCAAGCCATCCCACAGCTACAGCCACATTGCAAACTTAAAATACTTGAGGAGCTCAAAAGTAGGTAGGAGGCTGGATATCAAGCCTGTTGTCCTAATGCGGCACAAAGGGCCACCTGGTCTAGCTGTAGCCCTCAATTCCTTGTCTCCTGCTGTTATGGAAAGAACGTTCCAGAATCTCCTGCTATGGGACCATAGGTCATTCTGAATGACAAGACGACTGTCTCGGTAGAGATTGCGCCAGGACCTTCTTGCCTCCAGACCAACAGCCCTGGTCGCAGAGAGATGGAGTGCGCATATCTGCATGTCCCAAAGAGGACATGGCCAGGATGGGGGGGGGGGGGTAATTGCATGCAGCTGCTCCCCCATCTCTGCTGCGTTTCCAATTAAAGAAGTTATTCTTCACTTAACTCCTAAAAACTACTGGAGCATTGCCATTTGCTGCTAACAGCTGCTGCTTTCCACTTCAGTGGAGGGCAAGCGATCCCTGCAGAGTTTGCCGAACACTTTGAGAACCTTCCAGATCAAAGATGCTTTATAAATATACAATTATTATTAATAAAGAATTCACTTCCAGGCTAAAAGGGCTCCCAGTCCACCTGTCAATTCATCCCTGCGCAGAGCCGCACAGAGCAGGCATGCTACAGAAGTGAAAATCTGTCCAATGGGCACAGCTGAGTCATGTGTGTAAGGAGAAGGGAGGGAAGAAATAGCAGGTGAAGGCAGAGTTGCAGTACTCATTTTCTTAGGTGTCCTCTAGGGTGTCACCCTGGGACGGGATAGCCTTCACTAGTTGTCTTGTTACCTGAGATCCCAGCATGTCGGACTTGGCTTTGGAAGAGGCTTCCTTGGGGAGCTTTGACCGAAACCAGCCAAACCATCTGAATCCCGAGCTCTGGGAAATACAGGTTTTCACAGTCAAACGGAAAGCAGTAGAAAATCAGTGATAAATTAAAGATACCACAGCCCACGAGGGCCTGGCACCCAGCCTCGCTCCTGCCTCCTGAGCCCCAGGCAGGATGGAGAGGAGAGCAAGCACCCTCCCGCACTGCTGGGCTCAGAGCAAGGACAGGGGATCTCGTTGATCGTTCCCTGCACCACCAAGGAAAGGGCACCCAGAGCAGGGAAGCAGTGCAGCAGGGGCCAGGAGGAGTCCCACTAAGCCAAGCACAACCACAGCACCTCGGGAGCTGGCACACCATTTTGCATGGGGCACAGCTAGACAACGGCAGTCAGGGACAACATCCGGTGGTTACAGGGGGCAGGCCCGGGACAGAGGAGGATTCGGGACAAGCTAGGAGCACTAGTCTTTATATCAACTGCAGAGTTCTCACCTTAACTTCATCTGGCTTCTCCTCCTCTGTCGATGACTGCTCTTCAGTGACATCCTCGGCCACACTTTCCAAGGAAGGCTGAGTGTCATCTTCCAGGGAGATGGAAGAGCTCTCCGAGACTGTTCGGGCTCTTGCATTCAACTCATGCTGGTGTCAGAGATAAGAGCTATAACTATCATGAAGAAGCAGACAAGGAAACCAGGCAGATGGGGATTTACAAGCAACGGTGAGGAGTCATCCAGAGAGGCCGTGGCAGTCAAGCTAACACAGGCCAGTTCCCTTCAGGACCTGAGCTCTCTGGAAAGGCTTAAGCCCAGTTTCTTTCCTGCCAGACTTCTCTTGTAGGTCCTGTTCTCTCCTGTAGACCTGCATCAAGCAGATCTACAACCAGGAGAGTAGGGCCATCATAAAGCTAGTTACGATGCCTCAACATTCATGGAGCATCTGCAGTGAGCATCATTAGAGTGGCCCAGGGACTCCTCCAATTCAGGCTCAATGGATAACATCCCTAGGGAACTATTATATCCAGATGCAGCAGACAGGGAAGGGTTAGCACAGAGGCTGGCTGGGCCAGTCTAAGTGTTCACTCAGAGATGTCTGGCCATCAGGGGGATCCTCAGTCCCATTAAAGACATGTGAAAACACAGAAAAATTCTGCTATACAGTTCCAAGGAAATGTAAGTAACACCAGGCTGAGCCTGCCAGCCTCAACTCACCTATGGCCGCAGCAAGAGGGCAGAAACCCGTCCACAACACGGCCCTTTGGAAACAAACTCTCTCTTGAGAGACAATATCAAGAAACAGTTTCCTTTACAGGACGTCTGGAGTCCAGGGGTGCCAGGGTCCAGCATGGAGAATTAGGTGAGGTTAACTATCACAGGTGGGCACAACCAGCACCAACCTGAGGAACCACTCCACTAGGACCCCTTAGCCAGCAGCTGGGCCCCAGTGCATGAGGCTGCAGAGCAGGGACCTGTAGCAGGGTGCAGTGGGCAACCTGGGGCTGGCAGGTGCCCCACTGAGCTGGGAAGAAAGAGGTGGAAGGATCTGAGAGAGCTACCGTATCACATCAGGTCTCCATGAGGGAACAGATGGCATTGTGACATGGGGTTTCATGCAAGTTAAGCACATGGAAGGAGATAAATCAGTGAGTCCTCCAGGTCTGCCCAGGCCACTAAGCAATATGGTCTATCTGACCTCTCTGAGTGAGCCATCTGCATCCTTCTCCATCTCACCTGCTCTCCTGCAGTGGTCTGCTGAACCCCACGGGGCAGCAGGGGGCCTTGGGACTCCCTGGCATCTCCTAAGGAGCAGAAAGAAGAGCACAGTCAGGATTCACAGCTGCGATTCAAACTTTCCCACAGGTAAGAATTTTTGCATCTACTGGAAGTATTTATAATGTTGCCATCATTGCAGAATCCAGGCAGCAACTCAGCTGGCTTCTCTGCTGCACGATGCTTCAGCTTGCATTAGAGGCCAGATCAATTTAGGCACATGCTGACATGCTCTGCGGGAAGCTGGATGTACGGCCAGAAACCACTCCAGTTCCCAGGAACAGCCAGACCAGCAATCCGCTGCTTTTCCATAATGAGACCAAAGTCACTAAACACCAGGAGACACTTCTTTCCTCTATTCCTTATACTTGGCAGCAAGAAGGGAGTAAGCCAGAAGGTTGCACCGGTATCTCTCAGACTAAAAACTGGTTTGTGCTGTTGAATTTGAAGCTCCTCTTCCCATCTAGCAGGGAAGCAGTGCAGCCACCAGGCAACCTTAGAGTTTGCTATCCCTTGCTGCTTTAGGCAAGATCTTGTAAAAATTAAGAATCAACTTTCCAGGGTGGCTAATCCTGGTGGGAAGTGTTTGTGTACAGAAGGCATCTGGATAAACATGATTCCAAGTTTGAGACACTGCTGGAGTGCTTTTTTTCAGGGAAACAAGGCACTGAGGTGAAGTCAGCGCCAGTAGAGAGTGTTGTTCAAAATGATGCATACGCCTCAGGAGACCAGATATGCAAGGACTCCTCACAGATAGTCACAGACACTTCCCCAGGGGAGATCCCACGCAATTGTTATGAACTGGGTACAGGCTCTTCTGTAAATAAAAAAGTGTTTTTCAGACCTATCTCCAGCTCATTTACTCCTATGAATGCAAAAGAAGCCCAAAGCGTAGCGCAACATCTACCTAGCCCTACCCTTATAGGAACACTCCAGGCAGGCTGATTTGAACCGAATATGCACTTTGCCAGCATGCTTACCTGGCGGCCAGATCACCTGCAGAGAACGGTCATAGCAAACTCCGCCTGCAAAGACAGTTGTCCCCGGGCTGAGTGCTGCTGTCTGGTGCTCCGGCTGGACACCAAGCGGCAGCGACGTTATGACCTGATTAGATGCTGCTGCTGGAGAAGGTGCCAAGGGTTGGTGAGACCAGTCCTCCCGGGAGCTTGTTCCCTGCAGTGACAGGGGGGTGCCCTGCTGGTGCCACTGGTCGTGCTGGTAGCCCTTGCTCTGGGTAAACTCATGGCCAAATTCTTCATCTGGAAAACATACCTCAGGAATTTACTCCAGTATTTACAATTTCATTGCAGTGTTGCATAGAATTCTCTTTTTCCATTATACATCAATAGGAGGTTGTGAGAGATGGTGAGGAGAAATCCCAGTGGAACATGCGTGGGTAAGGAACGAGGTAGGGCACAGCGTAATAGCGAGGATCTTTTAGATGCTTCAAGGAAGGTGGGTTGTGAAAGATGGGGAAAAATCTCTCGGGAACATGCCTGAGGTTGCAAACAAGAACTCAGAATGGGAGTGTTATAGAAGCAAAGAGACCAAAAAGAGAAAGTAACATGTGCCTAGCAGTTCAAAGGATCCCAGGGCCTCCAGCTTTTTCTTTCACTCCTACCCCCTGCCCTGTGCAGCAAACAAAATTCTGATTCTGAGGTGCATCTGTTAAGCTCTAGCGTTCGTTCCTGCTCCACAGGAACGCACACTGTTGAATTTCTTACTTTAGGCGGATTTGTTCCTTTTTTTTGTTTGAAAGGCAGGTTGAGTAAGTGGCAAGAGTTTATTTTATTTAGCAGATGCAGTTGTTGCTCTATCTGGCATTAGACACAATGCAGCACACTGCTGCCTGTCCCAGGGAGGGAGGCACCAAGGTGTGTGTTCTGGTTCCTATTGACTGCTTGTTCCAGCTCTGGGGTTGGCCTTCAAGACAGAAACATGCTCTGCACAGATAAGTTTCAATCCTGCTGCCAACAGAAGCCGTCAGCCAGGATCCAGACCTTGCAGGTCTAAGTTGGCCTGGGGATAGACGGTGGGGCCTTTTGAACAGGATGCTACAAATACCTTAGCTTTGCCTGCTAGCATCACTTCTATCCTGATGAGGGTTAGCTTCAGCTGCGGCTTTCATCTGTAAAGCACTCCCATAAAGTCTTGGGGATGTCTTTGCAGCGTCAGTGAGATTCTGCAAGGACGAAGATGGACAGAGCTGCCTGACTCCTGGAGCTGCTGCCACTTGTCTCCACCCTGCCTGACAAGTTCATCCAGTAAGCACATACAGATGCTGGGGAAAGCCAGGGAGAAAACCTATTGCTTGAAGGACTGTGAGGATGGAGAGGGACATTCCCATGACTGCATTGGTCCCATCTTGGTCATCAGCAGGACCCTTTTCAGGTTCCCCACTGACCTCCCCAGACTGAATTTGTAAGAGAGTGGTCAGCCCTGGAGCAGGGCCACTAGGGGTTAATCCCAGGGGTCCAAGCAAAGTTGATTCAGGTTTTGTCTTTCTGAGATGGATGAACTCAGCCTCAAGCCAGTTTTCCCTGCACGCAAGTCTCAGATGAGAGATTAAAAGTCAACACCCAGTGTGGCTGGTGACTCTGAACAGCCTTCTCAATGTATGAAAGCACCATTCAAGGAAAGCAGGTGAGCTGCTGGTAAATGAGTACACCTGGAGCAATCCTGGCCTAAGAAGCATTTCCATCACACACGTGATTTTTTTCAGACAAGAAGGATAACTGTAGTTTCAGTGCTCAGCCCTGACAGCAGCAGAAGGCAATCAGGATTGATGATATTTTTTACTGCCTGGGAGAGCTCCTTGAAGAGGAATTGGGCAGCATTAGAGAAAGCTGATAGGAAGAAATGGCTTGGAGAAGTTTGTCATGTTTTATCCTTTCTGCATCAGCCTTCATTCTCCACCCATCAGCACTGCCATCCCTACCTCCACTTCTCCACTGCACAGCTCCAGAAAACTGGGTATGAGCAGGCAGCAAGGAGCAGAAGGCTGTGCCAGGGCCAGCCTACTGGCAAAGGAGGCTATTAAGCAATGCTGATGAGTCACAGGGTCCTTGATTTCTCCTCTACAGGACTGCCCAATTCATTTGTCGTCCAGATAGGAACTGAAAGCTCTCCGCAGCCTCTAACTTGAAGCCATCCAAGGATGCCTGCCTCTTTCATCTGGAGGTCTCACCTGAAGACTACGGAAAGGATGTGATCTTCCAGCCCAGTGCTAGAAGGGGCTCTCAGGGTCTCAGAGAGGCAGAGCAAAGAGATGAATAGGGTGTGGGGGGGGAGTGCTGGGGCTTAATCAATATGCATGCTGAAATCTGGCATGCAGAAGGACAAGCTCTTTCCTGAATCTTTCACTCTGTGAGCAAGTATAAAATCCTGTTAGTTCAGCTCCAATTTGTGTCCTCAGAGGACCGTCTAGGGATGAGGCTGTCTCCTCTGAGGCTCTCTGGAGCTGGAGGCTTGGCGAGGAGACATGAGCTTTGCCCAGCTGGCTGCCTGCCAGACCAGCACTGTGACCCCCCCCTTTCTTCCATGGCGCCCACAGAGACTCCTGAAACTGCATTAATTAGGCCCAATTATTCCAGCAGACTTTGTTCCTCCATGGAGAGAGAAAGAGCCCAACTGGACTGAGCATCCCCTGCTACCTTCTGCACGTCCTGGCTGATCGCCCTTGTATTCACCAGGCTTCCAGGACACACGGGTTTTGCAGAGGAGAAAAGAGGAAGGAGAACCAGCCAATTCCCTGTCACTGAGCTCCCCCCACCAAGCAAGACTGGGTTTCTCTAGCTTTGTTTGCTTCCCCTTTGCCCAGCAAAAGGAAGCAAATGAGTGATATCAGCTTTTCTTAGGGGAACGGGAGGTGAGGGGAGTCTCTAGAGCCAAGTTTTTGAGAAGAAAGGATGTGCAGGCTGTGCGAGAGCTTGCTAGAAGGCTTCCTGGCACAGCCCTGGGTCTTCCCAGCTGCCCTGGGAGAGGACACTGGGGTCAGTGTGCAGCCTGTCCCTGGCAGACCCCCTCACTGGAGGAACACTTCCCAGCAGGAATCATACCACGCGTGTTGATTCTCATGCTTTGGGGAGACGTAAGGGGCAGAGCACAGCTGCTGAGAAACACCAGCTGGCTCTGAAAAGCTGATCACAGGCACCGAGGCTTGGGATTGACCTCTCTCAGCTGGTTGGCAATATAACTGCACATGGTGTGTGGGTGTGTGTGCGTGCGTGTGTGTGTGTGCGTGCGTGTGTGTGTGCGTGCGTGTGGAGAAGCCCCTTACGAGAACATATGATGCACTGCTTCACTTCTTTACCTGCGGCTGATCCACTGGCCCTGGAAAGCTCTGGTTCACCTGATGCCAGCTCAGGAGGGAGCTCTTCTTCCATCTGCAAGGAGTCAGAAGACAAAGGTGACAAAACAGAAGGAAAACTGGACAGCACAGGAAGGCAAGAGAGACTAAGGCAACTGCAAAGCCAGTGTAAAGGAGAGCTGCATGCTGGCAAGCTCTGCCAGCATGCCAGTGGACTCCTCTACTGGCTGTAGGAACCCAAGTAACAGGGGGAGTCCCCACATCAGCACCAGCTCCTCACCCCCTGCCGAGCACAGAGTGAGCAAGCGGCAGGCTGTCTGGGATCCTCGGGACAGACCCCACAGGATGGATCAGGCTCCTCAAAACCAAGAGGAGCACGAGAAGCACAGAGCTGCAGGTCCCACTGGCACCAGCGCAGTTACAGCTCATTCACAGCAAGACAAACAAGACTGCAGTGTGACCACTGCTGTGCTGAGAGCAGGCAGAACAGGAAGCCAGAGAGACAAAGAAAGAGGGCAAAACCAAAAGCAGGCATGCAACGTGAATGAAACGTGTCAATTTGAGGGCCAGATCAGTTCCCTAGCACAGGTAAAGAAACAAAGCACATGTCTACAAGGCAATGCCCTGGCCACGTCCCCTACAACATCCTTACACCAAGTGATCTCCATTTGCCGACTGGTCCCTCTTACTGCTTTCCTCAAGTCAAGACAGGGAGAGGAGATTTTCACCCCACGCAAAGCTCTGTAGCCCTCACTGCTCATTCCCAAGGACATTACAGCCTTCTCCCTGCTCCCACTGAAACTGCAGGCCCCTTGACAGAGACCACATCCCTGAGCTGCAGTGTCCTGCTCATGAACCAAGGGGAAAAGCAGCTCTGAAGAGCCCAGGTGAAAAATATGGCCTTTGAACTTTGATACCTCTCCTCTCATTTAGGACAGAGGAGGAAGATATCCCTGCAAAACAAAACAGAGACCAGCCCTATTACAGCTCCCCAGCCCATAGCAGCTGGAGTACAGAGCAGGCAGTGACCCTTCTCCGCTCATCCTTACCTCCCATTCCCGACACTGAGCCCGGAGCTGTACGAGCCAGTCAGGCTCCAGGGTCTGATCCTGATCCGGCATCTCCAGCAGCAGTGGGTCGGAGAGCTTCAGCCGCTCAGCTAGCTGAAGGAGAGGCAGGCAGGAAACGAGGGTCTTAACTCACTTAATATCTCTGCTCCGGAGTTCAACACTCAGCAATCAGTGCACAGCCAGGAACACAGGCCACAGGCAAAATAGCACAAGAGCCGCACTTCCTTGTAATACAGATAAAGGACTAACACTCACTTTTTATGCAAGACTTCTTATCTCTCCTGCATGACCGCTGAGAAATGCTAACCACAGAACAGGCCTCCCCATCCTCTGTGCTGTAGAGAGAGCCTCCCACCAGGGGATCTCAGAGGACTGCTCTGCCAAAGTACCATTATCTTCTTTATATCAGCTAGTCAGGAAACTTATGAACTTCTTATACTCCAAGCAAGTTAAATGAGTGCTGTTATTCCCACTTGACAGCTAGCCAGCCCAAAGCTGGCTATGATCAATATGACACCTCATGAAGAGCTCTAAAACTAGCTTAGACTCCTAGGTCAGTGCATCAGTCCTGCACCTGCCTCACAAAGGACAGAGGCTGATGGGTTTTTGGCTAGGGGCTGGAGCTCAGGCTGGAGTCCTCAAGCCCTCTTTCTTTGCCTGGTTTTCAGCATGAAAGACAGGGGCTGCACCCAAGCTGCTCACTAGCCCCCAGGGCCACCCTGCCTTTTAGCACAGTGATGCTACCCAACACGGCTGAGCTACGTTGCCGCGGCTGAACCACTCCGGGAAAAGAGATACCTGCCAGCCCGGCCAAGAGAAAGGGCCCCTTCATGCTACCCCAGCAGCCTTTGCTCAAGCCTTTAAAATAAGCATTATCATCATTAGTGACAGAAAATAACAGAAGAGTGGGAGGGACCTTTTAAGATTACCTGATCCATCTGCCTACTCAAAAAATATCACATATGCCCACACCAGCCCTTACAGTTGTTTGTCTAATCGGTACTTACAAATCTCCATGGATAAGATTTCACAGCCTCCCAGGGCTGTCCTGATGCTTAGTGTCCTTAGAGCTAGAGAGTTTTTCTTAATATCTAAGTGAAATCTTTGCTGCAGATTAAGCTTTTTGGTGCCTCAGTAGCTGTGGGGAACGGTCAGGCGACAACCCCTTTCAAAAGAGCCTTCTACATGTTGAAGACTTATCATATCCCCCCCCTCCCCCAGCTCCTTCCTCCCCTAGGATATCTTTCATGGAGCAAATAACCCCAAGGCCTTCAGAGGTCATTCTTTCCTCAATCTCATCATTCTTGCTCCTTTCTTCTGCGCTTTTTCCAATTTAGCACTGTCTCAGAGTGCAACATCCCAAATGGGGCACAGTGCCCTAGTCAAGACCCCGCAAGGCCCAAACACAGGGGGTTATCACCTCCTTGTCTCACACACACTACTCTCCCTCTTTGAGCCCAGAATAACTTTTTTTTTTTTAAAATAGCATCCTGTTATGTTGCTGCTTTATATTGCTTCCACGTTCCACTATCTCCCCTAGGTCCTTCTCTGCGGTACTGCCTCTGTGCGTTTAATTTCTCCTGCAAGAGAAGGGTCTGCATCCTCAACTGCAGCCATCTAAAAGACATGGGGCTCAATCTACAGTAAACTGAGAGGAAGAAGCACTCTTGGTGCAATCCATCCCATCTGTCTTAAGGTGGGAGGAATGGCTCCCTGGAAAGCCATTGCCCTCAAGTCACTGCAGCAACAGTCTGGCCAAATTGCTTAGACTAGGGCCCAGTTTTATGACAGTGGGCATGAGGGGAGATGACTAACCCAAAACACATGGTTGATATCAGCCCACCTCTTGGGATTTGCCACATTGGACATTTCTTCTTATTTAAATTGTTTAAAAGCTGATTGTCTAAAACTGCCTAAAACGCAATCCACCACCTCCAGGGGGTTACAGCGAGACAAGACCAGCATGACCAGTCCTCAAGTCACGACAGGAGCCAGCTGACATGAGTAGACAGCACTTCTCCTGGAGCAATCGAGCCAGGTGCCAGGAGGCTACACTACTCCGATCTGATGGACTCTGTCAGATCTCTTTGGAAACGCACATGTGTTCATTCTAAATCAATGGCAGGAAAGAGGAAATTATAAGCATGATTACTCCTAAATGGAGGGAATGTTTAATCCAAAAGCTAATATGCACTTTGATCCAATATTAATGAACCAACACCTGGTTGTATATCATCCCCAGCTTCAGAAGAGGGGAAGTCTTAATCAGACACTAATGTGTATCATAATTTGTAACACAGTCTAAAACATCAAAGACAAGAGTGTCTATCAATGCACTAGTTTTTCAGATGAAAGTGTTTTCTCCCAGGAGAGGCATTATCCCCAGCAGAACTGCAGATCTGAGAGGCTGTTAGAGTAAATAGGTTTCTACAAAGGAGCAAGGGGGGGGCTGCAAGCACAGCACAGCATTACATAACGCCGAGTTTCAGGCCAGACCATCGGGCATTTTTTGCAGCCCGTTCCAGGCAAGCGTCTCCGCAGCGTTCCTCCTTCCTCCCTGCTTCTCCATTCCAGGGCACCACCGGCCGGCGCAGCTTCTGCTCTGTTGCCAGCAGCAGCTGGCTTTGAACAGCCTCGGCACTGCCCAGCTCCAGGAGAGGACAGAAATCAATGCCAATGCTAAAAATCTGGGACACACTCTTACTCATTGTCTCCCTGAGAGAGCACCCTGGCAGACCAATGCCATCCTGGGATGAGGTACTGGGGAGGAAGTGTCAAGCAACTTCTTATAGTTTTAGCTTCTTAAACCTGTGCCATAAGTTCAGAAAAAAATTCAGGAAAAAAAATCCTTTTCTTCCAGACACTTCTTGCCTTTTTGACCAGCAGCATAATTCCCCTCTTTTCTACCACAAAAGGCTGATGTATTGGAACTAGCTATCGCTGCTTTTCTCCGCAGCCCTGTGGAGGCCAGCACAGCTCTCGCTCAGGCAGATGCTGCCCCGACAGAGCTGCTGTGCACAGATCTTGGAGGTTTTGGCTTCACCTGGTTGTATACGCGTCAGCCAGCAAACCTTTGGTACTGCTTTCCAGAGCTGAACTGAGCACCTCCACCCATGGAAAACTGAAAAAACCTCCCATTAGAAGGTCACAAATCGGTACCACCCCACCAAGGTTGCGTACAAGCCTCTCTAGCAGCCCGTGGGTGAAATCCTAGCCTCAGCAGGTCCCTGACAGTGCCCCAGCCAGGGCCAGGGAAACCCATAGGATATCTCTCGTGGGGCTACAGGGCAGCACAACACCAGACTCACCTCCATCACTTGTCTGGCCAGCACAGGGTGGCTGGTCAGCCCCTGGCCCAGGAGCATGGCAGCAATCTTCTCGCAGTAATGCAAGGCCTGGGCTGGCAGCCCATAGTCTGCCAGGCGAGAGGCATAGATCAGCTTGTACACCTCGGGGAAGGAAAGAAAAAGGGCCATAGGGTGGGAAGTCAAGCAAGGAGAGGTCCATTCCCTCATGTCACAGCACGAGGAGTACAGCTTGCAAGCCCCATGGGCAGCTCACCCATTAAGCTCTCTTAGGACCAAGCAGCAGCAGGTCACCTTAGTGAAACTACACCTCAGGTCACAGGTCCTACCTCCAAGAGGTCACTGGTGCTTTGGGACACCCCCACCACCACCTCATCCCTGGACAGCCTCGTCTCGCTCCCCTCGGTGCCAGGCCCGAGCTGTGCAAGCAGATCAGTGGCAGGGGAGGACTCCAGCCACAACTTTCAATTATCTACCCAATTTGTGCAGTGCCCAAGGCAGTGGCAGCTGGGTGCTTATTTACAATATGAAAAGCCTATCTATTACCCAGGACTATTACAGAACAGGAGGAGAGCTAGACCCAGGCTAACACAGATCAAACACAGATGGCACCAAGCCCTGCAAGCTGCCTCGGCTCAGTCTCCCATGAGCTGTGCCAAGAAGAGGATTTGAAAGCCCTAGCTCGGAGAAACCCACGCTGAGCCCAGTGGGCAGAGCAGCTCTTGCATCAGAACAAGGGAAGAAGCCTCAAAAGGCATCAGAGAACAGCCCCAGTCCAGCTGGAGCACCTGCAACTCAGCTTTAGGGAGCCTGGAGGGATGCATTTGATGGGGATTTTTTAAGGCAGGTCTGAGCTGCTGTTGGCCATGCTTGCGAGTCTCCGCTAACCTGGAAAGAGAGAAGGAAGGCTTTGGGCTGTTGTAGGTGCTGGCAGTACTCAAAGATTTCCATGCGCTGGATAACCTCCGTCCTGGC
Source organism: Struthio camelus (assembly GCF_040807025.1). NCBI lineage: Eukaryota > Metazoa > Chordata > Aves > Struthioniformes > Struthionidae > Struthio > Struthio camelus. Next base: position 5,851,718 of record NC_090949.1, read on the forward strand.
AAACTGGGCAAATGCCTGACTGTGAAGGAGAAGGAAGAGGGCAGTTCAGGGAGCGGAGCAGAGGTTTCCCTCTGAGACAGCCTGACGCGTGGGTCCGCTGCTCCTCTGCGCTGCCAACCTGGAGCAAGCTGGAGAGGTCCAGAGCAAAACTCAGGTCAAGAGCAGTACAATCCCATGATTTTACTTGCCAGAATTTTACTTTCCCCTTGCCAGAGGGGAAACGTGACATCTCCGTGAGGCCAGAGCATGAATGAGCACCAGCAGAAAGTAAAGAACCTGCAGTATCCCTGCACTTCTTGGAATTCAAAACATTAGTGGGTAGAGAGATATTTCCTTCCTCACATAAGATTTTTGTTTGGGAGAGACGGACTTTTTGGAAGGTGCCAGCCCATTTTGCAGAACAATTTGAGATCTTAGGGATAGGGAGAACGCAGGAGACAACATGGAAAAAACAGCTGGAAACACCCACAGGGCACTGCCTGTCTGTGTTTACTCACCAGTGACTGCTGCCCAGCAAAGCCATGCGGTCTGCTTTCTCTCCAAAGTAACTGAAAGGAATATCTGCCATCAGGTAGCAGAAATGAGCTGCTTCTGTTAATCCCCTGCCAGCTGCATGGGGAAGGAAAGAAGAAAAAAGAAAGGCTAGTCCTGAGAGACAGACTTCCATGTAGCCAGTGTTGCTTTGAAGGCAACCAAGCTTACATGAAAAAAATCCAAAAAACCCAGCCTAACCAAATAGTCCCTTTTCTTCTCTGCCCATTCAGACCTCGAAACCTCCCCTTCTCCCTTTGTTGTTGTTGTTGTTCTTTTTTTGTCATTGCTGTTTTCTGTGCTTAAAGGGGGCTGGTTCACTGTTGGAACCAGGGCAGCTCTACCAGGGTACATCTCCAGTTTCACTTCTCTGGGATGGCTTCATCAGCCTGAAACCCACTGAGGGTCTCTACTACTAGTGCTAAAACTGGCACCCAGAGCAAGCCTCAATCCCCACAGTCACATGTGCCACCTGTGCCACTCCAGGTGTCACCAGGAGAGCAGCTAATGGATGACGTCCTCTCCTCTGGAAAGGAGCACACAGAAGCAGCTGCAGCAGGCTGTGAGTCAGCCTCCAAATGAGGCCTCGGCTCACCCAAAGTGTCTCCCATGGTGATGATGGCACGGTGGTTCAGCTCTGCATCTCCAACCTTGTTGGACAGCATCACAGCCAGGTGGGGCCTCCAGTCTCCCCACTTGGCATCCCCACAGCACTGGGAGGGAAACAAGAAGGGAGACAAAGAGGAGCTGAGCCCAACAGCGTGGGCTGCCTGGTCTGCATTAAAAGGGCCTCCATGCCACACAGTTCTCCACAACATCCTTCTCATGGGGTTTTCTTGCACCATGTGACACAGGTTTCACAGCATGAAAGTATAACAGCATTGCAGCAGGAGGATAGGAGCGTGTCCCACCCAGTCGCGACCCAGAGGGCACTGCTGAGGGATTGAGGCTCTCACTCACATACCTGTGCTGCTTGGGGAACCCTTCCCGACATGAGTTGGAACAGGGTTTGCAGTGGGTCATTGATGGCCAGTGTGTTGATGAACCTGCAAGGAGGCAGCAGAGAGATGGTCCCTGTGTCGAGATCCCAGCGCGAGAGCCCAAACCCACGTTCACCATCAGTGCGGTTGAGTCGGTCTCAGAAATGCCCAGCAATGCAGTCTCTCGAGGGCTTCAACTCACTACTGAAGGCAAGGCAGAACGGAAAGCAAACCCCACAAGGCTGGTGACCTCCAGAGCAGGTAAGTTTCAAGGATAATGCTAGATAATACCTCCTTAAAAGGATACTCATTTGCAAAACAGAATTTCTGCTCAACTCTCCCAGAGAGGATCGATTCAATTCAGACTAAATATATTCAGTCCAGCAAAAAAAATGGTCGCATGGGCAATTCACTGGGAATCATCTTTCCAGCCAAGGTGCTGTGCTCCAGCCCGGGCCAGGCTGGCTCCTGGCTAAGCAGGCTGGACCCCTGCCCCACCTGCTAGCTTTGCTGATCCTGCTGATCTCTGCAGCTAGAGTGAAGCAGAGGTTTTGGAGCAAATCCACCCCACTCCAGGGAATGGCTTTCCTTTCGCTTCCTTTCCTCCCGCCTGGCAGGAAGCCCAAAAGATTCAGGCCCATCCATCCAGATGGATGATCCCTCCTGCTCTGGCCAGGAGGAAAAACACCACCAGACTGGAAGGATCTGACAGAAATTAGTGCCCTTTTTGCAGCGCATCAGGGCCAAGGGCACCCAAGAGGATATGTGCTCAGCAACAGCAGTCACAGAGAGGGTTCCCAGGCATCACACCTTGCTTTCATCTCTCCAGCTTACCCAGTGAGCACCCAGCTGTAGGTCCGAGGGTCCATCTTGCTGGAGAGGAAGAGGGCATGGCCCCACAGCTGGTTTCTCATGGCCCAGTCCAGAGCTTCCTGCAGCCAATATGGGGAGGGAAAGGCATTTGTACTAACTTCACTCCCCTGCCCTCCTCCACTGCAAGGGGAACATCTGTGCACCCAGCTTAGACTGGTTCTGTAGCCTATTTCTGCTGGACTTTCCCTTTCTAAGGAGGGTTTCCCTGAGGCATCTTTAGCTCCCCATGTGGCTGGGCCATGTGAAGAATGAACTGATTCTTTCTGGGATCTCTGCTTCTTCCCTTTGCAGGCTTGGGACTTGCAGAGGAGCCCTGGTGGCTACCATGGGTTTACCCAAATCCCTCAAAAACAACAACAAAAACAAAAAGGCCACCACAACTGCATCTGATCTTCACTTCGGTCCCCATCCCAATTCCCAAAAGTGAGAAACTTGCGATAAATCCTGTTGTACAAACATACCATAAAGGGTTGATCCCACAAACACACAAGGCACTTAACTTCCCTTCCTTTTAAAACCTTGCTAAAGGGGCCACAGGGACTTGGAGTCATCCCTATCTTGTAGGTCCCACTCGCCACTTACTTTCTTTCTGCCATAGTAGAGGAGTTTGGTGAACTTCTCCACTGTCTGTGCCAATGTTTCCACAATGGGAGGAACCTCCCCCGTAAGGAGATCCACTGTCCTCGGCCCATGTGCCTGCCATTCATCGTCTGACAAGTTGATCAGATTAGCCACAGGGTTTTGCCTCTTGTACTTCTCCAGGCGCCTGCAGTCTTGCATCAAAAGCTCAGCTGTGTCTGAGCCCACCATGGACTGCAACAGGGAAGGGGAGGAACGAAGCACATGGAGGCTGCCCTTTGAGCAATAACCGACAGCACTTCTAGTCCAACACTCGGCCTCAGGTGATGACATCTGCCATTAGGACAGCCCCCATCCGCTCCTGCTCAAACTGCTCCTGGGCAGGGAGATCACGAGCTCTTATCCTTGTCCTAACAAGTCTCCCCAGCAGGACTAGCCTCAGTCACCAGCATGCAGCATTTGAGGGCAAAGGAGTCAGCACCACCCAGACTGAAGATATTATCCACTCGCTTCTGACAAGTGGTTACAGATTAGATCGGGTAGGTTTCATTGGATTAAGAGATTAATCTCCTTTTAGGCATAAGTACTGGCTCCGAAATGAAGGTGGCACCAATCCCTTTCAGAGCTGCTATTCCACCGGGATGTTGGTATCTCACAAGGATGAAAAGCAACATTTTTCTTTAAAAGCTCTGGGCAGTACCAGAGTGGTTGATAGCACTGTGGGAATGGGATACATTTAAAAAACACTCCCCCAAAATAGCAGCTGGCTCAAGAGGCATAGAAGTTGCACATAGCTGACCTGACTCCAAAGATTAAAAGGGTCAGCTCCTTCCACTGAGCACCTACCCCATTCTGCCGGCAGAGGAGGACCAGGAGTTTCCAGAGAAGGGCTGAATCTCTGCCTCTCTGTGTTGAGAGATCACAGCTTGTGGCTATCTTGTGCTGGCAAAATGTCATCACATCCACCTTGTGCAGATCTTCCCTGCAGCAGTAAAGAAAGGGATCAAAAGAAACCCAAGCAAATACAGGCTTGGACACCCTTAAGAATCCAAGAGTTCCCAGGTTTGCTGACAAGGACCCCAAAGAGTCAGAGAAAAGATGGAGGAGGGAAGATCCTCAAAGACCACATGGACATGTGGTCAGTGTATGTCAGTGACCACATACTACATTGATCACATCCAATTCAAAAATGCTTAACAAGGCTGGACGTTATTATGACTTTCTGCAGCTATCCATGTTTCAAGGATGTAGAAGGCACGTCAAATCCTTTCTCTGTCCTCCTGACAATATTTTCATCCATCCATCTGCGAAGAACCTCAGTTTTGTTTAGCAGCAGAGCTATTTACAGTGCAGGGAGAATGACATGTCTGTGACCACATAAGCCCTTCTGGTCTGAAGCAGAAACCTGTAAGCTGTGTGCAGACTGGGCACAACTGCTCTGCACCTTGCAATAAGAAGTTAGCCAACTGGAAAGAAAGGTTGGCTGTGGGACAAAAGGAAGAGTAGCAGGCAGAAAGGGAGCGGGGAGCGAAATAGTGATCTTGACTCAATCACACCAACACAGTATCTGGACTCTAACGTTCGCAAAGTTCCCTTTGGCAGAACTGCTAACCTCCAGCTCCTCAGATTTCTGCCCAGCTTCTGGGCTTGTTCAGATCTTTTGCTGAGTGCAGTTTTCCTTCTTCTATATACTACTTTTCTTTCTCTCTGCTTTGGTTATGAGTGACCACAAGTCACTCATATGGTTTACTGGGATAACCAGTATATTGTAGTGGTATAACTAGTATAATATTCTTCACATACCCCACAAAAATAAAGATAAAAAACCCTCTACACTCCAAAACAAGCCATACCTCAGGAAAGGAGGCAGGCTCCTGATATGAACCCATGTCTAGCCTTTGCACACATCCTTATCTCCCAAAACTACAGGGACTCCAAAAGAGGAATCTGAGGTCCGTCCTGGGCTCCTCTCTTGGCCCTCCTCAGTCAGCTGCCCCAGACCACAGCCCAGGTAGCACCTGCACTCCAGAGAGGGAACAAATCGTGGGTCCCATGGGGGAGTTGTACCTGGCCAGAGGCCCTGGGAAGGCTTGCAGCTCCTCCTGCTCTTTTGTGTCACGAAGGATCACCTAAAAAGCAAGAACAAACTCAGCAGCTGGACTCCTTCAGCAATTAGGCTAGGGCCTGGCTGAACTGGCAGAAAGTTACAGTGCCTTGGCAAAGGGTTTAATGGCACTAGTGAAACCTTTCTCCATGCCATCTTAAAGTAACCACAGAGCATAGGCACTAAAACACCACAAAAACTCCAGTGATATGGTCCAAGAAAGAAATGCGTCTTGAGATGGCATCTGCCTCCTTGGGGAGGCAGAATAGGATAGAGGCAAATGCTGCGGCTGACTTTTGCCTGCTCTGGATATGGATACGGCCTGTGTATCTGAGCACTTCAGAAAGGTGAGCAGATTTGTCCTTCAGTGAGGTACAGACCAGCATTCATCTTCACTTCAAGGGGTTTGGTGTGAACACATTACAGGCAACACCTGAGGATCGCAGAGTTGTAGGAGTGGGGCACAGGGTATGTGACGGCTGAAAGCAATGGCCAGGGGGGACTGGTACGACACAGACTGGAGAAGCCACAAGGGCTGGAGGGGAGATGGTAGTGGGAGATAGGAAGGTAGTTAGGGAAGTTGTTTGGGCAACAAATGACGCATGCATCCCCTGAGGCAGAAGGGTCCATTTCAGTGGCTGTGGTGTACCTCCAAGCTGTGCAGCTCCACATGGGCTGGCTGCCCCTCCCCAGGGAAGTGGGGGCACGCCAGCACCAGCTGCCCTCCAGCTCCAAAGCACACCGGCACGTGCGGCAACGGGAACTTCTGGGGTGCCACCGGGGCTGGGGTGGATGCTGAAGCCCTCCCTGCATGACAGAGGAACAGGGCACAGTGAGTCCTCTTACCCTGGCCCCACACCACCTCTGCTGCAGACAACATGACTCAGGTCTCAGCCTGCCCTGCGCCTACACAGCCCTCCACTGCCTGGGACTGTCCATGCAAGGACAGTCTCTAAAGCAGATGGCAGATGCATGGCACCTCCTTGCACCCAGCAGACCAGGTAGAGCCACCCAACCGTGCACCAGGTCCTCGATCATGCCTTGCACCCACACACCCTTCTCAAAGAAAGGGTGCCTGCCCTCCGAGACCCATAAGCTAGAATGGCTGCAGCTGGCTGAGTGGTGGGATAGTAAATCTCAGGGCCAGGAGATACTGGCCATTTACTCGGGCCCCCATTAATGCTTTGGGCCAGGGCCCCATCTCATCTCGCCTGCTTGCACCGGGCTCCAAGCTGCCGCAGGCGTAGGGTCATAGCAGTCGGTGCTGTCGCAGATGTACTGGCTGAGCTCGTAGCTGCTGGAGCTGAGCCCCGACTCACGGTACTGCAGGAGCAGGCTGGGCTCACCGGAGGCGGGAGGCTGTGGGGAAAGGGGAGCCACAGGAGGCACGGGGACAAAGGGCTCGCACGAGGAGGAAGGGAGAAAATGTTTCATTTCAGGGAAACAGGCCCAAAAGGTCCATCTGCCCTTACCTAGTGAGGCAGCTGCCCAGCAGGACCTGAACAGCATACACCACAGCACAGCACCGCACCAGCTATCCCCATCTGAACCGTTCGAGCATCTCAGGCTCATCACAGTACATATCCTGGTCATACGAATGGGTCTTAAAACAATTAGCCGCAGACCCAACCCAATAGCTTTCCTAGCTCTAATGCAAGCTCCCCAACATAGCCTGCACATAGGAATTACCGAAAGCATTGCCTAAGAGCAAAACCACCCAGAGAGCAGCTCTGATTTGATCTCTGGATCAAGTGTGAATGAGGAGGACATTGTCACACAGCAGCCATTTTCCCTTCCTTTGGATAGAGGTGACAAGGTGGCAAGGAGGACATGGCATGGGGAAGAGAAAAGCAGCAGATGTCACTTGACAGGGAGAAAAGCAACCCACCAAGCCAGGCTTTCTGCCCACTGCTCGGCACTGTGCAGGAGATGCAGCCAGATGTCTGGGGGAACGACAGCCTCACAGATGGAGATTTTATAAATACTAATAACCCACGATAAGAATTCCCAGGGCATTAGGAAGCCCCTGGGAGGACCCGGCGTGCCCTCCTCCATGCCCTGCCCCAGGCGAGGTTACCTTGCGAGCCTGGCTGATGCCCTCCCCGGCAGAGCCACCGAAGGAGTCTTCCCCTGCCCGCTCCCGCCAGGAGCCCGAGCAGTGGCTCTCCTCGAATGAGTCACCAGGCTCCGACCTGCCGAAGGGAAGAAAAGGAAGGAGCTGACCAAGGTCTTGGGACCAGCCGCAGACTACACTGTGGCGCTTCCCCACGTCTCCCGGCTGCTCGCCCACTTTATCACAGCAGACAGCGGAGCCATGGTGACCGGAGAGACCACAAAGCTGCCCGCCAGGTGACCCAGCCCTCCCGCTGCAGCCCCTTACCTGTCCTGCCCTGGGGACGGAGCTACCAGGTTGGGATGGTAACCCCGGTAGTAGTGTCGGTCCTGGTAACGGGTACCATAAGGCTCTCCCTGTCTCAAATCTACAGAGAGAATCAAGATTTAGTGTTGCTCCTCCCGAGCAACATGCCATAATGAAGTTACAGAAGAGCAATAAGTCAAACGATTTGCCACGCACACCCCATTTACTTCCAAATTAGCCTGGCGAGTTAGAGAGGTATGAAAGCCTTGTACATGTTGGCAGACACAGCACAGATATCCTTTTCTCTTTCTTCCCGTTTTCCTTAGTCCAGAAGCTCCATAAACATGGTGAAAATTAGACCCCAGTAGCTCTGATCACACAGCGAGATCAGCATGATCAAGTTCAGCCTGCAAGCAGGAATGGCCCAGTCTTTTAGCCAGGCAGACGAAGATTAAATGTTCCCTGGAGTGCATCTAGTTCCTGCTTACAGCTCCAAACGGATACTCAAGGCAGGGCTGCACCATGAGAACGGCAACCATGGCCAGGGGGCATGGGGAGGAGAAAGCCCTTGAGATGGTTGGTAGCAAGACCTTATACTGCAACAGGTAGAATAACATGTCCCAGGGAAAGCAACCACCATCTCTTGTCCTGGAAGCAGCAAGTTGGCATGACACGGCTATGCACATCCTGCTAACAGCTTGACCCAGCCAGCCTGGGCAGACACCTCCATTCCCTGACCACAGGGGTGGCCCTACCTCTGTCATCCTGCCAGGCCACAGGCTGCCCCTGGTAGCTCCAATAAGCATAGTCGTCTCCATAGCTGGGGGCTGCATAGTTCCAGTGGGGGTCTTCATATCCTTGCCTGAAACACAATATACATAGCTGAGAAAAAAACTGCACCAGAGTCATATTCATGATGGGCATCACGGGACCAGCAGAGATAGCCAGCACAAAGGCCCAGCCCAGATCCTCCAAGGGCCACAGTTCACATCCGCTCAGCACCCAGGTGAAGGTCCCTGGGGCAAGGGATGAGGCCTGGGAGCACGTCCGGGCTTAGATTTGCACCCTGGACAGGGACTGTTGAAGGCAGAAGGGGTAACGGAAATAGGACGCAGGGTCAGGAGCAAATCCAGCATCACACAGGGAGGAGAGGGAGAAGAGGTGGGAGATTTGGATGCGTTCCCTTCCCTGTCACTGAGAAAGAGTTGTGCTCTGCAGTTTCAGAAGCCGTCCAATTTCAGATGCCGGGAAACTCTGCTCAATCACCTCAGGTATTGAGTTGTTAGAGATGAGTTTTCACGGACGCTTTAGGAGAGGCCTCCAAAAGGCACCTTTCCTGCCAACCTCTGAAGCTGCTGCATCTCCTGCAAGCCTCAGCACCCGTCTCTTCCTGTGCTGGAGCCCTGCCAGAGCATAAGCCCAATACACATGCACCTTAACCCTTCACAATTTACACAGTAATTCAGTTAGTCCTGCGTAATACCTAGCCGCCTTGGCCAAGCATTTCACAACCTCAGCAGAAAACCTTGCGTTATCCGTGCAGTTCTCCTTACAACTCTCAGAGGGCAATAACTCAGGCAAATCAACCCAGATTTGCTGGAGTATTCGAAGCTTTTTCTCCTCACTGAGACAGCGCCTCGGTCCCACATTTTATCCTTCCGTCCTCTGCTGTTTCAGCAGCTGAGCTGCTGAGGTTGCAAGCTCCCTTTTATTCCTATATTATCATTTATATTTTTATTGTTCACCTTGCACTTGAAGAACTCTAATCAAACTTTCAAGAAAAAGACACCTTGGGACAGAGCTGGAGCCTGCAGAGCAGCTACTGCCGAAGTCACAACTGTAAAGAAGAAATCAGAGCGGCGACTGTTCGGCAGCCTCCAACGCGGGAGCCAACACCTCCCCGCTCGAGCGGCTGAACAACGATCAGGCGTTGCCTTCCTGAGTCTGCAGCCAGCCGCGCTCAGCGCCGCCGTGGCTGCTCGCTGCTGTCCCTAGGCAGGTAGCACAGATCGGCGTCCTCGGTCCAACGCGGTGAGAGCGGCGACACGGCCACATCTCACCGTAAGGTCACAAGGAAGACCGGAGGTCAAGGCGAGCCTTGGCCAGCGTTGCGCGGATCTTACCTAGAGTACGGCCTGCTGGAGTAACTGCTTTCGTAGTACTCGGCCCTGGAAGCAGGTCTGCGCCTGTCCCTCCGCGGGTGGCGGTGCTCATCCCAGGCATCCGGCCCCCCTCGCAGAGCTTGTCGCTGGGGGGGAGGCGCGTGGCCCCGGCTCTGGCCCTCCGTCCGGGCTGCGCGCCTCTGCCGGGGCTGGAGGGACCACGGCGGCGCCCGGACATCCATCGCAGACTTGCCCGGGAGATCCTCTGCGCCTGGGGGCTGTTGGCTTCTGTAACTCCAGGACAGCGTTAACGCCCTGCGAACAACCAGACGAACCACAGCGCATGGGAGCGGCGACTTTCCCCGAAAGCCCCCCCTTTAAGACGACTATCGCCGTCTCCTCACTTTTGTGAGCCTGCTGGAAATTCATCCGCTGCCCTTTGGTTCCCGAATGCCCAGACCGGAGCAAGGAAAAGCATTTCCCGATTTGCCTGAGCGAACCTGAAACTCTTCCCGAAGCAGGTGACGTTTTAAGGCGTCAGGACACAGCGGTCCGTCGCAGAGAGCAAAAGAGGGCTAGCTTCGCTTGCCAGTGAAAGCGATCTTCTAAACACCAGCCAACCAACGGCTGGCTGCGGGCTCAGGAAGACGGCCTCGCCGCGCACCGCTGCTTCAGCTCGCTGCCTTCCTAAGCGGGCGACAAATCGGTTTTACTTCTGCTACACGCCAGGGAAACTATCAAGTTTTGTGTTTGCCAGAGGAAGAGAGATTGGGCAGCTAGGAGCGGCGCGAAGAGAGCCATTCTCCGAGAAGGGGCAGGAGGAGGGAGAAACGGAGCGGAGCCCACGCAAGCGGCGAGCCTGCTGGGTGAGGAAGAAGCACGAGGGGTTTTTTTGCTACTTTCCAGCTACAGCAAAACTAAAACCGCCTGCTTTCGGTGGCATCGCCCAGAAGAGGGAACCCAAAGAAGAGCCCGGGGCGATCCCAGCGCCCCGCGCTGCCGGGGCCGGTTTCTTTTTAACCCACTTCGCCCCTTCCGCGCTCAAAGCGACGCGTGCACGCGTGTCCCCGCGGTGTTTCGGGGCCGAGGGCCAGTTCTCGGCGGCGGGATCGGGGTCTCCGCCCTCGCACCCACCAGGCCGGCCCCACCGACGGCCACCCGCGATTTCAGGAGCCCCGCGGCGCCAGTCCTACCGGCGAGCCCCCTCCGCGGCCGCACACCCGCTCGGGAGAGGTCCCCCGCCGGCCGCTCCGGCGGCCAAAGTCCGCCTGCCACGGGGGCCGCGGCGCGCCGAGCCGCGCTGACGGCACGGGGCAAAGGGCGGCTCGCTCCTCAGCCGGGGCCGGCCGCAGTGCGGGACGCGCGGGGTTCGCGGCCTCGGAGGCAAGAGCCAGGCGAGCTCCCCGGGCTGACTGCTCAAAGACGTCGTCCGCCGAGAAGAAACTCGAGCGCCTCCGGCTTCTCTCCTCGCTGGACAGAGGCGGCACCTGACCTTCCAGGTTAAAAAATAGCTGAGCTTCCCCCCCCCCCCCCCCATTATTTTTCAATAATGAAAACGTTGCACCCGTTACTAAAGCACGAGCTCCTGCTGCACCCGCTCTTCCTGCAAAAGAGTTAAAACCTGCTAGTTCAGCTGCACCTCGCCATGGGGTGCGCAGCCCCGGCCACGGGCCGCTCTCCGGGACAGACTTGGGCGAGAGGGAGCTGCGGGCTGCCCTGGTATCGCCATCGGTAAGATCCCGCACCGCAGCACAGACCTAATTCTGCAGACGATCCAAAAACTCTTCCCTACCCCAAACTCCCTTAAAGACTGAAAAGACGGTACATTCAGGCAAACGGCATAATAAAAAAACCACAGCAGGCTCTAGATATAAAAGACAGCGTCTCCGGCCCGATAGCCCAGCGGCACGCAACCTCTTGGCGCCCGGGCACCTCCCGACCGCATGGGCGCGACAGCGCGAACCCAGTCGGCCAACGATTCCCGGTTTTGACCCGTTTTCTTTGCCCCGCGGCAGGGACGCCCTGCCAGCCCCCGGGAAGCCGGCGGCAAAATCACAGTCCGGCCGCGTAGGAAGACTCCGCTGAACCACGTCTTAATGCCATCTCCGACTCGCGCTGCGGAGCCGAGCTTTCAGCCTGCTGAATTCAAAGTCTCAGGTTAAAAAAACATATATACATAAATATACACATATACATATATATATTCTTAGCACTCAAGTCCTACTGACAGCCAACTGAACAGGGAGCAAACGCAGACCCGGGAAGCATCATCTTCATGCTGACAAGCTGCTTTGGCAGCGTGAAATTAAGAAGCTCCTATCAGTTTCCGCTCAAAACTTTGTGAAGCCTCGAACAAAGGAAAACACCCGCTACGGAGAGGCCGGGCCGCCTGGGAAAGGAGCCACCGAAACCCTGAGCCTGCCACTGCTTCAACATCCCCTCCTCAGACTCCGGATTGGCTGCTGCCTGGTAAATGGAGGCTTCTAGCCTCAATCGGACCGCTGGGAAATAGCGGTTTAAAAATAAATGAATAAATAAAAAAAAAAATCAGAAAAAAGAAAAGTACGTGAGAAGAGCAGAGTGCAAGGGAAGCAGCTAGGAAACCAAGAGGAAAGGAAGGAAAACGGGCGAAAGGACCAGACGGGCTAGAAAGAAAAAGGAAGAGGAGGGTAACCCTTTAACTACATCTCTTCCAGTCAATACATCTCGGTTTTAAAAAGGATTCATATATTTCCGGAAAACGCGGGGTCCGTGCCACAGGAGGGCCATCACGCTTACGAGACTACCGCGAGGCGGGCGGCGCGCAGCGTAGGCAGCGTCCGTTCAACGGAGCTAAAGGGGCTTCGCAAGCTCTTTAGGGGAGGGGGGAGAAAAAAAAAAGAGGAAAGAAAATCGCATTTTTTGCTTTAAAAGGTTTCAGGGCTGTTGTCACAGTAACAAGATTAGGTGGAAAACATTTTTCTCCGTGCCTGGAAGGGGTGTTGGCTTTGCGCGCCGGCCAGCCCTCCCCGCGCCGGACCAGAGCGGCAAAGCCGCATCGGGCGACCCCGCCGCCTCGCCGGGGAAATCCAGGCGGCTTTAGGACCTGGAGCGGTTTCCAGGCGTTTTTCCCCAGGGGAAAGCAGAGGGATGCTGCTCCCCAAAGCCGCCGGGAGGGCTCCCGCTCCGGCCCACGGCGCGAGCACCCTCGCGTGGGTGCGACCCATGCGCCGCCGCTCAGCGGGTGTCTTCCCACAGCCGCTCAGGCGCTTTTTCACCTACATTTTCACCTGTAGTTTTACCTCTTTCTTCCCCACCTTGTTCCGGCTTCAAGGCGCCGCACGACCCCTCCCGCCGCCCCCAGACACGCGCCGCCGCCTCCGGTAACATCCCGACTTTCCTGTTCATTTCTTCTTGGGACTTGAAGGGGAAAAAATATTAATTATTAATATTAATAATAATGTTATTAATATTCAGCAAGTCAGGAAAAAAAGGCATTTTATACCCAGCACCGCATCGAATGAAGCGGCAGAGCTGGAAAAAGCTGTTATTGGCAGAAATCGGAGCACGTTTGTACAAAGATTGCCAAGTTCCCAGTCCGGCCGTAGCAGAAAGGTAATTCAAGCCATCTGGATGGGGTCCTATTACAAAGAAAGCCCCCCGAAAGGTTAAAGCCTTCCCCTTCCTTCGTTCCCACCTCAGGGAAAGCTGTTACTCTCGGCTGTGGATGCTAAGAAGTTGTTCCTTACACCTCCTACCCCTAAAGGCAAGGCTGCGCTGCTGCCGTATCCCATCGCGGCTCCCACGCACGGGCTCTGCCACGTCAACGGGAAGGAGATCGGGACGCACGAGGGCTACGGGAGAGGCAGCAGCTAAACCCGACCATATTGAGAAGGTCCATCAGCGGCAGGGAAGGGCGTTCGGGTTGCATGCGGAAACCGCCAGGCAGCCCACGTTCTGCTGCCACGCGTTACAACGTTTAAACTCAGAGCTAATGTCTATACGTGAAACACACGGATTTCCTTGCAACGCGAGAAGTCCTCCAGGCTGTCTAGCAAAGCCTGGAGAAAACGTCCACGTTGCTCCCGAGGTGCAAGGTGCAGGAGGGGAAGGCAGAAACAGACCCCCAAGGCAGCACCACGGGCAAAATCACCTGCACCTCATGGTGTAGGTGCCAAAAACCAGAAGGGGAAGGACGCGAGGCTCTGCCTTAATGGGTGACGTACCCACGGCTACCAGCCCTGGGCCAGAGCTGGCCACCACCAGTCACTGACTCCCCGGGAGCACATCAGACCAGCGCAGGAGCAAGCGCCAAAGTGAGGAATGCGATGGCTTGGAAACACTTAGTCTGGAGATGTTCAGTGGTGTCCTTTTGGAAAGATTGCCACCTTGTGTCTTTTCAGGCACTTGGGTGTTAGCTACCTTGGTGTATGAGAGCACGGGTCTCGTTCAGGAGGTTTCTTACGCACCATTGGGCACGATCAAGACCCCTGACAGTTACAGATAGCTTCTGTGTGCCCTATTCCGCATGCTACCTTGTAAAGTTGGACAGTAACGTTTCCCTCATTTTTATCTCAATTTATGACTCCTCTACCATGAAGAGCCTCTTATGCTCACCCCAGTTACATATACTATATCCTTCACAGCCAGTAAATCACAGTCTCGAGCCACGTCAAATTTTGTGAAATAAAACTAAATTGCAGTCATCCTCCAAGGCAAGAAGCTGCAAAATCTCGAGAGGGAGAGAGAGAACAAGCTCTCCATAAAGCCAGAAGCCTCACAGGAGCCCTCCCATGGTACCTGGGGGCAAGGTTCACCAAAAGCCTCTAAGCAAAAGAGCCCGATACAAGTGACCCCAACACCACACCAGCCAACGGGGTCTCCATGGGCACATCCGTGGCCTAGTGTCAAAACGTAAAACATTCTGAACTTGCAGGATTTTTCCATATAATCGTGCCCAAGCTGCCGAGCCTCCCTCTCAGCCCAGCCAGGACACCGAGGGCTGGGACCACGCCACCGCCCGGCTCCAGCAGCGTTTACTCAACGGGGCTCAGTCCTCGGACCGTGGGCAGGATTTACCCAGTCCTTTTCCCCTGGAGATGACTCCAGCCCTGAGCCTCCCCTCGGCAGCAGGCTCCCGCATGGAGCCCGCAGCACCCCACCAGCTCAGCATCTCCCTAGCACTAGGAGCACTTGGAAAGGAGACTTAACCATTGTGATTGTAGCTTCTTGCTCCGAGGGCTTTCTCGGCAGACAGCAGAGCCAGAGGAGTACTAACGTAGGAGGGTTTTACTTGACCAAACACGTTTGGGTTTGCTCAAAGTGCTGGGCACCGCACTACGGACAGGGGAAACTAAGGAAAGACAGGTACAGCACAAAAAAACCCCCACTGACCCCAAACCCATGGTTCACACTCTTTCCAGTGGCCATGTCTTTTTTTTTTCCTTTTTGCAGCAGAGTTAAAATTTCATGATAGCTGAATTAGTTTGGAGACGAGCCAGAGGCAGGGACAGACAGCAGCAGGTTGGCGTACCAGCAGAGAAGACGGGCAGCAACGCCGTGCATGCTAATTTGCAGCCTCACACCCGGCAAGAGCGATTTGCAGGATGCTCAAACCGCTCTTCGCGTCGCGGTCGCCATCCCAGCACCACGCAACACCCAGGTCAGACGCAGCCGCCGAGGTGGGTCAGCGCCGTCTCTGAGCTCAACCTTCAGGAGAGGCGCTGCTCTTTTGGGCAGCCCAATTTAAAAGTTTGTTCTATGGGATAAAGCAAGCAGGCAGCAGCATCTTTGCTTTGCGAGGTGACCTCATGGCCAAACCGTCCGAGCCCAGCTCATCGGGTGAAGCACAAGTTCTTCAAGAGGAACCGCACCACGACAGAAGTGAGAAAGACTCGACTCTCAAAGTAAAGGGAATTACGAGCAACCGTGACAGAGAGACAAGGGAAAACACAAAACGTCTTGTGCCAGATCTTTAGCTGATAAAACCAAGGCGCACTACATCCGGCTCGGAGCCGGGATACCCTTACCCGACTCTGAATCGTTAATGCCAGCGTACACATCAGTTAATCAGCAGTGCAAGGGACAAAGCAGCCGGCACCCGCCGCTCCACGTGTTACACAATTAAAAGGCTTCTCATTCAGGCACAGAAAGAAAAGTCAGGGGACTTCAGCTGTGAAACATCCATTATTCAAAAGTGTATCCATTATTCAAAGTTTTCCTTAAAAACGTTATTGTCAGCTTGAAAGGAAAAAGAAAATGAGTTTTCTAAGCTGTGCTCAGTTGATATTCCACTCCAATTTTCGCTGATTATAAGTATTAAAACTCCAGACGTTTTGAAGAGCTGAAGAAATCTTCCACGGTTCCCGGGAAAGGCAACACCCCACGGGCAGGCGCAGCCTTGCCCCCTCGCTTCGCTCCGTCCCGCAGGGCTGCAGCACACCCCGCTCCTTGTGCTGACCCAGCACGGGGCGGACAAGCGTTATTCAGGGGAATGCAGTTATTCAGCAATACTCACCATCGCACCTGACCGACTCGTTGCCATCCATAAGCGTGGTTCAGGGCAGCTAAATGAGGTCTGGATACAAGGCCCAACCTGCCACAGCACCTGGGGTCGGTGGGGTTGGCATGGGGCATTGGGCTGCAGAGCAAATTTTCAAGCCCCCCTGAGCAGCTTCCCCCTGCAAAACACAGCTCCAGATCACAGCCTGCCCTTTGCCCAGCCTCTGGGGCTCTCAAAGGCAGAGATGGCCCCCAACTTCCTAGCAGTATTTAGCCTTCTGTTGCATCTGACTCTTATAAGATTCCTGGCCAAAATCCACATCCGAGAGGTCACGTGCAAAAAGCTCACCAGGTGCCTCCTGCTCCCAGTCCAAGGGACAGGAGAAGACCAGCACCACAGCTCCTGCTGCAGTAGGAGCATGCTGGCCAGGATCCATCCCCTCACCCCAGGAGGGAGCAGGGCAGCCAGGGGCAGTCTCAGCCCTGGGCATTGCTACAGGGATGGGGGCTGGATCAGGAGAACCAGCAACCAGGCAGAGCCAGAGATCACCACTACTCTACTATAGCCCAGATCAGGGATAAGGGTCCCCAGCTGGACTTAAATGGGCTCTTGGCCCATGGCAGGGTGGGGGTGGAGGCCTCAGCTGAGGCTGCTCAGGGCCATTAAAGCTATAAATGCTCTCAAGGGCTTGAAAGTGGTTTATTGGGGGAAAAAAAAAATGGGGGAAGACTATTCTTCCTCCTGCCTAACTTTAAGGCTACCTGAGGAAGAAGGACCTGAGCAGAGACCCATCCATTAAAGCTATGCCCTAGGTTAAGGCGCAGTAGCCAAGACTGAAGCCTGAAAAACATTTTAGAGTTGTGAAGCACAAAAGAAGTGAACTATTTTGTTCTCTTTTGTAGTTATTTGTGAGGAAAGAATCAAAGTCCTTGAAAGGCTTTGCTGGCCTTGAAGTGCTAGACTGTAAGCTATAAGGCTCCCTGAAGGCCCTAAGGCTCTTCTCCCTGGGCAAAGGAAGATTAAGAGAGGCTGTAGTAGACGTATGTAAATGTTTGGCAGAGGCCATGCTGAAGGAACATTCTCAGGTAGACTTAAAATCATATTTGTTTGGGTTTTCTGTATACAGAGCGCATAATTAAATTGCAGAATTCCCTGTAGTGTGACCTAAAGAAGCTGGAGGTAGTAACTATTTCAACAGGCAAATTTATGGAAGAATGGTGATTGAAGCTTAAAAAAGCAGAGAGCTGCATGCAACGTATGACCCAAGACGTTTGCTGGAAGATTGGTGGGATGTCAATAACTTTCAGGGTACAGCCTGAATGTACCATGTGAAACAGCTGTTCAGGGTCTCTTGTTGAATTAAGACTTGGGTTTTTCTACCTTTAAGTAGGATGTGTACCTAACACCACGAGGCCACAATAGTAGACGTTTGTAGAGTGCTTCCACTGCACTAAAATGAACTAAAGGTTGCCCACAGCATGAGTGTGGCTCACAGCTTATTTGGACGAGCTCTTCATTGCATTAGTCCATTTTCTGCAGTTACCAGTGAAGTAAGCTCACAAAAAATCTCCTTTCTGCAGCAAGAAGCTGTGCATGCCAGGAAGAATTTACAAGGCTTTTAAGGCACGGACAGGAGTCTTCACCCAGAATCTAAGTCACGTTTTGGGCAGAAGCTTGTCTTCGCTGTGTAGCAGCAAGGATGGGCGCAAAGCAGCACTGGAGTCATCGCTACAATAAAAGCATGCTGAAAGCCCAGGAGGTTTATTACAACAGAGGAAGCGTTTTGTAACCTGCGGGGACGCTGCATCTGCCCAGTGCTAGAAGCTGGAACAGCAGAGCCCAGCATAGACAAATGTAAGTACTGTCAGATCAAATGCTTTGAGCATTGCATCTCTATAGTCCGTTATAGCTCAGGTCTTTCAGCTTGAAAGAGCATACCCTACTTGCTACTAGAGTTTCAGTCTCCTTCTGTTTGCAGCAGTGCGGATGAAGGTAATCAAACAGCAATCAGTGGGACCCCAGCTAGACTCACTTGCTCATTGGCCCACTCAAACTACGTTAAAAGAAGCTGGAATTGACTCTTCTCTGCTCCCATTAGCAGTAACTACAGCCAACACAGGATATCAGGCCACTGTCAATAACAGAAAAGTGGTCCATACAATCCTCCTGAAAAAGTCAGAAAAACTGTGCAAAAAGTCACCTTATGTCTCGATTATGCATATACGATTTTTTGTCACCAAGAAATATTGTCAGGTCAGATTTTGAGGGCAGTGTAAATTTATTCGAGATTTTGAGGTGCAAGGCAGCCTGGTCAAAATTAGCACTCTTGCAGCTGCGGCAATAAGGACACTTATAAGGTAAGTTTGACACTGAGGAATCCTCAGGGTTACCATACAGCACATGCGTACAGTCACTTGAGAAATCCTGGACAGTACTACTAGGTCCCCCAGGCTGTTTGAAGGCACAGAGCCAAAGCAAAACATCTGCTGTGCGACTGGGCAGCAGTTGCAAGGGCTTCACCCGTCCGCGTGGGCTGCTCTGCTCTGCCACACAGCGTGCCTCGGCGGGAGCCTTTCCGGCCAGCGGCTAAGCTCAGAACAGGGACAGGCTAAAAGCGCACACTCATCAACACCTACAGCTGTCTGTTCGGCTGACAAACAGCAACTTGTTAAGCCCCTGTCCCTAAGTTACATGTCCCTGATTCATTTTGCTTGTCCGCTGTTGGGGGAAGGTGGGTCGGAGAGTCTCGTCCTCAGGGCAGGAACAGGGCAGGAGGTCGAGTCCTAGGGAAAGCACCGATTTACTTCATGGAGATGATGACCTTCCCTGTGGACTTGCGCTGGAGCACGTGGTTAAAAGCTTCGTTTGCCTGCAAACACAAAGCCCCAGGTGCTTACGGTGACAGAGGGAAAGGGCTTTGTAGGGAGACAAAGGGCAGAACAAGAACATGCGGGAGAAGTTTTGCAGAGCCTCTTGATGTTTGCCGTGTTACACAGCAAAAAAGCTTAAATACAACTAGACACCTATTTTGTCTTAGGTAGATTGTACAATAGACTGTAATATGCTTTGTTTGGCATTAACAAATAGCCCAGAATTTGCATTCGAGCCTGGGCATTCCAATGGTGGGATTGAAATAACTCAGGACCGGACCAGCTCCTGCCTATGTGACTGCCTTACATCCCTGAATGTGCTGCATGTTGGTTACATAAATACTTCTGACAAGCTGAGCTGTTATTTAAGAATTAAAATACCATCAAATCAGAAAAAATGTAGTGTTTTGAACACCTTCAGAGGTTCTGAGAAAAATGCAAACAAAGACATATTGCAATCAACTAATTCACTTCTAAAATGTTGCCCCACCACATTATTCTTCGTGACTGCTCTTTGGCATAGAGCATGCGTTTTTCATATGACTGTTTACTATTCAGCACATTGCAATTCTGGCGTTGCAGTCCCAAAACAGGAGTTAATGATTCCCTGGCTAAAACCCAACGAAAGAAGATTAAAAAGGGTAAGAAAAAATGGGATTTCTTGATTTAATATTTTTGTTTTGTAGAGAACTAGGACTCTGGAGGTTTCTGTGCCAGGGGCTAACTGCACACAAAAACTTACTTTTCTCTACAAAAAAACTTCATAAAAATAATGCTGAGGAACCAACTCTGCACAGGTCATACAAGTGTGCAACCGATGGAAACATCCGAACAGAGTGACCAGCACTGTTCCCTTCCTGCTGCTTTTCTAGAGATCTATCTGAGTGGGCTATTTAGAGGGCCACACTCACCTGCATCTCTGTCCCCTTAACCCATGAGATCAAGCTCTAAAGAGCACTGCAGACCGCTACCTGATCCAACAGCCTTTTCTTTCCACAGGCCTCCATCAGAGAAGCCTACGTCCCCTGAGGGCACGCTGCTGTAAGCATCGTTCCAGCACCTACCTCTTCCAGTTTGAAGACTGCTCCAATATTAGGATGTATCTTTCCTTCCTGGCAATACTGAAGAGCAGAGGAGATAGCGGAGGAGAAAACAGGGAAATTCTCTTTCTGGTACCGACTCCAATACACTCCCATGGCAGACACGTTCTTCAGAAGCAGCAAGTTGGCAGGAATCGAAGGGATTTTTCCGCCAGCAAAACCCATCACTACAATCCTGCCCTCCCAAGCCAAACTGCAAGAAGGAAGGAAAAAAATAGATTTACTGGAGGTCTCCTCAGAGCCTCGTCTCAAAGCAGTACTTGCATGCTGAGGAGGGCTGAAGAGCTGCTGACGCTGAGCATAACCCTCAGGCTCAAATGAATTAGTGCCCAGAAAAGCCCTGGTCTGGACCGCTGTACTTCAGTACCAGTCTTCAGAGAACATAAATAAAAAACTAACACAACACACACAAAGTCAAGGCCTTGTCCCACCCGCACCTCCTCGGCAAGTCCAAGCTCTGTTCTTCAGAGCTGGCCAGGTACCCATGGAGCCCAAAGAGGCATCCTTGGGGAAACCAAGCTTGACACCCCTAATAAGTCATACATCGTCAACAAAATGACCTTCCAACGTGCCAACAGGATCACCTGCACTCGTATGGCTTTGTCCTAAGTCAGAACAAGGTGCAGGACTCTTATTTCAGCGCACCTTTGCAGAGCTGCCTTGAAGACATCCCCGCCAACGGCCTCGACAGCCACGTCGGCCCCTCTGCCATCCGTGAGTCGCTTCACTTCATCCTTCAGACTGCTCTGGCTATAGTTCACGCTGTGGCTCGCGCCAGTCTTCAGAGCCAGCTTGCATTTGGCATCACTTCCAGCTGCTGCTATCACCTGCAACCATGGAAAAACACAACATCCAGCACAAAAGCAGCTCTGCTCAAAGGGCAGAGTGTTTTGGATGCTCTGTTGTGATCTGTGAGAGTTATAAGCTTTAGCACTTCCGTTAATCACCTCATAAAAGGTCCCACAGTCCTCTGCAAACTGAAAATGAAACACAAATGACATCTCTCCTGTTTCAGCTTTCCAGAAGAAGCAGCCACCTTGGAGTGCAAGGCAGCAGTAGTCCAGCAGAGCCACATCACCCAAAACCATACACCAGAAAGGGAGGAGGTTTCCTCCATCAGAAACTTGGAGAAGTTGGGCTTCAGCCTGGATTTCAGCCTACTGTTCCCCCAGGAAGCCTTAGAGAAGGCACCTATGTGCTCAGGATGACTTTGCCGGCAGCACCATGACACAGCCCAAGACAAGGTGTCTACCCTCAGGCAGAAGACCAGCCACCAAATCACTTTAGGTAATGCAAGCTGGACTGGACTTATCTCAGCACAAGGGTTTCTGCGATTTTTCTTAGCACCACTGTGTGCTTTTTAGTATGGATGTTGCATCTATTCTTCTATCTTACCTTAAACCAAAGAATCTCTGAAAGGTATGTTTCTTATTTTATTTCCCCAAAAGTGGAAGTTGGAACCAGCATACCAACTCTTTCTCCTCACGTACATAAATGCTGCTGTTTCCTTATATATGCCTCAAAAGAAGAACTAAGTTACAATTTTCACAAGTGCCTGAATGACTTTGGAGCCTAAGGCCGTAGACTCCCACTGAAAACTAGGAACATGAGTATCTAAACCCCTTTGGAAAATGATGACCCACAGGGGAAATACAGACTGAGAGGCCTGTACGCTGCTCAAGGGGAGCAACAGAGATTTACAGCAGAGCCAGTGGAAGGTGGAGGAGAAAGAGGGGATATTGCACAGGGGCAGGGGCAAGGGTATGTTGCAATTGGTAGAGGAAAACTAGTTTCATAGGTCGCTGGTCGCTCTGACCCAGCAAGTACCTGGTTTCAATCCTCTCCTCTGCCACTAAGTCAGCATGACACTAGAGGCTGCTCTCAGCCCATGTGGCTGGTGGTGGTCGGGCCAGGAGGAGAGGGCAGGACTTGGAAAAACACACTCCCCGCTGCCACCTGCAAGGAGCTCTGGGTCCCCAGAGAAAGCAGGACCCTGGAGCAGAGGGGCATGTGGCACTGGAGTAAGCACACAAGGACAGACGCTTTGTTCAAAAGGAGAATACCTTTGCCTTGAAAATATTGACAGCCAGATCGATAACTGCAAGCCCTGTGGCCCCAGCTCCCGCCGTCACCAGAACGGTTTCCCTGAGAGAGAGAGAAGGAGAGAGCAAAGGTCTGTGGCACAACAGAAGAGCACGTCATTGGTTTCTGAACGGGGCAACGTGTTTCGGTGCCACAGGAATTCCCCCCCACCCCGGTCATCAGGGATGCGCTGGGTACCACAGCGGTTTGAGGGGTACTCCTCAAAAGGAGGTTTGCCTTCTCCCCAAAATCAGCCAAATCAAAAGCACTCTTCCCACCCGAGTGCAAAACTTTGATACTGCAAAGTGAAATGATCTGATAAGCAAGATCTGCTTTTGCTGGATGACTTTACAAGCAGAAATCTATTTACTCCGAGCTGTAGAGAAAACGTCACTCCTGCACCACTCAGACAGGCCGTGCAATTGCCTCCACTGTTGGGTGGGGAGGAGGACCGCGTGAATCAAGGTGTATCAATGATTTCTGCCTGCTGTCCCCACCTCCGCTGTTGGCTTTCTGCATGAATGCCAGGAAGTTGTTTAATCTCTATGGCTTTCTTTGATGACATTTCCCTACTTCAGAGAAGTAAAGAACTCAGCATTTCAGCTGACCATAGAAAAATCAAGTGAGTTTAAAAAATCCAACACAATGACTCCCGAGCCCAGGTACAACAGTATAATCCTGCCTCTCCAAAATGGGGAGCTGCTGCCCTAGAGCCCCGCCATAAGAGAAGTGCATGGCACGCACTGACACGGAGAGTGAGCGTGTCTTTAGTGAAACCACTATGCAGCTATACCCGCCTGGGACACTTCCCAGTCCAGGGGAAGTGAGATGCATGGGGAATTAATTTCATCGCTGCACACTGCCTGTGGTTTACAAAGCCTCTCAGCACCCAGCGGTTTCACCAGGAACGTCAAATGCTTTGCAGAAAGCTCACGTTGCAAAGCTTGCACTTTACCTGTGTACTTTTAGTTTCTCCTGCAGACCCTGACAGTTTAATACTGTCCAAATGCAACAGGCAGCAGTTGTTGGCTCCATCTCTTGCTGACTGCATCCCACCTGGACTTGTGCAACCCTCGCCCCCAAGCAGTCCCACACTCTCCCCACCTTAGAGGTGGGGAAAATCGCAAACATGAAATGATCCAGCCCTGGTTATACAGCCAGGCGCTACGTCTGAGGTGTGCAAAAGAGACAGGATGCCACATTTTTGACAGCCGAAAGGCCCAGGTTGGGGTTACAGTTCACTTGTCACCCTCCAAACCGTGGTTGCCACTTACCCCGGCTGAACACGTGCCCTACGGTGGAGAACCAGCGTGGCCGTGCCGTAAGTGACAGGCAATGCCGCGGCAGCCTCGGAGGACACCCCTTCGGGGATCCGCCACAGCATCTGCATGGAAACACACGCAACACAACGAACCCGGAGGAGCGACAAGGACGAAGTCTGCACCTCCAGCGTGCCTCCTTCCCCCAAGCATGCCGTGCCCCGTTCTGCCAGCGGGGCCAAAGAAAGGGAAATAAAGTAATCAGAAAGGGGCACAAAGCAGCAGCTCTGACAAAACCAAAGCCCTGAACAGAGAGAAACTTCTTTGCAATATGGGCAAACAAATGCTCCATATCCTTACCTTCTGATCGACGACACACTCCTCTGCCATAGCTGCAGTGCCAGTCACACCAATTACTCGGTATCCCTGCCAAAAAAACATCGTCGGATGGGTGTCAGGAGACAAATCGCACAGTCCGGCTGTTATCTCTGAATCAAGCATTTGATTTCCCTGCTTTTTCGGGAAGAACCGTGGACAGCACAAGCTGTGTCGGATAACAGCCCACTTAGCAATTGCATTAACTGCATATACCCCCCCCGCCCCGTGCCCCCCCGCCAGTCTTTTGAAGGCAGATTCGTTGGCTGCTGAGGCCGGCAGCAGCGCCTTCTCCCTCCCCAAGCAGAGCTCACCACTTCTCCTTTGCTTTCACAACCAGGATGCAAGGGATTAAAGGGGTGAACCCCCACGGCATGAGTCTGGACCTCCACCCACAATGACCAATGAGGGCGCAGGAGGCCGTTCCTAAATTCTGGCATTGCCGTGTTTTTCTTACCTCCTTCACGGCGCTCACGTTTTCCCCAGTCTCCGTTACCGTCCCTGAGAACTCCATTCCTACGGGGCGATAAGGACACGCGCGCGCGCTACAGACGCTGACCCCATCCACCTCCCCGTCGCAATTAGCAGCCTCCTCTGCTGACGGACTCTAGTAGACGAGGTCCCACCTACGCTACCTCTACTTTGGGGAGAGACTACACAGCGACGGGCATCTCAGTAACCCTCAGCCCCGCACAGCAGAATGAGCAGCTCTCACCGTTAGTTGTAACAAGAAATAACTGAGATGCTCGGCGTTTTTCAGGTTGCCAGGTGCCCCATGCCCAGGCCTGCAGCCCCTACGTCCCACATGGAGAAGGTCCTTGGGCCAGGCGCTGGGGAAGCTCTCGGCAGCAAAGTACCAGCTGGGCAGAAGGTGGCAGCATTAGCACAAGAGTCAGCAACCACTTGGTTAACCAGCTGGCGATTTCTTTTAGTTGCAAATGCATATAAACGCTAAGGGGAAAGAGACTTTTTCACGCCAGCGTGCTTAAGGCATAAGACAAAAAGTCAGCGCCCGGCCTGGCACAGGTCAAAGGAGACGGTACGGCCTGAAGGGTTCAGCCCAGGTGAGTACCACGCAGGCGCTGCCAGCCCATAATATAGCTTAAAAATACGGCGGAGGCGCAAGCGCCAGAGGAATTCAGCATGGGGAGAGACATGCCCGCAGCATCGGGAACCGTCCCGGCGTCCTCGCTGAAGGGCGACGCTCTGCCCGTCTGCCGAGGGGGCCAGGGCAAAGTCCGACGTGCCGACATCCTGGCCCACCTCCGTCCTCCCCAGCGACGCCAGGCCGCTCACGTGTGCTTACTGCGTGAATTACTGTAGCTCTAGGCTTAGGGCACAAGCATCCAGCCCTCCCCAACCCCTCTCTACGCTTCAGTTTTCTTAGCTTTCAGGCAAGTTTAATATTTACTCGCTTTCTCCCCAGCCTAGCATGAGTGCTCTTTGCACACTACTTTGCAAGCGCAGTTTTAAGCGGAGTGTTTTCAGAGAGGACGTTAAAACGCGGTCTCGTCTGCTCTAAGAAAATGCCTCCAGTCGGCCTCTGCTTTATTTGCATACGCCGTTATTCTCCAGGGCTGCCAATCTGCTCTTAATCCAATTAGCATTTATTGCACCCAATCAGTTAGTCACTCCACACCTCCCGCACAAATCAATCACCTCCTACTCACCAGGAGTGAACGGAAGAGTATGTTTTTCCTGATACAAACCCTGGCAGGCCAAGATATCTGCAAAATTTAACCCACAGTAATGAACACCCACTCGGACCTGCAAGAGAGAAGGGGACAAACATAAATCTTTCCATTCAAGCAATAGCAGAAGTGTTTTAATAGAGACTTACTGCCCTAAGCCTGCAGCAAAGCCTGCAAAAATAAATCCAGACCTCTCAAGTGCCCAGACTAAGCACTGTGCTAGCCCATCTCTCAAAAGATATTGGTGCTTTCTAAGACACAGAGTCTCAGTCTCAGCTGGAGAAACTAGGGACAGGCACTGGTTTTGCTGTGGCCGTGCAGATTCACCCTCTTCCCTGCAAGGTTTTCCCGCAAGACCTGGTGGAAAACGAACAACCTTCACTGAAGACCAGCTACTGTGCCAGGACAGTTTTGTCTTATATACCTCATTTAGGGATGTTTTTCTCTTTCCATGTATGTTAGTCATAGCAAGGGGCTTCTATGTAGCTTCATCTCCTTGGTGTGGGTAGACGGGTACAAGAGGCCCTGTGGATTTTAAGCTTGTCATCCCTGTTCCCAGCACAAATAATAGAGAAAAGCACTGTTGCTGAGCTCTGCTTTTTCCAAGGACACTGCAAATGTGACCCGAACATCCCACCGTCGGGGCAAGGTGTACATCAGGATGTCTGGCAGGTATTGGAAGTGACATGCCGAAAGGGATGAGATCTGAACATCACGTAGCCTCGCATCCCGGATTTAACCTTCCTCTTTCCTGCCGTATTTGCCACCGTTTTCAATCTGCATGTGACCTTCATCTGGTTCATGTGTCCTGTTCCCAATTAGGAAAGCAACGTTGCCAGGTTCACTGGGATGGGACTTGGGGGATCTTCCAGCCCTGCTGCTTCCCTGCCAGGAGATCTTGGGCAAGTCACTTTTCTGGTGCAAGTTCAGTGGATGAACCCTGTAAAAGAGGGACACAGACGCTCTCCTCTGCGGAGAGCTCTGCGGTGTGCTGGTGCTGCATGGCTCTGTTCTTGCTAGCGTAACATTTAAGGGACCCATCTGAGGATGGGAGGGGAGCAGAGGGACAACAGATATTCTCAGCGACGCGTCAGGCCGGCAAGCCTTCGCACCGCGTCCACCGTACCTGATGGGGCTGCAGAGGGGGCGACGGGACGTCCCGCACGAGCAGGGGTTTTGCCAGCTCGGTGCACAGCACCGCTCGGTAGCCCCGAGCACCGCTTCTCCCGCAGGCTTGTCCCAGGACGCCGACCCTGAAACACAGGCGCACGCGGCCACCTCAGCCCACGCGGCACCGCGCTCTCAGCCCCGCCGCGGCCCGCTTTCGTGGCGCCCTCCCAGCAAAAGCCTCTCCGGCCCGAGAGGCTGCTTTGAGCATTTCCGTCCCACGGCAGAGAGCGCTTGTCGCCCTGGCGGGGTTTGGGATGCGCGGAGCGAGCGGAAGGGGATCCGGGCGATGGTCCCGGGAGGCCGCAGCCCCAAATGGCAGGGTGCTGGAGCAGAGCGCTTTGGGGGAAGCCAAGGACCCCCTGCCCCCTGCTGAGCCACGGGCAGGGCTTTGGGGTGAAAGCACGCAGAAAAGGGTGGAAGGGGAAAAGGAAAAGAGGAAGGGGGATGGGGAAAGGGGGGAAAAAGAAGGGGGGAAGGGGAAGGGGAAAGGAGGAAAGAGAAAGAAAAGGGGGAAATGGAAAGGGAAAGGGGGGAAAGGGAAGGGGGGAAAGGGAAGGGGGGAAAGGGAAGGGGAGAAAGGGAAGGGGGGAAGGGAAGGGGGGAAGGGAAGGGGGGAAGGGAAGGGGGGAAGGGAAGGGGGGAAGGGAAGGGGGGAAGGGGGGGAAGGGAAGGGGAAAGGGGAAGGGGGAAGGGGAAAGGGGGAAGGGAAAGAAAAGGGGGAAATGGAAAGGGAAAGGGGGGAAAGGGAAGGGTGGAAAGGGAAGGGGGGAAAGGGAAGGGGGGAAAGGGAAGGGGGGAAAGGGAAGGGGGGAAAGGGAAGGGGGGAAAGGGAAGGGGGAAAGGGAAGGGGGGAAAGGGAAGGGGGGAAAGGGAAGGGGAGAAAGGGAAGGGGGGAAGGGAAGGGGAAAGGGGAAGGGGGAAGGGGAAAGGGGGAAGGGAAAGGGGGAAGGGAAAGGGAAAAGAAAGAGGAAAGGGATGGAGGAAGGGATAGGGAAAGGAAATGGGAACAGGAAAAGAGCAGGAGAAAGGCATAGCGGAAGGGGAAAGGACAGAGATGGGGAGAGGAAAGGGCAGAAACGAAAGGGAAAGCGCCCTCTCCCCGGGAGCGTAGCGTCCCGCACCGCCGCGCCGCCGCTGCAGCCATGGTCCGCTCGGCCCGGCTCGGCTCGGCTCGGCTCGGCTCGGCTCGGCTCGGCTCGGTTCGGTTCGGTTCGGCTCGGTTCGGCTCGGTTCGGCTCGGCTCGGCTCGGTTCGGCTCGGCCCGGCTCGGCTCGGCTCGGCTCGGTTCGGCTCGGCTCGGCTCGGCCCGGCCCGGCTCGGCTCGGCTCGGCTCGGCTCGGCCCGGCCCGGCCCGGCCCGGCTGCCCCGGCCACCGCGCGCCTTCCCGGCCGCGTCGCTGCCGCGCCGCCGCGTCCCGCCCCGGGGCGGGCAGGGAGCGGTGCCCGCCCCGGCCCGGCCCCGGCGGACGGCTGTCCCCTTTCCCAAGGCACGGCCGTGCCTCAAACCGTGCTCCCCCCGGGAAATCCGAGGCTTGAGCGGTGGTGACTGGCACTGAGGTCAGTGTTTAAATATGGGCTAAACGCTTAAAAGAAGGAGCTGTTTGCAGCTCCGTTGGTCAGCACCGGTGGAAAGCTTTGCCGAAGAGGGTCTTGCATGCCTGCAGGCCTGGTTTCTCTGCCAGGCCCTTTGCAAGGCATACGTGACAGTCACCAGCAGCTCTAAATTGCCGTGCACAGTCAGGGCCGTGTGTCATCGCGCTGGTTTTCCAGATGGGGAAGCCGAGCACGGATGAACCGAGCAGAGGTCACTGGGTGAGTCAAAGCCCAGAGAGCCAGGGGATGAGAAACCCAAAGCTGCTGACTCCCGATCCCATGGTTTAACCGCAAGCCCGTCCTTTCCCCTCGAGGGATCTCCCATTCCAAAGCCTCGCTCCCGTTTCCTTATAGTTTTCAGGGAAAAGAGTCTTCTTTTTCGAGCTGAAACATCTCATAGCAACTGGGAGTCCAGGAGGTGGGAGAGGGGGCACGAGAAAAAAAAAAGTGAGGGCTCCCACTTGGCACGGGCGATTACAGCACCTGCAGCTCCTTGTCTTTATCTGAAAGCGAAGCAGCGTGCCCTCATGTGACCGTCCCTCCACTTGGCGGTAGAGATGCTGGATAGGATTGCTTTCTTCTAAGAAAATCCTAAGAGAGCTCTAAAGAGCCAAACGCTGGCAGACCTCTCCGCGGACGGGATCCGCGCAGCGCGCCGTGCCCTGCTGGCGTCGGAGGTCCGTCCGGGGCGGCACAGCGCAGGGTCCCCAGCACCTGAAGGGACATAAGGTTATCTACACTAGGGAGAAGAGAGCGGGCACCGGCTGAATGCTGATCCCATTTTTAGTTATGCCAGGACATGTTACAAGACATCGTGCATGGCCTCAGCTGGAGTCCTGCTCAAGGACCACGTACCGGCTCTTCTCCGAGGCAAGTGGATTTTAAAATACCAGCTGTGGTCACAGAAGATGTGGTGCTCCTTGCAGCTCCGTGGCTTAGACCACACTCTTCCCTGGAAAATACAGCAGAGGGAGGAGAAATATCCTGCACCTTGCCAAATATTTGAGCTGTACCTGCACAGATGGCTGGGCAGTGCATGCTCTGGAGAGCGGATGCGTGTGGGAGCGTGAGCTGTGGTTTGGGAGTCTGGGCTCCTGAAATTAAAGCTGTATCTCCACAAGACAGTCACAGCGTGGGCTCTCTCCATTTAAGCCGTCCTTCACATTTGCCCTACGCTGGCATCAACCCCTACTTGTGAAACAAAATGAATGCCTTCAAAAACCTTTTGTTGCAATTTGCCAAGGGGAAATGTCAGCTCATTTCATCTATCAAGTAAGCATACGTCCAGCAGTAACAGCTCCTTGTCTCTGCTGAATGGGACTGATTGGAAAGCAGAGGCAGGGCTGTGAAGTATTTTGCATTATTTTGTATTACTGTCTGGTGAAGAAAACAATTGCTGCTTCCTGACAGCTTTAAGCTTCCCTTCCATGAGCGGTGGAAGGTCTCGCATTAACGTACTTGCAGTAAAAGCAGGTACAATCAAATGAACTGTGTGTGAATGGTTGTGCGCTTGCTCAGGACGACTGTCTAAGGAACGGGCCAGCATTTCTTGGCGAGCAGGGATGGAAACGAGTGCTGCATTTTCCTGCTTGAAGCAATTCGCATTCACAATTCAAATTAATCCGTAATGGAACCCCATTGGCTTCTGCTGAACTCCGACACAGCCAGATCTGGCTCATCGCATGCAGCAAAAGCCACTTAATTAGAGCAGCAGTTCAATTTATTTGCTTAGTATCATCTTTATTAGCCATCACTTAAACTCATAATTAAGGGCAGAATAGGGACTGTGAAAATGGCAGCTGGGCTGGGCTGGCACTGCCCTGAAGCGTCTGGATGCGTGTGTGTCTGTCGCTTGGAGCTGGAGGTGTTCGTGCCGTCCTGGAGGCATGCCCTTCCCTTAAAATTAATACTCGGCTACTAACAACCTTTGAAGGAGAGCATCAAGGCCGAGGGATGGAGACCTGAGGCTCACTTGGGCGCTGAAAACACCTGGAGCGTTTCCCCAGGAGTGAGTGCTGCTTGGAAAGCAGCTACATCATTGTGTCGTTGTGGCCATTATGATCATTTGATGATAACCTTGTGTTCAGTGGAGGGATTTCTACACAGGTGTTTCTTCTGAAATGCCTGAGATGTTTCTACGGTCCAGAGTTTGCAGTCTGCTTTTGCATCAGTCCCGTGTCCTAAATAGCCTCCTAGTAATCCTAAATCCTCGCTACACTCTTTGGGCAGGAGGCTGGTGTGACCGGCACCACACAGCCGTTTGTTAGCACAAGGCAACTCTTGCTCTAGGACCCTTTTACTTCTCTCGCACCCAGCTCTGGGATTCCTACATTTTATTTTAAACACAGCTTGAACCAGAACAAGTGTGGGCATATAGCATTAGTGCTCTCTCTGTTTTTGATGGCAATGGAGTTCATGACAGCTCGGCTGATATATTATTCATGTCATGGCAGCACCATGGGAGCGGGACCCACCATGCCGGTCGCTCCGCGGCAGCTCCTGCTCCAAGGAGGATGGCAGTGCCAACCTGGGAGCCTTTGCAGGAGAACTGCAGGTGTCCTCCCCAGCGGACGAAGGGCTGGACTTGGCTGGTGAGCTGGCAGCTACAGTCACAGCTTGCAGGTTGCCCACCAGGAAGTTCCCGAAACTGGCAGCCAATCCCCATAAAAACACAAGCAGTTGCGTTTCGTATTGCAGGATAGCGTGCCTTAACTGCCTGGCTCTGGTGACAGGGTGAGGGAGAAAGATGGACATGCACTAGGTCGTGTAAGTGAGATGTTATTAAGCTGCTGTCTTGTGCTGTAAACAGTATTTTTCCTTTATTTATTTATACATCTAG
Organism: Struthio camelus; assembly: GCF_040807025.1. Lineage (NCBI taxonomy): Eukaryota > Metazoa > Chordata > Aves > Struthioniformes > Struthionidae > Struthio > Struthio camelus. Next base: position 5,882,705 of record NC_090949.1, read on the forward strand.
AGGAACAAGGGGTTGGAAAGTCGGGAGAGGAGGAGGAGAGACATACAGATTTTGCACCTGTTCCTTCTGAAATGCCATCGTGTTACAGCGCTCTTGATCAGTTCTGCTTTGAGAGATGCTGCTGCTGCCGCTGCAATCAGCTCCAGTGGTAAGCAACGAAGGGCAGAGTGGGGGGACCCTGTGGCAATATTTTTAATGAAGTACATCTGCAAGCTACATCAAATGAGGCTATTTGTGTCTTTGTATATCCTTTGCTTGCAAACAAGAGTCTCTCTAAGTAACCACACAACAGAGCATAAGTTCCTATTTATTTGCCTCTGTCTCTGCTCACAATAGCAAAGGAAGAGAACCCATGTGTTTAGGCAACGCAGAACAAAAATACAGCAGAGATAAACTGGATAAATTAGTAATATAGACAGCCCAGGAGAAAGAAGCCTGTGTTCCTACAACTGTAGATAAATCTAGTGATTATTCGTTTCTCAAAGTTCAAGCCAAGTCACCTAACCTGGAGTCTGACAGGAAAAATAGGGATAAATAAATCATTCCTTCTTTGTTGACCTCTCTTCTTGCCCAAAGATAAAACCCAAACTTTTTTGGCTGAGTAAAAAGCCCGTAAATGTATCCTTTCACTGACCCCGTGGCCATCCCAGAACCTCCTCTGCACATGACTCACGTATCCGTCGTCACAGCATCGGCTGTTGTCAGCTCCTGGGGACCAGCTCTATCACCAAAAAAGACCAATTAAAAGACTGCATTTTTAAATGCCCGTCCTATACTCCTTGAAGATGATCCAATATATGAAGAGAAAACTGCCAGGCTGGTCACAGTCTTGCCTTTGCTTGTTAGAGTCAATCCCAGAGTTTTGCAGATCTGTTCTGAGGGTTGCTGGAGGCTGGCTATTTTGTTTTAAAGGAAAGGCAGCAGCGTTCTTCCAGACAGGCAGCAACTATTAAACAGAGAAACAGAAAATAAAACAAAAAATGAAGCGAGTCATTTGGGCTTTAAAGCCAGCTCACTGCTTTTGACAAGCTGGGAGGGGGGTTTTTTTGCAGCTGGATATTCCTGACTTCCAGGATGAGGGGCTACATTGCCCCAGCAGAGGGTTTGAACCTCTCCAGCCGACAGAAGGGTGCCTCCGTCTTCTCTAACAAGGACCCTGCACAGATTTCTGAGAGCCTTATGCCCAGGCTTTGGGCACCTTGGCAAGGTCACATCCAGCTGTTCCTTGAGCCCGTTCCAAAAGCTTTGCGTCTAACCCCCACCAGCCAGTGCCCAAAGACAAGACACCCGAAATCAGAACTTCAGATTTCTCCCCCCCCCCCACAGGAGCAGAAAAAGATCTGTGTTGAGCATGCCTCCAAATTTGTTCTTGATAAAGGGGGTGGAATGAGGACAGATTTCACTCTCAGAACATCCTGCTGGCAGCTCCTGCACTGACGTAATGTTATCTTAGGATGCTCCATTAGTCTCCTTGGGGTAGCTTTGCTCAGGGAGAGAGAACATTTCTCAGCGAGTAAACAGAAATTCAGCCAGCTCAGTACACTTTTGACACCTTATATAAAGGTACCCAACGTGCTGGTGAATTCAATGTACCCCAAAAGATGTTTCCCAAACAAAAGAGTCCTAAACAATCCTAGTGGGTGCCCCCGACGCATGCAGATTCAAACGCTGCAAGCAGAGAGCTCACAAAGACTCAAACAGTCCCCCCGCCACCCCGTGCAGCGTCCGCAGAATCACCAGGGATATATTTGGAGCATGTTCTCCCAAGACTGAGTCATATTTCCTTCCTCATAGAAGACCAAAAAGAGTTTGCCCCTAAAGGGCAGCGTTTCAGAAAGGGGGCAGATTTCTGTTCGGCTCCTACAGTCAGCCGGAGCTGCAGATCCCGAATGCTTGCTGTCTCTGCTGAATTCAGGTGGACTTGGATTACCGAGCACATATGAAAATAAGACCCAAGCTGAGTAAACAAATATTGATCTACCCAACCTCAGGTCACTGCTGCGAATTGTCCTTTGAAGTAGCATACTGAAGGCGCAGGATCCCATTGTACGGTACAAACGCAGGACGAAATACAATCCTGCTCCTGGGAGTTCACAACCCTAGTGCCATCAATAATCACAGGTGAAAACGCTGGCCTCGTTTGGGTGACAAAAATCTGCACCTCCCAGTGGCTCATGCTTTCACGGCTGCGTGTAAGACAATATTTAATAAACAGTCCGGACCTTCTGAAATGACAAAGGGGAGGGAAGCTAAAATAGCTGCGTTTCAGGCAAATGCAAGTTAGAAGTGGATCTGGGTGGGAGGAGAGGGAGAGCCTGGCTGAGGGATAAGCGAGGCAGTCGCTCAGCTGGGCTGACTTTCTCGAGATGATTAATGCTGACCTATGCGCCACCATCATTCAGGAGATGATCGTTCATTTTTAGAAAGACTTGCGCAGCGGAACGTGTGTTCTGGTAATTTTCCAGGTACTCAGCCGTTTGACGAGAGGGATTTTAAACGCGCCGAATTAGATGTGATGCCTTGTGAGCGTCGGAGCGGAGGCAGCCGAATGAGTTTTTCCCATGGTGAATTAAGTAGGACGGGCCTCGTTCACAAGCAGAGTCTTTGACCCTCACGGGTCTCTGCAGGGTGGTAGCCTTATTCGTTAGCACCTTGTAGTGAAGAGAAGGGGCCAGCCAGTCTCTTCTGATGGTCTGAATTTTCCTCTGAAATTTGCGCTATAATTTCTTGCTGCCGCTCACTGCGGGCCTGATCCCAGAGCAGTGAAGTCTGCGGGATTGTTTCTGCTGAGCAAATTGCAATTCTTTTTCCAGTCGGATGGGTTTTCCCCATTTTCAGGACGGAAGGGTAGGAAAAACCCCTTCCACGGAGGAACAGTGTCACGCAGCATCACGCGCCCAGCAGACAGAGCACGCCAAGTGTCGAGAGAACAAGTTCTCGCAAGTCCACATTTTTAGGACCGGTTTCTGTTTCATGTCGCAGCAGGCTGGCCTCGACCCTCCGCCTGCCCCAACATAGTGGGACAGCGAGGGTTGAAAGGGGATGGAGAGGGAAGAACAGCTGAGAGCTACAGTGATCCTGGCGTGTGTATAAATAGAGACAGAGCTGTTATCCTGATGAAATGAGACCAGATGTTTCTCTGAAATCCCTCCTCACCACTAGTGAAAATTATAGTTTAGTTAAAACCGGGCTAAGCATGCAGCACAATATTTTAGACCTCCTAATGTCTGGAGGTCAAAGGAAACAGCGGAGGAGGAGCCAAGCTGGAAGACTGCCTCGCTCGGGCAGGGGCTTCAGGGTAGCGACCCTCCGACGCTGCGGCCTGCGATGACGCCACGGAGGATGCATCGGGCACAACCGAAGTCAACGGAGGCCGGCTAAGTCCCTCGCTGCCTTTGTTCTATTTTTCTGCTTCCTATCCCGGCATTAATAGCCTGAGTTTAAAGCTGCTTTTGTGAGGCAGAAATTCTGTGTCAGCATATGTATCCTGGAGGCAGTTGGCAGGAGATGAAGGAGGGACAGCAGCAGCAGTTAAAACTGGGCCTTGGTTCTTTAATATTTAACTTTCCCTAGCACTGGATTTTTTAATCAGTTGGTGAATTATCTGCCCTCCCAGTTCAAAGAGGGTTTTACCATGGAGATTTCAGCGCTTAATCCCAGGGAAAGCGGAAGACGTTCTCTGAAGGTTTCAGGGCTCAGTCTGGCCTCAATTACATCAGTGTAGATCAGCAGAGTGCCCACTACAGACTTCACTGGCATTACGTTGGGCTAAAGGTAACAAAAACTGAGCTCGGGTTCAGCCTTGTATCGGGACAGGAGAAGTCTCTAGTCCATAAAGCAGGGCAAGGTCCATCCATGGGGAATTGCGGAGAGGATATAGGCATTGTGAGACTGGCTGAGAATAGATGCTCACCTAAGCCAGTAGCCAGTGTCTGGCCACGGCCAGCTGCAGATGCTTAGGAAGGGATATCGGAAGAGGGAGAGTATAAAGCGATCCTTCCTCCAGCATACCCTCCTGGCTTCCGGTAATCAGCAGCGGAGAGATTTCCTGAGCCGGAGGTTGCATGAATTTGTCTAATCCTTTTTTGAATTCATTTATACTTTTGGCCTCCGTGACATCCTGTGGCAGTAAGTTCCACAATGTAATTATGTGTTGTGTGAAAAAGTACTTCCTTCTGTCTGCTTTAGAACTGCGTGCTGATAATTTCTCTTCATGCTCCTTATTTCTGGTGCTGTGAGGAACAGCGAATATAAGTCCACGTCCATACCACGAAGGCAGAGGCATCCCCTCAGACCTCTCTGTCTCCACTTGCCTTGAGTTTTGTTCTTCCAAACTGGGTGTTTCTTCATTTTTGTAGACTTTCCTCATGCGGCCTCTCTTCCATCACTTCCACTATTTTTATCACCCTCTTCTGTGCCTTTTCTCATTCTATTATTGCCCATTTGAGATAAGCTCACTGAACTGAGACTTGCTCACCCCTGAAAATGTGAATTCATTCTCCTGGAAGAAGGTCAGGTTGGAAGCTTTAATTTCTCAAGTCAGACTCTTGTAGTTCCATTTCTTCTACAACACAAACACTCTTTGGCTTAATGGAAATACATTTGCAGCTCTCTTCAAACAGTTTGATTTAACTTACTCTAAGGCTGAGTAAAACTCCAGTCCTAATTTAACCAGTGGCTGTGGATTAACATGATGTCCATAAGTATATCAGCTAAGGGGGCTCTTTTATACAAAGGGAATTCCATGCATGTGCTTATATTACTGTACATTTATGCCTGCACAAATCCCCTATGCACTGCTGGCAGAGAAGTCCCCAAGCCAGAACAGCTGAACTGAGGAGCACGAGACTCGGGCGTCTCTGATTTCCACGACATCTTTATTTACAAAATACGTCTATTTTTGCTACTGTCATGCCTGCAGCATCAGCCTCCCCGTTTTAGTCATCTCTGCCATTTATTATTGTTTACATTGCACCAAAACACACAGACGGAGTCAGAAGAATGGATTTTGTTTTCTGCTGCAGTGGTAATCTCTGAAACCTCGCTATCCAGTCAGCCCAGACCTCGCATTTAGAATGAGTCAATCATACTCGCAGTTGCAAATAGTCCTCAGCTGATGAGAACCAGTTGCTGGTGTCCTATACCCGTCCCGTGTTAATTGTTGTCCTGGGACTGTGTGGCAGCTTTTTAAATCTCCGCTGTTCCTCCTTTGGCAGTAGCTCAGCAGCCACATCCTTCCCTCAGAACACGCCAGCTTCTCCTCTCTTGCTCAAAGCAGCTTCATCCCCTTTTCCCCTGCAGCTGCATGTGCAAGCTAGCTGCAGATGCAGCAGGTAAAGACTTGAGTGAGGAACAGGCTTAAGACAGAGAAGGTTTTGGGAGGCTGAAAAAGAGAAGGGGGCATGCGGAGAGAGAGAGAGAAGGAGGGAAAACCTTGAGTCATTTACTGGATTATGGCCCATAAATGATAAACCCAGAGAATATGTACGGTATTACACTGTCGGCAGCAGTGGAATGAGCTGGGCAGAGAGAATGCAGGAGGGAAAAATTGGCATCCCTACTACTTTATGCTATTGTTATGCCAATTTATGCAGATGTCTTCTCTGGAAGGAATATTCCCCATCCACCCTCAGTTTCCAGTCCTTTGGAAACCATGAATCAGAGCATGTTTGGGGGTGGGAAGGAGCCAGCAGAAGTTCCTGGGCATCCTGGCGGTGCTGCTTCTGTGCAGAGTTCCCCACGGGAGCCTTGGAGGCCAGGGCATGACTCCGAGCAGCCCACGCAGCTAGCTCAGATGTGAGTAGTACTTCTACTGCAGTAAAGAGACGCAAGGGAATTGCCCTGTATCTGCCACAGCGGACATGAAGCTCCCAGGATACGACTTTTCCACGAGCCTGTGCCTTACCTCCTACCACCTCAGCAAGCACTGAACCCGCTGGTCTGTTTCAATCCAAATAAAAAGAGAGGTAGAGGCCCCAAAGATAATTAAATTCCTATAGGAATTATGAAAATTGGTAGCAAGGTAAAGCAGGGAGACCCTACAGCTCTTTTCGAGGAGAGTGCTCGTTCTTTGCTAGATAGCAGGAAAACTCCCTTGAGACACGAATCTATCGGAAACCCGGCTACACCAGTTCTGCTGATCATGAAGCAACTAAATATTATGAAGAGGGACGGCTCTTTGTTTTTAAAGTCGGCTTGGAAATTGCAGCAGGGTGTGCGTTCCCACCATGCGGTGGAAAAACTGCAGCGTGGCCTCATCCCATTATCGAAAAACAAGAGATCCCAAGTGGGCAGAGAACGACCCAGTCGTAGGACAAGATTCAGGTCCAGCCCTCGGTCACGCGTGAGACACAACCCCACGGAAAACGAAGTTTCGTCGGTCAATCCTCGGGCTGGCAGGACTTTTTTTTCCCCTCCACCGCAGTAGTCAGCACATCTTCCGTCAGGCGCGCGAGGCGGGCATCGCTCGCTTGCCGCTTTGCAAGCCCTGCAGCGGCGAGGCTGGGCTTCCCTCCGCCGCCCCCGGCAAATCTTCAGGTCCGGAGGGGGCCGGTCACGACCTGCCGAGTTGCGTTAGCCGGGCCGAGCGGGTCAGAGCCCCTTCAGGAGGCAGCTCGCCGCGGCCGCGCTCCTTCTCTTATCACCGAGCGAAACACAGCAGGAGAGCTCGCAGCGCTGTGAGGCCTGGGGAAGCGGCGTGGGGCTCAAAGAAGCCTTACGGCGCTATAACCGCTGCAGGGGCCCCGGTGAAGGTGCCGGTGTCTCAACCGTTTCAGCCAAGGGAAGGTTCTAGGCCCGCTGCTAGCGGCGAGGCTGCGCGCGGAGAGCAGGCTTTGGAGACGGGCTCTGCCAAGCCTCGGGTTTCAGTGAGCCGTTTATGAGAAACACGCACCGCGGGGATAAATCACGGGGGCTAGGCCCGTGGGTGAATTCGCCCAGCTGGCGCGGGGCCGGGGCTGCGGGCCCCGCGGCTGCCATCTTGCCCTCTCCCCTTCCCGCCGGCCGGGGGGGGTCCCAGCTTCGCGGCCTCGGCCGGCGATTACTCTCGCCTAGCCGGGCGCCGCCGGCGGGCCGGCGTCCATGCCGGGCGCTCGGCCCTCTATTGCTCGCGCCTGCCCGCCTGGGATGCCGGCGGCGGGCGCCGGCGCTGAGGGAGCCGCGGGGCCGGAGCAGCCGCCGCCGCCGCCGCCGCCGCCGGGCGCGGGCACGGTGCGGCCTCCGCCTCCGCCGGGCGCTGACGCAGGGAGGCGGGGGGCGGCGGGGCCGTAGGGGGGGCGGGGAGCGATGGAGCCGCGCCGCGGCGCGCGCTGAGGGGAGGCGCGGCCGGCGCGGAGCGGAGCGGCGGCAGCAGCGGCAGGCGGCGGCGGCGGCGCCTCCTCGTCCCCCGGCCGCGGCATGGAGGCGCCCGCCGGGGCGGCCGGCGAGGCGTTGTCGGCGGCGGCCTGGGCGCCGGAGGCGTTGGCGGAGCCGGAGCTGGGCTCGGAGGAGCTGGAGGCGGCGGGCGGCGCGCTGGACCGCGTCCTGCTCGAGTCGGTGTGCCAGCAGCAGGGCTGGGTCCGCGTCTACGGTGAGGGGCGGCCGCGCCGGGGCCGGGGTTGGTTGCTGGGGGGGGGGGGGAACCGGGGCGGAAACTTCGCGGCGCTGCCGCCCCGGGCTGCTTTGTTTCCTTCATTATTTTTAGCCAGCACAAGTTACAATGCCTGGATTCCCCGAGTCTTCCCCCCCCCCCCCCAGCAGGAGCCGGCGTTTGGGACGCGGTGCGCCCAACTGCCGCGCGTCGGGGCGGCTGCCCGAGGCTGCGGCAGCCGCGCTAAGGCCGTTTGCCGCTGGCCTGGGTGCCCGGCGTGCAGGCGCCCTGGCGGCCGTCACCGTCGCCTCCGGCCCCCCCGCCCCGAGCAGGTTCCTCCTGCTCCGTGAAATTAGACTCGACTTTGCCCTCTGTCACCGGGGGCCGGAAGGTTTGGCGGCGAGCAGGCTGCGCTCACGGAGCCCTGGGCTCCTTTCGGGAGCGGGAGAAGCTGGTGCGGCCGGACGAGGTTGTCCATCGTGCTGTCCATCAGGCAGCAAAGTTATACTCGGCGCCGTTAAGTTGCGGTAGGAGTTTGGGGCAGCATCCGCTGGGTCTGAGCTGCTGCTGCTGCTTCCACAGCTCCCTTTTGTTGCCACCAGCCTCACGCGGAGGCTGTAAAACACGACCTGCTTTAAAAAAAAAAAAAACACCCCCAAAAAACTCCCTGCCGTTGTCAGAGGGAGCTTGGAAGAAAACGGACAACTCGGGGGTAATCTGCTTGGCACGCTCTCCGAAGGTGAAATGAGAACATACTTGCGAAGAGGATGTCTGGCACCAGGCTATCTGGGGGTTACCCAAGGTTGCGTCTTGCACGAGTGGAAGCAGGAACGCGGTCTCAAAATTAGCCACCGTGGAAAAAACGCTGCTCGTTGATAAAGTCGCGTCATACGTTGCGATGCCTTCGTAGCCCGACGCTACCGTGTCGATAAATGGAAAAATGCTGTGACGAGGCAGCTAACTCGGAGGCTGTGAAAATCAGCTAAGTCTTCAAGCATGTAGAAATACATCTTGTGGCCCAAGGACAATGATTATTTTTAGTTTGTGTTTTAAAAAAAAAAAGAAAGAGACACTCATTATGTCTGTCTCTCTTCAGAAGAATCTGGTATGGTGGTGCCTTCTCTTTCCCTATGAGACTGCGATTGGATTAGCTAGCATTTGTTTATTTCTTCCTGCTTATTAGCCTGTTTTTCCTTGCATGAGCAGATCTGGATAAGTTTATGGACAGTGATTCAAACTGGAACTGTGCTATGGTTGTGCCCAACTAAATATGGGTTCCGACTCTATGAGTGACAAATGTGTAACATACTTCAGCTATTTATAGGATTAAAGTAAAGCCTTGCACAGTTGGTTGAGGAACCACAGCAGCATAGCTAAAGAAAACAGGAGCAGAAAGCTTAGCCTTATTGTCTGTATTGTCTGGTAAACAATGAGAACACTAGCACTAATTATTTCACCATGAATGGCTGGGGGAGGGAAAGAATATCCAACGTAGGAAACGTTAAGAACCGTTTTCTAGCATAGGGAGAAACGCAGCGATTGAGTTCTTTTCTACCCGGTCTTTACCAGCTGCGTTGGGGAGTTGATCCAAATGAAAGGTGTTTAGCCGAAAAGTAGTTCAAATAGTGGAAGCCGCGCAAAGTAAACGAGTTGGGTACCCTCTGGAAGACGACTGACTATGCGGGTGCCTCTCTGTTCTGCAGCGTGCCCTTCAGCTTGTGTCTCTCCAGGGAGCTGATTACTGGCGCGAGGGGGACCAGCCCCGTTGCGGGGGCCGTGAAACTTTGCCTGAAAGCACGGAGAAAAGAATTCAGCAGGGAAGTACCGTCGTTACTGGTGTCTGTGGCTTGCCAGCAGTGTGACAGTGCTGTGAATACAGTAGGACTTTGCAGCATCTGGGATGTGATTTCAGTGTGACACTGAGGTCTTGTCTGACTTCGCTATGAGATCTAAATCACGGTCTAGCTATTTTTGCATTTCCTGAGTTAACTGCAGTGTAGCCTTTTCGTTCTGTTTTCTGGAAGTTTGACGGTTTCTGATTTAAATGAATTAATAACGACGTTATAAAACCCTGAAAATACAATTGCCTTACCGAAGGACAATGCTTAACATTATCAGTTTGCTCTAACCTGATGTTTGAGTAGTGAGCAGGAACAGCAGATTTGCTGATCAGAATGGAAGGTTTAATTGCTTGTGAAACACGCATCACATGAATGTTGTTAGATGATGTTTCCAAGAACTAGTTTTGACACACACCTCATGTTTCTGTAAAATGTGTATCAACATGTGTTCTGGATGGCTGGTTCCTTCAGATGCGTGGCATGAGTGTAACGTGGGTAAGAGGGAAGAGACTGTCTTGCTTGCGTTGATACTGTGATATTTTCTCTGTGAAAGAAATCACTGCCTTTCAAAAGCATCCGCCAGCGTTTGGAGTCAAGGTCCTTTCCTCTGCTTTTGGAAACAGAACTGGGGAGGGGGGCAGGGGAATGACTTGAATTTACAGCATTTTAGCGCTAACTGCAAAAATGGAACGATTACGTGGCCGGGTATGGCTGACTGAGCGTCCGTGGCTTTGGGAACAATGAGCGATAAAGCTGGTGTTGCAGCGCCCGCGTTAAACGCTCCGTGCAATGGGGGCCGAATCGGATTTTGTCAGACTTACGGTCTGTGTCTGAACAGGTTGTAAATTTTTATAACAGTGGCTGTCAAATTTGTTTCCAGCGTGGCTGCGCTAAGCTCATTGCAAACCCGCGTGCTCTAAAATGATTAATTTCAGAAGAGGAGTTGTTGAGACGCGAGGAAAATAGCACGTAGGAGAATCTGTTCTTTGTTGGATGTTCATCCTGTGAACAGACACCGCTGCTCTGTGGCCTTATCTGGACTAGGAAATGTCTTTTTCTTTTTAGCAATGGTGCTGAAAGATGACAGCAGTTGTACAAACTCTGACGTAGAGGTGGACGTTTTCGTCACCTTGTCCTCGCGTCCCGTGGGCAGGCTGGAGACCTTCCTTAGCGCTAGAATAAGCCCCTCGCCGCGGCTTGGGGAGAACGCCCTTCAGATGGGGGCTTGAAGGGCTCCACGCCTCTGCGTGGCTGTTGGTGTCTTCGGACAGAGCTTCGCTGCCTCTGGCTCCAAAAAAAAAAAAGAAAAAAGCCTTAGAGCCAGACAGAAGTGTCTCTAGACTACCTAAAACTCGAGCTCCAGGCTGTAAGTATCAGCCTTCTGAAAAGATTAGGCCTGTGCTCAGGACTGAAGCCCTGGTAATCCGCAGTGTTGTGTGGAGATTAAAAAATAGCTGATTTGAGCACTGAACAGAAGCATCTCCTAATGATGTGAAATACACTCCAAAAGCCCTTCTTTTTTTTCGTGAATTGTCCGTCCCAGCAATCTGTCATTTACCTTGCTCAGCTTTGCTGTATAAATGATTCCAAGTCATAAGCTTGTTCTCGGGGTTTTCTAAGGCTCTGCTGGTTTTACACCCTGCCTCTCTATGGCTTTATAGGTGGTTCGATATCTGGTTTTTTTTCCCTTCTTTCATCACTTACAGTGGCACTTACAAACACAGAGGTTGTCTGTTTCCAAACCTTCTCTCTTTGGATGAGCCCCAAAAGACCTTGGCAACAAATAGCGCCTGGGTCCTTATTACCTTGCTTAAACCAGCCCTGGTATTCGGGCTCTCAGCGAGCTTTTCCTGGGACGCCCATGCGGGGCTGTAGGGCCCAGGTGGGGACTGCCCTGGGGACAGTCACCTCCCTGGGGGACAGTCACCTCCTCGGCCTGACCCGACCCGTGAACATCCCACCAGGTGGCGGCATTTTCATTATGGTGGTGCAGGGGATGCCCGAGCCTTCCTGACATGTCCTGGGGTATAGCACGCTGTTTCCGAACCTTGCCCTTCAGCTCCAAAAGCTGTTTAAAAAAAAAAAAAAAACCCTCACCACAAAAAAGGATGTATACCGAGGTATACAGGAATAGGTAGGAAGCTTGCATTTATTGTGTTTAAAAAAAAAAAAAAAAAAAAAAAAGCCCCAGATCCTCAAAACAGATTGAAACGGTGAGGAAATCTGATAGTTGAGGGTCAGACGTGGAAGGGTTTCTTCTGCTTCTTGAGATGCACACAGATAGCGTAGATCGGCTAGGTGTTGTGTTGTGCTGCATATATAAGCCGGTACCAAACTGTGATTAGTTCCAGATCTTTGGCTGTCGCGAACGACTTAATGAGAGATGAGCTGAAGGTGTGTCTGAGAGCCGTCTTTGAAAGCTGAAAGGGAGCTCAGAAGCTGCGTGGCATGTCTGTGTAGGCAGTCTGTATCGGAAAATATTAAAGGTCAGTGTTTCTGAGCATTTCTTTTCTTTCTGATCAATAGGCTTATTTTTAACTGGCCTAGAAAGCTGGTGCGATAACGGGGTAGGAAGATAAACCTTGTTGGGCCAGGAAATGTTATTTTTTGTGTATTCACACAATGCTTGCTGCAATAACGTCTGACCTTCTTGTGGCCTTCAGGTACCGTTAGAGTGAATCGGTCAAAGACATTAAATGACAAAGGAATAAAGCCCTTTTTTTGATGACAACAATCATTTCTAGTTGAGAGTCCTTGGTAGAAGATGGAATTTAATCAAAACCGAGGTTTTAAGTAACAGCATTGGTACGATTGAAAATGTACAAGTGTGCATTTGGGCCGAGGTCCTGCTTTCCATTGCCAGGCAGCAGTGGGAAATTACCAGGACCGGAGCAGTCTTAGGGATGGCGTGCTCATTCCTGCTGTGTGACAGCTCCTCTGATAACTCGTTTGGACTGCGGGGAGTTGTTACAAGCATGGGGGGGGTGAATCGTGGATCCTCTGTACTGCTCCAGCTATAGGATCTCTGCTCACTTTCTAGTCTATTTGCAGTTGCAATTCGGGTTAGTGCAGCTGAGGACTGGATGTAGCCTATTTTCTTTCTGTTGCTTTACTCCCAAACTTTACTGCGGGTTTAGCCCTTTGTCCTTAAATAGTGTTTGCCCTTCGTCTTTTAAAGTAACATTGACGTTATTTTGTACTTAAATGAATATTTTTTTTCTTTAGAATTTTTAGCTCGGTTCTTCTAGCTGGCTGTGTTATGCCAAATGTTGCCTAGGTTACTAATTTGTTAAAAAGTCACTTAAATATTTGGAGGTATCAACAATCCCGGCGTACATTGGGGAAAACGAGGATGACATTAGTCTCAAACAGCAGTTTCCTGACTCCTGTACTTCAGTCGCGCTATTTATCTCTGTCTGAACGTTTTCATGTGGTGCTATTTCCTATTTTTAAAACAATAGAGAAAAAAGGGGAAGATAAGAGGAGTGTAACTGGGACCCCTTGACTTATTATGATATCATGGGTTCCTTCCAACAGATATTTATAGATTTTATAAAAAATAGCTGAGAGTTCAGCATTTTCTAGCATATATGCTTTCTTAGCCCGAAGGTCACTAAGTTAAGCCCTCAAACTGAATTCTTTCAAAATCCTCTGTAAAGCACAGAGTAATCGTGGAAATACAATCCTTATCTGCAAGTAAAATAACCAAGTGAGGAGGAAAAATTACTGGGTTTTTAGTTTGTAAACTGTTAATGGTCCTTTATGATTTGACCCCCTCCCCCTTCTCAGAAAGCCCTTGCCGAAACGATCAGTAGAGAATAACATTTGTTCATTCTCTTTAATGGGTTTTCAGAAGGTCACAGAACTGTAGAAGGGCTCTTGTTCGAGAATCTGGATTCGTTTTAATTATGAAGCAAGTTGAAATAGTGAAAGTAATAAGCTCTTGGAAGTGAAGGCGGGAGGGGTCTTTGCACTTCAGTACATTTAAAACAAAGTCCTGGCTCTAGACCTCTTATTATCTAAAGGAATTTTTAACATCTGGGAGTGCCCCATTAAAAACTAGCTCTTATACTGCAAGTACTGGCAGACGCTTAGTTAAACACATTAATTCTGCAAAGTGTGGGAAAACGACACCCATTTCAGCAGATGTGCAATGTGCCTGGTGTCGATTTGCATAAGAATGCCTACGCTCCTCTCTTAGTTTCTGGCTTGATTAAAACTTGCAAGTACCTTTTCCCTTCCCCGCGGTGCTCTGTCTGCATTCTCGGACATTCATTCAGTGGTTTAATAGAAAATACGCTGTTTTCTTCTGTGTTCATTTTGTTTACACAATGCTGCGCTGTAGATGCGCTTGGGGTTTTGCAGACAAAGGCTGCTTTGCTGTGGAATTAATAGTCTGGACCAGAGAAGAAAGAAAATAGCAAAGGTGACAAATGGCAAATGCGTTTGGAAGCAGATGGAGAATGATACAGTATACATAGCATCACGAGGTGGGAAGGTTTTGTGTATATCGAATTATTGTTGTCATAGAGGTGTGTACTACGATGAGAGGAAAAGAACTGTTTAGTGACCTGAGAGTAAAAATGATCCACCGTGTCTCAGACTTGCTCCCCCTCAATAGGAGGCCATCGTGTAACAGTCAGAAGAACAGCAGCACTTCCTCACCGTGGTCCCCTTCCCAACCTGCGTGGCACAAAAAGTATAGGCGTTTCTGCGGGTAGACCGTGGATACCGTAGCATCAGTTCTGAGAGAACACTTGCATTCCTCTGACTAACAGACAGTCGAGGCAAAATATCGAGAGACAAAATATTGAAAACAAAGATGAGAACTTTGGAGTTTGGTGGGAAGGATGGCCTGGACAAGGAGAGGAAAACTAACGAGGAAGTGATGTTGTGTGTGGACTGTGGCCATGACAAACAGCGGATGCTCACAGCCAGAAGCCAGGGCTTTGGAAGAAGAGGTTTGGTGTCAAGGTTGTTTTGGGAGGATTTTTGGCATGAAGGAACGAAAGACAATTCAGCAGGATTCAGATGAAGCTTACTGCCTGAGGAATGCAGATCTGGAGCTGCATTGCCGTGCCTCTCGCTGGCGGCGGATTCACGGAGGCCTGAGAGCCAGCAGAGCACTTTTGGGTTGGTGAGCGCTGGCCAGAGCGCGATTTCGCTAGATGAAGTGGACAACGTTGCCAGCATGCAGCACCTCCAGCTTTGCGGTTGTATCGGTTGCAAGGTACTTAGCACTGTGGAAGGGGCCGGAGGGGAGGAAGGAAGGAAGCATCTTTAACAGGCTGTAGTGCTCTGCGAGGCCATCGGCAATTGCTAGGTGGCAGGTACCCATCTAGCGTGCTTAATGACATTGCCCTTTCTGATGGGAGGGCTGGTGCTCCCTAACTTTAGAGCAGTAATTTAAGTTTGGACTGCACAAGTTTGAAAGAGTGGGAACTTATTTCTTAAACGTTTTCTACGATACATTCTGCAGAAGAGTTTAAAGTGGCTGCGTAATAGCATAGCTGCATGTTTTTCCTCCTAGGGAACATGAGCTATAGGTGTAACCTTATGTCATTGAGGGTTTGGAGGAAACACGGATGGAGCTGATGCCTTTGGAGGAATTTCTTTTTAATAGTTAGTGCTTGTGTAGCAGACAGAGTTACGAACTCGCTTGCTTACTTGAGTTTCCTGTGCTTTTTGAGTCAGTGGATTGGCTTGAGATACGTGGAGGTAATTCACGCTTAATTTAGCTGACTCTTGGTGCGCCACTACCCGTCTCAACAAGGTACGGTACAGTCACTGCACTACCCAGTGCTGTAAGCAGTGATAGGGATCTCAGATTCGAGGAAAAGGCAGGGGAAGCGGCGGTGGCTAGGAGGGCCCGGTCTAGCACTTGGAGTCTCTTTCAGGAGCGGAGCGATTGCTTAGCTTTGGTTTTGGTGTACCATTCTGACATGGCAAATGGTGATCCCATTCTTACTAATTCCTGTGCTGCCAGTTGGGGTAAGAAGAGGTCAGTTAGACTCGCTTGTGCCGTTCATTACCATGCTACTGGAGTACATCCTAAGCATTAAGGGATTTATTTCAGAGGGTTGCTGTGAAGCAGGAGAGTGAAGAAATGAGGCACAAGTAGGTCTGATAACTTGCCCAAGGACATGCACGAAGCTTGGCAATAGAAGTCAGATCTCGGGGGACCTCTACAGCGCTTTGTTTGCTTACACTGAGTTGCGCTGCCTCACGTTTGGGATACCTTTATGCCTGCTGCTTTGCTTGGATCCCCCTGTGACTATTAATAATCCTTTCAAATACCTTAGCTGGCAGAGCTGCAGCTTAGAGGGGCAAGGTGCTCTCAGAGGGGAAGCTTTCATTCGGGTAGCTATGTCTGCTTGCTCTTTTCTGAAACAACAAAGGTGAAGTTTTGTTGACCTTCAAAAAGTAATAAACTTATCTCCTCAGAGCGATAGCAGGCTGAACTGCTGGTACGAAGGAGTTTGGATAGCTGGCACTGATTAACTTTTCTTAATTTGTGGACAGGGCCAGGTGTTTGATTGTTCTTATTTCCAATTGGGTAACCCTTTGTGTGAGGCTGTGTGAGGAAAATATATCAGAACTGAGAGTGGAAAACCCTAGAGCAAAGCTTGTACCAGCTGAAGCTCTAGCATCCTTTCCATGGCATTTGAGATCCTCTGCCCCTGGGTCGCGCTTTATATTTGGCTGGCCTTGCCAGGAGAGTTGGCTGATAGCAATTTTCCGTATTAGTTAGGTATTTTGTATTAATGTGCAGGAGTACAGGCAGAACAGGCACTATGAAATAAGAGCAGACAAAAAGCTTGCGGAGAAACATGTTTGTTGACGTTATGGGGTTGTATTTCAGGCTGTAGAGCAAAATTGTTGCTCCATGCAACAGTGTGTTAACACTTGCTAGGAAATCATTAGACTTCATCAAGTAAGACTGAGCGTTTGCTATTCTAAGGTACAGATTTGTTATCGCTTTGCATCTCTTTGCTCAGGTGTGGTGACTATTTCTTAGTTTCTTTGGAAAATAAGAAAGCAGGCAACGGAGTGGTATCACCGAATCGGACAGCGAGCTATGGCAAAGGGTCTGGTGTAAAATTCAACACCCTTTTAGTTCCAGTTCTGAGCAGATTCATCTTCTGGATTGCATAGGGGTCTTACGGGATCTTTTTATCTCTTGCTCTCTGGCAGCACTCGCATAGGATGTCAGGGAGGTACAATGTGACCGATTACCTCGCCGAACGGACTTCACGGGGCTCTTCCTTAACTCCTTTCATTAGCTAAGGCTTTGCGCATTGAAGCTTTCAAAGAGCCTGAACTCCTTGGAGGTGATGAATTTTATACCCCATGTCGGTAGGCAGGAGAAGAGTTTTATGATCTTGCTGTAAATGTTTATGTCAATTTGCTTTCACGTGCCCTCGGTTGGCGACTGCTCTGCTTAGAGAAGCCCGGTGTTGCAGTACATGGTCTTTCATGTCAGGATTCATGAGTAGTGGCAGAGCAGTGTGAAACAGGGTTGTCTGAAACTCTGCTATGCTGGGTTTGATTCCACTGCTCACTAATTTCTCACTTGTGTAGCCAAATACATTAAATCAGACCAAGGAAGAAATCCTTTTTTTTTTTTTTTTTTTTTTCTGTTAGTCTAGACAAGCCTTATAAAAGGAAGTTAAGCATTTTCTGGTCTCATTTCTTTTGTTTGGACTTCATAGTAGGGAAACTCGTAAGTACAATTTAAACAGCCCCTGTTTACCAAAATGATGAATGTGTGGGAGAGAGGAATTATAAGTGAAACAAATATTTCTGATTCTTGGCTGATGCTGGAAAGGAGTTTGCATGCTGTTAAAATGAAAGTGTGTCTGAAATTTTGGAGGAAAAAAACTGGAGAGGAATGTAGTAATAATGATTAAATAGCTAAATGGTATGAAAGAATTAATCTTTCTTGTACTGGTAAAACTTGCTTTTCTGCTCTTTATTTGTCAGTATGCATTGCTTTTTTTTAATCTGTAGAAATAGAAAAGGCTCAAAATAGAAAACTCTCTGAAAACGCAGCACAGCTATCAACGCTAAACTGCATTTTAGAATAGGAGTACAAGAGCACAGAGCTAAAGCCCCGTGTCTCGGAGTTACCTGGTATTAGGCTATTTATCTCATAATGCATGTTTTAGAGGATTTGGTTTTGGTGTCTCCCAGCATCTTTAACTTGATATTCAAAAGAAGGAGCAGCCAATTGTATGCACTTTTTATATCTGAGCCACTAGGCAACTGTGAAGTATCTGTAAGTAGCTAGGAGGAGGTTGTCTCTTCCGTTCTATATTCTGACTTTTTAATTTTTTAACTATATCATGAGCCTCTTGGGTACGGAGAACTTGAACGTCAACAGCTGTTACTATGGAGAGAGAGTGCCTGGTTGCCTTGCAATTGTCTGATTTTTGTTCACAAAACGGGTTTGAGACCAGATCAGCTCAGGACACAGCTCTCAGTAAGAGCGCCTGCTGTGGCTCTTTCCCACGCGGCCAGGTAGGTGTTCCTGCAAACCGGTGCCAAAAATGAAATGAACCCACTTCTTCCTTGCTGAGAAACTACCTGCTGTGTTTGTGGGTTACATGAGCTTTGACATTACACTATCAATGTAGGAAAAAATAAGAGTGGACTGATAGACCCCAGTTCTCTGCGTGCTCAGGCTGACAGCCTGGCATGGCAGGTTAGCCTGCCCTGTACGTTTGAGGCTTTATTGATGTTTTCCGTGCCGTAAGATCTCTTGGCTGCCATATTGGTCCAGCTGTAGAATATAAACATTCATTTACAGATCAGTCTGCACCTGGCTGGCTCTAAGATAACATGGGATGAATCTTGTGCTAAAATTGTTGAGCTTTTTTTGAGGGTTGATACCCAACAAAATACGTCCTTGGTGTCAAGATTGCTAGTTTTACTGGTGGAGTTTAGAGGGGTTTGCTCTAAAAACGTGCACTGTTGTTTGAAACTACAGTGGCTTTGCAGGGGTGGTTTATAAAGGGAAAGCTATGGCACATCACTTACTGCGTGCTTTTATTCCATCCACGAAATGGCTTACAAGTTGAAATGTTGCTAGCTGTACTTTTGATGTCCATTTATAATAACCACTCAGTTCTGGAGCTGACACAGTATCCCTCCCTGTTTTGTTTCCAGACTTTATTGATGTGGTTTCTTTGTGCCCTAGCTCATGTTCACTGCTTTAGGGTTGCTTTTTTTATTCTGCCCCAAAAGGAAGTGCCTTCCGTAAGAAATGTTAGAAGTTTATTGGTTAATCTTTAATACTGGTAGATGGAAACTTGGACTTGGCAAATTGAGTGGCCTTCCTCTTACTCCCGGGATCAAAGATGCAACTTCTAGGTGCTTTCCTTCCTAATCTCTGTCACTAATCATTTTGAAATCCTGGAGGTGGGTGTTTGGAGAATCAGAGAAGGAAATACACACGTTCTCTTGGAGCTCTTACTGTGCTCAGCTCTTAGTCACTCATTACTATGAGCTGGTTAGCCTTGTGACTCTAAGGAAGTTGCGTTTATCTCTTGCCCTTGCAAGGGACCAGCTGTGTGTCATGTGCTGGTTACTTTACATTGCTTGCACGGATTGAGGAAGGACCATCCCAATTTATTATTTATTTACTCATTCTGGGATATTCGTCCTTTGCGTTCCTCCATGTGTGGTTTTTTTTTTCCTGTAGTTTCCACTAGTGGTGATTCAGTTCAAGGCTTAGCTATATCTCTTTTCGATTAGTGGAGCTTTTGCTTTCTATCTGGGGCATGAGATATGTGCTTAATTATTTGTGGGGACGCTTAAAAAAAACAGTTAATGTGATGCAGATGTGCAGTTTTCAGCAGCCACGTAGCGTTTAGCTAAGCCTTATGGAGGAATTAATACCTCAAGGTATTACATGTCATTGGAAAAGAATATTTCACTTCTGTAATTTCACAAAGTGGATGTGGCTCAGCATGTGTAATCATCATCTTATAAGAGTTGTTGCTGCTCCCCCTCCTGCTTCACTTGAGTGTCCTGCAGGTAGAAACACTGGTTAGCATAAATAATAATAATAAGAAAAAAAAAATCCATACTTGTCCTTTCCCTGGAACTGTGATGGCTCTTTGGTTTCCAACGAAGAGTCTTTTTTATGTTACAAAGTGGGCATACTGTTCATCGTAACTGGGCCGTCTTTCCTTGGAACAGCATTAAAGACAAGCAGGAAGGAAATAGATTGTGTGTGTGTGTGTGTGTGTGTAAACGTCAAAGGAATTTCAACAAAGGTGACGTCCAGCTCCCGTTACAATCTGGAGATGAATTTGTCTTTGCTCCATTGGTGCTGGGCATGCTATGCCTCTGAAGATTTCCTTTCTGTTAGGAAGCCCTTTTGCAGGGGATGAATGAAGAACGTAGACTAGCAAGGGGTGTTTGCCAGTGGTGCAAGTAGCAGGGCATTTGAGGAGAAAGTTTCCGTAGCCCATCGTTAAAAATCCTCATTCCCCTTCTTGCTGCTGCGTGTCGTGTTTAGCTGGACGCAGGCACGTGTGCTGGTACAGACGTGAGGCCGTGTGTGCTAGAGTCCGGGTAGCTAGAAGTTTAGCTAAAAGTAGGTACATTTGAGTTGCTTGCATCAGGAGTCAGGCTTAGGGCACTGAACGGACCGTTTTCAGGACTCTGAGGTTAAATGAGCTGAATGTGGTTGGGGCATTTGCTGCCTGCAGGATATACGCCTAAGGAGGGAATCTCTGAGTGAAGGTCATTAAGATTTGGATGTCTTTGGGAGATGCCCGGGTCTGTTTCTCTTAATATCTGGGAAGTCTCTGAAACTGGGCACAGAGATAGAAAATTGTCATGTGGATATCTTTTTCCCTTTTAGCAAGAAAGTTTATTTCCTAGGCTGATAGTTAGGCTTACTTCACGTTTCCCAAGCTCTAATTCTGTTACCTTTCACGGACATGCCAATGTCTGCTTTTTAGTTTATAGCAGTCTCAGCTTTCCCCCCCAGTGGTTTATTCTGAGCTTTTCAAACCGTATTTAACTCGCTTTTTAAAGAGATCAAAAAGGTCGCAAAAAGTTAATATATAATATGGTTATATGAATCACTTGACGTTTGGTCAGGCAGTAGGGCAATCGCTATTTTCCACGTTCTTGGAGGAACTTTGCTGAGTTGCTGAGAGGGGTTGCCGGTAACTGGTCAAGACTTCACCTTTTCTCTTTAAGACTTGAGCATCTGTCTTTCATAGCATGTCGGTGGTAGTAGTGCTGTAAGCCAGAAAATGAAGAATTTGGCAAGAGAGGTGGATGCCAGGTGCAACGTGGTGTCAAGCTACGTTACCCAGTAGATTGCTGGACAGACCAGCTATTTCTCCCCATTTCTTGCCGGCAGGGTATTGGGTGAAGGGGGGAATGCTGTTCGTGTCGGAGGCAAGCACGGCGCAGAGGCATGGCGTGTGAAAGCTTTCAGTAATTCACAATTATTTTTAAGGTGTTCTTTTCCTCTGGTTGAAATATCTGATAAGGCAGTTGAAACATTGTCACCTATGAGGGAAAACTACTAATTTTTTTTATATAGATGTATATATTTATCCTTCATCAGAGGATAGGAAACAATGAACGCAGATCTATTCTGCTGACACGTGTGTCTGCATTTTGTTGTTTAGATGCTTAACAGGAGCTTGGAGGAAGCATCCAATTCCAGAGCTCTAAGAACCTGTGATCTCCCTGATATTACGGCCAGCCCTTGTGGCTCTCGTTCCTCTGCGTCTTTCCCCTTTTGTCATCTTCAAACCTATCATATGCTGACCTGGATGCTGTTGGTCGAGAAGTGAGAGGAGTGCTGGCTGCTTCGAAGCCTTGCTCAGGTTTCCTTTGCCAACAGAGGAGAGCTGATGGTTTGATTTCTCCCACCTCTCCCGGTTGTACAAATGCAGCCTGAATTAGAGGGAACTCTCTGGAAAATGGCGAGTTATCTCCTATTCCGTTCGTAATGGCGTGGCTCCAACGCTAAGGGCGTAAAGACATGTAATTTATTTGTGGTAGGAAGAAATGCTTAGAGAAGAAACTTTTCTTACAAATGACCGCGTTTCTGGGGGAAAGTTCATTTGCCCCTTAAAAACTTGAAGCAGCTCTGCTCCAAACTCTCTGGGAATAGTGTTGTGCCAGTGACAGCTTGTCTTTGGAAGTAAGTGCCGATTAATTTACATGTCTCTTAACATGTAGCTTGCTTACACAGATGGCAATTCGATTCCAGTTAACGGTAGTGTAAAACAGCAGGATCTAGAGTAGCTCCCCAGCCTAAGAGTTGACCGCTTTTACCATCCAGCTGTCTTCCATGTGCTTTATTTCATTTTCCCCCCTTGGTTTCTGTGCGTCACCCCTCGCTTTCCGTCTGTATACTAGCCGTACGGTGGGGGTGGCGAGAGAGGGGAAGACCAGCTGCGCTGAGCAGCTCCAAGAAGTGACTTTGGTGCAACGCGGACGCCGTTGTAGTCACACCCAACGCCTTAGCTCGTGCCGTAGCTTCGAAGACGGAGCGTGCTCCTTTCCACCCTGCCTGCTTCCAGTTTCTTCCTTGAGGATCTCCCGTGGGGGTTTAGAGGAGCAGCACAAAATCTCTGCTCTCTTGCTCTGCACCGAAATTGGGGTACCGGCCGGACCTACTTGCGTCGTGTAAATTCCCGGGGAAGCCGAGCGTGCAATGTTGGACGTTGAGCAGAGCAGGACTTGGAGGCCTCCCTTAACTACGGGATCAAACCTACTAGTCAAAAAGATAGATCTGAAAGTATCTGTGCCTCCTGGCAAGAGCCTGGTGAGCAGCCTGGGCAGCAAACGCTCCGGAGGAGGATTCGGTATGAAACGCTGCCTCCCAAGCGTGATCTCCTCCGTTTTAGAAGTAGGGGCAAAACAGCGTACTGTGAAGGAAGGGCTAAGAATGGAGTAACACGCGTTAGGTGTCTCATCAGCCTTGTTTAACATCAGTACAGAAGTATTTCAGTGGAACGCTTTGACCTTTATTGTAACTCGGGGGAGACCCTTACGGGTGGCAGGCGCAAGGAACGCCCTTCTGTTTGCTCTACGCACAAGGGTTTGCGATAGCTTTGTTAATAAAATATAACATAATAAAACAACAAAATAACGTATTTTTTCCAAATGCGGTGCCTTTTTTTTTTTTTTTTCTCCTGACTGCGCTGCTTTTAGCCGCTAGCTTTGCGTGGAGTTTTCGAATGCAAGCCGGCAGCTGTGTGCTATAGTCGCAGCTTGATGATAAAGCAGAAAGAAACGTCTCAAGCAAGCAGGCAAACGGCAGCAGGCCCAAAAATCCGCGCTTTTTCCCAATCCCTGCCGTATTCGAGTGTGCTGCTCCTCGCTCAGGAGCCACCGGCGCTGAGGAGGGAGGGACCGAAACGCTTCGGCGCGAACTGGACAGACCCATCTGCGAGTGCTGCCAGACAAGTGATTTCGCGTCTCTGACGAGTGGGAAACTGTCTTGACTTTTCTGCAGGACAAGTAAAATTTAGCAGTAGTGATGGGGTATGTCAAAAATGGGGGTGGTCATGTAAATCCTGTTATCTCTGTAACCTGATGTTCGCAAGTTCTGCGCCGTAAAACAGCGTTGTTTGTCCAAAAGCATCTAGCGGTCCTAGATAACTAGTCGTTTTCCCTTGTCGGTGCCTTTTGAAATCCTGCTGCCTTTCACAGATCGACGCTTCTGTTTCTCAGCCCTGTTTCCCTGATTTATTAAAGGAGATATCTTTTTAAAAACAAAAAAACCCAAAAGTACCATGTAGCTACACCCCATTGTAAAATGCAAAGGCAGCGAAGTGCCCCGATGTGATGAAGCATCGGTGTTTAGGCCATCAGCTTGTTTGTGTGTGTAGTGGGAGCGGATTTTTTTTTAAATTGATTTCTGTATTACCATAATAAACATTTTAGTAATAATCTTAGCCTCTCTCATATCCTCAGTAGATGAATATTTCAGTCAATTACCTACTCTTTCACAGCAGTCCTTTATCCCCGTCATCAATGCAGATCTGTTTACAGGAATGCTTTTAAAGGTATTTCCAGCTTAATTTAATGTTTCAAGTTATGCGGCTTCAGCTCTTTCCTTTGGTGCGTACGCCCTAGGATTCAGCAGGTCTCCAGAAAATATTTGGGTAATATTGAGGCTCTTTATTTTTATTTTTACCTGATAGTAAACGCAGAGAGATCCCATCTTACTCTGTTTTTATCTTTCCAGTATTTGGAAAATAACCTTCTGTAAGCGGCAGTCGACGCTTTGAAAAATGAAGCTTGCACTGCAGGTTTGTTTGGTATATTCATTTACCTATTATAATGAGTAAAGCCTGGTATTTGCTGCCTGGTCTAACTGAAAGAGGCTGGGGAGTTTGCTTTGTATAGTTCAGTGGGTTTTTGTAACAGGTTTGCTTACTTGTATACCATGACAGCCGTTGTTTTCCAACTACAGGTAGCAGATAATTTTCCCTGTCTTGGTCTTTCCTCTTGGAAGAAAAAGGAAAAGAAAAAAAAAAAAAAAAGGGGGGCAGCAATCAAGAAATTAGGAATATGACGCACTGAAACCCACAGAAATTGGTAGAGATCAATGCAGAAAATGAAACTACTTTCAGCATCTTCAGAGCTGGCGGGATTTCAAGTTGTCGCGCTGCCCAAACGCAGCGCCGCAGCTCGCTGTGCGGTATTTGCTATGGCGTTTCTTTCCTTGCATAGTTTGCAAGCAGCTTTCTAGCCACGAAGCGTCAAAAAACGGTCACGGCCATCCCGGCGCGGTCACAACGCGTGTCTGTCGGCGTGCTTCGTTTGCATCCAAAACCTGTCGTAGTTGCTGGCTCGGCTTTCCGCCGCGGTCGCGCGTGCAGCACGTCGTCCGCGATCGCCGCGTGTCTTTCAGCGCTTCTGCTGCCTCGGTGTCGTTCCCGTCAACAGCTTTGAATAGTCGCGGTCTTCTCCTGCCTGTCTAGTCCGTCTTGCACCCCAGCAAGCAAAGTGGCAGTCGGCAGAAGGGAGGCGGCGCTCCAGGTGAGGGTCTGGAAAGCTGCCCGCGAGGAGGCTACGTGAGCGTTCGAGGTCAAATCCAAATTTCCCAGCAGATATTGGCTCAATCGTGAGTTCTGTCACGTAAAGCCGATACTCCCAACCGGTCTCTTTTCCACCATCGGTTTCCCCCTCTTCCTTGGCCTTTTGAGTGCCTGCTGTTCTGGCTTTTTGAGGGTGGTGGCCTTGGCAGGATGACTTCCCCCCCACTTTGTTTTGGTCTCTTAAAAATAAGATGCAGTAAATGCAGCAGCCAGCTGTGGCAGTCTTCTTAGGTCAGTACATGCAGAAGAGGCGTTTAACTGTCAAAATCTTTTATCAAAACTTCTTTGATAGAAATAAAACATGGATAAAACTTTCAGTTGACAACTTTCAATCACGTCCATTAGTGCTGGGTATAGACCGTAAAATCTAGATGTTTTCTAACTTTTTCATTCTTTCTTTCTTGAAGCTTCTGCTTGGCTGCTGGTAAGTAAAAGTTAATGCTGCTAAATTGTTGCAGTGCTTATTTTATCTTCAGGCTTTTCGGTGGCAGCTTTTTAAGGAATTACGTATTCCCAGAACTGCACTATTTTAAAAATGGAGGGGTGGAGGGTTGTGTGTAAATGAGGAAGTAAACAAAAAAACCTTGGGAATTTCAGTCTGATGCAAGGAGGAACACATTCCTTGTTGCAGGAAGAAACTGTTTCCAAGCTCAACAAAACTTTGAGAGGGAAAGAAAAAGAAACAAATGGCAACGCTGAAGCCTGTGACTTGATAAAGATCCTTTTGAAAATGTTTCTGCATCAACCACGTATACAAGCAATGAAGGTGGGAGTTAAAGTTAAGCCTAGTAAAAATCTTGATAAGACCAGAAGAAGCAGGCTTTGCTGTGGAGATGAAGAGCCCCTGGCAGCTGCATTAAGTGGGCTTCTTTTTTTTAAAGACTGTTTATGAGGAAAGCAAAGATTTTAGCAGCAGGCGATTCGATAACTAGACAAGGAAGCTCCTTTATCCCCCGCGTATGGCACCAATAAGTAAAAGTCAAAAGAGATTACAGAATTAAGTTTTGACGTTAGTCTTGCTAAACTTGTGTTATCTTTTTTCCTTCTTGCTGGTGTATATTAGAGGTTTTATACGACCACTGAAGGCGTGACTATGTACTGCTGCTCTAAAAAGAGCGCTTTTAAGGGCATCTTTGTGCCAGTCCACAACAGGTTGCGTATCAAGAGATGCAGAGCCCAGGAACGGAGCAGGAGTTTGATCTGTTCCCGATCTCTTCACCCCTTGGTCCTCCGGTTTTCAGCTAGGCAAGGGGGAGGCGCCATGCAGGTTGAGGGGCCAGATGAGCCTGTATTACAGATGGCTTAAAAAAAGAGAATGCAGTGAGGATCTGCTAGTTTAACTCTTGAAAAATACAAAACCTCTCCGGAAAGCTGTGTTGGTTGCAGAGTATAAGGTGAGCTCTACTTTGTGAGGAAGGAGTTGAATTTCCCTCGTTCCCTGTGGATGGGAGTAGGGAACGGCGGCTACCTCCAGAGCCGGGCCCTCTCGATGGCGTTACGTGCCTCAGTGGCCGCCGTGTGAAGTGGAAGACTGAGACTTTTTTGCTTTAAAAAAGTCACTTTATGAAAAACCAGTCTTAATAATTACTTTGTTATCTTGCCCAAAGCTTTGTCTGTAATGGGGAAAAGAAAATGCCCTGTAAGCAGCTCAGTAAGCATCTGGCCACCGATGCCTGCTTTCAAAGATATATATAGATATAATCGGAGACCAAACTGACAGCGTGACGTAAGGAAGATGCATGGCATCTACTGGCGTGCCTGAGGCTGTACAGGTTCTGTCCAGTCAGTTTGGTTCCTTTGGTTAAATTTTACCTTAGTTTACTTGGCCAGTTAAACGTTTTAAATAGCCTTTGGCAGCTACCTGAGTTAATATGCATATGATGGTGTGGGTAAGTGTGTGTGTGGTGGTGGTTGTTTTTTTTTTTCCCCCCCATGTCTTCATTCCTGCCCTACAGCCTGGTTAATCTGATCCTTCTTTCAGATAGCATCATTAAAATACAGTCGCATTAGAAAAACGCCCATTTTTAAAAGTCTTGTGAATATGCCCTATGCACATCTACTTCCTGTTGTAATAGTATATGCGACTTCCTTTTTTTTTTTTTTTTAAATTGAGTGTACTATTACCAGTGCCTATAGACTGTGGTAGATGAAGCCAAGAGCAGGGGCCCCAGCAATTCACTGGCGGGGCCTGAGAATTTAGCAGCGACTTATCAGAAGCCTCACCGCTCAAGTGTTGCTGAACGGGATAAATTTTGCTTCATTGGCCATTGGTGTCAGGTCCGCTTTTCTGAACTGCCTGCTAACACCTTCAACTCTTTGCTGTTTAAAAAAGGGAAGTCCATGTACAGCAAGCCCTGTAGCTAGGGTTAGAGACAGACATAAAACATGTTCAAGTTCTGCCTCTGTTTAAACTATATTTTGACCATATAGGAAAGAAAAATTTTTAATTCTGCTGTGTCTGCTTGCTATAGATGAGCCCCAAATACTCTGTATCCCTATCAACATGCCGAAGGACAATATGCTGCAAATTTCACTTTGGATATGCTTTTTTTTTTCCTTTCTTTCTTATACCTGTGATTTGAGGGATCGGGGTTTTTTTCTTCCTTCACCTTCCTCTTCCCCCCTCCTTCTCCCCCAAGCTGTTTCCAGACATTAAGAGATTAACAGCATAGGTCAAAACTTATTTCTGGTGTGATTGCAGTGACCCATGGGACTCGGTGGAAGGTACGTCGTAGAACAACTTTCTGGAAATCTTTGGGCTGTCTTTTGGGGTTGACCTGCTCCCTTCCAGTTGCTCCGGCTCACCGACCCTGGGTAGCGTGTTTGCCGAGCGCTCCCGTTCTTTGTGGAGCAAACGCAAATCTCCCCGATCCCAGGCTTCCCAGCAAGAGGCTTTCTGTCACTCTAATTCCCTTATTACAAACACAGTAACTTCAGTTGTCCCTGAATCCTTGTCCATCTGTCTAGGATTTACTAGAATAGCATTGTGGTTTAAATAATGCTCTCTCCATCTGTGGAAGCAAACGTTTATTGCTTTATCTGCAGAAGGCACTGGTGAGCGTTAGTATTTGCAGAGGTGGAAGATGGACTGCAACGCAGCGTAGGCTCGCGCCGGCAGTCCGCGTGACTGGGCTGGCAGCGAGCTAGGAGCGAATGGGCGCGTTGCCCCTAGGCCCTGAGAGCCGGCACCGCTCCAGCTCTCACAGCGGCATGTTTATAAACCACTGTTTTTATTTGAGGTGTCTGCTTCTCTTTGGAGTTGTATAGTTGTGGTCAGATGCCTAGCAGCTTTTCCCAGCTCCCTCCTTCCTCGAGCATTTTCCTCCCCTGTGGGCAGTGATAAGAGATGATAATGTGATTCACCTTGGGGGAATGCGTTGGCCCGAAAGCTGTACTGCTTGATAACCAAATCTGCTCCTTTTTTAAGCTGGTTAGCGTGGAGCTGCACTTCATTGCAGCTTGGCAAAGATTGAAGTCAACACAAATGTCAAGGACCCTATAGAGATGATGAAACTTTACTTTCCAACCTTACAAGTTGATTTTACAAACATCAGAGGGTAGATCATCCTGCTATGTTATTAGCAAGAATAAGCCTGAAACCTTTCCTATAGCTTTCCAGCATCTTTTCTAATGACAGTTTTTCTTGTTAGGGTGATTGTTTTGCCTTTCTTTTTCCCTCATATGCACTTTAGTGTTGGCTTGTACTAACTGTGAGGAATTTTTTAAATTTATATAGGACAGTTAGTGTATGGGTTTGAAAACCGATTTTACTAATTCACACCCGGTTGCTTGTACAGGAAGAAGTAGCTGTTTTCTTCTTGTCATCAGTTATTTCCAGGGCGGTGTTACACTTGCGGATTCCTCTATATCCTCCAGGTGGGTGTTAGTGCCATCAGGCCGAACAGCGCAGACTGCCCTGGCTCCTGTGATCGGCTTGAGAAGGTTGTAGGTTGCTCTCGTAAGTAAGAGTTCACATGCACTCTGTCTCATTGGAAAGCTTAATTAATTAGAGGGCTCTCTTGTTTTTCTGTAGGCAATGAGACGGACTTGTGTCTCTTCCACCTCAGCCAAGACTACCCCAACTAGATAAGTGATTAGCACGTTCTGAGTTTCTCCAAGACATGGGTTGTATTTCCCACCTTCTCAGTTTACTGCACGGGACTGACTTTGTTTAACAACCACTCCCATCTCCATCCAGCCATTTAAGTGTATTTATTTTTGCGGAGGGAGGTGGGAAGGGCTTGCCTGCAGCTTGGTGATGCCAGCTGACGTAACCATGTCTATATTAGCTTCTTGTTGCTTTGGCTTGTCAGTTGATAGTGCAGATTTTTTTCCTTGCTCTCTTGATGTAGCTAAGTCAGCAAAATTATGAAGTGCAGCATTGTTCTACAGTTAATATAATTCAGGTTATTGCTCAAAAAAGCCCTAACCAACCAGTATTTCCTTGGGAACCGTCCTCTGCCTGTAGGCAAGTGCTTTTAGAGGGTGCTTTCTGAGTCAAACTGTTTTCGTGTCCCTTCTATCCCTTGCTGAGGGAGATGGTTCTCCAAAGATACAGTTCGTTTTAAGCAGGGCCAGTCCCATTAGAAGGAAGGGTGTTACCGAAAGGTGTTACCCCAGTTCGGGTGCTGCAGTGCTCATGCTGGGCAAAGGGTCTTCTGAATCTGTGTGTTTACTCTGCTTGTTGATTCGTTGCTCCCAAAGAAGCAAGAGTATTTTGCCCTTCTTGGATCACCTGCATACCAGGCAGAGTTTAGGGATGAAAGGAAAAAGCTGTTAAGGTAACGTGTACTGTCAAGGTAACGGTTAGATATTTGATTGCAAGGTTAAAAGGAAAATCATAAGGCAAGAAAACACAAGTCCAGATTACACTTGAAAATGAGTTTCTTCCTGAGCCGCTTTGTAACACGGCGAATTCAGGGGCCTGGCAGCACGGTTCTCCCTCTCTGCCCAGAGCTCACTTGCTCTGGAGTTTCTTTGAGGTTTTTAATTTGCTTCTTCCTATTGGTAAAATTGCTGGTGAGGACAGCCTTCCCCTTTAGCCTAAAATAAAACGGCCTGGTCTCGCTCCCCAATCCGAGCTTGCTCCCTCATTTGAGTGTGGGCTCGAGAAGTCCGGTGCAGCCATGGGACAGGGTAGTTCTCCCTCCCTGTGTTCTCAGCTCGGCTCAAGAGCAGGGTGAAAAGCTCTTTCTTAATTTTTCCACTTAGTTTGCACAGTTCTGTTAACTGTGGTGATTTGTCACAGCATTTGTGGGACATCAGTATGTCTTTGGCTATTGCTCAGAGTTGGGGACTTTCGTTGTCTGCAGGACTTGCAGCTTCCGAACTTTCATCTCTGAGTGTTGTGTGAAGTCCAAGCGTGATAGACACATGACAGATTTGCCATTCCCTGTTTTTTTTAAGCCCCCTTCCTTCCTTTCCCACCACCTCTTTTTTAGCATTTTTAGCCACTGTAACATTTCTGCTATAATTAGTTCTGAACAAGACTGTTGTTATCTTTATGGAGTTGGATTTTTTGTAAAAGATAGTCTGGAGGAAGTAATGCTCATTTGGCTGAAATCCTTTTATTGTTCTAGCCGAGTGGCTAGCTTGGTGAGCACGACACACAGATGAATTTTAAAAAGTTACTTGCCCTCTTTCATCCTTTGATCTAGGTGAAGGCTCTTATGTGCCTTATGACGTACCACTTAAATGGGATGTTACAGCCCCCCCCCACCCCCCAATGCACCCACTGGCTTATTCCGATTTAGTCTGAATTTGCATTGGAATAATTTGTCCATATCTAGGTCACTGGTGGAAATAAGCTCAGGGTATTATGACCAACAAGCATCAGAGAGCTTTCTGGTCTATGTTGAGCAAATCTGATTTTTTGACTCATTCCCTGCTGAGCAGAAGTTACATGTCAGTTGTAGGTTTTGCAGATGCTGAGGCTTGAACGTATCGAAGAGGGAATAGATCCCTGTTTTGGAGCGTGTACCACTTAAGCCTGAGGAGTAGTGGTGAGCGCGTGTATCGGAAGCCCTGCTGCAGAGCTTCTGTAGGCTGCCATGGCTTGTGCTGCGCTGGCTCTTTGGCCAATACATCCATCCCAAGGGACTGTCGGGTCGGGCTCTTTTGCCTGCAGCTGCTTATTGCTATTCCTGTGAGCTGCTACACTCTTTTTTTTTTTTGGTGTTGGTGGGGGGGGGCAGTGTGTTTTTATTTTTTTGCTTTTTAATCAGTGTCTAACAGAGCAACTTGTCCCTTTTGCCCTTCTCCTTTTTGTGCTTGCATGAGTTTTTCCTCTAGGTTTATTAGTATGAAATTAAAAAAATAAAAAATTAAGCAGGATGAAGGATCATTAACTTTGACTTCACCTTGCACCATCTTGCAAAGGGATCGGCGGCTCTCCTGGTGCCCTTCCCAGCCTGGGTGTGGTGGCAGCGGGAGCACAAAGGGGACAGAGCCCTATTGTTCAGTGCAGAGCCATCACTTCGGAAAGCTTCCTTTTTTTCT
Source organism: Struthio camelus (assembly GCF_040807025.1). NCBI lineage: Eukaryota > Metazoa > Chordata > Aves > Struthioniformes > Struthionidae > Struthio > Struthio camelus. The sequence continues at coordinate 5,913,700 of NC_090949.1, forward strand.
TTTCTTTTCTTTTTTTTTTTTTTAACTAGCATATTTGTGTTTGCTATTTTAGCTTTTTGTCCAATCTCCTTATTTTGTTGATTATTGAAATAAAGGAATTCTGCAAGGAGTCCAGTTTATGTGATTTGAAGCTCATTTGGAGGGATCAGCTCCAGTTTAAATGAAAAATTTCCATGCATGATAACTTGGCTTTGAAGTGGTCCTTTGCGCTGAGGAGAGCCTGTTTAAGACAGATTTAAGTGAAGCAGAAACTCCCTAGACAGTTGCCTAAATATTTAGCCTCAGAGAAAAGTTCATATTCCTTTCTCTTACTCTTCTCATTGCTTTGCACTCGTGCTTGCATCTTATCTTGACTTGGATTTAAGCTTTCCAGCCAGGATTTTCCTTACGCCCTTCGTGAATGCAACGCCTTACAGGATCTGTCTTAAACCCAGTCTTAATTTAGTGCCTAAACAGCAAACAGTATCGATTACAAAGACGACAGGCCTGCTGTATACCTGATTTCATTCTCTCTGCTAGGGAAAGCTGTTCTTATATCATTTCTTACCTGGTAATAGTCCTGAACGTCTACTTTGTAGACTAGATGCTCGTCCATGACTGTTTTCTGATGTGTGCATCTTAACCAGGCGTGGGCTCTAAGCTGTATCTAGTATAAGCATGTTGTCTAAGGTCGTCTTAAAGAGATGCCGTGTATTGAACAGTGGATCTAGACTTGACGCAAGGACGGCTAGCGGAGAGCAGGGGGTTGGTGTTATGCAGGGTGCAAGAGCTATCGACTGCAGCGGCACCTCCGATCTCAAAGTCGGCGACTCCCCGGGAGCCCTGCGCGGCCGTGCAGCGAAGCTGAAAACAGAAGGAAAACCGTAGCTAGAAGCAGAGGGTACCGCTTGCGGCCGCTTTGCGCAAATAACTATTTGCGGAGAGGATCGTCCTCAGGAATATCGGGAGTGGCCTTTGCCTAAATAAAATCATAAACACAAAATCCCGATTGAGACCGAACGTGTTGGAAAAGAGGTGATTTTAGGGTCTCTTCCCCCCCCCCCTTCATACGCAGAAGTGGAGCGCTGGCCCCTTCCTTTGCACGCGCCTGCTGCCGCGTTTCGCGGAGGTGCGCCAGCCCCGGCCCGGCTTTGGCCTTTCAGCAGCTCTTGCTCTGACGGCAGTTTTGCGCAGGGCACCAGCACGCGATGGTGCGTAGCAACGTTCTTCTCTTGTAACTTGCTTTGTTTTTATTTACCATCAGCATTACTCAATGTGGAAAGTGGAAGAAGTTCCCCTTTTAGATCCGTTGTTGCTCCTTTCATATCTGTTCCTTAACTGCTCTTGGGTGGCTTTTGTCTCTTCTGTTTCTTCTTTGGGAGCAAATCTGATGAAATGAATTATAAAAGATTTTTTTTTGCTCAATCAAGTATCCTGCTTCACTAGGAAGCCGGTGATAAAAAGTTCAGAGCGTTAACATATTGTCCGAGCAGTTGCTTGAGTCTGCCTGCCTTTTACCACCATGGACTTAACGTTTGATCCTTCAGTGGAAGCATAAAGTAGAAATTTTAAAAACTTCCCCTCTCTCTCAGGCAGAAGGCTTAGTCTGCATGAGATATCGGTATGCTAGGGCAGCGCATGCTAATCAAGAGAGATAAATATTTGATATCCTTCGGCTCTGGTAGCAAGGACCGTAGCCTGGAATCGCTAATACTGGTGATGCGGAAAGCTGTTGGCATGTGGTTGTTTGCTGCCGATATAATATTAATACAGTCGCAACTGTTCAATGTTATTTTCTTTAAAAAAGAAAGCAAAAACCCACAAATATAAGCAAAGATGCATGCGAAAGAGCTGTGAAAGATGCCAAACAAAAAGCAGGCAAAGTATAACAAGCTGAATTACCAGGGTTTATTTGGGAATAATCCTGGCTTGCCTGACCTTCGCTGCTTTTCTGCCTGTGTCCATCTTCCCCCCCCGAGCGCCGCAGTTTTGCCTCTTCCCTGAAAAGAGAGGTAACGAAGTGAGCAGGGAGGTAAAAAGCGATAGTCAGGCCTCTGACACGCCGCCTTCCTGGGGTCTGCTTTTTGCTTTCTGCTGCGTGTGAGTAATTATCCCTCTTTCTAAGGGGTCTTCCTGTGTGTTGAATGGCGTGTGATGGGGATAGAGCAGCTCCTGCTAGTGCCCCCCCCCCCTTTTTTTCTTCCCTGTTGTATCGGGGAGGGGAGAGGGGAATGGAGAAGTATGGGTTGGTTTGTTTGTTTTTCTAACCATCGTTAGAAAAACAGAGCAATCTGTGAAACGTCCAGTCTGCAAGCACAGCCGCTGTTTGTAGAAGGTCAGTGTGCTGTGCCGTAGGGTGTTTAAACAGGGATATCTGTGCACAGATTTGACACTCTCTATACCCTGTATCGTCAAAGAAAAAAAAAAAAGAGATTGTGGTGTTCTTTGGGAAAGTTAAATACTTTCCCAGTGCTTTGTATGCACTGAAAATCAGGATCTTTGTGTGTGCAATCAGGACAAAATTGAATTAACACATATTTCTTTGAAGGATGACTTCCAGCCTGGACCCCAGGTTTATTAAGGGGCCCCCGGGATGAGCTTGGTCGGGGAAACGCGTTGGTATTAACTCTCCTGTGGCAGAGGAGAGGAGGCCGGCCTCGCCACCCGTCCTGGAGGTGTAAGGGCGCGAGCAGCCGCTCCTGCAGCCAGGATCGTTTTCACGGTAGCAGGGCGCTTCGAGTTGCTGCAGCGCTGGGCTTTTTACGTGGCTAATGAAGGCAGGAGATCCTTCGATGCAAGCTTTTCTCTAACTACCGCGATTCGTCACCCCTTAAGTGGGGAACCCCTCGTCGCTGGGGAACAGGCGGCTCGTGCTCCCCTTCCGCCCTCGCGACGGCAGCCGATCCTTTCCAAACGCCACCGACGGAGCTGCGGCCCCCCCCGGGGGGGGGGGGATGCACGGAGACCTGCTGTGAAGAGATGGGGTCAGTCGTGTGGTCGCAGCGCTTCCCGCGGCCCAGCGCGCGCCGGCGCTTGGCGTTCGCCGGCCTTGCACCCGGCCCTCCTCGGCAGCGAGTTCAGGCGCTCCGGCCTCCAGAAACCGCTCGGCAGCTCCCAGCCGGCGTTAGGTCGTTGGGTTTTTTTTCGCCGCGGAGGCGGCGAGGAAGGGCCGCGGCGCTCTGCTCAAGCCCGCTGGTGCTTTCCCGCCTTTGGAAAAACAGACCTGACGCTTGCTAGCCTGAGGGCACGTGCTTGTTAACTCAGGCGAAAAATACCTGCATCGTCTTGTCCCCTATAGTTTTTATAGGAAAGAATCAGTTCTATACAGTTTATTACAACTCCTGTATTTCATCTCTTCCCTGCCCTGCGGCTTTATTCCTTCTCTTCCTCCTCTCTTCTCTCTCTTCTTTTTTCCCCCCTCCTCATACGGTTCACGGCATCTCTCGTCCTGTCTTTCGTTTGAGCGCGTTGGCTCTCCTGAGCGCCGCCCGGCTTGGGGCAGCGTGGCCCCTTCCCCCTGGTGACTCCTCTTCTGTCGACCGCCATGTTCTCTGGGCTTTCTTCTGCCTGCGTTTCCTCCCTTCAGCCTGCCAGGGAGGTGGGGAGGTTTTCAGCAGCTGCCGGGAAGAAGCCAAGGCTTTTGTTCTGTCTGTGCCGCTGGGAAGATCTTTGCTGGGCTCCCCCTCAGCCTCCGAGGTTGTATGTTTTTCAGGGAAGTAACCGCGCGATAGGATTTGCGGTTTTCGAAAACTCACGCTGCCCCTGTTCCTTTAAAACAGTCGTTTTATGTTTTTAACAAAAAAAAAAAAAAAACAACCACACACACATTTTGCATAATTCATTCTAGTTGGTTATCGAAATGGTGGTTGTGAATTAGCATGTGAAATCTTGCTTTGGACGTCCAAAGTGCTTTTCACCTTGCGTGAAAACGGCGTCCCAGAACTTTTGGACTTGCGGGGAGGGCTTCTCGCCCGGCAAGCAAAGTAGCGGCTGAATACCGCTTCTGCGGGTTGGATTCAGTCGCCTGTCAGATACCCGACTTACGCCCCTCTTAGACGAACGCAGGCAGATTTTGTTGTTGTCGTTGATCCGTAACCCTCTCCTACCCCCTCAAGTAATTCAACTGACTGTTGAAGCCCAGGTAACGAATTCACAAGAAAGCGGCGAGCGGTGGTGTCAACTCCGCTGCAGTAAGCAAGGTGAGTTTTGCTCATCCATAAAGGTGTTCCTAATTCCTTCGGTAAACCAAGTATTCTTTTCATAAATATTTCTCCAGCTTCATGTTTTTACTCTTCTCTTTCCCTCCTCCTTTTGCTGCCCTGGCAAACTCCTGAGGAGGAGGAGGAAAGAGGAAGATGGGTGCGTTGTCTTCTTGCCAGCTAGGCAGCAGTTCAGACAAAAGCCTGGGAAGTGCGAGCTCGTAGGAGGGGAAATTCACTAATTTTCCTTTAACAACAAAGCTGGAATCTGGTCCGAAGATGCAGTTTACTTTTTCGGGCTATAACGCCTTGTAGCTTTTCTTCTCTCACCTGCTCTAAAGTGCAAGTGTGGGTGCCCTCGTGGTTGCACGCATGTGCTCGCATCGAGATCGGTTCAGGAAAGCAGATAAGGAAGAATTGTACAAAACAATTGAAGCAGAAAAGGAATTCTTGTTTTCATTGATAGAAAAAATTGCTCCGCTACTCCGTCGCGGGGTAGCGGCTTGAGCGATCTTGAGGGGTGAGGCGGAGAGGAGGGAGGACTTCCCCCTTTCGGAGGGGACGTGCTGTTTGGCGGCACGAGCCACCTTGAGGGTTCAGTTACCCGCGAAGATGGCACACGTGGGGCCTGGGTGGGCACACGAGGGCTCGTCACTTCTGTGTATTTTAGCACCTAAATTTAAGACTTGGGGAATGCTTATGTATTTTGAAAGGCATGAGGATTATTTTAAAGAGGTGAGAGGGAGACAAGTTGTTCTCTGTTCAAGAAGGCTTTTTTTTTCTTGATTGGCCAAGCCTTTTGGTGAAGGAAACGTTTTTGTTAAAGATTAATACCTGCACCCTACTCCTAAGATATCGACGCCTGCAATAAAGCCGTTCCGGACTCCCGGAGTTATCGGCAGAGCTGCAGGTGACTAAGTTTGGTGTCACGGTGGGGTGACTGCGAACGAGGGAGGCTGTCTGCTCTGCGAGGGGGAAGAGAGGCTAAAAGATCAAGGTTCGGTGCTCCAGTACCGTCGGTTACTTTTGCAGCTGCTGCGGGCGTGCTTTTGGTCTTATAAATATATGGCAGCTCATAGGACTGCTGTGTTATTTTAACTTGGCAATACCCTGCAATAAATAGGTAATTTATCGGCGTATCAGTGAATGATGTGTTCCTTATGCAGGGCCTCATCAAGTAAGGTATGTGAGGGGGTGCTGTTCCTTCTCTTTTTCGCCTCCTTCAGTTTGAGCTAAAACGAGGGGGGCAGGATGAGGCTGGGGCCGATGACGCCTTCTTCTCTGCGCTGGGGCTGAAACTCAATTGTTAATCTTGCTTTCTAGCAGAGCCAGTGGGAAGACGGGGAACGGCCCTGCGGTAGCAGTGATCAAAAGTGAGATGTATGTTCTGCAGGTGAAGACAGTATTTCCTCCCTGTGCTGAACATTAAGGTTAGAGAAATACACTTTCGTCTCGTAAATGTACCCCCAAATCCTTTTTCTAAAGACGTGCACAGTCCATCTCCAGCTTATGTGCATCTCTGAACATCTGCAAAATCCTGAATCATGAAACCCAGGAGAGCCCGTAAAGACAGAATCCGGGTGTACGTTTCCTCCCTCTTCTCCCGGTTTTCTTTTTTCCTCTACTGATTAATCCTTGTGGCAGAAGCATTTCTCCAAATTTTTTCATGCCTTCCCGTATGAGTTTCTGTTTGGGGGCGGAGAGTGGAGTCAGTGTGCAAAAATGAGAAGTCCTTCTAACCCGTTGTAGAAATCTGATCCTTTTTATTTTCCCATTCTCCATCTTCCTGATTTCCCTCTGCCCTGCTTTCCTCTCTTGCTTCTTTTAGAAGTGTTGTCTGATTAAAAAGGAGCAATCCCTTTATTGCTCATTTCCCTTAAAAGCAGCTGAACCTGAAGAATGAACCACACTGTCTGTTCCTCACTCGGTTTCCAATACATTTCCTCTTTGCCTGGTTTCTGGATTATTCCCTCAACAGCTGACGGGCAATTAGACCAACGCAAACTCCTCGCAGCTGAAATCTGCTGGGCTGGCGCACGCGGTAACGTGTCGGCCGCAAAGGCTTTCCCCCTTTGCTGGCCGTAGCTTAATTTGTGCCATTTTTTGAAAGGTATTTCCTTGTTTCCGATTTCCCATCTCCTGAGTTGAGCTTCTTCTTGCTTTTTGTCTGACTCAAACTGCAGCTCAAAAGCACTCTCCAGCATGGCTTTCCTTGCATGTTTATGCAAAAAGCCTGTCCGTCTCCGGCAGGGAAGGAGGACAGTGGGAAAGGGAGAGAAGAATTGCAAATTCTTCCATATCAAAACCTCACGTTGACAGAATTTACACTTTACACTTCTTTGTAGGCTTCTCTTAGTACAACTTAAAATCCTGGCTTAACTTCCACAAAACTAATTTTCTGGGCTATGTTACGCTAGAAGGGAGAAATGCTCATCACAGTGAAGCCTATATTTTGGAGGGGGATTCTTTGCCTCTTTCTTGCCAGCTCTGCATTTGGGCAAAACGGGCGGTTTGCCCCAGTGGCAGCCTGGGTATTTTGTGTTGTGGCACCTGTAGCTGCTGGCGCTGCCCTGCAGATCCCAGCAGCAGATTGCATCTTCTAGTCCCGCTGCGCTTGACCTCGCACCTCCCTCTGGCGGGAGCTGCCCGTGGCTTCCTGGTCTCTTTTCCACCACGAGGTGCACAAGTCTGGGTAAGAAGGTGCAGGAAGAATGGGATTTCTTCCAGAGGAGGTGAGTGTGGAGGTCGGTTGCTGGGGGAAGGAAGGGAGACCTGTTCAGGGGAAGGAGCCAGAGCTTTTGAAAAAAACGGGGACAAAAAGAGGTGGCTCTCGGAAACCGCGGTGAGGGCCACCCCACACGTGTTCAGAGCACGCTTTGTCCAACTCCACAACACTGGGACACTTGGCTGTTGGGGGAGGATGAGCCCCTGCCCCACTCTTGGAACTTGCCGAGCTGTTAGTGGAAAGCTCAATTCTGCAGCAAGAAAGTGTAGGTAAAATAATGGGCTCTATTTTCTTGAATTCATATTGCATGCAAAAACAGATGACTCCATCTCTGTTTGCAGGGTTTTTTACAGCATTTTTCTTGTCCTGTCAAGAGTCATTAGAGACACTTGTTCTGACATTCTGGATCGAAGAAGACATGTCATTTTAATCAATGCATTTCTGGAACTGTATATGTTCCCCCCCATCCTTGCTATAGGTGTCGTCTTATGCAGCACTATTATTGTATCAGTTACAGCAACAGAAATTATGTCTGCAGTTATCGATAACTTGCCTGTGTTTCAAATTTTCTAAAGCAAACCAAAGAGACAAAGCTGCTGTTGGCATTTAGACATAGAAAATAAATGTACTTCTGCTCCCAAATGAAGATCATCCCTGGAAATGAATTTGTAGAAATCTTGCTTGTAGTCTCAGTACTCTGTTCCTTGGCTATCTTGATTCCTAATTATCATGCAGAGAGACTTGATACCAAAAAGGTTTGAAAAATTGAGTTTTTCAGCTAGATGACTTTTTCTAGGTTGCCCACACTTGGGGAAGGGAAGGGATTGTTGAATATCGTCAGGGATAAACTTTAAAAAATGAACAACTGTATGTGATTTTTTTTTTTATTATCCAGCAGATATTTCATCTGTGGTTTGTTTTTTTTTTTTTCTTTTTTTAATTCTTCAAGTACGGACTGTGTAAATACTTTGGGAATGATCGAAACTATTAATGCATCATTGATTTCCTCCATTGACTTGTCTCTTAGATATTTGATCTCTTCTTTTTAAAAAGTGTGTATGTTCCTGTTTCAAAGGCAGCCTCCCACTGCCCTTTGCGGAGCGGGAAGCGTCTCCTGCTGGCTTTTTGTCACTGTGCCAGCCTTGATACTTGGCTTTCAAGGATGGCTGAATACCTTGGACTCTGTTTAGTTTAGGTTGGAGTTTGGGAGCAGACATTGTCTGCGCTGTTTCAATAAGCTGTGTGCCCTGCTATGGCCACCTGAGCCAATTAAATCTCCCTTGCCCGAGCAGCACACGCTGCGACCCGCTTGCAACGGTGGAAGCCAGCTCTTTCAGAGGAATCACAGCAGTCGCCTAGATATTCCCTGTCCTATACTCTTTTTTCTGTTCCTTGGCTATTCGTTTATGCCACTAACGTTTGTAGCTCTCAGTTGCAATAAAATGTTATTCCTTGGTCACTGGTGATAAAGTTTTTTTTAATAGCAACGGCTCTTATAAAGAATTGCCTGATTGCCTCTGGTTCCCGGAGTTCTGTAGTAATTCTGTTTCTAAGAGTACATTTCAGTTTAAAAGGGTTATTGCATTCAAAAAAAAAAAAAAAAAAGGTCAACTCTTCTGTGGTCTGCATAGGGCCTGTGGTTTTGAACTTCTGAAATGACTTGTTAAGTTGAATGCCTGAGAAACAAAGTGATTTGACTCATTGCTTATATTTAGTATCATTACCTACTGCATTAGGTTCCGTTTTCTTCTGAGCATTAATGTCCCTGTTCAGGAAGGTTAACAGGGAAAACGCCCAGCAGAAGGCATTTGTGTGCTTATCGGAGGGCAAACGCATGGAAAACATCAGGTCACTGTGCTGGCTGTCAACTTTTTTTTTTCCCCTTTAAAGTATGTAGTAGGAGAGGTATTCAAGGGTGGGGAAAGGATGTCCTTCCTTTTTGGTAAAGCCTGTACAATTGGAGGTGCTAGTGGATCCTCAGTACAAATGTGACCTGAAGTCACAACAACCTCCTTATTTTTTGATTCAGAAATGCATATGGGATCCCATGGCTTAAAAGATATCTTGGTATCCTAGCACCCAGACGAATCATTCTTAGGTTTGGCCTGTGTTCATAATCAATGCAAAAATTCCAAGTACTGTTTTTATGTATAATATTAACAATGATTGACCTTAAGATGAATTTCAGTAGGTACAAGCTCTTACTACCTGTCTTCCTACTGTTACAGTAAACAAGGGGCGGGTGCCCAGATTCAAGGTGCTGCTTCTGAAGCTGTAGGCTAAAGAATTAAACCCTCAAAGGTCTTTGAAAGTCCTAGACGCTAAAAGACCTATAATCCGAGGTAGGTCACTGCACAAGAAACTGCGTGACTTCTAGTCTAGTTCCAAAAAACGCAAGAAGCTGTAAATTTCATCACAGAAGTAGTAAAACATAGCATTAAACTTGATGCGAGTCAGGTGAAACTCCCTATTAGTGGAGATACAGGACTGAAACCCAAAACGAATGGAAGTATTTGAAAACAGTTTTGCTGCTCTGAAGCCTGCGTTGCTCCTCGTTCTCTCCATCCCCGCTCTCTGTACGTTGTGGTGTTACCTTACTCCAGAAAACCTCAGGCAAGGGCTTAACTGCCCAGTCTGTTCTTTTTATGTGCCCACAAGTTGGAGATCATGTTGAAGACTTTTTTTTTTTTTTTTTCCCCCTCCTCCCTTATGGTGTGTCAGGGGCAGCAGAGCTGCTATCATTTTTCCTCTATGAAAGCATGAAGGGCTTTGGCTTCTCAGAGTGCAGAATGATGGGATCAGCAATATTTTGTTTCCTTTGCTCCCAAGCAGCCTCATCCTTGGGCTGGTTGCTCTTAATGCAGAGAATACCCTGTGTAAATCAGACTGAGGTGGCTCTGCTGCCTGAGGTAATTGCTCTTTAAATCGATACAAGTTTTGAGACCTGCTACATAGAATCTTGCCGTATTTCTTGAGATTCCCCACGATAATAGTATTATCCTGCGAAGGAATCCCTCCTAATACTCACGTGGCAATTGTTTTAATAGTTGGCAAGGATGAAGGGATTAACGTTAACTCTTCTTTGGGTGACACACATGAAAATTATGATTTGTTTTATATTATGTGGCAGCATTTGAACAGTGAAATTCTGAGTGTCTCTTTGTAGGTGTGCGCGTGCAAGCCCTTGCAGTGCAGCATGTCAGTTGACTGTGCTAGGACGTGAACCTCATGTGATCTTGTCACAGATGAGCTACCCAAGAGATCGGGGATGGCCCTCCCCTGTCACTGGGGACGCAAATGTATGTGCATGTGCATAACCAGACTCAGTCCTGGCGCGTGGCGTGTGGCTCCCTGTACGTGGCCTGGCAGGCTCAAGTCCAAATGGACGTGGGCTCCCATTTGGTTGTCGGAGGGAGTAAATTGCTTTTCAATCAGCACGTTACAGAGAGTGACCAGAGGGCCCACTTGAAAGATTAGCAGGGAAGAGTTATGCCAGAATAAAAGTGCCAGTACGGTGTTTCAGGAGATGAAGCGCTGAAATTGTCTCTGGTTCTTTTGTGGTAGAAATGTTGCTTTTTAAACTTGGACAGTGGAACAAGGAAGAGCCTTTTGGAGGGAGACTAATAGGACTGTGAAGAGTTTGCTCTCCTCTTCCCTGTTTCTTTGTAACTGGGCTTCCCTCTCTTATGTAGAGGGTTATTGTGCAGCTTGTGCTATGCGCCCTGGGAAGGTTCCCTTGAAGTTTCTGATTTTAAGAACTGTATCTTTTTCCTGTCTCTAACTCCTCAATCTCACAGCTCTATGCCTTAAAGGAGAGCAACAATTTAATTTTACTTTACAGAGTATGATATGATTTGAGAATTTGGTTTATTTGCCTTGAAGGACAGGGTGAAGAGCAGGGGAAAAAGTGGACTGTAGAATCTGGCGTTGCCATACTAAAAATGGAGAAGAAATGGAGGCTCTTTTAATGTCCTTTTTATTATCACCTTGCAAAGTTGGCTATTTGTTGAACAGTCAAAGATCTTGTAGAGCTTCCACTTAGATGCAATAAAGCTCTTTTATGCGATCAGTGGTCTCAAATATGAAGATAAATAGCACAGCTGTCTGAAAAGGTATAAGAAGGTACTTGTTATCATCTTGGGGCTAAACGTTGCCAAGCTGTTGGCTTTCTCTCCATTCTGTCACTCGCTGGCCATTGGGCTATTTAGTTTGGGACATAACGCAGTTGTCATTTGTTATTTTGCTGGTGGTGTCAATAAAAATACCGACTGCTGAAGATCTCGGACCGTGTTGTACTATAGTTATGATATACTCTGTCAGAGCCAAGGAAAACCTTTTAGTGGCATGAAGCCGTGTGCATCTCGGCCGTTCTCCCCGGGCAGGTGGGGAGAGACATGCCGGTTTGCTTCTCGCCATCTATGTGTTTTGCGCTGCCCGTGCTCATCCTGCCCGCCAAGCACGTGATTTCTCCAGGCCTGCTGGAGATCTGGTGGAACAGTCAAGGTTGTCACCTTCTGCTGGAGCGTTTTGGCCTGCCTGCTGTCTTGGCTGGCATTGCCTGTGTGTCGCCAACGGAGAAAAGGAGCAAATGTTAGAGTCCTCTGGGAGTTGGTGGTGCCACCAGTGCCTGCTCATGCATCGTGCTCCAGTTGGCTCTGATCAAGCGTGAGTCACTTGCAGCGCGAAGGAGCCTGAAGCTGTGCGAAGAAAGGTGGAGGTCTCTTGAAACGCAAGCATACCCTTTCTGAAGTGCTATCGGGGAGGACAGGACTGACTGCTGTCTAATCTCTGCACGCACACGCGCTCCACCACCACTCCAATGTGCTCCGGGAGAGTCGGTGACTGGTGGTGGCCGACTCCGGCACAGGGCTGGTAGCCCTGGATGCATCGCCCCGTTAGGGCAGAGCTTTGGGTCCTTCCCTGTCTAGTGCACGGCACCTATGGCACAAGGTGCAGCCAGTTTTGCCTGCGGCCCTTCTTGGGGGGCCTGTTTCTGCCTCTGCCTTTGCGTCCTGTCCCAGGAGCGATGTGAAGGTTTCCTCAGGTCTCTTGCGCGGGGACGCGGAAAGCTTAAGGGACGTCTCTCACTGAAGCACCAGGAGACCTCTCGAGAAGAGGAAGCCGCGTCTCCTGTTTGTCCTCAGTTATTCTGTCACAACAATAGCTTCGGATTTTACCTCATTTGAAAGCTAGCGTTAATCTGATGGGAAGATGTTTGTGTATTTAAAATAGCTATTCCTTGCTGGAGCCACTCCCTGCTTTTGTCCGTCTCTGCTTGACTTTTCAGCTTCGCATAGCTAATATATGCTGTTTGTTTACAGCAGGGACACTGGAGCACGGAGAAGGAAGTCAGTGTGTTTAATATCGAGCCCGGTCCAAACTTCCCGTGCGTGTGCGCGCACACGTGTGTGTGTGTGTGTGTGTGTGTGTGTGCAGGGAATAGTCAGCCTTGTTCATCCAGGCTCAGGAGAAAAAGCGAAAGGGCTGGCAGAGCCGCAGAGACTAGATGCAGACGTTTTATGAGCTCTTCTCCCCAGTTTGATCCCGAGCAGGTTTAGACAACACGGGTAAGAATTCCGGTATGGCAAGCCTGGTGAGGAAGGTGCTAGTGCAGACAAAGCCATTGAGCGGTGAGTATGAGAAACGTCTCGCCTGATGGAAAAGATAACTGATCTGAAAATGCTGTTGGAGATGCCTGGGAAAAGAAATGCATTAGAGGGCAGAGAGCTTTTTGGTTTTGTTATGTTTGTCTTCCATCTCCAGTGAGAGAGGGCTACCTGGAAATGTCATAGAGCTAGTCCATGCAGATAGGGTTATTTGGGGGAATGTTGTGGTTATTAGACATGTCCACTGTAAGTTAAAGTCTGTTCCTCAGCCTGCCCCACGCATTTTACCTTAGCTTGGCTTAATAACAGGAGCAGTCAATATGAACAGGATGGCTTCTTATTTGGGGGATTTGTGGCAGAGTGGGGAGTTTGCAGAGGACGTGCATCTCAGGAGCATATAAGCTTTTGTGTATCAGCTGTGACTGTACAAAAAGCTGAGACTGAGAAGAAAGCAGTGCTAGTAAGCTGAAGGAGAGGTAATGTTATTGCTTCATTTTTATTCTTTAGAATTGTTGGTGAGCACCTACCTGGGTTTCAGTAGGGTGCTCTCATGTTGAATTGCTTATAGAAACCTTCGTTATCCGTGTAGCGCGTTTGGGATTGTGAAAGTGTTTCAATTGCAGCACCAGCCTATGCCCGTTTTTTTTTTTTGTTTAAATGTAGTATGCTCTTTACTCAACTCCTAATTGTGCACATTAGAATAATTGCAGAGCATGGTTATATAGGTAGCAGGCGAATGTTTTTAAGAGGCTGACTCAAATGGGAGCGGGAATTCGTTCTGTTAGCCCGGTGTCCTTCTGGCTGGCGCAAGTGTCCTTTCTTCCTGCAGCCGTTCTGCAAAGCAAACATCATAACAGCCGCCGCAGGAAGCTTTTGTACCAATACATTTGAGCAAATCAAGGTTTTCATAGGACAGAAAACTTGTCAATGACTCGGGCTAAGCAGGTCTGATTGGGTGAGTTATTGCGGCCTGAAACATCCCTCCCCAAGCAGGGGAGACCTCTCTGCTCCAGGAAGGTAGGGCTGATAAGGGCAGGAGGTCACGGTTTGAGGAGAGCGTGGTAAGGTTTGTGCAAGTGCTGATTTTATCGATGTATAAACCTCAATGAAAGGTTACTCTTGGAAACTGCACTTTCTTATGAGTTATTGACTGTTGCTCCTCTCTCACAAAGCAGTAATTTAGCTGCTGTTTACTTGTGAAGGAGGCAATTCAAACAGAGAGGTAAGCAATGTCTCTTGCCTAGAAATTAGGGGCTGGGTGTGCAAAGTGTTGCTTTGGCTTTTACTGGGAAGGAGAATGTATTAGAAAATGGTGTTTCCTTCTAGCTCGAATTTACTAGTCTCTCTTCGTTTACTCCAGACTATTTAGAAACCATGAATTTTTTTTGACTCTAGGAAAAGTGGAGATACCACCTGAAACTGAGTAGTCTCCTTGGTCGAATAGTAACAGACATGGCACACAAAATTTAGAGAACTGAAGAGAACAGATCCTGCCGATCTCACTGTAAATAACTTTCGACTTTGCATAAATTAACCTATCTTTACAAAAAGAGCCTGAATATATGTAGTACTCTTTTTCAGCGATAAGGAAGCTGGAATGATTGTACTTGAAATTTCACTCGAGGAAAAGGCAGTTTGAGAATTAATCTAGAGTTTTTATAGCAAAATCTAGCAGGTATTAAATGACTGGACCATACCCTTACCTTCTGAAGGTCTCTTCAGAGAAGTTTCATCCCATGAGTCTTTAAAAGAACAATTCTTTGATGAAAGAAATGTAGCCAACAGGGAAACACAGACTAAGCGTCAGCTTGATAACTTTCAGCATAATTTCAAAACCTCGGCAGAGGTTTTAGGACGTGCATCTCATAGATTTACACTATGGGGTATATGTTAAATGGATTTTTTTTTTTTTTTTTTTTAAATGCAGGATGTTAGGAAGTTCGGGATGCTAGGAGAATGATGTGAAATACAACTGGTTACAGGGTAGTCGCAGAGGAGGCTTTTCTGTTGAAAAAAATATTTGGAGAGCGCATATAAACACAAGCACTCTTTCTGCCGCAATCTGCGCAACACAAAAGTGTGTATCTGAAGCCACTTTGGTTTCTTTATTTGGAGCGGGGTGAGGATTAAGACCTCAGTTCTGTAATTTTAGCCTTCTACCCCAAAGCTTGTACTCGTGCATGGATAAAACGGAGTATTGCAATGAATTTTCAGACAAGAAAAGAAATGGTGCACTAATGAAAAGCTGAGAAGAGCCATAAAGGACACCAGTAGTACTTACCTTCCTGCAATTAAGGTATGGGCAGCAGCAAAGATATACATTTATATCTTATACTATCTGATCGCATGTAGTTCTGGCAGAAGAAAAGTCTGCATCAAAATACGGTGATGAACATTTTGATTTTACTATGTAGAGTCTCTTTCTGATTACCAATCTTTGTTTATTTAACTCTTCTCATCCTATTAAAAGCTATTTTCCTTGATTCTCAGCTCCTAGTGAGGCACTCGCATATAGGCATAGCTGAAAGTATATTGCACTCTGCATCAGTGGGAGTTTATGTATCCAGCTGTCAAATCGTTATGAAATATAAATTAAGATAATCTATCAAAACTGTCTGCCAGAAGTTTCAGTGTTTGTGTTAACAGGCTGTTGACAATCCTGTTTTTTCCCCCCAAATTGGTTTGCTTGGGGAAATTTAATTTCACTGGCTACTTATGGAATGGCTTGGTGTTTTAGTTGTTTTGGTTTCTTATGATACATGTAAAATGAAGCGATTTAGTAAGCACTTAAGCTTTTTGCAGCACTGAGTAAATATTTTGAATATAACCTGCATAGATAAAATGGGCAAATGTATTGATTAATATTTTTTGGGGCCTGGAGTTTGTATGGCGCTCAAGTCACAGAAACTTGTGCAGAAGCTACTTCATGCTTCAGGATCTACTTTTCCCTAGTCTAGTTTTCTGTATTTGATATCCTGTGCTTGAGGATATGCTTGGGGGTGAGTCGTTTTTTTTAAATCTTTAATTGCATTCTGGCCTTCTCCCCAGTTCAGGAGTGTTTACTGAGCGCTGAGGTCTGCCAAGGAGTTTCTTGAAGAAGAAGCTGCCTGCCTTTGGTGTTTATAAGGCAATACGCTTGCTCCCCTGGCTTTTTGGGGCCAGGCAGCTCAGGCATTGGGAGAAGAAGCAGGAGGTTTTCAGCTGCTGCTTATGCTTGTACCAGGTTTTTGGTTATATGAGAGCAAAACCGGTCCCCAGAAAGTGAGGGCTCATGCTGAGGAAGTGCCCGCATCGATATATTTAAGAAATACTGTGCGTTATTTTCTCAGGTTTTCTAATGTAATCATGCTGATGCTGAGGAAGCATTATTTTTATTGCATTGCAGCTTGTCACGTCATTCGATGACAAAGCATGAAAGTTTTTTTTTATTATAGCAGATATAAACCAAATTTCTGTGATAAAGGCTTGTTATGATAAACTCTCACATGCCCATGGGTGCATGCTAGTAATGTCTAAAAACATATTTCTGACACAGGAGTCAGAATTTGCATTAAAAAAAATGAAATTAGACTTGTACTTCTGATCTTCCAGCTGTTTCTTGCAGAACTAATATTCTCTTGGACATCAAAATCTCTTAACTGTAAATTAAACAATTTGGAAGATGCCAACGTTCATGAAAACGCAAATGTAACAGGGCAGCTTGAAAGGTAAAGGTTTTCCTTTAATTTGACTGATCTGCCATTTTTTCTGCAGGTATTTTCCGTCACATTTCTTTCCGTATTCTTGAGTTTGTATAGTCCAAATGTATGCCTTTGTTTAGCCACCAAACACTGGCAGCAGCCCTCTTTCAGAGGTTTCAGGATTAATGAACAAAAGGAAAGAATATCGGTCTTTCCGTTCTTCAGAGAGGTAGATTCCTTTGTAAGAATAGGAATGGTCACAGCCATTTCAGCAACACCTATATCCCATTTACTTCTAACCGCTGTTTTTTAATGAGCCCTCTGTATAAATATGGTTAAGGTTGGTTATGGAAGAGGATTTGTGAACGCCTCGTGAAGTGTTGATGGAACTGGACGTCTGAAGATTTAGATCTTTATTTAAATAAAAAAGAGGTGGTAGAAACTCAAGGTTAAAGTAGCTAAATGGCATTTTTGCCAGCTTTAAGAATGATACTGTGTTTCTCTCTCTTCTGTTGAGATCCCTGTCACTTTTTAAGTACTACTTAATTTGACTGTCTGCTAGTCTTCAACTGCAGGAGAAAATTCAAATTCAAAAAGCAATTTGCAGTAAACTCAAAATAGTTTGAGTCATACCCTAGCTGAAGAGACGTTTTAAGTCAACTGAAGCTGGCTGTTCTTAAACATTGTGAATGTTTCCCTCGTAAAATATAAGACAAACAGTATGGAAAACTTACCACGTTGAAGGACTGCAAAGCAGTAAAGAGCTATTGAAGGATCTGGCTAAGCGGTATCCTTTGGTTTCTAACTTGATACTGCGTTTTCTTTTGGTTAGTGTTTGGGATGAGGATACTCATGATTTCAGCTGCATCACCAGAAAAGATGCTGCCGTATCATCTGAAGAGAGCGCAAGATGCTGTTGGATACAAGCTAAACGGAGGTTGAAGTGGTCACATCAAAGCTCTCAAGTAGCAAAAAGCAACAGGCTGATGGTTGCACCCTCTTAACATTACTTTCCGTTGGCAGCGCAATAATGACAGTGGGAAAGGGGAAGTTGAGCCGCGGTGGTTCTGTAAAGCGCAGAATCTTAAATTGTCGGTGTATATTCGTGTTTGTGTTTCTTGGAACCTTAATATATATCTGTTTGTTTGCAGCTCTGAACTTGCTAACCTCTAAGAAGTAAACTTGCTATTAATAAGCCCCCCCCTCTTAATTTTTAGGATCCCTTGATAATCGTCATGAAGTTACTCTTCTGTTAAAGTAAACTTTGTTTCTTCTCTTTGTATCTCCTCTCCATTGCAACCAACAAACGGACTGCCACGAGGTTACCTTTGTTGTTGCACAGTTGCCTGCCTTTGTGAAAATAAATTAGCCATCACTTTCTGACGTGTTGAAATAGAGTATTTCTTTACTCCCCGAGTGCAAGTGGTATTCTCTGGCAATTCTGTGGATTAGACTTTTCTTCCTAGGTCTATGATAGATTTGTGGTTGGTTGGTTTGTTTGTTTGTTTTTTGCCGGGGGGGGGGGGAGTTAATGAAATATGCCATCCTCTAGGCTTTCTATCTTTAAAACTGGATTCAGAATAGTAATTCCTAGCATCCTCTCCATGTTTCCACTTGGAGAGTCTTAACAGAGAGAGCGAATGATTGAAGGATTTTCTCAGTTTTGGAGGTTCGTGCGTTCCCTTCCTTTGCGCGCTGGGGATATCGCCGTTGTTTCGGGCAGGTTTTTTAGAGACGGGCAGAACTTCTCCCGATTCCATCTGAAGCCGAGTTGAGCTGTGTCGGAGGAAAGCCGCACGAATTCTGCACGGCTGCGTCTAGGTGGGTACGGTTGGGAGGGTTTTGTTCTGCGTGCGTTTCACTAGCCGTGTTAAATTATTAATTGCTGAAGGCATTCAGCTTTCTGAATATCGCTGTGTCTGCTCACCTGAAGTTCAGAGCCTGATTGTAACATCAAGCGTGTCATGAACCTAGTTTGCTTTCCGCTAACCAACTCTCCACTACTACCGCTAAGTAGATAAATGCTAATTATTCCTGAGGTTGTAAAAACCTAAGATACTCAGATTCACTTATCAGTCTCTTCTGCCGGTAGCATGATTAAATGTGCAGTCCTGAGGCCTGTTATCAGATATAAGTAAGGGAGAGAATTAACTTTGAAAACAAGATTTCCAGCCTTTGTAAGGCCTGAGAGAAGACAGCATGTTAGGCAATAGTGTAGGAAGAAGGGTGAGTAATTTTAAAGTTTGAGTGCAGTTAATACTGAAAGTTGCTTGGGGATTGGGAAGTTATAATTAGGCTAGTTTAAAAAAAGGATAAACATATGTAAGTGATTAATTTCCTGCTTGTGTGTCTCGTTTTTAAAAGCTTAAAAGTGCCTGTATGAATCTTTTATATTGGCAGTTACGTTCGGGAACAATCACAGGCAATGGCCAGTCCTTCCCTGAGCTAAATTCAGCTTTTTCCTGAGTGAAGAGCGGTTATTTTTGAGCCTTTGGTGAAATGCAGCTTTCTAGCTGTCGGGTTTCAAGAGCTCTACATGAGTTGTCAAATGCTTAGGTCAGATCGTGCCATTACCTGGTCATATCTACGTCAGAAGCAGCTGCAATTTAATTTGTCTCTCCTGTACTCCTTTTAAAATCCCTGAAATCAAGACGCTGAGATAATGCTGTTTTTTCTTTCTCTTCTCTTCCCCTTCCTCTCTACTTGCTGTCACGTTTCTCAGCTCATTCGTGACTCTAAATTTGTGAGCTTTAAATACAAGTTTATTCTTTCTTACTCTCGTGTTTTTCTGTGCGTCACTGTATGGCCGCAGCCGATTTCGTGCTGCTTAATTTGCCCAGTAGTGTATGTTGGGGAACTTTGTTCCAATTATTTTAGTAGGAATCCTTTTGTGTTGCATATAACAAAGAAAAAGGTGCAAGAGCAGAGACTTTTCTTTTTTTTCTGTGGTGGAATTACCCAGAAATGATCGTTTCCTAGTTCATTCAGACATTCTCTGTACCCTATAGTACAAAAGTTGGAGCCCTTAATGGTAAGGGAGCTGAAGTTCTCATTGTTAATTTTGAAAAGCGTGAGAGAGAGAAAGTGGAAGTCGGAGCTGGAACAGATTAATTGCATTTGTTTGCATTGTGGAATCTGGTGAATTGTAATTCATTTCACAACTTGCTGTTGGGATTATACGAAGGTCTTTTAAATATGGACTAAACATAAATGAGTCTTATGTCTGCCTGAGTCTGCACACAGCCTGAAAGCAAGAATGCATCTGCGTGAGCTCTCCTGTTAACGCCAGTCATGTGTAATCTCTTAAAATCTCTGTAGGCTGGGATGGAATGGGAATGAGCTCTATCCTCCTGGAGGAGAAGCCAGTAAATACAATGGGAAAGGTTGTATGATTTAATCCAACGATTGATTGAGTTTGATAGTTGTTGCATGGGAAGAAGAGCAGAAGGGAGCGACAGTGGAAAAGAATGAAAAAAAACCAGAAGGTTGAGAAACGCAGGCTAAAAGTAGGACTGTTTTTTCTGAGTGTGACAGGATACTGAATACGGTATTGATGTGCAGTCATCCTCTGTATAAATCTTAATGCTATTTCTGGAAAACCTTCTGGGGACTTGCAATTCCACTGTAGACTGATTTCAGTAGCAAAGCCAGTTTAAGAAGTTGCTTGCCTGTGAAGCCACATGGTAAACTGAAGTGAAAGTGGTGGGTTTTTTCATTTTTGTGGGGGATTTTTTTGTTTTTGTTTTAAAAGCAGAAGGAGCAGACCCTCCCACAAGACCACCTTATGAGCAGAGCTTCTGCAGAATAAAACAACAGTCTCATGTGACTAATGTTTTGAATTTGCTTGTGTTGCAATGCGGGATGCAAAGCTAAATACAGAGTTGGTCTGCTCCGTGGTCCTTCCTCTGCAAGTTGACTGCCGCAGCTTTGCCAACTCGTTCTCTCAAACTGTGCATACCTGAATGTCCAACCAAACCACTAAGATGCATTAAATCGGGTGTATGTTCTAAAATCTGAATATGTCATAGTGGTTTGGCAGGAAACGTGAGTTTTAGTCCCTTTGACAAAAGCACGTTTAATTTAGGCACGCTGAAAGTTTGTGAAATGGTTTGGATTTTGGAGGGAACGTATGGGAGACCTTGCACCCTGGGTCCTGTGGGCGAGTGCACGGCGAATCAGGGTGTCTGCCGTTAGGAGCATTGCGTTCCTTGTTTCGCACCTGATTAAGTGAACATCCTGATGTGTGGGAAACAAAGTAAGTATGAAAATAGGGAAAAAAGAGCTGATACCTTCTCTGCGTTAGAAATTGGGCCCCCGTATAAACCTGAGTGACCCAGAAAGGAAAGACAAGGAAGTTCGAAAGAACTTGTTTTAATAACCCTTTGTATCTAAAAAGTATTTTAAGCTTATTTTAAATATCAAAAATTAAACCTGCCCTAAGTGTAAACACATGGCAGAGGTGGCTATTTTCAAGCACTTTGGCATCCAGAATTTCTTGTTGATGCATGACGGTGGTGATGTCGGCTGACGCTTTTATGGAGCAGGGGGAAGGAAATCCCTCCAAAAGGTGGACGGCAAGGCACTCGGCCTCGTTTGCTGAGGCTGCTGTGTTTGGCAGATGAATATAATCGCTTTTTGCAGAAGTTGAGTGAAGTTACAAATGATACAAACTGAGAACTTAAATTTCTTGCTGGCTGAAGAGTAAACTATTTTAAGCGTCCTTTTTGGAAGAAGGTAGCTCAGTCGTCCTGGAAACTAACCTGCCTTGAACGCTTCCTATTCCTGCTTCTGCGTCTGTGAGCTGTAAAGCGTCCTGTGCAACTTACTTCTCGCTTAAAACATGAATCCACGTTCCCGCCCCCCGCTCCCCCAACCTCATTAAACTCTTAAGGTGATTTGTTAAGGATTATCTTGAGGATTTTATTATTATTATTATTATTAATTGCAGGAAATTATGCAGTTAGATATATAGTCCTTTAGGGTTTATTTTGTAAGAAGATAAGCTCACATTTATCCCAGATCTTTTCCCCGCCGTTCCGTAGTTTATTGCAGAGTAATACCCAGTTTTCTTCTGTGTCAGATTTTTTTGACAGTCAACGAGATAAAAGCAGGACTTAATGGGCTTGGCTGTTTTTCAGATAGGAGGAAACTGGTTTTTGCTCCCGTTTCAGTTGTCCTCATGAGGTCCGGGCGAGCGACAGCGTTACCGCTCCGAGCCGCTCGCAGAAGGAGCTGGGGGGGTTTGGTGGCCGCCGCTGGGAAGCGCGACAGTGAACCCACGCGGCTTGTCCCCAGCTGGCGGGTTACTCTGCGGCGCCGGGGCACGGGCGGCAGCAGGGATGGCCCGCGACGCGGGCCGCTCAGGGCTCGCCAGACGGACGGGATGACCGGAGCGGAGCTGCCCGGCCTGAAGGGAGCCGCGGTTAAGCTGCGGACGGGACCCGGCTCGGAAGGGAAGAAGGGGCCGAGAGGGGCGCTGTGAAAGCAGCTATGACCCATAGATGAAAAGGCCTCTTGGAAGGGCTTTCTCCTCTATCTGTAGCTCTCCTGTGAAATCTCGTGTTGGCGTCGTCCTGCCCCATCCTTGCTTGCTGTGAAATGAGGGGACAGGAAGGGAAGGCCCTGTATTTATCCGCTGCGTTGCTGTTGGGATCCCGCACTGGGAGGATTTCCTATTTGCTTTCCTTTTTCGGAAAGGCGAAAACAAAACTTTAAAACCAAGAAAGCTTGTTCTCGCTGCCTCTTCCCTTGGCGCTCCGCGCCGTGGCTGCCTGGTGCCTCCTCGGCCCGGGGTGGAAAGCTGCCAGGGCTCCTTCTGAAGATGTTTCTAAGTAAGTTGAGCTCCATGTGTTTGTTGTTTCCCAGACGATTTCTTTACGGCAAGTCAGTGTATTTCTGCGTGATTGATCTGGGCACGGCAACTTGCATCTCGGGAGGGAAGTCACGAATGGTGCGGGGCCGGTCTGTGGCTGGTACGGGGAGCAGAAACGACGAAAAAAAGTCGCTCGCCGATAGCCGTAGCGATGAGAGCTGTGGGGGAAAACCGGTAAGAAAGTTAGACAAGTCCAAAGTTGTTCTGAAACGCTGAGGAAGACTGTGGTATATACCTTTTATGGGCCTCATTCAGCATACCAAAATTGAGCTTTACTTTTACAGATGTCAAGAGATCGAGGAGGACAATGATACTTTAAAGTCATTAGTACTTTTAGTAAGAAGCAAAAGCCTTTCTACGGTGGTCTTTCCCATACGGTATGGTTATAAGTTGTCCCGCCTCAATACGTTCTGGAAAAAAAACAGAAAATCAAGATTTTGGATTCAGCGTCTTCAATACGTAGATTTTGTTTCCCAGCATTTCCCAGGTCGGCTCTACTTGTTTCCGCCATCTGCGTTCCCGTGTGGTTTGGGGAAGGAGGGTGGAACAAGACTACACGGCTCGCCGTATGCTACAGCCAGGAATATCTGTGGCGGAAAAATATTTGCCGAGGCAGGGGAACGTACTCTGGGCATAAATACCCTGCCGTGTCTGACGTGGGAAGATTAGGGTAGAACTGCAGCATAGGTTTAAAAAAAATCGGGAAGAGTAAATGCTGCGTTAATTCACACAGGTTTGCTTTCTATGGCACAATGACAAGAGAAAACTCGGGACGTTGCAAAAATGTAATCTTCTCTGAAGGAGAACTTTCTCCTCCTTTTCTCATCTCTCTTCTTCCCCCACCGATTTCCTATTTGGACACTAGAAGTCTGAAACTGATGATATTTTTAATGGGATGTATTTTTTTCCCGTGCTTTCATTTAATAAAAATCTCCCTGCGTCCGTAGATGTGACTCAGTCTTGTGGTGCCTACCTGCCTCGCGCTCGGCGTTGGCGGGTCTGTGGGAGGCAGAGTACATGCGTACCCAAGTCGTGACGCCAGCTTTGAAATGGCACCGAGCGCTGTGCTCACACCGTCGCCGGCGAAGGATCCCGCTGCGTTTCCGGTAACAGCTAGAGCTCCCTTGGCTTGCAGCACCAGCCTGGCCACGCAGCCTTGAAAGGGGGAGAGCATCCAAATTGCACATGCCTTGGGGTAATTAGGTAAACAAGCAATGCAAGAAGGTTGTCTCGTGCTAGAACTCCATTGTTTCTGCCTGAAAGTCTATATTTAGGGTTGGCAGCGAGATTTAGCACGATAATTGGTGCATTGTTTAAACGAGGTCACTGGTGCGTGTTTATCTCTGTTTAACTGGATTGCTTATTTGAAGTACAGATACCTCCAAAAATATCCCGCAGATCTATTGAAAACTCGCATACTGGCCTCCTGAAGCACATGCTCTCTATTAGAAAGTAGACACACTTACTCACACTCGCTTTTGCAGATTCAAGTCCTGAGAGACTTGCACGTCAAGCTGTGGAGATCTGATTGCATCCTGATCTTTCTCTCGCTGATATATGAGTGCTTCATACGGGCAAAACCTTTTTGTAAAACAGGGATTGTAATAGATGACTAAGTGAAGCCATGTGATTGCTAACCAGTCTGCTAGAACTGGGATACACGTTTGTTAATTTAGTCTGGCCTTGATGTTGCTTATATATTTATTTTAAAAAAAAAGAAAAAGAAAAGTGGTTTTTGAGTTTTACCTTTAAAGGAAATGCTTGGCTTGTTAGCAGGTTGGTTTGTGTGATACATTTTAGAAACTCCCAGACAGAGTTTCAAAGACAGACTCTACTCTCCATAGAGTGTGGTGCAGGCTAGCAACAGTAATAATTTCCCTTTTACTGAAGAAGTGAGCAACCATTAAGGCCTTTTAAAAATAAAAAAAAAAAAAAACCCTCCAAGAAGAGCGTAAGTGAGACTGCTTTAATCAAGTAACTTTTTCTGACCATAGCTGCCCATCAAGAAGAGGTGGGACAAAAGTATCTTCATTGAAACTGCTGTCTCCAGTGAACTTGGGCACAGCTAGGTATTTGGAGGTTATTTCACAGGTCTGGCAGGAATTTGGGGGCAATTAGTGGATTTCTAGGTACTGTGATGGCTGTGGTAGTAACGCCCTAAACAAGGTGGTACCAATCAATTTACAGCTTTCAAAAAAGGAGTTTAAGAAACGTCACCTGCCCTGGGTTTTGTTCTAAGCAAGAGCATAAGGTCTGACTTTTCCTGATCCTGCTGAGCATATGGGTTAAAACTGAGACGCTATTGCCATGGAAATGATAGAGAAGAATATTTTTGTAAAACGATGGTTGAACGGCGGCTGTCTGCCGGCAGACGTATCGACCGGCCGCTGAACGCGCAGTTTGGAAGGGGCTGGCCGCGTTCGCGCCTCGCCAAACAAAACACCTGGAAAGAGAAGTCGTCTCTGATGAAGGAAGGGACGCCGAAGAAATGAAGTGCTCATGTCGGGGGGCAGCCCGAGGCCGCTCGTGCCGTGCAAGGGGCTTTCCGGGCGCCGGGACTGCTCTTCCCTTTCCGGCTGGCACGCAGGTGGCTTTCCTCTCGCTGCCCGGGGCTTTTTGGGCCTCGAAGGTGCGCAGAGAGAGGCAGCCCTGCCTCGCCGTGGGGCTGGGCACCACCACAGCTCTGCTCCGGCCTCCGCCACGGGCCGCTACGATACGTGGTGTAATCCCTTGGAGGTAAGGTGGCATTAAAGCAAGTAGTGTCCTACATGGGGCATCTTAATCACAGCTGTAGGTTCAGTTAAATCGGCCATACTGCTTTCTTTCCCCGAGTCTTGCGCCGTTTCGATGCCCACGGGTCACCTTTCTGCATCTCTTGGCTCAGCGCGCTGCTGCCGGTTGTGAAATCCCCTCCAGCGCTGGCATGGGGCTCGTTCGGGGCTGGCGGAAGGCACCTCTTCGTTTCGGCGCTTCCTCGTTGCTCCTGTTCCCTGGCTTTGGCCCTAGGCCGTTCCCTGTGGACAACCTATGGAGAAAGAAGTCTTCTGTAGGGAAGGTTATTAAAGTAACTGCTCCTCTTGTTTTTCTTCCTCTTCTTTTTTTTTTTCTCTTCCCTTTTGTCTTTTTCCTTCTCGCTTCACGCAGTATGCAGTGCTTAGCAATACAGCAATTGAAATACAATCAAATTTTACGAAGACTTGCTTTCCAGGTGGCTGTTAAACATTTTATTTCCAAGATTTGGTCATTTGGAAGTATCGACGTGTCTTCCTCTTTCCTCCCTGTGATCCATTTTCCCATTTAGATGAAGGTTTAATATTAAACTCCTGCACGTCCTGCATGTCAGCGATGATTTACTGTCCTCTGTCGCGCTTTGATGTGCTGAAGTGAAGGGAGCCCTGGGGAAGGGCTGTGAGCTGGGCGGTCTCCCAGCTCGCGTGTAGCTCGAGGAATTTCGCTTCCTGAATTCAGAACCTGAGAACATCCTGAGTTGGCGAATCCTTCCTCCGGCTGGGTTGTGTAGCCAGCTCCCGCTGCCTTTCCTTGTGGGTAACATTTAAAGACAGCCCTGTATGCAGGTTTTCAAACCATTGCGGTTTGCAGTCCGGTCCAACAGGTAGAAACACTGTTGAATATAAAAGTTGTCGTAAGCCTGTGTGCAGACCGGATAGAAAGCAGACCAGCGACTTGAATGTGCCTTTGGTCATTTCGAAAATTAAGTTCAGGCACGGCTCCTATAAATGTCAAACATCGTGGGTATTAAATGGTGCAAAAGTATATTTTGGTTTGCGTGAGCTAATTGTTTATTCTCTTTCTTGCTACCGACTGGACTTTTAAAATATCTTGCTAGTTTGGCCATGAAGCTCCCTAAGTCTGTCTGTCTGGCCTTCTCTAGCGGTGAACTAGATTCCCAAACGTGGAAGTGTTTGGCATCACGATTTGGAAAAACAGTTGTGCAGATGGGCCGATACCCTATTGCTGTCCGTCTTTCCACCCAAACTACCGCAAAGTCTTGCCTCTTAACACCAATGCAGGATGGGAATCGTGTAAGGAGACAGAGTATTTCTATTAAAGATTTGTGGTATTTATATGGTAAACGCAAGAGCTATAATTATGGATGTTGCTGAAGTTTGTTCCGTATTTATACCGTAATAGTACACTGGTATATAATGATACCAGGGAGTATTGTCAATTAGTTGGTGGTTAACTTTTGCTGCTAGTTTGGAATAATAGTTGGCTTTATGACAGGATTTCCAGTGTCTGAAAAGCTACATTTTAAAATGTATTTACAGAGCTAGTATTTCATGAAGCATTTGCTGAAATAAAGGTAGTTTATTCACCCTAAGGTTGTCTGTTATGTGAAAAAGCAGGTCAAAATAAGATCATTGCAGGTAGAGCAATTCATTTAAAAAAAACCCTTTTCTTATAGAACGAAACTATGAACCAAATTCCTAGTTAACCTTCAGAAAAACCTCCAGGAAAAACCTTCTGAATGATCTTTCTCTTTCCAAGCCTAAGTATAGCTATGCATTAAAGTTTATGTGCAGTCTTCCCCCGCTTCCCTGAATATGTAATTGAAAACGAATATTGCACAGAGGCTGCTGGGTTGGCAGGAGGCTGGCGATTGCCTTTTCCGCCAGCGATGCTCTCCCGTGCCACAGAAACGATGCTCTTACCAGTTTTTTTCTGCATCTCCCCTCCCATTCTTGTCCCCAGCCGCCATATGCTTGATTTGGGGGATGCTAGAGTGGATGGGTCTTATTTTTTTTTAAGCATCTGCATTAAGGATGTGGTCCTTTTACATTTTTATGTAAAATGAAGGTGGGGGGAGAGGCCTGAAAAAAATATGCATCTTTATTTATTTGTGTGTGTGTGTGTATGTGTGTGTTCTACTTGAACATAGTTATCAAGACCATTGCTGAGGTGTTTATCCGTTAACATACCTATAGACTATCACTGTTTTTTCCTTTTTTAGTAATGCTGGCGATGCAGTTAGTTTGGTGCATGCTGTGGTCGCTTTTAGCAATGTTGTGTTCTGCTAATAAAATGCTGCTTTAAGATTGCAGGAATAATGCCTCTCCTCCCCTACGCTCCCCCTGCCAAAAAAAAAAAAAAAACCCCAAAAAACAAAAACCAGAAAAACCCCAAACACTTCAGTTGGCAAAGGCACAGGGAGATGGAAAAGTAATTCTGCCCACTGGAAAACAATGTCATTAAAAAGCTAAATCAGTAGGTTGGTGAAGGTATTTCACGTGGCACTAAACCCAATCTGTAATCGTGGAGAAATGGATGTCAGAGTGAGGTTAAGACAAGTTTGGCTGCTTTTTTAATACATAGCGCAAGGATAGTCTTGCCAAAGCTGTCGGTGAAGTAGGCTGAGGTAGGTTCATCACGTGCTCGTCTGCTGCAGGATCGCCGGGGCAGTAGCGGTGCCGGTCCGTGCCCAGGGCTCGTCTACATCATGGAAACTCATAGCTATGTCTGTACAGATTTCAGAGTCAAATGCTTTGAGTCACTAAAAAAGGGGCTTTTACAGTTATGATTTTTTTTTTTTTTTTTTTACTGCAGAGCAGTTGCCAGAGTGTTTACCTTCAGGATATGCATTTGTTTATTTGCACCAGTGCGTGTTTCCAAATTACTCGACTGGCTCAGGGGGGTGTTGCTAGCAGCTGTGTGTGGGCTCACTTACCGCCGGGCTCACTTGGCTACGTCCTAAACGTGCTTTTTTTATGGCCCTTGAAACTTGGCGTGAACCGTATTTTGTCAACAATAACAACAGAAAAGATTGCTAGTGAAATTAAAATCTGGCATCGCCGTTCTGCAGGTTTATTCGCAACGTATTGAAATGGGATTTTCTTACTAACTTTTCTTGGCGTCGCTCCAAAACCCAGGGTCTCGTGAATTTATTTTATGCCTCTCTGTTCTGCTTGGTTGACTGTGTTGTAACAGCTTCTCGTGCAGATCACAGGAACAGCATGCAAAGACGAAGCCAGGAGACTTTCAATCTGAGACTTTTTATCAGCCGAGAGATTATAGAAAAAGCTCTGCCGCAGAGTTAGAGGGCAGAAATCTTGAGATTTGGTGCAGCTGACTTCAGAAGCGGGACCACACCGAATGCACACGCAAGTCAGCAGATAGCACTGCATCCTTCGCTGCAGTGAGAGGGAAAGGACTTGGCGACGCTGCGCAAGGACTGCGCAGCGTTTACAGCACGCCTTGGCACGGTAATGTCAGCTGGTGCAAACTGGGTGATAGCTGGCATTTAAATATGCTGGTATCACTGTTTAGCCTGTTCGTAGATGCGTGTCATTCTCGGCGCAGTGACAGTGAAAGTAACGCACCTCTTTGATTTATCTGGGACAGGTGAGCTTTTTGTGTAGACACAGATATGTGTATCTGGCTCCGAAGCTGCCAGATAGCGGCAGCTCTGCTCTCAGGAGCTCCAGTTTGGGCTCAGTCGCTTATCTGTGTTGCAGCCCTGTCAAACCCAAACCCCGCAAGCCTTGCAATCACTTGAATCCCAAATGCAGCAGTTTTAAAGTTACTGTTTCGTTTGTCCTCTGCGTAACTTCATGCCCTGTTATGAAGCTGTCAAATACATGTCAGGTGCACCGTGGGCACGCGGTCCGCGGAGAAGTGATATTCACCTGCAGGAAATGGTGCAGGGGGAAACAGATGCATCTCAGCGATAGGGGGTGGGAAGGGGACGTTAGGTCATTAATTACTTAGCCTTGCATAAACAAAACTTAATATTTTGAAAAGCCTCTAATTTTAAGGGAAGGAAAAATCTTTCCTCTTCTCTGCTGTTTAGTGGCGTGTCAAGTTGGGTCGATTGGAAGAGTCTTCTGCTTTGCATATCCATTACTCCTCTCTGCAGTTCCAGTGCGGCAAGCGTTGGGCTAGTTTTGAGGAAGAAAAGAGTTAAGGAGATCTAGACTGCAAAATCCAGGATCCTTGACTCACTGAATCACTTCTGGTTTTTTCTGAGGAAGGTGCAGGGTGCAGTTTGCCTTATGTGAGCAACTTGCTTGGAGTCTCAGCCAGGTGTCCTCGCACAAGTGTTGTTGTCCTACCTGCTCGGTTTGCAATTAGGGCCGGAGGACTTGCTTGAAAACCCACGTGCGTCAAATAAGGCTTCAGGGTTGATTATGGGGTTTGGGGTTTGAGATCTTGAAAAATGTTTGGGGAAAAAAAAAAAAGAGAAGCTAATAAGCTTGTGCTTGGTTTCAAACTATTTTAAAATGGAGTAATTCAGTCATGGAAGGTTTCAGTTCATCTTTTTCTCAATAATAACTATATGAAAGATGAACTAAAGTTTTATGCACTTAATTGAAGCACTAGACAGCTTTCAGAGAGAGTATAAAACATTAATTTTTATCATCAGAGGCTGGTTCTTCCTCCAGCTGCTTGGCAATAACTTTTTTTAAAAAAGAATTGACTAATAGTGTTTACTGAGCAGCTGATACTCTGAGGGATTGCTGAAATTTCATACAGCAGAGCTGGGTAGGTTGTTGGAGAGCCAAATGGTGGAGAGAGGACTTCCCGTGTCGGAGGCCTCTGGCAAAGAATTATCTTCTTGTGCTTGGGGAAAACGTCATGCTGCTTGTGTAAATTTTCTGTGAAATGTTGTTATAAAGTTAAGAAGGATTGTTTTCCCAATATAATCCTAAAGATGAAATACAGCTTTATTCCAGTATAGCAAATCTGCATTCTGTGCATAAATTACTTAAAAATCTGGAAGTAGGGAAGTATTGTGCTGTTAAACATGTCAAATCAGATGATTAAATGACTGGATTGTTAGGAAGAAAATAGTAATTTTCTGAAATAGCTAAATGTATGTTCTGGCACAATGAACTACAATACCCAAAAAAAAAAAAAAGTCTTCCAAGAGAATGTGCCTGCCAAGTGTCACATTTTTATGCAGAAGGTATTAAAAACAGGAGGCATAAGCGAAAGCGTTTCAGATTTTCTGAAGTTAATTGACAAGCTCCTCTCTTCCACTGAAATTATTGTATCTGCTGACAGTATAATAGGTGACTCTGTATGGTTAGAGCTCTAGCATAACCAATACATCAGTAGTCACGATTGCGAGTTAATTTGCTTGTGAGAGCAGATCGTGTAAATGCTTCCCAAGATGAGCTGCTGGTTGGAAACTACCTGAGTGTTTTCTCATGAGTAACTGGACTGCAGCTCAGGGAAGCACTCTGGTAAATGCCATGTTTTTGCGCATGTTGTACGCGCACAAGAATTGCTGAAGGCCAAGTTAAGCCAATTTTAACTTGGTGAGTTTGGATTAGTATAGATGAAGGCTTCATCTGGGCATAGTCTTTGCTAGTGATGATGTGCATAAGGAGGAAAGAGTCTAGCTTGACCCAGAGCTCAGGCTGACGTTTTTGAACTGGCAATTTAAAGGAATTGTCGTATTTGTAGACTAAGCAAACTTGTGTATCAGTGATTTTGTATGAATAAATATAGATGCCTTGCATGTCGTGTTCAGAATTGCTTTGAGGAAGACCCTCTACCCTCTGTGCAGAACAGTGAGATCTCAGCTAACTGCAAACAGCTGGATAATGATTTTCTTTGATCTAAAAATGCATTTATTTAAGCAATGGTAGTATCAAGTGAAAAGTAAAATCAAAAGTAGAGACCCTCTAACATTATTTAAACTTAAACTAAACTGTGACTTTGATATGGACTTGTTGTTGAGAGCCTTGTGAAGCACTTTTTTTTTTTTCCTTTGTGTCACTAGTTTTGTGTAGAACTGTTGTCCAAGCCCTGACCACATGAATAAAAGTATTTTTAAATAGAAGTTAATGCATAACTGTTTTTGCATCTTACTTCATTCTGTATCTTGATACACAGTTACTCTTGTTCTCTGTGTGCTGCCTTTTTGGAAATGGGTGGTCTGTAGAAGGCAGTGACTGATGTGACACACAAATGTGTTAGAAAGGAGATGAAGAAAAAGAAATAGGATGAGAGCAGTCCTGATGATCACCGCTGTTTTTAGGCAGGCTATTGGCCTCAGCATGAAGTTTCATTTTGCCCAAAGTACTGCTGTGCTAAATCCATGCTGTAGAGTAGAGTAAGGTTGCCGCAGCTAGGTGCGCCCTGTCTGAGATGAGCCGTTCCTCTTGACCCTACTGCCGCACTTGGTCCTCTGATACGGCACGTGCGTGCTTTCCAACCGTGGTCTGCGTCAGTGCTCAGCTTGGTAGTTACGTTTCAACAGCGGTTAGAAAACCTCCTAGACGTCTACTGGAGGCAAAGCCATGGGAGGCCTTCAGCTGCCGTGTGGTCTGCCTTTGCTTTCTGCCCTCTCCTGCCCTTCTGGACTCCCCCGAGAAGCTGTGGATGTGCAAGCAGAAACCTGTGCACAGCTCAAGTACAGTTTGCAGAGCTGACCAGAAACCTCCCTAGCATTTTCAGTTTTCTCTGATTATGGCTTGCGTCATTAGAGTGAACCACGCTATGCTCTGTCGTGTGTGTTTATACCTATTTCTGAAGTTCCATAAAGCTGATTTTACCAGACAGGCTAATTTAAAACACTTGTTTAAAGCAGTACTGCCACATTAGTAGAAAAAAGGCTCAACAAGGAAAATGCAGACCCCTTGCTGAAAGGGATAGGCGATTTAGTACCGGCAGGCAACAGTTAGGGTGAGACACTCGGTGCTTTATTTGCCTCAGTCTTCAGAAACAAGGTCTCCCAAGCCTCTGCGCTTAATGAACGGGGTCGAGAAGACGAGGAGCTACCAAAGGGGCTGAGGGGCAGGTTAGGGAGTATTTGGAAGACCTTGACCCATACAAGATCCCAGGAGTTACTGCAGCTCCTGGGATCAAGTATTTTCTGGTCTGCCTGGACAAGACGCAGCTAACGTTTTTCCTAGTGATTTCAGTATCTCATTTTCTCAGTGGGAGCAGTTGTACCTCTGCACCTATTCACTGCCCTCGTGGCCTCCTGAGAGGTCGTTACGCTGGGTGGCGATTGCAGCAGAGTTTTTCGTTTAGGTATGTGCTGTCAGTTAAGACTCATGCTCGGAGCAGTGCGACTTCCTACAAAGCACTTAAGTCAACATCGGTATTTGTGATCCAGAATTTACACTGAGGGGTCTGAGGTGTTCTTACTCCTGAGTTTGGTTGCTCCAACCTGTTGAACACAGCAGCCTTAGATAGCTGCTCATGTTGCTTATAACTGGAGAAGGTAACTTGCTCCTGAACAGAGAAGTCATTTCTCCACCCGACGGAAGTCTTCAGGCCCATCCGTTCGTGTTCTAGGGAGCGCTGACACCCCTTTTCCCAGTATGCACAAAAGCAAGGAAGTTTTGCATCTGCAACTGTCAGGAATGTACGTTGGCTGATGAACGAGATCCAGCTTAAAGGCGAGATCCCATGGTGGGTCAGTTAAGCTTTATTGTTCTGCCAGACCAATTATCATTTTATTTAACCAGAGAAACGGTTTTCATTGTCACTTTCATGATAATTGCCAAGGGCCTGTCAGCATTTCCATTATAAACCCCCTATTTTCAGGGATTTAAGTAGACTTTTAAAAGTGTTTCTGGTCTAAACTTGGCAAGCATGATCCGGGTTCACCAGCAGATATTTTCTTTATGAGATTTTAAAATAGTCAGCTCTTTTCTTAAATTGTAGAGAAAGCAAGTGTTTTTTTTCCTCTTGGTTAAACAGATAGGACTATTTTTTCCATCCCACTTATCCGAACTGGATTTGTATAAATAAAATGCTATTCTCTTCTTTAAAGAAAAAAAAAAAAGGCATGCTGTCATGTTCTGTTTGCTGTAAGATCTTGCCTCAAAACTTTCCTGTTCTTTGCTTTGGTCTATGATTGATGAAATCCCACCCACCCTCTCTATCCTCTTTCTCCTCCCCTTTAGTTTTATTTCCCTTCAGTGTATTTATGCTCTCACTACGTTAAATTGCAGCATTTCTTCTCCTTGCTCCGTTCCTGCCCTTTGCCTTGCTCGAGGAGGTTTCCAGCGCTCGATTCTGATGAATCTGGGTATTTTACCTCTCTCTAAAAGGAAACGGAGGTGTTCTTGAGCGATACGAGATACCTGTGGTAAATATAAACTCTAGGAATCGTCTTTATGCGTGTTACTCAAAGCTGTTTATTTGATGCACTTTTATCAACTAACTCAAGAACATAATGTGCATGACTCTCAATTGAGTATTACAATTTTTTAATGCTTTTCTCTGGCTTTGCTGTGTCTCTAGAGTGAAGCACTTTCAAGAGTGAAGTACTTTCATGTTCTTTTTTTTTTTTTTTTTTTTAAACCAGCTCGCCCTTGTCGAATGAGAGGGTGCAGTGCGATTGGTGCAGAGCACCACTGTGGGTTTTCATGGCTGGGCTCTTTTAGTCACTTCCTGAAACTCTGGTGCAGAAATGTGACAATGCAGGAAGCGGCAACAGGCTTAGCAAAGCCGAACGTGTCGCTAGAAATCGGCTTGCTGTAGGTGAGGGCTCATCCTTGTTGCTCAGATGTAGGAATACACCGTTTTGGAGCTGATGCTGAAGTGCTTCAGGAAGGACCTCCGCTGGCTTTCGGTCTCAACAGTGAAGAAAATGACTCAAGCCTTAAAATGGTCAGTGACCTTAAAGTATGAACTACAGCTACGTGACTCGTAAGCTACAAGGAATATAAGTTAAGAGCTGGAAATCAAGGGTTGGAAAATGAGTGCTTTTAAAAAGCACTATAGCCCCTCTCCCAGGGTCTTTAGAAGGTCGTTGTCCGAACAAGATGCTGGCACCGCTACCTTGAAGGACTATCATTGGTACCACCAAATGAAAAGCAGGAAGATGAGTAAACAAGCAGCTTCTGACCCTGAGAAACCCCTCAGGGCGTACAGGTGGCAGACGCATCCCCGGCTTCCTTGGAGGACCAGCAAAAAGGAGCACTCTGGCAGCCTTAAAGGGGAACGTAAGGAGCCGAGGCCCGTCACAAGTTCTGCACACCTGGATGCTCCTAGCATGGATGACAGCCGCGAGGACCAAGCGGAGGCACCCTTCCAGGCAAGGACTAGATCGCTTCGGGTGCCCTTCAACCGATCTCTGTCTGAACCCGTGCCGCACTCGGGGAACAGAAACGCGAAGCCACTTCTGCAGCCAGGGCATTCGGTGGATTGCGAGCAGCAGGGTTATTTCATCCGTGGCATTTTCTCGACTCTCTCAAGCGGCTTTTCAAAGATAATGAATCGAAAAGGGGAGCCCAGCAGTGAGCTGGTAAATGACTGGAAGATGGACGATGAGATTGATTTGAGTACAGGTAACGAACTCGGGTTTGTTTTGTTCTGTTTGTGCAGCAGGTGAGTATAGTCGGACCCGCTTAAAACTGCTTTTTGAACTTGGTGCTTATTGGCCAGAGATTTATGATACTCTGGTGTTCTCCCTTAATCAGAAAACAAAAAATCGACTGAAAAAAGGCATTTTCCAATAGGGAAGTGGTATGATATTTCAGCCTGTGCGCTAGAGATTTGGAGGTCTCTTTAAAACAAATGCCTTTTGGTGGATGGAAGCGGTAGCATTTCGCTCTGAAATGAACCGTCTGTGGTGGATGCAGTGCTGCGAGCCTCCGAGGATTTGCAGCGCGCTGATTGATGTGTCAGACCAGCTACGGTAAACGGAGCGCTAGGGCGAGAGAGAGAAATAAAGCTGTCTTTTAAACAGCGTTCAAGGCAGTGGAACTGATCTAGTTCCTCATACCAGATTCCTGGTTTTATAATTCATCAGCTAAACTGATGGCTGCTCTCTAGTAGATGCCGAGGACAGCGATGTTGCAAAGGTTTAGCCAGCTGGGACTGAGGTCAGCGAGATGCCAGTCTGAGATTTCATTTAAATCTGTCCTGCTGAGAACATCGCTCGTAAAGCCCCGAAAGGGAGAAGCTTGCCTTCTGCTCTCTTGGTCTTTGTCATCTAACTTTCTAGTGCACTGGCCAGTCTGAGCCCAAATAAGCGATGAGGCTTTGGAAACAAAGTTACAATTTGTAATAAAAACAAAAATAAACCGTCCTGCTTCCTTAAAACCTCAGCACTTTCCAGAGTCCTCTGGTTTGTCACATTAGAACCCTGATAACATCTGGATCCAGTTGAGACTGCTGGGCAAGCCGTCAGGATTCAGGAAAAACTCCTATTATTAGTAGATTTATACTCTGTCTACGTGGGCAGTCGCTCTCAGTCCCAGTGGAACGTCTCTTCGAATTATATTTACTACTGGAAGCCGTCACGTTGCTTTAAAATGAAAGCAAGTGACCGAGAAGAAATAGTAATAAGGAGGACTATATCACTTGGCTTCCTAGGATTTGTTCAAAGCTAGTTGTGTGCAGTGGTGGATATTTGTTCCTCCAAGACCTTGCTGGATTGGAATTTGGGCTGGTGATGCTTGTTAAATTGCATGAAATACATAGAAATAAAGGAAGAGGTAGGGCTGGCGTTTTTCCTTTCGAGAAGGCTTCTTGTTAAATGAGGCTCCCCGCCGCCTCCTTTTTTGGGATTTCTTGTTGGTCTTTGACTTCCCAAAGGTTTGTCTTCCGTTGTTCAAGCAGACAGCAGCTTAAGTTGAAGAAAACTAGTTCACTGCTTTGTGGGATGTACAGTCATGAGACAGCTAATTGCCTGTCACTGGCTCTATTCTTCCTTAAAGAAGGACTGCTTTTGCCAGAATTAGTTGGTGCTGCGGGGTAAACGCTCCTGACGCACGCACACTACTGTGGACGGAGACCCCATAAAACAGTAGCAAAACCTGGGGGCGTGCGGGCTGAGATCTGCAGCAGGCAAAAAGGGAGAAATAAATTCAGCTATAGTCTGTTCTGTTCTTCAGCCACAATCTGAACTCTGCGAAGTGATCGGGTCTTCTGTATTCCTTTCAAGTACCGTACAGGTTTAGTTGAGTGCGGGTCCGCCTACAGTCACTGATGGCTTTGATACTCGGGCAGGCAGACAGTATCTTCTCCTGCCCACAGTCTGGTCTCCTTTTCAAGAAGGAATCCAAGAATTTCTTGTCGCTGTGACCCCAAATTGAGGATAACCCTTTCTGTAACATTAAATGCAGTTTGAGGCGTGCGTTGTTGGAGTTTGATGCGTGGAGACATGCTTTTTTGGGGGTCTCTTTTCTGCCCAAAGAGCCAAGCCTTTTACTCGCACCAGCTCACTTCTTTTAAAAATATTTCCACTGTGCCCTGGAATAGTTGCAAAGATTAGCAACTTTTTTCAAAACTATCTTCCCTCTGAAGCACGCCTGTCCTATTGTGGTCTGTCCCACCTCCGCGCCAGAACGGCCAAGGCTGCTTCACCTAGGTGGGTTCGCTTAGCAATCGGCGGTGTTTGCTGCTATCTTTATAAGCCTCGGGAAAGCATAAGCTGTCCTCATCTTCAAGAAATGTTTTCTTTCCAAAAGAGAGTAGGCTGTTTTGTTGGCAGCTTCAACAGGGAAGCGGGATTGAAAAAAAAAAAAAAAAAAAGTAAAAAAAATAAAAAAAAATCTGGCTAAATATTTTCCAGTTGGCCTCACAGTCTAGGAAGCATGTTCAGACACTGCTTCATCGCTTCTTGGCTGTAGAAGTCGCTCCTGGATCCAGTCAGTCGTCATCCTCGGTGACGAAGGCGATGCCGAACCTCCCGGTGCAGCCGTCGCCCCCCGTTGCACCTCGAGGAGCAGCAGTGGAGAGGCCCCGGCAGCTCTCCGCCGCGGCCGGCGGCGCGGCTTTGCGGAGGGCGAGAGCGAGCGGAGCGGGCAGCTGCTAGGAGTAGTCGGCGCCGCTCCGCAGGCGCGGGGCTCGAAGCCCTGTTCGGCTGCGAAGGAGGCGCTTTTGGCGCTGGGTTAAGCTCTTTTTAGACCCAGGCGTTTTAAGCTAGCTATTAAATCGGCACATGCAAAGCCTCGAGTTAAAAGGACTTAGACTCGGTGTTAATTAGCCCAAATTTTCAATTATAGCTTAAGAAATCTCAGCACCCTTTAACGTGCAGTCAGTGCTGCAGCTTGAGGAAGGAGAAGTATCGTTCCAATAAACGTTTTAATTGTAAACGTAGCTGTCGAACCGCATCGTGGCTTCGGTAGAAGCAAGATAAGGAAGGAGACTCGCGGACACCTTAAAGCCTTGGATCCAGGGGTTGTGGGTGAAGTCTTTCAATTTCTGCCTGTTCCCAGTGACATCTTAAAACTGTTAAGAATGAATTAGGAGAAAGTTCCCAGAAAACATTAATTTTTCCTGTTCCTGCTTGTCTGGATCTCGGGACAGGGCAAGTTTTAATTGTAGATTGATGGCAAAATAATTCTGCAGTAGAAGCAGTCACCTTGCTCTCCTGTGAGTAGCTCTCCTTTGGTTTGGGGGAGGGAGAGAGTAAACACTGATTTATTTTCTTTAGAGTGTGTTTTGGCTACTGCAGTCAGTGTCTTGTTACGATTTTTAGAACGGTATTTCCTGCAGAATTATTTCCTCCTCTTTCTTCCCCTGGATAGATAAGGATCTGTTTCTTTTATCTTTTAAATTTTGACTTCACACTCGAATTCATTTATAAGTTTTCTCTGGTGCATGGACTGCAAGAGTATATTTTATATATCCTTACTTTTCCAGTATTGGATTGCAGTGTGGCTCAGCGGTAGGAAATATTGTATTATACATGATATTGAAAATTACCCAGGGATGAGGTGCCCCAGAGAGCATTACTGACTTTTGACAGCTTTAAGCCCTTCTTAACCCCACCTCCAAGTATTTCCTTTTGTTGTCGACTTAGTGTTGGTCATCGGGAGCGTTAACATTTAGAGTGAGCTGGAACCTGTAATCCCAGGCTAATGCTTTTCAGCTGAACGTTTATGATCCAAACAAAATAATTAACAACAGTATCTGAGGCTAATAAAAGTGCACTGAAGTGGCGTGATAATGAGTGATGTCTCTAAGGCAGGTAGTTCTGCTCCTTTCAGGATTGACTCTGTGGGTTTTTTTTCCCTCCCCCCCCAGCCCCCCCCCCCCCCCATTTTGTCCGAATCCCAGCATTAACATCCGCTGGGATGAATGAGGACATTGATACTTGTCAGAGCTATTTTCTGACCCATGAAATCATGGCAAGGGAATGTTACACAGCCTTGCGTTCCAGGTTGCTTTTTGTTGGTGGTGGTGTCGTCTGTGTCGGCAGGACTGCGGGCTGTTCTGCTTTACGCCTCTTGTGCAGAGGAGTCGGACAGCCGGTGCTTGCGGTGGTGTTATCTGCCGTTACCTTGATCGTGAGGAATTATTGCATGGGAAATCTCTAAGGAGAGAGGACATCTCTGCACCCTAGAGACGCCTGGAGGAGGAATTATTCTGAACTCTTATTAAAAATAGACCTAAGCCCCAGCTGTCTCGGTGGACGGAAAGGGGAACTTCACCCAGTGGTTCAGCTGTCCTGGAAGACTCTGGCAACATCTCAATTTCTTCAGCAATAGAAATGGGAACCTTAACGCTTGTAAACTTGGACGTTTGCCACCTGCAACGAGAGGGCAAGTCTTGCCCTGGCAGAATTTTCTTAAGGCCAAGTTCCCTGTTTGGCATTTCCACAAATGCGGCCCCTAACGGGACTTGGCTGCAGATGAAAATTGCCTGCCTGCTTACATAAGGAGCACTTCCTAAGCACGTTGACCCTTTTTCTTAAAATAACAAACCCAAAGGAAAGTATTTGTTTTTAGGTCTTTTTAGATTTTTTCCAAATAATGAATGGTGTGCGTCTGTAACGCTAACAGTATGGGCTTTGGGACTCGCGGTGACGGTATTTTAGAAGTAAACAAACGTGCACAAGATTATCTCTGTGCCTTACTTATACCGTTGCTCTACTATAGCATCACTCGAACACTTGCTTTACCTAAATTAACTTGTTTTGTTGTGTAGCCTTACGCTTTCTGTGATATTTTCTCTGTGGTAGTTATTCAAAAGACCCTTTAAAACTCCTCTGGCATGCATAAAACTCTTGACATGTTAGCATTGAAACCAACTGTCCACGGCATGGTTTTGCTCTTACTTTGAGAGAAGCTGAAGCCAGACATCTGGTCTTCTGCGGCTGAGAGAAAGCTTCATGTGACGTTAAAAAAAACAAAAAACAAAAACAAAAAAACCCCAACCTTATACGGAGACGTTAGGGTAAGTAAAAGTGAAAAAATTTACAGACATAGCTAGTTTTCTCCCATATTGAAGTATTCCCGAGTTGAATCTGAACATCTTCAGAGGTTAAGGTCATTGCTTTTTGTGATGATGCTGATGATATGGTCAGATTTCTAGCTGCATGCCACTTTTTCTTGGCTGAATTCTCGTAAGACTGCAGTTCTCTTCTAATTGGAACCATAAGTGTGCAGTCCATTTTCTAAGACTAAAAATATGCCCTTTCAATGTCATCACTTTTAAGAGTGATTCTGCTCAAACAGCCAGTGGCACAGATGCTTTGGGACGCAATTTGAAGAATTGCTACTGAAAGCCCTGCCAGGCTTCTCAATGTTTGCGTGTCTCCGTCTACCTTATCCCTCCTCTTAGTCCTGATGGCACTTGCACGCGAGGAACGAGCTTTGGCAGAGACGCCGCTCGTGGTAGCGTCACTGAACGGTTTGTACGCGAAGGGAAGAAAATAGAGATATAGATTTGAATAACTCTCAGTTACTGGACTGCAGTTGCCTCCTCTCAAAACAACGTTCTTTCACGTTACTGCTCAAGTATGTTGACTGCGTCCTGTAAAAATAGCCTGTCTTAAGAACCAGTTCCTGTGCTCTATTAAGCAGTGAGGATTGGTGTCCTTTATAGATGAAGATACGAGCGTTTTTGGGCTTCTGTTGCTAGGTGTGTGATGCTTAGCCCAGGACAGGCGTCTCGCTGCAGTGGTGTGGGGGCAGGTTTCCTGTCGGCTCTGTTGTAGCCTGATAAAATGAGTGCGATTTAAGCCAGCAATGTCTTAAACTGCTAGTCCTTTCCTTTACTTGAGCTTCTTATCGGTCGGAGGTAGTGCTCAATGATCCTGAGATTCAACTTTCTTATCAAAAATGTGATCTCGTCTCGAAAAGGGCAGGGAGAGGAACGAAGAATTGCTGCGAGGCTGCTGCGAAGGAACGAAATGGGTCATCTGACCGTGGGTTTTCGCGGTTTCTGACCGTGACCTCCACCCCGATGTCTGTGTGTTGCAGTCACGCAAAGATTTGACTCTTAGTTACCATCTCCCAGTGTCAGAGGTGACCTGAGCCAGTAAAAACCTTTGAATCCAAAGGCCTTGGAGGAAGCACGTGGCACCTAGGCAGGCGTTGAGTACTCTGCTGGGCTGGGTTAGGGTGGCAGCTGAAGCCCTTGTTGCTTTGCAGTGCTGGGCATTAAGAGGGTTATAATTATGTTAGTGTATGCGACTGCCGCAGCCACTATTTTAACCACGCGATAGGTACAACCAAGGTAGCTTTTAACTGGTTTATTGGCAGGAGCAGGGAGCTCAGTGCAGGTTGCAACACAGCCCGCCTCAGGAGCTAGTTATAGGGACAAGCTGTTAGCTCCTGCTTGGATATACTTTAATATTTGCAAAAGGAAGAAACTTCTTTCCAGGATGTTTTTTCTCCCTTTTTGATTGTGGAGCTTCCGCTAAGCTTTCCGTGAATGCCACAGATCTATAACCAGAAGTGCAGGCCATTAAAGGTAATTGTAAAGCCCCATTGGACTTGCCTACGGGAAATTATTTGAGCAGAGCAGGAGTTTTGAGTCCTTTTCACAAAAGATGTGAATGGTTCTCATATAGTAATTGAGAAATTTGTGTTTGCCCATCAGCCAAGAGAATTTTACCGTGCGTATGTAGCGCTTTGAATTTGGTGTATGCCAACTTGACAAAACCTTAACTGCCTTGTACGGTATGTGCACGCAAACCTCTGACAGCTTGGTATTGTTCCTGTGGGAACTATAACGTCTAGCTCCGGACTGGTATGTCTCTGAAAGACCAGTTCCTCTGCTGAGGCAGAAGGGGACGAAGTTTGCAGGTGGGAAACAAGCACTTCTGCGCAGTACGAGGTGCAGGAGGTGCACTAGCCGCATTTGATTTAAATGGTTGTGCTTGATGAGGAATGTGGATGAGGAGGCACTTATTTTAACAGCGGAAGTCCAGGCACACAAGCTGTATATATACTTCAACATACTTAAGCAGGTCTAGCCTGAGGCATGGAGGGAAGGGGGGAAGTGATAGTATAAAGCCTCATCAAACTTGGGTCGCCCTCTTCCCCAACAACGCTAGGTTGGATTGAAAACAGATATAACAATCTCAGTTCTGAATAACTTCCGCCTGGCTATATGGTTTACAAGAGAAATGTTTTCAGGCTGATGATAGGGTTTGCCTACACCTGTAAGGTCCCCTTTGTCTTTGGATACCCAACGGCCTTCACTTTGTTTGCTCAAAGATGAGCAAAGATGAAACTGAATGTTGCTTTTCAATGGTCAGTGTAAAGCAATGTAAAAAAATGTAGATCACTGTTAAAAAAAAAAATATATATATATATATAATATGTATGTTTATGTTTATACATATATATATAAATATGTATATATATTTAGCAAGGTTTGCTCAATTAATAGCTCCTAAAGCTACAGCTTGACTCTCTTGATGTGCAGAGAGCTCACAAAGAGACAATCATAGCCCAGGGACAGCAACGTGGTCACTGATGGGTAAAATAAAACTCACGTCTCTTTGCGTTTTAATAGACTTTAATCACGTGAGAGTTTAGGAAAGAAAAAAAATATATTTTTTTTTTCCTCCTTGTCATCCTCATATCTGATTGCTTCAGGGCTAGCAATGCTGGCCCTGGGAAACAAGGTATCGTTTTCGGTTCTCATGCTGTTGTTAAAGGGGTTTTACAAAGCGACGGGATCTGCGTTATCACCCTTAGTCACTGAGACCAGAACAAATAGTAGCAGTCTGTAGATGTGGCGGGGAAGGCAGAGCTTAAAGTTTTTTGGCAAACTAAGTCGTAAGGAGGAAATGAGCAAGATGCCATGCATGGCTTTTATCACCAGAGACTTACAAAAATAATCTTGACATCCGTCGGGGCTGGAGGTAGGCTACCGTCCAGCTGAATGATGTGGAAGCAGCATGGTCTGTCCCTAACCAACCAAAGCTCGTTCTCAAGAGAGCTGCTCCTTGACTTTTCGCTCTTGGGCGCCGCTTCTCATCTGCTTCGTTTCTGCCGCCTGTGACGAACTCTTCGTCCTTTTTTTGCGCTTCGCGTTGCTAGCGGTGACTTTGCTAGGTCTGCCTGCTTCCCCCCTTCCTCCTCCTCCTCCTCCTCTGCGGTGCTGCAGCCTCGTTCAGACTTCTTGTTTCGTCTGAAACTCAATTCCCCCGTGCAGCGCTCTGGAGTGAAATTCATCCCTCGGTGCCCGGAGATGTGTTTTGCTCAGGAACGCCGTTGCACGAAGACAGCTGAGCGGGGTGTTCTGAGCTAGCGGTGACCTTAAAAGAAGGGCGGGGAGACTTTAAAAGGCCAAGGCATTTTATAACAGGGGCAGAAAATAGAGAAAAGCTCAATTTTTTGCCCCCTGTTTTCTTTTGTTATGTCACTAAGTGGATGTTTTTGTCTGTTTATACTCTGATTTCGTGTGTGTTTTGAAATCTCATTGTACTCAGCGGTGGAAAATTGGCTGCTTAAGTAAAAGCATGTTAAGGACAGCTATCTACAGTAGCTGGAAGGAAATCCTTCTCAAATGTATTGTCCAAGTTGGTTCTACTTAATGGTCTCTTGGGTACATGAACTTTCCTTACCTTCTCCACCCATCTTCTAGCAGCATACAGGATTCTCAGTATTTCAGTTTAAAAAAAAAAAAAAAAAGAAAAAGAAAGAAAAAAAAAAACCTATGATGCTGCCTCTGTAAATTGTTTCCCAATAGGAGTGAGATGAATTTCAGTAATAACTCAGAAGAGCATTTCTGTGGGTTGATTATTCCAGCTGGAAAAAACAGAACAGCAAAGTAAAACAAACCTCTCCAAATAGGATGAAAATGATTATATTCAGTAATGATTCTCCTTTGCCCCCCTCCCTGTCCGGCTGGATTTACTGTTATGAAAAGTAGTTGCACAGCAGGGCTGCTAATGAGACGTTATCAGGACTGCTTCAGCAAGGTTGTGACCTATAAATTTCAGTTTAATCTTGCTGTAGTAAAGCCGTTTTCTCTGAACCAGCTATTAATCCATATGGGTTCGTTTGTTCTTCTTCCAGAATTGGAGATGAGCGCCTGTGGTTTTACTTTTCTGATCAAGTTGGGGGGGGGGGGGAGCGGGGGCCTTCGTGATGTCAGTTTATAAAACATATAGCAGGGAAAACATTTGGGACCGAGGGCATGTCTGTGCTTAGGGGATTTGTGGCATTAACACTGAACATCAGATAAATCAGCAGTAAAGTGAATGACAAAAGCTTTAGTCCTCGCATGCTTTATGTTTTGCAGGCTTCGGGGAGCCTAGCAGGAGTCCGGAGGAAAAACTCAAAAGCTGACGCGGGCTCTACGATTAAGGGCTTTTGGGTGAGGATGGGAGCTTGCCTTTGTTCATTGCCGTCTAGGCTACCTGGGAGAGAAGGGAGCATATTAAATAGGGGGAAAAAATCACTGAATTTAGGAATTCCTGACATACTGTACTGTAGCTACAGATCTCTTTAATTAGCTTGACTGTCATCAAAGGATACATTAGTCATGCTTATTTGTGTTTGCCAAAAGCGTAGGAAACCTGCTTCACCTGTTTTGGTGGTACCTCAGAAGCCTGGATCTCAGCATCGCTGAGATGTCCAGACCACGCTGGCCTACAGGAATGTATTTCCTCTGACACAGTGTTATCTCAGCAATTGCAACTTCGCTGCTGTGGCTCTCTTATTTCTTTCCGTGTTGCCTCTTTCTTTCACAGCTACTTGCCTTCAGCATCATATAATGTGGACAAGGGGGAGGGGGGGACAAAATTGAGCTTTAGTTTGCAAACGTGTAGGTCGTGTGGCAATAATTAGAGCAAAGCACTCTGAGTCAGGAGGCTCCTGAGCTTTAATCTCCACCA
This sequence comes from Struthio camelus, assembly GCF_040807025.1. Taxonomy (NCBI): domain Eukaryota; kingdom Metazoa; phylum Chordata; class Aves; order Struthioniformes; family Struthionidae; genus Struthio; species Struthio camelus. The sequence goes on from NC_090949.1 coordinate 5,957,776, forward strand.
ACAACTCGGTGTTCAGCATTCACCAAATTGGTTGTGATCTCCTTCTGCTTAACCAAAGGGGATTTGTCTCCGAAAGTCAGCTTTCCCTCCCTAAAAACAGATACAATAAATATCTAGCTTAATTTACAAGGGGAAACTACCCTCATATAACCTTTAACTGAAGGTTAAAAGCTGGAACTGAAAAAAAGCGATTTTACAGATCATTACCTCTCTGTACTGGATTAAATGTGGGATTCAGATTTTTTGCAGTAAGACTTCTTTGCATAAATTTAACTACAGCACAGATTCCCCTTTGCATTCATGTAAGGTTCATTTCTCCAAAGCTTCTTGTGGTGCTGTTAGAACCTTCTGAGCCATCTTTAAAGGATGAAGAAGTCCAGTCTCCTGTATGTTGAGCTCTGCACTACTACAATGCATGAAGACTCTGCAGACATGGGGAGAAAAGTGGCCTGAGGGGCATTCTTGTGCATCTCTATGGGCTTTTGTGTGCGAGTAGATCAGACCAACTCGCTGGTGTATAATAGTGGGTTCCAGGTTTTCCAAAAACATTTTAAAGATGCCCGAAAGGGGTGGAGAGGGTCTTGTCAAATAGTGTGGGAAATTACTGGAGGGTTTCTTTCATATTATATTTGAATCCCTTGAGATAGTCCCTTACTAAGTCAGATGTTTATTATCAGTGGTTAAAATAAGAAAGCTAAGTTTAGCCTATATGCCTGAATGACCTGGATAAAAATGCAAATTATTGCATTAGATTTTAATGTCCTGCGAGCGACCTCCCTTCTGTATGAGAGAAATACACTGTTCTGTCTATGTAACATCAACAGTGGTCCGAACTCCTATATTCTCCTTTCTAAAAAGTCAGTTGAGCCAAAAGAAATTAAAAAAAAAAAAAAAAAAAAACAGAAGAACCCCCTGGGCAATCACATGTATACTCAGACTTCAAGAGACATTTAGGTAGCAGAATCTGGGAGGTTGAAAACAGCTAAAAGAGTATATGGCAGTGACAGGCTGTGCAGTGGTACCCAGCGTTTAAAGTTCCTCGGTGGCGGAGCATCCCATTGAGCTTTGTGATGTTGTTGTTGTTGTTGTTTCTTTGCTCTTCTCCCACCGTGAAATCTGCAGCCATACGCAGGGAGTTGGTTCCCAAACCATGGGCACTGCATGTTTTGTTAGAGGTAGGTTTATAAGGGGAGGGGAATTCAGCAATCCCGGTACTGGATTGAGAAGGCAGTTTGTGGGTTGAGATCGTTCAAAACGGTGACAACAAATGCTTCGGTTTTCTTGAAGGCAAGCCAAAGATGAAAGCTTCTAAAAGACGTAGTCTGCATAGTATAATTCAAATTGCATGTGAAAGCCTTCAAAACAGTGTATGCGTTTTTGAGTTGTTCATCTTGAACTTGTTGTGGTCTCTGCCTGTCACCCTGCGTGTTGCTGTGGCTAGTTCTTGCCTTGACAGAAATGCTCCTCTGCCTTTGCTCTTCCAATACCTCCTTCCCTTTACGCATGGCACAAGGGTCTCACTCACCAGTCTGTGACAGATGAATGTCAGTATGCAAGATCTCTTTTTGCCTCAGGTTTCCAAGGGCAATGTGACCTAAAAAAGAAGTGCTCCCCTCCACGTTTAAGCTGGATAGACAAGTACACTGGTTTTCATCCTGAGATACTTGAGCTTAGTCTCTGAAAAGTGACTAAAAAAAAAAGTAAATTCAGTCATTTTATACCAAAGTCTAGGAAACATGAAACTTCTAATGAGCCCCTGCATCGAAGAAGCCAGGCTGCAAAAGAACGATTTCAAACTCGGTGTACTGGAGGGTTGTTCTCCAAAAACAACAACAACAACAACAAAAAAACCCCACCACCGCCCATATCCAAAATATGCCACAGCTTGGGGAAAGCACAAAAGAGGTAGGTAGGGTAAGAGCAAACCTGTGATATTTTGTTTCTAGGATAGATCAAGAGGTTGCTGAATCTTTGTAGCCAGAATCACATTATGGAATGAATTATTTCACTATGAAAATTGAAGACTATGGTCTATTGCTAAGTTGGGGGCAAACTCAAGGTGAGAAAATCTATCGTATTAAACAATGTTTTTGTTTACAGTGTAAAAATGGTCTGTAACTGGACAAACTGATGGCTCCAAAAAGAGTCATACCAAACTGATGGTTCAAAATGAGTTGTCTGTTAAGCTGGTTGAAGCTTTGTTAGCAACAGTGGGGAATAAAGCAGTCTGTGGGGTGCAGGATGTTTGCTAATAGTGTTTTTGCCAAGCTCCGTGCACTGGCCGTGGTACGTGTGTCGTATTTGACCACAAGAACACTAGTATCTTATGTACCCCAAAAAAGGTGCAGGAACTGAGCAGAATTTCCTTTCAAATTGTTTTTTCATAGCTGCCTTGGGCCAAAGTACGTTTTAAGTTCAGGATGCTTTTCTTCCAGTCGTCTTCCTGCGCTGCTGTTTTGCTGGCTGCAGAGAATAAAGAACGAAGAGGGAAGGGACTGGTCGGGATCATTGCTGCTGAAGAGGCTGGGATGGAGATTGGTAGGGTGAGCGTAAGCATTGTAGAGAAAATGGGGAGAAGGGAAGAGTACAGAGCTGGGCGAAAAAAGGATCATGCATAAATTAAAAAATAAAAGTTGCAGGTTTTCTCCTGAGAATAATTAACGTTTCTCTTATTCTCCATTTTCCACTTCCTAAATCTCTGACGAAAGCCTCCGCTTGCTTTAGGGAGAAGTGTCACTTGAGACTCTTCTCAGAAGCTGGCAGCTATGTAATAAGGGCATGTAATCTTTTATAATCCTTTCTACAGGTTTATAATATCCATTTCTGGTTTGAGATTCCAAAGTGTATTGAGGGCCAAGTGGGAATTCAACTGCGAGAGAAAAATGTACTTAATATTCAGGAGCAAAGATGAGTGGTCTGGGGCAGAGAATGACAACTGAATAAGAGAGAAGGAAAACCTGCTTAGTATTGTACGAAGGGTCATAGGGATGGCTTTGAGTAAGTGTAATTTCAGACTGTTGTTTGAGATCCTGGGTATCTAGGGAAACAGATTGTTTTTCACACAGATCGCAGCTTTTGTTCTGGTGATGTCATGAGATTTACCAAGCCGTACAAGGAGCCGCTTGTTTGCAGGCACGCACAGGAGGCTGGGCTGAACATGAAGCACACCTGCATGTTTTGTACGGTTTGTACGGTTCCCATGTTTTTTTTTTTTTCCTGGGTCCACTTGTTGAACTGGGAAGAGCGCAAAAGAGGATCGCGCGATGTGCGGTTTCTGGCATTGGTCCGTTCGAGAAGGTACTGACTTCTCCCCGCGTTCACGTGTGACTCTCATGCTGTCTCTCGCGGACCTGAGAAAGGGAGCAGAGGGGAGAGAGGGGCAGTCGAGGGAAGCGAGGATCAGTTACCCTTTTTAAGTTCAGCAATCGGCTGTGCAGCGGGTAAGAAGCTTATAGGAGCTCAGCAGTGTTCAAGCTAATTGGCAGCTTTAAACTGCTATTAAGGGCTTCCACACCTTTTGCTCAAAGAAGGCGCACAGTGAGCTGGTGGGTCTTCCTGCGTCCCAACCTGAATCACCTTGTCAGACTGCTGAGTTGTCTCAAACTGGTTTTAACCCTGTGCTTAATTTTGTTCTTGCTACCAGCTCCTTAGTGTTCATTTTCAAAACTTTTAAGAAAGCTCAAAACTGTTGGCACGCTCAACATCTGCTAGCTAAGCTACTCGTAAGACTTTAAGACTTGTGGTTTCTTTCGTTGGAACGACTCCATGGTTTTGCTTTTTGCAAAGAAAACGTCAGTGAAACTGCTCGCACGGATACGTCATTGCTGCCCGACTGGTGCTTCTGCAGAGCATGCAGGTATCAGGCAAGCGCTGAACGCTCCTAGCAGACGTTAAGGGCTGAGGGTGGAAAACACGTTAGCACAGATCTTGGGAAGGTTTAGTTTTAAGTTGCGTGCATTATGGGGAAATGAGAGCGGAAATCTTGGCTGTCCTCTAACGTGCAGTCAGCTGTGTTGTGAGAACTACCAAGCTTTCGATAGGCAAACGGGTGACGTGCCAAGTGTAGGACAGACGTACTGACTCAGGCCCAGGTTCAGCTGGCAGAGCCATGGAGGGCTCAGTCGAGCGAGCGAGCCTGCTGTGCCACCTCTTCTGGACAAACGAGTTGTGCTTCTTCCAGGCAAGGAAGAAGGGGTAGGAGTAGTGTCCACAACAGAGTCGCGAGGCAGCAGGACCTCATCCTTTTGGGAGATGCCAGGCTCGTTAAGCGGTAGCATTCTGTATTTTGTCTCCTGCTGGTTGCAAAGGATAATGGAAAACCAAATTTTAAACTGTATCTGGTCACTACCACTCAATAAAACAGTAGTAAAATGTTAATAGGTTAACACTGCAAGTCCAGCCACCACTAGAAAAATTGAAGAGCTTGTAAAGAATTGGTGTCACGGTGCCAACTGAGTTGGAATCTGAAGAAGTCGTGCCACTAGTCATAGATTCTGGCAGCTTCAAAAATAGCATTTTAACCTATTTTAAACCTTTTATAACTTTATTCTGTGCTAAATGGATTTTCCAGGTAGTGTTTTGGCTGTAAGCAGTTGGTGTGAAAGCTTTTGAGATCCCTGAAATCTGATAGTCTGACTAATCTTTCTCTACCTCCTACGCTTGATATCAAGTTTCCATTCAAGAACTCGGTTATCACTGCATGCAGCTGCTGGAGGAGAGCGACTGGATTCAGCAGAATCGAGGGCTAGTGGTGGCATATGTTTTGAAGTTTTGAGTGTGGGTATTAAATATAACAAAAAGAATTCACGCTAGATACTTCTGTGATAATGTCCTCCATAAATGGCATGCCTCGCATCCCGAAGGTCTGCTCATGCTTTCCACACTTGATATAACACCTGTTTCACCACTGAGATCTTTCATATACCACAAAAATTTGGGTACCTCTTAATTGAAACGATGCCATGCCACGCAGTGGTTTCGATTGAGAAGTGAGCAACACTGTATCTCATAGAGACTCCAGGAAGTATCCTAGATAACCTGCAGCTATTGGATTTGAAATAAAATACTGGGATTCACAGTTTTATTTCTATAATGTGTCTTGGTCATTTCTCTAGATCTGCTGTGATTCAAACCAAATTAATCAACCTTAAGACCATCGTGTTTTCTCTGACTTCATAGCGTGTGAGTCTCTGAGTTACCACACACAGTATGTGCTAAATTTTCCTTATCATGTTATATCGGTAGTCCTGTAGCACTGTAGGTTTTGCGTTGGGACGTTGTGGTTGCTGTCTGTGCAAACTTGAAAGATGCTTTTCCCCTCCTTTTCCCAAAGTGGGTTTGTTCATCATCGTAGGTTTTCTTTGAACAGTCGTTTCTGGTAGTGCCCTTCTGCAGTCCTGCTTGGGCAGGAGCGTGGCCACAACCAGCTGCTTATAGGTAGGAGTTGGTGTTTGAGCAATCAGAAGTGTAAACAAAAGCCATATATACTAGCTTGAGAGGAAGCGGAGGCTTTCTTTGCTCTGCTTTTCCAAGCAGCCCCTCTGCAAACTACCTCTGCTGTCTTCTGCTCTGGGTAAGTGTTGAGGGGTTGGTCTTTCCTCTTTTAGCTGAGCGGCGATTGTCCGGGTGCCGGTGGCCGTGCTCCAGGCTGAGGCGCTCTCCTTCTGTGTGACGCTTCCTACGCTGGTTCCCTGCAGATCTTCATCTGAGCGTTGTATAGTTGTCTGAAATAACTGCATATGCACACCGCTGTATTTCTGTGTATAACTGTGTTATCGCTGTTTATTTTCACTTACATTAGTGATTTCTTTTACAGAAGTCCTACATTATTGGAAGAGGTGGGTTTAAGGGAACGAGGCATGTTGAGATGCAGTGTATTTCCCCTTCTGCCATCTCTTTCCCTTGAATCATTAGCCTCATCAGCTTTTAGAGCAGGTTTATGTTCAGCGAAGGCTTTCTAATTGCCCCTTGTCTTTTGTGGGACTTCACATCAGTAGCAAGGCTTGATGTTTCAGCTGTTGTTCAAAGGCTGCATGAAGGTTCAGACTGACATTTATTCAAAGTGAACTGCAGGCTCATGCATATTAGTATAGGTTAGCGTACTGACAAGCTCTCAGCCGGCAGCGTTTACCCAAAGCTCAGAGTCTTGTCACCGTGGCAAATACGTAAACTAGCATGAAAACGTGGACACTGAGCAAGTAGATCTGTTGTCAAAAGGTGTTAGAGCTACTGCTAATTTTCCTCGTCGGGATAAAAAAATCCTCCCTGTGTACAAACTTGTCCGTTAAGGGAGTTATGCAGCTGCTTGGTAGCTCTTTGTTAGAAATACTAGAAACAGGATATTGACCCTAATTAAGTTGATGAAAATGGTGGCAGTCCTTCAGTAAGCCCTTGATTTCACCGCAGGAAGAGTGCAGTTCAAAACAGGAGCTTTGACACATGTCAGAGTTGCTTTTGTCATCCCTGGGACAGAGGTTCGTTTTCATGTTTTTCTTGGTTGTAGGTGGAGATGCTGTTTAAGCAAAGAAGTGCAAGGCATGAATTTACCTTTAATGCAATATTGTTGGCCTAGTTTCTGCTAATTCTGTACCTTCCACGGGTTCTGAAGAGGAGAGGAGATGCCCTTTCTCTGGCTGGAAAAGAGTAGTTTGGGGCTAAATGATGCTGTCATCTCTTGGAAATAATGTTAGGATTCTACGGACTGCTTTTGGAAAATATTTCTGACTTCTGAATGCATTTGGAAATTGTTGTAATAATTGGTGCATACTTGCAATGGAAGATGCAGAGATTTTCCCATTTTGTATCACCAGTGCTGTTCCCTAGACACTACTAAACTGCCATCATCAGTTTCCACAAAGCATCTGATCCCTTTCCGAGGAGATCAACTTGGCACCGGCTTCTTTTTTCTTTTTTTATTATTTCCTCTCCCTATACCAATCAACACTTCTTTTATTATGCTGTCATGGTATAACCATTGTTCATACTTTTTTTTTTTTTTTTTAAATAAGCTCTCTAGTTAAAGAATAATGAGGTACAAGTTGTCATGTGGCTGAGAGAAAGGGAGCTTTGTGGATATTTATAATGTGCTTAATGGCATTTCAGAGCCTTGAGGAAAAACAATGGCGTTTCAGATCTTCAGCTATGTCCAATGTGACAGGCGGCAGCGATGCTCTTCTCAGTGCAGCAGGGGAGGATGTTCAGGGAAGGGGATTTTTTCCAAGCTGTTACTTAACTGATATTAGCATTTGAAGGCACATAAGGCATGACCTTTAATCCTGTGTGTAGACTGGCTGAGCTGCTTTCTTGAATGCCTCATTGTAAGGATGCAGAAGGGAAAGGGTTGCACCAGACCAGGGAAAGAAATCGCCTGTCACCAGTGCTTGCCCGTTTAGGTGTGCGCCTGCCTGAGCCCATCCCATGCATAACGTCTGCACCCTCGGGTCTCTCAGATGCACCTCCCTAATCTCTTCTCCTATTCTATCCAAAATTAAGAATTTATCTTCCTCAGCAAGCTACCTTCCAAAGCACAGGTATGAGCTGATGTATGAGCTGATGGCTGATGGTGGCACCAAAGTGAGAAATGACTTAGCCCTGACTTTCAGTCTTTCCCTGAAGTGCAAATGGTCTTAGTGGCACGTGGACTTCTTGCTGTTGGTCTCTGCAGTAGTTCAAACAGTGGTGGTAAAATAGTTTGATGGGGCCTTAATGGTAGAGTTGAATGGGTTTTATTACATTCGCATGAATACTTGGGGTCAAGGACGTAAAATGAAAACTGAAGGAGAAGAGCGCAGGAAAACAGAATCAGATTTGTTAAGCAACCAGTCGCAGACATGACACTCTGTAAAGTCCTGAAGATTTTGGATCTTCTATCTAAACTAGCAAAATCTCCAGAATAAGTTTTGAAATTACAACTGTTGAAAAAGGCTCTGAAGAAGTCAACTGCTTTGGAAGGCCAGCTGGGAAATAACTTAACAGAGAGGTTGCTAGGTACAGAAGCACCAATGCTATTCAAGGTAAAGAATTTTACGGGGAAGATCTTTGTTGTATTGTGGTTGTAGTTTGTGTTCAGCTTCCATCTTTGGTTTGGGAGACGGGCTTTCGGTCAGTCTGGGGAGAGGGCTGAGGTGCCGTGTCTGATACCTCGCAAAACCAGCCTGCAGCCGCTCCCCGCTCAGACAGCGCTTGGTCATCCTGCCGAGGGGACGGGGCTGTGCCTCGACATGCGTTCGAAATTTGTGCAAGGTATTACTGCCGCGACGTTCCCCCTTGTGATTGGCAGCTGCAGAGACGGCGAGACGGCACGGTACGTTGCCAGCAGGCTGTGGAAAGCTGCCGTGGCGCAGCCAACCCGCTTGGCAGCGCAGCCGGGGCTGGCCCGCAGCGCCCGATGACTCAGTCGAGTCCCGGAGCTGTTCTTGCCGGGGAAGAAGTCGTTCTGTTCTTTAATTCCTTTGTGCAACCCCGAGATCGATTGGATGGTGTACTGCCAAGGCCTGCAGTTAGCAGAAATTATAAGGTGAAGGTCTTCCGGGCTTGGGCGAGTCGTGGCTCTCGAGTCTACGCTGAAGCTAATAGTTCAGAAGGACTTTCCTTTGTCATAAGAAAGGCGGCCGCGGGTTCCCGAGCTTGGTTATCACCCGTCTCTCTGCCAGCCCACCCACGTGAGCAGGATGAGGCGTGCTTTCCTCCCTTTTTCCCCTCCGTGATTTATTGCAGGGTTTCGTACCCAGGAGGCGAGCTCTCCAAGGCTCTGTTCTTTGTGCTTCTGTTACGCACTCACCCTAAAAATCTGCGTCTTCATCTTTCTCGCTCGCCTTCCTTTCCGACAGCCAATTGCTCGTGACTTCATCGTGTTTAAGCATGAGTAGGGCTTGTGCGCTGCAGTTTGGGAAACCAAGGTCTAAGCAGAAGCAACAGTGTTTTTGCTTTGCGGCTGTTTAGTGGTTTGGTGCGAGGTGTATGCCGTGAAAAATGTGACTTGAATTTGTGCCAAAGGCATACCTGAAGAGTTAACGTCTGTAACGTGGGCCAGTAGGTGGGTGACTCAAAACTGAGAGTCTGTTGTGCAGGGCAGTTTGCACAACTGCTCTTTTCACCCCCTTGATTGGGGTCACTTCCCTTAATTATTCATCTTAAGCAGAGTTTTGGGCAACTTTGAGAAATGCAGTTTCTATTGTGCTTCGGCGTCGCTTGTCGCTATTGGAGACCGCGCGTTTGTTGGGAGAGGGCTGGTTTTGAATCTCGGATCGTTTTCCGAATTATCCCAACGGAGGTTAAGGAAACAAAGGTGCGTTTCGTTGTTACCCATTTCGTTGTTTTTTTTTTTTTTTTCCTTTTTTCCTCCCTTCGCCCTTGTTTAAAAGCAGCAGGTTACGCACGTTTCAAGTATTTTTCTGAATGATCGCAAAACCCGTAATGCAACATGAGGTTTCAGGAGTTGCTGAAACCCCGGCGTTCAGGTTAATTCTCTAGGTTTCGAAGGTCGCGTTTTCCTTTCAGTGTTTGAGGAAGTTGTCATGTGCGTAGGGAAGGAACACGCAGCGGCGTTTCTGTTGCTTTGGGAGGATTTGGAAGACGCAAGGTCTGCAAGCAGCGAAGTTAGTCGAAGGGGTTACTTAGCCTGTAGCGCTTGCGCTGTGGTTTATGCTCCTGTCCTGCAAACTGGGGAGATGTTGCATGTTTGAGGATTCACTGGCCTCTGGTGGTGAAGCTATGTAGTACTTAAAAGCTTCTGCATTTCGCTCCATGGTTTCGGTGTGGGTAGTAAAAGGAAGCCAACATTTAAAAAAAAAAAAAAAAAAAACCACTTTGAGGAGGGTTTTCAACACTCGTTTTGCCCTAGGGACCCTTAAAAGTTTAAGCCCCTGATAGCAGCCTCGCTTAGCAATAGTTCACGGGCTTCGGGAGCGTACAGAGCGTAGGCTGCAAACAACTGGTTGCGATCTGCGCCAGTAAAGTTGCACGAAGCTAGAGTGCAAGATTAAAAACTAAGCTCAATGTTACAAAAGAAACCAGAACTTCAACCCGAAAATTTAGAAAGAGACGACTTGAAGCCGTTTTCTAAATTTGTATGAATGATGCTTACCCGGTGGCTCTGTTTGCATACATCTTTTCCTATTCATACAGCACTTCCGTTACAGTAAAGAAATGTTTGTAAGTTGACCGCACGCCCAGAGGTCCCAGGGCTGCCGTCTTGGCGCCGGCTCTGGTTGCAGCACTGCCAGGGAACCTCGCTGCTCAACGCCTTTCTCTGCGTCCAGCCTGGGCCGCTTGTGAGCGAGGCCCGCCTGTCCTTGTCGACGCGTCCGTGCTTCCCTTTTCCCTACCAAAAAAACCCTAGTAAGCCATTCTCGATTAAATGCCCTTCCGTTTTACACCTACCTTCCCTCCCTTCCTCCAGCCTGCCTGCCTTCTTCCCTCTCTTCCTATGTCTCTCTGTCCTTAGTCTCAAATAATCTAGGTCGTTAGCCTTTAGGGCACGTGCAGGGCCCTATCTATTTAACCGTGCTTTTGAGAAGGGAATTGAGGGAAGATGGAGTTTGTCAAAAACGAGAATATGGTCAAAAGCAGAGAGTAAGAGCCCTCATGCAAAGGCATTTATAGTCACCTCGGGCATTGCCGTTTTTTAAAATCGTGCTGTAAGTAAATAAGTATTCACAGTGTCACTCCTGTCGCGTTCCCCACGGCCGCCTCCCGGGACTGGCGCGCTGGGTTTTAGTATGCTGAACCAGGCGCTATTTAAGTACCGGTTGCAGTTTTGCTTTGCAGCTAACAGCAGCGGCACAAAAGCGAGGAGGGTGGTTAATGAAGCATTCGAGTGATTCTGGGATGGTGTTTTTTTGTTCGCAGACGTGAAAGGACCACCTACGCACCGCCTGTCCTGCGGCCAGTCGCCCTACACCGAAACGACGACATGGGAGAGGAAGTACTGCATCCTGACAGACAGCCAGCTGGTGCTGCTCAACAGGGAGAAAGAGGTGAGACAAGCTCACGTTGGCTGCTCAGGGTTTACCTTTGGCCTTTATGGGCAGAATGGGAAGGCAACTTTTTCCCCCCTCTTTTGCTCATGAGTTTAGTGAATTGTGTGGAAGGGAGCCAGCCTATTCTGCGCGCTCGGTTGCAATCCAGCTAGCTCAGATGCCAGTTGCGTAGACAAGGTGAGGGCCAACTCGGTGTATCCAGGCTCCCTAGCGGGATTTTATAGCTTGCACTTAAGTCTGTGCTGCTGCATCTTTCTACACTATTGCTGCTTTAATGCTAGTTAAAGCCACTACAGCTATGTAAACCTATGCTACAGTCGGACCGCCTCGCCTCAGCGCAGCACAACGCTTAGTAAACGTAGGGGAATAGGATTTTGCTATGTCCGTACTGGAGCGCTGAGAGGAGAAGATGTGTGCAACCTTCACGCTGTACAGTCGTCCTTGCTGCAGTCCGAAGGTAAATTGTTTGAGACGTGGGTTTGCCCTCTCTCTCTTGCTAAACATAGCAAACAAAATTGGGTGCTGCTTGGCATGAAGAATGCAAAGCTATTGCAACCTTCTTTGCTTTAACTATAAAATTATTGTGCGTGTATGGTGTGTAGTACTTGGTGCTGTGTCGTGGTCTGAAGGTAACATCAACGTGATTGCAGAATAGGCATGTTTCAGCTGATTGGAGCACTAGGAGCAAACAAACGCCGATAAGTCCCTTCTCCTAGCCTACGCTGCAGTGTAGTTTTTCTGGTGATATTTGATGTCTACGGTCACAGATGCGTGAGCTTTAAAAGTTGATAATGCTCCTGGGTTTGTTTGTTTAATTCTTCTGTTACAGATTTACCTAGTTTAAAAATAAATATTTTAAGAGGAGCTATAAAACAGGAATGTTTGCAAACTACTGAAGTAGATTTTTTTTTAATATATAAATGTCCATAAATTTGAGTCTAATACCATGGTTTCCTACATTTGGAGATGAATTGAATTTTTTGCTTTTTTTTCTTAATTCTTTTGAAGCTTGCGCATATGCCTGTGCACAGGCTGAAAATGAGACCTGTAGCTGGTGTAGGACTAAAAGTTATCCTTATCCGTCTTGAGCTGTGATCAGGTGTATTTACAATATTTCCTTGCATGGGGAGGGGCAGGAAGAGGTCTGGAGAAGGACGTTACATAGTGGAAGGGAGCAACATCAGTGCTCTGTTATTGCAACACCTGAAACATTACTGGGTAGGAGAGGTGATCAAATGCAGGATAAATGGAAGACCCGTATCATAATGTTTGTTTACTACATAATTCTTTTTTTATTCTGGCAGGAATGTCATTTAAGGAATTAAAGTATATCCTGGAGAAAATTAAGGACATATGAGAGTTATTTCTAAAACTGTACTTACCCCAGCTGTGCTGGGGTGAAGGATGTATGTCATTAAAGAAATGTAATTGGAAAAAACACTGGCTCATATCACAAATAATTATCTGCAGGTGGTAACTGTGCACTTAGGGGCTGTTAATTGCACTTACCACATCCAGTTAGAACATCCTGCAGTGAGTAAGAAGAGCCTCTTGCTTAGATCCTAAGGAATAAATATGGGAAGTTGGATGCCTCACTGGTGTATTAAGCCTTTTTATGTGACATGTAAATGCACTCTGCTTTTGTCTTCCTCTGTCAGAGGCTGGAGAAATTCAGTAGCAGGGCATACAGAGTGTGGGGCGCGGGTAAGAAGAGCAGATACAGAAAGAAGTTGAGCAGAAGAGCAAATCTTTGCCCTGTGCTCTCAACAGAGCCTGTCAGCACTGTATACAATGAGAAATAATTTGTTTAAGGAAACACTGCATGCAAATGGGCCAAGCAGACCTGCCTTTGGAGCAGGAGTGACTCTACACGCTGCCGATCTGATTTGTTTCAGAAGCGAGTAGCCAGAGTCAGATTTGTCATTCTGATTTTAAAGTAATTTGGAACTACTATGAGTGAAGGGAAAAAGGGAACTCCTTCCTCATAAGTATATTATAGGAAAATAAAAGGTTGTCTAAATCTACCTTCTGAGTCTGTACGCGTGGCAGTGTACATACGATCCCTTAAAGAAACACAAAACGGATATCCTGGTCGAACTGCTAGTTAGAGACACATGGAGCTGATACTCTGGACTTGCAGCTTGAACACTTCTGAAATAGAAATATCCCTGGTGGGTTTTATGAGAAATGGAAGGGGAGGCGACTCGGTGAACTTTATTTGGCAACTTTGCCAGAGTTGGAAGAGGCTTGATGAAATGTGATCTAGAAGCGAGAGTGAGTAAAGGCCTAAGGCAGCAATGGGGAGAGACGCTTGGAAGTGCAGATGTAGGAGGAGAATCAGAAGAAGACTACGGGTGGGAGCAAAGGCACACCGAACCGAAGGGAAGGAACAGCTAGAGTTAGAGTCATGAGGGAAAGAGAGCTTGCTAAAAGAAGAAAATAGGAAAGTATGTTTAGAGGAGAATTATTGGAAAGGTGATCCTGGAAGAAGTGTTTTTGTTAACCTGAAAGGTGGTGAGATAGGCACCAGGAAGCTGAAGATGGAGAGGCTCCAGCTCTGCAGATGGGAACTGCTAATACAGTGAGCAAGCTGGAGCATCTTTGGGACTCTTGGAGACAAACTTAGAAACATTATGAAGGACCAAATGGTACACCTTAGTAAGGGCATGGATGAGAGGGAAGAAGGAAGAGATGTTAACAGGGGAGGGTCCTTTCAGCCAAAAGGGAGCGCTTGCATAATGTAAAGGCTGCTGTAATTGGAAAACTGCTAGTCTGAGGCATCCCATTTTATTTTTTATGCATTTACTTTATTACTTCACAGAATAAAAATCCACGAAGCTTAGTCTGTGTGAAATTGAAAGGGAGCAGAAATGTTTGATGTTGTTTAATGCTTATACGGAGTATTATGCAGTATGTATGTCAAAGTGAGAAAGTAGAAAACCAGGTACCAAATGGAAACAGGTAATGAAAGAGGTCTTCACTGTTTCAGCTGTAATACTAAGTATGGTTTCTTTCACTTAAAATATGGCATTGGGAACTGTGCAGATTTTTATTTTGAGACTGTCTGAGGAAACAGCACAAAAATAAACAAAGTAGTAAGAAAACCTTTTCTTATAGCATCCTACCAGTACAGGCTTATTGAAAAGGCAATTTGAGATTATGTGCAGAGAGGCTTTGCGCTGTGCAAGCACAACAGTAGGTAGGAAATTGGAGAAATTTCAAGGTACAACTTGATCCAAAAATATCTGTAATTACTTAGACAAAAATAGTATGACAGTATCACCTTGTGCAGTGTAGATTAATGTTAATCACTTGACACCTTGTCAGCTTTGTAAAAGGAAAATGGGCGAGACTGGAGGATGAAGACTATTAACGAAGAGAAGAGGTTGAGGCCCAGAAAGTAAGTAGAATGAACCCCTGTAGGGACGTGAGCGACGACTTGACAAATAAGGAGTCATGAGTGACAGGAGAGATGAGCAATTAGTAGACGATATCATGGGGTGGTAATATCTTGCAGCATCTTTCAAGACAAGGAGAACAGGTCTAGGCCGATTCACTTACAAAACAGTTTTTTTCTACGGGGAAGACGCATTCCGTATCAATTTTCCCACTGTTGGGCAGGTGAAGATATTTTCATCCTTTGCGCAAGCCGTTCTGTAGGGATCAGAGCTTTGAGGACATGCTTTGAAAGAGGGCACAATAAAAGGTGTCTACAAAATGATGCCCTTTAAATGGGGAAATGGAAAGGGTTAGTGCTCCTGATAAGTGTTTTTGGATAGATAATCCATTGCACAAGGTTTTCAGGAGGGATGTGACAAATGGCTGCATCTGTTGCTGGCCTGGTTTTTAGTGAGTCATTGTCGTTAACTACAGGAGAAACGGCCAAGAAATGGCTGTTATCCTTCAGAATCCTCTTATTTTATCTTCAGTCGGAAATAAAGATGAAGATGTCTTTAGTGTGTTAGACTCCTCCTTTTTCCTCCTCCCACCCGAAGCCTCATCTTTCTTTTGGATTCAAAGGGGCTTTTTACTCAAGGGCAAAGGAGAGTAAAGGTCTGCATGCAGAGTGACAAGACCTACTGCTTACTGGTGCTGGGGATGGAGGCCAGTAACAGGACATTTCTGGTATATCTTTTGATGCTTTTTCATCTCCAGTGACAGACACCAGTAGTGTATCAACAGCAACGCTTTCCAGAGAAAACCAGCAAGAGCAGACATGGATACATGGGAGTGGGGAAGTGCTTCAGAGATGCCATGTGCCATTCTCAAAAGACTCCTTCCACTGGCATCTTCCAGCAAATACGTGTTGCTAGAAAATACCAATTTATCAAAGCTCAATCCAGTCATACAAGAGGGTTTGCTTTAATTTTCAAATTAATGTAATTAATTTTTCAAAATTCCAAAGAAATGTTTGCCAACATTTTTAAAATGGATTTTTATGTTAAAATTTTAGCCAGCTTCTAGCCTTTTATAAGAAGGTAAAAATAAATGAAGAGCTTTACCAATACTGGACTGTTTGACATGATTCCAAACTTTCTGATTACTCATCCACAAGAAGTTGCAAGTTCTCAAATTTTTTTGTCAAGAATCAGTGTGAGAAATTGCCAGGTTGGTGAAGTCTCAGCAAGCCAAGGGACATGATAACAAAAGCATATGAAAAAATAGCTGAAAGCCTAAATGCCATCAGAGTGCTGCCTTTGCAACGCTTTGTAATTCTCCTCAACCCTTTGCTGAGGTGCTTGCTGGAGAGGGGGGGATTGAGAGATGATGTCTGAGCTGGTATTTGTATTGTATTAAATATGCGTTTAAAAACCGCCTTCGGCCCCAAGAGGTGCAGAGCTGCTGGCTGAGCTCATTTAGCGTGTTTCTGAAGGTGTATTTTTAAGAGCAGGCTAGTGTTACGCTAAGCAATGAAGGGCGGTCCTGCAGTCTCAAAATTAGTTCTTTTCTGTTAGTACGGGCTGAAACTAAGGGTTTGGAGGAGTGTTATTTTAAGTAACACCGCGGTGTTGCAAGTCGGGCTTTAGGGGGTTCTCTTTAGCTACTTTTGCTAGTTTAACCATGTCCGTGGGGTTGTGGGCTGTTTCTCTGTTCTCTGGCATAGATGAAGTTATCCCTGATGCAGCGTACAGAAGTGCAGAGTGGAATGAAGAGTATCAGCAAAACCGCTGGCTTCCCTCAAGCCCCTGTAAACTTGCTAACAAAAGCAGCCCTTTGCTGGTGTAGGCTGTGCGGGACGAACGTAGTTAGATTGCTCCTTTGCTAGCGTGCAGCCTGCCCGTGTTTTCCTGGGCTGGGGAAATGCAAAGTGCCAAAGGCTAAGTGACTCAGGATTAGGACCCAAGCTCGCAGAAAGCCTTCCTGTTAATGGCTCGGTTCCTCTTTGAAGATAAATCCTCCCTCTGGTATGCAGAAGAAGATTTGTTTTTGACACCGGCGCAGGTTGCTGCAGCCTGTTTGCTTTTCCCAGGGCCACAAAGGGCAGCGTGGCCTCAGTCGCCCTTCTGCTCGCCCTCGGCTCTGGGGTCCCCTTGGCTATTAGGGACTGTGTTACCGGTGGGGTGCTAGCACTTCTTTTGCCAGTGGATTAAAGAAAAAAAAATCATGTCCTAGATCCTATGTTAGGCAGTTCATAAAGATTACTGAAGTGGCATATTTTAAAGGAAAGGGACTAGATTAATTTCTCCGTTAAAGATTTAATAGTAGAGAAGTCTACCACCGTGTGAACTGTGCTGGTGTAGGACTAGCCTTTAGGCCTAGCTACAAGTTGGCTGAGAAAGGAGGATCCCGGAGTGGTGTCCTGACGCTTTTAAGGTGCGTTGGGCTGAAAAATGCCGTAATGGAAATAAGGAGAGGCAGAGCGGGGGAGCGCTTAGGAGGGAAGGAGCCTAAGTGGAGCCTCCAGATGAGAACTGGAAACGTAATATGTGATCCTGATTGACTGAACGTAGCGTAAACTAACAGAGATAGTCTCTGCTTAGCTTTCTAATGAGCTCTCACGTGGAGATCCTTCAGCAAAGGGGCTGAGGTAAAAACCCACCAGCACAGAAAGTAGCCTTAACAGAATAACCACGAGGGATTTGGGAAACGTGTTTTAAAAAAACGAGCGCTGTTTGAAGGAGACAACTAGACTAGCGCAGTAATAAATAGCCTTAAAAATGACCTTAAGAGAACGATAAGCGCTCAAAAGTCAGGAAACGCCAGAACTAGTCCGAGAGCGCCATGCTGTTTCTAAAATAGCACTGTATCTTCTGTGGGTTTTTTGCAACCTTCAGTACAAATGCATAATATCTTTTTGTTTGCTATTAATACTCTGTTTTCAGAGATGCTTGAAGATATGAAAGGATAAGCAGCGCAGGAAAAGTGACAGGAGCTTTCAGTCCCCGAGCTGCAAGCTGTTTTCTTTGTAGCTACGTGGAAAAAAAATTGTGAGATTACATGCAGTCGAACGGTTGAAGGCAGCGTCCTCATTAAAACTGCACCGAGATGCTGCGTGCGCCGAGGGCTTGTGTCTGCTTCCGGCCGCGGGATGCTGCGGCTCTGTCCCGCGCCCGCTGGGTTCCTCCCGGCTGCTCAGTGCTCCTTCCCACCATTACCCACGTTTGGGCCTTTTCCGGGCAGCAGCAAGAGGTATCTCAGACCAAGCATGTTTTGTCTCGCTTTTGCAGCCCGCTTCTCCCATTTGCGCTGACCTCGACTGCGTAGGCATAGCAGGGCCAGCTACGTTTGTTTGCTGGTTTGCAAGTGCTTAAGCGTCCAGCATTCACGGTCTCAATTTTGAATAGAATAAGTGATTTCCAAAGAGGAAATCCTCTTCTTGCACCCCTCCAAACAGCCAGGTCTGACGGACCTGGTGGGTGCTCTGCTCGGGCACACGGTCACGCAAGGGCCGGCGAGGGAAGTCGTACTCGAAAGGGAACCGAGTGCCAGCTTGCCCCAGGGAAGTCATTTAAGATCGGGGAAGATGTGTGCTAGTGACGCACAAAATCACAACAAAAGCACGATCCGCGTGCCTGATAGCGCTGAAGGAGGGGGATTCCTGCAAAATGAACGTGTGGTTGGTATGCCCGCGTGGAAACGCGCAGCAGCAAGGCAGGGGAGAGGCACGCGCGTGTACACAGCAGACCTTTATTCTGGGGGCTTCAGGCAGGTATTCGTGTTTCCCAAGGTTTTGCAAGTTTGCCAGTTCTCACTCAGTTTTTAGAAGAACGCTCAGCTGAACTTCAGCTTTTAGGTTTTGGGGTTTTTTTCTCCTTCCAAAGTTGTTCACAGAAACTTGCCAAGATATTTATTATGGAGAGGAATCAGTTTTATACCCTTTCTTACCTTTGCCGATAGCTCAAATAACTTTTTTCCTCCCCCCAAACCTGAGGGCCGAAGTGTGGCCTGAGAAATCGCTCCCTGCTGAGCGAAACCTTCTGGAAGTGGAAACAAGAACAGGGAACTACAGTAATACGTGAGCCTCCGTAAAGATGGGGTGCTGACAGTCTAGCTGCAGCACAAATCTTTTTGCACGTGTGGTTGAGAGCTTACTATACCGTTGACCTCTTAACGTGCTGGAGTGAATGAATCCTGTTGACAGGATTTTACTGCGCTCAGTGGTTTTCTACAACTTTCTTGCGCAGTCGTGGGGCAGTTGCAGCTGGGCTCTAAACCGCCCTTTTCAGAATGAGTTAATAGCTGCATCAGAGGATCGATAGCAAGAGCGAAGCGTTGATCAGCGCAGTCATAGAAAGCTCTCCTCTGAGTTGCACGTAGGCCTTGTTTATCCTGTTTCTGGAGATGACTTTTTTTTTTTTTCCTTCCTTGTAATCTCTGTCTTCAGCGGCCAGTCTTTCGGCACCTTAAACAGTCTTTGCTGTCTTGCATCTGTTGAACTTGTTCAAAACAATTTGTGCGTTCTCCCAAAGGGTCGAGTGAAAGATGCCTTCCCGCTGGTTATCTGAACCGCGCTTCTAGCAAGTGGGTGGCTGTCTGAAATTGTTGTCCGTCTGCCTTTCTGCATGCAAAGCAGCAGATGCTTGAATTCACTCAAGCTAATCACAGGAACAAAGTCATACTGCCCAAAGGTGCGCATGCAGGAGCCTTAAAGCAGTGGGGGTCTCTTGTCCTCCAGATCTCCGTGTCCACGGTTCTGGATTGCAGCAGGAGGGCGTCAAGCCCGCTCCCTGCGTCCAGAGATGCGTGGTGTTGAAGCAAAGCGACTGTACCGCTCAGGTTGTTTCAGGGCTGTCAGCTGTTGTCCGGGTGCCCTGCAGCTACTCTGACAGGTAGCTCTAGTCATCGCTTTTTTCCCCAGCATCAGCTTCTCTTTAGCAAAATTTAGTCCTGCAGGCCGGTGTTTAAAGGCAGAAGGTGGGGAGCAAACCCCGAGGACCCAAGTTCTGCCAGAATTTCCAAAAAGAAACAAGGTCTTGATGCACTCAGTACTTTCAAAGACAAGGATTAGCTCACGGCGTTTTGCTCCTGTGAGAGGTTTCGGCAGGAAGGACCCCAGGTCCGTTCTGAGGTCCCACTTTTAGGCCGAGTTTGACTGAAACGTTTCGGTCATAGCATATGTTCCCTTTCTTGATGTGACCAACAGGACCAGCTGAACGTGCCGCGAGTCGGGCGGGCCGGCTGTGTCGTCGCTCGCCGTCCCCTCCGCGCGGGTTGCCGCAGGCCGGGGCGCTGCTGGCCGCTTTCCCGGGAAGCCTCCCGCTTTCAGGGATTTTGCGGTAAAGGCGCCCAACTGTGAGCGTTAGTACTAGATCCGTAGAATTGAGTAAATTAACTTAAGCTCTTATCAAGATGGCTCATTAACAGCCTGGCCCGGCGGCAAATTAACACGTCGGCATCCTTTTTCCGCAGGTGCCCGTCGAGGGGGTGCAGGAGCCGCCGGCGGAGGCTGCCAAGGGGCGCTGCCTGCGCCGCACGGTGAGCGTGCCCTCCGAGGGCCAGTTCCCCGAGTACCCGCCGGAGGGGGCCGCCAAGCTGGGTAAGTGCAAACCTGGGGCGCGGCGAATCGATCCGAACGGGGTTTTTTTTTTTTTTTTAATTTGGGTTTCTGGCAGCAGCCGCTTTAACGCGCGGCAGCGCTTCCCGGCAGCGTCCTTGCAAGCGAGCTCGAGGGCGTCGCGACTACGTCAGCGGAGGTCGCGGGACCGTGGCTGCCTCGCGGCGAAGTGACTGCAGGACACCAGCGTTTGTCCGGATGTCTCTGAGGTTACTGCAGAGGGTGGGCTGTCGCTGCACGCAGTCAGGTTTATAACCACGTTTGTGAGGTTACGCGGCTCTGCGCTTTATGACTGAGAGTTGCTGTGAGCTGCTCAATGACGTTGCGTCTTCTGCAGCTGGTTGGAGGTGGTTCCTGCTGTTCCTCAGCGCTGTTGTGTAGGTCTGGTCTACCTTGCTTTGAGTCTCTCTGGAAGTTTCTTTGCTTCATGTTTGAGTAACAAGTAGTGAGTAACAGCTTTTGGCTTTGTTTCCAGAAATTGCCTGATGCCTCTTTGGGGTGCAAATCCTAAAAGAACCAGCCAAGTATCTGCTGCTGCTGGCTATGATTATGAATGTTGAGCTCTAAGGAAAGCAAAAGGAAGGGCAGGCATTAAAAATGACAGGCAAAGGCTCTGTTGCGGGAGTTTGCTGAGTCCAGATTTGGCCAAGTTTCCCAGGATTTTTCTCCCCAGTTTGTTCCACCCCACCTGTGGCTGCACAAAGAGCGTCGCTCCAGCTCTTCCCAGAGGCAAGGAAGAGTGAAGGGAGGCAGCAACCACAGACAAGTAAATTCTTTCTACCAGAACCTATGCAATAAAATTTCTTTGGCGTAGGCTGCGAGTAGCTGGTAGGGTCTAGGAGCAGTTCTTCTTAAGTTAACTGTTTAAAAAAAAAAAAAAATACTAACCTTGGGAGGGAGGCGACGAGAGATAAGGAAAGGCTACTGTGCATCTCTAACAGTAAACCAGCTTTGATAACATCATTACCAAGGGTGAATAGCAGGTAAGGTATTTTTCATTTCACAGGCTCAGCTGGTTTTTTTTTTTCTGCCCAAGAATTTTATTCTGTGAGCAAATTGCAAATAAGTCATTAAAAGATAAAGTACTGTGCAGCTGAACATAGAAAATCCCACTCTTGTAGATGGTTAATTAACAGATTGCAACTGTAGTGCTCATTTACTTGTACTTGCCAGTAGCGCTCCTCAGTCTTCCTTGGCTGGGGGAGGAAGGATAGGGTTTTTGGTTTTTTTTTTTGTTTGTTTGGTTTTTGGTTAGTTGGTTTTTTGCCTCCTGGATTAGGCCTCTGAAAAGAAAGAGGGCACCTCTGAGTTTTAGGAGGGAAAATGGCAAAATACTTGCGGATGAGTGATGTCAATCTAACTCCTATTGGGTTTGCTTGTTGCATTTCCAGTGCAGCACTAAACGATCATCTTGTGCTGCATGAACAAGTGTTTGTTCTTGTTTGGAAATAAACCTGATATTAAGGACATGGTTTACGCTATGTTATGGGCAAAGCACCTACTCCAGATGCGTGGCTAGTGAGATGAACGAGGAAACATACTGCAGCCAGGCTGTGCTGGGCAGTGGATATTATTTGCAACTTTGCAAGCTAGAAAGAGCTTCAGAATCATGGAGATTTAAGTGTCTTTTTCTGTCTTTTTTTTGTACCATATGCAAAAATTGTGTAGAAGGATTTATACACTTCCCTAAGCATCTGAATAGCTGGAAATGCCAGTGTTGAGTTTGTAGATGTAACCTTGTAACCTTCATTTGTCGTGAACTGCAGTACAGGACTAGATGCCCGTGTGCTGTTTGGGTATATGCGTTACTATGCATTCTGCGCCGGTTTTAGATGTATGTGATATCTTGTAGTGTGCTGCTTGATGTATGCCTGACGAGAGTCTATTCAAAAGTACAGGAGAAGACCATGTGGATATGGATTTCTCAAACGAGATCTACAACTATAGTGAGTATAGATATCAACAAAGCCTGTAGCTGAAGAAAGCGGGCAAGCAGTGGGAGAAAGGCATGAGATGGAGAAAAACTGAGCAATGCCCGTACTGCCAGGAAGGATGAGAGGAAGTGGGAGGGAAGGTTTATATATAATCTTTGATCGCGGCAGCATAGGTAAGGTTCCCTTGTTTTTTTTTACATCCTGGTTTGAAAGGTTTCTTATCATGATTACGGAATTCCTGCCACTGGGAAAAGGTGGGGCGATAAAGCGAGCGGTGGGAAATAGCTTCGTGTCAGGATGTCGAGCCAGAGGACAAGCCAGTGAAGGAAACCATCAAACATCCTTGTAAAGAGAAAGAAACAGATGGTGGCAGCCAGAACATATCGCCAGCAGTACAGATAACAGCTGGACGAAAATAGCTTTGGAATGGACACCAAAAGCTGAAAAGCTCAGTGGAGGCAGATAAAATATCCAGTAGAGAAATTGCTATGCCGAGCTGATAAGAATATCTAGCTTGTCCTAGGGAAGCGTGTGCATAACATGGCAACAGCAGGCGTTGCATCTTATGATGATATCTGAAATTACTGCTTACAGATGAGCTTTTTAGGGCTGGCTGTAATACAAAGGTTAATGCATAGTGATGGCACATGTTTTTCTCCTCTATAAAAGGTTGCCATACCTCCCTCTCTACATTAAAAAGAAAAGGGGGGAGGAGGGAATCAGATGATGGAATTTTTTCATGTGTAGCACTATAGTTATGCCTTAAAACCAACACCAGGAATATTGTATCAAGTCAATCTTTTTGTATATAGAGCAATATGTTAGAGCGCACGTGCTCCTGGGGCTCTGCATGATCAGCAGTAGCACCTATTCTGCAGATTTCCGTGGCATTCGTTATAGCTAGGGTGCTGGGTGCACATCATCATAGCCCTGTTCGTAGGAAGCGTGTGGGTCAGCCTCCCCATGTTACAGTTGAGAAGCCGAAGGAGGAGATGCATGACTCACCAAAGGTCAGCATGGAGTCCAGGGTGCTTCACCCAAGGCGGTCATAGTCTTTCTTGCCTTCTCTCTCATTTCTACCCTCGCTGCAGGGCTGGCTCAGCTGTTTGCGAGGCAGCTGCTGAACCACCATGGTTTGCAGTCCCATGGACTAAGATAGACACCAATTTCCACATACTTCACTACCGTAAGCTGTAATTTGTGATGGTTCAGCAGCTGCTGGAGGAGCAGCTGAGCCATCCCTTCTGTGCGGGCAGAAACCACTATAGTCGTCCCCGAACAAGAGCCTTAGGGGCAGACACAAAGATGAAACACGAGATAAAAAGTGACTTGTTTAAACAGTAAAAACTAATAGGACCATTTAAAAAGCATAACTCCAGAGGACACTCGCCATCCACTAGCTCGGGAGCTTGACCTCTGTTTGCAGGCAGCGGAGAGGTTGTTTCTAATGTTGATATTTTTAATTCCCACCCGGAAGGTACATTGTGCGCAGAGTTGCGTAACTGAGGTATCTGACTCCCCGTTAAATATATCCCATGAAATTTCCTTGGTACGTAACCTGTATCATTGTAGTACTACCTGTCTGCAGGCGAACAGGCACACTCTAAATGTCTCGTTTAATTGCTAGAGATTTGTCTAGCAGGCAGCACTTATTTCCAGAGGTGTTTCTGTTCAGGGAAGCCAAGAACAGAGCTGTAATTTTTCCCTAGCTCCAGCATATTACCCTCTTTCCCTCTTCTTTCAAAGATAACTTTCAATGGGCTAATTCTCTTATGATGTGTGATATGAGCCATGAGGACCAGCACCTACATGGAGTAGGAAAGGATAATATAAAGAAACTCAAGCAAGTTCCTACCTTGTATTTGCCTCTATTTCAAATTGAGATCTTGCTGTTCTCTAACAGGTGTGTGTGTGGTGTTTTTTTTTTTTGTTAGGGAGATTACATCCTTTATAAAGGATTATTATTTATAACAGCATATTGGAATTAACCATTCATACAGCAAAAGCCTGATTTGGATTTCAGCCGTTCATACTGTTTGACAGACTAGCTTCATTTCCCAAAATAATCCTGTTTTCTCTTACTCTGCTTCCTTCTCACCACCTGCTCACACTAAATGAGAGTTGTTAAGGAAAATAGTTGGTAAAAGTTTTGATTCTGGCATCTGGGTGCATCTTTGTGGCATTAATAGGAGATTTTTTTTGCCTACATGCGTCAAAATGTGTAAGGATTGAAAGTGAGGAAATGGGTTTTTTTTTTTTTTAATCAGGATATCAATTATTAGGAAAGACTGTCATCAGGGAGAGATTTCCTTAGATTCTCTGATGCTAAGAAAGACTAGTGGTGATGTAAATGGATTTTCTTTTTATATTTGGAGATGAAATCATCAGAGAAGAAAGTGAAGACTTTCCCTTGCTGAAACAGCCCTATTTTTTCCCTGTCTCATTTCTGACTTTGCTGAGTATGAAAGCTCTTGAGAGAAGATTGCAAGCACTGGATAGAAGCAGATCAAAGACGAAGAAGCTCTATTCAGGTTTTTTGTTTGGTCTTCACCTTGAGTCACTAGCATTGAGAAATTTTGTTAGGGAGATTACATCCTTCATAAAGGATTATTATTTATAATAGCATATTGGAATTAACCATTCATACAGCAAAAGCCTGATTTGGATTTCAACCATTCATACCATTTGACAGACTAGTAACACAGTTATTGCTTCATTTCCCAAAATAATCCTGTTTTCTCTTACTCTGCTTCCTAAGTCACTTGGTCTAAATAATGGAAAAACATAATATGCACCCTCTGCCCATGATAAATACTAGCGTGCAGGTTGTTGCCTTCGCTGATCTAATTGTACTAAACAATATTACCATGGAAAGTTGATTAGGAGCTCTGGCAACAGGCTGTGATCTGACTGACACTTCTCTTGGCAGCAAAACTGGTGTAAAGGCTTTCCATCTTCCATCCACCACCCCGGTGAGTAAGTTTGTCTCCTTGCACTGTGCATTCATTTATTTTTGCAGCTGTTTTTTAATCCAGATCACCATACAGCCTCACGGAGAGCTGTGCCAGCACAACTGGGGCACAGTTCTGCAGTACAAATGAGCAGAGGTGAGAGGAGAGGAGGCAGGAACTCCTTCAACTAGCTTTGTTGCTGGCAAAAGTGTCTGGAACTGCACAACTAAAGGTATTTTTGCCTTATATGTACTCCAGTTTCTTGGTTGGAGATAAAATAACCGCCAGGCCTGAGCACAATATGGGTCAGCAAGCTTTGTGCCTCTTAGCAGCCTCCGTGCAGTCAGCTCTGCATTTCAAGTGCCTGCTCGCAGCCCCTGCATCGCTCCCTGGCTCATCTCCCAAGTTTCTGTGCTGGATTCATCTTCACATCATCAGAGGGCCAACTGGCCTTTAGTGCCTTCGCCTTGTCTGTAGAGTGTTTCCATAGCTGTCACTCAGCTGCTGACTCCTGTCTCTGCAACCCTTTTCCCATTCCTCTGCTATAGTTTCATCCATGTAACCTCCTGTTCTCATCTGTTCTTCCTCCTTGGGGCAAATCTCCCCTGCGCTAATATGTTGCAGTTCTCTGAACGTCTCTGTAAATGATGCCTTTGTTGACCAGTAACATGGAACATGGCAATGGAAAGACCTTTACTGACCACACCTGGGGTACTGGGTCCAGCTGTGGCCCCAGTTCAAGGAGGATGTTGAGAACCTGAAGGTGGTCCAGCACGGGTCTGCCAAGGTAGTTTTGTCCAGGAGTACCTGACCTATGAAGGAGCTTGTTTAGGCTTGGCATAAAGAGGCTAAGGGATCATTTAATAGCAGCCCACAACTGTTTGAAGCAGTGTTAGAAATGATGGAGCCAAACTCTTCTCGGTAGTGGTAGATGATAAAACAAGGGCTAGTGGTGACAACTTGCTTGGGAGGTTCAGATCAGACATTAAGAGAAACTTGGTCAATGGGAGGGTGGTGCAGCACTGGATGAGGCTGCCTAGCAGGACTGTGGAATCCTCATCCTTCCAGACCTTCATGGCTCAGCTGGACAAAGCCACAGCTGACCTGATCTGATGTGGGCAAAGTTCTGCTGCAGGTGGGAAACTGGACTTGATGACCTCCAGTGGTTCCTTCCAGCCAGTGTTTCTGTGATTCTCTGCTGTACTTTCTATCCCATTTTGACTTTTTCCTGCTAACGTATATTCATCCACCTGTTGTCATCAAGCAACTGTAACTTGTCTTGTTCAGGGACTCTTTTCCAATTATTTTTAGTCTGTTTTTCTAATGAAGTACAACTCATGCTGCATCCGTCTGTGTCTTCTCTTCCTCTAACTGTTTGGGTCTACTGGCCAACTAATACTGAGTTTGAGAGAGGAACAAAGGTCCCAAAGGTACTAAACTCTTACAACTTTCATAAAAACGTATGACGTAATTGCTCTATGGAGAAGCGAGTAGACTGCTGTCGAGGAAGGTAGTATTGCAGTGCATGCTCCACTTGGGAGATCAGCACCAAAACACAAATCGATAGGAAACTAAGCACCCTGAATTCCCTAACCACACAACTGGTGTGTGTGGGTGTGTGTAGCGGGGAATCTCTTCCGGAATTCCAGCTGAGCAGTGGAGGCAGCTGAGTTAAAACTTTTCAGCCCTGGATTTCCTGAAGTTAAGCATGCAAGTGAGAGGGCTGAGTTTCCAAGGAACTGCAGCTATCACTATCTCTTGCAGAAAGACCGAAACTGCTAAAATTCTGGCTGATTTTTTAGATCCCTAACCAACTTTAGGAGTGTACCTCAGAGTTAAAAATACTTGTCACAGCTCACTGTCATGCTGTGATGCAGTTAGTACAATTTTGACATTTAGTGAAAATGGAGTTAAGCTTCACATGTTCCATTTAACTTCTCGATCCTTTGGTTTAGATGTACAGGTGAAAGAATTTCCTTTTAGTGATCGCCTCCTTTGCGCTCACTCAAGCTCTTTCTTTTTTTTTTTTTTTTTAAGTGAAAATTCCACTGAATTTAGAAATTCTTCAATCTAGCGAAGAAGGGAAGAAGTGATTAAAAAAAAAAAAAGGCACCGATCTGTTTTGGTGCCAGATGCATACTGCATTGCTATCAGGTGACCAGTTAGCTGTACAGAAATCCTGCCTCGGTACTGTTTTAAAAGGTTAGCGTCCAGAGGCTTGGAAATGGAGTGAGGAGCAGAGGATTAGTTAAATAACAGCTAGTTGCGCTGCTGCCCGGAACGTACCTTTTAGAACAGTTTCTGCAAGCTGCTGCTGAGCCCGTCGAGGTGGGCATGAGTGCCTCAAGAAAACGCACGGTCCGTGCTCTTCCTTCAGGTAAAAACTTGGCAGGAGAGAACAGTCATTAACTAAAAAAAAATGCCTAGGGTTGTCTCAGTAACTGCTGTCTCTAAGCCGTGGTGGTGGTTGTAGCTAAAACAAATCAAAGCTGAGGTTTGCTTTCTGTGTATTCCAGTCGGAGTGCATACTTTGTGATGAAGGAATAAATAGATTTACTGTGCGCGCACCACATAATTACAGGCCTCGGACAGTACGGTGGAGGAGGATTGCCTGAAAAGGGTTGTGATCTTTTCAGGGGGTGGGGGAGGCCGGCAGGCAGTGTGTTTTGGAAGAAGAGATGTTGTTTGTGACCTGGTCAATGAAAGAATCTGCAATGCACCAGCCTCTACATATTCAGCAAAGATACACTTAAGAAATACGAAAGCTTTTGAAGAAGTAGGTTTATGGTACCTTCCAACAGAACTGTGCGCTGAAAAGAGGTCTCTCCCCTCACCTTCCACCGCCCAACCTTGTCCGCAAAGAGTATCTCTTTGAAAGTAAAGATGAGAAAATGCAGCGTACAGCTCCCTGTGTACTCTGCCTTATGGATCCAAGATCCACCTGGATGAAAGAAATTTGCCAGTAGCGTTGTCCGTTTTTTGCCGTGTTGCTGTGTGCAAAATATCCATCTCCTGTCAACCAGCATGTGCGACTGGGAAGCCAAGAGGGGCTTTGGGTTGCTTGTCAAATTGAGGGGAGGCGTGTGTGGGTGTGTGTACGCATCCATACCAGTGTCTCGGGCAGGGAGAGGGATTCAGATGAGCTGACTTTACTTGTGTGCAGCTCTTGATTTGCCTGATTTGGGCTTGCGCGTGCATGTTTGTGTATACATGCACAAATGTACATATGAGAGAGATTTACCTTCGCAGACAGACAGACCCAGGAGTCTAAAGGACCTGATGCATTACTGTCTGCTGTCTTTTTCTTTTAAATTAGCTTCCTCCAAGACTGGTTCGGGTGTGGGTGGGTGTTGGTTGGTTGGTTGGTTGGTTGGGTTTTTTTTGTCCTTTGAGTCCTTCCTACCAAAAATGTAAGTGGAGAGATCCCCAACAGACGAGCAGTAATACTCTCAGGAAATCAATGCAATAAGTCCTGCAACTTGTGGAAGTTTGATGCCGCTCCGTGGTGGCCTAAGCCTCGGCTGGGTTTGTGTAAGCTGCAGGTGGGTACTGTGCACTGTTAGCCACATGGCTCTGCTCTTGCGCTTCGCTTCAGTCCTGCCCAGAGAGCTACAAGCGCTCTTGCATGCGAGCCTGTCCCCAGCTGAGAGCTGAAGCCCCTGAGTTGCATAATAGCGTGAACAAGGGTCTGCCAAAGGCTATTTATGCTTTGCCTTTTTAGGACTAGGGCATTGGATCCCTGTCTCCTGGTGCCTTTTGGATATGATCAGTAGCAGGGCTTATAGCTGTATTGAGATCAACTGGAGTTTTAAAATTTGCATTTGTCTTTAGAAGACGTTGTTTGTCCGTCCATGGTGCTCTATCCCGAAATGCAAATACATGCCAACTGTGAGCTGCGTTTTAAAAAAAATCTCCTACGAAACACAGCTGCTTTGGGGCATTGTCAAAAAATTGATGCGCTACACAAGAAAACACCTCCTTTGTGAAAAAACGTCCTGCTGTCTTCAGCATCCACAAAAGAGGTTAAGAAACTTTGAGAAAAGCCCCGAAGTAACCCGATATTTGGACTATGTACAGTGCAATTTGCCTGCCTGGGGAGGATGAAGAAATTTAGGCAACCCTCCCTGAAATGAAAACCGACTCCAGGGAGGCTAGGTATTTCAAACAGGATGCCGAGATCTCAGTGACACCCCCCCCCCCCCGGGGCAGTTGGAGTTATTTGTATACAGAAAATTGCCACACTGCTGTCTTTTTCTTCTTGTATAACTCAAGTGAAGCCAAAGGATTTGGGTTTGGTTCTAAATGCTGCTGCAACTTGATTCCCTTGGACACAGATCATCTGTACTGAAAGCCAACTTTCGTCATGAGGCGAATGTTATCAGTTTAAATCTTAAACCTTTTTAGAGCGGAGATTAAAAGGAGTATGAACACATAATCTTAACTCTCTAGTACGGACATATAATCCATTAGGCGTTTTTTCTTGGAAATGTGTTGCATCCCTCCTTCCAGCAACCGCAAGAAATCTCTTTAGAAGACTTTCAAATTTTGTTACGTGAGCATAAAGAACAGCTTATAAAGAGAGCATGCCGCACCATGTACTCCTGCTAAGAAACGGTGGCTCATTGACCCTTTGGGGCAGCTTTGTTTAGGGCGTTCCAATCAAACCACCGTTTATTATGAAGGAAGCTGTCATTTTTCTTAGCTTTCTCAAAACAGCATCAACAAAAGCAACAGGAAGAAAAATCACAAAAGGTACTTAGGAAATTCTTCAGAGATATTTGCCTTAAATCATGCACAAATGTACTGTGGATTGTTAAATTTTGTAGGTTCTTTTTTACAGTTTGATGTCGCGGGGGGGGAAAAAGTAATTGCACTTCACCCAACCATGTGTACTTTCCTTTCTCCTTTCAGTAACAGCCAGCTTAAAACCCAATAGAAAAATTAACATTCCTGCCCGCAACCTGAATTCCTTTATCTTAAGTCTTGTCTACAGTTAATTTGAACCGTTGGACAAACCTAAAATGTGTCGATGCAATTAAATCTGGTTCGGAGTGTCCGTTATAGGATCAGGTGCTTATCGGCTTGACATTGGCTTGGCATCATCTGATACTTCCCCAATGCAGATATGTATTAAATGGGACTAAATGCATCTCGCGTAGAGGTTTGTACCAAATTAAATAGCCTGAGCTCCCCTTGCGCAGGGATGCGCCTGCTCCTCTCTCCTTGTTCCCGCACCTCGGTGAATCACACGGCTCCGGTTACGCGAACTAGCTCTGGTACGTCCACGCGTTGCACTTGGCGCCCGCCGCTGCGGTATGCTCGTGCCTCGCTTTTGAAAACTATTTCATTAGGGTCGCGCTTTTTTTAATCCTAGGCACAGCCCTGAGTTCCCTATCTCATGCTAGGAGCGCGTACACCGGGTTTCCGTGGCGTTCAAATGTTTCTGTAATCTTTTTCTAGTCCAAATTTCAAAGCAAAACACACAGGCACGCGCCATGCTTGACGGACAAGCTTGGATAAAAGGGGGAGAAATATGGAGTCCTTGTGGAGGACCACTCGAACCATGCTTCAGGGAGCTTTAAAGAAATGGGTCTGTTGCACAGCAAAACCATCCAATTTGTATTTTAATGAAGCTTGGAAAATTGGACTGCTGTTTCTATGATTTTTTTTTTTTTTCCCCCCTTGAGCGCGTGCTGTTTCTGGGAGGTCTGAAACCTCCTTTGCTTCTCTCACACCTCCCCCTGTCCTCAGCATGCTCTTTCTCCCGTAGCTGGATTTTGGCCTTCCTCATGACGAAATGAATGTGGGAGAGCAGTACTGGTCAGTATTGTACCGCCGGAAGGAGATGGCAGAACTTGCTCAGAAAACTGCAACAGAGCGAGAAATGCATCGTCAGTTGTATATTTGATTTTTCCATGCGAGACCTCAGGAGATGTGTTTTCCATCAGACAGTAATAGTGCTTACTTACATAGCACTTTACAGCTTCAAAATGCTCTATGAGCAGGAGCTAATTAATCTTGGCTATGCCTCTGGGAAGTCAGCAAGTGGAAATCAAAAAAAAAAAAAAAATGAAAGCAGCAGAGTTTTCTGCGCTTGCTGTGATAGCTTGTGATATTTACACTTCACCGAGGCAGTGACATACCTCCTGTTGGTTAACTACTTTTTGTGGCTGCAGAAAAAAAATGTTCACAATTATGATGTGGCTTAGATGTTAAATTAGACTTATTCCAGTGTATATTGAATATTATCCTAACCTGCTACCCTTCTCGTAACTGATGACTCCTCCGGAGCACAAGGGCAGGAAAGAATTAGAGTTGTGATTATATCTGCAAAACAGACAAAAATGTTTCAGCAGCACAGCAGAGAGATAATTTACTTAAAAGAAAAATAATAAAGCCACAGAGGGAAAGTGGGCTATTGAACTCCACTGGAGTTCATCATAAACTCTCCTAACAGGCACCTCGGTGTCGCGGGCAAATCCCCGATTCCCAAAAGAAGCCGGGGAGATGGAGAGGCCTGTGTGCGCTAGCAGTGATTACTGTCCATTAAGATTCAAGTCGGTGTCCACTAAAGTGCTTTTGGCTAAAAGCTAATAATTCTTGATGCGTGTTTGAGGCTACTTTGTCTTGTGTATTACCCAGTGAAGAGCTGAAGCGTTTTTTCCTACTCTTTTGTCTCAGGTGGAAGTGCAAACGTTTGCTTGACTAGCAACCGTTTCCCCCCCCCCCCCCAAAGGGTTGCATGTCGTTTCGATGAGGCTCTGACCAGCGAGAACGGTGACAATTCATTAACCTTTTTCCTCAGTCTTTGCTCACGTTATGTGCCGTGTCTGGGCTAAAACCATAGCAGGAAGGTCTGGAGCAGTGGTCACCAACCCGGCTGACCCCAGGGTGACGTGCAAGCAATCCGCGGTGCTTCGCTTCCCCGGCAGCGTCGTTCCCCTTGGGCTGCAGGCGATGTTGGAGAACGTTTCCAATGGGCAGAATCACGGGGATTTTGGGACTCAAGGGTGGGAAACTCCAATGGAGCTTCCTCAGGCTGATGTCTTTGGATCGTCTTTTGACTAGCGTTCTGGTCTTGCTTAGACGGTGAGGGTGAAGTGTTAACTATTGTAAGCAGGAGCAAACAGGAAAGATTTAAGGAACTTTGGGGGTTTTGTGGTTGTTTAGGGGGGATTCTAGGTGGTGGGAGGTATTTTAGGGACTCTGAATTTCGGAAGAAGGTGGTTTTTTCCTGCTGGTTGTAAAGCATATTAAGAGCTTCCTCTAAGAAGGAGCCAAGGCTGCATGACGTTTCTGCATAAGCACGCATATAGAGAAAGTGCTGCTGTTCTCTGTGTCTCTGGCTTTCAGGAGTTTTGTGGGAAGAAGAGGATCTACGCTGAGATACCTTCGTTAGCTGCATTGCTTCTTTCTGTCACATTTTTGAAGGAAAGATGATTGATATATGCGCCCATAAAGTATAAATTCAGTACTTTTTGGTAATGAAGAGGTTGTACTCAGCACACGATACAGTAGTATTGCCAATATAAACGTATCCAGATTCTCAGCACTCTAATTCTGCTGGAAAACTTAATGCTGTTTCTTAACTTCAAGATTGATCTGTGAATTATTTGCAGAAGACTGATTGCGAATAGGCATTGGAAACTTTGCTAAATCCAGACAACAACTGTTTTTTTAGATAATTCAAACTATCTGAAATATCCTGGATATGACAGGAGAACATTTATTAAGATGTTTAACTGTTGACTTCCCTCCACTCATTATTTGGCATTGTAAAAATCTTCTGCCAGCATAGTGTTATAATACATGCTCCTGATTTAAATAGGTCAGATAGATCATAGCATGGATAGACCTTAACTTAAGCTAACCTATCTCATTTAATTTTTAAAAGAAATGGATTTACATTTAAAATGTAGATTAAAAAAAAAATCAGTCTTATTTATTTGCTCTCTTTTGCTCTGATGCCTTTGCTGTGCTGTTGCCAATAGCTTTCTCAAGCAGCAGCAGCCTCTGGAGAGAGAAGCTATCACCATTCCTGGTAACTTCACCGCTTCCCAAAGCAGCTTAGGTAGGTGCAGTGGAGCTACACAGGAGCTCGCTAATGCATTGCTACTGATTTACAAAATCTGAGCGCCTCAGAAGCAAGGAAGTTCTTCTTTAGACGAAGGGTGGCGACCCGCTGTTCCTCCAATTCAGCGGGTTTTTCCACGAGGAGCAGAACGTGACGTTTGCCAGAAGTTGGTTGTTGGAGATAAAGGCAGGTGGGGAGGCAGAGGGTCACGTTCCTGGGGGGTTGCGATTGTCTTTAAGCAGTGTCAGTGTCTTTTGGGAATAAGTTTTATTCCAAGACTTTGCAAGCTGCATTTCAAGAAACTGGATAAATTTCTAGAATATTTCTAAGTATTTGTGTAGTTTGGTTTCCTTTTCTGTTTTTTTTTTAAACACTTTCCGGATTTAACGTCTCTCTTTAAGTGTTCAGAAGATGTATTTTCTTGAAGTTGAGTTGGAAGCTTCTGTGGCATTTCACAAATCTGTTTTTTGGGTTTTTTCCACGTTGGTACAGCGAGTTTTAGGGTTGATACAAGTACAAGTCCCTAGAAATCGCTTGTCTGGAAAGAACAGGCAGATTATGGCCTCATTTCTGAGCTGGAACCAAAGTTGAACCCTTCTGTTTGAACCTGAGGAAAAGTGGAGGATTGTGATGTGAATGATGTGAAATGAGGAAAGAGGAAAAAAAGGGGGGGGGGGGGAGCCAGAACGTGAAAGCAGAAACCAGAAGTGTAATCAGACAAACTTTAAAAAAAAAAAAACCATAAAAACATTACATCTCTTTGAAGAGAAATCCCCATCAGTGCTCGCGTCCCAGGCCTTAATCTTTCCACCTCTTCGCTGGCGCTCGGTGGCGCAGAGCCGGTGGCTGAGGTCGCGCCACCCTGGGGAGCGCCGCTCGGCTGCGGTGGGCGCCGGGGATGCCGGAGGCGATGAAACGCTCTCTGCAGCTTTTTGGTTTTTGGGGTTTTTTTTGGAGGAATCTCGTTCAGCTGAGATCATGAGGCCATTTCGCCCTGCCGTTTCTGGTAATTAGACGTTTCTAAGCAGCAGGTCAAACCAATGTGTCATTTTGGAGGACTGCTGGCTGGTTGTTGTGATGCTGTTGGGACAGGGTTGGGTTTTTTTTGACTTTTTGGTTTTTTGCTTTTTTTGGTGGTTTTTTTTTTTTTTTTTTTTTTTTTAAGGAGGATGAGGGTTGGGTTTTTGTCGCTCCGGACCCGCCGTTTTGTACGGCGGGTGGCGGTGGAGGAGCCAAGCGCGGACCGCTCGTCGCTTGCTGCCAGCCCTGGCCCGGCAGCAGAGGGAGAGACGTCGGGAACAGCGGCGCTAACCAAAACGGGGCAGGTTTCCATCTTCTAGATCGGCAGTGGAAAAGATGAAGAAAAAGCCTTTCGGTGCGGGGCGGCTTCGTTGGCCTTTCAGAAGCCCGAAATCAGGGTATGAATTTAAAAAAAAAAAAAAAAAAAAAGGCGGGGGAGGGTGGGGGGGGGGAGGCAGAGCTCAGGTTACAAAGAGGAAAGCGCTCGTTGTTTCTCCAAGGCGGCGCAGGGCTCTGCCCGCCCGGCGCGGCCCCGGCTCCCCCGCCGCCCAGGGGAGGCGGCGCGGCGCGGCGCGGCGCGGGGGGGCGCGGGGGGGCTGCGCGCCGGCGGCCGCGGGATCATGGTCGGGGGCTCGGCCGGCCGGCGGGGTGCAGCTGCCAGGTGAGCTCCCTCGGCGGCGAGGAGGTTGTTTCGCTGCGACTTAGGGACTCGAAAGTAACGCTGGTGTTACAGCAAATAGGACCTGCTGGGTTTTTGTGGGTGGGTTTTGTTTTGTTTTGTTTTTTAGCTTGTTGCATTTGTATAACTACCCATTTTTTTCAGTTTTAGGCACGGGTGGATTTTGGGGGTGGGGGGGAAATTAACGCTTTTTCGATAAACGGCCAAGCGCCCTGTTGATACTTTTCAGCTCGCTGTTGAGCTTGCCAGGGAAAGCTCCTGTAGGCACGGGGGTGAGCAGCAGCGAGGTGGTAGGGGTTGTTGTTGGGTTTTTTGTTTGTTTGTTTTTAATTTTGGCTCTTAAAGTTGACAAACTAGTTTATTGCTGCTTCACTCTCTTAAGTTAACTTTGTCTCCCTCTCCCTGCAAGCCGTTGTTTACCTGACATAACTCAGTGCACGTGCGCTTTCCTGGGGCCCGGGATGTCTGGATCGGGGCAGGCACGGCAGCGTGCAAGGGCGCGCCGGGCAAGCGTTCCTCCGTGTTTGCTTGCAGCCGGCACGGCGCGATGCTGTTGCCAGCTTGGCTTCCTGTCCCGCAGCAAGCGGTGGGAAATCGGAGCCGTGCAGGGAAGGCAACAGGTTGCTGGTAAAAGCGAGAGGGTTTGTTTTCTTTTCAATATCAAGTGCATTGTCTTACTAATGCTGCTTGCTTTCTGGCAGCTTTTGCCTGAAGATGCATTGGTAAGTGACACCAAGCTGGGAAGCGGGTAAATTTAGTGCCTTTTGATACAGCTAGACGTTTTTCAGTAGCTACAAAAGCAGTAAGCGTTATCTAAGGACCCTAAGAACAGAAACTCCAGAGCTCACTTTTTTTCTCCTTTGGAAACAGCCTTCAGTAGGTACCGGTAGTCCTTTCCCCCCTCACCTGTTGACCAGGGAGTCCCCCAGGGTGCTAACTTGGAGAGCCTGTTTTTGTCAGCCTTAAGCAATGAGGTTGTCTAGCAGCTGCTTTTGAATTACATATCAGAAAATGAAAACCTTCTGCGTTAGCTTTTGGGGGACAAACAGGTCTCTTTCAAAAACAAGCAAACTGCTCAGGAAAGCTTGCGGTGGCGCAGCCCTGGTCCCGGCCGAGTTGCCCGTAGGAGACCTCGCGGAGGTCTTCAGAGTGTCCCAGCTCTTCTTGGCGCTTTTTCGTATCGTTAACCCATTAACACGGCAGAGAAGTGAAAAAGCGGTCGGTTCAGCGGTCCCGGGGAGTTGTGGCAGGCAGACGCGAGCAGCAGCTTATCTTCCCGCGAGTCCTTCGTGCAGTCCCGAGCTTTATCTTTGTGGGCTCTTTCTCTCTCCGAGATCGCTGGGGAGGGGAAAGCCGCGCAGTTCGAATGAATACTTGAGATAACTTCTGTCGGGAAGATCTGCCATGGCTCTTTAAAGCTCATGGGAACAAATCAGCGTCATTATTTGGCTATAAGCAGGAGGAAGGGGCGTTCTGTTATACCAAAGCTTGTCCTGCTCGTTGCCGTTTTCTGGTATCCGGGAGTAAGGTTCCCACCAGCTATTATTTTAATACATTACGAAAGTTAGAGAACTATGTGAAGCAGAAAAATACCGCTCGGGGATGGCATTTGTAAACGGCTTGTTGGCATCAAGAGACAGATGCGTTTTCTAGCGTGCAGGGGTACGTACTTTTTCAAAACTTTACTCCTCCACAAAGGGAATACTTTCTTGTATGTAGTTTTCTTGGCTAATTGCTGTCAGACAGCACAAATGCTCTTGAGGAGAGCTAGTAACGTGGGGTTTGAAACTGGGCCAGTGGCAGAAAGGAGACCTAGTGATCCCCTTCCCTTTAACTTTCTTTGTATATGGGTCACTGCTTTTTAGTAAGGGAGAGGGGAAACTGCGTAAGAAGTCAACAAGCAAATGGTGCAGCGACAGTCACTGCTTGGTCACAAACTTTGTCCTGGTACAGCCCGAGATCACGTTAAACTGTCGAATGCGTTTTCTAGGGGAGATCTCTCCGGCACGTCCAAGAGGAATCTGTAAGATACTGTGTCAGTCTGAAATTAAGCTAGTGTCCATAAGATGGAGAATTTGGTGTGGCCTTGTAAAAACAAAAACAAAACCCCAAAACAAACAAACAAACAAAAAAACCCCAAAGCCCTACTCTCTTACCTTGCTGCATTTCCTTGCTTCACCACTAAATTTGGTCCCTCATTTGAAAATGGATTAAAAAGAAGGAAAAAGAAGAAGTTTTATGTCCTGCCTTTCTTGTACCAATCCTCCAGTGCTTGGAAAGGCCTTGGGGCTTTAGCGGTTGTCTTATTTTGGTGCTCGTATGGAGATTAACCCAGGATTCCTGTGAACACAGGTGGAAATGAGCCGGGAGAGGGAGGACACGGGGCTGATTCAGGGGCAGCGGCCGCAAATGGGGTTGCCGGCCTTGACCGCGTGCTGCACCGAATGCTCCTGCTTTTCTGCTGCATCCCTGGCGAGCGCACGCTGCGTGTTTTCAGGCTACGAAGCATTAAAAGTTTCCAGTTGGTGGTTTACTGTCTTATTACCTAATGCTAGAGGTGCTGTGAATTACTACTTGGAGCCTGTGCCGATCACGCGACGGGGCGGGAAGAGTTCAGTTCCCACCTGGCGATGTTGGCAAAGCTGTGGGCGTTTTGGCATTTAAAAGGAGCGAGCGGTGACCTCAGGGTGGAGGAAAGCTCCCTGTTGGCACAGCGCCGTCCGCCCCGCTCTGCAAGAACCGCCGGCGCTTGGTTCGGTCGGAAAACAAAGCCGAGCTTGTTGTGGGAGTGCTCCCGAGAGCCGGCGCTGCCCTGGGCTAAAGCACGCATGAAGAGGGTGAGCAATCCCCAAATCAGCTGATGGGGCCGGTGTGGCAATTCGTACGCGGTCTGATCAACAGCTTATGTCAGTACAATACCATATATTGATGGTATTGAACGCTATCCCAAAATCCTTTGAAGCCACCTGCGTGGGTCTTCTGCGGGGGTCCCCCGAATGCTGCAAGCTGAACGAACCGGTGGGACTTAACTCGGGTGTTTCTCAGCAGAACCTAATTTTTTCAGAAGAGGAGCTCTAAGGTATCTTTTAAACTCTTCAGTGTGTTTTTTCGGGTAGTTTTTTTCCTTTTGAAGATGTCACAGACGGAAACAATATCTCGCCTAAATAATTTACAATCTAAATAAGAAAAATCCTTCCTGGCTGCCTTCCTGCTCTGGTTGAAAATGTGCGCCCAAGGCTAAGCAGCAGGTCAGAAGGCAGAGGACAGGCCAGCTCGAAGGGTAGTCGTATTCCAACAAAACTGCCTTAATCAGTTATTTTTGCTTGCATTGTTTTTCTGAATTTGGGCAAAATTAACGTTTGTGAAGACGTAAGTTGTGCAAAGCCTTTGGCCTGCGGAGCGAGCAGGAAAAGTTGTTTTTGTTTTCCATGCTTGACTGCTGCGCTCTGGGGAAGTGCTTTGCTGCCCCAAAAGCAACTTGGAAGTTGTTTAGTGCAAGCTGTCCTTTTTCTCTCAGAACTTGCCTGCGCATTTTCTCCTTTTGACAGTTCATAGCAAGTCAGCATCCTGCAGTGCAAAGGATGAAGCCAGTGTCCTCCCGGACAGCAATAACTTGCGGATTGCCCCCTCTGTGTAACTGTGCCTGTTCCCTCGCTAGGAATTAGCTAAAAGATATATTTTTTTTCCATGGTTAAACACGTCTCCTTGTCTGCCTTTCTAATAAGGCTCCATTATAATGATTTAGAGCAGTTAAAATCCCAAGGGACTTTAAGATCGTATGTAAAATATAGTGGAGCTGTACCTGCTGGTCAAGCAAAATATTTTGTGCCTTTAGGGTCAGGGAGGAAAGGGTGCTTCAGCAAACTGTCTGCCAGCAGTGTGTCTGTCCGGGCAGTTACCGCCTCGCTTTTTATTTTTAATACCCCAGAGAGGTGGAAATACAGCCAGTACAGCTGCCCGTGGGCCTTCCTGGCTTGGAAGGAGGTTGGTTTCCTTGGGCCACCTGAGAGATGCAAGTCGGGGGACGGGAGGAAGGAAGCTCTTGTTCTGTAAAATGACAGCAAATACTTGGACCGGTTTCCTGGTTGAAAGGGATGGCATGGCAAAGCCGTTGAGTTGTGGCAGTGACCTTAGTATTAAAAAATCACCACCGCCACCCACCCGCGCACAAAGTTGAAGGATTCAGTCAAACTGAGTTCCTGCTGTTCCTACCATGTGTTACAAAAGACTGCAAAGTGAATTTTAGCTTCCTGTAGGAAAGCAGGGTGTCCTGTGGTCCTGCTACTTCGACTCAGGATAGAAAGCTTGGAGAATGCCAAAACACTTTTTTTTCCTTCCAGTAGCTCCTACAAAAAGTAAAATTTTTTTTGGTTAACTTTTGTCTTTGTCATGTTGAAGCTGTATTTGAAGATTGGGTTTCCTGGAAATTCTTATTCAGAAAAGTGCTGTAATGCCGATTTCACCCGAGACACTGGCAGTTTTGGTCCTCCTAGTATCAGAGTTCAAAAACTGCTTCTCATCCTTCTTCCGTACTGCTTTAAAAATTAGAAGAGCTCGAATATTTGAACTTCTGGGCTGGATCTTCAGATTTCTGAAACAGGGGATGCAGCTGGTCTTAGGACAGGGGATCGGACTGGCTCACTCGTCTTACTTTTACTTTTAGTGTTAAGAGCGTATATAAAATTTTTAGTAAAGAAGCTAGTTCAGAAATCCCTTTGTAACGATAAAAAAGAGGCTTAAACATTCAAACTTTTATTTTCACAGTGTTATTGAGCAAGGGCTTCCTTATTAATCTTTGTGGTTGGCAAATATGGAAAAGGATTTTTTGTTGTTGTTTTGTGTGGGGTTTTTGTTTGTGTACCTCTTTTTTTTTTTTTTTTTTAACAGCGCAGTATTTTCAGGAAGTTTTGAGTCTGTTCTTTCTTTTCAACACCCTGCCTTTTATTTGAGAGAAAGAATGTAGGTGTTCTTCATACACACATTCCTGGCAAAAAAAGTCATCGCATGAATGCTGGCATCAGAGATTAAGTAGTCTTTCTATACTACTTGTTAAATACATAGCCGGATGTATCATACTTTAATACAAGATGTCTGTTTACATGAGGCATATGGCTCACAGTTTGCAAAGACTCTGTGGGGTGGATGACTCTGTAAATAAATGTCTTGGCCCTAATTTGGAACTAAATTAGCTTAGTGTTTTTAGAGCAGTCATTAATAGATACTTACCAACTTCCTTCCTGCTAGCAGCATAACTTAGCCAAATCCCTCAGCTATCCTAAGGGTACCTGAAGTTGGCTTCAATGCGACAATGCAACTTAAGTTAGTGTAGAAAGGAGGAAAAAAATACGTGGCTGCATCGTCAGTTGGGTTATGAAAATCCAGCGATTCTCACCGGTAGCAGTACGTCTGCCGGAGCTCCTGACGGCTCCTGAGGGGTCACGGTTGTAACGTAGACAAAGTGCTTATCCGTGGGAGCGTGATTTTTCGATTATTCCAGGCTGCATCTTTCTTTCTTGCTGCACGTGGGCAGTATGATGGTTCTGTGGCGTCTCGCATGTCTTGCTTAGTCTACGTTGATCCTCAACTAATGTGTTTGAGTCTCAGGCTTCTTGCTCCCCTCAAGCATCTCTTCATTAATAAGTACGTCCAAGAGAAAAAAAGTATAGGGGTGAATAATCTTAGACTTGGCCAAACTTGATTTTGCGGGCAGGTACAGTCAGCGGCACGAAGGATTCATCTCCGGCCCTTGCAGCGTTGCAGTCTTGCATCAGTATTGCCAGGAAAACGCCGTGCTGGGATCTAGGGCAGCTGTTTCTCTAAAAAAGGCAACCCTGTCTTTGCCATATTAGCATGCTCGGTAGCAGCAAAGTGTAGGAAAACATTATGAAAAAGTTGAAGTCTCATTTTAAAAGTAGTTTAAAATTAAGCTCCTTCGCTAAGTCGCTTCATAGATTTTGACAGCTTTTTTTCTTTGACATGAAAAGCCTGTCTGTAATAGTAAGATATTACAGTACTCAAAATAGTTTCTGTGCAGTAAGGAAGCGCAGTGAAATGTGGGTCTCTTAAGACACACCTTGCAACAAAGAGAAGGTTTTGAAGCGCTGATTAGACCCATACAGGCAGGTAGATACTGTCCCCTTACATTGCAAGGGGAGCATAAGCTGAACTCTGTGCTGGTTGCTGTTGTTCTTTGCTATCTAAGTAAACTGACTTAAGTGAGTCCTGTTTGAGAAAGGCCCCTGGCGAGACTTACGTGTTTAGCTATTTCTAAGTTGTGTATTTGTGGTAGGGACTTGCTCTCCTCTTTCCATAAAGGTGAAGTAGGAACAGCCACTAAAGTGCTTCTAGGTTAGTTTTACTCATCTTTTATTTTGAGCCTTCCTGCCGTTATTTGTCTTTAGAGAGTGTCAGCAAGCGTAGTCCTCGCTGACCCTGGACTCCTTACTGCTGTATCCCTGGACTTCAGCAAGGCTTTCGACACTGTCTCCCATCACATCCTCCTAGGTAACCTCAGGAAGCATAGGTTGGATGAGTGGACAGTGAGGTGGATTG
Organism: Struthio camelus; assembly: GCF_040807025.1. Taxonomy (NCBI): domain Eukaryota; kingdom Metazoa; phylum Chordata; class Aves; order Struthioniformes; family Struthionidae; genus Struthio; species Struthio camelus. Next base: position 5,998,960 of record NC_090949.1, read on the forward strand.
AGAACTGGCTGGATGGCCGAGCTCAGAGGGTTGTGGTCAGTGGTGCAAAGTCTAGTTGGAGGCTTGTTGCTAGCGGTGTCCCCCAGGGGTCAGTACTGGGTCCAGTCTTGTTCAACGTTTTTATCAGTGACGTGGATGAGGGGACAGAGCGCGCCCTCAGCAAGTTTGCTGATGATACTCAACTGGGAGGAGTGGCTGACGCACCAGAAGGCTGTGCTGCCGTTCAGAGGGACCTGGACAGGCTGGAGAGCTGGGCGGAGAGGAACCTCCTGAAGTTCCACAAAGGCAAGTGCAGGGTCCTGCACCTGGGGAGGAATAACCCCAGGCACCAGGACAGGCTGGGGGCTGACCTGCTGGAAAGCAGCTCTGCCGAGAAGGACCTGGGAGTCCTGGCGGACAACAAGTTGACCATGAATGAGCCAGCAATGTGCCCTTGTGGCCAAGAAGGCCAATGGGATCCTGGGGTGCATGAGGCAGAGTGTTGCCAGCAGGTAGGTGGAGGGAGGTGATCCTGCCCCTCTCCTCAGCCCTGGGCAGGCCTCACCTGGAGTACTGTCTCCAGTTCTGGGCTCCCCAGTCCAAGAGAGACAATGGAGCTCCTGGAGGGAGTCCAGCGGAGGGCTACTAAGATGATGAGGGGGCTGGAGCATCTCTCCTATGAGGAAAGGCTGAGAGAGCTGGCCTGGAGCAAAGTAAAGTAAGGTAAAGCAGACTCTTGCAGTGTAAAATACAATATTGCATTGGTGCTGTGCAACGTAGAGGTTGTCGTCTTCAGTTGGACGAGAGCTGCCGAGCGAGAGCGCTGCAGATCTCTGGTTGCGCTAAAATCACTTTATTAAGCAATCTGGTAAGATGCAGTACTGGATGATAACCTGCATGGGTGGGCTTGTCATTCGTTACTGCGGTTTCACTTTGCACAGCAGAGTGGACTGACTTAAAGAAGGACCTGACTGTCCATCGAGTTTTTCCTGAAGAAAAAATGACTTTCTGTATACTTTGTCGTGCTCTGATAAGGCTGTCCGCATCTTGTGTCTGAGGTAAAGCTACTGCAGGATGGTGTCATGATATTACAGGCCAGTTTTGCTTATGTAGCTTAAGCTAAGAAGTCATCTGTGTCACAAAATAATTGTGAATCCCTTTGCTGTGATTCTGTAATGTAAAATGAATTTCTCAGTCGTGTCCACTCAGATGCTCTTGAACAAGACTGGAGCGTGGTTCAGGTTGTTATAGCGTAATAATGCTTCTCAAAACAGTGGGACTTGCATTAGAGATAGGCGCTTAGATGGATTTAATGCAGGAAATAGAGCCTTTTGCATCTAGAACTGACACTCCTGGATATCTGGAAAACTTAGTTTTCAAGCTAGCTTGCTTGTTCTGTGCCATGGCATGGAATAGGATTGGAAAGTTATTACCGCTGGGCATTTTTCCTCATGCAAAATGATTCAATTAACTTTTCCTGTTTCCTAATGGACCAGTGTAGAGGTGGGGAGCGTTTTCTGGTATATATGACATTGATCCAGGAGTTGGGCAAGCAGAGGTTTATTGTTCCTTGTGCATTAACGAGTGATACAGCCTCGGGCAAGCTATTTTGTATGTCTCTGCCTGCCTCCTCCTTGTGGAAAAAAATTGCCCTCTCGCTACCCGCTCTGCCGCTGTTCTGAAGGGAGGATTTCATTTTTCAAGTGCATAAATATCCTGCCTTCCTCCGCTCGTAAATTAGCTGTGAAACAGCTTAACAAGAATGACTTGGGTGTACAGTGTCTAATGGGTATTGCTGTTGAAGAAGTCGCCTACTGACTGTAGTAATATCCATCCATCAGTCAGTCAGTCCATCCCTAGTGCAAGTGAGATCCATTTTTCCTTTTCTTGTAAGTGCCTCATGCAGAGAGCATTAATACATTATGATTTATAATGCTCCTGCTGCTTGGTGCTTGCAAAGCATCCGCATCAGAAGGCATCTGTGCTCTATTATGTGCATATATTAGGAATTATCATTTGCTAAAATTCCTTTAGCAAAATCTGAGCGCCCGTGTTTCTGTGTAGCTTCACTTATGAAGGATGGTAATTTTTAAATCCACAGGATGGCAAAGCTGCCTGGCTTCATAGGTAGGTTTCGACATCCTAACTGTAGGAGGGTGACGTTTCTGACAACTGAAAAAGGAGCAGAAGCTCGTTCACTGATGGCAATATAAAGAGTTACCAGTTGGGAATGTATACAAGTTTTAAATTGCTAGCTTATATAAGAGGTTCCAAAACATAAAGATGTGGTTTAATTTTCAGCCTTGTGGGTGCTTCTGCCTTTGGAAAGCGGGAGCGAGGGAGCTGAATCCCAACAGTTTAAAGGAGATTTTTCACGTTTTTACCTGCGCTTCTATATTAGCAACCTGTGCTAATTTTGGAAAGTGATAGTCTCTCAAGGCAGAGATTAGCTACTGCTTACGAATCTATTTTTTAGTTATTATTTTGCTAATTTCTCCTACCTTTCTACATGTTTAGTTTTCAGTAAAGGATGCTTTCCAGCTCACGTTTTGCATACTTCCACTCTGGTCAGTAGGGCAATTTGCATCTGTATTTGCATGGATTCAACAAACTTTTCTCCACTGCAGGTCTCACGGCATGCAAAGAAGTTAGTCATGTTTTGAATATTCCTCTCTCGCTTATTTGCAGCTTACCTCAAACTCTGGAAAATTCGTCCTGGAAAATTCGGACAAGACTTTTTTTGAAAGCCTTTGATAGTCTCTAAAGCGCAAGACCCGCGTGAAGATGGAGAAAGCCATATTTAAGAAGCTATTCACCACGTTTCTTGTCTGTGGCAAGCTTTAAAAGGAGAGCAATACTGCTTCCCTGCTGCGGTCCTGAAGCAAGTTTTGTCTCTTTTTTTGCCCAAAGAGAGGTTTCAAAATTAAAACTGCTCCATAGCATTAATTTTAAGGGGTGGTGGTGGTAGTTGTTGTTGTTTTGGTTCAGTTTGGGGTTTTTTTTTTTTTTTTGAGTGATTGAAAGCAGACATTCCTAAAGGATGTAAATAGGGAGGCGACTTCTGATACCAGAGTTTGATGATGGAGGGCATTAAGGCATACAAATGTCAATCGATGCCCAGCGGCTAGGAAATGTGACCAGATAAATTCATTCTTGGAAATCGGGAGCAAACAGCTAACCACGAGTGCAGTTAACCTTTGGGAGAGCTTACCGAGGGAACAGACTGACTATGTCTTTGTAGGGTCTGTTAAAATTGGGTGCCTTTTTCTTCTAGGTGTGTCTTTATTCACCTAGAAATGATGTGCTGAACAGGTAAGAGGCACTGGGTGATGTTCTAGGAGTGTTTCAAGCAAATCAGGTTAGGTGACTGCAATGAGATTGTTTCTACTTTCACATTTGGTGGTTTTGATGTTGCTAAATGCCTGTGGTTCTCCTGCGTTTAAGCATCACTCTGAATTTTCTGGATTTCTGATGGAAGTGTTTTTGTGACTTCTTTTCTTACAAGAACTTTTCAAGTCACCCTTTTCTTCTGATGCACGTTCTCCGCTGTCTTCTGGCAGTCCCTTGCAGCCAGGTGTCCTGCATGACGCTATGGCCTCTCTCTAGCCGTTAAACTGCATGGAAAGAGGTAAATAGCAGGGAAGGATTTAAGCAGGCTTTTTTTCCCCCACGGGTTGCCCTGGGAATGTTAATGCCATGGTAAACAGGAGACTGAGGGGTCTGCATGTGGAGAACCTTGTGCTGGTTCTTCCTCCGTTTCTTACAAGGTTTTACACGTTCTCATCGTGAACGATTCAAAATTGTGATACAAGGTGGGAACGCGATGGGGAAAAGCAGAGTCAATGAGCAGTTGTGGGCAAGGGATACATGATACTTGTGGCATCCTTAGATAATACTGGAAATTAAACCAGTTTTTAATGGAAGGACACCCAGGTGATTTTGTGCACTGTGTGTGTTTCCCAGAAAACTCCAAGGGAGAAAGTGAAATTTTTCTTCTCTGCTGGCCAACCAGGTGGATGAAAATAGAAACCTAATCCTTCCTCTAAAATATTCCCTTTAATGCCATTCTTATTCCAAGTAGACTGACGTCATCAGTTCGCATGTTCTCAAGTCAAAGAAGATGCTATTTGTAGAAGCTGGATGAAATGTGACCCTCCTCTCCCCAACCCGAAAACTTTATTATAGAAGCTCATTTTGTCAAAAATAGTGGCTGCTTTTTGCATGTTCGGGAAAGCGTATTTGGATGTGTTTCTAACACAGGATTTTACATTATATAGGAAATGTGAAGGGCTTTGTGTTTGTGTGGGTTTTGGGGGGAAGGTTGGTTTTTTTTTTTTAATCCCTCTGTTCATATTGGGGGGATTGCTTTTTTGATGTGGGTCTGAGATTCGCCCGGCTAAGTGTCGCACGCTGCTGAGGTATCCCGCTCCTGGGCTGTCCGTCCGACGTTCCCTCATGAAGCGTGGGTGCCGTTCAGCTGCTCGGCGGGTGCTTTCTGAAAATACCTGTGCTGCGCGAGCAAGCGATGCTTACTGCAGCAGGTCAAAGTGAGGGGAGTTTTCTTCCCTGCTGGGACTTGACAGCGCTTTTTCCTTCATTTGCCGGCTGGCGTCTCGTTCTTTGCTGTGCTGATAATAACGTTTTTAGCTGTTGTTTTGGGACTCGGGTTTTAGTCGGCGGCCAGCAGGTGCCCGGGGTGGCGAACGGGCTCGTAAAAGGCCATCGTGGGAATGATTTGGCGTAGCGGCAGGTTGGGCGCGCGGCGAACAAAGGGAGCCCGCCGCTTTAACGCGCGCGGGCCGAGCGCCGCCACTGCCGCCGCCGTGGCGGACAAAGGCATTTCGGGTCCGCGGGGTCCAGGACCCCCCGGCCGAGCGGGTGCGCGCCCACCTGCGAAACGCCCCTCGGCGCCGGCCGGACCCGTCGCGGAGCCGCCTCGCCGTCTAGACCGCCTCCGCGGGCGGCCCGCGCCGGCCCCCCCCCCCCGAGGATGCTGCTGCCTTGGCTCCTCGCCTCCGCGCCGGGGCTGCCCCTGGGGGGGCCGCGCCGCCCAGGCCGGCTCGAGCCCCCGCCGGCCCGCGGATGCCATTAGCGCCGATCGATGCCGCCCCGGGCGGGAGGAGGAAGGGTGGCGGCGGCGGGGGGGGGATCGCGAGAGGGTGGGAGCGCCCGGACGGGGCGCCCGCGTCGCAGGGAGGCTGGGCCGCCGCTGCTGGACGGGGGCTGCAGCTTCTCCGGTCGCGGGCGGGGGGTTTCGATGGCCTCCGAGCGTCCTGGGCGCCCTAGCAGGGAGCGGCAGAGGAGCTGAGCCTCCAGACAAAGCCCGCCCTGCGAACGGTGCCGCGGCGCGCTGAGCTGATTAGCTGTCGTGCTGGCTGCTCGGAGCCTCCTCAGCGCCGAGACCTGGTCCTTCGGTGGGGGCTTTGGGGCGGGTTGGGTTTTTTTGGGGGCTTTCTCCGCGTTCCTGCGCGGCCGACAGCTGACGCCCGGCGCCGAGGAGCGTGGGGCGGCATGGGCCGCGCGGGCCGGCCGTAGGCAGCGGCCGGAGGGCTGGAAGCCAACCGCCCTTCCCCGCTCCGCTCGCCTACCGTCTTCTGCATGGAAAAGTTTGCCGGCTGGAGGATGAGTCTCCTGTCTCCCGGGGCTGCGGCCGAGTGGCTGGAGAGCAGCGCAGAAGATGAGAAAAGCCTCCTCTCCTTTCTTGGTACGGTAGGGTGCCGCGGCCGGTCTCCCTAACCCCTTTCCCTGGGGAGCCTTTTGCGCTCAGTCTCTTCCGTCTGAAGTTACCTGGCGTTAGTGCTTTTAAAAAGCTTTTAAGCAGCGTGCAATTATTCAACCCGCTTAGAATAAGTCACCCGGGGGCAAAGGCCGAGTTGTGAACGGGCACGTGCCATCCTAGCGGGGCAAAAAAAAGTCCTTTCTGGGCTCCGCGGTGCGGCTGCCGGCCTGGCTTTCTTCGCCAGGGCGCCGTCTGAGCCGCTGATGCCTGCGCCCGGCCGGCTTCGGCCTGGTTCTGCCAGGCTGCCCGCAGGTTGGCTTCTCGGCTGCCCGTGCCGCGAGCGAGTTAACCCCGAGAGGAAACTTCGGAGGTTTTGCTTCTCGCGAGGAAACGCGTGCTGCGCTGAAAACGTTTCAGCCCGGGGCTCGGACGCTTCCGTAGCGCGGAAACGCAACGCGGAAAGCGCGGTCGAGCAGTGCCGTGCTCGGCTGCTGCGTGCTTGCACAGCGGTTTATCTGCCTTCGGGTAGAAAATTGCTTACCTTGAGTGTCTTATTTGTAGTCCCGCTTTAAAACGTTTGCCAGGCTCTTACAGGTGTTAAACGGCAGTCACGCACAGCAGCTGCCCGCTGTTTCGTGTTTCCCTTTGAGCGGTTGCTCTGTCAAGCTGTTGGTGCTTGGGTTCGTTCCTTTCATCTTTCCTCCATAAGTTGTGCCACCTCACTCCGTGTTTTTGGTCGTCCTCAGAGTTCGTTCGATTGCGATGATCTCTGGGTACTGAGCCGCTCAGGAGGGCGGCTTGACGCACGCGGTGCGCCCCTTCCCGTTTCCCCGGGCTGTCAACGCGAACTGTGTTTGCTCCGGTACCTTTTTCCCCGACGTGTAACTGTCACCGTTATGGATTTTTAGCCGTCCGTCGAGCAGGTGACCGCTAATGCAGACGCAGGCTTTGTGCCCGACCTTGTTGTCCCCCGTCCAGGCCGCGAGCGGGCTCCTGGCCTGGGACAGAGGCTGCCCTAGTCCTCCGTGGCGAGACACGCGCTCGCTGAGCGGGTCCCGACCGATACTGAACGCAGGAGCGCGAAGAGCGACTCCCGCGGAGAGGAAATACTTCGTCGCGGCGTGCCGCGGACTTCGTTGGGAGCGCAGCACCCGAGGGGACCGGGGGCGAGGGTGCGCCCCTTAGATGTCTGCAGTACGCTGAGGTTCTCCTGTTTGTGTCCATAACAGCCATTCCTACAGCTCAGGGGCAAAATCCTGCCATCCTGAGCAAGAGGCGCTGAAGCTCAGAGCGGCCTCCTGGCCTGCCGAGAGGAGCAGGGAAGAGCCGAGGAGCTCGGCTGCATCCGAGCGCCAGTCGCGTGCGAGAATATCCCGCTAACCGGAGCGAAAGCTCGCTTCACGGAGGACATCTCAGTTCGCAGCCCTTTTGCAGAGAGCCTTCCTGGAAGCCGTGGCTCGAGGCACTTGGTTAATAATGAGGATAATAAATATTGATATCACACTCGGGCGCGTCTAAGCCGTAAGCCTCTGAGCAAATTGCGTCGCAGGAGCGAGTTAGCCCGCGTCAGCTGATCCGCGCTAATTGTGCGTGCGTGGTCTCTCTGTGCGGCAAGCGCAAGGTAATTTGAATGAGCAGGGGCAGTCCAAGATCGTTAGGAGCTAACGAGGCCATCAGCATCCCCAGGTCGTGGGCTGAAGCTCCTCACGTCTGCTGCCTCTCGGCACGGTTGTCCCGGCGATTTATATTGCTGCGCCTAGAGTCAAGCCGCGAAGGAGGTTTGGGGGCTGATGCGTGAGGAGGTTGAAGAGAGGCACCTTGAAGTGACTGTTCCCCGTCTGAGGTGGACGTGCCCGTCGTCCGGGGAGGTGTGTCGGGAAGCTGGGATGTGCATCTGCTCCCTCCCGGCTTGCGCTTGCAGAGCCGGAGGCTGCTTTTCCCCGCCTTGGCGCGGGGGCTCCCTCGAGCAGCAGCCGACGTCGGAGTTCAGGTTCTTCAGGACCCGCTGCAAAAAGCGACCCTGCCGGTCAGCGCTCGAGAGCTAAAAACGTACGTCTCCCGTGCTGCTCCTGCCCTTTCGAAACCCCAGCCTGCTCCACGCGTTCGTCTGCTGCGCTTGTTAAGCCTTGTCTTTGAGACTGTGAACTCCTTAGGGCTCGACGGCTTAAAATGTCATTGCAGAGACTTAAGCCGTCCTTTAGGTTGTTTGCTGTGCACCTTCTGCAGCGGGCCCCAATTCGATTTCCCTTTTTAGTCTGCCAGCGCAATGCAAGCGTCTACCACCAGCAGAACCACCTGAACGTTAGTTCGGAGTCTGCGACGTTTACCCGGATCCTCAGTCCCCAGGGAAGCACAGTATCTTCTTTTAAAATCCCTGCTCACGGCCTGGGAGACTTTTTGCCCGTAACTGGTATCTCGCAGCTGTTTGGCGGCAGCGAGCGAGCGAGCTTTGCAGGGCTTCGCTGGCGTCTCCCCTTCCAGACGCGGTGGCTTTGGCGCGGTTGAGTATCCTGTACCTCTGTGTGAGGCCGTAGAGCTCTCCCAGACATCTCTTCCGGGCTTTTTTCCCCCCCTTATCTAGCTGTCTCAGTAAACGTTGAAAAGTTATCACTGCGGATTTCCATTTTCTCCGTGGAGTTATACCCGGTGGAATTTACACTGTGTTTTTTGGAGCGAGCTGGGCTGGCGGAACAGAATCCGGGGGGGGGGGGTGTTTTGAGTTTGCTTTTAAACTTGCCTTTTAACATTGGCATTTAATTCCTTTTTTTTTCCCAGCAGTCTGAATCGAACCCGAGTCTAAACTCTCCCCAAGTGAGAAAAACGAGGGAGAACGCTTACTCCAAGATAAAACAGTAACTTTTTTAGTTCATTTTTGCGTGAGAGCTGCTGTCTCGTGAGGTGGTACCCTTGGAAGGACGTCGTTCGGAGGCAGCTCATCTTTTTCTTCTTGTTCCTTTTTATAAACCTCCGAACGCTTGCTCGCTTTCTGCTTTTTATTATTCTCTGTAATTTTGCCTGCCGGGACGGTGGTTTCACCAGAGTAGCAGACACCCGAAGTAAATACCGACTGTCCCCAACAAGCTCTTTCTCCCTAGCGTTGTCGCTTGTCACAGCCGGCGGGTTTGAGAGGAACCTGGAGGAGACGGAGCCGCCGCTACTTGCGCGCTGGACGTTGTAGCGTCCCGTCTCCGTAAAGCCGGAGCCCGGCCCTGCGCCCTGCTGCGAAACCGGCCGGCCGTCTCTGTTCGTCTCGGGAGCGAGCTGCTCACCTGGCGCTCGCGTTTTATGGAAAAGCCCTCTCCAAAAACCAGCCGGCGGCGGTGCCGGCAGCGCTCCCACCCTTCCGAGCCCAGATCGGAGCCCCTTGGGGTTGTGGTTTTCGTTTGAAGCGTTGCCTATAAAAGAGGTGTCCCCCCCAAAAAGAAGTCCAGCCGCCACAGCTTTTCCCTCCGTATCTCGTTGCGGTTGGCCCCTAAGACCAGACGGCCTCCTCGACAGAAGGAGAAGGCGCTCCTGAAGGAGGCCAGGAGCGGCCCGGCCGCGAGGGACACGCGTGCCCTCTGCGAGCCGGGGGGTGGGAAGGTCCTCTGAAGGGGCTGGAGGTAGCTGGGTGATGCTGCTGGGGTGGCTTTAACCGGGGTGGGGGGGGCTGTTTTGACGCAAGGACCGCTGCCAGGCGGCGTTGGGGAACGGCTGGTTTTCGGGTAAGTCAGGCGGGAAGGCCGGCGGCCCTCGCCCGCCCGGTGCCCGAGAGACCGACCTTTGTGAGCTCCATTGTGAGCCGCGCCGTGAGCTGGGGCTGGAGACCGCGGGGGCGACCGCTGCCGCTCCCAGTCCCGGGTCTCGAGGCCCGAGGGCGCTTTCTGAGCTCCCGCTCCGTCGTCCCCGCTCTGTTCTCGTCCTTTTCCTGGATCCGGAGCGATGGAGGAAGAGTAGGGAGCAGCGTCCTGCAGAGTCGCGAGGGGGTTCCCCCCCTCCCCGCTCTCCGCTGCAGCCATGCTCAGGAGGCTGTGGCAATGCCTCACCTTTTGGTGGCCCCAGCGCCCCGTGCCAGGTAGGCTGGAGCCCGCGAGCCGTGCCGGGGAGCGGTCCTAGCTTAGTAGTGAGCCCGCGCGAGGCGCGCTGGTTCCTGCGGCGGTAGCAGCACGTAGCGGGAACTGTTTTAATTTTTTGCCTGGTGATGAGGGTGGAGGTTTTCCTACCCAGCTCAGCAGAAACGGTCTTCTGCGGGTGTTGTAGCCGGCTGGCTCGTAGCTCGTTGACTCGAGGTTCGCGTATCATAGCGGCCTTTTGGGGGTTTGTTTGTTTTAGTCCCTTGCCAGCCAGTATTTCACTTGCTTACCCTTATTTAGTGCCTGTCTGCGGCGGGCTGAGGACTGTCAACAACTCATTGCACCGATGGCCTCTCATACCTGCCCAGGCCTTGGGGGGGGGGGGCAAGAGGGGCGGGCAGGGGGAGGGAGGGCAGTTTAACCCGAAACTTCCTCTGAGCCCCCCCCCCCCAACTCCGGGGCGGCAGGAGCACGTTTCGTTGGCAATTAGTAGGGAAATCGGGCTCCTCTTTCCCTTTGTGACTCAGCAGCCTGGGGCTACAGGAGGGCGGCAGCTCTGCTGGGCAGCGGTTTGCCGCCGGTGCCCGAGCCGGGAAAGCCGAACCTGGCCCGTTCAGCCCTGCTGCTGTTCGGCTTTGACGTGAAAGGCGCTGGCTGCGGTGCCCCGCTCGGGGGCCGGTCGGTCGCGTTGGCCGGGAGCGCGACCGACGTGGCCGGGCAGACGCGCTCCGAGCCCGCGGCGGCGCGAGGAGAGCATCTCCGGAGGCGCCGTGTCCCGTCCCGGCGGCCGCCCTGCCTTTTCCCCCCCCCGCACCCCGGCTGGTACTCGCCAGCAGACGGGGAGGCCGGACGCTATCGCTTGCTTTTATTTAAGAGCAAATAGGTGTCCACAGCGCGAGGCAGGATGATAGTGCCGGGGGCCGGGTTTCTCACCCGCCAGTCTGCTCCCGTTTTGTCCCGCTCCCCCCCCGGGCGGGCCGGTGCTGTAGCATCCGCTGAGATGCAAATCCTGTGTGCCGCGGCATCGCGGGTACCGTCCTCCCGGCCGGAGGCTTTTCTCCGGTTTCCCTTGGGTCGCTGCGAGGAAACGCCGCTCTCGCAGCACCAGCTGGCCGCGCACCTCCGTGGGAGAAAAAAAAAAAAACCCTTCCCCCCCCCCCTTTTTTTTTCGGGGTGTGTGCGCGCCGTTGCTGCGAATCGGGAGGCACGGCGCAATTTTCCGTAACGGGGGGAAGCCGGCAGTTGGGCGTCTGTTTAATAGCCTGCAAGTAACTAATGAGGACGTGCAGCCGGAGCGATTGATCGCGTAGCCGCAGTCCTGCGCGCTGCCTTCTCGCCGGCCGGCCGGCGGCCTGGGGGAAGGGGGCAGCGCGGGAGCCGCTCGCTCCCTCCCGCCCGCCCGGGAGCAGCGCCGATCCCCGGGGGCCACCCCCGGCGGGGGGGGGGAAGCAAAACGGCGCGGGTCAAAATGCCGCTGCCTGGGCTGGCCGCGCGCTCCTGCCCTTCGCGGCGGGGAAGATAACGATGGGCTGCCGCTCGCGAGGCAGCGATTCCTTCCCGTCCCCGCGCTACGGATGTCTGCTGCAGCCGGATGCCGTTAAGGCTGGCGACGGAGCTGGAGATGGGCAGCAGCTGTGATAAAGGTAGCCGTGCGCTCTGCAGCTGGGCATGCCTGTACCTAGCCGTGCAGGAAAAGGCTTGTATGGGTCCTGTGTGTCTGTTTGCATACGAGACTTGTTTTTTTTTTTTTTTTAAAACGTATGTGTACTTTATGTTCAATCGAATCGGGTATAAGCAGTCTCGTGTGAATATTTATGCTCGTCAGAGCAGCCGGCGTGGATTCAGGATGCCAAAGTCGTATCTTAGTAAGGTCGCGTTGCCAGAACATGGAGAGTTTGACCTAATTCTCTCTTTTTTTTTTTTTTTTTTTTTTAAATCTGCAGAGGTATATATGTCATGCTGTCCGGGCAGTTGCGAGCCGTCTGATTATTGTATGCTTTGAGCTCGTAGCATGATCGTATCAGACCGAACTTTGACCTTTGTCAAATTGTGTTCAGTCGAGGTTAAAATTGAGCTTCCCAGTGTCTCGGTTTCAGTTATCTGTTCGTTACGGCGTGGCTCACGTGAGAAAAGAATAATTTCAAGTTTTTTGAATGGTAGCTCACGAGCAGTACTAGAATGCTAAATACGTTTGGATATTGGTCTGTACCAGTGGGTTTCTTTGTGTTAGTCGCCTAGTGCCCACGATCCAGTCGGATTTATAACCTTGAGCCTGTGAGCGGAAAGGAAATGCCGTTGCAATTTAGTAAGTAAATCAGAGATAGAAAAATAAGTGAGCGCAGTTCAGCAGTTCGTAATTCCCTGGAAACTTGTGCTGCGGCGCCTGTCCGATGCGGCGGAAAGCCCGACTGTTGCCCACCCTCCTGCGCCCGTTCACCTTCCTTTTCTGTTTCCTCTCAGAGGTCCCGGCAGAGAGGTCTCCTCGCAGACGGAGCATCTCGGGGACCAGCACTTCGGAGAAAACCAACTCCATGGATACTTCGAACACGTCTCCTTTCAAAGTCTCGGTAAGTGTGCCTTTCCTGCAAGGGAGCAATTTTCCCCATCTGTGGGGCAGGTAGAGTTTAAAAGATCAGAGTGTACAGGCTCAGACCAGGCTGAGGAAGGGTGAGTGTTTAGTTAGTATTTCCAGTTTGTCAGCAGGTATTGGTATCAGCTGCTATATATTACCAGTGATATTTCTGGTAGATCTGTAATTTGCTTATTTCTGCCGGATTGATCTAAAGCTGCAAATAGTGACACATCAGCATTAATGTGGGCAGCAACCTATATAAATACTTCTGAAGTCACCGCCAGGGTTTGCATTATATATTCAATTTTTGGCTAGGAGAAAAGTTCCTCTAGGTTGGTGATGGCGTGTTGTTTTTCCTTCACGTCGGAGAAGTACACAGAAAATTGAAATGGCTTTATGGCTTACTTGGAAGCTGGTGAAATGTCTGCATGCGTGCTGATTGCTCTTTGCCTCCTTTGCGGTGAGCTCAGTTGGCTGTGCTTCCGGATGAGACTTTTTCAGCCGGAGTCTGGATTTTCTTGCCTGAGTCCGTCTCTGGTCAGTGTATCCAGATCAAGAGCACAAAAGACATTTCTAATATTAGACTGAGGGCAAATGCCTCTCAAGTTAAAATGAACTGCTCAGTCATATTTTAAAGACAGTTCTTCTTGGTTTAAAGTATTTAACTTGAGTATTGCATATACTTTCATACTCCTCCCTATGTGGGAAGAAATCTCTCCCCTTTAAAACCTGAGGGAGGGAAAAAAGGAGAAGAATTGTCTAGTGAGCCTTATTTTTCTGGTATTCTCTATGAACACGTGTACCATTTCTATACCCCAGTTTATATATTCTTGTATTGCTTTAGATAACGTTCATCACTTTTAAGCATGCTTCCTAGCTCGCTCTAGATACAAACGTGTCTAAACTTGGTTTTTAAATCCTGCACTGTGTCATCCTTTTTAAAAAAATAAGTTAACAAAGGATTTGACAACAGCTACTTAAATTATGAAAGGAGTTAAGGTGGGTCAGAGTTTATAGAAAATGTGGTCTCTAAAGCAACCTGTAGAGTCGTGGTGTATTGGAATTAAAGAAGGGAGCAGAGGGGAGGGCGCTCTCGCAACCTGGTTGCTTCCTAACGTCTCTCAGTCAGTGGCAAACATACTGGGTATCCGTGCTGGATCCCTTTCTAGAATCACAGGATAATTTAGATCGGAAGGGATCTCTGGAAGTCTCTGGTGCACCTCGCTCTTCAAAGAAGGGCCACCTTAGATCGGATTGCTTGGGACCTTTCCGGTCAGGTTTTGAAAATCTCCACAGATGGAGACCTCACAGCCTCCTGGGCCACCTCTCCTGATGTTTGACTGTCCTCATTGTGAACTTTTTTTTCTTTTCTTTTCTTTTTTTTGGTGGAGGCTTTATTGTCAGAACAACATTTGAACTTCTAATGTCTATTGAAAGACTATCAAATCGTTTTCATCTAGTTTGAAAATACCTGAAGTAACGTTTATATCGGAAGATACGGTTTAGCCTAGAGAAGGGAAGGCTCAGGGAGGATCTTATCAATGTGCATAAATACCTGATGGGAGGGAGTGAAGACGACAGAGCCAGACTCTTCTCAGTGATGCTCAATGACAGGGCAAGAGGCAATAGGTATAAACTGAAATACAAGAAATTCTGTTTAAACGTAAGAAAAAGCTTTTTTGCTGTGAGAGTGAGCACTGGAACAGGTTGCCCAGAGAGGTTGTGGAGTCTCCATCCTTGGAGATATTCAAAACCCAACTGGAGATGATCCTGAGCAACCTGCTGTAGGTGACCCTGCTCGAGCCAGGGGGGTTGGACCAGATGATCTCCAGAGGTCCCTCCTAACCTCAGCTATTGTGTGGTTCTGCAAAGTGTCCTCCATCACTTCAGTGATTTGTTTTCTGAATGGTACCTGGAAAAAAAAAGGGGTTGGTTCTAGTTACGTGTGACGTTACCACAAGAATATTCTGTTATGTCAAGTTGTGAGATTCTGATGCTGAACCGTGGCCTGTATGGTTCCAGGAGGATTTCTGTACTATGAGAGGATTCAGAAGTCCTCGCAACTCTCCTCTTTGTTTATAGGAAGTTCTCTGTTGCCTTTGTCTTCACCTATAAGTAATTGCCCTAGCCTTTAGATGTGTGTATATGCTGTGCCTTTAGATGTGTATATATATAGTGGTAGTCTGTTTAACGACTGCAAGCTGAATATCAGAAGCATGTACTGACTCTCTGTGTTGCTTATTTTATACCTCTTTGTTTTCCCTCTTGTTTGTGCTTTTTTTAATGTTGATCCTGCCTTTAAGTAATGTTTCAGCGCTTCTCAGATTCTTCTCTAATACTTATCTCCTTCCCTTCGAAACAAGAACCTTGCAGAATATTTCTCGTTTCCCGTGGCACTTTCCTGGAGTTTCAGGACTCTGGCCAAAAGGTTCAGGAAGCAGGCTGCCTTCCTTGGGCATGAAGGAGCAAAAACTAGAAGGTATTTCTGCCACATGTAGCTGGTACTATGCTTCCTTGTCTGTCCAGCCACCTGTATACCCAGGAGCGCAGTGCACCCTCCTGCCTTTTGCAGAGGGACAAGGCTTCTGGCTTTGTAGGTTTTGTTCTGAGTCGTCCGTTTATTATATGCTGTTTTATGCTGTTATATATGCTGTTTATATGCCAACTTCTGGTCTATTTAAAAGAGCGAGCTGCATCTAAAAGTTAGGTTGCTTAAGAGTAGAGCTGAGTTCAAACCAAAACTACTCCAACAAAAGCAAGAATAACTGAAACAGCACTGCACCGCAGCTGCTTTTAGCCCTCTGATCTACAAGGTAGGTGCCAGCCAGTGTTTGGGAAAACAAAAGCACGAGTTCTCTTAATACCCATAGACGTTCCTAAATGTCTACAATAGATCTCCGTCAAGTAAAGATGACCTCGCAAAAAAACATTTTAAAAGCCATTATAGGCACTCTTACAGCCTTCCCTTGAAGGTATTCTCAGGCCACTGATGTGAGACTTCCGCGAGGCGGCCGAGTCATCTTACCTGCATCGGAGAGCTGGGAAAGCCTCAGTGTAAATTCAAAGGAAGAACCATCCCTCCCTGTTTTCATCATCACGAGATCTGCAAAAATCCACAAATTTAGCAGGCTCTCTTAAGTGCGCTGTACCTTCTCTACTCATTGCTTGAGGTTTCTAGCCGAAAGCACCTTAAGACGGGGGACAGCTTAACCTTCTTCCACACTGGCGAAGAATTACGCTGAGATTTTCAAAATAAGCTGCGTTTACAGCCTTTTAAGTTTGCGTCTCCGACAAGCTATTGAAAAACCGTCTCTTCAAGAGGACAGCGACTTCCAGCCTGTTCTGTGCAGTTTTTCCTTCACACACACCAGGCAGTGGTACTTGCGCAGAACAAGGCAGCTGTGATTTGTAATACAGCTAATGGGCCTTTGTCTCGCAGTTGGAATTTTGATTCGTAACTGCATAATGGCCTTTAAGTGAATATTTCCTTGAGGAGACATCTTTAAGTAATCTCTTCAGTGGAGGAGGTCAGTGGAGGATTGATTTTAAGGGCTGGACAGGTAAAGCTCGGGAAATCTGCCTTCCTTCCTCCTGTATGTGCACCGAAGGAAAAGGCACGCTAGAGTTAAACGTACTATTGTGTGAAAAGTATAATCTCACTAATTATAAGCCTAGTCTTTCTTAGGACTAACCACTGCATGGGCCAAAGCGTAGAACGGGCTTGTTCAATTTATCTCCCACCGATGGGATTCTGCTGAGGTTGAGGTTGCGCGGCAGACAGCGTAAGAAGCTTACGTGCAGATAAGAGCTCTCATGCTTTGTCCTTTCTTTTTCTTCCTCGTTTCCCCCAATATTTTTGTCTGCGGTAACGTTAGTCTCCATCTAGGTTTGGCTGCGTTGTCCTTTGACAATTTCCAAGCATAGCAGTGAGGATTGATAGAGGACAGAAGGGCAAATTGCGATGGGAGAGTGTGTAAGCAAGTTCTCTCGCGTACAGAGAGAGGTGTTGTTTGTAGACGAGCAGATCCAGAAAAAGTCGTATTTTTAATAATGAATATTATTGGACTGAGTGAATAGAAAGGCAGACGGACCTGGCTAGAAGTAGGCATCATGACGCACGGGTGGGCGAGAAACCAGCTTTTCCCTTCCCACGCGCACTGTGTCCTGGCAGCGTCTCGGGCTCGGCGCATCCCGTTCCCTGCTGCCGCACGCCGAGCCCCGTAGCACTGCGACAGCGTACCGTGCTCCCCCCGTTGCTCTTCCACTGGAGACTAGGGTAAACGTGAGATTATCAAAACCTTCAAATCTTCTGAAGGGTGGGGAGGTATTGCTAAGCCACTCTTCAGGCTCACGTCGCTCTCAACAACTTTGCTTTTTTGGCGTAATTTTGTTAGCGGTTTCCATATTGCGACCAGTACGTGATTCATCCGTGCGCGTTGGCTATTAAAAAAAGACGAGAAGGAAGCAAAGAGACAAGTGCAAAGGAGACAGGAAAGCCAGCACGTAATGTCTGAAGTAAATAAAATGATTTTTCTAGGAACCCTGGGTGAACATGATGGAAAGAGTGATGCTTATGGACTGGCTTCCTTGGTTTGTTTCTCGTCGCGAGCATAATTGGATCTGCAGCACTACCGTCTGCCTCTCCGCTCTTTGCGAGCGCTGCTAAATGGAGCAGCAGCCCGTGCAGCCGGCCTGAGTGAAGGTCAGAGCCTGATGAGAGCTCCCTGCTGCCCAGCCTCATCTTTTATGCAGTCAGCAAGACTGTGGCTTCTCCGGAGCTCTGCTCCGCTACATTCGTGCTGCCAGGTTAGGACAAGTTTGATCTTTTCTGGCCGTGTGACCCGAGGAGCCCACAAGTAGATATTTTTAATTCTGCAGTAGTGCCAATGCAGAGATGGCGCTGATTTACAGTAAACGCGAGGCATCTCGGCGTACTTTGTGAAAAATCTGGCTGCGCTCAAACCTGCCCTCCCTGTTGTCAGACGAACGTTTCCCTTCCACTTTCCGCTGTGCCTTTTCCCACCGTAACGTGTGTTTGTTTAAATCCACTTGCACTTTTCCTCTGCCTGTGATGTGATGGCTTAGGTTTGTTGGCTGTTATTTCAAGGGTTTTTATGTTGGAAGGAAGAAGTAGGTGATTAGCTACGTGCAGCGTGCTCCCCAAGCTCTCATCCTTGTCTTTATTCTGGGATAACACTGTTCAGAGGATCTCTAACCTTCACGTTATCTTTCCGCCAAGGCAGATTTGTTCGTTACATCAAATTCTCTAGAGTTCGGTCGAGTGACAGGTATTTCCACGGTGCGCGACGCGGTCTGAACTTCAGCAGCGGGGACGTATTTCTCCTGCTTAGTGTAAACTTGACTTTGTTTTATCTAACTTCCCTACAATGAATGTAGGGGAGCTATTACCGTATATAGCTTTGAACACCTGATCACATTCCAGTCTGTCCTTGGTTTCGTAGTTAAATGGCTATTGGCTCGTTCATTCTCTTCTTCACCTCTAAATCATGGCTTAGTCAAGGCATGCACAGTTTAATTAATGTACCCTCTGCAAACCAGGCCTTCTGGCCCTTTTATCGCTCTTCCTGCTCTTTTTTTTTTTTTTTAAGCTCCTTTCAATTGACTTGCGTAGCCGTGGTGCAGGAGTTTGCAGGAATGTGTGTTATCTGTTTCTAATTGCTCACAACCCTTTGCTATTTGTCTGTCCTTGCTGGCCCTCGCTTCACCTCCTAATTTAATATAGCTGAGCATAATTAATGTGCTGTTTAACTTTTCTTCCAGATCATTAACACAGAAGTTAAACAGAACCAGTCATGCCACTCTCCCCCACCGCATCCCATTGGACGCTTTCTCCTGTCCCGATACATTATCATTTATTGTAATTACCCTTTTTAGATATTCCTGCAGCCCGTTCTCAGTTTGGGTCACCAGCTTTGGCAAAGCTCGCTTCAATTAATTTTTCTAATGAGAAGGTATGTGGTAGCGCCAGAAGGTCTTCAGACCTGGGGGCTGCGGAGGTGACGGGGTCACGGAAATTGTTGCCTCCTGCGTGACGCCGGGGAGGGAGGCAGCGGCGGCCGCGTGAATCCAGCTGGCCAAGGCGCGGGGCCATCGCTCAACCTCGGCACGCCGCCGTCATCCCCTAGACGAGTCCTGCTGTTTGATCAAACACCCCGCTAGACTCCGGTGACCCGTCCCTCCCAGTATTTAGTGTTTATTGCCGTTGTTTTGTTATTCTTTAGATAGGCTCTGCTTGTCCTCCCTTAATCCTGGACGCTGGCTTTTACGGGCGCTCTTTCCTATGCGAGCATCTCACCTGAGCAGCGCCCGTGACGCTGGCTGGACCATCCTGCCGTTGTATCTGGGCCGCGGCCCGTTGCTGAGCCGGGCTCTGAAAGGCCGTCGCAGCGCTCCCCAGCCATCGGGTACCTCTTGCTTCTTCATGAATTTTTCAGTACGATTCCCAGTGAAATTTGAGTCCTGCAGTACTTTTGCGTGCGTATCATGCAGAGTACATGCAATCTTCTGATGCCTCTTATTAATAGTTATATTATCAATGCATGCCTGTTGTCGTATCATCTCCATTTCCTTCCTTTTCTTGTTACCGTTCTTAAACTTGTTCATCCTATTCCTCATCCTTCCTGTGGCGGTAGCCAGTTTTTCTTTGGAAAGTTGGATTGTTCATCCGGCCAAATCTGCAGCGCCGTCCCATCGGGGGGAAAAATATCTTCCCGATCCTTGCCCGTTGATCAGCTCGTGTCCTGAAGCGTGACGATCGCTCACTCTCGTTATTTTTAAACCTGACTAATGCAGCTACATATGTTATTCTTCCTTATATAAACAAGTAATCCTTTTTTAATCGCGCTGAAAAAGTCGCCTGTGTGGTATCTTGCGGCAGTGAATTCTGCCAGCCGCCGCGCGTTCAAAAAGGCCTCCTGGTAAGTGTTTACGTTTGCTGCCTGTGACGTTGGGTCGCCCCTTGGTTTCGTTATGTAACGAGGCGCCTGGTTAACTTCCGTCCTGTTTGTTTTGTACGGCTCTAATCCCTTCTTGCTTTTATTCCAAAACTAAATAATCGGTCTTTAAAATACGCCTGTCGTGTAAATCCGCCTCCTCTCTGCCTCTAATCGGTTTTTTACATCCTGGACTTCAGTTTTGTTCTGCTTTGCTCGCAGGGAAGAGAAGGTCAGCAAAGAGCGGCGCGTTAGCGGGAAAGTAGTGGCCGGTGTACGTAATACCCCTCTGTTTTTGTGGGGCTTTGGCCTGCGTTAATGCGTCCGCGTGTGTTTTCGGGGTTCTCCGGCGGTGCACCAAGCACCGCTTCGGTGACGGGGCGCCGGGGATTTGGGGTGAGCCCAGAGTGGGACTTCAGGCCGTCGTCACTCGTCGTCTCGTTCTTTACCTTACGCAGACGGTGGGTTGCGTCGGCTCCTCCGGTCTGCGAACGCCGCCCGAGAGCCTTCTCGGGGTGGTTTCTGCCGACGTTTTGATAATACGCCTTGGCGGGCTCAGGCAAACTTCTGCGCCTCCCCGCGAGCTGTATTCTTTCCCTTTGTTGTTCTGCAGGGGACAACGAACTTCCCCGTGTTTACTGCTAATCCTGGAAAATCCTGCTATTTGTTGCTTTCCGGTTTATGGGCCGGCTCTCTTCCCCCACTTCTTTGCTTACCGTAGCTTTACAAGGTTATTTTTAAGCCCGTGAGAGCTACGACTTGGCTACGGCTTTTTCTTTCTTGGTAGCTGCTTGCGAGCAGCTGAAGAAGTAAAGGTCCGCCCGTACCGCCAGCGAGCTGCAGCTGGAAGTTCGTTCTGTCGTTGTCCGCAGTCGCCTGAGAGGTGACTTTGTAACCCGGCGGGCCCAAAAGGGGTGACGGCGCGGCAGACCCTCGGCTGCCGCCCCTTTTACCCTGCCCGTCGCGCTCGGAGCCCTCCGCGGAGAGCGGTGCGTTTTGTCCACGGGTAATTCCCGTCACTGTTGCGCGTAGCTTTATTGGTCCGCGGCTGAATTAACCTTTGACTCTGGAAACAGCGAAGAGAAGCGTTATTTATTAGGCACGGGCTGCTTCCTCCAAAGCGAGGAGGCAACGTGTCTATGGGGAGCAGCAGCCGGAGAGTCTTTGACTTTGTTGGAGGGTTCACGTGCTGCTCTATTAAGATTAAGGACAGACAGACAGACAGACATCATCTTTGGCACGGGCCAAGCGTTTCCCAAAGCCAGAGCTGAAAATCACCACCACCACCTCTTCATTTAATATACAGAGGGGTCGGGGTTGCTCTACCTCCTCTGTGGAGCAAAGTTACCAAATCCTGCTTAAATTATCGCTTCTATCGCAATTTCTTTTTGACCAAGTGAGTGAGATGAGTCGCTCAATTTCCGAATGGGATGAACGGGAATTCTCAGTTTAATTTGCAGTATTTTAGGTGTTGTATCATCGGGGTTTCTCACCCTTGTGTTTGACGCTGTGGCTGAGATGGCGAAGCTGCTCTGAACCTGGCCGAGCGCCCGCTCTCGCGCTGCCCCTCTCCGGACCTCTCCTTTCCGTCCCGGCGCCCCCAGACCCAAGGTCCTGAGGGGTCCGAGTCTTGTCCCGCTAGATGTGGGCTGTCACATCTCTGTCTGGAGGGATTTGGGCGCAATTCCTCTACAATTCGTCTCTCCTGGGTCTCCGTTTAAAATACTCCATTTACAGAGTACTCATCTTTGCAAAAGATCGTTCCAGCTCATTTATCCTACCCGATATTTTGTACGTTTTTATTAAAAAGATAGTCTCAGCATTTCTGACTGTTGGGGTAGTAGGTTTGCTTGATTTTTGTCTGCGGGTGCTTTTTTAAGGAATAAAATTCCCACTGTTTCAAAAATGCTTCCTGGTGTTTCTTAAAACTCAGACACTTCATCGTGACATTGAGGTAGGAGAGACGAACAGCAGCAGCGTATTTTGTGTTGAAATAAGTTTTTAAGAGAAATATATGGGCAATAAGAATAGAAAAAATGGGTGTTTTTCATCTTTTTAATGGTACAAGCTAGAGTTACTATCATTGGCAGGGATTTCTTCTATACAGGAAGACAAGTAAAAAAAAAAAAATTTTTTTTTCTCAGCTTGATGGTATTTGTTGTAGAAATAAGCTTATTTTTCCTCATTTCATCCTCTTATGCCTGCATGCAGCATGTAAAAGGATTTCCTTTGGCAAATGGAAGTCAAAAAGCTCCTCTCAGTCCTGGCACGTGTGAATCTTTCATGCTGGTCCCAGGTTGTCCATCTGCAAGCGCTGGCTCTGCATGAGGCGCCAGCAACGTGCAGGGAGCAAACGTTACACATCTCTTCAGGTTTTGAGGCTCACCAATAAGCACACTCCTTGCTTTAATAATTTTTAGCATGAAATCTGTTCTTACTCTAACGCTTCTTTCGTGTAATCGACTCTGGATAGCCTTATTCAACCCAAAATTGCTTATTTGCTTTATGAAGGAGTGCGTTATGTTCAGTTAAACCCAGAAAATCTTTCACTAAGGTTAAAGCGATGCTGGGTTAAAACTGTGTGCTCCCACAAAAATGCACATTCGTGGTACCTGTCCGAGTGGGATTTGGAATGACTCAATACAAATGTCTTTGGCTCCCGTGATAAACTGGGTCAGCTTTGTCTTATTTGCCCTTAAGGAGAAAAACCGTTTCATTTCGTGTTTGCAATTTGAGCAGCCTGAGAGGTGCTGGAACGATGCCAGAGTCCACCAGATCTGAATCCCTGCAGTTGGCTGTGTTACCTTTTATGCTGAGAGGTCAGAATATATGAAAGTGCCTTTGAAAGAGCTTCACATCCTCTACTTGAATTCCAGTAATGTCCCCAGGAGAAGCCCAAGAGCATCTATCGATTACAGTGTTCCCCCCCCACCCCGCCAAAGGCCCTTGTTCAATAACAGGGCCAAAAAAAAAATGCAGGAACATGGTTAGAGCCTGAGTGACATACAGCTAAAAATACTTCTTCCCTTCTGACAGCAGCTTCTCCCCCAGCACACTACATAGATTTGTTTTTTGCAGCATCTTGTATCATGCCTTTTCTCTCCCATTTGATTTTCAACGTCGGGACAGTATAGCAGCTTTCAGCCCGGCAGAGCCTCCTGGCTGGCAAGAAGCTTGAGGGGCAGCCTGAAATGTGGCGGTGCCTTCAGGGGCAGAGATCAGGTTCCCTCCTCCTGCGCCATCCCCCCGGCCCCGGGGCTGCCCCACGGCGTCTCTGCGCTGGCCGCGCGCAGGCGCTTCTCAAGGCCTGGTGTGTGCACGCAGGTCCTTTCCCAAAATATTTGGGAGAGGACGAGCTGTGTGGGCTGTAAAGATCCTACAGCCAGCTTCAGGTGTGGATGGGCTTTTACTAATCTACGGCCCTCCAAATCTGCATGGCAGAGAGGAGACTGGCCAGCCTGCTGGGCTTGCAGAAGGGCTCCCGAGTACGTGCCTGAGGTGCTGTGGCTTTGGTGAGAAAATGAATGCACTTAGCCTTGGAAAGATATATATAGCTATATAGAGATATATATGTATGTATATATATACATAAAGAGAGGGTTTTTTTTCCTAATATTTGGCAACTGAGTAAGACTCACTTTGTCCTTCATCCAAAGAAGCAGAGGGAGATGAGGGCAAGGAGAGCGAGCCCAGCCTAACCCGTAAATCAGTGCGGAGGATGAGGACGAGCACGCAGCTTCAGGAGGGATTAGGACAGGGAGTGACGTGTGTGGAAGAAGAGGGAAAACTGAATATAAAGGGACTAACAATAACAGAATGAGGAAAGCTAGAAGGGGTTGAAGAAGGGTGTGCTTATTTAAGGAGGATACTTTTTTTTGTAAAGGAAGACTGAGGTATGTGAAGATAAAGGCAAAAACAAAATTGGAAAATAGGTTGAGAGAGTGCTTGAATCTGACCAAATGCTGGCTCTGCTGTTTCCAAGCAACTCTTTCCTCCAGCAATTAACCTGGCACCTCTCGGTGAGAAAAGGGCCATAGCCCTTTCTTGTGAATACTGTAGGTAGACCTCACCTTCTTCTTGAAGGGGTGAAAGAGATGCAAGATTTTCCAGACTAAAGAGTACAGCTAAAGTCGTCTTTTGGTGTGATGGCCTAATTCTTACGAGTTTGTAAAACGAACAAGTCAGGTGCTACCGTCTGGCTGAGTCACCTGGAGCCCGTAGACCACTGACAAAGCAAAAGCAGTCTGTGCGGGAAGGACAGGAGACCTTGTCCGTCTCCAGCGTGCTCGTTGCTGTATTGCAGGAGTCAGCTGTGGACAACATCTGCCACCTGCCCCAGTGCTGCTAGAGGAGCGTTGCCTGGCTCACGGGTTCAGGGTTAGCTGTCCTCAGTTTGTGTCTTAGCACACCGTGGAGGTAGGATAGAGGACTGACCCCAACTGGCTGTCACTGTCAACTAGACCTTTGCTCTAAAGCAAGGTTGTAGATCTGCTGATTCGGTCTGCAAAACACTCATTTTGAGCAAATTCTACCAACCAGTCCATGCTATTCTTAACAAACGGGGTTTCACTTGCGGGGATGGCGTAACTCTCCGGCCAGCAATGCACAGGGGGCTCTGTGCAGCTCTTCTGTGAAGGAGGAGAACTGATTCAGCCTGTCAAATATTGCTTGATCCTGTTGGATTAAGGATCTTTGTATTTGCTTTGGTCGTGCCAAAGAACGTGTGTGCACGTGCGCCTGCAAGCCCTGGAAATGTTTGGATGCAATATGGTTTAAAATGCATGTTATGTCCAAAGTAATGTGCGGGGTTATGGGGTAGAATCAAGCAGGTTTTGAAATACTTGGTGCGATTTCCCTGCGCGTAGACACGCACGCCACCCCTTGGTGTATCAGTGGTCAGATGTTCTCGGGCTACTGGTAATAGAGCTGCAGCTCTTAACGGTCTCTACAAGGAGATATCTATGTGGAGAGGGTGTTGGGGCTTGTTCAGCCTGGGAAAGAGGAGGCTCAGGAGGGTGATGCAAAGCAGCCTTCAGCTATTCGAAGGGGAGCTGCAGAGATGATGGAGCCAAACTTTTCTCTGTAGCGGCAGATGCTCTAATGAGAGGCAACGGCTGCAAATTGCTGCTTGGGAGGTTTAGATCGGACATGCAGCAAACTTTTTTCCCTGGAAGGGTAATGCAGCACTGGATTGAGTTGTCCCGAAAGGTGTTGGAATCTCCCACCCCTGGAGATTTTCAAGATTTGACCAAATAAATTCTTTTCTTTGTCTCTCTCTGTCTCTCTCTGTCTCTCTCTCTCTCTCTCTCAACTTTGTTGCCGAGGTGCACAGTTGTGGTTTAGAGGACAGAGTAGTTGAAGATGTAATATTCTTAAATCACAACTACTTTTTGAGTGGAGCTTTGCTTCAAAGCAGTGCTAGGACTAGTATCTGAAGTCTCTAATACTGAAATCTTTAAAGATTTTCAACTCTGGCTAGTGAGAATTTTGAAATTGCCAGTTTTTTTTTTTAAGACTTCTTTTTGATTGAGATAAAACAAATGAGAACCTGGGTGCAACTGTAGGTGCAACAGAAACACAAAATAAAAGGCATCTTCTAGTCTCAATCTGACCGAGAGTTAAAACCATGGTGTGTGAAGGGGAACTAGGGTCAAGTGCTGAGACCTAAGACTACTACTTAGTAAATAATGGGCAGGGGGTGTTGGTTTTATTTTTTAGTCTTTTGTGTAGTGATTGGAGTTCATTGAAGTTCACCTGTAACATGAGTAGAGCCACTTATTGCAATTTGAAGCTGTCACGTAATGGAAGTGCCATTAACAATATCGTCTTGCCCGTCTTTCTACTCTGAGAAATCTCAATCCCTCATCGCGGTCAGTGGGAGTCGCTGAGTTTGGATTCAGTGGCACTGCGTCGATTGATTTGTTACCGGTGTAAGAGTTTCCCTGTTTCACTTCTGTGACTTCTCATTTCAGGGCTTCTTCAGTAAACGTCTGAAAGGCTCCATCAAGAGGACAAAGAGCCAGTCAAAGCTGGACAGGAATACAAGTTTCCGTCTCCCGTCTCTCCGCAATGCCGATGACAGGTAAGGGTCAGTGCATCTCCCCAGACGCTCTCTCATCCAAAGGCCCCTGGCAGAATCCACCTACAGCATGAGTATGTGCTGACAGAGTAAGAAGGAAAGAGTTTTATTGTTAACTGGCAGGTGGATGGTTTTTGGACTGACTGGTATGTTAGAGGTTGTTTCTCCTAGTATACGATGTAGCGCTGATGCAAGACTGAAACCTTTTACTGCACTTAAACAATTGACAAAAAGGTCAGGTTAAGCATCTGCACTCAAATACCTTTTTCTTCTTCAGCGTCTCTTCAAATAAACTACAGACCTTAAATTTCATGGTTTAAAAGCACTGGGCTCGGTAGCTTTAGAGAAACTTGCCTGCAAGCACTTCTCCATAGATCAGTGCAGTGAGCCAGTATAAGGGATTGTGGTGGTGCAAGCAGGTAAAGGTAACAAGCACTGGCAACCCCCGAAGAAGTCCGGTGCAGCTCAGGTACGTGAAGGGTCCTTGCTAATGTCAGTAGATTGTATAGCTGTTGCAGGATGGAGTCCTGCAATGAACAGAAAATCTGTTTTTCAGAAAACTAGAAAACTCAGTAAGTAACTTTATTCTATCCATCTTAAGAGCTCCATTTGGTAAATTCTTACTTGTTTCTTCTTCCTGGAAATTCAGGCTGGAAGTGGATTGTATATGAGGCAGGTAAAAGCTGCTTTTTCCTAACCATTTGTAAAGTGTCTTAATTGTCTTCATTGAACCTTACGGTGTGTTTTATTCTTCAGTAGCTCAGCAGGGGTATCAGCTTGAGTGAAAAATAGGTTGCCAGGTACTTAAGGGCTCTCTGACTTTACGCTATTTAGTGCATTTTTGCTTCTCCCTTAGCTGAGCTGAATTCATTAATTGAGCCTGTCGTGCTGTGCTGTCTCAATCATTGGTGCTATCTTCTCCATCCAGAAGGCAGCACCATAAAATCATGGAGATAGCAGCAAGGCTTCAGATGTTAAAGGTCTTACAAACTGCAGGAGTTAGAGAGCAGACTGTTGCTGTTCACCAGTTGTCACAACAGTGTGGCTAATGTTGCTCCTTTAGTCACGGCAGTGTCATTCAGTCTGTTTTGAGTAAAGCTTTGTTATAATTCCCTATTTTCGGGGAGCTGCAACTTGGCTATAAAAAAACAACTCAGTGAGCATAACCATATTAAATAAGGTCGCCGTGTGGTAAAGTAGCTATTGCTTTTAGTGACTTTGGCTACCACCTTTCCTTGAAGTTCTGTGATGCAAAAATCTCTTTGCCATAAACAATGTACAGAATGTATTTCCCTAACTTGGTATTCCTGGTAAACAAGGACTGATGGCGCATCCTTTTACAGTGGAAACGATATCGTTTTGGGAAGGTCAGCAAGTATAGTTATAATTAATCCCTATTACTTTGGTTTGATGCGTGATGTTATATGCAGCAAAGCCCCCTCCTTTCTTCAGAAATGGATCTTGCTCTTCCTCCTGCCAATGTGGGCATGAAATGTCAGCTAGACCTGAATAACACCTGCATTTTTCTCCAGTTGTGTGCAAAGCATAAAATTCGGTCCATGGGGTGATGGCATTAGGCATTACTGGTCTGTCCGTCAGTCCTCTAAGTCTCCTAGGCACGGATTTAAAGACAAGGATCCAGGAGGCAAATGAACTGAGAAGCTGCAGTGGCAGAGCCCAACGCAGAGATTTGGGAAAGAGCGCCCTGGAAAGCCGAGGGTGCGGAGGAGATTGGATAAGGACAAGCTGGCGGCTGCTCTTGGCACCGCGTCCTGTCGCCCTCCTCCTTGGGCATCCTGCACTAGCCTTGCAGCAGGGCCTCTTGCGTGTCTAGAGCTGGAGACAGAGTGGTGGTTTTCTTTAATGCGTTTGCACAGAAATATGCCGCGATGTGACGCCATCCCTCGCTACTAATTGGATGAAGCGTTTCTGGTAACCGGTCCGTATGATCCTCCTCCGTTCAGACGTGTGTCTGCTGAAGCGAATGGAGGGCACACGGTATTGAAAAAAGAAATCCTCTGAGAGTAACCAAGCTATGTGGAAAAAGCAATAAAAAGCTGAGTTGAAGTTTCTTTGGGGAGAAATCTTTGTGCAAATGAGCAGCGCTGCTCAAAAACATGAGCTTCATGCCAAGCTCGATTGATGTATTTGTGCAGCCTCGCGCTACAGGGCTGTGAGGGTCGAGTACGCTGATCCTTGGAAGAAGGAAAGCGCCACGGCACTGTTCAACCTCACAGGTATCTTCTGTTGGAAAGAGTGAAGGTTTGATGGAGTTCTGCTCGCATTAGTCGTCCATTCAGGCAGCGTGCCAGTTGGACACGGCAACGTTGAAAGTTTTTAGTTAAGTCTACTACTTTTCTAATGATACTTCATAAATAGAACCATAAAGGAAACTCAGTTTCACTGTAAAGTGAAACTTGAAAATGATTTTTTCTCCCTCCCCCCGCCACCCCTAAGTCTCACTGGGTATCTCGGGGTGCCTGGAGGATGCAATTGGTGGATAGAATAGCAAGAAAAACAACTCTGAAATCATGTGGGAACAAAGCACCTAAGATGAGGAAGAGATTAGGATACTGGGAGGGGAAGGGCTGGAGGGAAGAGGAGGCTAAAAAGATTTCGCCTGTGTTTTGAATTATGCTGTTATTTGGGCTTTTTCCAATGGGACAAGTCAGCTACCACTGTTTGGGTGCAAAGGAAGGTAACATAAAGCAGCTGAGTCTGAGAGTCTTCTGTATTGAATTTGCATGAGGGAATGACCGCTCTCTCACCACCTTCTGCTCTCCCTGGCCCTGTGGGTTTCTCCATCTGCAGCAGTAGGATCGTCCCTATCCTGCCCCGGTGAATCAGCCCTTTCCCATTTTAAGCAGGTAGTGCTAGGTGACGTCATGGTGCTGTACAGGTTTCCAGGGCCAGATCGACCGATAACATCTACTCTTTCTCGCTCTGACAAATACAGAGCCCTACCTTCAAAGAAAGTATTATGTAGCTTTATAAATTAATACCTTGAAAGGCTGAGAAGGAAACGGAGGCTGCCATCATGTTGTTTTTTCTCATGCTATTGAGGTGTTTGGGCCCTGTTAAGAAACAGGAGATGTTTATAGGTAAATACCTATAAAATTCTTGAATAAAGAAGATTGGTTACCCTGTAGCACATCAAGATCTGGGATACTGTAACACTGCATCTCGTTCAGGATGGTGGCAGAAGATGGATGCTGACTGTACAGAGCTGAGTTACACTAGAAAGGATGCAGGAAAACCATAGGAAAGAGCGTTGCAGATGAGTTGCAGATGTAACCAGACTTTCCGAAGACTCTCTGAAACTTCATGAGCCCTCTGTGGGTCAGTGTCCAAGTGTCCCGTGCGACTCTACAACCTCTCGGTCTGTAATTTCCAACACTTGTGTTACTCCCGGTTCTGGCTATCTCCTGAGCGATCTGTTATTCTTGAAAACTTATGTTGTGTGTTCGCAAGGCACCAACATGCGAATGCTGAGACTGTTCTCGGCTGTGACCCAAGCCAAGTGTAAGTGAAGCTCTTCAGACATGTGGAGCCAATACAGCACCTCGGTGGGATATCAGCAGCTCTCATCGCCAGGATAGCTGGCACATGTTCCTGCATCGGCTTGCACAGTTTTTCTAGCTTGTCTCCCACTGCGTTCTTTGATCTCTCCAAACCCCGCGCTTGTCTCGTACAATTTCTCAGTGTCGATAATACATAAAACATGCACTTATACGGTAAAAAGCATGAGGGAAAAGGCTTGAGGAAAATTAAATTTGAAAGGAGACCTCAAATTAATATTTTCAGTCTGTGGCTGGGAATTTGAGAACGTTTCCAAGCGGACCTAAAATTCTCACCTTGCTCTTGTTTATGGTGAGGGAGCAAACATGGTTGAGACCGGCTGCGTGTGGCTCAGCGACTGCAGTAAAGCTCTGTGGACAGCTGGGAGGCTTTTGTCCTGTTGGGATTTACGGCCACGTGGGGATCCTCCCGATTTACTGAAAGTGATGTTATGACATTATCAGCTGGTCGTAGTCCAGCAGAGGATGCTTGCTGTGCTTGCTTAGGATGGGTCCGCTCAGGTAGCGGGGCAGTCGGTGGCCATGGCCTTGGGACTCATGGTGAAACGCTATCGCTGCTCGAATGACAGCTTTTTCTACTTTCGGTAAGCGCTCTCTCCTCCCTCCTGGTTTCTTTGCAGCGCGGAAATAGAACAGATCACATAAATAATGGAAGCAGATCTCGTCGTGTTTTTCTTGTTCAGTCATTCAACTTTAATCCCTGTTTCCCAAAAAAAAAAAAAAAGGAGGGGGGGGGGGGGAGAGGTGATTTTTATCCTGCTGGAGACTTGAGGATAAAAATCTGCGTTGCGCAATGCATTGTGAAGGCTTGGCTCGCTCCGAGCTCGTATTCATTCAGCCTCTCGGTTTCCCTCTGCGTGCTGGAGCGTGGGGAAAGGGGAGGAGCGGCTGGTTTCCAGAGAGACGTCCCCGTCCTGTTCTCATGAGCATATTTCTTTCAGCCGGTTTTTTCGGTCCCCGGGCAGCTGCTTGTTTTTCCAGCGAAAATTGAACAAGACGTCAGCGTTAAGCCTCCTGTCGCAGCCCTTCCCCTCGCGACTGGACGGCTCTATCCCGGCGGCTGGCTCGGTTGCCCCCTGGGTAAAAACATAGCGCTCGGTGGCAGGTGCTTTTCTGCAGGCCACAAGCTCCTCCACGTAGCGCCCGTCGATAAGTCGCTTAACAGCAAAATGAAACTTAATAGGTTACGCAAAATAAAAGAGTTGGCGACGGTACTCGGCGAGACCGGGGTTACAGCCGGGCTGGGGCCGGGAAGCGCAGCGGCGGCGCGCCGAGGTGCGCGTTAGGCAAGCTGGGATCGGTACGGAGCGCGGGGACGGGCTTTGGAAAGAGCCGAGAGCCGGGCTTTGGGGAGGGCCTCGCGACTGAATCGCAGCGGCAGCTCCGGTGACGGCAAAAGCGGCGCGCTCGGGAGGAGCTCGCCGCCACCACCGCCGACCGCGGGTTGTCCCCGGCGCCTCGGCCAGCGCCTCGGAGGCTCGAACGCCTCTTTCTGCTCCCGGGCAGCGTCTCTGCGAGGCCGGTTGAGACGGGGCTGGAGTCGGGGCGCTTGGGCTGAGCAGCAGGAAGCTCTTTCCGGGTTGCTTTGGCTTGGCACCGATTTGTTGGTTAAAGGGGAAAGGCGAACGCGGGTCCGTTGCTTGCCAGTTCTTGTCTTGAATTCTCATCTTTTGGATCACTGATGTCCGCCGGCTTGTTTTCGGAGCAGCGCAGCGCTCTCGCTGGTCGGCTCCGTCATTGAAAGTCTCGGTAGGTTGGCTTTGAAACAGGTCAAAAGCAGCAGGAGAGCTTCATAACCAGAGCAAATTAGGATTTTAACCCTTGATAGCGGACTGCTGCGTGCCGTGGGCTGCCCGGCAAGGGCCAGCGGCTTGGGCTTCCCCGGGGGGAGAAGGTTCGCGCGCCGCGGGCGGCGGGTGGGCGAGCTGGTGGCGGCGGGGAAGGGATCCCGGCGGCCGCATCCTGCTGCCGGCTCAGCGGTTTGGGGCGTTGGCCGGGCTCCGCTTGGGGAGGACGCGGTGCGTCGCTGAAACCCGTTACTGCAGACCGGGCAGGAAGAGGTGAGAAGCTGAAAACGTTGCCCGGCCGCCGCCGCTGCTCCTCCACCTGCTTCTGCCGCTGGGAAGAGGGGGGGGGAAGCGCGACTGCGCGGCGCTGGCGGGAGCTCTTCGCTCTCAGCTCGAACGGTGTCTTCTGCAGGCTTGGGTTTGTTTGTTTTTTTTCCCCCTCTTGCTGTTGTTGTGCCAGGTAGCTGGAAAAAAGCAGCGGGGGCGGCGGCGGGGAAAAAAAGTTAATTATCCAAGGTGAATTGTAATTTTAAATCAGGATTGGGGTTGCTAATGGGGCTGTTTAACAGCAGCAGCTTTGCGCAAGCAGCCCTTCCTTCCCCCGCCGCCGGCCTGCCTGATCCGCCTGTTTGCCGTAATCGGCTTCGCCGGGATTACCTCTCGAGGCGCTCCTGCTGCGGCCCCTCGCGGGGCGCCCGAAGGCGAGCTAGCGCCTCCGTGCCGCTAACTCTGCCCCCGTGCCGGAGGGAAGCGGGCGAGCGGGTTTCCTTCGCTGTGGCCTCCAGCCCCGGCGCGCTGTCCGCTGAGGCCGCGAAGGAGCCGAGCGCGCCGCCGTCAGACGCGCTCGCCGCCTCGGCCTTGCCTGAAGCGCCGGGGACTTTCGAGGGGTTGGTGGGCGCCGTTTCGGGCCCTCTCGGCGAGGCCGGGGGGGGGCCTCAGCGGCGGGCCGAGTCCGGCCAAACTCGTCGCAGGCCAGGAGGGACCCGCCTGGCTGGGGAAGCGGGCGCCTCGGCGGCGTTCGCCGAGCCGAGCGGGCTGCCGGGCCCCGGAGGGCCCGGCCGTGGCGACGGGCACGGGGGAGCCGGGCGTCCCCGGGCGGGAGGAGGCGTCGACGCTTGGCCTGCGCGCCGCCGGCTTCCCAGCCGGCCGCGGCTCCGGGAAGAGCTCCTCCCGGCTCGCCTGCCTGCCTGCCTCTCCGCCGGCTGCCATGTAGCCCGGAGACCGAAGCCGCGGCGCGTGGCACCGCCATGATTTGGGGCTGCCCTGCTCGGTGGCTGTACGAGTGCTTCACGTAGGTGCACGGGACGTGTAAAATCGCTGCTTCCCCCCCGCTTTCGTTTGGTAAAACTTGTTTTTCTTTCTTTCTTTCTTTCTTTCTCCTTCCTCTTTTCTTTCTCCTTCCTCTTGCACCCGCTCGGCGCTCCGCTGGGCCCGGCCTTGCCGAAAGCCGGGGCTGGGGACCGAAGCCAAGTGACCTCAGCGGCGCTTTCCTGAGCGGAGAAATGAGAGAGGGTCTTGCAGAGAGGGTCTCGCGGGGCGCGCGTTGGAGGCTCGCCCTCGCTCCACCGCTCCGATACGTGCGGCCGAGGGCTCGGCCGCCGCCGCCTCCTGCGGCGACAAAGCGTGCCCGCTGCCGCTGGCAGTGCCTTTGCTGTATCCCTCTGGTGAGAGGTTGCTGCCTGCGCTTAGGTCGTGTGATGTGGTTTTCTTTCCTGTTTCCTAGCAGGGTGGCTCTAGGGCCCGAGGAATTTGACTTTGCTTGTATTACAAAATATTAGGGTTTTTTTTTCGTCTAAGACGTGCTGGGGGGAGCGTATAAAAAGCCTACTTATGTGTTTTTCAAAATGGGGGAGCTGGTAGTTATCTCTGCTTTTCGCTCCTCCAGTAAAATACGTTTTAAAAAGATTTTCCGTTCGCTGCTGAGCCTCGATGCTGTGAATGCAGGGAAAGAGGAGATACCGCGAGGACGACCCCCCGGGTGAGAAAGCATCGTTTCGGAGCGCGGCTCTTCCCTGCGTAATGCCTGCGCAGCTGATGCCGTTGGGCCGTCACGTCTGTGCTTTGCGCTCAGTCGCCCTCGCTGGATGCGCAGCCCTAGCGACGGACGTGCGTTCGGCCCCGGCTCGCCGGGCGGGCGCACGGACCGGCGCTGGCTTGAGTGTCAAAACCTAGTCCGCCTGCCAGGTGAACGGCTCCTCTCCTGCCGGCCTGGGGCTCGGCGCTCCTTGTACACGGTCGCCTGTGGAGGCTTTGAGCGAGTTCAGCTAGAGGACGAATGAGATGAGCGTGCACGGCACGTTTGTCTTTAGGCGTAACTAACGTTTCTACTTCTAAAGCATTGCAGAAGCTCAGAGGCTAGGTGTCGGTGCTGGAGAAGAAGGGGCGCAGGCGAAGCTGCCGTCACCTGTAGACTGAGCGCGTTTTACAGTGCCGTCGACAGCAGAGCTTCCTACTGCACGCCAGCGTCACAGCAAAATTGAACCGGGAGAATACAGACAGTTTTTGAATGCCTTGGGAAGTCGGTTGCAAAATGCTACGGCGTGGAGGAGGGAGGGATGTTCCTTTGCAAAGTGTGTAGGTGCCGATGGGGACGAGGAGGAGACCGCACTGGTAAAGGTGCTGTGGATCCGGGAGATCGCTGCCCCACCGAAGCCGAGGGGTGTGCGGGCCGGTCAACTGAAAAAGAGAAGCCACGTGTGTCGGCCTGGGGGGCTAAAACGAGTGGTGGTGGCGTGGGGAGGGGAGAAAGGTGGGAAGCACTAATACTGGAAGGAGCAGCTGAAGAAGAAATTGGAAAACTTCGGTGTAGGTAAATGATCTGGGAGATGTGAAGTGGGAAATAATTTGATATTTGATTTTTAGATTAAAGACTCTATATCTTAAGAAAGAAATAAGTATGCTGTGGGGGGGGATTCTTTGCTCTAATGAGAGCAGCTATCGTTCTGCATTGGTTTAGAGATTTAGAGATTGAAGCGTGCTTTTTGCTGTTAGTACACGTTTCCCTAGTAATCAGCTTGTAAATAATTCCTGTAATATGTCCAAACGTGGAAATCCATGGATTTTCTTTAAATTTCAGTAGAGTCTTGAATTAGTCGTTTTGCTGGTTTTCTTTCGCTAATGGCGCAACAGCCGCAGTTTCGAGGTCAGCGGGAACGGGCTGCCGGGCCTTGTGTAGCTGGACGTTTCTTCAGGAGCCGGCAGCTACAGGCCTAATTTTGTTTTCTGCGGGTTTACAAATTAATTGTAGACGTTGCTCTGAATAAACGCCAAGGAGTTGCAGCTTTCTGTGGGGTGTTGCCAACTCTGTTAGTAATTGTCTGCAAAATAATGTTTCTTTTCCCCGTTGTCGTTCTACAGGTCGCGTGGATTGCCAAAGCTGAAAGAGTCCCGTTCCCACGAGTCTTTACTGAGCGCGGGCAGCGCAGTGGAGGCCCTGGATCTCGGGGCGGAAGAAAAAGTCTTTGTCAAACCACTTCACAGCAGCATCCTTGGACAGGACTTCTGCTTTGAGGTGAAGAACGCTCTCCAAACACGCAGCAGATTATATGCTGTCAGTCGGTTTGAACCCTTACAGTGCACTGTTCTGTGATGGCGTAATCGGAGAGCAAATCAGTAACATATGCTGTCCCGCGGTCTGGGTGCGGGCTGTCTGATCGGCACAGGATCCCGAAATCCTGCAGGCGAAAGGCATCGTTCAGTCAACGAAGAGAAAACTTTTTCAATTACTGCACCTTCTAACTGAACATCTCTTAAATTTGAGAAGTATCTAAGCCTTTGTAGTTAGCACGCAAATGTACCGTTTAAGCATAGCTATTGTTTGTAAGTTGGGTGTTCATCCTCTCCAAATTCACCTAAATTCACTTCGAAAATAGACCATAACTGAGAAATGTCGTTTCTGGTCAGAGCCCCCTTGCAGTAGCTCAGCCCGTTCCTGGGTTGCTCGGGGAGAAGCTTCAGCAGCTGAGGACGTGTCCATCGCCCCGTGCAGCTGGGCGCAAAGCTCCTCTTGGCGTTTTCAGCACCGGCTGCAGCAGAAACAGGCTGTTTGCGCTAGCTCGGTCATTAATTACCCTGCGAGGCCAGCAGCGTATTAGCGTGTGCTGGATGCGTCCGAGGCCCTGGCAGAGGCAGGGAACAGTCGGTCTGTCTTCAGCAACGACATCGCTCTGAGGCTGTGGCTGTAAACTGCTTTTTAATTGTGTGCACAAGTGAATGGGAAGAGTGAGTGAAGCTTGTGAGGCCGAGGCAAAGTGAAGGAGACCAAGACGGTTCCTTCCCGCACGCAAGCGGAGTTGTGCGTGGCATCGAGGGGTGGGTCCCGAATCAGGGCGCAGCTCTTGCGGTTTCCTTTGGACTGCTGCTCCATGTGCTGACCCTCGGAATAGCTGTGCGTTTCCTGAAGACACCATTTCTAGGGAGTTTTGCCTTGTATGAATACATTGGTGGTTCTGTCTGTCTTTCCACTGTTCATGAAAAATCCTCTGCCTCTGGGACTTGACGGGAAACCTGCTAGCATTTAATAGCTATGGAACAATTAACAAGGGTAAAAATAAATAAATAAAAAATTAACTGGGTGATTATAGCCTTGTTTAAGAGTCTTTAAGAGGAGCCTTTGTCTCCTCATACGTTTCCTTTTAGTTTTATAGTAATTTGAACTGACCTTTTTTTCCTCTCTGCATTCTCTGGGCCTTTCAGCCTCTGCCTTCTGGGCTCCCATAAGGTTTTCCGGCCTTTTTCGTGTTTACTCTCTGTTGCTTAAACATTGCTAGTTGTCTTGTTGCTTTTTGCAGCCTCTTACATGTCTTCTGGGCTTGCCTGATCTCAGCCTGTCACTTACATATATTCCAGGTAACCTATTCCGGTGGCAGTAAATGTTTCAGCTGTTCCTCTGCAGCGGAGAGGGACAAGTGGATGGAAAACCTACGCAGAACAGTGCAGCCAAATAAGGTAACAGAAATTGCGGAAATAAGATTACCAGTGGAATGGGGGTGGTATGATTGGATTTTAGTCCAACGTGCCAAGGGATCCCACGGATGCCTGCTCATTTAATTTAGTCTGGGGAGGAGACCACTCATCAGTGATTCAAAAGCAGCTGTGCACTACTCTATTGAGTGCAGTAGGTTAAACCTTTAATAAATATCATGTTGCCTTGCTTCCTGATCCTGCTTACAGTGTTTCAGACTGGGTTTTTGATACCGTGCACCTCAGAAGCAATGGACATGGAGCTCCATGGCTTAATGTAGGGGCACAGTGTCGCCACCCCAAAAAAAAAAAAAAAAGAGAGAGAGAGAGAGAGGAATTTCCGAGTCTGGATGAGAAGGGAAGTCAAGTTATGAGTTGGTAAATATCCGATAGGTCACCTCTGAAGCTGGCATACTACCTTTGTGGGACATGCTCACTGTGCTCTTGGAGTTATTTGCCAGAGTAAACGGCGCACTGTGTCCCAGCAGTCTGGCAGCTTTTGAGTGGCTCCTGTGCAGTGTGTTTTATTTTCTAAACCATTTCAAACACAGCTTTCTCAGAAGAAAAATGTTCTAGTCCCTGCCTTTGGCACGAAAAATTGTCAGCCCTTTGCTTCTGCTTTAGAAGAGAAAATGCTCAATTTGCTAGAGATTCTGAATCAAAGCTGAGCTCTTTCTTCTGCGCAGGACAATTGCCGACGAGCTGAAAATGTGCTCCGTCTTTGGATCATTGAGGCAAAGGACTTGACCCCCAAGAAGAAATACTTCTGTGAGCTGTGCCTTGATGACAC
Source organism: Struthio camelus (assembly GCF_040807025.1). Lineage (NCBI taxonomy): Eukaryota > Metazoa > Chordata > Aves > Struthioniformes > Struthionidae > Struthio > Struthio camelus. Next base: position 6,035,431 of record NC_090949.1, read on the forward strand.
TCTCTTTGCCCGCACCACCAGCAAAACAAAAGCCGATAACATTTTCTGGGGAGAGCACTTTGAGTTCTACAGTCTCCCATCTCTTCATAGCATTACAGTTCACATCTACAAGGATGTGGAGAAGAAGAAGAAAAAGGACAAGAACAACTATGTAGGCCTGGTCAACATTCCTATGGCCAGTGTAACTGGTCGCCAGTTTGTGGAAAAATGGTACCCAGTCAGCACACCTACACCCAATAAAGGGAAAACGGGGGGACCTTCCATTCGCATAAAGTCCCGTTATCAGACCATAATCATCTTGCCCATGGAGCAATACAAAGAATTTGCAGAGTTTGTTACCAGCAACTACACTATGCTGTGCTCCGTGCTGGAACCAGTGATCAGCGTAAGGAATAAGGAAGAGATGGCTTGTGCTTTGGTGCACATTCTTCAGAGCACTGGGAGAGCCAAGGTAAGAACAGGCAGCTCCTGTCAAAGTGACTCCCTCTTGCTGCTGACAGATGGTATCTTTTGGGCTGTAACACTGCAGAAAGCAGGAAGCCTGGGCTGGCATGGCCATAAGCAACAGCAGAAGGTGTCTAACAGCATTTCTAGAGACGGGATATAAGACTAAAAAAGGCCCCTAGAAAGTATTTTAAAGGACTTGGACAAGTGCGTATAGATGGGTATGATACAAACAAACAAAGTGCCTGGGTTGATGCAGAGACTGAAGAGACTATGTGTAAAGTGTAGCTAAGAAAGGGGGAGGACTATATAACTTCATATTACTCTGAGCATTAAGGACTGTTCTGAGCACTTGACTGTTCAGGAACCTTTGCTGTATTTCTAAAATCATGATACAGGAGAAGAGATAAGTGAGTAAGAGAGAAATAAGCTAGAAAATAATTTCTATAAATATCTCTAATGCACTGAACAGCAGTATGCCATCTTTGATTCAGTGCTAAATCAGTTAATCAATACTAACCTTGATTCGGTCAGGGTTTGAACAGGCGTTTGCAGAAGAAGACATGCTCAGTTCACATTGATCCCGCCTGCCCCATGGATGTTATTAGGACTCCTGCGTGCACACTGATGGCTCTCTGTGCAACTGGAGTGAACCTCAGTTTCTGCAAAAAAAAAAAAAAAAAAAAAAATGCAGGAGAACGTCCTGTAGGTCTCGGGAAATTCTGAGAAGCATTAAAAGGCATCAATTTAAATGGATGCTCCTGCCAAGTGGGTGTATGAGAGGGGTACCAAGCGGTAGCCTAATTCTTCCAGTAGTGCCAGCTAGAGCAAGTTAAGCCACCACCAGACACGAGTGAGAGGGTTTGAGATGTGGAACAATGGCCATTCGCAGCATCCAAGTGACAGCCTAATTTAACTGCTGTAAAATAACCTTTTGTGTTTACATAATCATACGCCACTATGGTTCTCCCCTTGACAAACCTCTGAAAGGTTGGGCCTTTGTGACAACGCGTGATAAGATCTCAATCCCTGCGATGTTGCTTGTCTGATCCAGAGAGGTTGCTAGCTAGGATAGCTCCTCTAGGGTTGTACTGAAATACTTTCGGAAAGCGGTCTTTGGATTCCTGCAGTGCTAGCTGCAATAAGTAGATAAATTAACGTTACAACTTTGCCTTCCTAGTGCCCCAGGATTTTTGAACTTCTGTTTGCTGGACGTGTTGAGCAGTTTAGGCTGCCACAGCCTACAGCTACAAAGGGTACATTTGCAGGTCACGCTGTTGTGGTGATGCAGCTGGTTGTCCCCAGCCTGCACCGCCTAAAAATATTTCTCTCAGATTTTGTCGGAAAGAAACAGTAATAGATGATTAAAGAACAAAAGTATGAAAAGTCTTTTTGTTTTTGTTTTTTTTTTTTAATAAAAAACCTAGGAGAAAAATACGGCTCTTCTCTTGGAGGGCGTTACAGTGACCGATACTGGGTTTTATGAAGTACTGAGTATTTCTCGTGAAATGCTGAGTGTCCTTGCCTCATGTGCAGTTATCACTTGAGGAAATAAATATTACTATAGAACCAGGCCCTATATTAATAGATTATTCACAATAATGAAACTTGCTTGTTACTCCCACCTGGGCATTTGAATGCCATGTAGATCTACAGCAAGTATGCTGACTTTTTTCCCAAATCCTGAGCTATTTTTGTGTCGTGGATTTAATTGTTCTGAGCCATTCTTCATAATTAAATAGCTCTCAGCTGTACGAGCTTGTTCATAACTTCCATCTTAGGTTTTTAAATGTCTAGTTTGTCCGTAATACTCAGCCTGAAAAGGTAAATGCAATATATCTGAGCGGACAAAGCCGCAGATGAACAAACATCAGGGTTTCTGTTGAGGATCTGGACTGAAAAACAAGAAGCTTGGTTGTAAAGACCCTCTTTTTGAGGCTTCTGCTTCTCCTTTTGTAATTTTACTTGCTCGTTCCCAACCAGTATTTCCATTTCAAAGAATCCAAAATTGTTAAAGCCAGGAACACGTTTTGGTCTGGGCAAATGGATACACAATGCAGGAGGAGCCCTAGCTATTTCATATAGCCCATAGTGCACATATCGTCTGCCCACCTTGTCCTGAGTTAGGCAATTATTTCAGTGATCCTCTTGCTCTTATTTATCTTTCCTCCTTGGCGCTTCTGTCTAGCGTGACTGACTCTGGTTAAAATAACCTCTTCCCATTTGACCTTTTTCTTCAGGACTTCTTGACCGATTTGGTGATGTCTGAGGTAGATCGTTGTGGGGAGCATGATGTCTTGATCTTCAGGGAGAACACACTTGCTACCAAAGCTATTGAGGAATACCTAAAATTGGTAGGGCAGAAGTACCTTCACGATGCACTAGGTAAGAAAGTGCCAACCTGTCAGTTCTTTGCACTGCAAGGGCTAATCCTGTGGCAGAGAATCGGTCGAGTGACTGGGTTGGACTCTTGGTGTGCTGGGACATGGGAGGTGGCCCATCCAAGGACCGCTACTGTAGTGATGGAGCTGGAATGGATCTCTCAGTTCCAGCGTTACTTTTTAACGTTATCCGTTGTACCCGTGCCATGTCACCCCCATGAATCTGACGCTTTCTAGAGGTGTTTAGTGGACCCTCACCATGAGGTTTGGTGACATGCAAGAATCCTAGCATGAATTTTTACTTCTGTGACATGCCTGAAGCCTTGTTGTTTCTGGCGTATCTAGGAATGCAGGATGGGAAGGAGCCACCTCAGTGCTGAGCGCAGGCGTCTGGTGTCCAGAGAGCAAAATATATGCTCCCTACTCTTCGTGCCCTTCCTCCCCACAAAGGCAAATGCTTTTTTGGTGCCTGTAAGAGCAGCACCGGAGAAAACGCAAACCTGGTTTGACCTAGCTGGGTCCCCCTTAATGGTTGTATCACCGCACTACGTTTTTCTGCGTAACCTGCTTTTGTGTCTCAAGTTGTGATAAAGAGGTATAGTACTGGAACTACTTTGTGGACAGTGGTGATTGTTCCGTCTGGTATAAGAATACGCTTAAAAAGTGATTTTGATACATATTTTAACAGTGGAAACGCAGTCCGATAGTTTGTGGCATCAGGGTGCACCCAGTATCATGTGCAATCCAATTAGGTAGAGATTTCAGAAAAAGTTACAAATGCTTGCTTCGTATAGCTTCACAAGGTTTCCCTCATCTCCCTTTATGTTAAAGGAGCTCCTACAACTACTTTAGTCCAAAGGGCCATCACCAAGAGGCTTAGATAGACCGAAGGGTATGCAGTTGACAGCAGACATTCTTGTCTACAAATGTGTACTGCTGGGATGTCTCCAGTCAGTCTTTCACTTGCTATTGTAGTTAATGGCAAATGTTAGCTATGGCGTTAACAAGTGTTAAGTTTTAGGTCCCCACCCCAGCGTTTGGGTTGAATGCAGGCATTACAAGGAAACTCACTTCCAGCAGCTTAAGCTGCAACCATTGGTAATGCTGGCTTGTTCCAGAGTGACCCCTGGACTCTCTCGGCCCTGATTTTTGTAACACAGCAGTTAAGTCATAAATATTCGCGTTAACCTTCTAGACTGGTACCTGACCCCAACAAATATGCCTGGAGGGAATGAGGCTGCAGGGCTGCTGAGCACCACAGAGCGGGAGACCAAGATGCAGACTATCTAGGGAGCCTTCTGACTGTATTTTTCCAAAGTGCTCTCTGTTTGCCACCACATTATACGTGCCTGGCCAGGCTGCGATGAACTGCTTCATTCCCCAGCAGGGCCATAATGTTCAGTTACGTGCCAGGGTGGCTTCTGGTAACTACCCATCTTCCCCTCCCCACCAAAAGATTTTGCTCTAGTCTGGCCGCTGCCCTGAGAATTACTGTCCGCACAGCTAATAAGGAGGACCAAAATATGCATGCTCCTTCCCCATGAAACTCACAGCCTCTCTGCAATTAGCTCTTGCCAACTTCATGCTGACGTCTGTCTTATCCAAGATTGCACAGTGAGCCACCCATCCCCCTGTTGCTTCTTGGATGAAGAAAGGTTTGGAAGCTGATACAAGAGAAATTAGAACAGGCCAAAGCCAAGTCCCACACCACATCCTTTCACAAAAAAAAACAAAAAACAAAAAACAAAAACAAAAAAACCAGCCGCCTTTCCCAGCAGTCTCGCATGTCCTCAACTATCCTAGATGCTGGCAAGTCATCAAGGAGTTAGATGGCTAAATTAGTCAGGATTCTAAGGGTCAGTAGAGTCGGGTCTATGATTATATGCTTTTTGGCCATGTTTTAAACGTAATGAGCCTGTTCTGGTAGTCTTGTTCTCGTGGGTGGAATCACTGAAGCACAGGTCACAGTTCCAGGCCCTCGCTTGGTATGGAGAAGTGAGCAGCACATTACTTTGTGCTGCGCTTTTCTGGAACCGAATGATCAGCTGTGGGCCCAGTATAGTACATTTGACTGCAAGCCATTTAGTGTGCAGTAATTGCATAAAGATATTTTAAAATTAATGACTTTTACTGCATCGTTTAGAACGCTGGTGCTGAGTGATAAGATTGTAAATCATAGATGTTCAAGATGGAAAATACCCCTTAAGTCATCCAGCCTGTCTGTCACCCAGGGCAAGGTTGCTCATGGCGATATATTCCTCTTATTCTTTGTCAAGTTGTGAATGTCTCTAGTCATTTCACTAAGGTGCCATGTTCTTTGAAAGACTTAGCGACGTTACATTGGTGCTAGCTGTTTAATTTATCTGTAAGAGCGTCTTAATATGTGATTAAGGCAGGGCCTTGTGGACCACAAAGAGTACGTCTCAAAGGCATTTAAGGGGAAAAAAAAAAATCCAGGAAGCAACAGTTAAAACAGAGCTGGCTCACAGAAGTGATGCCGAGAGTTTAGCAAGTAAGTGATCTACATGTCCTCAGCAGAAATTTTTTGGACTCCAGCAAAACAGTTTAAGAAAATGTGCCATCTGATTTGCCTGCGAGAACACTGCTGACTTAAGCTCTGGTGGGGTTGGTGGTTGTTTAAGGCTTTTTAAGAAAACAAGACCAAAAAACGAAACCCTTTGCACAGACAAGCGTTACGGCATTAGCTCGGAGCCAGCAAGATCATCCAAGGAGGTGAACTTCAAAGACACTGAATCATTAAAGGAACGAATGAAGATTTTGGCCTTGTGAACATAAACAGTTTAAACAGCATATATAGGAAAGCACGTAGCGTAACATAGGAAAAAGTAGCGAGTACTGCATTTAAATGAGTCAAACAAAGGAAACCTCATCTTTTTTTGAGCGCGTGTCCAGTTTCCGCTGTAAGAGAAGGATGACAGAAACGCACAGGACTTGGAAAGACACAAGCTATAAAAATGTTTTAAGATGTTAACAAGAGACTGAGAAAACTAGCAGTGTTTATCTAGCACTCAAGTATTACTTTTATTCAGGAGCCAGCTATCTTTTGAAATGTAAAGATAGCTAGTTTAGAAATAATAGAACTAAATGCCATTGTCAAGTGCATTTCCTGGGGAAGTTATAAAGACAAATAGCAAAGCTTCGTTTCTAAGCCTGTGAGTAATTTTGTGGATTGGTAGCACTATTTGTACACAAAGTCGAAATGCATTCATCAGTGTAAGCAAAGTGCCCGCAGGGGTTATAAGCCAAGGCAGCCTGGTCGTGGACGTGGGGGCAGCGCGGGCGCAGGAGGCTGAAGCAGCCCGGCGGCGGCCGCGTGAGCCGGCATGGCACGCGCTGTGCTCTGGAAGAGCCGGGAGGAGTCAGATCCCCAACATCTGGTGTCTGGAGACTGTATTGCAGACACAGAGAGCAGCAAATGCAGTTGCTAAGGAAAGGCATAAGCAGGATTTAAAGGTGTGTCGAGGAGGCTTTTCATGTAATTACCCTGGTTTGTCATCCTCTTCCCTTTGTCCAGGGGAGTTTATCAAGGCTTTGTACGAGTCAGATGAAAACTGTGAAGTGGATCCCAGCAAATGTTCATCCAGTGAATTATCAGATCATCAGAGCAACCTGAAAATGTGTTGCGAGCTGGCCTTCTGCAAGATTATCAATTCTTACTGGTGAGGCATCTCCCTTCCCCTTTCTCCCCCAGTAGCGCGTTTGCGTCGAAGGTGCTAGTTCCTCTTCTAAAGATGTGAAACCACCAGTTGTACAAGCAAATAGCGTAGCCCCATCTGTCTTCTGAGACGGCCTTCGTTTCCTTTCCTCGCTACCTTATTGCTGGTGAGACAGTATTGTAGGTGGTATTTCTGCCCAAATCGGGGGATTCCAGTGGGAGCTTCTGCTGAAATACTCTACAGGGGGACAGATACTGAGTTGTGGCTGAATAAGGAAGGGAATAAAGTGAAAAGATAGCTTAGTTTGAACTTGGAATAAAAAGTGGGTTTGATATGTATATACAGCTTTTTTTCAGGCTCTTTAGACTGGTAATCACAGGAAATCACATGGATAAAACATTAGCTGAAAGATTTTTAATAATCTCTGCTACTGAGTACTGTTGAGCAAATGGCTTTTCTGCTTCAGGCAAAGCAGATGCAAAGCAGTGGAAGAGCTTAACAAGCAAAATACAAATGTCAGTCATAGCGATGAGTTCAGTTTGGTCCGATTTGTTTTTAATATCCGAGCAACCTGTTTGCTCCAGAGTAGCGATGGCTGTTTGTAGCTTGCAGATCAGTGTATCTGAAAACAGCTTCATTTCACATATTTGAACGAGGGATGCTTTAACCAGTACTTAAGTATCACCGGATTTAAGTGGTGATCTAAGAATAGATGCCTACTGACACTTGCGAGCCTGGAGGAGGGGGAGAAAAATGGAGCCAATGATGATTTCTCACAGTTAATTATTTCAAGTGATCGGTCACCAGATCGGCTTGCTCCATCTCATTGCCCACGCCATTTTATTTCTTGGTTTGCTGTTTTTCAGTGTGTTCCCTCGTGAGCTGAAGGAGGTGTTTGCATCTTGGAAGCAGCAGTGCCTGAGCAGGGGCAAGCAGGACATCAGCGAACGCCTGATCAGTGCCTCACTCTTCCTGCGGTTCCTTTGCCCCGCTATCATGTCTCCCAGCCTCTTTAGCCTCATGCAGGAGTATCCTGATGACCAGACATCTCGCACTCTTACGCTTATTGCTAAAGTTATTCAGAATCTCGCCAATTTTGCCAAGTAGGTGGTGGTGATAAACCTGCTTCTGGGGGTGCAAGTCGCTGAGTGGTCGTGTGAAAGAGAGAGCGTTCCGCTTGGTCACGTTTGCAGGCCGCTAATTCTTGGGCAAATTGGAGCAGACTTCAGAAAAGGAAAAAACTTCCTGTTTGAACCCTGTTCCCTTCGGGACACCTCAGAGCTGAGCTAGATCTATTCTCCTTCCCATATGTGGATTTGGGTTGTGTTGAATTCAGTAGAGGGACACAGCAGAAAACCAAGAAGAGATTCATGCATTAGCATGTCAGCGTGTGCTTGTATGTATGCAGTTTCAAAAGAAGAAAGTACTGTTCCTGCCGAGGATCGTGATTTTCCCCCCCCACCTTTCATCTCCAAAATTCCCGGCTGGATGAAGGCCAAGGGGCATATGTCTCGTAGGGGAAGGGGTGCAGAGAAGGTGGAGGAGAGAAAGTCTGTGGGAGAGGAGGGAAGAGGTGTATCAAACCCTTGTTGACAGTATGAACAGTGAGTTCCTAGTATTTAAATAAGTCCAGGAAAGCAGTGAATCTCTTAAATTGTCCATTTTTTCCCTTCCCAGACACCTTTTTTCAGAAAGGCAGGTCACAAGTCAACCATTAAGTGTTTACAGGCAATTTTATCCTGTGTGTTTTGTGTGGAGGTTATTGACTGGCTTTTCCCTCCCCTTTGTTCCAGGTTCGGTAATAAGGAGGAGTATATGGCCTTCATGAATGACTTTCTGGAACATGAGTGGGGGGGAATGAAGCGTTTTCTCCTCGAGATCTCTAATCCAGATACCATCTCAAACATGCCCGGATTTGAGGGCTACATCGACCTGGGCAGAGAGCTCTCAGTTTTGCATTCCCTCTTATGGGAGGTTGTGTCTCAACTTGATAAGGTAAAGGCAGGCTGGAGGCCTGGGAGGGTGAATCCCGCGATTGTATCGTAGCAACTGTAAACACTGGGAGACATCAAGGGAGCAGCCGGAGCCGCTCTGGGGAGAAAGTATTCAGCAGCTTTGGAGAGGAATGCTTGGTAGTGGTATTTCACAATTGTTCTCTCCACGGCTCCAGCTCACGGCCCCGCCGGCTCTGGGAGGCCCGAAGCCAGGCACGTGAAGTGGTTGGGCTTCAGCAGTAGCGCAAACACTTTGCGGCGACTCAAATAAGGCTGGGTGTTAAACTGCGGAGAGGGCAACGCTTGAAAGCGAGCTTGGCATTCCCTGAGGAGCCAGGCCCCTCGCCGGAGTGAGCTGGGAGAAAGGTGGTGTGTTTGGATGGAAAATGGAAATGTGGGGGTGCCCTTTTTGATGCTAATTGAGGTACTTTGCTGGGCCCTACCCTGCCCAGGCAGAACTGTTCTCCTTAAAGACCTGCCCCAAAGCCCACTGAGCTCATTGCTGCGGTCTTTGGATTAGCTTTTAGTTTCAGAGGGTGCCTGGTAGATGCCTTTTCCCACTCTGCCGTACCTTGAAACGTGAGTGAGATGCTCTCTGCCTCTGTGCTGGGGTCGAGCGTGTTTTCCAGGAGCCAGCGCTCCCTTCTCGCTGCGGGAGATGCTCATCTCCGGCAATAAGTGTTATTTCCATTTAACTGTAGAAGAGCAGAGTCTGGTTTGCTCTTCCCCAGCTACATGGCTTATAAGACCCAAAATCATTAAAACCTTATTAACAAAGGAAGTTGATAAGACCCAGGGAAGCTGAGATGCAAGTCAGGATTTTTCTTTCTTTTTTTTTTTTTTTTTGAAAGCGCTTAGAACTGTTCCATATTTCGACTTTTTGAGGTGCATTGTTTTGTCCGTATTCCATGTCTTTTTCTTTTGAAACTGGAGAGGTGAGGTGACTTGCAATGCACTGCTAATCGTTTTTGTTGCTAGTAAGGTTTGCCAAGACAGTGATTTGTTGGATATTTGTTTTCTCACAGCACATTATTTTTTAAAAAAAAAAGATACTGAGCTTGTGCATCAGAGTGAATCTAAATGTCCTTGACTCAGAAGGATAATGCATATTAATCTTAGTTAATCTTAGCCTGATAACAATTTGTGGTCTTGTTAATCTGTTTCCCTCATACATGCACACAGGTTACACTCAAAGTGTCACAGGCGGTAAAATCTTTGCTATAAAGACAGTTCGGCAGCCTCAGAAAAATAGGCAAAGGGAGCACTTAAAAGACCAGCTCCTCCATTTCTATAATTTGGGGTAAATTCATCAGTGCAAAGTGAACTCCACCACCTTCCTCCAACTGGTCATGCCTTCAGGTCAAGGGAAAACCAGTTTCTGCAAGTGCGAATGGGTTTTGGGGGTTAGCTAATGCCAGCTGCTCTCCAGATGACAACGTTGTAAGTGTCTTGGGCAGCTGGGAGGGGAAGGAACCAGACGTAAACCATTAAAGCAGATCTGCTTTGCCCTTTCTGTAGGTTAGATGTATGGATCTGTCCTAACAGGCCCTTGGGAGCTGGTGTAGTGGTTTGCTAAAAAGAGAATTAAGGGGTAAAGTTACACTGTAATACTGCTTTACTGTAGGTAATGACTGGGAAATGATGAGAAGAAGTAACCTCAAAGATTTTAATAGACCCAGAAGATGCGCTATAAAAAAGTGTCTGTAAAGAGACCTCTCTCTGGAGTCAAACTGACTGAATACCTGCTTACAGGAAAAATAAGGACATCTTTGAAAAGAAGATTGTCTTTGTAGGGGTCTTTATCATTAAACCTCCAGCAGCTTCACCCCTTGCTTCGGTCACAAGAGCAAGCAGCACCATGTAGATGACAAAACCAGCATTGACCCAAAGAGGGGAAAAAATAAAGAATCTGAATGAGCAACCTTCCCCTCGGGGCTGCTTTATGGGCAGCTGCTGCCATGCTCGGCCTGGCCAACACCAAGCTAAGGCATAAGTAAACATGAAGCTAAGCATTTAATCCCCACCTGACATGATAATGTTGGAATGAGGGTCACGAATGTTTTCATGCAGTTCTTTTCAACTTTTAAATAGGGAAGAACGCCTTAGTTTTTGATAACAACTTGCTACAGAAGGTGGCATCAGCGTAGGATGCCAAAAACCAAAGGCTTATGAACTGAAAACCTTCCTTTCCCCGTCTCCCTCAACCCTCTCAAATCTCTCATGATCCCCTGAATGCCGCATCCCTTGTCTGTTGGCATGCATTTCTTTTACCACATGACTCCCTTTGCCTGGAAAGTTCCCTCCCACTAGCTGAATCTGTAGTCTGTACATCCCCTTTAATGAGTAGATACCGTAGTTTTCACTTTGACCTCACCCGCCCCAGACTTAGTTTGCTTTGCATGATAGTTTTGCATTGGAATGGCTACAGTTTAGTTTTATTGAGCATGAGTTTTATTTTTGGGGGTCAATCCTAATTTCTTTTCTATTTCCTTTTCTTTCCTCAATGTCTGCTGCACCCCGTTTCGTCTCCTCCATCCATCTCGTCGCCGTGGTTACGCTGCTCCGTAACACTGCATTACGATCCTGGCACACCCGCACACAACCACCCACCCTCCTTCCTTCCACTTCCACCCCTCCGCCTCTGTGCATCGTTATCAAAAACCTGGCGGATGTCGCGGTGCTTGTTGTCCAATTAGGGTGAAAATTCCTTCCTACAGGCGACCGTGGCAAAACTGGGACCTCTGCCTCGTATTCTTGCTGACATCACCAAGTCAATGACCAACCCTACACCCATACAGCAGCAGTTGAGGCGTTTCACTGAGCATAGCTCTAGTCCAAACGTCAGTGGCAGTCTCTCCTCAGGGCTTCAGAAGATATTTGAGGACCCCACTGATGGGTATGTAACACCCAGAGCTCGAGGGGAGACGTGGGATATGGGGGATGGTTGGGTTCACTTAAGGTTCCTTGACTCACCTCTCTGCCTGGGTCAGTTGTAGGAGCTGGGGATCTTGGCATCTAACACAGGGAGGTCAACATCCCAAGAAGAGGTGCATGAGTTAGCACTCAAGGCTCTAAGCTTTTGACTTACACGAGGCTCAAACATTGGCTGGAAGTCACTATCTTTAGCTACCAGTCTTGCTGCTTGCTGCCAATTTGAGTGAGCAGTTGCATAAAGTCAACTGTAACGTTTCCTTCTGGAGACAAGGCTGCCTTTTTAGCACTGATGAAAAATCTGTGTTATAAGTGGGACTTGTTATCAAGTGCAATAAAGGGTGGTCCCTTTTCTGTTTGGTTTAGCATTTCTCGTGTTGTAATAACAATTAATCTGAAGGAAAAAGCTGTGACACGGCAGAAATGCCAAAGAACTTGGATACTGCGGCCTCTGCCTAGCTTCTGTGCTGGCAAGTCCCGTTTGGACCTCCCGTTGAGGTCCCGTTTTGGCAGTTGGAAGCGCCTTCCCGCTGAGTTACCTAGATTTACAGGAACCTTCACGCAGCTCCTGTTGAATTTTCAGGCGCGCATAATAATATAAAGCCGATGAAGGGTTAAATGGAATCTGAAATGTTCTGAAGTCTTGCTGGGAAGAGAAATGTCTAAGGGGGGAGGAACTGGTGGGAATGGTTTGCATTTCACCTGTGAAAAATAGAGATGAAGTACTTCTTGAATCAGGCTTAATTCTCAAAGATAAGTGGTAATTAAGGAGCAGTGTGTTGCAACTTGAAAGGCAGAGAGCTGATAAAAGGAAATCTAGTTCCTGGAAGCTTTCAGAGTAAGGAAGCCAGGACAGGGGGGTTAAATGAGGTAGAAAGGCTTCTCCTGGGGTCTTGGCTAGTTAAAAATTAACCAAATTCCTTTCTGTTCCACAGTGACTTGCATAAGCTGAAGTCTCCAACCCAGGAAAACGTAGATGGATGCTTTAGGGGCAAGACCTTAGTGTTGGTTCAGCAGGCATCCACCCAGAGCATGACTTACTCGGATAAGGATGAAAGGGAAAGCATCCTGCCCAATGGACGTAGCGTTTCCCTCATGGACCTCCAGGACCCTCACGCGGCTCACAGCGATCACGCTTCTATTATGCACGACGTGCCTTTGCGTTTGGCCGGCAGCCAGCTCTCTATAACACAGGTGGCCAACATCAAACAGCTGTGGGAAACCCAGAGCACGCCCCAGAGTGCTCCCCAGGTGAGAAGGCCTCTGCACCCAGTTTTGAACCAACAGGGCAATCTCCAGCCTCTGTCATTCCAGAACCCAGTTTACCACCTCAACAACCCGCCTCTGCCAATGCCAAAGGCCTCCGTGGACTCCAGCCTGGAGAACTTGAGCACTGCCAGCTCTCGGAGCCGAAGCAACAGCGAAGACTTCAAACTCAGTGGACCCAGCAACAGCAGTATGGAGGACTTCACCAAGCGCAGCACGCAGAGCGAGGATTTCTCCAGGCGGCACACGGTCCCAGACAAGCACGTACCTATCGCTCTGCCCCGCCAGAACAGCAGTAGCCAAGCACAGATCCGCAAAATGGACCAAGCTGGGCTGGGTGCCAGGGCCAAGGCGCCGCAGTCCCTGCCGCACAGCGCTTCCTTGCGGAGCACCGGCAGCATGTCGGCGGTGTTGGGAGCCATGATGATTGAGCCCATCCAGAATGGGAACCGGTCCCGGCAGCAGTCCTCATCCTCTAGAGAGAGCCCTGTCCCAAAGGTGAGGGCAATTCAGAGGCAGCAGACACAGCAGGTAAGGAGAGTCTTTTCCCAGGCACTTGCAATGTTCTGCTTGGATGTTTAGCTGATTGTTGCATTGACCTTCAAAGCTTTCATTTGACTTAAATGTGAGACAAGGAATATGAATTGAATCAAGGGCAGTGGCTGAAGAAGACTCTAAAACAGTGTCCGGTAGCAAGTGCAGGGAATAGTCCTGCTTGTTACCATTGCTAGCTTGGCAAGCCTAGCTTACTACTTATTTTTGGATGCTCTTGTACTAAACTGAAAGGAAAAAAAAAAACTGTTTTGCATTTACTAAGGTAGCAGCGAGCCTGCTGAAAGAAACAAAGCTTGAAATTTTCCCAGAATAATAAAAAGAAAAGAAGCTGTGTTCCCAATGTTAGTTGATTGCCATGCGAGAACGCGTTTGCCCTGTGGTGCTCATTTAAAATCATAGCCACCTAAAAACAGAGACATGAACAAAGACAAAATACCATGGAATAAACAGCTGCCAACATAATAACTAAGTAGAGTTGTCTTAAGTGTAGAGAAAACTGTATTGCACTGTGAGGCAACAGTCTCCTGTTGCCCCCCTCCCCCAAAATGCTGCTTTTTCATTAATCGTCCCAAAGTATGAATAGTGCAAACACTTCCTGGAAAGGAGTGTTTATATGTACCAACTCCTAATGCGTTTTGATCATTTGCTCATAGGCAGCTCTGTGTACTTAATTTTTCTGTAAATCAAGATTTTCCTGACAAAAAGCCAACATTCCTTTACCTTTTTGAAAAAAAAAAGAAAAGCCTGTTGCAATTTGCTGTATATGAAAAAGCATTTCGTAAATTAGTTTCAGAGTAAAGAGGAAAAAATGTTGCGTTAGTGCTTGTGTTACAAGCTTATCAACTGGGCAGGGAGAGGCTCTTGAGGGCAACACCTGCACCATTCCTTGGCTTTGCATGTTTTTCTTCTGCAGTTACTGTGACAGGTAACCACGGGGGTGCTTGATTTACTTCATCTGGTTTTGAAGGGGTTTTTTTTTTTTTTTTGGAAACAAACCTTGTTGTGAGCGCTCAGGAAAGCTGCATGGAGGCTGTTGCAGCTCTGTGCATGGAGCTGGGATGTGTTGGTGCTGGCCCTGCTTCAGCAAAGTTCCCGCTTTCCACGTCTTCCAGAGAGGACGCTGCTCTGCCCACAGGCATGAGTGAGGGCTTTCACTGCAGAAAGTTGCAGCCCGTGAACTTGAGGCTACACAGCTCAGCTACATCAGCGAGGAGCAGGAGGTTATGGACCTCTTCACTGACATAGCTCTGCCGGCAAAAGCACTAGTGAGGACATGGTTACGCAGGGGAAGAGTTTTGGCTGGTAAAGCAAAGCTGGCAGAAGAACGTAGCTGCCAACACAAGCTGAATCTCTGCTGAAGGGATCACTCCATTGGTGTAGCTGTCCTGGCAAACTCTCCTGAAGGTTACCATCTAAAGGAGGAAAGTCTGGATGATGCCTAGGAACCCCGGGAGCAATCAGAGCTTCATAACTGCTTTGATACCCCACGTTCATTAAAGCACGAGGAGATCAGAAACACTGAATCACAAAGCAAAGGCTCTTACGCCAAGTTAGTTATACCAAAGAGAATAACTGCATAGTATTTGAAGTGCATATGTTTGTTTCCTCCCTTTGAGTGTTTGTTTTACATCTGAGCACAGAGGGGTTGCTAGATGAAGTATATTGAATACATCTAAGTTTAGCACAAAGATATTGGGAAATTTTTAGGCCAATAAAAAAGGATAAATTTGAAAATCAGTCAGCCGCCTTTCCAGTTCTCAGGCCCGCAGCCTGAACCCGTGTTTTATGATCTGCTGATTTTTAGTGCATGGTTCTGTGCAGCATCTTAGCAAAATTCCTGCTGGATCTGGTACGTTTCCTTCAGGCCTGTTAGGGCGAACGAATGATGACAGCTTCACTTCGGTGTCAGGGTGAGGAGGAGGGTGGCGGAGAGTGTACAGGTGCCCTCTCTCCAGAGCCTGTGTGCAAACACCTTACATGGGTGGCTTCTGCCCTTTATATATTTAAGACACATGCTCAGTGAGCTGTTTGCAACCCCCCTGACTGTTCTCCTGTTTTGCCTGCTGCATCTTAAATTGCTGCTTATTCAACTGCCCCCGTGTAAGTCGGTTACCTTTGCTTGCTTAGCATCAAAGCGATGTCTTGGACTTCCCTCCTCTCCAATTACTTTTTACTTTCAGCTGTGTAAACACTTGCAAGTATGGCTGGCTTCGGGGCAGTCGCCTTCCCCCCTCCTGGAGCTGATGTGCGTCTGCTCATTTTTCCACCCTTCCTTTTCCATGCTAATTGTTTTCTCTGGATTCATTAGAGTACTTGCTCCTACTTCAGTCACAGAAATCAATTTGTTCTTTCCTTACCCACACCCTTGAGAAATGTCTCAGTGAGTGCCAAACTAAGTGGCCAAAATTTTTTGGAGGCAAATTCCATTGCGTCCTTTTAATTGCAAATTGTGTTGTGGAATTCTCTTTTTTCCTTTTTTTTTTTTTTTTTCTTCCCCTTTTTGAAATACGAACAGAAGCTTGGCATGTTCTTTCCAGGCATGCTTTGTGGGCGTTATAATTATTAGTCTCTGTTCCCTACAAATCCCATTTGTTTCTGAATATAGAGGCAGGCCCTTTATTTGCTGGGAGAGGTCAGCTTTGGCCTTCCATTTCCATTTAGTAGGTAGGTGGGAACAGAAGTGTCTGTGTGTTCCCCTGGGAGGGGGGCAAAGAGGAATTAATACATGTTCCTAGCAGGCTTCTTCTCCCCCCCCCCCATATTAGAATAGCTCATAACCCTTTAGCATCTTAAGTACTTGCCATCCACTTCTGCTTGGTCTCTGTAGGCTTTCTGAGCGTGGCTGCCGAAAATATTGGGTCCTGCAGCTGAAAAGGTTGCTTAGCTGATCACCAGCCACTCTTGCTGTCTGTTAGGAGGCTGACGATGCAGTTCATAGTCGCCCTTCCACTACCTTATTCCTCTGTTACTCCAACGGCCAGTGACGCCGTTCATTTGTCGCCCTTCCTGATGCCTCCAACAGTTCCCAGCGCCGAAGCAGTTACCTCTGCGAGGAGCTGGTTGGTGGCAGAGCCACATGCAGTTCATGGTCTCGGGCTGCCTCACAGCAGATATTGTCACGAAATGTCCACCTGAAGGAGCTTTGCCAAGCTGTCTTATTGCAACTGAAAGGAGCTACCAGCCTTTCTGCTACAAAGACTTCCTTCCTTCCAGGTCCAAGGCCTCTATCTCGGCCTAAAACCTCAGATTTTTGCTCACTTCCTTCTCCTTGTCTTTGCCTGTGTACCCATCCTTGCTAAGGAGTCTGCCAGGGCCGGAGCCCTCGTGGCTGCTCAGGAGAGCTGAGCCGTTGCTGGCAGATCGCTGGCCAGAACTGACGTGGGACGTAAGTGGCGCTCAGCAGCCCTGTCCTCCCGAACAAGAGGAGCCGAAGTGGAAGCGGACAGGATCCCTCACCAGACTTAACCTGGAGAAGCTGCTGTTCCCCCACAGAGAGCTCCTCATGGAAACCTGGACTTCAGAATCCCCCTACCGCCAAGCACGTTTCCCTTTTGTAAAATATTGAAACGAGGCGGTGATCTGAGGAGCTGCTTGAGCACAAAAAGCAGCTACAAATAGGGAAAAAGTCGATCTTTCACATTTCTCTGAGAGTGTAGCTCTTCAGTACAGTGTAGCTCTTTCAAGGGAAATTATGCTAATTTCTGTGCTTAGAAACTTGCCTTTGTCCAGGAAAATTGCATGGCATTTCCAGCAAGTCGTGTTCTCCTCAACCAAGGCGGAGACGTTCGTGTTTCTCCTCTTGGCTTTCTTTTCAGACTCCCTGAAAGAGGATAGCCTCTGACGAGGTTTTAAAGTTCTCCTAGTAAGCGGTGCTTGCCCTGACTTCCTTCTCCAGCCTTGACTGAGCAAATATGCTACAATAAACCATCTAAATCTGATAGGCACTGCAATGACAACGTTACAGCTCTTTGCCGCTTTTATGTACTGCTGTGCTGTCTCCTATCAAAGTCGTGCAGCCCAGTACTCCGTCGCAAATGCTCTCTGTAGCCCGGCTGACAAAGCTGCTCTCAAGTTAAGCTCCTCAATCCTCCAAAGAAACAAATCTGCCTTTCCTGAACAGGCGGCGAGTGACGCTTCATTGCTCTATTTTTGGTGCGAGAGAAACCTAAAATTGAGATGGCCTTACTGAAAAGCTGGCAGAAGTGAAAGGTGGATGAGAATAGGGCTTGGAAATAAGAACTTTTCCAGAAAGAGAGAAGCTCACCTAGACAGAGAGAAAAATTTCTCAAGTGCATTGATTTTTTGTTTTTTGTTTTTTTTAAAAGAGCCTCACTCAAATGAGTGCTGAGTGTCCACAGTCAAGTGAGGATGAAGCATCTCTGGACGAGGGGCTTTGGGGAGGCTTTGAGACTGACAGATCCCTGGTCATGTTTCTGCTCTGAATAAACTTGATTTCGGAGTCGATTCATATGTAATTTCTTTGAAAAATGCTTACAGGTATCTCTGCTCCAGGTTCACTCGCCTGTGGACTCTGCCACAATGTCACCAGTGGAGAGGACAGCTGCCTGGGTTCTCAATAACGGGCAGTATGAAGAAGTGGAGGAGGACGCAGAGCAGAATCAAGATGAAGTCAAGCATGCTGAGAAGGTAGGTTTTATTCTGTATGCAGCAGACTCTGTAGCTTCCAGTGAGCCCTGTCCACCCTTCAGCTGGGTTCAAAATGGCTTTCAGGTGCTGTTGTGCCAGAGTCAAACACAGGTCTTGTCGGCCTAGCTTCCCACTGTACATGCTGTCATAGGGAGTCTGTAGTACAGTATCCCATACTGTAGATTAACCCATTTACAGGCTGTAGCATGTCAAAGGGGTGCACACTGACATAGCTGAGAGGTCATACGTTACAGGCTGATATTTGGCATTTACTTGCATCGTAAGTCATGCTGCCTAAGTGCTCAACTCGTTATCTTTTATGGCAATGTTATAGCTACAGTATACTGTCATTTTTCTACGCTTGCAAAATTTTTTAGTGATTATGAAACTCCACTAAAAAAATTGATTGTTAACCCGACCGAGTATGGTGTGGTATATGCTAAGTGCTTGTACAAGTCTCTGCAAATGCAATTCAGTGTTGATGAGCAGCTGCATTCGAATTTTGTCCTGGGCTTCACCCAAGGCAAATGTCTGTCATCTAGGTGGTAGAGTATTTCAGGGCTACGCAGAAACGTCCATCATCTTCTGAGAGGCAAATTTTTTTTTTTTTTAAGATGTTTAAAAAACCTGGAGCAGATGTCATTTTTCCAAATACAGTTGCGTGTATATGGCTGCTACAGTGATGAGGTCTAATAAGAGGTTTGGTATTTTGAGAGGGCAGGAAGAGAGGAAGAAGAGAACATGTGGTGGACAAGAAGTGGGAACATAGAATTTTTAGGAAAGGTGAATGAACCGAAAGCAAAGTGGAATATGCTGGGATTCATTGCGCTATTGAGACGTTAGGTGGAAGAGAGATAGTAGGTGGAAGAATGAAACCTAAGCCAAGTAAGCTTGCAGACTCTGTGTGATGGGCTGTGCTTTCAGCCTGGGACAATTGGTTTCACGACTTCATTAGGTTCTGAAAAATGAGTTATGTGGCTCGCAGTACTGGTCCCTTTCATAAGTTTGGTCACCCCAGGATATCTATTTACAGTTGAGCACCATTAGTAGCTTCTCTCTGGGAACTCCTTGGGCCTGGAATAACTGAGGATGTTACCAGTTAGGACTGAGAAGCCATGTCAGAACTATTTGAGTGCTTAAATTGTGCTACAGGAAGACATCCTACAGTGTGTGGGAATAACTTAATGCTCAAGGGGAGCCTACATGCTCCTTTGTGGTTGCGCACAGTTGTCTGCCTGTCATTTCCTTTGCTTCTATCAATTTATTTTTAATGAAAGCAAACGGTAGCTTTCTCTCAGCAGCAGCAGAAAATAATAATTTGTTCTCTTGTTTTTCCCTTTGCATCTGATTCTTTCCTTCTCTCCTGCCTTCCACATGCAGTATGAACAAGAGATAGCGAAGCTGAAGGAGCGCCTGAAGATGTCCAGTCACCGGCTGGAGGAGTATGAGCGGCGCCTCCTAGTGCAAGAGCAGCAAATGCAGAAGCTGTTGATGGAGTACAAGTCCAGGCTGGAAGACAGCGAGGAGAGACTGCGCAGGCAGCAAGAGGAGAAAGACAGCCAGATGAAAAGTATCATCAGCAGGTGAGACTTTGCTGGAAAGTTGGCGGCAGAGCACATAGGGCAAGAAGCTCCCCTTTGTCCTATGTTTTCTTTGACAGTGAAGAAGGTAGTTATGTGGACTTCTGGACATCTCTGGGCTGATGCTGTTCCTGCCTTAGAGATGAAGAAACTGAGATACAAGTGTTGAGACTTGCCTCAGATTGCCAGGGAAATGGACAAAAAGATTTAGGAATTTCTAACCCTAGTCTCTGCTCATAACTGGTCTATTTTCTTTGTTTGGAAACTATACTCAAGGTGGTAGTTTTACAGAACAGTTAGATTTTTGGCAGTGCCCACTTTGTGAATAATAAATTCAGCCTATTGGGGGTGTCAGAAGGATAGGTAAGCTTTCTTGAGTGCAGCAGAATTCTCCTCTTGCAGAGAGAGGACAATCAGAGACGTCAAGGCAACAGCCTTAGAGCAGCTGAAACACCCGGGAATAGTATTAAACTGTCCTAATTTCTCTCTCTTTTTGTGCATCAGACTCATGGCAGTTGAAGAGGAGCTGAAGAAAGACCATGCAGAGATGCAAGCTGTCATCGATGCAAAGCAGAAAATTATCGATGCACAGGTAAGGAGCACAGGATCTGCAGGAGCCGAGTGTTCTGTGCTTAGAACCCGTTATTTTCCCCTATCCTCCTGTCCCAGTATTATTCTCTAGCTCCCAAGCCAGTACTGGCCCAGGGTGTTGCACACATGACTTACTGCCTCCTAGGAGAGAATTGGGGGGTTTTGTACAATAAAGACTGCACTGTCTGACGCAAGGCTTTGAAAAAGCTTGGCAGCAAATTACAGGACTGACTGCTTCTCCAAAACCTCTTCTACTTTAGGAGATCCGAAGCGGTAAAGGAACAGTGATACATTGTGTAGACATTGTTCTAAGTGTGGGCCTGGGAACTCTGGACAAGCGGTGCTTCATACCAGCATAGTTTAATTGCCATGTGCGTGCATCTCAGCTATGCAAGCTAAAACATGGCTTTGAACTTGCAAGAAAAGAGAATGCTTGCCATGGTGCATTGCCCAGTATAGCCTCTCATACGTGGCATTTCACCTCACCTGACTGTCCATGTCGGTCTGGGAGAAACACCCACTTTGCCACAAACCTGCAGTGCTTGCCTCATTCAACACAAGTTAGTCGTGGAAAGTGGGACCTAGCGGGTGATGCATGTGAATGTGTTGTGTGGGATCGTTTCAGCTTTTCTTCTGTGTCCGTGCTGATGCCAGAGAGCAAAGCTTAGACAACAGAACATGAGACTGATTTGATATCTGCCTGCCTGTTATGTTTGTGATTCTTGCATTTGGAGATCACCTTTCCGGCTTCCGGGCTTTTTGATAGTTCCAACCGTCTAATTTTTAATAGATGATCTTTTAAGAGGATTATATGTTTCAGCAGCAACCCAAGTTATGTCAGAAAGTTGTCTCCCCTCAGGTAGGGTGAAAAAAACCAGATGCCTCAGTTGAACATTGTTGAAGATGCTACTGGTGTATTAGAACACAGGCGTAAGAAAGCACAAAAGGCGTGCCCTGGCCATTGCTTTCCCGTTGAATGGCCAGCAGTAATTGAAATGTTTGAGCTCACATAGAGGTGTAGGAAAAATACAAAATGGAGAAAAAAATATGTTCTTAAAAGGCTGGTGACGCTAGAAACATACTTTATGGCAGATTTACTTTCTGACAACCTGAGAAGTTCTAAGTTTTGTCTTAGTTATTCTTCAGAAAGACTGTTTATGAAAGGTGAATTTTTTGGATCCATGGCATCTAACCTGAGTGAATCGCTTGTGTACAATAACATGGTCCTTCTCTAACCTTGTAAAATAAGAAGTAAAAATGCACTGGAATTATACCATCCATGTTTCCTAGCTATCGTGCAAGATGGTCTAAATGGACACACCAGTGTAGTTGCCCTTTCTAGATGCAGCTCAAGAAGAAATCCTTTCTGTGAGGACTTGCTTTCAAAATCTAGAGTTAGAGGGTGCAGTGCTGGCCAGTGAACAAGAATGTAGTCAGTCATTTGCTTTATTTTTTTTCTTGGTGGGGAGGTGCAGGGGGGGAAACAGTAGAGCAGACCACCCTTCATACAGTCTGTTGCAAGTTTTAAAGCTGGAACAGAAGTTGAATGTGCTGGGCCGTTTTTCAGACTTTATCCAAACTGCAGCCTGGTTTTGAGGGATGTGATGCCTTTTTCATCCCCCCCCTCAAGAAGGAAAAGGGGAAGGTGAAAGGGGCATTGAAGAAATGCATAGGAAGAGATATTAGAGGGCAGGATTGGAGAGACTGTGACTGAATGAGGAACTTCCCCCTTCCCTCTGTTACTGTCTGTGCCAGATGGAGCGCAGCTGAGTCTGGTCCCTCGCTATTGCCAGCTGCCAGGAGGGACTCTCGCTGACTTCTGAAAGCTTCGAGCCCTCAGTGTGGGTCAGGTGTGGTCCTTGATCGCACTTGATCAAATGGTGCATCATTTATCACCTGCAGTGAGAACTGTTGAAAAGACAGTAGCAAACCAGTAGCGTTGTTTAAAGCAAGGTCATCAGCAAACCTCAAATGCTTCAGTGTCAGTCGTGGGGAAAGCTTAGTGGTCGTTGCCCTTTCGTGGGTGTCTAAGTGGAAAAGGAAACAGAAGATTCAGAACAAACAGACACAACAGAGGAACCCCCGAGTGTTTGCTGGGTTGTGCAGTGATCCTTCTAAATCACACCTGGAAGATCTTTCTTAGTCCGTGATTCATTTGGCAAAGGGATATACAGTGGCTAGAAGAGGAAAGGTCTCTTTTGTGTGAGATCTGTGGAGTGGAGTTGGAACCTGGCTTATCTCACCTGTTTGTTTGAAGATTTAAGCGCCTGCCAGGAAATAGTGATACCTGGGCTTCTTGTGCTTAATTACATGACCACGAGATGCTTTTCAGGATTTGCTCTCGTGTCTGGTGCTCAGGTGTAGCGTGCACTATTGAACCGTCGCACAGGGAGAGCCGTGTCCCCAGCACGGGTGCTGGCCGCCCTGGCTCTGGGCAGTGCCCTGGGCAAGCTGGGAAGCAGAGGCTGTCGCCAGGCGTCCCAGACTTGAGCAGGGGAGGTCTGGCTAAACTCTCCTCGGAGTAGCGGAGCTGCAAAGAGTATTAGCCCAGTTGCAATTGCAAGTGACGTCTCCGCTGTGTTAAATTACAGGTCATAAATGGGGATGAGATAATTCAAACAGGCAAGTAAACCCAATCAGTTCTCTAGCTGAGCAGTACCCAGCCCCGGCCCAGTGCACTGACCTCCTACCCATTCCAGCTCCTCCTCCTTCCCGTGCCTAATTCACGTGTATTAGAGAGACGTTTGCTTAGATTGCATTTTCCTTTGAGTGAGACGGTGACTCAATTCACCAAGCTCATTCTTTTAAGCCTGATTTTTTCCAGGTGTAGCTTTCCAGCTGTTCTGCAGACCGGTATAGCGAGCGCTCATCGATGCCAGAACATACCCAGCCTTCCATTTTTAACTCTCTGTAAAGCTACATGCTTTCGAAAGAAACTTTAATTTTGAGGTATATATTCCAGGTGACATTTAGTCCAAGGAGGAGGAGTTTTAACTTGCTGAGGAACACATCTCTGCTAAGGCAATTGTTTTGTTTGGTTTGTTTGTTTGAGGGTTTTTTGTGGGTTGTTTGTTATTGTTGTTTTTCCAGCATTTATTTCAGCATGGGAGGAAAGGCTAAGGCCTTTAACTCCTCCCTTGTCCGTTCCCGCTTACATTGGCTAGGCTGGGCAAAATACTAGCGCAGGCTATTGCCTGCCTTACTCTTGAATTCTCCTGCCTCCTCCTCCTCCTGCTCTGCTGTGCAGAGCTTGGTCTCTTCAGGGCTATAATACAAACAGGATTTAAATTCTGCTTTGTTTTTGCACCCTAACATTTACTCACTGGCGGAAGCCAACTGAGGAAAGCAAACATTACTTGATTACAGATGTACCGCATAGCTGATGTGCTGGGATCAAAATCTCATGGGGCTGTCATAGTGCTTATGTCTCCTGAGCAGTATGTCTGAACTATCCCTTAATGTTTGTGCCTTCTGTACATCATTTTTCCTCCCGTTTTTGTTTTTCAAAGGGCTGGACTGGGAAGAGTCCCTGCATGCAGCTTTTTTTCACCCAAGTAATAGAAATTAAAGATTTTTCTTCCTCAGTGAAAAAAAGCCAATGAGCTGGTATCATTGAGAGCATGTTTACCTGTTGCAATGTCTGTTGCCGCTTTGTGTGGCTGGTTTTTTTTTTTTTTTTTTTTTTTTTGAGGGAAGATGAGAATTGCCATTGCTAATTGTACCACCAGCTTTTTGGCTTGACCCGCCAGTGCTGTATCCCACTGCGGGCAGTCTAGCTTTTAGTAGGTTGGCTTTTGTTGTTGGATGTTTGTTTGTTTGTTTGTTTGTTTTTAATAAATGTAGTGTACGTCCTTTAGCTTTCGGAATACTTTTGCTAAAAGTGGAGGCAAGCACTTTCTGTGCCAGAAGAGTCAAAGCGGGGTGCGCGACCCCTCGATTTGGCGGCGCCCCTCTGAGCTGGAATGGGTCTAGGAGCAGTGCTCAGTGTTTGTTCTTTGTGTTCTGTCGATGGCATCTCCCCTTCCTCCCACGCTGCCCTCTTTCCCCTTCACCTCAAATAACCCCTTAGTTTTAGCTTTTGGCTGCTGCTTTTCTATGTTGCTATTGCACCCTCACTCCTGCTGGCAACTGCAGGCTGCCATTATTTGCTCTTTTTGTTTTTATTTCAAACATACCATGGGTTTATCTCGAGCGTGCTCCATCCAATATACAGAGACGATGGCCATTAGATTTCACCTGCGCTTTTCTCTGCCAAAGGAAACCTCCCACCACTTTTTTTTTTTTTTTGCTGCCTGTTTCTGTTTTTCTAACATATTAAAAAAAAATTGGCTATTGTTATTAACACCAACACCCTTCCCTTCCCTTCCATGGCAAAATATTGCATTTCCATCTGCCTCAGTTGGAGGCTGTCTGGATGAAGCTGCTGTGACTAGATCCTTTCACCAATGTAACCTGGACTTACTGTCACCTTCCCTGGCGCAAAAAGGCCAGAAGGGCCAGACTGGCGTGTGAAAAGCCTATGGGCGATGTTACTCCAAGAAAACAGAAAGAGGCAGACATCCCATCTTACCCGAGAATGTCAGTAAGGCTGCCTCTGCCTAGAAATCATCTGCAAGACACTGTCACAGCCCCGGGCCCCGGAAACTCTTGGTAAAGCAGGCTGGTGGGGCAAGGGTATTTCATTTGCGAAGGAGCTCTGACTTTGGGGTATTTGTTGCAGGAGAAGCGGATCGTGTCCCTGGACTCTGCCAACACGCGGCTGATGAGTGCCCTGACGCAAGTGAAGGAGCGCTACAGCATGCAAGTCCACAATGGCGTCTCGCCCCCCAATCCTACCAAGCTTTCCATCACGGAGAATGGTGAATTCAAGAACAGCAGCTGCTAATTGGGCAGATGCTGCCAGCCATCTCCCTAGGAAAAGGGCAAGAGGGAACAAACTTAAGAAACACTCTTTCTCCTCACAGGTTTACATAATGCTGCTAAAATAAAAAAAGAGAGAAGAACTCTGAAAAGTGGGCCTTAACTCCTCATTCAAGGCCAGGAGAGTAGGGCTCCCAAGAACAAATCCTTCCATATCACTGTGTAAATAGAGGGAGCTCTTGTCATGTACAGAAAATGCCGATGTAATATACCAAAAGGAAGTGAATACTGTAGATTTTTTTTAATTATTGCTATTATTATTATTATTTTCTCTTGTTAAAAGCACTGCAGTCCTTGGAGGAGGGGAAAGGGGAGTGTGAGTGCATGTGTGTTGTGGGTGAGAGAGAGATGAGCAGTGAGTTACGTTAGATAGCAGCTGTATATATCAGGCTGACTGACACAAGTACATGAGTGGAGTGAAATACTAGTGAAGTGAATTCTAGAAAAGACTCATCTGCTGGTTTTATTCCCCTCTTCCCTAGTTGTTCTTTAACTGAATGCAAACTCAATAGCAAACATTTTAGCAAGGAGATTGGCTCTTGCTGGAACCTGTACGTACTTCGGGTAGGACTCTAGCAAAAAAAAAAATTCAGTCTTTTTGAACATTCTCGGTAAAAACAAAACTCCTCTTGGAGCAGCAAGCTTGTTTCCTTACATTTGCACAAAGTCAGGCTTCCCATCAAACAAAGAAAGGGAATCTGCAGTTTTCAAGGTAGGAGTCTTTCTTTTTTATACTGGTCCTAATAAGGTAGGATCCTTTCTTTTTTATGCCGGTCCTAACACAGTTTAAATTTTCTGTTTTGAGAATTTACAGACCTGTAAATACTTTTTTTTTTTTTTTTTAATTTCTCTCCAATCCTCACTTTATGCACCATGCAGTAGCACCCTGATTTCATTCTCTGCACTCCATCGGGAACAAGCAGATTAATGCTCTGGAGAAAGGGCTAACCAAAGGGTCCCCATGCCCAGCACAGTAGATTTCTGTATGCAAAATTCATTTTTCTAGATGATTTCTTCATTTTAACTCTGTAATGTTCAATTTCATTTTTTCAGCCACTGGATTAGCCAGTCTAGTTCTGCTGAAAAGATGCTTTCTGCACTTTTTTTAAGATCTTCCATTTCCACTGAAATTAGTCCTTTTTTGGATACTTCTAAGGATTTTTTGGCATTCTGTACTCACCAGTCTTTTTCCTAAGGAGCTTAGACTAAACTTTTTGTCTCCAAATACTTTCAGTTGCATTTCACCAAAGCATACTTGCAGGCTATATGTGAATGCATCTGTAATTACAAAGTGACCTTCTTGTGGAAGATGCTGACATTACAAGAGAGACATGGCACTACTGGAGAGAGTCCAGCGGAGGGCTACAAAGATGATGAGGGGACTGGAGCATCTCTCCTATGAAGGAAGGCTGAGAGTGCTGGGCCTGTTCAGTCTGGAGAAGAGAAGACTGAGAGGCGATCTCATAAACGTGTATAAGTATCTGAAGTGTGTGTGGGGGGGGGGTGTCAAGAGGATGAGGCCAAACTCTTCTCCGTGGTGCCCACCGACAGGACAAGAGGCAACGGGTAGAAACTGAAGCACAGAAGTTCCATCTAAACCTGAGAAAAAACTCCTTGACTGTGAGGGTGACAGAGCATTGGAACAGGTCACCCAGAGAGGTGGTGGAGTCTCCTTCCCTGGAGATATTCAAAACCCGTCTGGATGTGATCCTGGGCAATATGCTCTAGAGGACCCTGCTTGAGCAGGGCGGTTGGACTAGATGATCTCCAGAGGCCCCTTCCAACCTAAACCATTCTGTGATTCACTTACTGTAAAAGATTCACAACAAATGACACAGTACTGTCAATTCTCATGATTACATCAAACATGACAATACTTAGCCTGAATTTTTTTAAAGCCCCAGCTTCTTGAGTCAAATAATTTTGAATCTTCAGTTTCACTTCTTAGCGTACATTTCTAACCCCTTTTTCTTGCACAAAATTTGGGATGATTTGAACTCTGGAAGTAAATTATTTCAACAGCAATTCAATTTTTGAATTACAGGAATATACTAATAACAGCGAGTATAATTAACCCTTCAAACAAGTTCTGGAAACTGGAGACGTCCTCAAAACTGGACAAAACTTCAGAAGGGTGCCTTCCTGTGGGATGTGTTTAGCAAAACAGTTCAGGGTTAGACTAGGAAAGAGTTTGTGAGGTGAATACAGGGGTACTATAACATCAAGAAGCTCAGAGCTGATGGTCTGATTGTCCTTTCTGGCCTTAGTTTCTGAATCGCTAAAATCGTATGACATTAAAAAGTGTGGGGATTTCTGAGCTGATCTCATGACTTCTGAAACCTGACTTGTGTTGCCTCGAACATGAAGGGCTGGCGATGCGAGGGCCCAAATTCAGTGTCTGTTGTCCAGTTTGTTCTTTGGGAATGAATTACTCTCACCTCTTTAGGCAAATCCAGTTTGTGGTAGAGTGCAGTATGTTAACTGTTCCTGCCTTGGCTGTAGCGAGTTAAAATACTTCAGTTAAACATTGTCACACAAGTCTATTACATTACTAACTATGCATAAATACAGAGACCACATCTTCTGCACTG
Source organism: Struthio camelus (assembly GCF_040807025.1). Taxonomy (NCBI): domain Eukaryota; kingdom Metazoa; phylum Chordata; class Aves; order Struthioniformes; family Struthionidae; genus Struthio; species Struthio camelus. The sequence goes on from NC_090949.1 coordinate 6,063,008, forward strand.
TAGGATGTATAAGGAAAATGTGTATGAATCTCTCTTAACTAGGCCTTGGCTGTTAATGTACATCTCGAGTCAGAAGACTCGTCAGCATAGTAGAGATTTATCTGTAATGCTTAGTTCTTTCAAATCAAAGCTTCTGTCTCTGACTGCTCGAATGTGGCTTGGTACTGCAGGCCAGGGAGCGTTCCTGCCTCGTTCTGGGGTGTATCATAGCCAAGTCTGCGCTGTCTTTGACACACCTGGAGTTGTGCATTGCATTTGTTCAGTAGTGACTTCTTTTCAATACTTTCCAAATGATGTCTTCCAGCGTGGGGTCGTTGCTGACTTCTGATATTTTCTTCCTCAAACTGTGCCTTTCCGTTCCTTCTCCTTTCCTCCTTCCTTCATGCATCACAGCTGTAGCTGTGCATCAAGCGTGGATTAATTTGTCTTGTATGAATAGTTCTCTCTTACAAGAAATGTTTGCAACCCCTTTTTGTTGAGTATTTTTGTGCAACTTGCATCTCTCCCTTTACTATTTACTGTATTTACACAGTTGCATGATAGGAAATTTATCCCCCAAAGTAGCCTTAGAGGGGCATGTGCATTGCTCATTTGTTACACAGTGCAAATGGTATGGGTGTTCTGTGCCTGAAAGGTGAGAGCAAGTAGTCATCTGAATACATTGGCCATGGTTTTTTTTCCTCCAGGCTAGAAGAACAAGGCAAAGCAGAGATGTCATTCTGGTAGCAGTAGTCTAGCATTAAACTGGGAAAAACATTTCACCAGAGTTCACCAACTTTCTGGCAATCTATTAAAGATCATTGCTGTAGCTCTGTGGATAGATGCTGAGAAGTCCAAGGAGTGCACTTTGGTTTCTGCAAAAAATGCAAGAGGGGCAATGTTTCAGTCCTCTTTTTTGTAGAGAGGAAATAATACCTGCCCCAGGGTTTATATGTTGTGGTGAGCTCTTTAGTGATACGTTATTCTGAATAATGTCCTTTCTCCTATGTATTTCTTAAGCTTGTAGACTGGGAAAAGTTGCTGTTCTAAAAGGGTCTGACTATCAGTACTGCCCTCACAGCTTGTTGCTGGGCTGGTTGGTGCTGCTTGTATATCAATTTCCACGCTGAAGTGCAAAGTGTGTTTGTCTGACTCGGTGTATGGAGGAGAAGCTGCCTGTTGACCCAAAATGGGGTGAAGGTCGCCGACTCGCAATGTTGCAAGACTAAAATTGATCAGCTGCAGAACAAAACATTACGCTCCTGAGATCTGCAGGCAGCTGTCTCTCCCAGTTTGTCACCAAGCGGCTTTCTAAAGAAATTTTAAGCTGCTTCAAGCCGACAATATGCGAAAATGTCAGCTGCTATTTTGTCCCGTCTGATAAAATTCCAGTGGCACTAAACCACGAGGCAGCCAAAAGGTCTGCCTGTTTTGGAACAAGAGCCCTAATTGGGCCTGATCGCGTTTGCTTTCCAACTAACAGCCAGTGGGTTTGTGCAGCAATGAGAGGAAAAGTAAACAGCGCAAAAATCTGATGAGCATGGTAGTCACTGAGATTTGGTTCATACTTTCACCAAACGCATCAGAATGTGCCTAATGCAATTGCAAGCAACTGCTGCTCTCGTTTGGGAACAGCTGAAGTAGTGCTGGAAAAAACTAACAGCCTGCAGGAGTGATACTTGTGTGTTCCTAAGGCTGAAACAGAAAAATTGCCCCATCCTGGCATCTCAGTCCTTGCTGGCCATGTTACTCAGTACTGCTGTGAGGATGAGCCTTCCCAAATGGCAAAGCTACCTGGGCTTCCAGGTCCTCAGTGGCTGGTATGGTGGAGAAAAAAAAAACAGCAGCATTTGGTAGCACTGTGGCCTTTTGCTGTGCTGTGTTGTGGTGTCTGCAGGGTGCAGGAGGGACAGAGGTAACCAGAAGGACATGAGATGAGACAGGCACTTGTGGAGAACAGAGGCAGCACTGCTGGAAATGCCCGTTCTTTGCAACTCAAGGAATTCAGGCCTTTATTAAGGGAAATAAGAAGGTTTGACATCCAGGAAGTACCAACTGTCATTTCCTTTGTGCATTAGAAACGGGCAGCTATGTGTAAAAGCACAGCTTCATACAGCTACACATTTTGTAACTTTCCTCTTAAATGAAATAACTCTAAGCAGGGGATCCAGAGGAGCGTGGAAAGGGATGTGTATATTTTCTAGTTAAGAGAACATGGGGTGTATCCAGTAATAAATTCCATATCCATCTAATAAGTTCTGTTTTGTGTTCTTGCAATTGCTTTGGGTTGGCTTAGGCTTTTTTGTTTTTAAAAGATATATTAATGCCATGTCTTATTGCTCGCTCAAAACTCACCAGCTTTTAACTTCCTCTGAAAACTCAATCGAAGTCGGTCATTTTTACAGTGATATACTGGGAATGTGTCAGCAATATTTATCTGCCAGGGTAACTACGTATGTATGAATCCTGTCTGTGTTCTGCAAAAATGTCTGTGTTGGTCCTGAAGAACAGTTCCTGTCTGAGTTGAAACCGTTACGTGTATTTACATCGGTGATTAGCGTTAACCGTGTAGAAGTGTTCTGGTCAGCCACGGGTATCCAGCTGAGCGTGACAGATCAAAAGGGTTAAACTTAGGCTGATGCTTTTAGATGTTTCTTTCTCCACAGTAAGTTAACTCCCATGAGAGAGAGTATGTCATTACAGGTCATGCCTGCCAGGAATCCTACCTGTAAAAATAGATTTTCTGTCTCAAGGGCCTTAATAAGAGTGTTACTACACAGAACTGTTTTACAATGATAGCTCTAAATAATTTATTTTTTATTTCAACAAAGTACACCTTAAAAAAAGTAATAAACTTGTTTTTCAAGCCGTATTTTTATGCTAGTAGCACTGGACTGTTTGGTCTCTGAGATCCATCTCTGCATTTCATTGCCTGGGTTTGTTCTAAAGAAGATTTATTTTTGTTCTGTGAATAATTTTTGAAGGTTCTTGTATATGTACAGATATAGATACATTTGAGGTCTTTTATTGATATTCCTACAAAGAATACAAATAAACTTTAACTTTAAAGAGTTTGGACCCACCTGTGCCGATTTAAAATTCTGTTTTCTCTGCTATCGAGTTGCACCTGGGTGGTTTTGTATAACTTAAGATGGTGGGGGGAAGCTCAGACAGTGCAGCCTAGCGTTTTGGATGATGCGCCTTTGAAATCGGGAGCTGCCTGGGTGAACTGAGGGGGTCTGTGGCTGGGAAGAGCAGCAGAGCAATTCCTTTCCCGTGTTCCTGGGACACCAGGATCTGCTTGCGGCTGGGTGTTTGGATGGGGTGTTTGGATGGGGAGTCCTGCGTGGGTGCCAGGGCTTTGTCCCTGAGCTCTGCCTCCCTGTTAGGGTAACCTCTCATGGTTTCTGAAGCCTTCCGCTCGCCTGGAAATACCTAGCCTTGTGGAGTGAGAGGGCGACGATCTGTGGTGGCATGGAGAATTGCTCTCTGCTTTTATAGTCTGTATAATCCTTTGCTTTTGTTTTGTTTTGTTTTTGTTTTTTGGAAGCTAAAAGACTACTTAGCCTGAAATCATATCTTAGGCCTGAGATTTTTGGTTATTTCATTACTAATAACTTAAGTGGTTAAAAAAAGAACTACATTGCATTAATTAATGGATTTATTCCTATCACACTGGACAAGTGAAATGTGGTCAGCCCAATTTTCTTGTTCAGTCAGTTCCTGGTTTTCACGTTTTTCTGCGCCAACCCAAAGCTGCAGTATTTGAAGTGTGGACATGCAGAGGAATGTTTTTGTTTTTGAGAATGTTTTTGAGAATGTTTTTATGTTCACATAAAATGCTGGAGTCTAGGTAATTTTTACTTATCTTTACACCTGTGTATGAAATCTTGCATATTTGAAGTGGAAAGACCTTTCTTGTTGAATGCAACATCTATACCCAAGGGGATGTTTTGCTAAAAGCTTTTTTTTGTTCTCATTTTACATGCTAATTTTTTTTTTTCAATAGCTTTGAAGCCTGCAAAATACACACAGCAAACTGTTAGTTGTTACTGCGTGCCTCCACCCTGGCCTTACACCTTGTTCTGTTCAAGTCTCCTACGTGTTGTGCCTTGTTCTTGCTTAGGCTGTAGGTTTTTCATGCCAAGGGGTTGTCTTCCTGCGTGTTTGTACAGAACCTAAAACAGCGGATGCCTGATGCTTCTGGGCGTGAGGGCAGTACAAACAGCGTCTCTAAAGGAGGTGCATCTGTAAATTCCCACACCTGTGTCCTGTCCGTTTTTGCAGTACTCACCCTTGAGAGTTGCCCACGCTCTTCTGCGGCAATCCTAAGCACTGCCCAGAGCAAAAGGCAGAGCCAGCAGCTGTGATGTAAAAAGGCATGGCAGAGGCAGGGGAGAGAAGGGATAGGATGGGATGTAGACTTGGCAGGACAAAATGAGCTCAGTATCCTTCATGTTAAGGTCATGGTTTTGGAAAGTAGGGAAAATAAAACAAGGTGGGAGAGGGGTGGGCAAGGACAGGCAGGACTAGGGGGAAGAAGGAAGCAATCAGAGGGTGTACTGAGTAAAGCAGAGGGAGGAAACTGAGGGAGAGCAGGAGCACTAGGGCAGGTGGCGGTTAGGATGGCACTGGGGAAATGTAATTAAAACTGTAGGAAGTCCAGGCTTTTTACCAAGCAACTGATAATTAAGTGTTACCTCCTACTGAGGATGTTAACGTTCTGCTTTACCTTGAATATGCTCCTTACTTCCACTGCGCAAAGTTCTTGTACATGAATGTGCAGATTTTTCTCCATTTCTAGACATTCTGGACAAAGTATTCAGAACTAGCACAGGCTCTGGAGTCTGTTCTCATTGCTTATGTAGTTCACCCACTCCAGCTGGAATATTCCTTTGGAGAGGCTCCCCTCCAGGAGTCATTCTGCCTAAAGGGATGTAAGAGTAAAACCTTTACTGATTTCCTCTAGTGCAAGAATGTGTGCTGTTGCTTTAAGTAAACAGCAGCAATTGCATAAATCCATTAGCAGGTGGAATAGCAATTTGCTTACGCTGAGGTATGAGTCTCATGAGAAGAGAATCCTTGCTCTTACTAGAACCTATCTCACGTTCCTGCCCTTCTCCTTTCTTCTAGTCCCACAGATTGAATGTCCTCATGTCTCCAGAAGATGTATTAAATTCCTGCTTTTTGCTGCAGAGAGGTAGATCAAATATCTTGCATGTAGGCATGAAACCTGGTTACCCCTTCGTTTGTCCTACAGCAAGTACGAATACCTGTCCTTACTAAGTTCTACAGGAACATGTAACCGTGCTGATGGCACTGGAAACGTTGGTTCTGCTGACCTGACTCCCCTTTTCAGTAGACACACTTGGCCCAGCTAAATAACAGGGTGGCTTTGGCAGAAGTAGAGGGAAGGCATTATTACCAATTATTGCTGACTTCAGTGTGACTGGCAAGAGCAGGGCCCTTGGGATAGGGGTTCCCCTCACCCCCTGAATTTGTCCTGCTTTCACTCTATAATACAACCCTAAAGACAGTGGTGTTAACACTGGGGAGAGGGGACCTTGAGGGACAAATACCATAGTGTTGGCAGCATGAGTGAAGGATGATATGCTGATGATAGAAACTAATGCAGAATGAAATATGATCTGCACAGAGATGAATGGCATTTCTCACTCCCTTCTCCCTGCTGTCGACGCTTCTATTTGCAGCTGGACACAGATGCGGAGAGCGGTTCCAATTTTGCTTGGAAAGGAGGATATCTGCATGCAGTGAAGAAAGAGTGATAGTTAATTTATAGGCTGCATTTATTCACCTCTATCCTTTGTTATTTCTCTCTCTTCACCTAGCTCACTTAAGTCAGACAACACGTAGGTGCCAAGCTGGAGTCTACCTGAAACCATCAATTTACAGATTATTACTGCAGGAGTGGCTATTTTATTGATAAGAGTTACATCTTGCCTCCCTACGTTAACTGCTGTTTTAGGTTCTCCAGGACTTCAGTCACATGAGATAAAATCCATTTTCAGAATTATGGACCCAGTATATTTACAAGAGAATAGTATCAATGAACAGAACGAACCAATACTGAGTACCATACAGTGTTTGGTACCACACAGGGATAGTCCCTCCTGGTAGTCCACGCAACACCCGTGGGAACCTGTTTACTACTGGGAGGCTCACAGAGGTGGCTGCAGGCAGGCTGTGCAGAAGTCTTGGCTCTGCATTCATGGGAGCGAACAAAACATGACGGGGAAGGAAACTGAACAAAGTAAAGCTGCGGTAGATACCTGCCTTTGAGATGGGTGCTTTGAAATAGCCTGCCACCTGCACAGAAACTCCTGGCCGGAGGCTCAGTGTCAGTGCTGCTTCTAGTGTTATACCCATCCTTTGTCTTGGCTGAGGTAGAAAGGAAGGTTCATCTCTTTGGGGGATGTAGCAAAGAGGAGGTTGAAAGAGACCCCATACATGTGAGCATCCTGTGGATGATACGGCAGGAGCTCAGTAACGGAAAAGAAACTTTTATGGGCCCTTCTTTTAGGCTTGACAAGATGGGGAAGCGTGTCTGACTACGTTCAACCACCACCCAGGAAGCAACAGTCACAGAAGCAGTTCCTGTGAGGAGAAGCTGATTTGGTGTCCATGAAAGACTATGTGGGAACAGCAGGGCTGGGCATTTGGGGGAGCCTCCCCTCATCTGGAGCCAGGCATTCGGGTGAGACTTCCCTCATCTAGGACCTAGCATTTGGGGAAGGAGGCAAGAAAGAAATGTGCTGGTTTCTGTTTTCCCCCCCTCTTTCTTAGAGGACAAGTCTTCCCTAACAGAGCCGCCTGTCCGCCGCTCTCCCGCTCTGGCAGATAGCCTGACTAACACCCTGTGCACATTCAGCAGCTGACTTATGTGCAGAGATTCATTTTGCAGAGCCAGCATTGTCCTGTAAGGAGGGATTGTCCTCACAGGGGACACGAACCAGGAATGGCTGGCAAAAAGCTACTTTGTAAAGGCCTTAAATAGGTGTTCCGGGATGGATTTCAGTTCTCCTCACAAACAGTGGATTAACTTCTGCCTGCAAATTAGCTGAACTACATAAGATCACACATCCCCTTTGGACCCCCAGGGCTTTGACCATAAACTTGTTCCTTGAGGGTGTGTCCCTTATTTCCTTCATCCCAGGTATGGTTAAATAGTCTGTGTTTCACTCTTCAAAGCTTTGCTCTCCGTTATTATCTGTGTGTACTAGTTCATTCAGTATTTTCTTTTCAGGCGCCAGGGCTTCCCTGATGGGAAGGCAATGAAAGAGGAGGACCGACTTCATATTCCCTGTTAGTACCAGAAAAATGTTACTTTATACTGCACTGCACTGCACTGCAAAATTTTACTTTATATTGTTGGATGTTTTCAGGATCAGGAATTCCTGGAGAATGCATACTTTCTCTTTCCGATTTTTTTTTCTCCACCATTGGGAAGCTTTACAAATGGTAGCTCCCTGCTATGCCAGGCTATGCATTCTATAAGGCTACGTTTAGAAAGTCATTGCCGCAGCAACCAATACAGCTAAAAAGGCTGATAGAATGGGCAGCGTCTCCTCTGGGGTTGACTGAAGAGCACAGAGATCGCTTCTCCCTCCGTAACATTTTTTTTTTCCTTAAAGAAATATATTCCCTGCAGGCAGATTCCAGATTGTGGCTTTGGCAAAATATGGAGCTTAAAAAGGTAAAGTCCATCTGCCCCAACTGCTAACTCGACAACTGTGATGTTGGAATAAGCTGCGTTCCTAAAATGGAAAGATGGAAAAGACCTAGCAGGCAGTATACTTGGTCCCTCTTCCAGTTCACTAATGCAGGCACAGTAATGCTCTCTGTTCAATCACGGCAGAAGTGTTCTTGTGAGACTTATGCCAATGTGTTGGTGGTCTAACAGCTGCTAGGAAATTTTCCTGAAGGCCTGGACTGGGTTTTTCCCTGATGACTGTCCCCTAGAGAGCAAAGTTAGCATAGTATCGCCAACACTAACGTTCCCACTTGTATGCAAAGCATTTCCTGTTGTGGTTAGGGACAGAAACAGAGTGTTAGCTGTGATTGCTGTGTTAGGTGCTGAAAAAGTATCAGTGCCAGAGGAGTCTGTGAAGAGTGAGCATCAGTTATCCCAGAGATCAAAAATCCTGAGTAAAAAGAGCTATTTTCTGCCATAGTCCTGACAGTGGCTTTTCAAGTGCCATTAGAAACGACTAAAATTATCTCATTAGCTGCTAATTGCTGGTGCCCTGAATGCACATTGCAATCATTCCTAAAAGAAGCTGGGTGACAGTCCCAGACCCATCTCACATAGATATTCGTGGGTCCTGTCACCCGGCTTCAATGGCTAGCAAAACTGCTGATCTGTGCCTGTTCAGCTGAGAAAAGGAACAGCTGCGATGCGCCAGGGCACGAAAGAGCTGCACGGGCAGAGCTGGGTGGAAGTCAGCTGCCGACCTCCAAGAAGCCGTGCTCTCTGGCCTCTTATTGCAGCAAGAAGCTAGTCTGTCACAGAGATGCTGAGATTAGGATTATAGGAGCTGTGTGAAAAAGGAAGAGCTGCCTGTGGTTGCCTAGAAGAAAAATGAGCTAACAGGAATACGCATGACCTAATCATCTGTAGACCCTTGCACCCCCTGCACCAGCAGCTGTGGGTAGGCCTACCACACTGAAGCAGTCTGCTTGCCCAGGCAGTGCCTCTTGTAATAGTCCTTGGCTACAGCCATCTCAGTTTGGGTCTGACCAATATAAAAGCACAATGACCGGCCACTGCCTGGAACTGGGCTAGACGCAAGAAAGAAAATAGGCAGTGCAACCAAAGCTCCCAGCCTGTTCCCCCAACATCTGCAGCCAGCCTGCAAAGGGCTCTGTGCAAGAATTTGCTGTGGTAACAAGGATGATTTTTCAAAGACAAAAAATTAGAAATCAGACAGTGCCTGTTAGGAACCAGCGAGATTTGTGTTCCCAGGGAGCTTTGGCTAGTCCTTGGTTCAAAAATATTCAGGCATCTGTTTTCAGCTGGATTTATGTATCTTGTGGATCTCAGGTTTTGGCTGCTTTCAATCTCTCAGTTGTAGAAACTACAGGTTGGCTAGATGTTTCTTGGGTGATTTTGCTCTGTGCAGCCTTCCTGCATTTACACCTTTCCCAGTGGGTTGCTGGTTTCCCAGCAGTTTCCAGATGCATGGCTATGCTGATACAGATTTTTTCCTTCTAATCAGGACAGGTCTGTGGTATATACCTCACATTCCCCAACAGTGTGACCTTCTGGTTTGGGGAAATGCTAACTTAGCCTTTTCCATATCCTAAACAATAAAAATGGCTTTTGCTTCACTTGTGTTCATAATGACACTACTCAGCATAGAAGTAAAAAGGCTTATTCGTCCCACAGGCTTAAGGGCATCAGCAAATCAGCACTTCGGGTGCTGATCCCATAAACACTAAGTGGGGTATAATTAAATAGTTGGAATATTTATATTGACAGTGAAGTTTTTATACCTTCCAGTAAGAGATCCGCAGTTTTCTGTGGTCAGAGACAGGATGCGCTTGGTTGTAAGGGACCATTCCCGTGGTCTCGGCCGTGTGGCAGCTCAAAGGTGTTGGTCAGCTGATGATGAACACGGAGGAGTTCAACAACATTGAACCTGCTTAGCTTACATCTGGGCCCAGGAGAGTCTGTAGCAAGCTGGCTGTCTTCCTCATCAGAATGGTCACTCCAGCGGCTGGAGGGAGAAAATTTGGTGAGTCAGGAGTCTTGGAGCCATGCTTTCAACATAATCATGGTTCCTCCAAGTGAGGATTGATTCTCATCGGCAGTATGCCGCGTCCTTCACACTATTCGTTTTGTTTTAGTCTCTTAATACGTTTATAAATGACCATTTGAGAACATGCTGCACTGAACACCAGGCTGTATGGCTATTCTTCTCTCATTTCTCCTCGTTCCCACTGCATTTTCTGGCTCATCTATATGCTGTAGCTTATAAGGGCAACAGCTACCGCAAGGGCCCCCAGTGGAGTGAGTCTGGAATGAATTTGATAAAAGAATTGCATGCAGACGTGACACGCAAACATGCACAGCTGCAAGTGTTTCTTTAACCACTGCTCCTTTATCAGCATGACAAAAAGTACGTTTAGTATCTCGGGGGCAAATACACTTGTGCAGATGCTACAAGTGTTATCAGCAAATTGGCTCAGGGATACATTTGCAATTTACTACACTTTGAATTGCTGTCAGTAAAATATTCTTCTTTCCTTAAAGCCTTGGGCCAGCCCTGCTAAAGTACCCCCACCCTGTCTGAGACCACACCAAGCAAGATATGTTACTGTGACAAAGTCCACATACATTTCCCACACACACTGTCCTCTAATTAAGGTACTACTGAAGTACAGGAAACAAAATAGTGGACAAAGCAGATGCTGATTAGCAAAATAACAAATCTCTCCTTCCCACCCTCAGACTGATCTGAAATACTTACGTCTTGCAGAAGTGACATTTGTCAAAAAAGGCAACCAATGATTAATCAATGTGCAATAATGCAGTACTGTAAATAAATGGCCTAAATTGAGCAGTGCAGGTAACTTCACTAGTTGATAGTTGATCAACATGGATGATAGTTGATCAACTAGTTGATAGTTGATCAACATGGATGAGTCCTAAGCCGGTCAAATCATGCTGAGAATAAAAAGGTATTTCACTCTTTGATCACATAGACAGGGAAAGAGCCAGTAGCAGCTGCAGGTTTTTGTAGGAACTGTGGTGAATGATTTGTAGTAAGCTGCCAAACAACTACTATATAATGGTGTGTTTTTCAGTCATCGTGAACTTAGGCAAGATTTAAACAGGCTGTTTGGAACTCGATATATATATAGACCATCTAAGTTCACATCCCTTGCCCCATTTCTTTCCTCCAACTTGACTTCTACTCCCCAGCTCTCTAATGCTGTTTGTAAGCAGATATCCTAGGAATAAGGACAAAGGAAAAAAATGTGAACAGAACCATGTAAAACTGTTAAGGAAAAAGATCCAAAGAAACAGCGCTTCCCAGTGACATATCTGTTCAAAGAACAAACTTATCACCAGAGCTTCCTGAAAAATAATACAAGGAAAAATCAAAGAGGAAAAAAGAATTTTTTTTTTGCTCTTGGGGGGGGGAGGGGGGGGGAGAAGGGTGAGGTAAAGTGAGGTTTGCAGAAGATCTTGTTTCTAATCCTAACCCTGAAGTCAGAAATCCAAAGGCAGTGAAACATCTTACCTGCTGCAGACAAAAAGGGAAGCAGCAGCAGTCTGTAATCTCTGGGGAGGAAATTTGAATGCGCTTAAATCCGTGTTTAAATAGTCTCTTGGATGATCTAACTGCTTCCAGGCATGCCTGCTGGGCTGGAAAGCTGACCCACAAGTGTTCCAGTATTGTCCCATCGGTACAGTGTGTTTGCTGTGGCTGCTTTGTTTACTCCTTTCTTGCTAACACTGTACCAGACGTACTGTCCTGTTAAGGCTCATGCTTAGATCCCATTGTAATCTCATGCTTTTGCTAGGTTAGCTACTGCTGCCTTCCATATAGGACATGGGAGTTCAGGAAGAATTTTCATAAGTTGAGAGGTAGAAGAGATGATAACATTTGTGTCTATAGCCTCTAAACACCATATTTCTGAAGGTTTATCCTGCTCTTCAGCACGTGACTGAGTTTCCTATGACATATTTTCAACCTAACAAACAAGCTGGGGATCAAGCATTGAAGCTGTGAGTAAAGAACCACGTGTTTCTGGGAACAAGGAGTGGTAATATCTCTTGTTAGGAAACTGGAGGTTTTCTACCTAAGGAATATGCAGTAGGTCTATCTACCTGAACTCTGGAAAATATTGGATGCCACAGGGAAAGCTCTTGCTTAAAACAGAGATCAGAAGATTACAACCAGACTGAAAAAATGCGTAAGAATCTGTCTAAAGAGGAGCACATTGTGCTGAAATATGAATTGCAGTTCTGAGATCTTATTTAATGAGCTTTTTTTTTTAAATCGCAGCAGGAACAGCACAAGCGTACTAGCAAGACTGCTTGGGAAACAAATGTGGGAGCCATCTTCAAATACAGGAGGACCAGAATAATCATACAAAAGTAACTGAATGACCTTATGGACTAGAATAAAAGGAATAGAGGTTCACATGAGGGAAAAGGAAGGAAAGTGTACGGAAAGTAGTGTGATACGATACAATAGTGATCGTGTTTACATGTTATAATTAATAATTCACTATGTAGAAACGCATGGTAGAAGCCCAGCTGGCCTATCAGCCAGCCAAACAGTAGGCATAGCAATGCTGTTCTGCGTGCATCCATGCAAACCATATGGGAGTCATGGGAACACTATGTTATTTACATTTCCTTTGAAGGGATGGAGAGAGTTTGTTATCCATATGAGGTATTTTAATTTCTCCTGTGTGCTCAAAATCATCTGAAAGCCTGAGGAGAATGAGAACTAACCAGCCACACTGACTGGCTTGTTTTCTCACTGGAAACAAAGCTGAAAAGAGACTCTGCTTTTGTGTCACCTGAGACGACGTTTTTGGAGGGTGCCAATTGCCCTGGGAATGGCATCTGCACACTGCAGTGAGTTATTCAAAGCGGGCAGCATCCTGCGAGGGCTGGCTTATGCAACTCAGTCCAAAACATGTGCTGGGCAAGCAGGTCAAAATCAATATAGAGTTAAGGAAGTTAACCTGCGTCTGAGGATTTTAATAGCATATTCCCAATAGAAACCTTGTGGGGCTTACCTTTACTTTATAGTAAGCTGCAAAGCAATACCATCAACTTAGGAACTTGGTGCTAGCTCCCTCCTTCTTCAGGCACTCAGTTTGATGGGAACAGAAACTGCAAAAGCAGAACCTCTGCTCATAACTGCATGCTGCAAACCATGGAGGGGAGAAAGTAGGGAAGATGTGCACCTTCCTGAGTCCCAGTCTTTCCTGCTGTCCCTTCTCTTGTCATGCACAGATCCCTGGAGCCAGAAAAGCCCCCTGCAGAGCTGAAGGCAGACAAGAATGGTGCTATAAAAGCCGCTGAGCTCAGCTCTGTGATTGAAGCATTAATGGCTTTTAAGCACAAAATTATCATAGTCACCAGAGCATGCAGATTTCTGAGATGACATGCGGGCAAACCCAAAGTGACACTACACTATCCTTGCAACCTTGCACACAGAGCTGTGGCTACCATGAACAGCCGTCCTTTATGTTCAGTTCAATGGAGTACTGGGGAAAGCTGTTTCTGTAAGCTCAGCACTAAAACATATATACAGTCTTCCTGTTTCCACAGCAAGGTATTAACTAGGTAAGCTGGGAAGGAGCCTTAGCTAGTCCCATTGTCTCTGTTTAAGAGGGAGAAATTGAGTCAAGGAGGCAATGTGTCTTGCTCAGGACTGCACAGCAAGTCAGTATTTCCTAACGCCTTCATTTGTTCTGTGCTGCCTCCCTGCCCTCAAACCTCCCAGCTACAAGCTAGAGCTCCTGTTTTAGACCTTGTAATCCGGCCTGCGCTCAATTTTCAGAGGTGGTGCTCTGATGTGTCCCTGCTTTCCTTGCTCTGTAAGAAGTGGAGCTATACTGCGCCTTCGCCTTCCAGGCACATCTCCACTTTGGGGCAGTAAAGAGCGTAGTAGGCAGAGAGCAGGAAATTCCAAACGGGATAGAAGAATTGCTGCTGGCTGGGAGGGAAGGCTCAGCCCACACTGGCTTTTTCCTTCGAGCAGATAAGAAGAAATCACCAGCACTGGTTAAATTACAGATGGGTGGAAGTTACTACCACTTCTTTTTCTGTATTTATAAACAGATTGAAACAGTAAGAGAAGGTGGGGAAGAGATGATGTACCAGAAGTTAGGCTTTTTCAAAAACACTAAAGATTTCAGAACCTAATTTTCAAATAGCTTGTGCCCCCGAGTACCACAGGCCAGGGCTGCTAATTCCTAACGCCCTCCCTAAATTTATCTCAGGTATAGAAAGAAAGGAAGGCCAAGAAGAAGAGCTCAGGGGGAAACTGTAGCAGTTCAAAACTTGTTCTCTACTGTTTTTCCTATGCCTGCCAACTCCAGGATCTTCCAATACAGCTACTTCTGAAAATCACACCCAGAACAGACCTAGCCCCCTTCCACCGCGCTAAAGATTTAATAGTAGATTCGCATTACTTGAAATGCTAGCTTTAACAAATACTTCTCTTATATTTATATACACAGTCTGGGCACTTTTAAGCTGATAGTGCCCTTTCAAAAACCAGGCTGAGTAGGGAAGGGCAGAGAATTTAAATGGGTTTCTATACCTCAGACACCTGAAGAAGGAGAAATCACTTGGGGCTAGACATTGACCTAATACAGATAAGTATACCAGTATTACGATGGGTAACACATTGCATTCTGCTGTGGTCCACACATCAGAGCCATCCAAAGCCGGTTTCTAACTTGTATTGTCCTGTCCTTTTTTTTTTTTTTTTTTCCTCCATATTTTCAGAAGAAACAGCACACAGTCTCAGCCCCTGTATTTTACAAACTGGAGATAGGGAGCCTATAATGATACAAGATTATGGCTGCTTGTCTTTTGTCTCTTCCTCAACTCATGAATTTGCAAAAATGGGCTGGGAATCTTCCAAAAACAGACTTCCAGCTGAGACATCTGGCCCTTTAACCCCAGGTCCCAGCCTAGAATGCAGATGTTTAACTGTTCAGAGTAAATCTAGCTTAATTTTTTTCAGATATTAAAATAAAATGGTTTCAACATTATAACTGAACATTTTTAAAGGGGAAAGCATTTTTTTTCATGCTCTCTCACCATCCAGCTTTTTATGTTTCAGTAGTGTCTGTCTTCAACGATTACTGTTCATTCAACAGCAAACAAGTCACCATCACCTTTGCTGGCATGTGGAAAGTGGCAAAATCTCCTGTCAGTAACAGCGCTTCCACTCCGTAAAGCTGTGCTTTTTATGCTTTGACCTGTATCCCATAATCTTTCCACAAACATTACTTTTGTTTACCTGCCATGTTCTTGCCCTGCAGGCCAGTTTCATAGCAATTTTCCCCAACCGTGCAGCCTTCAGGTGCAATTTAAGTGCCTGCAGTAACTATGTTTGAAGGTTAATGGTTCATGAAAATATCAAAGTATTTCTACTCCTCAGCTTCACTGCTGACTTTGCAAAAAGCCTGGTTTTCTTTCTTGTTTGTTTGTTATGGTCTAGTAATCTGCTTGGCAACCTGATGTTTGTTTTTAATCCAGGGTTTAATCTCCCTGAGAGAACTTAAGTGAAATATGAACTGTGGTTCTGGTCATCTTTGGAGGGTGAGGAGCTATAAATTTCCTTTCCCTCTTGGAAAACTCTCCTGAGTAGTAAAGGACTATTTGGAGATGTGTCATCAGGCTGTATTTGGCCAAAGATTTGAACAAAGGCCAGAAATAAAGGACTGTGTTAGTGACAGAAAGGCAGAAAAAAAATATCTATATCTATATCTCTATATATGTATATATATGTATATGTGTGTGTATATATAGATATCTATATATCTTTTATCTTTGCTATATAACATAGAAAGGGAAGACTGAAGTAACAACTGTTCTAGCTGCAAAGAAAATCTTTTTTCTTATAAATTTGTCTGCCGTATTTCTTACAGAGTTTTTTTCCTCTAACATAATATGCAAAAGCCCACCTTCCGTTAAAGTAAATCAAATTCCTGCGTGTAAACATTGACAAGAACTTCCTAAGCCACCGATACCACTACTCAAAAAGCAGGGAGATGGGGATAAATCAAGGGAAAAGGGGGTTATGTGTCCTCAGGGGTGCTGCTAGCTGTACTCATGGTACACTCTACACATTTGATTAATATGCAAGAAATGACTTTGGTTTTTTTTTCTTTCGCCCAGGGTTGATGGGCAACTGATTATACCTGCAAAGAAAGGTTAGGGTGGGCTGTTTCAGAAAATGCTGCCTCTCTGAATTATGCAACAGAGCAGTTAGATAGGTGAGGAGGAATATTCCTCCAAGCAATATTCTTGTTGCCACTTGCCCGGTTATCCAGGTTTGGTTGGGTGCTGGGAGTCACACCCAGGCAGCTGGTTATTGCACTCAGCAGGGGCGGTGGTTCAAGAGAAGACGTACTGAATAGCCCAGGAAAGGTACTTTTAACCTAACTCTCTTGACTTTATTGCATGTATGAATGTAGGTGTTTGTTAGACATCAAAGCTTGTCTAGCAAGATGTTCTCTCTACGCAAGCAAGCATGGGAGACACTATTGAATGGTGTGGAATAGCAGGGCTTCAGATTTCAAATGCAATAGCTGAAGACGTCTGGCTACCTGGGCAGATAAGGTTGGTTTCTTTGACTATCAGGTGTTATTGTAAAGCGCTCGGGGTCTCAGAATCCCTTGGTCTTAGAAAGGTGTGTTAGCAAGGGGCCAAATTCTGAGGTATTTTTGATGACAAAATGCTGAATTTAAGTCAGGGAAATTCTGCCTCTTCTCTGTGACAGTTCCTGCCAGCAAAAGGAGTGTGGGGATGAAGGCTCCCCAGCTCTGCAGCCAGAGCATGACCATCTCTTTTACGTTCCCTCAGGAAGCCTCATTTTGCCTGGCCTGCACAACCCACCACGTCTCCACATTCCTGCCTTTCGACAGACTGACATTAATACATGTGCACTAGAGGCTGTGCGAAGTGGCTGCTTCCCTTTCTCCAGTAAGTAATACAACAATAACGCCTTACTCAATGCATTGTACAAATTGTTATTGCATATAACACCAGCTTTATCTGGTTATATCACTGATGAGCTGGAAAATAAAATAGCTGCTATAAACCCTGTGAAATATGCATTTCATAAATTAGATTTTGTGTGGGAGAAGAAATGCTGGCTGAATTTTGTTCCGTGTTGTTCACGTATCATTTTAATACCTTAATTGATGAATGTGATATAGCTTGATAGCTAAAAATGTCACACCACTTTTGTGACGCAAAATGTTATTAAAATTAAAATGAATATGGGAGGCTGTAAGGAGATGAGAGATAAAGAGCACAAGAGAATGTATAAGGTGAATAGGCTTGGAAGTTTTTCAGGCAGGAAAAAAGAAAAGTTTAACTTGCATAAAGCACACTGGTTTAAAATATATTTCAGACTTTGCCTATGTTTTGAACTATTTAGCTGAAAATGAGGTACGACATCTAATTATCATCTCAAAACTCACGGACAAATGCAACAGGCTCAACACTTGAAATGTAAATATAGCTGCAATAATAATACTTACATGGTGCAGTAAAGCGGTAAAACATGAGATACACCTTTCTAAAGGTTAAGAAAGAACAGCTGGGGCAGAGAGGAGGGACAGGAAGAGTGGTAAGAAATTGAATAAAGCTTTGTAGCATGTCAGAGTTACACACGGAATCCAGAACCCTGCTTCCAAAAGAGTCGCAAACTGATGTTTCAATGCCACCCAAAAAGCACAATGCATTTAGCTGATGGTGTCATGAGTTTATGCCCTAGAGCCTGAGAGTTGATTACGTGTATCTGAGCATTAATGAGGTCAGATATTGTGAACTATTTAATTATTGGCCAACTAACAGTGCTGGAGCTGGTTTTAACATCCTCCAGCTCCCTGTCAGCCAATCGGTAAAGTTCTTTTAGAGAGCCATGTCGTGCTTGAAAATTTGGACAAGAAAAACTAGTCCTTAAAAGAAGCCACAATTCTAAAAAATAGTTTGGAGGGTTATGTTAGAAAGTGGTGCCCCATCAGGAAAATCACACAAATTGGTTAAAATGCTGGTATTCCAGACAGAAAAGAGAAGTGCCACGCCTTGCTCATACCCCTGCCCCAAAATTACTGCTGAGAGAGAAGAGGTCCAGAAGGGGTCGTGGTGCCATGCCCAGCCATCCGGTTATTTGGAAGCTGGTGAGTGAGGAGAAACGTTCAAAATTTGCAAATACCAAAGAGGATAGTGAAGACTGATGTAGATAATGTCAGGGTAATGATTAACACCAGCTTTTGAAGGCACAGTCTGATAAGGAAAGACTATTCAGGCCTGTAACACAGCACTGTGCAAACAGAGGTCTCTAGTGCATCAGCTTAGAAAAAAAAAAACTGCTGTATATTTGCTTGGTATTAGGTACCCAGAAATGACCCTGGAACCCAGCAGGCAGATGATGGGGAGAGGAACACTTTGAAAATTTTTGAGTACCACTGGGTGGAGCTAAAGCCTTTTTTGTTTAAGCTGCTGCTTTCATAAGTCTCTTCTCTTTAGGAGAGAAAAATTGTGAATCAGGCTATTTACAAATTGATTTGGAGAGCTTATTCTAGCAATGATTTCCATTCTCGTGGAAGGGGAGGTCAGTGAATGTATTTCTTGGGGGAGGGGCAGTGTCTCCAACAGTATGCAGTTGTTTGGACCTAAATCTCAGACATAGCCAGGACCTGTGATGAATTTGTAACACAGTTAGAGACAGTCATATGAAATCATTGTCATCTTTAAATGAGTCTAATAAATGAGTCTAATAAGTCAGCCACAAGACTCTGACCTGACTGCATGAAGGCAAAATACAGCTGAAAGAAACCTACGAGAGTGAAGAATTTAGGTGTTAAATAATAAGTTTTCTCTGTTTCTTAATTCAGCTTTTCTGGACCAAATGATTTTGAGGGAAAGTACCAGATCCCTAAAGGACAAGATGGGAACTGGGGCCAGGATAGACATTTAAAAAAAAAAAAAAAGAGGACTTGGTTTGAAAGTAAATTCCAAGCAGATGGACAGGGCAGCAGGAGGATGAAAGCTGCTGTCCACCCCACTTGGCACTCATTACTTGCTCTTCACCCTGTCCCACTTACTTGGGCACCAGTTCCCTGTTTTCCACCAGCAACTAGCCTCCTCCTTCTGATTTATCTTCTTAGTGCTTTGCTAAGTGCCCTTTTCCCACAGCTGGTTCAGACTAGAGCCCAGTCAGTTGAGCTCTGGCCATTTGTGCTGTAGCAATTTAAGAGGGTCCTGCCCCCACCTGTCCTCATAGCCCCTCTCCTGGAGGGCAGCCCATGCACAGCACAGGCAGCACAGCGGGCTGTTTCTCTGCTCTGCAAGTGCCACAGGTCACCACCTACGCAAGCAGCTTATACCACCAGGGAGCTGAGCTTCCTGAGATGTGAATTGTGGTGGTCAGGAGCTCTATTTAATGATCCCTGTTGGATTTAGCTACGGTGACTAATAGCTCACTGCCTCACAGTTCTGAGAGCAGAAACATCTTCAGCTGAGACAGCTAAATCCAGCAGCAATTGTGCGTCCGAGTCATAGTACTGTGAAGGTCTGCTGATATAGCTGTGACAGAAAACGTTGCAGATGTAGATGTACTAACATTGACCAGTAATTGCCTTTGTTACCTTGATTGACGTTGTTCAGGCCATGAAAAGGTATCCACATTGCAAACTGCTGTGATCATGGAAGTCCTTACTGTTCTCTGGTGACTTGTTACTGCTCTTCTCCTGGAGGCTGCTGCCGCCTTTATCTACAGGGAGAAGAGTTGGCAACACTCTTGAATACACTGACCACATCAGATATCCCTGATTTTGGTCCATATCTCTGTTCTTTTTGTGCTCTATCCTGGCTCTCTCCAGATGCAGTTAGATTGGCCTACTATAATATGAGGCTGTTTCGGTGAGAAACTGTCTGATTAATCGTGATTCACATTCAGTGAGGACTGGTCAGGAGCAGAAGTATTTGTTGGCAAGGTGTTGATGGCAGGATGTTCCCAGGGAATACACCTCTGGAACGTCTCTGGAATACACCTTTTACATGTGTCCACTGGAGCTCAGCAGTACTGATCTCTCAATGAGGAAGCAAAGCACTTCTTGCCCTGCTGGCCTCCAAGGTTTACGCTACCTTAACAAGTAAGTGAAGAATAGCAAAGATGTTCTTGCTATACAGTGATCTTAAAGAAAGATTTTCAGGTTTATCAGTCCTCTTTACCAAATAGCAGAGCCCATATTTGAATATCATTAGACCATGGCATAAAATGCATCTGTGTAGTAATACAGCTTACTGATTGAAAGTGGCAGAGGCGATGTTCTGATATTGTAAATATGTTCAGACATTATGATGGTGATTGATTGTAATCTTTGCATCTATTTCCTGTGCCATGTGATGATGAAAAGGGATAATTATTACACTCATTAATAATTTAGGAAGCTAAGCAACAGCACTTGGAAATTAGGTGTCAATTTTGCAAGATTTACACAGAATGAATAAGGACAAAAAACTAGGTCAGGTAAAGTTATACTTTTTGTCATTTTGTAGAGGGAAAGGAAGTATTTTTAGCAAGAAGAAAAAGCAGTTTGCCTAGCATGCAACATAGAGAGGTACCCATAACAGATGAGCTTTACTACACATGATTGCTTTAGGACTGACAGATCACTGACACGCCACAAACACTCTGCAGAAGTGCCAAGTGGTCTGTGAGTACCTGGAATGGTGGTGTATCTATCTGCAGTGATTTGGAGGGTCATTTTTATTTTCTTCTCTTGGTTGAGGGGTACTGTAATTCCACAGGGCTCTGCTCTGGCATGCATTTGTTTTGTTTCTGATATGAATTTTCCACACCAAGCACCCTAAAACATTGTTTTTCAAAAATTATTTCTGTGCTTACAGTACTGAAGCAGAAAATAAGGGTTTTTTCCTTCTTTTTTTCCTCTTCTCAGACTTTGTGAGACACAAAGGGCATGTTAGCACTAGATGAAGCCTGTGCCGATATACTATTGAAATAGGCTATGACAGATCCAGCTCTACAAGGAGTTGGAGTGCTGCAGTCTGTTTGTTGTCTATTCTGTTTTATCTTTTATTACTGGAATATTTCTCTCTTTCAGTCTGTCATTTCCCCATTTCCCTTTAGGCTGACAATGTGGATCATGGATCTTTAACATTGCTGTGTCTGGAGCTTTATTACTGTTTATACTTAAGAATGCCATTTAAAATCTGAGGCCAAGTTTAAAAGAAAGAGTTGACATGTAGGGTGTGTGTGTTTGGCATCTCTCAGGAGTAATAATATTAGCAGGCAAGACTTCTATTTGCAAAAATATGTCTTTACAATTCCAGCCAAAGAAAGGACTCTTTTAAAATTAAACACCTATGTTCTTAAATCAAACTGTTCAGTTACTATTCAGGATATGGCAACAGAATATGTATATAGCAGCCAATAAATTGCTCTACCTTATGTGATATTTTTGTTCCTGGATAGCTCAAGGACCTTTGCAACTGTTCTTTTTGGGCTTTGTGGCCAGTGGGGCTGTTGTAGTCTGAAAATAAGCGGTCAAACCACTTATTACCAAACAACAGATTACCAAAATAGAAGCTGCATGTTTTCCTCACTCTCCATCCACTTCTACAACAAAACAGCCTGTCCATCTCTGGCAAAGTAGTTGGAAGTACCTCACAGGACTTGGTAGACTCACCTTCTGATCAACTGGATCGGCCTGTATAGACATCGGGGTCAACACATTTTTCATCCCAAAGCATCCCAGCAACGTGAAGTTTGTATGACTTTAAGTGTACACTGGGTGAGGATTTAGCCAACCACAGGCCGGAGTTGAGAGTGCTACTAGCATAGTAAACTTCTGTTCTTTAACTAAAAGGAGAGCGGCACAACGACAGCAAGCTGTAACTGGAGATCTCAACTGCAAAAGGAGCAAGGAGGCAGACCAACTAAGCGGGTGGGCAGGGTCCTATTGTTTTCTGTCCTTTCCCTCACAGTGCAGGGGACCTTTTTCCTGGGGTAAAAGAGTGTACCACGGAAGGCTTTTCCCTCTACCCCATCACCTAAAACAGTGCAATCCACATCTCCATCAAGTGTTACTTTCCCAAGCTCTGATAAGCTTGAGCCACTTCATATTTTGTGTATGAGCTTGACAGACTGTTTTGTGTTCCAGAAAGAGGTAGTAGTATTGAGTTATATTTCTAAAAAACATCTTTTCCTGCAGCTTTTGGATTTTACAAAGGGAAGGGTAAAGCCATTAGAAGCTTGTGTATTTCACAGCTGATATATACTTTTGCAGTCTCCTGTTCAATTTTCTGAAGAGTAGGCAGTGTTCTTCTTCATTATAGAAACCTCAGTTTTAGGTAATACTAAGTATACACTGGTGGGCAGGAACGTTGCTGGATGGCTCCTAACACACGACTGTTTATATTGATGGAGATTTTAGGGGGAGGTGTTTTTTTTTTTTTTAAGCATAACATTATTTAGGTACCATTATAGGGAATATATGGTCCTGAGATGACTTTTTTTATAGTTTCTAAATGGGGATCTGTGAGTGCAACTTTTACAGTTTCTCTGTCAGAATGACTATCTTCTAAAACGTTTATCTGGAAATGTCAGCATCCTCACTCGGTCCCATGAAGGAGTACTCAGTATTGAGTGGTTTTACTGTATCGAATGATGCACGTTTTTTGTCAGTGTCTTTTACAGGCACCAAACAGTCAGTTCATTCAGTGAATGCCAATATTCTGGCAATAACATTGCATTTTAGCATTTGGTCAACTTCGCCCCTTAGGTTAATTTTCTGTACTAATACAGTTTACATAGTACATAAATACACTGGTATCTGCATTAATGTAGGATGATATTATCTCTTGATTGCATTACAGGTTCTTAAATACTTATCACAGTCCTTAGGATTATCTTTTGCATCCTGTTCCGTAGACAGGTTTGTATAGCAGTTTGATCATTTTTATCTGAGGAGTGCTTTTTAACCTAAGCACATATGGGACTTTTTGTTCTGCTGCTACAAATCCTGTGGAGGTACATCTGCTCTTAGCAGCACTGTTTGCCACGTGCTCATATTTGAAACAGTGTTCGTTTTCTTTATTTATTTACTTTAAAGTAGGCCCACCAGTAATATTTTTATGCACTTAGAATTATTCTGCATTCCGTTTCAGTAGCTACATTTCAGAGCATTCCTGTTCATTTATTTACATGGTTCTAAAGCACTCTTTTTGCTCTTCTGTTTTGTAAACATTTTAGGATGCCCCCCACAAAACGCAATCTACCATAAACAGAGCATTCTCTGACTGCAGGTTCATGCATATATTTTGGTCTTCAATTCCTTTCCAATTTGTAGTGAGGGCAACGCATTATTGCAAATTGCTTGCTTTTGGCAGGCATGACAATGAACCCCTTGTACTAAACCCTCTTCATGTGTTATGATTTCTTTTACATCTGTTGCAAATAAATCTTTTCCTTTTGTTTAACCTACCCTTATAGTCTGCCTTTGTACTATGGTGTGCTTTTTTCACTAGAAATACCATAGGTCTTTTTCTTCTTGTTAAATACTTCTATTTGAAATCGCTGCAGTCACCAAACGTGCACTGTTCTTTGCAGTGTCCAGCTTGGCTGTGTTCTTTGCCTCAGTTGCAGTAACAGTTTGTCCTTACGTCTGTATGTAGCAGTATCTGAGTCAACAGGAAATGTGGCATTGTACGGTATCTTTCAGGACATGTGGTACTTTAAACAACCCTGGCAACTTTAACCCTTTGCAATAAGAAAGTTGAAAAAGTGAATAGTTGTAAGACATTAATGCATTAGGAACATAAATACATACCCTTCAAATGCTGACCCTAACTATAGCACAATAATTTCTATAAACAAAAAATTGTAGTACGGTATTATCCATCTTAGAGGCTTATCACTTCTAGATAACTTGCCTCATCAAATCCCTCCTTCAGCTCTCCTATGATATTCTCCTACTGTCAAACTTACCTTTTTCACATAAAGGCAGGCAGCCAGAAGTTCAGACCTCTTATATTGAAGAGGTGACTGCTGGCATTAACTCAAGCTGGCATCAACTTTTTTGTATAAACAAATGCTCTGTTTATGTGTTTTAAAATGTAATGTAAAAAATGGAGCAAATAGTTAATGAAGAATTGTTCGTTTCACTTCACATTAGCGAACTGCTAATTCCTCTGTATAGAGACAGATGTTTCTTAGTTTGTGCAACTTTTATCTGAAATTATATTTATCTCCTGTAAGTAATGGGCCCAGATTAGAGCACACGGCAAATACAGAACTAGCCAAACAAAAACCTTGTACTGCAAATCAAAAATCCAGTTTGTCCCTTGAGCCTTTGCACATCTTCTAAGGCTATTTGTAATTGTGTTTACATAGCAGAACTAAAAAAGGGGTAATAGGATACAGTCGCGTTAAAACCCTTGTGTTCCTATATAGCCTTAAGATCACCTGATCTTGCTGTGTTATGATTCTGTGTTGCTGTCTTCATAGTTTTGGTTCATCTAATTTTTGTTTAAAACATTTAGTTTATTTTTCAAATAAGACTTACGCAACTCCGAAATCCCTGTGCTTCTAAGAGTTAGAGATTATCCACTGTCAGAATCCATCAGACCCAACACCTGTCATGATTTTGAGCCAAGCGGTCATGGACAAAGCTCCAGGGAAGCCCACTTCTGGATCAGGTTTAGAGATGCTTGTTTTTCTGTCTTTATTATAGATTCCCGTTATTTGAATCTGAACTCTGTTTTTATTTAGATTTAGAAATGCAGGAGAAATTAGATAAAGGAACTTATTATTATTATTATTCATGTATTGTAGTTATTTGTAGTTACTTGTAACTTGCAGTTACAGTGATAAGCAAGCAATCGTTGAAATCTGGGTTAATCCAAACTGGAAAACTCACGAGTGACCCATTTAGGATAAAATCCACTCTGTAACCTTTCCTCTAAAGGAAACATTGGTGTAATCCCAGTTGTGCAGATTCTTCAAGAACTGAATGGATCTTGGGAAATCTTTAAGAGGTCAGGCCTATCAGAGTGGAAACACCACATCTCAGTCCGGCAGGATTGTTCTGTCTCTCCTTCAGCCTGCCAGAATCTCTCCTTCAGCTAGCGGCTGACTGAGGGAGGTATTTGGCATCTTTTACAGTATAGTTCCTGTAACTGATTAGCATTGAGAACAGCCAGAGAAAGTACTCTCTGAAACCTGAGCTAAATGAAGCACAGTAACCTACATGAAGACTCAGAGATTGAAGGAAAACAGTAGGAAATGCCTTGTAGGACTTGGACAGTTA
Organism: Struthio camelus; assembly: GCF_040807025.1. Lineage (NCBI taxonomy): Eukaryota > Metazoa > Chordata > Aves > Struthioniformes > Struthionidae > Struthio > Struthio camelus. Next base: position 6,088,058 of record NC_090949.1, read on the forward strand.
GCCATATTAGCAACTGGAGCAGGGACGGGAACAAGACTTCAAATGTGAGCTTCCTAGGTAAAACCACAACTAGTTTGGGTCCTTACTGGTGCATGACTTGTGGATATTCATATTCTTCTTTCGTCATACCATCTTGTGGAAATCTTGGAAAACTTTATAGCTCCACCAAACAAAAGCTACAAAAGCTGTCAAAGACATATACTGCCTCTTTCTTTTTGATAATACTAAAATAAGAAGCCAGAGGTTGCCAGATATTTTTACCTTTTTTTTTTTTTTTTTTTGTAGTTTTAATGGCCACATCCTGGCCCTGCTGAAGTCACGTAGCTGAGTTTACACGCAGCCAAGCACAGGTTTGGGCATGCATTTGAGGCCAGACTTGCCTCCAAAGAATAGTGTTTACACCCTAGCCTGGGCTGAGGAAAGCTTTGTTTGATCTCTTAAATACTAATGCATTTGAGTGCAGGCCTGAGCTGTCATTCCTGTGCCAGTCATGAGTAGGGTTGGGCACAACTGCTGTACAGACCACTGCAAATATCCTAGCCTTGATTCCTGGTCAGCCTGTGTAGATGTTTTGCATTTCCACTACAGCCAGGCTAGCAGCATGGAAAGAAGAGATGCGGGAACCAGAGCTCGGCAGGTGTCACCCTGCCCTGGGACCCTCTGGCGTCGTAGGACAATGCCAAACAGTTCTAAAGCTGTCCGGCTGTAAAAGGATTTTTCAGGTGTCAGGAGAACTCTAGCAAGGGTACAACTGTGCAGTCAGCTGGGAATTACCCTCATTTCTCTTCCATTAGAGGAAAGGATAGGCAGTGAACAGGGCATGGCTGCAGTGCTGCTGCATTCCGCAGATCCCTCGGTGCTACTGCAGCAAAAACAACTGCCGTTTTGTTCTTTGGGTCCAATTTGCTCTCTGGTGCCTACGGAATCAAATAATCGCAGAGAGGCTTATCTTCCCTTTCTGGGCGTAGGTTGGGCACCATGGCAGGTTCGGCATGATGAGCCTGGACTGTCTAGAGAAGCACACTAAGCTGCCGTTGGACTTTGCCGTGCTCTGTTTTTGCTTAGTGGCAGGCACAGCGATGCCTCAGTGTTCTAAGCAGGAACATTATTTCTCAATGCCTAGCCTGCTCCTATGAATACAGTAGAGAGGGAGCCTGAAGGGATGGGCTGACCAAAGAAATGCAGCTGCTAGGTCAAATTTTAGACATACCAATTCAGATGGCCCCTTTAACTAACAAGCTCAAAGACTATCAACTTTTATGGAACTGGATAACTAATTGGGTCAGCATAGTGATGAATGACCCTTGAGACGGTTTCGTTGCTTAGAGTCCAAGTACTTTCTGCATTTCTTTTCTGGCAAACAATTAAACGTTTTCATGGGCAATTCTTCAGCCTTTATTTGAGTGTTCCAAGTATGTCTACTTCCCTTATGTGCACCACCCCATCCCCAGTCGAGAACAAAGCTGATTAAGAATAACATGCTCGTGATTATTTCCAGAGTGTGAACTGCAAGGCGGGGGGAAGTCTGTGTGCATGTTCATTTATGTCTTCCACTAGTGCTACAACACATACCATCCAAGTGCCATTTATATGCATGCACTTATGCTGTATTGTGAGAGAGATGCAATGATTGGCATGAGTTTTTGTCTAAAAATAGATATGTTCCAATAAAAAGTATCAAATGTGGCAGAATCCAAAGATTTTTAAAAATGCTCTACTATATTTAATGCATTTTCTAGCCAAAGTTAAGCTTAAGAATCACACTTACTGTAATAATTACCTGCATCTGTACAGACGCTTTTAATGTGCTCTGGGATAAGAAGGCTTCAGGAAAGTGATGCAGAGGGTAGAGTTTATAGAGCTGCTAATGTGCGAATACATCAAACGCTGTAAGGTATGCAGTTCTGACAGTGTTTTGGTTCTTGCTGAAACCTTCCTGAGGCAAATGAAGGGTCATGCTGACAAAAACAGCAGTACAGCAAGATCCTTGTTTAAAAATGAACATTTGTATATAATCTGGCTTTATGTTTTGATCAGAAGATATTTCTGTAGTCTTTATATTTCTAAAAGAATTAGAGTATTGATTTACAGAGTTCTACTCGCAGGGGTCATGTTAGCATTTTTTTGATTACTACCATATCCTCAGCTGAGACATGATAACTAGCCAAGTGCACACACCTGCCTTGTTACAACCTTAAATGAAATGGATTAGATTAAACCACCTGCATTGACTAATTTGTTTTACCTTGCTCTCTGATTGATACAAAATTGTAATTATCAATAATATAATTTTTCCATGGAAAATCTATTTGTTTACATGACATTCAGTAAAGTATCGTATTTAAGAGAGCTTACTGAGAAAATAAATAAGAATTTATGCATATATTTGGGTAATTGCAAAAGGATTAATGGTGGAGAGGACCCCTTCTAATTAAGATTCCTTAGATTTGGGCTTCCTAAGAAAATCATCTAGCTTTCCGTGTCCCACTGCAGTATAGATATAGCATGTTAGCTACGATGGAGGAACTTTACTTTGGGCAGTCTTCTGCTCTGACTGCACAAGGTTTGTTCACATGGTCAGAAACAGTTTATGTCCCTGATCACTCCTGATACTGTTTCAGATGCACAGACTAGCAGAAGTATGAATAAGACTCACTGAGAATGATTTCATGTATTCTTTTTGGAGGAGCCTTAGTTTGTTAGTGATGGAAATTTACTGATCAGGTCTAAGGGTCCTGCGCAGAACTTTGTGGGGATTAACTTAATCAGTTGGCCCCTTTTTTTCAGTTGTCTAGTATGCTTGTGGAGCTAGGTGTTGTCTCTGCTGTGCCATGACAGCATGATAACCATCACCACTGCATTTGTGATTGAGCTGCACAGTTGAGAGATTTCTGGGATTGCTAGGCTCTTCTGCTCTAAACAGATGCACCCCCTGTGAAGCAGAACTACTCTTCTTCCATGGTAATTTATCATTTTTTAACTCTCTGTGATGCTTTTTCCATCAGACTCATTTAGTTGGAGATTCTGTTTTCCACTTTTGGTATGTAGTACAGCCCCTTGGTACACTGACTTTCTGCATTAAGACTTGCATTTTCAAAAGACTTGCATATTTTTGTCTGTTTCCCATACAGCTGTACAGGAACGTGCAGTCAATTCAAAACGTACATGCACTGAGACAATGTCAAGTTATATACAAACATAGAATCCACAAGTTTAGAGTAGATTTCTCAACTTTTATGTCTAGCAAAAGAGAGAGTAGAGGGAAAACCTTTATTTTACTTAGATTCTTCTTATTTAAGTCATCTCTTCAATATCAAATTAAAGCCCGTGTTTCAGAACTCTTGACCTAAGCAGAAAAGCATCTGCTGTTGGTCACAGTCACCAACCTCACTTAAATACTTGTAGTCTGGGAATACAAAGCACTAACACAGCTATGTTGACAATAGCAGAGAGTTTTACAAAGAACCGCAAAAATCAGCATTCGTGTGACCTCTGAGATCTGGCTGTTGTTTAGTGAGTTCAGTTTGTTCTCAAAGGTTTTTAATAATATAGGATTGTGATTCTCAGTTTTGTTCTTCCTATTTCCCTCTATTACAATAGAAGTTTTGGAGGACAGAATGCTCTGGGAGGGGGAAGTCATGACCTGCAGGATGACAGTCAATAGCACATGACTCTCATTTGAGGCTCCAAATCCCCTATGTGAATTGCTGTAACTGATGGGGGCTAGAACCTCAGATTTCCTACCCAGGAGCTCTTGACTCTTGAACATTATTCCGCTCATTTAATCACCAAATCACATTTTATCGAGCTGCTTTGTCTGGGTAAAGTAAAAATGCTTGGGTTTTTTCCTAGCTTAAAGTTTACAGCTTTCTCTCACAGGGCATCGCTAACGGGTTTTGGGAAATAAGTTTCAAAATACCTGCTGACATTTCAAGGAGCTTGATGTTCATGCTACACCAATGCCGAGGTTCTACCTACATAAAATCCTGTGCAAATACATTGTGACTTTTGTTGTATAGTAAATTTGGTATCTAGATAAACCATAATACCGCTTTTCCTACTGGAGTCATTAGGTGAACTCATTGGGCCAGATGACACAGAGGGCCAGCTTAGTATCTCCCAAGTGAGGGAACTGATGTAACATGCTGTTAGCAAGTGAGACAGCATCAAGGCAAGTATTAGACAATGAGACATGACATATGTGTCACGCCAGGATATCCCTACGCAGTGTGAGTGAGTTGCTAGGCAGTGAGCTGACAGCCCCCTGTCGCAAGCACCTGACAAAATGTATGTTTCTTGATGTGCTTCTCAGGATGTAAAAAAAAGCCTCAATGTAAATAGACAGGACCGGAGTTTTTAAAAAGTTAGTCTCCCAAATCTGATTCGATTTCAGTGAATTGCTTTCCTAACTCACAGAATCACAGAATCGTTTAGGTTTAGGTTGGAAGGGACCTCTGGAGATCATCTAGTCCAACCTCCCTGTTCAAGCAGGGTCACCTAGAGCATATTGCCCAGGATCACATCCAGACGGGTTTTGAATATCTCCAGCGAAGGAGACTCCACTACCTCTCTGGGCAACCTGTGCCAATGCTCTGTCACCCTCACAGACAAACTCCTCACAAACTCCCCTCACTCTGTAGTAAATTCCAGGGTTGATTCTTCTTTTGACCAAACAGAATAGACAGAGGAGCAAAAATAGTAATAAAAAAGTTTGTGGAAAATACCTTAGGATTGTTAACAGAGAGGAAAGGTGATTATAAGCTGTCTCCCAATTCTGAGGAGCGCCAAAAAATCTTTTTTTGCAAATTCAGGATATTTGAGGGCTCTGCAGATGTTGCAAGGAATGGGGAGAGAAGCAGTACTACTGCTAAAGCATGCTACATGCTAAAGGATGATTCTTTTGCACCTTTTAATTGCCAGATGTAATCTGGATAGCAGGCAGTGCTGCTCAGTGAAGCATTTCTTCCACATCTATAGTTTCTCCTCTCTTTGCATGAACGTGGGTGGGAGCAGGGATCAGTGCATAGCCATACGGGAGGGAGCTAATGGCAAAACAATTTCTTAGTGAGCGGTGCTGCAGGAGTGGAAAGGAGGCAGGCAAGGGAAGAGGAAACGATGGAGGAAGGGAAATGACTCCAACGACACTTAATAGAAGTGATGCAGAATTCCCCAAGGAATCCTGGGGTCTGGGGATATGAAGGCTATAACTCTTTCATATGCCTTGCAGACCCCTACTGCAGAGGCAGTTTAAGTAATCCATCAATGCAAACTCCAGGATGTTTTTCCTACTGCGTGAAATTTTCCACTGGACAAGAAAGAGAAAGATACGCCTTTCTTAATAGGAAACTGAAAAGAAGGTTTGTTGGTTTGATATTTCCTTTATAAATCAACAGGCTGGATCATAACTTTATGTTCATAATATGTAAAAACAGAGGATTATCTACTCTTCAGATACCATCTCTCCTCCTTGAGTACCTGGAAACTACTGAAACGAGAGGTTAGGGGACAGGTAAGTGGTAGGGGAGGGAGTGGGCTGTGTGGGAGGAAGCCAGGTCTTACAATGTCCATGGTCCCCTTTTCCAAGATCAAATTCTCTTCTAGTAAATACCTAAAGGCAACAGCCGACCTGATGGCTTGGCAATCTAATGGTGGGCCATTAGTGCTTGCGTAGTTATTATTGTATCAGCATTCACGTTTCTGCCTTGAATTCACACAGTAGGTGAAAACCCTGACACCCAAATCAACCCCTCCTTTTCATCTATGGAAGGAAATCTCAGTGACAAAAATTCTTCTGATCATCTCAAATCAAAAAGAAAGAGATGCTCCACCTAAATGTGGCATATCCTCTGGGATATGGAGTGGAATCAAGGACAGTTTTCCCCTGGCAGGCAGCTTTTCCTGCCAGCGTCCCAGCTGCATGGTCTTTCTCTGAGACACTACATGGGAACTATGCAGAAGAGATAACACGGTCCTCTGCCAGTTAATTTTTCCTGGCTTATTTCCATGGGCCTGAAGAACAGACAGTATGTGCAGATGTAGGAGGCAAGATCTGGCCCTGTGTATTTTCCTGAAAAGCTAGCTCTATTCTGGACAGCTGTTGGTGGTTCTCTCCCTTTATGTTTTTCCTAACAAAAACAAGTTAATTTTTTTCCTAAGGACTTTTCTTGCACTATTATGCATGTTCTGTTATTGTTCTGCAGTGTTGCCTGTTTTATCACACCCTGCCTTTATTTATTCCCTTTATTCTTACGGGTCAGTAGACCAGCTAGTAAGCCTAATTGCCCTCATTCTGTTCTGCTGCTTTCGACAGATAAGAGCTGTAAACTGGGCAATATCTCGTCAGTATACTTCAAGCCTCCTGCCTTTTAAGCATCCATCCAACCTGCTGCCTTTTCTTATGGCTCATTGTGCAGTAATTAGTTTAAACACATTTCTCCAGTTATCTAACAGAACAGAAAGAAATCAACAGAAGAAACAGATTAATTTGAAATGGAAGAGCCTTGAAAGATGTTTCCCACCTGGCTGAATCCAAGTATAAGCAGTTAGCTCAAATGGAATTAGAGGATACAAGTGCGAAACAGATCTTTTTCTTTCTTAAATGCATTTAAGAATAATCTAGGAAAGAATGAGTGTATGAAGGCATTTCTGAGGTGAAAGGACATACACTTGAAGTTTCATTTTCCAAATGCACATTGGCTTAAATCTCACATAGGCACATGCTTGCTCTATCTTACATATGCTGCCTGAAAACAGAATTGGTGCAGTATGACTTTTAAAAAGTATATCATAAATAACTGGTAATTAAAACCAAAGAATAGAACCACCGACTATTAGTCCAGAGGGTCTCCTCTATATCCAACAATAGCCTACATTTAATGCTTCAGCAGAAGTCATAACGTACCTGAAACCTATGCAAAATATATAAAGGAGAAAAATGTCTCCAGTAAGTCATCAGTCTGTGAAGCATCACCGACACTAATGTTTAGAGTTGTTCTCCATGTCAGCATGTCGTTGTTATTCAGGTACATGTCTAATTCTTTAAGAAAATCTTCTAAGCCATTTGTTTCATTTGCTGAACAATTTGCTCTAAAGTACAGATTTCCAGAGACAAAGTGGTATATTAAATTAACATGCATTTAGGAGGAGAGGGGTGTTAATGCAGACTTTCACTGTCTCTTCATTTCAAAGGTTTCCCTTCCTCATAGAGTGCAGTAGGGCAAAATATGTGTTTCATCTGCTTCCTAGGTCCAGCCATCCCTTCCTGTAGAGAGGTTTCCTTTAGGACTCATACTGCTTGGCCTCTCTCTCCCCGTGGGGTAAGACAGAAGTCTCTACCCATCTGTTGCTCTGAGTCTGAATCAAGTTGGGAAGCTGCCACAGAAGCAGAGGTTGGCCTGGGAGCTGCACTCCCATGCTTGCCCACAGAGAGCAGAGCAAAGTTGGAGCTAGGAGAACACAGGCCTAACTCAGGGGATTGTGGCAGTATGAAAGGCTGGGGAGTAAATTCTGCCTGAAGCCTAGGCACCCCCTCTTCTCACAACTAGCCCACTGTGCTGCTAGAGGAGATTTGTGCTGCTAAAAGAGATCTTATGACCTGGATGAAGGGACAGAGCGCGCCCTCAGCAAGTTTGCTGATGATAGTAACCTGGCAGGAGTGGCTGACGCACCAGAAGGCTGTGCTGCCATTCAGAGGGACCTGGACAGGCTGGAGAGATGGGCGGAGAGGAACCTCCTGAAGTTCCACAAAGGCAAGTGCAGGGTCCTGCACCTGGGGAGGAATAACCCCAGGCACCAGGACAGGCTGGGGGCTGACCTGCTGGAAAGCAGCTCTGCCGAGAAGGACCTGGGAGTCCTGGCGGACAACAAGTTAAGCATGAGCCAGCAATGTGCCCTTGTGGCCAAGAAGGCCAATGGTCTCCTGGGCTGCATGAGGCAGAGTGTTGCCAGCAGGTAGGTGGAGGGAGGTGATCCTGCCCCTCTCCTCAGCCCTGGGCAGGCCTCACCTGGAGTACTGTCTCCAGTTCTGGGCTCCCCAGTCCAAGAGAGACATGGCACTACTGGAGAGAGTCCAGCGGAGGGCTACTAAGATGATGAGGGGACTGGAGCATCTCTCCTATGAGGAAAGGCTGAGAGTGCTGGGCCTGTTTAGCCTGGAGAAGAGAAGACTGAGGGGGGATTGAATCAATGTTGTGTACAAGTATCTGAAGGGAGGGTGACGAGAGGATGGGGCCAGACTCTTCCCCGTGGTGCCCAGCGATAGGACAAAAGGCAATGGGCACAAACTGAAAAAAGGTAAATTCCAGCTGAACTTGAAGAAACACGTCTTTACAGTGACTGAGCACTGGAACAGGTCACCCAGGGAGGTGGTGGAGTCTCCACCCTTGAGATATTCGAAAGCTGTCTGGACACAATCCTGGGCAATGTGCTCCAGGTGATCCTGCTGGAGCAAGGGGGTTGGACTAGATGATCTCCAGAGGTCTCTTCCAACCTCAACCATTCTGTGATTCTATGGTTCTGTAAGAGCGTATGCTATTAAAACATTGCACTCTTTGATCTTTGGAGTAGAAACTGTCAACTTCTATACGTTCGTGCACCTTCTAGTGTACTGGCTGACTGATTTCACTGGATGATGATGATAATGTAGATAGGAAATTAGCCTCTAATTCTCATCTGTAGATGAAAGCAGTTACATTTGCAAGATTTAGTTTATCTTGTTTTAGTGTCTTTTCTTATGGCCTTGTTCCTGTTGTTCTTTTAGGTTCCTCTTCCTGGTCTTCTTTTATTTTGGATAAAAATTTTAAATTTGTTTTTAAAATTTTTAAAACCAGAAACCAAAATGCAAAACAGCATTTAAACTGAGTATATATTGTTGAAAGTGCTATCGTATTTGCTGTGTTTTCCATACACTTTGTTTAGTTATATAGTGCTGACATCCTATTCCATTTTTATTGGACTATTCCCATATTTGAGGTCTATTACATGCTTGATTTTAAAGCCATCTTCTAAAATCCAGAAGAAAAAAAATATCCATTTCATCACGTTTGTCTTATCTCCATAAAACTCATCTGAGCCGCTCTTGATTTAGATAGGGGTTCACAAGTTCACTTTGCTTGGATATTATGTAAAAGTCATGATTGTCTTGGTATAAGCAACTGTAGTGGTTTACAAATAGGAGAAGACATCTCATTGCTTCCTCATCATTCTCCTGAATCTGTCTTCATATCAGCACGCTCACCAAAAATAGCATCCCCATATTATGCTCTTGTGCTGTTCTTACTACCTCTTTTTGTCCTCACGTCTTGACCTACCACCTGCAGCCACTCCGAACAGCCCCAAACCCCATCCCTTTACCCAGCTGTTTCTAGCCCCATTGGCTATCTCTGAATGCTATTGCTGAATTCATGTTCATGAACTACTAATTATATGTGTACAACACATATGGGAATCTCAAGTACAACATACATTGAAATCTGGCAGCCTTCTCCCTGAAAGGGAGATTTGGACATTATCACGTAAATTTTCCTTTTTTTAAAAAAAAGACAGTAAGTCTGCAAATCCCATCTTTGCCTGTAATTATTTTTATTTGTAGGTATTTTTTGAAATTTTTTGAATTTTCTAAGTTTGTCTTACTTCCAGTTTAAATAGGTTTTAACTCAGGCTGAGAGAAGAGTAATGAACAGTGGCTCTTAAGAAACGCCAGCTAATAAAAAATGATGCAGCATGGGTAATGTGAGCTACCAGGAGGAACACATCAAACTTTCTCTTACTCTCTGCATTGCCTTTCTGCAGAATGTTATGTCATGTTCAAAGCGTTAGTCCTTAGCTCAGGTTACTCGGTGATTGGAGCCCAGTATTTCTAAATAAGAGTCTGAGTTCTGGAAACAGAAATAACCTAACTCATTAGACACAGTAGAGCTTTCTGCTGTATAGGTAAATATCATCTATGCAAGAGACGGAGGACGCCAAGGTGAGACCCTGGAAAGGATTCCTGTAAGAATTAAAGTCCACTGTGAAACTCACTAATTTTTCAACCAAGTTCAAAATGTACTTCAATTTTATCTTCCAAAGTGAAAATTAAAAATATCTGCAGATACGTCTAAAGACAAAGTAGCAAAACAATCATCTAGCTTATTTGCACTTCTCTTTCAGAGAGAGAACAAGAGAATAAATCTGTCAACTTTTAGTTGCAGTTCTTAATGTGCTGAGAAGTGTTCAGATAGTACGGTGACAAAAGCAACATAATGATCTGTCACGTAGGATAAAATACATTAGAATAACCTTTGTCCAAGTATTTTTTCATACAACTCTCAAAGATTAAATTGTAACAGATACGTAATTTTTTGAGGTGTAATATTCTTTTGCGTCTCAGGCGTGTGTTTTTGCTGATAGTGTGTAGCGTATAGTAGCAGCCAGGGAAGACACTGCACAATGCTAAACGTCTAGATTTTAATAGTGTTAAATATTTACTTCTAAGGCTTTTATCTTTATAGAACTAATCAGTACTTATTTGGAGAAAGTATTAACCAGAAATTTCATCCTAATAGTCAGAAGCTGTTTTATAAAATAGCTTCAAGGATGGGGTTCCTTGTCCTTATCCTACATGGCTTCTCTTTGGAAAGATCAAAGTTCGATGGAAATAGAGGTTTCATTCTCTGACATTTTTAGCATATGTCTAGCTGAGATTTTTAAGACTCAGATTTCACTCTTTAAAAGACAACTTCCCAAGCACTTCAGTGGGAAAGGATCAAATGCAAATGAAAATCAGTTTATAGATGTCATTTTTGGCGCCAGAATGAATCAAACTGGAGTAAAAGTTTAGGTGAACACTGGCTGAAATAGGCCCATTGTGTTTGTGGAATTTGCTTGCTGTGTGTACTTTGAAGCCTTTCCAGAGTATACAGGAAAAATCTCTTCCATTTCAAAAGTTCAACAGCTGTCTCCAGCTGAGACACATTTATAAACACTAGACCTTCCAGTACAACCGCTCCACGTCAGATGATTCTTCTCATGATGCAGGCCTTGTTTTCATACAGAATGACTTCTTATTCACTTAAAAAATATATTTATCGTTTTTTCTTTTCTCATTTAATAGAAGGTATCCTGATTTTCAGGATTTTCAGTAGGCATATTATAGGGCAGTGGAAGTGGAACAATGATCTTTTCTGTTTAAAGTGACGTTTTCAGAAGCCTCTACATTCCCCGTAATATTTATATTGGTGTGAAAATTGTTTCATGGCTTAAGATAGAATTTGGATCTAGAAAGTTGGGTTAATTTCATAACATGATTTTCTCAGATAGTTCTAGCAGAGGATGTTGATACCTTCTGTTACACACATGTTCTTCTAAAGGTTATGTTGTCTTTTCTCTTTTCTTTTAACATAAACAATCTTCAATAGCATTTGCTATGAGTCCTACCATGCAGCATTTCCTAGATGTCCTTTCTCTAAAATGGAACTCTTTCATCCTGATAATGCTTGAGATGTACAGGGAAGCATGAAGTATCTCAGATTTTATGTCTACCTCATTTGTTCATCTGCAAAGGAATATCTGAAAGTACACTGTAATCTGGTTTCCCAGTTTTCATAGAAGCATGTATGGCGCATAACATCAGAGCACCTATGCCATCTAACGCCAGCTCCTGACAAGCAGCTTTACATGCAGGAGCATGATATCAAAGAGATTATCTTGTTCTTTGGGTCTTATCGGCTAGTATGTAGACTACAAAATATGTCGTCTTGCTGCTCTGCTTATTTCAGTAATACCTACAAGAACTGTTGAATAAATGACACAAAGAAGCATGGTTATTGAGTCCAGTTACCTCCTTTGGAGTGCTGAGGAATCATGATGAGGTGAAGTCCTTAAGTTCTTCTATACAGGAGGAAGAAATAATCTAAAAAAGAAATGATTTTGAGGAAATTAATTGAGAAGGGACAATAGAAATTCTTTAATGTATTTCTTTCCTATGTACTGTCATTGCACTGTGCCTCTACAATAAACAATTAACAAAATGCTCAGCACATCCCTAATACCTTCCAAGGATTTCAAAGCTCTTAAGATGGATTGTGACTGACCATTGTGTGACTGCAGTGAATGACGGATCCAAAATAAGGAGCTTTCCTAATTTATGTTGCCCACGTCAGGACCAGGCAGGCTGCAGTCAGGAGCACAGGATCTACCCAATTCTCTGCTTTGGTTCTCCTCATATTGCAAAGAGAATGCCATGGCTCTGTCCTTCTCCTTCCCCCATGTCCTGGACATGAAGAGATAAGTACACAGCACATATCAGAGGAGTATAACTGGCTAAACTTCCCACGGGGCAACTAAAGAATTCAAGGAAGTTCCTCTCTTTTTAAGGCAGAATGCTTCTTGATTTACTAATGTAAAGCCACCTCTTAATGATAATGATATTAACTTAATTAGCTCCTCATTTTTTGCATTGTGTAACAAAAGTACATTGAATATATCTCCTATTGTATGGTCAAATCTAAGCATTACCTGGAAACTTCAGTGGAGCATCTCAATAATGACATTTCACATTAGAGAAACAATGGAGATCCAAGAGGGGTGGGGTTTTATTTTTAAACTTTTTCGGTTATTAAACTTTTTTGTCAAAAATTGAAAGAGGAGACTTTTTTCCTTCTCCAAATAGCTCTTTAATCACTGCTTGAGGTTGAAAAAAGTGTGTTGGAGCAGATGGCAAGAACATAGGATTTAAGCAGGGGACAGATGTATCCATATTAGGGAGCTTGGAAGATAAATCTCTTGGAGTCTTGTGGCAGACACGATCATTACTCTGTTTACATAGATAAAATATTACCAGTTACAATTAGCAGTTGCTGTTGTCCATATTTGGGATCTATCCTCTTCAGATCGTCATTAAAACCTGTTGTAAATCATTTTGTTTGTCCTACTTCCATACTGTGTATAAATCATTTAGGGATCCTAGCAGCTCCATTCTTTATGGAAAATATGTGTAGATAGATGTTTATACAACGTAAAAAAATTGTGAGGGGATTTGCTTTCTATTAAGCAGTCTGCTAGTACTGCCTCTAATGATGTACTGTCTCCTGCGATATACATGGGTACTGGGAGAACAGAAAAAGAATATCTCTATTCAGCCTCTGTGCTGCCAATCAGTTCTTTGCTTCTACCTCCCTCCCTGATACTATCAGCATTGTCCCCATTGCAAATGGTTCCTCTTAGGATCCTAATATAAAGCAAGTTACTGACCTTCCTACCTCCGTGGCTCTGGGGCGTAGGAAGGCAATATAGTAAAGAACTGTATTTTCTTCCTGTGGAAAAATCCTTAAGCTGCGTGACAGGCAGTGAAGAAATAACGTTATCTGTGTGCAGCTTCCTTCACTACAGAGGCACGTGGAAAAGCCTTTGTTGATTTGGGGAAAACAATGCTTTGGAGACGTGAAGAGGAAGTCCTCTTTAAGTGCATACATATGTGTGCGTGTGTATATCTAGTGTATGTACTTGGGTGAATTTAGAAGCTGCTGCTTTAATGCACTCTTAAAAAACTTATGCTCTTAAAAATTTAAGAAAAAAACAGAATCAGCTTAGACTGCTACTATTTAATTATAATTCCAACTCATCCCTATATTATTGCTGGAATTGAGAAACAAGTAGACATGCATTCCTAAGGAGGTGTTTTATTATTAATCACATTACTTTTGGGAGCAAATATTAGCACATCAGTTGAACATATTGAATTAGAGCAGCTGTGAAGTATACGTCCACTCTTTGGTACAGCATCCTTTGTAATGCTTTCTCCCTCTAACTGTAAACTGTAAAAATAGAGGGTGTCTAGTGTCTATTTGTACCAGATTCCTATGGTACTGATGTTTTTATCCATTAGAACATTTTTTATGATTAGTTTCAAGTTTAACTGAACTGACTGAAAATTGCATTTTGTTATGATTGAAGCAGGAAGCTCACCCTCCTTAATAAAGGGTAGAAGACAGTATGTCTCTAATAGGTATTAAGCACAAACATCCTCCAAAAGGAAAGAGGAAGATCGCAATAGTAATAGTAATGCTAAATTTATCTGGTTTGACTCCTATTCTATCTATAATAAAGTCAAAGGACATGAGAGAGAAACACAGACCAAAAAAGCAGGAATACGTAGGAATAAATGTCACGGACTACCTACCTTACTAGAACCCAGATACTAATATGCACAATGTAAAGCACTGCATTAGAAAGGCAGACTTGTATAACTGGTAAGTGCTCCAAAACTGGAAAATCACAAAATTAAGGTGGCATGTACAACAACTATGCTTTAGCATAGTGATACAGTTTTGAGTTATGATTACTCAGTTGGAAACAATATATTTATTATACAGTCTTTATTCTCATAAAGTGAAAAATAGTTTGGCAGTACTTCGCATTTCTTAGCATCTATCTTCCTGAAGTACTATGTGAAATTATGTGCAGATACGCTCATGGAATGACTTATTCAAAGAATAAGAATAGAAAAGAGTAGCACTTAGCACTTATAAGTAAAATATTTTCTACTATATTCTCGCTCTTGGGGAACTACATACTTTAGCAACTATCTTGTTGGGACATCTCATAAAAAACTGATTTTAACTAATGACTTTTTACAATAATAACTGTTTCTAGATTCAGGCAATGTTAGAAGAACTTTATTTAGTGCCAAGTAATTAGTAATTAATGAAGTGCTAACTAGGTGCCAAAATGTAAACTATGCTCTCTTCAAATCATTAGTTATAACAAGATTAAGGATTATTTTTTCTGCAGGACTCAGGAAGCTTGGCTGAAAGGCAACTAAATTAATTTGATTTTATAATAATGTATAATTTTAAAACGAGAGTTTTGTACGCAGCATGATGTGATCTGGCATAATCAAATACTATTTCTTTGTTGCCTTAGAATTCTAAAACAATATGTTCTGTGATCTATACAAGCAAAGCAGAGTCCATTGAAGTAATTTATAATTTTTTTATTCTAAAATGCTTACACTATATTCTCTTAATGAAAGTATAATAAACAGTGAGTGTAATCTGCTGGCATTTTTATAGACTTAAATTACAATAGTAAATGCTTTGGTTGCAGTCTCAACGACATTTCATTACATCTGCTACTGCAAACAGGCTACAGTTTGTATTCTGAAACATACACATTTTAGGTTGCTTAATGGAAAAATGTTTTTAATCTGTGAAATTATAAATGAAATGATAAATTTCCATAATCTCAGTTGGTTGGTAGATGTTGGAGATGTAAGCTGTTGGTCTCCAAAAGAAATACTTATTTTCTATATAGATGAGGAGGTTCTACTCACAGTGAAACTATTTACACTTCTGCAGAGAAACAGAGTTGAGTAATGGAACGTATAAACAATCATCGTCGATGTAATTTGACCAAAGTATGTCTGAAAACTAACTTCTGAGATTCTGTAATAAATAATTATTCAGAAGAGTACCTATCTGCAGGACGGATAGACAGGCAAATACAATTTCTAAATTTGTTCTCATAAATGAATGTGGTGATGGCAAACGTGAGGTCCCGTGGGCAGTAAAATTTTAGAATAATTTGTGCAACAATATTTATTCAGGTTTGGCCATCTGTACGCATACCCTAACAGTCTGCCAGTCACAAGTGACAGTGGTTTCCTGTTACTTTTGACAGGAGCTTTTTTCCTTACAATCAGCTATATTGCCACATTATTTTCATCTAGTCATTTCCTCTCCTTTTGATGCTTCCTGCCATTTGAATATTTAACAATACAGCTGGAATTTTCTACTAATAATGAATTTTAAATGGAGTGTTTAATGTAATGTATACCTATAAAATAATAAGGAATGTTAGCCACGTGTATAGAACGGGCAACCGAATATTGGAAAAATGCTGTCCTGGAAAAGATTTAGGAGTCACAGGGGAAAAACAGTTCAACAGGAGGCTCCAGTGTGAAACTGTAGCATTTCAACACTTAAATGGAGCCACATATTTCAGTTCCACTGTCTAAATTATTTTGAATAAAAAATATATTTTTTTCTCTTCTCACTTCTCCTCCCCCCTAAACTCTTTAGAATTCTTTTTGATACAAAATACTAGCATGGCATCCCAGTATTTTCTCTCTTTGCCTCCATTTCACATCTTGGCACCTTGCTTACATGACTGAGTAGACATTTCTACTGAACTACTGTCAAGCACGCCCATGTATTTCTTACACTACCTAAACTAACCTTTGTTACAGAACCCTCTAGAATATATAACCAGACTGCTTTCTTTCAGTATATACTATGTTTTAGTGATGTTTATTTATTAATATTGAATTTGTCACTGTACTGCCCTCCTGGTAAGTTAGGTCACTTGGAATATCTTCACAATCTGCCCCACTAACGTGGCTAATTTTGTGTCCTCTATAAATGTTGTCATGTCTCCTTCTGTTCTGTCCTTTTCCAGACTATCTGTAAAACGTATTAACAATATGTGTCCTACCATAGAAACTTAAAATACCTTACTACTGGCTTTTCACCGTCATTGTGACTGACCATTCTCCTGTTTCATCTCAGTTTTGGGTCCACAGCATTACTTCTTCCTCACAGCCCACGATGTGATTTTTTGGAAGCATTCAGGAAAGACTTGTACGATGTCTTTCAACATTTGTGCCGCCCAGCCCCCTGTACCCACCACTCAAATAATTAATTCTAAGAAGTTTGTTTTACGGGAGAAATTAATTTCCTCCTGCTTCAGTGAAAGAGAGTAACTTAGGAAAAAATTACCTTTGCTTCCCTTCTGTCCTCCTATAATCCTTTCTTATTTCTACGCCGAGCGTTGTTGCGGTTCCAAATCTGATGGAACGTTCTTTCCGCTCAGACGCTCTTCACTGACCTACCAGCTGAAAACTTTGCAGAAGGGTGGCCTTTGGCACTTTATTTTTCCTTTCATTTATGCCAATTCAAAGAGAATGAGCTCAATGCCATGTCAGATTACAGTGGTAAAAAGAGGAGAAAAAAAAATGTTTCCTTTCTAGGCACACAGCTTTATTAAAATTAGTAAAGCGGCACTGTACCTAAAGGTAATCCCCTTCTGCTTTACTGTGGAGCTTCTGCCTACAAGGTTTCTTAATTCCTTCCTGCCTTATTTTTCCTCTGAGCGTTTTGAAAGCCAGTACTATCTTTTCAGCCTGCTCGTTTAATCTGGACGGCTCAGCTTCCTTGGATCCTGGTATCTATGTCCTCGGCAGCCCACAGCTCGATGAGGAGTAAGGCAGTGCGCATAGCAGGTGGCTAGATAGTGGAGGGCAGCAATAGATTAGCTCGTGTAGGAACAAACTGCTGATTCCATCTCTCCAGGATGTGAAAGAAGCAATAACCATCTTAATTCCAGGACAGGGTAAAAACAGTAAGTCAATTCACAAGTTAATGAGATTTTTAGGTATTGTTTGTAAAGCACTCTGAATATGCATAAATGCTAACTATTAATTATTATGATCACTCACTTGGGCTGGAGCCTCCCGGGGTTGGAGGTGGGGGAGGAGGAAAAGTGGGCGATGCCAAGTCTTTTCTCCAAGACAGCACTACTGCTACCTCTTCCGACTTCATGGCAATTCTTGCAAAATTTGGTGGTTTTTCTGAAAGCTTTCCCTCCTGAAGTGATGCAAACACCTTGAGGGCCTTTTTTTTTTTTTTTCGTTTTGAAAGCTAATCATTTCCTAACCATTGTGGGAGCAGAGAAAAATCTAGAAAGTCCTTGCGCTGTATTCCTTTGCCACCAACGAATTTCCTGGTTCACTTAAGCTTTTGGGGGCCAGTCTGTTTCCTTGCCCCCGCTGCCTTTCTAAGGAGGAGAGAGGAGCCTCCCAGAGCGGTGTTAACGTTTCAGTGCCTCCAGTAGCCCCTTGTTTTTGCCGGCGGGAGGGGTTGACAGCCAGCCGGCTGCGCCCAGCGGTCGGGACAGCTGTCAGCAAGGCGAGACGGCGGCGGGGGGCCACCCGGCCCGACGAGGGAGCAGCGGGGCCGCCGCGCTGCCTGGCCCGAGGGGCCCTGCGAGGGGGGCAGAGCCCGCGGGGCGCCGCTCGCTGAGGCGGCCGCGCCGTCCGTTGGCGCCGGGCTGTGGCGGGGGGGGGGTTGCTGGGGGGGGCGGGGGGAAGGACAGCTGCTGGCAGACGCGCCTGACAGCCAGCCCCCCCCTCCGCCCCGCGCGCGGGCACGCGCCCCCCTCGTCGCCACGGCAACCCGCGCGGGCGTGGGGAGGGAGCAACGCCCCCTCGGCGGCGGGTGGGCCGTTGGGCGCCGCGGCGCAGAGGCGGGGGGGGGGGGAGCGCGCGCGCCGCTCATCACGCGGCGCTTGCGCAGTGCGCGCGAGCACGCGCGCGCCGCCACTCGGAGGGGGGGGTGGAGGAGGGCCGAGACGGCTTGGTGCGCATGCGCGGCCGGCGGTCGCTCCTTACACCTCCCCCGCCCGCCCGCGTGTGTGTGTATGTGTATGTGTGTGGCGGAGCTCGCGGCTGCCCCTCGCCACGGCAGCTGCCGCCGCCGCGCGAGCGGAGCCCGGAGGCGCTGAGCGGCCGCGGCGGAGCCCCTTCAGCAGCCGGGGTGGTTTCCCCGCCCGCCCCCGCGCCTCACTCATCTCCCTGTGGCAGGTGAGCTGGGCTGTCGCGGGGAGGAGGGAGCCGCGCGGCCGGCGCCCGCCTCTGCGGGGAGCCGCGGCGGGGCTTTATTGTCCGGCTCCTCGGAGGAGGAGGAGAGAAAGGAGGCTTCACCGCGGCTCGCACGCCGGGCCCTGCACGGCTGCCGGCCGGGGATTGGAGGCGCGCGGTCCCCTCCCAGATCCGGGGAGGGTCCCGGCCCCCACCCTCTGCCCTGCCTCGGGCCGGCTCCTGGTGGATGGAGCCGGCGGCTCGGGCGCCTACCTGCCGCCCTTCTCCGTCGTCCCCCACCACCTCGGGGGCGGCCGTTGGGGGCGGCTCGGCAGCGCCCCCGGCGCGGGGCGTGCGCGCGGGAGGGCAGCGGCGCTGGGGCGGCAAGATGGAGGGGTGAACGTGCGGCGGGGCGAGGCCGGCGCCTGCCCCCTTCGCTTCTGCCAGCTGCCTGAGGGGCCGGAGAGACAGCCCCCCCCCCCTCCGCTCCCCCCGGTGCCCAGAGGGAGACCCCGAGCGCCCTTTGGGGAGGGGAGCCGCCGCAGGCTGGGGAAAGGGGCTGCGGCCGGGCACAGAGCCGCCCCCCCCCCCCCCGGGCGGGGCCTCGGGCCGGCTCAGGTGCGCTGGGGGCAGGTCGAGGAGGGCGAATCGCCGTGGCGTGTGGCCTGAGCGCTGCTGCGGCCGCCAGGGACTACTGACACCGAGTAATTCGTTCTCAGAGCGGGGGGTTGGGGCACCTTGGAGTTGAGCAGAGCCGAGTTACCGTGAGACGAGGCAGAGAGCAGCACGAGCCTTAGGCCGGGTCAGAGCAGGCACGCCCTGAGCTAGGAGGGGTTTGCAGGGTATCGAGCCACGATAGCAACTCTTCATATAAAACGGGGTAAGTTTAGAGCACCGAGACTGGTGATACTATTGTCCTGCAGTAGACAGGGACCTGCTTTAGAGGTTAGACAAACATGCTGTTTATTTGACATCAAACCTGTTTGGTGTATTTCTTTCCTGGCAGCAGATGCTGGAAAAGCAATTACAGGTATCTTTTAAACTGAGATGAGTGATGAGTGATGATGATAGGTAATAGTCTGAAGTAACTTCCACCTGTGTGTTTAATAGTAGTTACTGCCTGGTGAATCTCTGTGGATGTGTTTACGTATCTGAGAGATCCCTGTGCTAACAAAAAGTGCCTTTGCACAGATCTTATTTTTTCTTTCCTGTGGATAATGCAGGTGGATGAAAGAGATGGAGAATATCTTCCTGTTTAAAGTGGGGTAGGTGGACGAGTGGTATAGCAGATAACCAGGTAATCAGTGCTTTGTAGACCTGCGATTTTGGAGTTTTTTAAAAGGATAGAAATTGTAGAAATTGATAGAAATTTACTAGTACAGTGGTGGTGGTGTTTTGTTTCTAAATTCAATGGACTCTACTTTTCACATCAAACAGGAGTTTGCAACCTCTTTTGATTTGTAGACCTATTGTGTTTTCTGGTGGTTGCACATATTTCTGCCTAGTAAACTTCAACTTGCCTAGACTTTTTTTTTTTAAATCCTTATTAGACCTCAGGCCTTTAGAAATAACAGGTGGACCATGGGTTGAAAACTACTGACATCAACGATACTTTTGTATTATCTTTGTGTTAATAGTCTAATTTTTGTCCCTCTCAACACAGCATAAAATAAGTACAGAATAACGAGGAATAGAGAAATATATTGTTTCCAGGGTGATCTCTTGACAACATATACATGTATTTTTCATGTATTATTGTAAAGTTTAGAATCAATGATAATATGGTCACAGGGCTTTCATAGGCACCTCTACATGAGCTGCATTGGCTTGGGTCCTGGTTCTGTAAACTGTGTTGCACATAGGTACAAAAAAACTTGCCTGAATGACTTGAATGGTGCCCTCAAGTGCACCATATAACAATCAGCGTAAACTTCTGTACTGTGCTATCTTTAATAGCAGTGCCTCTGCTTATGCTGAAAAATATTTAGCTTTTCTGAGGTAAATATTTACATTTCACTCTTATTTTTTTTAGGGGAATCTCTTGCATAAGCAAAATTACAGCCTCTGCACATCCCTGCATGTGGGTTGGCGGCGGTTTTGCTCAGAACTTTTGCTAAAGCTAGGTCAGTTGGATTGAAATAGTGCCCTCTGGTGACATCAGTATTTAGAATTTGGAGTGTGCTTGACAAAGTACTCTTGCTATTCTGAAATTAAAGATTCTGTCTGAAAAGGACTGAGGTTTATTCTGCACTAAAATGCTAATGTATAGCATGTTTGAGATGAGGAGAGAGCGGTCACTTGGAAATACGCGTGGAAGATGTACAGCAGTTGTTTGGAGCCTGTTGGCCTCCTTGTGAAGTGCTTTACCCTGTAGTTTATTTTGCCTAGGTTTTTGGCAAGCTATGTTTTCTTCCTCAACTAACGGGGGGGGAAAAGAAAATGTTCCAGAAGATATTCTGTTTACTGTCAGTTCTTTTTCTCTGGAACCTGCCTTTGTGCAGATAGTTTCCCTTGCCCACTTATGTCCTGCTCATGACTGTTGTAGACCAAAAAAACCCCTGCTATTTTGCTATTTTATTGGTCTTGATGCTGCTGAGTATGAGTGAATACGTATGAATGTAGAGGGCTAACTCTTAAAGTTCAGTTGTGTGTGCTTACTTTTATTTTTAAGTTATTTGTTTTTGATAAATGTGTTTAGGACTTCATAAAGCTACTGATCTTAGTGTGTTCATGTTTCACTTGACGTATCTTCAATTATTACAAGATTTGGATTGATAAGGACACACCTCTATGTTAAACAGTTTCTTCTCCTATTTCCTTGTCATTGAGATTAGGTTTTAATTTTTTTTTTATAGTTACTTGGAACTCTGAGTCATTTGGGCTCCTTCTTTGATTCGATAAATGAAGCTGAGTTGAAAACTTGCTTTAAAGCTGGGGAGTGTAAATGCTTGCCTTTTGTCTAACTATAAGACATCAAAGGCATGATATATTTCTGATTTGACTGTTGCTTTACAGTCCTTCATTGGAAGGGGTGATATTAGAGGAGACACTTAAACATGCATTTTCAAAGTATTTGGGAAAACACGTTAATGCCTTTACTGCAGCAGTTCCAGGTATCTAAACATAGAAATGAGCTAATTATTCATGCATATGTGCATGCATGTATTTTTTTTATTGCATGAACAGAAGCTTGTAGGCTTCATGTTTTATTTGTCCTATTATGAACTTCCCCTCAGAAGACTGCTTAAGCAAGAGAGACTTAGTGTTAGAGTTAGGTTTTCTAAGCAGATGCTCTGTGTACTTTATTTGCCAGAACATGCAGGTATGTGACTGTAGCGCTCTCCTTCTGCGGAGGCCCTTAAAAAGTCTTCTAGGGCTCCAGGGAAACTGGCATTAGGATCCTGCTTGTGGGCAGGCTGGTGACATCCAGTATTTTGCCAAGCAGAAAAAGGACATCTAAAAATCAGAGCTCTAGGAAGACTGTTGTAGGATGTCAGAGGGAAATATTGCAGCTCTTGCTCCAGTGGCATTTCTAGCATTGGGCTAAGCCAATGGCAGCAGCTTTGTGTAGCCCGAAGAAGCTATGAGAAGCAGAGAAGATAATGGAAAAAGTAAGGAGGGGCCCCAAATCACAGAAAGGGAGCAGGTGTTGTGCAGCATGGTATGTTCTGAATACTGGAGCTTCTTGCTGTGGCTCTGAAGTAAAGTGTGGTAGGATCAATAGTCATTGAACCTGCTTGCTGGCCGAGGGCAGCTGATAAAGAGGGAGACCGTTTCCTGTCTGGTGTACAGATTTCAGTTTGTAGGAGTTCTGACTAGGAAAAACTCTCCCGTTCATGGAATCCTCTAGTATAGCAAAAGAAAATAGTGAGGACTCTGCTGGGCCAGTGCTAAATATTTTGAAATACAAATTTACTGAAATGCATAAAAGGTTAATGTTTAACTCGGTTAGATGCACTTTTCTGACATATGTTGTGCGGCGGTACGGTTATACCTGGTCGTCTCAAAATTCCTTAAAGGCTTCCAGACAGATTGTGGACTCTTACATGGCATAAATGTCGTCTTCCTTGAACTTATAGAGCTTGTCATGAGAATCCTCCCAAAAACCTTGCAATCCCATCTTTGCTAGGAGTTGGGGGTTTTTTGTTTGTTTGTTTGTTTTTTCCAGGGATATAATTTCCATGCAGAGAGATGATCTCCATGCTTCTTGTATGCCTTTCCGTAAGGACAAGATCGCCCCTGCACATTGTCCTACGGTTAGAAATACAAGAATGACTGCTTAGGGAGTACCACAGTGCTGCGATGCTGGAAGAAAGAAGCTCTGTACTTTGCAGATCCTAGAAGCTTTGCCCGTGTTTCCTTAGGGCTATAATTGTTTAGGCTGCATTCTGGCTCTTTGTGGCTGTATCAGGTGCATGAAAAAGTTAAGGCTGCTGTTGAAGAAAATCTTTGGGTATACTGCAGGGTATCTCTCTACTGAACACTGAATGGCTGAGGAGCTTCTTTGTCAGAATGTCAAGAAACACTGTCAGCTCTCTGTATGCCTCATCTTTGTGGCTTAAAAACCTGCTTATTTCTCAGTTGTGAAGAGCAGCCTCCTTTGTTAAAGATTAGGCATGTAAAGTGACAGTTGATGAGATGCCAGATTTGACAGAGCAATACATCTGTTGCTGCTTGATGGTTAAAATGAAAGCCCCTGTTTCCTGAAGGTGGATATTGCTTGCAGTCCTTTACAGTTGTATTCATAATGGGGCAAATTCAAAGAACAGTTATTTGTTCTGTTTCTTTGAGGTGTATGACTTGTGGTCCATTCTCCACACCTATTTCAGAACTTTTAAAATATGTGTGTATACATGTATATAAATATATTTTTTAAACGATATAAGCTTCAGATTGCAAGTGAACTGGGAGAGGCATGTGCTCTATTTTTTTCTGGTCTATATGGGGAGACTAAGTCTCCCCCCTATACTGCAAGTGTGACCACAATGGTTAATGAAGCTCAGTGCCTCATCAGCATGTAGTTGAGATTTGGACATGGATTAGAACAAGCTGGCTGGGGTTCGATCTAGATAACATATACATGATGATGTGGATGTGATTATCAGCCTTCCTAATTGAAGGAGTGCATTTGTCATTAGGTAAAAGTGTTCGTGCCCTCAGGTGACCTTAGTTGTTGGGTTTTTTAGCAATCAATGAAACAATAAAATCAGTTTTTGAAATCCCTCACTAGAAGATTGAGACCTCCCAATTTGACTAGGATCTGGCTAGAAGTCATTACTGCCCCTCCTCCCCTTGGTTTTAGATAATTATTAGCAGCTCTTAGTGCAAATAGTGAAGCACAACTTAGGGAAGGTGTGGATAAGCTAAGGAAGGACAGAACAACTTACCGGGGATAAACAGAAAATGGGATAGAGGGAGACTGATTCCTAAGCTTGCCGTGGGGTCCTCTGCTGAAAAGTGATGGATTTGACTTAGTAATTCCTAGGAGGTCTTGAATCTCTTTGCTCATACAGCCTGTACTGTATGCCCATAGATAGTTTCAGCCCTTGGACAATCAGAATGGAAGAGACAAAATGCATAATGAGGGTCGCAGAGGAGAAGTCTGAGATCTGCTGACCTTTGTGTTGAAACTACTTTTTAAACCTATTTGGAGGCAACTGTGGGCAGAACGTTTTGCTTGCTTTGGAGCCATATCAATAGGAGTCAGTAGTGCTGATGTTTTCAGATGTACGTGTTATCTCTTTTTCTCCTAATAGAGCTGTGGTATTGGTTGCGATCAATTAAGTCTGAAGTGACCTAGGACTGGCTTCTTGAGAATCAACTCTGACCGTTGTTGTAGAAGAATGGCATTAAAAGCTGTGTGATTTGAACCTCCCTTATTATACGTAAAGGGATAGCTTTGAGACTATGGAATTTGCTCTCCTCCTCATTGAGAATGACTCAGTTTAGTCATACTAGGGAAAAAGAATATTGATCTTTTTTAAAAGTTGAGGGTGCATTTCTTAGGCAATGCTTGCTAGATGATTGGCAGAGTTCCTGAATAAGTGATCTTAATGCAGTTGGCAAATTAGATTGCCTTTATCATGTAATTAAGGTGCCAAGGGCTTGGGACAATTGCCTTAACTGTGGTATTGTATTTTTATTCAAATGCAAAATACATGGTATGTTGTGATAGAGTGGCTGCAGTTGAATGAATAAATGAACAAACAGGACTGGTACGAAGTGCACTTTTTGTAGTTATTGCTTGATAATCTGAAAATTACATGACTAATGTATGGACAGGCTGAAGAGTGTAAATGGAAAGCTGAAAGTCTCAAAATTATTAAAGTTTTTTTTGTAATCTTCATCTCTGAATCGATTATATTGAAGAGGCATGTAAGTACAGGTGGACTTCTGACTTGTTGGTTTTGCATGAAACTTAAATTTATAAACTGAAGTGAACTGGAAACATGAGATGTTATTTTAATGACAGGTTGTTACTTGATTCATATTGCTGTTGAGTTCTGTCGCCACTTGCATGACAAAGTTGCGGTCCTCCACAGTTGTAACCAACTGAAATGGTTTGTAATTGAATTAAGTTGTGACCCTATGTACATCTTTCAGTGCCAGCTTATTTCTCGACTGCTCATTTCTTGCACTGTCTGTTCTTGCAGAAATACTAGTAGGGTGAACTGGATCAGGGGGAACTTAGCTCAGAAAGTAACCTTCCCCTTCCCCCCCCCCCCCCCCCCCGGTCTTATTTTTTAGTTTGATCGTTTTCCCCAAGCTGTCTGATTTTTATAGCTGTACACAATCTTGTGCTCATGTTACACAGAGTGGTATGGGAAAAAGCCATTGGTGACAGAGACTGCTGGTAAATGCAAAATCGGAGCTCTAGTAAACTGCCTGAAATTAGGCAGGGGATCAGTTGTCCCTTTGGTTATAGCTTAGCTTGTAGAACCATTGTAACTAGTAATGGAAAACAAGAAGGACTCTATTCTGAATTCCCAGCTTGGAAAAAAATTCTTAGTCCTCTCCAGCTGTCTGTGTTTATTAGCGAACTAAAGCCCTATCAGATTTCACACAAACACTTGAGGCACTGTAGGATGCTTGTGACATTCTTGAAAATTGCTTTGGAATTGGGCTTTACTTTACAACTGTAACCTCTTTTACAGTAGCCAGGTGGAGTGAGTTGGGAATTATGTTGGTGTTACTCAAAACTGGATATTAGAGCTATTGGTCTTATCAAACAAAAGCTAATCCTCAAGCTTTTGAAGTATTTTGTGGATTACAACATCAACAGCAATCAACTTAAGAATGTTTAATATTAAGATGCTGGTAGCATCTCGTAGTTCAAGCATGTGTATTGCATTTCAAAATGCATATAAATTGTTCAAAGTGCTAAATCAAAACAAAAAATAGCCCAGAGTTTTGAACTACTCTTTCTATTAATGCATCACTTGTTTTATGCTGTCACTAATTAGTAGCTCTAATATCATGAGGTGTTTTGATAAAGCATATGGTGAAATGGATGACTCATAATCACTGTATTTCCTCTTCTACTCTGTCATGTAATTAGCTTTCTATGTGGTTAAAGGGCACGTGAGCTGTGGTGCTGTTGCTAGTGAGTCCAGACCACTCAGCCATCAGTCTAACTTTGATTACCAGCCAGTTTTACAATATGTTGTCTTGGTAAGTATACCTTAGTGGCTGCTTCTCCTTTTGTGTATGCAATCTCATGTGTATCTCAAGTATTTTTAGAATGGCTAGTTGTCCCACTTGCCTGGTAGGTAACTTTGAATAGGTGTGGTCCTCTCATTGACCAACATTTCATGGAAATAGACGTCGTGCCTTACAAAATGGCCTGTTGGTATAAGAGCAGTAGGCATCTATTTGAGTTCAGTCCTTCCACGTGGTTAAGGTGATGTTCAGGTACCATCTTGAGATTATAGCGCAGAATTACTGAAGGCTTAGTAAGGTTTCTGAGCTAGCGACTGACCCTTTATTTTGGAGGTCTGTGAATGTAGTGGGTAGCAAGAAGCCTGAAACTGAGATGTTTGTTAGGAGAGGTGAAAACTGGGGCATTGCAGGTCTGCCTGAAGATAGGATGAAAATAACATTACCCTGGCTATAAGGCTTTGTTTTTTTAGTATGCTATTTCAGGGCATGGGTGATATCAGGCATGCAGTTTCTAATGAAATTGCTTCCTGTTACATTTATATAATATTAGCAGAAGTCCCTGTGTAATAGGTAGATATATTTTTGCTGCTACTAGTTTAAAAAGTGCTTGGCTAAGAGGGTTTCTGTTTTCCCTAGTCACTTCCTCTACTGATGATACTAATTTCTTCTAATCCTTTTTGTCTGAGCTTCTTTTGAACAGTTTCCTCTGCCACTTCACGTGGAAGAGTACTTCAGGTGAAAACATCTTGCAAGTGTTGATAGTATGTTTGGTCCACTCTCAGCTCGGAAGAGTCAGGCATAATCAATTAATAACAAAACTGACTGGCTGAGCTTCAGAGCAGGTAACCTGCCAGAGCAGGTTAACTGTTTTGCCAGGTAACTTTGATGGATTTTGACCCTCAGTGTTATTCCTTCTGAAAATGTTTTTCTCCTTACTGGCGGACAGACTGATGGAGATGCTTTATGATCCAGTCTGCCGTTTCCAGTCATGATAATAGATGATTTTCAGTGCAACTTTAAAAAAGCGAATGTTACGTTTTCGAAAGTGAAGAGGAAACTTGGTCCTGGTCTTTATTAGAAACATGCACCAACTTTAACAGTAGCAAGTTTAATCACAGTATTAAATTACGATTCTCTGGCTATCATTTATATTGTGTAAAGCCCTTGTGTGAATCTATCTATGCTGACAATTTATTTTATTTGTGGAACTTGTTTAACCATACTGGAGTATGGTATTGAACTGTTCAGTGTCCAGAATAATACTAAAGGAATTTGGGGAGGAAAACAATGTTTAACTGAATTGTAGTCAGCAGAGCAGCCAAGAAAGCAAGGTGAGACTGTTTTCTTTTTGAGATAGGTGCCAGATATGCAAAGTTTTATAAAGTTGAAGGTACGTTAAACTGATACAGAAGAAATGGAAAATTATTTTGGAGATACGGTATTTATTTACCTTTGAAGAACGGCAGCCATTCATAAGCAGATACTCTACTTTAGGATCTGCTCACAGGTAGCATTTCCCCAATGTCTGTGTGTAGTGACTTGCACTTGTACTTAATTACCTTGCTGACACTTTGCTTTTTTAATGTGGATAGGGTTTGTGTGACGTTTGAGCTCGAACAACACTCCATGCTGTGATTTGTGCTTATTACTTAAGAAAAGTCCATCTTGACTTTTCCTGAAGCTATCTTAGTGGTGGAAAGGTATCTTCATTAGGCCCTAGATCATATTTCAGAGTGAGAAAGCAATTTAAGTTTTCTTAAAGGAAGTATTCATACAAATCTATACATAAAGCTAGCATTCAGGGACTTCAGTTTGTTAAAATAAGATGCCTCAAAGGTCTGTTACAGACCAGTGATCAGAACTATAGTAGCTTTATTTTTTTTTCCCTTTTTGTAAAGGACATTGTATGCCTAGGAGAGGGGAAAAGGAGTATCTGAGTGTTTTTATTACATGATTCCAATTACTTGTGTGCATGTACAATGTAAAGTTTTAAAGTATTTATGATCACATTATCCCAGGGCACCTGGAGAAACTTGCCAAAAATGTTTTTTTTGTCCTGCGAAATGGTGTACATTCCCTATGTAGTTTGATTAGCTTGTGAGAGAAACTGAAATGCCTATGGGTGTGGGAACTAAGCCGTACGCTCACGGTATGTGTTTGGTATAAGTCTAAAGTGAAGATGTGAAGTAAGTGAGAATTTTTAATCAAATTTAGACTTGCAGTAACAAAACCGAGTTTCGAGTTTGCACGTTAATGACTTGAAGGTGAAGTTTTTTGATGCGGTACAGCTTATAGTCTCCAATTTTATAACTTAGATGGTAAAGCCATTAATTAAAGGTATAATGTTAAGGCCAAAAAAGCTTTTTATAAAGGACAGTATAGGAAAATGCAAAATCTGTTGTGAGAGGCATTAGACATTTAATAAAGGTTTTATACAATAACAGTATGCTATAGCAATATAATAGTTCAGAGATGTGTCATATCTATGTAATGCTAGGCTAGATGGACTTAGAAATCTAGTCAGGCAATGAGAAGTGATTGCTAAGAAGAGAAGCTTGTTTGATAACACAAGTAAAAGCATGAAAGATGTCTTGCTCAGCTGCTGCGCTTGCAAAACTGTTAAATTCCTCATTTATTTGTAAACAAAAAGCTGAAGGCTTTAAGCAATTATTTCATCTGTACTTATTAAAAATAACTCTGTATTTCCATAGCTGCTTTTTTTTTAAAACCTGCATTGTTTTGAGTTTTTCTTCTTCCCCTCCCCCTCTGGAGCAGTAGTGTTAGGTGAAAAACAGAATCAGGCAGTAACAGAATTGGAGGACAAGGACAGGAATGATATCTCTCCAGGGAACAGAAAAAAAGAAACAGACTTCCCTTGCTGTCTTGGGACATCTAGAGTTTCTCTATTGCTTCTAGGTGTCAGATTTCTGGGTGAACTGGTACTGAATGTCACAGATGACTTGTTAGCTT
This sequence comes from Struthio camelus, assembly GCF_040807025.1. Lineage (NCBI taxonomy): Eukaryota > Metazoa > Chordata > Aves > Struthioniformes > Struthionidae > Struthio > Struthio camelus. Next base: position 6,117,300 of record NC_090949.1, read on the forward strand.
TGCTTGTAAGAGTGAGGGAGGGAAGATGAGGAGAAGTGATGGGCTTCAGCAACTGAAGTTTTAGTTGCCAGTCTCACTCTTTCTCTGGTGTCTTCTTTCCCTATTACGTTCCGGGTCACTAATGGAATCAGATGTTCTTTCTTCCACCAAGGGCAGTAGGGTGTGTTTCTATGCTCTTACCACTAGACTGGCTGATCAGTATTTCTTTGTGTGTTGGTTTTTTTTTTTTTCAGTTTTTGGCTCTCCTAATATTGGTAGAGTTTTGCTTGTGGAGAGAAAGTCGGGATGTTTTGGAATTATTAACTGGCATTTTTACTGCTCTAATGCAGAGATGGCCAATGTTTCTTAGCCTAGTGATCCTCAAAATCAGCTAACTTATCTGACAAAGGAGTGGTTCCTAGGCTGGAGATGCCATTTGCAAATGATGTCCTTTTTTAGGATGGTGCTGGGTTGAGCATGCAACTGGGTTTGACAGTGAGTTGATGTTGTTTGCTCCCTTGCTGAGGAATGAAGCAGGTTTATGCAGCAGTCTGTGGTAGCCCAGCCCTGCTGCCTGCTATTTCACAGCCCTGCCAGATTTACACTGTTTATTAGCCACATGGAACTTGGCTGAAAAGCCCTGCTCTGGTATTCTTGGAAAAATAGATCCTTACATCAGAAGGCAGCTGTATGAATACTGTGTGTATGTTGGTAGCTGCATTTATGCTGGTTATGCTGAGGTTGGTATCCTCTGTCTTGGAGGAAAAATAAGAAACTATTAGAAAATAAGCTAGTATAGCTTGTTAGAATCTTTTAGCTTTTGAAGTGGTAAAGCCATTTCAAAAGTACATCACCTGTGTAAAACACCAACTATATTGTGGCTAGTGACTTTTTCCAAGTTGTTCTTCAGTGCTATTTCAGCAATAAGATATTACCCATCTGTGAAGTTGTTGAACCTTTTTTGTGTTTAAATAGCATTCGTGATCAAAATCAACCTTCCTAGCTTGAGTGTGAAACTAATTAACAAAAATGCAGTAGACAAAGGCAGCAGGTGGGATTTCCCTAAAATAGATGATTTTGGCTTTGAGACAACACCAAAACATCTGGGTTTATTTTAACTAGATAAAATAATTTGAACAAAGTTTTTCTCTGGTTCAAAACCAATCTTGTCATCTTTCATTTCTTTCAACAAATTATCTGTACTTCAGGTTTTTCCAGAATATGAGATCCTAACGAATGATATCGGTTGAAAATTTTATGGTACTGATGCCATAAAGTGTAGCAGTATCACCAAGCATCAAATATCATGAAACCTTTAAACAAAGATTTAGCGAGGTTTGGGGAAATTGGGTGTAGGGATAGGGCCTGTTCTCTCTCCTTTCCCCTCGCTTCTCCATGATACTTGGCCGATTAGCTTGTACTGCAGGCTGGACTCTAACATGATGGGTTACAGTTTTTCTCTCCTATCCCTGAAATAGGGCATTTTGTCCCTCAGTACAACTCTCTTCTCATCCTGGGATCTCCAGGCTTTCTCACCTCTGAACCTATGTGCACGTTTGGCAGTCTTACTTTGCTGTGATACTTTTTCTGGAAAGACAAAACGGACTGTAATTTACTTGTAGGTTTCATTAATGTTGGAGGAGAGAGGCCAGCCGCATGGATAGCACTCAAATACCCCAGAACTGGAAGATACTTACCACAGTGCTGCTTTTCCTAGTTAGGAGAACATACCCATGCCAGAAGTTGATTGCTGGAAGTGATGCACTTCGAAATAGCTTTCTGTCAATATTCTGCAGGATCTTCTTTGTATCTATTATGAAGTAAAATGTTTTTGTTGGGGGCCTGAAGCCAACTTTACCGAACTTTTGTAGAAAAACAAGGGACATTCACACTAAACAAATCTCAAGCCTTTTTTTGTAGTGTTTATCTCTGCTTTTTGGAATCTAGGAATATATATTTAAAAACTCACACCATTAAGAGAACAAGAAACTATCTAGACTGTATGTTCAGAGAGAAAGAAATATATTGAAATTTTTTGATCAAGCAGAATCAAACCATTTAATTTTAGATTAAATAGGCATCTCTAATTACATTTAAGTCTTAAATAGACATCTCTAATTACATCTAAAGTCTTAAATGGACATCATGCGAAGTGACAGAGTTTCTCTAATATATGCAGGAATTTATCTCAAGGCCTTTTGTGTTTTCTATAGTGTTTTAGAATAGACTAGGTTAGAAAGCAGGTCATTAGTCCACCCCTTGCTCAGAGCAGGACAAAGACAGTTCTCTGGTAGAACACTCTGAGAATGCTGCAATATAAAATAGCACCTTCTGGAATTGCAAATTCCCAGTTTCTGACCTGGGATTCAAATTCACTCCTTGCTGTAAGATTGCAGCAATAAGATAGCTTATATCTTAAACTTCTCACAATGATCGGGCACGGAAACATGATTAAATGATGCAAAATTTAAATGCATGTGATTCTCTACAACAGTTTCTTCAACTGGCGGTCCATGGGCTGCGTTCTGCCTCTGTCTGCAGGGCAGTGGAATTGCTTGCTGGCAATAAGTAGAGAGTCTCTTGTTCCCCATCCAGTGCTCTCAGCTCAGTTTGTGTTTCCCAGCACAGGCCGCTCACTGCTGTGTAGCGCCCACTCATGTTTCCCTTGTTGACCAGTTAGTTCCTTTGACCCTCCAGGCTGTGGAACATTTGACCTCACTAATGATGAAATTATATCAAATCCTTGACCCAATTGTAATTTGCGGTACTGGATCCAAATGCTAAAAACCGCCCCCAGACCCTTCCAGTTCTGTCAGTCATATAGCACACTTTCCCCTGTATGTTTCCTCCTATTCGAGGCAAATTTTATGTGTAAAATGAAAAATGTTTGTCTTGGCCAATCTATTTATTAATGTGGGTGATTCAAGCCTTTTAAAACTCATTTTAATTTAAGGCAGAAATGGGGCGGGCATGACTAGGTCTCAAGACAGTGGTCTAGTTTCACGTAGAGAAAGCCAGGAATTAGCTTTCATTGGCTTGTGCGGAATGGCTAGCCTCTGTTGTTTAGGAGCAAGCCAGTGCTAATAAGTAGTCTGGGCCGGGAGGTTCCCTCTCTGAGAAAGAGGAGAAGAGACAGAAATCTCAGAACTCCTGTAAGGATTCCTGCCAGAAGTTACTAGAGAACAAAAACACTGACCAGGTAAGCTTTTTGGGATCTGAAGATTTTTGCTGTTGTCCTCATTTTGATTTCTCCAAGGTTCGTGCTGCTCCTTTGTTTTAGCACTGTGATGGTTTGGGGCGGGGGCCCTAGAAAGGGCTGAGCAAAAAACTTTATAATCGGTGCGGTAAGATCAGAAACTTCCAATAGTAATATTGACAGAAGCGGCAGTTTCTAGTGGAATTTTTCTTGGAAGATGCCAATCTCTGAGCTCTTTAAAAACGCAGTTGATAGCACTGAGTGGCCACATAATAGTGTTTGTGTTCTTCATTTTGATACCCTGCCATCTCACAGTAGATACTTTTTTGCATTTGTAGTGTTCAAGATTTACATTTTTGCCAGTTAGAAAGATAAACACAACTAATGAGGAAAACTGCCTTCATCTTTAAATTTAAACATAAACAGCATGGTTTCCTCAAGGAGAAATAGTGTTATCTGCTGTGAAACAGTAGATATACATTTGAAATACCATTCTCCTCCAAATCTTTACCGTCTCTTGCGTATAGTCTTTCTCTGTCATTACTGTTGGGAACAGATAGGTTTTCAGCTTGCATGTCTCTGCGCTTGAATTAGTTCTTAATGCATGTGTCTATTGATTAGGCATAAATAGACACAGTTGTCTTTCATCAGCTCAAGAATATGTTTGAGTATTAATTATCTAGTTGTCCACAGAATATCTCAAATATTCAAGTAAAATTTGGGCAGGCTCACTTGTGAACTTACTGTACTAGGTTCAAAACACAGGAATCATCTCAAAATTCTTGCTTGATGGTTTCTATCTAAGGCATACTGAAACAGAGTTTTTGTGTGTGGTGCCAGTGAGCTGAATTGCCTCCTAAATGCTGAAGAGACCAACACGTGCGCTGTTAGTCTGTCATCAGTTGCTGCACGTAGAGGTATTAAAAATTTTGGGAATCCCCATGCTGTATGTCGGATTTGGAAAAAGTGTTTGTCCATGTTTTGAACTGTTCTCCCTTTGCTTATGTTTTAGAGTCTACAGGTTTTCTGTGCCTGTGAAACTGTGCAGGTCAATCAGCATTGTGTATACGTATGCATCTTGTGCATTGTGGAGCTGTGCAGGTCAATCAGCATTGTGTATACATATGCATCTTGTGCATTTACTTCTTGAATGCCACTAAATTGTATCCAGGTTTGTGTTCCATTTTCCTGATATCTTGGTCAGATTATTACTAAATCCAGCGCAGAGGAAAAGGATGTGTATGTCTTCAGCAGGTGTTCATTTTTTGCACTCCTCATTTGAAGCATTGCTTACATGCACAGTAAGGCGCCTCTGCCTCCTTACGAAGTAACTTGAGAAATTATTTGACCTCCTTGGTCCCAGATTAGTTTGAGGTTACCATGTGTGATGTGAAGAACTTTGTCATGTATTTTTTTTCCTGTAATTTGTCATCTTTCCCATTTCATAATCAAGAATTTAAGGCTTGACTTTACTAGTAGAAGTGTTCAAATGTTTTTGCATAGTTGGTTCCCGTGCTTTGCTAGCTATACTCTAAGTTAATGCCTGTGTCACGTCTCAGTGTCTTTTTTTGATGTCTCCTGGAAAACGTTGAATGCTATGTCAGTTATAGAAGTTCTGCAAACTCGGTGGGTAGTTATGTCCTTCCTTCTTTGGAGCAAATCCTTCATCAATAATGTAGATAGGCGGCTTAGAAATACCTCCACCAGGGCTCTAATTTATACTATCCATTTGCCTAAAATCACGTTTAGTTTTTGTGGTGATACATCTATTGCTGTTAATGCGCAAGGAATAAGATGGGTATATCAGAATTTCACACTTCACAATAAATTCCCGTTTACTTTGAGTACCTTAGCAGAGAAGATTTCCTTGCAATCTACTGTTTTCCCCTGTTAGCCTAACAAACAATGTCAGATGACATCTTAAAATGTGAATATTTTCATGAAGGAAAATAATATTCTAGTAGAAATGAACATATGCTTGGTCTCCAATTGTAGACGTTTTCAGTAGGCCACTGTCATCTTGCTGGGCCAGCTGATGAGTCCTAGGATTTATCTGGTGGTTCTCAAGCATTTAAAACAAGGTTCTAAGATCTGTTTGATTTGTTGAAGTCCTAGATCTGCATAAATTCACCTGGAATATATTCAGTTTCTCTATCATGTTTTATGTTCTTATGGAGATGCTTTGGTGGTCAGCAGTTGCATAGTACTTACTGACTGTTCTTGGGTGAAGAAAAGGATTTAACTTTGAACTGCTGGTGTTTGAGTGTTTATTTGTTATTAAATCCATTTCCGGATTTACTGTGGCTCTTCTAAAGGGAGTTAAAAAACTCAGAAAAGGTGTGAATGATTGGATAGATGGGTAACCAGTCCGTGTATTGTTTGCTTGTAGAAGCTGGACAAGCTGACCTCAACACTCTTGTAAATAAACTTGGGGATAATAGCACAGGCAAAATTCACTTGGAAAATTCAGCTCCCTTCTCTAAACGCCTTTTGTGTTTCAGCATAATACTCATCATACCAAATGCAGGCAACTCATAGGCTGTCAAATTTCTTTTCTTCCTGTTAGCGCCACTTCTATAGCAACTATATAAACTTCTGTATAGATACATGATGGCAAAAAAGGAATAACTATAGAGAACACTGAAATGTCATCACAAGTGTCATTGATAAGGCCTATATTGATCTCTCCAAATGCTGACTTTTAAAACGGACTAAGACATTGTGTGTCTATTCAGGTAAGAGCCTCACTGTCTGTCACAGAAATCATGGCAAAATGTTCCTGGAACAATACTTTTCTTCTTCCTGCCTGAGAAAATGTGAGGTATTCACTGGGAGGGGTTTTGCCGCCTTTCTCCTAACCAAGAAATCTGCCCTTTTTTGTCCTATTGAACAAAGAGAGCACGCAGTTGAGGCAGACACATGTACTGAATCTTTAATTCTGTGGATCTAGAGACTGTCACTCAGCAACAGTTGGTTGGTGTTTTGTCGTCACTCGTTTGTTTAAAAACTTACCCCTAGGATGGTTTAGTCATCTTATTTCTGATTTGACTGTTTACGACTTTGACTGTAGCGCTCGCTGTCTATAGAACATTATTCAAAGAGTTGTGTGGATACTTGAGTTGTCTTCACATCTGTGTGGGAAGCATAGGTACCTTCACATTTAGCTTACAATTAATGTAATTTGTGGTTGAGTCTTTTAGTTGCTCTTTTCCAGGTAACTCCATAATTTTGCTCTAGTATTTGTTGCCATTATCTGCTTTGGGTAAGAAAGGATTTCTGATGATTGCAAGCCATTTTTAGTACCTGGCATTTTTCTCTTTCAGAGTGTTCAGTGTCTAGATCCATGGCTGACTTTTTTAATTATCATACAAGCTTCTGGTGCATGAGTGGTGGTGACTGCGGGTGACAGAGTTCCCGTAGCCTATTGACAGTAACAAAGAGCCCCTGTTTTCTGTAGTCCCCTTTGTTTCAGCGTTTGCATGTGTGTAGTTGCACATAAAATATTTTCTTTAAATATTTTTTAATTTTTTTCCCTTGCCGAATACTTAAATCTTCTGGCTTCTGAATTATCACCCATGTGGATCCATTTGTAGCCTATTATAATGGTTTTCTCCAAGTTTCTTTTCTGCTGGAATTGTTTACTGTGCTGGAATTTTAACTGTTGCATTATTAAAAAGACCCCAAACCTAAGAATCAAAAAGGTGGCTTCTGGAGAGTTTTTACAGTGAACATGTATCTTTCCTGAAACATAGCCTATGATCATGTTTCCTTGTTCAGATATTGCTTGCAGTATCCAGAAATGGAGCAAAACTGTGGATATGGATACCTCTCGAGTAGTGTGTTGTTGATCCTGAAGTTCGTAGTAGAGTGGTGTTCTGTGTTCTGTTGTTTTAAGCTAAGTACTATTTTTATGACTGTTCAGAATGTTGTCCATGGCTGTATTCTTACTTTGGTAGTTCCACTGATGCCGTGCTTGTACTTCTAAACCATAATAAAAGACTTTGCAAACTGGACCCCTGTTAATCAACATGATATCTTCTACTACTCTTCTTGTTTGCAAGCAAAACTGGTTGCTGCATGGCCATGTGGTGGGCATCTTGGAAAAGCTGATTGTGGAAAGGTTATCATTTTATAGCTCTGCATAATTTATTGGAGCATCTACCTCAACTTAAATCTTCCCTATTTGTTTCCTTTGCTTCCTCTGCGCCTCTGATCTGTGGAAATAAATGTCAGTAGTTCCGGTCTTTCAAACACGTCTCCAGGATCTGATTTCTCCTATTTTGTGTTTGTTTCGGAGGAGGAGGAATCCTCCTCTGGTTCCTGACTGAACAAACTTTGATTCTTCCTTCAAGCATTTAAAGAAAGACTATGCTTTTTTCTCAGAAATTTGCTGGACAGACAGTAGGCTTGAATTCTGGAGAGGGAGCTGGAGGAGGAGGGTGAAACCTTACTATTCTCAATGTATTCTCAGTGCTTAAATAATTGTGTTCCCTAATACTTATCTTTTGAGATATTGGAGGAAAAACAAACAACACATCATAACTTCAAATGTTCCATTGATTCTGACAGCATCTGAAAGATAGTAGACAAATCCAAAGAATGAAATGTTTCTCTGTGCAGTGTTCTTTCTAAAGAACTACAAATGGAATAGAGGCTTGTAAATGATCTTTGAAGAACGAAGCTCCCTGAGAACCTGATAATTTGTAGGCAGTTTGTGAACAGAAGCTTCTTAAGTTCCTGTAAAGTGAAGTTGTTTGCTTACCTGAACCTCTCTTTTATCTTATAGGTCTCAAACTCTGATGGAGGCCTTTTTTCAACAGAAAGCAAACCTCTTAAAACCTCAGGCTAAACTTAGAGTTTGTACATGTGTTCACGTTTTTGGCCTACTCCATTTGTTGCTTGCAATGATTCTTTCCTCTGTTGAATTCATCCCTGCCTTATGTGAAGGTCAGGATTTACTGCTTCTTGCAGCTGTGTAAAAGTACCAGTGCTAAAATTTGTTGCCTTGTGCTCCGGTATCTACCAGTTAACCCTTGGTTATGAATGAAACATCTTCAGTGAGTACTGCTACCTTTGGAAAGATAGAAGTCAGAGTAAGGAACTTTTTTGTATAATTCATTTCAGAAAACTTCAATTTTGAGAAAACTTTCATTTTTTGATTTCTTTTTTGGTTTTGTTGCAATCTGATTTCAAATTGAGCTAATAACAATTTTCTTTCCTTTATCTCCACGGAGGAAGTGGAAGCCACAAGATGCACCTGTTGTTGAGACTGAAAGGGGCAAGCGTTAGGTATTGGAGCAACATGAAGTAGTAGTCTCGATAGCTGCAATTTGAGTAAGATACCAGTGAGCCAGAGCCTTGCTATGTATTACCCTAATGTTACTTCTTTCGTCTCTCTTTGCCCCCGCTTCTTTTTCCCCGCAGAAGTTGGGAGTATTAGATACATTAAAACAGTAATAAGGTGGTTTGGATGTCCATATCGTGAGCCCATGCGTCATAGTGAAAGTGCTCTGTGAGTAATTACTGCTTAATAAGGGTAATTATTACACTTTGGACAAGGGAAAGCTTTTTGTAGGGTGGGAGAAGGGAATCTACTAGGACCATATTTAAATGAAGCTTTTTTCGTGTTTAAAACTTCATTGTAAAACCTAATAAATATTTGTTAGTCTGTTGCTATTTTGTGGATTTTGGGTTTCATCTCTGGAGCTTAAACAGCTAATACCACTTTTATTCTATTGGGCAAGGCATGCTTAGTAGAAGAGTGGGATGTGCTGCATGTAACTTTTGAGGTGCTGAGTTGTGTGAGAAGGAACGTAGATGTGCTCTGAGTCTGTAATAGGACTAACTGAACCTTTGAAAGGGATCTCTTGCATTACTGGGTTAGCTATACTGTTGTTGCAGGCACCATATCACACAATTTCTTCAAGGAATGAATTGAGTATCAGCTTAAAGAGCTATGGTTTTTTTGCTTTAAACAATCTTTGCGAAAATATTTGAGAACCTGATTGCTGTATTCTGGTCTCTGGCTTAAATTTACACTTTACTCATACTCCTTTGGTTTGTCCTCCTAATTTTTACATGTCGCAAGTGTATCCTCTTGCAGATTTTGGTTTGTTGGCCTGAGCAAGCTGAGGTCTCTTGGTTTCCACTTATGCTGGGCCTCTTCAGTTAACCTGGAAGCCTTTCTTTGTGTATATTTGGGTTTGAAAATATTTTAAAGCTGGATTCCTAGAGTTGCATATGATACAACAGTCAAGGTCTCCGGAAAGTTTTGGTGGTAGTTCCTCCCCATATCTATTGCAAGCATTTTGCTTGATCTCGTGTGACTACTTCACGTCTAGAATATGGTGACAGTCGTTTCCAAGTAACGAGCTGAAATTCATAGCAAAAGCTTAAGAGGGATCTTCTCAGATTTTATGGCTGAACTTCATTTTTCATTTTCCTGTTCATCAGGTGGCTTGTTCTTCCTGTATTGTGGTGTTTTCCTGTATTACCCAGTGTTTTAGTGTTCTTCTAATATTTATGCTCGTGTCATGTATATAATAACTGTTAGTAGTCTCTTTCCACAATAATATTCTGGTCAAAGTTGTATCTCCATTCTAGCCGTGTCTTTATCCACTTACTTTGTTCCACTAGTGTCTAGTCTCGGCCTTCACTAGTTTTGCTTTGCCTAGACTTATGCAGGCAGGTTCTTAATGCCTTTCTGTAAAGGTAAAACAGATTTTTCTGGTGTTTTTTTTTTGTTTTTTAACTCAGGCTACTTTACTTTTTTTCTCTGGAGGTTCTACTGGACAGCAAGTTGACGCAAGTCAGCAATATGCCCTTGCAGCAGAGAAGTCCAGCAGTGGGCTCCATTAAAAGAAATGTAGCTAGCTGGTGAAGAGAAATGATTATTCTCCTCTGTTCAGCACTTCTGAGACCACATCTGGAGAACTGTCTGTTTTGGGGCTCCCCAGTACGAGAAAGGCATTTGGCGTACTTGAACAAGCCCAGTACGATGAGCAAGTAGGACCACCGTAGCGAGTAGGGGACTGGAGTCCATGCCTTGAGAAGCACCTTGCAGGAAGCTGCGTGTATGGGGTTCATTCAGCCTTAAGACAAACAGGCTAGATAGAGAAGACAGCAATAAAACTCCATAGCCTCCCATTAGGCATTTGAAGGTGGAACTAAACCTTTCTCAGAGGGACAAAGTCAAAGGACAAGGCATAAAGACTCAAGTTGCGGCAAGGGAAATTCTGATAAACGTAAGGAGAAAAGTTTTCATCATGAGAGGGGTTGAACGCTGGTATAGGTTGCCCAAAAAGGTTGTGGGATTTCCATCCTTGGAGGTGTTCAGAGATGAACTAGATAAGGCCCTGAGCAATCTGATCGAGGTTGGCCTTGCTTTGAGCAGGGGATTGAACCAGATGACTTTGAGAGGTGCCTTCCAGCCAAAGTTCTTCTGCGATCCTTTCAAAAACCAAACCTGGTTTTAGTATGTGTGGAAGGCTCTGATCTGCCTAGATCACGTTCCTCTTCCTTTCATTTTTCTCTTGCAAATACAGACACTAAATTTTACTCTTGTTCATTTACATGTGATATTGCATCTGACCGGATAGACTTGTTAGTATGTGAGATTTAAGGTCTGGGATTTGAGGTCTTGAATGATAAGTTTACTGGAGAAGGATGGTGTTTATATAAAGTTCCCTGAGCTTTTATTTTGTCTCTATTGTAAAAATTTTTTCATTTTTATATGGTGGTAACTGTAGTGCCTGTGTGCCAGTGCAGTTTGTCTTCCTTACGTATTCCTCCCTGGTGCCTGTGTGCCACTAGGCCACCTTAGCCCACTTCCAGAGTTAATTTGCATGTGCAGCAGCATGAACGCAATTAGGGGGGCACAACCCAGCCTTACAGCATTGTTCAGACCCGCATTCAAAACCATTAGCGTTTGAGTGTGGGTATTCTTCATCTATGGCAAATGCTAGTGTGCGGAGTGAAAAATTGTAATAGGATTTCTTTACTGTAGCTATTTATGGTAAGAAGGAGTTATGGATTAATTGGCCCATTCTGTATTTAACAACTTCTGATTAAAGGGCAGTGAGCATCCAAGATGCAGAAGCAGTTCCACAACGTTCTTCCAGCCAGAAGGAGCCTGCTTGGTGCATATGAAGCCAATGTGACAGTTGCTTGAAGAACTTGAGGTTCTGTTTTACTGAAGCTGGTACCTTTTGTTCAGTGGGTGTAATTTGGAAAGTGCCAAGCAGTGTTGGAAGAAATATACTTCTAAGGGTGAGAAGGCTCTGATCCCAGAATTAGAATTCAGTTGATGGCTGCGCGATTTTACCTAAGTGTTTTGGGAGCCTGGTATGAAGTAGTTAAAATTTACCTATGTTAGTTAAAGTCTGTCTGATTCTATGGAGTCTCGTATACTTCTGCTTCATGTTTGGAAGGAAATACTTTTTCTGTACTGTTTATCAAAATACTGGTGAGAGTTTCCACAAGATCAGGTGCTCAGGTTGATTTTACCCAATCTGTTGTTTGATTCTTACAGTTCTTTGATCCCAGAGTTTTTGGTACTGGCCTTGCCTTCGTAGTTGATCATAATCCATGCAAGGCACTCTTGTTTTGATCACCGATTTCCATGAAAACAGATGACGCTGTTATCATTCCTAATGTTGGTAAACAAATAGGATGTTGGTCACTATGACTCAAGCTATTCATAAAGTTTCACCGCGGCTCTGTTTCCTTGAGGCTTGTGGATTGTTCTGGCCACTGAGCTTAGCAGGCCATTTTTTAGTGTAACTTTAGGGTGGTCTTTTAAAATGCTGCTTGTACAGGTTCTTGCCTGTTCTCCTTTTTTCTTTTTTCTTCAGGCAGTATTAGACCCAACCTGAAGCAATAATTTCCCTGGATTCTGCTGGGAAAAGTATTCAAGCTTAGGCTTTCCACTAGGCACCTTACTGTAATGAAGTGGTTATCAAATACTGCCTTGGGTGAATTTGCACAAAAATTCAGACTCATTGAAGACAGCAGCTCCTGCTTATCTAGATGCTTTCATTCTTTCAGTCTGATGAATCTTTTAGCTGTGTGTGTGTGTTTTTTTCCTCTCCCTCCCCCTGCCCTGTACAGCATGCAAGACTTGAAGAGGTAGGAAAGCACTACATAGTGCATCCAGTAGTCCAGGCTTCAGGTTGGTACAAGTGCACGCTTGTCTTGAGCATTTAATGCTTCATATAAAACTCTTTCCATTCCACATTTAATGCATTTCTGAGAACACAGACATTTATTAAATTGAAGAGGAGAAACAAACTGAAAGTTCAAATTACTGAATGTAACTTAGTTTTTGTAACTGGATATAGAGGGTACACACTGCAAATTGTGACTCACTTGTAGTGTGGCGACAGTCATTTCACGTATCCCATTATGTTGTTCTGAATAACTCTGCTGTTGATCATTCTTCCTGATGTTGCTGTGTACTACTTATTGTGGTGTTAAGCAGAAGGCTAGTAGAGTATGCAAAACATTAATTATTCCAGTGTTAGGATTATCTTTACGCTTGTCTAGAATGGGACGCTGGCCAAAATTGTTGCTGTGACCTTTCATTGTTATGGAAAGAGTATAGCGGTGTTCTCATACCTAATAAAGCTTTCAAAAGTACGCTTTTCAATGTTGCACATTCTAGGACTTGGAAGTTGATAAATGTTAGTTTATATTATGTTGTTTCTGCCCCTTACTAAATATCTATGGAATAAGAAAAATTGTATGTAAATGTATTTAAAGTTAATACAGTAGTGTAGCAATGGGTACAAAATTAAGACTGAATAGACAGCTTTAATAGAGTCTAATTGACAAAAGTTTTATTTTTAATCTTGATTTCCTCTTAACGTAGGGTTTTTCTGAGAAACTTTCTTACCTATTTGGAAAAAAAGTTGAACACGCATTGTATTGTATGCCCCTGATGGTGCCACCAGTCTGACAGGAGTAGCTTTTGAAATCTGAATTTCAGCACTAGAGCATAGTCTGTTGCACAAGTTACGGGAATAATTGTTTTAGTAGCAGCGGGCTAGATGGGCCACTGAATCAAATGTTGGCTGTAATTCGATGAGCCTGGCCCAGCACAGGACAGTCTCGTCAGCCTGCTTTTAGCAGGAGGAAGACAAGCCTGCTTCTGGAGCTGCATCCTAGGTCTGAGAGCGTTTGTGCTTTCTGTTCCTGCATCTCCTGAAGAGGAGAGAGCTCTAGCTGGATTTGGAGGGGGAGAGGGGAGTGTGCAGTTCAGGCTATGGACCTAGCCTGGGATGCCTTGGAGGCTTGGGGAGAGGGAAGACAAGAGATATGTAGTTTCCTGAGGCATATGCAGTTACTTTCTCTGCCTACCCATCTGTACTCACTTCTTGGCGTGGTGGCCAAGGTGAACCGTACTTAAGGGATAGAGTTCATAAGAACAGGGTTCTTAGAAGTTTCCTCAAAATTAGTGGCTTGGTAGAAGAAGAAAAACCTAGATCAGCGTTCATCACTTCTGTACCCTCCCTCCCTCAAGGGGGGAAATCTATCACAATTTCCATGCTTATCTATTTTGTTTACTCTTCTGCTAGGTCAGCACAGCCATAAGTACCTGTCTGTCTAGTACTTGAAGTAGATAGGAAGGTGCAAACAAAACTGGTTTAGCTTACAATGCAGGTAGGGAATGAGAAGCATTGTGTTAAGGGGCCACGGGAAAGGCTTGAGATCTTGCATGACAGAATACTGATGGGAGGAAGATACGTTGCTGAGGCCTGTCTGGATGTGTATGGGTTACAGGAGACTAATCATTAGGGACCTGGGCTTCAGCTGTGTTGCTTATAGAGGAATTATTTCTCTTATAAGCAACACAGCAACAGAGGAATTATTTCTTGTTTATCTGAGGCTGCTTTGCCAACTCTGTAGGTTTCTGTAATATGCATAACTTCTTTAAAAGTACCAATTTTGTTATGTCATAATAAAACTAAAAACACCCTCCACCTCCCCCCCCCCCCCCAAACACCCAAGCAAGTAAACCTAAGTTTTCACTTATCCTCGCTCAGAAGCGCTTCTCCTAATTCTTTCTTACCTCTCCCCAATAGTATGGGGAGAGAGGTAGCATGGGGAACGACTGCAGTGTGTCTGAGACCAGGGTTGCTAAATATGCAGCCTTTAGATAAGATTGGCTTTACCTGATATGGTGAAATTGTGCAAAGTGTCAATTTTCCTTAAAATTACAATGGTTAAAAATGCACATTCTTAAAGACTAGCTTTTTGATGAAGAGTAAGATTAAATCGGGACAAGAATGATATTCTGAATGTGCAGAGAACCTGCAACACTAGTTGCAGTGGACATGTGATACCTCCGTCCCCTACTGTTACAACATAAATGAGGATTACGTCGATTCTAGAGTCTTATTTCCTTACTCTTCAGTTCAAGAGATGACAAGGAAAGGGAATAAAAAGAAGCACTGGGGAGTTAAGCATTTGGAAATATGCCGCATAAGACAATCTGGAGGGTAATTGGGATAGGGAAGGATAGTAGTGATTGGAACTAAGTCACAAGCCAAAGATAAGGTATTTTTCCATTGACATGGGCTTAATACAGTTATTAAGAGTATTATCCTAAGATTTTTAGCTGGAGTTTTTTAACGTCACTAGGTCTTCTGATATTAGCACAGGCAAATACATCATCTTAGTTACAGCTTATGGTTGGGAGTATAATGCTGAAGTGGAATACGGTGTTTTCTATCCTGAGAATGAGAAAAGTCTCATCAGAGTGTGTTTTTTTTTTTTTTTAAACAAAACAAAACAAACAACCCCCTGCCCCAACTACCATGTGAATGGTTATTCTGATCTGCCGAAATCTAGCTAGCATAGGTAAGATGGGGCTATTAATACCCCAGATAACTAGAAGGTGTAGTGTTTGGCTGAAATTTGCTGTACAGTTCTATTTCAATTGACCTCCTTTATGTATTGCATTCCTACAATGACATCTTAAAGCTACTGAATTTTTGAGGCTATTTTATTGTTCAGATACTGTAGTTTCTTGCCTTCCAGGTTTATCTGTCTGATATACCTGTTTCAGATCACTTGCAAATAGAGCTTTTCACATAATTTTATTTTGTTTTTTCAATAACGTAGAAGTCTTAAATATGAAATGCTGTAATATTGCGTTGTCATGTGGTATTGCTTGTAGTTACCTGTCACTTAACTTCTCCGCTAATATGCAGCCTATCCACAGTTCTGAGTTAAACTACAGACATAAAATGAATATCATAAACAATAGTAAATTTGGAAACAGTCAGACTTGTTATAAATGAACACCTATGAAAAGTAATTTGACCTCTTTTTCACACTAGAGGGCACTAATATCCCATGAAATTTAAGCCTAAACCAATTTTTATTTTCTAATGTTTATATGTTAGGTAGTCTGCTTCTGCAGTGAGGCCAGAATTCTTCATTTCTCTGCAGCCTTTTCTCTGTAGAAATGAAAAATTTGAAAAGGTAATATTCTTGCAAGGATGGATCAGAGGGATGCATGAGTGATGTTTTTGTTTAAACAGTAATTTGGGTAATGATTTCTGGAGGAAAAGAAGATAACTTTAATTTGTGCTCTTGAAGTGATTTCATTCTGATACTTTTCACTTGAAGCTGGTAAACACGAAAATAAAGAAGGAAGTTATCCAGTAACTTACACAAAGAAATCTAATAGACTTAATCTCGAGTATACTTTTTAAAGTTTGTAATCAAAGGAAAGAATCTTACCTGAACTGATGCTGCAAGCATAACTTAAGTTATGGGTTAATGCATGTATTTACATAGCAATACTGGTGTAAAGGAAATAATATAGAAAACAATATGAAAATCTCTATATTGGCAGTAAGAACTGAAGATTCCACTACAATCCATTAGTTTGTATTTTGACATTTTAAGGGCCTCAAGGCAACGTAGCTGTTTTAAGTGTTTTGGGTTTTGTTATGGATTTTATATGATGAATCTTTCTTAAAACACTTGAACAAAATGGCTTCTGATTATTTTTGTCCTTTGTAGGAATGGTTATCCTGTTGCCTTGGAGATGATCCTGCTGCCTTAAATGTAGGGCAGAAGATTAATGGTGCGGGCAGTATGGACCTAATGAATGGACAGTCAAGCAGTGTTAATATTGCAGCTACTGCTTCCGAGGTAAGGATTACAAAACTTGGTTGTTGAATACTTAAGACCGTAAAACTTAAATCTTTTTTAAAAATGCCTCAAAAGAAAGTGTCTATCTTTCAGCAGATCTTATGCAGCAGATTTTCTTACGTGGGTGTGGTGGTTTAATGTTCCACAGTTTAGATGTGAATAATTTCAGGTTCTGATCTTTGTATACCAATAGAAGGTATGAACTATCATTTGCAGCCTTGCCGTAGCCTGTAAATGCCTTTTCTGTGTCATTTTTTCATCACATCCAGATAACCTTTTTTTCCAAGTTTTATAGTAGTGATAGGTACTCTTAGCGCAATATAGAGGGTTGGTGAGGCCCATGGGGAATGTTCTCCTCTCCGACAGTAGCTGTATGGGGGTTCTAACGCTGTAGTGCTGGAATGATAAGGTCGTTCCCTTTCCCCCCTGACCTTGGGAGGGATTGATGTGGGGTCCCCCGACAAAGTTTCTACCCCTTAGAGTTGGACCGCTCATGAGTTAAGTGTGCACATCGGACACATTACATGAATCTACCTTCAGTAAGTTATTCTTTTCTATCGTCCCTAACTGGGAAGGAAGGGAAACTTAAAATTGAAAAGTTTCTGAAGGTGCCATATACTGGTTAGTGAAAACGGATGCCTGCCTGGTTGGGGTTTTCCGTTTTTATTTTTTTTCCTCAAAATCAGATTTTTTCAAAGATACAGTGCTGTCAGAAGAACTTAACTACCTAAAACAGTTATGATTATTAAATGAGCAAGTGTATTCTTCAGGTCTTTAAAACAAAAATGTTTAAGAATGGAGCAGGATTTATTTCAACTGGCTGAATTTTCGAGAACTCAAATGCTCTCGTTTCTGTGAGTGGGAAGTAAAAATAGAAATATGTAGTGCAACCATAATAGTACTGCCTTGTTAGGTTTTTCAGGAGAAAAATGTTAGAATAATGCAAAAATATCATCATCTGAGCCAATGGTTCTCTGCTTGGTTTTTTCATCTGCTCCAGAAATTGGGAATTTTGGTTTCTACTGCTCCTGCTCGGAAGGGCATGTATCTTCTGACACCTAGTCAAGGAAAGACCTTGTGGATGCTTTCCAGTTTCTTGCCTGAGGAGTGCTTGCAGTTTTGCTTGACATAGCATCTATTTGCTGATAATACCTGCAGGCCTTGTTTTGTTTTAGAACAGATGCGTCACTGCAAGATCAGGATATTCCGTTCTCTTACCTTCTCGTAAAGAATTCAGCTCTCTGAGGTGCCTCCCACATGATCGTAGTTAGAATAGAGCGCCTAAGGATACATCAAGTCTCCAAGATGAGGCTAAATGAGTCTTGGTTTGTGTTCAGTGTGTTTTGCCACTGCTAAGATGGAGCTCCCGACAATGGTGAGCATGCAGTGTGTATCAGTACTAGTTTTCTTCCCCTGGAGCATCTCCATACAAAGTGTTAACAAAACTGTTGTGAGAGCTCCAAGATTGTTATTGGTGAACCCTGCAGACTTCATAGTGTAGCAAAGGTGATCCTGTTTGCTGAAGAACAAGCAGTTGAAAGTTGAAGTTACTGACCATAGTTAACTGGGGGCCCTTCACAAGGTTTTGTCCATGTGAATCATCTTATTTTTTGCTTTTTAGTCAGAAGTTTGCTTTACCCAAGGATTATGACAATGAGAGGAAACTAAGAATAGGAAATGTGTAGCCCCTCTTGTTCTCAGAGGAAAGGGCTGGGGGAGTGGCAGGGGGACAAAGTGATTGCATGCTGGATGCGTATTTCCAAAATAAATACGTCTGAGTTCACATATGAAGTACACACCTGGATGTGACATCTCAAACCTCAGTGTGACAAGCAACTTCTTACTTGTAATGACTGAAAAGAGAATCTAGGTTTGTATCTATATACCAAAACAAGTGATTACCCATAACATAGGTGTGTTGGCTTCATACTGTATGAAGTGTTAAATTTTGAACCATATTTGTATTTAGCAGGGAAGCTCGTATCTGGATATGTTCCAGCTATATAATCATAGTATAGCAACTGATGTCTTCTCCAAATTGGAATTTTCAGTTCTAGCATTAAAGTGTCACTAAAATTGCTGGTACAGAGTTTCTTAGAAGGGAAACGTGTATATAGCGCTTAGCTTAACTTTTGTTAGCTTGCAAGAGGAGTAGGAAGAGATTGATACTGTCCTTTGATATTCACTCTTCCTGTGGAGCAGATGTTGTATTTTTTCCTCACCGTGGTGACTTTCTGTGAGTTCAGTGGAACTAATTTTTCTTTTTTTTTTTTTTCCCCTCTCCTTTAAAAAATTTTTTCTGTCAACGAGATTGGCATGAATTATGCCCTGAAATGTAAGTGTTGTGTGTTGAGAGCCACCTTTGAAGTCAGCTGATGTCAGCTTGCAACCCTCTCATTTTAGGAGTATCTATCTTGGGAGAAAGTATGTCCTGTGATTTTATTTTAATTGATAATTTATTAGATAGAAAAATTTCATGACAGTGATGTTTGGCGGGGGGAAAAACTTAAAAAGGAGAGAATCAAAAAAAATCAGTATTTTTGTTTGTTTGTATTTCTGCAGAAGAGTAGCAGCTCTGAATCCCTAAGTGACAAAGGCTCAGCTGAACTGAAGAAGAGCTTTGATGCAGTGGTATTTGATGTTCTCAAGGTTACACCAGAAGAATATGCAGTAAGTGATTAAGTAATTTGCGTGTCTGAGAATACTTTGGGGGGCGGGGGGCGTTTTCCTCCCCTTCTCTGTTCCTGTGGCTTATGCCTAACTTCTGTTGTCCTTATGTTTCAAAAATGGAGCCTGTACTATAAATACATAGCTCCTTTGTGTGTATATTCTGTTTATGTAGTCTTTTGGGGCGTTGCTGTCCTGAGCTCTCCTAGTATTGTCCCTGTTTTTCTTGCATGTAATGTAGACTAATGATTCTTAAATTTGTATGATATAGCTTAATTCTGACATGAAGACAATGCAAAGTACCTACTTGCTTGTTTTAGTGGTAGGAATATCTTTGACTTGAGTTTATGTCATATTGAGGTGTTTTAATTGAACATTTTGAGTTTTCTTTATTTATACTGATTGGTATAATGAAGTTTTCGATTCTTAAATACTGCCATTCCTGAGTAATGTTCAGGCAATTGCAGATGTTGGCAGATGGCACACATGCCCCAGCTGAAGTTAATGACATCAATTTTGATGCTATTTAGTGAGGCCAGAATTTGATTTGTATCATTGCTAGAGAGTAGTCACAATAAGAAGTCATATAAATTTTTTATAGTCTTTGCCCGCTGTAGGAAACATGGTAATTATTTTTTACACTTTTAAAGGAAAAACATACTTGTGACTACTAGCTTATACTTGAGCTGTCTGGGTTGTATTCTTGGCTATGTCGCATAAAGCCTGTGTGACGTTCAGTCCAAGTGTTTTTGCATTTCAACTCTTCTCCCCCCAGACAGCATTTGTAATAGTCCTGTTGGACACCTGTTGGCTGTGATTCAGGATTATAGATTCTCCAGATGAATCTCCTTTAGTTCATCAACAATCTGCAAATATTGAAGGTCAACAGTAACAAAGTAGAGCGCAAGTTGGATTGTTGCTTTTATAAAGGTTGTTTTTTATTGGGGCTAAATATTGAACATTTCAATTAGTGGCTTCTTCTGCTGCATATGTTGCAGGAGATCTTGTTAGAGGTTATATGTGAATATAACCACTCATATCACATTCACATGTGCTCTCCAGCCAAAAATGGAGATAGCCAAAAATGCTTCAAGACACTCTGCAGTACTTCAGTACTTGGTTATTTCATGGACCTTGAGAACCTTAGTGCTGCTTAAAACATGCCTAGTTCTCCTCCAGCTTTTCAAGTATTGCTTTGTGCTGTCAGATTTATGAGCGTTTGTGACAGTAGGCTTCAGTATTTCTCTTGGTACGCAAAAAGATGTGTTGTGTTTGGTTTTTGGAGTGTTGTTTGGGGTTTTTTGTTTCTTCTAACTCATTTTACCTACCTTGGAATTTAATGCAATGTGTAAAGTATGCTGAACTATTCCTGAAATATTGCTATTGCTGTTGGATTGCAATAGAGGAGCTAACAAAAATTAAACTAAGAACTACATACAGAGTGTCCTGAGTGTTTTGGACACGTGTGGCTTTCGTGGGGCTTGAGGTGACTGCAGGTAAATTAGGTCACTTCCCCTATGAAGAACGCGTTCAGACCTGCATATTCTGCACAAGAATTCTTCGGGAAATCCAGGCCTTCCTATCGAAGAAATCTATCTACTTTATACTGTCATGGGAAAGGAGAGAGGAAGACTTGCTTCCTCCTAGGCATTAGCATTGGCACAATGGGATCAGATTAGCAGGCTGAAGTGAGTGGTGTCATGGCACCCACACGGGTGCTATATGTTGTTCATGGATTTTTACTCAGACCGGATTTAATCTGGTCTCCTGGACTGAATGTTGCTGTGATGACTGTTCAAACCACTCCGAAGGACTGTTAATTGGTTCAGACTGTTATGTCTCTGTTAGGAGCTGGAGCGTGCCTGGAGTGGACCTTCTTGTTTAGTTTTTAATTCAAAAGGGATCCAGCGCATGTGCAGAAAATTCTGTGAATGAAACCAGTAAAAGACTTACAAACGGCACTTTGGCTTCAAAATGAAATGCAAATGTAGGTGCAGCCATCCGTAGTCAAAGATATATAGTCTGATTTTGTGTGTTATATGTTAAGAAGGTAAATTAATTTCAGGAGTGTTTTGTGCCCTGAACTTTAAGTCTTACATCTAGGGAGTGTTCCCCCCTTTTAGGGGGGAATGGTACAGAATAGTCAACTGGCTATCCTGCAGAACCAAGAACAAACAAACAAAGTGTTAGACAAAACGCTAGGTGATTTTTTTTTTTATCCTATTTGTAGAGGCTAGGAGGACAGACAGTCCCTCTGTTTGAATGATTCAAGTGCGTTACTAGAAAGATTATTAACAAACATTGCTTACTTATTTATTTTACTGCATTTGAAATTCTAGTGATTAGATTCATGGTGAGTTGTCCTGGGGGAGATTATCAACATGTATATAGGTATACATTAGAAATTAGTATGCATTAGGAAGCATTCCCATTAAATTTGTTCCATTTTTAAACCATTAATTCCTATCCTATTTATGAAAGGATAAATTAGTATTAATGAGCATACCAAAAATTTCAAGCGTCTGGGTTGTGAGGTGGTACTTACACAGACATTTTAAATTTTTGGGGGGATAGTTCGTGGGATTTACCCCTGACTGAGGCTCAAGGCATGCCATTTGGGCCTGTTCATTGCTCTGGGGTCCAGAAGAACCAGGCAGTGAATCACTGACTTTTCACAGATGGAAGTGTTTGGGGCTGGCCATCCTTTCAATTTTATCTTATCATAGCATACATTCTCTACATAAAGAAGATCTGAGTACTTACAGAATTTGGGTTAGTGGCATGGTTTCAAGTTAAATTATGCATTTAGGCCAGAATAGCTGCAAATTCCTTTGAATGACTCTCCCATTTAGCCTGCGGTGAATGCTGTTGAGCAGCAGGGTGGACCCTTCAGTCTCTGTGCAGTTGCTGTCACTGACTTGGAAAGCAAATATCAAGATTCTTTGGTTGCAGCACGCTTTCTAATCCTTCTGCTCTTCTAAGGTCTCTCTCCTGTGCAGAAGCCTATAGGCTGCATGGGCCTTTTAAGTATTACCTACTTAGTCAATCTTAGATAAAAATCTTTATTAAAATACAGTCTCTTTTTATGGTTTTCATATTGTGTTTCAAACTGGGTGGAGTTCTGCTTGGAAAAAGGAGTATTTTATTAAGCATTTGACAGTACAATTGCAAGACACGATTGTATTTTTTGGTTAATACTACCTGGTATAATTTGCTGTTTTCTTAGTTTCCAGGAAGATTCCAGGTTTTAGAAAACTCATGTCTTTATTCTTAGCCTTCTGTTTGCTGTGAATGGGTCTGAAACGCCTCGTAGGCAGCATTCTGAACAGTTAAGCAAAACTACCAGTAGGCAGTGTGCAGCCCATTGTCAAGGTTATAATTAATTTCCTTCTTTTTTCAAGGATGTTTCTGTATGCAGCTGTGCTTTTTAGTTGATGTTTGTTTCCTTAGGCAAGTTTATCTGCTTTTCCAGTAGTACTTGCTTGTTTGGGTACTATCTTTCTTCTGATCGTTCTTGCTGAAAGTTGTGGAAATCAGTAAATAAGCCAAAAACTTGCGTGCCTTGGAGGGAGCCCCATCTTGGACCCCCTTTGTTTGCGTTTTATTGGCCATTTCCTTATTCTTCCTGCTTTCAGCCCTGCCATAATAGAAAACTATAAAATCTTGATCTGAATTTGAATGTTAGCCTGAAGACCAGAGTGATGCAGTATGGTCAAGATTTGGGGAGTACCGGAATTGATGAGAATGCAAGACTGTGCTAGTAATGGATATGCACATCTCAGATTGGACGTGGATATGTTGCTAATTGCTTTTTCAAGATGAAGAAGCTTCTAGTTTAATGATACTTCTTGTAAAACGGATGCAGTGCAGACTTCTGACATCTGTGATTTAGGGAAGGCTGAATTCCATTACTAACTGCAGAGTGAGACTGTTTTCAAAATGACTTTTTTAAAGTGGTGAACTGAGGAAACAGTTTGTGGGCTCTGCAGCATCTTATGCATAGAGAGAAAATATAATGTGACAAAGCCAGTACAATAGCAATAAAAGGAAACTGCTGCACAAGACCTAGCTAGACAGATGCCTACCTAGTGGTTAGGGAGTCTTGGCTCATGAAACAAAACAAAAAACCCACTCCGGTATGTAGATATTGTACGGGTGGGAGTTGACTAGTAAAGCCAACATTGGTGTTGGAAGTCTTACCCCGTATCTTATATGTGGTGTTGTATTTTGATCAGAACAGATAAGTGTACAGGTGGGACAACTGTAACTATACTAGAGGCAGAAAAGCAAAAATCTGAAAGATACTAAGTGTGAGAGAAGTTGGAAATGGGGTTCATGTCAGTTGTTTCAGTACTAATATGAGACTCAAAGATGTCTTTGCATTTCCCATTGTGTTGGAAACATCACCGTTTCAGAACTTGAAATCTGTTTAGTGATTTAGTGGGTGGGTAAGAGACAAAATGGGCTAGAAAAGCTATGCTTGTAATCCTGTATTTTCTATAAGTTGCTTACCAAGCCAAAGAAAAGACTACTTAAAAAAAAAAATTTGGTGATTTTCTTTCCATATCCTTCCTTTTGGCAGTCATCTGACATCATCCTGAGTGCGGAGTCAGTATGCCATTTTATATAATGGTCCTTTATTTAGTCTCGAACTAGTTATCTAACAAAGATGTCCCAAAAGTACTTCAGCTCTTCAAGAGGTCTAGTTTAATCAGTAAGCCAAAGGATTATTATAGGAGATTTGTAGTATTCCAGCTGTGCTGCTGTTACAAAGAATTTAAAATGCCTGGTTGGTGTAGTTGAAGGCCACTGTAGAAAGGGCCGAGCTAAAGCTGACACAAGTGAGATCTTCTTTAGGACCAGCTGCTGCTGCTGAAAGTTTATAGTTTGTTTTACTGTGCTGCAGCTGACAAAAACAAAGCTTCTAGGAAGATATATTGAATGCCTGCGTGTGTCGTAGATTTGGGGGGAAAAGAAGAATCCCTTCCAGTGAGTATAAAGCAGGACACGTTCATTTTCTGCCAACGATTCTACAGACAGCCCTTTAGCTGTAACTAGTAAGGAGACTCCCTGTATTTAAATCCCTGCTTTTAGGCTGCTCACTGCTGACTTCTTTATTAAATGGCTAGAAGCCACAAAAGAAGCTGGTGCCAGGATTGCCCGCTGGTATCTGGCTCTGCAGATGTAGCCGTTCAAGGCGCTCACAGGTTAGATGCAGTTCCAGTGAATGCTGCCCATTTTCTTGGAAAGGAGAGCTGTGGTTTTGAGTGTACAAGGCCCAATTTGTGGGGGAGGGATATGTTACTGGTACAGTGGCAGCAGAAAGGCTTGTTGGTGAGACTGGAAAGAAAAAAAGGAAAATGCTTTGGGAACAGGGACTCTAAATTAAGATGATGGTGAACCTCAGGCTGAAGAAATATTTTTTGCTTTACAGTAATTTCTTATTCCTTAGGCTGCTACTGTTTAGTTATTTGACGGTTTATTACTTTTTTGCTCCTTTTCCATTTTATGCTTCAACTTAGCCACTGTGGTGTAAATATTTGAGGTTGAATTAAGGGAAGCGCAGCTATATAAATCCATTATATGTGTTGTGTGTGTGGCTTTTTTTCCCTCCCCCTCCTGGTTATCTAAGAGGGATTCTTTATTCTTTGCAGTGGTCTCTAAAAGTGCTATGAAGTAAGCTTGGATTAAGGTGTATGCATGTTTCTTTCCTTTTTTGTTCCAGTTAAATTTTATCAAATGGATATTTGGGAAAAATATTGCTTATTCAGTAAACAATAGACAAGTTTATATAAAAAACATTTAAGTGAAACAAGGGTTTTTTTCTGAGAGGCAATCTTAAAATTGTCAAACATGAAGATGTCTCTATGCGAAGAGCATGAGTATTTTTTGCAAGTGAAGCAGGTACCAAGAGTACTGGAACCGCATTACTTGGGTACTAAAAGTGCAGGAATAGATCTTGAGATGAGGGAGGGGGTTTAACAAATTCTTTTTTTTTTTTTTGCCACTTTGAGTAGAACAGAAATAACTTAAACTGGCCAGGGCCTGCCTACAGGAGAGCTCCCTCTGTTCTGCGGGACTCGAGCAGGCGTAGCAGTCCGCTGCGCAAGTTCCTGCGTAGCTGCTGGGGCAAGCTCGGGTGGGCAGCTTGCGGCAGTAGCATTCGTCTCGGCCTCCCCCGAGACTGGTTGCCCGTAAATTGGGGGATTGGAGGCGAGTCTGTCGCCTCTGGGCGCTGGTTCAGGCAAGTGAAGCATGGGACCCTAGGAGCTTTGGAGGAAACGGGACTGGTGTGCCTTCCTGTTTCGTTTAGCTTTATTTTACAGGAGATTATTATTAAGCTCCAAATGAGCGCAAGAGGAAGAAACTTTATTGTAGCGTGTGGAGGAACTATTAATGATAAGTTCAGGAGTGGACTTAGTGAGAAAATAAGTGCAGTTTTAGCACAGGAACTGTAATCCCACGGTGTTCATTTTGGGCAACAGAACTATTTTACTACTGATGCAGTGCTTAACAGAGACTTAGCTATTTTTTTGAGTGAGGAAAAATATTCTGGGAGCCCAGAGAGACCATGTTTAAGCCAAGTTAGAAGGCTTAAATATATTTCATTCAAAAAATTCAGATTACGGAACAATTTATGAAGTGCTGCTTGCAGAACCAGTGTGGCTTAAAGGATAATCAGAATACAGTGCATATGCTTCAATAACAAAACTGTGTAAGTTAAATTTTTTTCAAATCTCGGACATGAACTTTTTTCTCCCCTCACAATGGCCTATGCAGGCAGTACTGAATGTGCATTGTCCTTGCGGTAGGCACGTGACAGGAGAAGGTGCAATACAGTAAGTAGCTCGATAGAATGAGTTCTTGCTTGAGAAGGCTTAGGGACTAGAAATATGAGATTACAGTGGAGATTAAGTGGGAATTTTCAAATAGAGGTGTGGAGAGGGGAAAGGAGTCCTTTTTTGAATGAGAAAGGAGCTTCATGTGTTGGTGCAAATAACTCATTAAGTTGTAGCTTTTTGGGAAGGAAGGTAATCCATTTGTGTTCACAGAACTCAAGGAATTGGGAATATTTACAATTTTGTTTCGTTGAGCTTCTCCGTATTCCTCAAACGGGAAGCACGGTGAGGTATGGTTCTGATTCATCGGTATGGTTCTGATTCATCTGGATGTAAAATTTCTAGGCTGGCAGCCTTGTCCGAGAGAGAAGAAAATGCCTTTATGTGAAGCTGTGTGGTAATCACTTCGGTATTTTTGATGTACTTAGTTGTTAACAAGTCCAACCTCTCAGTACCCATCAGGGCAAAAATATTTTTTAAACTCCCTTGTGGGGCCTGTCATGGAAAGATTTCTCCCTGAGGACATGCAAAAACTCCTGTGGTTATGTGGGGGGAAAGAAGGCATCTCCCAGCTGTGCCTTATTCCAGTGCCTTTATTGCAAGATGATAATTTACTGTTTCTAAAAGATGATGTTTTCTTCCAGACCCTCACTCACTTGAGGAATCCTGAAAGTATATTGCTCGTGCATTAAAAAATATTCCTCTTCTAATTGTATTTGAGAATTGTTATCTAGGATTTAGGGCCCAAATGAATAAAAAAAAATCTAAATTTAGTTCTTTCTCTGTCTGGGCAATGAAGATCTTTAAATATATTTAAATATATAAATGAACTTGCTAGGCACAGCATTTCTGGAAGACAGCGAATAATCAAGTTTCCATATCTTTGTATAGCTAAAATGCTTATTTACAAAGAGCTGTCCAGACAACAGAATGATGAGGTAAACGTTGAGTAAGAATAAGTTATTGGTTTTGTATTGCACATATGGTCGTCTTTAATGTACAAAGCTGAGAGCTCAAAAAGCAGAGAGGTTATTGTTGGCTTGCTTCGTGTAACAAATTGATGTGAACACTTATGACTTTTTGGTTCAAATATCAAAACATTAAGCCATGTTCAAGAGAGGGAGCTATCCAGGAATTTGCATTGGCTGAGTTAAGGAGTTGGACAGTGGAGAGTCCAATTTATTGAATCTCTGCACTACGGAAACCAAACTAGTGTCTTTGTTCATTGGCGTTGAAATTCCTCATGATTTGGTCTTAGTAAAAGTTCTTATTTATAAGACTTGAGCAGCGCCATCGAAGATAAATATTAGAAATCACTTTCCAAGTTTTATCATCTCGAATGCTATTGATTAGAACAACAGTCTTTCAGTTTGCTTTATTCTTGGCCTGGCAGTGAGCCCTTTTAAAGGGGTAAACATTCAGTTAAGTGTTTAGGCTTTAAGACTTTGAATAAGTTAATGTTTTTATAAAATGTGTTTTTAAACTCTTACGTGAGGCACACTGTCACGTCTACAAACCCAAATGGCTGTATATCCATAAACTTAGATTCTGAGCTGCGAAAAACTTCTGGAGTTTCTGTAACTCTTGAGAGGAATGGCAAGCTTCCGAAGAAAGGGACCGTAGTAAGAGATATTGCTCAAACACGTGATAATATAGTACAGCATTACTGAAGATTGATACTGCTTTTAGTGAGCGCAATAAATGTGTAAAACCAAATAAATAAGCAAACCATACCTCTAATATCACATTACTGTTAAGCTAAGAAACTTCTCTGTTAAAACTTGCCATTCTTCTAGCCCTCTCGCTTGTTCTGTATATACTGTACAGATCTTAATACCAATTGAAAATCTATTTAATAACAAACATTAATCTTAAAGTTTGGTATTTGCATAATTACTCTCCATTTTAAGTAGGGAACAGTGTTTTAATATGTATGCATTTCTTTGGTGTGTGAATTCTGGTGTGACGTTATTACAGAAATCCTTGTTTCATGAATCCTATACTAAAGCAGGAATTTATTTTGGAGTCAGTATTCAGGCTAATATTATTCTAATTTAGCTAAGACAGTTCAGATCAATTAAGAATAAAAACTTTGGAGACCTGGGAAGAAAGAGAACGCTTATTTTCCAGCATGCTCTTCTGCATTTTGTATGAACAACAAATCAGTTTTCTCTTTTTATTTTTATGAGGCTGTTGGTGTAAGGTTTGTGTTTTTGGTGGGGAGAGTTTGCACTTCAATATCTGTAATTATTGAGATGCATTTTTTTTTGTGAATATGCTTTAATCTACCCTGTATTCGAGTAGAGGGGGACGCCCTTGTGACAAATCTGGGCTTTGTCTCTCATCTTGTTATGTGGTATCTCCTGTCACAGTTCAAAATCTATTGTTACGACTAATTACCAACTCTTTGAAGACGCAGTAGAGCATTATTTATTATAAATATGAGGCAAACCATAGTTGTCTTTTGGGGCGCTCTGTCTTTCAACCTTGGACATCATTGAACAAGAACTCTTTTGAAGAAGACAGCCTGAAGTATTCTCTGTATCCAGAACAGTAGACCGCTTTGAATAGTGGAGATCGTTAATTTTTAGGAATCATACTCCCAGGCGAAGTTTTAAAAAAAAAAATAAAAAAAATAAAAAAAAAATTGGAGTTTCATCCTAGAAAGCTTTGGATTCTGAGTCAGGAATACATCCAAGTAAGTAAGTAAACTTTTAATGCCAAGCTCATAACTCACCTTTTAGTCTAGTCAGGTTTTTGTCGTGCTTATTTCAGAAACTTTGAAGAATTCATTCTCTCTTTATTTAAAAAATAAAAATAAAAAAAAAACACATCTTAGATCTTTGGATGCAGTTTGCCATTTGCAGTATGCCTGCACAGGAGTTTCTTGCACAGTGGTAACAAGACTCCCTGTGTGGTATTTAGATAAGCCCTGTCCTCACAGGGAGGCCCTTTTCTTATGCATTCTCTGTTATCATCTTAACCTTTTATGTCTCTTAAAACTTTTGAAAAATAATGTTTGTAGAAACCTTTTGAGCCCTTACTCTCCTGCTGTTTTCTTCCCTCACCTTTTGAGGGAGAGCATCTTTTCCCGCGGCCTTTACATTTGTTATGTTTCCTTTTTAGGATAAGTGTTCTCTGAGCTCGTGTTGATTTGTAGTTTTAAGTCAAGAAATTGGTTTGCCTGGTTCCTCCCTCCATCCTGCCTTCAGAGGAGGGGGAAAACAAAAACCCAACACACTTGTTCCCCCTCCTCATCAGATGTCTTTCCCTGCCCAAGTGAAGACATGCCTTTGCTTCCTCAGAAGATCCTTAAATGTCTTAAATAAGAGGGCATACTACTAAACTGTCAAGATGAAGCTGTGGTTGCTTATCCCGATACCGTGTAGCATAGCCTGAATGACACCTTCAGAAGTTTCCCTTTCTGATGATCATCTCTGTGCATTGTAAAGGTCCCCCTGTACGCTTACTGCAGAGAGTTGTCCAGCATGTGGTGGCTTTTAGCAAGGTGGTGGTAGTGTCCTGTCTCTGGCATCCTAACCCTTTCCCAGATAATGTGCTCGTGTTGGGAAAGGATGGGAAATAGTGTGAAGAATCACCAGCACTGTGTCTGCCCATGTTCAAAATAATTCCAAAGCAAAATTCTGTTAACCACAGTTGGAAAATGTTTGTTGTCTGGGTGCACTTTCATAGCTTACTCGGGTTCCAGAGCTGGTGAGGGAAGCAAGCAGTGTGTTTTTGGGATGCTGGGGTTGAGAGGAAGATTACTCTAGGGTTGCAGTTGCCCAGTTTTGCCCTATGTATATAGCAGACAAATAGGGAGGAGCCCAGAGCTTGTCTTCTCCGAGTATCACGAAAGCTGAAAAACAGCGACAGAAGTCTCTGGCTCAAGTGATGAACCTGTATACCTGTAGTGTGAAGGGACATGTGGCTAGTTCATCTTGAAGAACTTCTATTTACTGGCTAGTACCTTTTTTGGCAGCTGACAGGCTGCTAGTTGGGAGACTGAACTGATTCCAGCGTTCTTTAAGTATGTTTGTTGATTATTGTTAAGGTACTGGTATCTGCAAGAAAATAAATGTAATTTAACTTTAGTAGGAATAACTTGCTGGTGTGAGTTCTTTATGTAGTAAGCTAAAATTGTCCTTCTTGCAAACAGGTGTGCATCAGGAACTCTGCATTTGCAACCTTGATTTTAAAATCAAAATACTTAATAATGAAATAGTCCATAAAAGCAGGATGAAAAAACATTTTGTTCTTTCCAGATTAAGTCATTTGTTATTATGCCTCATAATTATAATAAAAGAATAGAATGTTTTCAATCAGCAAGTTTATATTTAATTTGAAAGCCCTTTTCAGTTTTTGGCAGAAGATTATTATATAGTCTTACTATTGCGTGGTACAAGGGAACAGAAAAGTTATGTTGAAGGCAAAAAGTATTTTGGACTACTCGTATTCCTGGCTTCATGTTCTTATTAGTTGTTCACTCTTAAAACAAACTTTGGAGTTTGTCTAACCTACCTCATTTAAACTTTTAAGATACGGTATAACTTATGCTTTTGAGATGGATATTCGTGTTGATCAGCTGATTGTTAAACCACATTTTAAAGGCAGTTTTGGGATTAATTTTTAAGCTGACATTTAAATAGTTTCTGGATATTAATAAACTGCAGATATAAGTCATCTGCATCATAGCACGTGTGAGTATATTCGTGTTTCAGGGCCAAGAATGTTTGGGTTATGCAAAGGTAATACAGGATTTTCTGTTATAAAAAAAAACATTCAGACAAGCACATTTCTGGATGTATATTGTGTTATTTGAGAGTATATGGTTTGTTAGATTGGTCTGATTTAGTCTCACTTTATTCCAAGATTAGGTGAATCTAATAGCTTTTAAAAGTCTTGTTTAGAAGCAGCAGCAGCTGACTAAAGCTGAGCTCAGACTAAGTTTGAGGCCGTACAACTTGAAAAAAGGAAGTATGTAAAAGGCTTGTTACTTCTGTGATGCTCCTCACTGAGGAAGCTAGATTTCCAAAGAGCCATGGTGGCAAAATAGGTTATTTTCTCCCGCAAAAGAATAGAAAATTGTGTCCAGTGTGTTGGTAACAGAATTATATCAAATCAGTAGTAATTTCTAACATGCATGTTTGATTGCCAGAATTTATACCCCAACATAGATGTAGGGATCAAGGAGCTTCATCTCTTAAAAGATAAAGATTTCGTCTTGTTTGGCAAAACACATCCCTTCTCATCTTATTAGAGTATTTGTTTTCCTTATATCTGCTTTTCTTCAACTAGAGAATCATAGTTAAACTTTTTTCTGTAAAATCAGCTTCATCTGAGAAGCTATTCTGCTATGGCAATCGGTGGGAATTAGTTTGCAAGAGTCACAGAGCTGTCAGTATGTGCTGCAGAGTGACCAAGAAGGAGGAACAGCGATTTTCAAGGAGGCAGGAAAGCACCTCTGGAACTTGCATCTGAGGAAACGGAAAAAAGGCCTCTGGATTCAATGTTAAAAGGGTATTGTAATGTCGCAGTCAAATGGCACTAGTCTTTCTGGGCTACCTACGAACTCTTTGAGAGATGAACTCTTTCCTTTGGATTGTAGGCAGACGGGTATCCTAAATTCTGTGCTCAAACTAAGGCTCTGTGAGTATTTTTTGAAAGGAAAAACTCTGTTTCTTTTTCCTTTTTTTTTTTTTGTCAGCTTTTTGAGTTCACCTTTGCTTGCTGTCCCAAAGCTAAGCAGACATCCCAGAATAAAAATGTACTTGTTAATTCTGACTCCTTGAAAGTAAGATGCCTGTACTTATTTTTACCTGTTGCTGTCTAACTGAACAATTATTTAACTTTGATATTCATAGAGTTAAAACATGATTCAAATGTAGACTGAAGAATTTGGGGGATATTTCAACAGAATTGTATAATGCTTAGACTAAGAGTCAGAGTTTTAAGAGAAACTTCAGGTAACTTCAGTTACTTCCCTGTAGTCTTGGAGAGCTGCCTATACGATGTTTCTAAATGTGAACTGACTTGCCCGTGGAACTAAAAGATTATGCCCATGAAAATAACTTAACATAATTTACTTTATATTTATAAAGTTCTGACTGCTTTATTCTCTTGTGCAGGATGGCTCTGTGTTGAGAGCTGTAACCCCTGAAATTAGCTGCTGAATAAAACTGGAATAAAAGAAAACAGAAAAAACAAGTACAGTTGTTACCATGCATGCAGCACAGGGTTTTAATGGAACAGAAGATTAGTTTTGAGCTTAACTTATGACTTTTTATTTCAGGGTCAGATCACGCTAATGGATGTCCCTGTGTTTAAAGCAATTCAGCCAGAGGTGAGTAGTTCATGGGTTTTGTTTTCAATTTTTAATGGAAAAAAGTTCAGAATTTCTTGCAGTGTCAGCTAGTGCACGAATTCTGGAATTGGAAAGTGTATGTATGTTCAGTAGACCTTTTTTCCCAGTTCTTATAGCTCTGAAGCAGATGGTTCCAGACAAAGATATCTGGAACTAATAGTATGCTTGGGGAAAGAACTGTTGGTATTTAAACAAGTTCAGCTAATGCTGGGGGTAAAGTATCTGTTTTTAATATTTTTGAATGTTAAATGACTTGACTGTACAGATCATAATGTTTCAGATTCCAGCTCCAGTTAGGTCCAAAGAAAAAACAAACTATTACCTAACTAATAAGCTGGATTGAAGTTAGTGTACCAGAATATGTATTTTTAATAGTCTGAGCTGATGGGTTTTTTGTGACCTTTTTCAAAGTATTTAACAAACCAGGTACCGTCCCAGCCTTGTAGTCATGAGACTAACTGTGCATCTCAGCCTATATTAAGGGTGTAATAGGAAGGAGAAGCTAAAATAAATATTGGCAGAGCTAAAAGCAAATAACCATCCCTCTCTGTATGCCTGCACACCCCTGTTTGTCCATTACATTGTCTTAATGGATACAGCAGCCTTTCTGCACTTTTCACCATTTGCTCTATCCAGAGTACATGCGCACGTCTGGCCCAAAGTTGCATGCTAGAGATTCAGAAGTGCGGTCTCACCTCCGCCGCAGAAACAGTGCACCTTAAAGGACTTTGTTTTCTGTCATTCTGTTTAACTTTGCAGTTTAATGAAGCTTGTTCAGTAATTGATAACACTTTTAACAGCTTGTACGTTGTCTGCCAGTGCTGTTTTTACCAAATGGCTGCATGTAACTCTTCTCAATTTCACCTAGGTTTTCAGTTGTGACTCTATGGCTACTGAGCAGCTGAATTTAGATTTTTGTAAATGGGAATTATGGAGTTTGTCACACTTCATTTTAATAGAGACCATAGCTGTATGTATAGTCTTGTTTCTTACAGATGTTAAATAGTGCTTCTGCTGTATCACCAGTCTTCATGCTTCAGAGTTGTAATGCTTTTATATTGCTGTGTATAGCCTCACTGAGGAGAGGTATTGTTTGTAACCGGTTGTTTCAGCTGGTCTTTGAACCAGTGTGCAAATGGCTTGTTTTTCTCTTTCTTGGAAAAACCGCTTAGCTTCTGAACCTCACATGTGCATAAACACATAGGCATTGGCACTTTCTTCATGAAGTTTTTCAGAGTACCTACTTGGCCTTGATTCTGATAGGGGAATTCAACATTCATAAAATGCATGAAACTTTTAGCCTTGAAACTTCAAATACATACCTTTGGAATAAAATGTATCTTTTATCTCAGATAAAGTCAATGAACATGAGACTGGTCCTGCAGAATCATGTCAGCAGTCCCATTAGCCTTTCTCCAAGTGGCCGGTAGGAGATGCTTAGTGAGATGGTATGAGAAACAGTGTATGTACATATTTGTATATCCTGCTAGCAATCAAAAGCTAGAGGCTTTCGGAGTTGAAAGCTGCATCTGCATGCAGCTTAAGATGCATTAAGATGCAGCTTAATAGCCCAGGGTGGGCATTTCTTCCGTGAATTTGGCTAATCCACTTTGAACTTGATTATACTCATGATAATAAATTGGAAGTAAATTATACTTCACAGTTTACTGAGACAATGGCTTCCACAACTGAAATGTGTAATATGAAAATGCTTCCCTTATTTGTGTTTAAAGCTTATCATATATATAATCTGTGCTGCTCTGAGCAATAGCTAATTATTTTATATTTACCTTTTCTGTGCATTCAGGATTTTATTATGTTGTATCTCTTTCTGGACCTTGTTTTGAAAAAGAAATTATATTCTGCTTCCCCTCATAAGGGAGGGGGGAACTAGTGCCTTTGCTCATCCTTTCCTAGGTTTCTCTGACTGGTCCGTATCTTTTTTTGGAAAAAGAAAAGTGATCAGAACTGCATCTTGTACTTGAGATGCATGTAACTTATGGATATATTAGGATAATATATGGATATTTTGTGGTCTCCATTTTGTTTTTAAATAACTGCATATTGCTTTCTGATTGTAGCCTGGCCTGAACTGATGTTTTCAGAGTCTACACAATGACTGTAATTACATATTTGTTTATCCTTATTTCGGTATAATTAGCATTCTTCTGTGGGCATTGTTTTGCACTACTCAAGGTTCAATTTTTGTATTGCCCATTTATTCAGTAGTGTAGAAGTCCTTTCAGCTTATCAGTCAGATTTTGACCATCGAACTATTTTATTGGTAGCAAGCTTTTCTCGTGTCACTTTTTTCTCTTGTGGACTGCCGAAGAATGTTCTGCCTCCAGCAGAGAAC
Organism: Struthio camelus; assembly: GCF_040807025.1. Classification (NCBI taxonomy): domain Eukaryota; kingdom Metazoa; phylum Chordata; class Aves; order Struthioniformes; family Struthionidae; genus Struthio; species Struthio camelus. The sequence continues at coordinate 6,151,865 of NC_090949.1, forward strand.
TGCTGAAGAAATGCCTTGATTGTGATTACTGACTATTTGGTCATTTGTCTACGCAGAAATGTTTGAAGGCTTTCTTTTAGTGTGTATTTGAAAATGACTTTGTGATTTGGCTTTGGTATCTTCAGCAAGCAGTTTCCCATCCTGTTTGTCTTTTTTATTTGGTCATTTGTTTTAGTCCCTCAAAGAGCCTTCTGTTTGACCTCTCTGGCTTTTTTAGGCTTCCTTAGCTTTTTTGGTTTGCAGAACGTTTACCCTGCTCTTCTAATGAGACACCTTTTTAAAAGTTGCCCTTTTCAAAAACTTTCAAGTCTGTCTTTTTTCCTACCTTTTGGTGATCCTTTTAAATACTTTCCTCATACCTGCGTACTTTTCTTTCTAATACTAAACGTTACTACTGTGTAGGGTGTTTTTTCTTCCTGCTTGAATCATGAAGTTGAATAGGTATTTGTATGCTTTTACAGAATGCCTCTTCTGTCTTTGAAGCTATCCAACTTAAAGGGATGGGATACCAAATAATCAAAACACCAATTTTACTCGTAAAGACTCTTCCTGATGATCTGATACAGAAATCATGGCTTAACTGATATATGCCCAGATAGATCTCTTCCTCCTCCCCACTGCACTGTTTGAGCTTGGTGGTAGTTTATTCTTCCTGATCTGCTTCCAACACTGCACAGAACGAGCTAGGCAACAGCCACAACAAGGAAGCAAGTGAATTAGATATATTGGCAGTGATCCAGTACTCAATACCTCAGAATTTGCTGCTCTTTTAATGCCTCCTCCTGTACTACAGATTGTTGTATGAGCAGTCCTACAGCAAGTCACTGGGAGAAAAGAAGAAATGTCAAGGAAGTGCACTTAATCTTGTAGGCTGTTCCAACTCATTAATTGTAAAGCATGAAGGAGAAGAGCGGAATAAATTAATGAAATTTATTTCTGAAAGAAAACCTAGAAATTAAGATGGGAAAACAAGACAGTATAGCTGTAATGTTGTTCCTTTAAACGTGTCCTGTGCCAGAAAAATCTCCATCATGTCTACCCTTTTGAGAAATACTCACTGAAAAATAACCTTGGATTACAAGGAAGAATAGCTGTTTTGTCACTTCTCACATGTTTGCACACAGGCAGTTGAAGGCATTGACATCGTGGAAGTATTATCTATCCATCAGTGCTGCAACATGGGTATGCAGAGGTGTGTGGTCTTGTATCTGACCTGCCTCTGAGCTATGTCGGTCCTATGTCGGAGAAGGGGGCATGCAGATTGCTTTTCAGGTCAAGAGCAGCAAGGCACAGTTAAAAGGCTTTTCTCCTCTCGTCAGAAGAGAAGAGCAGACATGGAGCTCACTCTGTCTGCCCAAAGGTGTGTTGGCAGCAGATTAATGAAGTGTGTTAGGTCTCTGAATTTCTTTGAAGCATCAGTCAGGCTATGTATGCTATAACCATGTCTTGATTCAAGATGCAAGTCCTTAACATACCTTTAGGTGTGTACTCAAACACTGTTAAGTATGTAATTAAAAAACAAAACACTGAGCCTATTTCCCCCATATAAAAGCACTTCTAAATTGAGGCTTTAACGACTGCGTGAAACGCGTTGAGATTGCTTTTTTCACATCAATACTCAATAGATACTCTATTTAGAAATAGCCCTTTTCTGTGTGTGTGGTGGGAGGGATATAAAAGGCATTTTTTCTGGCATGTGAATATTTTAAAACCTGCTGCTCATTATAGATGGTTGTAGTTGACCAACAGATCTTTGTTAGACAGGCCATGAATTTCCACCTCCTTCCTAAACTCTAAAGCAATATTTTAATGAATATTTTTACCATTTTAATATCTGTTAATTTGTGTTCTCAGAAGTTCTGAAAGATCTGTTCCAAGATGCTTAATTTTTACTGCAACTAGAGCTGAATTTTCACCTTCTTTAGGAAGTGTGCAAGAAGTACTGTCTAAGCATCATAGCTATTCTTGGCCATCTAAATTAATGTGTTGAATCTTCATTGTATTAAAAACTTCTCATAAAGTATGAAAGGCTTGTTTTCTAAAAAGTGACATGTGAATTTTATTTCTACTTGGTGTCATTCAGCTCTGGATTTTGTCATAACTGTTTTTTTTTTTTTTTTTACAGTAGTATATAGTAATTTTTCTTTTGGCATCAAAATCAATGAGCAAACTCATGGCACATATTTAAATGTTTCTTGATCCTTTTGCCTACATGTATAGCAAATAAATACAGCCTGGAGCTAACTCTGCTTGCCTATATTCAAATGTACAATGGTCCTGTTGTCCGGTGACCCGTAGGAAAGTTGTTTAAGGTGTGGTAACGTTTGAGGGCTGGTTTGTGTCAACTGTCCTTTGGAAACGGATACATTCTGGCTTTTAATGCTTGACAGAATAAATTAGTGAAGGGTTGAGTTAAAAGGATGCGTGCTTAAAAGTTACCTGGTTCTCATGAGCTCAGAAGACTAATATGTTGAAAAAATTGGAGTGACTTTTCTTCTGGATGCATAGTTGTAGGCAAAAATGCAAAGCTTGCATTCAGGGTACCTAATTTTGATCCTGTTTCAGCGTTACACAGACTTTTTCCGAGCAGTATGAATTGTAAACAATCTCCAGTTGGATTTGTGCACTCGAAACAGTGGTATATAGTTCTGTGGGCTGACCGAGATTCAGGAGCCTCACAGTAAGTCAGTTTCCACTGAGACTTTATGAAAGCAAATTTTTGGAGCGAATGCTATAAACAGAATCAAAGTCCTCCACTCATTGTGATTCTTTGCTGTTGATGGCTAGCTGATAGTGTTAGAACCTTTTCTCGTGGGCCAATGTCTTGGTTTGGTTTTCTCTTCTGATACTATACTTCCCCCCCCCCCCCCCCATCCCTTCTTCAGAAGGTTTTAGATAACCATGTCACTTGGTGTCTACCTACATTCCACAAGTAAATCGCATGACTAATTGCAGGGAATTGCTGAAACTTTTTTTCATCTATAGCAAAAGAATCTGGAGCAGCAGATATGGTGTATGCTGTTCTCATTTTTAGAGTTGGAAAGAGAATTGGTGTTCCTCTTTTCTTGTGAAAGACTATCTTTCAGTTGTTATCAAGTCAATTATTTTCAAGTAGCTGCTATAATTGTATTACAAATTAAAAATAACTGCATCATTTGATTTTGTTGAAACAATGTAATGGATAGTGTGTGTGTGTGTATATATATACATATAGTTTGTATTGTGACCAGTAGGATTGCTGCTGCCTCAGGTAGTACAAAAAAATCCAAACTATGAAATTATCTTGTCACACGAAATTCCATGTAGTCATTACCTCTGCTCTTGAACAAGCTGTATCCCTCTATTTTGTAAACTTCTTGTCGCTTCCCTCGCAACAATTAAAGGGGAGTAATGAAATAGTCCTATGTGCCCCCGCAAAGGTTTTTCTATTGATTTGAAGAAACATCACAAAGTAAGACTTTCATTCAATTCTTGACAGTCCTTTCTTGAAGCTCTCTTTCCACAGAGCTAATGTTAGACTGGAGACCGATTCTTTGGAGACAAAAGAGCTTTTTCCCTCAAACATGTGGAAAGTTACTACCTCCTCCATAAGGAGATCAATCTTGATATTGTGATATCTTTGTGACAGCAATAACTTTTTTCCTTTATAAAACAGAAATTAGTTATCTGTTTCAGAAAGTGCCTTTCGGGCTCTTGTCCAGTCCCTGTTTGTTGGAAGCTCATGATATTGTGCTGGTAGTCAGTTGCCTCGTTTCACTGTTAGATGCTTTTTTGCTAAGCTGCCCAATCTCTGAGACATGGTACGTTGTTTGAGGAATTTATTTCCCGTCTTGAAGCTCTGGAAAGAACTTTCAGATGCATCTAGATGTCATTGCTTAAAGACAAATTGGGCAAAATCAGGCCTATCAGGTTGCAACTGGTTGGCAGTTCTGTCCCCTGCTCTTAGTTACGTAGACAAGCGCAGGCGATAGCAAACCCAGAATACAGATTGTTGTTGGCAGTCCTTCACAGTGATAACCTATGCTTTCTATGGAAATCTTGTCTGCTTAAGGATGAACCTTGAGGAGTCTGCGTTATGATTGTTAGTAATAGCTTTTTTGATGAGCAGTAAACTTACTGCACTGTGTTAGGTAGCTGGTTGAGAATTATTTTCAATATATGAGGAACCTATTCATCAGCCTCCCTACAGGGGGATTCTCTGAGAACTGCAGCTTGTTTTGGGGAAGTGGGAACAAACTATTCTGATTAAGAAAGCAAATAGCAGATCAAAAGACTTTTCTCTCTGATACACTACATGTGTATCATGACAGCAGCAGCAATCAAGTTGACTGGCAGTTTGAATACAGGAAAAAGGAGACAAGGCTAATGTCTGCTTTATCATATTGCAAGGAAGTCTTTAATTATGAAAGAACAGTCTTTGCAACACAGTTGAAAAAAGGGTGATAATAAAATTCTGCTATTAGTTTTTTCTTTTTTCCATCAGTAGCAGTTGCTATCCTGTTTGACTCTTCCTGAGCTTGCAGAGCCATGCCTTTTCCTTAATACCAATTGCTGCCCCACAGGTCGACTTGTATTAATATCCTGGGTTCAGACACGTGCTTGAGTTCCTACACATCAGCCGCTACAACTTTCTATTTCATGCTCCTAGCAAAAGAGAAACAGAGCTCAGCATAGCTCCCATAACTCCAGATTGTGGTATAGTGGATCATTTTATGTTTAGGGTGGGCCAGGAGCGCGCACCAGGACACTTACCATGGCTTCGTGATATATAGTGACGTGATTCTGTGTCTGAGCTTTAAGCAGAACTTATAATTCGAAGTGATAGTGGAAGCTACCTTTCTTTGTCATTTAAAAAAAAAAAAAAACGCCTGCAAGTTACTTCTGAGAAAGGAAAGTGGAAGGAATTACTATTTGTTTTCTTATTAATAATTATTCTGAGTGGGCTCCAATAGAGGAAATCAGGCTAATACAAGAACACTCATCTGCTATGAAAAATTCCATCTGTATGAAAGCAACCTACTTGCATTTTCCTTGTTTGGGAAACAAAAAAGGAATTTCCCAAGTCAATTATGATTTCCATCCATTTCCCATGAATGAACTATATTTAATTTTTTCTTTTAGTGGTTATGGTTTTCTAGATAGCAGTGATGGTGAAGCAAAAATGTAGTAATGGGTTTGCTCAGTTGTATTGCCTCTAGTTACGTTAATATTATGTTAATAGATAGAATTTTTTCCTGAAGTAAAATGATCAGGTAGTTCATGAACAGAAAATCCGAGCGTGGGAAACGGGTAATAATGGAAGGAATGCTGAAGAAACTAAGGACAAGCAGCAGAGGGAAACTAGTTCCATTTTTGGGACCATTGAATGGAAAGGCAAGCTGGCTATGCAGAGGAGAGACGTCCCACAAGTAAAGCGGAGAAGCTATGTGAAGGAGGTGGAAGAGTGTTCAGGAACAGAGAGGAAATTAAAGCAAGAAGATACATGTAGCCATTTGTTTTGTCCTCTTGCTACCTGTTTCTTAGACTAATGAAAGAAAAAAAGGCTGTTGGAACTCAAAAGCCTGTGCCTCTGTTGCAGCTACTTTGTCCCTGAGCAGTGGTGTCGATGTTGGCTTAAGCTGTTGAAGAACCCGAAGTTCTCTCTACTGCACCCCTGTATTCTCAAATTAGCTTAACCCTAAAGCTGTTACTACTCAGTCTTGCTACTTTATCTCCTCTCCAGTTGACAGTTTCGGCTCATGTCTCCTACTTCCTCTCCTCTTAGATTTGAGCAAGAAAAAGACAAACTCCACCTATAACTCGCCCACCTCATTCTATACCTCAGACCTGTGTGTGTTTCCTATCACCTTCTCCACAAATCTAATCCACCTCTAACTTTGATTATATAAATATAAATTTGTCCTTCACCCTAATCCTGTTACTGATGTAAAGCTAAAGGTCCTTGATAATATTTTCTACTTAAACTACTACTTGTGTAGCTAATTGTCTGTGCCAGTGGCCCCAGTGCCACCTAAACAAGGTCTGTTTCTGCCATCTGTACCACGTAAGCCCTTAGATGTACAGTGTCAGGTCGGTGGATGACTTCTGCCCTGAGTGGTCATAGCTATTTTTCCTCGATGATGATAATTGAATTAATACAAGGCCTTAAATGCAAAGTTGGCGACTCTGCGTTCTTTCCAGCGCCTGTGAGCAGGAGTGTCCTAGAGTCTTCTCTAGCAAACGTCAGTGTGCCACAGATTTCGACAAGTGGAAGACTGAAAGGTTGAAAAGAAGTTCCTAATTAAAATAAAAGCTCCTTTAGAGCTCTTTGGGATAACATACTGTTCTGAGGTTAGAGCTTAGAATATCCAGAATCCAAATTTTTCTTTTAAAATACAACTATCTTAAATGGCGCAATTACTAGTCACATGTGAATCTGCACATCTACATTATTTATTGGTTGGATGTAGTGTAATACTGATTTTGATAAGGGATTATCAATGTAATGAAACAGCTTCAGAGTGGAAGATGTGAAAATGAAGCATGAATAAATAAAAATGAAAGGCTGGAATTTGCTATTATGCCACTTTAATAATTAAGCTGTCTCTGTATCGGATATTTTTCATGATGGTTTCAGTCAGCCCTGCAGAATAGGCTGTATGTGCTGCATGCTATGTATATTTGCATCTATTCTGTATACTATTGTGTATGAATAGAAGAGCTTATTAGTCTATTTACTTTTAAAAATTGGAATTAGTTAAAATTAGTTTAAAATTCCAGTTTTACTTAAGACCGCTTCACTGAAATTAGGTGGTAGAAAATAGCAGTGAGGGCGACAGCATTCCCGAACTGCTGACTCTTACAGAGAAGTAAGACATTATAACTTAGTAGTTACAAAATAATGCTTTTTTTAGGCTTTACAAATAACTTGTTATGTCAGTCAGTCAGGCCTGCATTTTTTTAGGGTGACTAAGTACAGGAACTACGTGAGTTTTCTTAACATGTCCCCTGGCCCCATTTTACTCAACAAAGCTAGCTGCTTTGGTGCTGACTGTTCAGCTTAATAAAACAAAACTAGCCTATTTGGAAAACTGGAAATAGTGTCCTCTCTTTTATTGCTGCAGCAAAAGATGAAAATTCTGGTTTTCCTTTAATGCAGCACACTAAGCTAAAATAATAAGACATGTCTAGATGAAGCTAACGAGGTACATCAAGTTGGTAGAATTTAAAATAGAAGTCTTAAGTATTTTAAAACCAAAAGACGTGATGCTTTTCCTCACTCAAATTTAAGTTTAAAGCAGCATTTTCTGTGGTAATGAAATAGATTTTTGTATTTTACTTGTTTTTAATAAGTACTCAGTTAAGAAAGAGTCCTTAATTCAATAGAAGATGAGTTGTGAACTCTTACTATTTAAAGCAATTCAGGAATAATAATTGTGACATCTCAAAACTTTCAAAAGAAATTGGGAAAAGTGTAATTGTATATATTTCTTACTTCAGTGCATCATTGCTCTGTTAGATATGGAAAGTGAAAACTTTAAATATTTTGAAGCTTAAATGATTTGTCTGTCCTTGGCTCTGAATTTACATTATTTGCTAATTCAAAAAAATGAATTCTCGTCTTTGTTCTTCTAGGAACTGGCGAGCTGTGGGTGGAACAAAAAAGAGAAATACAGTTCTGCACCAAATGCAGTTGCTTTCACCAGAAGATTCAATCATGTGAGTTATTTTTCTTCAGTGTCATTACATGTATATGTTTAAAAATCTGGTGAATGGAATGCTCTGGCACATCACTTTTATTGTTATTCACAGCTAATTACTTAAACTTAATGTTCACTTAAAGGAGTTCCTTATCTGCTGGAAACACAGAAAGACTGGTCCTGAGGTAATAGCTTTGTTTTTGTTGCTGCTTGTTTCATTTGGGCTTTTTTAATAAGTTACTGACCAATAATATAAGGAAAATATTAAGTGGTTTTTTCCCACAGATGTTTTCTGTCCTTTTCGTAAAGATTGAATCATCATTCCGGGTTAAAGGCTTAATGTATGGAAGGACGTTTGGAGTAATAATTGGATATAATTGCTTTGTGTAATACAGCTGAGTGTTGGTTTCCTGTAGAAGTTTTTGTCCTTAGAAACATGAACCTTTTGTTGGTATGGATCATCTTTTTGTAAGGTGACTCTGGGCAAACTTAAATTCTAAAGAATTTGATTCTACAGAACTTGTCTTTAGATTTCCTATTTGACATAATTGTTCAGGTGGAATATGTTCATTCATGATATGTGAAAGTGGCTTTTTTCTTAAAGCTTTCTTTATAGAAAACGAGCTTGTATGAGTAGAATTTTAGCACGCTCCACGGTTAAAGGAATAAGTATGTAGTTAGCCAACAGTCTCAAGAATATAATGCCTTTTAATGCCGTACTCTATATTTCAGAGGAAGTACATCTCTCCTTTTGTAAATGTTTAATGTCTCAAACTTACAAGCTCTATTCCAACCTACTTTCTGTGCCCAGTCTTGCCTTTTAGACATCTTTGTTAACGCTCTTAAACTTGAGCCAAGCCAAGCTTTTAACTTTCTCAGCTTTTTCTATCACTATTTAAAAAAAAAAAAGGGCATCTCACTTTTGTGTACTTCGCTTTACCATTATTCCGTGTATACAGGATATGACCAAATCCAGTAGTTTCTCGTATATAACACTTACTATATTTCTTAACCATCTAATGTTTGGAGTGCTTGTCTATGAATGTTTTGGACTCTTGCCTGGTTTGCCTCTTGGCCAAAGGAAGAAATGTTACGCCTCAAACTTCATCTGAGCATAACATCATCTGTTGAAATCTGTTTTTCCGTTATACGTAGTTGAAATTTTCCTGATCTGGCTTTTGAAGTTGCTTGTCTATTGGACTGTATATCCAACCCAAGGCTACTCTCGCACTGCTCCTAATCTCACTGCTGTTCCAGTGATTCCAACCTTTGTCTTGTTTAGTCACATAACTTGTCTCGTCAAAGAATGATTTTTGTTTTGCTGGTGGGTTAGTGGGCAGTGGATTCTGAAATATTTTTGTAGTAAGGCCCATGTACTAGTAGTGTAGCGCTCTCATCAGCTACCTCAATTCTCATTTGTTGTTGTATAATAGCAGCTGCAGGAACTGGCTAAACAGAAATTTGACTTCAGACATATTAAACTAGAGAACTGGTAAAAGATACTTGCAAACTGTCTGCAAACTGACCATTTGTCATTGCAGAACTACAGTTAAGAAATATCTAACCTGTAAAGTATGTCAAGGTTGGAGTGAGGAAAGGCCTGCCTTGTGCTGGCCAGAACCAGCCAGAGGTACACAATTTAATTGTTAACAGTATTAACGATCTTTAACATCTTTAAGATGTTAAATCTATTACTAAATAATGTTTAGAAAACTGTTAAATACAGTATTCTTAAACTAATATATAGAAATTCTACATCTGCTAGCAAAATCCTATTTTAATCCTGTCTTATATCCCCCATTCTTATGCATCTTTATGATTTCTTGTGGTTGTGACTAAATGACATTTTAGAGTTTTATATTTTTGCTTTCTGTAGGCTGTATTTCACTTGTCTCTGAAATATCTATCAGATTTGATCACTCCATGTAAGACAGAACAAAAATAAAAATATTGCTCAAATTAATTTGTGTAAAAAAAAAAAAAAAAAAAATCCATACAAAAAGGCTGTATGCATACAGTAAGGGTAATGAAGAGAATAAAATGCTAGAAATACCTCCCTTTTTGTAGTATATTTCCTTGTAATAGCCAGTAGTCCCACTTCCCTAGAAGGCATTACTGTTTGATAAAGGCTGCCTTTATGTATCTTCATTATCCCAGAACGCATGTTAGATTATTGTCAACTATGACTGGCTCTTTCGTCTGCCTTAATTTCATTTTTCAACTGTGCGTCACTTGTATCAAGAAACTATTACTTTTGATTATAAGACAAGTCATATTCAAAGGAAATTATAAATCTAGGTGACTTTAGAGGTCTGTAGTGTTCCATGAGCTTGTTCGCTTTCAAATGGACTGAAAGATGTGTTACTTTGCTTTGTTTTTTGTTTTGTTTTTTTTTAATTTTTTCTTCAGTATAGTAAAGGAGAGCCTTAAATGAAATGCAGTACTAACCGACTTTGAGCCGTCGTGCAGTTTCTTATACTGTCCCTTTTCCCCTGCTTTGGCTGTTTGTTTCTGAAGGCCTCACTAGCAATGATGCAGTTAGAGGACTGAGGTTTATTTATGAACAGTCCCTTTCCCCAACTGATTTGTAGGGAAACATCAGAAGAGCAGTAAACATACAAACAGAATATATTAGCTTTAAGATTAACAGACTGCCTAGGGTTCTCTTTGAATGCCCTCATATAAGCATTTCGTAGTGGGATGCAAGCAAACGTAGCTGGAGATTTTCTTGTCATAGCAGCTTCAGGTTTGTAGTTAAGCCTCACTGTGTGTGCAGCCATAAAAGGTGGGTGCGCCCCTCTCTCAGCTTCATTGAGAATATCTTTGCTAATGATTTCTTATGATCCTGCTTAACATCTTGAAGGTTTTGTGTTCCCTGCTGTCCTTAAGCTCCAGCTAAGACTTAACCATCTGATAGTCTATCACTGCCTTTCATTCCCCTAGTGAGTTTCAGATACTGTGTTGACTGCTATGGAACATTCCCTTAGTCAGATGGCCGTTATTGCTGTTCTTTAACATCTACAAGAAGGTAGATTGACAGTAATTTGGATTGTCCTTAGGTCACCCCTGAAACAAGAACACCAGCAGAATTGGAGAGCACTTCTTTGCTGTGTCAGTGGGCTTTGCGGAGTCACCGGTATAAGCAAAACAGGCCAGTTTGAGCCTCCTATTCTGGTAGTGGCCTCCCAGGAAGTGGAAAAGGTCCTTTTTGACAGAGTGTGCTTTGAGACTTTGTCAATTCTCCCATTAAATCGACTGGAACAAGACAAGTAGCTTCTCTTTCCCTTTCTCACATAGTCTGCACCATCACATTCAGCTGCTGTGGTGCTTAGGCTGTCTCTTGGACGGTATTTGGACCTAGAAGATTAGGAGGGATTTCTAGGCCTTCCTTCCTATTTCATTTTTCTCATTCATTTCTGCTCTCTTTAACATGTCAATTAAAGAGGTTAGTATGAGCTGTAGCACGGACTGTGTCACAAAGAGGCAATTCTTGATAAAGGGGGAAACACGCCCAACTCTTTAAGTTCTGCTCAAATGTTGGGTTGGTTTGCCTCTAATCGTTTTCTGGGTAATTACTTCATGCAGCTTTGGCTGAGGGTTGCACCATTTGCAAGGAGTACCTCTAAGAAACTTATATCAATCTTTATTTTAGCACCAAGGAAGGTCATCAGTCTTGCCTGGTGAGGAGGAGAGAGGGAAAAGGGAGAAGCATTATTTCAGTTGCAGGTTCCTATTTTATTCATGTTAATACCTCAACTTTTGACTTACTGAAACAGTGCCTTGAGTAACTTTTGACATCCCCAGTGGGCCTGTGGTTCAAAATGTCATTGCAGAGGAGTTGTGTATTCTAATAGTATAGTTCTCTTCAGATTTGCCATCGTTTCAGAAGCAATGGAAGTCAAGAATTTAAATGGGGTTGGCAGTAGCAGCTGGGAGTGAGAAATGTGGTGTAGTGGGCAGTTCCTGTCTTCTTTCTCTCTAGGCCTAGTCTGCCTTCTCCAAGCTCAGGTCTACGCCGGATGCTCATTCAATAGAATCTGGTTCCTATCAGGCACTACCCTACTCACCTGAGAAGCGCTAACTTATAGGCTTAAAATAAGTGATCAGTAAAAATCACTGTGGCTTTTGGCTTTCTGGCATGAATACAATTCATTAAACTCTAACCTTTGAAATTTCACTGAGTTTAAATTATGCATTATGCATCTGTCTCTTTCCTTCTTCCCCCAACTTGCCACAAGAAATCCATGTATATTTTAAGTGAAGAGAGTATTAAATCACTAACAGCTGCTTCACAGAAAATCCATCTGCTGATAGCATTTTGGAAACAGTAATAATTGTGTGGTAGATTGCAGTCCGCTGAGAACAAAGTAGTGTATTTCCAGCATTAATTATCTGAGAATTATATATGGTGCCTGTAAAAACAGATTAAGTTTGGGAAGAGGAGAAATCGTTGAATCATTCCATGCCAGAATTCTTTAAATCTTGAAGTATAAGTATTAAGTATTGTATTTAAATATATAACCTTTCTGCATAACTGTCAAAACTTTGATCTCTGCTTTTTGCAGTTTTTCTTCTGAAAAATAGTTTAGTACTATTGTAACTGATAGGTCTGGTGGATAATCGTCACGTTTGCCTACTTACCGAACCACTATTCTCTACCTTTTAGAAAGATTATATAGCATTAATTTCAAGCAAAGAAAGAAGGCATATCCTTTTCTGAAATGTATTAGACATTGATATGAGAATATTTCCATAATTTATGTGAAGTTAACTTTCACCATTTTGATTGTAAGATTATCTGTATTAAAAACCTCTTTCCTGAGGGTGGTTTTTTTGTTTTTTTTAACTCTAAATGGGAGTGGGAACCATGCTGCTACAGAGCTAAAAATATTAGTGAAACTTAATGTTTGTTAGATTAATTAGGCTTGATACATTGGAGCCATGTTAAAGCAAAAGATCCCACGTAAAATTTTTTTGATGCATTTTGCTAACTGTAAAACTATGCCTTTTAAAGTATATATAAGTAGTATATAACAAGGGGAAAACTTTGTGTGGTCTTGAATACTATAGTGTTGCCGAGGTGCAGTGAAGGGTGACAGTGGACTTTTACTAGGACTGTCAGAAACTAAAAAATATGGGGGGTGAGGTTAGCATCCTCCCATTCAAAAGAAAGCAGTAAAAATGACAGGGATTCTACCCAGGTTGCAGTGATGCCAGTTCAGTTCTGTCCCTCTCATGTTGAGTGCTGTCTTTTTTGCATAGCATATCAGATGTTTTTAATATATTTGGCAGAAAGATCCAGAAACTTTATTAAAAAGAAAGTATCTTGAATTTACCTGGCTACTGATTAAAAAAGAAAGGCTAATTAGTTTTTGAATCAGTGACTATGAACTACTAAATATTTTCATTGTGCCGGTGCTTTTATTTCAGATAAGGCAAACATGGGATAACTTAAAAGTTTAACCTGTGATTCAAGGGAAGATGTATGAAAAATTAAGCATGTTTTTTATATGTTGACCTTATTAGGGAGGAATGTAGATAGCAGTTCAAGAAAGCATTTAAACTTGTATGTGTATGTAAGGCATTGATACCCAAAGACTGTGGGTCTGCTAACTGAAATGAGTAGGGGAGAGTGAGAAATAATAACATTTAAATACAGTGAGAGGAGACTTAACAAAATGACTCTCTGTATGGAACAAATATCCAGTGATTCATGTCAAGTAAGAATCTGGATCAAATAGAGTGGTTTTATACAGCTCATTGAAACAGTAGGTTTTATTTAAATTGTTTTTTTTAATATTTGGAAGAAATTAGGTAAAGGTAATTTTTACAGATACCAGTGAATGGATAAGACCAGCCAAAAAAAAGTCAGTGCAGTAAAAATACCTTCAAGAGGAGCAGAAGCAGTTGATTTGGAAGGGGAGAAGCTTGCTCTCATTCTGGCTCCTGTGTCCCTGCATTGCTGGAGGGACAGGAGGGCTCTAAGCTGCGAAGGATGTTTTGTTTTTTTTCCTGTAAGAGCTTGGACGTGTTGAGTTTTGGTCTTGTAAGACTAGGACGCAAACCAGGCTTTGCTGAATAAACGAGAGTCCTTGGTGTGGTACCATGCTTTTGTCACGGTGACACTAATGAACTTTCACAAAAGTCCAGGCCACCAGGGTAAACTTTTTTTTTCATTCTTATGAAAATGATTAAGCATCATTCCATGTTTTAGGCAACTGTTTCATCATCTGGCCTACTGCAGGCAGTTTCTGTCCTCATAGAAGTTCTCTTAACTTTACTAAAAATTTTGGGCTTGTAAGGCACAACAAAATGTGCCTTATCTCTGCCTGATTCTTTATGATATGTAAAACTATAGTAAAGTTATACATTTCTTTGATCTTCAGAGGGTAAGTAATCTCCTCAGAAATCCCTTTCATCAGTCGAGGGGCAAGTTGGTTTTCCCAAGCTGTATAACTGCAACAGGACATCAAATTGAGGTTTAGATTTTTTTGACAATACTTTGAAGAGTTGTCAAATACTTCAGTATTTATGTATGCAATACTCTAGATGTTTTATAGGAATGCTGTCTGTACAGAACCATAATTGGTATTTGTCAGAGTAACAGTTTATCTGGAGCTACTTTGTGTTTGGTTTTTTTGTTTGTTTGTTTGTTTTAAACGAAAAGGGAGGAAACTGAGTTCTGTGTCTAATTCTTCCCTGCAACCTTAGACCAACAGAAAGCAGATGCTATGTAAGATGTTCTGGTTCTGGTTTTTTGTTGTTCTGGTTTTCCATTGACTTCAGTAAGGAATGAATTAAAAAAAAAAAACATCATTTTATACTAAGAACACTTTATAGCATGCTGGAACATACATGCCTGACTTCTTAACGACTTTCAAAGAGCTATCATGTTTTGATACCTCATTTCTCATCAAGTCACTCTTAAGTTCAGTGAGAATGCATGTTTTTTGGAGACCTGGATCCTGGGGGTGCTATTCTGTGTAAACGTATGTTGAACTGTCATACTGCTCAGTGTAGAACAAGATGTATTTTATTGTTGTAATTGAAATTAGGAGCAAGAACCTGAATAGAACTGTAGCTTAAAAAAAGTTTAGTACTATTAAAAATCACAGCAGCATGACAGATTAAAAGTTGTTTCCATAGGAGAGAATGTTTCTTCATACGCTATTTTCAGCAGGATGTAAATACCAGTTATAGTATGTCTTGCTAATACTTGATTTTCCGACTCCCCCTTCTTCTAACTTACAGTAAGTACTTGGATAAAAGTTTCAGTAGGGGTTAACCTTTGCTACTCTCTTATTACAGTTAGGAAGGGACTTATTTTCTATCAATCCTGTATGTGATAAACTATATAAGGGTGGAGGGAGCAGAGGAGGGAAAAAATCAGAAGTTAGAAGTGCTATCAAAACACTTGCAAAAAATATAGCTTGTATGAAGCATTAATGCAACTATGAAATGTAGCGTCTGTCCTTCATACCATACTGAATATAACTGATTTTGTACAGCAGTGAAGTTAGTCCTGTAAAACTCACACAGTATGCTATAGTTCTCATTTGCTACTAGGCAGGAATTGGCCTAGCTAGCAATGATAGGAATACAAACAAGCTAGGTTATAGCAGAGCCTTTGTACCTTATGCTTGAGTTTTGCTTAGGTGACGCTGTTTGGATTTTCTTCAGAAGTGTTGAGAATCTGCAAATGTCTGTGGAGTCTAGTTGAAGCTGCTCAACGCATCTGAGAGTGCTGCTTTGTAGTAGTGGAGAAGCAGAAGCTGAGGATAAAGCTCAAATTTAATTTTTATTTCTCCATTTTAGACTCTCATCTTAAATTTCCTTTATGACTTTGTTTTCTGGGGAGAACATTCTGGCTGAAGCTTGAAGTTTTTCCCATTTGCTTTTTGTAGTTGTGAGATTTCATCTGAGTCTCAGCTTGAAAGTGAATATATTTGCATAGGTTACATAAAAATGATTTGGCTGTTTTTTTCATGTACTTCTCAAGTATTTTCCTCATTAGAAAAACAGATACTAATATCTTTATGCACAACTAACTGAACTGGCATAAGATGGGTTTAGTAGTTTAAGAAACTGCTTGACCATGTAGTGGTAGACAGTATTTTGGCTGAGAATGACCAGAATAACAGCAAAATATTTTGAAGAAAGGGAAGAGAAATAACAGTAAGCTGAAGGCATAGACTTGAAGGCAGATTTTAATGAACTGAGATATGTAGTTTAGCTCTGGGAGTTAAATATAGGGATAGTTGGTAATTTTTAAAGGAAGTGATGCTAAAGATGTACGCTCCGATTATTTCAATGCATACGGAGTAGAAGGGTCAAACAGGACCAAGTGGATAAACTTCTTGTTGCTTTCAAGCACAAGAGGGAAACTACAGAAAATAGTGACACCCTCCCACTATTAACATCTAATATTTAAAAATAGCGCTGTAGAAAACAAGATTACAAGAACACTTGAATGAGCTTTCCAAATTGTCTGGATCTGAGGGTGCTTGAAGGCTGAGTGGATGTTGGAGAGACTGGAGTAGGAGGAGGTCTTGGCATCTGTGAACTCCTGCTTTTGGCTGGCCGGCTGCCCTTTCCCTAGCCAAATGGGTCTTAAAGCTGCTTTGTCCTTTGTCTGTTTTCCCGGCCCCACTTCCCACTGTTCTTGCGTGCTCCCCAACAGCTTACATTGCTTTCTCTTCTTTCCCCTCTGAGAAACAAGTTCAGGTGAAAGTGCTGAGAGCCAGTCAGTTGGCATCCGCCTTAGCTATATGCAGAAGGTTGGGTCTTGGGGACGACTGGTTCACTGCCTGCATGGCAAATATGATAGATGATCTGGAGGTCCCCAGGCATCCATTCTGCTACTTGTTCTTTTCACTGTTTTTGACAGGTGCTGGTGTTATGTTTGGGAAAGACTTAAAACTGAGACAGATTGCAAACATATGGGAAGGAAGGATTAGACAAACTGGAGAAATGCTTTTAAAAAATTTGAAGAAAGAATAATGAATACAGTCCTTTAGGCAGGAATAAACTGCACAGATGCAGGATGGGAGCTACCCGCATGACTGGTAGTAGACCAGAGGATCTTGGGGTTATTGCGGATCAGAGCATAGCACAGGCAAGCCACGTTGCACTGTTCTGGAAAAAATAGTGATGTTCGTAAGCAGTAGTATGGCACACAAAGTCTGTACTACTCAGTGATTTCTCAGCTGTGAAAAACTGTCTGCTTTTAGGCACTGTGCTTCAGAACGTTATCCAGATGAAGAGAACCTGAGGAGGAGAATGATTAGAGTTCTAGAGGGCATGATTTTTTTGAAAAGTTGAAAGACTTTGGGTTATTTAGCTTTAAGAAGAGACTTTAGGGTGGCAGTTTAAGCTTTTGACTAACATGAAAGGCAATTGCGAAGAAAAGGAATCATCTGTGGGTTTTTTGTCGTTTGTGGCTAGTAGGCTAATTGTGAGATAGGGTATTGCAAGTTTCTATTGGTAAAATATTTGCCATGAATTGTGTGGAGAGATTAAAGTCTCCTTGAATGTTTAGGTCAGGCTAGGTGAAATATGAGGAGTGCTGCATTTCTGAAAAACAGAAGTATGATTATTTATCAAAAGTTCAATATTTGTGTAAAGCTCTACACTAACAAAGCATTAAAACTGCAACTTTCTAATATTTCAGCGAGGAAATTAAGAAGCTGATCTTGGAATTAGCAAGTTCATGTTTGTGACTTTTAATTATATTAACTTAAAGACCTAGTATCTCAGTTGTGTTCATTGGGATTTTTATAGTGTAAGCACTTGCATTTTCCAGTATCTATTCATCCTTTATAGGAGAAAATTGAATGTTGTATAACTTCTTCATGCTGTTCATGAAATGAAAATATTAGAGGTGTAATTATTGAAGCTGTATACTTCAAAAACTGTACATTTTCCTTCCTTTTAGGTAAGCTTCTGGGTGGTTAGAGAGATTCTACATGCGCAAACCTTAAAAATCAGAGCTGAGGTTCTGAGCCACTATATTAAAACAGCTAAGGTAAGAACTTTGGGGGTGTCTTGTGGGGTTCATCATGATGACAGTTCTTATACTTAAGTTGGTCAGTTCAAAAATGCATGTGGATAAACATTTGTCTGACGCTCAATTTAGTTGTGGTTTTATCTATTGACATGGAAAGGTGTTTGGCTTATATGTAACAAAGTTGTCAGAAATAGTAACAAACCAAAATCCCCAAATGGAAGTTTTTGTTTACCAAAACAATTGCTTAACTAAGGAAACATGATGATGCTTTATTTCAAATACTGTTTTCTAGGTAATGTAATTTATGCAGTTTGTTTTCTAATGTTGGTTAAACCCAAACACTACATACAGAACCAGCCCTGCTCTGACCAATGCTGTTCGAAGTACATTTTTTGTTGTTTTTTATTATTGAAGGGAGAGTCTGTCACCTCTTCTTGCAGTTGTGGCATGGCTAATATCAACCTAATAAATTTTACTTCAGAAACATAGTTTCAAAAATACATTTGAACTCGGAAGACGTTTTGGAGGTGAAATAGCAGATATCAATGTTTACCTAGCTCTTATCCTACGATATTCTTCCTGAAGCCTTCCTGAAAGCCTTACCACTGATGCTTAGGTGAAAAGTGTGAGCGGATCTTGACTTAGTGTAGATGAACCAGGGTCCTGGCCCTTCAAACAGAAAAACTTGTTTGTTATAGTGTGAAGAGATGGATTTTTTTCAGGTTTTTGCTGTGACAAGGTGGCTGACGGTTACTACAGCTAACTTCTGTCACCATTGCAGGTAACCTAATAAATAATTTTAAAATTGTCAGTTATCTTGGTATCTATTTTTCAAATGCATTATTTGTTTGAAGTTGCAACTCTTATGCATGGAGGATGGCTTTGTGTACATAATGTTTTTGACTATGGACTTGTTAACTAAGGTCATCCTCCTTGATTTTAACAGTTGACTGGAAAATATTTATAGTAAAATCAAATGTTTAAAAAAAAAAGTTTCATGACTGGGGCACACTACCCATTGGTCTTTCCTGAACCTAGTGTCTTGCTGTGCTGCAAAGTCAGAGATGGCATGGTCATGCATCTTAATTTTCTATTAAGATGTTAAAATTAAGGTTTTAAACAGTCTTTTTCTACAAGGAAAGGCCTTACTTGACCAAATATATGTTGTGTTGTTTCTATTCAAACTTCTGAAATTGTTGCCCTCTTTGTACTTCTGTTAGTTCCCCCTAATCTGAATGAATTTGAGAAAGCTGCCTTTCAGTAATGAGAGGTGCTGTTTTTACAGTATGTAGCAACATAACCTGTGAGCGAATCTGGAAGCTGCCTCAGTGAGATGTGTCACAAGGCTACTGTATTTTTTTTCAGATTTCTTTGCTGAGTGGACAGATGGCACTAGTTTACAGTAATGTGTGTGTTTGGGAGGAGGGTTGAGTTTGTGTGGAGAGAGAGATTTTTCTTGTTATGAATGAACTTGTTTTTACTTATGACAAAACCTTAGTATTACACGTTCAATTTTATGTAAAATTTATGTGGATCCTGAAAATCAGCTAATTGTATTAATAAATAAGTCATAAGTCATACTTGAGCTTATATGTAAATATAATTTTAGGGAGCATATTATTGAATTTCAGTATTATATTGAAGAGAAGTTTGTCTTGTATGGAGGTGCACTGCTATATAGTGAACTGCAGTTGTCCTTAAGAGTGGCTAGGAAGACTTTAGAGCTTAGGGTAAATGCCTTTGCATTTGGCCACGTTTTCTTGCTGGTGTGCCAGTGATGGTGACAGAGGGGCAGGAAAGGAAGGATCCCAGCAGGCCTATGAGTTCTTTATTTTTCTTTGCAAAAGTGAGTGGTATGGCATTTAAGGCTGTGTGGCTACAGGATTAGGGCTGTTGAAATGGAGGCGCAATGTGGCAAGTGTACCTGGCGCTATGTGGGGTCACAACTTTATTTAAAGTTGAAGGAAAATATTGCTGATGATGGAGACTTAGGGCTCAGACTCTGTTCATCTGCTGACCCCGTATACAGTCAGGTTCAAGTTTAGACTTTCAGCAGTCGTTAAAAAGCAAAGGTAAATCAAGCTAGGTAGCAGTTACTGCAGGCTAATAGCAAGCCACTTTCTGCAAATCAGCAGATGTGTGATAATCACTTGCATGTCTGAATACTTGGTTGAAAATTACTCCTTTAGCAACAGGAAAAAAAAACACTAATAAGTCTCTAATATTTTATTTCTATAGGCTATGACTGCATACACTTTGGACAAAAAGTTAATTTTTTATGATTTCACAAGCTTTGCTCAATAATCATGCTGTGGTCATAGTGACTGAGAATATTAAAAATGCGAAGTCACTAAGGACATCTTTAAAATATTCTTTGGTATCTGCTGAGACTTAAAATACACAAGATGAAGACGTATTAAAAAACGAATATGCATTTTTGTTTGAAATGGACGTACAAAAAATTTGCTAGATGATCGATGAGTGCCCCTGTGTAGAGGAGAGAGTTTCACCTGTAATGACCATAGTGCAGAAATGATCTTGGAAACTAAGCAGGTCAGGCCTGGTTAGTATCTGGATGGGAGACTGCATGGGAACGCTGGGTCCTGCAGGCTTTCCCGCAGCCGCGCCACCCCAAACATGCCCGATCTCATCTGTGGGCTACAGGCAGCAGTTTCTGCTGAAATGCTAAACTTTGAGACAGTTACGTGCTGTAACAATTAAAGTTGATTGAGCGTCGCTTAGCTATGCATTGTAAAATTACAATTTATTGCCGTTTGTGTTTTTATGTCTCTGTTTCTTACTGTACGTATTATCTTAGCTTTGCTTGTGTATGGCTGCTAACATGAAGTCACAGCAGCTAATACCATTTGAAGGATTTTCTGTTTACACCAAACCTGTTTTCAAAGCAATCGTGTGCCATAGGTCACACAAATCAACTTTTCTTCAGGGAAGCTGTAAATCCACTCCGCAGTGAACTTGTTTGTGCCGACCGCTATCTAATTACTGTATGGCTAGCAGTCTTTTAATGGTATCTCATGTTAATTGCTTTGTGCATGAACTAATTGGACTTAATAGTTGCTTTCCCCTGAAGTTCCCAGACTATTGTGATTAGCTATGACTTCTGCTTCAGTGTTGGCAGCAACAAGGAAAGCCTTTTTTCGTTTTTAATCAGCTACATTGTTATCCTGCATCCCTCTTCAGGATGTGAACTTTATTGCCTTGTCTGGGGACATACGGAAATCAAAATGGGCTATTGTGTGACTGGTTGGACAGACACCAGAACTACTAAATTTCCATTTTGACCTCCAGAAATGTCCCATGTTTCATCCTCCCAGGATAGAAATCACAAGATAATGCAGATATATATTGTAAATGTTGCTGTTACTGTGAAAGAATGTGATAGGAAGCTCTTGCTCTGAGCAGTCCTGGTGGAGATGCTGGAAGGCCGGGGACCACATGGTGTTTCCGCTGTCTCTTTGTGGTTGGGAAAGGTTCTGGAAGGATAGCGGGGCAGCAATGCATGACAAATATTCTGTCACCGCTCTGACCCGACCCCCCAACAAAATAACGATTGCCCTTTACATGTAGTTTTGAAGGAGTCCACTTGAGAGGATTAGAAGAGACAAATGCTTATTCAGTAGGTGTGGAAATAACTCTACTGTGTCAATAGATGTACTAGAACCGTAGGGCTCTGGGCATGTGGTGTGAAATTCCTACTAGGGTGACCCATTAGCATTATATACTGAATTTTTGAGTGTTACTTTTGAGGACTTGTTTTTTTATTTTGTTTTATTATTATTTTAAGATAGTAGTTCTCTGCCATTGAGTTAACTGGTAAGAAGCATTTGCCCTGCTTCAAAACCACCAGGTAGAAAAATATCCTTGCAATATCCCTTTCAGCCTTCCAAAAATAAGGTTTCCCTTATAATCAGCATCTATGCAAAATCAAATTAAATTGGTCTTACTTTCTGTGCTGTTATCTTGTGAAAGGCCTCATAACCAAGAAAGTTTAGGCAAGCTGAGCTTCAAGGAAGGGAAGAAACTCCATTTACTACTTGTGTCCCCAGTGTTCTGAGAAGTAAGGGTTCCTTGTTCTTGTTTGGGGTTTCTGTCTGTAATCCTTTTCTACCTTGGTGAATTTGCTAAAGGGGTTGAACAGACCTTGCAATACTGTGGTTGAATATCCATTTCTGTTTAATACTTTTTTTTTTCCTCTCTGTAGCAGTGAAGCCTCAGTTTGTGTGTGCCCCACCAAAAATCCCTGAATGTAATTCTGCTCTCAGAGCCATCAGAACGACTGATGTGCAGGAGCAAGGCACTAGGAACAGCATTTTCTCCTGAAGCATTTTGAAACTTTACAGGGCAAGAATACTAATACTAATGATTAATTTGTCAAGGTTGATTGGTTTCAGGGACAGAAGGGGAAAAAAAGGGAGAATGGGTCAAAGTTCCATAGATGAAAGAAAGCGCACTTCTCTGCAGTGTTTTGTAGACTTACAAGAGAGCCACTTCTGTTGTTCTGATGCGTTGTGCATTTGATTTTTGTTCTTGTTGCTCTTTTCCACTAGTTAGTTTTAGTTGTCGGACCCCCAGCCTCGTCTTTTGACGAGAGAAGTACTCGGGTACATGCTCTTCAAAATTACCCACTTGATTTCATCCTGCAACAATTTTTTTTTTCTGTTAGGTGCTTTGATGCAGCACCAATAGCTCTGTAAACCTGTGGTGCAAAATGCATTTTACAGTATTAAATGCTGCCAGGATTGCATCATTCCCGACTGGGTTATCCTTTTTAGCATGTTAAGTTGAATTGAATGCTATTGCTATGAAAGGAATTTGTTGGCTCTGAATGTCAGAAAATTTCCAGCACTACTTATATATGACCCTCCCCTCAATTTATTCAATTATTTTTTTTTTAAAGGAAGTAAGTAGAGATGACAATTGTGTTATGAGCTATCTCTGAACTATAAACCAGCTAATATGATGTAATCCAAAATCGTATAGATGAAGCACTGACAAATTAGGCAGGGGGTACCACAAAAGTGGTGCGAGTGCATGTCAGTTTGCTAATTAAATCATCAATTTAGAGCGTACAGGATTTCTGTAATGCTGCCACATTGAAAAGGCTTTGTGTACGTTTAGATCATTGTTTATTCTCTATGCATTATTGACTGCAGTTGAAATGCTGTTTGTGATTGTATATATTTTTGTCCTCAGAAACTGTATGAGCTGAATAATCTGCACGCTCTGATGGCAGTTGTGTCGGGCCTACAGAGCGCTCCAATCTTCAGGCTGACTAAAACGTGGGCGGTAAGTAAGCAGCAGGACAGTGGAGGGTTTTTAATTTATTCTTAAAAAACTTTATAATTCTATAGCTTGTTTTCAAGGATACAATGATTATTAGAGATACTTTTTGATTTCTTGTGCTACATACATAATGTTTCTAGGCCCTCTTAAGTCAATGGTTTCCTGTTGAGTTTTTTCCATTCTGGCATAGGAACATTTTCCTTTGAAAAATCATTCCCTGCAGACTCTGCTAAATGGAGAGCCTTCTAATTTGGCCAGAAGCTATTTTGTATTTAGTTGCTGGAAAATCATGAATGCCAGAGTGGGTCATATTTTAATCATTTAAGGGCTTATATAACTGCTGGAATTTCTTTTAATGGAGAACAGATATCCAAAATAACCAATCCACTTTCCATAAAAAGATTTGTAGTTTCTTTTAGTGATAACTAAATTTAATGGTCTTACCCAATGTAGTTAGCATAACTTTCATAGTTATAGTAAGTGCACTAAGCTATATATTTGTATGTCTGCTTTTGTACAGTTTAGAAATCATTCTGTTCTTTGGAAACATTTGTATTTGACACCTACTTCTGATTAAAATGTCAATATGATTTTTGTGTAGTTGCATCCTTGATCAGTAGAACTTTTAGGAATAACTCACTGACATCACAGAGATGAGGAAAATACTGAGCTTGATTCAGCTGTACATCGTGTAGTTATTGAGCTGTATAAGCAGGAGAGATGAGCTTTGACATTTTCAAGTGTGATAGAAGTAGTCAGGTGACTGAGGTATTCCTCTGCAAGGTGTCCATATAAATAGGTCCCTAAAAAAGGCTAAAAATTTTCATAGAAGACATATCAGTGCATCTTTGCATTGAGATTGACAAGGGATTTCTTTCTCATCCACTTTCATCCCCCAAGGCAGGAATAACTAAAAGATAATCTTGTTCAATTGATAAATGTGCTACCGAAATTGAGCATAACTCACTCCTGTTAATCTTAACTCCTCTAGAATTCTGTCTTATTCATTTTGCAAATGCATAAAGACAGACATTCCTCATTTCAAAAATGCCCAAATCTCACTAAGGAAATCCTAATGAAGTCAACACTTCAAAATGTTCTGGAAGAGAACTTCTATTTTTCTGCTTTTTGTCCTTTAGATACTTTGAGGCAGCCTCAGCAGTTCTATAAAATTGTGATACCAGATTGATTACTACCACGATTATGCCATTCAGGCCCGGGAGTCCCCGGTTTTTCTGCTATGTCAACCACAAATGCTGATTTGCACTTCTTGTGAGGGTTATCCTTGTGCTGTTGGCATATATATTGATTTTCTTTTTTTGAGTTAGTCTCTCTCCAAGCTCTGAAATGCTGGGTAACCTCTCCCATGTTTCTGCAGGTGTTTAATTTCTCATACAAGCCCAAGGGAATCTGCTTTTCGTCGTCTTATTTGAGCCTTTGCAAAGCTGCAAGGATAGCTCCCAGTTATCTGTACTGCAGACTGATTTAGATGCCTTTCTCTTGGAAGCTCAATTTATAAATTATTGAAGTAATCATAATAAGCCTTTGGCTTTCTGTATATTAGAAGCAAGAGAAGGCATTCAAAAAGGGACACCAAGCCATTATTGTCATTTGAATAAGCTATCCAATATCTGTCCAAAATCTTCAGCTGGGGAAGCATTTCCTGCCCGTTTCTGCACTAAGTCCTGTTACAGTGGTGATCTTCCTTGTGCTTTCGTTCAGGAAGACGAGCGTTTGTAGCAACCCACAATCATCTCAGCTTTAGACATAGTAAGCCAAATTGCTCTAAATGTAATCACTCCCTCACAAAAAAAAATGTCACTTTTTTGTAATGGAATCGAGAGCTCCAGGAATCCATTAAATGTTTGCTTGGTAATGTCATGTCGCTAATACAGGATGAAGTTTGTGTCATCTGATATTCTGTCTGAACATGTCTGAAAATTGCTCGTCTCATCCATTGCCTGTGTTCCCCCTGAAGTCTGGAAAGTAATAAGTACTAATGGGTGGTTTGTCCCATTCAAGGCTTGAAAATAATCATGAACCTTTCTGAGACTGCGTCTCTCCATTTAATATAAAGGAAGTATAGATTACTAGCTTGGAGATGGACAGCATAACCAAATAACTATTAGACATCTGAAGTTAGCTCTGCTGGATCCTGCCCTACTCCACCAGAGCCCTTAAACCCCAGCTTTCCTTTCTGGCATTTCGCAAAGGTGGTCTTCAGTCCTGGAGTGCTGTAACTGGAGAGAGCTGCAGGGCTCTGAATACTTCCCTGCTACTGTAAAAGTGAACTCTTAGCTTTTGTTGTCACTGCATATGTACATCTGTTTACTCTTTGCATTCTTTGCATCCTTTGAGCATAAGATACCAGAAGAGCCAGTGGAAAGTTTATTTAGAGAAAGCAGCAGCTCCAAAACTGCTGAAATAACAATTGGGCCCTTACTGTCCAGCCTGGTAATGCTTGGAGTATTGTCAGATTCTCTGCCCTTTCCTACATTAACACAGGAAGGGGAGACGTGATACTCATTGCACCATCAGCCCAGGGGAAATTCATGAGATTAACTTGTTCAGAGACTGTTTCGAGAGTGTAAATTGATGCATCAGGCTTGAAGAAGATTGTGCAGATCGGCATACTTTGAAGAAAATGCAATCAACTTCAGTCCAGTCCACATTCACACTATTACAATTCCTGCTAGCCGTGTCATACCTTTCAGTCAAAAAACTACAAAACTGCATACAAACCGTCCAGACACTATACAGAGACAAAATGCTTTAGGCTATCATAAGCCATCTTTGAGATAAACTTCAGAAGGTAAATACCATGTTCGGATGGTTGGAAAGAAGTCATACATCTCTACTGTTTCTTTGTCCTGGAATTGGCAGATAGCTGCTGTCTTGCTGAACATGAGCTGCTGCTCATCTGAATGTTGGTGCCAAAGGTAAAGATGTAAATCGCTGGCATATCAGTGAGGTCAGTGCATCTCTGAAAACAATTGCCTCTTGTTCAATTTGCCAGTGTGTTATCCTAATGAAGACTAGCGTGTGGAAATCATGCGTAGAAAGAACGGTTATTTAGATAGTGAAATCACAGCTTTACAGAAGAGACATCTCATTTCAGCTACCGTGATATCACATAGGTTGATTTTAATTGAAAGAGAAAAGGGAATATGTATGAAAACTTAGCGACCTGCACCTACCTAAGTTTTTCACTACTGGGGATTTTTATATGGTGGTGAAATTGTAACCGGGAGACTAGAACACCGAGTCTTCTGCTGAAATGTTTATACTAAACATTTGGTACTCTTCTTTAAATCTTATATTAAAGGGCTTTAATTTAGACCTTTAACTTAATTTTGCAACAGTGGTTCAGCTAGATGTGTCCCACTTTACTTAGTTTCCCAGTCTTACAGACAGCTTAATTGCTGTTAATTCTGTCAAAGGAAGGCGTGTGGGGGGTTGGGGGTTGGGGGGTGATGGATAATTGCATTGCATAAATAACTGCATGAAAATATTGCAGAAGCACACAGCACATGGAATTGCGATGTATTTCAGTTAATGACTCTTTGGAAAACTGGTATTATTTCAGAAGGATCCTCTAGGACACCAACGCGTACACCTTACTGATTGTTTTTTCTGAAAGCCTAATTTAAAATTGGTTCCCAAACTAGCTAGTTTTTTTAATAAACTCTCAAAGCACTCATCCTTAAAGAGTAAATGCTGTGATTTTTAATTAATAAGACATCTTTAAAAAAAAGTGAGGGACAGGATTAAATCCATGCTTTTAAGGGCAAAAGAGAAATCATAATGATCAAACTAGCTCATCTGTTTTCTCCTTATTTTCTAGTTACTGAGTCGGAAGGATAAAGCCACATTTGAAAAGCTGGAGTACGTTATGAGTAAAGAAGATAATTACAAAAGGCTTAGAGACTATATCAGCAGCTTGAAGATGACTCCGTGTATCCCTTATTTAGGTAAGCTAAACTATTTCTTAAGGAAGCGTTAAAGGAGAACACATTTCTCCAATGACTACAGAAACTGAATACCATCTTTTAAGCAGTCCATGAAACACGTTCAGTACATAAGCAAAGAATCTGAAACTGTCTGGTTGGTTCTTGGTACTGTGTATGTGGCAATAAAAATCTTCCTTAGCTTCGGAAAGAGAATTTCTATTAACCCTCCCAAACAATTCAGGTTTTACATACAGTATCAGTTTTCTAGGAAATGATTTTCCCTTATGTTGCATAGATACGGTGATTGACTTCTGGAGAAGTACTTAAACTGTTATGCTTGGTAGGGCTCTTCAGGAACGAAATGCTTGACTGTTGCAGTAATAATGGCTTTTAAATAATGAGGAGCTATAAATCACCAACCTGTGAGATAAAACGTAGATTTTTAGCGTTTGCAACGTGATAAAATCTGCGGGTATTGTTGCATTTTAATTACGTTAGTGACAAGAGAAATTGGATTGTTATTCCTGCCTCAGCTATATGGAATACTTATGAGTAGGTGCTAGTCCTGTTTATCTGGGAGAACTTGATAAATAGGTTTTTGTTTAATATGTATTGGTTTTGTTGCCAGGATAATCTAGTGTTACTCAACAACTTGAAATATTTTCATGCACTTAAAGTGATAAGTGTGCTCTTTTAAGTTCATGTAGCTTTTCTTTGATGTCATAAGATGTTAGTAGATGCATAAAATTAAAGAAATGTTTACCCATTTGCTTCCTTTTCGAGAAAAAATAGTTGGACGTTTTTACAGATACCAGTTGTTTTTCTGTTTACACTCAAGATACCCTCCTGTGGTCACTAAAGCTCATTAAATGTTAGTCTCTTTGTTCCTGAAGTCTGTGTGGGTTTGTTTTTTTTCCTTTATTTAGCTGGGCTATTTTATTTATTTAACTTGACATTTTGTTATGCTGAGGTCTGTGTGCCAGTCAGTGTCGTTTTGATTGCTTCATAGCTTGATGTTGAAGGGCAAGACCTTCATAGATGTTAAAATCTGGAGTGGTACATCTAAAATATAAAACTTCAGATTTTGTGAAGTTACTTGATTTCTTTTTTTTTTTTTTTTTTGATGTGCTTTGTGTTCAGTTAATAAAATACACCGCTATGGAGAACCGGTAATAACTTTAATCACAAGCATTCCTATGGAGTTCTCTTTCTTCGTTCTGTTGTCTTTTTGCTTCCCTGTTCCGTGGCTCCCAGGAAAATTCCGATGTGATCTTCCCAGCTGTAAATTCCCTGTATTTTCATGTATCCAGCAGTTGGTAATGCCTAGAATGGACCCCTGACATGAGCCTATCTTGTCTGAAGTCTGTATGTGAAAACTGCCAGTGTGGCGTACTATCCACGTTACCCTGGCTGGTGACGTGGTTACTAAAACTAGACCTGAATTAAAAGGGACAAAAGAAGCAGCCAAACAGTAATGTAAACGTGGTTAAGCATGTTATTTTGCTGCTCTCCCATCATGTGTACATGCATAGCGTATACTCCCACTGTTTAGTTCTGAAATGCAGTTTCTAGCTTTCCAGAAGCTTTTGCATGTATACGTTGTGATTTAGGAAATGTGAAGCCAGGCCCAAACCTTTTCCCCACCAATTACAAAAAGTCTCAAGTCAACCTGCTGTCAGATTTCTTCAGATCGTGTCACACGATCTCTCACATGATCTCTTACTGTTACGGTCTTTTAATATTTAATGCTGTGCAGAGAAATTTTTATGCTTTGGTGTATATGTTTAATATTTAAAAAGATTTCTTTACTTTGCAAGCGTGTGTGTATTTGTATGTGTATATAGGTATATAAAATATTTAAGTAAAAATGTTGGAAAGCAATATTTTAAGTTGGTTCTGTTACAGATGTCTTCCCCTTAAATACAATAGCAACTTCTTGTCTAACTTCTGTTGTCAAGCTTTCAGCTTGACTTAACATGTGTGGGTTTGGTTTGTTTGGTGGGATGTTTTTGGTTTTTTTTTTTGTTTTTTTTTGCCAAATGTATGTTCCCTTCCTGCTTAGGAGGGGGATGGTGTGGTGTTTCTTTGCTGGCAACAGTCCTCGTTAAAGAATGCTTTGTTACATAGTTTCATACAGCATGAATTCTTATTAATGACCTGAAGAATGTCCTCAAGTTCTTATTTATTTTATTTTCCAAAGGAATAGTAAACATTCTCTAGTGCAGTCTCCATAAAATTAATTTTATAGGATTTAAATACGCAACAAGAAGAGAACGTTATCTTGCAATCTTAGACTCGTCGGCCAATCTTCCAGCCAGACTTACCATGACTAACTTTTCTCATTTGACCAAAGCTTTAATCTCTAGTAAGACCTGAGTAGATTTGCAAGAATATTGCTGAAATGTCCTTCCAAGGAATTTCTTCTGTTCCATACCATTCTTTCAGTAGAAGTAACTTCAGTTACTTATTTTACTTAGTGTGTTAAGCTTTCTAGTTGTAGGTTGTAATTCCTGAAAGGTTGTTTTTCTGCTCTTACATCCACTATTGGAGTTATCCGTAGGAATGGTGCTGCTCCTTGCAAGTTGGCTATCTGAGAGTCTACTAATGGCATGGGCTGAGGAAGGGGATTCACCATGAGGTCCACTCCTTCATGGAAAAGAGAGAAGGGGTTGGGGGGGGTGGGGGAAAGCTCTCTTTTCTGTGGTGATGCAGAGAACCTAAAGTTACCATTCATTCTCCTAAATTCTTTGTAGAAGAACACAGAGAATCCAGCCTTCCACAGAGTAACGTTTGCTGTTGCGACGGCCCTCCAGAGCAATGCTGGCACTGCTTGTGACGGACCTTGCTTGGAAGGTCAGAGTCGCATATAAAGGGATTTCAGCTGTGATTTCCAGGATGAGTGCTTGTTTACCCTTCAGAGGTGACTAGACTTGCATCATGCAATCAGATATCTAACACGAGCGTGGAGTTTTCCTTGATTGTCTTAGGGCTATAAGAGAAAGCCTAAATGCTGCTTTTTTTTCCCCTATTATCTTTGCCACCGAAATGCACTCTGAGCCACTGAAGGTAGTGATTGTAGTCTTACTACGTACACAACTCCTTTGCTGTGGATAAGATAAAGATGTCCTTCCACATTTAAGTAGGGAAAAATGCCAACAGGATACTTCAGTTCCTTGCAGCAAGAAGATTGTGATTCCAGAGTTACAGAAATGCAAGGAAGAGAAACACATCATCAGTATGGACTCAAAATTAAACA
Organism: Struthio camelus; assembly: GCF_040807025.1. Classification (NCBI taxonomy): domain Eukaryota; kingdom Metazoa; phylum Chordata; class Aves; order Struthioniformes; family Struthionidae; genus Struthio; species Struthio camelus. Next base: position 6,182,060 of record NC_090949.1, read on the forward strand.
TGAATGCGAAGAGCTGGGTGACACCAATGCAGATGTTCAGCCTTAGGCCTGCATTACTTGATCTGGGGCAAGTCATCCATGTTGCATCACCTGGCCAACTAAAATAGCCAAAGCAAATGGAAAATGTATGTGTGAATGTGAATTATGCTTTGTCACAGAGTGAAAAACCTTTCTGACTGATAATGGAGTTCTGACAAATTTTGGATAGCACAATGAAACAATTGAGCCATATCTCTATAAGTACGATTTTTACTTTAACTAAGGAGTACTGTCTTGTGATATACAGTTTCTTACATCTGTCTTTCAGGAGTTATATCCAAAAATGGGAAAGCTAAAGACAGGTTATTAAAACATTCATCTGTTGAATACTCAGCTACTTCAGTGATAACTCTTGCAAGCAGACTTTGAAAATATTTGTGCAAACTGTGTTTCAGATCTTGGTACAGATTAAACGCTTTCAAGGGAATTTTGGCTAAATTTGGATTGATAGCACAGGAACGATGAAAGCTATATCCTGACGCAAAGACTGCCTCTGAATTTCGGAGGCGATAAATTTGAGAGATGCTGGAGCCTCTTTTGAAAAATTCTTCAGAAAAGTATGAGACAGAACTTTGAAGTTTTGAAGTCATTAGAAAACTCAACCCAAAGGTTAAACATTGGAAGAGTATAAGCATTTGAAAATAATAAATTACCATACATAGTCTGGACCGTCCTTCAGTAAGAGGTGCTACTCTGTCACTCCTCGTAATCATAGACTGGCAACTTAAAATGAGTTCTTTCCTTGCAGAACACGGCATTTGTGCAGCCTGAGCTTACTACATACGCTTTGTAATAACGTTAGGATAGTTTCATCCTGCAACTTTAAGCTGGGTGAGACTGGCCTGTTTTAGAGGTCAAATATATAACATAATTTAAAGGCTAAGTGAAAGCTAATTTCACTTGTTTCAGGGGTTTGCAGAAAATATTGTTCACTGACTGTTTGAATAAAACACTGTTTTTGTAGCAGAAGTAGATTTTAGTGGAAAAGTAAGCTCTCCTCCAAGGAGAGGAAATCTGTAGGTTGAAAAAAGTGGAAGTTGTCAAAAAAAAAAAAAAATTTCTTAAAGGAGCACTCCAGAAGATATTTTTTAGCTTTTAAAGTTACCTGAACTGCTCTTTTATCTGACTGCCATAGAAGAAAGAACAGGCTGTGGATTATCTGAAGGAAGAACAATTTCAGTGTTGTAATCTTAAGCTTTTGTTTCAGTTAAAATCCTTGGAATCTGGGAGTGGAATATGCTGGGTCAAAATTTGGTCAAAATCCCTCTCTACCTCCTACGCGTTGAAATATGTTGCCTGTGACCTCATTGACCAAAGATTTAACTACAACCTTTGCAGCCTTATATTATCAGTGAAGCTTTATCTGGTCCAAAGAAGGCGTTTTGAAAACAAAATGTTGTTCTTGCTCTTGAATTAGCAATAATGGTTTCTTGGCTGTCAGTATCGGTTCGTTTAGGCATAACAATAGCACTTGATTTTTCTTTTGATTAGCTATTAGGGCTTCTTAAGTTAAATGGGACCAAAGCTCCATAAAATCCTGAAGCAGCGTATGAAATGCCAAACAAATACTAACTACAGTTCAAAACTATGTATTTAATTTTCTTGTAATATCAGAATAAAAGATTAAACTGTATGACTAAGTACAATTATTAAATAATTTTATAGACTAGGAAGACAGATGTAGTTTCAGAGACTCTGCTTAAAGTGAACGTTTTGTTGTGTTTCAAATTATAAAGCATCTTGTTTCAATGTAGTATCTTTTATGGCATTACTTAAAAGTTGGACGTTTACTTTCTAATTAATTTCTTAAATTACACATTAATCCCTGCAGAAAACATACCCAGAAGGTCAAAAATTTAATCTAGAGAATGAGAGTTGTATACCTGTCCCTTTGAAAAAGGAAACCTGTGACTGCTGTTATGACAGCAAGCTACACTAATTTTTTAGAAACCCTAACTGATAAGAGGGAAACTGTTTTGTTTTTTTAAATGAGAAACACTACAGAACTTGCATATGTATGAATTGAATCTTTCTTTTTCATTTTGCCTCTTTGTTATACTTTACGTTTTTTGTCTTGATACTAATTCTGGAAGGTGGTTGAGGATTTTTTTTAACATGTAGGTAAGGTAAGTTTTAAGGATTAAGTTTGTAGGAGAAAGGAAATGTGTATATCATGAGAACAGTCCAAGTTTGGGGTAACAGGGAGACCCTCAGCTAATTCCTAATCTGGACGTTTTACTCTGTCACTATAAAGCTGTGTTGGAGGAAAAGTTCATTTTATGAATATTCAGGGACTTGATCCTTTAAATTAGTACATCTGAAACTTGTTCAGAATTCATCGCTCCTCATTTGGAGCAGGGGAGGGATCTCCAAATGGTAAGTCCTGGTCTTATGGTCAGGACTTTTTTGCCATCTGAGTTCAATGCGTCAAGAAATATTTTTGCTTAAATAGAATGCTGTATGTTTTGAACATGAAGGTAAGAAGTAGAGAAATAAGCACTGAGCAATTTGCTCTTCTAGAGTTTATCAACAATTTTCTACAGTTATCTTTATGTTAGGAACACTTTACCAAAGCGTTTTACGAACGGTAGGATGTGCAGATCTTAAGGAATTCTCTACACCTTTAAGAAATTGTGTATTTTGTGTTTAATTCATCACTTCATTTTGAAAGAATTACTTGTTGCAAGATATCTCTCTGCTGGCAAAGCTAGAACGTCTTCAATTTTTTGTCTAGCTTCTTGGAGCTTAAATCTTAAACAGTAACGTAACGTGAGATTTTCGTTGAAAGTAACACCAGCAATTTTAAAATGAATTGTTAAATAAGTAATCAATTTTCACATTAAGGCAAGACAATGTCATTTCATGTATTTATAGTTAAGGGTTGAGTTGACCTGGAAAAACAGTCTTTTTAAATGAAAAAGCTTATAGCTTGTCATATCTGTAATTTTTTACCAGCTTTAATGACAGTTTATAATGTATATTGGACTTCAACAAAGATAAATATGCATTGCAAATGCAAACACCTGCTTTTGTGAATTATTTGAATCTGTATATTTTAAAAATACCATCTCTCACAGTAGAAAAAGGTTTAAAAACAGGGAAGGGAAACACAACAAGAGAAAAAAGACGAACAACTGTAGACCTTGCACTTTTGCAGGGGCAGATTGTGCAAAACAGTGATTTAAGTGTAGTATTTTATTTTTCTGGACCTCGAGCACTTGAAGTTTATATTTGATCGTTTGAGCACTGTGGGATTTTTCTCCTCAGTCTATAGGTCTGATCATCATTTGAACTGCTTTCAGGGAGTAGGAACCTCCCCGGTACTCAGCCCAAAAAATTCCGTCCTGATACTTGCTTCTGTAGTGGCCTCCTCTGTACCACACTCCGTTGAGGTTAGAATGCGCACACGCGTTGTACCACCAACCGCCTTTGTGAAAGTGAGCGCAGTTTCCTGTGGAACAGAAAGAAGTGGGTAAAGCTCAACATTTAAGGGGAGACGCAACGCAGGTTCTCTCTTTCATGGTCTGTGTTACTCTTGGAGGGAGATCGGAAGCGCTTTGGATCTTGTGCTCATATTGCTGCTCATACCTAAATTATATATTCTGTAATAATCATTGCCTGCAAGGGAGATCATTAACACAGATGTGCCTAGTGTTCCTTTTTTACTACAGACTTAGTGTGACAGCTGAAAACTAAGGAGGTGAACTCTGCTCACACTACCAGCAGTACTTGTCCATGTGCTGGCAGTCAAGGAACTCAGATTGTGCACCGTTTAGAAATACTTCAGCGGAAGTTATGTCACTGGATACAGTCCCAAATAGCACTCGGGGCCGCAGTTCTGCAAAGACTTCCGTGTAATTTGTGTGTTTATTGTTATAGGCTTGTTTAAGAATTTAAGATTTGTGTTTATGGTTATTGACAGCTGAGAAAGCAAGGGGGAAAACTCCTAGTGCAGTTTAATTATGCTCTCCAATTTTTATTTTGCTCTAAGATTTTGAGAGAGAGGCTGGAGAAAGTAGAATGAAAAAAAAAAAAAGTCTCTTAACTCCTTGTTACTGCAGTCTTTGATATTCTAAGTATCGTTACAACTGTGTTGGTCAGAATGTCCCTTCTAGGTGACGTGTCCCTTAAGGAGAAGGAAACAAAGGAAAGATCTGCCCCTTTTTCAAGTATTGGTACCTAACTAAACCTGCACACAACTGAAATTCCTTCCATGCTGTTCAGAAGTTTTAGTCAATGGTGATTTCTGTTATGTGGTCAGAGCACCTGGAAGGGTGCTCTGACCACAGAGGATCACGTGCAAGTGATAAGGATGGGATTTAACGAAATATAAAGTTTACTCAAGTGCGCCTGCAATGAAGGCAATAGAATTTGAATTTCTGGGCTGTGCAGTGGCTTGCAGGGGGCCTTGTCAATGAGATTTTTATCGTTATCTGTTTGAAACGTCTTTCAGTAGAACTACTTTTATCAGAATTTACCATGATTTGTTTACTGTATTTTTTTATTAAAGAACTGGTATCTGCTGTGTTCACTTTTTGCCTCCCTGATAGCGTCCTTACCTGTATACATATCCCTGTCTCTGTCCAGTGTTGTAAATTGTTTTCCGTTGTGCCATATCATGGAATCGCCTGCGTTTCCCTGGTACGTTCCTAAGCGCAGCCTGTAGAATTCACTCTCGGGCTCCAGGCGGAAACTGCTGTATTCTGCATAGACTTTCTTATTGCTCCAGTCTTCCAGTTCAATCAATAGCCTGTAATTATCCTGATTGGTAAGCATGTAAATATTTTCTAGTCCCAGCCAGTACTCTCCATCAATGTTTCCAAATCCTTTCTGTTCAAAAGAAAAGAAAGTGATGTTAGCTTAGTCTGTCTTGTTTGTCAAAACACTTCTCAGCAGGAGTTTTATAAACCAGGAGAACCTGGGCACTGGAAGTCTTTTAAGCTTCTGAATGACTGCTCAATCCATGCATTTAAATGCTCTTATTCTGCTGCTCTTAGCCATTTACTCAGTAGGACTGCTTGCAGGATAAGGTACTACCAGCATCAGTAAAGGCAGCAAAAAAGGCCTGCGTCCGTTTTCTGTGTCCTCTCCTTTTTAAAGCAGAGAGCATAGGGGAGCTGAAACAATATTTCTCATAGTACACTAAAGGGGAGCTGCAAGAATGTATGAAATACAAGGGGGCATGGTTTAGCGTGGAAAAGGTATTAACAGATTAACAATCTTGGTGTTTAAGGTGAATAGCTTTTTGTTGCCTGTTGTATACCAAATGTTGCTGCTGTTTTTAACTATAGATTGAATCAGGAAACTTGTCTGTAGTTTTGACTAGATTTATTAGAAGTGAAATCTAAAGGCATTTTTCATGTTGAATCATGGACTACCAGTATGGTAACTATGAAGTGGTATTTTATGCTTAACTGTCTCTTGTCCCTGAGGAAAGACGACTGTTAATGTTTGGCGTTACAGCCAAAGTAGGTATTTACATCGCCTAACATAAGTGGTATCTATTAGGCTTTGTCGTTTTTGAGGTCTTCCTACCCTCCTCCTCTGGCCATTGATTATGCAGGACCTACAGTTAATTTCCTGCACTGAATCCCTTTCTGGGGAGGTTTCCCTTTCCAGTAAATAAACATTCTAGGCTCCTAACTCAAGCTGCGACTTCACGAGTGGCTTAAGCTGATCTAGGGCTGTGCGGCTGCCAAAAATGGTAGTGTTGCTTTTCTCCTGGCTCCTGGCCACATTTGCAATGCTTCCTTTGCATCAATGCTGTAGCTGGGCAGCCACCCAGAGCAGCAAACAAGGAGAGAGGTGGGCAAGGGCGAAAGGAGTAGGCCACCCCTTTGGTCTGTGATGCAGCCTTCAGTTGGCTTAAAGGTGCGCTTCTGAGAGTGACTTGGGTACCTGACGTGAGGCAACACCTGTGAACTTTCGACTCTACTTTATCACATAAGTGAGTTTGTACTTTTTTTTAAAAAAAAAAAAGAGCGAGAGAGAAGTAAAGATTTTGAACAGTTACTAAGGATAACCTTTGAATGAGAAATACCAAGAATGTAAAAGTGAAAATCCTCGTAATAATCCTTGTCGTTTCCTTTGTATATATGATATTTTTAGATTACTGATTGAGTTAAACGTAGTTCAGTTCTCTCTTCGGTTACAAAGCACATTGCAACTGTGAATGCATTTAAAGTGATCACAGCATCAGAGGAGAAAAAATGTGTCCTATATGTGTGAAGTCAAAACATGGCTACTATATGAAAAGAAAAAAACTGATTTTTTTTTCACATTTCCTGCCTAGCACGTAATTACTCCAAAGCAGCATGCAGTTGTTGCCTTGGACATTGTACCTGCTAGTTTTGTTGTCCGAAAGGTCTATAAAGGCCTGAAAGCGATTTAAACTGTAGAAAGGAGAGCTGGGCTGAGCTCAGGATACATGCACAAGAATGTTTCTTTTTACCAGCCCTGTATCTTCAGAGATTTCAAAGTTAATTCCAAAAGTGGAAGTGATTTCCCTTAATTCATTATTAAGAACAGTCTTAAGTTGAGGCCCTGATCCTGCACATCTGTTGTTGTGCTCCAATGAATAATTCCACTGGCTGCGGCTACTTATTCATAGCAGAGACGATTCGGCTTTTCAAGTACTGTATTGTACCTCTCAGTGTGTCGATAGAAATCATATGTTTAGGTCTTTGTAATAGGTGACTTCCCAGTGACTGTCTAGCATGACATTTCTCCACAATTATGTGACACGTTACGAATACAGAATACTTCAGAACAAGTTAATTAAAGCAAAGTAATGCATTTGAGTGAAATATGATGTTCCTGCTGAAATATGTTTGCCTCTGAGGGATGGCTGCTCTTGTTGATTATATATTTTTGTTCTGCGCGATTCATTTTAATTGTCTAACTTAAGCAACTAACCCTTTATTTCCAGCACTTCAGTATTTACCCTGCAGTGCAAACATTTGCAATGAACAACTACATTGGAAATGTTAGCACCCTCTTGATTGCATTGCAGTAGATATGATGTAACCACTGCCCTACCAAAATGAAGCTGCTGATTTTCTGAATTCCAAAATTTACCTTGTAACTGTCCCAGTTTCTGAAAAAGTTGACAGATCCATCTGTCCTCTTCTGAATAACTGCCCATCCTCCAGGGTCCAAGCTGTTCTCACACCATAACTGCATTGGTTCATTGCTATTTTCAGGTTTGATCATATAAATCCCGCTGTTGGAGTACCCAGCTTCTTTGGCTTGTTGACAGTCTTTGAATGGACCTTTTCAAAAAGAGATACTGTAAGCTTTCAAGCTTGGCTGTGCAGTACACAAATTGTTCAAGAATATCGTGCGTTAGTGAAAGACTTGGAGGTAATGGAAAGCAAATAATAAGTTAAAAGTACCGTGGAAAACAATATAAAATGCTATTGTCTTAGATTAGTTGTGTACTTAGACATTAAAAATATATCCATATTGTTTATATTTTTTTACCAAAAAAAATCAGTTTGCTAAATAGATAAGACACTTGACTTATCTAAGTGTTAATATATATACTGTGTCAAAGATGCATGCTCTGAGTTTTGATATTCAAGTACATTACGATTTTCATTAACTATTTCTCTTCTGTACCACTTTAACAAAGGTTTGATGTGAAATTGCTTCATTACCCTAGTGCTTCCCTTTGAAATTGGTTGAAGCTTAAAAAAAAAAAAAAAAAAAAATTGAACAGAACCCCCAAACCAAACCTCCACACATCTGAATGCATGCACTGTTTCAGATGGAGAGCTTCTGCAGGAAATGTTTACTGTCAAAGTCTGCAGATATGGAATTTAGTGAAATAGGATATTTTTTATGCTGCATAACTTCTTTGCTGTCATGTACGTCCCCATTTCCTGGGCCAGCCTGTTAACTGTAGATAGGAATCTTTATAATAGTTTCATGTGCGGTCCTTGTGTGATGTGTGTGCATGGCTACTAGTGAAGAAAATATGTAAGCAGTGGAGAAGGTACTTCTGAGCCGCTGATAGGGCTCACTTGCTGCCTTTCAGGGCTGCAGTTCAGCAGGAACGCTGCCGCCGCTGCTGACGGCACGGCGTGGAAGTTCTGTTTCGGACCCTATGCATACTGGCTGCACAAATTGTCTTTCTATTTACAGAAGAGCGTCTAGGTGCTCTGTGAGAAGCGTGCAGCTTTGGTACCCCCAAAATCTTGGGTTTGCTTTGTCTGCCCTTCAAATTTTTGATTTATTTTCTACCTTTCAGAACAGATTTTATACCAGCTATCCTTACTTCTGTTGATTGTAAGCAGTTGACTGGAGATCAGTAATTTAGCAACGAAGAGCAGGGTGTGTTCTGATGGCTTGCTAGTGGTGGATGCCCTGAATATATTTGAAAACACAAACTCACTGAATCTGAAAATAATTACCTACTGTGTAACGCGTTTGAAGGCTGATTTTCTTAAACCTGCTTGAAAGTGTAGAGAAAACTCTTTATCGGTCACAAGAGAAGCTAATGTGCAGGGAAGCATAATGACAGCTGTGATTCTTCTTTAATTAAAGTAGAGGTCAAGTGAAAGTGACCTTCATCACGGATTGAGGTTCAGTGAGAAGAGCGACTAGCAATTTGCTTTTTTTTAGGTTTTGAGGGAGTGCTTGCTAGTTGCCTAAATCTGTAACTAACATGAAATCCTTAGAAGACCTCACATTAGAGTGAAAAAAGCTTGTGTCCCTCGTGAGGATGGCCACGCAGACCCGGCCGTGGCAGCGCTGCCGGGAACGCTGCCGACACTGAGCCGAGACAGTTGTAAGCACTGCTGTGTATTATACTGTCAATATTTGTTGTTTTTTGTCATTCTTGCAGTGCAAGCAAGCATGGAATAATAACTTTGGAAAGCAATATGGTAGTTTTGGTTTACGAGTGCATTTTCTCATGTTTATAATTAAAATTTCCATGCAGACTGTCCACGTTGCTGAGCTTATACAGTGAATACATAGTTCCTTGGGCTTAGTTCTCATTTTCTTTTCATGTGCTACCTGAAGTAAATTTGAATGCTGTGTAACTAAAGAGAGGGGTCAGTCTAGAAGTATTATTGTAAAGTAGTTATGGCATTCGAAAGAATGAAAATAGACAAGTAATTTTTTTTATGTTGAATATTAAGATTAGCTCAATAGATCTGCTGTACATTATTTCAGATGATTTCCTCTGGAGGAGGAATTGTGGACTTGCTTCTCCTTGAGAGAGACCCAAGCAGATGTTGGAGTGATTTTAAAGTAGCTTTTGAGGCAGACAAAATTGTACTAGTCCGTTTATGTAACTAATTTTGATCACTTCTAAAATTCAGCTGGCCTTAAGGTCACAGGATGTAACTTGTCTGCTTTTTTGATGCTCAGATTTGTTTATGTGCTGAACATAAGTTGGGATTGGATGGATTTCCTTATTCTTCTTACTTTTGATTTATAGTCTTAAGTCTTTTTTTGAAAAGCAAGTTTTTTGCTACATTACATTGTATTAAGTTCATGGTATAAGAACTGATCCACTTTTTATTCTTGTTCATGGGAAACGCTGACAGTTGCGAAAGGCTCCCCACAATGTTGGTGTGAGTGGACGCTCTCTGGCTAATATAAAGAATTTAACATCCGTGTAATTTTCCTATTTAAATTATAATTATATATGTAATGTTTGTGTAGTTGCTGTGTGAGTATATGTAAATGCAGTATTATCAGAAAGCGTGGCTTTTATGTCATGTCCCAGGTTTCCAAGTTGAGAGGGTGCACTGGAGAGTTATCAGCCCACAGAGGATCAGTGTGCGCCAAGCGAGCGCGCACACCAGTGCGCTGCCTGCCTGCCTGCACAATAACAGCCCAGGAAGCGACCTGGCAGATTTCTGTGCGAGCCTTCAAAAGACTGAGAAAGTGATACAGGAATGCGGTTGTGTATTCCCCCCCCCCCCCCCCTCCTCCCCCAGCCATTCCTTAATTCTGCTCAGTTACTCGAGTTAAACGCTGACATAATCACAAGGACAACAGTATTAATACTCGTGGCTCTTTTATGAGTCTTTGCAGAACTACTTATCTTCATTAGTGTTTCAGGACCAAATTTATAATGACTTTAAGATTTTTTTAATCTAAAAGTGAACTAAACATGGTCCGACTTAACAACTTTGTTAACTATGTAAGGAACAGGTATCTCGAATGCATGTCTAATCTGTGCACTGAGACCCTGTCTGTGCACTAAGACCCTGAGGCAGAAGTGGCTTTTTGGTTTTTAATGAGTTGGAAGTTAGGGGTTCTTTGCGAAGATAATCTGTTAACTATTTCACTTATAAAATTGTTATGCCTCTAATGATTTGGTACACATCGTATTTTACCATAAACTAGATTAGCAGAGAGGAAAAGTAATGAAATATTTGAAGTTAGAAGCTTAGTAAAATAATGATTGAATCCTAATTCAAGATTCCAAAGATTATCTTAGGCAGATGGTATAGAAACCAGGCTTGTTAACTTTAAGCTTCATAGGCAGGATTTTTTTGGGCAGCAGTAAAGGAAAATTCCAAAATAAACCTGGGCATTAAAAAGAAGCACATTGTTAGCTGAGATATACCAGCAACAGAATAGGTTCCTTGTGTGGAATTTTCACGGACCCCTTTTTACCTATAGTTACGTTTTGCAACATAGTGGCACTAAAATTTTGGTACACTGCCTGTTATTCCAGTGATTTAGATTCACAGGCGTGCTTTTTCCTCAGTGTTTAGAGCAACTTTTATGCAAATTCAACAAAATACTTTTTCTAAAACAAGACTTCATCCTTCTTTTCCTCCTATATTTTGAAGTTTACTCCCAACTCACAATTTCAAGATGCGTGTTGACCCTTCGGTAGACTTCTGGTGCGTGCAAGTATTTGTAAGGTAAAATTTCTTCAAATATGGTAGGAGAAGTACTCTGAATTGTTGATCCAATTGTTTGTTCTGTCACCGTCCTTATTAGAAACAAGATTGCCAAAGATCTGATTATCTGTTTGATTTTTTTATTGATGTTGTTTGGCATCTTTATAAATAGTCATTATCTTTAACTGGAAACTTCATTTTTCAATAGCATAGACCATTTCACTTCTATGTTCCATTAAACATGTTTATCTTAATTTCAAATCTCAGAGATAACAGCTAGGCATTGTCTTGCAATTTATGATAACTTGTTTGTTTTAATGATTGCTCTGCCAGCTGCAGTAATTCTCGACCCTCATTTTCTGAAGGCACTGCAAAAAGCACACTTACTAAAATTCAGGACTTAACAATATTCAGCTTCCTCTATTAATATTTAAAATTGCCTGAGATTCCTTTGTTTCCTTGCAATATGGATGCAAAGTCTGAACTTCTAAAGGATGGGGGGAGGAGGGAGTGAAAACTGTGATGGGCACTTTAGAGGCAAGTATGTAGTGCTGTTGCTTCGCTGTATGTACCGCAAGCGCATATGAAGAGAGAAAAAGACTTATTTAAAAAAAACTCTGAAGAATGGGTTTCCTGGGAAACAGGAAATCGCTGTTTTTTAGAATCGTATTTTTGCTGTCTGACCAGACATTAACATAGTGCTTTTACTTCAGCAGTTTCCTTTGTGTCATGATGTGTGATCTAAATTCTCCTGACATCTGGCATTTTAGTTGGGCTTGTGCCTGAATTTTTGGCAGACCGTGAATAAAAATAGTTGCTCTTTACATCAGCAACTAGTTGTTTGTAACGTTGTAAAAGAGTCACAAAGTCTGTCTTCATCTCCAACTATGACTAAAGGCAATTTGAAAAATAGTTTACTTAGCCAAAGCCTTTTTTTAACAAAAGCAAGAGCAGAGATGATTACTTGAAAAGTATGCGTATGAGAAAAATATGATAAACTTAAGGATTCAGAAAAACGGGTTATAATTCCGTCAAGCTTTTAAGAACCTGAGAACACGATAGCATCCAGGTATCCTATCAGGGAGTTTAACTTAGAAAGAAGTTAATTTTCTCCTGGTCACTAGTTTTATTTCTAGTGCTAAATGAATCTATGCAATGACCTGAAGAGCACAACTTGTGAGAATGTGATATAGTCTCCTGAACATATTTTCATAATATTTATGGTATTAATTTGACTTGACTTCCCCTACTGATATCAAATTACTGAGAATGTGGTTACTCATTTTAAATTTTCGAAGGTGGATGCATCTAATTGGATCAGTCATCGCTGAATCACCCATTTAAACTTACCTTGCTCTCTTGAGTATTTCAACCAAACAATTAAAAAACTGAGTCATGGCAGCATTGTGTTGGTGGCTTTAGTTTTTGATTTTAAAGCAGTTTAGAGTAAGATTATGATCCTTCTAACATGAATTCTGTACATATGTAGCTATCAAGGGCAACTATTAAAAATTTCAGTTATTTAAGATGAATTAGTCTCCCTTGCATTCACCGTTGCTAAATACTGTAGCCTATAGCTAATAGGCATCTTCAAAGACACAGTGGTAAATAAGTGAAAGTATATGCTAAAACTGAGTTTTCATTCCCATAACTCCAACTCAGCTGTTGAAGTTATAATAATATACAGAAAAACAGTAACTTGTGAATGAAAGTTATAAATTCTTTGGATTGAATTCCTGAGTATCAGCTATTTCCTCAAATTCATCCTATGCAACAATAGCTTAAGAATTAGACAATTTGGCAAACCTAAACCTAATGCTTGCTTTTGAGGGACAAGGGGGAGAAAATCAAAATCAAGGGAAAGGACTAGCTGTGCCAGATAGTTTTGTTCTTCTTTCTAGTTACGTAGTCGAGACAGTTTTTCTCTGAAATAAATTTCAGCTTAGATAAGCAGTGATAGGTAACTCACCTTCATTAATTAAAGCTAGTGGTGGAACTCTGAAAGGACTTTTTGTCGGAGAAGTAGCTGGATCAGGTGGTGGTCTTACATCTCTGTCTCTAGGATAACCTGGATCTCGCTGTATCTCATTACCTCCCAAAAGAACGGGAGGGTACGACTGACTGTTGGGAATGTGCTGTGGCACCACTTGAACGAGAGGTGGAGACCCGTGGGTGTCCTGTCGGGAGAAGATTCTCAAGCACTGCTCTTCCAATAGAGAGATGGTCACAGACTGGTTATTTACAAGATCAGTTAGTGCTGCGTATTTTACTTCAAGCTCTTTGTATTTTGTTGCTATCTTCAACATTTCTGTTGTAACATTAAGGACTTTGTTTTCCAGTTGGGAAAGCTCAAGTGAGTTATCACGCTTTCGAATTATCTCATGCAAGAGTTGCATGTAGAGTTGAGTGACCCGAGAGTTCATATTACGACTTTCTTTCCTCAGTAATTTGACTTCATTCACAATGTTTCCATCCACATCCACCACCAATTGCAATATATCGATCTCCCGCTTTTGCTTGGACAGCACATCCTTCAAGTTTTCTATGTCCATTCTTGTCACTTCATCTTTTCTGTTGCCAGTACCTGGTCCGTTCGTACTCACACAAATTGGCCCTGTGATTTTTTGTTCTGGGACCAAGAATGTGTAACCACATTTCTTTCCTTCCTCTCCACTGTCTGCTGAGCGAGGGTGCCTCCGCTGGGATGTTTTATTAAGCTTAGAGTGTTCTGTACAACGTCCGATAGACAACAGGAGGAATAGCAGTACACCCAAAGTCCATTTAAATATCTTCATTTTCAAGCAAGTGTGATGGATTTCAGAAGAGACTATTGAACAGATAGGAGATAAAATAATTAATTTCAGATTTCATCATATCAAGCACTGTTCTGGAGGAAAGCACTTATTTGCGTTGGAGCTGTAACTAAGACTAAACTGCCTAAACTGATGGGGTTTGCCATGCTACATATGCGTAGACAAGTCTTTGGAATCTGTTATGTGGAGTAGATTCCCTTAGATAGCGTTTCAAAGAATAGCTTTCTTTTTTGAGCAGCAAGCTCAATTTATGTATTGGACATATTAGAGAATTTATAATGAATAAACTTTCAGAAACAGCATTCCTTTTCAGGTTGTGTATTTTACTTCCGTTATAAATTTGACCTCTTAGGTCTGTAATCACTGTAACTAAAGCATGACGTTATAAAACCTGCACAGTTCTTGCAGAATATCTTCATGGAATAAAAGTAGAGAGAGAGGTGACTGATACAGTCTATTTAGAAAATCCAAATTATAAAAATTAAAAGGCTAGTAATTTGAATTAAACTGGCCTTTCCGCTCCTTTTTTAGGTTTATATATGGGCATATGTACGTAACTTTTGTTACATACTATATACACATCTCTTCGCAAATATGCACACATACATACATTTTTCAAGTTTACTGTATGTATATGTACATGCACATGTATGGTAAACTTGAAAAACATGAAATACATATCTAACCTGGTTTTGGTATTAGTGTTAGGCGATTAGACTAACGTAATTGTCTTTAATATTGATTAAAATTATATTTTCAAGTAGCCCTTAAATTTGTAAAGAAGAAAATATATATTGAGCAAATCACATTACTTATCCCTACTTAGCTAACTTTGGAGACAAATGTTTTTAATCGTTGTCACTCTACTTTCTGATATCTTTACGAGAACATTAATCCATTTGTGATTTCATTTCTCATTTATCTCTCTTATGAGATCATTAATCCGAATAGCACTGAAGAATCAGGTGTGTTGATATCAATATAAATACCATACTAGAGTGTTTCATTCACCTTTCTAAGATGATTTTTTTTTAATATTCTGTGTAAAGAATTAAAATGCAATGAGAAAAACCCAAGAATATTTTTAAGACCTGCTTTTTTAACACTTGTGAACTTTTTCTGACCTGGATACTACTGCTGTTTATCATCTCATTTTCCATGTTCTATTTACCTTATACTTTGTAAGCAGATCACTCTCCTCTTTCTTATATCAGCCCTTGATCTGTCTTTCCAGTCTACTGCTAGCAGTTGTACAAGGCCTTATGCAGAGACCTTGAATAAAATAGGACTAGCGAAGGTTCATAATTTTCACACTGCTCCTGCCAAGTTCGAGTTCTAAGTGCGTTTGGCAATGCTGAAGCAGTTCCCCAGAAGGAGAGGCAGTCTAGTAGTTTCTGACTTGATTAAGAGCAGTGGTGGTTACCATCTTGAAAACACGTTCTGTGTGCAATCAGAAGTTATGTCTGGGAATCTCGGTCAAGTGTTCTGCTCTTGTCTTAAAAAATAACTTTTGTTTTGCTGGCAGTTGTATTGCAAGTTCTGCTTCTGGGAGGAAGAAAAGGCATTTACTCTTAACACGCATTAACAATTATTTCTTACTCTCCTGAAATAGAAGGAGTGCACAGAAGTTTAAACATGTATTTACATTTAAATACTTGTTTCTGTGCATGTCATTGTTAGTATGGAATAACTATTTTGGTGTGTGAGGTGCTGATGGTAAATATTGGTAAGTACTTAATTTTTTTTTAGAAACAATTTGTTTAGGAGTTTTGTTACTATTTGACTGCTAAAGGTACACTTTTTATGAAAAACAAATAAGCATCACTTTTCTGGAACTGATTGCATAATTTTCTTTGGTAGTTTCAAACATTTGAAATATTAAGCACTTGAGCAGTGCTTAGTTGGAAGTTCATGAGGTGAAATTTTCACGTGAATCATGGTTAAAAAATACAGGGAACAGGTCTGTGTGGTTCTCAACTTGACAAAGAGGAGTTGAACTAATTGTCTGGACTTTGAAACTTCTTCAGGTCCTCTAAACTGTTTTTCTCTATTTTACATCCAGTGTTTTCAAATGCAGAGCAAGTGACTTCATGGCACGTTAAGGTTGAAACCATAGTGACGGTTCAGTATTCCAGTGTTTCTGCTTTCGCAGTGTATAGTAGCTCCTTAGTATCCCCCAAAATAACCTATGAAAATAACCTATGAATCCCTGGTAGCTTTTAAAGATTCACTATTTTTATTTAGATATTGAATGGCTGGGGGAAGAAAACAGCACATCTAACTTTTTCCTGAAACACACAAAAACTGAGTCTTTCAAAACCAGGTATACTGCAGTGCAGCGCCTTGGCTGATCAGCTCTCCTGCTGCAATCTACTTTCCACATTCCTTTTAATGAATTATATATGTTCATTTTGAATATTTATGCTTATGTGTTAATAAGGGTCATAGTTGCTATGGGGTAAAGTGGCTGAGGTTCAGGGATCACTTCAGGCAGAGCCGCAGTCTAAAGTCATCACGTGAGCCTAGACAGAGTTGCTTGCATTGGTTCTGGTGAAGTACCTGAATGCTGGCCATGACAAATTAAAGCAACAGCATCTGCTTAAATGCAGTATTTAATTCTGGGTGAGCTGTCAGTTTTGAAACTGGAATACACTCTTGCTTCACTTGATTGGTTCTGCCACGTTTCTTTGTCCCTCTGTTTCGTCAGTCGTGTTTCTGACGAGATGGTATTGCATATATTCTGGCATGCTGATGCTTTATTGCATCTGCGGAAGAAAATTTAGAACTACTCATGTCAGCACGATAAACCTCATAATCGTTGTGTCAAAAATATTCCAAGTTGTGGGTAGGGCTTCAATACCACTTCAAGCTTAATACCATTCCTCCTCTTCTTTTTTCTTGTTTCTTTTCAGCCTGGTCCTCATGCAAAAAAATCCATTTCCAAAATTACTCTAACTTGTTGCTTTCAAAAGTGTTATTTAATTGGCAATAAGAAACACAGTTCCAACTTAAGAGTATAGTAAAGCTTTAATATTTTAACTGTCCCTGAGAAACTACTATAGCATGGGGTATATTATCCAAAGAAATACTGTGTGGCATGCTCTAACTATCTAAACAGAAAACTCTCTGTTGTTTTTGAAATGCTATGATTCTTGGATTGACCAAGATGTAGGATTTGGAGACCCTCAGCACAAACTAGAAAAATCCTGTTCTTCCTGAGCTGACGAAGACCACTTCTATCTGGTGGTCTCAGATCTTAATCCATGGTCTCAGTATGTGTCTTTATCCAGAATATTTCTTAAAGGAGTATGGTCAAATGATGAATACTAACAGTGCCCTCTTAGAGAAGCCTGCATTTAAAACTACACCAGGAAGAGAAATAGCCAAGAGAAATAGCCTTTTTTCGTTTCCTTTTCTTTTAAAGAAAATAAATGATCACACTGAAAATATAGATGCTTCCATGACATCCATAAACATGATAGCAGGTCATCTGCTTTGTTATTGCTGTTATGCAGATTTTCATTTTCTCTTAAAGTTTGTCTAAGCGAGTACAATCAACAAAATTATCCAATAAATTCCTCCATCTCTGCCCAGAATGACTATAGTCTTTTTCTGTTTTTTACCTTAAAACTGTGTCCATGACATCAGAAGCTATACTGGAATGGGGATACAGTCCTGCTACAGGAGAAATGTTCACATGGATTTTTGATAATAGATATCTATGTACTTCTGTAAATTACTTTGCTCTGTATAAACAGGCCTTTTTCCAACAAATCACTCTGCCCTCGGTAAAATAAGAGAATTGCTTTCATTTATATTGACTAGAAACCAGGAATAATATGGATTTGGGGTTTGTTGGTCAGATGTATAATGTGTTGAGCCACAGAATTCTAATTCCCTGATATTATCAGGAATCTGATTCCTTTTAGGAAAGGAAATCTGAAGATCTTCAGGTGCTTTTGAGGTAGTCATTGAAAATGTGTCACTCTTAAAATGGTAACTCTGCCAAATGCTTAATGCAGAGAGAATTTCTAAATGTTTGCTATAAGAAGTTTTGCTTCATTCATCAATGTATAAATTTCAAGGACCAAGTTAATAGAGTATGTTAGGAACAACAAATTAAAACCACTAAAAAAATTAGTGAAAACAATAAAAGTTGAAAAGTTTAGGATTTCCATTCTGTGACTGAAGTTCATGTAAAATTTAAATGTCTTTTGCTCATGCTTCAGATCCTTCTTGTGGCAACAGCGTAATATTAATAGTCTGCTGTTTATTTAAGATTACCTTTCCAAAATTTGAACTCAAGTTAGAAGACAGCAAAGGAGAAAGAGTTAAATTCTTGCACATAGACGTTTTATTGCTTTAAAGTTATTGACTCAGCTGTTTTCTCTTATGAAAGATTTAAGAATTATTCTAAGTAGTGCTAAGCAAAAGCTTGGGTAATGATGAACGAGTGGAGCCTGGTGTCCGAAGCACACAAAGTAGATTTCGAATGTTCTTGTTGTTCTGTTTGTTTAGATTTATTCTCTGTAATTTGTAGAGAAGCACAAAAGGATAGTTTTAAAAAAAAAAAAAAAAAAAAAAAAGGCTTAAGATCTTGTAAAGGGTCAATTTTTCTATTTGTCCAGACTGCTTTGGGGATTTTTTTCGCTCCATAGCCATTAAATTTTAATTAAGCGTGCTTTCTGTAATACTCTTTCTCTCTTAGTGTCACCCCTTCATTCTCTTTTATTGTGCCAGACATTCTGAGAGTTTGTTAATGCAAACGTGGAACTTGTATTCTTTGTCGTTGTTCTACGTTATTTACTGTATTTTTATTTCACATATAGCATGAAGAAAGGCAAACAGAAGAAAAATGTTTTAAATTTTGAGTTTTCTATCCGTACTTTTTGTTTTTCATGCTTTTAAAAAGCTTTCTGTTTTTTTAGTCTTTGACTTGCAACTGCATCCTCCCCCCTTCTGCCTGCCCCCCAAGACCTGTAACAAAAACGTTATTTTCCACTTAGTACACTGTTGCTTTGTATGTTGCATTTCATGTTTATGAAACACAGCAACTGTTTGGCATGTAAACCAGTTTAACCAAAAATTCGTCAGTGAATGCTCATTGTTTTGAAGTTCCTCTTTATGAATCCATTTAGGAACAAACTGCTGCTAAATGAAGGTACAGTTAACTTCCCTGTCCTTCCCCAAGTTGCTGAAGGAGGGGGTTGGTGTCTTCTACAGTAATTTCCTTGGATTTTCAACAGCACAATTGTCAGTGGTACAAACAGATTTATTTCCTGAAGCAAGGTATGATTGCAGGTTTTTTGGTTGTACAACTTGGGCTGCTTCCTAAGATTTTGATCTTAGAAGTCCCTATAAAATACACCTCTTTTAGTTGAAAAGATATACAGTGATAACTGCCGCTTTAAAGATGTGCATTGATTTACTTGGGATTTTTTGCAGTGGTTTTACTTGAGGTATCCATTTTCCAGTTCTAGTAATGTTGGGTCTGTGCTCTGAGCAAAGTCCTGGCTTCCCTGAAGTGATAGGAATTTGGGCTTTTGCTTTCTGGCGGGAGCAGAATTTCGCTTTCTGTTCACAGTACCCAAATTGTGTGCTTAGCAAAGCGCCTGGCAGTACTAATTTTCTGTAACTGTATATAGCACAAAATCTGCAGAAGGTTTTACAGCTAAACAACTAAAACTTGTTCATCTTTATGAGTGAAATGAGTTAGTTTCTGCTCTTATGCAAGTCCTCTTTAACCCTTTCCGAGTTCCCAGAGTCTACCAAATGCCACAGGAGTGAGTTTTATATTTTAGTTGTCAAATCATTCTTGGGCTGAGAGATGGGTCTGTCCGTGGTTGTGTGCAGATGCTAGATGCGTGTAGAACTTGCAAACGGTTCAAAACAAAACTTTCAAGTAAGAATAACTTTAAAACTTACCAAGAAAAAAAAATCTTGCAGCTGTTTTGCTTCTGTAGTAGATGGAAAATCCAGAGGCCGACTTGCCTGTTCTTCTTGCGTTACCTGATGATGTGGGCTGTTAATCTGCAGTTGTAGTTGAAAGCTGCTTTTGTCTTTTTCTGTTAAATCCAAGCCGTATTGAGGAATTGGGTTTCTCCATGCGATAACCAAGCTAACTGAACAATTTTTACAAAGCAGTTAACATGCCAGTATGTTTTATTCCAGAAGAGAGAAAGAAATGGGTTTTTTTTTTGAAGCTGCAGTGTTTTACTCTCACACGCAGAAGTGCACTAAGCAGCTACAGCTGACCCAGATTCCTATACATCACATTTGGACAGGGTGTGTGGTTTTTTTTTTTTTTTAAACAAATACACAGGACTTAGACGTTCGGCCCCCCGATGATGTCACTGCGAGCCCAAGAAACTCCTCCTCCGGATTTCCTATCCGGACCCTCCAGCGGCGGAGGGGGTAGGGAGGCCGCGGCGTTAGGAACAAGGGCAGATTGTTTGCCCCGCCGAGGGAGGGTACCATGTGGCAACGGCCTGCGCGCGAGTTCAGCAGGCAATTACAAATCAAACATTTTTACTACGGTGCCTAAAGATGCCTTTCAAGTTATTACAGTGCTGGGCTTCATTTAGAAGAAAGATTCTTTCAGGCTGATAAAACTCAATGTGTGTTGCTGGGAATAAAAGAGGCAGCCTGACTGGATACAACAGGAAAAATGAACCTTTTGTAGGCTCCGGGAGCGTTCAGCCGAATGTCGCGTTCAGTTCTTGCCGTTTGCTTAATCAGAAACAGTTCTAGTTGTTAAGCTCGTAAAGGCCCTGATGCATGTGGAAAATATTAAAACTGGGCGTGATGGTTTTGGTTAGGCATCAGAGTATTCGATAGCATCGGATTAGTGCTAAAAGTAGCAGAAGTCACAGAGATCACACCTTAAAGGAAATGCAGGATCCTGCTCTTAGTTGTGTCAGTATTCAGCCAGGGCTTAAGCACATCCATTTTGTTTTCATTGATCTCCTCAGATCCTTCGCAAAGGAGACAAACTAAATTTGGAAGAATTACCTTTGTAGTCTTTTTAAATAGTTTTAGATTTTATAAGAAAGCATGAAGTAATGAATTTTAGAGAACAGCTGCCTACAAAAAAGGTCTTGTTTGAGCTGAAAGAAAAAAGGTACTTCTAATTTTAAAGTTCTTCAGAGGATAATCCTACAAATACATTGATTTATAAAATCATATATTGCAGGAGCTTGCTCATAATGAATTTCTTTCATTATAAATAATAAGCATGATTTACTTCTCTCTATGGAAGTTTGAGCAGGATTGGGATTTTTTTAAATGCCTGTTAGGACATTGCTTAGCAAAGTTAGGCTCAGGATAGCTTTATGCAGTTTAGATAGCATTATAATATAAATGTGAATAACTGATGTTTCTGATCATCCTTTCTATTTTATAGTAAACTATTTGTAGCAGAGTACAAGTTTGAGAAATTTAGGAACATACCAGGTCATGTGTAATACCTTTCTGTTCACTTTTTTTATGCCACCTTTCAGCCACAAGTATTTTAATTTGTTTCTGCGTGTGTGCGCACACACGCATGTATGTGTTGACTTTGGAGTGATGCCCAGAGTTTCCCAACTCAGGTTTGAAGAACCTACTGGTTAGGTGCTGTACAAACACAACTGCTGTTCTAGTGAGGTTGTATTAATATTCTTCCACCTGTAAAGCCACACTTCTTGTTATGACTTTGGTTATACAAGCCTGAGGTAAGAAAAATATAATTTTAGAAATTCCAGATTGCTTAAGTTTTACCAAAATATTATTTAAGTTTGGGTATTTTAACAGTCATGTAGGGCTTTTGTATTGTGGAGGATGCAGGGGAAGAAGAGCTTTTCCTTTGTAATGGCAAAGTTGGTTGGGAGGTGCCTCATTTATTTGAGAGAAGAAACGACCAGACTTTGGGTAAGGTTTTGGAAATGGAAATGAATAGAATCCGGAATTAAAATAAGCAGTGACTTACAGCAGTAATATGCAAGGAGGAGACCTTTCCTCTCTCTTCTCCATGTGATCAAAGGCCTGGCAGACTAGTAAGGTTACAGTGGTGGTGGGGAGGGGAAGAAACAGGTAGAGGACTTGGAGAGCTAAATCTAAGCTAATATGATGAACTGCAGCGTTCATACCACATTTCAATCTAAATGCACTTTTTGCCTGGATCTCATTTCCCATGTTGCTGCAAACTAAGTTTTTTCTCAGTTTCTATTCACTTTGAAAAGCTTACAAGAAAGATCTTCTGTCTATGTTCTTGTTTGTTTTAGTTTTTGTAGTTTACAGAGTTGGAGCAATAGGCAGCTTCATACAGTTATTAGTAATTTTGCTCATGTATTTTAGCCTTTTGTGTTTAATATGCTTCATATTTATCAAGGGAATGATGAATTGGTTGTGTGACAGAAGATCAGGATCATGAGCAGTTGTGCATTCACTCATAATTGCTTTCAGATTTCGAAACAGTGATGCTGTCCAAGACTGAAAGTCAGATTGTACGTGCCTGGTATGATGCATGAAAAAAAGACCCTCTTTGCCTCCTGTTTCGATTTGTCATTGAGAACAAAAGGTTTGCATGCAAACCTAGGTGAACACATACTCATGGCATCTGCAAATACAGCTAAGTCAGGTTTGACAAAGTTGAGAGTCAAGTGATTCAACTTCAATCCCAGACAGGGGTGGTACAGTGGTGCGCTTTCCTGTAAGTCCAAGCATAGCTACTGTTTTTCTCTGAATTGAGGTGGTTCTCAGATCCTGTAGAGATGATTTTCCAGGTACATCCAAAATAACACGCAGTAAGGCAATGCAGTCATCAATCTCAATGTACATTAGTCAACGAAAGCAAAAATTCCCCAAAATACTCTTTTGATGCAGCGGGGGAGGGTTGTATGTGGTAAACGTGAGACACTAAATAAAGGAATTTTTTATTTTAATTTTATTCAGGTATTTACCTCTCAGACTTGACATATATTGATTCTGCATACCCATCAACAGGGAGCATTCTGGAAAGTGAGCAAAGAACAAATTTAATGAACAACATACTTCGAATTATCTCAGATTTACAGCAGTCCTGTGAATATGGTAAGCTAGCACGTTAATTTTGCAGTATTAAAGACAGTAACTTTTAAAGTATTAATGTTTGTCTTCCCTGATACTATCTTAATAAAGCCTGATCCATTTGTATGCCATTACCACCCTCTCAAACACCCTGTCCCCCCCAAAGTCTAAAACTTGATTCTTGTGTTGTAGGTTATGTTGGAGCATCAGTATGAGGAGACGAAATAAAATTGTCCTTCTCTTACAGTTCAAGTTCCTGCAGTATTTTCTTTTGGATGAAAAATGTGAAAAACGTTCTATTTAATAAAAGTTTTGCTAGTACATTAAAAATTTATATCTCTTTTTCATAATTTTGTCTGTGATCCCAAAAATAGTAGGATTGCTTTTGGAGTATGCTGTTACTGGAGATAGTAAAATATATAAAACTTATCTGTTGGACACTTCTAGTGCTATTCATAGAAACTTTTTTTCTTCAAAGGTGATCTCCCTCACAATCGAATTTTTCCTTCTCTTCCAGTAAAGTTATAAGGTTGCATTTGTGATGGTACAGACTGACAGTTAGCAGCAGAATGTGATATTAGCACTGGATTGCACCTTCGCTAGCAGCTCAACATAATTGGGCTGTGAGGGAATATTTTCTCTGACGCAGTCCTCCAGGTGCCAGGGCTGGAACTTAGGACTGACCAGGGATTCTTGCTCCCTTTTCCCTTCCTATGCTCTGATAAGCAGAGCAGCCCAAAGTGCTCCAGGGGCTCTGTGGACGTAGGGAGTGTCAGCTCGATAGCACGGTAACGGGCATAAAGGACAAAAAATTTCAACGTCAGTGAGATTGTAGTTTATACCTTTTTATCTCACGTGGAAAAGGTAAGGGGTCTGGTTCTGTGTAAAATAACTTTCTAGAGAATAACTTTGTTCACCCATGAATGGTACAGTGGTAATGGATGTCATCTGTTCTCTAGATATTCCTCTGTTGCCTCATGTCCAAAAATACCTAAACTCAGTTCAGTACATAGAAGAGCTACAAAAGTTTGTAGAAGATGACAATTACAAGTAAGTATGAAATGCTGTAACTGACTGTAATTCTTCAGAAGTAACTTTTATAACAAAAAGCCTGTCACTTTGTTTCCACTTGCAACAAGGGTTTATGGGTCTCAGGTGCATCTGTTGCAAGTAGAGAGATTGTAGCAGAGTCCTGTGCTCAGAAAGGATAATTTTCAGCATGATAGAGGGCATATTTCCTTCCTCTTCTACATCTGCATCAAGAACTGGCTTCTGTTTGGTTCTGTTGGGTCTGTTTGGTCTGTTGGGTGTACTGAGGTCTGCAGACCGGTCTTTGAGTGTTTATTCTTGACCACTTCATACTTCTAGCTCACATGTAGCACTCTGTATGGAGTCAGTAAGATATGGATCCCATTGTCAGATGTGGTTTATGTCATTTTTTCATCAGAACGAAGTCATCTGTGCATCCGGTCCTGAGCTCTTACTGAGGAGGAGTTACAACTTTTGCTTTCTCAAATCTTCATTTTATATTTTTATCCTTTGAGTAGAGTTCACAGGGTGAATCAGATGTAAACACGTGAACTTGAAAAGCAAAATGTTGTTCCCTCCCCCTTATACTACCCTAAACAGAGGTTTCTGCTTCCCTAATTAAAAGATTATTATAGTAAGTGATTTGGCATCCAGTGAAACGGGGGCCTGGAAATCTCTGACAAAAGACAGGAACAAGCCCTGAGGATAGGCAGCCGCCTGAAGCAGATCTGTTGCACGTGAAGAAAGCTTCTGTTCCCTGGCTGATCTGCCCGAGAAGGTTCCCACCCCTTCGCATCCTGCCTGCCCTGGAAGTTTGTCACCGCAGTGGTGTTGAATCGGTTGCTTGTGCAGCTGCGTTCTAATGGTGGGAGGGGGAGGCGCGCTAAAGGAACAGATTGTCTTTTGTAAAAACAATAATTTATAAGCGGCTTAGCGTTTAGTAGCCCTAATTAGAATTTACTAGATGGCAGCAGATAGAGACACTTCAGTTTGGGTCAAAGGACAGTTAACCAGGGCTCAAACACCTGGCTTCCTTTCAGGTCTTAAAGATTTGTTGGTAGTTCTCCAGAGCACTGTCTGTACGTTAATACGTAAGCCTCCAGCTTGAACTTTTTGCTGAAACGTTCCATAGCCTGCTTCTGAAAGTACTGCTCACTTATCACTGGGAGTAAAGCTGTGTGGTTGAGCATTTGAAGAAGAAAGAAGTCACTTAACTGCGGTGTGTGGTTCTCTGTGGCCGATAGTCTTTCTGAGTTCCACAGTGCACCTTCCTCCTTCACCACGCAGGCGTCTGTGCTAGCGGGGAGTGCGTTGCTGCAGGTGCTACAGTCGCTTCACCCTATGTGACCCAAGTTTTGTTAGCTCAGAAACCGGCACGGTTACATGCAATGCAGTGTCAGGACTGCTATTCAGAAGGTCTGATTTCAGGCCTGTGAGTTATGTATGTCCCCACACTGAAATAGGGATGGGGACACTATATTTTGAAGAACCGTTGTTGCCATGAGAGACTAACTTACTTTTTATCCTGTAGGGGATCTGAAAAGGCTGCAGTTAGAAAACCATCATTGTGACTTGAATTCCTGTTTTTTCTTGCTAAAGAATTTTATTTTATTTAAGCAAATTAAACTTTAAAATTGTCCTGAATCTGTGCTAAACCGTTTGGAAATGAGAGGGAGAGGAGCTGTCAAACTTTAAGCTTTTCCTCCTGAAAGTTAAACAGATGCTTTTCTAAACTTGCTAATTTCAAAGAGTCTAGTTCCGCAGATTGCATTAACAGGATGTTCCCGATCTTTTTCGGTGTTACCTGGTGAGCGATCTACCTTGCTCCCTTTGCAATACTAGTGGAGATGCCACTGAAAAGTGTCGAACTGTTTTAGAAAAAGCTTGAATGATTGACACAATGAAGCTCATAATATAATGTATTTTCCAAAACCCCAAAGGAGGATTTTGTTTTCCTAGAATAGTAGTGGCAACAGAAGGCTTGGCCGTGCACAAGTGTGCATGTGCTTTTAGTACTGTACAGAAAAGTTCAACAGATGAAATATAGTAAATACAAACGTTTTTGCCAAGGTGGTGGGCAGTTGCTTGGCTTTTGCTCCTCTCCGTGGTTATGCTCGGGTAGAGGTAACCTCACTGAGTCCCATGTAACAGCTAGTGGTCCCAGGGCCATGCGGCCCTGGCTCATGCGTGGCTGCGTGTTCCCTAGAGGCTGGTGCCGATGCTGACCTGTGGCCTCTTCCTCTGCGCCTTCTGCAGTGTGACTCTGCCCCCAGCTTGTTACGGGCTGATATTGAGCTTTTGCTTATAAGAGAGAGAGGGAGGGCTACTGGTGGCTGTTGGCTGCAGCCACTCGTTGCCTCCTGTGTCAGCTGCTTGGTTACCTGACGCAAAGAGGCTGCGGTGCTGTTCGGTAGCCAAGGTTTTGTTACTGAGTCTGGCCTTCCAGTATCATGATACTGCAAACCTGTGCTGCTCTGTATGATCCGAAGCAACAGACTCTCTTACTGTGCTATGCCTTAGCATGTGATTTTCTGAATCCCGGGCCCTGCTGCAGCGGTGTTTTTCCACTTAAAAGAAAAAAGAAAGGTTGGAAATACTATATGCTAAAGATAGTAACTGCACAAGTTTTTTATTAACGTTATGATGTTTCTTGCGATTATAGAAACAAACTTTCCATTGTAAATCAAAAAACGTTTAGTTTTCAAAAATGTACTTTTATGTCCTTCTATTTCCTGATGATAAAGTAATTTCTAATGCTTCTTTAATGCAGACTTTCGCTAAAGATAGAACCAGGGACCAGCACCCCACATTCTGCTGCTTCCAGAGAAGACTTAGTAGGTAAATGCTAAATAACTATGAGAAGACTTCAGATGGTTGAATACTTTTTTTTGAGTTGTGAACATGGAAAATACTTGCCTGAGGACAGTAGAGATGTGAAGGGTAAACACAGTATACTGGTAATAAACTCTAAAGTTGATCTCTAAAGAGATTTTTTTTAAGGAACTGGGTCAGGTTTTTTAGGTTCTTGTATGTTTTGCACTAGCTTGGCAGTGTTATTTGGAATGAAGAGTTGTCTAAATACAGCCAAGCATCAGTATTTAACAAAACGGCTTCACCTAAACTTCTTCATGGAATAGTACACTTCCAAAAAATACATCATTTTTGATCGATTTCTGAAGTGGTTGAAAGGAGTTTGAAAATACGAAGATCAATAGGATGTGTTTAATGTCAGTGTGGCTAATGCAGCAAGTTTGAGGACTTTCAAAATCCTTGTAACTAGATGAACTATTTAGAATGACTTGTGTGTGTTTTTCACCCTGTGCAAAAGAAGCCAAATACCGTTTTTCTAAATATCGGTATGGATATAGCAGTGAGTTTTAAGGCTATAGGGTATCTTTTACAATTTGAGTTTAGGTAGTTCTTTGTGCAACCGTGCCACAGTTTCCTTAGAAGTAACACTGAAAGTTATTCTAAAATTATTCAGAAATAATGTCTCTTTTTTTCCCAGGCTCTGAAGTTGGAGCATCTCCACAAAGTGGACGGAAAAATGCTGCAGCTGAAGGAGCTTTGCTGCCGCCAACACCCCCTTCACCTAGGAACTTGATACCACATGGACATAGGAAATGTCATAGTCTGGGATACAAGTCAGCATTTTATTTAATCTGAAAATTCTAAGCTTTGTGATGCACATAATGTATCATCTTTTAATGTAAAAGCTTTGCTTTCGAAAAGTAGCATTGTTTAAATACAGTATTTCACTTAGAGATCAATTGAGGGTCAGAGAGCAAGCTCAGAAATGCAATGGTAGTTTCCCAAATGAAGTTAAGCAGTCAAAACAGTCTGTGTGACTGTTGTGATAATAAGTGTAGGTCACAAAGCACCGCATGTTCTGCATTCCTGTTTCAGGATAAATTGTGCACTACTTAAAAATTTGTCTTCCAGAAAACTGCTCAGGTAATGACAAAACTCTTCCTGAAATTTCTGCCACGGATCTCTTCATTGCAGGCTTTAAGATCAAACTGCATCTTTCCCATAAAAAGAAGAGTCATGTGATGTGTTCTTACATAAGCAGCCGAAGTTCCGAGAGGTTTTTACTGAGTTTCATCATCTGAAAAGAAACTACCACTTGCAGTAGCTAAATTCCAGTGCAACTCTTTCAAATTAAAACTAAAATAATCATTTTGCTGGTATTCTTATAGTGAGAGGGGTCATTTGTAGGTTTTTACATGATTTTGTAAAGTAATGGTTTTAGTTCCTTTTTCTAGCTAGGAATACTTCTAATTAATATTTTGATCATCGTCTTATCGTTCCTCTTGTTGCTCTTTCGAAATGCAAGATAGATTTTTGTGATTCAGCTCTAAGCCGGTTTTGATATTAACAGCTCATACAGGTAATGTAACTTGCATGCTATTGCTTATGACACAAACCATGGTCTTGTTTGGGGTTCAGAACACACTATGTGGCATCTTTCAGGGTGTTAAAGCAGCAACTTTTACAAGGTATCAAAAATAACATAATAATTTTATCCTTATTTGTTCCTAGTTTCATACACAAAATGAACACGGCGGAATTCAAAAGCGCAACATTCCCCAATGCAGGACCAAGGCACCTACTGGACGACAGTGTCATGGAACCTCATGCCCCATCCAGAGGGCAGGCAGAAAGCTCCACCCTTTCAAGTGGAATTTCAATAGGTGGGAACCGTAAATATAGTTGTGCAGTTAATGGTCTTTTAATATGGATTTTTAGATGAGGAGGTTATACAAGCAATGGTACTGTTCTAAAATACCAATTTAGAGCAAACTTGAGAAATGTAGGTATGAAAGGCAGTCTAACTTGTACACATAATTGAACCACAAGCTGACATATAACTTTAAAAAGGCAGGTCGTTAATTTTTTTAATCCTCTTTAATGTTACAGCCACTGCTACTATTCTCCTCCTTGATGCAGGGGGTGGAAAGAAAGCCTAAGGCACCACTTTTTAAATTTTTTTTATTTTATTTATTTATTGATAAATGATCAGTCTTCAAAACATTACCAGTATTTCTGATATACCAGCAGCTTGACTGTGATCATAAAGATGATTGTATTACTTTAAAACACTTATGTTTTAAGGGCTCAGAGCTATTTGGACCTTTCTGATCCTTTAATACTGGAGGATCTGATACAGTCTATCTTTACATCAAATGTCAAATACCGAGCTGTGTAACAACAGTTTATGTAGGATGATTGTATGTAGCACTGTATCATTGTGATGCTTTGTCTTAATCATGAGAGCATGAGAATTTGTGCGTTTTTGTTGAGGCCTCATGCCAGAGTTTGGCTTTGCTTCAGTGAAGCAATTTAAAAGCATGTTAATGACGATTCCTCTTTTTTTTTTTCTCCACTGATGAACACACTAGGTTCAAATACATAAGGACAATGCCATTTGCATTTCTCCAGTTAGCTCTGTGACAGATACTTTCAATTTCATGCAGCCATGAATCTCAAGTCTAGTGATGCTGGAACTGATCTTTTCACAGATTGTCTTCTGCATATTAGCACACTAAAACTGAACAATTAGTTTAGCTGTTTGCTTCTCTCTGTAAACTGGAAAGACACGTACGAGTGATGGGCAGGTTATGATTGTGTTGTACGATGAGAGACTCGAAATGGTGCATAACATACCAAACTTTTTACAGTGCTGTAATTCATCTTCCAAGTGTTAAGCGTGCAGCAAGTGGGTATTTTTCTTTGCACTGAATGATCCCTAAAGCAGCAACAAAGCAGAAAGTGTCCTAGGTATGGGATTACCTAAGAGGAGGCCCGTCTGTAACAGGACAACCATGATCAGAAGTCTTTGTCAGATGCTTTTCTTAATTTCAGGGTCCTGAGGCTGCTTGTATACTTTCCACTCATCCTGCAAAAACCTAGAACTCTCAGGGGGTCAAAAAAAAAAAAGTAAAGACAACGTCAGTTATGCTAATTTCAGGTACTTGGTCAAAACAGTTACGATTTCTAGAATTATAAGACTGTATTCAGCCAACAATCGCATGTTATGCCGGAGTAGGGAAGACGTACATCTCATTCTGTTGCCCGTTTACTTTACAACAAGATTGCTTGCTATCTGAATAAAGGAAGGAATTCTTTTTTCCAGGAGGCCAAGGATATCCTAAATAGAAGGAAGAAATATTTCACCACGCACTCATGCATATGTCAAATGGGGTATGTTTGTCTGAATTCAGAAATGGAAGGAGAGGGATCCATATTGTCTAAATTTTAGACAGCCATAATGTAGACAGCTGCATTTGAGCTAGTCATCTGGAGTTCTTTATAATTACATAGAGAAGTAGAATCTCCAAGGATATGATCCATCCCATTCTTAGGTGGGTGGCTAAAAAGAGGTTACGTGATTCATGTCCTTAAACTTCACTTTCTCTTGACTGCAAAGAGATTTTTGACAACCAACACAAATGAAAATACGGACGGATGGCTACCACCCAAAGTGCTTCTGTTCTGTGCAGGCGAACTAGAATTATATCTGCTTTTAGTAAGTTGGTAGTAAAAGTTCACTGAGAGCCTTCTGCCTACCTGCTGGCTACCAGTAAGTCTACAGCTACAAGATGTTTTTGTTCTGTGGTCCCTCTGTTTTGATGTGGTCGTTGTATGTGCTCTTTCAGAAGCCTGAACTTCCCTTTCTGAAATCTCAGCGTTTCTGTTGGCTGAGTGGAAGGAAGCACCTTCAGACTTTTAGCAAGTGTTCTCCCGCACATATTTGCCTGCTGTCACCACCTCACATAAAAGTAGAAGAAATTAATATGGTGTTATCTCTAAGTAGAACCACGATCTAATAACATTGAAACTTCTTTTATTCCAAAGAATTTTTAAGAATACACAGTTTTCTAGTACTCCCTAACTTACTTATACTCTTTCTGTATTGTTCTCTTAACTCAAGCGTACCCTTTTAAGTATCTGTGCAGCAATGTTCAGCTTGCCTCGTGTTAATATTTGCAGGAGTTTGGGATTTTCACCTTTCCTTATGATTTGGCTTAGCTATGGGACTGAGGTTCATTTGTGAAGCTGAATTTGTGCGCAGTAACTAGTGGTTCAGATAATTCTGTAGGGAAAAGGGACAGTATAGAATGGCCCCCCCCTTTTCTTACGTTGCTTCTGTTTTGATTGTTCTCCTCTTAAGCTGCCTAGCATACTGAATGCAAAGTAATCTTGCTTAAGAGGTTTGTCTAAGAGTGCAGTCTCACCTGTACAGCACTCAAGAATAGATGTAGAAGTATGACCACAGAAAGATTCAGCCTGGCATTAAGAATGTAGTTTTAGATGCTTAAAAACTTAAAGGAAAAAGCATTACACATTGTTCTTAACAGTTTCGGATGCAAATCCAGTTCTGACTTTGGAGCATTTTCTTTTCCAGACTTATTTCTTTTATCCTCTTATTTTTCCTAATCTTCAACAAGATGGATGAAAGTTCTGGAAAAACTAAGGCCCTTGAACGTTTGTTTTGGTTTTTGTATTCCAGCACTCCAGCGTGACTTGAGCCTTTACCCTAATGGAATCGGGAAAATTAATGCTGTAGATACAAAGGAAAAGTATTTTAAACTCAGATGAATGAATTGAAGTCCTTTTAAGAACAGGACCTTTTCAAATCTAACCTGGCATAAAATGCATACAACAAAATGAACATTTTAATGAATTACTCTATTAAGTGACCATTTTGAAGTACTTGCATTCTACAAGGTATTATAATTTCTCTCTTAATAAATGATGTATAGGTGTAGATTTACAGTGTACACACGTACTTACAGTTTTGGGGCAACCCATACAGTAGGGAAGAATTCTGCACAGCCAATGTTTGTTTGATTCCTGACCCTCTGCAACACTGTTCAGATGTTGAGGAGCCTGGGTCGTCAGCAGTCTGCTTGAGAAGATCAGAGGTGGGGAAGGGTTACAGGCAAAAGGAAGGTGATGGTTTTGTTTTGTTTGTTGTTCTTGTTTAAATTTGTATATAAATGCCTGCTATTTAGTTTGCCTGCTATCGCAAACTACTTATTTGTGATAGGATAAATTCAAGTAGTATATAGTACTTTAGGCTGGGAATGCCCATGAAGATGCGTAGGTTGGAGGGGAAAAGAAGGTTATACAGAGGTTTTAGCGTTCTTTTTCTTCCCAACCTTTATCAGCCTTGTTTGGTACAGGGCGTGCCCTATGTGATTCAGGCAGCAATACCGACCCCCTATTTCTGCCCCAACTTTATCCATTGGGTTATGTACTTCTGTTTGGTTAATGCAGCTTATTAACTGTCAGTGATGATACTGTGTTGTGTGTTGATTGTCTGGCAGCTTACTGTTTGAGCCATTTGCCAGTTTTTGCCCCATACTTCTTTGTCTAGCAAGCCAAACCCGAGCTTGTTTAAACTTTATTGTAAATAGTTAAACGGTACTGCAGTAGTTAAAGTATCTGTGGGGATTTTCGATGTAGTAATGGACTCAACAGGGCAGAACATAACTTTTAGGGGATGAAGTCCATCTCGGTGACCTTAGCAGGCCCGTGCTGTGCTATATCAACGGATGATCTGACCTACTGACCAATTTTTGTGTCTTCACATTGGAATTCCACGTTGTATCAGGTCAGTGTCTAGCTAGAGTGACTGGAGCTCTGGAAACACTGTGAAACTGGAGCCAAAAGAGTGTCAGTTGCACAGGGGGGAAAGAATTTTTAGTCTGAATACTTTTCAAACATTTTGGGGTTGGTTTGTTTATATTAACACCTGTTTAACTTTGGGGACTAACTTAAGGATAAAGAAAGCCTGTGTTAAATGTTCCATATCCTCAAACTTTCGGCAGTGAGTGGATGCTGTGACTGGAGGTGGGAGGAAATGAGTATGCTGCGCTAGGGATGTTCCCCTATCACATAACTAGGAGCCTAGCCTCGTGCTGTTTGGGTGTCTACAGCCGAGACATCTGTACATGCACATTTACAAATCCAAACCTACAAAACTCAGCTGCAGTATTCACTTCTGTGTTGAGCTGCAGTACTAGAGATCTGCATAAAAACCGTCTCAAAAGATCTTCAGTGTAGTTTGTGAAAAACAATTTTGTCAATTGCTGATATTCCTAAGGTAGGAAGAAGCCTTTGTGTTGTATAGGGGTAGAGGGCAACACAATGCCCATTTCTTTTAAGGCTATACAAGAAGTCTTTAATTTTATCACCAGTAAACTAGGAAGACTGTGGCTTCTGCCAAGTGGTTTCTAAACATAAAACTGAAAGTTGTATAGAAGATTACTTAATTGAAAGGATGTAAACTACCTAGGATGTGTTATTAAGTTTAACCTGAAGACCTGCTTGAGGTTGTCAGGGAAAAAAAACAAATATTGAGTACATACTTGAGAAGAATTTAAGAAGGTGATATATTTCTAAAGTACTGAATGAATGAAATATTTCCAGTTGAGGTGATAGTGTACTTAATGTTAAGCAGAATTTGGCTAGGCACCTAACTTCTAAGTTAAAAACAGTTCCTTTCACTTCTGTTTTGTTTTGGAGGGAGGGAGGTAATGCATAGTTTTTGCTTTTTCGGGAAAGGTATTTTCGTGTCTGTGTGTCAGAGCTTTTGTTGTGAAAAAGTCTTTAGAAACCTTTAGAATCTAAGAACTCCTATTAGATGTGATCGTTATAGATGTTAAAGAAACACAGGACACTTCAAACGCTAAAAATAAACCTTTCCAGGTTTCTGTTACAGTTTTTGAAAAACTATATAGGCATTGAAACATCTGGCTGTGATCTGTAGCCCCCTATTTTTCTATATTAATATTGCTTTAGAAAGAGTAATTGATCATTTCACTTAAAAAGTGTAATCTACAAAGAAATCTTTTGTTAATGAATCCCCAACATTCATTTAATTTTTGTAACTGCAGTGATACTGTAACAAGGTTTACTACTTTCAAAAAAGTGATACTTGAGCCCTTTTTTTACTAGATTGTTTTGCATCTTTAAAACAGCTTTTAAGTGTTGTCATAGAACGCATAGTGCAGTGTTTGAAGTAGAACTTTGTTAGCAAAGCTAATACAGATATTCTCAAAATAGTCACTCAAGTGGCGTTCTAGTCGTATTAAAGTTGCACTACGTACTAATGTAAAGGTAAATCTGCTTAGTAATAAGGAAATACATAGGGCTGTAGTTGTCCCTAAACTTCAGTGTTTTGCTAGGCGCACTGGATGTTGGCTAGAAGGCACTGGGGGTGCCAAAATGGTGGGCTTTCAGCAGTGGTTGACTGATTCAGCTGAAACCAGGGAACAGGGGTTTTCTGGAGCCAAAATCATGTGTTGGCTGGAAGTGGAGGCAAGGATGGTGGTTGGGCATGGGAAGCTGGGCTGGGCTGAGAGGTAAAGAGCTAGCAAGAGAGCAGCTTGAGCATCGTTTTTAACGCAAAAACTGAAATTACTGAGATCTGTTAACAGGCAGAGAAAGCATCCACTGTTCAGAGCGCTCAACTGAGCCTAGCACAGCATGAATTCCTGTCGTGACCTTGGACGAGTTGCACCTTAACTTCATGTTGCACGTTGGGAATTAAAATTCACATCGTGATATGGAAGCATTGTTGTGAGGGAAAGTAGATAAAGACTGTTTAGAACTGATCCTTTGGCAATAAGACCCCACAAGTACCTAAGGCTTGTTTTTAAAAAAAAAAAAAAAAAATTAGCTTCTCGATACAGGTGGAAGTGGTTACAAGTATTGTAGAGTTCATTCCAACTTTTTTCAGATTCTCCTAACTTACAAACGCTTTCTTTTTAACAGCAACAATTTTAGATGCATGTATACAAAGCATCCTGGCAATTAAAAAAAGGCAGATATATTTCAGAGGCTTGTTTCAAATTCCTGAAATGTTAATCCCAGTTTTATATACGTATGTGTACAAATTTCTTTCATACATAAATACTAATTTTCAGACTGAAGGGATTTACTATAACTGTGAAATTAGTGTGTTGTTTACCAAGCTGCCACAAGTAAATGCATCAGATAATGGGGTTGTATGTGTCCTTCTCCACTTTATATAGCAATTAACAAAATACTTCCATTAATATTGGATAACTTCATGAAGTGTGAAAGGAAAAAAGGCTGTTGTGAGCTGATGTAGTAAGTGGGGAAATAAGTTACTGAAGTTACTGAAATCAACCAAGCCTTTTAACGTATCACAGATCTGGTGATGAGTTTACACTGTAATGAAATTGCACCCCTTGGTCATGACCATATATGGTTTCATAATATATCTATATCTATATAAAGTGACTCTTTTAAAATGCCTATTTTGTTAATCATCAGACAAATTAGCGTTTAGAAGCCTTCTCTGAATTTCAAAAATGCCTTTCCCCCCTGTATGAGGGCTGTTTTTCCTCAGCTTCTTGAGTATCTAGAACCAGTTCCCTCTAATCTCTACCTCAATTTAATTTGAAATTTCTAAAGCAAATGCTAAGGTATTTTTGTTCTAATATTTTAGTGAAGTATTGGTTACATGTTTAATCTTAATAAATATTTTGAAGATAAATTGACATAATTGAACTAGTTAGTTTGTAGCTAATGAAGTATCATCCATTCTGATCTTTAAGGTAGCAGTGATGGTTCTGAACTTAGTGAAGAGACCTCGTGGCCAGCGTTTGAAAGGTAAGAAAAACTGCTGCTCAAAACCGGCATTTTTCTTTTTATTCAGACATTCTTGTTTAGGATCTCTGAGTCCTTGAAAATGATGCTTTATTTTAGTGATCTGTAGGTCTTGCATCTGTTAAGAATTTGAGAGCCAATGTTAATAAACCGTAGTAAGTTCATGTAGTAAGTTCTGGTTCACTTAAGTAAGCAAGCAAGATTTTGTCTAATTAGATGCTTGTTCATGGCACAAATTCTTCTAAGTAGACCAG
The DNA here is from genome assembly GCF_040807025.1 of Struthio camelus. NCBI lineage: Eukaryota > Metazoa > Chordata > Aves > Struthioniformes > Struthionidae > Struthio > Struthio camelus. The sequence continues at coordinate 6,217,757 of NC_090949.1, forward strand.
CCAGAGTACCACCAAACCCCAGTTGATGTTCTCTCTTCTTATATTTTTGCATATCTGCTATTCATGTGACTCATCTGTTCATTTTTACTTCCCCTGAGATGCTACTGCCATCCTTGCTCCCTTTGTTCTTGTCATTGAGATCATCACCTGTTTTGTGTCTCCCTTCAGTTCATTGTTACTGTCATCCCTATTTCACACAGGAAAGTACAGTAGAGACCCTTGCTAATGTCTGATTTTATGTAGTTGACTTAATGTCCTGTTGTTTATCTCAATATCTGCAAATACTCAGCTGGCATTGACCGTCTCAGTCCTTTCTCATGGTGTATTTGAGAATGCAGAAAAAGACTAACAGCTGTAGTTGAATACAGTGAGAAGTGAAAATTTCATCTTCCCACAACTCAGTAAGATGTGCCGTAAAACACACAGTTTGCTGCTATAGCTCAATTTCAGGTAATCCATCAGGCTCAGAATTGCCACAGAGGACTTCCTCTACCATGCTATCAAGACATATTGGTAGAAATTTTTGTCAAAGAACTTTCTCTTTAGAGTCAGGAACTGTGTCACAAACCTTATTCTGCTTGCATTTATTGAAGCACTTCAAGTTGTGTGTTACTCTTTGGAAGAAGCTTTGAAATTTGCTCAGTGCCAAAGGTGAACTCTAATATTTCATCCTATAAATATACAAGAGGAAATGCCCTTAAGGTTTCCCTGGGTAAGAAGAAAGAACATTCCATGTGAGCACAGAAAGAAAATAAGGTCAGAAAGGAAACCTATAACTCATATGTGCCATCTTTGATGCAACTTACAGTATTAGAAAGGTTTTCTTCTTGCTCTTCCCTCCCTATTGCATTACAGAATTAATCTAGCTCAGGCTATCTCTCGGAGCCAAAAAGTTATGTGGGAAAGCCTTAGACAAAGTAATGAACTGATGAGCGCTTTCATACCGCAAGAAACATAGGAAACTTCAATTTTAGTAAGCCTCAGGCTTAAGCTCGTGTTTTTGGAGGATAATAGTGATCTCCAGAATTGTTTGTGCGGACTTAAAGCAGAGGTTTTTCATCCGTGTTGTAATGAGAACTGGCTTGCCTAGACTCCCCATGAATTGAAAGGTTTGTTCCATGTTGAGGATAATCGTCTCAAGTTTCCTCCTCCTACTCCAGATTCCACATGCCTTCAGTATTTTCTTTTTTCCTGAGAGCTCTCTTTGGGAATTCCTTTTGAGGTTGCGTGTTTTTGAGGACAAGTTCTCTTGTCGGCTACCCAGGAGAGGGATTGAGTTCTCTAGGAGCATTCAAAACATCATGTGTGAAATTTGTGCAGATACACCACACCCTTGCATTTATTTGTATGAGACTATGAAACAGGCTTTTGATTTTAATAGGTAATACACTGAAATACGTATCTTAAGTTATGTTAAGAAAGAGCATCTCTAGTTTTGATCTGTACAATGGGTTTCTATTCTTAAAAGAGCCTTTATCCAAGCAAAAGGAATCAATAGTTGGCCGGAACTGATAGCAGTTAACAAAACTGGGATACGTCCAGTTGTCTTAATGACTACTTTCTATATCATGTGAGTGGGAAGACAATATTGCCCAGTGATTTGGCCACAGGTTCTTTGGGTAGGAGGGCTTAAATCAGCACAGTATACCTAACAGGAAGAAATGAGATGCGCTTCTTTCTGTTGCCTGGGAAATCTGTGTAGAAATATCAAATATTCTCAGTTTTCCTAGCCCTCCGGCTATTTGTAACTTGGAAATGCAGAAGGGATGAGATCTAGAGTCACTGATTGTTCATAAGAGCAAAAGAAACTTAGTCTGAACCTTGAGACAGAGAGCTTTCAGGATTGGGAGTCCCTTTAGGCTAATCAAAATTATTCAGAAGGGACTTTAATTCCACGTCCTGACAGTTGTATTGTGCGAGGGTAGTATACTAAGTGACACTTCAGTCTCATTGGTTGTCATCCTGAGTGTCTCTGAATAGATTTACCCGAAATAGCTCGAATCCAGAGTGATAACCTCCTTGTTATGCAAAAACAAGCTTAAAGGTAAGAGAAAAAAAGTATTTTATTTGCATGCAGAATATAAGTACGCACAAATGTACAACTCATATTACAGTTTTCTTTCCTTCATCTTAAATATTGCTTTTTCTGTCTAAACCTTGAATGTATTTTAAAAAAAAAAAATCATAAATTCAAAGATCTCTAGTATACTGAAGCTAGGCTTATTCTGGAAAAGATTAGTAGGTGGTTATTCATTTGTGGCATGTTGGTAATTCTGCCTTCAGCAAAGGGAATAGTTTCAGCTGGTAAGAAAATGAAAATTGTGTTTTTTGTTTAATGCTGTTGATCTTTGTGTCCCTTCTTTAAGACTCTTATTTTCCAAGGGTTTGTTTGCCTGCTGTATGCTATTCTGAGTTCAAAGTAAAACCTGAAACTGTTACTTATTTAGATTTCACATGCTGAGAAATATTGACTGTCCATACCAAAACAGCTTTTCAGCTGGCACAAAGCACCCTTAACAGGGGACGGTTTATTAAATTTGTTGTACATAAGAGATGTTACCCGTAAACGTCTCACATTCTTATGTTTAACCATCTGCTCTCTACAAAATCAGAGCTGGTTTTCAGTCTTTCAAGATAATACAAGAAGTTATAAAAGCAGAGACTAAAAAAAAGGAGGCAACCCTGCAGCAGTATAAACTGGTATATGTATCTGTATTTCTATTGACTTAAATGGAATTCTGCCAACCAAGGATCTGATGTGGAAAAACAGCTCTGAATGAAGCAAAGTATTGTATTCAAAATGTAAGCCCAGAACCCAAGTCCTGGATATGGATAAAAGTATAGATCAGATTAAGGGCTCTGAACTGTGAAGTTTGTATGTTAAGTTTAAAGCCCTTATGAATTGGAGAATTGAAGTGTTGCTGAGGTTACTTCAGCGTTAATTAACACAGCAGTATTTTAAGCAGCAAGTGTCAGCCAAAACCGAGGTATTGATCTACTGACTTTCTTTGAACAGTATGGGCTTACTCAAGTGAATGGCCATATTTTTTCTGTAATGTATATAATTTAACTAGATACTGTCTCACAGTAGACAGTCCTGTTTTTCATTGTGAGTTGTTGGCTTCAGTGGTTGATTTGAAGAGGTAATGCCACCGTGTAAAAACTGTTTAGCAAATTTTTTCTGTCTTTCACCCCAGCAGTGTGTGCCTGCTTATTGAATTTGAAACCTCTGGCTTTTGTAGTAACATCTTTAGTCAGATTTTAAAAATAACAAAGCTTTTTTTTATATTGACCCTTTATATTTTGATTTAATCTGAGAACAAAGTCAGGATTTTCTTAAAATTTATTAATCTTCAATACCGATGAAACACCTCAGCATTATGAGTACTGACAAAGAGAATATCTCCTCAAATAAAAAAGATATCTACCTCTTCATTTTTCTAAATAAAGTTATCCTCTATTTCTTATGTAGAAGAAGTGGCTTTGTGACACACAAAAAATTGTTACGCTGTTCTAGCGATCATGCTGTTTGTGTGAATAAAAGTATATGTAATACGTACAATTTATAATGGAATCCAACAGGAACAGGTTGTACCATTCTCTCGGTCCGGGGACAAGAGTGGCACGAAATGGCTATCGAGGCCACATGAAGGCCAGCAGGTACAAACGCCCCTGCACACAGAGGTCACAAACTTTCCCTCCGGTGTTGGTGATCGGTTTAATAATTAAGTGGGTGTTTTCTGGTGTTATCTTTCTAACTTGTGTGACAAAATAAAGGTGGAGGCCTTTCTCTTAAAACTTAGGGCTGTCCTCTTCTAAGACTTAATCACTGTATGGGCTTTTGTTCATTCTGGTCTGCACATCCCAACTTCTGAACCATTGCATCTTGATGTCAAGATGTTTTACCATAAGTAGCTTTTCAACTGTGTGTCACTGCGGTAGTGTCGGTGGTTCTCGTGTGGACAGCAAAGCTGCTGCGCTTGTGCTAATGGGTGGCGTTCAAGATGTTTTCTTTGCTAACAGTTTTTAATTGAATTTGTGCTTTTCCAAACCCTTCCCTGAAGTAACAGATATGGTTAAAATGAGTCATGCGTTAAAATTGGCCCCAACTCATTGAATATAGCATTCTTTGAGAGGCGTCATAGTCATATTATTCATTATGCTGAGTAACTGAACCACAGATTCTGTGTGCAGCAGTGTGGCACTGTAGCTGTGGAAGAGATAGGTAATTATGACTTTTTTCATAATAAGAAGCAAGCATTCTCTCAGTGACTTAAGCTCATGTTCACGTCAATGTCAAACTATCTGCACATCCTCAGCAGTTGGTGCAATGAAAATACTTGCTAAATTTCTATTTATTTTGAATACACTTGAGTCTTAGGATGGAGAAGAGGTAAATTCTGGTTTACTTCAAAAGATGGTTTCAGGTGCTGTTTAACTTTTCTAGAAAACTGCTGGGTTCAGCAATTTAGTTGCGTACTCTGACTGGCGTTTACTGAAATGATTGCTATTTTAAATTTTTTTTTTCCTAAATGAAAATATTTAAGCTGGTCAGCTTCATAATTTTAATAAAACGAGGTTTTCGTTTCATTTCTGTACCTGGCTTATGTTTTGGGCCTTTCCTCTTTGACCCTACACAGGGTGGAGGATTAGTAGAGCACCAGATGCATTAAAACACCTTAAAGATGTGGTTCAGGTTTCTTTTCTTTATCACTGCTCCTGCCACTATTCTTGCTTTCAGATATTTCAAAAATTGTGCATGCTTGATTGAGCTTTTGCTTCATTTTTGATGTGTTAATGATTCCAATGTTTCTAACAAAAAGCACTGTCTTTCCTGCAAGGGCTCAAGGAGAGGTTTTAACAGATGCAAAACAATATGAATATACTATGAATGCTTGCCAGTTGGAATTAATTGTTCTTGAATTTTACTTGTTTTGAGTGTTAATTTTTTTAATTATAGACTACCTGCCTGGCTAATTAATTTTATGATCACTTTTGCTTGTGATTGTAAATTCCACAATAGCAATCTCGCATAGCAGTCAAAGTCTTTTTCCGCAATGAAATCCAATAAATAAAAAGCTGGCACTTCTAAATTAAAATACAGATGTTTGCATTAGCTTGAAGTAATAACTGGAGAACTACTTTAGGAAAAATATTTTTTCACACTATTTTTCACATGCTCCTTTCAGCTCTCTAGAATCTGAAGATTTGGCTGTTCATCTGTATCCAGGAGCTGTTACTATTCAAGGTGTCCTCAGGAGGAAGACTTTGTTGAAAGAAGGCAAAAAACCTACTGTAAGATTTTTTTGAATTCGTTTTCTCACCACCTTCTTTTGCCCAGTTACAAAGACGATAAAATGGCCACCGTACTACTAAGCTTGAGTGTCTTGATCTGCTTTGCTTTGCTGATTATGGCTTAAGGGCACTTAGATTCTAGAAATTCTAGATTCTAGAAATTCTTCTATTTGATGGATTTATTCAGATGATCAGGCTGTGCTCATAATGTAGGGAGAAAAAGTGAAATGTGGTGCTACGTAAGATTACATGTAATTACTGATAACTTTAAAACAAAGAAGGAGCACATTTTATCTTCCTGGATGGTAGGTGGATCCTGACGATTTATTAATTAGGTGGTAACCCTAAATAGTTGCATTGCAAATGTTTTGATATGAATTGTAAATCAGAATACATATTTTAAGTCTTGACAGTGGGGTACACTTTATGGCAGTATATACAATGAAAAAGAAAAGGGATAGATGTATTCTAGCTCAATGAAGTGTTCCATAAAGGACACAAAGTAAAAGAGACAAAAATTTTTTCCTAAATTACTGAGGAAAGGCACATGCTCTCTTTGCTTTCTACATTTTTAATGTATTTATGGGCCTATATAAGCCTTAATGAGAAACAGCAGAAATGAAAAAATTAATGATGGCTTGGCTAGACAGTTAGTGCTGTCATTTTATTGCAGAATGTTGTCAATTATTTTACAGCTCGATAATATGAAACATTTCACTTATTTGTCTCTTTACTGTTTTCTCTCTCTAGGTAGCATCTTGGACAAAATACTGGGCAGCGCTGTGTGGCACTCAACTCTTCTACTATGCTGCAAAGTCTCTGAAGGCTACTGAGAGAAAACATGTATGTAAATAAGCGTCTTCCAGTAACATCTGCCAAAATTAAAATGTCCTTTCCTAATGTAAACACTGAGAGAGTAGTTTAGGACTGGCTTGATTTTAGTCAGCACTATCCTGTCTTCCAGTCCATCTGTCACTTCGTATGGCTGTGGCTTAATGGAAATATCATATCCTCTTACATGCTACTCCAGGAACATGTGCTTTGCATATGCCATAGGTCTCTCTGAAATTGTTGGTCTGGAAAAAAGGGAGCTGTATCTTTGGGTCTGCCTGCTTTTCTAAGGGTGGAAGTTGCATCTTTTGATGATCTCCAAGCGTTGCAATAGTTTAGCGTTCCTACTTGAAATCCAAACAAGCATTGATGTGAAAAGACTGAGAAGTCGCTACGTAGGAAATTGAACATGTGCTGTTTTTGTGTATGTGGTAAAATTAGACTACTCTGCTTTTTCTGTGTAATTCTGTAGTCTGTCAACGACTACTGACTACAGAATGCTTTGTATGTTGCACAGAGCCAGCTCATCACATGATGTTGGCTTTCCTCTCATTCACTGCAACTTTATTTAAAAAAAAAAAGGCTAAAAATACTTTGCTTATGTGGGAAAGTAATAAAAGGAATTTCTGTAGATGTTCTAGAGATGTTTTGCTGTGCATGGTTCACTTCTCTTTTCACTGGTTAGTTGTGAAGGAATAGGATGAGCCACAGATTCTCTCTGCTAGGAAACTGGATAAAATGTGAGATACTTGGGTCTTTTTGCGAGTTCGTTCTCTACCGTAACCATTAATTCTAGGCAATTGCCTTGGCCAGTGTTTCAGTTTAATTTATGACAACTGTCACTGAAGAACATTTGCTTTGCATAAAGTTATGTAATTTTAGAAACTGAGATGTGCTCTGGAATCCTAGAAAGGGGAATATCTTATTTCTTTTTGGCACAAAATGCTATTTCCCGATTCTAACGTTCTTGTATTCAGAGGGCAGAGCTTGGGATTTCTGATTTAGTAGAATTCTTGATAGTTGAATTTTCTGTTCTGTGTGTAAAGCTTGGGTATAGCGTTGCCTTAATTTACAGAACAAATTGAATATTTTTCATTTTCATTGAAAGCAGTTAATTAGGAAACAATATGCTACCATTCAAAGTTGTTTAATAATACCTAGTTATTGTAGAAAGGCTTGCATAATTTCTTTACCATCATCCATCTGCCTAACCCCTGCTGGCTTTGGTTACTTAGGTGAAAGCTAAACTGATCCTGCTTAATTTGTTCTGTCAGTTAAGAATGACTATCCTGGTCCAGACCAAAGGCCTACTAGCCAAGCATCCTGTCTCTAGGGTGTCTAGAAAAGTGTATGTGTTTATATTCATTTGCCTCTAGTCTCAGTGAAAAACTTGGGATGTGCTCTGCCTCATTAGACGTAAAGGTAGTTGAAAAGAGCAGACTTGTAAGCTATTATAAGCAGAAAAGCGAACTATGGAAATTTGAACTGTTAAAGTAAATTAAAAGAAACAACCAGAAGAAAACTAGCACTGACATTATGTCACCAACAGTTGATTGCTTGTTTTCTCTGGAAACATTGAGTAATGGAAAAGAAATTTCTCCTAATGCCGGACGTTGTGCTTCTGTTGCTAATGTGATGCCTTTAGGCTTTATGCAAAAACTATCCTTTTTTTCTTTTAAGAACAGAATATGCATTCTGTAAATCTCTCTTGCTCATTGTTTCTTCTGTCAAAGTATTGAATGGTGGAGGATTTTGCCATACTTGAGCCTATTCAATCAGAAGTTTTTTCAGTCCTGCAAAGTCCTGCTCCAGGGAGGAATAATCCCATGCACGAGGACAGGCTGGAGGCCAACCGTCTGGGAAGCAGCGTTGGCAAGAAGGACCTGGGGGTCCTGGTAGATAACAAGTTGACCATTAGCCAGTCACGTGTCCTCATGGCAAAAGCAGCCAACGGTATCCTGGGCGGCATTAGGCAGAGTATTGCCAGCAGGTTGAGGGAGGTGATCCTTCCACTCTACTCAGCCCTGGTGAGGCCACGTCTGGAGTGCTGGGTCCAGTGCTGGTCTCCCAGGCCGGGCTATAGGAAAGATGTGGATTTACTGGAGCAAGTTCAGTGAAGGGCCACAAAGATGATTAAAGGATTGGAGCATCTTCCATATAAGTTGAGGCCAAGAGAGCAGGGACTATTTAGCCTGCAGAAGAGAAGTCTCAGGGGTGGGGATGAAGGGTTGGGGGATGTTGTCAGTGTTTATAAATATCTGATGGGAGGGAGTAAAGATGATGGAGCCAGATTCTACTCAGTGGTGCCCAGTGACAGGATGAGAGGTGATGGACACAAACTGAGACCCAGGAAGTTCCATCTGAACCTAAGAAAACACTTTACTCTAAGGGTGGTTAAACATTGGAACGTGTTGCCCAGAGAGGCTCCTGGAGTCTTAGAGATATTCAAAGCCTGACTGGATGTGTTTCTGGGCGACCTGCTCTAAGTGACCCGGCTTGAGCCAAGGGGGTTGGACCAGATGGGTCTCCAGATGTCCATTTCAACCACAATGATTCTGTGATTGTGTGAAAATATTCTTAAAAATCTAAAATACGAAGAACTTCAAAAAAAAAAAAAATTGCATGGCTGGTAATTTTACTGTTGGGGAATTAAGTATATCACACTTCTTATTTTATATGATCTGTTTGCTTATACATTTCCTTCAGAATAACAGTTTTAATCATTTAAATGTTTTTTTTCTTTCTTTAGGAAAAGTAAATGTAGTAAAAATAACAAATGTAAAAATTCGGGTCTGGTATCTGATCGTCTTGAGTCTCTGTTAGTACAGAAGCCTTTACTTTGATCTTGACAACGGAATCATATCCATTTAGATTGCTCTTTCGGAAATCATTTTCTGAATTTGAAAAATCATTTTCGTTAAATTGACTCTTATCCTCCAAATCACTATGATTTGTTGCGCTATCTAGAACCTAACTGCTGGTGAATTGAGACAAGTGCTTAGCAAGCTAAACATCTCTAAGAACGTTTCGCATCCTTCTATTTATTTGTTCAAGGATATGCCAGCAGACTAATAACCAAGTTTACAGATAGAGGCTAGGAGACCTTAAAATCTATAGTATGGGCAGGCTTCTGATGGTGATGAATGCTGAGCTGAGTCTGAGCAGTGAAGTTCCCAGGAAAAGGGACGGTCGGTGGAGCAGCGGTAGTAAAGAGCAATGCCTGCTAGAGCAGATTTGTTTTAACACTTGTTTCTAGAGAATTGGACTGAACTATCCAGCACAGCCTTGGATTCGTCTATGTGCAGCTGATGTCTTGCTTTTAGCTCTTTAAGGCAGTGAACTTTTTTTTCCACTTCTATATACGAAGAATGGTGTGACATCCTGGCCTGTGATTTGGTTTCCTAGATGATGATTAAAATAATGCAATTCCTATTAGCTACGGTTTGGATAGTCTGTTAATTAAGTAAATAGTTCACAGTGAATAGCCATCTGCTCCAAAGGTTGTTATCACCCAGAGTATAATCTTTATGCTGGAATTAAGGTGGAAGATACCCTGGTAACCCCTGTGAGAGACCGAGAATGGGGGAACAGGAGGAGAGGCTTCGGTTTATTACACAGCCTAATGATAGGTGCTCAATAACTTTGTTCAGTTAGTCTGCCCATGTAGTCCTTTTTGTGCTTTCATTGGTGATTTTGATTTCCATCCATGTCACTACAGGGCTATTGTACCAAAGCCTCAGCTTTTGTTCTGGAGTTCATGATGACGATTTGTCATGCTTCAGTTTATACTTGGTTGCAATCTTCAGAATGGAAGATTAATCAAGGGAGAATAAACCGTAGGTGGGCAACGGTTATGTGGGGTTCCCTTTATCTAAAATATTCCCGACATCGTCTACAGCCATGTAGAAAAAAATCTCTCTGCAACTTCTTTTCTCAAGGCCTCGGTGACATGGAAAGGAACGCTGGAAACAACAAAGTCGGTCTGTGCTATATAAAGTTTCCTGGCTAGAGCTCTCGTGGTAAATAACTGTCTTGATTATAGGCATGCATTTGGCTGTTCTCTGCTGCTATTGCTTCAGGCAGCTGAGACTGAGGACTTGGAATGTGCAGGCACTGGAAGGTCTTCCAAGCTATAATAGCCAACCTCTTTGGAAAATTACTTCATAAAAATCCCTGTGTAATCCAACAAAAAGGGCAAGAAATCCCCTCCCTTTTAGACACAGGCAAGCCAGTTCTTCTCATGCCTGTGGTGAAAGACAGAGCGCTTAAACGCATTCTAGACATGATACTCTTCCAAAGGAAGAGGATGCTGCACATACCTGGATGTGACAAGTTTTGTTAGCTTTGGATAAGCTTCAGTGTGGGTAGGTTGGTTGATTCTTGTGTTGTACCCACTAGGGAGGACTGCTGTATGGATTGAGCTTTGTATGTTAAGTAGCATACAGGTTTCAGTTATTAAAGCAGTAATGAAAAATTGTCTGTAATGAGTATGTGAACTTTTCAATCTCAGAGATGAGGTACAGGAGAATCTCAGATGAACGTGTGTAGAACGCTTAAGGTTTTATCTCTTATGTTAGATGCCTGCTGTGGGTGCCATTTTATGATTTTAAAAAAAAAAAGCACTTCTGCACCTTTAGAAAAGGTCAATAGTGAAAATAGCCATGTTAGAAGTAGTCTTAGAGAAAAGCATTTTCCTTGAAAAATGAGAATGCACCAGTAAAGCTGTTCATAAGAACTGGGATAGAAAAATTTCTGTGACAATGTAGCATACTTAAAAGATTTTTCCGTGTTCGTAGGTATTTGGGAAAGCAACAGAGACTTTGAGCCTTCGCTCTCAAGAGAACCTTTGTTCATTCCAAGCCTTTCCTCTACATATTGTATACAGAATTGTAGCCATTTACTGGAGCCCTAAAGAACTTGGTAGTTGTTGCTCAGGCACTTTCACTGGAATGCACTGATTAAGAATGCTGTCGTTCTAGGAGGTAGGTTCAGCCACTGAGAGAACGACTTGAATATTAGAAAGTTGTAAAATCCTGACAGGAGATGAGGAGGAGGAGGAGAACTCTAAGTGCCAAGAGGTTGGAGTGAAAAGTCTATTCACAAATTAATTCAGAGTTCTTGATTCAAAGATCTATGTATAAATGCTTTTGAGCTCAGAACAAAAAAAAAAAAAAAGCTAGTTATGTGATGCACCAGAGCTGTGTAGCTTTCTATATGTATAATAAGACAGTGTCATTCCAGGGGCCTGTATGAAAAGGCAAAGAGGAACCAGAAACATTAAATTACAATGAAGCTTTCATTCCCTTCAAGTGAACAAAGCAGACTTGCTGTTAGCAAGGCTCTATGCATCAGTGGAGAATGAACTGCCTTGGGGGACTATGTAAACACAGAATACAAATTCAGCAGTGCAAATGGATGGAAAACGGACAAGCATTTCAAGCAATGATAGGTTGATGCTGGCAGGAAGCTCTTCCCCAGTGTGAACCCTTTTACTTCCTGGGAAAGCACCATGATTAACTAATTGTTCTGAAAGTTTTTAAAAGTCTTGCAGTGGTGATTTTTTTTTTTTTTTAAAGGCAAGCATCATGTATTTGCTCTTAGCCACCTTGGTTATATGTCATTTATTTTCATTTTCATGAAACTTTCTAAAAATATGAGTGCAATTCAGGAGCTACAGTGCTAATCTGTAACCCATGAAAACCTCTTTGGGACTGAAATTTCCACATCTATTTAAAAAAAGAAAAAAAGAAAAAAGAAAAAAAGCCTTACAATAGCATTACTAGTTATTTGAAGTTTGTATTTTGCTGATCAATTTTCAATGTAAGTCATCTTATTTTTGAAGGCGATGTCTTCAGTAGTTCCACAGCAAGTCCATGATGTATACTTTTCACTCTCAAAAAAGATGACAAAAACTCCTGAGCAATCTCCTTATTTTATTCCTTTTCCAGTCTGTATCCCTTCTTTCAGATAGAACTTCCTTAACATACTTCATTGCTCTCTGCAAGGCATTGATAAATTATTCTTCAAAGAAATTTGAATTTCTGTTTGGAAAGAATTAATATTCATGTTATTCAGCCCTCACTTTCTTCATGTAATGTTATCTGATGCAGCTTTAACTTATTTCTTTTAAAGTGTCATTTTTCTTCTGAGGTGTTACCAAATTTGTCTATCTTCTAAAGGCAGTTGAATGACTTAAGACTTTTTAGTAGATGTGGTTCTGCAGGTTTTACGAGGAATGGTCTTTCCCCACAATTTTGTCCGTGGTGATACCAAAAACGGCCGTGCATTTTGAAGTTTGGCAGACAGGTCTTTCCTAAGAACAGACAGTCGTCACTTTTACACTTAAGTTATCCATACAAACATCCCCTCAGTATTTCCATTGACGTTATGAAAATTTGAGCTAAACGTGGCTGGTAGGAACTCGGAATGGAATGTTTCCTGCAAGCGTAGCTGTAGCAACAGAGAGATGACAGCATGCAAGTGATGCGTTCAGAAGCTTATAAGGTTTGGAGAGACTGGACTGTTAAATCATTTTGAACTTGGTTAAGATACTTTGTTTTTCAAATATTGGCCTAACATTTGTTCATTTAAAGTTTGTTCATATGTTAGACTGAGCTTTAAAACATAGCCTCCTGCGTAACTCCCAGACAGTTAAACGTTCTTAGACGTTTAAAGTCTCCAGTTAATGTATGGTATAGATTGGAAAGACTGACATTAAACTGGCAATATAGTGTTCTGTTGATGAAACAATTTTATTGCCTTGCAGAGAAAATTTGTTTTAAACTCTTATTTTGTTCCTGATATCCTCAAACTAATTGGCGATAATGGTTCCTCTGGCTGGTGTTCCCTTTTTATCAGACTTGTAACAGTAAAGCGCTGTTATTTCTAAAATGATAAAAAGATGTTTTAGCTTTATGATTTCTAAAAGATTAATAAGAAGTAATTAAAGATAAGTCACTGAAGAGTAGAATTTCACAAGACAGGAGGAAAATGCATTTGATAAGGAACAGGATGTAGCAGAGTTGGTCCTTCTGGGCTCAAAAGTGAGGTAAAGCGCTACAGAAGGTAGGAACGCTCAGATTGAATGAAAAGCCTGCGAAGGAGACATGAATGTGGCAAGCAGAGATCTGGCAGCTAAAGACCTGAGAGAGACCGAGTTAGATGTTGGAGAGATGACAGAACTATCTGAGCAAGTAGTGAGAGGTGCATTGTGATGGTCTGCTAATAGGCCTAAGAGTCTAGGGAGAAGAAAACTTGTGAGTTGGAAATGAGTTGGATTTAATGGACGAGCAGCCTGGAACTCAGATGAGAAGCCTGAGAAGTAGAAAATAATATTGACCGGGTAAATGAAAAGCTGTGGGAACCGAGGAGCTGTCAAGAGAGAAACTAGTGTAGGGGAGACAGCTACTGTGCTTGGAAGAAGTGGTGTGAATAATATGTCAAAATACCAGTAACACACTGAACAGGAAAAACCCTTCATTTTTAATGTGCTGTCAATAAGTGAGCACATTATATTCTGTGTACATGTTTATCAAATATTCCCCCTCATTTGATGCATTTCATTTATCAAGTCGTAATATTTAATTACACAGTTGTTATCTTGTCCACAGGACTCGGTCTGTGTGTAACTACAGACTATTATGATCAATATTGCATGTTAACTTTGAGCAGTCACCGCACAGACAGGCTTACTGCTTGTTTGTTAACAAATAGAGTTTAGCTTTGCAGCCTGAGTGTTCTGTTAATGCTTTTTTTTTTTTTTTACTATGATGCCCGCACGTGTGCAGTAATGTGGTGAGGAATGCTGTTATGTTCATATAATGCAGTTCAGATGTTTGTCAACAAACATCTTTAATTTTTCTTGAATTTCATTCATTGGGGCAAATTTTCTGTTTTCGCTAATTCCATGTAGAACTCATAGCCTGCCTTAATTTTATGAAGTGCTATGCTTTCACTGAATTTAATAACGTTATTCTATGTCTGTAACAGTGATATTGAGAGGAAAAAAAACCTTTTGGAATATTTGTTATGCGCAGTGCTGTCAGTTGGGTTGAAGCTTTTTATTTTACAGTAGTTCATGTCTCTGCTTGTATTTTCAGTTCAAATCCACACCAAGTAAGAATGTGTCAGTGGTAGGCTGGATGGTGATGATGGCAGATGACCCTGAACATCCAGATCTCTTTTTGTTGACCGATTCTGAGAAGGGTAAGTAATGTCAACATCAAGACTGCAGCGGTTCCCAGAACAAGCACTTACCTTGCGGAGGTGTTCAAAAGCAACTAATAATGAAATCTGGAAGGGATATTAGCTTTGGTTCTTCAACTGCTCTCCAACCTGTCATGTTTACCTCCAGTATGTTATGGGAACAGTTATAGAGACTCTGTAGTTTTAAGAACTCTGCAGACTGACTAACAGTTCTACTCACATTTTTTTTTATTCTAAGTAAGTATTTGTCTGGATTCTTTTAAACTATATTTAGACCATTCAGTGACATTTTGACGTACATGAAGTGATTAAAAAAAAATTCAATAGTGTGAAGACTAGGTGCTCAAACAGTCCCAATTCTCTGCAAAAAAAAAAACCAAAATGCAAAGCAAAACGTCTATTCCAATGCAGCACTCTTACCAAGAAAAACATTAAAACTTGACTATTTTGCGGAGGGAGAAGCCAAAGAAAAAAAAAATGATGAAAAAGAACTGAAAAGGAAAAAATGATTCCCTTTATTCCAACATAGAGCTCTGGTTTCAGTTTAAAACTATGAGTGAAGAAACTGTTGTTTTTCCGTAGCACTTCAAAACAAGCAAAAAGAACATCAAAAGCAGTTCTGCTGAAGTTGCTTAACATTATTCATTACTTTGTTTGCTTTCAGTCCCAGTGTATTTTAATTTCTTTTGTTTTTGATTGTCTATCCTGTGGACACAGATACAGTCATGTAAATGATGAATGCTTGTCAGCCTAACATCAACAACAGCAGTCCGAAACCCTTTTGTAACACTTGGCCTTTCAGGGTCCAGGCATGCAGTCAAGCGTTGCATAACACTAGATACTGAAAATATTGGTCTGAAAAATGTCAATATGATTAGAAATAATTTTAAAATATTTTCAAAGGTGGCTTTCTAGAGTGCATTTCAATCCTATATTGTACTTAATACTATATATAATTAAATGATATACTAAAATTGGAATAAATACATTGAGCAAAAACATCTTAGTTGTATGGTTCTGAGAAATGTTTTCTTCTAGTTGACACTAGTCTTAGTTGAAATCTAGAATGTTTGGAGGAAGACAGTCCTTCATGAGCTGAGACTTCTCCTGCACTAGGTCAAACATTTGTTTAACTTTACCCTTTGACTGGCATACGTGCGACTTCTGTGAACCTTTTGCTATTAAATACTTTGATAGTGTTTCAATTTAGATTTATTTGGATATAGATAGAATTTAAGTTTGTATTGTTGGTATTTCTTTATCAGTTTTTTTCCTACTCTCTCACTTAGGAAATTCATATAAGTTTCAAGCTGGAAACAGAATGAATGCAATGCTCTGGTTTAAACACCTGAGTGCTGCCTGCCAAAGCAACAGACAACAGGTGAGAGCAATGTGTTGAAACAAGTATGGCCTGCTAAGAGCTCAGTGCTGGCACATGCTCGAGATGACTGAACTCTGAGTAATTGCTTTGTATGGGAAACAGAGGACTGACCAGTCTATGCATTGATTTCACATGCTTATTGGTTTGCCTTTTTGTAATCAAGTCCTCAGAGCTTCTGTGACAATGAAGATCTTCAGTCTATCTTGAGGCTAATTTAAAGCAATTGGGCAGTTTGGGAAATGGAAGGAGCACTCTAAAATTTCTCTCCCAATGGCAACAGTTTTATCATTGCCCGTTTTAAAAAGGCTATTTTGCGGTTGTATATAAATGTTGTAAGCTATATCAGACAGCTGTACAGATCATTCAGTATCAGTCCCAGATAGCTATCCATAGTGCCATTCTGTCAGGTCTTGGTCATGCCTGTTCTTATGTATTTCTAAAATGTAGAAACATATTTTAGTCCTGAATAATTTGACAAACTTTGAAAGCAAAGGTAGAATTTTCTGTGGGTCAAAAAGATTCCCACTCCAACCCTTATTAATTCTCCTATTTACTTATAAATTCTTCATGACTCTTTCACATCTGTAAAAATGCCACCTCCTTAAGTCACTGTTTTGTCTTCCTGAAATCTTCCTCCTCCTTTGCACATGTGTGTTGATTTCCCCAAGCAAAAGAACCACTGAATTTCAGTTGCCTTGCTTCTATGTGGCTGTGCTTAAAATGGAAGGGGAAAAAAAAGGATCTTCCCAGATCACTCTGCACGTTCTTGCTCGTTTCTGCTTCCGAGAGAAGTCTAAGGAGTCAGGAGGGTTGTAGAAGCTCCCTTGAAAAAGTACCTGAGACACTGGAAAGGAGAGGAAATTGTGTTCCTGGCTGGAAAAGATGGGAATAGTAGCAAATAGCGGCAATAGAGTTTGCCAGGAGGTGCTGACTGCCAGGCAGGCCCTCAAACTGCCCTCTGAGGAAAGCTTTTATTCAATAAGGCTTAACAACACTCTGTAATGCAAACTTGCTTAAAGCATACAGCTCCTAACTTGTTCTAAAGCAGCAAGCCTAAGGATCTGGGGCGGGGGGGGGCACCTGTGGGAAAAGAAGCCAACAAGGTGAAGTCTTTTGTGTGTTTATTTTGACAGAAAAGAAGGGAGTCATGAATAAAATGACTGCTGCTAGAAGGCCCAAAGCCCTGCCACCATAGTTTGTTGCACGCTTACTGTTTTATGGAAAAATTGAATGTAGTTATACCATATGGTTTCTTGCAGCATAGTTGTACGTTATGTACCTCATTAATGCGTAGGGCCTCCCATAGGAGAAGCAGTGCTTCACACAAATGTTATGTAGTATAGGTTGGTTCATATAAGCTAAAAAGAGTAAAAATGATCTTTTTAATTTTTGTCTTTATCATGATTTGACTCCTAACCAGTACTTTCCCTAGAGAGATACCTTATGGTACTGTTGAAAATGGAACATGTTGTTTTGTTATTGAGAGAACGATTGCATAAGAAAGGATGGATGTTTAAACATGCATTCGATAGAGTATTGGCACCTAACAAGCTGAATAATATTGGAAATCTTTTTAACCAAAAAAAAAAATTCAGTGGTGGCCCGGCTGGCCATTCTTCCTCCTGCAGGTGAATAACAAATGTAGGCAAGAAATACTTCAAGTATGACAAATCTGGCTAGTTATTGGCAGTCATCTGGAATGCAATGGCTCTTTAATAACCTGGGTAAAGGAGAGTTGTTGCTGTTGTGCAAATTCTCCGTAGACAAAAGGAATGTAAACTGTTGTAATGCAAAATAGCTTTAATATTCATAAAAGGGAGTGATGTTTGCGACAGACATTCAGATTTTCTATGGAAAAAGCCTAGGGAAGTGTTTACATGCCTTGTTTTTGTAAATTAATCTCAAAAATACTGGAGGACCTGCATCAATCATTTGTAGGGGAAAGACTTTTCAGATCTGTAAGTTCAGTCTAGCACAGGGTAAAGATTTATTGATACCAAAAGGCAGCACATCTCTAGAGATTCGTATTGTAAAAATGATATAGATGCATCAAAAACTCTCGCACTCATTTAAATCAACTTAGGTTATAAAATGGGAAGCTTGTTCCAAAATTTGTCCCTCCTCTGTTGGGGTGGAGGTGGAGGAGAGAAATGTTCAGAAAATGACATCCTCGGTTGGGAGGAAAGTGCTAACTTGCTTTTGACCTACGTTTATTCAGCAATTTTGACAGCCCTGTCCTCAGTGCTTCCATTTTTCTAACGATTAAAAAAGAAGGAATTGCTCTTCCCTTCGTTATTTGGGGAACTCTTTCACAAAATTAGGTGTTGTATTTTGTTTGAGCTTCTCAGGCACCCTGACCTGTGTGCTAAGAAACCTGTAACTGGGACTGCGTAGCTGGGAGTCAAGGGAGAAGGTTCTGCCTGTACAGCTCGGCCCTAGGATCGATCATGTTAATGTCACTTCATCTACAGCTGAAGCCATAAATTTCATCAAAATTAACAAGACGAGATCTAAGGCCATATGATAAAATCACAAACCATGCTCTAGGTTAATGTTTTGGCTATACATTTTTCCCTTTTTTCTGAGACAGAATGAATGCTGCAATGTGCATGTAAGCAGGTGAATAGTCTGTGAAGCAGTGGAATGTGAAAAGCTACGATACAAAATAACGTCATCTGTTACTTATATTTTTACTTTCAGGTTCCTGCCAACTTGATGACTTTTGAATAATAGGCTAATTCAAAACAAAAATAAAAGAGAACTATTTGAACCATCTCACAATTGAGAATGAGGTCCTGATGAAAAATGTGCCAGCTGTATTCTGTGCCAGAACGGAGCCTTTCAACTCGATCTCTGAACTCTGGAGCCCTGAACAAACCACTAATGGTTGGGGAGTAAGTCCTCTAAGGAAAAAATGGAGTTGCAACATGAATTGCCGTGGACCATGCTTCATAATATTCTCTGAACTGACCTGTGGAAACCACTGCCTTAAAGAGTGAAAGGACAACCAACGTGAAACACCAAATAGTGCGTGTGAAACTTCTGGCGGTGCTGTGCTTGAGTTAAATAGATTGTAGCTAGTTTGAGTTTCTTTTAACTTTATACTAATTTTGAAAAATAACTCACCTTTTTAGGTATTCTTCAGAAAACAAGAAAATTGATGTTGAAGGGTTGTATCAAAAGCTGGGTTTGAACCAGGTAAAAGAGGTACTACGCATTCTAGAGATGTTGTTCAGACTATACCAGGAGTTCTCAATGGGAGCTTTCCCCAGGCACTCGTAACCTGGAGCAGCATCATTTCTGTCAGACCTAAGAGTATGAGAATTGTAACAAATGCAGCTTTAAAATAGTAAGCTTGCAAACCTTAGTACTGTATGGGAGCCGTAGTCCCGGCAAGTGGCACGAAGGCTGAGCACTTAGACACCAAAAACTTTTTTGGTACGTTGTTACCTAATTCCTGGTTAAAACGTAGTTCACGTGTTTTGGGTGACCGGTGTGTGTGAAAGAGACGTCTGAAAGCATTGTTGGGTCAGAACTGAGCGTTTTCATCCCTTTTTATTTCTACGCCTTTCACGCTTCTACACATGAAGCTTCCCTGACAAAAAGCAACACCTTGCTGTAGTTCACTGAGGCGTTTTACTTCTCTGTACTCTACTCTAGATGGGTATCTATTAATTACCAGCTAGGGAACACTTGTCAGTGTAAGATGTGTCATAATATCACTTAAAAGGCCTACATTTTAAAATGATAGAGGCACAATTTCAAGCTTTCATGTTCTCATTTTGCAATTACTGGTTTTATTATCTGTCTTAGTCAAAATAGATGACATTGTGCATTATTGATAACACGGCCTAGAGCAGACCTTTTATGTACAGAAGCTGTTTGGATCTTCAGGAAAGTACATAATTTAATTGAGCATGGAATAACTTAAAGAAAAGATGTGGGACTATCAGTATTCCATTCTTGACAGAAATGATTCTTGGTCACTGAAATTACTCTCAGAAAAACATTCTGATTGTAAAAAGGGAGCCACACTGTACCATGTGTGTTTTATGCATAAGAATTTAGTTCTTGCTTTATTTGAATTTCCTTGAAGTCGGATAGAATTTCTTAGATGGTTAGTCTTTATTTAATCTTCAGAAATATGATCTTTTTTTAAAGCCAGGAAACATTGTCCAAAATCCAAATCTCGTATCGGAACTTCTAGTTTGTGAAAAAGTAGTAAATGCTCCATTGACATCGTGGTTTAGTGGCCGTAAGTAAGCTTGCAGACTCCACCGTGATGCTCCTTTTTGAAAAGAAACAAACTGTCTACCAGTCTGTGGCAGAGTTCTCTGACTATGTAATAAAGGTTTCTAGTAGTAGTGATTATTTTGAAAAACGTACAATTCATTTGTTGCAGCGGAGTAGAAACCTGTCAGTTCACTTTCTCATTTTTCCAGAGTCAAATTAATCTCTTAATGGAAATGATAAATTTCTGATTTCAAGGGGGGGGAAAAAAGAGGATGATGTAATCTCATATTAAACAAACAACAACAACAACAAAACAACAAGAAGAAAGAACCCCTTGGTGATGTGGAGTAAATAGTAATAGCCTGTTTTATGTTTCCAAGAGTTGTTCTTGTGGATTGGCTCTTGGTAGAGGAAAAAACAGTAGAAGGATATTTCTGTTAGAATTGCACCAGAAGTACCATATGCATTTGTGTCCCTTTCAATTTCTTATTTTTTTGGTGGGCAACGAATAGTCTGTTCTGATCCTGAAGTCGTGTATTTTGGAAAGAGGTTTCTTGTGCTGAAGCTCTCTTGTCTTCAGTTCTCATGTCTCCCAAATTAACCCATGTTGGGTATGTAGTTAATACAACATCTTCATAGCCAGCAGTGTTACTGTAGTAGAATTTGCACAATTTCAGTTTGGGTCTTTCATTTAAACTACTTAACGTGTGCTTCTTCTCAACAGCT
The DNA here is from genome assembly GCF_040807025.1 of Struthio camelus. Taxonomy (NCBI): domain Eukaryota; kingdom Metazoa; phylum Chordata; class Aves; order Struthioniformes; family Struthionidae; genus Struthio; species Struthio camelus. The sequence goes on from NC_090949.1 coordinate 6,238,428, forward strand.
AAGTGTTTTTTAACATGTGTGTACTTTTTTAAACATTGTGGATAATAGCCCTGTGAATTTTGAATTTTTTAAATAAGCTAAGATAGGTTCATTGCCGCATAAGTGTATCTGTTCTTCTGTTAGCGAAAGGAAACACGCAGCCGGGAGCCGCAGCCTGACATCTCTCAGCTTTGCTAAAGACAGAGCCAGATCAGAAGGGGATGTTTCTTAGTGGGTTTTTGTATTTTTCCAGCTGTTTTGTGTTAGGTTTTTGTGGTAGGAGGATGGTGGAGAAAACGCTGCGCAAATCGTCTAGCAAATTGTTGTTACGAGCTTTCTTCTTGGGCTTCCTACTCTCCATCTTTATTCTTCTACCCTCAGATACGCCTTTTTTCATGGGGCAGATTGACTCTCTTTCTTAAAATGTTTCATTAGAGTAATTGGAGAGAATAATGACAACACAGAAAACATTATTGGCCTTGGTTACAATGAGTAGTTCAGTGCTTCCCTCTGGTTTATGTCACGTTTAGTCCAGTAGTCCTACAGGACACAGAAATAGTGAAGTGTTACATATTTGGAGATGGATGATCCTTAGGAAGGAGTGATGGTTTGCTCACCTAAGGGAAAACTGCCTCAGTTAAGCTTTGGGAAGAATTAGACAAGTCATATACACCATAAAGAACATAATAATGTTCCTCTTTAATAAATAAAACTAGAGCCAAGAAAACAATGGCAGCAATGAGTACGTGTTGTTCGGGTAAGACTGTTACCCAGACTGTCTCAGTTGACTGTTTCTCTTCGCTTTATGTTGTAGTGTGTTGCTGCAAGTCTTTATCTTGTCAATAACTGCTGAACTAGTTCAGCTAATCTTTTGACACTTTTTTCATAATGTGTTGGTTTTGAAATTAAAGATGCCCCTTACAGTTTCCTGATTACAAGAATAGGAACAAAAATCGTTCAGAATAGGTCTTCATAGCAGTGCTTTAAATGTAAGTGTTAATCACCTGCAGGCTACTAACAACTTTTATTAGTTAAACCATCAGTCTTGGGAAAGATTGAGCAGCAGAGAATGTCTGGTTTAAAAAACTGGTGCAAATGCATTAAAATACATTATGCTATTCTTGCTACTAGTTAAATGCTTACTGCTACCTTTTATCTTTCTAGCTTAATCCTTTTTAATTTTAGCTCGGTTTTTCAAGTTTGGCTTCTATGCCTGTGTTGTTTGAAAGCAAATAAGGAGTTATATCTTTGAAAAAATCTGATAATTTGAGGAAACATAGCTCATCCCAGGCATGTATTTAATTTTGCAGGCGTTTCATACCATATGAACACTGCTCAAGTTACTGTGCTTCATTAAGTAGTTAGATGCAAGTGAGAGCATTTATAAATGCTAAATGAATAAATACTAAACAGTTAATGAAGGAGCTTTAACACCTAGCCTTGAAATGGTGTTACAGTCAGGTTTTTTGTTTACTGTAAAAATCAAATACTACTAAAAGATCTGAACGGGAAAATAACGTAATGGCAGACATTATTTGTCAGCTCTGCAGCTTGCGTGTTAAGCAGCCCCCTATTTGTGCACAGTGTTTTAGCCTCTTGCTTGAAGAATCGATGTCTGTTTTGGGGAATCGGCTGATTAACTTTCCTCCTCACAACTCAGCCGCAGAGTATATGAACTTTGCCAGCAAAGTGTTTATGTTAGCGTGTATATTTGAAAACATATAGGGAGTAAAAGAGAGCAGAAAAGAATACAGCAGGATTTTTATCAGTTACCTTTTCCTTAATGGAAGTAAATTATTCTAATTTTTTCTTGCAGTGTCAGGCTCTTCTATCTGCATTTATATATTTGGAACAATACAGTCCTCCCCTATTAATGGGAGACATAACAATTGTTAAAAGGAAATTGCCCTTCCAGCTGAAGTAATTGTATTTTTTTGTGCCACTAAGGCAGTCTAGGAGGCTAGGTCCCTTTTGATAAAAAGCAAATTCAATTTGTGCTTTTTGTTTAGCTTAAGCAAATCTTTTCCAAATCAAGATAAGATAAATTGTGTGACGTTGTTTTCTCTGGCTCTGTCGGTTGCATTTTTCTCCCCTTTCTTTTTGTCCTTTTTTGTGTGCTAACGCACCAACGTTAGCGATTCTAATCTTTTTCCATGGCTGGTTGTAGTGTGCTGCCTGTTATAAGCATCAAGGCGCCAGGGCTGGTACTAAATCACATCAGTTAATTGCTTGTTCTCCGTACAAGGTCAAGTTTTTAAAGTTTTGTTGTTATTTAGATACTGCCCTCTTTCTTTCCTTTTACTCTAAAAATGGCTTGTACATGAGGTGATTGGCTTGGGAAAGTTGTAATTAAAAGAGCGTGTGCAAGTGGGCACTGAGTTTGAAGAGGTTATCCTTTTTAAAACCAGCGTTCCAATCTCTAATGTGTCGAGAGGTGAGCGCATGGACTTAAAAGAGGACTTTGGTCAGTGTCGTCTTATCAGCCTGAAGACCGATTCTGTTGTGTCAGTGCTGAGAGTATCGCAACAACTGCAGACTTTGATTATGCCCTTGACATAGGGAAAGGGGTGACATTCCTCACAATCATTAAGTTTCTGCAGGAGTTGTTAGTTGTTTTGGACAATATAAAACAGTTGTGGCTTGCGTTGCTTTGGTGTATTTTCTGTATTTGGATGGTCTCTCGTTAGCAAAGTGCAGCACTGCTTAGTAGCTTGGGTTTTTACAGCTTTTATCGAAAATAGCTCAGACTTCTTTAAAATGAATTTATTTTTAATTTGGTATGTCCCTAAAATAGAGGTTTTTTGTCAGGGGAGAAGAAGAATTGAAAAGGGTAGTCCAAGTCATGGTCTAGAGCATATGAATTTAGAGTTTGTATTACTTGAAATGAGCATGCTTTTCTCTCTCCCATTTTATTTGATTTAAACATTGAAGTGCTTAGCTGTGAAAGGATGTATTCCTTACAAGCTTTTTGTTAATTTAAAGTAAGTGACTACAGAGGAAATTGTTTGGGGAAAGAGAAGGCTTGAATAAATCTATTTTGCTGCTGCTTAATATCCCATAAGCTCAGTTTTGTAGGTTTGCATATTGTATTTCCAGTTCCAACACTAAGTAGAGAGTACTGACTTTCACTGAAACAAATGCTAGAGATTGTTTCAGTAGCAAGGCTTTGTAAGCTTTTGAAGGAGAAATGAAAGAGAGCGTGTGGTGTTCTTAAGCTATTAAATGTTTGTTTTGTTTTCCTGGGATGCACCCTTATAAAAAGCAGAGCAGTTTTACTATAGCATTGATAATTGAGGCGTTGGAAAGAGACAGATAACTTTGAAAATTAATCATATCCTTTCTAAGAATCTTCAAGGCAATAGAAGGCATTAGGTCAAAGGAGAAAGACAAATTACTGAGTTTAGCCATGTATGTTACCGAACAGAGCTGGCAAATTTTCTTGAGGTCACTAAGAAAAGGGCTGTAATGAGATGGAATTTTCTGCAGATCGTGGCATGGTTCTGGCCGTTTGCCTGATCTTGCTCTTGAATGCCTAAAGTGCATTCCCTTTGTGTACTTGATTAGCATATTGTTTCTTTTTATTTTGGTAGTCTCTGACCTCCAAATGTGTTTCCTGAAGGTAGTTCTTACTGTTCCAGGACTGTTCACAGAAAAAAGTGAAAAGCAGTATTAACTGATTTATTAAACACTAAGAAAAGGTTTCTAGGGTGCCTGTTTACAGAGCATCTAGCTCCTTGTGTACAGATGGATATCCATTCAAATACTAGACCGAGGTGTGGAGAGCACTGGGAAATCGTATCTTTTGTAATAATCCTATTAGGACCAACCATCACGGGAAGGGGGATCAAGATTGTCATACAGTAAACACAAGCCATTTTTAATATTCCCTGCTGATGTGAGGCGTTATAGTGATAGAGTGATTGCACTATGATCTCTTTGAGTGATGTGCAGTTTGGCTGTCCTTTAGCCTTTTCTTTTCTTCAACTTTTTTAATACTTAATTGTGTGTGTGTGTGTGTGAAAATTGTGTGTTTGCATAAGCTAGTTTAAATGAATTTAAGTACAGGTTTCAAAAATCTTTCCTACTAAAATAAATAATTTAAAATATGCACTGTGTCTGAAGCTTTAATTCCTCATTTAAAAAACAAACAAACAAAAAGCTGCATGGATACTGCAACCAGTTTTTGGAACATGGAATTTGACTCCCTTTCAGAAGGATGCCTGGGATCAGCTGGAATTTGTTTGTAGCTCTTTTCAATGAACCTCTGAAACGTAGCATGGAAATACACCACTGTCAGTTGGTACAAAAGAAATCCATAACCTAGCAGGAAAACACAGTTCATTGAAGAGAGTTGGGCTTATTTGCTTTTACAGATCGTTCTGCTAAATTATTTGAGCACCTGTTTTTCTCCCTGTGATAGAGTACAGTTCGTCAGATATTTCTAATTTTGTGCCTCTACACGTACAGGTATGATAAATTAAGATCACTGCAAGCAGACCTCAGGCAGATCCTTTTTTGACTTAAGGAGCAAGTACGTGGAAGGTAAACTAAAAATGAAGAGCAAATTAATAACATGCAAAGCATTCTACTTCATTAGCTTTGTGCCTTCCTCTACTTTGTGCTTTTTTCCTTCTGTTAAGCCTTACTGAAGAGGATCAGGCAGCCCTCAGGATGAAGTGCTGTGGGTTATTGTTTGTCAGATTGTGAACCTTGGGCCCCTCTTCTCTTTTTTATTAATGGAACCATTCCTTTCAAATATATTTAAAGAGTGTAAAAAGAAATAGAGCATTAATTTATTGGTGGGTTGTTTTTTTCCCCACTCCTTTCTTCTCCAAGCTCTTTTTGTTACTCGTAAGTGGCACGCAGACTTTCAGATGAGTTGCTTTACTAAGACTCGGTAGCTGATTCCCTGCTCTCCAGCAGACAGCAACCTGGGGCTAGAAGCTGAAAGGTGCAGAGTAAGGTGGTTTGTGGTTCAGATGCATTTTCTTGGAAAAGACTTATTTTCTCCCCTGCTTCCACTGCATCACTCTCCACAGCAACTAACAGTGATTCGAAATCTGGCGCTCTCCTCCTTTATATCCATCATTTATCTTTGACTTCTGTCTTTCATATCCTTTCTTGCCTTTAAATACTACTTTTTATTTTAGGGATCATAGCATCTTTTTGCAGTGCCTGATGGAAGTGGCTGCAGTGTGAGTTCTCTGAAGCAATTTTTTTCAAATCGAGGAAGATATCAAGGACTCCCATGGTTCTGTTTTCTTATTTTCTTGTCTGTTGGACTGCTGCTTGCAGGAGAGGGACCCAGTAGACAGAAATGGGTGGGAGAAAGGCATCTAGTCTCTTCCCTGCTCACCACATGGTTTTACTTGTGAGTATACTTCCAGCTGTCTTTGACTGGGTGCGTATCCTCATGAGTCAATCAACTGAGTATTTTCCTTTGAAACTCTTAAGTAGAATGGCCTACTGCCTTTGGTTTTTTAACTCTATCTTTTTTTCTTTCCTTCATTTAAAGGAACCCTGGGGGGAGGGAGAGGGAGCTTGGGTCTATGGGAGAAACAGAGGAACCAAAGCACAGCAAGGTGCTGCCAGATGGAAATAAGCAAGCTGAAAAGAGTAGGTTGCTTTTCCTCGTTTGTAGTAATCTTAGTTTTTGTATGCGACACCATTAGGTAACAAAAACGTAAGCAGATGATACCCTTTCGGTGTGAACTGTATGGCTTGAACAGCATGGAGGCATGTTTTTATAACAGCAGTAAATTGCATACGGAAGACAGAATCCATGCTTCAAACTTGTAAGTAATATTTCTATTAATTTAAGTTGAGCATTATCATTGGAAACATATGCCCTTATGTAGGTAATACTTAACCTTTACACTCGCGTTTGCCTCTTTCGGTGCCCAGTTTTTTGTTCACTTTGAAACTTGAAGACAAAATTCAGATCCAGACTACAAACTTGTGCTTGTCTCCCTGAACTAGGTCAAGAGAAGGTTGGCTGCTGCTGTGCAGAACTAGCCTTTACTAGGAATGCTTCTCTTACTCTTAAAAAGAAGCAAATTGCATATAATGTGTATAACATGATAGAGTATGTCAGAGGAATCGATAAACAGTTCCAGAGTGTAAGTTGACACACTTTTTGTTTTGAAACATTCAAAATGGCCTGCCTAAAGGTGATCTGCAGAGGGAAAAATGAAAATGTTACTTTTTTCCAATTAAAAAAGGCTTTTTATGTGTAGCAAACTCCCCCTCCCTCCCCCCCCCCCCAAAAAAAAAGTCCCAGCCATTTTCAAAGCTGAAGAGATAACTCATATAAGAATACAGCCAGCAATAGAGTGCTAATATATCTTTAGTTTCCTTTCTAGGTAAGAAAATGTTTCACTTTCCTTAGAGGAAAAGGATAAGGAGTTGAACTATTCTAAAGTCAAATAATAGATCTAAACATTTAGGTAATTCATTGCTCGCTGAAAAGGCGCACCGCAGCCAAGGGTAAACTGTGGCTTGTGTGGCTTGCTAACTGACTGTGCAGAATTTCTCTAATGTTTTAGGGCTGCTGTCTGGAATACAGAAGCAGCTGGATCTGTAGAAGATGATATATGGAAATAGAGTGAGCAAGCATGAGAACAGGGAGCTGCTGCCTCACACAGGAGCAATCCCAAAGCAGTGGCTTAGAGAAGAATTGACGGTATTGTGAATAGCTCAGTAGCAATAAATGATAGAACTGGGAGAAGCATATGCAAATTCTAAGCTTGCCAGTGCTGAAGCAGTCTGCACTTTAATGAGCATAAACATGCAGACATATAAGATTTACTGATTTTTCTGACTTGTGCTGTGTGTCCAAAATATTGAATATAGGCAGTTACCGAACTGGAGCCGCTCTCCTCGGAGTTCTCCATCAGGCTGAAATTTATAGCGCCTATGAAATTTATTACACCCGTGGTTCTTTTGTTCTAGCACCCTGTCTCTGACACCTGCACCAGGGCCTTCAGAGGAAAGAGTTAAGCCTACAGCGTGCAGCTGTGGGGTGAGCTTTAGCAAGGTAAGTAACTTCTGACACTTAGTGGTTGGCTTATGTCTTGAGAGCTTTATAGGCGGGGGTTTTGTTTGTGTGTGCGCGTGTTTGTTTTTAAATGTCATCCACTACAATGGTAGCTGTAATAATGGAAATGTTCCTGCTAATCTCTTGGCTTCCCTGACATAATCTGCCTAAATGTGCATTAAGGAAAATTAAAATCACTTCTGAAAATAAATGTATTTGAGAGGTATGTTTAAAATAACCCTTTTTTTAATGTAATGACTGTTTCAGTCATCCAGGTTACAGAAGAGCCCTGCGAACAGCTCTGTCAGCACAGCTGAGGGGAGCTGCAAATTGTGGAGCAGGGAGGTGGGGACTTCTCAGGCTAGATTAAATATCCCTCTGAAAGAAGTAACACATACCAACACCACTTCTGAACTTGTCTGACCTAGAAGCCTTTGCAAGCATTTAATTGGCAGTATGAGAGATTACATGGGAGGTCTCAGCAATCCCACCTTCCGCTGCAGAATGAATCTCTTATTAAAAATTGGACAGCAAATAAATGACTGAAGAATAAACTTGGTCCTTCTGGATGGAAAGGAAAGAAAACATATATAAGAAGGTATATACTTTATAGTACAGAATGCTGTCTGTTGAACCTCAGAAGCTACAGGAAGGGAATTTAACCCCTTTCTCAGACCTCAGCTGGCTATTCATGTTAAGCAGCTAGTACTGAATTCCAATTTCCCATTGAAAACAAATTTTTGTTTACACAAATTGATATTAGCGCTGGTGAAAGGGGTTAGGCAGACCTAGATACCTCAAAGATTGCAGAATACAGGAATTTACCCGGCAGTGTATCAGGTGTAATGATTTGGAAGGACCATATTCAATGGCACATGCAGCATTCGTTTATACTTGGCATGTTTGATAATTGCTAGCAAAGTGCCAGATAGAAAATGAGGATCGTGTTCTCAGTATACGTGCTCAGTGTTAATTTAACCTAAAATCTTGCTTCCAGTAGTATCTGAATATCACAACTATAAAGAAGGGAGAATCCATTTCCGGGACCTCCAGCCTGTAGTACTCTACACCACCAAAGCTGTAAAAGAACTTTTTACATGTCAGGTGAAAGCAAGGTTGTACCTGAAGCTCTTTGTACAAAGCTGGCTTTCTTGTAAATCACAAGGTATATTTGGGAAGGGGACACAGGAGAGGGGGGGATGTGGTGCTTTCAGTCCATGTTCAGAAAGAATAGTTTTTCAAAAAGGGTTTGAAGCTGTGCGTTTATAATAATAAAAAGCAGAATCAGCGTGGCATGAACACGCAAAGTTAGACCCAATGTGAAATATGCTGCAGGCTTTGTCTTAAATGTTAGTTTACATCGTGTCAGAGGTGTCTGTAGTATTACTTCAAGTAGACTTTTTTTTTTTTAAGGAGTCAAAATACTTTATGTAATGTCTGCATATGAGAGTATTGCATACAGCTTTGCATTTAGGTTTTGAGGTGTTGGAATAAGGAAACCACGTGAGGATAAACTTATTAACGTTTGGTTATTTGAGAATATCTGTTAACCATTATACAGAGGCATACCATACTTGCTACTATGGTTCTAATAAATATTTACTGAACAGCATCTTGCTTGAATCATATTCCTTGTGCTGTTCTTCCAGTCATGCTTGGCTGTATGAGAGTTGTAAAATTAATTTGATTATAAGATAGTGGGGAAGCGGTTCCTCAAGAGTGTTGATGCCTTACTTGCCCAGTTCTTAATCTTGGCAAGCAGTTAACGTGTCTGCTCTTACCAGGGGATTTATCATCAGGTCGCACTGTCTTATAGAGGAAACTGGTATTGAATTGCCCTTTTGCTACAAATGGAGAAACCGAGACACAATGGAGAACAGGAAAGTGTTTTGTTCAGTATGCAACAGTGCCAGGCTGGAGATTAAGCCAGCTCTGCTGAGGTTCTGTCCTGTGCTCTTAATAGTGGGCCATAGCTGTAGGAAATCAGCATGTGAGCAGTCTTGGTATTCTCTGATACCTGTTAGCTTTAAATAAATAAGCAAGAACTTCTAGGAGCACATCTGCTTCTAACAATGTAAGTGTTTCTGGCAAAAGTATATCCATTACTCAGATTAAATCATATGATTTGACACTGATGATGTGTGAAGGTAAAACCATTAGCAGCCTGGCCATGTCTTTCAGACAGACTGACTGACAAAAATGTTAGGCAAGCTGAATCATTTAAATTCTGGTACCGCCAGGGTAGTACATGGGTGTATGTGGAAGTGGAACCCCAGGGATTTCAATGGATCTCCATGCAGACAAAACGATCTTTTCAATCAAAGAAGCTTATAATATCAGAGCTATTATAAGAAAAGGTCTCTCGACAAATTTCACTGGGCGGAAGACTTTCCAATAGCACATCAGTCCATGTGCCTAAAAAGTGGTTTACTTATGATTAACGCATTTTGGATGACTGTGAGACAGCCTACTGCTCCTGCAACTCTTCTGCCAGTCTCCGTAGAGATAAGTCATTGATCTGCTTGTCTTACATGAATGTGCCTAGTGAAAATGAGTAAAATAATTCCTTCAAAATGAAAAGATAAGGAGAAAAGTATTGATTAGCCCTAAGTATAAAAAGGAAAATACACAAACCTTTTAATTCACTGCTATGTTATGGTCCTTTTCAAAAGTAAAAGGAGGTAATGGAAATCATACTGGGCTCAGATATTTATTATTTTCTATAACTGAGTGCTTTGTGCCTCCTTTTGATCCTTGGAGCGCATCGTTTGTGGGACAAGCAAGATGCAAACAAGAAAATACTTGTTTTTTCCTTTTCCTGTTGCTGTGAATGTATGAACTGCTTCTGAAGGAAGCTTCCGTGATGCATCAGAGTAGCTTGCCTTGAGCTCATGGAGCTCCTCTGTTAAACATGAGTTCTTTACTATATTGTTCTCCCTGTTATTTCTAGTTAGATAATGGCATTGAATGCCCTGATATCAACACAGTATTCGCCAGCTTCTTCAGTGTCAAGTATATGCAATGAAAATAGATTAAAATCAGAATATGCTGCAGGTGAGGAAATAACAAATTGGATTAAGTCAATGTTGCTTTGCATGTTGGTAACTAGATGAATTTTAATCTCTCAGTTCTATTTAAAGACATATTTAGGGACCCTGCACTTCCATGTATTAAAGTTACGCCACCGTTACAAGTCTGTTTCCTGATTCACGTAAGTGGTATTTCAAATAAGCATTATTCCCACATTGTGAAACCTGAAGATGCTCTTAACGCATATCCTCGAACACCACAAATGGAAAAGAACCATCTAAAGTAAAAGAGAAGATTGTCACATGAACAATGTGTGTAAACTGGCTATGAATAAAGGATAAGTCTCAGACCATCCAGGAGGCAAAGTTTCTGTTGCAAAGCAACAGTTGAGCTCAAGCCCCTAACTGCTTTTTTGTGGAGCTTTATCAGATCATGAGGGGAATTGTGGTATTACTTACATGTCTGCAATGCCAAGAGACAGCACTCAGATATAGGCAGTCCCTTCTGTGCTGTATTCTTCTATGGACAGTCTCAGAGACTGCTGAATATTCAAAAAAATGTTATCTTCAAAAGGTATTTTTAAAAATGCCTCCTTCTAGTTTGTAAATGGTTTTGTTTTTTTTTTTTTTTTTTTTTTTACTAACTACGTTTTAGTCCTTAGAACTAAAATAATTAGGTTGTGGTGCCTGGACATTAAAGAACGTGGGGGTTTCACAGACCTATGAGCCTCTGTTTATCTTAATTTAAATTGTGGGTCTCAGCTACTCTGAGAAGCAAGTTTAACTGATGCAGCTTATCCAAAGATGATCTGGTTCCTTCTGCTGTTAATACTGGAAGATTAATCAGAAAATGTGCATGTTGATGTTGTGTGTAACTAATTACAAGCTATGGAAAAAGACTGTCTTCTCTAAAAGATCGGGTTTAAGTTTTGAAGTCGAACATGTTTATTGTGGTAACACAAGGGTAAGTCATGTGAATAGAGAAGCATACGGGTTCCATTAGCCCACATGGAAAGTGGGATTGGATCTGTGAAAGTATTAACAGTACATCCAACTGAGAAGTATTATTTTTGAAAAATTAAAAATTAAACAAAACTCTCAAGTGACTTAACAGTTAGTTGACAGTGCCAGTATGCCTTAATTTCCACTAAAACTTTGACGTGGTCACGGTCTCCATTTAAACAGAAATAATGTGTTCTGCTGATGCCACTAGTGAGTTTTCTCTTCTCCCAGTATGTTTGCATTAGAGACTTTTTGACAGGAAATCCCTGTGAATATGTTTGTTTTGGTGCTCTGCTTCTGCTTGAGAGGAAAACTGCTATACCAGATAGTTTGCAGGAGGAGAAACTTTTCCTTTTTTAATCCTGTGAATTTAAATCCAACATAGGCTGCTGGATGTTGGAGTAAACGTGGGTTGTTTCTGCGTGGAAGCTTGTTCCGGGGGGTGGTATCTCATCCCAATGCACAAAGGCTGTTTCACGTTTTGTGGATTTTAAAGCAGCATCCATCCTTCCTTCTGGAACATATAGACAAACTGGGGAAATCGGCTCCCTTGTACCCAACGTTGCTGTTGCTCTTGTTCCCATCACAGGCCCCAAAGTAGTAGCACGGCTGTGCCAGGCTACCTTCAGGCCCGCTTTGGTGGTCTTTGTGGTTTGGACCCCAGTTTGTGCAGCAGTAGTAGCTACTGGTTTCAGGTACCACTTGTGGTCTATTTTCAAAGAGCTTCTCAGTATTACGTTGGGGGTGAGGCAGTCTTTCAGCCAGCCTCAAAAATTGTCCCTTCCATGTGCCCTCTAGCAACTTTTTATGAAAACTTCTCCAGGCATTCAGGGAGTAGGATCAAGTCCTTTTTTCTGTTGCTGTGAGACTGAATGCTTTGTTGATGTGCAGTAGTCTTTAGTATAACCATTCAGGAAAATGTTCTGGTACTTGTATTTTCCAGCATTTTAAGAAATATTACTAATCCTAGCTCCAAAAAAATCAACTTTTGGTAATGCAGAGCAATTTCTTAGTGCCTGATAATTTGCCACTTCAGTTGATTACAGTACTGACTTTTTGCCCTGATATATCAGCATGCGTCCAAAAGGGATTCCCAAGTGCTTTACAAATTATATGGAAAAAGAGAAATCATTTCTAACACCTGTTGAATTAGTCAACACTGAGCAACTAGGTTTCACAGCTTGTGAAATACAGAACTCTATTTTGTTAGGATGTAGGAATCTTCCTACCATCAATCAGGAAAACATTCCTGTTGAACCTGCCACAAGTTAGCCGCTGAGTTAAACTTACCATATTTTTTCTGACTTTGTGAAAATGGCCAGTGGGTTTTTAATCACTTCAGTGAAGTGGCTTCTTGATTTTATATTTCAGTTGAAAGGTGGTGGTTCCCATGGTGCACATTTCCCTAGCGTGGTATCCAAATTCAGCACCAGTTGTGCCTTTTGGTCGGTAATTTAGAAGGTACTTGGCTAGGGAAGTCTTTGGAGAAGAGGCACATTGGTAAGAGGAGGCCTTCTCTTACCCAGGAGGAGCAGGGAAGTATGTTCTCCAGAAACTACTTTCCATAATAGCTGGTTGGTATGTGTCTCTTAGGCATAGGATTAAAACTGTCACAACCTGTTTTTCTAGAGCTGCAGTTCTGCAGCAAATGCAAGATGACCTTCCTTCTAATCTGAACTCTGGGAGAAGTAATGGTGGTAAGTTCCGAATGGGATTTATGCCAGTGGGATTTAGCTTTTGTGGGACGGTTCCCTCATATTTAAGGGAAATCTTTGCTTGCTGCTTTCTTTTTGATCACAACTTGTCTCCTGGGAAATGGCAGCAGACCCAAGCACGGCCTGCCATGTGCGGGTGGGGAGAGGGGGGAAGGGGCAAGTCAGCACAGCTCTGAAGGTCAGTTATGATGGCGAAATCTCTGAAGACACAGACTCCAACACAATTTTTTTTTCTTTCCCTTTTCTTAGTTTTCTGCTTGTTTTCCCCTCCCTCCTTCTGCTCTTGTCCTTCTTGCCTTTTTTTTTTTTTTTAAGGCTGGCTCAAGTATTGTATCGCTTCAGACTGACAAGATTAAACAAAATCCTGCCTCACGTTTGTGATGATCTCCCCTCTGTTTTGTATTAATATTGCAGATTTGTTTCTGTTGTGTTTGTGGTTGAGGGTTTTTTCCCCCCTGCTTGAGATTGTCCAAGAAACGTTGAACAGAGTACCTAATGATTTCCAGTGCTTTCTCCTGACATTTTAGCTTGGGAGAGTGAGCAATGCCTCCACTGGGGACTTCCCTGGCAGATCCATGTCTGAACAGCCAGGGCCGGCTTCCAAGAACATTAAATTCCAGCTGCTTTTCCATCCAAGGCAAGGTTAGTTTAGTATCCCCCTTCCTCCCTGTGTCTTTACAGCAGGAGATATTCCAGCCAATGCATTCGTCATGTTTCTGAGCCTCCCCGCTGCTTGATTTATGCCGAGAGCACTAGGGGGAGAGATTCCAGAGCCATGTGCTGAGTGTGAACTACCTGCAGGTGTGTGCAGCGGGGTGCGATAGCCTGGCACAGCCTTCTCCATACATAGGCAGCTCCACGAGTCCCCGGACTCAGCCAGACAGAGCTGAGCTTATGTACCACGCGTTCAAACGCACCAAGCGTGGCGGTTCCAGTGCTGTCTTGCTCTCGCAGAGGAACCTGGGGGAACGCGTGAGGCCTTGCTGTATGGGAGCGAAAGTGAGAAGCTGAGGGAGGAATAACAAGCTTCTGAATTGGTTTTTGCATCTGATGCCACTTTCCTCATTTTTGAGAAGCGACGCTGAAGCTTCACCATATTGTTAAACCGTAGGTAACTATTACGTAAGGCTTCAAAAACAAGTCGTGTTTTCTCTCCATAATACTCCCTGGTTCTTTTTCCATGTTCTGCAGTTTATGCACCATGTGAGGTGAAGCAAGCAACTTTTTTTTTTTTTGTGGAACAGTGCTCTCTCTCTCTCTTTTTCTAAGATTAGGCATGCATTTTTGGTGGCTGGCTTAACACTTCAAGGAACATAATTTTCGGTGTTTGAGTCTTTCTTGTCAGCTGAGACTTTGAGTACGCAGCACATCTGGAAATTGTGCCCATCTTAACCTAGCAACTGGCAAAGCGGGGATCCAAAGTCGCTTTCTAAACCTGTGACTTCTGCCTGCCTTTGTCTCACCTGACTAGGAAAAGACGAACCTCGTGTGCTCTCTGAGTTGGTGTCATCTGTGAAGTCATATGATGAAAGGAACCACAGTGTTTTTAGAAACCCAAAATGTAGCCAGTCTCCAGCTGGTAAAATTGTCATAGTTCATAGGCTAAGTGAACTACGGAAATTTATGCAAGTAGAGGATCAGGTCCAGTGTACACAGCTGGGAACCAAGCTGAGCTCAGTAACGAGCTGTACTCACTTGGTCCTAAGCACAAGCCAACTGTGGTGCACACAGATATTCCTCCTGGTGAGCAGCATGCCGATGAATGTGCTGTCGTTCACTTGTGTCCTTGTCCTGTCCTGGTGCGCTCCCGTTTGTCCACTGTTCTGCTTTCCCTTGTATTTATACAATGCGTTATGAATCCAGAGGAGAAGGTCATAATAGATGAAAACTGATTGCCTCCTTACGATGATTCAGAGAAAAGCAGTAATGCTGTAAGACTTTAACTTCTCCAACAGTGGTTATAACCTGGTACATACCTTTTTCTTTATTTTCATAAAGAAAATAAAGAATTGCACTTTCATAAGTGCAATTTGTGTGTGTTATGACTGTGGTAGAGAACAGAAATAGATATTTAGAGGGGATCGTTTATCACTGGTAGCACTATTGTAGCCGTGAGAACTTAAAGGAGATTTTGCTTGGGTCTTTTATTTCTCTGTGGTCATTTTTTTTCCCCTTGAAGTTTTTCTACAGATCTGTACTGAGACCCAAACCTCTGAAATGCTTTAAAGTCAATCCTTTTATGCCCCTGTGTGTTCAGCTAGTATGGTGAAATGTTTTGTTTTTCTTTTTCTTTTTTTTTTTTTTCCAGGGCCTATGAGATCATTCAAGTATGAAGACTTGGCAGCCTCTCTGTAGGTACAAAGACGGCTGTTTGAATTTAGGACTGAGTGTCTTTCTGGCTAAGAATAAATTATTTGGTGTGTTAAATGAGGATTTGTTGCTTTTTCTGGCATGGATAAGGTTGGTGTAGTATCACTGTCCCATTGTGATTTACACTGGACTGCAGTTTCTTATCCTTTGGATAAGAAAGTTCATTTTTCATATTTTATTACATAACAGCATAGCCATCTCTTTTGAACAATTTGGTAGCAGAAAAGATGTAGTAGCTAGTTAATATAGTCAGAAGACCAGGAAAAGGCCCTGCAAAACAAAAAATAAGCAAGAGTACATGCAAAAGTAATGCTGGGGTTGGAAAAACAATACGAATATCTGTTTGGGCTTGAGTAGTCATTTACATAGGAGTCTGCATATAGAGTTGAACAGTTGCTCTAAACAGCGTAATCCCTGGAAAAGGTGAATGGGGATTTTCATAAGCATGATGGATTCTTAGCGAAGATTGAATTTATATTAAAATCTTGTTTAAAAAAATTTTTTTAAATTCATTTTTGGCATCCAAAAATGTCTTGTAGCGCTTGATGGAGAGGGAAAAAAAAAAACCCAAACAAACAAAAGAAAAACCTCATACAAAACAAAAAAAGCATCTGATTCTAAGAAAAACAAAAACAAAACAAAAAACAAAAAAACCCCACATCCATGGTCCTAAATAAAATAAATGGAGGAGCAACTACTACAGGAGCAACTACTGTGGTCATTGTCATCTGTTTATGTATGTGTACATGTATTCATATACACACCAGTGCCTTCTGTTTCAGAGAGACACTAGTCTTGAAGTCTCCAGTTGCAGCGTTGGGAGGAACCAGTTGCAAAGAGAGCCTCTTCTTGAACCGCGTTTCATAGCCAAGGTCAGGTTTGCCATCTGGAGGGGGTCCTCTGTGCGCGGGGTGGCTGTCCTGCCCCGGTGAACTGCTTGGAGTGCTGCAGAGGGCAGAATAAATGCTTGCTTTTTTCTTTTTTTTTTTTTAATGAGCATTGCAGCTTGATTTACAACGTCTGGGTTCAACTTAAAATAGTGTTACCAAAAGTAAAACATCTGTACGTACAAGCCTGAGAAGATTAATAGAGGTTTATTTGCTTTTAAACCCTCCAACATAGATTAACAGCGTGCACCACCTCCCTCTCTTCATTTTTGTTTAACTTACACAGGCAGCTAGTCCATCTCTACTGACATTTGTGATGCTATAAAACGTAACTGCCCTGGTTTTGGCCCTTTTATTTGCGCACAGTGCAAATGAGTGTCAGTAGATATTCACCTACATTTTTTTAAATAGGCAAATTGCTTTGTCTTTCAGAGAGATTTTGTAGACATGCCATTTACAGTGCAAGCTGAGGCTTTTCTTTCTTTATTCTTTTTGACAGTATTTGAGAAGTTTTCACACCAGAAAAAACTAAAAGGACAGACCCTACTGGTAATGACAATGCTGCATGAGTTGGTAAAGCCCTGTGCTTACGGAAGGAAAAGCTGTTCATCCTTTGCCCTTGTTTCAAACCAGAAAACACAAAAAAGTCAAAATCTGTATGCAAGAGCAGTAGCTAGAGAGACTTGCAGAGCTGTCTTCAGACAAGGGCAGTAAACCTTCCTCACCTGGATGGAAGAAAAAGAAAAGCTGACTCAGCAAGCATCTAGGTTAAGTAAAGGAGGAGAGAGCTCATGGGTTTGTGACCATCCTCGTCTTCTAGAGGGGGAGTTTCGTGATTGTGGGCTGGCCAGCACAAGGGCCCTGTTCCTCATTCCTCTTAGCCTTGTCATAGCCTTTGCGTTGGTGGGGCAGGATCGGAGGAGGCGCTGCTGAGGCCATGGTCCCTGACTACTGGGAGCCCTGAAGCTGAGGGCCAGGATTTCGTTTTCTATTCGATGCGCAGCCAGTGTTGTGATGGAAGTGGCTAGAGTAGTATCTGGGCCCAGGTTTGTCAGGAGCTTGAGCTGCTGCCCCTTTTTTAGCAGCTGCAATTTCTTTGGTGTTTGTGCAGATTAATTTCCAACGTACAGTACGTTGCAATTAAGCCAGCGTTGGAGGTCGTAAGATGAAAGATGAGTGAGTGGGAGGGGAAAGAAAAACAGAGCAATGACCAAGACTGCTGCCAATAAGAACTAAAGAAACAACACCAAACAGTTGGCAAAGTACCCTGTGGCGGCTTTGATAGTCCCTCATCACGAGCAATAAAACACCTCTTGAGTTGTTCTTCTCCAACTGGTCGTAAATCCTAATGTAAAGCTGCCTGTGTTTCCCGGAGTCCTGGGGACCTCACAAAAGCCTCTGCTATCGCAGAGTCCAGCCCGCTTGACGTGTGAAGCGGACAGAGGAGCAGAGATGAAGGTGGGAGGAGTGGGAATCGCTGAATTTTTCACCCTCCTTCAAGGCAGCTCCTGGGAAGCGGAGAAGGCGGCTAATGGCTCTTCTGGAAACGCTGCCAGCGCTGTAGTCGGTGCTGCCTTTCTTCAGGCTTCACAGCCAAACACGGGGAGGCAGGCGCTCTCCCCCTGGACAGAGCACGTAGCAGCGATGTCCTCGTCTCTCCTCAGCCTCGATGAGTGGATGCGGCCGCTGGGGCTGAGGGTGAGGCGGGAGGGTGGAGAGCCCAAGAGGACGGTGAAGTTGGCAAAGGCCGGAATGAATGTCTGTGTGCTTAGCAAAAGACACTGCCTGAGCAGGGGAGAATTTCAGTGCTGTAGAGGTCTGCCACCTGAATGCAGAGTCTATAGGGCTGTATTTTACAACAAAACACTAGCACATTCAATGTTTCTTACGCCTGCTCCAAATCACTGCAGCTGCGGTATGCATGAAGCTGTTACTGTTGTGTCTTTTTAATGTGCTTTAAAATGTGCCTGGAGGTTTGGGGAATTGCTTATTTCATTTTTTATTTGTATTTTTTTAATTCCTGCTGAAATACGCTGCTGTTTATATTTAAGCAAAGCCTCCAGCAGGCATGAATAAAATCAAAGAGCATCGTAATCTTGAAAGGCAGATTGGAGACTGACAGATATGTCTAGCTGAAGGAGTCTTTTCACTAGTGATGGAGGCAGGCAGGGGTTTCAGAAACACAGCAGCCCCTTTCCCTTCCTGCTGCTCTGTGCCCTCCTTGCCCCGTCATCCCTCCTGCTCCAAACCTCTCTCCTCTGCATGAAGTATGGATCAAACCCAGGGTTTCAGCAGCCTCGAGAAGGTGAGGTCTGTTTGGCCGGGCAGCCCCCTGGCTGCTCCTTCCTGTTCGCTCTCCAAGAGCAGCAGTGCCGTCTCGCACCTGGAGAAGCTGCTCCGTCTCTTTTCCAGTGGAATATCTGATGCGACTGCACTTTCCACACTAGAATGCTCTTTAATTAGTGTAATTTTTAGCAGCCTGTTTTCACTCAAGAGGATGGATAAACTCTGAGGGTTTGAGGGGTTTTTTGTGTTTCGTTAAAACTGCCTGGGTCGAGTTCAGCCCTGGTGTCGCTTCGTTGGCCGGAGGAACGGTTTTGGCTGTGAGCGCGTGGGGTTTGGGAGGAGTGCCTACCTTTATACAGGAAAAGATCCAAACAAATAAGGTTCGTTTCTCGCTGAGCCTTCTCTATGCCCCTCTGTTCCAGCAAAATGCAAGCTGGGCTCCGCAGCAGCGCTACAAGAGGCCAATCTCTCAATGTTTGGTTGTGTGATGGGAACGTTATGGAAAAAGCAGCTTTGCTTTAATGAAAAGCAGCTGGTAAAGGTGGAATGATCAGTTTGTTTTCCTTGTGCAATGTAAGAAAGCAAAATAGAAGAGAAAGATGAATTTTGGAGAGAGGGAAACTGAGGAAATGTTAGGGCTTTTCTTGTGTGAGATCCCAGGCTTTGTGCTGCCTCTTCGATCTCAGGAATCGAGGCCCCTGGCTACCTCATGGGACTCTGTAAAACTTCCCAAGTAACGTTACCCCCCCAGGTTAGGCGCGCTGTTAGCACTAGCAGCAGTGGGGAGCCTGGGCTTAGATAAGGCCATCAGCTTCTGGCTTGTATTTACCATCTTGTCAACTAGTTTTAACTGATGGTAGAAAAAACCCTGGCAGCTGCGAGGGCCTTGTTTATGAAGGTCATCGCTGCTGCACCGAGTGATTTTTGCACCAGTAGGGATTTTCCTCCCCTGATATTCACTATGGTAAATAAGACATGTGAATGACTTAACCCAGTCTTTAAATCAGGGGTTGGAAGGATGTCCCTTCACTACTTTGGTCTCTAAAGCAGAAAACTTGTTGCAAGGACAGTGGAAGAAAGACGTCTCGGTAGTCCTGTTGGTGAGGTTTAGAGAGGGAGACGGAGAAGGAGATGTTTAGTGTTTCATGCCCCCGCCCAACACCATCTGATATACTGCTTGTGGTGTGTCCAACGATAGGCAAAGACTTTGCGAGTCCCCCACCCTTTCTCCTTTCTCTTCCCCCACTTCTTTCTCCAGTATTATTCCTATATCAAATCCACCCTTCCTTTTTAAAGTGGGGAAATGAAAAGACAGGATAATAAATAAGACTGACAGTGCCCTTCAAAATAGCTTCACCTCTCTCCCCCCTCCCAGAAAAAAAAAAAAGGTGGGGGGGAGGGGGGGGGGACAAGGTTGTGCACCTTCAGTGTGCTCTCTTTCTACTGTGAGCCTGTTTAGGTCTCTGCTCTTGTCCCGGGCAAAGCTCAAACCATCTTTCTCAAATCTTTCAAGCTTTTGTTACAGGACACTCTTGGCCAAGCATCAGACCATTTCCCAAAGGCCTGTTTTCTAGGAATGGCTTAATGTTGGCTTTTAGGCAGGTGTACAGACGTATAGCAGCAGATTGTGTTTTCTGATTTACACTATCTTTATAGCATGCCTACAAAACAGTGTCCTACTGGATGTTGAACAACTTTTAATGCCAGAAGATTAACCGTGGTTGAAGCCTATTCTTTGACTCTTGACCCTGGTATTTTCACCTGGTATCTTCAGCTGGTGTAGCACTAATTTTTAACAACCTTGAGTGTATACATAGAAATACCTCCTTTCTTCATCTTTAAAGGCAGCTTTAGCCTGTAATATTTTGATACGTTTTTAAAAAATTTTTTTTAGACGTTAGTCATATTAACTATTCGCATCATCTTTGCGGTTTCAGGTGGCCTAGGTGTTAGCTCACCTTTTCTGAACTGTAATTCACAGCTCTGGAGACAAATGATAGAGCTAACATCGGTGCCTACTGGGCGATGGGACTAGAGCCAAAAAAAAAAAAAAAAATCTTCCCTCAAGTTTTCTTGCTGACCTAGCTTCCCCAAACATGATTTAGACATGTTGCAAGTTTAGAGAGTAGAGAGTTTATTCTGCTAACCAAAGACTAAGAGCTTTCTTACAAAAAGAATAGAGAGCTTGGATACAGGAGGGAGGGAAGAAAGGGAGGGGAAAACACTTTCTGCGAAAGGAAGATGTTGGTGCAAGAACAGTGGGTATGACCGAACACCCTCGGGCTGGAAAGCAGAGGACCCTAACGATCGGCGCTCTCGTTCGAGCGTGACCATCCCATCAGGGCAGTCTGGGACTTCCGCGTTGCTGGCGAGAGCTCAGGGCACCTCTGAAGGGGGTTATGAGAGCCCAGTGCCTGCGACGGGACGGGACAGAGCGGCCCAGGGCAGCTCTTCCAGGCCTTGTTCTGCCTTCTAATAAAGTAAAGATTGATGATTATCCAATTTTTTTCCTTTTTTTTTTTTGGTTTGTTTTTGTTTGCTTGGGGGACTTTTGTTTTTGAGTGTGGTTTGTGGGTTTTTTTATTACCTTGAGCTGTCTTCATTAGTATACCAGAGACTACTCTAACTGAATGCATTTCTAGGCAAAATTTTCAGTTGCCTTTGACACTGGATTTTGTCTTCCCTTTCTAGAGAATAAAACCCTTATGGTCCTCCAAATTAGGAGAGCTGCGTGAGTGGTGAACTGTGTATGTAGCCTAGTGTCCAAATGCCTTTCCAGAGTGCTGTTTGCTCTCTGGCTCTCTGACCCGTGGCTTACACAAGATGTGTCCATTATGCTTCCATGTTTTCCTTAATTTTGAAGGTAATGTTTATATCCAATGGTTTTGTTTAGTATCATTGACCTGATGTTTTAAGCTTCCAAGGAACTTTCCTATTGATTTTAACTTCTGTAAGCTGTGGGGTTTAGTCATTCTAGGAGTTTTACTTGGTTGGGGTGGGTTTTTTTCCTCCCTCTTTCCCTGAGGAGTGTGTAGAAAGGAGGAAAAAAAAAAAAAAGGGGGGGGGGGGCCCTGGAGCATCCCTTTTAGCTGGAGCAGCACCACCAAATGGGAATGTCTGGCTCATTCCAGAACTGCACTAGCCTGGACCTCCCCCAGGAAAGAAGCAGAAGGAAACCAGGCTCAGCGGCTCAGGATGGGCTCCACGCCTGCTCCTTTGGATTTAACATGCCCCAGACCTGGGACACACCAGTGCAAAGAACTACCCAAGGCTGATTTAATCCTTTGATTGCTTTTATGTATAAATGTGTGTGTCTGTGTGTGTCTCTATGTGCGTATTTGAACTACTTTAACAGGTTCTTAGAAGGAAAAGATGTTTAAAAGTGAGCTTTGCTTTCTTTGAATTTCTTTTTTAACACTTAATGAGTTCCCTTTTGTTTTCCTGCAGAAGGGGAGGCTTTGGTCATTGGCTCATTTGGAAGCTTTGTAGTTTACATGAAGTTTGTATGAAGGGATTAAAAAAAGGGGGCAAACAGCAGAAACTTTTGACCTTCCAAAGCTGGTAATGTCTTTTTTTCCTCCCCCTTTATCCCCATCTTTTCACAGTGAAGAAACGGTGCAAAACTTTCAGTGTTTGTTTCCAGGTGATCTGTTCTTTTTCACCCTTCTCCTGTCTCTTGAGATGGAGGCCCCCAGCCATCCTTTGAGATGTCAGGAATTTTAGGATAAGATTTATGCAGCAGCCTAGGAAGGCACTGGACCACGTAGTGAGGGTCAGGCATATGGTAGCAATGACTCTACACCCCAGCAAAGCAGCTTTCCCACAGATATTTATGCACATGTTGTGAGCAATCTTTGCGCAGGAGCAGGGTGCTTAAAGGTGCACCGTGCATTCTGATCTTGTCACTTATGCACCGTGCAAAACATGTATGGAAGCAAACGTACCCCTTTTCTTTCCCCAAAATAAGTTAAATACAGTTTGCGTGCACAGAGGAGATTGAAGTCCTGATTTTCTTTCTGTCTTGACTCTACTGCATCAGCTGTTGAGAATAGCAGCTCCTCAGGTCTCTGGTAATGTAGTCTTCAACTCAAATAGGGATTCGAAAATATTTAAGCATCTCTCTTGTGAGGATTCTTGTTTCCTATTTGTTTTTTGTTGCTAAGCAATGCATTTGTACCCCCCCCCAAACTTAAAATTTACAGCTCTCAAATTGTCCTGCAGCCTTATTCTCTAAACTTCACATCTGTAATGAGTTTTCCATCTGCCAGTTTTCCCGGATCGCCCCATCCATCCTCAAGTCTGCAGAGGAAAAAGCCTTGTGGTTGAGGGATTTTTTTTTGCCTTTTTTTAGCTTCCATCTGTAATTAATTTTCTTGCAAAGCCACATCTGTCTGTTTGGGGCAGGGGAAGCGGGGAAGGGGAGGTAAAAAGTGAAGTCACTCTCTCCCTTTCCTAGTAAAATGCAGAATTTGGCAAGTGCAATTGTAGTTCCTCAGGGCATTTCAGTTTTTCCCTCCCATCCTCTGGCCCCTGTGGCCCCCCTTCTCCAGTGCACAGGCAAACATCTCACGGAAAGGTGAAAGTGCCTGCGACTGCTCGGCTGGTCGTTCCCCGCCTGCGTGGAGCTTGTGGGCTTGGTCTGTGCTGCAGCCCACATCTGACGCTGCAGTGTGTTTCTACTGCTCGGGTTGCTGCAAAAGCTGCTGGCAACCTTTGGAAAACTTCCTTCTGTCAATATTTGAATTTTCCAAACCATACTGAATAGCTGCCATGATATTTCTTTTTTAAAGGCTAAGAAATAGCCACAGCGGTCCCAGTCAATATCCCTTCTCTACCATCATCTCATGCAGCTGTTCCAATTTTTTTTTTCTTTTTTTAATATTCTGCAGACCACCAGGTAGCTTCAAGTAGGAGTGGGGCTTGCTGTGAAGCTGGTAGGCTGCCTGGCGCTCTGCTCTGCTGTGGTAAGGGAAAGGAGAAAGGACCAGCTGTCTTTGTCCAGCTGGGACCAACCCAGAGGGCAGCAACTGCTCTAGAGTCTCGCTGAAAGTCTGTGAGACGCTCTCTTGTTCTGCAGTTCTTTTGGGGCACTCAGTCTTCCTTGATTTCCCTTGGCAATCTGTGGCCTGAGGAAATTTCCTCCTGTTATGCCTCTGTGCTGAAAATAGTTGGCAGAGGTCCCAGAGCCTGGCCTTTCTTAAGGTCATCTAATGCAATGCGAGGCCCTTAGCCCGCTGGGTGACCTGCCCCCATCGTGTTCCAACTCCTCACTTGCAAAGGAAAAAGCAGCTATAACTTTGCAGGGGTAGAGGGCATCCTGTGGAGGAGTCCTTCAGCTGGGCTATAGCAAGAAAAATTTGAGCACTGAGTGGAGGGCCCAGCCCAGACCATGGACCAGCTTCTGACTAACTATGATCACATGGCTGGCCACCTGCAAGCTGCTGAGCGCTGCCATGGAGCCCAGGTGCCTCTTCTGAGCTCCTGCTTGTTGGCTTGGTGAGTCTGGGATGCCATTGTAAGGAAAGCCAGCAGCCTGCTCATGGAGGGTCTTCACGGCCCTCCTGGAGTCTACGGGAAATCAGCCCCTGAGATGCTCTTGCGGATGTGGGCTTTCATCTCTCGGTTGGTCTAATGCAGATCAAACTCAAAGGGTCTGATGTGGATGTGGCTTTGGCAACAGCGCCCACTCAGGTGGTCGGCACCTTTCTCCCCTCTGCTCCTGCTGTGTTTGTGCCTGCTGGCACTACTCTTGTGCGGCCAGCTGTTGAATTAGGATAATTACTCTGCGTTACAGTATACATATATACATATGTATATATATATACACACACACACTTTTTGCCAGATTATTTTTTTAACTTAGCTCAGTTCTGCAGTTCCCTTTACTGTAGGGCCTCGCAGGTGATTGCATTCACGCAGCTCAGGGGCTGGCATAGGAATGGGAGGATAAACAGTGACCAGGGTAGCAAGGAAGGGCACAGCTTAAGCTGGTCTGTCTGTTTAAAGGTACAACTGTTTGTCAGACTCCTGCCTAATATCTAGGGCAGAGTGTATTATCTGCAGGGCTAAAGCATGCAGAATATTGCTTGTTTACTGCCTGTCCTTACAAAAGCGCATTAAGTAGTAGTTTCAGCAAAAGCTCTTGGGATGATGTCCTCAATACAGATGAAAAATGCCTTGCGTTAGAATAACGCAATAACAAACTGAAATGGGAAATGAGTCATTAATAACTGTGGCAACTTCTGACCTAGGATTCATCCCTGTTGGACATAAAACTGAAGCCTGAAGCCCAGTAACTGTCCCAAAATTGCAGGTTAGCTGGGGAACTATCACATGAATGTCAGCCTGTCCTGAACGTGAGCTAAATGGATAGAAATTGAGCAAAGCGGCTAAGAACGGTGGTGTCGGGTTGGCGGGCGTCCTAGCAGAGTCCCTGCAGAAGAACCACAGCTGGCCTGCGTAGCCCTGGCAGCAGGCCGGCAGGTATAGCGTGTGTCACGGCCCACAGCTGCCATGCTACAGTGGGACTTTGTTTCAGCAGACCTACATTAGCAACACAGCTGTAAAATCCTTTTTGGCAGGGGTCAACTTAAACAGCTTTATTCTGCCTCAGGTTCAGCCTTTCAAGCAGGTTTAAAATAGAGAATGGGTTGCAAAAATCTCCCGAGGGGCCAGGAAAGTGGATCGTTGTGGCTGTGTATTATCGGAGAAAAGATGCTCCGTCCTGGGTAGGTACAAACGAAAGAGAGAGGCTTGGGTCACCTGCTGAGAGACGGCCGCGCAGGAGCCGAGAATCCCCCCGGCAAACCCGGAGCAGATTTTGAGTGGTGAATGTCAGCCGCCTTTCTAAATCTCTCCAAAATCCTCCGGTTGTCTCCAGTCCTCCATGACCGCGTGTTTCTGTCTCCCCCTTTAAAGAAGTTTTGTTTCAGTGCTGGCTTTGGGAGGAAGGGGAGATCTCTGCAGCGAACAGGCTGTGGCAGCAGTGGCTCTCGCAGGAGCAGACTCATAACAGTAATGGGGTGAGGAAATTAATCTGATTCTACTGTAAAATGACCCAAATTTGAAATAACACTGACACCCGGTGGAGACGCATGGAGGGACATTCTGCAGGTCTGGCTGATTCTTGTTCCTGATGTTTTGGGGGCAGAAATTACTGACTATTCCTGCATGTCCTCTTTTCTCTAAAACGTCAATCTTTTCCACCAGAAAGTTTCAACTTTTTATAAAACGGAAGTCCAATTGAAATATAAAAGCCCTTTATACTTTTTCTATTAAAAATAATTCATAACTGAAAATTGTCTTGTAGCTAAAACCACAGAAGTTCATTTGCCAGAAAGAACAGTTCTTGCATGGTGAGAGGTATTTTTCAAGACCTACGGAGTGTATCTGTAATGGGCTGAGTTTCACAAGAGACTTTCTTCTTTGCAGCTAGAGCCATCGGAGGGAACGGCTCCACACTGCGGGGAAGTCTGGGTGCTAATTGTTCCTGGTCCAAAGTCTGGACCGTCGCTTAAAAATGTAAGAGCAAAAAAGGTTTGATTGTAACTGTGCATTTTTAATATGTAGAGCAATAGCTTTCTGTTTTGCTCGTTCTTGCTGCAAATCATTTATGTGACTGCCTAGCTAGTGCAAGCGGGTCTTACGGGGAGGCTCCTCTCAGACGGCTTACTGCGTTTGTGCTCTGACGTTACTTCCGGGCCGAAAGAGTCCCAGTCAAAACGGGAAAAACTTCCCTTTTTACACCAGTTGAAGATGAGATCCGCATCGGCAGCCGGGGTTACAGATCAAAAATAAGAGGATGGGAGGTCCCTGGTAATTTGAGAGCAGCCATGCATTGCACAGGAAAAATTGGCAGTATGAGAGCACTCCTCATTTTTCATGTTCTCTCTGCAACACAGTGAAACTGAAAGCTAAAAGTCCAATATTCACCTTGAGAATGCCTTGCCTAATTAATTTCCTTCGAGGCTGATGCTTTACAATGTGTTTAATTCTCTCACGTTTGCATTGTCTGCAGAGGGGAAAGCTACGCCTGGGTCAGATTGGGCAGAGCAGGGGCAGGAGGCACAGTAGAGGTGAACTGTCTTTTATATCAGACAGACTTCACTGTTGCTAGAACCATTTGCGCAGAGAAGTTTATCTTAGGCTGTGCGGGTAAGACAGGGTTCAGTTACTCTTAAGCTATGGGATGTTCAGGAATCACTTACCTGCTGAAGGAACGATGCTAGTGGGTCGGTCTTAGCGCGGGACCAGCGCTCCATCTTTGGAGATGCCTCAAGCTCTAGTGTAACAGGGCCTTCAAAGTTACCATCTCGCTTCTCATAAGAACTGATATTTCAGCTCCAGGATGGTGGCCCAATTGCAGTTTTACCTAACTAATGAGCCAGGGCAATACTCCCTCTGCCTCTATGCTTTAGCTGCGTCACTATCAATATTTAATATTCTCTCCAAAACTGCTGCGTAGGGTAGCAATAAGCTGGCCAACCTGTCACTTCATTTTTAAGAGGGAGCCCTATCTCAGTGACGGGTGAAGGGATTTCTGTGCGGACCTTGCCTGTCTGTTTGTGAAGAGCTTTGCGATAAAAGGTATTTATAGACATATCCAAAATTCTTATGCACAGACCTAGCTTCCAAGACTGGAAAGGCTCATGGAAATAGGATTAAAGACTCAAAATGTGGCTAGCTTAGCCTCAAAACGGCTGAGCTTCCCCCCCACCATCCCCCCCCCCCAAAAAAAAAAAAAAAAAAAAAAAGAGAAGACAAACCTGGGTAGGTTCCCAATGCAATAATCCTCAGCTTCTTTCTTGCAGCTGTTCACAGCAGTGCCAGCTGTAGATCAGGCAACACGTGCATCCCCTCAGCCAGGCCGACTTGGGCCTCTGGGCTGTCATTCACAGAGGTATCTTTCCTTTCAGTTAAATTTACTGCCTGGGAACGGCACTGGAGCCTTCTTCCGAACAAAAACAGATAAATTCATCCCGTACTCTGCAGCAATTGCCTGAAGCCCTGAAGGAGAGCATGGCTGTAAGGAAGGGTTGCGACCTGTAGCCACGGAGTACAAACAGTATCAATCGTTCCCTTTTAATAAAGGTTAGGCAAGTTTGGATGCTCTCCCTTCTCACCAGGAGATGAATTGGTGGCCTTTTTCATGAAAGCAGCTATCTTCTGCAGCTGAATCCTAACTGTTGTATAGACAGTCAGGTTAGGGTGAAGATTAAATAACAGGGGAGGGGGTCCTAAAGTCAGTCTCCCAAGCCTGTCTTTAGGGTCCTTACTCTGACCTGTCTCACATCTGTTGAGCTCATTTTAAAAAGCTTGCTTGAAGGCTGAAGAACTTTGCTCTGTGAGTCGGATAAAACAGTAATACCTGCTCGAGCCCGCTGACAGCCTGGAAAAGCAGCAGGAACAAAAGCAGCTTTGTACAATTTACTGGGTGCATTTTAAAGGCAGATAGTTACGATTTGGATATCGTCTTTAATTATTTCAGGCTAATACAAGCATACAAAAGAAAAAGAGGAACAACGTACATAAAACCTGCCCCACCTGGCTGGCATCTCACCGCAGCACAGGGACTCCTTCTGACCTCTCAGGGGGATGGGGCTCACTTTACGAGAAGCTTGTGAGAGTGCTATTTTTTTTTGAATCCAATATCCTTAAGACTTCTCTTACTGCTAATGGGAATGGTACGAGTCTCTCTGTTATAAGTCTTGCCCCTTGTCTTTGGCACTGTCCTGCTCTGTGGAATCTGCTTGCCACGCAAGGCAGCCCTCTTCCTCCTTTCTTATTTCCCAGGCTGTGTAACCCTAAGCTTTCAAACAAGGCTCGTAGTAATGCACACAGCTTTTACTTACTAGACTCTGCCTTACAAAAGTTGAGTTTGGCTAGTGATGCTTCCTGGCACAACACAGCCAGACTTGCAGCTCAGTTTAAAAATGAGTCCTCCATAAGCAAAATAACAGGACTTTTTAACCTCTCACTCCTCTGCTGCAAAACACAGACGTGCAGAAAACATCCCGTTTAACTCCCTGGATTTTGTTTATGCAGTGGCTGAACTGACCGATTTGCAGTGGCCACTGCAGTGCTGCCGCACGTGCAGCTCTGATGAGATTTTAATGATCCCCGTTTCCCCCTCTTAGCCCAGCACCGCTGCTGGTGCTGAAGGAGGCAGGATGTAGGTGCGCTCCGCGGGAAACGCACCCCAACTAACATCCGGGTTCCAGGAAGCCGTCACTGACTTAACTGCTTTTCGCTCGTTTTATTCCCCTGAATAGCTTTACTTAGAAGAGAAGGGTTTGTGGCAAAGGGGCCAGGACTCTCCCCCTCTTGTCACGAGGCAGCCGAGTCTAGTTCGATCTGTAATGAGCTGGCTGCCGCTCCACCGGCTGGTCCGCCTGGGATTCGGCTGCTCCCGCAAAGGAAAACAGGCAGCAGCCAGGAAGGGTCATCGAGGAGACTCGATTTTTTTCTTGTTGTTGTGCCAGCCACGTGGGGAGAGGAGGGACAGAAGAAGGAGGATACATGAGGGGTATTTTCAGGTGTCGAGATGAATTTTTAAGGGTATGCGCGCACACACATGCCGGTGGTGAGGCAGAAAGCGTAAAATCAGCTTACGTAACGTGAATTCGTGGTGTTGCACTATTTATGTACCAGTCTCCCTGTTCAGATGGAGAGGCTGCGTGTTCCTGCTGCCTGTCACTTGCATTACAAACAAAAAAAAAAGTTTGATTTGTAGCAATATTTAAAAGCAATTAAAGAAGAGATTAAATATTACACGTACACCTCTTATTTCTCTTAAAGGAAAAGTTTGGGGGAGGAAATCTCAACTATTTAATTATAGAAATCAGAATCTAACCTTATAAATAAACCTGACACCCCGTTTTCTCCCTTAATCTCAAAAAGAAATGTAGGTATGATCAGCAGCTCATCATCCTTAAGTTTGCCCCTGGCTGCCGCCTTATTTTGGAGATCGGTCAAAGCCTCTGCTGAGATTTATGGCAGCCTTTTCTTTGACTTTGCTGGGAGGTGGAGCCATCTCCTGTACAGCTGCTTTAACTTCATGCTTCAGGGTGCGGTGATTTATTAAAATGGTAACACGTACTTTCTTACTGTAACTGTCATAGCCAGCACTGTTTGGGGAGCAGTTCTGGTGTGCGTTTCCTAATCCGCTTCAGGCAAAATCCCTCAAACTAGCTGAAAGCGCCTATACAAAGCCACCCTGCTGACTTTTGCCTGAAGCAGTTTAGGGAGTGATAATGCAGAACTTCTCTGCTGGCGGAAACTTGCTGCTAGTGGCCTCGGCTGCTGGGCAGCAACGGGCAGTCAGAGGCTGTAATATCTCAAACCGGATCTGGAAAGGCAGGTCTCTTCACAGCCTGCCTGTACCAAGTTTTGTGCACGTGTGAAGTTGGATGCATCTTTCTCATGTGATAGCACCAAATCTTATGTAATAGATGTGTTTTTATGATCAGGTTAAAAATCAGGTACAGTTTGTTGTCACAGCCACAGTAAAAGTTTGCCTTGTGGAGATGTCTAATAGTGATTTTTATTTAAGTAGCCTTGAACGGTTATCCCCTGCTTGTCTTTGGAACCGTGACTGGTTGTCCAACATCTTACGCCCCACCGCAAGTACGGACATACTGCTGCGTGCAGAAAGCAGCTGGCGTTTCACTGGCTATGGAGGAGTTTTCCACAAGGGAAGGTCCCTGCCTTCCCTCTGTAGAGAGCTCAGGAAAGAGGAGCAATCCCCATCTGGCCTATCTGCTCCTTAGATGCCAGCAAAGCCGCTGTGAACTTGCAGCTGATTAGGTCACCTTGGCTGAGTCATCTTGTGTCACACTTGCTTCTCCTCTGCCCTACAAAGGCTTGCTTGGTTTAGCTGGTAGTTAAAGCTCTGATGTGTGCAAATTATGCAAAAATGTGTAGCCTATCTTTTCTTCTTAAACCTGAAATAGCAAATGAGAGAGAAGGGCGCCTACAACTCGCAGCCAGCGCATGGAAGCGGAGCAGTCCAGCGGGCCGTGTAGCCAGCAACAAAGTCACAAATCCAGAGTTTGCTATCAAGATCTGGTCAGCAGAGAGACTCCTACGTGATTTGTGTATCATCCAAAGCCTGATTCCCAACCAGCTGATCCCAGTACTAAGCATCTGGCCTTTTGACTACACACTGAGGGGCCCCTTTGCCACTTATTTTCTAGTCACTGTGAAAGCTTTGTTGCAGCAGCATTAAAGTTTTCTTTCCAACTAACAGTGACCTTGTGGCCTTTCCTTTTGCCTAAAGGTGGCACCACAAGGAGGGTGTGGGAGATTGGCACTGGGTTGCCTTAACCAGCCCACTAACCTTATGCAGTACGACCAGGCCTGGCAAGATGGAGAAGACCCCATGCACAAAACTGCCTCTGACCCGCTCAGCCCCATCCTTCCCCAGGCTCTGTTTTGTCTGTGCTACCAACAAGCATTGAGCTGGCTGCGCTATTTCAGGATCTTCCGCTATTCCCATTACCCACAGCATCCAAGAACTCCTCTTCAGAAGTAAGTAAAAGCACTGATATCTGTTCTTCTCACCATTGCCTCACAGGGGAGAAATACACAGCTGGGGATAACACCTATTTGGTTTGAGAGTTTCTATCTGACAGCTTGTGGTTGATACTTGACCTTGGCGTGACCCTGTCTGAAATTATTTCTGTAACTTTAGCCTATTGTTTCCGTTGGCTCATGGTTTTGTTTTAGACAGACATCTTCTGTGGAGCAACGCTTAACACGCTTCGCTGGGTCTAAGAGGTGTTCTGGACTTAGGAATTTCTTTTGTATTTTATAAATCTGTGATTTTAGTCTGTTGCCTGGATCACACATCTCTTTGAGTAGGAAGATCTGTGCAGCATCTGGTGACAGTGAGTACGTTGATTTAAAGCTTTCTCTTCTGGGCATGCAAAGATTTTCCTGGAGCAGATAGAACTATTTAACAGTCTCTCTGGCTTCCTTCCCACACTGGCCCCAGCTTTTGAGGCAGTCGTTTGACTGCTGTTCGCCAGCCAGACCTTGTTCTCCAGCCTAAGATAGTCCTTGCTGCCGTGGCCAGTTTTAGCTCAGGTTTTCTAGGCAACCCCAGTTCTCTCGGCTCTCTTTCTTGATCTTCCCAGAGCCTGCTGTCCCTCCTCGGCAAAGGATAACAGAGCTGTTCACGTGTCAGCTTCCAAAGGTGGTCGCCTCTCACAGCTACCGTCTCTTCCTGGTCCCCCTGTCATCCACCATCCCCAGCTCCGTGACTTGTCCGTAACCTAACCCGCTTGGACGCTTCTAGCTCCTAATGTAACTGTACTCAAGTGCTCAGCACTTAAATATTGATGTGCTAATTAATAATGAAAACCATAATTGTAGTTGAATTTAAAACTTTAATTTGCTGAAGGGTTAGCAGCAATGCAGTCCATAACAATGAAACTGTGCTATTACTATATATATATATATATAAGTATCCTTTCCTCTAGCAATAACCTTGCACAAGAAAAGTATCCCGTGTCTGGATGTCTGTGAAGACGTTTGCTTGTGACTCCTGGAGGTCTGGAGTATGAAATCATAAAATACTGGGTATGACTTTCAAAGGGCTTTTATTTTTAATCTGTTTGGAAAGGTTTTCATTCCTAAACTTAAATGAAGGGGTGGGGGGGGTGGGGGGGAGATCCCTGGAAAGAAATGAATTTCTTTTCCACTTCAGACATTCCAGCCTGCCAATGCAGTGATTGTTGCAATCCTAAATGAGTAGAAGGTATTGCACTGAAATACGTTTAGCCAACGATAATGAAGATAGTGCTGTTAGGATGCATAGTGTTGAACAAATCTCAGATGTTCTGCGTAGAAAAGCTTATATGCACATGCAAGATGAGGAATTCCCAATCACATTCTGCCCTTTCTTCTGGAAGGGACTGCTTTCCTACACCACAGAAAAACTCTTTTTTGGCTTAGGGAGGAATCAGTGGAAGCCAAACTGCTCAGGACGGAAGCGCGGTGCAGATCTCGCCAAGTCCCACTCTTTCTCGACAACCAAAAACATGTCTGCGTTCCTGCGGCTCCTCCTTGCCTGGCGGTGAGCTCCGTTCTCCTGCCGCATTAAGGAGAAAATGATAGAGATGGGGGTATCTAAGCTGCTGAGTAGCAACTCATTTCCTTCGCTGTGAATGACCGCACGAACAGAATCTATCCTGGAAGAATGGAAATCTCTTAGTTGCTCTTAACTGAGACTTGGCGTTCCCTGTGTCTCTGTCTTGGCCTTCAGATCTGCTTCATTTGCATCTCTCATCCAAGGATATGGGATGGTTGGTGTAAGAGACTATCTTGCAAGTCTGTATGCAAGGGACTTCCCTCCCCTCACAAAAATTTTAAAAAAACAAAACTCAGTGTCTAGTCTTAAGCGGCAGTTTGTGCGATAAAAAGCAAGATGCAACTGCAGGAGAACTGGATGGTGTACCAGGTTGGTAGGGAACATTGTAGTAGTACAAATACTTTCACTCCTCCTGAGTACACTCCAGGCAGTAAAGCCAGGGAGGGAGCGATCTTCTACAGTTTGACAGACTAATTCCAGACTAAGGGCAAAATGGACAAAAACCAATCGGGAATAGCAAGCGGAGCTGAAAAGATGGAGAAAGTGTTCTGGATAGTAAGGGACCGCAGAGGTGTGGGATGCGTAGGTGGCAATATGGAGTGAATACAGTGATTGTGCGCCCTGGGTGTGCGTGACTGGAATAGCTGTGTGTTGTCAACCAACTGCTCCTCTGCATTACTTGCGGTAATATTTTCTGAGCACATTTCTATGCTGTTCAGTGGTGACTCCTGCTGAGATAGGTTGGCATTGCACCAGCTGCATATCCCCTGCCAAAGTTTCAAGTAATTCCTGCTAAATTAAATCAACACTGGAGCATTATTTTATTTAATTAGGAATGGATAAGCATAGAAAAATGAAAATTTTATTACTAAATTATTTTAAATAGCATGGACATAGATAAATCTATTCGTGCCATAGGTAAACTTTAAAAGGAGGGATATTTTTTTAGGTCCATACTTTTAGATTCACAGAAATCAGACAGATGCCTCTGAATGTTTTTGTATGTCGTTATAGGAATTTTTGTCACAAAACCTATTTGAGACTGACACAATATTTCTCATATCCATTAACTAAAGTATAAAATCATATCACCTATTACTTTGAATCTGTAAAAGATTCCCTGAGGAACTGTGCTCGCACACAGATTGCAGCATTCAGTAAGAGCCTGGTGTTTTTAAAGCCCATTAAAATATATGTTGCGTATTTCCACTGGTGCTATTGACTCATTCTGAAATGTTTAATTCCTTCAGCTGGAATACTAAAATATTAAGTAGCCGACACGGCCGCGGCTTGGCTGAACATGAGCAAAATGCTTAATTCTGAAAGCGGTAGCGTTTCCCTGCGCGCGCTCTATAGGCGAGCGGGCGGCCAAAGGGCTGGGACGGGCGCGCGCTGATGGTGGGGGGCTCCGGCTGGCTTAAATTTGGGACGACCCGCAGCTACAGGACTGCTGGGGACGGGGCGGTGGGGGGTGTCTGCCTGAATGTGGGGGCTAGGAGGAAGAAACAAGTAGGACGGGGAAAGGGAGGCCAGTGTAAAAGGAGCTCTCGGGGCAAGACACGCTGTAAAGGGAAACAGAGCAGAAAAACCCGGCCGGGGTGCTGCTGGCCAGGGAAGCGCAGCGTTTCGGGAGCGTGAAACAGTGAAGGGGAGCAGCAACAGCTGCACAGCTACAGTCATTTCATTTAAATAATGATGGAGTAAAGTGTTACTCTACAAAGACATAAACTGTATTTTTCGGAGAGAATTTTTTCCAAATGACAAGCTGATGCAAACCCAGCAATTTTGAGCCTATAGTTCTTGTTTAAACAAGTTTTACAAGGGCACTGTTTGACTTTTAAAGCCCTTGTTAGTGAAGTGTCTCCTCGCTTCCAGCCAAGTGTGGGCCTGCGCTTGGTTTTAAAGTATTTTAAGATTTCAGAGGGGTGTACAGGGACGTACGGTCTAGACCTCGTCCCATGTACAGGGCAGGTAAGCATGAAACTGGTAGTTGCTGGAGAGCTGGAAATACGGTGGTCAGCCGGAGCGCTCGGGGAGGGGAAGGGAAGTGAAACGCAATCCCCTTACGGATCTTTATCGCTGCTGCCATTTAAACACCTTTATTGTGATTTAGCTGCAGAGTCCTACTTGCAGTTTGGAGAGAAACTCCAACTCTCCTACACAGGGAGAAATGCACCAGCCGAGAGTCTGTTTATGCCTTTGGGGAAGGCTGCTGTGTGTGGAGGAGTGGTCTGTGGGACTCTGCCTTGCCTTTTGCACAAGTTAGCACGTGCGCCCGTAAGGGAAAAGGACGTCTCTCCTGGTGACAACGGTTAAGTGTTTTCTTACAAACTGGAAGTCCAGTCTTGGTTCTGCGAGAGCAAGCTGTTTAAGCCAGGCTTTTCATAAGGCTGTTCCTTGTTTCCCAAGTGTCCTGTGAGAGACCTTAGTATCGAGCTGAAGGCTCGTTAGGGTATCATCTGCTCTGTGTGCTGGGATCCTGGGGCCGAAACAGCATGTGCCTGTTGTACTGAAGGCTGTTGTTACCGAGCGCACAGCCTTCGCTTTGCCCTCCTCAGCGTCAGCCTCGCCAAGCTCTGCCTTACGTGGCTTTCTGCCCTGGCAGCTCTTTGGCCCTCTCCTTTGACCTAGTGCGGTTTTTTAAGCGGTGATGGATTTCTAGAGGGCAAGCTCATGTCGTCTGATGCTTGAGGAAACGGTTACCAACGGTCTAGGCTGCTTTCGAGAGAGGGATGGGGGGAGCTAGGGACCAGGGTGGGGGCAGGATACCACAGCAGGGGCCTTGAGGAGGCCAGCGAGGCGCTGGTGTCCCTTCCCCGGCAGGTGAATCCCCTGGCCACACCGTGAGAGCAGAGGCTAAGCCTTTGCCACAGCACCGGCAACGCCCGTCATGCTCCAGGTCGCTGCCTCGAAGCCAGGCAGCTGCGGGGCCACGGGCGGCTCCAGCCTGCAACCCAGCATGTTTCTTGAGTGTGACTTGAGAAGCAGGTTAACCGTTTTGGGTTGGAGGTGCCTTAGCCAGGGGAGGGAAGGAGGAGGGTGAAAGGATCGCGGAGGGTCCGTCCGCCTCAGCGAGGCGTAACGAGCCCCAACATGGCGCCGGGAGGTGTGTGTGACCGGGGGTGGGGGGAGGTGTCACCTCCCCCCCTTCCCGCCCGGCCGCGGGTGGCGCTCTATCGGGCGCTGCTATTGGAGGAAGGCGGAAAGAGGGACCTCGGAGCCGGCCTATGAGAGAGCGCGCCCTGTGCCGTTCGCGAGGAGAAAGCGGCCCTCTCATTGGCTGGGAGGCGGGCAGCGAGGGGGGCGGTGAGCCCGCTTATTGGCTGCGGGGCGGGGGGAAGGGCATGGCGCCGGGCGGCACCATGTTGGCGAGCTGGCGGGGGCTGGCGGCGGCGGCGGCGGCGGCGCCGGCCGGGGGCATGGAGCGTGGGCGCCGGGCGGGGTGAGTGCGGCGGCGGCGGCGACGGGGAGGGACGGGGGTGGGGGCGAGGCTGCGCGGGCCGCTCCGCTCCGCTCCGGCGGCGGGGCGCGAGGGGCCGCTGGGGCGCCTGCCTGCGTGGCGCGGCGGCACCTGAGGGGCGGGCACGCCCCTGCCGCCTCGCCCGGCCCGGAGCGCCCTGCCGACACCCTCCGGGGGCGGCGGGGCCCGGCCGAGGCGGCGGCGGGCGCAGCTCCGAGAGTCGGGGACACCCGCAGGGCTCCGCCGTCTGTCCTCTCCCCACCCCACCCCACCCCACCCCACCCCCGCCGCGTTAGGTGCGCGCCGGCTGGAGGAGCCGTTAGAACCGTTGGAGCCGTTAGCCGGCGGCGCGCGCCAGCCTGGCGCAGGTGCGCAGCGGCTGGGGGCGGGGCGGGGCCGCGCTCCTCGCGGGCGGGGGGCGGCTGGGGGCGCTGCCGCGCCAAGGGGGCTGCGCGGTCCGCGTTAGTAGCGCGCGGAAATCTGCGCAGCCCCGTCCGCCTGCGCATCGGAAGCGTGCTGCCTTGACAGATCTGCTTCGTTAAAAGTCCGTTTACGATTTCTGTGCGTGAAAGATTGGACAGAACTACCGCTTGATTTCCTCCGTGGGCAGTTAAGGACTTCACTGGCAGTCCTGTAACCCACGTGAACGTTTATCTTACATCTCCTTATGCGTCTGGATTGTTGCTGCCAGATGGGAAAAGAACCTTCTACAGCTGTGAAGTCTTCTGTCTTTTTAATAACGCAGTGCACTTGTGAGTAGCCGTCTTCTTGATGTACAGAGTACAACTCACAACTCAGATGATGCTGTTGCGTAGTTGTGAAAAATAAGATCTGTATCGTTGAACGTAAACGTCGATTATGGTTATCAGAGCCATGGGTTTGATGATTTCTAAAGCAAGTCTGTCTCATTCTTGGTGGATAGATCCTTGGTAGGTTGAGGCTTGTATGAGCAGTGCAGCTGTTCTGGTTTAGGCTAGTTGAGGCACTGATCCTAAAATACTTACACGCTCATGGGTCTGAGTGAGGAGAAAAAAAAAAAAAAACCCTGTAAAACATAGGTTCTAGTCTTGTGAATTCCCCGTGAGCAAATCACACGTGATGCTTATTGTGGAGCAGGGTATTAATATTCTGCTTTAATTTTAGTTTGAAAGTGATGCCATGTACATCTTATGTCTTTAAGTCTGACTCACTCAGTTGCAACAAGACTTGTTCCTGCTTGTAGTCCAAAGTCTCAGGCGGGTGAGGTGATTTTGTTCTCTTGCGCATCGACAAAGTTGAAACGTGAATTGAAACCAAAGTTGAAACCAAAAATTTCCTATCTTGTCGTTCATTGCCTACTGCTCCCCTTCTTGTGAACGATGGAATTTGATTGGTGCTATCTTATGGCAGAGTCAGCCTTATTGTTGCTGAACGTTAGACGGCTGCCTGGACCTTAGTTGGATTTTTGGTGCCTGTGAACTGGCTAAACGTCAGAATGCCAAGCTGAGAGGGAAAACTACAGAATTTTCCCACTACCTTGGCTTTACTTCAAAGCCGAACAAGGCTTTCCAACCTTTCTTTATTGCTGTAATTGCGTGTCTGCCTGTAATAGTCAGGTAGAACTTCAGTAACATGGGTGGGGGGAGAGAGGAGGAGTTGTTCCCTAAGTAGCAAAACTAATGGATTGTCTGTTGTATTCACAGTCCTGGATCTCAGCACCCGCTGCTTCAGTAACCCTAGCTCTTGCCCATGTCCCTTATGATTCTGCTTTACAATACTTCTGATTCTCTCCTCCTGATACAGTACTTCCAGCTCCCTCCCATGTACCAGCTGTGCGCATGCTGATTAGCCAGATGGTCTAGGTGAACTGACAACTGTTGAGCTAACGTTGCAGCCCTTCCCTCGGCTCTGTCCAGCTGCTAATTTCCAACGAACGCATAAACTTTATCTTCAAAACATCTACTGTTCTGTCATTTATTTGAAGTTAGTTAAAGGATCCGAAAGTTTATTGGTGAAAATGTGATTATATGAACTTTGCTTCCACAGGAAACTGCTTAAAAGAAAGATTTCCTGTTAGGAGAAGAATTAGTGAAGCCTAGTTTCCTCTTGACTTGCTTGCCACATCTTACCATAGTAATTGCTGCCTGCCTTCTATCTACCCTCCAGTCTGTCTCCTACAATACTCAGTCCTTTGTGTACCCTTCCTCTCCCCAGCCGGACACCCAGCTTCCTCCTGTGTCCCCGTCTGCCTCTGTCTTCCTTTGTGCAGCCCGCTGATTCAGATCTTACTGTTTGCTAAGTGGCCAGCTAGCTGCTGGTACAGACTGAGGATGTGTCCTGAGTTGTTCCTGACTTCTTGAGTTTTGTGTCCTCTGTCCAGCAAGTTGTTTTTCTAGTGCTCGTGGAAGCATTCCTCTGGCAAGTTTGGCTGCAGCTCAGTTAGTAGGTTCTAAAGTGGCTAAAGAACATAATGGGGCAAAATGGATGGACAGATGGACAAAGTGATTTCATTTCTCTCAGAAAAGTTGCTAAGAAGACCTAGGGCAGTTACTGGCTTTTACAGTGATAGGTGCAGATAATATAGCAGTTAAAATGTTTGCAATCTTTCATATTTTATCTACGCTCTAGCTCTCAACTGGAAATGCAGTTGCAGACACGTGAAGGAAAGCGTGTCTATAGATAGTGAGGTTTTTAACAGAAAAAGAAACGTTGACATAGCAGACAAGGAAATACGTAGGAAGCCTTATGCACGAGATCGCTGAACTAGTGCACAGAACGGTCTGCATACAGCGAGTGGAAGTGACAGAGTGACTCTGAAAAAATCTAAGGTGAGGTCTGTGGGAGCCTGTCGAGAAAAACTAAAATAACATTTATGCAGAAAGAGAAAACGTAAGCTACTAAGGAGTCTGCCGGAGAGGGGAGGATGGGAAGAAAGATTGATCCGGTGAGACTGAAATACATTTTAGGAAGAGGAAAACGTTACTGCTGTATATGCTGTTTCTTTACTGCTTCTTTACTGCTTCTTCCCAGATTTACTGGAGAATTTTTAAAAGATCTTTTCATAGGAGATCACAAGAAGCATAGTGTATTTAAGAAGAGGGAAAAAAATGATGTAAACGGGCACTAGAACATACTAATCCGTATTTATTCCAGATCTGCTTGAGCTATGATATTCTATATCCTGGTGCTGGTAGACCAAACCCTACCCTTAGACCTTTTCTTTCATTTGGGGCATAATGAAATCCTTGTATAATGTACACAAGTTTGTTTTGAGATAGTAGCTTTCTAGTTTAATGATATAAAAATTAGATTATGGTATGTGACATAGCGTTGGTCTTGCATCTCAAAGGAAAATTGTTTTCTGGGATATAAAGTGAGCTTCTTAGCTCACTTTGTAGGCTGCTTACAGTAGGTAGGATTTTCCTGCTGTTTATAGGAGGCAAGTTTCATGCTGCTTGTTGAACTGGGAGCAAAGTAGTATGGTGTTGGTGTTTAGTGCCAGTGGGCTTGCTTTAGTTCAGGTGTTTGTGTGCATAATGACTGTGGCAGATGCTATCATTTGGATATTGACTTGGAAGAATTGTTACTTGCTGAGAATAGAGACATAGGTATGCTTAGAAGTAAAATTGATCAGGAAATATCCTGAAGAGATGGTGAAAAACAGGAAGCCTTGATTCAAACCTGCCAGCTGATTACACTATTAAGAAGCTAGTATTGTTGTGTATTTCTGACTATTTCCTTTTTCTAGTAGATCAGGGATAAGGTAAAATGGTAGAGGGAGGTGGGTTTTTTTATAGTCCAGTGACACATAGGTGGAATTTGGGTAATGGAGCAGTAAAACTCTTTGGACTGTCTTTGGTTCAATAACGATAGCTAAACCTGATGCTAGAAAGACACTTCGCAAAACCCAACTAACAAACAAACAAAAACCTCCAAAGCTGAAAATTACCTAACCTTGGCGAGAGACTGGTGGCTGCTTACCCTATAGCAGGAGGAGTGTGTGTTTTGGGACTGTACATGCAGTGGTCTCTCACTGTCACGTCAGCTCTGGTTGGAGGCTTAACATTTGTTTGATTACTGGAACTGTGTGGCGGCTTTTCCTCTGATGCCTTCTGGTTTAAAGAGCATCTAGTACCGTTTTATACAGCTCATATTCCCATGGCTCTCATATAGAAGTATTTGCCTGCTCTATCTCTTTGCCTCTTTTTTGGAAGTCAGAACGTCGTTCCCTTAAACTCTATCCCCTTCTAGATAGGGATTTTTTCTAGAACTGTTTTCTTTTTGTGTCTCCTTCCAAGATTACCCCTGGGTTCACTTTAGTCTCCTAGACCTTTTTGTCCTCTGTTCCATGGAGTTCTGCTTTCAGTTTTGCCTTTCTCTCTTTTTTTTTAATTTTTTTTTCATTTGTTTCTCTGGCCTCCCTTTCCATATCTGTCCTCATTGCAGGGTCAGCTTCACGCTTCCTGAGTTTTCGTAACCCTCTTTTTGCAGTCCATCATGAAGAGGCTTGACCTCATCTGCAAATTAATTTCTTCCAAAACTCTGTAAATATTTTCTTATGATATGATAATGCTGTCACTCTTATTATCTTTGATTTAAAACAATGAAGCTTAAGTTCTTGCTCTCTGTGGTAAACTTCGTCATGAAGGGATTGGGGTTTGGCGGGGGGAGGTTGCTTTTGTGTTTTTTTTTTTTTCTCGCTTGCCTCGTACAGCAACGAGCATAATGTTGGCACCTAAAGAGTAACGGGCATGCTCTGCAGCTAGTCTGTGAAATCGATTGCATAGCAACCTCAGGGGTGTTTTGTTGTTTGTTGGAGAAAAGCAGCTGATGACTCATTTCAGCAGATGTCAGGAAGAAGCCGGATCAGTCTCACCTGCTTAAAGCTGTAGAGAGCAAAATTACAGCAGGGGTTTAGGTAGGATGTTAGGAGTAATTGCATAATTTGAGGAGAAACATTTGGTGAGGATTTGTTATTCTGTTAAGGCAATTACTAAAATGTCTTGTATCAAATATTTAATTTTTTTTTTTTTGCTAAACTCTGTCTATGTAGTTGGAGATTTTCAGCCAAAATTAGTTTCAAAGCTGTCACAAAGGATAAGCTAAGTAAATAATCTTTGATTTAAGTAGCGATTCTAGTTATGTTGTGTCAAAAAACAAACACCTCCTCTAGAGAAACTAGGCTTTCTTGAAAATCATCCCAGGAAAGTGAGTGCCGAGCTTGAAGTCCAAAGGTGTGAAACATTTCTGTCCAGTGCTTTAGTTGGCCAACGTTGGGGTGAGAGGCTTTAAAAATACATATTTATATATATTTTTATATATATATATATTTATATAACGATAGGAAGTGTCATAATGAAGTGTAACTGTTCTGAAATAAACCGTCGTCTTCTGCATAAGTTCTTGTAAACTCTAATGGAGTTTAGACAGTGAATGAAAGTGGATCTTGGTAACAGTGAAGTTCAGGATGATTTAGAATTACTAGTTTTAAAGAAATGAAACAGTGGTCTGAGGGTAGAGTTCTAGCCTAATCTACTTGGTTTTCTTAAGTTTAAAAGTAACATTTGTTATTTAGGGCTCTTTCTCTGAGAGACTGACTGTCTTTGTAAGAATTCTGGTCAGGTCCGTCTTCCTTGTCTGTACTTATTCTCATGTTTGCTGTGCATACTATGCAAGTTGTCATGTTGTTTGGAGAAATCATATGCTGCCTAAATAGAACTGAGATGAACAAGAATTTGTTTTAATTTCCATATAAATGTCTGGCTTGTTGCCTTTCACTCTTAGTACAAGTGCTCATTGCCAGCAGATGAAAGCCACTATTACACAGCTAACAGGGGACCATAGGGCTAGTTTGAAGCATCCCTAATATTTGGTGGCCTTCTTTTACCCTACCCTCTACCGTTCTCTTTCACTGTCTTATGAGCTTCTGCAGACAGGTTTTATCCAGAGTATTTAAGAGGCAAAATGTGTTACCTGGGAAGAGCCAAACTGTACGGGGCTGTCACATGAAGCAGGACAATGGCAGCAAGAAAAAAAAAACTAAATGGCAGACTGAGCTAAAAGCCATTCTCGTGTATCTTCAGAGGGCATTGCTTGTAAGTTTGAGTGGTGTTCAGCTTCGTAGCTGTTCTGAAAGTTGCTTTGAAAACGTGAAGATTTAGCAGTTTGTTATAGACTTTGCTCCTGAAGGTGGGCTTTTTGTAACTGTTTCCAATGGTTCAGCTGCTTGTCCTTTGTTGCACTGGCTTAGGCTGTAGTTTGGCCTACGCGCTAAACTATCGCAAGCGCTACTGTGAGAAGAGGCGCTTGTTCTTGACCTCATGGTGTGGCCTCCTCAAATGCTTGTGCAACCGTATTGGAAACCAGATTTGAGGAAGGAGGGCTACAGCTAAAAACAAGTAATTAAAAATGTTTGAGCTTTAACACTAGTCAGATCTTTCATGGAGTTTATTTTGTGAAGGTTGGAGATATTTGGAGGACAGGACCGTTCTTTAGGTGGCAGTACTGACTTAAATAACTTAAAAATACAGTTTTGTAGATAGGTGGACTTTGTACAGTTGCTGTACAACTCATTATCGGAGCTGCTGTGCCAACCTCTCTTCTCTCTCTCTCTTCCTTGCACCAGCACTGGGTTGTTTGTAGTCAGATGATAAGCCATGTGTTGGCATAAAACTAGCCTGTCCGCACGAACCACAGAAAGTGATTAATATTTGGATGGATCAGCAGCTTAGTTAGTGTTTCGTTGGGTCATTGAACTGGCTCACAGACTGGTTGTATGAATGCTACCACTGGCACGTGGGAAGGTGGGAGAGTGAGTGATGTGACCCGGGAGGGGACGGCTGGGTCTGCTGCAGACCTAATGTGAATTTACTTAACCTACAGCACAATCACGCCCTGAGGCTTGCATGTGGTTTTAGCCAGACTTGATTCTGCAGTGATGACTTGCTCAATGTTCAAGGATGCACCTTACTGTCATCTGCTGTTCACTGCATCCTTAACTCCAATACAGATGTACCTGATAAGGGATGCTCATGTCCCTCAGAATCATTGTGCACACAGTCACCAAAGATGGCTGTGATTTGTGTTTGCCCAGCAAGTCATAGTCTTGTTGTCCCATGGTTGCTGTTGGTAAATTAATTTAGCCTGTGCAGCTTGTTTTTCCAGTGACATGATTAGTACTGACTGGTTTATATACTTATTGTTAACTCACATGAGAAGGCTTTTCTGTATTAGTCCTACCCTAGCTCAGGGTGCCATTTGTGATTTCTGTGATTAACATAGTTTGTGCAAAGAGAAATCTCTGACTCTAAGTGTTCCTCAGAGATGAGACCGAGTATCAATTTCTCTTTGGTTTTCAACTATATTCCATTAATAATATGAAGATAATTTCTCCCTTTATAATTGAAATACAGTTGTTTAACTGTGTTATGTGGTCCTTATGTGCTAAAATTTGACTGGCAAAGGCTTGTTGAGAAGTGAGGCATGTCTCGCATCGCACTGTAAATGTAGAAGCTCAGTGTGGCTTTAAC
The DNA here is from genome assembly GCF_040807025.1 of Struthio camelus. Taxonomy (NCBI): domain Eukaryota; kingdom Metazoa; phylum Chordata; class Aves; order Struthioniformes; family Struthionidae; genus Struthio; species Struthio camelus. The sequence continues at coordinate 6,281,792 of NC_090949.1, forward strand.
TATGTGTGGGTGAGGTTTCTGAGAAGAAGCAGTATTAGTGTTTGGGGGTTTTTTCATGTTACTTTGATGTTGGGATTATGGATATTTTGTATATTTTTGTGGCTGTTGGTTTTACAGATGACTGCAGAAGATGCATGGTTAAGTGCAAGGAAATGAGGATGTCCTCAACTTTTTTTTTTTTTTTTTTCCCCCTTTTTGAGAAGGAAGAAGAGATAGGTTAACTAGAGTAACTGCAAATGAAAGGCAATAGACGAATTAAATCTTTTCTGTCCTTATGCCTTACATCTCTAGGAAACTAGGCTGTGCAGCTGTACAACTGTTGTTAGAGGTCAGAGAAATTTACGTGGGCGCTCCCTCTTGAGGGGCAAATCTTTAGGAAACCAAAGGTCGTGGATTCCCTTGCTAACAGGAAGGTGTTTGTGAAGTTGGAGCCATCAGCTTAAAAGTATAATTCTCTGAAAAGGTTTTGCCCCTATAGTCACAACCAGCAACACAAGCTATTGTGATTTCAGTTGAGTAGAGATGGTATCAGTCAATTCCCCCTTTTGTGTAGGTCACTTAAAGGCTACAGGGCTACAGCAAAACTCCTATGTTTTAACAGAAATACCGGGCCTTTAGGACATAAGTGTACATAATCTAGAGTTATGCACCAAAAAAGGACTAGATTTTGAATGCGTTGGGATCTAAAGGAAGGCATGTCCGCAAACTTAATTGTATTTTGTTGCTTTTTAGGGGCACCAGAAGACGCTTCAGTGGCAATACCTCTTTCACAGTGCAAGTTATGAATGAAATTCATTAATTAACATCCCCCTCCTCACCCTGATCTCCAATAGACTTCCTGTAACGCTTGGAAGAAAGAGTCGGGGGAGAAGGGTTGAAGGTCACCATGAAGCTAAAGCAGCGAGTTGTGCTGTTGGCCATCCTCCTTGTCATCTTCATTTTCACAAAAGTTTTCCTCATTGACAACTTGGACACCTCAGCTGCCAACCGGGAGGACCAGCGCGCCTTTCACCGTATGATGGCAAGCCTCCGTGTTGAACTGGACCCCCGACTTGACCATACCTTGCAGTCCCCTTGGGAGATTGCAGCTCAATGGGTGGTGCCCCGGGAGGTGTATCCCGAGGAGACACCTGAGCTAGGGGCTGTTATGCATGCCATGTCAACAAAGAAAATAATAAAAGCTGATGTGGGATACAAAGGGACCCAACTGAAAGCTTTGCTCATACTTGAAGGGGGACAAAAGGTTGTCTTCAAACCCAAAAGGTAAACATTCCCTTCAATGACTGAATGAATTACCGCTTTGTGTATTTTTATCTCCATGTTATTTCATTAGTCTTCTAAGTGGCAAATTTACGCTTAAACAAAATCGGTTCTGTTAATTGGGAGATGGGCTGTATGGAGTCACGCTTGGCTTGTAGTAACGTTCAGTGGCTCTTCCACCTGACTCTCAAGCGGTATAGCTTTCCGTGCTCAAAAGAGCCTTTCTTTAGGTTAAAAGAATAACCTTGTGGTCAGTCCTGAGGGAATGTTGGTTAAGCCTGATGTTTCTGAGTAATGTCTTCTGGATGCTGGAAGTACTGGTTCTGGCAGCGTGGAGGCAATTCTTGCCTAATCTTCCTGAATGAGAGTCATGCCAAGCCTTCTATGTGAGAATGGAGTTCAAGAATAGGGAAGGGGTGAGAATTGACAGTGGTCACAAAAGTAGATCTAGATGTCTGGTATTTCTGCATGAAGAATGCAAGAACGCCTTACTAGGTCACACCGAAAGACCAGAAGCATCCTATCTCTGTCAGTGGCTGACGGTGAGTTCCAGAGGGGAAGAACAGGACGTGCAGGTAGTGGTAGTTCCTTGGTATGCCCTGTGTTTACAGTGATCAGCAGCTCAGGGACTCAATAAACCATAGGCAACTGGATGTAGTTATTTTGCATTTATTCTAATAGTTGTCAGTAGGGAAATTTGACAGGACTGGACATTTATAGAGAGTCTTATGCGTGCCTATAAAGCTTGATTGCCTTTGGGGAAGATAAAGAGAAAGAAAGATATAAAGAGGTAAGGCAGGTGTTTTATGGGAGTGCACTGCAAATGTAAAAGCTGTCATCACAAAACGAGTACATCTCTCCCTAAAGGATGTTGGGTGTAGGAGGCATGAAGTTTTCCTGTCATGCTAATGAGTGATTAGAGAATGATAAAAAATCTGCCCTCAACTACTTGAATTCACGATACTATTCCTGTATGGTCAGTTACTAGTCTGGCTGGAGCCGCATTGAGGGGCTGGGCTGTGTTTAAACAGCATGAGCCTTCTACGCAGAAGTGTTGGTGGTACCACAGGCAGCTTTTCCAGTAAATACAGAAATAAGACATGATATTTCTGGAGTGCTTTCTGTATAAGTGAATGCTATGAAGTGTTTCACGAAGCATTAAATTGCATTCCAGTAATGGAACATCAGTGTAGGCAAACAAAGTGGGTATGCTTTGTCAGGGACATACGCAACTGGGAATGATTAGAGATAAATGGTGGACAGCCTGTAGGAGTGCTAGGCAGTATGGCCGTGGCCGTAGTGGTAGACTCATGTTCTGTTTGTGACCATTGAATGGCATGACTTGTAGAAAGAGTCCTGTTTTGCCACCGCAAGATAGTGCGTTTAAACAATCTTTTTGAGAAAGCTTACTGATTGGGGAAGAATTAATTCTCTTGATTTGGCATCTTTGCTTTAGAAAGACTTTATTTACTGTGCATGGAAGCAATAAGTTGATTGTGTTTTCCCAATAAATTTTAGCTCTGTAGCTTTCAAAGCGTGACTATATTTTCAAGAACCTGCTCTAAGTACATAGAAAAGACTTGATTTTGAGGACCTGTGTTGAGGATAGCTGTCTCATCTCAAAATTACTTGAAGTCCATCTTAAGTCTGTAATGATTAAAAGTTGCTACCGTTACATGCCAGTAGTTTATGTGAAATAAGATGCTTGCCTGCAGCAAGTTCCAAATTTGACAGGAATCTGCCTCCCAAAAACTCTACCCCGTCTAGCACTAGGTAATTCTCCTCTAAGCTGCCTAACAGCGAAGATAAGGCATTTACTCAGTCTGATGAAATGGACTGTTGTCTTGCCCTAGAGATCTTCTCTGGGCAGGGTTAAAACATCTAAGTAGGGCGCTTACGCTGTTGCTTGAACCTTAAGTCTGTTAGAAATAGTCCAGTTTATAAAATTCAGGTTCATAGGTGGAAATGAGAAAACAGGTAATCTAATTTGGTCCTACTTTATGTGAAAACATACTGCGTTTTGCCCAGTTGCTCCTTGATTGATTGTAGTATTTTATGCTTCTCTGAAGCATACCTCTTAAGGAGTATCTAGACCTGATTCGAATGTAATGAGTCTCTGAAATTTTTGCTTGACTAGTTTGGTAACATCTCCGCTATTAAAACAAAAAACACACGCACACACAAACCACCACTCTGCCCAAATATACCGTTGTTGTTGTAATGCGTGTCTAATATCTATTTCTTCTGTTCATTATGTTTTTTCTCTACCAAAATAAAGGGTCTTTTTATAGCCAGTATTCTCCTCAGATTCACACTTGCTGATCTTCTGGCTACCAAAGATTGCATCTAGCGTTTCTGCCACAATATCAGATTGTATTTTCGTGTTAATCGACAGTCCTTCTAACCCCAAATCATTTGCAGAGTTGCTGCTTTCCCATATAAATAGCCCCCTGTTCTGTAGTTGGGTTTGTATTCTTTGTTCTTAGATGTGACTTGGCATATGGTTGAATTAAAACTCATTAGTTTGAATGGGCCCAGCTTCCCAAGCACTTGAGACCACTGTGAATTACTGACCTTTCCTCCTATTTACTACTTCACCAGTCTCTACGCTGTTTAATATCATTAATGATTTTTCCCTCTCCCATAGGCAATCATTTTGAAAGTGACCCCAAGTCTGTTTAACTTTGCGTTATTCTTGCACTTGTTACTCTGAACAGCAAAGCTGATGGGAATACCGCATGAATCACTCCTATTTGGCTTATTGCGATTACAGATATGCCAGGGACTATGTTGTGGAAGGAGAGCCGTACGCTGGGTATGACAGACACAACGCAGAAGTGGCGGCCTTTCACTTGGATAGGTATGGAACTGTTGGATTATTTGGTTTTGGTGTCTCTAGTACAAATGTTTTCAGAATGGGGGAAGAGATGTCTCTTGAAGAACGTATCTCAGACATGAACTGTTTCTGACCTGTCCCTGTAACAAATTGAAGCCAAGAATAAGAATGAATAGTTATTTTGTGAAGCTTTATTTCAAAGATCTGTGCAAGGGTCTAACATTTAAGATTTTTGTGAAAAAGTCACGATGATGGATGAGGTACTGAAACCACTGATATTTCATATACTATGGAAAAAATAGCTTAGCCAAGTCCTGTGGAAGAGTCTGAAACACTAAAAGTATGCTAGGTTAATGTCCAGTATGATAAAAAATTAATTCTCATGGCTAGGCTAATGAGGCTAAATATGAATCAGTGCATCCTGGAGAAAAAAAGAGCTGTTCACATACTAGAAGCATTCAGGGATTTCCAGGTGTTATTGTGGACCTGAGCTGGTAATGCAGCTACTGTAAGAAAAACAGTTACAGGAAACATAAGGAATGGGATGGAAAATACTAAATGCTGAATGGAGGTAGTTACAAAATGTAAGTTAGTGGTGCAGTTTCATCTAGAACAAATGATTGCAGTCTTGGTCTTCCCTTTTTGAAAAGGACTGCTTTACTGCTTCAGAGAAGGTTTAAGAAGCTAATTAAAGATGTGAAAAATTCTCATATGAAGAGACTTAAAATCTTGGGAATAGGTGTAATGAGGGACTAATAAAATAAAGAACAGAATGGTCCAACTTAAAATGAGATTTTATTCTTCCTTTCTGAGTACGTAAATGAGAGGCTTTCCACTGTGGCCAAATTCATAGGTGGTGAAAGAGATATTAGTCCTAATTTGTCTTTGGAACTTATTGCACAGCCAATGGAAATTATCATTCTAGGAAGGTTTTATGATAAATAGTTATATAATACCCAGTGCTGTCATTGAAATCTTCAGGTCGTGAATGAATTTGGGGTCTTTGAATTATTTTAAGACAAAAAGTTGGTGCTGGAGCCAGTTGTCTATTATTCATTTGTGTTTTTAAGAAAAATACAGTGTTCCGTTTCCCTGAAAATACAAAGATCAAGCAATGTAAAGGAATAATTAAAAGCCCCTTTCTGGCTAGACCAGTGTCCAGACTCCTCTTGTCCTACCTCTTTCTTGCTCTCTCTTTGACTATGTTTTGGTGCTTGGTTTCTCTGGCTTTTCTCCTCTACTTTGGACATGCACCTCAATCTCCTTCAAGCATACCTAGCAGAAACTACCTGCCCACATAACTGTTGCATGTATTGTTGTTTTGAATGGTGACAGTTATATATTTTGGTCCCAGGTGCTATTTTTTCACCAAGAACCTGAATGCTGTTGTATGCTTACCACTAACGGGGAGGCTGATCATCCAGGATAATACTGGACTTTCTCTTGTGGATTTGAACTTACAGAGACGGGTTTTCCAGATCTAAGTTGTGTGCTTGTTTACCTCTAGCTCCTGCATTTTCTCAAACTGTGCATAACTGTCTTACTGGCTATGATTTTTGTCTTTATGCATACATGATTTGTTCAGGCAGACGTTTTGTGTTGCCCTTTTTTAGAGCTGTTTTGTACTTTAGGGGCAGAAAGGGACTTACTGCTTGAATATTTAAAAAATAGTTTGCAGCTGTTGAAGAGCAACTTTCCCTGTATCTCCGTGGAATGGAGATTGTCCCCTTTTCAGAAAATGGGAAGGAGGAATCTGAGATGTGAAGACTATCGAAAGTACATTAAGAGAGTTTTTAGGTCTGACATTGCACTTATGTTTGTAGTCATCCTTTAAGCACTTTTAACATCCTGTTACAAATATCCAAATCGTTTGTGGTCACAGAGCAAAGGCTGTGGCAGACAGGAGAGTGGAACCTGGATCTTCTTACTGCTGGTTTTTTGGTTATCCTTTCCACCTCTTTTTTTCCAGACATGTCTCAGGCAATCAGATTTGTTCTACCACTCTCCCTTCCCTCCTCCTCCTCAAGCCAAACAAAATAACTCCCAGATTGCTTACTTTCAAGTGTAATTGAATTGGAGCTTAAATGTAAGGTTTTACCAAATCCTAATTTCTACAAATTATAAATGGTCTTTCAAGGTGAACAGCCCAAAGACCACATGGTTAGTGCTTGCACTTGCACACAAGAGAGACGATGGATTTTTTTCTGGTATGAGATCTGATTTCTGAGGGTTGGCGCATGATGCGTCCTGTGTTGCTCTGCTGCAAATGCTCTAATAAAGGAGCGTCCTTGATGGCCTATAAAGCAAGTTTTATGTTTTGGCGCTTAGGAAAAAGGAGGGTTCTTACTTTGCCATGGAGAAGAGAGGAGGCTGCCATGGGGTTCCAGCTTTATTCTTTGGTCTCAAATCCTCTTGATTTCACACAATGGCACAGAGACCTTGTAGTGTTTTTTAAAATCTAGAACTGTTGCCTATGTCACAAATTCTTATCCCTCCTCATGTTTTTTTTTTTTTTTTACCCAAAATCAGAATCCTGGGTTTCCGACGAGCTCCACTGGTAGTTGGCAGGTTTGTGAATCTACGTACAGAGATCAAACCAGTTGCCACAGAGCAGCTTCTGGGTACCTTCCTGACCGTGGGTAAGTGGATTCTGTGCATCGTGCAGCCTGATAAAGAAAATCATGTTAAATGGGAAAAGGAGCCGTGGAATCTGACACAGTTCTGGAACAGTTAAATATGATACCAGAAGGTGATAAGCCTCTTTCAGTCCTAAGAGAAATTTTAACACTTGTATAGCCCCGTTTGGTGGGGGAGGAGGACTTAGTTTTCTCCAAAAAGTAATTTATTTTGTCAGTAACTTCTTTCTGTTCCCTCGTGCTGCTGTTAGAGATTTTTTTTTGAGTATTTTCTTTCTGCTATTAGAAAGTCTCTGAAGTGTTTGACTAGACCTGAAAGAAAAAATGGAATTATACTTAACTGTAATGCAAACGCAATTGTTACTTGGGATGATTTGTAGGGCTGGTGCATTGGTTGGTGTTAGATGTTGTCTGTGCCACGTCAGAGTCTGCTGAGCATTCATAACTAGATGCATCAGAACTTTCCTATGTTGTTTACAGAAATAATGCTGTGAGAAGCACTTAATTAGAGTTATTAATGTAGACACCTACAATGTCGTCATTAAGTTCCAAGAAGGGACTTACACTACTGCCTTAACTGCTTTGGGCTTTTCATAAAAGATCAACTTACTACTTTTTTTTTTTTTTTGGGGGGGGGGGGAAGGGGACAGGCAGAATCTAGAGACAGCTATTCATTACAGCCCGATATATATGTATGTGTGTATTTGTATTGTAAGCACTGCTGGTAGTCTCACCTACTAAGTTTGCTTAACACTTTTAGTTATTGGTTTAGCTTTCAGATAAGAGTGGCTTTACCTTGCCAACCTCTTTTTGCGTTCAGATTGAGTGTCTGCCTCAGGCAGACTTTACTTTTTCTAATTTCAGCCAAAACAACTAGGCAGTTTTCTAGCAAAAATGCTGACTTGAGAAGTATGGCTCAAAAAAAAATGTTTATTGCCTTTCCTTAGACTCCTTGGAATCTCCTGTTTTGCAGAGCGTGAACTAAAGACATTGTCAGAATTAGGGAAACGTTTGTGTCAGGAGTGGATCACCTTGTCAACCCAAATTTAACCAAATTTCTGAGGTTTTGAAGAAATGATGGTTCAAACATATTCAGTAGAGGTTTTCTAGAGCTACAGCTGGAATCTCAAAAAATTCTATCCCTTGCTAGACCAGCTGCAGTCTATGGGTAGAAAGAGAGATTTGCAGGGCTTTCCATGCAAATAGAGGTCTGGTCCACTACAAGCTCTCTGTTGAAATAGTCATCCATCTGATGTCCTGAAGTTGCCTGATTCAGATATGAGGAGCATCAGAGCCAGGTCTGGATGGAGGACTGCAAAGGAGTGTTGGTTGACTAAAGAATGGTGATGTGGAATTTGTGCACATGGAGTAAGGCTATAGAGTGAAAAACAGAGCTGTGAGCGAGCTGGGTCTTTGTTGGGGAGGATGCTGGATGTGGAGCCAAAAGAAGAAAGGACAGGGAATAAGGGGACGCACAAGGAAGCGAGACTTAGTTGAAGAACTTTTTGGAAGAATGTCCGTGCATGTGGAGCTGGGATTGACTTGGCAAGGGACAAAATAAGGCAGGTGAAAAGGATGAAACAGAAAAGGTTAAGCTAAATAAGTTAATTTAGGCTGCCTAGAGCATCCTCTTCCGTAGCCTTTAATGGACTGAAGACTGCTGGGTTTCATTATTCCTCTCCTGTTGGAAGACACTCATGAAACTTTTGACAGGTCCATGTTCCTCGGTCACATAGGAATGACAGCTCGTTTGTATTTCCCTCACTGCGTCTAGTAGCAGGGATGTGTGGCAGGTCTTAGGGCTTCAACTCCATTTGAGTTGTGCTTTGACTTTATTGGCTTGACTTTTTTTCAATTGACTTTTTCAAAAAGTTGGGAAATGTGGTACATGGAGTGTGTTAAACAAGCAGTGCTAAGGTTGCAAAGTCAAGCTCCTGAGGAATTAGGAAGGGATCACAAAAACTTGTTCATAGTGCAGTGTTGCCTTAACTCACAGTATGATTAAAAACATTAGACAATATAATTACTGGTTCCTTTGAAAATTCATCTTTCATGATATTTTGAATGAATAAATGTCTGTTTCATCTCTTTTGAGCCCCTCCCTTTTAGAGGGGAGGAAACACGAGCATGCAACAACATGCTCCTGAATTTCAATTGGTGTTCCTCAGATGAAATTCTGCTCTTGTGATGTCTGGTTTTTTTTTGTTTGTTTGTTTTTTAAAAGGTAATAGCACTTGCTTCTATGGGAAGTGCTACTACTGTCGGGAAACAGAACCAGCTTGTGCAGATGGGGATATCATGGAAGGGTCAGTGACTCTGTGGCTACCAGATGTCTGGCCTCTCCAGAAGCATCGGCATCCGTGGGGTAGGACTTACCGTGAAGGGAAACTTGCCAGGTATGAGAACTTGATAGGGTTCATCCTTATACGTGATAATTTGGACTAGAAGTACCCTTGAAATACAGTGGCTAATTACGGAGCAAGTGTTCTCAAAATCAGGAGTTTTGCCAACAGCTAACTTGGTATGATGTTAGAAGTCAAGATGTCTAGGATGAGATTTAGATTAAATTAAGCAAGCAAGAATTTTCATGGTTTCTCAGGGTACTGGGTGCTGTTCTTTTTCAACTTTTTTCCTGGAATGTAGCTCCACCACACAGTCACTCCAGGCTTTGAGCATCTTGGCCCTGGGCAAATCAAGGTTCTTCTCTTGTGCTGCTAAACCTTTTTTTGACACTGTGCCTCTCTTTGGCCCAGTAACATACCACGGCACTGTGCTATTTTCTGACAGATCTAATTTCATGATCTTTAAAGTTTTTTTTTCAGGAGTTGTAGGAGATTTGGGGAGGCGGGCAAGGGCGGTACAGGGAACTGGGAAGACGGTGGTTCTTTTTGCTTTTAAGTGTTCTTCACTTGTGTCAAAAGTTTTCACAGCAGTATTTAGTATGGTTAAGGAGTAAAGAACTGTCTACTTCTTTATGACCTTTTTTATATGTATGTTTTCTGCAAAGTGTGTCTAGCCTAAATAGGTAAGAATCGAAAAGTTCTTCATTGATTTAAATACCACCAGGATTTGGAGACTGTGCTCAGCATGTAAAGAATGCTTTTAGAGAAGGACAAGAATGGGATCTAGCAATCGTGTACTAAGATGTAGTATATCAGAGTGCTTGGGATGGACACCTTCTTGCCGTGACCAGAGTAGATGTTACTGAGCTTAGTAAATTTTTGTAAGTCCTGGTGCCAGGCATGTGATTAAAAAAGAGATTTTTAGTCCTTAAACTAAAGCTTCCATTGATTTCCAATGATGTGATTGTTCTCAGAAAGAATCTGATCCAATGACTTCATTGAAGTGTTTTAGAATATTAAATGCGCAGTTTGCTTTCTGAGCAGCAGAAGTTACCTCTTTTTTAAGAGGTCAAAATCAGCTGTATTTAGTACTTGTTAAGTTGCAGTCGGTAAAGGATCAATTGAATTTATTGGAGATGTTTCCTTTTTTGAGAGACCGTTTTTATCATAGAGCACCTACTTACACAGGATTTTACCGAGGTAAGAAGATACCTATGCTGATTTAATATTCACTGCATTTTAAACTTATTTGCTCTTGTCTTACTCGGATGCAATTGCGAGGCTCTGCTGCTTTGTTATGCACCTTATCACGTTGTGCTTCTCACTTTGAGAGCATCAGGTGAAACGTTCTCTGTGTTATATTCTCCTTTTTCTGCATCTGATAATTATGGAAAAATAACTGTAGGAATTTTCTTCCCCCTTTAGCTGCTTCTGCTTTGCCCTGAGTTGGCCTTTTGAAAATAATTCATATAGTGCCATTAGTGTACATAATCTTAATGAACGCATACAATCTCTAACCTTTGAAGTTCTACACTAATATGATGTAAATGATCTGAAGTAAATGTCGGAGAAAGGTTTCTCTGGAAAGACTGGATGAAAAATGAGAGGAAGAGAAGAGAACACAGTACATCAGAAAAGCTCTTGCAAGGAGATTAAGTAATGATCTAAAGGAAATGAGAGAAAGAGAAACACTTGAGGAAGAGAGAAATGTAGCATAAAGGAAATGTATTGAGTGCAAAGAAGAGTATATACTGAGACTTTTGCCTTGTGGGTTTGTGCTGAAAGTCGAATGCGAGTCTGACATTGCAAAATAAAGAGGGAACTAGAGTGAGTCAGGATTGAGTAGCGTTTGTGGTGTGTTATCAAAAGCATTGAGAAGATAAGCTCTTGGTCGCTGTATTTTGGATAACTGGAGGAAAAATGAGATATTGGGAGCTCAGAGTCTGCACCTGTAGAAGATAGGGTGGGGCATGAGACAGCTTGTAACAGTTAAATTTGATCTTCTCCCTCCTTCTGTGACTTACTGTGCAATTTTGAATATGTCAGTGAGTCTCTCCAGCTTTTGTTTCCTCCATTTCTGTTTCCAATTCACAGATGGTTTAAAGCATTTCCAACTTAACGGCTGTTTTGCAAAGGACTGTTTCAGTCCTTGCACGGAAGATGTGATACATGTTATTGTGGATGACATATGGAAAGGAGATTTGGCTGTTTTGATAGTGGTGGTGAACAGCTTTGAAAACTGTAAAGAAGGAAATGAGGAAACTTGAAATCCTAGCTGCGGAGAATTGAGACGTGACATCCACGTTGTAAGACTGCAAGCACGTGCCTAGGCTATGTGTATAAGGATAGGAGAGAAAAGAGAAACTTGAAGTCTTGCTGGTAGAGAAGCAGGTGAGAGACTCTGAAAAACAAGTAGGGAGGAAAGTAGCATCTGTGAGTGAAGGAGAGTGAACACATATGAGACCACAGAATCACAGAATGGCCGAGGTTGGAAGGGACCTCTGGAGATCATCTAGTCCAACCCCCCTGCTCAAGCAGGGTCCTCTAGAGCACATCGCACAGGATTGCATCCAGGCGGGTTTTGAATATCTCCAGCGAAGGAGACTCCACCACCTCTCTGGGCGACCTGGTCCAGGGCTCAGTCACCCTCACAGTCGAGAAGTTTGTCCTCATGTTCGCACGGGACTTCCTGTGGTTCAGTTTGTGCCCGTTGCCTCTTGTCCTGTCGCTGGGCACCACGGGGAAGAGTCTGGCCCCGACCTCGCAACGCACCCCCCTCCCTTCAGATACTTGTACACATGGATCAGGTCACCTCTCAGTCTTCTCTTCTCCAGGCTGAACAGGCCCAGCTCTCGCAGCCTTCCTTCATAGGAGAGATGCTCCAGTCCCCTCATCATCTTAGTAGCCCTCCGCTGGACTCTCTCCAGTAGTGCCATGTCTCTCTTGGACTGGGGAGCCCAGAACTGGAGACAGTACTCCAGGTGAGGCCTGCCCAGGGCAGAGGAGAGGGGCAGGATCACCTCCCTCGACCTACCTGCTGGCAACACTCTGCCTAATGCAGCCCAGGATGCCTTTGGCCTTCTTGGCCACAAGGGCACATTGCTGGCTCATGCTTAACTTGTTGTCCGCCAGGACTCCCAGGTCCTTCTCGGCAGAGCTGCTTTCCAGCAGGTCAGCCCCCAGCCTGTCCTGGTGCCTGGGGTTATTCCTCCCCAGGTGCAGGACCCTGCACTTGCCTTTGTGGAACTTCAGGAGGTTCCTCTCCGCCCAGCTCTCCAGCCTGTCCAGGTCCCTCTGAACGGCAGCACAGCCTTCTGGTGCGTCAACCACTCCTCCCAGTTGAGTATCATCAGCAAACTTGCTGAGGGTGCGCTCTGTCCCCTCATCCACGTCACTGATAAAAACGTTGAACAAGACTGGACCCAGTACTGACCCCTGGGGGACACCGCTAGCAACAAGCCTCCAACTAGACTTTGCACCACTGACCACAACCCTCTGAGCTCGGCCATCCAGCCAGTTCTCAATCCACCTCACTGTCCACTCATCCAACCTATGCTTCCTGAGGTTACCTAGGAGGATGTGATGGGAGACAGTGTCAAAAGCCTTGCTGAAGTCCAGGTCCTTCCCCTTAGGCCAGTGGAGGTCACTAGTAACCATGATGAGGTTATTTGCATTAGAAGGAAAAATGAGTAGAGGATCGCTGGTAAGAGACCGATGGAAACAGGTCAAGGCAATAGAAATAGACACTGTACTTGAAGACCTTAGTTAGGAAATTAAGGAAGGCAAGTCAAAGTGAAAATCTTGCAGGGAGGCAGGCCAACCACTGCTGAGCGTGAGCAGTAAGGAAGCAAACTCTGACCTTGTTTTCTATAGGCAAATGATGTGTAACCTTGTACTAAAACTATAGTTTGCTTCATATACTTGGGTGTTAATACAGGAGTTACTCCGTTAATAAGATATATTTGTCCAACTCTTCTTTGAATAGACTTGGCTGTTGTACTGGCCTTTTGTTTAAGCACTGATACGAATGAAGGGGCAGCTCTAGATACCTCACAAGTCAAATGGTGTGCAATGATGGAGCTTTTCTTGAAGACTTGATTTGATTTCTCTTGTCGGCCCACAGGTGGGAATATGACGAAAGCTATTGTGATGCTGTGAAGAAGACTTCGCCCTATGATTCGGGCCCTCGTCTCCTTGATATCATTGACACTGCCATCTTTGACTATTTGATCGGGAATGCTGACCGGCATCACTATGAGAGCTTCCAGGATGATGAAGGAGCCAGTATGCTCATCCTCCTGGATAATGCCAAAAGGTGAGCATCAGGGGAATCCTGGTGGCTAGGCAGTGGCAAGCATGAAGGCACACGTTTATCTGTTATGTGTTTCTCTGTTTTTGGGGTTTTTTCCCCCTCAGTAATTTTTTCATTAATGCCTTTTGTGCTAAAAAAAAACCCAAAGCTTTTCTTCTTATTGGAAATTACTCCCCAAATATTAGGGGCTTTCAAAGGCGGTGGCACTTACTCTGTGCTCCAGATATGCAGTTATGACTCCACTGGGCAAAGTCTTAATCAAACTACAGAAACTTCCAACTTAGCACAGTATAACATGAACTTCAAGAGAAACTTTCAAAGGTATGTTTGTGTCTTCTCCCCTCCCTCCCCCCAAATTCCTCCCTAGTACGTTTTCAGCCGATAGAGGATTATAAACTCAGGAGTTATTACCTACTAGCAAGTATTAGTGAGTGCCATAGTATAAGTAGATCTTTCCAAAATGTGTCTCTGAATAATCTGGTGTTCTCTGCCTTGTGTGTCTGTCAACTGCAGCGATAAGTCTAAGAACTTAAAATGGAGATAGATTTGATATCAAGAGCAAGATGTGATGCCCAGAGTGTGTTAGGTACTTAGTGCTGTGATCCACTGGCCAACAAATTCTGGGACTGAGGAGAAAAAAGACATACTTAGAAGTGTGATAATGTGATTAGAAGTACCGTTTTATGTAGCGCCACACCTTTAAAAATATTTAGGAGACTTTGTAAACCATATTATGGATATGTTTAATTGTTGTTATACAATACTAACTATTTCCAAAACAAAAATGAAGCATGTTGTAACTGTGAGGAGCTCATGAGAAGTCCTTCTTGAGGCCAATCTTTACTAGTCAGTGTGTGTTTGTAAAACTTGAGTTGCTCTGACTTTGCTGCAGTTCTAGCATATTGGCTGGCATGGTTGAAGTTAAAAAGTCTTCCTGGGCCTACAGCCTTGTTTAAATCGTAACAATTTGTTTAATTTTTCTTAAAAACAAAAACAATCTATCCCACGTTCTCATGGTTTAGTCCAGAGACTCCCAAACGTTTTTCTGGTGGGCATCACCATCAGCAGTGGCAGCAAGTTTTACCGTTGTGAACGGAACAGTTTATGATTGTTAGCGCTAGCAGTTCCTGTGCCAGGCTCTGCTCTGCAGTGGCTTTGCATTCCCCTCGCAGGATGTATACACTGCAGGTGAGACCTCTGATCTCGACAGATCCTTGAAAGGCTTACAGTTACCAGTTCTTTCCCGCTGATCTTCATTTCCCCCTTTGCTTTTCCTATAGTACACTCTATCCCTGTCTGTCTTCCATCCATTGTTCTCGTTTGGCTGAAGTAGAAGTGGCCGAGTTGAGTATTTTGTCTTCATGCATCAGCCTTTTCAGTAATGCTCCTTCAGTTATGCCGGCAGGATGTGTTCCACTTTGGAAGTGCTTAATTATTGCTGCTTTCAGATTGCTTTAGGTGAATTTGGCAAAAATTGTCTTTCCCTAATGCTCTGCCAATAGGCTAGGAGGAAGCTATTTTATCTGTCCCTGGGAGTAAATGTGATAGTTGAAGGTCATGTCAGACCTTTCGTTACAATACGTGCTCATAACGTTATGAAACCGTTTCCTCTGGGGCTTTGCAGGCCCAGAAGTAAATTGTTTTTCTGACAGCTTGAGTAAAGTTCTTCAAGCTTCTTTGAGATAAGGACTGTGTGTTGGGGGCAGAACAGCTTTTTAAAGCTACTAACAACAGAATTATTTGAGCAGAACAATGCCTAACTTGTAGTGTAAATTATCCTTATGAGGAGAAAGTTCTTTGTTGCAACAATGTTATTGGGGGGGAGGGAATGGTGAAAAATATTTTGGCATGTGTTGAAGTGAAGCTTAAAAATACTATGAAATCCTGTTGGAAGGTGCCCCTTTGAAAGTGTTGTCGTGAAATGTAATCAGCTTGTTGAGAGGTGATCACCTGAATTGAGAGGTGGTCACCTGAATGTCGAACAATTGGTCTAAGCTTGGCCGTCTAAAACAGCGCATGGTTACTATTTCGTTCATTCCCTGTCTAGCTGTGTCAAATGGTCAGTGCTCCCCCTCTTTATGTCCGGAACGTACATTGTTCCCTTCCCTTGCGTAGCAAGATGAGCTCAATTTCTAAACTCCTCTGAAGTTTGTTTCTAGAGTGCCTTGGCCTGATAAAGACCTAGGTACGCTGATGTTGCTTCTGTCTATCTGGTACGTTAGCTGATGCTGTTGACAGTTACATCTGTAATTGGTCACGGCCTATTTATATTTTAGTTTAAATTATTTGAGCTGTTGGAGCATGAAATTGCCTAGTATTGAATTTTGAATTCTTTACAAATTTGTTGATGTTGTAAGGAAGGACATTAAGTGTTCAGCTAGTTCATTTGTTTTTAATTTTGCTCTTCAGCTTTGGAAATCCTGCCCTGGATGAAAGAAGCATCCTGGCTCCTCTTTATCAGTGCTGTATGTAAGTAGAGTATGGGGATGCTTTTCACTTCACTTGTGCAATTGCTGTCTTTAGATTTGGAGTATAATTAAATTAGTAGCCGTTAAGCCTTCTGGCAATCTGAAAAGGTTCACAGGTATACGGTATCTTTTTCTGAGGTACTGTCAGTGCTCAGGAAGCAGAGAAATACGTTTTTATTAAGGTAGTAAATCAGACGATAGACTGTAGGAAGTAGTCTCGCCTCTAGGTCACTGGTTCAAATCTATCCTTAGTCAGTATGACAGGTGCTTTCCATCGGCAGCGGTCTCCGTCCAGTTCCTGCTGAATAAAAGTTCACGTCGCAGTTTGAGTCCTCGCTGACAGAAGCAGAAGCTAAGGACTGGACGTGTCTGGCAACTTAACTACCTTCATTTCCAAATGTGCTTTCTGAACAAGGCTGCAGCACTGCTTATGGTGCTGCTTTCAAAGCACAGGTTGTATGTAGTTCTTTGCAGGATTTTATTTTCATTTGGGACCTATGAGCTGTATGCTTGTTCCCTTTATTTTTAGTGGTTGTGACCTGCTGATTTCTGGGTTCTGTGGCCCCTCTCTCGCCAGGCCGTTGCTACTTCTCGTTAACAAGTAGATAGATACAGGAAGACGAATACTAGTTTCCTGCATCTGTTACTTCAAGATAACATCAACTCCTTCAGACCTTCCCAAATAGGCATTTACCCCCTGGAGGGGTTCTGTCCCCTGAATTGACTCGCTCTGAGCAAGGCTCTGAGAGTCCTGCAGTATGTCTGACCTACATTCTGTTCCGATTCTCTTGGTTTGTGTAACACAATTGCAGCAGGCGTATGGAGAGCAGTTTAGCTAAGTGATTTTCAAATTCCTTAGTCTTCCTACATTAATTTTAAGTGCATTTTTTATTTTCTGTTTTATGAGGATCTTTTGACATGTCTATCTCCTTTCTCAGAATCTCCTAAACACAGTCCCAGAAGAGTAGTTTATCAGTATGAGAGACTCTGCAGTTCCCTGCTTTTCAGATATCCTTTTTTCTAATACCAGGCAAATGTTATAAAAGAAGTCACGTGCTAAAATCTATCATAATTCTTTTACTATAGATTTGTTAGGCACACGCCATCAAAGGCCAAGAGCAGAGTTTAAAGCAGTGGTGCTAAAACACAGCAATTTAGGGGAGAATCCCAAGAGACTTCACAGGCCAAACAGTTTATATGGGATAACATGAAACGTTCAGTGGCAAGTGGAGTAGAAAGATCACTGACACATCTGCTTCCGCTTTCTGTGGAAGTTCTGTCATGCGACTTTTGTCCTTTGTCGTTAGCTCTTGGTCAGTGATGCTCTTCCTTGAAGTAACGTGAGTTTTCTTTTGAATTAACAGCCGGACCGTTTTACTTTCTTCTCTTTTCGAACTTTGTCCAGGAGGCCTCAGGACTGAAGAACTTCCTTGCTCGCAGTTGAAAGTGCTTCTGTGTAACAACTCTCGTAAGAGTTGTGACACGTTAGATTCCTACTTCTTCACTTTCAGTAGTTAAGTTTCATTTAGGTATTGCATATGCTGGCAGTTATACCTGGACCTTTCCATCCCCAAACCAGCTGTGGTAAGACTTACTAGTTTTATTTAGATGAAGCCATGACGTAACAGGCTCCCTCAAGAGGCTGACTTTTGGTATTGCTTATGGGACTTTAGGTGGACAGTGGTGTGATAACGTGTGTGTTTTTGTTTTGCAGCATCCGGGTTTCTACCTGGAACAGGCTCAATTACCTGAAGAACGGAGTGCTGAAGTCTGCCTTAAAAGCTGCTATGTCGCATGACCCCATCTCACCAGTGCTTTCCGACCCTCATCTGGATGCCCTAGATCAGCGGCTCCTCAGCATTCTGGCTACGGTGAAGCAGTGCACAGACCAGTTTGGGCCAGATGTTGTGCTGGTGGAAGACAGGATGACACTGTCTCATTTGTAATAGTAGTGGAACGCAGATGAAACTCCTTTTTAAAAAACAAAAAACACAAATGATAGAAAAACAGCACAATCGGTTCTGAAAGGCTGTGGCCAGGATGGACTGAAATGAACAGGAAAGCTTCCGAGCCAGGGAAACAAAGGTGATGATACTGGCTTTTACCTTGGGCTGACAGCCATGAGAGGAGGTGGGAAGTTTGAGCCTCGGACGGCTCAGTACCCATAATGGCATCATGGCCGTTGTGGTGTGTCCATTGCCGGCAGTGGACGTTGCACTGGATAAAAAATGGCTCTTGGTGTTGGTGGAAGTGTGTGTGGAATACAGACACTAATTTGTGGACTGATTCTAGAGGGGACAAACGGAGATGAACAGTACAATCTTTTCCCCTTCTCTTCCCCACAAACACTCTTAGGAGTTTTCATCTGATTCAGGGTTGTATATAATCAGCTGTGAGCTGGTTAGGCGTTTTACTGCTTCTCTAAAGAAAGAGAAAGTGGTGAATAAAATAATTAGTACACTGAACAATTGCACCCCCTCCAGGGGTGGGATGTTCTTGTGAATGCCATTAGGTGTGGGAGAGGGGACTTCTGCTACTCAGTTGTCCTCTCCTTAAAAATCTGGGAGAGGGGTTTGCCTTGTATGTGGTAGTGCTTCAGTATTATCACTGAAGTCCTATCAAAGATTTATCCGCAGGGTTGGAGACTGAGGGGAGGACAGGGTGGTTACAAAGCACTTGATGATTAAGGGGTTAACATAAGTTTCCAGAAGAGATTTCCTTGTGTCCTATCACTGTTCTCCACTGATAAGGAATCTGGCAAGGTCTGACTAGAGGAAATATCCTTGCAGTCCTGTGTCCATATTAACCAAATTTTTGTTATATTCTAGCTGAGAAGCAGGACAGAATCTGTCCTTGGAAGCAGGTTCCATTTAGTCAGCTTGTGCTGCTTACTGTGGACCCTATTTAATAGGGGGCAGGGGGGATTTGAATTTGTAGCACTGGCAAAAGAGTTGTATTGCTGAACTTCTCTAGCGATCAGCAGCTGTGGACAGGGCCCTGAAGCGTGGAGAGAACCTTGAGCCGTGCGCTCTTTCCTCATCGTCTTGTATGGAGAGAGCTCCTTGCTGCTTCTGGTCGTTATCACAGCTCAATGCTGCTGTTTCTTGCAACGCCGACAGTTTTCCAGTCCCCTCTTCTACCTGGCCTGGCTTGTGGCTGAGCTCGGAAACTGTGAGCATCTCCCGTAGATTTTCTTCCTCCCCCAGCTGCTTCCTGTAACCGTCGCTGTGATGTTCTGACTGGGGTGATCATCCTGGAGCCTTCGCTTCTAATGATTTTGCCGTAAGATGGGGAGGGTCTGTGCAGATTTGCTTTTCGGTGTGGACTTGTAGCACTCATTTTGTGCTACCCACGAACTCATTTTGTGTCCTCTCATCCCTCAGCAGTGCTTTGGTCTGCACTGTAGATGAGCTTGTGGTCATAAAACTTGTCACACTTGTGAAAGATTTAAATCTGTTGTCTCCAGAAGGGAAGAAGCTTTGTCGTTTTGTTTCCAAATGTAACAGCTTTGCATTGATTTTTTTCAGTTCAGCCAGTGTGGTCCTTAGGAGTGAGGAAAGAGATCACTTCCTGAAGCTTCCTCGATGTGTTAGTTGGACTTGAGAGCAGGAGCAGCAAAATGTCTGTTTAAGAGCTTTTCCCCGATTTGTCTGTCCAAATCGTTCTGGCTCTGCAGCAGTGTGGCTGGCAGATCAAATAAAGAGCTCTGTTTCCTAGTGCACGCACCTGCTGCCGTACCTGATCAGAGGTGTGAGTGAAAGAGGTTATTTAGCAAATGCAATTTTGTTTTGTTTAAGTCTTTTTGTCATTGTCCAAGCAGAGTATCTTGAAAGCAGAATGCAACTGTTCACCTGAAAATTAATTTTATGTTCTTCTAGATCTCTTCTGGACACAGCCACATCACAGACTTGCCACACAGTCAGGATTGGGTCTGGAGTATTTACGGGTGTTGCTAGTCAACTGAAGCGTGCAGACAGCTGTTTGGGCACTGGTGTTAAACTAGTGCCTGTTTATTGCCGTACCTGGTAATATAACGCCTGGTTTAGAAGCCATGGTCCTTGGCATATTTAACCTGCTATAGTGGTTGTGCCTTGGGTTCCCTTAGAGCACAACTGTTTTGAGTGCACTTAGCTAATTGTAAGCATGGGCAAGAACAACTGAGGGATTACCCTTGTCCCTTGCTGGCTGAGCTAGGATGTCCTTTGGCTTGCAGTTAGAATTCAGGGGTCGAGTGAGACGACATTGGGAGGTGCCGTGGGTAACAGTTAGATGGTTAGTGAAAGGTTTTATTTTAAAGCAAAATAGTTTCATACAGAGGCATTTTGGCATAAAGTGTTTTCCAAGAAACTGAAGATCATTTACGCAGAGGGGGGGAGTGCGTGAAGCACGTGATAGTATTTGTAGCATTTTAAAAGCGCGTTCCTTTTGAGCATCGCTATTCATGTGTAATATTTGGGAAAGGATCTACCAGGATTTGAAATTTTGATTTCTCTTTGATCACTCGCTGATCACTTGCACTTGATTTGATGATGAGGTCCAAAAAAATCTTGCTCTCCTTATGCAGTGAAGTTAGTGTTCAGAGCCCCTGCTTTGTTTGCTCACTGGGCTCTAAGCTGCAGCTCTTGGAGTCGGCTGGGATTTGGGGGTAAGTTTTCCCACAGTGTGAATGTCAAAGAGTTAAAGCACTGCGTTGGTTTAGTTGTGAACAGAGGGTGTGGAGGACAGGCGCCTTCAGGAGGAGGAAGCAGGAAAAAGTTGCTTTTTTTTCCTTTTTTTTGACCTGGTGACTTTACTGTACACATGCTGGAGCTTGGTGTTCTGCAGCAGGAAAGAATCAATTCCTCTCTTACCCGCAATCAGGAAGATCAGATTTTGGCCTTGTGATCATCTCTGGCATTTTGGCAGCGATCGTTCTTTTGCTTGTGTACAGAACCCTGAGAAATTTTAAAATCAACTAAGACCATTGCAAAGGAAATACAGAGCAGCATCCACATGTGAACAGGGTCTACTTGAATCTCTTGAAAAACAATAAAAAAAGCATTGTTTATTTGTGAGGCAGGTGCTATGCTCTGTCCATGAGGTTTTCGTGACGCCTTCTTATTTTTGTTCTGGAAGAAGCTGTGCGCACTGATTGGCTGGCTTCAGATGTTAGAAAATGGTTGTCATGGGTATTAGTAATATCGGAGTGCTTGAAGCACAGAAATCAAGAACTAATTAAAAAGAGAACATCATCAGCTGTCAGCTGTTTATCTCCTGCTTCTTAAATCAGCAGTTAGGCTGGAGGAAACCCTGAAATCTGCTTCTCTTCCAGCAACTAATGAACTGGAGTGTGTCTTGCCAAACAAACTTCAGTTGAAAAATAATATTTTATTAAGAAGGTAACTTATTTGCTGTGTCAGCTGGAGCAAAATGCTTGAAACAGACCCCCCTCTCGGAGCTGTCAGAGGATTGCCCTTGGGAGCAGCTGCACAGATGGAGGTTACTAATAAGAAAACAGAATGCAATCATGACTTTCCACTTGTATCCCCCAGGGTCAGATTCCGCATAAAGCAACATTGTGTGAATAAAGATTTTAATAAAGCAACGTTGATGAATTGTTTAAGTTTCTCTCTCTCTCTCTCACTCACTCATTCCAACGTGTGGTGAGCTGAATGTTTGAGGTGTTTTGCTACTGGTGTTTGGTTATTCCTTCGCTAACAGTGTCAATGGTGTTTTTTCCAATAATGTATTTTCAAGAATCGGGTCAGCTGTGGAGGTTGGTTGCAGAGCTGTGTTGGTAAGGAAAGATGCGTTTAAGGAGAGTGTCCCAAAGTGATCCAAAAGAAGAACGCACCTAGGTTTAAATGGTCTCCAGAGAGCAGTATTTTTGCTCCAGAAAATGCATCCCAGGGCCCTTCAGCTGCAAAGGTTCTTAGTGGTGCTGCAATAAGTTGGCTTTCTCATACGGAGCGAGGGATGTATATTGCATTAGCAAGGGCAAGGGATATACACACCATTGACAAGTGTCTGTGGTTGGCTTTTTAAGGCTTTATCAAAGCCCTTTTTTGAGGGGGGGGGATAAGTAAGCAGACTTCAAAGATCTGTTCCCGCAGAGGATGGGGTGTTAATCTGGCTGTGCCAGAGCGTGTTTTCTCAATAACCCACTGCAGCGAGTCTTTGTAGGAGGGTGATGCTGGGTTTTGAATGTCAGGTGTCTGGAAGCAAACGCAGCGATTGCGAGCTTGGTTGGTGTTGGTAAATGGCCAAAGGCACCCACATGTTTTAAACTAGTTTCCCTGTTGAAACCTTGGGCTTGAGCATTGCAAATTTTTTTAACAACTTGTTTATGGTTTGAGGGGAGGTTGCACATTAGATTGTGCGGTGACTGATCTTACATGTCCTCCCTCTCTGTTTCTGATGTGTCAGTTGGCTCAGTAGAGGGGACAGGATCCCTGCTTGCGTATGAGCAGCTCAGCACCTTGTAGAAACTGCAAGTGCCAAGGTTTTTAAGTTCGGAAAGGTGGAAATAGCTGGGTTTGAAAGCTGTTTTTACAAACACTTTTTCGTATTACTGCTATGTAATTTTGGCATGTTTGGCCTTAGTAACAGGGTGGGAGTTTTTGTAACTAGAAGATTTTTCAAGTATTTTTGATTATATAATGAACATAGTTTTACAGAAAAATGAATAGAAACAACTCTGAGCCAGTGGAAAACAAATGGTGTTGAAAATTGCGTTTTCCCTAAATGTCTTTTGGATTCTTTCACTACAATTTTTTATTGACTCTCAAAATTAGAAATGAAAATAAGTTCTTAGCTCATGTGGGGCTGGTGATCTCTTATTTCTTCTTTTCAGTCTTTCTCTCTCTCTTTTTTAAGAGACTGGGGATAGGGCTCTGGAAAAAAAATAAGGAAGAAGAGGGCCTCCCAAATGTCCTGTATTCCAGTTTTTCCTTTAATTTACTGACCTTATCCCTGACTGCCTTGTAGTGAGCCTCTGGAGAGACTCTCCTCCTGCTGCCTTCTGTCAGAGTTTATCTGCGGGTGTGCAGAGGGAATTACTGTATGGAAACTGAGAGAAAACATAGAAGGATCGGTGGCATTTCCCTGCTATTTGTCAGGCACACCAGCTGGCACAGCCGGGGGGGATAAGCACCTGGATTGCCGTGCGTGTTCGCCTGTACTGAGTTGTATTAGGGTGCTGAACAAGCCAGATATAACCACGCTTTTTGTGGTTCTTTTTTTTCTTTATTTTTAGGTGATGCCTGCACTGTACGACCTGACTTGACCTGAGATCATGGCTTTTTAATCAGATGGTTGCTGCTCACCAGGACTGCTTTGGAATAACCAGCTGCGAGGTGAAAAGCTTGCATCCTGCTGTTATCCCTGGGGCCGTACGGATCCCTGCAGCTACCTCTTCTTCCTGTGAGACTGTCAACTAAAGATCAGCAAATATTATAGTGAGGGAGATCCAGCCCAAGGGAAGCAAAGAAAGGGATGTAGTGCCACAAGGCTGTGCTAGAGTGCTGGCTGGCTGCTGAGTTTCCTAGACCCCAACCTTCCCAAGTCAGGTGCTTCCTTTCAGCATCTTGTTAATCTCAGAGCCTGGTCAAGCAGCATACACTAGATCACTGAACAGCTGCTTGCATTTTCCCGTCTAGCTCTTAGGATGTGCTGCGCTTAAGTGAAGCTAATGTCCGAGGAATTATGCTGTAGTACTGTGGAGCTGGTGTCTTGATGGACGGTCAGTCATAATATCTTTCAGAATTTGCTTTTTCAAACTTTTTTGCATTGGGACGTGGAAGCATCTCAGGTGTTTTTTGGGAAGTCTGTCCCTCTTGCTAAGCGCTTTTCAGCTAAAGCGCTTTTCCACAGGAGACAGGGCCCTGAATGTAGTAGCTAAGAATTTTTTTGTAAATCTATATACATGAAACGTGCCAGATGTCTCAGTTTTGAAAAAGGCTGACAGCAATTTTGACTACGGTAATTATGATTTTTAATTTTTTTATGTGCATTGGTTTTAGTTAAGTTGTTCCAGCTAGTGTTAAGGTCTTGGCCTCATAGATTATTTTTTAAGCTAGAGAGGAGGAATTATGTTAATACCTAATTTTTTTTTAATACAGACCTGTAATACTTATAGCTGCCTCTAGGTGGCCTTATGTTCCATTCCATGCCCTGCTCATGCCAGAAGTCAGCTCCCCATCCGCCTGAACGAATGAATTGCCAGACTAGATTGAGGTCTCCACTTCATTATTATTTTTCTGGGCAGTTGGGGTGTCCTTGAAATTCTTCCTACGTCCAAAGCAACGCATCTCGGCCTTGTTAGTAGGGTAAGTTGTGGATGAACTTGTCCTGATGCTCAGTGACTTGTATAGGTGTTAGTATCTTGTAGTAAGCCAGCAGTGGGTATGGCTTACGGTAAAGTGCACGTCAGATGGGGCTTACCCATGTTTCATCTCCCCTACGCAGCTCGGGTTGTATGCTTAGCGTGACAGCACTTACCAGTTTTGCTTTGGAGGCTTGAGTTGTGCCCCTCCTGCTACCCGTTTCCAAAATTAAAGCCGTGCTTTGCGAACGATCCTAGAATCTCCTGCAGAAGCACAGGCAGCCAGCCCTAACAACTGCCCTCGCTGCCTCCCTGTACAGAGAGGGTTTACAGCTTGTTGGAGAAGCTGGGATGTGGTTGCTGGTGGTGTGCTTAGCTGTGGCGGTGATGAGTTGTACCTCTGTTGCCGTGTGCAGTTTCACTGTGGTTCTGCGCTGATCTGAATTTTTTTTCCGAGCTGCTGGAGTGGGGCCCACCCTACCTGTGTCAATCTTTGGATGTGTCAGTGTATAAGGATGCACTAATGTAAAAGTAAACGGCAAGACTTGTTAGGGTAGATTAGGAATGAGACTTATCTGAAGTGACACAGCAGGCCCATCCCAGAGCCGGCAGCAAGATCTCCTCTCCTAGAGCTTTGATCTAATCGCTAAACTGTTTTACTGAGCTCATACCACAGCAACTAACAGATACTCTCTGGATAGCACATCCCAGCTCCTTGTGCTGCCGGTCTCTGACTCATCGACTGTCTCCTGCTCCCTTGTTTATGCCTGTTATTTTTGTGTTCCCTTGGAAATAACCCTTATGAGCAGCAACTGCCAATGTCTATAGGCCTGCGTAACCGGCTGCTTTCTGAGAACAGCGAGACGGAAGGCCGGTAGAGACGTCCCCCAAAGTTCCACCTCCTGTCCCTGGTGACATTTGAGTATTCTGATTTCCGCTGAACCAGGGATGTGTTTCAATCGCACCAGAAGAGAAATCAGAAATTTCGGTACTAAACCAGCAGCCAAGCACATTGCTGGGCAAAAACCTAACCCTGCAAACAAATCCACTAAACCCCACCTGTGTAATTGCTTGGCAGCAAAACTGCGGTCGGGCCACTGGGCTGTTTAGACGTCGGGCCGTTTGCCTTCCTCAGGCATTAGGCAGCGCAGCTATTGCAGCTTGTCTGGCTGCAGAGCCAGAGGTGCCCGGCGGGGTGCCGCTCTGCGCGGGCCGGGGACTGGCGTGCGAACTGCGCACGGTGCCCGGGAGGAGGCAGTTGCGTCCTTGGGTGTCTCTGCAACGCTGCTGGAAGGGAAGCTGCTTGTCTCCTCTCTAGTGAGGAGAGGCCGGGATTTGGGGGGAGAGGGCATCCGAGTCGCGTGCAGAGCTATCTGCGGCGTCGCCCGTGTCTCCCGTCGGGAACAGGGTCCTTTCCGCTGCGCGGCGGCAGGAGGAGGAAGCCGTGTCCGAGCCAGGCGCCGCGGCGCGGCGGGAATGGCAGGGGCACGCGGGATCTCAGTGCGTCAGGCTCCGGGGACGGGACCGGAGAGGAATGAGGCCGGGAGGAGGAGGCGGCAGGGCCAGGCCCACCCGTGTTGGTGACCCCACCCCGCGGCTTTCCCCACGGCGGCTCCAATTGCAGGCGGGCAGGAAGTGAGATCACGGCTCCTGCGGTTTAAGGGAAGATGGGAGCCTGCGGCCACCCAGCACGGCCAGGGCGGAGGGTCAGCTCGCACCCCCGCTGTGGGTCCCCCACCAGCAGCCATGGGCCAGAGCGTGCTCCCGTCCTGCCTGGGATTGGCTTGCTGTCTGCTGCTGCTGCTGCTGGGGGGCTCTGAAGGGCTGGGGAGCAGAGGGAAAAACTGGGGTCCTTGGGAGGAGGACCAGGGCGCAGTGGCAGAGGGGGGACCGTGGGGCAGAGCGAGGTATGAAGCCCTGAAGAAGCACTTTGGAGCCGTGGGTGCTCTCTCCAAGCAATACTGGCAGTTGCTGGCTTGCAAGGTCTGGCAGGAGGGCTGCGAAGAAGAGCAGGAGGAAGATGAGACCGGTCCCCATCCAGGTAAGAGCCTGCTTCCTCTCCGTCCCTCTCCCATAAAACGCCCTGCTTCCCCTTCCCGTGGCCAGCTGGGGGTCTGCACCTCCGGCTCCTGCAGACCGGCCTAGTTCCCTTTCCGAGGGTTACTCGGCCGGGGTGCGTTGCTCTCTCTGCCTGCCTGATTCAGCTGCCGCCAGGTACAGGATTAGTCCCCCTGCCCACGCGCCCGCCTGGCGTGGGGCCTGCCGGGGCCTCTGTGAGGGGGTGACTGAACCAGGCACAGCTGAGCTCCGATGCAAAATGCCCCTGCCTGCACCAGGAGCTTGTAGTGCCCAGCAGGCATCCCTTCAGGAGGGAAGGGGGCACCCATTTCTGGCTGAAGGAAAAATTCCCGCAGAATTTTTCAGCCCGCTGGAGGTTTGTCCCATGGTCATACTTTCCTGCTTTTTTTTCGGGTGTCTGTGCTTTCACGCAGGGATAGGGCAGGGGTTGCATCTCAGCAGCTGCTTTCAGGCTGCACGTGCACTCGAGTGACCGTTGGTTACCTGTCCCCTCGCTCACTGCTTTTGCTGTGGGCGTACGCGGCACCGGCAAGCTGTTAGCTCGTGTCTGCGGGAAGCGGGGAATTCGGAAGCGAGCGGGGCTCTTCTCCCTCTGAGGTGCAAGAAGGTAGCTGGCGCTTCTCTGTTCTGACTGCTGTCCTTTCCCAGGTTGGAGCTTGCCCCTGGTGGGCCAAGATTACCTAGAGATCCTCTCCGCCTGGTACTGCAGCTTCGGCAAGTGCTGCGAGACAGGAGACTGCAGGATAGTCAACAACATCACAGGTAGGTGCTGTGCTGCCCCTTGGGAGACCCCAATCTGTGCTCTTCTCTGCTGCTTCTCCCTGTTGTCTCCTCTTTTGTTTTAAAAAAAAAAAAAAAAAACTGTGTATTTTAGCAAGTGATATAAGTGAAGGGCTTTTCTCAGCTGGGTGCTGAGGTGTGGAGCCAAGTCCTGTCTCAGAACCTCTGTAGTCCTGAGGCTGTGAGAGAGTATGTCCCTTACCGTGCAGCATATCTGCTCTGGTTCTCCCCGAGTCCTGCCCTCGTCCCTCCTGCAGTCCCTGGGTACACGCAGTGGGATCCAGCTTGGCCCAGTATCCAGTCCCGGGTCAGGAGGGTGCACTGAGGTGCACTTAAACTGCGTGTTTAAGCCTGTGTGCAAATGTCATTGCATTTTACTGGCGCTGAGACTTCTGGTATCCAGGCCCTCTGCTGAGTGGTATTTAGAGCTCATGAGGGCCTTTAGGTTTCAGTGCTCTCCTAACAATGATCAAATATTTCCTCCAGTTTCCAAAGGAAAAACGGAGTCAGTGGAAGATTTGTGTCTTTTTGCAGACAGCGGCAAATGCAGGCAGAGCACAGGCTTCTCCCTTCGTGTGCTGTGCTCAGACTTGCTGAGTGGTGTGTTGTGTGTTGCCTGCCTTGCTAACCCTGCAGCCAGTTCAGGCACCCTTTGGGCAGGTAGCCCCAGCCCCACCAGCAGGGCTGTGTGGGCTTAGCTCCATGCCCTGTCTCCTCCTCTTATTCTCACTTGAAGCAGCAGCAGCAGCAGCTGGACTTTGGGAGTTGAGGCTGAGCTATTGCTCTCTCCCTTTCCTGCAGGGCTAGAATTGGACCTCAGTGGGCAGCTCCATGGGCAGCACTTGGCCAAAGAAGTTGTCGTCCGGGCAGTGCAAGGGTTTCTGCAGAGCCCGCAGCCAGAGAAGGCTTTGGTCCTGTCCTTCCACGGCTGGTCCGGCACAGGCAAGAACTTTGTGGCCCGGATGGTGGCCAGTCACCTGTATCGGGATGGGCTGAAGAGTGAGTGTGTCAGGATGTTCATCTCGCTCTTCCACTTCCCCCATCACAAGTATGTGGACTCGTACAAGGTGAGAGCCCTCAGCACGGTGTTGCCATGGGGATGGTCTAAGCTCATCCCCTACTGTTCCCTGGTGGCTGTGACTGCTGCCAGGCATTTCACACCCCTCCCTGCTGCTCTGCAGGTTCAGCTGAAGAAGCAGATAAGTGAGACCATACAGCTCTGCAAGCAGTCCCTGTTCATCTTTGATGAAGCAGAGAAACTTCATTTCGGCCTTCTGGATGCCATCAAGCCCTTCATGGCTCGCTATGACAACAAGGGCCAGGTGGACTACCGGAGATCCATCTTCCTCTTCCTCAGGTGATTTCTGGCCCCCCCAAACACGTGGGGAGGAACAGAAGTGATGGATTTGTCCTTAGGACCTGTTAAATGAAGAGCTCAGGTTATGGAGGGTGGGGGAGAGAGATGCCTTCAAGGGTCATTTGCCTCCAGTGTCAATTTTACTTGTTGATGCTCGCTACTTTCCCTGGGTATAGGCCAGTCGGAGGAGGAGCTGAGGTCCAGCTCAGCTGGGAGACCTGAGCCGGCGTCTAGGCTCTGAGACAAGGAACCAAGGTGTACCAGTGAGAGCTGTAGCTCAGAGACAGTGTGGTGCCACCCTGAATGGCTGAGCAGGGAGATCCCATCCTCTGGGGAGTGAAGCTGGGGCTGCGGGGCTTGGTGGGAAGTTCTCCTTATGCAACACTGCACTGTTAGGAGGGGGAGGTGGGGAGCTCTCACCTGTCTGGCTGTGGCTGGAGACTGGATTTGAGGTGCAGCTGTTGTGCTGTAAGGGCTGATCCTGGCATCGACTCATTAGTGATTGGAGGTTGGTTCCTTTTCCATGCAGAGGAAGAAAGGGCTTTGGCATCTCTGCACCCTAATACTGTCCCTGACTTAGGCCTAGGTAGAGCAGCGTCTGGAAGGAGAAGTGGGACACACCAAAACTAGGGTGTAAAGTAGGGAAGTGTCAAGGAGAGAGAAGCATCTTGAGTCCCTCCGTTTTAGGATTTATGGCCTTCAGCTCAGTTCTGGCAAGAGGTGTCTCCCACAGGCAGGAGGTGGTAGAACACTTCTCCCAGATGTGGAAACCACGTTCTATTTCCCCTCCCTGTGAAAGGGGCTTTCTACCTGTCTCCTACCATCCAGGCGAGTGCTCTAAACCTCCAAATTTGGTTTGTTTCCAAGGAAGTTTTTCTGCTTACGGAAGACCTGCGTCTCTGCCTGGTGTTTGTAGAGCTGACCAGATTTCAGTCCTACCCTCGTAGGCCTGTCAGGGACTACGGGTAGAGGGGCAGACTCTCCCTGGTTGTGCTCCCTTTTCCATTCGGAGTGTTTGCTCCAGGCAGGGTGGCCGTGCTGCCGGCCGTGCTGAGCAGACCTTGTGCCCTGCCTGCCAAGCCTTGTGCAGGTGCGTGTTCCGGGAGGTAGCACGGCACTGGGCCAGTTCGCCTGATGTCAGCCCCTTCGTGCTGCCAAATAGAGGGGAGCAGGGTGCCTTAAACTGCAGCAGCAGTTGACACAAACCTGCCGTAGGAGGGCTGGCTGTCCCCCAGGGCTTGCGTGCGGATCCTGGCCAAGGTTTTGGCCAGGTTTGGGTGACAGGGATGGAGATTGCGATGGGACATTCTGTGTCCCCTTGGACAAAAGGGGCTGTTTCTCAAAAGGCTGCGATCTGGGAGCAGGATCAGTACGAGCTGTGCTGGCAAGGCAGTGGGCTGAAACTGGGGGTGGCTTTTTCATCTTGCCTCCCCTCCGTTTGGGGAAAGGGTCAAGAGTCACTGATACAAGAGGAAACGGGTCTCAGATCTGAGTCTCCCGTGCCAGGCTCCTCTCTCTGCCTCCCGCCTACACAAACCCCATGGGCAGCTGGTTTCTAGTATCGGCAGGTCGCTGGCAGCAGAGCGCTGCTGGGGGTGAACGGCTATTGAGGCCGCTGCCCGCTCCTCGCCAGCACGTGGGCTGTCTGGCCTGGGACTGCTCTCTGAGACAAGGGGGCTGCCCTGGAGCCTCGATGGCTGTCAGGACCCTGTGTCCCTGGCATCCAGCTGCACCTGTGGTGGGTTTTCAGCGGAGTCCTTGCATGGGAACTGCAGCTATTCTGCCCCTCGGGTAGGGGATGCTTTGCCAAGTCCTGGGCTGCCGCTTGAATAGCTGCCCAGGGCCTTTGCTTCTAGTGGGACTCCTGCCATGTGCTCTGCTCTCTGGCTTGGACTTTCAGTGGCAGAGAGTTTGATGTGAGGCCAAGTGTCACCTGCAAAGTCGATTGCATCCCAGCTGGGACAGGAGACTGACAGATGGTGGGAGACTGCTGGCTCCTGGTGTCACCTTGGGAGAGAAAGCAGCTACCCCAGGATCTGGGCTGGCCAGGTGGAAGATACTTGTTCTATAGATGCCTACAGAAAGGGGCTCTTTGGGAAGCAAGCAAGCTCCTCTGTATGTGAATGTTTCGGATGCTTAAGCCTACACAGTAAATCCTTTATTGCTAACGGAATTGTTGAGGCCTCTTTGTAAGGGAGGTTGCTGGCAGCTCTGAATAGTTTGTCACTGGTTGTGGGGCTGAGCGACTTCCCTTCTCTCTGCAGCAATATTGGCGGCAACACCATCAATGAGGTAGCCCTGGACTTCTGGCGAGCTGGGCGGGCGCGGGAGGAGATCTCCATGGAGTTCCTGGAGCAGCAGCTGCGGCTGGAGTTGCAGGAACCTGCAGGTAACAGAGCTGGGCTGCCGTGGGGTGGCACAGGCGGGCAGCACGCCCAGCTGCAGACTGCCCTGCGTGCTGGCTGGCGCCTTGCTTACGCAGCAATGTGCACCTTGTGCTGCACAGGTGTGTGCACCGTGGAACAAGTGTTTATTCCAGCCCTGCACCAGCATTGTTTTTAACGTGTATCTGTTACGTGATCCACATAAGCACAGCCCTATAAGCATGGCACTGCTGCAGTACAGGTACAGAGAAAAGGGAGCTGCGAGGCATTCTCACCCCCTTCTGCCCCTGAAAACAGCCAGGCTGTGAAAGGTAGCCTTCCCTGGAGGCTGCGCTAATGGGGAGCTAATGGCTTATAGTGAGGTATCAGGGCTCCTCAGGGCATTTAGGCTCCTCTGGGCCTCAGGTGGGTAAGCCATGGTGGCGTAGCTGTGTTCAGACTAAGTGCTGGACAACTTTTTACAAGTGGAAGGGTGTCTCTCTCCCACCACGTAGGGCTGGGAGAGAGGGAAGAGCCATCTGAGACAGGCCCTCAGGAGAGACGGACGTGTTTGCAATGGGATGCCGGATCTCAGCTGAAGGATGTAACCCCAGCAAGACCAACCTGGCCTCTTTTGGCCCGTGCTTCCTTATCAAGCTGGCTTCTCCTGACTGCCCAGTCTCTCCTAATGCCTGGCTAAGCTGTGTGAAGCTCTCTGCAAGTGCGGAAGGTAACAAGCAGGGGGGTGTTCGCTGTTCTGAAGTTTGTGTTGTCTTGCTTTTTGCTACAGATAACAGTTACGCCCGCAGCCACTTCCTCGAAGAGAACCTCATTGACTACTTTGTGCCATTCCTGCCCCTGGAGTATCGCCATGTGAAACTGTGTGCACGGGATGCTTTCCTGGCCCGTGGACTTCCGTACACAGAGGCAGCCCTTGACGAGGTGGCCAGGATGATGGTGTTTGTCCCCAGAGAGGAGAAACTTTTCTCAGCACAGGGCTGTAAATCTGTATCTCAGCGCATCAATTACTTCCTTCCCTGAACACCAGGTGGGACTGTGCCAGCGATGAAGGTGGCTCTGCGTACCTGGAGCTGCTCTCTGTTCAGAAGATCAGGCAAGCAGATTACCCAGCTGCACACTTGCGCAGGGACAGAAACTTAACTCCTTGTCACCGGTGAGGGCTGTTTGCAGGGAAGGAGGTGCAGCCTGCTGAATCTTGCTGATGGGACGCTGGGACAGCCTGCCCTTGGCTGTGTTTTAAGTCATCCAGCGTTTCTAAGTCTCACCTTCTAGCAGGTTATTAGCCTGAAGTAGTGATTTGGTTGTGCTGAAAGATGCTGCGCTTTAGGTGAGCAGGGATGTCCAAATCCTTGCTTTGTTACAATGTAATGAAGGCCTTGGACAGACTGCTGTTAGTGAGACAGTCCAGCAGCAACTGCTCCCTCTTCCCTGTCCCCGGCTTTCTTGGTCACTTTACAAGCTCTCACACTGCACCCAGCTGTTCTGCTGGAGTTTTCGCTGTTGCTCTCCTGCATTCACAAGGTTGTCTGCCCTTCAGGGACTCACATGGCAGGTTCATGCTTCTGAGTAAGGAGGCCCTTGCATAAAGAGAATGACTGAATAGTCTCCTCTGGAGACCTAAGATCCTTAGCCTCTTGCTTTGGAGCGCTCCTGCTCTCCCCTTTCTCATCGGAGTCTTTCGTTGTATGGAAGCAAATACGGGGATGAGGTGAATATATATGGCTTTTGCTGAGATTAAAGTTATTTTTCTAAGCAGTTTGAAAAGCTGTTCGCTTCAGCACAGGATCTGGTTTAGGGGGAGGCAAATTCCCCTCTCGAGGGCAAAGGGCTGTTGAAGAGGATAGTGGCCGAAATAACAGGTTGCAGGTGAGTTCTGGTTTTCAGAGATGGAGTAAGGTTGTGGGTGTGTTTTTTTTTTTTTTTTTTTTTTTTTAAGTATGTTGCACGCTGTGGCTTTTGGCTGGTATCAGCATTACTACACAGAGGGGCTGTTTGCTGTCTGGGTACTTGCCAAATGATAAGTATGTTACAGCGGGACCAAAAAATTTCAACAGCATTACAGGAATCACTTTGTGACCTCTAGGTCAAAACTCCCTTCCAACACAGCCATGTTAAGGAAGATCAGGTGAAACGGCACATGCCAAGGACAGCGTTTAGTTACCTGGACACTGAATGTGTGGACCTTTGATCTATTTTAAGCTTTGAACCTCTGCGATGCCAATGGCGAGCAGCACGACCTCTGGAAAAAGATTGACCAGACGTACTTAATACTACCGCAGACTTTGAGTTAGTGCTTCCCTCCTGGCATGCTGGCTCCGTTATCTAATGAGGCTTCATAGTCCAAGGCAGACAGATGGGCCAGCTGCTTTCTTCTCTTGATGAAGTTACTTTAAACCTATCTGTTGTTTGACTTTCGGTTGGACCTTAAGGTTTGTGCCAGCCTGCGCTTTGAGGCATTTCTGAGCTTTGGTTTATGGATGATCGTCTAATCACGAATCTCAATCCTAATGCTACAGCTTGAGAAACAGAAGAGGGAGATGCAGAGAGGGAAGTCAGCTGAGAAAGCAGGGAGACAAGAGCACACAACTCAGGTTCTGCTTCATAGCTAACTGGCTTAGAAAGTTGTAACTAGGGATGAGATTTGTTTTGTTTTGTTTTGTTTTTAATAGAAAAGAACCCTCAGCTGTCCAGGTTAGAGTGCTGCTTAGAGTGGAAGGAAGTCACTTTAACAGGCGTTTCAACAGCGTTTGGCTGGTGCGAAGTTGGCATGTTAAATAGTTTTTCTTATTCCATTATTAATTAAAAAGAAAGTGGTGTTAATAATGAGGGCAAATGTCAAACTGATGATGCAAGACCCTGTGCCCTGACGGGTCACGCTAGTGTGTATGTTTGAGAATTAAGTGAGCGTTTGATTATGCAGCTGCAGCACCAGGAACCACTTTCCCATGACCACTCCAGGGCATCATTAAGTTCAGTTTTAAAGGCATAACTAAAGATAACTGCTTTTCTTTGCAAACTGGCAGAATTAAATTATCTCCCTCTTTAACAGGTTTATAAATCATCTTGTCTTTCACGCCCAAATAATTGACTTCAGCTTAGTGTAATAAGCAAGTCCAAATGTTTTTAAAAAAAAAAAGCATATATTCAAGTTTATTTGCCAATAAAATATTGCAACCTTTATTTAAAACAAAATGCAAATTGGCAAAACTTTGTGGAACGACAGGCAAAGAGACCCTTCAAAGGGCCTTATTTACATCAAGTTTAACACTGTTCGCAGTTCACAGTCAGACGATAGTGAGAGAATTAAATTAGAAAAACAACCAAAATATATTACAATAACAATTAAAAACAAAAACAGTTGACAACACTGGTAGAGTGATTGGTGATTAATGTGTTTCAGTTTAATCCATTCCTGTCCTCTACGAGTTCACTACTGATAACAAACAGTGTGCTGAGTTGATCAGTCTTTACCCCCCATGCACAACAGACACATTTGGAAGAGTGATCTCCTTTGCTACAGACACTTCTCACCTTGTAGGTGTTACAGGTAAGTCAGGTGTCCCATAACCGCTTGTTTCCTACCAACATGGAATAGGCGAAAGGTTTTGTTCTATACTGCTGGCAATTGGACTGCAACCCCACTGCCCATCCATGCAAAACATCCACTTGCACAAGGTACCGGATGGTGCTGTTCACACGACGTGGGAGGTTTCTGAGCATGCTGTAGTCACTACCCTTCCGTTTCTGTCAGCTACTGGTTAGTAGCAGGGCTGGGGTGGAGCATTTTAAAACAAAAAACAGCAGTCTGCAACATTTGCAAAAAAAAAAAAGATCATCTCGATTCATTAGTGCTTGTCACAGCTGCTATTGCCCAAGAGCACCAACGAACACAACGCCGAGCCCCTCCGCTGCCTGGGAAGCCTGCGTCAGGTAAGCGGTGCAGACAACGTCTGTGTTCCTTTATTCGAAACACTCTGACTGCACGTAACCCCTCTTACCTGACCGGTCACACGCTCCCTGTCTTTCAGAGAGGGGCTGCTCTGTTGAGCCCAGCAGTTCGGGCACAGCTACTGCCCCACTCTGCTCCATAGTAGCAAGAGAGGAGTTGCTGCAGAGCCTGTGGTCCGAGCCCTCGCTCTGGGGGGTTGAGATCCTGCTGCCTGCCGAGAGTGGCGTGCCACAAAGCTCTTAGGTAGGCACGCCTGTAACTGGATGTCAACCCCCATGTGTTTGTGTTCTCGCTGACACGAGGCCAGTGGTGTTCAGGAGAAATGTCCTGTGTGAGGATGACAGGAACATGTAGGTGCACCTCCCCACTGTGTTCTGCATCAGGAACGTTGCTCCCTTCAATTCTGCTTTCCCATATGCTTAACTTGATGCATTCCCAAGACCAAAACCCTTAATTCAGCCTCGGCTCTATCAGCACTGATGAAAAGTACGATAAAATCAAAGTGCTGCCAGTCAGGCAGCGGAGTGCACCAGTTTGGGGGTTAAAAGGGTGTACAGTGCAGGAAGAGAATTGCACCTGCGAGCTGGCTAATTGCCCACAGTAGCTAGGAAGAGAAAGTGCCCCAAGTCAACTCACTTGTGTGAGCACATGCTTTGTGCTTGGCATTACCAGGCCCTGCTTGATACTATCTCCTTTTGCAAGGAAGATTAAATTCTAGCCCATACTAGTGCAAGTTAATTAGGGAGCCAGGCTGCAGTTGCATTCTTAGCACACGAGGCCTTCTCACAGTGGTGAAAAAAGGAAACTCAGTAGGAGTTTATGCCTTGTCCACAAAGAGCAGAGCAACGGGTGCCCTTCACGAGAAAAAGTAACAGGGCTTCTCCGTCCTTATGGTACTTCAAACATACTGTGCAAGGCTGAGAGCAGAGTAGCTGCTACAGTAGAGGTCTTTAAAGCTGAGCAGAAAGCCAAACCTATCAGAAGGGAGACAGAACTGTGACAATTTTTGGAGAATGGCTATGGAAGGAAGTAAAACTGACCTGTGATTCACAAGAGAATCAACTTCCCCAGATCCCGTCCTTTTGCTATCTTGCCAGAGGGCATGAGGAAATTCAGATTGTGGAATAAAACAATATTGGGCAGGAGAGTGAGCAGAGGCAGCAACAATTCTGCAGCCTCCTGTTTAGGGGGAAAAAATTAGTGTCGAGTCAGCAATACCTCCACCACCACCTACCTGATGCCAATAAGACAATACATAAGAGCAAAGAAACTTTGTAGGACCCCTGACGAGCAAATCCCGGAAATTTCACTGTCCTGTTTTCCCTCTGCTGGAGGGGTCAGAACCGACGCTCGGCTGCTGTTTAAAAGCACCGGGCTTTTTCAGCTCAGAGGCTGCAGAGCTATGATGCTGCCCAGGCCAGACCAGGGCATTGCTCTGTCACGCTGTCCACCCGTTCTGGAGTAGGGGAGGAGAAACTAGGCATCTTAAAGGAAGCGTGGATAACTAGCGCTGGGGAGGTACCTTGTTAGAACGCAATTTGTTTTCTCAGAAGGGTAAAAAAGGGTTGAAAGAGCTTAAATAATTAGAAATTCCAGGAATGGCCTGCTATTCTATCACTTTTGCTGGTGCTTTTCTGGGCGACTGGCAATCAGGGAAAAAAAGGCGGCTTCTTTCAAAATACTTATCAGAATTGGAGTTATGTCTACAATAGGTTTAAAAGTTTCTGGTTAAAATACCTTTCCCCTGAGAATCACTTCAGTTTCAGTCTGTTTCTACTAGGCTGAGTAGTAATACAGTGATGAAACTGTGAGATCGTCTCCCGCGGCAGACGAGGCCTGCGTATCTGACACTACGAAAGCTCGCCTAGCTTTTCAATCCCTTTGATGTTTAAAAGGCAACATGAAGCAACACCACAAGTCTTTTCCCTTTGCAGGTCACCTTTCCAAAGGCAGATAGTTTGGTGTGCAGGGATACACACATGCAATAAAGATGACTGAAAGAGATAAGGTAAACCACAAAAGCCCTCAGTAAAGTCTACAAGATAATGGTTTGGTACTCTGCCTTACCGTGAAAGAATCCCAGTGCAGCCTTTCCCCCATCCCCTCTGCCCCGCTGCTCAGTGAGGCTTGGAGCTTAAGGACCATACGAGAGGACAGCCTGAAGCTCCACGCTCCTGCAGAACTAGACAGCAGGCTTTGTCACGTGGGCTTGGTACTACTAAGTCAGGACTGCTAACTCGCACTGTACTTTCATTTGTCCTCGCTTAGGTGTCGCCTCAGCAGAGTAAAACTGACCTGTAAGATCAATTAATTCACTTTAATGTGTCTGGTTTGTGGTGGAGGGGTTAGGTCTCTTTTTTAGCATTTCACTTACTTTGACAGTGAAGCTCACGTGGTCCATTTCACCTCACACACCGCTCCACTGGTGCGCGTTCGTGCATCGTGACACAGCTTCATTTACCACAGAACAGTAATAAAGTGAGGGTTCCCAGACACCAGCTCATTTCTAAAGATTTTTTCAGGCCACTGTCTCACTAGGCTCCATAGAAAAACTAGGGCCATATGCTGAGACGGACCAGCCTACTTTCGAGCACCAACAGGGCAATGCTTCTAGGTAGAAACCGAAGTGCCAATCCTCTAATTCACGCCTGTGCCCCAGCTCAACAATAAATGCTCAAATTAAAAGCAACACTGTCACACTTCAAAAACAAGTTTAAAAAGCATTTTAGCCAAAAATAAAAGATTTAAGGTGCAAAGCAAGCCAGATTCTCTATCATCACCAACAGGGTGAAAAGTGAACAGCAGCATGCAGGAGCACATGTGTATTTGGAGATAGGTACCAGGCCTGTTTTCTCCCTTTCTCAAACCACGTGACTGGTTGAGGTCTTCCTATGTGCCAGTACGCTTACATCCTAGGCAGTTGTGCGTATACACAGACGCTGGCTTTCCGAGGCCACAATAGTCTACAAACAGCACCAGGACCCAGGAAGACAACTTCCACCACATGATTGCTTTCATTCTGGGATTGTCAATAGGCATCAGAGACCAGTGGAAGCCCTCCAAGGCAGAGCCATACCAGTTTTTGTCAAGCCTCAGGCAGAGGAGTGTGCAGTTATATGTGCACGCTCCCTAACTCTGCAGCATGAGAGTCTGGTCTAGTCTTTAAGTAAATAAAAGGATGGCTGTGATTCCCGTGGGTGCTCACGTAACTATTCACCTTCATATCCAGGGAAGAGGAAGCGCCTGCAAGGTAGGCAATAGAGCAAATCCTAGAAAGCCATCAGTTTGCAGAGTTAGTGTTATGCCAGAGTAGGGACTGGTCCAGTGAAGCCTGCAGCAGTGAGAGGGCACGGCAGGGCAGGGCAGGCGACGCTGTATTTTCTGGTTTTCCAGCTGGCTGCAGCAGCACTCTGACTGCTAAAGGAATGTGGAGAGCAGCCAGGGGCTGGAGGTGGTGGAGGCTCTGCCTTACCTGCTATGGGTCCTCAAGGTAATGAAACAGAATTGGGGAGTCAACCTGGTAACAAGTTAAAAACAATCTAGAGCTTAAAAAAAAAAAAAAACAAAAACCAAAAAACAACACCCTTCCCTCCCGATAACAACAACACTGGCAGGTTGTGCAAGAACCCCAAACTACTCACAAATGACCATCAAGTAGCACCTGTGCTAGACCACTAGAAATGGGTATCAACTGAGTGAAGGCGGTGTGGTGGGGAAGGGGGTATTCCAGTGGTAAGTCTGCCCAGCATCCCTGATGCCTCAGGTATAATGAAAACGAGAATGTGTGATAGATGAGGTGGACAGGAGGGAAAAGGGACAGTTTTCATATATTAACTCATTTTGCAGTTCTCGTTACAGCAGCAACAGCACTGTGGAAGTAAGCCATCTGGGCTAGTGCATCCACCTCCAGCAGCTCTGAATACTGTCAGTGCATTAGACCTTTTCCCCAACTGCATGCAACTGTCCCCTTCGAAGCTGCTCCCGCTCAGACTGCTTGGCAGTTGGTACCAGCAGAGCCCCAGTGCCTTGCCTTTGCGTTGTCAGGAGGCCCAAGCATGCATTAGTGCAGATAGGGGAGGATCTGTAGAGCTAAGTGGCCTGCAGCCACTGCAGTACTCCAGCTATCACATGGCAAACCATCCTTCCCATAGCAAAAAAACCTGCCATTGAGTCTCCTGCCTCTCAAAGGGAGGAGCAAGGACTTCCTTCCCTTGCCAACCCAGGCAGACCGGGGTGACTCGGTAGGGACAAATGCCTGGTGTTCTGTCCCATACAGCTTTAATCTACCCTCTCCCTCCCCATTTTTGAGATGAACCTGTAAACGTGAGGAGAACTCAGTGATCTGAGGTACTTCACATACTCAAGTATCAGTCTTTCCTTTTGAAAGCATCAGTACAGAAAAAAGTCCCCCCCATGTGTGTTTCTCTTACCCAGATTGACAGTAGCTACCTTTGCACCACATCGCTGATTTCTTGGACACATGACAATAAGTTATTAAGGACAGGGTTTGCCCCAGGGACGCTAGCAGCTGTTGATGACACCTGCAGTTCCTGCAGGCTGAGTTCCAGTTTGCTCACGGCTTCCCGGAAGGCAAATTTGTTGCGTGTATGCGGGATGCAGTCCACGTAGCCTGAGCAGTAATCCAACAGCTGGTGCCCTGTATCCACCAGCTGGCTGTTTGGTGTTGGCTCGGTGATGGCACTCGAGAGAAGATCTGCGCACTCCAGCAGCGCTTCCTTGCTGATTTTGTCTGCTGAAATTTTCTCGGCTGCCTGTTTGGTCTTTCTCAGTGCCACTTTTGCACCAGCCGTGCCATTGGCCATTTTCACCGGGGAGGTGGAAGACGATGACAGAGGCACTTGAGGTGGAGGCATCACAGGCCTCCCAGATTTTCCACCAACAGGTGCTGCTGCTGCTGCTGCTGCTGCCGCCTTCTTACTCCCGTCGCTCGATTCCAGTCCGTGCTGCACTCCTGCCACGTTGCCCAGCTCTTCTGCTGCATCTGAGCAGGCAGCTGGCTGTTGTAGGAGCCTCATCACTGGTGGTGGAGGTGGAGCACACTTTGGTTTTACCCGTCTGGGCCGGTCCCTGTCGCCGGAAGAAGTGACCTGATGCTCAGATAAGAGCTTAAATTTATTACCCTGAGAGTCTGTGCCAATAAGCTGCACGTCTGCTGGACTGTGTTTTAGAGTGGGTGAGATTAGGACTGGCACTTTGTGGTTATGAGTGGTTGGAAGTATTGCTGCAGCCTTTGCTGGAGATGACCACCCTGGTCTCTCACCATCCTCAAGGGCCCCCTGCCGTGGGCCAGTGTTTTTTTCTTTGCTTTTAGGAGCTGCTGCTAGCCCCGGACCCTCCTTTTCTTCCGAACCAGAGGGGGTTCGGAAAGGGAGAGCTGTGGCACCCCTCGGCAAGAGTTTTGCTTTTGGTCTCTCTCTGGTCAAAGCAGGGCCTTCTTCAAACCTTTTGGGAAGCAGGTCACTGGCCCTCCCTGTGCTCTCATCTGGCTGAGAGGAGGTGGACACTGTTCGTTCCAGCTGGATTTTTGACCTCTGGGAATTTCTGGGAAGGGTCATTGCCATCCTATCCTGCTCTGGAAGCCCTGAGGACATGGAAGATGTAGAGTTTGACCTTGGAAAAGGCTTTGAAGCTTCTTCGCTGCCAGTGGGTTTTCCTGCTCGTAAACCCAGTGTCTTTTTAATCAAGCGTGGTGTAAAGAAACCTGTGATGCCCGACCACCCACCACCAGTGCTCACACCCCCACCACCGCTGGTACCACTGCTGTCGTCGCTGTAGAAGGTCCTTGGCACAAAGCCCCCACCATAGCACTTTGGTGGCACCAGGCCTGCATCCTGCTGAGTGGAAGCAAAGGAGAACCCGTCCACGTGCTGCAAGGAAGCAACAGACGAAAAGTTACCCGTTAACTCGTATTTCTTGTGGGGCTGATTCTCCATCTCCCGGAAGGAACTGCTGCGCTTCGGAGGTGTGGGAGCGTTCCTCTTCTTCATAAAGGAGCTGAAGAAGCCACCTTTCCTGTCCCTGGTGAAAGTGGTCTCTTTGGCATCCTCCAACAGGCTGCTGGGTGACTTGTCCCTCTGCTTGCGAGGCAGGGCAGGAGACCCACTCGTTGGCTGTGTGCTTCTGATAAAACCTACACAAAAAAAAAAAAAAAAGAACAAATGCAAATCTGAAGAGTCGTTTTCCATTTCCACCTTCCTATCCTGCAGCAGGTTTTGCAGGCCTGGGATATTTAGGTGCCCAGGATCTGCAGAGCGGGACTGAGAGAGGAAGATAGCATTTTTTATTTTTGTGCTGGTAT
Organism: Struthio camelus; assembly: GCF_040807025.1. NCBI lineage: Eukaryota > Metazoa > Chordata > Aves > Struthioniformes > Struthionidae > Struthio > Struthio camelus. Next base: position 6,322,816 of record NC_090949.1, read on the forward strand.
GCTTTTGGGTTTTTTTTTTTTTTTTTTTTTTTACTTCTGCATGTACAACTTGTCTATTGCCTACTATTTAGTAGAGAGTTCAGGAGAAAGTGAAGTGCTCTTTTCTTCCAGTGTCTTACCCTCTTCCTGTAGCTTTTTCCTCCTTCCACAAACGCGGCCGTTATAAAAGAAAACCTGCATTTTTGTCAGGTTTAGTTTTGAGGCTGCCTTGTTTAAACAGCAACAAAACCAAATTTAAAGGAAAAAAATGCAATGGGGTTTACTGAACGAACAACCAACAAGCTGCAGTGTTTTCTAGTTGCTAGTAAATGATTGTGCTGCTGCGGTGCCAAACAACCCGAATAACATAGCAGCTAAAAGCACTGGCCTGTCACGGGAAGGAGTGCTCGGGCCAGATGGGGGCTAACTTGGTTTCCAACTTGAGTAAGCCTGAATAATCGTCTAGCCAGAGCGCACACGCATGTTTGCCACAAAACTGTTCCACGTTCCAGGATTTTGTTTCTTTGTTCCATAACCTGAGAGCAAAACGGAGAAGTCTGAAGTGCCTACCCAGACATGGTCTCACCTTAGTTGTCAAGAGCAGTCCTTCTGCGTTCTCTGCAATGAAAAGTGGCACCTGTACTGTGACCAAGAGCTTCCACCCTCTTCTGTACCATTCTGCCATCGCCAAACAAAAAGACTACCCTGCTTTCTTCCACATCAGTCATCTTGTCCCTCAGCTGCCTCAGCTCCCTGAGAAAGCAAATCTTCTCTTATTCTGACCACTCCACTTCACTACTCCAAGAAGAGTAAACACAGCCAGGGAGATTTCTAGCCCTGTCTCTCCTACTGCAGTAACACAGTAAGTACTGCATTTGGGGAAAGTCACTGTACTTAATTGCATCCTAACTGAAACATTAAGCCAACAAGCCATCCCGATAGGATAGTTTGCTGCAGAACTCCAGCTGAGACATGTTGTTCCTTTTTTTTTTTTTTTTCCTGCTTCTCTGGCAATTTACACTAGCAGCAAACCTATCCCAGAAGACACGGTCTCTTTGCCGCTGTCCTAATGCCCATACCTGGTGCTGAGCTGGAAGCCGAGTGCTCCACAGTATCTTGTGTTCCTTCAATATTCTCCTTGTTCTCTGCCTGTTTCTTCAGTGTTCTAGTCTTGGAGGGAAGCATGGGTAACTGGGGCAAGTAGGGAACTATGGATGAGGAGGAGGCTGTTCTTCCAAGCTCCTCTGCTACCTCTGTAAGAAAAAAAACAGAGGGAATAGTTGGAAGAGAGACCAGCAGAGGAAGGGAAAAAAGAAATCTAGGTCTTTATTGCAGACCCAGACTAGGAAGAAGAGGTATTGACTGAGAAAGCAAGTAATCTATAAAAGTAGTTTTTGCTCGAGTCCAGAGGTGTTTACGATAAGATGCCTCCTCTCATGCTTTCAAACTAATTCATTTACAAATTCAGTGCAAAAAAGGTGGTTAAGATCTGTACAAGAGAAGGTCTGTTGCTGGATAAAGCATTGCTCATGCAGTGCTTAACTAGAACTAAAGTTCTAGAAAGCAGTTGCCTCTGTTTCTAATCAAGGTGCCTCCTACAGATGTTGCTGAGATCCCCCAAAGTCGTGTTCCCTCTGGATCTGGATCTAAGCTCCTTTGCTTGAGGCAAAGCACTGGATCTCCCTATTAAAAGTGAAGACAGCGTGCTTCATTCCCAACACCAACACAAGGTAAGAGATTAAAAACAACAATAAAAACAAATCTCCTGGCCACCTCCAGGATGGCATTTCTGGGAGCCAACTGAGTTGCCTATTCTAAATCCTTCCTGGTAGAATTCAATCTCTGATGTGTTTTTTTCTGTAGTAGGGAAGTGGATGGATGGTTCTGTCTATCTCCTGTCTAGTTTCACACTTCTCAAAAGTATTTATCTCCGAGGTGACTATGTTTGAGAGTTTAGTTGCACAGATTTGCTCCTAGAAGTAGTGAAGTAGAAGATCCAGAGATTAAGGCAGACTTTTCTTAAATGAGAGCTAGCAGAATAATATTTCATCACACAATTTCCACAGTCAAAAATGGACTATGATATGCATGTATCTTCCTCTCTCTCTCTCTCAGCATCATTCACTATTCCTTATGCTCCAGTCTGGGAAGCAAGCGACAATATCCTTTAAAACTGTTTCTTTGTATCTTGATGCTCAAATGAATTACTATACTGTTCCCTGCACTGGAATGTTTCTGAAGCGTATTCAGTGTTCGGGCAGTAAATAAGATCACCTATTTACAGATACAGGGTTAAACAATTAAGGGATGAAGCCTTCATCACATGGCTAGCCCTCCATGGCTAGCAAATGAGCCTTAAGAGCCTGTACCTAAGCTTCCAGAGAGCATTTTGGAGGTGAAACTGTTAAGTTTCAGAAATAAGGCAAAAGGGGTACGCACCCTCAGAGATGCTCGAGTCGTGGAACATGGTTTCAAAGGCCTGGTGGGTCTCAGCAAAGGAAGGTCGGTCTGGTGGATTCCACTTCCAACCTGCAGCATGAGAAAGCAAGAAAGGTCTCTGCCTGAAGCAGGGTAGGAGGCTATTTTTTATTCTGTTCAAGGAGGTAGGCAATACCTAAGCTCTCCGAACTGTAGACAGACAATGATCTCCTGCTATTATGTAGGCTTTAGATTCAGTCGGGTACTAATTCATAGCAGCAACCACCCTTACATATCCTAACAAACAGGTCGTGAGAGCAAAGGAACCAATTTTAGAAAGCCCATCTCTCTCCCGTCTCCATGGGCTTTTCTGATCTCCCCATCTCCCTTCCTTTTCCAGGCAAAGGAGAATTCCATGTTTGCTACCCTGGCTGTGGGGACTGAACTCATCTACCAAGTCACAGGTAACTGTGCGCGCTAAGCTGCAGGCAGGCAACATTCTGCTCACGTGCTCTGAATACTGAAATTCAGACAGAGTCTTCCAAAAGAAAAATGTGTGCACGTGCACCCTGCATGGTGGGAAGGAGGAAGGGAGCACGTCGCTCTAAAATAGAGCTTGGTAAGTTATGGAATGACAACAAAAGGTGGAATTTCTATAATTAGAGAACTACGCTACGGGAACGTACCCTGGGAGCACTGATCTTTTGATATCGCTACAGGGTGTGAAAGGTGACTGGCCTTCTGCTCGTACTGTGTTGGATTAATATCGAATTAATTCAATGCCTTTTGGCTTTTGTCAGCTTCCTGCAGGGATTTTGAAGGAATCGCCTTCCTCGCTACTCTGCATCCTTGTTTCATAACTTAACTTCTCCCTCCACCTTTCTCTGAAGTGCTAGGTATCGGGCTGAAAACAAGCCATACAGGGCCTTCTTAAGCCTTGGTTCATCTGTCTTGTACGTTGAGGGCCACATCAACCCCACGAGTTAGCATCAAGGAGACTCTTTCCACACCTTGGTTAGACTGACAGGGTCTACTCAGAGTTGTTTACTTTCCTCAACAGCATGGCATGGCTTGCTTCCCAGGATCTTCAGCCTTTTTCTGAATATGTTTTCAGCTGTTCTGGGACTGAAGGACATCGGCAATGCCCTTAACCTTTCGTGCTCTCTTCCTGTAGCATGCTAATTGTGGCTTTTGCTCTTTAACTGGTAGATTTTCAATTTGATAAATAGCATGAGGGAGCTTTTCATGGCCACTGCTGAGCAGTGTCTTGGAGGATTCATTTTATGCAGCCTTCACAACTACACATCTCCTGCACAGCTGCGGTGTTTGAGGAGAAATGAATTTCCTTCTGAGTCTGTGATTCTGTAGTAAGAGTCTCACTCACAAAACACTAGTACAATTTGCCACAAAGTCCTATCTAGCTGCTCCCATAGAGATGAATGAAAAAGTTTTCAGAGGTGAATTCTTGTCCCCTAGAGACTAGACTCACTTTGCATCAGTAACCAGATAGCTCTCGGGTAACGTGGACGTTTCCACACTAGCTAACAAAACGGCACATAGAAAGCAAAGGACTGTTAGTTACAGATTTCTCCCACCTATCCCAGGATTTGTCCCCCAAACTGGAAGAAAATACTTACATGCCCTCATCAGTTCATAAACCTTCGGAGGGCACCCCTCGGGTTGTTCCATTCGATAGCCCTTCTCCAGCAGATCATACACCTGAGACAGGTCGATGCCTGGGTATGGCGACATGCCATAGGTGGCGATTTCCCATAACAGCACCCCAAAGGCTGCACAAGGAGGAAAAAAAAAATCCTGGTTGTAAGACTGCCCTCGTCTTTTGTGTTGCTTGTTACAATTGTGGCCTTCACTGCAGCTTGAGGCAGCATCTCTTTCTTGCAGATGTTTCAGGTCAGCCTTGACAGAGACATTACAGGCTAAAAATGCTAGTGAGTTGTGATATTGTAGCCTGGTATTTGAGCTCCTCCTTACCCATGTGGTTCTGCCCGGCCAGAAAGCAACTTACTCTTCAGGCTGTCAAAGAAAAACAAAATGAAATGGAACAGAACATTAGAGTTTCCTTACCCCACACATCTGATTTGATTGAAAAGGTGTTATAGGCCAGGCTCTCAGGAGCTGTCCACTTGATTGGGAACTTGGCTCCAGCATGAGCTGTGTAGGTATCTCCAGTCATAAGTCGACTTAAGCCAAAGTCAGCCACCTTCACCACATGATTTTCGCCAACTAAGCAATTCCGTGCTGCCAGGTCCCTGTATAAAGAAAAAAAGCATACTGTTTTACTGGGGCAAGAGGACTTTTAAATGCAATTTCCTAGTTCAGTAGTCTCTCTCTCTCTCTTATGAAGAAGCAATCTCTCTATACAGCAGGTAAAGGCAATATGAGCTTTGCTCTACATAGGGTCAGACACTGAGCAGAGTTATTCCTAAGAGCAGAAAGGTTAGGGTTCATTCTTGAAATTCTATTCAGTTTGCAGTATGATAGCTGTTATGATGAGTGGTTTATGTTTCCTAAGAACAGGATGAGATCAGCAGCTCATCACACACCGGTAACAGCTTTATGGCACTGTTTTATCTTACTGGATTAAAATAGGAAATTCTGGTTGTCAGTGCTTTGCCCTGAAGAGGGACATCAGAACTGGCAGCACCAACTAACTTTCACAGCTGTCAGGCAGTCATGCACAAGATTTTAAGTCTGCTATGAAAGTCATGGGGAGAAGGTAATGCAAGCCAGTGCCAAAGATCTAAATGGCAACACACTACAAAGCCTTTCAAATTTCCCTTAACGACGATAAGACATAGTGTCAAAACCAAAACCACCAATGGATGACCCAGTGTGAAACCCAATTCTGGAAGAAAACTCCGCAGAAGGAGGAATTCCTGGGCCACCACGGTAGTACTCCATGCATCATTACAATCGGAGATTGTACCAGCCCAATGGGATTTCACCCACCTGTGAATGAAGTTCTTCTTCTCTAGGTACTCCATAGCAGAGGAGATCTGCGTGGCCATGTAGAGTAGCACAACAGCACTCACTTCCTCCCGGTTGCATTCTCGTAAATAATCTAGCAGGTTCCCATACGGCATATATTCTGTCACAATGTAAAAGGGTGGCTCCAGGGTACATACACCTAGCAGTAAGAAGGAAGGAGCATGTGAGTAAAGCTTCCCTTTCTTCCTTAGCTCACCAGTATCCCTAATCGACTATCCATTTGTTTTGTTTTTTATCAATTAGTATTTTTCTGAAAAATTGAAGACTTTCCTCTGCAAGACCTGGATCAATGCAGCCTAGCCTAACGTTCAGTACTTCTATCCATCTATCTGTCCTTTCACTTTAGAGATAAAGAGAAATACGTCTATTAGAGCACCGCAATTTGTGCTCTACTATACACAAAGGAGTCATTCTGTCCTTTGGAGGGTTACAGAATGAAGTAGGGAGGTATTTTGAACATCTGTGATCTGTTTTCCCCCCGCCCCGGTCTTCCTCAAGCTGAAGAGTGGCCAACTGGAAGGAGGTACCTGTCAACTGGCAAGATTTCCTGACCGAAATGTCACTACAGAGTAATGTGAAGCACTCCCATGTGTGCTAGCTGGTAAGTGATCAGCTCTGTGAGACCTGGTCCTAAAGCAGCATTCTCACACATTCCTCAGATGGCTACTTGCTACAGTCACTGCAATTATGTACAAAGTATGTATTAGTAGAGGAGGGCAGCAACAGGATACTCATGTCAAATCTCTGTGCAACATGTTCTCTTTCCCTCCACAGCACTGCTGAATGCCTGTTCTTTCTGTTGCAGCACATACCGGAGCAAAATAAAACTACACTGTGCATCAGAAGGGCAAAAATGCATCTGAGCAGAAATCTCTTAGTCTCTACTCCTGGTACCAGACAGGGTTGGGCAGACACCTCATCCATGTTTTTAAATGGGTACAAAACAGTAGAGATTATTAAAATCCTTCACATTCTTCACATTTCTCCTTTCATCCTAGGCTTGACTTGACAGCTCTGCTCCTGAAAGCAGCAAAAGTCCAGATGCAATTAAACACTAGTAAAGGTTTAGGGTATCTGCTTAAGAATCTTCATCCATGTAGAATTAACAGCTCTGTGGACTGTTTTAAGAGTGATCATCATGCATTTGCCAGTGAGATAAACGGGGCGCAGCCAAGCTGCAGAGACTGCAGATTTCTTCCATCCATGTGCTGTTGGATCTGACTTGCATCTCCACTGCCTTGAACTCATGTATTTATTTGGTGATACATAGTGGGCCCTTCTCATAGCAGCAGCAATCTGGTTGTCTTCTACTCAATCATGGATAGAGTTGGTCTATCTAGTGCTGCTTTTTCTATAAACCTCTCTTTGATTTGCTAAATGGGAAATGCAAAGAAGGGTAGTTGTTGCATTTCCAATATAATTTTTTCTTCTACTTTGAATGCTCTTATGTTTTTGGTCTGCTCTAGCAATAAAATGACTGAAAATAATTTTGAAAGGCTCATTTAACTAAGCAGAAAAGGAATCAGACTCGTAATCGATAACTGACTCCTGGAACATAGCTAAAGCCAAGGGTATAATCTAACAGGAGGCTGACCCTGCAAACTTGTATATAATGCATAGTCAGGCCTCAACAACAAACTTGTTTATTCAGTCGCGATTTGATGTTTTGTTTAACAGGAGCGTATCTCAGCTCTAACGCTATATAAAAGAGCAAACTGTCAAAAGCATCACCCCATAACCTGACCTGATTCAAAAAAAAGCTATACAAATACATAATATCTGCCACTGCTTCTAGAGAGATTTCATTTTGATGGAAACCAAGCAAGAACATAAAGATCAAGCTATTTCACTAACCTAATAACTGCACTAGATTTGGGTGCTTGATTTCCTTCATTACAGCAGCTTCTTTCAAGAACTCTTCCACCTCCATGGTATCTTCCTGGATGAAAAGGGAGACAAAAGATGAGCACATTTATCTTTATGACCAAGGTCTGTTTAACACTACATATTCTAGCTGAACGTAAACGATAGTACCCTCAGCTCCATTTTGCTATTTTGGCTTTTACCAAAGCAAAAAAAAAGGACGATAACACAGCTGAAAAGCTGGCTGGCTAGCTTGTAGCATGGCCAAGTGACAGATATGCACTACCCAGAATGTGCTATGCCTTCTTGTTTGGGAGCTACTGCAGCTACCAAAGCAGTGTGGCTGATGAAAGCAAGACTCTCGGGTCACTGACTTATTTCCACTGTCCAGCTATAAAAATGGAGTTTCAAAGCTCTCTTAGGTAGGAGGTACCTAGAATTGCAACTAAGAATTGCTGAAACAAACAGAAGCCTTGGATAAGAAATACAAATGGAGAAGCTGAATTTTTCCAGGAGTAGGGGAAAGCTTGTAGATGTCGTTTCCAACACCTTCGGTTTCTTAGAAGCCTCTGCGTCTCTCCTGAGGGAAGAGACGTGGACTTGGTAACCGTTTCTATAGATCTGACTTGGACGTGCAGCCCCTGTAGGGGCTTGCTGGGCCAAAAAAATCCGAATTGTTTCCAAGCCACGTGCATAGTGGCAAGTTCAATATGCTAACTTCGTTCTGCATACTACTCTCAACTATGGATTTTATACAGATCAGCAATATATTTTTATCGTTAGGTGGCAGAATTGAGAACACATTACAATTCCCTTATGCCTGAATAGAAATGGTGGCAGAATGACTGGTAAACAACAATCTAAAAACTCACTTTTAACGTTTTCACAGCAACTGTGAGATTGTATTTCTTCCAGACGCCAACATACACTTCGCCATACTGCCCTCCCCCAAGTTTATGCTTCATGGTGATATCTGTTCGCTCCATCTCCCACTTGTCGTGGATGGGGGACACTCCATAGACAGTGGGCTTATTGCACTTGGGTGCTGGGTAATGCAGAGTTGTCACCAGTCCATCTGCTACTGTTGAGTGATGATGTACCAGCTCTGCTAGGGTGCTGAAACGGCTTTCTGCTGTCACATATACCTGTTGAGAAAGAACCAGGAATCTAGTTAAAAGAAGGGAGCTGGAAGCTTTCAGTAACACTGGAAGACAGGTACAGTCAAAATGTTGTAATGGCTTAAAAAAAAAAAAAAAAGCATGGAAAACATAATGTAAAGGAGTAATTGTTCACAGTTTGGGCAAATGGAGGAGGAAATTAAGGAGGGGCTATCACTCGAGAGCAGGGCTGTCTCCTGCCTCGTGCTTTATAGGACTAAAAACTGGAATTCTTGTAGCCGAGAGTTAAGTCCAGTCTCTGCATCCCTCAACACAACAAACTGTTATGTGATTGATCAAGATTAAAAATGTTGATTTAATAAAGTTCTCCATGTTCCAACGGGACCAGTGGAAAGGTATCAGTGCATCTTTGCTCCCCACAACTGCTCTGCTCCCCAGCTACGCTCTCAGCCAGGATAAATACTGTCTGCACTTCTTCCAAAGTGGTGTTCTGTGAGTTAAGAAACACAGCATAGAGAGAGAGAGATTCCTTTCTTTTACTAATAAGCCAGTAGGCCTGTTTTCTCTCACAGGCATCCCTCCCTTAACTAACAGTCTGCAGCTTAGGAATCTGCAACACCGCTTAATTAACATCCTTATTTCCTCTCCCCAGAGCGTTGTCCAGAGAACCTTACCTTTCCATCTGAGGTGGTATTGATCCTGTAGTGGTAAACACGTCCTTCGTACCTGAGCGAGATGGATAGCTGCCCTGGGCTGCTCTCGCTTTCACGAACCAGGAAGCTGCCGTTGATGAGACTGCTCAACAGATACTCGGCTGCACTGCGTGACACTGGCCCATGATACCACGAATGTTTTTCCAGGCTGTTCACTGGTGTGATGTAATTGCTTGGTACCCAGCCCTGCCCATTCTTAGAACGTACCTCGCTCCATTCACCATTCTGGTTATAACCCAGGACTCGCAACTTCTCACCTATGACCAGAAAGAAAAAAAAGCAAAATAATCACAATGCAATCTATTGGGTCTCATTAAGAGAGGCGCTATCTGCTGACGAAGCCTGGGTTTGTAGCTAAACAATAAAAATCTGCAGCAGTGAACTCATAATTACATTGCTTTATTTAAAATATTTAAAAAGTAAAGTTTCAGATAGATAACAGTTTAGGATACTGTTCCCTAATTTACTGCACTTTGGATGATCAACTCAAAAGCTTCCTGTGGTTCAGATTTTTTGGTGAGAAAGACTTTTTTTTTTTTTGGACGGCTGAGGATTGTCTCCATCTTGAAACCTTAAATGGCATTTGACTTAAAACAGTTGTGCAACAGGGTATATTCTGATATACGTACTAAATACAGATAGAAAAATCTCTGAGCAGTTCTTAAAATTCTTGATTTTGTTCCAGTTGAAACTGGAGTTTCAACTCCAGTTGAAATTTTTGCCCTGTCATCACCAATAATGTAAAGGATCTTCTCTCCTCCTTCCCAAAATAAGTGTCTCACAGGGCAGGTGATTTGAGGAGCTTACGATGGTAACAACAATAGCTGTCTGGCTTGTTAAGCGGCGTTATAAAATGCCCTCACTGTACTAGGAGAACTGCCCGGCAGGTGTCCCTCTAACACAAGTGAGAGCGTACCCACACTGGCCATCAGCAGTTTAAAGAGTAATCTCCAATTGTATTTGCTCCTGTTCTTTCCAGCAGAATGACTGGAGAAGGAGTCAACTTTCTATTTGGTGTTGCTGTGTTTGCAACCTAGTTGCTGCTCTGTGATTCAGAGCCTTACCTTTGGTGATGCTGAGTGTGTTGTCACCGCTTGCTACAAAATCGTAAAGTGCAACAAAGAGATTGGGATCGCTCTCAGTGGCTCCAAGCAGGTTCTCCTTGGAGCTCCATCTGATGGCTTCGTTCAGTGCCTGGGGTTCAACGTCACAACCATAGGGGCGGTGCAGGGCCTCTAAAGAAAGAACAGATGAGGAAATTACTTTGTGTGCAATTGTAAATAAATCAAAATCCAGTATAGAGCAAAACAAAGCTCCTACTGCACAGTATGCTCTTTATGGAAAGGGAATACCACATCTGGACATCTCGGATCAGTGGTTTTCAACCCCCACCTTACTGACTCTTTTAGAAGTAACTCAGAGAATGAGTTACCTCTAAAGTTACTATCGGTAACTTCCATAAGTTACTTCTAAAAGCAGACTGGAAAAGATTATTAATTTTTCTATGTACCAAACAGCAGCCCTGTGCATAAAATTTATTGGGGGAGACTGAACCTCTATTTGAAAGTGGTTTGACGAAACGAAGGAAAAATGTCTATACTTAAGCGTTACGTTTTTTATCTCTGTGGTTTCTGTGGCTGAAGTAGATAGCGTGGATTTGAAGCCAACGTTGTAGACAGGTAGGACAGACTGAATGTGACCTCTAGGGTTGGTATAGTGGCCAATTTGGCATTAGTAGGAATGATGGTGATTTGTGATACGTTTCAAGACCGTAAATAAGAGGTTAGAAACCGGCAGGGACAGCAAGTGGTAAGGGTGATGTTAGGTGTTACTGGCAGCCTTCCTGAACACCCAGATAATTCTGTTCTGCTGTTTCAAATGACAACTGATGCAAACTTGACAGTAAAAGGACATGGGGGAAGGACCAGGCTTGAACCTGGTTTATAGGCCAAAGAAAAAAGTCCCCAAAGTTCCTGTGATGATAAAAATAATCTAAATGCAACAGGTTTTGGAAAAAAAATGTAGTAAAAAACAAATGTGAATGCACGCTTCATGTTAGTGCTATGATCAGAAAAAAAAAAATGCAAGGCTATCATTAGCTTTCTAATCCACAGAGAGGTTTTCCAGGAACACACAGCAGAATAAAATTCCCTATTAAGACAAGAGAAAGAGAGATGATGTAGCTTCACACATGTGGGCTGCTCAAGGGAGGGCTGAAAAAAATGTAAGAATACAAATATTTCCTCTGATGGCATAACTGATGAGTTCCTGCCCCGCGGTGCATTTCCAAATCCTCCTTGTTGCTCTTGCAGAACTATACCATCAACAGACTCAATTAAAATGCACCAAACATTAAAAAGTCCCCTTTAAAAAAGTTGGAGGATTTCTTCAACTCAGTGCTTTGGCACAATTCTGAGGGGCAGAGAAGTCAGGCACAGGATGGTTTTAAGCAGACCACCGCCAGGGAACGTCTGCATGCAACTGCCCCCCTCCCACGCTCCCAGATGTACATGCACGAGTGAGAGCTAGCCTACATGGCACTTCAAAGGAGAACACAGAGCTTAAATGCAATCCAGGATGCGAAAACTGGGAAGTCAGTGAGACACCAAACAGGAAGAGGCCTATGCCAAGTAGTAGACAAACATATGTCAAAGCCATGTGATATGACCAAGCTCAAGCCTGGAGAACCATAATGCAGGGGGTTTCCCAGAAGCTACATTCAATTTTTTGACTTTATTATATTTACAAAAGAAAGTAAACGGCTTAGGTTGGTTCTGTTTTGTTTTTAAATGTGCAGCTAAGTGGTTTTTGACTGCATTTCTGGTAATCATTCCAAGTTATACTGCTTGCATAACCTGCTAATCTTGCAATTACTTAATAGTTTAACTCCCTACCCTTGCCAAAGTACCACCCTACCAAGGGTCTCCTAGCAAGGAGCAGAAGTGTATAGACAAAATTTCACTTCTGTTATATCATTGGCTGCAGATGCAATGTTAACATACGCTTCTTGTTCCTAACTATCAATTGCAATTAGTTTTACAACATACTAACCCATCAGATTAAAAAGCCTGAGAAAACTGGCACTGCTATGCAAAAGAGGAAATCCCAGTTCCTGCCTGGCTTTCTACACTAGACCACTGCTGCCAACATACCACTAGGTTTGGGGGGGCTGGGTGTGCCTAAACATGTCAAGTTAGTAATTATTTGGAACTGCCTAGGTGGCAACAGAAAAGAACAACTCCTAAAGCCAGCTGTCTTTATGCAGTAAAGAAACATATATGACTTAATTAACACATTTTTCACACTCCTCTAGTGCCTTGTGTTAGCGAGAGTGTTTCAGTGCCTTAAGCAAAATCACTCAGCCAGCCTGCTGTACGCAAAATCCGACTTCCATCTGCGCAAGCTCTAAGGAGCAAACACAGAAGTATGCAGGGCATTCGGGAGATATCTTGACCTTTCTGCTCCCATAATACCTTCATGCTGTTCAAGTAACTTACTTCCAATTATATACACCTGCTGAAATGCCAAAGGCTTTAAACAAAAATACACGCATTTGTTTTATTTTACAGTCAGCATGTATTGTCTTCAGTTTCTTCATCAAGCGAGAGCTGAGCAGCCAACCCTTACCTGAGCTACCAGAGAGCACGGTTAAGCGTTCAGTCCCCACGTACTCAACGGGTAAGCCTGAAGCAGCCTAGCACCGGCCCAGCTAGAGAGGCGCCGCAGCAAGCCCCGCAGCCAGCTAAGCCTGGCCCATGCTGTGCCCGGCAGCAGCGGGCGCTTTAGCCAAGGCAAAGCTGGCAGAAATGCCACCTGCTGCTTAGCACTGAACAGCACTGCCCGTATTAACCCTTTGTGGTGCTATGCTGAGCTGCCAGCAAGGATTCAAAGCAGATGTGGGACTACTACCGCTTCCTTGGGAACGCCTGGGAGGGTGACACAGGTTCCCAACATCCACGTTACGTATCAGAAAAAGCCAAAAGGCGTTAATGTTTGATGAGGACTTTTAATCACTTAGCTACAGTGCTTACCTAAAAAATCAAATACTCTTAAGGGCTCACATCTCACTAACTTCACTCTCATTTTTAGAGTGACTCAGACAGATAACTGCAAGGTTTACGCAATGTCTATTATCAAAGTGGGGATTTACCAGAGCCTAAAAGCACCCATTATTATGTAATAACCTATGCTGTTGAACAGGGTTTGGGATCTAAACACTCCAATATGTAAGGAAGGCTAAGAAAGACTAGTTACATATGATCACTGCATAGACCTCATTAAGGAAACATTCACATAACCAAAATGTATCAGTCACAAACATCCCTCTGAGCGAAGCTCTGTTCACACCCAGGGTAAGGAAGTGAGCTGGAAAGTTCTGTTTTATATCAGCTCTTTTTAAAGCCTAACCATAAATTGTATATTACTACTTTCATTTCCTACACAACAGAAAGCTTACATCCTGGTGTATTGTACAAGTAATACATGATCAAGCAAGGAGGTTATGCTTCATCCGTCTCCTTCCTTTTCTTTATTCCCACAATACAATATGCTTCTTTCCGGACATGAATGCTTTTCCTATTCAGCCAGCACACAGGGCATGTTACGTTCCCTACTCGTGCCGCCAGGGGTACAGTTACCAACCTCACGGGTCCAAGAGCCAACAGGAGGACAGTCTAGTACACACTAAAGTCTTAAGTTTTAGAATCACATCAAGCGTTGAAGTGGTCTGCTTTTCTGAAATACTAGCTGTGTAACTGCTCATAAAAATAAAACATTTCAATAATCCTCAAATCTGGCCACAAGCCAACGGTCTCACCCTTCCTTGGCTGGTCTTGTACTACAAGACAAAAAGAGACTTGAAAAGACCCATGTCCTCCTTTAAGCACCCAGAGTAATACAGGAAAGGGATGGCACGGCATAACACCCCCCCCCCCACCCCCGAGCATCATACCTGCGAGCCCCGACACACCAGGCTTAGAGGCTTCAGCAGCAAGGCAGCTGAGCAGCCTGCCCTCCTCGTTGCCATAGCTGCTGGACTGGAGCAGGACCGTCCCCATGATCATGCTGGGCTTCACAGCAAGCCAAAGAGGCTGCTCGCCACGAGACGCCTCGGACTGCCGCTCCCGGCACAAACGCCACCCCCTGCGCGCAGTCGCTGCTCACCAGACTGGCGGCCAATGAGAAAGCAAGCGCTGCCGAGAGGGCGAAGGAGAAACGAGGAAAATCAAGCTGCGGATTATTGGGTTATTAGTTGGAAACAAAGGTGGAGCTTCCCAGGGAACTCCGCACAAGCGGAGGATGTGGGGACCGGAGTGCAAGTTGAAACAATATTGAGACGAGCTATAAAGACAGACGGTTTCGTTCCGTTAGAGTTAGGCAACAGTGTTTGGAAGAAAGCAAGCAGTTTCCTTGGAGAAATTCCTTTGTACAAATTACAAAACAGATCATCCATTAAGGGGACTGCCCAGATTGATTCACTTTCCACTCCACATACCATCGCTGGAGCACTATTTACATGAATCAAAAGGAAACTAACATTAAAGAAAATAAAAGTCTAAGAGGTGCACAAGCACTAAAGGAGGAAAATCTCTGGAATATTTTAGGATTTCAGAAAGAAACAGAAAGCAAGGACAGTACAATAAACCCCTTCTGAGCTGCAAATTTGCTGTTTGAGTAAGATTCAGGTCAGCTCTCTGAAAGAACACTATCAAATTACCCCTCAAAAACACTAAGGTTTGCTTGATGAAAAGCCTCAGTTTTCTAGCAAAGCTTGTATGATTTGTAGCAGGAGAGACTCCTCTCAACACATGGGCGAGGAAGAGTTAAAGAATAAGTGATCACCATGGATGGCTCACACCTGGGAGCTTGGAGAGCCTGCCAAGGGGTATAAAAGGGGGCAGGCAAAGGGGAGCAAGTGGTTTGGTCTTCTGTGGAGGGGAAGAGGATGTTGCAGCACATCAAGAAAAGCAGCATTTCTAAGCCTAAGAAACTGCTGTTCAGTGAGAAAAGCAGCTGGACTACTGAGTGATAAGGAGTCAAAACAGACTAAAGGTAAGAAATGAGTGACCTGGCTTGCTCCAAAGTCTTGTGTTTTGTAAAGTCATGGAATGGAAAACCGACTAGATAAATCTGTGGACACCCTGGTAACTGGTGACAAGGAGTTATTTTTCCCTACATGGCCCGTGCTGCACTTTATCCCCCCTGCATTCACCTAATGTAAGTGGAAAAAATAACCAGACAAAGAAAATATCTTAGGATCCTCACTTGCCATTGTCCTCCTGAAGTTCTGATGACTGAGCCACCTTCTCTCCTGCTCCTCCAAAATGAAGCTTTAGTGAGCCCTGCAGCAGGCTACTTCTTAGAGACCAATGTGCCTTTACTTACAAGCTTCCTAGGTTTCATCTTTTTCCTGTTATTTTGTCTCTCTCACAGTTTACTGCTTCCTTCCCTCTTAGGGACACTGAATATTCTTAATTGCACTGGTAATTGAGTTAGCCTTAGTATCTCTATTAATACACAAAGAATAAACAGAATTTATAAGAAAGACAGCATAGCCTGAGAAAAATGTGGATGAGGCTTGGGACAAACAAGCTTCTGAGCTGGGTCTGAAATGGAATCAAGAACTGGCAAGCTACATATGGATTTGTTAATAAATTAGTCTTAACGGTAACAGTTTAAGAAGCAAATAACTTATTTACTTACTAGTTAAAATACAAGAGATGAGTAACCAGTATCTCTGGAACAAAGAAGGATTAGCAGCAAGCTAGGTTTGGTTAAAAATGCAACTTGCAAATGTATCTATTGAACCTATTACATTTAGCCTCTATCTAAAGAGCCTTCTCAACGAAAGCCTAATGGGTGGCTGTGAGCAACATTTTGCCTATCCTCCCAAGTTTCCTTGGCAGTAAAACAGCAATGCTGTCCCTGTAACGCTCCAGCTGTGCTTCTCAATGTGTTTCTCACTGCTATAGCTGTGTCCCTGCACTTCGCAGCATGTAGCTGTTTGTAAGTCCCTGTCAAATGCACCCAGGCAGAATAAAAAAAAAATCCAGCCTTTTTTCCTAATTTTTAGATAAGCAGTATTTCTCTCGCAATTTTTCTAGAGAGTTAACTATCCCTTTTGCCCATCACCACGACACCTGCATCCCCCACAATAAACCTCCTGTTCCTATTCCCTTTACAGTAAGGGCACAATATAAACTCTCAATTCCAGTACACTCGGCTTCCTCTGTGGAAGAACTCGCCTCTTAGGCACAGCAGCTCTTCCTAACTCGTAAAATTGTTTCCTGTGGTACTGTTCCAAGCAGTTTCCTGACACCATTTACCCTTCCTGTACAGTTGAAATCTTCCATTTGGAAAAATTTCTCTAGTTCATCCAGCGGTGGGAAAAAGTTAAATGTAAATATCTGAAATCTTGCTGACTACAGTATTCTGAAATCTACAGCTCGGGGAGCTTCTAAAAATTGCTATACTTTGAATTTATGAACCAACCGTAGATGTCTCTTAAGCAAAAGAATGTGTAAATAGAAATACAGCTCTGAAAAGGATTTGGTGGTGCTGGCAATAAGCCAAAGTGGCTGGCTTGGCAAAGGAAGGGAGAGGGACAAAGGAAGGGCTATAGGGTAAATACTGGTTATTGCATACAGTCTCAATTCAGAATAATTAGCATTTTACACCAAAAAACATAGGGTGTATGTACAGGGGTCTATCGTCTGGCTTTTTACAGGCCTCTTATTTACAAAGGGATACTTGAATACAAGGCTGCAAAGATTCCTGCACGTGCCACATCTTACACTTTATTTTCACTTTGGGTTTTTAACTAAATATGACATAGCAGCATGGATATTTATATTGATGTGTAGACTTATTTCATGTGCTTGTTTTTAAGATTACCAAAGAATAGGCATTAGTCAACTTAAAGCGCAAGAAGCAGACAGTCAAGTAACTAATTGTTAGTACAACTGGCATTTTCCACTGCATCTTCAAAACGTACATCGGTTCACACACTAGACTTCAAGAACTTCAATCAGCTTGTTAGCGGGAGGATTTCTGTCTTAATGAATACGAGGAAACAAAATTGATAACACAGCAGTGAGTTTCCTATTTTGCTGACATGACTGGAATAGTATCAAGTTCTACAGTAGCTTTGTTGCTGAAGCCAAGTCCCAGCACTTCCTACTAACCAAAAGTACTCAAGGCAAACTTACTCCCTACTAAAAAGCTAACCAATGCTGAACAGGGCAAGTTGCTGCTAATAATGTGGTATCATAGAGGCAGAACTATGAACTTTCTTTACCCTGTTAACAGACTTGAGCCCTTACCTAAAGGGACCACCTAGTCTCTTTGCTGACACACATATGGCCATGAAAAACATCAGATTAAAAGCTTTCAGAAAACTCACATATGGCTTTGGTAAAATACAGGCAACCTAACTAAATGCCATTCCTAGGTGTTCCTCTCCTGCAAGCAACCAGACTCTTAATAAAGTGGTTTGCTTGAGCTAAGCACAGATCTGCAGTTAGTCTTTGGGCCTCCCACAGAGCGGTGCAAGGTTTAAGGATTGTAAACAGCCCACTGAATAAAGCCAAGAAATACAGCTCCAAGCCAAGAATTTAAGATGGGTGAGGAACAGGTTTCTATTTATGGTCCCAGCCTGGGAGAGACAGAATGGGAGGAGATTTCAGAGTCAACGACAAAATTGCATCATGAACAGCCCACACCATACAAAAAAAGTGTCAAGCCAAAGTGAGAGCACCTTCTTGCCTCAATTATCAGAATATTTCTGAAATAAAAAAGGTTAATAAAAGTTAGGGAGAGTAAACTAGGAGAAGAACCTAAAAGCTCTCCCTAGAGCTCTTCTCTTCAGAATAGGTTTATTCTGAAACCTAGGAAACTGCTGCATGAGGTACTTCCCTCTAGTCATTTCATGGTGGTGGGTCTTTATCTAGAAGGCACGGATTTTAAATCAAGCTAGGCAAAAACAAGTGAAGACAAGATTTGGGTTTTTGGTGTCACTGAAGTTTAAATGGAAGGAAGGAGTGGAAGTCGAGTCACAGATTGATCTCAACTAGCTATACCAGTGTGTGGAAAATTCAACACCTTGTCTGTGTCTCCGCCTGAATTTTATATGATGTTAGTTATACAAGATTACAAAACAAAACAAACCCCTTCCCCCGCCAAGCTCCTAGAAGATGAACGAAGGAATTGTCACCTTTTCACTGGTTCCAATCATTCTTTCCCTTTTGTAATGCTAGCAAATGTTTAGAGGTGTCCTTAGCCTGTTCCCTTGTTCAGATGCCACTGACATACATGTGCCGTTTGTCCCCAATGTCTACCTAATGCAACAATTCATAATTTCTCCAAATTCCTTCTTGAAAAGAAAGAATAGAAATATTTTCTTTCCAGGAGAAAATACTTTTTTGGTACAAAATCCAGAATGAAATAAATCAAGCTTAAGCTCCAAAGTACTCATTTCAAAAAGTTTGTTCACTCCTTGCTGAATCCAAGGCGCATAGATAACTTCAACTATATGGGCTATAAGCTACTGAACTTTGAAATTCTCTCCTGAGAAGCAGTGCTACCAAATATTTCAAAGTAGATCAAGCGCTGATCATCTTCAGGACAAAAGCTTCTAACTCGATAGACAAGCTCTCATTGCATACATTTCTTTACCTCAAAACTTTGGAAAAGAGACTTGATGGAACAAAGGCAGCTAGCAAAATGATGTAACTCAAAGTACCATTCTGACTTCTTTGAATGTACTTTGAGTGAAGAAGTACAAGCCAACAGCACAACAGGTAATGGAAAAAATGCTTTCCTGCAGTGGTAGAAAAATTATTTAACACAATTAAAATAATATACAAAAGCTAGAAATATTACCTATTTTAAAAAACCCTGAATACTGCATCAAAATGTCTGCTACCTTAATTGCTAAGGATTTGTTCAGCTACTATAAAGCTAGACGGCTTTGCAATTGTTGGTATTTAGAAATAAGCAGAGAGACCATCAGCTTTAGATGCTCTGTTACATACCTCTTTCCATTGAGTACAGAGGTGAGGAAGTTCCGATCTTGGTTCCGCCGAATCCTGCCTATAGTGGACAGTAACTACTTCCACAATGACAATTTTAGGGAAAGGAGTGCTACAAAGGGACACAAGGATTTCAAAGATAACTGGGAAACTGCATACATGTAGATCAAAAGTCTATTTGACATTCTTCCTCAGTTGCGGTAGGTTCCAGTAAACATCTGCAGTGTGAAGGGTAAGGAGGATTAGATCACCCTGTCCTTCTCCAGGAAAGGTGGGATGGCCAAACATTGTGACAGCTCACAGCAAGTCATTCAGTTTTTTTAATCAGTACTGTGGGAAAGAAGCTGCTTAGTGTGGATGACACTTTACTCCAACAGAATTCCTGAGAAGTCATTAATACTGGTTAGCTCAAAGTCAAGATATTGTCTACCTCTAAGCAAATGAAATGATTAGCTATTTCCTTACATAGTGTTAAAGGGAGGTAGGGAAATGAGGAAGACAAACGTGTGCAGTGAGAGCTCTTGCACAAAGACTACTTGAAAAATCATGGCCCAATCAAGCCCTAAGCAAGCTAGGAATATCTATTCAAGCACAATCTAGCTGGTAAGAGGTTATTTTGCAGACATAAAGCAGTAATTGATCACATCTTTGAGTTAACATGGCATACATGTACAAGTTGCTTTCCAAGTGACATAATTAACTCTTACTAGAAGTGCTACATTATTAGGTACTCTCTGTAGACTCAGTGCCTGGAACAATGACCACGTTAATCTGTTTCTCAGCTGGCTTTTTAAAATTTATTTCTAGCCTTTCTAGTTAGAGCAGAAAACTTGGAAGGAGGAGTAGAATCTAATTCACTGATTTCTAATCTCAGGAGTCAAAGAAAGTCAAACAGCCCAAATTTGAGTTGACGTCATGACCTGAGGCCCATGTAATGATTTTTGCAAGTGCCTTGGACAGGAAACACTACTGCTTACCTTTTGGAGGATGTTCGGTGGGCAGAGCTCCCCAGGTGAGCTGATACAGCTTCAGTTTCCAGTACATGAGTTTAATGAGTTTAATTTTTTAACGCAATCCCAAAATGCTTGTGAGCACAGATGCGACTTCTCAGTTCCATCCACCCACACTGAATATGCAGCAACTGTCAAAGCTACACAGCCTGAAGTACTTCTATTTAAAAAAAAAAAAACTCTAGCTAAAAATAAACCAAAAAACTGTCACCCTCACTTGTCAGCAACCAATATGCTGTTCAAGCCGTTGTCCATAGCCATTTTCTTCTCTTGAACAACGGAGACTTTTCCTTTGTTAAATTTACTTCATCTGACTAAGGGCTCTTGTGATCTTGCCTCCTCGAGACACAATTGTCTTAGAAAATAAACCAGTGTTTCCTTTTATCCAAGAAAAGCCCAGCTTTAGCATGAATACTTGCCCAAAGATCACACGCTGTGTTGGCTTCAGAACCAAGGGAGAATTCTTAAAATATGAATTCTGGTTAGATCCACAAAATCTGACATCCAGCTTAGTCCTGTTTGAAGGAGTTTGTTGTCTGCTCCTCCTCAGCCCTATGGGCTGATCCACTTTTGCATGGGGCAGTGTGAATATGCATATATGAAGTCAGAGAAACACATCCATCATGCTATACTTAGTTACTGGCTGCTGTGCCACTTCCCCTTGGCTAAACCCAGACACTTCTAATTGGCTCCGTGGAGCAGACAAGGGACTCCATTCACTGCCCCTTTCCAACAGCTGCTAAATAACCAGGGTAACACAAACCCCTGCCTTGGCAGGAAGAATTCCTCACTCAGCTTGGACAGCTTTGCTGTTTCAGGCTGTCACTACATTTGTTTTTGCAAATCTACTAGCAGCAGCGTTCAGTCCTCATGTGTCTGAGTCCAGTACTGAGACAACAATGTACTCACTGAAGTAACATACTCAGAAAATCCCCTTTCTGGGTTATGGCAAAATTAACACAGCTTTGAAGCAAAGCGTCTGTAATAAGACTCAACAAGTTCAATATTCATGTTCTAAAATAATTAAAGCTTAAAAAAAGTCACTGTTTGGATTGTTGATGTATTAATACAAGTCAGTGTTACTACAAAGAAGGGTAACAGTAAATGAAAAGACAAGGATTATGAATAAGTTAAGTCAACCTGGAATGACAGTGCTTAGAGTGTGGTAGGTCAGTGATGGTTATTACTCAGTAGCAATCAGATTTTTTGACAGAATAATAAACAGTGTTAAGAAATAAGTAAGATAAGACAAGACTAGCAAGTATATTCAACTTGAGGGAATTTTAAGCAGCTAAGATACAAATGTGTTTTACATAGTCCACTACTCCAAAGGTAGTATTTATTGTAAAGTTAGTAGGCACTGAGACTTTTTAGGAAGCGGTGATACTTCTTGATTACAGGAAAAGTATTATTCACATCAAAATAACGGAATATTTGAAGAAAGGAAGATAGGAAAAACAAGCCCTGCTCTCAGATTCGTTAGAATGCTTAAGCATGTCAACAACAGCAAGTCTCCAGCTGACAACTGGGATTCTTCAATTGCGTAAGAACAGCCATACTGGGACACATATAGCCCCATATCCTGCCTTCATATTGCCAAGAGAAGATGGCTGGGGAAAAGGGTAATGAAAGTATTCCAGAATAACTTTCCAAGCCTCCGGTATATTGCATCCGAGGGACTTTATGAGCCAGAGCTGGCGTTTTTGTATTTAACCTTCTTAACAGGTTTCTTCCATTACTTTGTCCAGTTGCTGGCTGAAGTAATGCAAACTAAACTTGTCCCATAAACAATATCCTGCTGCAATGTCATCAACAGCTCAACTACACGTTGCATGATGAAGAACCAGCTCTCATTTGTTTTCAACATGACTTCTGCTAGCTTGGTTCAATGCCAGGTAGTCTTTACAGCGGCAGATGCTAAACACTCAGTACCTCTTTACGCTTTCTCTGCCACCCAGGATTTTACAGGCCTTTATCGTATTTCCCACCTCAGCCAGGCTGAAGAGCTTTAGTCTCGGGCATTCTGATAGGGAAGTTATTTGCCTTCGGTCATCTTTAAGTGGTCTTCCTTTGAGTTTTTTCTAGTTCTAACGTACACTGCTTCAGGTGAAGAGATCAGAATTATATACAGTATTCAACCCATAGCTGTACAATGGATTTGTACAGCTGCATAACTAATTTTTTTCTTTATTCCTAACATTCTGCTTTTTGGACTACAATTGAACATGGGGATATCTTCATGCCACTGTCTTACAACTCCTGTTCTGTTGTACTAGCAGTCAGCTGAGAGCTCAGCATCTCATTTGTAAAGCTGGAACTATTTTTCTCGGGGTATCCCCTTCCACATATTTACATTGAATTTCATACCATTTCCTCAACCAGTCGCTCAATACTGCAAGATCCTCCTGCAGTTCTTCAGTCAACCTTTGTCTCTACTGTCTCGAACAGCTTGACATTATCAGCAACTTGACCACCTTGCTATTCAGTTTCTGCCTTTCCACATCATTTGTCGTAGCCTAATAACAGCTTTTAAGGAGAAAACAGGCGAGTTGAGGAAAAAAAAGTTAGGAATATGAAAACTATATATGAAAATCTTTCTATTCAACTTCCTATTTGATAGCTGCTCCACCTCCAGCACCTCTTCTCAAAGCAAAAACATGACTGCCGTTCCAGCAAGTAACATACTATAATCAGTGCTTAGTGCAGTGTATGACCTGGTTAAGTTATCAGATATGCTATCTCTGTGGTGAGGAGCAGAAAAATTAAGACAAATGACTTTGTAAAGGAAACTGCTTGAAGAAGACGACGGTTAAAGGAGGTGTAATTGGTTCTAGGGAGACATAGAAGGAGATGGGAAACCTGAGTGTGCCTGAATACAAACAAAGCAGAAACATCCTGTAGATAAGTTTTCTACTCATTTTGTTTCAAAGCCGTGAAGAAAAGTAACAAAGATACAACACTGGGGAAGGGAGTGACTTAATTCCCCAGAAAAAGCCGCCCAGATCCGACTGGGTTAAGGACTGCTTTTTCAAAAAGCAGAAACTACATAGAAAATACTTAATTAGCTAGTTGAGGCTAGCAAGAAGACACAGAAGATGACAATCTGAATTTTCATGCATGAAGTGTAGAGCTGTTTACAGGACAATATGATATTTATTATTTGTCTATGGATCAGAAAGAATGTAGTCAGAAATTGCATATTTATCTAATAATTTGTCAAAAGACAAATCCCCACAAGAGCAAGATCTTTTGCCAGCTTGTAGTGCTCACCTGCACACTAATGTAAATTGTTCTTCTGTAACACTGAAAACATTCCCTCCTTGTACTAGAGAAATATGGAAGAGGAGAACAGTTGTAAGGATTCATCTAGGATTGTAGAAACTTTGAGGTGATCCTCACTAAAACCTATTTTATTTGAATTGGGACCACAGGACCGTCTATTCACCACCCAGAATGAGAGGAGACAAAGTAGGCTATTTTGTAACAGGAAGGCAGGCTTTTCAAGACAAGATTATATACACTGATTTACAAGTATGCTAAGATTAATGAAGAGAGAGGAAGGGATTAATGCTGCTTTAGTTCCTTCAAATGCCGAGACTTTGAGAAAATAACAGACAAGTGTTCTTTTGGATTACTACACTGATAAAGTTCACTAGACAGTGCTATTCTCCCCAATTTTAACCAAATCTATTCCTCTTTTGTTTAGATTTTCATCTGTTGCTTAGAGGTTTTTGAACAGAAAAGCAGAATTACAGGAATAGGGTCCACTTCCTTCTAAAACAGATCCAACAACTAGGAGCAGCAAAAAAAGATTTCATTTTGACACTTGTTGGCCACACAATTACTTCACCAATATTTCCTGTTCTGAGGGTGGAACAAATACTCAATGCTGACACAGTCAGGGAATAAGACCTGTTGCTAGTTATTTAAGGAACCTTCCTCCCACTTAATACTGGCGTAGCTGTCTGAGACATCTCTACTGCGGCCAGCATTTGTGGTGGTATGACCGGGGTGCCCAGAGGATTGGTCGATATATTGTCGGCTGTTTTTAATTGAAGGCTATTCCAGCCTCTATTGCTACTTCTGCCTTTGGGTGCCTCCTCCCCCAATGCTTAATTTACTCTATTTACTATATATATTCCAAGGGAGTAAGGAAGAGGGAAAGGGCTGGAAATTCCCACTGGGAGGTCTAACACTGCTGCTCACTCAGCAGTTCATTTCCTCTTGCTCTGTAAAGCAAAGATTAGCTTTTAAATTGCATCCATCTACAACATATGTTTCTGTGGAGTTTACTATGGAAGGTAACATGCTTTCCTACAGAGACAAGGAGTACAAAGCATCAAGAGCTACAACCTGACCTAGGAGGGCAAATCAATACCACCCTGCCTCTTGTGGCACAGACACATTTTACATCAGCCGTAAGGGCAGCAGTGACAAGAAGAAATATTCAGAAACTACCATTCCAGCTGTTTCAAGTTATTGCTGATCCATGAAGTGCATGAACAAAACATAAAACATGACTTTTTACAAGTCATACAAAGAACAGAAATCATCAAACCATTTATATAGGTCATAGGAGTACTTACAGCCCATAAGAGAAGTGATATTTGCATTTGCTGCAAAGAATGGGAAAATTAATGTAGTGCAATATGACTTAATCAAAACTAGAAAATAGATCTCTGACAACAAAGCTTAATTAACTGCACTCACAGACTCGAGGCAAGATGTTTGCCAGTTGTGCCACACAACTAACTTTGGGGGAGATATGTAAAACTGCTTCTTAATTGAGGAGTGATGTTTTGAGATGTAAATTTAACTGAGCTTGAGGCCAACAGGGTCTAATTTTGTGACATCCAGAAGGGAACTTGCTTGCAGTGCCCCCTCATCTTCTGGTCTGAGAGGCCAAGGAGGTCCCTTTACCTTCTTAACTTGAGACTTTCTCCTAATTTGTCAGTGTTCCACCTCATTCCTCCTTCCTCCCTCTCCATAGAAAAACATTCCCAGTTGTTGCTGGTCTATATAGGTGGTCAGGACAGCTGACTGTCTGGATTACACTGGGCTGTATTGTATCCCTTCAGGAACCAGCCATGCTAAGTGCTTCCTTTGGGCCCAGGGTTCACCACTGCACTGGCACCAGCATACCAGGTGCTATCTTGAAATCTGAAATTCCAAGACAACAGGCAACGCTGCAAATGCTTCTCACAAAATCATTCTACCTCTTGATCCTCTTCTGTACAAACCTATTCCAAACCAGATATGTGAGTATTTGAAAATATGGTGAACTTACACTCAGTTCTGACTTAGCCTCTTAAAGTGGAGGGACAGAATTCTGTCTTGTCCAGATATTAAAAATTAAAACAATTCTGCCTTTTGGTAGCTAATTCCAGCTACAATTCTTCTACTTACAGCATTTACCTATGACAAGTGTGTATTTAAATGTTTTCAAAATAACTATAGCTCTCCTCGATGCAGTGGCTGAAGTGGAACATTTCCCATCCTGTGTAGATACTGCTTCCAACCAAGTGCTTCTCAGTCTTATCTTTGTGAAGACATTTTATTTAGTGTTACCGAAAGACACTCAATTACTGCTAGCTTCTTGAAATGCCACTGCATTATCAACCTAAAAACCCTTCTTTTAGGGCACTTCTTTATTAGAATTCCATGCTGCTGTGACTTCCGAACTTGCAAAGCTTTTTGAAAAAGGAGCCGCACAAAGTATCCTTGAGGTAGAGTGCAAGGTGGGCAATTCTTCAGCTGAAGAATTGCTATTCAGCAAGCAAATGGCGCGTCCAGAAGCAGATACAGTTATCTTCAGATCGAAAGCTTGCTGCACCATGTAGGCTTACAGTGGGTCTTTGAGTTTAGAAAGACTTTTTAAGATAGGAAGCCAAGTAGTAGTTGAAAATTAGCGTCTTTAGAATTACTGACGTGTTTCCTGCTTGTCTACATCATTGCCAGAAACAGTCTTCCAGTTGCTTTCCAGCCACTTTCAGCACTCAAAGCCAATACAACCACACACTGCATGAGGTGATTAGAAACAACTTCCTGGGTAGGTTACAGAACTGAGCAGATGGCCAAAGCTACCAAAAATGGTGAAGGAAGTGAGGCAGAGAAAGATGCTTATACGGACATATTGTTTTGAGATCTAAATCTCTTGCTAGCTGAAGTAAACCATAAAAGCATAATGTTAAACTTGTATAAAGCCTGCATGGTCAGTCCCTGAGGAACTGAACCAAGAGCTGAAATTTAAACCCTGGAAGCACCTAGCACATCTGAGCTCCTACATGCTAGGTCAGCTCTTGCATGAAGCAGCAGCAGAGATTCTGGGGAAACACCCCTTAAGGTCATGCTTTCATAAAGAACAATACATCACCTTGAACCAGAAAATGAGAAGCCGCTGAAGCACCCGTAAAGACTAACAGCACGCAAATCTGACTCTGAAATCCAAAGAGGAGAGCGTGATGAATATCACGGAGAGACCTGCCTATAGTCTGAAATGTTCTCTTTCAATAAAAAGACCAATCATTCTAAACAAATAGACAGGGTCACACCTCAGCTTCCGAAGCTGGAAAAGCTGAGTAATGACAAACATAGAGTTGTGCTGATCAAATACACCAAACAGAATCAGTCCTCAAAAAGGACTGACTAATCTAGGCTGGTATGTCTTTATCACTAACGTCAAATGTGACTGTTCAGTCAAACTTCTACATTGACAATTGGACCTAATTAAAATGCAGCAAAAAGCAAAGCCACCAATGTAAAAACTTAAATCCTAATTACTAGAGAAACTAGACTAACAAATTTGTTCACAGAACTGAGAAATTCTTGGCAGAAAAATTGGTGAAGTAATCCATTTATCAATTTTATCATTATATTTATCATTTTATTATTAAGTTTATCAAACTTAAAAATCACACCTAGTTCAGCTTGAAGGACAGCCAGTCTTTTCCTTTAGCTGTCAGGGGCACACCAATTCAGAGCAGTGAAGGGACGTTGTTTATGAGCACTTGATTATAGTCAGCCTTTAAGGAAAGGCATACGTGTGTAGCACTGTAGGAAGCTATTAAGGCCAAGAACTCAACAAGCACACTTTAAAAAAAACAAATAAAAAAAACCTTCAAGCAGGTGAGAGGTGTCCCTATTCTTAGAAACTCGGGCTGGGCAAGTAACCTCTTACAAAGAGATACTGGCCTTTGACTCTTTAAGCATCCGAGTTTACTCACTTCTGAGTTTCAGAGACTCTAAAAGGACAGATTTAAGGGGCTTGTTTCAGATGGCAATCTTGCTAAAGAGATGCAATGCTAAGTGTCTGTGCATAGTTTACTGGATTTTTTTGTAATCTTAAACCCGATTTAGGAAAGCCTTGTTAAAAGCACAACAGACAAAACCACTGAATCAGTTCAAGGTTTTGAGGGTGCAGGCTGACCATGTGGCTAAGTGAATCTAGCAAGCAGCTGCTGCCAGAAAGGTGGTTCTTTCCCTGCTCCCAGCTGCCTCCTTTGCTGCTTCCCACACATCCATCTGCTTTGCAGGACACTGGTTCAGGAAACCAAATGAGCACTTCCGAGTTTTCTGCTGGTTTAGCTCCCTGGACTGGCTCACCACAGGGCTACATGAGAACCAGTGCTGGTAAGGAAGGAGCATGGTAGTAGGGGAAAAAGCTTTTCTTTTGACAATTTTTCACCAGTTTAGCCTTACTGCAATTCAAATAACTAGGTATGAAGGTGGCTCTAGCCCATAAAAGTTTACTTCAAGTTTAGGTGTTTCCTAGATCTGCTTACGACCTTCCCTGGCTGAGAAAAAGTTAATACAAGTGTTCTTACTGTGAATATCTTGAGTGAAGCTTTTGAAAATTATGTACTGTGAATGTTGCAGAGATTATTTATAATGGACTTCATGCTACTGGTAGTGTGACTGTTGGTCCTACTAAGGGGAGATTACCACTGACACTTTAGTACTTTAGATGTATGCCCTTGTAGCAGGAATGCAACTCAGTGACTCAAACGTATGGAATTTAACCATTTTACTTCAAAGACAGGGCAGGACTTCCTACACAATGACATGCACTATATAATTATGGAGAAACAGACAGTATTGGCTTTGTTCTTCATACATGAAGGTGGCTGCTGTAATCTAAGGCACAGACATAAAGTGCAGGTCATTCCTTTAAACTGGGGAAGAAAAATATTCAGCTCTGGGCGTGGAGGTCTCAACCCAGTTTTAATGGGCACTTCTGCAGTGTTATGAAACTACTACGGTGGTAGTCTATTCTCAAGGGAAAAACAGAACCGGAAAAATCTGCATGTGCAAAGAGGTGCAACCTGGGCAGGGGAAAAGAGGAAGGAGAACTGAGAGCACACTGGTACAGCATAAAAGACTCTATATAGTGTGTAGGAGGAGTATTTATGGTTGGAGGAAAGTAGCAGTCACGTGGGCTCAGACCACTAGAACTCCACTCCTATAAAGATGTTAGCATTACCCTGACAACTTGAATGGGGATACATAGCCCTTACAAGCTCCACTGGAGACTTAGGAAAACTGCAAAATAACTGCTTACCCTAATTACGATTCACAAACAGACTTCAGCAGCTGTTGAGATTCATCCCCTGTTTCTGTCTGGAGGTTTGGGGTGAGGGATCATTGCGGAGAGCACGGACTCTGGCAGGCGGGAATGCGAACTGTGCAGCTGTCTTCAGAGGCACGCTGCCGAACAGACAGACATTCCTCCTCCCAGACCAGGCCGGAGCTGAGCAGCAGTACTTCTTTTCAGATTTAAAACTGCCTGACTGCTAACACGCAAAGTTGAGACTTAACACATGTCATGTGGTGCTGCACCCGTTCTTTTGCAGTCAGGTAACAGCAGTGCGAGTATCTCATCCCAAACAGTCAGAGAGGTTTTTCTAAATCTGGATAATTGCTCTCTAGAGGCAGACTTATTTTCCAGACTTAGACAAGATCTTTACATCTTGTCATAATGAGGATATAAATTCTATTAAGATTTATTCCCAAACAACATGATCTTCTAGCAGGTAACCATCTAGCCTGCTCAGGGGTCTGCAACTACACACTAAGAACAACAATTTTTGTTGGGAAACTTTTTAATAATTCAAGGAATTAATTGTGCCTTCGGCTTGCTCCCCACAGGGCGGGAGGAAGAGAGAAAAAGAAAGTGTCAGAGCACATGCGTCTGCTGAGGCCATACCTGTTCTGTGGGTGATGACTGGCAGTGCTAACCAGGCAGTACCCTCCGTTAGTACTAAATGCTTCTTCTGACATGCATTAAATTCACAGCCTAGGCAATATTCTCTGTCAGGGCATGCTAATATTAGGACTTGATACTACATGGTGTATTTTCACAGCGCTTGGTATCGAGTGCCTCACAGTTTTGATATTTTATCCACGTGACAGCCCTACAGAGCAGGGACATATCCCTAATACGCGCAGGAAGGTCTAAAGCTAAAAAACGAAGTCATTTACCAAATAACCCCCTGGAAGCTACGGCAGAGCAGGACTCCAACTGGTTTTAGTCGGTGTGCCTTCCTCAAGTTCAATGCTCGGAGCTTTCCTTACAATATCTGTTCAGTATTTCAATACAAAGGACACAACACTCGGAAAGCAGCTAGCATCTCAAACAACTAATATTCTCTCCCCAGTAACTCCTACATTTCCTGACACTGATGAAGTAGGGTTAAAACAAGCTTTTTCATTTTGATTCCAGAGCTGGCATCCCTTGTCAGCACAGGCAAGGGATCGAGGTACAAACTCAGCTTCACCAAGAGCAGGGAGAGTCAGTTAAGAATATACTGTGTTAACGGGACACGAAAGAGGGCACGTTCAAAAAAGCAACAGAATATGGGGGGGGAAAAGCCAGGCAAATTATGAAAGCAATAAATAGGAAGGATGGAAAGCACAGAAGAAGCAGAAGGTCTTGCATGTTGAGCAACACGGAAAGGAACTGTAGGAGCAGAAAGCAGACTTAAGTGAGGAATGGTAGTACAGCATCATAAAACGATACAAGATCCCCACAATAGTTGTTAGATACCAAAAGGAAGAGAAGACACAAGAGAGCAGACTAAGCTGAACTGCTACATAACTTTACTCCGGCCTCACTTTCGCAATGGATATGGCTCAAAATAAAGATATAGGCAGCTGAATAAGGATGCTGCGTGTTCAGAGGAAAGGAAACAGCCACTCTTCCTCATTTGTCACCAGCACCAACTCCTGGATGTTCAGTTCTGCTTCCCTTTATCTGAGCCGCAGATCACCTCAATGCACATTGCATTTAATGCAGAATGACACTATTGGTTCTCTAACACACAGAATAATCGCTTTCTAAAAGTGCCAAAATGTTCCCTGGAAGGGTAACCTTCACCTTGGCGAAATGAAACACCACCATACCAGAATAATTTCTTCTATATACTAAAACTTGTTTTTCTTATTAATGAACTAAGATGCTGCTTCTACAATAGCTTTTTACGGTTTCAAAAATTAAAGCCCATCCCTCGGAGGCCAGAGGGGAAGGCTGGGATAACTGTGGGGTGAAGAGCGTTTTACTTTTTCTATGAGCGGAAATCATGGATGGATAGATGTAACAAAGTCAGATGCCAAGGCCTGAAAATGCACTTAGACCTCTCCCTCATAACAACTTAAAGTGCAGACAGACAGCTACAGCATACCGGAAGTTATGCCCTCGCATTTACATGGTAGTATATAAGTCAGGGTAATCAGTCTTAGTTATATTTTAAACAGACTTTCCTGTCTCCTTCTTAGTTGTCTTTTTTTATGATCCATTAATATGTTCTGTTTAATGACTTTTAACTGACTAACATTAAATGAACGACAGGTGACTTTTTGAAAAATACAAGTGCATCCCACTTTAGCATATCAACTATTCCACAGTGCAGCAGTCAAGGATCAACTCCCCAGCAGTGTCAGGTGCTCTTATTTTTGGCAATTACGTGCCTAAGCCCTAATCACCAGGGTTAGGGTCCCTGCGAAGGATCCTGTCTCCCAAACTAGTAATCCAAGCGCATGAATACTTACTGCAACTCAATTTTTCTGTTTAATAATAGAGCAATAAGTATGACCAAATAGAGTATACTAGATTTCACTGTGTGTAACTTCAGACTCTTTAGGCACAGTGCTTTGAGTTTCCATTTCAAGACAAGTCAAACAATTAACTCAGCACAAACATTAACCTTCATACAGAGCTATTATTGTGCCACAAGTGTTTTGGAAAACAGGCTAGAACCACAACAAGCATGTATTTCTCTAACAGCCTACAAGATGAGACAAGAGTGCATGAGGGAACAGTTAGCCTGCAGACAGCTCTTCTGTGTTGGTTTATGCAAGGGTTTTAAGTGTAAACACCTCCACAGGACAGCATTATTCCCATTTTACAGAAGAGACAAATGCATGGAAGCAACTAGAATTAATTCTAATTTGAGGGCTCAGATTAACTAGCAGAAGAATTGGATTGAATGTCTTTTCATGCAGGCAAGGTTGCCTGCACATTTATACACAAACAAGCTGGAAAATGCCTCTTACTGGCTGATGGAAGTTAATGAGGATAAAGCCTACCAGAAACAAAACAATTAAAAAGGAAGCAGCTTAGCACTGCTTTTGCAAAAGCAGATCTCTCAAAAGTGTATCTGCTAAAAGCCAAGACAGACAGCTACGTATGCTTTTTTGATTCTGGATTTTGTCTGCTTTCATAAGCCAAAGTTTACTTAAAAAAAACCCTCTACTTGTCCTTACTAACAGAAAAACCTTTCAGTAACAGACAAATTAAGTTAAGGGATTGTAGCACCCTCTCGTGGTAGGCTGGAAAACCGTATCCTACATAAGGAGCAGCAATGGATCCTTTTACCAAGTTGCTTTTAAATTCACACAGCCCTCCAGGAGCTGCCCCAGCTCCTAGGTACCGCGATGGCTGAGCTCTTTCCCGCTCACCCGTTGCGGGCTGACGCTGCAGGGGACACTTCAAAGACGGCTTCCCTGCTCCCGTGTAACACGGTGCGCTTCGGGTGAGAGGAGGCCGAGGAGGAGGAAAGGCTGCGTAAAAGGTTCCTCAGTTTGATGCTGTCCTTGCTCAGGAACAAATCCCAACTGGCAATGTCTCGCCTGTACTGGCTGCACTGTATGACATAACAGAGCTAATGCCCAAGAGGAAACTTGCTAATAACCAGCACCTGGGGATACCGTTCCCCCATGTGTCAAGCAAGGAAACTAGCAAAGCTCACCTGAGTCTGAACAGGCTATAACTGTGTTGCCTTAAGTTATGCAAGCTTCTGTAGATGACAAGTGAATGTAATACTGGCATTAAGTGCATGCACCTCTGTCTGCACAGGTACTGAGAGAGTAGTGGAGCATTAGACTAGAGTCAGGCTGCGCCTAGAAGCACAGTTGCGTGCTTTGCCCCCCAGTCCCTAAAATGGCAAAAGCAACTATTGATTTTGCCCATCAATCTTAAACCACCTAATGCACCTCTGGAAGAAAAAAAAAAAATCAGGCTATGTGCTCTTCTGCAGTTTGTATCAGACTTGAATTTATGGTATTCTTTGAAAATTAGAACTCAGCTTCTAACATGAAAAGTTAGCTTCTCATTCAATTTATGCTGTAAACCTTAATACCTACAAAGCTTTCTGAGATCCTGAAGGGGGGGAAAAAAGAAAAAACTAAATACCAACTGAAATGCTAAAACTGCCAGAAACTATATACCATTTCCCTAGCTAAGCCAGGGATCTTCTCTAGATAAAGCCTTTCTAATCTGATAAAGTACCTCTGTGCTTTCTCTGTTTACTCTTGGGATTTTTTTTTAAAAGCCATAAATCAAAATGAAGTAAAAAGAGCAAACATAATCCTGGATAACAAGCATAAAACTTATGATCAGTGGAGGAGTGTTTTGCTTTGCTTCACTGGGTAACTGGGACAGAGCATAGGTTTCACACTGGTACCAGTTAAAGGCATTGTTCAGCCCTCCCCAAGCTAAGCAACTCCTTGCCTTTTAAAAAAAAAAAACCAAAAAAAAACAAAACAAAACCCCAACTCGCCACTCATGCTCCTAGCCAGGAGGAACGGCAAGAATTCTCTGGAGCCTGCAGAGAGCAGGCTTCCACCGCTTCTACGCGTTACTGCCACACCTCATAACGTTTATCGTGGCTCACTTGATGCCAATCCAGACAGTAGAAAAGCAGGTTTGAAAACAAATTAGATCTGAGCAATATCACCATAAAGCCATCCAAGAAGAAACTTGTGAAGTTTCTATTCTGCAGGTCTTCCCTATGCCTCAGCCTTTATTCTCTGATCAACATGCCCCTCCAGAAGTAATTTTACCAAGACATATAACTCTGTTAATATCAATAATATTCTAAAGAGCATGTGTAGGACATTCAGCAGTTGAAATGCCATGCTTGAAGAGCTTGATTTTTTTAACTTGAGATATCTTAAATTTGGGCCTGGGAAGTGCCAACTATTAGACTGAATTTTTCATGTGCTGGTTTATAGCTACGCCAAAGATGAAAAGACTTAATTTACAGGAGGAGAGGAACCACAAATCAGCTCTCAAACACAAAGGACACTGTTTCTCTCTATCTTGTACTGAAAGGAACCGTGGACACAAAGAAAGCTTTACGGTTAACCTGTGTTCCAAGAAGAAACTGCATTAAACACAAGCAGTGAGCAAGTCCGTGTTTACGCAATCCAGCTCAGGCCAGTATAAACTCAAGTTCTGCTGGGTCCAGTAATTTCACAGGGGGAGGGGGAAGGAAGCCATGCTACAAATTATTTCAGAAGATCTTCAAGGCTATTCTGATACGTATGGAGACTCCAATTCTCTCTTCCCAGATGATTTTAACTTGCATCAGTTTAAAAAGTTTGCATAAGCAAAGGTTTTTATTGCTAAACTTGCTATTGCTAAAAACAATCATCAGAGTTTCATTAATTGACAAGTTCTAACAATAAGTTGCTGGACTAGAAATGACACTTAAAATGACTTCTTTTGAAATCTATTCAAGGATAACCTACATTAATAATAGAAGGAAACTGGAAAAATGGTTAAAGTCCAGAGACACCAGTGTCATTGTATCTAGTGTCTGCTTCTGCTCTTGGCTTTTCTAAGCAGCAACACAAAATTGATATTCTCATCAGTTGCACACCCTCCCACAAGTTTCTGAATAGCAGCAGTAAAACTGAACAGTCTTGTTAACTCTATGACACTGCTGGTTAGCAAAATGAACCCATGGCCACAAAAGCTTTGAAATAATCTTGAGAAACCAAGCTGACTCCCCCGTAAGCTAAGGAAAGCCTCCTTATATTAATTTGTACCCTGGTTTTGGTTTGAAGGGTTATCCTCACAATCCAAGAGATACTAAATTAGAGTGCACAAAGAGCTTTTTTGGTTTTTGTCCAGAAAGCATATCCTTGCTCTGTGAAAGCCTTTCAGGCTCCTCATGTTTAGAATAAATAGAGAGGTAATACTAATTTACTGGGATACAAAATTTAAACAAACTTCTAGGCTAAGACCATGTTGAAACACGCAGAGATTTGTGATGAGAGCATGTTCTCCAGATTGCAGGCCCTACATGTTGACCCATTTTGGTGTCTACCACACAGGCATGCTACTCTGTAGTCAGTTTTTCCAGAAATCATGGGTTTAATTGGACCTAAAATGTGAAAAAAGGGAGCACTTCATGACCAGGGCTACGTAATACCAACGTAATAGCCAAACTTAAAGTTATTTCCTTCAGCCAGAAGAAAGCCTGACACCTCTTTCAAAATTAGCAGTGGTGCTCAGGACACTTAACCTGCAGCAAAAGTGATAGGCAACATCTCATGCCAGCCCACCAAAAGCCCCACCCATGAGCTTAGAAAGTACAGGTATTATTCTTGATTCCACCCCTGATACGAAGGGAAAAGGAGGAGGGGGTCTTATTGGTGGGTTTTTCCTTCTGAAAAGGTAAAGTCCTGAAAGTTAACATCTGGTTGTGCTCCAGCATCTCCTAAACCCTAATCTGTGTGGCCACTTGATCTTTTTGTGTCCGATGTCAGTCATCAGCTACTGGGGAAATCCCTCCTATTGGTATGCTACCCTTTTCAAGGCCTTCAAACAGTAATCCACCTCTGACTTTTCAGATAGTTCAGAAGGCCCACCTATCTCTTTCAACCGGTATTAGGCTTTAAAATACAATCTCAGGTATACCTATCTGCAAAGGTGAACAATCAAAATAAAACCTCCACTGTACTGAAAGGCGGTATTAGGGAGAAGCTGCAAGATCATTTTCTCCCTCTCATCTTTGCTCATTCCCGTTCTTTTCTCTCCAGCATTGTCTGTCTTTCTGGAAATTTTCTTCTCTACTGTTGTTCATCCTATATATGCTAACTGAGATGATGACAAAGAGG
Organism: Struthio camelus; assembly: GCF_040807025.1. Classification (NCBI taxonomy): domain Eukaryota; kingdom Metazoa; phylum Chordata; class Aves; order Struthioniformes; family Struthionidae; genus Struthio; species Struthio camelus. Next base: position 6,358,353 of record NC_090949.1, read on the forward strand.
AACAGCAGAGGCACTTGATGCTTTGTGGCTGGAATTATTACAGGAGAAAGGAAGGAGAAATAGGCTGGCATGCACATATGGTCACAAATCCAGAACGTTCTGATCCTCCCTCCTCTAATGTGATTCCTAATTTGATCCCAATAGGAGCAGGAGATGGTGCTTATGTCTTTGTCATATGTAGCTTATACCAAAAAGAAGCTGCTCCACTATCATTTTAGTATTAAATAACAAACCAAAACTCAAAAAGAAAAAACCCAAACCAAACCAGTAACACTATCAAATTAAAGAAGGGTGAGGCAATGCAAAACTGTCCTATAAAAAGTGGTTTTCTCCTTCATTTCAAAGCAACGTTTCCTTCAATACTGTAGCCTCATTTTTCACATCATTGTTACCACAAAATACTTTCAAATTAACATAAATGAAGCTTAAAGTTTATTAAAACATGTAATTGTCTTTAACTGAACTACTGCAGTAAGATTAAGATTCTAAGGACAACATTTGCAGATAAAAATACTTTTTTCAGGGGCCAGGGCAGAGGGGACAGGAGGAGAAAAATGTCTTGAAGTCCAGTCTTAAAAGAAATGTATTTAAATGGCATTTCAAGAGCCAAATAAGCTTGAAATCAAACCAATTCAATTATTAGTGGCACATTTTTGCCCATCTTCACCTCCCCCAAAAGAGGAAAATTTTTTGTGCACTGTTTTTTGAAACTCCTGTCGTGGTTTAGCTGATACTGGAAAACCACCTTTCCTATTAAAAAGTTAACTTACACATAGTTGCAGATAGGCACCTCCCAATATGATTGCTTATGTCTCTCCATAAAGCCCACAAAGCAAATGAGACTTCCTAAGCAGATATTGCTAATATAACTAGGCTTTGTTGTTGTGGTTTATGGTGTTACCAACAGGAAGCCTCAATGGTTTTCTAAGTCACTTACTCTGCCGAGAATAATCTCTACGGATAGTACTGAGATCAGCCTTTAAAATAAAACAAAGTATTTCATAACCACAAAACCAGATGAATGTCAGGGACAATACAATCATGGTGAAAGAACTATATTACTTCCAATCCAGCGAGACAACTGTGTTAGCACACTTAGTGCAAGCTTTTCTTTCTTTCCTGTTCTGCTGAGAGAAAGAGAGTCTAGTGGTCCAAATAACTACGGGAAATTTCTTTACTAGTAAATACTCTTTTGAATGCTCTGAAGGAGGAACCTGTATGCCTATTTCTGCAGATTCACCTGCAGATCAAATCAAGGGACCATTCGCACTACAGCTACCAAGCTTTGCTTCATTCGCAATTATATACTGTTGAAAGAACTGCTAAACATTTGGCAAGCAATGATTTGGGATATCGGATTCAGAAACAGCTATAGTATAGGTGAGGTTTTAGTCAGAAGCCATCGATGCTTAGTCCTTTAAAATACAACCATATAAAAATTAATTCAGAAAGTCAAGTCACCAAGCAAAACCTAACGAACTGTACTATTTTTAATAACTTTCACACAGATCCCTACTTAGAATAAGCATAAAATTATTAAAATGCTGTTTCTTGTTCTATGTTAACTGGATTTTTTGCATAGTTTCTTATGAGCGTGAACTAGTCACCTATCAGCAGTGTTTAGAAGACAGCTTAAGGATAACAACTTCAGTTAACGTTGGAAACATTCAGTGGTGACCGCTAACAAAAATGGGCAAGACTAAGTCATACTAACGGTCATTCAGCTTTGTCTGTAAAACAAAGATCTAAAAAAGTATGATCTGACTTTAGCAAGGACTGGCTTGCTTTAGGAACAAACATGACATTTGCTGAAGTGGGTCACAGAACAGGTCACTTACTCTAAACACCAGTGAAAACATGATTTCAAGCCTACTCTCCCAGAATCTGTAATGAATACTAGCAATAAAATCTTCCTAAAGCCAGCTCCACAACAGCATCTCTAGGAGCTAGTCCAACTGTCTCCTAAGTCCAACTAGGTGTGAGCTGTCAGTCCAGCTACGTTAAAAAAGACGATATAAGCCACTTGTGCCGACTCCTTTTGTCTCCAGTATGCTCACTCAAAGTCACATTCCACCACTTTGTTCACTTGGCCATGTTCTTATATCAAAAAAAAAAAAAAAATTTGTAAAACATGGCACTTGCAAGCAATAGCAAGTTTGTGAAATATTGCTAGAACAACTTGTACCACACCATCTGCTACAAGTGGAGAGCTGAGAAATTAGAGAGATCTGCCTGGGCTTTGAAAATCGATCAAGGTAGTTCTGACTAACATGTTCTGAAGTAACTTCATTTCAGTCCTACCTTCTTAGTAGACCAAGTTCCCCTGTGTATGTGAAAAGAACATAGGAAACATTCATACCCCCAGAATTGTAACAGATCAGCAGGCTGTATTATATTGTCCCTTCCATGAAGCTGGTAGAGTCCTTTCACTTGTGAAATACAATTTGGGGGGGAAAAAAAAAAAAACCCAGCTTAAGACAAGGTGTGAAATGAGTATTGCACGCAACTGAATCTGCAGGAATAACTTAGATATCACAGTGAATGATGCAATAGAGAACACCAGGCCTATGATTTCATGTTCTACAGGAGACATTCTTCTGGACGCTTAGCTGAACTATCCTTTATTGCCCAAATAATTAGTTAGGAGAGTTATTTATACGTTATGGTCCCACAAGATTTGTGATTTACAGTACAAAGAGTCATGCACTGAATACAGTGATTATATTCCATCGGCACAGGGCATTTAGTGACAGGAAAGTCTGCAGGCACACAGCTCTGGCCCAAGCTTGCTGCGTTGCGCTGGGATGAAAAATAAAGAACGTTTTAGGAGGTCCACAAAGTACAGTTGTTAAACTGACCCTATTTTCTCTCCCTCTTTCCATTTTCCTGTATCCAACCCCTTTAGTTTCACTGAATTTCAAAGGGATAGTGTTATTGACGCCTCTCCCTATTTTAGAATGTTTTTTATCTTGCGGCGTAACGCTCCAACTGCCTTAGGGGAGCTTTAATGATAATTTTATTTTTTGAAGTATAAGTTTATCTTGCTTGACCTTGATGCACATAGGAGAAGGTTGCTAAACTCCTCCTCTAGAAAACAAAACAGGGAACAAATGTCCTGTGCCTGCTAGATCAAAAGCTCAAGTGTGGCAGAGCCTGCCACAACCCCAAAATATATCACCAAGGCAACTGTAGCAGTATTGCAAGCAGGTATTGCAAGGGCTTACCAGCCAAGATTTAAATAATCTGATTTTCCTCCAGTTTCCTACAACACTCAGCAAATCCTTTCGGAGATGAAAATCATGCTGAAGAGTAACTTGGTAAAGTAGGCAGTTATCACCGCTCTTCAACAAGAAAGAGCGAGCGTGTCGCTGTTCAGAGGTCATAAGAGGGGTCAAGCAGAGCCAGTGCAACTTGGAAGTTGTTGGTTGTCATTGGTTGTCCCCTTCCCCTCGAGGACACTACTGTAAAGATAGGGAAACCTACCTCCCTGTTCTCTCCCCATTTCTTCTCTAAAAGGCAAAGCAAGCTCATCCAGTAACAGCACCAAGTACTATTTTTCTTTCTTGGCTGCTACTGAATTAAATGTAAGAATGTGACCACAGCTAGTGTTTGCTGCAACTTCTCCTTGAGTTGCCTCTGCTGTACTAATGAATTTTGAGGCACTGTAAATAGGACCACTAGTGTTTGAACAGTTCTTCAATTTACACTCCTCCTTTCTAGTACATTTTTAGCAACTAAACAGGCTTGATGATCCATTGGTTGTTTTTATAAGTCAGAGATTATGCGCTAGGAATGCTAGCAGTGAGGCGCTTTGAAGGACTAATTCCAAAAGGCTGCAAAATCCACAATAACCTTTTGCATCTTGGGGAACTCTGCTCCATCAGTAACAAATTACGCTAGTGTATCAGCTTGTTTAGGGTTTTTCTGCTCGACTTCTTAGCAGTGCTCACAGAATTCAATGCTACGGTGAACTGAAACCCCCAGGGAGTCTAGGTGTCTGTTCTCACAATAGCATAGCAGGGTACCACAACGCAGACTTCCTTTACGCAGACTTTCCATAAAGCAGAAAGCCTCTTTAAAGTCCTTGCTTCTTCCAAAAAGGCGTACGGGCACTACCTACTTGTGCATATTTGTACTGCCGTCTCCTGCGCAACTCAAGCTATTGGATGGAACTTCTGTAATGTACAAAACAAGCTTGGGACAAACTGGTTGAACCCAATCTCACAACTTTTCAAGGACAACTGCACTTGCAGTTAGCTGCATAAAAATGCCACTGTCTCAGGATTTTTGTAGCACAACGTAAGAGATTTTACACCATTTTATTGATCTGAGACAAACTGTTCTTCGAAATCCTGTAGCAAAATGGGTCTAAGGTGGGAAACGTTGTCTACTTCCATCCTTTTTCGTAAAAGGCCCAGAAGAAGAAAAACGCTCAGTTCAAAGAAAAAGTTCAAAGAAGAACTTTGGCAAGAGTACTTAGCAAGGTTCACTTTGCTCCTGACGCAGCCTAACATCAAATCTGCCAACATGAGCTAAAGCAGGGAGGGATTTATACCTGTAAGGGTCTAGCCCAGCCAACTGGCTATCTTGCTCGCGTCAATGAATATCTCAAGGGAAGCCGAGGAAGGTACGTAATCCAGGCTCATTCCTAGGCTGGCTGGGTTAGTCACTGGAGCCTATGCTCCTGTGCTTTTCCATCACTTGTCATGTACTGTAATACTTCCCACAGGAAACAGGATGGAAGGTCAGGTTCAGAAAGAAACGGTTAGAAAAGAAGAATCGAGTAATATCGCCAGCAACCGGGCTCTCCACAAAAGAAGCGGAGCTCCTAATGAAAACTAGCAGGAAATCAGGTTAAGTAAGACAGGAAAAGGTCAGTAAATGAAAAATAAGAATAGAAGTTAGTGAAAATACTCTCTCGGACCAGGGGAAGTGAGGATCACAAGAAAACATTTTCTCTGAGAAAGGAAGTTAACTCCTGATTCAGGAACACCACAAAAAGCTTTGGTCATTGCCCAAGCCAAATGTTTAAATAGGCACCCAACATGGATGAGCATTTGCTATAGGTTATTCATAGTGAGTTAAGCTGTTTATCACCCATTCCTAGTGAAATGTACATGGGCTCAGGGGTCAATTTAAGAGTGCTGAGGTATTCTCTAAGATGGGATGGGGGTCTGAAGGCTGCACCTGCAACTCTCGGAAGCTGGACTGTCAGCAAAAGGCTTTTCCTTAAGACACAATATAGCCTTTTATTCTTTTAGATTAGTTTCAATAGACGAACCGTCCTTTACTACTTGCAAAGAAATTAACAGAAGCAACAAAAACCCAAGTAAAATGATATTTATCAGCCTACTGCTGATGCAGATAAACTATGCAATATAAATGGTAATTATTTTAAAAGTTACAAACACTGTATCGTAGAGAAATGCTCTCTTTATATGCCACTGAACAATCTTATTCAGAGCCTGTTTGTGTTCAAGGCTCATTCTTGTTTCTAGCTCTACATAAGACAGAGCAGAGTGCCGGACAGAGCACGCAATTTGTCAAGTCGTCTTGGTATACGTGCGTGCTTAAAAAAAAAAAAAAAAAAAAAAGGCTTTTATCTTCATTTCCCATTTGTACAAGTAAATAATTCTCCCTACCTTCTACCTTTAAAATTGAGTAGGGCAGCGGGAGGAGCAAGAATAAGTTTTTCAGGATCCTGAACTAATTTATTACTAAAACGTGGAGAAATGAAAAGATGCCCTGAGTCAAGAAAATCCTAACTGTGTTTCTCTTAAGCAAGTACAGGGCCCCACCTGCTGTACCATACTTTCCACAGATGTCCTTTCTGTCCTTCATCGTACACTTGTCTTGTAAGAGCAAGAACATAATAGCCATCTTTGCTACCAAAACGCTAAAAGATGATGTCATTAGTGAGGGTATTCTAGCTGCTAAGTCATGCTTAGCAGTCTATACAGCAGTTTTGCTTGCCTACTAAAGACTTAGGCTTCAGCATACTGAAAAGAACCAGGGTAAGCGCATAACTGAGACCTGCTCCTAACGTTGTGAATTTACAGTATTATTCTGGCTTTCAGTAATGTTTCTGCCAACGTGCCTTACAAAAAAATGCAAATGCGGTGAAGACAAACATAGTAAAACATGGTGTTGATGACTCTACAGCTAAAAGACGAAATACAACAGTAATCCTTAGCTTTAATTGCAGTAATAGCAGGTCAGACATTTCAGCAACTGTGGATTTCTGTTTTGGTTTTGAAGTTGATAGTGCTCCCTGAACTCAAAAGCTGTGATAACAGTGAGAATTTAAGAACCAGATTTAGTGCTGCACTCTTGTTTTGATAGATACTTACGTGTCAGCAGTCACAGCAGATGATATTTACATTTGGGCTGCCGGCTGCATGTTCCTTAATCTTTTTGCCTGCGCTCATTCTATTGAGCGAAGAAAAACATGTATTGTCACGAGCAGCCTTGTTCTATAAACACTGACATCTCTCTCCACCTAAAACATGCCAAATCAATGATGCTCTCAATAGCCAAACCAGTTCTTTAGGATCAGAGATGCATCAGCCCAACACCTATTTTCAACATGGTTGCCAAGGCAGGCAGGTTTCAGTTTATTATACCTTCCCAAACTCACGCATTACAGCAAGAAGCTGCCAAAATAAAGATAATGAGTAGAAAGCATAGAAAAGTTATAAAAGAGAGGGGATATGAAGTTCTGGGCCCCTCCTGAGAGAGGTTAGAGAAACGAATCACGTTGCACTTAACGCATCTGGTGTCGCTTCACAGCATCGAGCAGGGGAACGGCCGGGCAAGAACTACCCCGGTGCGAGGGCAGCTCTAACGCTCCAGCCGAAACGCAGCCGCCTGCCCGGCCGAGGGCTGCGGGGGCTCGAGAGCGAGGAGGGCGAGTGACAAGCGCCTCAGCAAACAAGAGAGACAAAGATGAGCTTGCGAGCACACGCACCGCTGCTCTCTGCGCACCGAGCCGGGGGCTGGGCGCCGCTGCAATGACAGCCGTGGGCACCGGCGGGGGGGGGGGGGGGGGGGGGCGCTTTCCCTCCGCGGGGGCCGGGGCGAGGTCGGGGTCCGGGTCCGTCGCCGCGCCCGGCGCTCCCCTCCCCCCCGCCAAGGCCACAACAACAACAAAAGCCGGGTGGGGGTGGTGGTGGTTGGGGGGGGGGGGGGAGAGGAGGGCGCCGCGGCCCCCTTCCCCCCCCCCTCCTCCCGGGACCCCCCCCCCCCCCCCGCCCCGGCGCGGCCCCTCACCGTGCTGCGTGAAGATGTTGAAGCCGCCCTCGGCCGTGCGGCCGGCCGCCTCCCGCCTGCGGCCCGCCGGCCTGGCCGCGCTGCTCCCGCGCAGTCCCCGCGCCGCCGGCGGCGGCTGCTGCTGCTGTGGCGGCGGCGGCGGCGCCTGGAGCCCGGCGCCCGGCTCCCCGACGCGGCCCACCTGCTGCCCCATCGCCGCGCTGCCGGCCGCGGCCCGCGCTCACATGCCGCCGCCGCTGCCCGGCCCGGCCCGGCCCGGCCCGGCCCCCCCTCCCCGCTCCTCCCCCCTCCCCCCCTCCCCGGCGCGGCGGCTGCCGCCCGCCTCGCCTCGCCGCCGCCGCCGGGCGCTGCGGCCTGGGACTCACGGACTCGCCCCCTCAGCCCCCGCCGCCGCCATCTTAACCACAGAGAGCTCCGGCAGCGGGGACAGAGCGGCTCCCGCAGCCACCTCCGGTCCTCCCACCACCCCCCCCCCCGCCGCCCCCTCGCCATGGCCGCCGTCCCGCTGCCTCGGCGCGGCCGGGGGTCGCCTGCCTTGCGCAGCGTTTCCCGCTGGCGGGGGGAGCCGTGCGGGGCCGGCGGGGGCAGTGCCGTTCCCGTCCCTTCGCTGCCATGTGTCGCTGCGCGGCCGAGGCCCGAGGCGGCCGCTGCCCGGCTCGGCCGAGCCGCTTCCTTGGCGGGTTTAGGGACAAAATGCAGGTGTCTTTGCTGCCGCGCCAGCTTCCTCACGCGTGTCCCCGCCTAACCCCCCGCCCGCGAGAGGATGTCCCCCGCGGGTGGGGGTCTGCAGGTCGGGCCGTGAGGGCCCCCCCGAAGACCCCCGGCTTGGCCTAAAAACTGAACCGCGACAAGCCTGCCGCCGGCTCCGACCCGAGTTTCTGCCTTTCCTACAAGCAAAGAATGAGGAATCCAAGCAGAGACGAGGTTTTAACCCCCCGGGGCCGCTTTCCCACCTGCTGGAGCGGGTTGGACCCGGCCTTGCAGAAGGGGAAGCCGTGCGGCGACGCTGCAGCAGCCTTGGCGCCCGGGCCGGCTCTCTCCTGCGGCGGGCGCGCTTCGTGTTTCGCTGCTCGCCGGCCCCAGCCCTCGTGGTGACGGGAGCTTTGACCTGCTCTCCTTGCCTTCCTTGGGTTCTGGGAGGCGCAGCGGCACGAACAACGCCAGCGCGGCGGCCAGGTGCGGTTGGCGGCCGCCTCTGGTCATCAGGCGGCCGAACCGCGCGCTCTGTTCTGCAAGTCGTTGGCGTGCGGTTAAACTGCCTCCTTTCGGCTTCTCTCCTGCCAGCAGAAGGCTTTCCAATTCAAAGCAGAGGAGGGGAGGTTTCACCCTGGAAAATAAAAAATAAAATAAAATAAAAAAACCAAACCCATCGGTCGTGTGGCTGTTTAGAGGACTGAGATGTTTGGAAGTATTTCTCTCTCCAAGCTAACTACAATTTCAGCAATGCATTGGCAATGTTTGCTGCTTCAGGGATGAGCCACAGTGGCGCTCATCTCAGTACCCGCCACATCACTAAGAACTGACGTGACAATGACAAGTTGGCTCCATAACACTCGGAGCCAGCCAGCCTCCAAGGAGCCACAGCAAGCGGCGTCCCGCTTCCTTTGTGTGGGTGTTCTGGGGCGGGAAGGTCAGGGAATACTCTGTGTGCTCCATGAAAGTGAGCTTTTTTACGCAAAATCTTTAGCAACACTTTTAAGGTCATAGTCTGCCTTCTCAGGGTCAAGAGGTGCTACCAAAGTGCTCTCCATACTGACATAAACTCAAATTGTGCCCTGCTGCAACAGCAATTCAGCCTGAAAAGGGGGTGGTTCATCCCACTGGGCTGGTGTGTGCTCTGACGCAGCCTAGAATAAATAAGAGTGAGGCAGCGCATCGGAGCCAGAAATGCTTTAACTTACTAAACCAATGGACTAAGAACATGGTGGAGATCAGGAATTACCGACAGGCTTGCTAATAACACACGACAAAACTGTTCTTAAAATAGCACTGGGAATATCTGGGATGTTGCATGGGGGTACGTCCCGCCGAGTCCCAGGACCTAGCTTGGACGTGACTATGTGAATATGAACAGAGGGTTTCTCTGCAAGACTCTTCAAATGGACAGTCTCAAGCAGGGTTGGCCCACATGGGTAAACTCTACAGTGGAGATATTTCCTGGTCTCATTCCAGCCAGAATTTGCAGGGCTGGCACTTAAAATGGTTTGCCTTGTAAACAAAATGTACGTTCTCTGGAGACTGTAGAGAGACAACAAACGTAAAACTGCCTTGTGCCATTTACAGTTGCCTTGTAGGATAGAACAGCTCTTCAAAATAAACAGAAAGCATATTTTTCTTTCCTAATGCCTTTTATACACAGTTCCCAAAGAACTATCCAGAGGAAGGCCATTAGCGTTTTAAAAGAAGATGTCAATATCAAGAGACTGTTATACTTAAGTGTGCTAAAGAGAATTGAGTTTCTTGCTGTTCTTATTCCTCAGATCTCATGAAATCCCTCATTCTCCGTTTCAGTAGCTTGTGTGCGTGTAACAGCTCAGCGTGGATTACGTTAACGTTCGATCGCATGGAACTTCTCTGACCCACAGACGCATCTTACTGGGCGTGGAGTCAGGTAGGGGCTTGTGAAACGGCCTGTTGCAAGGGGAAGGGGGCTACAGAATGGTTACTGTCCGCTAGCGTATAATTGTACTTTTAAGACCATGCTGTACCTTATGTAGTTAGCTTCTAAATTGGTGCCCCAGCCGTTGCTGGTTGTGGACAATGCGCTGAACAAGCGGTGCCCTCAGAATGTATGGTCCTTGGTCCTCTCAACAACATCTTTTTAATGTTATCGTTTCTGGTGGCCCCACACAACAGCAGGCGATGTCGAGCCCTGGTTGAGGACCACTCTTCTAGATTGTCTGCTAGAAGAGCAATGGGGATATAAATGAGAAACTCCCCAAACTGAAAATTACTTCTTGCTACTGAGTCACTGATGACATTGAGTCACACCATTTCTTATCATTAAAATGGGGCTGATAATTATTTACTTCAGAGGGTGCCATGGTTATAAATTATGCGACGATTGCAAGGTGCTTTGAAGAGGTAAAATCTGTATCAATGCTGCCTGCTATTATCAGCTGTGATGTTACCCAGCTCATGTAGCGTTTGGAAGAGGTTGTTTCTCAAAAGGTAATGTCTTTTGAAGAGGTCTGGCGGCATGCATTTAACTAGGCATCCTAGCAGTTAGTGCCCTCCTGACAGTTTTGGGCTTCCAGTCAATCTGTTGTCTCATGAGCTGTTCGAATAAGGGATAAAAGGACCGAGGAACAAAGGCAGCATTGAGATTACAGTGATATGCCTGACCAAAAATGTGATATTTCTAGAATCACTTCTGAACTGACTTGAAATATTCTCCACATATGCATTTCTCAAAGTTTCTTGAGCAACTCCGCATCCACAGCATGTTCCAAAAATCACACTGTCAAATAATCACTGGCTGAGCAGTGTTACATGCTCCGCGTTACATGTCACGGACTCATTGCTGTCACTGTCACTTGCCTGAAGTGTGGTTTCTGTGCCAGAAGCAGCCTGTGGATAAATTGGAGACTCCTGAGCCTAAGCATTGAGTCAACGGGGCAGCTCCTGTTTGTAGCTCCCGAAAAATTAACTAGTGCTACTCTGTCAGTGGCTTTAAAATTAATTCTGGGAGTAACCTTTTCTCTTCTTCCAGCTCATATTCCTTCTGTGTATCAAAGCTACACAGAGAAACAGACTTCTGTTAAACATTTAGCTGGTCTTGAGGACACGGATGGCATTAAGTGACGTATTTGTAAAGTGCCCAAGACAACGCAGGCCTGGTCACAACTGAGGCATTCGAAGAATTCTCAAGAGTAAAGGATACTGTTACATGCACTTAACACGTCAGGATTTTTTGCTTTTATTGCAATTCCAGAACAAATCCTGGAAATCAGGGCCGTCTAATTCCCCTGGGATGTCTGCAAAGGCAGTGTGTAATGTCCACTAGATGGCCCCTGGCGTTGCTGCTCAACGTACCTGGAAACACTCCGGCCTTCCCCTGCGCAACACCAAGCAGCGCCTTCTTAGTCTTAAGCAAGGGGTCCTGGGGAAAGACATTAAAAAATGCATAGATATAGAAAGATTTTAAAATCTAGACCGATAATGGCTTTGTGACATAAGGTTAGTTACTGAGCTCTCCACTAAACTCTGAAAGCTTTTAATTGCTGAGCCGTTTCAAAGGAGACCGTCATTTCTGGATGAAACATGCACAAGCACTCACTGTTTCCTCTTTGTCTGTCTTTGACTGACAGCTCTTAAAATGTACTGTCTACATGAATCTGTCATGGCACAGTAGTTAGTGTTTCATTGTTGCCTTAAAAGTTATTTTTAATCATTGTTATGCTTTAAATGAGAATTTGTGTACAGTGCATGAAAGATAGCTTGCGGTACTCACATGCCTGTTTAGTGAGGGTCTGTAAGCATAAAAGCTTTCCCAGGAAGTAGGGTTTTCGAACAGATTTAGCCCAACAGCACAGAGAGGTTCACATGCAGCCCTTGACTGATGAAATTTCCTCCGTGAATAGCTGTTCTTTCTTCCACCATAGTTACAATGCAAACTCTCCGTACACATACACCCTTCCCCAAAAAGCTGTATCACACCATCTCAGCCCTTCTCCCGAAAATCCTTCCGCCTTTCTAATGAAAGGTGCTACCAACCTTTCGTTATCTCTTTGATGCTGCTTCAGCATAATCCTCTTTCAGGCCGCTCTCTTCCGACACAACCGACTACTACTTTTTAAACATTGACATGCGGGGTAGAGAAAGCGAATCTGGGGCTGTGCGTGGAGGAATGAAAGGGCCTAGTTGTACTACATTGTAGTGGGAAAAAATCAGTGTGACTGTGTGTAGCGAGCTCACTACAGCATGTCAGGTACCCTGATTCTTCATTGATTTGCTCCTGTAGTTTTGTGTTAGGTATACTATGTGAGTGTCCAGCCTCACTGTGTCATAACAGTGTGTAACTGGTCATTGTGTATTTATCCATCAACTGCAAGTAAGAAAGCATGAACTGCTCTGAGGTTTTGCATGAATTATACTCATTATGGTACCTCTTCATCTCTTCATAGCCTCCGCCAGAGCAGAACTAGAGTGGGGGAACATGGAATAAGCAGAATATAGGACTTCTTCAGTAGCTGTTTTCCTGTCTGATATGTTTGTCTGAGTACTGCAGCTGCACGCCCTTCCCAAGCATCTGTTTAAGGCACGAATGGTTGTAGAAGGGTATGCTAATGAGAGCATTAGGAAAGTTGTTTGTTTGCCTCTTTCTGCGGAAAATGATGCCTCTACCAAGCAAAAACGATGACAAGTCTCTGCATCTGCTGGGAATTGCAAATTAGTACTCAGCTTGCACAGTGTGATCACTGATAAAGTACATATGCTGAGGTAATATGAGGTCCCTCGACAGCACTGGTGATGATTCAGGCTTTTAGGCATTTGCCTCCAGGCGAGTCAATAGAAGTGGGTTTTTTTTTTGCTACCAGAGTTCCAGGGTTTCCTTAATTCCTGTTTAGGAGCCTAATTTTTTTGGTTCCTAGTTTGAAATTTTACTGGCTCATTGAACAGTGAGGGATCTCTAGTTTGCAGATGGAAGCTTTTCTTCTGGTGTTTTCTGCTTTTATCTCCCTGAAAGGTTTGCAGCCAGAAAGCTGACATTTAAGGTATAGTAAATGCTTTGGAGCACGGTACTATAGCGTGTATCTCCATCAATGCATCTGAGGCACAACTCATCCCGTCTTAGATTCCTCTGATGACTACTCTACTGCATTTGAATTCGAAAAAGCACCACGATAGTCCAAAACAAAATAAGGCTACATTAGTCAGAGCTAAAATATTCTTAGAGGAGTCTCTCAGAAAATTTGGTACGCTTCCCTCTGATTTCGGCTTATGCGCGAGTTTGTGGAAGCATGGTGGATTCAGGTCTTTCCTTTCTCTTTGCCTGAGATTGCTTTTCCAAGATGTGCATCTAAAAGTAAGGTGAAGTTAAGACTTAACCAGCACTTCCTTTCCCTGCCCTTTGCTTTACAAGCAAGTTTTCCCTTGTGCTTCCTTCACCTCTATCTTCTTTCTAGCGTCCTCAAGCTCTTGCTCCTGTTCAAAGCCCTTTGCCAACCAGGGAGGTTCTCAGCACCTTCACTTCTCTTTTCTAAGTTATACTGAAAAACGTATCTCCCAATATTGCCCTTCTTACAATAATTAGTCTCCCTGTTATTGCTTTCCTAGTATTATTTTGAATTGTACACACTTCTGAATTTCGTCTTTGATCTTGTAAGGAAGTCTGAGGGCACAACTTCTTGCAGGATTGGTGCTCTCTGTTATAAATTTAGGGTGGCAGGGATCCAGCCGTTCTGGACTGCTTTGGTAAATATCCATATGCCTGTATGCACTATACAATAGTCCTAAATAATTAAATCACTTTTTTAAAGTCAAATTTAGTCTGAATTACTGCTATTGTTTCATTCTACAAAGACCTGATAGATTCTTCCTTGGCAGGCTTTTTTATTTAATTATGCAAGAATTGTAAGTGATTACTTTGTCTTTTAAATGGCATTCTGTTCCTGCCTCCTACTGTAATATAATATTAAATATCCCTGCTTTCCAGTTTTCAGATTTATTTCTTTTTAAAATATTTAGTAGTGTGAAACTACTTTAACTAAAGAAAATAGAGCTTGTAGGAGAAAGCGTCAGGGTTTTTTAGGATGTTTGTGTGAATGTATACGTATGCCTGAGTGCACAGAATAGAATGGTATCCAAGAGATCGGCATATACATTTGTAATCAAATCTCAGTTAAGTTTAAAACTTGTTCCTTCTGTTAAACATGCAAACATTTCTATTGTCTTTGCAAATTCTGCTTCTCTGCTCATGACCAAATCTTTCAGAATATGCATCAGCCCAAATCTTCTGATCAGGCTCTTAATGTGCTTTGTGTGGCCTTTATTTAGACTGTAAACTTGCTGAAGTAGGAAATGTCTTACAAAAAACTACTACACTGTCTCATTTCACATCCAAATTCTTCTTCCATACCAGCTGTGTGTGTTTGCCTAGCAGCAAGTCTTCTGTTAATGAATGACTTGTTCTCATTAGCTTGTCAGGCTGGATATGTAGCCTGTAGTTCCCGCTCCTACAGAACAGTGCTCCTTCCCGTGTAGCTTCTGGTAAATCAAATAATGAGATATACAAAGCCCTGTGTCTCTGAGTTTGACCTTTGTACTTTTAACCGTTAACTAATGCAGAATGCCAATATAAAGCAACTAACTGATGGTTAAATATATTTAACATAAGCAGAGCCGTGTGGACTGTCTGGTTGCAGGCTTTACCATTGTCTGCCACTTCTAAGCTTTCTTTAAAAAGGGGGAAAAGTAGTTCCCTGATCCGCAGAGCCGGAGGAGTTGCACGCTCTAGATTCGTGTTGTGAAGCTGAGGTCCAGAGTGGATTCTCTGATACCTTGGAGAGTTTCAAAACTTTACTGGACGATGCTCTGAGCAGCCCTATTTTAAACTTTGAAGCTAGGCCTGCTTTGAGCAGGAGACTGGACTACATGAACTCCAGTGATCCCTGCCAACTTAAATTGTTCTATAATTCTAATAAAAGCTGAGTTCAACTGCAGGTTTCCTCCATTCAGAGCGCTATTTAAGACTCTGTCCTCTAACCAGGCTAACTTTTTCACAAAACTCACGGGAAGTGAATATCTCGAGGACCTCTCTCTCTCATCTGATTGGGTAAAATTGGCCAACAGGTTCAAAAGTTATTGGAGCTAAAAGGCAGGTAGGCCAGACAGACAGATACGCCCTTCCCCACAAACATACACAGGGCAACTGTGTAAGCCTTGTTGCCTTAAGAAAACCTTTCTTCCCTTTATGTTTGTGCAGAAAACGTGTCAAATGCGCATCTAATGAGGCCTGAAGTCATGCTACATACTCCCAGGTGCAACCAACCTGAAAGGATACCTCCCTAGAGTCAACAGCACATTTCTTACGGCTGAGATATTTACTGTGCCTCTGAGCTATGCAGAGAAGTTGAGACATTTAACAGTGAAACACGGGCATCTTCTTTCTGGTGGAGATTATATCATTGTGCTTACACAAGTGTATATTTAAGTGTGCCTGCTGCCTCATCCGTCACCACCAGCAGACATAGATTCAATACGTCTGTTACCTATCTTGTCTTCCTCAACTTTCTCATACCCCAGAGTGACAGAAAGGGGTCTTTGACCCCAACATGCTAAAGACCACCTGTCTGGCTGTCCTTCCCTTTTTGTCTTACTCTTTTTTAAGATTTGGTCACGCTACAAAATTACCTTGAGTGATCTGTCCTCAAGTTTTTCCCATAGGTCCTTGTGATAAAGGACAGACATACTATGCATTAAAAATTTGTGCTGCTGGGAGAAAAGTTGTTATGACCTGAATGCACTGCGGATTGTATGTGATTCCGAGATTTCTGTCTACCTGAACCAGCTTCACCCCCTCCCCAACATCTTTCTGCAGTGGTTTAGTTGTATAGCTTCAGTCCACCATACTTGTCTGATCAGCTGAACGACTCCTTCTGCAGTGATGGCAGCAGATTATTCTATTTCCTTCCAGCTTGCAGAGAACACACCTGTCTCCCTCTGCTTTTGATGGCCCTGGAAAATGCTATTTTTGTGTTCCTGAGAAAGAGCTTCAGAGCACTTCTATTTTCTGCCTCACAAGGAGGCAGAAACTGTGAAATTATCAGCATCCTCTGTGTTTGTACATTCGCTGGAGCTGTTATACTGTGCAGTCTGAAATAGAGATTTGCCTCAGGGATTTGCTAATGATGCATTCAGTGTCAGCATGGCACACGCTCGTTCCTGGGGAGTTACTGAATTAGCATTTACAGTTCTACACTTTTCGTCTGAGTATATGAATCCCTCGATTTTCCCCCAGCACAGAGGTCCTGTGTGTTGGATTCTCTTCTTGTAACATCTCGTTTGGAATAACACCAGAGAGCTTTCAGCTTGGATCCTTGCTCCTTCAGACCATGGACTACAGTAGCATCAGATCAGTGAATTCTCCCACAGCTTGATGTCTGATCAGCGGGGCAGCAGAGTGAAATGAGGTCATTAGGCACATTTTCATAATAATAAAGCAAAGGCTTCTGCACTGGAGATGGGTGATCGCTGTTGTGGGTGCTGGAAGCCTTATGCCGCTGGGTGAATGAGCTTGTGAATAGGAAGCAAGGAGCAGACACATGGTGAGGAAAGCACAAGCGGAGAAACTGTGGGGAGCAAGCACTGCTGGTTGTCTTGATGGTGCTGACTCGGGTCCACGCTGCAGAGAAATGGCAATGAGTAAAGGATGAAGTGAACTCACTCAGGGTTTACCCTGTACTCTCGTTAGTCTGTCAATTCATGTTCCTCCAGCCACTTTATGCAATGAGGGAATTTTTTTGTGTGGGCAAAGGTTGAACTAACAGGAAGACTTTTACTATATTTCATATTAACTTGCTAGCGAAGACAAGACTTCTCTTGCATGACCTGCATGCCTGAACTCAGAATCCCTCTCCTGGGCCTGCCATCTTCAGATTTAAATCCTTTAAACAAGCTCAAGTTTTCATCTCCTCATCCATGTTTCCAAAGCATGTAAGCCTCAAGGCACTAGGCCAACAACGGAATATTGCTGAACACAAAGATGTTTTTGTAACCGCATCCACTCAGCCCCATGCAGATCAACTGCAGCAAGCCCTGCAGATTGCTTCACCTCTCAGTGTTGTTCCATTATAATCTCCAACTTTTGCTAGTTGTCAGCTGATAGCAAAAGCTCCTCTTTCAGAGCATGGTTTTGTAACTCCGATCCTTTTGTTTTTCCCCTTTGAAAATTCTGTTGAGAGCTGCCAGAGACTCAGCTGTGACATAGATCTATCTGAATTCAGGGTTTTGGAAGAGTTCTTCACGCTTGTCATCTCCTTCAGTAAGCACTGCATTGTACTAAGTCTGTGCCTTCTTTACTGCTCTACTTGTTGCTATGGCCAGAGATGCCAAGTTTCAGTCTGATTCTTTTGGGAGACTAGACATGACTAGATAGAAGTTTGGATTTTCTTTTTTTTTTTTTTTCGGTTTGGTTGATGCTCTTGGCCCCTACAGTTTTCTCACTTACCTTACCATCATCCAAAACTTCTTTCCAAGGCAGCTTGGAGTGAAAGCACTGCCTTCTCCAGTCCCTCAGCTTGTAAAACCGACAGCAGTCCCCCCTTTGCCTGTATCAGACAGGCTTCGGCAGAGAACCAAGCAGGGAGAGAACACATGCATATATTCCCTCTCTAGCCAGGTATTTCCAAAGTCAGGGAGAAGTAAAAAGGAACAGATGGAAATGGCCTTGAGCAGTGAGGAGGGAAGTTTTTTGGCAGGAGAGCTACAAATGCATGGTGTTTCAATGCATATCAAGCTTGATAAAGGCTCTCACAGAAGGGAAAACAGCAGGCCTTGCTGCGTCATTACCATGGAAACAGCCAAAGAACTGGTTGGACAGATTTAGAAATGTCTCCTGCTTGGGACCACTTTCAGTAGATGTCATCTATCTTTGCAGACGTTACAACAAGGTGGAAAAGAAGAAATGCCTGACATTGAAAGCTGAAAGCATGTTTTCTTTCTTAGTGTGTAATAAAGAGCCAGTCTTCCATGGCTTTATGAAGATACTTGCTGTCCTCTGAGAAGTACGTCCTACTTTTGAGGAGGATGATTTTTCCTCACATCCTCTTACTTTTGGGACTTCCGTTATCTTTAGATCTGCCACTTCTGACATTATGATTCTAGCTGCCATGTTGATGCTTCTGGATTTCTCTATAGTGTGCCCTGTATATCTTGTAAACACTGGCTATCTAAGCTACATTTCTCTGTAACTTCTCTCCTGGATAACCCTAAGGATTTCATTTTCCCACAAAGAGAAAACCTGGGTGCTTTGTTCTCATGATACCAGCTGAATAGTTTTTTTTCCTGCACCTTTCAAGTTCAATACCTTTCCTCTTGCCTTATCATGTTATTTCTGAAGACTGTAAAATAAAGACTACCAAAAAAATCATCTTCCGACTCATGTTGGAATATGCCCTCACAGCCCTGTCCCTAGAACCTGCTTCTGTTTCTAGAACTGGGAAGCAGAGAAAGCTGTGGAAATCTCACATGTTAGAAAAGTTAAAATGTTCATTACTGCACATAGGAAATTATTAGCCTCCATAACATTCCAAAAAATGGAATAGGTAGGACCGTATGATTACCTGCAAACAACTGTCTTTTCTGGCCTAGTCATTACATAAGCCCTAATTCTCCCCCACGTTTATCAGCAGTCAGTGGATTTACACTGTTACAAAACCAATGGGAGATGAGGGAATGGTAGGCAGTACTGGTTTACACTGTTTTGTCCACCTGTGCATCTTAGCAGCTATGGGGAGAATTGTAGCAAACTATTTTGTATTTACATTGAGAAAAAGGATGTAAATTATCGTGAAATATTGAGAGGAAGAGATTTCTGGTCCAAAGCAACTAACCAATGGATGTTATTGGCAAGCCATGCTAGCTCCTCTTCAGCTCTAGGCCTTTCTGTATTAGAGAAATCCTCAGTTGTTTCTGAGATGCACTGTTAGGTTCCCTTTGTTGCAGAAGAAACACCACCAAGAGGATATAGGAAGGCCAGAATCATCTTTCAGAATCTTATCACATGATATTTACATCCCTTTTTTTTTTAATATACCTGTTTGTTCACTTGTGCAGTTGTTAAATTCCTATTTCTGTTTTGCTTTCTCCTTATTTGTAATATGCCAGTAAATTCCCCTTTCAAGCTAGCATTTGGACTGCAGACCAAATTTAGGACATCTGAAGTGTTTATGGACTGATGTCTAAAAGGATCAAAACTCAGACTCATAGCAGGCAGAGTAAGATGTTAACTGCCTAGGAGAGAAGGCACCTAGCCATCTGCATCCAGACCAGGGCCACACAACAGGCTATGAGGGCCACCAGAGCTGCAATGAGCGGATGGACCTAAGGAGTAGTAAGCAGGCAGTATACTAGGTGTAAAATGTCTAGTCTTCTGCCTAGTGTGTCTTACTTTCACGTGGAAAGGTCCCAGCTCTACAACATAGATGGCAATCTGTGGAGTCACAAGCAACATGTACAGTGGCTACTGTAGGAATGGGAAGGAGAGCCTAGCCAAATTCAGTGCTGTGTTTCCACAAAAAAATATTTAGAAAGCCCTTAAAAGCAGATGAGTCAATACCATTAACCCGACCTGTTTGTTCTGGAACTAATCTCTGAAGACACTCTTCCAGGGTTGACTGCACATTTCATGCAGTGCATTCCTGCTGAAACAACTTCAGAGACTCTCTCATTGAGGTGGTTTCAATTCTTTCATGCAATTTTAATAAGCAGCGGAACATGCTGCAAAATAAATCCGAGGCTGGTTTGAGCTGGTGCCCCAAGGAGAATGATTATAATAGAATAATGTGGTTGGGACCCTGATGAAATTGTTTCTGAGCCTAAGAGAGAGGAAAAGCTGGCTGTGTTATGGGAAGTAAAGAACAGTTTCAGAAAACACAGCTCAGCTTAGCAGGGTTACCCAGTAATTACACCTATACAGATTCAATACTGTTCCTAATTTGGTGCTCAGCAGATTAGGAGGATCTCCTTGTTAACTGTACTCAAGAAATAACCTTCTCATTAAAAAAAAAAAAAAAAGCTATTACACTAGCCCAGGTGGCAGGATTACTCCTATTACTTCAAAAATGGTAGGGAAAAGGAAAATTATTTGCTCCTCAGAAAATAACGCGGGTTTCCCCTTTTCATACTTGAGCAATGAAATCACAGCAATGAAGTTGGCTGATGCGTCTCCTGTGTGGTCAGGTCAAGAAGTTCGAGGCTTGATTTGCTGAGCTCTGAGCGGAGGCCAGCAACCTGCTGGCGGCAGCAGGGTTTTATGCTTTCACAGGACCATTTCAGTTCAGGAGCAAGAAGTGGTGTGTTGCTTGAGTAAGGATACCACTGCCCTCTGCTGAAAGAGATGAGCTTGCTTCTTTCTGACTGTTCCATCTGCCAGCGTAAACTGCGACTTTATTGCTTGGAACGTAACTGCGCAAGGATTTGCGCTCTGAAGTCGGAGTTTGATTCCTGCTGCTTCTGTCTTATCCCAGAAGTCTGCTCAGCTCAATCTCTGTCAACAAATATTTTGAAAACTATACGCCTCACACAAAGTAAAGAGGAGCAAGGGTAATTACACGCAAAATCTTGATACGTTGATAGTAGCAACTGTGAAAACTTGAACCTGAGCTTTAAAAAGTAATCTTTAAGATTTATAAATGCATCAGACATCCTCAACAATGTGATATCTGCTGGAGCTCGTTTTAGGTCCTCTTGCCAAAATTCAGTCATGCATTACTGATCAGTCTGAAATCCTCTACAGTTTCTTAAATGTCACTTTTTGTAACGGCAGCACTTGCCTATTTGAGTTTTGGCCTCAGTCTTACATCAGTGTCATTTTGTCTGGTTATGCTGGAAAAACGGAAGCTTATTCATCACTACACTTACAGCCAACTTTAGATTTTATGTCTAAGTTTACTAGCATTTTATTATTATTCTAGAGAAACGTTAAAAATACTTGTACCACTTGAGGGAGCTCTTTCATTTATACAGCAGAACATTGCTATGGTGCATGCGTTTGTTTCCATTACTGAGAAATTATAAACTTAACTTTTAAGCAATAAATTACAGGAAATACTACACTATATCAAAATATGTGAAAGTATTGACGCTCTTGGATGGCTGACTATAAAGGCCAGATAGAAGTTTTAAAGGAATGAATTGTTCGAGCTAAAATCAGCGGCAATAAACACAGGCATCAGAAACCACCACAGCTACTTAGTACCTGAGACGACTGACACCAAAAACCCTCAAATAGAAAATAAATCTGAGTTACACAGAATTAAAAATAGGCAGCGTTAATCACATCTGTTTTGCAACCGTGCCAAGAATGGCAGAAAGGAACAGGACGAGACACAGATTTTCTAGCGGAGATGTGAAAGCCTCAACCCTTTGCCTCCCTCCTCTGCGGACCCCACCTCTCTAACACTGGCCGGTACAGGCCATGCTGCTGCCTCGCACGCTGCCTCCGCTCGGCTGCATGGACCCCCTTGCTTCCGCCATCAAAAGGTGGATGTAGCCACCCACCCTGGGCAGAACGTAAGAATAAACACAAAGGCTTTTCTTTATGCTCCCTCTGAGCTGGTAAGTACGAGGCAGACAGCCAGTGACCACTGCATCACCAGTCCAAGTGCTGATACATAACATGCACACAAAATCAGGGAAAAGGAAAAAGAGAAAGAAGAAGAGAGGAGGACTGGAGACAAGCTGCAGAAATCAAGGGGGCAGGGGTGGCTGCCTGGTGCTGGGTGAGGTGAGAGCAAGCGAAGTTCTCATAAGCAAAGGGCTGCAAGGTCGGGGCACAGCTTCCCACTGTCAACAAATGGAAACGACCCCGCCGTGATTCAGCCAGGAGCCCTCAGGAGCAATGGTGGTTTGGCAGTCACTGAGCAATTGAGCACCTAGCAGGATGAATGTAAAGTAAGACTCCTGGAAAAATCAAGATCACAAGCACATTGGTGAGAAGCAGAGTTCGTGATGTAGCTGGAGGAGTTTTTTTTAAGAGGGGCTAATATGAGGGCACCTCTGTCTTGCCTCTTAAAGGGCAAGAATAAGAAAAGCAAATTCATTAGCCTGGCAGGTTGTGTCCACCTTTCATTCTGATAAAGGTATCTCCGTCCAGAGCTAGAGTTTTACTAATTTGATGAAAAAGTGTCATGAACAGCGTATTGATCTTTAGGGAACTCTTGGAGGTTTTTTTTTGTTGTTATTCTTTTTGTTCTTTTGCAGTTGCTCACCCAGCTCATGTTGGCACCACCTCTCAGTGCAGACGACTGGCGCAGAATTTTCAGCATCAGAGCACGGATGATTACGTATAGCCTGACTTTAGAGTAGCTCTAAGAAATGTGTTAAAATGGGCTTCCAGCAGTTGGTGGCTCAGTTATGTGAAAATTCCCAGTGGTATCATCCGTGCAGCTATTTGCATGTTCGCAATGATAGGACTTGGCTTTTAATGTTTACAGCAGTTTTCCTACTAAGCAGCGTGAAAGATGGGTGTGGATTAATATTGCAAACAATTATTGCAACCTAAATCTCTTCCAGATTTTTCACTCAGTGGCTCTGCTCAGAGTCCCCAAAGATTATTGAAAACAAAGTCCGAAGAGCCCCAGCAGAGTTAAACATTTAAAAAAATGTTTCCCAGGTATGCGTTGGTCAAAACAAATTTGTTTTACCAGCAGAGAACAGGGCTGATAAGGTGAAACGTGACAGACACTGTGAAATATTCTAAAACCTGGTCGTAGCTTTGGGACAGCCTGTCAAGGTGTATCTAAGTAAGTAAGTGCGCATAGTCCGGCCTGGAAGTCATGAAAAGAGGGAAAGATATGTGCCTGCTGGTAGAAAGTTAGTCATTTAGTTCTCCCTCTTTCGGGAATACCTTCCCATTTGCACTTGTGAAATGCAGCTCCTGAAAGGTTACTGGAGGTTGTTTGCTGTTGAGGCAATCCAGTGACTCACAGTCTCGTCACGAGCCTGCGTCTTCCTAGCGAAGGACAGAAACCGGAGTGCAAATCTGAGCTTTTCACCCAGTTTTTCGACACTGTAGATGAGAGGCTGGGTCTGGAAGGAGACCTCTCCGGTGCGGGCTCCCACCTGAGTGGCGAGCGACGGCTTTGCTCTTTGGCACGAAACATTTCCTTGCGGAGCTCAGGGTCTCTGGGGTAAAACTTTTGGCTGTGATTATTTATGCCGTGGCAGAGGGTAGGGTAGCAGGCTGCTACTCAAACTGGCAGGTGCTCCAATTCTACTTCCCTTTAGAAATATTCGTCCTCGCCTCTGTAAAGCCGTTTCATGACAGGGGACACAGGCTTGTACGAAAAACCCCGGAAGCCGGGCTGAGCGACTTGCGGAGCGACTGCTGCGCTCCTTCTGAAGGACAAGGTCAGCTGGAGCTGCAGGCTCCCCTACGCCTTCCACCCTTGACCCTGTGTCCTCCCGGATCCTTGAAATAAGCTTTCCAGGTGCCATGGGTTTTTTTTTTTTTCGGGGCAGGGGTGGGGGGGAGCGGTCCGTATGCTGTGGTTTTAGCAGTCGGTATGCGGTGGCTGCCTGAACCAGACCTCTGCGTGGGGCAGCCGCGACCACCCCCCTCCCCATCTCGAGGGGTTATGTACACCCCTCCCTCATCTTTAAGCCCGGCCCCAGGAGGACTGGGATGAGGCGGGCGGCAGGAGCAGGCGCTCGGCGGCCCGCTCCCGCCGCCGCCGCCGCCACCGGCCGTTACGAGGCGCTGAGAGAAAAGCCGAGGCGTGGGGGAGGGGAGAGGCGGGAAACTGCGGCGGGGCGCAGCGCGGCGGGGGGAAGGGGGAGGGGGAGGGAGGGAAGGAGGGGGCGGTGCGCGCCCACGTGCGCTTCACGTGCCGCCCCCGCGCCGAGCGTCCCGGCCCCTCCCCCCGGGAACGCCTCCCAGCCAATAGGGGGCGGCGGCGCTCCCCCCTCCCCCTGCGCGGTGACGTGAGCGGGCCGAGGGAAGAGGGCCTGCGGCGCGCGGAGGCGGGAAGCCGTTGCGGGGCGCGGAGAGCTGGCGGCCTCGAGGTGACGCTCGCGCGGCTGCGGGGGGGGGGGTCGCCGCCGCCGCCGCCTCAGCCCCCGGCCTGGCCGCGCGGCGGCGGCGGGCTCGCTCCGTCCTGCCCCGCCGCTGCCGTTAGGCCCGGTTCGCCGCGCCCCCCCCCCCCCACCTCCGGCCGGGAGGGAGCGGGGCGGCTTGTGGCGAGCAGCGCGGCGAAACGTTTCCGCTCTCGTTGGCAGAGCGGTTGCGGAGGCGGGAGCTGCCTCCCCGCTCTGCCCTGTGCGCGGCCGCGTTCGTTAAGCGGCTGCCCGTTGTTAACGGGGGAGGCTTCGGGCTCGCTCTCCTGCCGAGTGACTGGCGTGTCGCGGCCGGCCGTGAGGTGGACTGAACTTTGTTTTGGGGCCTCTCTAGCGCGTCTGCTGCGGCGGCGCCCGGTCTGTTAGCTGAAACCGTGTCCGCAGGCAAAAGGAGAACCTGCGGGATGCTGAAGGGTGTTTGGTGTAAGGCTGTTATTTAGAATAAGCTGTGCTGGAGGTAGAAGATGTGCCCTGGCTGTGGTGCCAAACCTTTTGAAATGCGAAGGTGTGCTTCCTGTAAGGTGTTGCTTTTCTCCTGAGGCATACTTTCAGCTACCGGTGTTTTGAAAGGCAAGAGGGAGAAACGCGGTTTATTGGTGCCTCTTATGAGTGTTATAATGCGGTCGGAATCGGTGAGCTTCTGCTGGGAAGGTTGATAATGGGGTATGTTTGTGAACCAAGATATCCTGGAGCGGGCTGAAAGGAGTGACTGTTCCCAAGTTGCAGGGAAAGGTTTCCTCCTGGTGAACGCGTCAGTCTTATCCTGACACTCTATTGTGATTGATTTGGCTCTAGCAGAGATCAAAGGGAAGATCTGATGTCCTCCTTAGAGACTGATGTGCTGAGAGATGCTTAGTTATTGTAATGTTATACCTTTTTTCAGATGGAAACAGAAGGAAAATGTTCATGTTGTCTTAGATTCCCCAATGCGATTCTTGCTTCTTTGCCAAAAGAGGCTTTATTCTGATCAGTCAGCCCATCTGAATTGGTTTATTTTGTTACACTTTTTACATGAAGTTCAGTTACTGTAGCAACTCTTTAGCTTAATCACTTTAACTCTTTCCCATGCGTTGTTTTTTCTTCTCCCATGCTGGATCTCTTTACTTCTAATTCCTATCTCTTAGCCGTTCGGTCAGATACTGCAACTGCTCCCACAGCTGCACTGGGGAGGGAGGAATATTTCCGTCACCTCTTGAATAGAGTGGAGAGTGTGATGAGAAAAGAAACAAACTTGATCCTGTGTTGTGAAATGGGTGTCTTTTTAAGGAGGGGTGTGGCTCACAAGAACAACTTATTTACCTTCAATCAGGAGACATTGGAGAGGTTCTCTAGTGGCCCGGATACACCCTGTTATTTAATCAGAGTGACCCGATTCTTATCGAATGAGAAGATTTTGGCCATCTTACACGAGTAAGAGCAGAAGGCTTGAAATGTCTGCCTGTCCAGGGTCTCCTTACAGTTGTAAGCCCCTGGTGGGCAAAATGATTCTTTACAGTAACGTAATGTGGTAGTGCCCATGCTTGGAACTGTGTGGGAAAGGTAGGAGGTGGAAAGTGTGATGTCTTTATGATGGTGACTGTGTCACACTTAAAGCTAAGAGGGTTATTGCAGAGGGTGATAGCAATAGCTACTGACAAAGCTAGTGGAAGCAGATTATGTCCTCTGAACTAGCTCTCTGTGCTACTGAGCCTATTTGCTATAGGAAGTTTTTACCATATTCTTGTCTAGTTCTTTTATGTTCCCAAATATTTGGATGAATGCGTTCTGCTTTATGAAGACTGATAGTGTGAGCTATCAACTGTTTTACAAAGTCAGCTGGAAAGTTTGTCATTTTTATGGTCTTTGTTTAATAGCTTCTAGACCTGGCTGTGACTTTGTTTCTTGCAACATGCTGCCTATCCAAGCCCTGTCTTACAATGTTGGTGATTGAGTTAGTGATTTACTGATTGGTGTTGCAAAACTTTTTTTTGTATTTTGTAATGCTCAAAAGGAGACTGGGAGGTAGCTCTGCTAGAGGGATAAACACAGAAAGCTGAGGCCGTGACAGCATGTAATCATAAGGGTCCTGTTTGCCTTTTGCAGAAGTGGTGGTCCCAGTATTTTGAATAAATCGAACATTAAATAATTGTATTCTGCCTACTCTACTCTGCCTACAGGTCCATGAGTTTTCCTTGCCCATCTCTAGTGGCTCGTCTGTGCTAAGCACATATATTCTGTTCTCTAACAGCGAAGCAAGTGCCTGTTTAAGAGTTTGCACCAAGGTGTGAAAAATGCATCATAAAGGAGAGGCATTAGTTTGTAAATTTAACTACATGTATGCCTGTGTGGTTTTCTGAAAGTCCAGTTCTGATAATTGTCCTTGGTTCCAGCTACAGCTCTGAGAGTCTCTTGAGCTGTCTTCAGTGGGGAGTATGCTGGAATGTCACCTTGTGACCAAATAAACATCTGAATGCCCTTCTTCCCTCTCTACTCCCCCTTAAACAAGGATTTTCTGTGTTTTCAGCCTAACTGTGATAGTTCAAGTGTTCACTGCTGAAAGTTCTGTCCTCGGCTGTGACCTTTGCCATTGAGTCTAGTGTATTTCAAACCCAATTCTCTCTTCCTGTTTTTTCCCCTGGTTTGCAATACAACCGTTGTCTGGCCAGAGCACAAGGATCTGTTGAGGAAGCTGCTCTTCTAGTAAAACTGAAGGCTTAACAGGAAAGGGCTTGTCTTGGACAAAATCTTGTGGGTGATTCTGCAAAGCAAACATGCCTGATCTCTTGGGAGACAAATTTTGCTGTCCGACTGACTATCGGAAAGCATTTGCAAGGGCTTTGGGGCCTTTAAGATTCAACGACGTGTTAGGAGTATCTTTAAATACTTATTTAGAAGGTTTGAGGGGGAGAGGGAGAGAGAAGGGGAAGTGTTTGTGGTAGTGATAGGGGAACTTGCTTGGTTACTTTACTCCTTCAGGGCTCGTAGTAGGGGGAAAAAGCACAGTAAATGGCTGATGCGAGTGTGTGTTTATTTTTCCCCTGCCCTTGCTTTGCCTTTGTAATGGAAAGAAGAAAATCTAACTTTAGCGTGAAGAAGGCTGTGTAGATCTATTCTTACTCAGTGTAAAGAATAAATGAGTTTCTTCATTAATAGCTTCCTATCCTTTTCTGTTCAGCTGGAAAACAATGGCAGGTGAAGACTGTGTAAGAAAACGCCAGACTGGCTCCACTGCGACCTACAGGACCTCTGAGAACGAAGAAACGCAGAGGAGGTCTGAGGGCGAGAGGTCGTTCCAAAACTCAAGCAACGGTGAGATTCTTTCTTTCAGGGTTAGTTCTCTCTCTGACACATGGTTTCTTCTAAGGTGCCCTTCCCAGCTCATGGCCCTTGCCCCTTCACTCTTTCATTTCAGTTTTTTCCCCAAGGTGGAGCTCCCTGTGTACCCACTGCATGTCTTCAGCAGATTCAGGTTGACTGGAGTGCTGCTCTGCAGAACTCTGCCTCAGGGGCTATGGACTGCAGTGTTTGCAGGGATCTGGGGTGAAATGGTTAATTATCACAGCAGAAATATCTGTGATGAGGAAGAAAGGTTCTAAAGCTATAAATGGTGTAAATGCATCTTGACAACAGTTTTGTTTGGAATCCTGGTGTATTTAAACACTCTTGAGGACTTCTTACTTCCACACAGGCTTCATGTATGCGCCTTCCTGAAGGCTTTGAACAAAATGGTCTTTAATGTGTAAGACCAAGCTGGTGTGTGCATGATGACAGACTGATGGAGGTAGGCTGCCCCAAAGAATAGTCCTTGGTGCCCGTGGGGCTGTCACAAACTGTCTACCGTGCCTTATGTTACTGCCCAAATAACTCCTACCTGGTTTTGACCTTGGCTGCCAGATGAGGTGTAATACAACAGCAAACAATTGAATTTGTATTAACCTAATATTTTGGCCACATCAGAGGTAACATGGCTTTAGTTGTTTTTGTGGGATAGTTGCTGCCATATGTTTCCCGTCCCTTGATTTGCAGGGAAATTGTATGGGAGTTCAGGCTTTGCCTGGGGACTCCATGGACACTGATAGTCTCCGACTGGTGAGTTATGCTGTGCCTTTAGGAGGAGGCATATTTCTTCTTACAAAAAATATATCGGAGGGAAAACTGATGCACAAACCACTTCAAGGTTTCAGTGATGCCAGTGTTTTATTCCAGTTGAACAGGACTGTTCCATTAATGCTGTTTTTAGAAACTTGCAGGGAGTTAGTGGCTATTGGAAAAGGAATTGTTACAGGATTAGAAGCAGGCTTCTACTTTATCTATGGAAACACCTGAATTTGCACATAGACTTGAGTTCTTGCTGGCTTGTGGATGAAGAATAGATATAGCTGTAATGATTGCCACTTGATAGGTGGGTGTGTCCATTTCTATAAGCTTTTTCATTTTTAAACCCTGTGGAATGTGACAGTGTCACTGCAGGTGACATAGTGTGGGTTCAGAGCAAGTAAGCGTTCTAGGGCAGATCTCTTGAATGTGTGCTGAGCTTTCATCCATAGGCATATGCCTGCTGGGTTTCACTGTAATGTTAGGGCTCTTGATGCTTATTTTGCATAGCTGAGTTGTACACGTATGTTAGAGCCGTAATCCTGCAGTTAGATCTGTGTAGGCAGACCCCTGCATTTTTGTGAAATGCTAGCAAGTTACCACGTCCCTCTTCTTGATTCCCTCTTTCTCAGACTTACGTTGGCAGAAAGACTTGCAGCGTTGTAAGCAGGCTGGCCCTAGGGTTGGAGCTAAAACGTTTGTCCCAATACTTATTTTTGGGTAGTCATTCTAGCCTGACACGTGACATCTGAGCCTGTCTGGGGCTAAGTGCAAAGCAGTAGGCTTTAATATAGTCCAAACTGCAGTAAAGGACAGCAAGAAAAGCTGAGATGCATGCTGTTTAGTTGAGACTTGGAGGCTCTGCTTTTTGAGGCCGCTGCCAGTTCAGCGGAAGTGTCACAAAGACACAAGAGTGTTATCAGTTTCTGCAGACGCTTCACTCGGCCCGGCAATGGGAGCAGTATAAGTGCCACAGCAGGTAGGAGACAGGAGTCAGTCTCTGATGCCTGACCCCATCATAGGAACATGAGGAAGATGTAACCCTTTGGCCAGAAATTCCTCTATTTGGTAGGGTTAGATCAGCACCTCTGACACAAATTGTAAAGGTTTCAAAAGTTGAAGAAAGTGTTCATGTGACCTGAACATGTGGCCTCCTAATGTGGTACAGTATGTTTACAGAGCTTACACCATTAGTAGGGAGGGATTTTTGTGAAAGGACATCTCACCTGGAAAAATTTCTCAGGAGAATGGTTTCTTTTGTCCTAGCTATTCACTTATGAATAGCTATTCCTCAGGCCTTAGTCTTGATATATACAAAAGCAGCTTGAGGCTAACGGTCTGGTGTGTCTGGCAACATCCTGATTACACTGTGGCATCTTAATACTGGATGCTGTGCAGAATTTTAAACAAGATGCATATTTATTGCAGTCAAGGGATTCCAGCCAGGCTAGAGACTGTAATGACCATAACTTGTATGCAAGTGGCGTCTTTGTGGCAACTCTTCCCGCACAAAAGCTAAACCACTAATGTGACTTCCCACTCTTGATCTTCCCTGATTAATGCACAGAATCTACCTTTAAACTTGAGCTTGTCAGGGGCCAAGTGATTCGCTTCCAGAAACGTGTGAACTCCTTACAGAGACCTCTAGGCCAATTATTCCTTTTCTGTTAAAACTGAAATGCGTTGACTGACCTGAACTTGTTTGGAAGCATAATTTGGAAGCATAGTTTGAATCCATATTTTGGCTTTAGAGGAGCAATGTTCCTGGTTCTTCCATTTGTATAGCACGTGTGGTATGGGTGTTTTCTGTTGTTTTTTGTTTTTCTTGCTCCCTCAGTATTACTGGAAACAGTTTCATTGCTTGCTTAGTTCTAAGACTGAACAGTTTGTATTCAGGTCCTTCCCCACTTATAGTAACATGGAAATGTTCATAGCTTTGAGATTGCCAGAAGGATTCTGCTGTCCTTTGATGTGATTATCTTGTAATGATTCAGCCTGTAATTTTGCTTCAACAAAGTAGCTGAACTTTAGTCTCATTACCTCTTCTGCCCCCACCCCCCACCCCAATTGAGTCAGCTCAATATCATATTTAAATAACTAATTTGGTACTGGCCTAGAGTCAACAAGTGATCTAGGCAGCAATAATCCCCTGTTGAGAGGCAGCCATCCTTAGTAAGAGTAGTCCTCTGTGTTTTCAGTTGAAAATTAATCTAAAACTGCTCCACATAATGAGATGTTGGTAATAGTGCGTTATTGGAGGAAGAAAAGTCTTACCTGGAATGGCTTCAGTAGAAACTGTCTGGAAAGATCTTAAAAAGGTTAGAGAAGACAGAGCTCTTCCACATGCATCTGAGAGCCTCTAGGATGCTGAGATGAGACCACTCAAAATAGTAAACTGATGATTGTAGAGTCTGCCCTTCTTGCCTGAGAAATCAGAAAAGGATTGCAAGTCTGGTGACTGGTCTGCAAACAAGCTTTGTGGCATATCTTTGCTTGCTAAAGTAAGTCTGTTCAGTAAAGCTGGTCTTGAAAGGGGGTTGTAATCCTCTAAGGAAAAGGTTGCTATTGACCATTCTCAGCGTGAA
Organism: Struthio camelus; assembly: GCF_040807025.1. Taxonomy (NCBI): domain Eukaryota; kingdom Metazoa; phylum Chordata; class Aves; order Struthioniformes; family Struthionidae; genus Struthio; species Struthio camelus. The sequence continues at coordinate 6,389,060 of NC_090949.1, forward strand.
AGTTCACGAAGCTGCGTGAATGGTGTGTGCCTACTGATGGGTGTAAGAGGAAGGAGCTCTGAAGCAGGGATCAATTCAGAAAACTTCTCTAATGTTTGCTGTCTGACCTACAGGAATAAGTGTGAGTTGTACAAGCTGCTTGTTACAGAATAATGAATTTGGGATTAAGCTGTTTGAATTGAGTTTCTTGGAAGTATTTCAGAGAGATGGATCAACCATAGAGCTGTCACTTCTAAGATTAAGTGGATTCTGGTAATTCTAGACTCTCTTGATTTGCAACCCATGGGTTTGGTGAAGGCTGAGTTGTTCGTGGTTTGTTTTTTTCTCCTGTTTTTTTGTTTAAAACTGAGGGTATGCTGGCTCTTTACAAATTGGAGCATGCTGATGTTTCCTTCTGCGAGGGAAGAGGCTGTTTGGGTCCTGTGTTTCTGCAGGCTTGACTCCTGAACTGAATTCTCGCCAGACTGCAATGCGGTGACATAGATCGTCATGGCCTTTGTGTTCTTTAAGCAGATCGGCTGAGCTATGGAGTCAATCCAGTCATAACTTGACTCCATCTCCTGAGTGGCCAAATAAAGTAGCAAACCTCAGAATAAGGCTTAGTAGTGTTAAATTATTATGTGTTGCATTGCAGTGGATGTGGAAAGCTTCCTTCTTTACAATAGACTTCCACTGGAGTGGCTTTAACATAGCTGTCCTTCAGATGACGTCCTCAATGGTTAGAGGAGCCTTGGAATCCAGGTATCAAACAGTAACAGGAACTCCTTCTGTCTGTATTGTTTTAACCTCTTTAGTGGTAAGTTGCCCAATCAAGAAAGGTTAAGGATAGTATTTTTAAATCCTTCTAGGGCAGGGCAATACCAGATACAGAAGAATCAGTTTGTAGCTAGGACTTGGTTTCAGGATCTTATTGTAAAACTTGCTAATGTTAGGGAAAAATCCTTCTGAACTGTGAGTAATTCTGTCAGGCACAATCTTGTCTGGTGTGATTGGTTGCCCAATCCACCTGGGAAATAGCTTTCAAGTACATGTGGCAATAAGGTGTAGTTTGTTCTTCATGTGCCTCTCTTAGCCTTTCTGCAGAGAGGCATTTTGTCACAAATGCTCTGCAGTGACTTGAACAGCAGCAGTCTCCCTGGATTGTTCTAACTGCTTGATAACAAACGTACTCCCACAACGCTGTAATAGTTGGACGGTGAGTGCTGAACTGCAGGCAGCTCCTGTGGCTGCTGAAGTCATACCAAGCTGAAACCATGATACTGCATAAAAGCTATGGCTTTATTCAAATGACTTATTCCCATTTGTGCCTTTGGCTGTACTTTCAGACTTAGTGGTTAAGCAAAATTTTTGACTGCTTCCTAGCACAGCTCATTTTGAAGAGCTTATTCAGTAGAGCACTGGATAGAATCTTGTGGAAACTTTTTGCTGGATCCCAAGCTGCAGCGCTAACAGATCATATGAACGGGGTGGTTCTGTGGTCGTTCCAACGTCACTTGTCCGTAGCGTGTATAAGAATAGATTGAAAAAGGGGAAATGACTCTTTGAAGAAGGTTGTGTATAAAAAAAATCTTGTGTGGAGCTACACTTCTCAAACTTTTAACAGTAAGAATCTTGCTCAATTTTCAGGTGATCTTTGTTTAGCCTGGTTTCCTAGGGCAACAGAGCTTACTTGTAAATTGCACATTTGTTCTTCTGACTTTTGAGCCTGCTTTGAATTTGAGGGGGGGTGCAGAGGTGTCAAAGATCTTGCAAGAATTGGTTCCTACAAGCCACAGGTAAGCGGTCAGCTAGATAAAGTTCTTATCAGTTCCCCCTCCTGATGGGAAGGGAGCGCAATTCCCTTTAAACTGAAACTTCTCTCTGTGCAGCAGAGCTCTTTCAAAGCAAATCCTGCTTCAGCCTCCTGTTGCCTCCTGCCTGCTGCTATTTCATAATAATGTTCGAAGGAGGTTTTTCTTAACGAGTTTTAAATTATTTCCTATTGTCTTAAGACATATCCCACATTACTTTAAACGCTAAGATGGGCTTGCTTGTCCTGTGCAACCTGGAGTCCAATTTTTGTAATGATGCTGCAATTCTTAAGTGATACAGAAGGAGCCAGTTTTCCTTTTCAATGTCAAAGGAAAATGAAGGTTCAGATTTCTCATTAGCGAGCGATTCCTTTTAGACTTAAATTCATGTGATTCTCTTCTCTAATATTCTTTGAGGCTGTAAGTGGTTGCTTGCACAACAGAAGATGAATGATTCAGAAAGTGGATGAATTACAGCTTCTGTTTGCTGTCTGGTGACTTGACATCAGTTTATTGGGCAGTGCTAGGCAGCAGAACTACTTATTTGGGATGGTCCTTTCCTTTTTCAGGAGACTTTTCCCCCTGGATGGGAAGCAACTGAGCTTACAAGTTGTTTTACTTGGCTTATTACACGAGATGTGTATACTAAAGATGTTCAGATCTTGATTTAAAGCCTTTTTAAACCTTGGTATGTTTCTAGCCTGTGTAGTGTGTGCACAGCATTAGTGTGTGGGTGGGTGGAGTGACAGAAGGAAGGCTGTGTATGATTTACCAATTGCAGCATGAGCATGTCGGACTTACCCAAAGTATATCTTTAATGATTGTGCAGGAAAGGAGGTATCTGTAAAACTTATGTCCATCTTTTAAGACCTTGTGAGTCAAAAAATGTTTTATTTCCAAACTAGATACCCTTCCTGGGTAGTTGTAGTAACTAAGACTTCTAATGCAAGTTATGGCAGGAAATATATGGTTAAAACTGTCGCTGTTTATCTGTAGCTTGGCTTACAAAGGAAGTAGCACAATACCCAAAGTCTCATGTGTCCTGTCCTCTTTGGCAGTGTTGGACAGCTTCAAGCAAACTTGATAGGCTCTTGAAGATTGGCAGCTGGGTAGAAGAGAAAGATGCAAGTTCCTACCCTTTTGCAGGAAAGGTTAGGTGTGCTCTGAATTCAACAGCGCTGTTTGTTTTGCTGGTTAGCAGATAAGCATGTAAAGGTTCTTGCTGCAGTAGTAATGAGGGGATGTTAACATAATTTTGAAGTGGGGGAGTAGAACGGTTGATACATACAGGGACCCAGTTCTGCTAATGGAAAACCTTGGGTGTTTTGTTTTTTTTTTTGGGGGGGGGGGGGGGGGGAGGGTGGAGGGATCCTCATTTAATTCCAGCAAAGTGCACAAGCTGAATGGAAGCTCTAATGGCTCTCTAATGGCTGCTTACACTCTTTTGAATCACTTTCCACGAACTGCTTCCATTCAGCAAGTATAACAATGTGATAAGCTTAAATGCTGAGGTAATTTTTTGTTGTCGAGGTGAAAGATGCTTAGCAACCAGAAATTCTACTTGATCTTTGCATGTCGCCAAAAAAAATCATGGTGTTTGTAATGCAGCAATAAACATGAGAATTACTAGGTTGCTAAGGAATAGGTTGTTGCTCCTGGTCCGTTCTTCAGGCTAGAGCTTGAGCTTGTGTAGCAGTTTTTATAGACAAAAATGATGTTACGGCTTGCTTGATATGGAGCAGGGGGAGGTCAGACTAACGCTGTCAGAGTCCTGGGTTTTGTGATGATTGAGCATAGCTTGATTAAAGCTAGTGTTTCCTGTTTCACTGAACTCTTCCAATATTGGAATCGGAGTCATTGCTGGAGCAGGTCTATCTATACCTTTACAACTGGCAGCTTATACAGCCACTCTTAGACTAGTGTGCATCACAGAAACACTTGTACTTGGAGTAACACTGTACAGTTTGCTTAGCCTGTGCACATACAGCCTTGTTGTTCCTGCCCTGCTTGTGTTATGAACGGTGATGCTATCATGAATCTTTGTTTCCTGGTCACACAGGAGCACAACAGTGGCACCTCTTTCTAAACTGCAGATCTGGTAACTTGGGCTTTACTGAAATGTTATTACGGAAATTCAGCTTGTGACCTCTTTTCTAAACATGGCAATGTTATCTTAGAAACTGAATATGGAAGTTGCAATACTAACCATGTGTTACTATATAAGGTACTGTGTTAGCGATAATTGCTGTTAAGTAACTTTTTCTGTGTTTTCCTTCACCAATAACAAGAATTAAAACACCAGCTGGTTTATGAGCAGTGTGCAACCACTGCAGACAAACCGAGTCTTAAAGCACTACTTGTCTGAAACGGCAGTTTGATTTGTGTATGTTGTTCCTCTTGACATAATACAAGCATGTCAACTGTGTATAGTTTTCTATGCAGAAGACAGGTGGATTTCAAGGTTCTAAATATCAGTCAAAGATATTGGTAATGACAAAAGTCAGATGATGTTCATGACATAATCAGACCTGATTCTGTTTGCTTAAGTGATAAAGCATATTGAGAAGTACAGTCGGACCAAAGTCTAGTACTTCTGGAGGGTGAAAGGGGTGAGAGTAGGCAGGTTTCATTACAGGCTAATATTCTAACTCGCTGTTGTGCCTGTCTTCAGAGCTGGTAACTTACCCTATTTGTACAGATAGTCATGACTTGACCACCTTATCTATCGGCAATGCCGAGACCTCCAGACAAGCTAATCTCATGTCTAGTTCACTGTGTGTAAGATAAAGGCCTGATAAAAGATCAGCACGCTTGCATATGACCTTCTGGGGGTTGTTCTAGTTGCTGTTTCAAGGCTGAACATGTTTAGAGACCTTGAAGATTTGCAGAGTTGCTGATGGAAAACACAGCTTTAGAAGTCCAACGTGTTATCAGCTGTTCCCTGCCTTACAATGCTGTGATCCTAAATGGTTGTCTAAAATATTTGCTTATAGTTTATGAACTTCCTGCAGCTTAGTTGTGAACTTATTGGAAGCTTATTAGAGGTCAGAAGCCCTTAGGAAAAAAATCAGTGGCTGAGTTACCGCATGCTACTTTTTGTGTTTTCAGTCATGCAGGTCATATTACCGAAAATGCAACTGTTAAATATTTGCTTTTCCTCCTTAGGCCGGGTTGATGTCGACCATGTGATAACAAGGAAAATGCAGCTAATAGCAGAAGCTGAGGTAAATATACTCTAATGGATGTTGGTGGAGAGAAGTGGGATAATTGGCCCTGGATGTCTTTCGAAGAGTCACTGGTCCTGGAACGCAAACTGTCCTTTTCAGGGACAGCTTGAGAGCGGCGATGTTTATACTGCCTGTTCTTTATCCCCTCCTTCCTACCTTTTCTCACTTTGCATAAAAGAAGTAGCATTATCAAAATGCAGTTCTGTCTTACTTGACCCCAAAAGGGTGAACTCCAAAGATAAGAATGAACTTTGAGGCCTGTAATGAAATTGAACTTCCCTCACTACTGACTTCAGGCAATGTGATTGTCAGCTGAGCCTGCTCCCTTTGACAGGTTGCATATTTAAAGTCTAAAGTGCTCTGTGTCTGCCAGCCACAGAATAAAAGGTAGCATGTAGCCTGTATCCCAAAGCTTCTGTTCCGCTAGCTATGGAGCAAAACCTTCCTGAGCTTTGGTCCCACTATCTTTGTCAGTGAGCAACACCCGTGTTTTCCCTCTTCAAGGAAAAGAGCGCTAAGTATTTCTAATGTATTTTGAGTCTGAGTGCCCTTGTCCTAGCTGAGATGAGTAGGTGTTTTGTGTGCCTTTCCAAACTGTTCTGAGAAAGATGGCTCATGCCCAAATTACATGAAGTTGGCTAACAATGAACTGCACCCTCCATGCTGTCTTTCTTAGCACACATGTTCTTCAGGGCAAATTGTCCTGCACTCTTGCTTCACTTTGCTGCAGAGATTTCAATGGCAAAGATGAAGTCATCTAATTTTCCCGGTCTTGTATGCAAGTTAGCAAATGAATGCTTATAAGGCAGAAAGAAAACAACGTTCTGTACCTTTGAGATATTTTCCTGTTTTAAAGTCTTCCCCTCCCCCCCACCCCCTTCACAGGTAGTAGGTGTGTAACTTAACAACAGCCATAACTAAAGAGTTAATAAAATATAACTGTGCCATACTATAACTAAAATAACAAGCAATATAACTAAAGGGTGAGTAAAATACTGGAGAACTCTTGCAATGTTTTCTTTAGCAGTAAGCTGCAAGGATATTTGGTTCAACTTCCTCCGACTTCTGATCAGTTTATAGCCAGTTTCCGCTTTTTATGGCGTAGCATTCTTTCAGTATTTGCCCCTCTTTATTTTTGTAATGACCAGTTTATCTTTAAAATTGAATTGTGACAGCTGAGTGGATTTGTCCAATTCCTTGTCTGTAAGACTTGACCAAAAGCTTCCTGAAGTATGCTTAAAAGTGCTTTGAACTGGAGGTGGGTACAGCAAGGCTGCCATTGTGAAGGCTGATGGGAGGTGCATTATATGTCTTACACTTGCTTTTCTCTGGTGACTGGGTGGAATGTTCTTGGCTTATTGAGCGCTGACGGTTACACTGGCGATTGCTCAAATGACAGCCTTTTGATAGGCAATAGTGATATTGGTATATGTTGTACAGTATTACAGTTAGTGTAGGCTTTGTGCTCTGATTTTATCAGACGTAATCTAATAAGAGCTTAAGCCCCGTTCCTCCTATTTCCTTCCCATCCAAACATGCAAATAAGTAGGTGTTAGGCCTGGAGGACTGTGCTAAGAGGAAAGTCTTAACTGAAGAGGCAAGAACTGGTTTAAGGAAACAGTTTGTTCAAGGAAATGAACTGTCAATTAGAGTTCAAAACAGGGTTTCCAGCCAGGAGAGAGACCTTGAGGGAGGTGGTGGAGGGCAGGCCAGTTTAGTAGGCATGGTTAGCGTTCCTTTTGCTGTGGAAATCTGAACGCTCCAAGAGAAGCAAGAATTTCAGTGTGGCTCTTCTGGTAGGGATATGTGCGTGCACGTGCTGTAAACTCAGATTGTGCCAGAGTGCTGGTGTGTTTTCTTACAAGCTGTAATTCTAAAATACTCTAATTTTCCTTTCTCCTGTTTATAAAGGAGCAAAGCCACATCTCTGCGGGGGGAGGGGGGAGATAAATCCCCTTCTCTGCCTCTTGGAAAGGAATTTTTGGGAGTAAGCAGCTACTAAGAGCTGCTGTTTCATTAAGTACTGGTGAAGCTTGTTTGTTTTACATTGGCAGCTGCCAAATAGGGGAAAAATGTTTTTAAGTTAAATATTAATCTGTTCCTTCTCCTACTGCAGCTTCTCTTTTAAAAGATGTCTCTGGATGTGACTGCTGTGGAACAAGAGGAGCATAGAGTTCTGATACATCCTGACCTCAGGGTCTTCTAGTTTTATATAGCTTCATTTCAGTTTGTTAAATATGCTGCTATAGAGTTAAACTTGCTGCTCACTTGGCTGTTTACACATATTAGAAAGTAGCACTTTATAAGAATGCATTATCTGTTAGTAGCTTTTAGCTTAAAAGCTCTTGTGTCAGAAGAGGTGGACTTAGCATAGTGTTTCAAGTCTACCATCTCAAAATCAGTCCAAGCATGCCTGGAAAATGACACTGGTCAGCGATATAGCCCTCAATCAGTGGAAGCAAGACTCTAAAACACAGTTGTAGAAAGATCTCTGTGAGAGCCAGTCAGTGCTGCAGCTTAGACCTAGCAGTTCCTGTTTCAGTTGTCTGCCTTTACCTTGTTTAGTTAAGCTTCATTCCTGTTTCTCCTTAAACAAAAAAAAGCTGCTCTAGCTGTTTATGGTTCACTGCTTAATTCTTACGCTAAAGACACGAGAGCCACATGTCACAAATGGCCTTTCCAGAACACACCCTTTCTACATACAGTTTCTCACCTCTTTCCTTCCCTCCTTGAAAATGGCTTTCTCACTTTTGTTTCATATCAGGCTTAAAGATTAGAAGCAGCAGCAGCAGTAGTAAAGAATTTTAAAGGTGATCAGGGACACTAGCTGTTTTGAGTGGCTGATCATTAGGAGGACTAGCTCAAATGATACGTAGTTATCATGAAAAGACCTGATCCTTGAATCTGGACAGAAACTGGGAAAATCCCAGGCCGAAGGATGGCCAGGCAAATGGACACTTGCATGAAGACCAAACAAACAGAACATAACATGCCACTAGGTTTGTAGTCATTTCTTGAAACTTAACTGTCTCCTACACTGAAGATGAATACTGTCTAGCAGAACCTTCTGGAAAGGCTTGTGGTTCAGGAACTCATGCGTTCGCTTTCAGTCATACTTCATCACCAGGCTCAAGTACTGGGAAAACGAATTGTGTCTGAGGGCTTGACATTGAGGAACTTGATGCTCAGAAGTCCTATAAATCACTATCTTCTGAAGTGAAACAGTGCTTAGGATCTTTAAGTTCTCTAAGTTCTTAATGAAATAAAGTGAATGCATGTTGTGTGCGTTTGTGTGGGTTTTTGTTTGTTTTTTTTTTTTTGAGGGAATTCATGTTACCTACTTTCCTAGTCAGAGGAGTAATGCTTGCCCTGAGATTTGCACAGGGGCATCTCTTTTGATATAAAGAGTAAGAGAACTGGTACTGCAGCAAAGAGCATATAGCTATTCAGAGCTCAGTGTAGCACTTCCTACAGAAATAACTAACTTAAAGAGTGGTAAAATGTTCAAAACCCATCTGGTCTAAAAACCAGAAACTAAATAGCAGATCCTACCACTTTTTCCCAGTAACACTAGATTGGCCTCTGTGTAAATAGTGTTTGTACTGGGTTTTGTGCGAACTGTATGACCCCTGAGAATGGGAAATGTTTTCTGGAGCTTACTTAGTAAGCTGAGCTAAACTTCTATTGGCACCATAAAATACATGAAATACCTGCTACTCCAGATGCTTATGTGAAGGCCAGAATGTTTACTTTCCTGCTCTGTGTTGCATCTGATAGAGAAGATAAACATTATTCAAAGTCCTCTGGCTTGAGGTGTGTGAACAGGCCAGGATAAGCCCCGATGTTATCCAGGTTGGCTCTAACTGTTGGCAGGCTGATTGGGAGTATTTTGGTGATGCCTTGCCCTTTCCTCCTCTGACATCAAAAGCAATATAAATCCCTTATTGAAATGTATTGGAGGGTTAAACATCTTGTTGCTCTGTTTCCACTCTATCAGCAATTGAAGCCAGCTTTCATGAAGGAGGTGGACAGTCACTTCACAGAGTTTGTGAACAGTTTGGTGGCAAAATCGGCGCTCCTGGATTCTTCATCTTCCCTCTTTCCAGCTCCTTGCTCAGAGAAGGACCTACACAAAGCCAAGTAAGTCGGTTTTAGTTTGGTCCTATAACAAGGTTACACGTCCTGGGAGCTTTATTTCCTTTTTTCATCTTGAATGCTCTCCTTTCCTGTTTGCAGGATTTTGAGAGCCCCTCCAGAACATGGCAAGATATTTACTGCTAGGAGATCCCTCTTGGAGTGAGTGGCTTAACTTTTTATTTTCTTTCTGTGGGGAAAAAATAACAAAAAATACCCTAGCTAGCAAATTAGCTTTTTTCTTCCTTTCTCCCTCTCTTATGCTCAAACCCCTGTGGACTAATTCCTTTTTAATCTTCTTTTCTTTCTAGCACGTTTCTGCTACAACTTGCAGGGCTTTCCTAATGAAAACCTTAATTACAGTCCTCTCAGTACCACTGAGATAATGGCTAATTATCCTCTATCTGTGGATAAACTGAGGAAGTGGCAGGCATGGAGACTGACTTTCGAATTGTGCATTAGCTTTTGGTCTCTTGAATTGGGATGGCAGTGACAGCTACTTACCTTACTGTGAAATACTTGGAAAGCTAACATACTGGAGGTGTGATGTACTATGTCAATGGCCTGATAGCATTTGAATCTCTCCCTTAGTGAACTGTTTGAAGTGAGTCACATCAGGACCATCTACCACATGTTCATCGCTCTTCTCATTGTCTTCATCCTCAGCACGCTTTTAGTAGACTTCATTGATGAAGGAAGGTAAGAGTGCTTCTGGAAAAGCAAGAGGCAGGATTGGGAAGTGTACCCTTCGAAAGAAGTGGAGGTACATGAAACTGCAGAATGGTGAGGGAAGAAGGGAGAGATGCCTTTCTGGGATGCTTTTGGGGGAGAAAAGGGGCCAGGGGTTGACTTAAAACACATGCTGCAATTCCTATTGAGGAGGAGTGGTAACTTCAAATTAGATAGTTAAGCATTTACAAAATCTTGCAGATACAAGTGTAGTTCCCCGAGTGCTGTGGCCAGTGTAGTTGGGTCACATGCTTACTTTATCGCAAGACTGGCGTAAGGGAGGGGGGCTTCACTGAACATGGGCTGCTTTAGTCCAACCAGTGCCACTAGTGAAACAGCAGCTCTCAGCTGCCTGTGTTGGCTGAAGGAGGGCTATGTTTAGAAAAACTTTAAATAGTTTAGCAGTCCTTTCTCTGTTTAGAAGTAACGGTTCTGGAGAACTGTGTTTGTGCCTAAATAAAAATAGAGCCCTGTTTTTCCGTGTGGAAAACCTCAAGGATCTTGTACTCTGCAGGCAGCAAATTCTGAACGATATTGTGAAAGGCTGCTTTCCTCACACTTGCTTGTTACTTTAACTATTATCTTTTTGGCAAGCTGTATCTGCTGTACGCAAGTTGGATTACATGCTTATCTTGCTGATTATCTTCAGTGTATGAAACTATAGCTGTCTTGATTATAATGGTACCTTTTTTCTAGATACAAAAACTGACTTGTGCGGTACTGAACGTTGCTTAGCTGATCGTGACTTATGGGCACTGGGGGGGGTGGGAAATGAGCATTTACTTCTATAAAATCAACTAGTAGGGATGGCATCTTTGTGATTACTAAAAGGAGGAAAAAAAGAAAAAAAACAGCTGTTGTGTTCTCAGCTAGATCTGAATTTGGATCCAGTTTGTAATTGAGCCTCTACATGGGAACAAATAAATTGTGTTGCTGTTCTTGGCTCTACCTGTTCCTCTGAGCTTGGGTGAGAAGAGCTACTTAGATATATGAGTAAGCACTGGAGACTTTTTCGATTAATGAATAAAGTATTTGGTGCACACCACTTGGATATGTTTGGACTGACCATCTAATGACCCTAAGCCTTTTGGGTGACTTCTAAACTGAATCCATGTGGAACGCCTGCAGTTTTCACAACACAGGGTTACGTTAGGTTTGAGTGCAAGATGATTAAATGCCCTGTGCCTAAATAGTGGGGGAAAGCCTCTTTGGATGTTCAAACTCTTGGGGGAAAAACTGAAACTTGGAAGCAGTTGGTGATGTCCTACAGCTGTTCCCCAGAAGCTCTTTTGGACTCTGATTCAGCAGTGGATTTAGTCACATGCTGCTGCTTAGCAGGGATGAGCTTGAGCACGCTCTTAAAGCACATGCTGGTCTTAGCATGCTTAAGCCCTGTGGGCTTTGAAGGTAAGCTGTGCTTGACAGCACTGATGACCTGAGTCCATCTTTTCTCTTCTGATGTACTTTCTGGTGGTAACTTAAATCTGCAACAGACAGCCCTCTGCTTCTGAGCTGAAACTGCCACAGTGGCTTCTAACTGAACTGTCAAACAATTATGGTCTGGGAACTTGGCCTTCTGTAGCCATTAAGTTGAGTAAAAGTGTGTCTTAGTATTCAGTGTCCATTGTTTCGTTGTCTCTTTCTGTGTGCCTTCTAGGCTGGTCCTGGGATTTGATCTCTTGGTCTTTGTTTTTGGGAAGTTTCCTGTTGTCTTCTGCACTTGGCTGTGCATGTTCTCTGCCACAGTCATCGTTCCATATAGCCTCTTCTCCCAGTGGGCCCAGGGCTACTGCAGTTCCTCCCATCGTATAATCCGCTCTCTCTTCTATGGGATGCTGTTCACGCTCTTCCAGACAGCTGGGCTTGGGCTTGGACCGACCTATGTTGCTGTATCATATACTCTGCCTCCAGCTTCCCAGTTTATTGTAATACTGGAACAGGTGGGTTCCTGCCCGGTATCTTTGGGTACACTGAAGTTTGCTTTCAAATGGAAAGGGCCCTTTTTCCTGAAGGGTCAGAGGTGTGGTTGGATTTTTTCATATTTGTTAAATTAAGCCAGGGCTCTGGATGGAGTTAAGCTTTGAGGTGAAGACAGATTTCTGAGAGGCAGGTCTAATGAGAAAGAGGAAATAGTAAACTTTGTTTTGACCTGGAAACCACTCTTGTTTTTACCCTGTGTTGAGGGACTTTATTATTGTTTTCAGAACATACTTCAAGGCTGAAGTTGTGTTTATTTCTAGCTGTCTTGTGGCTGCTAAATGCTTTAAAAACAAGCTTAAGAGCCTCTTGTGTCATAGTTTAAAGGAAGCTGTAACGTTCCTCTGAAGCAGAAATAAATAAAAACATGCAGTCAGCCAGTAGTTCCTGTTTTCCATCCTCTTCCCAAGAAGCAGCAGTCTGTAAGATAGACCTTTATCAAGAGAGGAGTTCCCTTTTTTGGGGGGGGTGGGAGGGAGTTCATGTGGAAGATCTGCCAGACCATCTGGTTAAGACAAAGATGGCCAGAGATGAGAGTGCTGGCTTGAGGAATTAACTTTTGACTAGTCCTTCTTTTGGTCCTTCAGTTTTAAAACAGAAAAACCATGCATAGCTGCTACAGACTTTGAATGTGACACCACACTGCCTTATTCCAACCTGGTGGGAACTGGAATACATATAACCTCAAGGACTCTGTTTCAGGGCTTGAAAACATACTGGGCTATTGAAGTGGATAGTCTTTTTGTTTCAATTTTAGGTTGATGTTAACTTATTAATGATTTCTTGGCCTGATTTGGGGTCCTTGCATCAGCTGCAGTCTTATTTGTGTAAATGCAGTATTTGACTTTCCTGAGTCATGACTGTTACTGCATATGTCTCCTTGCACTGTTTTAATTCCTGTCAGCCAAACAGGCTTGTGGGCAGAAGAATCATCCTTTTCCTTTTAAAAGGGGTAAGTTGGGAAGTTACCAGGATGTTGAAGGGGTTGCCCCGAAATTCCATCTCAATCTCCCTATCTTACAGGTTCGTTTTATTATGAAGGCTCATTCGTTCATCCGAGAGAATGTTCCCCGGGTCCTGTCCGCTGTGAAGGAGAAGTCCAGTGAGTAACTTGCCCAGCTTTTTCTGACAGCAGGATGCAAACAGCTCTTGCATTCTCTCCATTGCTTTGACTTGGCCACACGAATGGGAGAAAAGTAATATTTCTCCCATGAGTAGGTGGGGGAGCTGAAGAGGCTCTGGGCTGGCGTTCTGCCTCATGGATTTCAGCCTGAATCTTTTGACTTGGTAGTAGGTAATGAGACAGATTCTGTTCTGGTCTAAGCTATCAGTCTCAAGTCTTGCTTCAACAGGACTCCCCTTTCTTTGCTTTCGTCAGCAGAAAGTATAGGGGCTGTCTTTCTGCCGCCCACTTCAGTACCCGAGTTGAAATGACAGCAGTTCTAGAAGCGCAGAAGCTCTTTCAGCAAGGCGTATCAGAGCTGAACATGAACCCACATGTTGATACAGGCTGTAGAGCTTCATCCTCCCTGGACAGGGAGAAAATGTGATACCAAGGTGTTAGCACAGCACTGTCTGTCAGTAACCCTGGCTTTTAAGCTATGTTTTACGAGAGTAATTCCATCTGCTAACAGTCTAGCTTGCTTTATTTTCTCTGGATATCCTACGCTCTTCACTTCAGACTGATCTTTTTGAAGTGAGATGGGTAGTAGGTTGTGAAAAGGTGCTGGGGAGACTGGACCTTTTAGTGCACAGATGCAGTATTGCAAAGTTGTGGTTTTTTTTTTTTTTTTCCCCTTCCCCCTTCTTCCAGGCCCTGTACCTGTTCCCCGAATTACGCAATACCTGTACTTCCTCTTTGCTCCCACCCTCATCTATAGAGACAACTATCCCAGGTAATGTGAACAACGTCAATAGAACATTAAAGTAGTCTTAAAAACTGACACCAGTGTTAAGCGTCCCTGGATGCGATCTATTAGATTTGAGTTAGAGCTTTCACATAGATATGGTTAAGTTGGTAACTTGGCAACTTAACAATTCTGATCTTCTCTCTTTGGGAAGTGTACCTGAGGTGAAACAAAGAACTACTACTGAGTATCTGGAGCGATACGCAAGTCTTGCAGTAGGCTTGCATGTTGAGTTTCATGTGGTGCTAGTAAACAGCTCCATCTCTTAAGTTTGAGGAGGTAGGATGAATCATTTAAAATAGCGTTCCCAAACAATTCTGTTGCACTTTGACAGTGTCAAGTCAGCAGTCCTTTATGTCGCTATTGGGTGGATCACCACCTCCTACATAGTTGCATAATGCTACTCTGAAGGTAGTTTCCCACTTATGGACTTGTTGTAGTTATCTTGCTGTAGTTGAAAGGGAGGAACCAGCAATCCGGGCAGACATCTTGTAAGATGTCAACAGATGACGAACCTCTGAATTTTAAAAACAGGTTCTTCAGGGCATAGGTTAGTAAAATCGGTAACTGAGTGGAGTTTTTTGCTGCTCTGAGGTTACATTTAGATATGACATTGTGCATCCTTTTCCTAGGAATCCCACGATAAGATGGGGATATGTAGCTACCAAGTTTGCACAGGTGAGTAATACAGCTGACTGACTAATGTATTTTCAGAAATCATCCAAACTGTGTTGCTAAGCAGTTATGCCTTTGGCGCTAAATTGCTTTTTACTTGGTGTGGGCTTGCTAGGAAAGAAGACCTTTCCGTGATTAAAAACGGAGATTGTGATCTTGCTGCGTTAATGGTTGTGTCCAAAAAAACTCCCATGCTTAACTGAGCCTTTAGAGTAACTTTCTTAGACTCCATTCCATACAAACAAACTGCATTTTGGGTGAAGGGGAGGGGGAAGCAATGTCCGTGCTCTGACCATCTTTACATGGTTGTACTGCATTGGCACAACTAACCGTGTGCAGATGTTCGGACCAATTTTGAAATAAATGAAATCAAGTCTTCAGTAGTTATTCAAGCTTAAGTCTGACCTGATCTTCACTTCAGGGTCAAAAGAGAACCTGTCTGGACAAGAGCTTCAATAGCTGCTTGCAAATGTGCTTCGGAGTAATGACTGCATGAATTTGGAGGGGGTGATTGAAGCTTTTGCTTTCACACAATGCATACCTGTTAAAACAAAACAAAAGAAAAAAAACCCAAAGCATGAAAAGGCCTTTGGCCACTTTCCCTTTGACAAAAGGAAGTGACAAAGCACACAGATGGCTTACAAGCAATTAGTTCACTTAAAGCAGTGGCTTGCATTTTGACCGTTTTGACCTCTACTTCTGGGAGCCAAATAAGCTCTGAGGTGGTTTGGCCTGTTAACATCTCTTCTGGGAAAAAAGAAAGGTGAACTTTAATATTAAAATTGAACGACAATAAGTTTTCAATTGCTTCTGTTCTTGTCTGACACCTAGATCACAAGGTAGTTTGCACACTTACCTTGGCGTTGGCATAAGTCTTTTGTGTCCTAACTTAGAACTTGTTAGGACCAAGAGGAACTTAAAACAGCTTTTGGCTGTCAGCGTGCTGTAGAGGTGGTTGCAGTTTGCTTCTGTAAGGGTCCAGGCAGGAAGTTTATTAGTAGCAATGTAAAATAAAATTAGTAGCAATGTAAAATAAAATTCTTTGACTTGTGCTGGCAGCTGCTGTTGCTCTTCTCCTGGAGCTGGTGTGATGTGTTAAGTGCGTGTTTCTCTCATGGAGCCAAACTCTTGTTCCAGGTGCTTGGTTCACTTTTTTATGCTTACTACATTTTTGTGAGACTCTGCATTCCTCAGTTTCGGAACAGTAGTCAAGAAACTTTTAATCTTCGAGGGCTAGTCCTCTGCATCTTCAACTCCATTCTGCCAGGTAAGGCCTGGATCCATGGGTGACTACATCTACAGGAAGAGAGGTGGGAAGGAGGGGGAATGCTTGATAGAAGAGTCACTAATGACAACAGCACTTTTTGTCCCTTCAAAAGTAGAAGAGAAATCTCTCCTGAGGGAAGCAGCAGGCAAAGATCAGCAAAGGAGGTTTTGTGGGAAGGCTGTGGTGATGGGATGCCAAACTTCAGAAACAGCAGCACAAACTGAAAGCCTGGGTTTGAATTTAACCGTTTGCAAAGCCAAGTTCTAGGCTCTGGGTCAGCCTTGCTATTGCCCTCTGACGTAAGAGTGACCCTGCGTGGTGAGAAATCGAAATGCATTACCTTTTTGTATAGGTAGCATAAAGCTCATCTGTTTCAGTATGTTTAAGAACAGTCTTGACTGTGTTGCGTGTTCCTGGTTAAACCTGAGCAAAAACACTACAAAATCAGTCTGACTCTTCCATGTTTCTAGGTGTACTGATTTTCTTCCTGGTTTTCTTTGCGTTCCTTCACTGTTGGCTTAATGCGTTTGCTGAAATGCTGCGCTTTGCAGATAGGATGTTCTACAAGGTAAGAAGTACAAGCTATAGATTGTTATTAGTTTTCCATCCACAGTGTCAGCTTTTCCTTCTCTTAACTTGAACGGAAAGGTTAAGAGAAGCAAGCTTTATAAAGCTTCTAGAATTCCTTTCTCTAATGGAATGGAAAGAGAAGGAAACTGCAGACTGTTTTACCAAATGGAGCATCCAGAGTTTTGCTTGTTTTACACTGTTAGGGTTTAAATTTGTTGCTGCCCTGTAGAAGGGAACTGGCCTATTCGGCAGTCTGAATTTTTCTAAGATAATGTGGCTGGTACATGAGCAGAACCAGCCACCGGACCTGTCTAACGGCTCCATTAGCACTCTCTTCTCTCATAGCAGCCACTGCAGTTTGAGATGATGAAACTATACTTAGTACAGAGTAAAATGTTGGAAGTACAATGAAACACGCTATTTCATGGTGCAACTTGTTATATTGGCTTGGTGTTACTCTGATCAACGTCTTGGTATCCCCGAAAGGACCTGTAGAATGCATTAGGCTTGTTCAGATTTACTCTTCATTCAACACTTTCAGGACTGGTGGAACTCTACTTCCTATGCAAACTACTACCGAACCTGGAATGTAGTAGTACATGACTGGCTCTATTACTATGCCTACAGGGACTTCCTTTGGGTGAGTAGCAAAGAATAGATTTGCTTGTTTGGTTTTTTTTCCCCTCAAACAATAAGGCCTTTTTTCCTCCCTCCTCTTCCCCCCCACCCAATTGTCTGGAAATGGGGAGATTTGTAAGCAGAGAGTTAATGAAATATGAGTAAGAAATTTGTAGCCATTGTCCTCCTTGGGACAGCTGTGGGCTGGCTGGGATGGCTGTGAGCTGATGGAGTTCTGCAGTGGCTTACACCAAACAAAGTAGATCTAACCTGCCACCTTCTGTCTCTGGTTTAAAAAAAATGCTGCTGTCACAGTGGGATTGTTTCTAGAAACCTCTTTGGAACTGAGGAGTATCCAAGCCATTGTTTTTTTTCAGCAGTAAGAAAAAGCAGTTCCTTTAGTGGTGTTTAAGAAGTTGCAATTTCCTGTCTCAAGCTTTGCCAGCAAACTTCACTAGCTGGATAGGT
The DNA here is from genome assembly GCF_040807025.1 of Struthio camelus. Lineage (NCBI taxonomy): Eukaryota > Metazoa > Chordata > Aves > Struthioniformes > Struthionidae > Struthio > Struthio camelus. The sequence goes on from NC_090949.1 coordinate 6,406,422, forward strand.
TTGGAGTGAAGTAACTCAAAGATGTTTTAGGCAGGGGAACACTATATAAGCACAAACATGGCAAAGTTTGTAGGCCTTGTGAATAAGGGCTTGTATGTCTGAAATCTTGTCTGTTCTCCAGCTACTACAGTGGTAATATCCTATAAGCCTTGCCTTACAGTAGTCTAAAGATATAGGCTACCACTGTGTTTTGTTAAAAGTTAATTAAAGGTTATTTAAATGTTTAACTATTGGGCAAGACAGTATACTTGTCAAAAAGCAGCATTACTGTCTGTGGATAAGTCTATAGCTGATTCAGCTGGGGTGATGTGAGGATCCCTCTTAGAGTATCTGTTGTTCAGTTTAAAGTCCTCTGTGTAAAATGGAGGTCTGAAATACAGTCTATTTGAAGTGTGACAGTTGACTCAACAGTCTCAGCTCCTGTTCCTCTACTTTAATGAACTAGATATTTCATGAGTGGACTCAAGCTGAGTACTCATTCAGCAGGTCAGAAAGAGGTCTGAAGATAAACACTTAAAATCTTAGATGTGCTAAAAGCACATAGCATTTCACGTATCTTGGTTGGAGCAGGCCTTTCTTAGCTCGGGTAAATGACTTTGAAATGAATAAACTAAAAACACAGCAAAATAGCTTATAATCCTTGGTTGTCATCCTCTTTCTTGCAGTTTTTTGGTAAGAAATTCAAAGCAGCAGCTATGCTGTTAGTCTTCACTGTCTCAGCTGCTGTGCATGAATATGTCCTGATTATCTGCTTTGGCTACTTCTATCCAGTTCTCTTTTGCCTCTTCATGTGCTTTGGAAGTAAGTTCCTGAGAAGGAATATGTGAGTGGGTTGTAGACTTTGGGGGTTGGGTGGTGAGCGTGATTCCCAAATACGTTTTTTCTGCATAAAAGACAACTGGTCACATTAGGTTTCTTGCTCTTGACTCACGGGACCGTTTCTTGTCCAGGAGTCCGCAAATGCGGGCCCAAACCTTTTGAATGGGTTTGTGTGGCTAAGTAGCTTAGCGCAGACATAGTGGGTTTGCAAGCTTGGGACTTAGGGGGTCAAGCAAGGCATGGACAGGGAGAAGGAGAAAGCTGTGTCTAGTATATTGCTATTCATGTGATGTTATACATATTTTAATAGCGCTGCTTCCTCTTAATTGAATTGTTACATGTCAGCAGGTTGGAAATCTTTCTCTTTAGAGCTACTTAACTATTCTAGCAAGGAGAAGAGCCCGTTATTTACAACTTAGGGCTCTTAGCACTTTATTTTGGGTTCTGAGCTAGAATGAATTAGGCTAGAACTCTAGGACACCTCTGCCAGCATGTCTTGGTTCCCTGCCTGGCCCAAACAATACTGATCCCAAGCAGAGACAGAGCTGTGCCAACTCTTTGGCAGACAATGGCATTCTGATTCTTGCTAGCATCGGATCAACTCATAGGACTTGCTATATTGCCAGCTATAATTGGGTTTGTGTGCACTGTACGGACCTTGTGCAACAGCCTTGTGTGTTGCTCAAGCCAGAGACTTAGTTGGAGGGTAGGGGGAGGGGAGGGACAGGGGAGATCCAGTAGCATTGGTGGGTCTTTGATTCTTTAGTCTTGAGGGTTTTTTCTGAATGTTGCCTCTCGTTTCACTTCTTCCCAGTGGTCTTCAACTTCATTCTTAATGACCGTCGGAAGGGCCCCATCTGGAATGTGATCATGTGGACATCTCTTTTCCTGGGCCAAGGTGTCATCATTTGCCTCTATAGCCAGGAGTGGTATGCCCGCCAGTACTGCCCTCTGGAAAATGTGAGCAACTGACCTTTCCTATGGAATAACTGAGTATGCAAGCGGCTTGTCCTTTCTTGCCATGGGGACAGGGTGGGAATGGAATGGCACGAGCCTTTCTGACAGTATACTGTATCAGTTCATTAAGATGCGCTTACTCTAGAAACTGTAGAGCCTCTAGGAAAGCTTTGTCTAACAAAAGTGCTTTCATTAGCACTCTTTCTGTGCCTATGGTATGTTGCTACTTGAAACTGAGGGTGTCTTTCCCACGTCTCTGAGAGGACGTAAGCCACTACTTGAGAGTATGTTAGGCCATTCAGGCTGCATGAATGGAACAGCAGCCCTTGGCCAGTGAGGTCAGGAGAACTTTTTCTAAGGTGCCCACAAAAACTGAGTCTGTCCTCTCCCAGGCTAGTGTGGGTGGCAGTGAGTTTGTCCCTTGTAAAGCAGAAAAAGTAAGAGTACAACTCCAAAATCAAATGGGCAATTTATAGCTCGCTTTCTTGATATCCAGTTCTGTTCTCAATTTAAAAAAAAAAAAAAAATCCTGCTGTGCTAGTTGACTTCAGTCTTGTGCAAAGCTGTTCCCAGGAGAACCAAATTCTAGTGTGAGTTCACCTCACTTTAAGGGTTTACAGTTGTACATGTGACCGTCTCCCTGATACAACACACTACTGAACACAGCATTCAGCTGGTGTGTCAGAACTGAGGGTGAAGGGGATGGTAGGGGAACAGCTTGTTATGGCTGTAGCTACTTTCATGCCCTGTTTAGTGGGGTTGGAACAGGATTGCAGGGTGTGAAAATGTTTGATCTCCCCTGCTAGTGGGCCAAACAGACTTTCTTCAGCACACCACACCTGGTGCTGTTTGCTTGTGACTAACACTGCTTGTCCATGTTTTGCAGCCCACATTTCTGGACTACTTAAAACCACGCTCATGGTCATGTCACGTGCAGATGTAAAAGTGGTATGTTCTGGCTGCATCTTCGACACAGAAGATCAGAGTCGTCCTCCAAGCATTCGGACCAATGACCTAACTCACTACAGACTTTATTTTATAGAGGAAATTGTGCCCCCTGCTTACTGGGGAGAAACTATAATATTTTTTGTAACTCTACTGAAGCAACCCAGTTGATCTGGATTGCGACAGGCTTCACAGGTGGCATCTGGTGCTTGCTGTCCCACTTTGAGCCATTTCCATGCTAGTAAAACATTGAGCTGAAGGTGGAGTCTACTGGAATCTTACCCCTCCGGGGGTCCCCCAAGTTGCTGCTCTTCTGGACAATAGATATTCTGGTCAGATTTGCTAGTAGCTCACTGTTGGCCTCCGTCCATCTTCCTTCGCCATCCCTTTGCAATTATTTTTCCTTTCTGATAAGGGGATGTTTTGGTGGAACTCGTATTATTTGTTGGTGCCACAGCAACAAACGGGATCACAAGTGGCAGAGCAACAGATTATATGTGTCCTTGCTGTGAAAATAGCCAAAGTGTTCCTGGATGGCTTTGAGAACTACATTCTACTTATCTCAGCTGCCCAGCGATTCAAAATGGGTAGAGGAAGAGGGGATTGTCAACTTACTTGTGGTTGCATTGGAAAATCAGTTCTTTCTGGCTTTACGAGGATTTGCTGTGTTCAGAAGCAAGGCATGTGTTTGCCATTCTTATAAGTCCTTTTTTGGTTTTCATAGATGAGTCCAATCTCTGTATATAAGTTTCCAACTGACTTATGTCCCTGTGCTCTGAAGGCCCTGTGACTTGAGGAATAGTTGTTTTTTTGTTGTTTTGTTTTTGTAGCTTTTATTGTTGCTCCAAAATGATCAGTTCTCGTAATACATTTTTTACAAGTTAAAGAGCTTTTGCTTTAATTAGGCAGGTGATTTAAGGTATACAAGTTGTTAGGCTTTCTTTAGTGAGAAAGCTCTGAAATACTATGACCCAACCATAAGAAAATGCAATTGACTTTACAGGTACTTTGTGCATTCTTATTTGAAATGGCTACATCAAATCCAGTGCCAGCAGGTCTTGGTGCCTCTTGCCAGCATGTATTATAACAGCTTCTAACACCCTGTCAATGGGGAATAAGGTTAGTCCCAGTGGCTGGAGTCAGAGCTGCTTTTCCTTTCATCTGTCTGCATCTGCTCTTGCAGCAGGGAGGATTTCAGGTGAAGATCAGTTTCCTAGGCATTGCTCTCTCCTTCCAAAGAGGAAGGACAGTGCTCCCATACATACTGTTATGGGGAGAAGTATATATAGATTTGGTGTGTCAATATCTCTCTTGCAACAGCAGTTACCTGATCTATCAGGCAGAGTCCTTTCAGTTTTCCTTTCTGTGCTTAGAGTTTGACAAAGCCAGATCATAAATATTACTCAGGTACATATCTCTCCAGTTTTACTGCAGTGTCAGCTCCCATTATTGGAGGGGAAGGGTGACCTGATTAGAGGTACCTTAACTCTGACCAGAGGAATTTCTCGATTACTCAAGTGTTCTTTATGGGCCCTTCTCAGTAAGGGCTTTTCCTTACAGACCTTCAGCCTAGATATTGTATACCAGTGGCATTGGGACTCTTGATGAACTTGTCTCTCAGTCCACTTAAGACTATCTTTTGGGCTACTATTGTTACTAACCCGAGTCAAAAATAATTTCATAAAAGCTTGGTAATATTTCAACTCTTTCTGGTTTTCAGTTTCCAGTGAAAAATCCTGCTCTTCAGAACATTCATTGTGTCAGATTAAATTTGCCAGATCCGGGTTTTGCATATATGGCTCTCCTAGTTAAAAACAAACAAACTACTAGAACTGATTTACTGAAACAGTTCTGTTATATTCATAAACTCCCTCTGAAATTACTCAAACTTGGCAGTATTAGTGTATAAAATCCTGAGAATGAGATGGATTACTTTCTCCTCATTCAGTTTGAATCATCCTAAGTTTTTGCAGCTTATCTTTTAGGGGGAGAAAACTTCTGGACCAGTTAAGGAGTCAATCTCAACCCACGCTTCCTTTATAAAAATAAAGAGAGTTTTTTAAAAACAACCCCTAAACCCTCTGTGGCCAAACAGCTTTGTCACCTGCTTAATATAGGGTGAATGCAAGTCCAGTACTCTGAGTCACGGTGCTCAAAACAGTTATGTACAGATGTAATTGCACTCAAGTAGGGTGTGATAGATTGGGTACTTGATTTTTCTTGATGCCTGTGTCAGGTCTTGCTACTATCTCAGTGTTCTCAAAAGGAGATGAAATCATGGCGCTTCATGCCAAGTAGTGGCATTTCCCTCACAGCTGGCACTGTGCCATATCCCTAATGCAGAATCTCAGTGTTTGGAGCCTAAGGCTTGAGTGTCTGGCAGGCAAAACTCAACCAGAAAGAGATGCTCAGCTGTTGGAACTAGTCTTAGTTTTTGATGGGGGGAGGTTTTTAGCCTTGTAGATCAAGGCAATCTGGCAACTGTGCTGTTAAGGCATTAACGATTGGGATTGCTTTCAACTTCGTGTTGGTGGGTGTTTTTTTTATTGCTTTTCAATATGGGCTTGTTTTCGTGCTTCTGATAGCAGTGCAGGGGAAATACGAAGTCTTTTGCACGTTGCTTGTTAAATCAGTCAATTATACCATGTTTGTTTGAGAAGAGTTTTCTTAAACTGTGGGTGCCAGAGCCAGCAATGTGGTGTTCTGGCCAATAACTTGGATGCTGAGGTTTACAACTTGTCCTTTTCAAATTCTTAATAATAGTAGTATATACTGCTTCCTGTGGTTCTTCCCAGTGTAAGAATTGTGAAGCTTGCTTCCATGGTAACTCAGCCTGTTTTGAAGTGGGAGAAGCTTCCAGCTCTGGAATGGCAGCCGGGACAGCTGCGGCTCGTTGCTCAATAACATGAAGAAAACAGTATTAATCTGGTGAAACACGTCCTGGTTTTCATGCAGAAAATGCTTTGTTCTCAGGAAGGCTGTATCTGTGCAGGATCTTCATGCCTAGTATGTTCCTTTCTATTGGGGTATTTTGCTTCCAATGTCCCGAACGGAGTCCTGTGTCCGAGCTGTTAACTGTGCTGTCCTGCAAGAGCTGTCCAGATAAGGCTGTGGTGGGAAGAGGGGGGATCCTGATCTATCTTTTTTAGACAGGAAACAGCATGGTTGACATGAGGCAGTTCAGCTGTTTAATAGAAAACTGAATTGTTTGGGCTCCTGAATGTGGATGGGCCTGCAGGACGGCCGGAGGAGCGTGAACGTGCCCTGGGAGCGAGCGCACGGGCTCTCGCGTGTCCGGGTTAGGAGCCCGCTTTGGGCTGCGCCTCCAAGCCGGCCGGCTTCGGCCTCGACTCCGCTCCCTGTGCTTGCGGCCAGCCCGGCTCCCTCTTCCAGAGCCGAGGACTGGCCACGCGGGACCCAGCGGCTGGGCCTCAGGCGGCTGCCGGTGCTTCGGTGTATGCAAACTGTACCATGTTTTGTCCTGCAGAAGAGCTGTTTATATAATCTACTGTATTACAGCAGTTGAAATATATTTTGCTATTAGGGGAGAAAAAAGTTGCTGTGGCCTGTTTCTTTCTTCTTTGAGGCTCCTGAGCCCGGTGGGGGCCAGGGAAGATGTGGGGTTGCCCTCCTGGGTGGGGGCTGTGAGGGGATGTGGGTGCTGGGTGGGGGCTGGGAGGGGATGTGGGTGTCAGCTGGGGGGGCCCCCTGCGTTCCCATAGCAACATGGAAGAGCTGTGGGGCTGGTACAAGCAGCAGGTATGGGCAGGCCCCTCCATGGGAGGAAGGGTCTGAGGGCTGCAAGCCAAGGGGGAACAGGGTGGTCTGAAGCCACCTGTGCTCCTTGCTGTCCTGGCCAAGGCTGTGAGCTGCCCCCTTCCCCTTCCAGGCAGCTCAGAGCGGGGAGAGGCTGTGCTGCATGGGATTTCTCAAAGCAAAATACCAGCAAAGAAGGGTTGTCAGAGAGCTGCGGGTTGGTCATGCCCTCTCTGATGGAGGAGAGGGCTCCTGGGGAGCTGGAAGTGCTGGGGCACTGCAGGAGAGGAGTTTAGGTACTAGTCTGCTCCCAAAGCTATGCTAACTTCTCCCGGCTGCGTGCTTATTAAAGCGGAGCAGTTGCCAAATGTACTTAGGTTTGATTTTTCTGCCTTTATTTTGGGCCTGAAAGGGGGTTTGTGTGCCAAGAACTGTATCTGGTATTTTCCAGCTGTGTAGCAGATGCTCTAAAATCAGTTCTTGCCTGTGTCTCTGAGCTGCAGTGGCTACAGAAGAGCCCCATTAATCTTCTCACCCTTTCCGGGGGGGAATAGAGTGTACTGCCAAAGAGTAGTTAAGGAGAAAAAACAAAATGCTTTCTCCTGAAAGAAGGTCTTTTAGCAAATTCTTGTATTTTCTTTCCAAGAAACCATTTACCTGGCAAGATTATGCCATGGTTATAGCTCTACACACACAAACATGTATGTGAAGGCAAAGCGTAGTTAACAGAGTAAGAAACCACAATACACTGGGATGCAGCTGATAAGCAGGTCAAGGAAAGTTTAATACCAAGAGCGCTTGTAATGGACAGCGTATATTGGCAGGGTTAGTGGAAAAAAGGCTTTTCGGATGAGAATTCCTGGGGATTTTGAAGCTAATGGAAATATGATTTCTTTTTTTCTTCATTAGCAAGGCATTAATAAGAATAAAAAGTGGAAAGAGCAGTAACTGGAGGAATTCAAATACAATTGCACCTCTGGCACAGTTGTTAGATGTGTAAAAGAAGCGACCATTAACTTTAATTCTTAGTGCAGCTTGAAATGCAAAAATAAGCATCCCTGTGGTGGATGAAACATTTAGAGCAGAGCTCTTTAGCTGTCTCAGTAAACTATCATTTTGTGATGCTAAAAATTAATAAATTGCAGAAGTGGTATCTGACTTTAATGCAGTGTAATCGCAGGCGTTTATGAAGCAGTCAATGACTGTGTTAAACAGTCATTTGCTATTTAATTCTGGTTATGGAACAAATTTTTGAGTCCAATTAGATAAGGGGTAAGACACGTTCTTAAAGCATTTCCCTTGGTAGACATTTAATTGCCTCCCAGGAACCAAAGCATCAGCCGTTCCCTTGCTAACTCACCTAACATCAGACATATAAGGAGGGTGGGTTTTTTTTTTTTTTGAACAATAAATACCAAAAAGCAGGTAACCCTACAATGTACAAATGCAGGTTTAATTCTGTTTCCAGATTGTTCATTACTGAAAACTCCCTTCATTAAGTATAAAAATAAATAACTGTTCACCATGTCCCTCATTGGAGCACCAGTTCCTGGATCAAAAGTAGATGGAAGGAAAATGAGAGATGCCTTATGCGTGGTGTCTGGCAGCAAGGACCGCTCAGGTAGGACTCACTTTGAAGGCTGGTAGGGCTGGGCGTGTGGCTTGTTGACGGATCCTGCTGTTTTACAGCATCGCTTAGCATTTGTACACCCAACAGCTTGGCAAAGTTGTGCGATTAGTGCTTTTATCTCCCATGGTTTGAATGTAACTCTTGTTCTAGGCTTCACTGAACAGCTAAAATTGGGATTTGCTGCTTGTGTTTTAGATAGAGTTGCTCGTACTTTGGGGTGTGAATGGAGTAGGTGACTTCTCAGGGCTCTTCCCAGCCCTGTGTTTTATGATTTTTTTTTCTTTTCTTTCTCCAGCAGAATAAGCATGCACCTACTAAATAGGCTTTGATACGCTGTTTTCTAGAGTTTCCTGAGCTAAGGGGTACCTCAAGGATGCTCGACCATACGAGGCCTGTCTCTTCCTCCCTGGAGTATAGTTTTGTCCCAGAAGAGATTTTCCGAACTCTGACCTCTGCTGCCAGTTCTCTCTATAGGCCGGAGCACCTACGATCGCCCCAAACCACCAGAAAGGCGATGGGCTTCAAGGTGGGTGCGTTACTCCCTTTTTCTGCCCAGAACTGCCTACTTGTTAGGGGAGCGTGTTTTTCCTCTGGGCAAAATGAAAGTTTGCCAGCTCTGCAGGAGAAACGTATCTTGTCACATCGCTTTTCTCATCACACTGTTTGCTGCAGACCCTAGTTTCTTTAGCCCCGAGACAGGAGCTGTCATGTTTAGACAAGCCACCCTCAGCTCTCCTGCTGCTCGGTGCACGGATTGCTGGGAAGTGACGGCCCCGTGTGCTCCATCCACAGGGCTGCCTGCAAACCCCCGACGGGCTCTGGCATTACCCGAATCGCCGCAACAAGTTCAGGCACCTGACGGACCACCCCGTCAGCCTGACAGGAGCTGGACGGTGAGCAAGGAAGGGGTGAGGGGATGAGGGCAACAGAAAGACAAGAGCTGGGATCGCGGGGATATCGCTCTGCTGTGATATCAGATGACTGGGCCGCTTGATGCGGACAGACAAACAGAAGCGCTGTCCCGGCAGCGTTCTGGCTGGAGGGGAAAACGTTTCTTTCAGGAATAATAAATAAAAAGCCCTGCTAATTGCGCTCCTCATGGCACCATGCTTTTATAAGAGCCAGGACTCGCAGCGATATCCTGCATGATCCGGGATTAAGGAAAGAAGCTCTTCTGGCTTTAACGGGCTTAGCAGGGAAGAGCTTTACAGTCCTTTGTAAATAAGCGTTGCTTAACAACACTGGGAAGCGAAAATGTTTTGATGTTATAGAGTCTTTAACAGACGTTGGATGTGTATTCAATAGGACGATGGCAACAGACCTAAAGAATAACCTTTGGCTAGGGATAGGCAATGTGAGATTAATCTGCCTAAAACCATGATCACGCCAGTCTTTTTTTTGGCCCTGAGCAGAGTGCTTTGGCTGTAAGCCTGGCCTTGGACTGAGCAGAGCCATCTCGCACGTGGTTTTGGCGGGCAGTGAGCGAGCAGGGGGCTGCCTGCGGGCTGGCTCAGCGTACAAGCTCGTCCCTCTGTTTCAGGGACGTCTCTTACCTGTGCGACGTTGTGGCTGGCCAAGAAGATGCAAAACCGAGGACCCCCAGGAGCAATTTTTCCGAGCGTGGTCAGGAGCAAAGACGAAGCGGTGCTGCTGTCTCAGGGCTTGCCGTGAGTGATGTTGTTTCAATGTTTTTCTTCGTGGAGGGAAGAAATGGGAAGCGTCTGTAGCCCTCTCTTGATGATGCCCTGGGTTGCAACCACCTCTGAATGCTAATCCAGCAGCTTTTAGGGTAAAACTCATTGGTGGTTCTTGCAGCTCACAGCCCCCCAGCAAAGTTCATCATTAGCTATTTCAACCTGTTTTCAGATTTACATTATTTCTGTCAGGTTCTCAATGAACACAGTGGGAAATAGAAAAGCAGCCTGAAAAGCTGCTATGTAGCTTCTGCTTTCTGGGCCACCAGAAGGGCGTCCTCTTTGGGAGGAAGTGGGAGTTTGTGCACGTGGCTTATACCAATGTGTTTCATGCTCTGCTCTCTCTTCTCTACCCCTAGCAAGCAAGCCTAGCAGACAGTCTGATTCCAGAGGAGCTTCACATTGTGAAGAACAGGGGAGTTTTGCCCTTGAAGTATTTTGATGAGTGAGTGTTTTCTGATTTATAAGGATTTGTCCTCGAGCTGTAAGGCCTCAGCTTGTATCAGCTTGGAGCAGGGGGATAAAATGATGAGAGGTCGAGACAGCAGCCAGAAACCCTTCTTGCGGGAAGGGAGAGGAGGTTATAAAAAGAGTGGTTGTGCAAATCCCACACTGGTGACTAGGCTATAAGCATGCAGAGCAATGTGAACCTTCTTTTCCTTGCCTCAGCTGGTTTGGGGTGGTCAAAAAGAGATCACAGCTCCCTGTACGCTCTCGCTACTTCTCAAGGGTTTTTTCTGTGGTTGGACCTGAGTGTGGAAGCTGAGTTTGGTTTGATCCCTTGAGGCAATTTTTGGAAGCTGCCGCTGTGTTGTGTGTGTGGTGGTGTGTATGTACTTTTTTTTAATTAATGGTTTGGTTAGTCTCTCTACATTTCTACCTCCCTTTTATAATTGCTTTCTGCAGTAAAGCTGGGCTCATGCTGAGTAATTCTCATTCTTATTGGGGCTTGTACATACTCGCTAACGTCTTGAATCTAACCACTCTGGGATTTTGGTTTTTTTCTAGTTTTTCTCTTGTTTTTTAGTTTTTTGGGCCATGAATTTTGAATTGGGTTTACCAGGCCTTGCCCAAAAAAGGCTACAGAGCACTTCCTATGATGTCTCTGCACAACTTGCTAAGTTTGGAGATTCTTTCTCATTTTCCAAGGATTAAAACATTAAGAATAGGAGCAAAATTCTCAGAACTGGTTTGCTAACGTGACGTAGCAGAACACTATCTTATGACGGTTTCCTATGAAATGCGGCTCTTGTCATCAGTCTCTGGGTGGGTGTGATGTGGAGATTGGTGCCACCAATAACTTCTAAACCCAGTGGTCATTTCAGCCAATTATGATGGAGATGGGAGAGGTCTTAAAGGGAGGCTGTTCCTACAAGATTCCCGCTGAAGGGCCACCCCATTGGCCTTTCTCTGCCTCTCCCACCATGCTCAGCCTTGTGCAAACACAGGAAAGAGATTGCAGCCGAATGCAGGCTCTCTCAGCTAGCACCGGGGAGGTTGTGTTGTAATCAAGTTTTAACATTTGTCTTTATTTCAGTAAATACACAACTTTGCTTGAAGACAGTGAAAAGAAACTTCGGCTGTTCCCATCCATGTAAGTACCATCCTGTATTAAGCTGCTACCAGGAAAAGAAAAACAGCCGTGTGAATTTCATTTTCTGCTAAAGTATTGTAACGTTTTATAGAGAATAATGACATATCTCTTTCATTCGGGTCTCTCAGGAAACCTTCAGGGAGGTTAGAGGTCGTCCAGCTGATGGAGGCCATGGACAGCATGTTGGAAAAAGCTGGAGTAGACAACAAGCTAGTCGGAGTAACAGGACCTTCGCAGGTGGATAACTCCCTAGTAGCCAGACAAATGAAATCCCGTTTTCCCCAGTGTTCATCCCTGCTGTGTTTAAAGTATCTCCCAGCAGTTAGTTGTTACCCGAACCAGCTACCTGGAGATCCTGTCATAACTGGGGGTTTTCACTCCTGAGCGATTCTTCATCTCGGTCTGACCATGGCACACGTTTAGCTTGCTGGTGCAGGGGTTGCTTTCCTGACACAGGAAAAAGGATGCGTGCAGGATGCGTTGCTGTGAAGGAGCGAAGGCGCAGCGGCTGTTGTATCTCCCTGTTGTGAGATAGGCTGCTGTGTTATGGACTGGGCTTTAGAAACCTGCAGAGGTCTAAAAGCAGATTCCAGAGGATGGGGCTTATTTGCTGCTATTCTTGCACGCTGAGGGGGAAGGTTTAAATAGATAGAGTAGCGTTTTTGAAAAAAACCTGAGCTTCAGTAGGAACTGCAGCTGGAATTAGCGGAAAAGCCCCTGTGGACTCTGATGTGACAGTAGTCATGACAGTGCATAACGCTTCTGAAAATGATCTGGTGAATGCATGCAGGATGGCTTTTTCCCTTCCCCTTTCTGCCTTTAGTAGTGTATTGTCCTCAAAGGGGAACTTCTTTCAGAAGTAAGAAAGATCTGTGCTAATCTTCATTGTTAAAGGAGTAAGCTTTTTTTTTTTCCTTGTATGTTTTGTCAGCTGCACAATGTGCTGGAACTGATGAAGACAGAGCAGAACATTTACAACATAGTTTTCCATGAGCTGATTCGGCAGGTCAGCGTGGACTGCATAGAGAGAGGACAGCTGCTTTCGAAGCTCAGGTCATCCTTAGCCAAGTACCCTAATCACCCTCTTGATATGTGGCAGTATCCTGTCAGCAATAACATTAGCTCTTACAGATCATTCTTAATGTCATTGCCTAGCAGTGTTACCCTATCATAATGTAGTTGCCGTGGGGTCTGATGCCATAGGTGAAATGGGATTTCCCTGCCTAGTTAATGACCAGTGCTAATGGCCCTCCGTTCCCTAACCTGGAATTTGAGCTCCACTGCTGTGGCACCGTCAGCACGCTTGACGGCTGCACCAGCGTGGGCACCATATGGGTGTGACATTGAAGGGAAGTTTTCACGTGTTGAATAGCTGAGACTTCCCTCAAGGCCAGGGTTTCTGTGCTCTTCTCCACTGTTCACGCTCAGACTACCGTTATTTGTAGCAACTAAATTTCTCCAGAGTGTTTAAAAAACTTTAAACTTGGGTTTAAAATCCCAAGTCCAAATGGTCAATACATTGTCTTCTAGATAGCTTTACAGAGCAAAAGGAAGGGATCTTCAGGTGGGGTAAGAGAGCAGTGTTCTCAGGGAGCAAAGGTAACTTCCCTTTTTTTACACTCTTTTTGTTACAGGCAGAGGTATGTGAGTCTGCTGGAGCGGATTCCTCAACAAATGAAGACCCTCTACAAAGAAATGATGGCCCAGCGGTTGGTCGACAGACATATTGCAGAGGAGTTATTCTATTTCAAGGAATCTGTTGCACAGCTGACCAGGTCTGAATCCTGCCTGATCCTAGGAAGTTATCTCAGTGCGGTAGGCTTAGCACATTGATTTGTTCAATTTTCTAGTTTACCTCCCCTAGGAGCAGGAAATTAGTTTTATGATGTGAACCAGAGCTACAGGGACCATACTAGAGCCTCCTCACGCTCTATACTGTACCCTTTCACTGCAAGCTGTGCAGCACAGGAGTACAGAGTAACACCAAGGTCACCTCCTTGCCTTAGCACCTTGCGCAGAAAGGGTTTGCTGGAGCAATGTCTGTGCATAGGAAGAGGAGGTGTAAAGATGCCTTTCACCCTTATAGGGAGATGGTTGTGTTTGAGGAAGGGAGCCTTGCATGATAGTGTAGGGCATACCAGCCTGTGTTTGGCAGGGGAGAGCTTTTTTGGTTGTGCTACGTTGCATTCAGACTGTTCCCTGCTGTTTCAGAGAGCTGTATGAGGTACGAGAACATGACCGCAAGGTGACCAGAGAAGCAGAACAAGCTCAACAGGAGCTTGCCACAGCAGTGCGGGAGGCTGAGATGAATGCAAAGTAAGTTGCTTTCAAAGTTGAAGTCGCTGAAGCGTGCTGGCATCGTTCTCTTGGGATTGTCCGGAAGGAGATGCAAGGACTGATTTCCTTCCAGAGAAGACAGCTTGGCTGTTTTTGATAAATGCAGTTATTTTGCTGTTTATCTTAAATTCCTCAAAGGGACGTTCAGAACATAAATGTTTTTAAGCCATACAAGCTGCATTTGTTGCTCAGGTGTTGATGTTCCCATTCCTTCACTCCACGTTGGCAGCAGGTAGCTTCACAGTCTAGTAGTGCCTGCCGGTCTCAACTTTTGGGGGCCTGTGGACACCTTCACATATTTCAGAAATGGAGGATTTAGGTGGTCGGTATCAGAGCGGTGAGTGCCGAGGCGCTGGTGACTTACATGACTTGTGTCATGAAAAAAACAGCTAGTCTAGGCCCCGCAGAGATTTTTATCCTTGCCAACTGGAAATTCACCGTGGGAATATCAACAGAAAGGTGTTGTAGGGGCTCAGGGAAAAAACTGTGAATTCACAGGCTGGTGTGGGAGGTGGCTGAGGAAGGAAGGAGGGAGAGGAAGTGTCTAAGAAATGCTTTGGGAACTGGGAGAAAGACAGTAAACCTTATTAAGAAGAAAGGAGTGTGCACATATTTCATCGTCTTTCTCTTCTTGTAGCCTTGTGGAAGAGTATCGGGAGTTATATGAGTTACAGAGAGCCAGACTGGAAGAGCAGATTCTCCTGCTAAGACAAGAGAGAGACATTTGGAGCTCAGCTGCACATGACCTGGCGCTGAAGGTAGGTGCAGGAGGTCAGGCATGCACTGCACGACGTAAACCGTCATAGCTAGCAGTCGTCTTCCAAGGGAAGATTTCAATCCAAAACACGTTTCTATTTAATGCTACTGGGATCTATCACATCTCATACCTGCCCTGACATCATTTTCTGAAGTCTGTTGTATTTCACATGTTTTTGCATGGAAACCAGTTGATTCACACAGCATTTTTCGGCACAGATCTTTAGGTCCTGTGCAGGAAGCACTTCTATGAAATTAGTATTTCTGTTCAGAAATAGATTTGGCTTAAAAGTTTCCTGATCTCCTCATAATTTAGCCAGATTCCTTAGGCTTCCTCACAAAATATTATTGTGGGTTAACACTGTGCTTCCTTGTGTGAGCGTGTCTCTTGTCTGTGATCTTTCACTGTATCCCATTCAAGTTGAAAATCTGATACGAGAACTTTGGGGGCTGCCTGGGAGATAAGAAGTTTATTTGCAAGGAAAGGGAACTCAGTTGCTTGAGTTCCACTTCTTCAGTAATAAAGCTGCTGTGTTACTATCAGAGTTGCATCATGCTCCAATACCTCTCCTCTCCGAAGAGTACAGTGCGAATAATAAATGTTTCTTTCAGGTGATAGATAGAAACCGGCTCATATTGGCTCGCAGGCTCTATGTTAGTGAAAAGACACTGATCAAACTTCTCAAACATTTCATAGTCCTCTTGGCATCACAGGTAGGGACCTGTCTGCGATGGGTAACTGCTCCAAATGTTTGCATGGGTGTGAAGGTTTATGTAGCTCCCTGGATCTCAGTGAAGCATTCACCACTCTGGCTGTGATTTGAGCTTTCAAATCTTGGTCTGGGTTCAAGTGAACACAAAGATTTGAATCAGTTTTCTTTCCTCCTGCTTCTTTCCTCCATGCCCCTACGTTCTCCTTGATGCTTTTCTTATTCCTTTATTTCCCCTTTGTGGCTTTCCCTGTTCCATATCCACAAAACCAAAACAGATCAATGCTAGTATAATTTTGGCCTCGGAGGTGTGGGGGCTGCGTGGTCTCCGCATAGCATACAGGCAGCAAGAAGTCAGGTACCTGGTTCTGGCGTGCCCTAGGAGGGTCAAGCACCCTCAGGCCGTGCCCAAGGGTTTGTGGGGGCTGTGCTGTGAAGATGCAGAAGTTTCCCACCTCCCAGATCTCTGACATATATATGTCTCAAAATAGCTCAGGCAAAGGAAGAATTCATTTGACTCAGATCAAACCTATCACGACAACATTTCCTTTTCCCGTTCTCCTACCTGGTGCCTGCAGGACACAAGAGACCTTGCTGATCTGCAAGAGGAGACTGAGCAGTTCAGACAAATGCTGGGACACATTGGAGCAGAAATAGACTGCTGTGAGGAATCCGGCAAGGAGAAACTGCATGCTGTCCGACGAGGCCTCACCAGGTGGCTTCAGTACTTCCAGGACAACATCTTGTGAGTGGCCCGGAAGGGCTAGGTGACAGCAGCCGGTTCCCTCCACCTTTGCTTTGTGGCAGCCAGTGTCACCGGCCCAGTGCAAAGGCTGCCCTGACTTTGTGACTCTCAGGGGTAGGGCGATTTGGTGTGGTCCACAATTTGCATGTCCCTCACTGCTCTACTTTTCTGTTTGATACATTTATTTTGATAATCGAGCGCCTAACAGATATTGGTACCTCCAAGATAATGCTGGAAGTTCATGGTTGAATTTGGTGGAAAGGTTGCTGCTGACCCAGCGGAGCAAGGATTTTACCTTCTGTGGACCAGAGTTCCCTATCTGAGCGTTTTTCTTCTGTGACTGTCATGACGGGATTTTTCTGTTTGGTTAATTTTAACCTGAATGCGCATGTATTAATGCTTCTGATGGAGCGGTATGGACCAAATGAGACGCTGAGAGTCTTGAGACTTCAAACCCAAGGTCTCTTAGTATGTTAACGTAACTATATTTTGCAGACTTCTTGTTCCTCTATTGCCATATGTTAAATACAGTAAAATGTAACTGCACACACATTGTTTGATATATTTCATTCATAGACTTAATAAAGGTTCACGTTTCAGCATGTGTTTGAATTAGATTTTTCTTCTTTGCTGGAAGTAACATATTTTCTTAACTGTCACCCAGTGCTTTTGTGATGTTAAGTGAGAGAACAAAAATCCCTGGCTGGGTAGAGCCTCCTGTTTTTTACTTCTGTTTCAAGTTACAATTTATATCACAAACTCAGTATGCATAGAGTAAATCTTCGCTTTTGGCTTTACATTGGCTACTGGAGGATTTCTTTTCTTTCATCTCTCATCCCTTTCTTCCCTCTTTGCTTTAGTTCCTCTCCGGTGAAGGAAGAGCTATTGGATGAAATGCTGCAAGATATCAAGAATTTGGAAAATGTAAGATTTCGGGGTTTGGCCATATTACTGAGTGATATCTGCTCAGCAAATTACCACTTGTCAGCTGAGCCACAGTGAGCATCTGTGCCCATCGCAAATGTGCGGGAATACATATCAGCTTAAAGCTTTTGTTCTGAGGCTTAAGCTAAGAGTCTACATGTGAAAAGTTATAATGGACTGATACCATAGTTCAGCTGAAGCATTAAACTGACTCGTGCATCTGAGCACTGTCTGACTGACAGCTGTGGTGACTGATAAATGATATTAATCTGTAGAAGCACTCAGATGGATAGAACTGTCACCCTCGTGGAATAAGTTTCTGGTTTTTTGTGCTATTTGCTTGGACTGTGACAGCCTTACAGTCGTGGATCCTTGTACTTCTTACCTGGTTTCCATCGCCTTTCTCTTGCAGCTAAGAGGAGGCCCAACTTTTAGGGGCATGACAAGCTTGCTGCTTTTCTTTCAGATGTTAAATGAAGACCTGCAGCAGTATGAAGGGGAGGTGTACCTAACAAAAATGGAAAGTCTGAAGAACGTTGCCAGGCTACAGGAACACTGGACCAAGCTAGGACACACAGTGCTGAATCGACACCGGGACTTCAATGGAGCATTGCCTCCAGAGCATGCTGCCATGGAAGAAATAAATCAAAGAGCATGTGAACTCTGCCAACAATATCAAATAAGGATAAGTGGGGATAATGGTAAGAAATGACTAGTTTTGCCATGCAGTCTTCCCTCGGGTACGCCAGGAAAAGTACTGCGTAATAAAGAACCAGTTGATGTAATCTGTTTTGGCTTTTCCCTTAAAGCCAAAGTCTGACCCTCAGATACGTACTGGGAATGAAGAGAGTTCAAGGGATCTTCTCTGAAGAGTTTTGACTCACAATTGCACATAAAAAGCGTATTTGAACTTTGAAATGCAGTAAAGTGCAATCAAAGAGCAATGCGATACAGATGTGATGTGGGGAAGTTGTGTGTCACATTCAGAAGGAATGTGTTCAGCCTGTGATTATGTGGCTAACATGTGGAAAAGAAAATAAATGCAAAAGGAAAGAATAAATATTTAAGTTTGAAACTAAAAAGTTGCTTTGGAGATCATTAACCAGAAAACACTGTCTCGGAGCAGAATACTTCTTTTATTGCCATATCACTAATATAGGATTATCTTAATCTAGATACTGAATTATCCTGACTAAAAAAAAACACGTAAATAAATGTTTTCATTGCTGATAATAAAGTTATCCTGTTCTGTGTAAGATGACAAACATTTGGGTGATTTGCAACTAACCTTCTCGGCCTTTGCCTGTGGAAGGCCTTGACGCGTTTCTGATTTCAGAATTTTTATCTCTGTTTTCTAATAGTCTTATTTCCTTTTAGCAAACTAAAGCTAAACTGAACATGTGTTGTCTAGAACTACTACTCATATTTGCTAAGCTGCTTTTCATACTGTCATCTTATTCTTTCACTTAAGATTATCCTGTGCTTTTTTTCTATATTATCTCATACTGTTATATTTAGGCTCGTGAAAGGAGCTGCGATAGAATGGTAAGTCTGTCCATCGTAAGAGGCTGCCAAAGGAATTAAACACTCCTAGTAGTTCTCATTAGCAAATGAGACAAAGAAGAAGAAACGGGGACATGCCTGGTCAGATACCAGTAGAGCAAAAAGTTAATAGCACATTGTCAGTAGTCTTGATATTTCATGGCGATCTGATCAAAGGGCTCGGCAGTACACTGCAGGCCTCTTATTCCAAATCACCTCAGTTAATGAAGCCTAGAAAAAGGGGTTTCAGCTTATTTTAACGAGAGCTTTGGGGGCTGGACCAGAGCAAAAGTATTCTCTTAATCCATACAGGGTAGTTTGAACTGCTTGGACTCATTGTTGTGTTGTAATTTAGGCAAGGCAAGGTATCTCTTCTCTTTAGATTGTAGCTCTGGTAAAAGCTGGTGAAAATCAGAGGCAGAGGGTAGCCTTCTTACCAGTCTGGACACCTCAGCGCTGCATCGGCATGTCACATGTCTCCCGATCCAGAGCAGAGGTTAACCACTTCTACCCCGCAGCAGTGTGATGGGGAAACAGAGATATGCGTCACATTCATTAAAATGTTATGGAAGTTGCCCTCTTCTTCCGTGTATGTAACATGACGCCTATGCCACTAGATGTCCTGGAAGGTCAGGGCTTTAGCAGGATTTAAAGGAAGTTTAAACATTGTGCGTGGATATCAAGAGAAACTGTTGTTACATTTCAAGCCCGCTCCCCAACAAAGAGGGTGTTCATCGGTGTATGCCAGGTGAGTGAGTGAACGGGTAACTTATGCCTTTGCCCAGGCGTTTTGCGCATCTGTGTACTGTATCACCTTGGACTAAGCGTCTTTGAAGAATCATGTTTTAACTGCAGAGCTTTTTTGAAGAGATTATATTAAGCCATTATATCCCGTTATGCAACCAGGGAGCCAAATCTGCAAAAGACAAGAAGGAAAGTCAGGGCTTTAAATCAAGCCTATTTTCTTTCAGCTTACTTTAAATTCAGTGCTTGTCAAACAGTTCATTCTTCGTATAAGTCTAGGCAGTTCCCACATAGGCTGTTCTTCCTTCTTGGCATAGTGCTTTGAATTGACCTTTATTTTTGTTGGCTGAAAGAATGTAATTAAAGGTTCTTATTTTCTTCCCCTCCAGGCACAACTAAAATTTTGACACGCTTGGTGAGAAGTATGGAAGACTGGTTAGTTAGGGTGCAAAAGCTGAAGCAAGGTTGTGACATGCATGAATCTGAGCTGCAGGCCTTTCGTCACCCCCTTCCCACATGGCTGGCCCAAGTGAACGCATTGATGAGCTTCATAGGCTCCAGCCAGTTGCATGAAAATGAGAATGACAAGCAACCACATCTCCCGTAAGGATAGGGTGCTTTGCTGTGTCTGGGGTGGCCTTATACTGTGAACTACACACACAAAAAAAGCAAAACGTTCTTTTGTGGGGAACCCCGCAGGGGAAGCTGGCAGTGGGATACAAATCATCAGTCAAACTGTTGAAATGATCAGTGACTGCCTTTCATCTGCTTTGATTTGGCAATATCTGTGGAAACAGTTGGTGGCTTCAATATCGCTTCTGGAACATCACGGTCTTCCTCAGAACTGCCACCTGCCTGACATGTGAAGAAGACACAAAATATGTGATTTATTTACAGCCAGGTTTGTTGGGGGCAAATCTGCTTTGTGGTGCTCCATTATCTTTGGTAATGCTTTATTTGCAGAGCGCACACATAATGTATACATAAAAGGTTACTTACAAATGACAACTTTGACCATAACTACAGCATTTACAAAATTGCCTGTTCCCAGTATATAACACACTAAATGTTTAGTTTTCCTTGAGTTGGGAATCAAAAGGTATTTTTGAGACAGGAGCTCCTCTGGTTTGGTGCACTAGGGGTCACTTTTTCTGTATTTTTTTTCTTGGTTTTTTTTTTTGTTTGTTTGTTTTGTGTGTTTTTTCAGAGTGGTACCCAGAGAAGTGTTTAAGATGATTCGGCAGTGGATTCTGTCCATGAATAGTGAAATTGAGAAGAACATCACACATCTTAACCACGAAGTAAGTGCAAGCCTGAAACGGCTAGGAATGAGAGCACTGCATCTAGTATTCACTCTGTCCTTTAGTTTTCTTCTGCCCAGAGCACAGTTGTGAGGACACCTCTTTTCTACTTTGACACCTTCGAGTTAACAATTGTGGCTTTCCTCTTCCAGTCGAGGGAGCATAACAGGACTCCTCTAATAAACTTGGTGCGCTGCTACTCGCATAGCGGAAGGTCTTCTTCGATCTAGTGCATGAATACAAGCTCCCCCCCCACATCTTTGCCAAGCATTTCTTCTGGAATAATATTGCTATTTCCTGTTCAGAGAGCTGATTTAGCTGCTAGATCTCTATTTTTTTTTTTTTTTTTAGGATTGTAGAAGAGCATTTTTTTCCTATGTCCTGTCAATGTGATGTGTGGGGGGGGGTGTGTTATTTTTTTCTTTTGTCTATATGTAGCTGAATTCTGGACAAGGGAGAGTGCTATGTGGCTGATAACCAGCTTATGATCTTCTAAAGAACTGAGAGAAGGATGGATCCATAGTAGGAAAAGATGTGTTGGCAGTGGGAAAGAAAATTGGGGGGAAAAATGGTAAATGCAAGTGTTTCTATCTTTAGGCTAGTTTACAAATGAAATTAGTTTGGACCTTGAGGTATGTGAAACGCTACTGATTTCCAAATACTTGGTAAGACCTTTATTACTGATTTAGATTTGCTTTGTTTTGTGCAGGTGACTGAACTGCACAGAAACTTGACGCTGTGGCTGGCAAATTTGCTGAGATACATGGTCCCAGACCGTTTGTGCTGTGAGTGTCCCCAGCGGACAGATACTGATATGGAAGAGGAGCTCCGATTTCTGAGTGCTTGTAAGCTAGAGGATGAAGCTGAAGGGCTGGTTGCCAAGATCAGCAGACTCTCTAGTTATATGATCAGGTATTAATAGAGGTTTTTAATTTCATCTAGGGGGGTTTTCTCTAGGGAAACTGTGTGGCGTGTGGTGAGAGATTCATCATGGTAATAGGTCCCATCAATTTCCAGGAAAGCAAGAGGGGTTGGATGAAAAAGGGGTTCCAAATTTTGTTTTCCTTAGATCCTCTCCCAGGTCCTAAATGTGCTTTCTTACTGGGAAAATGCCTAGAGGACTTGCTGCCTATGTCAGCCTAGTGCTGTATTTCTGTACTTAGAGACTGCGATGATGTTACAGACTTGGGGTTGTGACTTCACTTGCAAAGACGAGAGGTAGCTGAGGTTTGGCGCATCTAAAGGGAATGGCTGTCCCTAACTTATTTCCTGCTGGCATCTGTGATTGCAAGGGCTTTGCCCACACTGTTGAGGATGATCTCTGGAGGACGTAAGGGCAGTGCAGGCAGTGAGCCTGCAGTCTAGAACCCCAGAGCACAGCCTCTACCCTATCCAGAAGCAGTGCTCACGTGTCCTCCATGGGTTAGTACAGCACAGGCACAGACAGGCTGTCTGGAAGGTCTCTATGTGAGTGGGGCTGGTGAGGATGGCTCTTCTTGAGACTTCTTGTGTGCCCAGGTCTCGAGACAGCCCGTGGGTCTTGCTGAGAGCAACAGGCTCCTGACTGAAGGGAATAGAGCATTTGAGGGCATGGCTGCAGGGCTGATGGCATTCTGCATCTCTGCAGCTGCTGCCAGGAGATTGTCGGTGCCATCGTTCGAAAGAAACAGTCAGAGACAGGTTTACAAGATGATGCGGAGCTGCAGGAGCTGAATAAGATCAAGGTAATAGGTGCCTGCATTTCCAGCTGTCCGTGTCTGGGGTGGACTAGCCTGCATTTGCTTTGTGAAAGGTAGAGATAAATACACGTAAAGGCTTCAAGAAGAAGGAAAACGCCTGCTGCTCCCCCAGTCCTCAACGTTTCCTACTAACTCTGCAGCCTTGGAGAGCCCAGAATTTTGATAAACTTGGGTCGTGTTTAGTTACATTTTCCTTACCATGTTGCAGGGTACATACTTAAGGGCTTTTCTGTTAGATTTATTGTATGAATAGCAGTAGATGCAGCTCAGATTTAAGACTTCCGAGCCATGCATGTCTAGACTCGAGCAGTACTTAAGAGTTCCTGGATGTGCTTGATGCAACCTACCCTTCCACTACCTTGTGCAGGCAGCTGGCCTTACCTGCCTCTTTCTTATGCTACACTTTCTTGCATGTGCACAATGTGTAGAAAGATAACTTGCTGTTACTCAAAGCATATGTTAATGGCAGTGTCTTGTTTTGGAGCACCTGGGGGATCATGGCAGCATACATCTTCCATCTTCTTCTTGTAATCGCAACCACAATCGTCTCTAGTGCTTAGGTGAGCTTTGTCTATGCTTTAGGAATGTGAAACGTAGACCCTTCCAGAAGCCCAAGGCTGTGTTGAGCACAGGACAGATGATATTGCTTTAAGGAGAGTAAGGGATCCTTTGCAGGGATTGAAAATAACTTTCCACAGAGCTTCTGTTCTCTGTTAGCTCAGTAAGTGGAAAAATTAGCGCTTAGGATTTACACTCACTTCTTCCACAGGGTAGAGCAGTGGCCTGACAGATCATCCTCAGGGCTGGGCTGAGGAAGAGCTTGTTGAATGAATTAATTGCTGTGAGTGATTAGCCAGTGACAGATGCCATGTCTCAAAGTTTGGAGAAATGTGTCTTCCTCCTTAGGGGGAGGATGCAAGAGTCCAGTTTGGTCCTTGGAACAGATAAAGGTAGAAGGATGAAGTTGTTTAGCGGAATGAATGACTAAGGTCACAGATGTTTTTACTACTCAGTAAGCCTTCTTTTCTGTTATGTCTTCCCAGATTGAGTGCTGTAATTGGATTCAAGCGTGTAGTCTTATCCTTTCAGAGATCAAAGGCGCTCCAGTCTCCTTTCTGAGTTTAGAAGAGCTGAAAAAACTCTTTGGCTCAGAGGTATATAAGACCGCATTTGTTATTCTAGGTTGAACCAGTTTGAATGAAGACCTGTTTCAAAAATTTTTCTTCAAGAAGCAGCTACAGTTCAGTTTGGGGGGGGGGGGTTGTAGCATGTGTGAGAGAGGGTGAGAGACTGGTTAGCTTTGCCTAGGTTAGCTAGATGGACAAAGGGAGTGTGCTACTAACTAGACCCTTATGGTGTCTTACAGGTGTTGCAATTAAAGCTTAACCTTAAGGACCCTGTCACTTCTTCATCTCAGGAAGGGCTTGAAGCTGAGGACATCAACAGTGATAAGAAACCCATAACAGAGGAAGAAACATTAGAAGTAAGGAGAAAATTGCTATTATGCAGGTGACTAGTAGCTGCAGTATGCTGCGTTCTAGCAGGGCCTTTTTTATGTTCCCTGTATGCTGTGTGAAGTGTGCTATTACAGCCGCCCTGAGCTAGTGTTATTTCTCCTATTTCTTGTTCATTTTCTCTCTCAGCAGCAGCCAGGGGCTGGCACTGATTACCTGACTGAGGGCGATGAAGCAACCACAGACATGATCAGATATGTGGGACATGACTTCAACATCCACCTGAAGTCCCTGAAGTCAGACATCGTTTCAGTTACAGGGGTAGGCGCCTCCACCACACCAGTGGTTTTAGCCTGTGGGCAGAGAGCTGGAGCTGGAGTTTAGCACCCTAGTCAGTCTGTTAGCAGACCCCATTCAACACTTGTTTCAGACCCTGCTGGGGCAGTGCAAGGTGCTTGTATTCTTTGATTCTTTTCTTACAGATATAAAATACCCATTGGCACCGTTGCCGCTGCCTCGGTTGGTCTGCCTGACTCATGTATTACTGCCCTGCACCATGGCCCCAGGACTTCCATGGGACCAGTGATGAGCAGAGTGTGTGGTCTGGGTCGGGTCTACCAACAGAGATTGAGTGAGGGCTGGCAGCACTTCCAGGGACGGTGAAAATGATACGGAGGCTGAACATGTTGAAGGGGAGTTGAAGAGGGATCAGGGATTCAGGGAGGTCCCAGAGCAACAGGCAAGCAAGAAGTTCAGGTTGTTTTGGCCAGCTATGCCTGCTGGGTATTCTTTGGAAGAGGACTCCAGGCTAAAGGCCTGTTTTGGTTAAGTTGCTCTGCAGTCAGAAGTCATAGGGCCTGATTTCTGCAGTCAGTCGCTAGCTGGTTAATCATCCGGAGTGGGGCAGAGATGTACAGGAACTGTGGATCTTTGACAAACTGTCACTGGATGGTCCCACTCCTCAAGCGTGCTGTATTGGCACGGAGCTGAGCATGCCCTGCCCTTTATGCTCTACAGGTGGGTGGCTGGTGCAGAGTGATGGTGGCAGTCACAGGAGCATGTCTTTATGGACCTTGATTTTGTTATAGAAAAATGAATCCCTGGAAATCACAATTAACTCTCCAAAGCTTAGAATAGGAGCCTTTTAACAGTTATATTTCCACAGAAATTATGATTGCCTGCTTCATCTGAAGCACACTAAGTATCTCGTGCCTTGTTGGCCCTTTTGAGGAGCTGTCTCTTTCTATTCTCTGTCTCCTTTCTTTTTTTTTTTTTTTTTGACTCGTAGTCCAGCCACAGCCATCTCTGACCTCCAAAACCCAATGAACCGCACTGGCAACTTAAGACCTTTAGCCAGTGAGACATTCATGTCTGAATCAGAAAAGCATTTAAGACTATTTTTAAGGCCAAGATATGAGCAGATCCAATCAAAATGAAGTGTTTGAACTAGCTCCTGTTTTTACCTGCTTTGCTGACACTGAGCTCTTGTCTGTGTCCTGATTGTGCACGGTGCACCAGCACCAACCCGGCACATGTTGCAGATGAAACGTGGCATTGTTGGTTTCGTGTTCACTTATGGAAGGTTTTGCTTTTCCCAACCAGAGGGAGATGACTGCCACCAAGTCGTCGACCTCCTTTTCTCAGAAAGAGTTTGAAGCCCTGGCAATGGTGGAACATCTTCAAGTACAGCTCCTGTGAGTACTGGTCCTGTACTGGAGGCATGAGTAGGGCAGGGTTTCATCCTAGGCAAGTGGCTCTTCTGGTCTCTGACATTCTGCTTCATTCATCTCTACTGGCTTAATTTTGAATTTCCTTCTCTTCTCCTTGTCTTCGGCCAGTCATTGTGATTTATGTTAGCTAAAGACATGACCTATTTTACTTTAGGACTGGAGCTGTCGCTCTGTGCGCAGATTGTTTGCTCTGTGCAGCAGCAGAGATATTCAGCATATAGTTTTGTGCAAGATGTCTCAATTGGTCAGGTCCTGTTAGCATTTGCAGAGCGCTATGCGGATTGCAGCTAAGTGCTTTCTTGGCCCACCAGTGCCCAGGAGCTGGGTAGGCATAACTGTGTAATGTTGTGCCTAAGCATGAGGAACACAGTGAAGAAGCACCCAGGCGGCTCCACGCAGAATCATAGCGTGGTTTGTCATGAGCCTAGTCTAATGACTTCTTCCATGCCTACACAGGTTCGAACATATCTGCATTACATTCCCTCACGCTATCTGCTTTACCTGTGATTTTGCATTGTCTAGGTTATCCCTGCCCCATTAGCCTGGCTAATAGATTTGACTGTACTCTGTATTTATTGTACAATGAAGATCAATACCTCGCCTTTGCTAGCAAACACTGAATTTTAAAAGGAATTGAATTTGCAGGAATTGCATAGCTGTGCCATGAAGTCCCCATTTGCTATTATTAGACCTTCTAATAATGCCATTCTCTGACTCTTTAAATGTGCTTTATAGAGTCAGTCAGTTCTATTGAAAGATTTTCTAAATCTTTCTTTTGAATATCCTGCCAGCAGCTGCTTAGATTCAGGTTTCAGCATTATCTTGGCTTTTGCATTTCAGAGAAACAGAGATCCGTGCTCAGAATGCAGAGGAGAGATCAGAAGGTCTTGAGGAGAAGCTGGAAGGAGCTCTGGAGAGAATCCAGGAGTTGGAGAAAGAGCTGGAGAAAGAGCACAAATCTGTCCCAGAAGCAACACCTAAACAAGGGAAAGGTCAGGAGAATCAATGGTTTGAACCTTCTCCTGGACTCGGAGAGAGAAGCAAACTGAGCCACTTCATTCATCTCGCATTTAGTGTAGGACCATCCTTTCCTAGGCACATTCTAGGGTTTTGTTGTTAGATGCCAAACAAGGCGGCTTTTACCATTCCCCCAGGAGATGATTTTAAACTGGGGCAATAGGAACTGTTGGACTCGGCCTGCTTCTGAGAGAAAGTTATTTTGTTTGGGTACTGATGCAGGCTCTTTCTAGGACAGCACTGTAACTGGCTTTATCTTCCTTGCAAGTAAGCATTCCTTGTTACAGTCAGGATGATCTGTTTAGGGACACTGATTCCTGGGTGCAAAAGAAAGTTTTCCACATCCTTCTCTCTCAAAGGCCACAGACCTTCATGTAGATAGCTTTTGGACCTGTCATCAGAGTTGTGCCGGCTTCCATATCCTGTCACCCATAGCAAGGGTACTCCTTTGCGCTACAGAGGAAGGTGTAAAGAGGCAGCAGAAGCCAGTGGAGGTCTGAGAAAGCTTCCTCTGTTTGCTGTACAGAACTCGGGCACAGCATGGTCCTGGCTCACACAGGCAATGTATCCTATCTCTGACATAAAAGCAGGGCGCGGAGGCCAGTTTGTTTGTTAGTAATGTAATACCCTGGGCACGCTTTTACTCTGTGGTATTTTTAATGGCTTCATTTTGTTGTTGTTTTTTTCTTTCAGAAAAAGTTTTTCAAGAAAGAGTGTCAGAAGCCCTGGCCCACTCAACTTCACCCAAAGCTTCTACCTCTGGCCGATCCAAGAAACCCCGCAAAACCAAACAATAAAGAGTAGCAATGCCCAAGGAAAGCTTCTTAGAGCCCGTTTATAGTAGCATCTCACCCCCTGACCCACTGCCTTTACCTCTTCCTCCACTACCGCAATGTCTCTGTGCCTGTTTTTTACACATACAGTAGACTCTGCACTCCCTAGAATTGCTCATCTCGCTGTAAATGTGCAAACAGAAGCACGACAGCAATATTCCTCCCCCTCAGTCCACTCTGATGCATTTATACTGTTTCTCCAGCGGATTCTGCCACTTCCATACTTGTCTCTGCTTATCCTCTGCTTCCTCTAAATGAATTTGTAGCTTATCTTCCTGCAATACTATTGCTGCCTCGACTTTCTCCTACCCACATCTCTCCTGCCTGTTACCCCCCCCCCGCCCCGCCCCAACTGCCTTGCCCTGTGCTTGGCTCCTCTTTGTATTCACCAGTCTTCTCCTGTTGCTCCATCTTATTCTGCCTCACTCTGTGTGCAATCTGACAAGTAAGTCGTTTGCACCTCTTTCCTCGCATATTGAGGGTTTTTTTTCTTAGTGTCAGTGTGGCCTGGTTGCAAGTCGCTCAAGTTGCACCCTCTTGACCAAATTCAGAATGCTGGCTAGATTTCTGATCGCTAATTCTTTCATTTTCTTTCCCATTTTTGTTTTTAGCGTAAATAAAAGTTGCTGTTTTCTCTTGTGTATTTGAGAGGGGGTACCTCCTTCATTCTCTGGGCTTTCAAATGGTCCAGTTATCTGCTGAGTGGTTAGGAAGAAATTGTACAGATTGGGAGTTTTCTTCCTTAGTTGGATCTTGTACTTCTGAAGGTTTTGTCCTTCTGAGAGAAGGCATGAAGCAGCCTGAAGCCACACATGGTCCTGAAGGCCCTTCTCAGCTTGCTGCCACAGGAGACGGCTAGGGTCACAAGATCAGACCTCACATGATGCCAGTTAATCCTCTCAGTGCCCTGAGATGGAATTTTAAACACCCACTCCATTTCACTCTAATTTGTGAAGTTGGTGTTTGAGCCCCCTAGCTCCCCAGCTGCAGTAGTCCTGCAGCCTGAACAGGCCAAACCGTGCAGTGAGGTGCTGCCCTGGGCTTCTGCCTCCGCTGGGTCCAGGCCCTGAGGCAGTCGATGGGGTTATAATGTGCTGGAAGCCCAGCAGCAGCTGTCTGAATTTGATGCGGTTCTTCTCAGTCTGACCTAAACCCAGCACAGAGGAGCAGGCAGCAAAACTGTCACGAATCGAGTCTGCTTCAGATAGCCACTGCCAACTCCCTGGGAGTAAATTCTATTTTGCAAACATCATATGCCAGAAATTGTAAAAAGTATGCCAGAAGTACATTTCTAAACTATGTTTTCCTGCTGGAAGGCTTTTGAATGTAGTATCTCCTGAAGGTAAAATGACAAGTTTCTACCAGCAATGTGTATTTAAAAGAGAGAAGATCCTGCTGGAACTAGGTGCGTTCTTTGGAACTGAGGATGCTCTTCGCTATCGGTTGCTTTTTTTTTTTTTTTTTTTTTAAATAAGTGAATATTGCAGAAAAGTTTTAATGCCCAAATTATGCCTGACTTCTGCAGATATGACTGTAAACAGGGTACTGTGTGTGCACTTAGTACCATGTGCCTCAGTCTTATTTGTTGTTCAGGTTAAAAGTTGTTCTTTTCGTGCTTTGTTCTGTCGAGGTGTTGATCTTTGATTTGTCAAGGAACCTTGGTCGGGGCAGATCATTTTACATGGAGTTAGAAATTTAGCTAGAGAGGTGCTCGGAGAAAGGATCATCTGTAGCTCATGCAGTGCAGTATTTACACCCTTTTGCAGGCACCTATGCAAGCAGCATGGGAAATAACCAGAATCAGCCTTAGAGGAGTAACTGCACAGCTCAGGTTCGTCAGTGGAAGACTACAGAGCTGTTGCACTCTCCAGAGCCCGTTTTCCATGACCGATCACTACTGAGGTCTGTTATGGACTCAGGAGCAGGAGACATATCCATCTGTCTGTCAGTCCTTGCGTGAGAAGGTTACAGAGGGAGAGTGAGCTGGATGTGAAGGGCTCTCAGGAAGTTATACCCAGACCTCAAGATGATTGTGTATCATAATTTCACAGGTTTCCACTATCCAGTCACCTGTAAGGGGGCTGATTTGCCGAGCGTTCTTGCTGTAAGAAAGCTGGCAAATACTTGTGGAGAGTGTTATGGGAACGCTGCATATTGGTAAGGGGACTCAAGTGGGCTCCTTGTGCTTTATAGTATTAAACCAGCGTCTGCAGTCCTTCCTTATGGCACAATTGCATTTAAAGGAAGTTGTACCGAGGGCGTGTGCCTTGCTCATGAAGTGTTACTAGCAGCCAAAGAGGGACTGAAAAAAACTAGTGAAAATACACTAGTTGTATTTTCACAACTAGTGAAAATATGGCCGGGATATTCCTGCTAGGGACTGTCATGGTGGCAAACTCCCATGTGGGCAGTTATAGAAGGGACCCAAAGTGCTCTCTAGCTTTGGCCTCTGCAGGCCACCGCTTGTCTTCAGCACCAGAACGCTTGGCCTGGGAATGGCTGTGCAGGGGAGGCCTGCTTCAAAGCAGGGAGAGATGTTGCAGGTCAAGTAACAGGGCAGGAGCAAAGCAGGTATCCACCCAAGATGAAAGAAACTCAGTATTAGGGTTTCCTTTGTGTTCCATATCATACCAGGGGAAAAGAAGGAAGGATTTTACAGGAGCTTGGAGGCCTTTCTCTGGTTCTGCCCTGTCTGTAGGGATGCCCAGTGTGGCTGCAATCTGCAAGAATTGCTGTTCTCAAGGCACATAGCTGGCTTTTCCAG
Organism: Struthio camelus; assembly: GCF_040807025.1. Taxonomy (NCBI): domain Eukaryota; kingdom Metazoa; phylum Chordata; class Aves; order Struthioniformes; family Struthionidae; genus Struthio; species Struthio camelus. The sequence continues at coordinate 6,436,413 of NC_090949.1, forward strand.
TGTGGTACTGGATTCCTCCTTGTCAGCTCAGTGGGAGATGGCTAAGCAGATCATCTTTCTTTTTAGACACGCAGTCCTCCTGGAGCCAGCTGCATACAAGCTCAGATCTTGTCCTGGCTCACCACCCAGTGGAAGCAAGCAGCAGCACAGCCTGCCTTCCCTTTGCACAGCTGGTATGCCTTGCTAGCAAGTGCCAAGCCAAAAACGCTGCCCTTTTCTCATTTTCCTTCTTCCTAGTTTAGTACTAGAGGCTAAGCATCTTGGTCATCTGTGTGTGTGTGCATGGGTGGTGATTGAAATCCTGCATCCGGGACTGCCTTGGGGCCTGGCTTGTTCCCTACTGCTGGCCCCCTGTGCAAACAGTGGAGCTGCAAGGGAACCAGGCTGGCAGTGCCCACTAACCTGCCTGCAAGCTGAGCCCGTTCCTGTAGCCCACTCCCATAGTCCTCCCCAGCTTCAGTTCGTCGGGCTGCCACCCCAGCCTGCCTGGCTCTTCTCACCCCTAATCAACCGTTCATGCTAAGGGAAAAGGCACTTGAGCAAGGATCCCTTCTGTAATGCCTGAGCAGTCACGTTTTCCCAGGGCACAGCACATGGAAACTGGCTTGAAGAGGCATATGCTCCTGCCCAAGCAGTCCAGCCCATTGTGCCTTGGTTCTGTTTTACCACCCTGCTGTAAGATCTTCTGTTCTTTAGAAAATACCCACTTGCAGTCAAGGGTGCAGAAGGAAAACCCCAACAGTCCAAGCGTAAGGACAGAGCCCCAGGAAACCAGTGCCTCTAATATGTTCCCCCCCACCCCGGGGGGGGGCAGCCTCTCGGTGCCTCCTTTATCCCAGCGTCAAGCTTTCTGCACCTTAATTCCCTTGCAGCTTATGTTGTGAGAGATGGGAGGGGAGTTGGGGGATTTAGGGCTTTTAAATATATAGAGGTTAGTCTGTTCTCCCAGCTGACGTGATGAGGAAGGATGGATCAGACCACGCGGGTCAGGCTCTGTGGTGTCAGAGGTGTGTCTGGCCAGGTGAAAGGAGAAAGGAAGAGGAGACACCCCTCCTCCCTGGACCCCCTGCTCACACGCATGCCCTTGCTCCTTGTGCTTCATGTTTTTTTCCTTTCCAAAGCAAGCAGAAACTTCTTGTATGTACAATCCACTTTATATTATAGGCCTGGGTTGCCTTCCCTCCCGCCTCTGGCCCACGTGCTGCTGGTGGGCTGTAGACCAGCCTTCTTGCTCCTCTATGGCACTGTAGCAACCATTTCTGGGACAGCTCTTAGAGCATGGGTGAGTCCTTCTTGTCTTTCAGGCTTTCTGGGAGGTTTGCGTTGTCTGTGAGGAGGCTGCTTACTCCTGAGGGACTGCGGGTGGCTGAAGAGACTAGGTTCATGGGATCCAAAGGCAAGGGCAAGATGAAGGCAGCAGGTTTCTCTGCAGCAAAAGAGTGCAGTGCATGGAGGTAACGGAGCTGAGCAGCAGCAGGGGCACTAGACAGGATCTCAGCTGCCATCCGCAGGGACTCGGAAGCAGCCTTTTCCCCCTCAGCAGCAATCACCTACCAAGAAGGGGAACAAAGAGGGCGTCAGTGAGGCTGGGGAATAAGGGAACGTGGACTGTTTATTACAGAGAGAGGTTGTCCCTGTGATCTCACTGAGGCTGGTGCAAATGCAACATCCCTGCTCTCTGAAGATCATAGCATGTGCTAGACAAAGGTTTGGGAACTCATGTTCAGCTTGTTTTTACTGAAGCTACAGACAGTTCAGGTGCTATTAGGCCCCCATCAGGGCTGACAGTTGGACGGACTCATGCTGTAAAAGCATAGGAAAGGACAGCCCCCCCCTCCCTCCCCCCCCCCACAGGCTGGGCTTGTGGGATGGTTGCTGGACACAGGCTGTTGAGCAGCACGGTGTGAGTGATGGAGGCCAGCCTGGAATCAGCAAGGTGAAGGGGTACACAGGCCCTGCTGTAGCCTCCTGCCTGGGCCCCTTGAGGAGAGGGAAGCCCTAAGAAGGAGAGAGCTCCACAAGCATTGTGGGCCGGAGGTAACCGCAGACTTGTGTGTGTCTTTCTTTCCTACCTATAGGCTAGATGCCAGATGTGGGCTTCCCAGGCAGACTCCTCTGGGCTGGATCAGCCTCCTATTGCAGCTCCCCTTACAGCTTTTGGGCAGGAATGAAAGGAGACAGGTATGCCCAGAGCTATACCCTAGTGTGCCATATTCTAGGGACCTCAACTGGAGATAGGAGAGGAAAGAGGGAGGTTTTGCAAGGAGATGGGAGGTCTTCAACATTGACATACCCGCACTTTGGCCTGCCTCTGAGCCTCTGCTTCCACAGCCAGGGACTGCCGGACTTCAGCAGGCAGCTGTACATTGTTGCTGTGGAAGTAAGAGAGAAGAATTAGCTGGGCTCCATGCTCCCTTGGCAGGACTGGACAGTTGATCTGACTGTCCAGTCAGACTGCTTGGAATAACCTCATCAGTCAGTCTCTACGAAGCTGTTGGCAAACGTCCTTTGCTCTGAACTCCCTGGCTGTCCCTTTTCTTGCTTTAGCCTTCTACTTCCATTCCCATCCTTCTTTTCTAGCCTGCTTTTCTAACGAAACCAGGTGTTCATGATCACCAGATAGCAAAAAGATTTCTCCTATTTGCATCTTTGAGGCTTGAAGCCTATGGTCACCCTTTATCAGACATCAGGGAATCCACTGGGAGATCGCTCTTAAGACACAGCCACAAGAATTTCCTTCTGTTCATACAGTTGCTTATTCACTGCTTAGACCTAGATTCACTTGGCTCCCTCTTCTGTGGCCCTCTACATGATGAGCAAGGCCCACCCTTCTCCATGGGCTTCTGAGCATTGAACCCGTCCCAACCCCAGTACTGGGACCCAGGGCATTTGATCGAGAATGAGACACAGAGGGTTTGGTGCCTGGTGTGACTCCCAGGCCACCAGAAGTGGGTGCAGCTTTGCCAGGAATAATAGTGAAATGGCGATGAATTCCCAGCTAAGGATCCTGCCCTGGCTGTCAGTATACAAGCAAGCGCTGTCTTTGCATGTGCAGGTTTTACTCTAAGCAAAGACTGACGGGGCAAGGAAAAGCCTTTTGGGAGGGGGCCAGAGGAAAAGCAGGAAGAGGAGCAGACAGCAATGACCATGGCAGGAAAGGTACTTGCAAAGAGCCAGGGAGGCCTCCTCTACTGGCACTTCCTACCTACATTTCTGTTCTCTCCACTTTGATCCCCCAGCAGCCTGTGACAGCATCCAAGGCCACCTGCAAAGAGGAGGATTTTCTGAGCGTCAGGAGAACACCAGCCCTTGCCCAGGCCCCTCACAGGGAGTCAGACAGTGCAGGGACGTTAATTCAAGGCAGTTAACAGCAGGACTTTAGGGCAGATTTGCTAGTTTGAATGTGCTATTTTATGAGGCCCCTCAGAACTGAAATTAGTGCCCTCACTTCCCTTTTGATTCGTGTTTCTCCCATAGGTTTTACACAATTTAACCTATCCATATTGGTTTGAGCGTGGAAGCAATCCTGTTTCATAGGTAACTTAACTGAGTTCCTAACTGGCCTCATACGTTTAGGTGTTATGGTCCCACAGAACTGCTGTTGGAGATCCCTTATATGCAGGGTTTATGGCAACTTGCTCAGACTGCAGAAGACATTTCCTGTGAGAATCTCCTTTCTGGGGTAAGCGCCGAAGCTGGGGTGTTGCAAAGCACTCATGAAGCTAGTTTAAGATGTTCCTTCATCCCCTTCACACCATACTGTTTACTACTCCCTATGGCGGCCTTTGGTGGCTATACTGTAGAGTCTTCCCCTACAGTGATCCGAGTTTAAAATAACCCTCCCATTTTTCTGTGAAGAGACATGTGTTGTTATTGCACCCTTTTACAAACCAGTATATGTGATTTTGGGGGGGTTGATCACCCTTTAAGCCTCGTTGTGGAGCCTCAATTCACCCCCTGGCCTGCCCACTCCCTCCCTTGTGGAAGCACCTTTATCTCCTGGCTGATACTCTTCCTCTCCAATAGGAGTTCGGAGAAGGCTCGGTGTGCCAGGAGGCGCTTCGTGGTGGTCTGCACCAGCAGCTGAATGGCACTGGAGATGCTGGTCAGGGTGGTGAGGAGAAGAGAGGCATTCTCCAGCCGGTAGTAGCAGACAGCATCTATCTCCAAGGTAACCATGTCTTTAGTCACCACCTAAGCAGAAGACATCAGGGGAGATGGAGCTGGTTCTGACAACTCTAAGGTGGCTCTGAGAAGCAGGTGATTCAGGGAACGAGGAAGACTGGCTGGATGGTTAAGGCTTTGTACTCCCAGCTCCTTGAGGAGCTGGTTCTCAGCTCTGCCACTGATTGACCTGGGGCAAACTATTTAACCTCTGGATCTCAATTCCCTGAGCAGCATCTTTGTGGCTGTCTCCTCAGTTTGGCTTCTGAGCTGTGGGACCCTGTGCAGGTCACCATCCTAGGCCGTGTTTCCCTGCCTATTGCTGTCTGGTCCATTCCTGTTCTGAGCACACAGGCTGTGTCTTTCAGGTTGTGCATAGAGCCTTGTTCAGTGTCGCTGAGTAGTCTCCAGAAAGATCTGCTGTATACTGCAGGGGTGAGCCTAAACATGCTACCAGATTAAGATAGTGCTGCTGCAATGCAGCAGCACAGGCAATAGGTCCCAGAAGAAGAGGAGATATTACATGTTTGTCCTGTGTAACCGTGGCTAGGGAGGCAGATTCCTTGGTTAGCAGGGAGGGTTCAGCCCTTTCTCCTTCCCAGGCTTGCACAAGAGCAGCAGCTCCCCCACTGAGGGACATCCTCGTAAGATCTTACAGTCTGTGCTCCTGGCCTCTCTGCATGGACCCTTCAGTGCAGCGGGTAACAAGCTAGTCCTGTATCTTTGGCCCAACCACTTTCCTTTTGCTATATGGTATCATTGAAGCATTTCAAATTGAACAGGACTAAAACCAGTGGTTTTACAATAAAAGAAAAACACTATGGGTGGTATATTTTTGGCCTTCCATTTTCCGAGACATTAGGGTTACTCTGAGATGTTTTTTTCAAGCTTTTCTATGCAACCATGAAGGCTGGAAATGTAAGACTAGGGAGATAGGGACTTCTTCATACATTCACAGGAATCCTGGAGCTGGGGCTTTGCCAAGAAGGCCTGGTTTACAGTGAGACCCTGAGAACTGGCAGTGCTGAACAGTATCTTATGGCCAACGAATTGGTGCTTTGTGACCTGGAACCAGAATCATTGTCTTAATAATTGTCTTAACAACAGGGCTAAGTCAGGGCTGACCTCAGGCATGACATGACCAGTCACAGAGAGGTGTAAAGATAAAGAGACCCAGCAGTGAACAGACAGGGTGGGGAGCCATACCTGGTGGAAGGGGATCTCTAGCGTTTTGAGGCGGAGGTCCACCTTGTGATACGTGTCCAGACAAGGAAGGAAGAAAAAAAGGCCTGTGGGAGGAAGAGAGAGAGGCCGCCGGTGATCATCAGAACCTCAGAAATTTCTTCTCTGGCTTTGGGGGCCAGGAGAGGGGTTGGCATGAAGAACTAGAAAGGAATAGCAATATATGGGCTCAAATTCTGAGACTGCTTCAGTATGGGAAAAAACATCAGAAGCTGATGGCCCTGTTATCTCCTGTCTGGCTGGGCCTGCTTGGAGAGGTAAAAAGCTACCAGTATGTGAGCTCTGGGAGGGCATGGAGAAGAGGAGGGACATAGCTGGGGGGGAGCTGAAGGAACATCTTACCAGGCCCTCTGGCTCTGCCAGGCAGGAGACGCCCAAGTCGGAAAACAATGGCTCTCTCATACTCCCGCACTACCTGCAGAGGAAAAAAAAGAGACTAGGCTAGAGGGGGAAGGCTAGGGCCAGAGGAAAGGGGCCTTACTCAGCTGTGTGCTGGAGGACCTCTGTTCTGGGAAAGCCCTGCAAAGGGAGGGCTTCAGCAGATGTGAACCGTTGGAGTCACCTGTCACTATGAGTCCCTTTACCCCAGCAGGGAACCTAGGCCAAAATTGCTGGCTGGCTTGTGTATGAGAGGCACAGGAACAGCAGCCCAGTGATGGCCTGAGGATGGGTGAGAGCAGCCCATGTTGGTGCTGCCCAGGGTTTCCCAGGATGAGGCCAGCACTCTGCTTCTTTATAGTTTGACCAAACTTGAACTCTCTGAGCTTAAATTTTCCATGTTGGTTATTTGCCTCCAAAGGAACTACATTTGCATGTCTGTGCATGTGTTCACATACATGTGTAAGATCTGAGCTACAGTAGTGACACTCTTGTTGAGAACAAGATGCACACTAAACTTCCTGAGGAATGGGCAACTCAGGTTGCCCAGAGAGGTGGTGGAGTCTCCTTCGCTGGAGATATTCAAAACCCGCCTGGACGCGATCCTGGGAAATATGCTCTAGAGGACCCTGCTTGAGCAGGGGGGGTTGGACTAGGTGATCTCCAGAGGTCCCTTCTAACCTCAACTATTCTGTGATTCTGTGATTCTGTGTAACTGAAACGTGCCTACTCTGAGCTATGCTATAAACCTCTAGGAGAATGGGAGGAAGGGGGAAAATCAATTATGAACTAGCAGATCGATGTCTTAGATGAAATTTCCTTCATTTACAGATCTCTTCTTATCTTAAAATGGTTTAAAAACCATGCAGTGCAAAATCTACTTATTCTGTGGCTGTAATGCAGCCATCTCCTTGTTAGGTAGGCAGAAGGTTATGTTTAAAAGTGAATAGAAATGTTACAGCCATTATTTATTTTAAAAAGGAGAAACCTAAGCCCCTTCTGCTGATGTGGCCGCAGGAGTATTATACAGGCAATGGCTGGACCCCTGTGCAATCCTACTGCTGCAGCAATGTATGATAAAGGATAAGGCAAAATTAACGACAAGTTGATGAAGTGCAAATAGGAAGGCCATAGACCAACAAAGCTGCATGACAGTGTCCCACACGTGCTGAATCGGTGGGTTACCCCGATGACTATTCTCACCTTCATGCAGAACCAGACAGAAATGGGGAAGGTCATTATGACGAACAGGAAAGACAAGATGGTCAGAAGCCATTCGCAGATGCCTAGACCTGGAGACTTTACACCTAGGGAGAAATCCAACATGACTGTGTTAGGCGGAGTCTGCTCCCAAGGAACTGACGCACTGACACCTGCCTGCATAAAACAGCCTCTGTAGTGTCCTTTCCCTGGGCCTGGTGCATGTGTGAACCTCTCTGGAGCTATGTTAAAGAGTAGCCCCTGCCCCCTATGGCTGAGCTTTGCCAGGACAGACTGATATATTTTGTCTCTACTTTGCTGGCAAAAATTGATCTTGGGTCTCCGTGCTTCAATATAATGCCTTTACTAGAGCCTTTTGTTTGAAGACCTGAGGCTGCCAAGTAGTATCAAAAGGCTCGGATGGGCAGCTTGTTGGCCGGGTTGGGATCCCCGAAGCTTATCCAAAAGATAAGCCAGTGATGAAGAGAAAGATCATAAATAAGAGGTAGTTTTCAACACACTCAGCCTGAGGCACCCTTCTCTATTAGGGTACCTCAGGACCTTCTGGAGTAGGATTTTAGTCGCTTTCCGGCTCCCTGACGCAGCAGACCCAAGCCAGTGCTGCCACTGAAATCTCCCTGTGCTCTGCAGCAGTCACATCTCCAACAGGCTGTAGAGTGATTGGGGTGGTGAGCCCCAGATGAATGTTACCTTCTTTCTCTCCCCAAAACGTGTGAGCTGTCTTGCTCTGGCTGCCCTTTGTGATGCTCCTGCCTGAGGGAAAATCTGCAGGTATGGCATGAAAATGGATAGATTACTTCTGAGAGTAGCTAGACCTAGAGGTGGACCATGTTTTCCAGCAGTGAAGTTAGCATCCCTCCCATTTTGGATCACTTTTAGCCCTTCTGTTCCTGCCCCTTTGCCTTTGGGAGTTCTCTGCAGAGCCACCAGGGGCTGAGTGGGGTTTGAGATACCAGGGTCCTGCCCCATCACTAATTGCTCCACAGCGCTGCTCAGCAGCTGGCATTCCTGTTATTGAGGCAGAAAGAGACAACCATAAAAAATTAGCTACCACAGAGACAGGAGCAAACTCGAACCTTTGTGTGACTCCAGGGCAGCAGAGCGGCTGATGCGGGAGAGGAAAAGTGATGCTGGCTCCTGTAACACACATCTGCCATGCCTGTGGTGATTTAGGGGCCAAGGAGGCCCAGCCATCTGCCAAAGGGCTTGTGACAGATCAAGTCAACAGCCAGCAAAGTGGAACCCTGTCCCCCAGAACCGGCCTTAACACTGTGCTAACTGACCGGCTTGGATGAGCAAGCCAAAGCCACAAAACCGATCTCGAGTAACGTCAGCTTTAAACGGAGGTAACTTTAGCCTGGCCTGGAGGCTTCCGCTTTCAGATGATTCTCAGACACTACGTGACCCTGCCTATCTCAGCCTCGGTTCCTCCTGCCAGGCGTCGACCTTCAGCATTCCAGCAATGCTCCATCCTATTGCGGCAGGCCAGGAGTCCGGCTAACACATGGCCTGGATAAGAGCTGCTCTCGAGGGATATCTGGAAGGGGAGCTCTGAGTGTAAGCCTCAAGCACTTCCCTACGGTGCAGTTCTTAGGGCTGTGGAGAAGCATTAAGGCTAACTCCTTCCACCTAAGGAAGGAGAAGCCGGAAGGAGATGAGAACAGACCACAGACAGAGCTGGGGAGCAGTAAGCTGAAGTATAAAGGGTGCTGGGGATGTTACTGCTTTTTGTAAAGTTTGTTGCTTTGCTAGAGAGCACTGATCTGCCTGTCCTGATTGCAGAAGCCAGCTGGGAGAGTTGGCATCGCCCAAGAAAAACTGCATGTCTGTGCAAGGTGGGTGTGAAGGCGCTCACCATGCAGACAGCAGAGTCATACTACTTGGACCCATGCTGCGTCCAAGAGCCCATACCTTTTCTGCCCCTTCCCTTCTATGAACCGTACCTTCCTCTTGCCGCTCGCTGTCCAGCAATGCCATCGCCTCCATTTCTTCATCAGATATCACATCATCCACATCCACCACTGTGGAGGTGTGCACCCTCCCATCTGTTCCTGCAGTGCTCTTGATCTCCTTTGCTTTCTCCTGCTTTATGTCTCCCCTTCCCTTGCTGGCTTCTCTGCCGCTCTCCCTCTTCTCTCGTTTGCTCTGCATAGCTTGGGACTCTCTGTTTCTCCTGTGAGAGTCCCTGGAGGAGCTCCGAGACCTCTTATCCATCTTCATCTGATTCTGTGAGCTGAGGAGCATGCAGCTGCCTGTGGCAGTAGGATGAATTTGTGCTTGAATTTATTGCTGCAGGCAGGAAAACTGGTCAGGGGAGGAGAGAAAGGGAGGTGTCAGATCTGGGAGGCCTGTTCCAAATTTATCATAGGCTTGTCACACATAGTGGACAGTAACGCAAGCAAGCTGTTTCCCAGCTGCTCTGCTCTCATTGCACACTGCTGGGGAGATGGGGAGGAAGGTTGGACTTGCACAGGGTCGACTCTAGGTGGATGTCCTTCGTGCATTTGCCTGGCTTTGGAAGAAAAACACAACCAAAAGCACTCAGATGATTTTTGGTAGATGGCTTCTGCAAAGCTTTTGAGAAGCAACCTGAAAATAACTGTCAGGCAGTTGGCTCAGAAGACCTCAAAGGGTGAGAATGACCCAGCACAATTAGCACCACGGTGAAAAACCTTCGCTGCCGCGACCGATTGCTAGCTCAGCAATGCCTGGAGAGGTTGCTGCTAAGAACGACGGGGTGAGCAGCACCTCACACTGGCTCTGTTCCCTACAAACTCTTTGGCTGGCACAGCAGAGGGATATCGGCAGCAAACTCCACAGCAGGAGAGCGGCAATGCAAACACAGATACTGGTTGCTGCTCAAGACAGTCCTTTCACATCGCTGCTGTGTCAAGCTCTGCAGGGGCTCCAGAAAGAGCTGTGTTTTCAGTTCTTTCGGGAAAAGGCTGCCGTGCCGCTCAGACTGTGGTGAGATCTGTGCAAACGGCTGCCAAAAAAAAAAAAAAAACACTTTTAAAGTGTTATAGATCACACCAAATCACAGACCATACTGAAGAAATCAGCACCTGACTAGAAGTCAGTCGCACTACAGCTGCTGGAAAATCCACCTCGAATAACCCTGTGCGTTAAAGGAATAAAGTCCAGGGAACGCTTCCACCTTTCACCTTGGCCTCTCTGTCCTCTCCTGTGGCATTTTTCTGGGACAGCTGTCACAGCGGTGGGTGAAGAGCTGGGATTAGGCTTCCTGGGGGAAGGACGTGGGTCCTGTCTTCCCCGGGGAGAGGGGTCAGGCAGAGGGGAGGTAACAGGCGTTTTGGCTTCAGGGAGGCGCAAACTGCCCGTGCCATGGGGGACTGCAGCTGAGGAGGTGGTTTCGGGGCAAGGCAGACGTCAAGGCGTAGGAGCAGGACGTGGCTCCAAGGCCGGAGCGGTGACGCCCCTTTTAATTAGCTGAGCTCAGGGCTTCCTAGAGCTGCTCAGCCCCCGGCGGGGGACGAGCGGCCTGGAGGAGCGGCTGCAGGGAGAGGGGAGACGCCGGCCGTGTTTTCTCTTGGATTCCAGTTTTATTGGAGACCTTTGGCCTGCCCAAAGTCAGGATATTACCCGCAGGAGCGCCGGTTCGCCGCTTCCTCTGCTCCTTCGTGCTACGCGCCTCGTTAGCGGGTCACCAGGGAAGCGGTGAATGAATTGGGCTGACGGAAGATGAGAAACGTTGTGCGGAAATCGGGCGTAATTAATGAATTCATAGAGCGTCTCTATTTGCTTCAGGTGTTTCGGAGACCTTTAGTGCGTGCCTTGTTCACTTTACGATTAACGCCGGGCCAGCGGGGGACAGGGAGACGCCGTTTCTGTCCCCTGAAAGCACCGGCGGGATTTTAAGCAGTAGGAAACAAGTTTGCCGGGTTTGGTTTCGGCCGGGCAGCGCTGACTCTGGCTGTGTTTCTTGTCAAAAGCGCTCGGCGGGTATTTAATACCTAGAAACTTGCAGCTTTCTGGTTTTGTCCAACGTTTCGTTCGGCTAACGGCTCCTGACTCCTCCGTCCCTGCGGGGTATCTGGTGTCTTTGCTGCCTCGGGACTGAGGAGATGCCCCAAGGGTGCTTGTTGACCCCCGTGCCGATGTATTTCTAATCCCTGCCGTCCCTGAATCTGCCCCTTCAGCCCCAAAACTCACCCAGTGCGGAAAACAACCAAGTAACTGAACACGTAAACCCGTAGGAAACAGCTACTGTAATTCAGTTTATTGCACCTAACCCCTCTTTGGCCTTGGGAAAGTCACACAGCGTCCCTGCTGCGGAATTTCCCCTCGGGGGGGGATTAAAAAAACCACAAGCGTATATCGTTAACGATGCCGAGGTTTGGGTTTCAGTCGCCTTGTCCTAAAGGGCTTTGCGCAGTCGGGGCGGGGCGCCGCCGCCTCAGGGCTGCCGCCCGCCCCGCGCCGCGCCTCAGCGCCCCAACGGCGCCGCCGCCGGGGGCGGGGCAGCGCGCGGGGCCGCCCCGCCGCGCCCCGCCCCGCCGCGCCTTCGCGCCTCGAGGGGGAGCGGGGCGTGCGCAGGCGCGCGGCGGGTCACGTGAGGGAGGCGGCGGCAGCGGCAGGAGCAGGAGCAGGAGCAGGAGGGTATCGCGGGGGGGTGCGGGGCCCTGGGCGGTAGTGGCGGCGGCCTGGGGGTGCGGGAGCCAGGTGGGGGGGGGGTGGGCCTGGGTGATGGTTTAGGGGTGTCTTTGGGGAGCAGTGAGCCCATGGGGCAGGGAGGACTCCTAGGCAGTGGTTTAGGGGTGCAGGTGTCTCTGGGGGGGGCAGTGACCCCATGGGACAGGATGGGGGCCCGTAGGCAGTGGTTTAGGGGTGCAGGGGTCTCTGGGGGGGGTAAGTGACCCCATGGGACAGGATGGGGGCCCGCAGGCAGTGGTTTAGGGGTGCAGGGGTCTCTGGGGGGGCAGTGACCCTATGGGACAGGATGGGGGCCCGCAGGCAGTGGTTTAGGGGTGCAGGGGCCTCTGGGGGGGCAGTGACCCCATGGGACAGGATGGGGGCCCGCAGGCAGTGGTTTAGGGGTGCAGGGGTCTCTGGGGGGGCAGTGACCCCATGGGACAGGATGGGGGCCCGCAGGCAGTGGTTTAGGGGTGCAGGGGTCTCTGGGGGGGCAGTGACCCCATGGGACAGGATGGGGGCCCGCAGGCAGTGGTTTAGGGGTGCAGGGGTCTCTGGGGGGGCGGTGACCCCATGGGACAGGATGGGGGCCTGCAGGCAGTGGTTTAGGGGTGCAGGGGCCTCTGGGGGGTAAGTACCTGCAGGGGTGTGGGAGTGGCTGTGATCTCAGCTGGGGTGGTGGGTCCAGGGGTGGCAGCTCTAGGGGCACAGGCAAGGGAAGAGCAAGGTTGGTAGGTAGTGGCAATGGGTGAGCTGGTCCTGTTGCCCTCTCCCCTTGCTGGCTTTCACTTGCGAAGTAGAAAATCTTTTGCCTGCGTCTGAGCAGCTTCTGTCCCTGCGGTACAAGTTATCTTCTGCTTGCTTTTGTTTCCCCTTTAGTGCAGACATGTCGAGGCAGGCGCAGCTTATGGACACGCTGAAGAAGGAGGTGAGATCGCTGCTAATAGCTACCAAAGAGGGGCTAACCCCAACGCAGCTGGAGCAAGAGTACGTGGCGATGATTGGCAAACCTCTTCCTCTGCGTGACCTGGGCTTCCAGTCCACGATGGAGTTGGTGGCGGATATGCCTGAAGTTGTCAGAGTCTCTCTCCACGGCAAAGGCACTTTTATCCTGAAAGGTGAGGTCTTGTTTCTGTATGGGAGAAGGAGTTGTTTGGAACCTCGTGTTGGCATGAAGCAAGGCTCCAAAGCATGAATTTGCAGGATGAGTTCCCTGAGCTACACACATCCCTGAGCTGATCACACATCTCTTGTTATTTTTTCCTCATATAGCTTTGTGTTTCATTTCTTGCTTTGGCATTTTCTCCCAGATTTTGATCTGCTTTTTAGTGCTTTTCTGCTCTTTTTTTTTTTCTTGAAAAACTATAGAGGCTTCTAGTTATTTCTCTCCATTTGCGTTCTGGAGTTTTCCTTCCTGACCCCGAAGGAAACAGTCTCCATCAAAGAACCTTCTCACTTTGTCTTAGGGAAAGAGTTGTGGCCATGAATGGTAGGTTCAAAGGGTTAATTGGGAAGGATGAAATGACGTTTTCATAGTGCATTACTGTAAGATGAGAGGAAGTCACCTAAAAGCACGGGAAGGACCTCAGCTGCTCTCCAGGAAGACCTTGCCTATGTGGGTCACCTCTAGGTGGGTGACCTCTAGGTGGGTCACATCCTCTATGTCACGCAGAGCCACGCCAAGGCTAGACTATACCTGCTTTTGTTGGTACTGATGCCATGGTGCTAGGGTCTATACAGTATGTTTTGACATGCAGCTCCTGGGATGCTGTGCAAGCTGCTTGTCCAGGGATCCCCTCTCTTTTTGCTATTTGCTTTTTATTGGCGGGCATAATATGGAGGGGCAGTGGATTAAGAAGTTCAACGCGGGTGAAGATCTAAGTCAGCCCCACTTTGAGTTGGGCGGGTTGGACCAAATGACCTCCACAGGTCCTTTCCAATCTGCTTGATTGTATGATTCTAACACTGTTGTCTCTGACTGTGAATTGAGGATGAATTTAGATAAAGAACAGCTGCACAACCTGGCCATCTTTTTGAATGTGTTAACAGCACAGTTTTGTGAACTGGTTAGAGTAGCTTGAATTTTTTTCTTTAAGGGTGTTTTGAAAAGGACTCTTGAGTCCAGCAACAGCCTGCTACTGTTAAACTATCGTGAGGGTTTGCCGTGATTCTGGCTGAGGGGGGCAATGAGCCATTCTCCCAACAAAACCTGCAGCAGCTGGTTTCCTGTTGTGATCCTCTATGCAAGTATTTGACGGGCCTTCCTACTTGTATCTGTATTTGTAATGTTGAGGATGCAAATTGGATGTTGGATGTTAAATTCGATCCTTTCCAGTTTGCAAAGGGAGAGGAAGAGTGGTTGCCATGCTGAAAGTCAGACATGATTTAGTGTGCTTGCTTTAGAAAGAGGCCCTTTTCCTGAAAAGGGGAGGGAGAAGAGAAAAGAGTGAAAAGAGGAAGAGTTCTGACTGCAGAGCTTTTAGTGGCTTACTATTTCAGCGGTTCTAATAGTTTATGTATTTGTGTAGCTGTTGCAGATGAGACCACCAAGGACATTGCAAAACTGATTGCCAAACAAAAGACAAGTGTTAAGACACGGAATGCTGCACCAAGGGCAAATGCTTTCCCTTGCTCCAGGAATCAGCAGAGGTTCCCTCGGAGGGGCAGGACTCCTCCTGTCCTGCCAGCGGCAGTGAAGAGCGAGCTGAAGGATCTGCTGAGTTCCTCACCGGTTCTGCTCTCAGGCTTCAATAAAGCCTTCTCCAGACGCTTTGGCCGGCCATTCAAGTACACGCAATATGGATTTTTCTCCATGCTTGAAGTGCTCAGTAGTGTGTCTGATATCATTGCAATTGAACAGTCAAGAGCAGGTTCTTTGCTGACCCTCAAGAAGAGCTCCTCAACTGAAGAACAGCAGGAAAAGATGCCACAGGGTGAGGCTATGTGTATTTGACTGGAAGTACGATGTTCTTGTAAGCACTGTCTGTGGCCAAGCAGCTGTGTTTTGGGTGGATGGACTGGTTGCTGCATTTTCACCTGCTGTAATAGTCCCAGTTCCCGGATTTAGCATAGAAGGGCTGTAGGGTACTGCAGAAGCAGCTGCATGTGTAGCCTGTTACAGGGGCATTGTCTTGATAGCAGAGAGCTTAACTGGAAGATTCCTCCTCCACCACCACAACCGGTTTTGGTGGCAGGTGAAAGAGAAGAGGGCATGTCTAGCCCAGTCAGAATATGGGCCTTCTGAGCATGCGTAGGGCTGGAATTCCTAGTCATTCCAGGCAGTAGATAACAAAACTAAAAGGACCTCCTGAACACCTGCTCCATGGGCCAGTAAAGCCTATCAAATGCTCTTTCTGAGACTGAAAATTTAGTAGTACTAGACTAAAAGTCACAACTATAATGTTCCGCAAAAGAAAACAGAAGAGGCTGCAGATATTCTCGGTGCTCCCACAACAGATATGAGGGAGAGCAATAAATTCCATACAGTTCCTGTGAAATTCCTGATTTTTCTGGGGAAAATTCCTTCTAGCATCAGTCTAGCCACGGATTTAATTGGTATGCTCACAAGAGCAAGAGTTTGTTTTGGTTTGAGTTAATACAGTGCAGGATGCCTCTCTAGTGTGTGCTGATGAATGTGATAGCTGTGAATGCTACAAGAGATCAGGAAAAGGGCACTGGTACTTTCATACTTGAATTTTTAGATATCTCCTCTTTCTGTTTAATACGTAATATTGCATCAGTTTGAGAAAGAATAACAACCCAAGTTACTGTCTTAGTTGCAGCCCCTGCGGTTGAGACTCCTCCTCCAGAACCCAGCTGTGACACAGAAAGCTTCCATCAGACCACAGAAGAGAAGTCAGAACCAGAGGAAACACAAGTAGTGGATTTTGGGGACAGACTGAAACAAGTAAGTGGCTGGACAAGGGATCTGTAGCTCCCTTTCATGTTTTAATCTTTGGGGGAAAGACTCTTACTGCTCTCACTTCTGTTGAGATACACTGTGTTGTGGATGCACTACCTCTTCCAAAAATTTTAGTACTGGTTTTAGATGAGTCTGGCAATGATGAGACTCATACCAGCCTGGTATCTAGCTTTGTATGCTGTCAAAACCTAGGTTTTTTTTCTTGTCTCTGGTCTTCAGATCTATGTTACAATCATCCAAGGTCAATTAAGCATTGTCTTTCTCCATGATAATACTGATGATGTCTTTTGGCATGCTTATTTGTAATTAGACCTTAAGAACTCTTCTTTGAGACTAGCTGCGTGGAGTTTCCGCCACTGCAGTAGGTAAGGTTTAAGTGTCTTGTTCAGTCGAGCAACCCGTGTGATAGAGCTGAGGGTTGATTCTCAGAGTGAGACTGCAGGAATCAAGGTCTCTGACAACTGGGTAACGCTGTCTACAGGGACAATAGAGAAAGAAGTCTTTTCCAGGTGATAGCAAGGTTTGAAAGATACCTCCCTCATTTTTTTTTTCCCCCAGAGAGGGAGGCTTAGAAAAAGAAGGTGTAGTCAAAGTGCAAATGATAAAGTAAGGAAGGTGATAAGGTATGTGCAGGTGAGGATGCAGGGATTGGTTTAGGAAGGGAGAATGGAGGAGGAATATGACAGCGAGAATCTTGGGAATGGTTCATCTTAGCTGAAAAGCATGAGGTGCTCCAAGATCTCCAGAACCTGTGGGAACGCAAGGGCTGCATTAGACCCTGTATCACCAGTGTTGCTCTGGCAAATGCAAGAGGTGGGTGGTGCCTATGTTTGGAGCCCTTTCTTGCTAAGGGTATGGAGTCAGTCCTGGCCGGTTAGGGAAGGCCTGTATCAGGAAGCGTCTGTTCCTCTGCAGGTTGAATAGCAGGGCCTAGTGTATGTGATCATGTTTTTTAAAAAAATCCTTTACTAAACCCATATGTGCAACTCTGTTTTGTAGTGTTCTTAACCTTAGCAAATAAATTCTACTGATCGTGTACATCTCCTGTGTGAACGCAAGTGTTTGTGTTTGTTCTCTCGTTACTGATTTATCTAATCTAACAAGATTTTCATGAACCTTGAAATTCCTTCCTCTCTCCTGCCTTGGTGTGATTCTTTTTTTCCTTTATAGTTGGAGAAAGACTTTAAGATAATGCTGTATGAGAAAGGAGCTGGAGGGACAGTAAGCTCAGCCCTCAAGGAAAAAATTCGAACTGTAAGTGGTGTTAGTTGCAAATCTTTCACAGATGCTTCTCTCTGTTGTTCACTGTGGTTTCCCTGGATGTGAATGTGTGTTCCAAAGACCTGTCTCCGTTTTGTAGGCACCTTGAAAACCATCATTGTAGTCTAATGCTCTGGGTAGCTATTAAAACTCTGCAGCAGGGCTGTGATAGTGCAAAACCTCAAGCCTCTGGGACCAATAACAAATAAGTGTGCATCACAAGGACCTGTGATGTCCAGCTTTTACAAATATTTATTGAGCCTATGTACAGTTTAGTGTTTGTGTGTCAGCATGAGCGTCTGAGTATGCAGCTGTCTGCCAATGGTGTCTCCTTTTGTGTTTAGGTTGTAGCCAAGTATCCTGATGGTTTACGTGTTTCCAAGCTACGTGATGAGTTTGAGGTAAGTTTTACTACAAGCATGAATCTTTCTTTCTGCTAAAATTAGCAGTAGTGTTATGCCTGTGATGATCTAAGATATAACTGAGTCAAGGCTAAGAGGTGGAGCTTTCTTTTATTGCTACTTAAGCTTCTTTTGTCATGGTACACACTTTCACACAAAGTCCAGCCTTAAAAATTCATCCCGATGGCCACCTAACAAGGTGATAGTTACCCAGTGATGTGTCTCTGTCACTGATGTTCTTCAGACCAGGACATTCCTTGCCTGGCTGAAGAGAGAGGAGAGATGGGCAAGCAGACCACAATTTTTTTAGTCCTGGCTGAGGAATGCTTAGAAGATGCTTGCTGAACTAGAACTGGTTGTGTGACTTAGCATTTCCTCCTTAGTATCCTCTAAAAGCTCAAAAACAGCATTCCTTTTTGTTGTTGTTTTTATGGACCTCCCCTGCTGCTGGTGCTGCTCATAATCCAAAATTTGCTAATAGTCTGAGATATGGCAACCTATTGCTTGTTGTGAGTCTTAATCCTTCTCAGTGTGTGAGGTTCAGTTCAGTGCATTGTCGAAAGCTTCTTTTTTGTTTCTTTGTTTGTTTTCGGGCACTAGGCACATTTCAAAGAGAATCTCTGTGTGAGGGAGCTTGGTTTCATAGACGTGTTGGAGTTTGTTGGCAGCCTTCATGACGTCCTCCATATTGAGTGCAAAGAAGGTGAACAAGACTGGCTGGTGTTTGACCTCAAATCCAGGTGCTTAACAGATGGTAAGATGGCTTTGTACGTTACCTTATTGTGCAAGGATCACCATGGTGCTGCTTTTGGGATGAAAAATCAACTACACAGACTAACAGGGACTTTCAGGATTGCTCTCTTTGCAAAAGAAGCAGATGCCAAAAGGCCTCGTCTACCAGTTTGAGTTAAGTGGGGCAGTGCCTGGAACCTAAAGAAATAAAGAATATTAACATGCTTTTTCCCTGCTGAAAAGGGGTAACTAGATTTGTCAAGCTACAGCAAAGTAGTCTTGAGGATCAGTTGTAATCAGGTCTGAGTAAAGCAAGCAACTGTGGTTTATATCTTCCGTTGTTATTTTTCAGTCATGACTACCCCAGTGTGTTGGTTTACCTTTGTTAATGATCGATTATTTTCACAGAAATAAAATACTTGTTTGATTTTGCAACTTGAAAAGTATTGATTCTGCAGTAAATATCTTGGCTGCGAAAATAATGGTGCTATCTGTTAGAAAACCTCCGCATCACAGTTCAACAATAGCTACCGCGTTCTCCTCACAAGATGGAAATTTGCTCTGTCATTATTTTCTGGATTCTGCATGTGTGCAGGCATTTTTTTGGAGCCTTGAGAAACATTCCCATTGGTTTGATTTTGAAGACTGAGTTTTAAGCTGTTGAACCGGACAAGGAATGTGTGTGTTACTGTTTCTGCTTTGGGTGTGCGAAGACAATTTGGTTCTTTTTTCTCAGTGCTTTGTGTCTGGAACAGTTTTAACTGTCTTCCTTG
This sequence comes from Struthio camelus, assembly GCF_040807025.1. Classification (NCBI taxonomy): domain Eukaryota; kingdom Metazoa; phylum Chordata; class Aves; order Struthioniformes; family Struthionidae; genus Struthio; species Struthio camelus. The sequence goes on from NC_090949.1 coordinate 6,455,159, forward strand.
CTTAGGGCATCCACTTGAGAGAAACGTGCATGAGAGTAGAATGATTTGGTGAATGCGCTGTAGTTTGACGCTCTCTCAAAAGCGCCACCGTGCCCTTGGTTAGAGGTTTGGCTAGGCTTTGTTAAATCCCAGTAAGTACATCAGTGCAGATTTTTCTCTACTGGATTTATGCTCACTTGCATTAGCTCTGCTTCTCACACATGCACTTTGCTGATGCTGGTTTTCAAATGTAAAAAGGAGCAACTTTGGCTGTGGGACAAGCATGAGCTTCAGGTTTTGATGTAGCGCTCTTAGTTTCACCAGACGAGCAGTCAGAGCGTGAGGACTCCTCGTGTTGGTCCCCACCCCCTCCTGCTGCTGAGGTCTCCCAGAACTCTTCTCCTGGAAAGCCTGAGGATGCGGACCTGAAGCAAAGCAGAGCGTTCAATGTGGTCACAAAGTCATTTAAACCGGTGAGTAAGCAAAGCAGCAGCTAACAGTTAAGCTGCAAAGAGAATAGCACTGGCTCTTGGGCATTTCCCACTCAAAAACATGCATCTTTGATGTTTTCTGTTTTTGTTGTGTTTTGTTTTTTCCATGTTGCGTGCCTATACGTTACTCAAGACGAGTCTTTTTAGTTCACTGTGTTACTCCTGTGTCCTTTCATAATTACCTTAATAAGTAGTGAAGTGCTTTTGTCCTCCTTTTCTCCTTATTCTTTGTGCTATTGTATTATTTCAGGAACGCACGCTCTTTTTGCAGGTACGAGGAATGTGAAACAGCATAAAGCACTACTGTAGGCAGCTTTCTAAACCTATAACAACTAAAGGAAGCAAATAAGACTGTTCACCATCTTAAGTTGTAACCATTCCTGGTCCTCATTGCTATGTAATTGGACTTGGAGAGTTTTGGTTTTCTTTGGCAGTGTATTTTTAGAAGGAAATGGAGAAAGTACAGTGGCAAGTCTCTGCCCAGTCTGATTGGAATAATCTGTTTGAATCACCTTTATTTTTTTTCCCCCTTTTAAGCATCTTTAGACTTTCCCATTCCCCAGAAAATCTTCCTGATGTGAGTTACTTCCCTGACCAACCTAGTCTTGTGGCTGTGTCCGACTGGAAGTTTGGAGCGCAAACTCCCTACACTTAGGTAGGGAAAAGATTCCAGGAATTCTTCCCAACTTTACTGTTTTGTTCGCTAATGATCTCAGAAGCCTGGGATTAGGAGTTGGACTTTATGTGGCATTACGTGAACATGTATGACATTGAGATTTATGCAGGCTGCCCTGGTCCTTTAAATACATTCTAGTTTGGTGTGATGAAGTCCCCAAGGAATTTTCCCTAAGTCAGATAAAATGTGCACGTGGGAAGGGCAGAAAAGGGTGTGTGTGGTGCTGGTTATCCCAACCTCAAATGAAATTTTTGTTCTTATATATTACAAAAAGAATCTGTTCAAAGCTCCTAGCAAGATAAGTCTTGGAAGATGTTTGTACAACTAATGTTTCTTATGAAAACACAGTCTGTAAAGTTTGCCATTTTGCTTTTAAAAAGGCCCTAAAGGGGAGGAAAGCTTGCTGGAGTGTGCCAGTTAGGATATCTAATGTAAACATTAATCAGAAGGCTATGAGGAGGAGGGAAGGAAGTGACCTGATCCCCACACTGTTATGAGATGTCCAAGTATCTCACCACAAGAGGCAAATAATGAAAGTGTTGTAATAGACAAGTGAGGGAAAAGGGCTGAGTCAATCCATTTAGCCCAGAGAAAAGGAAAGCATCCAGAGCTGCTGCACTCAGCAGCAGGAACAGGAAGGATGTTGTTGACATCACTCTTGTGTCTGCCAGCACAGCCTAGGAAGAGGAGTTAAACAGTCTCCCAAGCCATAATACTGCAGAAGCACCCTCCACGTAGGAGGGGGATGTAATCTGTGAAAGTGTAATCTCCTAAAATGTAATCTTTAGACTGTTTTGTTTTGTTTTATCTTTTTAGAACTTTGTTGGCTTTTTGTAAACTTGTTTTTGAGTATACGTGTCCTACGTCTTTCACGTAAATGTCTGTCATCGCTATCAGCGTGTGAACTAGATTGTAGAGGTCACGTGTGCCCTTAGAGTACAATATAAAGAGCATTCTGGGAGCAGAATTGTCCCTCAGAAATGTCACTATCCGCAGGCACTTCTTAGAGGAAATCCATTAAATGTGGGTTTTTTTGGAGGTGATGCTGCTTCTCAGGCAAGAATTTCCTCAGTTGTCCTTCACGTTTTGAACTGAACTTAGTGTTTAACTGAATGTTTTACTCAAAATGTTTAACTCAAAAACAACTCGGGGCATTAGCCCTTGCTCAGCCTTGGAGAAGGAGACTGTCATCTGCTTGAAAAAATGTTTGAAAGAGCCACCGTTGTTAAGAGGCGTCATTTGCAGCTGAATTAGCCAGTTCAGTGGTTTGCATGCTGGAAGACAAAGTTTGCATGCATTCTCTGATGTATAATACAGAGGTAACTTGTAGTGTATTCACTATGAGTGAAAACGAAATCAGTTTGACTTCTGATCGTTGGAGGAGCCCTGTTTGTTGGCATGAAAGTAAGCTCTTGAGGCAGTGAAAGCAGCTAATGTACTGTCAGGGTTCCCCTCTGCACTAGTTCAAATGAACTAACCTTTTTCAACATAAAACATTTGAAGAACAGCACAAAAAATTGTGCTCGCTTCTGTGGGCAGATTTGTGTAGCGTGAGAAGAGAATAGGATTTGTAGGTTTTGTTTAATTTTGTCCTTGGAAAATATCTCTAGTGACAGCCATTTGCTGAGTGTGAAAACAAGATGCTTTTGTGTCTTCTGTCACTTTTGAACCATTTCCAATTAGTTTTACCGTTGACCATGGAAGTGCATGAGTGAACAGATCTTATAAATAGCATCTTCTGTGTAAAATGCAACAAAAATGGTACTTTTTTTTTAATAATAGCAATTCAACTCAAAACACTTTTATCTAAATTTGTGCCATGATTTCAACTCCTCCTCCTTTATTCATTGCAGCAGTACGAGCAAGGTATTTTTGTTCTGCCGCTCTCTTTTGCTGGAGGGAGCGAAGGAGGAAGAAAGAGTGAAAATGAACACTTCTGTCATGGGGAAGGTTTTAATACGAGCTTGCACGGTTAGGTGGGATTCTGTGATACTCAGTACCTCACAAGTCCCCAGGAAGCAAGAGCTAATATTCTTACTTTAACAGAAAGACCGTTCGTGTGTGTTGAGTGCCTGGTAAAACATCTGAGTGCAACCTTCCTCTTACCCATTGTAGCCCCAAGGTTTGGAGTACTCCCTGCTAGCCATGGAGATGACGACTTCAGAAATCCCCCCAGATGCTGTTCAAAACATAAGCCTTTGCAGCTTGCCACCACTGGAGAGAAGCTGCTTGGTGGGAGTCTTTGTGGAATTCATCATCTCTCCTAGCCAGTTCTACATCCAGGTCTACAGCAGGGAAACATCCGATAAGCTGCAGGATCTGATGATTGAGATGAGGTGCGAACATGCTGTGCTGACTTGGTACTACTGCCTGTTCTGTGTGTGCATCTGCTGAGAGAACTGGACACCCAGCTGTTAGTTACAGTCACTGTTGGCTTAATAACTTGATATGGGGATGCATGCAGTGTACTCATACATGCATGCGTAATGCTTGCTTATTCCTTTTGACTGGCAAGCAAAAAGTATGGTTAATAGCCATTCACGTTTGGCTGGCTATATCCTAGACAGTCCTAAACTTGAAAAGTCTGGAAATCAGGTAAGAAAAGGAACTTTTGTGTTCCTTTGCACCTCCCAGAATCACAGAATGGTTGAGGTTGGAAGGGAACCTCTAGAGATCCTCTAGTCCAACCCCCCTGCTCAAGCAGGGTCCTCTAGAGCATGTTTCCCAGGATCGCGTCCAGGCGAGTTTTGAATATCTCCAGCGAAGGAGACTCCACCGCCTCTCTGGGCGACCTGGTCCAGGGCTCAGTCACCCTCACAGTCGAGAAGTTTGTCCTCATGTTCGCACGGGGCTTCCTGTGGTTCAGTTTATGCCCGTTGCCTCTTGTCCTGTCGCTGGGCACCACGGGGAAGAGTCTGGCCCCGACCTCGCAACGCACCCCCCTCCCTTCAGATACTTGTACACATGGATCAGGTCACCTCTCAGTCTTCTCTTCTCCAGGCTGAACAGGCCCAGCTCTCGCAGCCTTCCTTCATAGGAGAGATGCTCCAGTCCCCTCATCATCTTGGTAGCCCTCCGCTGGACTCTCTCCAGTAGTGCCATCTCTCTCTTGTACTGGGGAGCCACGTCTCTCTTGTACTGGGAATTGGACACAGTACTCCAGATGTGGCCTCACCAGGGCAGAGTAGAGGGGCAGGATCACCTCCCTCGACCTGCTGGCAACACTCTTCCTAATGCAGCCCAGGATGCCTTTGGCCTTCTTGGCCACAAGGGCACATTGCTGGCTCATGCTTAACTTGTCCACTAGGACACCCAGGTCCTTCTCTGCAGGGCTGCTTTCTAATAGGTCAGCCCCCAGCCTGTCCTGGTGCCTGGGGTTATTCCTCCCCAGGTGCAGGACCCTGCACTTGCCTTTGTGGAACTTCATGAATGCGTGAAAATTCATGTCATGGGGACTTTAAGAAATCAGGGTTCTTTTGAAGCCCCTGTATATTTCTCTTTGCTCTCCTCCTGCTTCCTACCAAGCACAGATTTTCCGTGTGGTGTTTTGCAGACGCTGCTATTCAAATAAAATCATTTCTGATCGTTATACCATGCCCGAGTCCTCCGTGCAGCCTGGACAGCTTTGCTGTGTAATGATTTCTGAGGATAAATGGTGGTACCGGGTTATCATCCACCGTGTGCTTAGTGACCAGGAAGTGGAGGTGTTCTACGCAGATTTTGGAAACCTGGGCACTGTTCAAAAGTCTTGGCTGAGATTCCTCAAGTAAGTAGGTTACCCAGGGGTGACCTTGGGCTAAATTCTCTTGCATTTCTGCTTTTATTCCTTAGCCTTGCCTTTTGCCACTTTTCAGTCATTTTGGGTCACCTAATCCTTCATGGGTTTTGCGAAAGGATGGAAACATCCTCATGAATGGATGTCAGCCTAAACGGGCTACATTTGCAGCATCAGAGGTACTCATTCTCCTCTGTAACCCAGTATTTTTTTCTGTACTTCTTTCTTCACTCTCTTTTGCCTCTCTTCATACATGGCCGTTGGCATTCCTTGGTTCAACAGTCGTTGCTCTCTGTCCATAACTTGATAATCATAAGAGGTTATGATGGGAAGATGCTCTGGGTAAGGGAAAGCATAAGAGACTGGTCACTATTTTTTTTTTCTGCTGTGCCTATTCTCTGGATATGACATGTGTTTCAAAGCAATTGATCAGTTTTATTCATAAGTGCAAAATCAACTCAAGAACAGAGGTAACTGTTGGATTTTAAAACCCAGAAGAAAAGGAAGTTCTGCTATTCCAGCTCTGTGGTTTGCTGTGATGATGATGAGTTTGTTTCTGTTTTAGGTGGTGCTTCTTGAAGCTCCCTGCTCAGGCTATCCCGTGTTCCTTGGCATGGGTGAAACCCGTGAAGGTGTGTGTTCACGTTTGGTTTTGTTTACTGGCATACGTACGAGAACTGTTTTGTGGCAGCTGGTTTTCTATCTTAATATTGGCAAGCATTTAGATTAATTCATGTCTCATAGATGTTCATAGCAGAATTGCTCCTATGTTCAGCAGAATGTGACTGTGTAAGTCTCTCTCTTTACAAGTAACCACCTTTCCACAGTGTGTCTTATATGGGTTCAGAGTATTCTTGCTTATATGGTTTTAGAAACAGATAGCTATTGTTAAGGAAATGAGCAAACTTGTTTCTTTTCCAGTAGTTCTCCATGACCCTTTTGAAGCCTTGGTGGCTCCAGCACAGGTTCCTCTGTTTTTAACATTTCTTCTATGACCTCACTTCAAATGAGTTAGTTTTGAATGAGTTTGGTGCAATCAGCAGAGAGTTACAGAACTCAGCCTATGCTGAGAAACCTTTTGATCAAAAAGCCTGAAAACACAGACTCCAAAGGAGAACATACGAGCAGATTTGCTGCCTGTGTTTTACAAATAATATTTTTTTTAAGTGCATTTTCAGTTCCTTCCTACATTTTGGGAGGTTAAAGATTCACACTTTTCTTTGCTCTGAGGCTTAGTTGCTTTCTAAAAGCTTGTAAGACTTTTAGCTTTCATAATCACATGATTCCGCAAACTGGGACTCTTTTTTTAAAAAGCTTGGCATTTTAGAGAGTGAGTGCCATTGTAAGCATGTTTGAAAATAGATAATTAGAGTGAAAGGGCATCCCCAGTGGCAGGCATTTGAGTAGTTTGATTTAGTTCAGTGTTGGGAAGCTTGTCTGAATGACTTTTTTGTTTTTGTCCTAAGCCTGACTTAGCCTAATTGCCTTTTTGACGAGTGCTTATAAGGGAAGGTGTCAGGCAATTGATGCTGGATTGTTCATAGTAACTTTTCATCCTTGTTTCTTCTTGAGGGTACATGGACCGATGCAGCAACTCTCCAATTCCGGAAGTTGTGTGGCTCAAAGCTACTTGTGGGCATTGTGGATGAATATGTGAATGGCGTTTTGTATCTCTTCTTGTGTGACACATCCTCTGAGGGGGATATTTACTTCCACAGTGTCTTGGAGGATAAAGGACATGCTGAGGTCTGCAGAGAGAACATTCCTTGCCAGGTCAGGAGGGACGTGTGTGCTGCTGAAAGAAACAACAGTGAAAGGATGGGTTGGGTATCTATAATGGGACAGTCTTTTCTTTGAAACAAGTAGCTCTGTGACGAGCAAAACTGGTATCCTGCAACTGAGCATCTTGTGTCTGCATCCCGCATGTCTTAACTCCATGGTGAGAGCTTTCTTTTTAGTGATGTTACAGGGATGTTTTGGTTTTATAGAACAAATTATTTTAGTCCTGTCATCTAATGCTGAATTAGAAGGTGGGAGTTTTTTGTTTTGGTTTGATTTTTTTTTTTTTGAAGTTGTTGAGTTTGTTAGTATTACAGATTCATCTGGAATTGTTATATATTTTTTATAAATAATATGGAAAAGTAAAATAGGCATAGATGTTCTGAGCATCGGGCCAAACTGAGAAAGCATGGAGCGAGTGTGAAGAGATGTGTTAGATTCTTGCCCACCCATTGCTAATTTCACCTAGTTTTGCCTGTCATGATTTAAAAGAGGCTCCCGATTCATCCAAACAGTAAGAGCAAGCTGATGAGACTCTAGTATTAAGTAGTCAAGTAGTGTTAGTGGCAGGGGCGGTTGAGTGAGGAACAGGATAGTCAAATTCTTCTGGCCTTGTCTTCACTAATCATGGAGGAGTGTTTACACCATTAACAAACTAAAACATGAAACAGGTCTTGGTTAAAACTGTTTCTACTTGGCCAATAAACTGCACAATGATGGACTGCATAACCGTGGTGGATTGCATGTTATACCTTGAACAGGCACTCAGGTTGTAAAACCAGTGCAGGGGACACTGATAATTCAGAGCCATCTATGCTATTGTTTGAATGTTTCGGCTCAGTTTCAATAAGAACTGTAGGGATATGAAAACCATTAGAAAGAAACGGCCGTGATTTTATAGCTCAGCAGAAAGGCAGGCTTTACAGCCCAGAGTGCTTGTATCTGTTTTAATCAGCAGACTACAGAATGAGTGTTTTGGCAGGACTATATCCTGTGATTGTGTTTTGCATGGGGATATCCAGTTTTGCGGGGAGGGAGACGTTGCTGAATAATTTGTTGTTGGAGAGGGGTGAGTTGACTTTTGCAGTAAGATGATTTCTGCCAGAATTTGGAGCTAACTTGAGGGTGGTATGCTGCTTCTTAAAACGCTTAGAAATCTTGCTGGGTTTTTTTTATCCTTTTGTGGTAATTTCAAAAATCTTTTATTGCCTGTACTAGTCTGTGGATTTTTTTTCTTCTTTTCCTGTTACTAGGGATTCGAGGAACTGAATCCTTTGGCCTTGTATGTTCAGCCCAGTGCAAAGCAGGAGAGTGCTGGGCTGGTGGAGCCAGATCTTCACTTGCAGCAGGAATCACTAGATACAGATAGCGGAACTGCAAGCTCCAGGCTCGACAGGGGTGAACTGTGTGACCAGGTGGGCATTTGTCTGTGCTGTAGCTATGATGCAGTGAACTCAGCACCAAGGGTTGGTAGACACGTATCATTTTAGTCCCTTGCAGTTTGAGGGATGGGGTTTTTTGTTTTATTATATTTTTTAATAAGGGCAAGCAGGACCATAATATAAAAATCATTGCATGAGGAACACAAATACCTATCTAGATGCTTGTTCTCTGATCCCTTTGCCCGCTGTCTGCTCACTGAATTCCTCTGGCCTCAGTCTGTCATGTTATCTTGACAGCTCCTGTATGAATGGACTCTCCTAAGAACTCACAGCCCTGCCCGATTCTTGAGATCAGTTTGACTTAACACTTTCCCCTTTGCACCTCCTGTAGCTGAGAAGCGGTGCATCTTCCCCTCACTTCAGTCGAGTTTGGCAAAGGCTGTGCGATAATTAGGGGTGTCATTCAAATGTGGGAGAAGAACAGAAGAAAATTTGTTATTTTTTGCATTAAGGATCTTGCTTATTCTAAATTTATTTGAAAGGAAGTGACTTGCAATCCTGACTGCTACAGGTGATAAGGTTGTACACAACTATAGTCTTATTCAAAAGATACTCTACAACAGCAAATAACATTCAGGTATGGATACTGCTTTACATCTTTGGATTTCAGAGCACTTTAAAAAGATGTGTTCTCTTTTGTTTAACATATGGAAAAACTGATGAACAGAGTGGTTAAGCTGGGAGTAAAACCCAGGTCTTGAGTCCAGTATAACGTGCTGCCATTAGAAACACCATAAACAATTCTGTACCAGTGTGTTCTCTGCTTTCCTGTATTATTTATATCATAGCATTTTCGTGACAGAGGCCAAAGCACCTTTCAAGTAGGTGTCGGTTGTTGAAGTGTTCAGCAGTGTGCCTGTTGGAGGAATGTTTTCCTGCGCGTTTTTCAGATTATAAAACTGAAATTGGTGCAAAAGCTAGTGGAATGTTAGTAACTTGTAAGGTGCTCATTTTACCTACGTTTTGTTTTAACAGCCTGAATTTCTGTACTAGAGAAACTGTATAAGCTGTTGATCTTAGATATTAATGGCCCTGCCCTGCTGAACATTAACGTAGCATCTGAACTGAAGGTCCCAAATCAACATCTTAACTTATGTATTTGGAAGAAATTGATATTTAATCCTGCACTTAAGAGTGTGGCCGAGGCTCTGCAAATCTGGGTTTGATTCTTGGCCCTCTGGTAGGCAATTCAGATGACTTCAGAGGGGTAATTTAATCTTCCTAAGCCTTGGTTACTCAGCTATAAAAAGGAGAGAATAATCCACCTTGCATCTTGTACTGAATCTTTGCAGAAAGGGACTTTTCACTTTATTATAGATATGCATTGCCTTAAAAATGGGATGCCCATCTTCCTGGAGTCTGTGCGTGTAATGGTAGAAGTAGGGTGTGATTCAGCGCTTTCAAGCGTCACAAATTACCTTTCAGCAGTTAGAATGTTACAGTTAATTGTTTTGCTGGGTACAATGAGTATTTAGTGGGTGTTCGTTGATTAATTTGTCATTAAAAATATATCAGATTAGCGTAAATACTGGTAAGTGAAGGTGAGGACCAGGGGGATTGTAATGTCTGAGAAATTGAGTTTAGCTTATCTGCAAAAAAGAGCAACCTCCATGAGATGTCTAAGAATCAAATGTCGTATATCTAAGCTGAAATTTCTTATCTGGGGACAGAGTTGCTGTGGTTCTGAGCATGGATGTGCAGTGATTTATCTTTGTGACTAACTCTAGAGAAGTGGCAGAGCCACTTCTCTAACAGAAGAGATGAAGCTGTTGTTTGAAGCGTGGAAGTCCTGATGTGATTAATTCTAGTCTGTCCTTCAGTTAAATGGCTCTGAACTTATCTCTTACTCCAGAGACTTACTACTAAGATTCCTTTTCTGTCGGAAAACTTTCTAGGATGAAGCAAACCTTTCTCCAGGGATGCCGTACCTGGAGCCAGTCTACATGGACACAGATTTCTGGGACAAGAATGAGCTCCCTCTGCAAGCCGTTGAGAAGGACACCTGTGTCAGTGGTGAGGCTGTGGGTTTGGATGCTGTGGCATCTTCCAGCCAGCCTGTCAGTGACGAAGGAGGAAGTGAGAACCAGCAAAACAAAGAGCAAATACAGCAGGTTAGGTTCAAGTAATGGCCTTGAGAAGATTATCTTGGAGAGTTGTAAACGTCCTCTGTTTGAGCTCCTCTTGACTCTATGCTCTGACTTCTGATGGGAAAATCTGGGAAGTATGATTCAAAAATGGTCTGAACTGAAACTTGTCTAATGTGACACTTGTTATTGCTGAACTAGCATGTTCTGGCAACTGTTTTTCAGCAGTGGGGAAACTCCCTTTCTATTGCCAAATTTGATTTCCCTCATCAGGATTAACAAGTTGTTGCTTTTTTTTGCCCATCCTCCTTAAGTGCAAAATGGCTGGACACTCTGCTAGATTGGAGTGCTTCTACCTGATGAAATTTTCAGAAGGCTGCAATAACAGTAAAACTTACCACTTGGAAAATAGTTTTATTCAATAAATACAAGTTGTACTATGGAGGAGAGAAGTTAAAGTGACAGGTAGTTTCTTGTTCAGATTATTTTTCTTTCATTCCTTTTTCTTTTTGTCCTCTCCAAGTTTCTAAAACTTCTCCAAAAAGAAGTATCACGGTTTCTTAGGAGAACAGAGAATTCCTCTCTCCTGTCAGTTAACTTGTCGTGGTGATATCTCATTGCTCTATAATCCGTGCTTTAGTAGAGTCACTGCAGTGCCTTCCACTTTCTTCTGCCCACACTGGCTGAGCCTTTTCTTGCTTTGTCCATCTCCTTAGGAATGGTGCTTGTCTGCTGACGTAGAGATGTGGGATGATGTGTGGTCGCTCTTGGATGAGGTAGATGTCCCAAGAGCAGCGGATGAAGACCCTGAATTTACAAAGGAGCATACAAATGAAAACACCTCAGAGCTTATGACAGTGGTTAAGGTAAGGACACTTTTCCTTGGCTACTCCTGTTGAGAGGCCTTTGATTGTTTTAACGCATCTTGAAAAGGGAACTAATAATGAAATGACCCCTGGTTACTAGCATGAGCTCAGAGCAGTACTGTTGCCTCTTCCTTGCTGTTGTTTCTGGTGCCATCGGTAGTATGCTGGTGCATGCTCCGCTGACACTACTTTCTCATGCTGTAGACACACCGCAAGCTATTGCAAAAACAAGAGTGATCATTTCAGCACTTTATAGATCAAACCTGGCCCTCCTTCATTCCTTTCTCCCCATGCGGTGGGCTGGAAGTGGCTCCTTGTAGGACAGCAGTGTGGGACTGCTGGGGCTAGGGCAGAGAGCTGTAGAGAAACATGAATCCTCAGCCAGAGTTCTGTGGGAAGCGTGGATGCGTCGTGTTTATCTCCTAGTCAGAGATGGAGACTGGGAGGCCCTGCTCCTGGGACAATTGGCAAGAGAGACAGAGGTGAACGCAAGGAGATGGTTCCTGAGGAAGAATAATTAGAATTTCAGTGTCTGTTGCGTGAGCTAGAGCTGGGAATGACAAAAATTGCTCAGCTCCCGTAGCAGCTCTGTAGGTGGCTTCTTGTCCTGGTGGGCACGCTGGCTGTGCTCCAGGGAGCAAATCTGCAGAGCTTGCTCTGCCTGTTTTGACATGTGCACTTGAAATTTGATGTCACACAGCTGAAGTCAGGGTTTTTTGGTGAGGGAGCAAGCCCTGTGTTAGCTCTAGAAGACTATGAGTGCAGAGGGGTTCATAGGCCTGAACTCTGGCAGTTACTGTGGGGCTGCTGTGCATTACCCAGGCCTTTTCCTGCTCAGTGAGTTAGGAAGGTGGGTTTAGGGGGGCTGCACTGAGCGGTGTGCTTCTAGGTGTTACGTGGAGCTGATGTTGTCCATTTTTGTCTTAAATAGTGGTTAATGATGAGTCCAACAGAACCTGCAGCATGGCCCTTTACAAATGCTCTGCTTTGAGTTCAGCAGGGAGCCAGTAACGCTCAGACGTGGTTAAGCCACAGAAGGCATTGCAAAGCCGAAAATGGGAGTGTGCCTACAAGGTTGTGGATCATTACAGCTCCTTACGTAACTGAAGTTTGTTAGGGCGGAGACAAAGCACTTTCAGAAGAATGAGGGGGAAAGGTGTCTTTGAAATAGTCCAGGACAGAGCTGGGAGAAATGGTGGGTCTAGGGGATGTTACCTGAAAGGACTGTAGAGGAAGCAGCCTAGGAGAAGTGACACTGAGAGAAGAGGAAGTTTGTGATAGCAAGTGTGAGGAGCAAGGAAGAGGAGATGGAGGCAGGTGGTTAGCTTGCAAGAGGTGACTCAAGCACTCCCCTGCAAGTGTTAAACTGCATGGGTTTAGAAGCATAGGAATTTCCTAACTGGATCTGAGAAGTCCTGGGCCCACTGTCTCTGGCGGTGATCTCTGTCTTTAGAGGAAATGACAAGAGGTGGTCTTTAGAGGAAATGACAAGAATGTCTATGAAAGAAAACTATGGGAGGGGGGGGGAGGAAATCCTGCCTTAGACGTTAAGAAGAAAGTGCTCCAGCTGGCTAGCTATTAGGACAGGAGGATTTCCTTTCTCTGATTCCTGCTCATCTCTTGGCCTCGGTGGATCTACAAGCAACGTCGCAAAATGCTGTTGGTGTCCCCTTTAATGCATTAGGACGAAGAGTAGATATTGCCTTACTTACTTCCTGCCCTTCACGGTACTCTGTAGGGTATCCTGTCTCATTTGTCCCTTCTGTAAACTGAATAGCCTCTGTCTTTTTGAATTACTTCCATCCTAGACTTTTCCAGTACTTGCAGAGGTTTTTATTGTCCACCCTTGCACCCTACCTGTTTCTACCCTGCCTGAAGGGGCAGGGACACTACTGTCCCCCAGCTAGGATAGCATGGGTGGCAAGAGGAGAGGCTTAGTATCCTTCAGCCCTATTTGTTCTTCTTCTAACACTCTGGGTTTTTTTACTGCATGTTAAGCAGAGGTTTTCAGTAGGCTGGTGGTATTGAGGTGAGTAGTTAGTTAATAGGACTCTAATGATGCCCCAGTCACTCAAATGATTCTGTCTTGGCATCTTGTCAGCACTGAGTTTCTTCTGCCCAGCCATCTGGTTGTCTTTCCTGCTTCAGGAGCTCCTCCTGGTCCCCTTGTTGCGCCCAGTTTGTGCCCATTACTTAAATTTACTTGTGTGCAAAATTAAGTGTTTTGTTCTGGGCTAGTCATCTGAACACTCTCTCCTCTCACCAATGAGAGAAGCGCATCCAAGTGGTGATTCACCCCTTCTGAAGATGGGAGGCTTTCTCTCTCTGTTGACAGCAGAAGCAGCCTAGAGATCAGGCACCTAATTTTTCAACAGCTGTGGTTGGACAAGGTGAATTGCGCAACTGGTGGTCTGTTGTCATTTCACTGTTTCTCCCTTCTGTGCTGAATTAATAAATAGAAACATGGGGTATAGTCAGTGTCTGTGACGCTGAAACTTAAGTTTAATTTGTTTTCTTAACCAAAAGCGTGGAGGGACTTCCTCAAACTTGGTTCCCACTCCCTTGCAGAAACTCCCTCCATCATTGCTGTCACTTGTTCTGCGTGGGGCTGCTGAGAGATCAGCCAGCTGCTAGCGCTTTGCTAAGAAATGGTCGTTTGCATCTTGTAATAAGCTGTCACGCTTTCAGCTTGCTGTGCAGGAAGAGTTGCCCTTTGGCAAGGTTGTGAGTAACTAGTATTTAAACAAACAAAAAAAAAAAAGTTGCTGACATTCCAGTCCTTGGACTCTGAAGGATACAAAGATCAGGGCAGCTAATGAACTGAGCGTGCACTAATCACACCTCTCCTGAGTTTTTTATATACATTTGCAGACACCACATTCTCTTGGAGAGTCCTCACAGCCTGCTGTCTTATCCAAGCCAGTGGAAGACTTTTACATCTCCCTCATCTCCTCCAGCCAACCAGCAGAAAAGAGCCAAGATGACCCTGATCAGACAGAAAGATGTTCTAACAAGGCCCAGCTTCTTGAAGCTGTACCTGCCTCTGTTCTGCTTCTGGCAACACCATTTATCCTGGACCAATGTAACAGTACGAATAGATTTGTTGATAGAATATAACATGGAGGAAAGCTGAGCAGTCTGGTGTCTTGCGGTCAGTGTTGGGTTTCCCAGGACTGGTGGAAGAGTGGTGCATCTTCTTTGCTAGAACAGATGGAAGAGTAGGCATTTCTGTGGGATGGAGATGCAGCAAAATGGATTTCTAAATGTCTAATTGGGACAAATGAAATGAGGGTTATTTCTCTCTCTGATTTTTGTTGTCTTTTCCAGACTTTCTGCTATTTTCATGCAGATGTCTTTTTCTCTGCCTCTGTATGTTAGTGAGTGTTCGTTTCATACTGGGAATCTCTCAATCTCTCATCCATGAGGGAGAAAAGTATATATTTTGTTAACCTTATAAGACCACCTGGGGGGGGGGGGTCTTAGTCTTTCCATCCTCTGAATCACGAGCAAACTTACAACATCCTTGTGAAAGCTTAGAAGCTGTGTTAAGTGACTCGCCTAAGGTAGTGCCTGTTTGTGCCTTGGAGCAGAGCTGTCTCCTGTCTCTCTGAAATGGAGGCCCAGTCCTCCAGACAGGGTGACTCGATTCACGTCTCCTTTCCCACTTCTGCAGAAATGGGAGTGAGCCCTGGGAGGGGAGCGAGAGATCCTCCTGGGTTATACCATGCCAGCCTCACTCTGTAGGTGGGTGGTAGGGAAGTCCTCGCACCATGGTTTGGTAAGGTCCAGGCAAAAGGGATTTGCAGTCTAAGGTAGAGCTATTGGAGTTGTCCTGTAGATATCCTCTTTCTTTCCTGTTTTCCTCCTTACACAGATAAAGAGAAAGTGAAGAACAAAGACCTTCCCAAGACGCAGGCAGTTGTCCTCTGCAGTGCCAGTAGACTAGCTGACCAGGAGGCACATCAGAAACTCTATGTCCCTCCTACCTCACCATCTGCAACGTTGGGAGCTGCTGCGCGCTTGGCTGCTTCCAGTGGTCTCTTCCAGTGGTTTCCAAGCCTGAGAAAGGAGATGTGAAGAGAAGGGAGAAGTTGTAGCTGGAGCGGCTGCCAAGGAAGTAATGATGTCTTCTGCTGCAACTGCCTGGAGCAGTGAGGGCACTCTGTGTGACTGTCCTGTCACTTTCTTGGTTCAGAAGTGTTTCATCCCCTGAATAACTTGGAGTCTGGCATCTTCTCTGATACACCCAATATATGTGATAAATGTTACTTTTAGGAAAATAGATTATGTTCTCGTTGTACTGCTGCTGGTACTCATGTATTGCTCTTTAATGTTTTGGAAGAACATCGGAGTGTCGTATTGTATCCTCTAAGGTGGGGAGAGGGAAACTCTATACACATCCCGCCCTTTAACAGTCTCAAGTGCAGTTTTGACTGCAGGGGTGGTAGGTTTTGTTTTTTTGGTTTTTTTTCTTTTTTTTGCAAAGTAGATGATCTACACAGTCCTTGCTATTAGGAAAGACTGTTATATGCTAGCTTAGGCCTCCGTCTGTCCGAGTGCTGCTAACCTGCAAAAAAGAAATCTTCTCCCCCAATAAAGAGACATTGATTCGTTGATGAATTAGGATGCAACAAATATGAAGCCCCAGGAATCCCATTTTACAGATACTGAAAGATATATGTTTTGAAGCTTGCTGAGTTAACCATGTTTTGTCATGGCTTCTCTTTCAGACAGGCATACGAAATAATATCCTTTTCATGGCCTTCAATAACTTCAGCAGAGAGCAATAATATAATTTGTGTCCAGCAGGAGTGATATTTTGCATATAATTCACAGGAGGAGAGAGAGGCTGAGTCTACCTGGCCTCCAGAAGTACAAGTATTGTGGCTTTCATGCCAAGACTGCTCTCAGCCCGAGATTGTGTGTCATCCTGCAACAAGGTAGTTGATCACACTTCCTCTGAGAATGGCCTCAGTGCTGATGGTGTACAAGGAGAGCATTTGCTGAAGGCCGCAGAGAGGAAAATGAATTTTATGGCACGTTTGTGGCTGATGAGGGGTCAGGAATTCTTTTTCTAGGAAGCAGCTGGAGCAGCAGGAGGAGAGTGTTTATGAGGAGAGATGCTATGTGATAGACCTGATGATGGCGCTTCATGTGCGATAGGTACATTGGTTGAAGAGATGACCTGAACTTATTAGAAACGCTGTCCTGTAAGAAGATATTCTTTGTGGTGCAAGATGCAGAAGCTCTATTTAAGTAGTTCCCTGCCTGACGCAGGCAATCCTCTTGGTGTTGGGTTTATTAATGCAGGGAAAAGCTGCGAAAATATAAGTGTGCTGATTATGAACGCTGGCATGCAGGTTGCTTGGTTGGTGTTCCCCAGGGCTTCTGGGACTAGCAAGGGCCAATTGTGCCCACCCACAAGCATGCCCGAAGCATGCTGTAGCTTCCTTATGAACCATCAAGAAAAGCTCAAGACAGGGTTTAACATTAATATTGGAAGAGAGAAAAGTCCAGCATAAAATGTCTTAACTGATTCAATCAAAAAATGTATGGGGGGGGGGGGGGGGGGTAAGGGGGGAATTGGGAGTTTAGGAGGAAGAATGGCCAGCAAAGCTCAGAATAACCAAGGCTCAGGGAGCAGCTGCTGGCTTATTGCCTGTCTCCATGGACTGCCAAGATCAATGCATCTCTCCGAACCAGGGGTTGTGCCTTTAGTCTGTCTTTATCATGCTAGATAATGCCACATTCAGTCCCTGGGTCCCTGAGGTAAAAAAGAAGAATAGAGTGATGTTTAGGGTAGGAAACCAAGACTGCAGAATGGAATTGCTTCATCCCTCCTGACTGCTGTTTTGCCAGACAAAAGCTCGCAGGGGCCAAACGGCCAATGCTGAGTTTCACGATCTGAGAGACTGCCCTGGGCTGAGCTCTGTGCAGCTGAGACCCAGAGAGGTTTCCCTGAGAACTAGTGATGAAGGGGAGATGACTCGTTTCAATTGCAGCATGTAGAAGTGTTTGGATGTGAAAGGGCTAAGCGTGTAGAGGGGAGGAACAGAGAAGTGCGTCTTGTTTCTAGGTCATTCTCTACAGCAAGAATGGGATTTCTAGTTTGTTTTTTTTTTTTTTCTCTTAATCCTGTATGGACCCTATATGGTCCTCATTTGGAAACAACCAGGCAGAAAGCTAATGAAGAAAATGGAAGCAGAGAGATTAAGAGCTATGAAGGCTGTGTTTTGAGCAGATGGCAGTACAACCCTGCAGGAAGTTTCAGAAGTCACCTGGTTTTTCTGGTCCCATGTTAGGACTGTTGGGTTGCGTTGTGTTTCTCACCTAGTATAGGGAATGGCTGAAATGAAGCTGAGCTTTCTCAGGCTCTCTGGGCAATGGAGCCGGTTAGATTTCCAAGTGCTTTTTTTTCCCTCTAATTGCACCTGAACAGAAGTTTTGGAACAGGAACATTTCTACAGGTTTTTTTTTCATGTTTCTCACTGAAATGTCAGGGAAGTTTTTTCAGGTTCCAGGTGGATGCAAGTTCTCATTTCTGCAGGAAACCAGTCACTGTGACGCTTCTTTGGGGTGAGAGCAAGGGAGGGATTGGATGTGGTTCTCTGTGGCCTGAGCAGTGGGCAATCCGGTGGGAAGGATGTGCGTTTTGTGTCCTTCCAGACACTGAGATAATGGGAAGGGGCTTCTTGTTGTACCAATAAATACCAGATTCTTATTCTCTGTATAATACAGGCCATGTTGAGCAGTAATGCCAGGTTGGTTTCGATGTGGCTGAGATTTGAGCAGGCTGAATGCAGGTGCTGTCTGTGCTCGCTGACGCAGCTGGGCTTTGCCGTGGGAGCGCCGCTCTGTATGAGCGTGCAGGCCAGCACGGGGAGCAGGGACTGACAGAGATGTGGCTTGCTCTCCCCCGCCTCCCTGAAGAGGAGAGACGTTTTCTTTTTTTTTTTTTTTTTCCTCTCTGAAAAACCTGCTTTCGTGGCTGTTTCTATCTGTAGAGGGAGAATGGCATCTGGTAAGGAAGGACAGGAATGCTGAGTCTTCAGGCTGAGCAAACAAATCTGATTGGGTTGCATTAGGAAGAGTATTGCCAGCAGGTCGAGGGAGGTGATCCTGCCCCTCTACTCTGCCCTGGTGAGGCCACATCTGGAGTACTGTGTCCAATTCCCAGTACAAGAGAGACGTGGCTCCCCAGTACAAGAGAGAGATGGCACTACTGGAGAGAGTCCAGCGGAGGGCTACCAAGATGATGAGGGGACTGGAGCATCTCTCCTATGAAGGAAGGCTGCGAGAGCTGGGCCTGTTCAGCCTGGAGAAGAGAAGACTGAGAGGTGACCTGATCCATGTGTACAAGTATCTGAAGGGAGGGGGGTGCGTTGCGAGGTCGGGGCCAGACTCTTCCCCGTGGTGCCCAGCGACAGGACAAGAGGCAACGGGCATAAACTGAACCACAGGAAGCCCCGTGCGAACATGAGGACAAACTTCTCGACTGTGAGGGTGACTGAGCCCTGGACCAGGTCGCCCAGAGAGGCGGTGGAGTCTCCTTCGCTGGAGATATTCAAAACTCGCCTGGACGCGATCCTGGGAAACATGCTCTAGAGGACCCTGCTTGAGCAGGGGGGTTGGACTAGAGGATCTCTAGAGGTTCCCTTCCAACCTCAACCATTGTGTGATTCTGTGATGGTGGCTTCTGGTGCTGGCACAAGGAGAGAAGGGGGGGAAGTATCTTGGGGTTACTGTTTTCTCACCGAGGTTCATCTGGGACATGGGACATAAACAGCAGCTTGGTGTAATGTGGAGGCCCAGGCTCAGTGCTGAGGGGATGTCATCTTGCCAGGCTAACGAGCAGAGCCAGGCTACTAATGTGGGACTGCATACAGACAGCCCCACGCTACTCTTCAACTGAGGTGGTTCTTCCTCTTGCAGTTCTTTGATCACCCCTGTTTCCTCCTGTCTTCTTCATGTTGTTTATTTAATGGTGGGTTTCAGTGCGAGGAGGGAGCAGAGCCAAGAACTGGACAGGTGGCAATAAGCTGGAAATTGGGATGGGAGCTACCAGCTCGTTTTGTCCAGCCTGTGGACATGTAGGCTCCTTTCCCTGGCCCTGAGGTGGCCCTCGTCTGCTCCCCACCAGCTTCTGTCTTTCATGGGGTCCCACAGCCCTAGCTGGTTTGTCATGCTCTGCAACAGCCCCTGTGACCTTGTGGATCAGGCAACGTCTCATCAGCCCCAGCACAGAGATAGGAAAAGGGGCGCCCTGCTGAGAGGGTGTTTGCCCTCTGGTCGAGAAGGTGCATTCTTTGCTCTGAGGCTATTGGACTTCAGGGGTGATCTGAGTGATTGGGAGGGGGGAGCTGAGTTCAGATTGCCCTGACTTCCCCCAAGCGACCCCCTGGAGTCGTCAAGGTGGTGTAGGTGTGAGCTATATGTGTGGCCCTTCAGAGGGGTCTGGGTGTCCTATTTGAGGCCCCCTCCAAAGGGCAGAGGCTGCCCTACTCCTCTGTGAAAGAAAGGTCTGGTGGGACCTGGGCACCTTCTCCAGCTGGTCTCTGCCCTTTTAACCTGTCAGTGTGATGTCTGTGGATGCAGGAACCAAGAGTCATGTTGTGGCAGGCATCTGGGGAACTGGGGATTTCCAGTGGAGCTGCTGACCCACCACCTCGTTCCATGGTCTCCAACACTGTCAGCAAAGCCTGTTGGCTTGGCCCAAGCATCTTCTGTGATGGGCCGAGGAATATGGAACCAGCTTACATGAGTTTCAGACATTCTTGGGAGCTTTGGTCTAATAAATAACTCGCCTCTTTCCCAGCTGCTGAGTTCATTGCTCTCTGTCAGCAAAGTGATAACACTACCCCTCCAGCTGTTGAATGCTGTTGTTGCCTTCCCAGACCCACTTTGCAAGCTTATGAACTGTGGCAAAGAGGAAAAGAATGACCTTTTCTCCAGGCTGTTTTCTGATAGCATCAGAAATCATGGGCTTTAGTTCCAGGTGGGGGGGGGGGGGTGGACTCCGTGGGGTAACCCAGCTCCTTCGGCCCAAATTCCCTACTTTGGCAGAGATGCTGCTTTTTTTCTGGTTGTGTTAGTCCAGATGAACCGGATGTCTGCCAAGTGGAACAAAAATACTAGTTGCCATCCTGAGATCTTTTGGCTCTGAGTATTAGCCCAGAGACAATGGACAGATATGGATGGACTTAAAAAAGCTTGAGGAAATGCAGACAAGATAGAGGTGCCTTGCTGGAAAACAAACTGGCTATGTTGTTGGTGCAGGCTTGAAGCTCTTGCTAGCCTGTAAGGACACTGATGGGGTTGTTGGGCTCCTGAATCAGCTGACTAGAAGAGTTCAGTGCTGGGTGGGTGCAGGCTGGGTGCACTACTGTAGTGATGCCTGTAGTGTATGATGTCTGTAGTGATGCCCTCTGATAATGATGGGGTTTCTTTGGTATCAGTTGCCTGGTGGTCCTGGTAATCCTTTGTTTCTTCCCTTGGTGACCCACATGTGGGGTCAGAGAGCAACTGGAGAATGCTGTCTGGAAGCTGAGCTTGGAGTGCTGATATGGGGATGAGAAGAGATGTCTCTAAACCTGGAAAGCATGTGGCTTGGCTCATCCAGCAGTCATCTCTGTTACCCATTTGCTTCTTCCTGGCTGGTGGCAGCAAGGCAGATACTGAAGGAAACAGGCTAAAAAGGAAACGGTTGTTTCCAACAGGGCTCCATCGTTCAGCACCTTGAAGGGTCCTGGCTAGATGTTCGGGCTCTTCTTCTCTACCCCGAGCTGCAAACTGACGTGTTTCTTCTGTCCCTTCTCCAGGTGCTGGGATTCCCAGGGGCATCTGCTGGGAAACTCCAGGGCTATTCTTCATTCCCATGTCAGAAAGGTTTCATCTGCCTGTGCTTTGCTGTCTCTGCTAGAGGAATTCCCTAGGGTTTTGTACTTGCTAGCTGATTTTGAGCCTAAGAGCTCCCCAGCTGAGGGCTTCTTGGTGGCTGTGGTAAACACAGACACGATCTTCTGACCCTGGCTGGCCCAAACCTTGTTGTCCTTCTCCTGCCTGGTTTCTTGACTATTGGACCGACCCAACAAGGGGATGACAACTGCTGGGATATTGGGTCCGGGGAGCCGAGGTGGGGAGTAGATGGTGGAGGCCCCCAAGCAGCCCCGCGTGCCCTCCCTGCCCTGCCCGCTGCTGGGCTGCAGCGCGAGCGGGGGCTGACGCAGGCAGCGCGAGCTGGCCGGCCGGGGAGATCCAGGCTGGGAACGTGCTGCTCCAGCGCCTTTTCTGTTTGTTTGCGGAAATCGTTAATTAGCAGTGGGAGCAGCCGAGCAGCTGCTGGCTGCCAAAGGCTGGGGCGGGAGCCAGACGGCCGCAAGCTGGTGCTGCTGGTGGGCCGGGGGAGGCCGAGGGCAGCCTGGGTTGCTGTGAGCTTCAGCTGCAAACGCGGGGATGGTGCAACCCCCAGGCACGCGGCTCTGACGCTGTCTCGGTGCCTGTCCCCGCTGCCATCTGGTTGCTGCTAGGTGGCAGCCGAGGCCGGTTCTCAGCGCGGCTCTGCCTCGAGCCCCTTGCTCCTGTCTGCACAGGTCTTGGGGACCTCTAGCTCCAGCTGGGGCCCAGGGCCCTTTTGGGGGACTGCTAAGCTAAAAATGCCGTTCTCTGCGTGGGTGTCCAAGGGTGAGGGAGGTGAGGAGCCAATAAAGCAGCTCTGCTGCGTGCGAATGTCCTACTGGGCCTGGCTCTGCCCCTGCTCCCTTCCTGGCCTGGTGTGCAGCAGGTCCCCAGGCAGCCCGGACAGTTGGAGGTGTAAACCTGCTCCTGGGAGCCATCTGGGGCTGGGCTCTTGGGGTAGCCGGATGCTCTCGATGCTGTCTGACAGGCCCCCAGGGTGGCTCTCAGTTCACAGCCCCACAAATTGCTCCTCGGGGGGGTGGGCCAAGTGTCCATTTTTAACAAACCTTTCGCCTGCTGCTGGGCATCACAGGGGAGTGGTGGCCCAGCACTGCCCTGGTGCTGAGCCCACTGGCTGTTGGCCACCGTTCCCGTTCCCATCTGCCCCTGCTTGCCTCCCTTTTGGTCCATCCCACCTCTCCACTAGGAGCTGCAGAGTGTGCCAGGACCAGTGGAGCGGTCCTGTGAGACATTTTCCTGGGAAGCCCGCACAGCGACTCGGTTATCACAGTGGAGATGTTCAGAGGACGTCCTTCCTCCAACGCGCACCATCAAACCTGGAGGACGGGGGTGCCTAGGCAAGCAGATGCCAGCTAAGAGGAGAAGTGGCAAAGTATGGCAGGTGGGGACGCGGGTGGCCTGGGGTCTGTCTCCGTGGACGAATACGGGATGAGGATCCCCGCGTGCCTCCCATGGGTTGATGTGAGGTGGGAGATGGCTCCTGCCATGGCAAAGGCAGCACGGGTCCTGCAGGCGAGCGCCGCGGTCCTCTGGGGGCATGTCCCTCCTGTTGAGGGCTGGCTAGTCTCCAAATCCAGTGGGTGCCACGACCAACTGCGTTGGCTCCCCTTCTCAGGGGCGTCTGGCAGGGCTGTGGGTGACCAGCTCCATGGGGACGGGCCTGGGGAAAGCATGGTGGGAGTAGTTTGCTGTGCCCTCAAGCAAGGGAGAGCGGGAGGGCGCCGGTGCTGGGCGCGGGTCCAACCGGAGGCGACGCTTCCTCGCCCCACGCGCTGCTGAGCCGCCCGACCCGCTGCGGCGGGGGGCTCTGGGCACCGAGAGCTTCCAGGAGCCCAGAACGGGAGCGGGCAAATCCCTGGGGGCAGGCGGGGGGAATCCAGCGAGCGTTGATAAGGCCTCCCCTACGGCTTGCGGACACCCTCATCTGCAAGTTTTTGGAGGTAGGGAGCGTATTTTGGGCTGTTGCCGCTGCGTGTGTCACCCCTTTTTTCCCCACGCTCTTTCTGGGCATCTGTTGGAGACAGGATGCAGGGCTTTGCTCCGACCCCGCGTGGCTTTTCCGATGCTCTTCGCTGGTCAGCAGACGCTTTTCCTGTAAGTTTTTTGCCGTTTGCGCGTTTTGTCCGCAAGCAGTTGATGAGTTTTCCGCATCCTTTCCACCACATCAGCAAATCTTTCCTCCTCGGGTGGTTTTCCCCTGCGGGCTGTCCCGCACCTGGGATTTAGGAGGCGCGCGCCGTTTCGGCCAGGCTGGGCCCTGCTTCGTGGTGGATTTTCTCTTCCTTTCCCGCAAGAGCTTGGAGCACGTTTCCCGTGCTTGGCACGTCCCTCTCTGCACAGTCGTCACTTAGGGCAGCGGAACGAGAGGAAAAGGCCTGCGGGCCCGGGGTGCGACGCGGCGTTGGCGCCCCTGCCCGCCCAGGACGGGGGCCAGCAGCCGCGCCGCCCTACCGGCGGGCGAGGAAAGGTGGCTGCGCCCCTCCGCTGCCTTCGCCGGCCGCCCCAGGCCGACCGCGCTCTCGGGAGATGCTCGGAGCCGCCTTCTCCTCCGCGGTGCCCGGCGCGGAGGGGACCCCCCGACGGGGGACGCCGCTCTCCCCGCGGCACGCGCTGCTCGGGGTCCGCTCCGTCTCCCGGGGTTGGAGCTGCTCCCGTCTCCTGTCCCCCCGCAAAGCTCGGGGCCGTGCCGCCGCAGCCGGCGCTGGTTGTGGACCGGGAGTCCCCGGCGGATCCGGCGGGGCGGGAAGAACCGAAGTGTTTAGAGCAAGTTAAAAATTGAAAGGCAGCGCAGCGCTGCAGCTCTGCCTTAAAAGCCGGGGTCGAGGCGGCGCCGGCGAGGTGGGCGCCCGCGGGACTCGCTAATGGCCTCGGCGAGGCGCGGGGTCCGGGTCGGTCCCGCGGCGCGGGCCCCGCTGCAGCCTCTCGCCGGGGTCCGGCGCGGCGGCGGAGAGGGGAGGGCAGGCTCTCGCGCCGCCCCCGGGTGCCCCGGGTTGGTTTCGGGGAGGGTTACGGTTCCTTTGGCCATCGCTGGCAGGCGTCGAAGCGGAAAACAAAACCCGTTATCTTTTCATGTTCTCAACTTTTTTTTTTCTCTCTCTTTTCAGGTGGAAATTGAGTCTTTTTGTGTATCGGGAAGATTAAAACTGCATTCAGCCCCAAACGGGATGGGTTCATGTGACCCCCCCCACCCCCCCAGTAAATGCTTTTCTTTCCTCTGACCTGGAAGGATTTCCATTTGGCAAGAGAAAGGAGAAAGCAAACCGTCAGTACAGGTCACTGAAAGCAAGGTCTCGAGCTGCAGCTGTCTTTTTAACTTGAGCACTCTGCCAAAAACTATCAGCTCCTCTCACCACCCCCGAGCGCAGGCCCTGGTCTCTGGAGTGGGGCTTTTATTTTTTTCTTTTTCCTTTTTTTTTTTTTTTTTTTTTGCAGTAAAAAGCCCCAGTTCCCGCTGCGTTCGCACCCGCCTTGAGCTGGGAGCTCACGTACCACCGGGGGCGGGGGAGCAGCCCAAGCGGCCGCCCGGGTGCCGCATGGGCAGAGCTAAGGACGGGGTCTGCGCCCCCCCCCCCCGGCGGGCTGCCTCCCCCCAGCGCTGCCCCAGGCCCCGCTCCGCTCGGGATCGAGGTTTAGCGCTGACACCCGAGGCGGAAAGGAGGCCCGGGACGGGAGCGGGCTGGGACGGGGCAGCAGCGGGGCGGGCTGCGAACGCCCCGCCGCCTCTCCCCGGGCGCGAGCTGCTTCGCCGTCGCCCTGGCCGGGCCCGTCGCTCGCGGGCGTAGGCTGCGCGCGCCTGCGTCTCCCCCCTGCCCGGGCTGTTTCTGTTCTGGTTCAGCTCTTTAAAAGAAGGAGCTGATTGCAGAGGGGTTGCGATCTCGCTTGTGCTTTTAATCCCACGGCTGTCAAGCTCCATTAGGAGGTTGGGCATCATCTCGCTACCTCTGGGGCCGGGCTCCCGCTCGCCCAGCCTGAAACGAGGACAAGCCCGGGCTCCCGCGGAGCCGCCTCGGGCCCCAGGCGGACAGAGAGATGCTTGAAGGGGGGCCGGGGGCCCCGCCGCCTTCGCCACCCGCCTCGTGCCGGAGGGGAGGCCCGGCGGGACGCCGGCTGTCCGTGGGCGCGGAGAGGGGCTGCGCCAATGCCCCGCCGGTTTGGCGCGGGAGAGGGCCGGCTTCGTGCTGCCCCGTTGAAGCCGCTCCCGCTCTGTCCCTCTGGCAAAGTGCTCCTCGCGCGGAGCTTTTTTTTTTTTTTCCCCCCCCTTCCAAGAGCTGGAAAAAAGCCTTTCAGCTTCATCAAATATTTAGGCTGCGTGTTCATCGGAGGGAGACGAAAGGCTCCGCGTTTCCGGCGCGGGGGCAGCCCTGGCGGGACGAGCGGCCGCGGCCCAGAGCCGGCCCTTCTCGGAGAGCTCGGCCACCCGGTACAGGAGGCGCGCGGGCGCTACGCCACGCGTCTTCTCCAGCCCGCCGGGCTCGGGGCCTCCGCGCCCCGGCAGCGACCCGCGCACACGTCCTTCTGCAGTAGGACCTGGGGTGGGGGGATGCAGCTCTCTACAGAGCTCCTGCCGGTGTCCGACGCCGCGCCGGAGGTCCCCGGGGCGGCTCGGCTGGGTGATGGGTGCAGCCCCGGAGGGGTCGCTTCGGGCCGCGGTTCCACCGCGGGGCTCGGAGGCTCGTTTGGAGCGTCGGGCTCGCGTTTCGGAGCTCGTCGGGGTGCGTAACGACTCGTCTACAAACGCGCGGCCGAGGGGGAACGCGGGCGTTGACCCTCAGCTCCCCAGCGGCCTCCCCGAGGGACCGGGAGGGCCAGGCGAGGCCCCGGCAGCGACGCCGGGTTGGCGAGAAGAAGGTGCGGCGGCGGCGGCGGTGCAGCTGCCTCGCTGGGCGCTCCTGCCCCCCGGCCGAAACACGGCGCCCCTCCGAGGTGCTCCGGCCAACTCGCGAGGTCGCGTCCGTGCCCCGGTACCCTGCCGCGCAGCCCGGCAGCCCCCTCCTCTGCGATGCAGAGGGCAACTCGACAGCTTCAAAGAAGCGAGGAGCAGGCTGCACCCTGGCGCGGGGAGGCGTTTTGCACCGTCGGGCTTAGCGCGGAGCAGAGCGAGGAAAGTCCAGCGCCCGCGGGCGCAGCGCTGTGGATTCGCTCCCTGGGCACCCTCGGGCGCCAGCGTTTGGGGATGGCAGAGCCGCGTGCCTGGACGGGAAGAAGCTCGTGGAGGTGCTGAAGGGCTTGGGGTGAAGGTGCGATGGCGCAAGGGCGGCCGTGCTGGGCTCCCTCGCGCCTGCGTGTCTGGCAAGCGGCGGCCAGCGTGAGCCCTAGCGTGCCACAAGGTTTCCCAGCTGCTCTTGCTGATGGGGAGCGAGGGCCCCCAAAGACAGCCGAAAGAGAGATGCCGGCGAGGGGATGACGCCTTTTCGGTGTGTTCGGAGTCACGGTAAGCTTTGTTTTCCCTTCCCCCCCCCCCCCCCCAAAATAAACTGGAATAAAAGGAACCTAAAATCCTAGATTTCAAAAGGAATTGGGGTCACACCGCTGCTAGGTCTGCCCTGTAGCAGTGCCGCCAACCCCGGTGTCGCTTCCTGACCTAGCCGTACCACTGCCTCCTGCCAGCACTTTCCCTAGAGGGCAAGCGGCTCTCCCTCCATCCTGCCTCGATCCTACCTTCTGGGCCGTCATCCCGTCGGCACGTCCCATCCAGAGCCGCAGGAAACGGCGTTCTCGCGTCGCCCGTCACTCGGGCCGACGCTTGCCAGGCTGCCTGGCACGCGTGTGCGCGTACGCGTGCGCCGCGCAGCCGTTCAGTAGCGCGTCAGGCACTTAGACGCTGCAGCGCGGAGGGTAAATACTGTGGCCGAATCCGCTTATCGCTCATTTGTATTTCATAATTCATCTTGCCCTTTTGCTAAACTCGCAAAGCCATTTGCATCCCGGCAAGCGTTTATTCCCTCTCGGCTCCTCTCTGCTGGCGGATCTCGGGGAGAAATCACTGCGTCGGACTTCCGACCGCACCAGCGACCAGCTGCGCGCGTGGTCTGAGCCTCGATAACAGCTTCCAGCCCGAGACGCGGAGAGGAATCTGCGGCGAACAACAGGCCTTGGCTAACGGCAAAGGTAACGGAGGATGAGATGAGTGTTATTTCCTCCTGAATTGTAGAGCGTGCTTTACAGGGAGGAAAGCAGTGTAGTTGTCATTTGCTTGAAAACGGGGAAACTGAGGCACAGATGGGTTGAACTGACCTGATGCTAGTTCAGCTCCCGGTAATCCCACAAAGCTGCGCTGCCTCGCAGCCTGCCGCGCTCTCCTGCCCGGCGGACTGCAAAGTCAGAAGGAGGCAGAAGGAAACAAATGAACGCGTGTTGCCGCTGCACAGCGATGTAGGCGCTTGCAGTGGTCAGCTCATGATGCAAAGCACGAGATTTGATTAGCTTTCTCGTAGCTCGCAGAGGCGAACGGCTCGTTTTTATGAAGGCGATGGCCGCTTGTAGCCTCCTTCGGCAGTTTAAACTCTCGGTTCGAAGCGCTCAGAGATTTCCCGCAGCTGGAGCACGGCCCGTCGCGGGTATCGGAGGGAACACCTTTCTCGCGTGTGCACGGGGTGGTGGCTGGGCAGAGATGGGCTGAGTTTCCGGCAGAACAAGCAGTGCCGGAGCGCAGCAGGCCTCACGCTTGTAAAGCTGACGTATGCCAAAGGTTGGCTCTGTTTTGCAAAGAGCAATAGCCCGGGGTAATCTTATTTGAAGAATACGGAGCGGGAGGGAGGCTTTGTGCATCCTCCCTCCGCCCTGGCTCATCCTGCTCCGAGAGTGCGTGCGGTGGTTTTCTCCCGGCTCTTTGAAGCGCTGCTGGCGGCCAGAAGGGCTGCGGTACGGGGGGCAGCGGGAGTTGGCCGAAACGGGGGTCGGGCAGGCACGGCCGGGAGCCGCAGCGGTGGGGCCCGGCTGGGGTCCGGGGGGCTGCGAGCCCCCGGGGACGAAGGCTCAGCAGCAGGTTGGGTGGGTGCCGTGGGCTTTTCTCCTTCCCACCCCGCCGGGCTGGGCTGTGCGTGGCGGCACGGTCCCGGCCGCGCTGCAGCGCGGGTCCCCAAGCGCAGGAGGGTTTTTTTTTTTTTTTTTTGGGGGGGGGGTTGGGAAGCCCGTGTTTATTCTCCCCTGCGGAGCTCAGTGCAAAAACAAACAAACAAAAAAAACCAACCCCAAGCACAAACTTCGGGGGGTGGAGGGCGAGCAAAGCGGGCGCGGCGCGCAGCGCGGCGGCGGCGGCGGCCGGGCGGGCTCCTCCCTCGCCTGCCTCCACCCGCCCCCTCGGGCCGGACACACCTCGGCTCCGGTGATTATTATTAACAGCGTTATTATCCTCCTCCCCTTCCTCCCATCCCGTCCCAGCCCAGCCCTCCGCCGCTGCCCCGCCAGCCGCATCGGTGCTGCCGGACTCGGCTCCGCTGCTGCCCGCGGCGGGCTCGGTGCTGCCCGGCCCGGCGCGGCCGCGGCGCCCAGGTAGGGCTGCGGGGCCGCTGCCGCCCCCGCGGGGGTCGGGCCGGGGGTCGGGCCGGCGCGGGGGGGCCCGGGCGGAGGCTGGAGGCGCCCGCTGGCCGCGCGTCCCGGGCTGCGGAGCGGCAGCTCCGCGCTACCTGCCGACTCGGGTTTTGAGGTTTTCGGGGAGGTTTTTTTAATTTGATTTAATTTCCCCCCCCCCCTCCCCTCTCGGTGTTGCGTGGTTGAAGTTTGCAGCTAGCTGGATTTTTTGCTTTAAGCCTCCGTTGACACCTCGCGGCGGCGCGGGTGGGTAGGAGGGAGCCGGGCGGTCCGCGCTCCCCGAGCCGCCCTTCCCGGCGCTCTCGGCCTGGCTTAAGTTCTTGAAAGTCCCGGCCGGGGGGCTCTGCCTCTTGCTCCCCCGGTAGGAGTCCAGCCCTGTGCTGTTCAGCAAGGACGTTACGGTTCAACAAATCCCCGACCTCGCTCCCAAAGCCCTGCGCGGAAGCGATGGCTGCCTTTGCTGAAGGGAGGGAAATCAAACCCTCGTGTTTGAGCTGAGGGACCTCTGTTTTGTCTCTCGCTGTGCCTTCGTAATTAAAGGAGAGCTGCGCTCAAGTTGTTTGCCTGGCTTTTGTTTTCCCGTAAGGTTATCCTGGAGGATTTTATTCCCCGGCAAAGGGCGTGCGGAAACGTTCAGTATTTTCAGCCAAATTGTGTGTGTGCGCGTGTGTCTCTACAGCAAAGAGGTTTTCTGATATGCCACGAAATATTCTGCCCCGAGGGAGAGAGCTGAATTTCCAGGTCTTCTTTCTCCCCCAGCCCTGCCCCGCACCTCTCCGAGCGCTAGAGCTGCGGTGTGATGCCCGTTTGTGGGGTGCTGGGCATGTTTGGGCTGTTCGTTAGCTTTTGCTGTAGTCCTGGCGGGATCCGGTGGGCTAAACTGTGCCTTACCAGGGAGGGGGATAAAACCCTTCTGCTAGGAAAGGTTTTTCACCTGTTGAAAAGCCAAGAGGGGGACGACAGAAGTAGGCTGCTGCTCCTGATGGGAATGGTGAACGTGAGACCAGACAGCAAGCCCGGCTCTCTCCTCTCTCCTGGTCCTCTTGCAGCGCTCCGTCTCCACTGGAGCATGAGATCCTATCCCTTGGCTTTCCAAAGTGGTGGATTTCAGACCGACAACAGGCCTGAGAGCAGCCCAGTCTGGAGCCCTCGTTACGAGGCTGCAGGCTGCATCCCTGCTCCAGGCTAAAGCGTCTCCAGCGGGCGGCAGGGGGGGGGATCGGCCGCAGAAGCGTGGCCGTCCGGAAAGGCCTCCTCTCCGGGGAAACGCAAAGCGTCCCCCGGGCGTTGCGCATGGGAGCGTCTTGGGCACACAAGCTAAATGGAGAGCCAGCAAACTGGTTGCTTGTTGGGAAATATTAGCACGATGCTCTCAAAAGGGGCAAGCTGGCTGGGGAGGCGGTACGAAGGCTGGGAAGGGTTTTTTTTTTTTGCCAGAAACTCGGGACGGACGGTGGTAGCAGCACCGTGAGTCTCTGTCCGCGCCGGAGTTGCTTTCGGGTGTCCCGCTGCTCGGTTGCGATGGCAGAGGAGCCCAGCTGTCAGGCACAGTTAGCAAAAGCAGGGTTGCGAGTCCTTTCTAGAAACGGAGATCCTTGTTTTCTGCTTCTTCTGGCTCGAGCAGGTTCACTGAGTTTAGCCGCGGGCATGAGCAGAAACACCACAGCTGCTTCCCTTTCTCGGGGCTGCACCTAACACCCGCTAGTCGCCAGGGCTAGCGGCGAACAGAAATAAGGTCAGACTGCGTGCGTGTTGTTCTCTGCCCGGGCTGTCTCCCCCCTTCCTCCCCCTGCAGGCTTCCTCTCCGCACGTCTGCTACGGGAGCAGAAATTGAGCCCCCGTGTTCCTCCCGAGCCCCTCCGTGTTCTGCCGCTCTGACCTTCCCGGTCGCTGTTTTGCTACCAGGATGAAATATTTATGGAGACTCTTGTTACCGTTGTTTTCTTGAAAGTGCGTTTCACACTTCATTTGCTGGGGACATTAGGTGGTTTCATGCCACGCTTTTCATTTCGTTGGGCTGGTAGGCGTGTGAGCGTGACTGTCCCGTCCAGGCACATGCGACGGTCCCTGCTTGCGCCTGCGGCCGGACAGGGAAGGGTCGGTGATGAAGGAGTCTGTATCTCCACCACCAGTTAGATCAACTGAAAAGAAATACCATTTCGTAGCAAGCCCCCTTCTCCCTATGTGCATCTACTCGTCTTTCGCTGGGTTCTTCCACATCCTGCTCCATGCTATTTAATCTGCAAAGTTGATTCATGCCTTGTCATTTTGGTTGTCCTGAGCCTCCTTGCCCTGGCTGATGATGCGGTCACCCTGGCGAGGGTGGCCGAAAGGACTGTGAGCGGTCCAGTAAAGAGCCCCTGGATGGCGTTTTTCCCATTGCTTGCTGGAAGAGGAGCTCTGCGGAGGTTAGCCTCGACCGAGTCCTGGGGTGACTCCCTGGATGTTATGTGGATTTACCCTGGAGGAAGCAAGGTCAGAGTCGGCCCCTGCAGCCACGCGTTAGCTCAGAGCAACGTGCAGCTCTGCCTTCCTCTAGGATTGCGAAGCCCAAGGCTGAAGGACCACCAGCGTGCAGGGTCATGCCGGGCTTTGTCCTTACCACGTTGCAGGGCTATCTCACAGTGATGAATTGCTGTTAACTTGGAAAGCAGAGTTCGGGCCCGGGGACCGGAGCCGCCCTCGTGGGCCGCCTGTACGTCAGTGGGCGTTATGGCTCTGCTGCTTCTGGGGTGTGGGGACAGCCCAGAGCCATGGCTTTTTCAGGAAGCACCATCTGTCTATTAACCGTCTGGTCAGGAGACCTGCGCGTTCGCAGCTTGTGCAAGTCCCTGACCAAGCCGCCTGCAAAAGCAGAGGTTTCGGGGGCTGACAGCTCTGCTGACACAGCCGGGCAGCAGCTGGGGCCACCTCTGCGACGTGGGTCACGGCAGGAAGCTCAGGCATCCGCGCCCCATCAGGTGGAGCGGGAAAGCGGAGCCCTGGCTGTCTAACGTCTACGCGTGACAGCTTCTCGGGGGTGGAAAATCTGGAGTTCAAGACAGACAAGAGCTGGAGTGTGGGCCCGGTCATTTTTGCCCCGTGGTGTGTACTGGCCACGCAGGTGGAGAAGCGGGCAGGGTGGGCTGTCTCACTCGGAGGTGCCAGCAGCTGGGGGGTGAGATGTGATCCCGAACCACGTCCCCGCTGGAAGCGTTTTACACCCGCTCTGCTCAGGGCTAAAGGCAACACGAGGAGTGAGGCAGCAAAACCTTTGGAAAATTTTTCTCTCTGCTAATTGAAGCAATTAGCAGGATGGCTGAGCGCTGCCGAAAGCAGCATAAGCAGATGGGGCCGCTTCTCCGCTGGCTTCAGTGGAATAACACCAGGAGAGCATCCGGAGAGGCTGCGTCCTCTGGTCGTCGAGCCCTCCCGTGTCCGGGCGCGTGGATCTGCTGACGTGGGTGGCTTGAGCGGGACCCCAGGTGTCGGAGCAGCTGTGCGCGGGCACTTCTGTCCCCAGCGGGGGCCGCTGCTGCAAATCCTTGTCCTGCAGGAAAGGACACAACCTTGGGGCGCTCCCCGAGTGGCGAGCAGCACTCGTGGGCTGGTGGCAGCGCCCGAGTTGCTGGGCACGGGCTGGACCTCTCTCAGGCCAGCTGGTGCCTCAGGAGAAGCAGCTGAGGCTGACGCCAGGGCTCCTCGCGGGCCGGGTGAGCGCGAGTAGGTCCCCTGGGCGGAAGGGGGTATGTTTTTGACCGCCTTGTTCTCCTCCCGGTTGCAGGTGCTCTGGGTGCCATCGCCTCCTGCAGCGGCTGTACCGTGCGGTGGTCCTGCGCGGGGGGTCACATCTCAGCATCTCCTGTGTGCACAGCTGACCCCAAATTCCCCAAATCTCCTTTGCGCGTTTTCCCTCTGCTAGTAGGTTGGGGAGAGGACAGGGTTGGGGCAGAGGACCCTCTTGAGATGGAGGGGCAGCTGCTGGTGAGGCACGCGGGAAGAGGTTTTTCTGCTGGAAACGATCACGTCCGACAGCGAGGCCTCGCTGCCTTCTGCGGTCAGGCCTCTGCTTCTAGCCGAGGCGTCGGCCATCGCCAGGAGATCTGGTAACTGTGGCCGCGGCAGTCTGTCCCCTCCTTGGATTGCGCTGGGCTCGCTGCTAGGGCTGCCCGCGCCGGCTCCCGCTGCGCCGGGCGTCCCGGTCGCTCCGTGCTTGCGATAGGCTATCGCCCGCCCGTGCGACGTGGGCTTTTTCTGCAGCCTGTTTCAATTTGCGTTGGAGAGGGAACAAACCTGAGCTTGGTTAAAGCAACTGCGAAAGCGGGATCTTTGGAGGCCAAAGCACCAGGGTCCTTAGCGCCGGGTGGTGGGCAGCCTGCCGTGCAGGAGCTGGTCTGAGGCGCTGGAGACGGGCAGCAGGTTTCCAGCTCTCCCTGAGCCGGTTTTGTTTCTTTCCTGGGCTTCAGGGCCCAGGTGCAAGAGGGGTGAGCTGTGCTGGCGGTCGCGCTGGGCAGCGAGGCCGGGCTCCTGGCCGCTGCGGTCTGTGCAAGCGCGCAAGGGTAGAAGTAAATGAAGAAAGAACGGGGTCTCTCTGTTGTTTTCGGATGCTGGCTGCGTTACTGACGTGTCCAACCCCTGGCTCCAGAGCCGGCACCTGGCCCCGCTGTCTGGTCCCGTTTAAAAGAGACGGTCTGTCTCCGCTGCCCTTTTGGGGAGGGGAAGGCTTTTCCAGCCCTCCCGACTGTAGTACTGCTGCACGTGGGAGGCTCCTCTCTGTGTATTGCTCGGGCGAATGTAATTAGGCTTTAATGAGTCATTAAAACAAATCTCTGTTTATACTCCGAGCGGACATGCCGGGAGGATGCTGACAGTCGGAGCAGCAGGTCTTGCATCATGCCCAGGAAGAGCCTGCGCGGGGCTGGCGCTGCCCGCCGCCCCCGGCTCGCGGTGGGGGCCTTGCCCGCTTCCGCGGCCCCTTTCCACCGAAAAGGAGCCTTTCGCCCCCGCGCGTTTCAGAACTGCAGGTACTCCGGGAGGGGGTTACGCTTGCAACCGGCCCGCGGCTTTGGCGGGGCAGCGGTGTTTGGGGGGGGGGGTTACGTCGAAGGCCCCCCTGCCCTGCCGGAGGTGGCAGTGCCGTCACCGCCCCCGGTGGCCGCGGTCCTCTGCTCCCACCGGCCCCGTTGCCGCCCGGGCTGTGAGACGGCACGGGGCCCCTCTGAGCGCGGCCTCGCGCCGGGTGGGCAGGGGGCCGCGCCGAATCCCCGCCGTCGCCCCGCCGCAAAGTCACCTGTCGAGCGCGGTGGTGCTCTTGGCGTGAGGCTCCCGCGTCGGAGAGCGCTCTCCCCCCGGGCTTTGCTTCCCGGAGCAGGGCTTGCTGCTACAAGAAAATTATATATATATATATATATATATATATATATATATATATATATATAATTTGTCCGGGGCGGGGGGAGGAATTGATGAGAAGCCGCCGCAGTGAGAGCGGCGGCGGCCAGGCTCGTGCCGCGCGGCCCCCCCGACGACCCTGCTGCAACTGATCCCGCTCTTGCAACTCGTGCCCACCCTCGGGCAGCGGCGGGATCAAGCCGCCGAGCGGGTGGAGGTTTGGGCCTCGGACGCTCTGGGCGCCAGTCTGCGTTGGCGCCCGGGAGCGGCCAGCTCTTCCCTCGCGCGGGGTGAGCGCCCGGGAGGAGCTGCTCGGCGGGTGTGCTGACGCCCGGGGGAGCGCGGGGTGCGAGAGGGTCCGACCCGGGGCGGGCGGCGGAGTTGCACTGGGTTACGAGTTGCCGTTTGTGGGGTCTCAGCGTGAAAAGCAAGCTCAGGCCGTTTATCTCCCAGTGCCTCGCTGGCAGGTTTAACTGCGACTGCCCAGGTGCCTTTTTTTTTTTATTTTTTATTTTTTCTTAAGAGTAGTAATTGCAGTTTTTGCATTTGTCTAAAAGGAAGGAAGAACTGAGCTGTGTCCGCGGCTCGTGCCGCTGCGTCTGCGTTTCTGCGTTCCTCGGGCAGCTGCTCTCCGGGCTGGAAGGAGAAAGTCCTGCCTTGGGGGAGCTCAGGGCCGCGACCGCTGGTTCCCCTGGTTGTTTCAGGCCCCGGGGTGCGCCCGGCCGCGGAGGGTTTGTTTCCAGCTGCTGGAGCGTTTCCCTGCCCGACGGCCCTGGCGTCCCCCCACCCGCCACGACCCTTCAACGTACCGCAGCCCTCGGGGAGACCGTCCCCCCCCCCCAACATGCTTTTCTTCCCCCTTTCCCCATCGGTGCCGCCCCGCGCTGGGGGTTAAGGCAAGTTGTTAGATTAAGTTCTTGGCCTGGGACACCCGAGGGGCAGAGCAGAAACCGGCCGGGGACGTGGACGGGCGTCCCGAAACATCCTCCCCGCTAGGGAAAAGCCTCGCGTTCGCAGCGGGCTTTCCGCCTTAAAATGCTTTTCGTCCTCGATACGTCGAGGTACCCGCAGCAGGACGAGGGGCTGGAGCAGTAACGCGCGGTGAGGTGTCGCCGGAGAGATCGGTAGGGGCTTAGGGAGGTGCTGGAGGCTGCTGGCTCCCACCGTGCTCTCGCCCACGGTAATCCCCGAATTAGAGGGCTGGGGGCCAAAGAGGCGGCTGAGATCCTACGTGCCGGGCCGCGCGGGCAGAGAGCAGAGGGGCCCTCGCGGGTCTGCGCGGAAGAAGGGTTTTTCCTCTTCGCCCCCGGCGCGTCCCTCCCGGGTGCAAACGTGCGCTCTGGCCGCCGTGCCCCTCACCGCCGCCTCGCGCCGGGGCTGGCCCTCGTGGGGCGAGGAGCGGGGCGAAAGCGGGGCCCCGTTTCCCCGGCGGGGGGGGATGTTTTCCCGCAGCCGGCGCAGTCGCCGTCCCCAGCCCGCGGGCAGCGGGGTCCCTTCCGAAACGGCAGCCCCTGCTGCGGGGTGGGCTTTTTGGCCCCCCGCCCCCCCCCCCCAATTAGGCCTGTTAGATGACTCTGGCGAGGCAGCGCCTGGCCTGATTCACCAGGCAGACGTTTCATCGAATTAGCCCGCGCGTGGCCGAGCGGAGCCGAGCCCGGGCTGGGGCAGGAGGGAGCGAAGCGGTGGGGGGGGCTGCGCCGAGGGTGCTGGCGGCCGGCCAAAACCCTCCTGTCGACTCGCCCAGCGCCCGCGCATCCTTGCTCCGCCGCGCGGGGAGGGTCTGGGCACCCGCCTGCCAGCCCGGCCGCCCCCCCCCGGCGGACAAACGCGGTTTGAGCAGCGTCTTCCCGCCTGCAGGGACGGGCTCTGTTGGGGCCAGGCGCGTTTATCCTGTAATTACCGAGACCCTCGTCGCTCCGGGGGTTCGAGCGCCTCGTTTCCCTCCCGAGAGGCTCCGGGTCGGCTTTTGTAGCCCCTCAGCGCTGCGGGCGGGCGGCGAGCGAACCGTAGGCTGCAGAAGGCTCTTTCATAGGGACAAATTGCCTGCAAAATTAAACGCTAGGCTGTCTGCGCGTATGGCTGGCTGGGGAGGGCGGTAGGAAACGGACGGTTCTCCACAAGCGTCGTCCCCGAAGAGATGAGAAAAGGCAGCGCGTCCGCTCTGTGCAGGTCGTCTTTCGGCGCCCCCCCCCCCCTTTTTTTTTTTTTAAACATCCTCTATTTTTAACCACCCAAGAGCTCGACGGCTGGCCAAAACGCTGATCGCGCCAGCCCCAGAAACGGGAATCGCGGAGCCCGGCGGCCGATTCGGCTCTCCAGGGGCGTCTCTCGGGGACGGGGCTGTCCCTGTGCCTGGTCCCGCGCGGGGACAGGGCAGCGGGCGCGTCGCGGCCCGAGCTGCCGGGGCCGGTGCGCCCGGCGCTGGGTCCATCCCCGAAGCCTGCCTGCTTTGCTCCAAACCTCAGGCTAATTGGATGTTGCTCTCATAGCTCTAAATCAAATCACAGCTCCCACGAAATGAAGTTTTCTGGATGCAAGCGGCTGCCTGCATCATCCATCACAGCCCGGCTCGCTGCGCGCTCCCGCTCGGGGGTTATCAAAGGTCAAATTCTGCCTTTCCCAGCCGCCCGCGCTCGTCTCTTCCCTGCTCGCGGAGCCGCTGGGGGATGCGATAACTCCATGGAGAGCTCCCCTGGGCCGTCCCCCGCCCGGCGGTGTTTCGGGGCAGCGTGGTTGTCGCCGGGCGCGGGAGCCGAGCGCGTCGGTCGCTGTCGTTGGCTCCGCTGATGGATGGCGATACCGGCTGCGTTATGGTTGTATCGATTTCTAGGACCTTTTTTTTTTTTTCCCCTTTAATTCCGCGTGTGTGAGTAGCTTGAGGAGGAAATCCAACGCGAACCGTCCCCTTGGCTTCGCGCAGTAACTCTCCAAGAGCTGAAAATCGATTTGCGGCAGGCCGGATCTTCCCGGGGTTTTTTTAATCCACTCGCAAATCACCGCAGCTAATGGAAGCGGCTGCCTCCCCGGGGCGCTCGGCCTGGCCGGCCGGGGGGGACCGGCTCCCGGCGCCGGAGGCGGCTTTGCCCGCGCCGCAGCGGGATGGGGTTTGTTCTATCCCCAACGTGCAAAACCGTCCGGGGCTGGAAGGGAAGGGGAGAGGAGCAGCGGCCGGCGAGGCGTGAGGCCGCGCGGCAGCTCTGGCCTCCGCGCTGCCACCTCCCTCGATCAATTACTGGCCGTGCGCTGAGCGGTTAATTAGATCTCGCCAGCCGGCAACCGGCTGGCGCTCGGGCCCTATCAATTAGCGCGGCTCTGGAGGAGGCGCGGAGGGTTTGTTAATGAAATGCGGCCGAGCCAGATGTGCCGGGGGGAGGTGGGAGGGGGGATGCCGGTGGGACACCTCGTTTTTCCCTCTTTCCGGCCGCCTCCGCGGGGCCGGCGGCCCCGGCCGCCGCCTGTTCTGACCTCGACCCGCCCCAGCCCGGCTCACGTCTCCATCCCGGTTCTTGCAGGGCCGACGCATCCTTCGCCGCACGTTAAGTAGCGCTTCGTCCACGCGCCCGGCTGGGGCCGGCGACTCTTCCCATCAAAGCTCGAGGGACGGGGAGGCTGCCGTCGCGCCTGGGCTGTCCTCAGGGGCCGAAGGGTGTTCGTCTCCCAGCCGCGGGGAGGGAGGAAGGTGGGTGATATCAGCGCGCCTGATCAGGTTAGGCTGCAATGGAGGGATGCTTTCGGTTGGGGCTTTGGCTCTAGCTCAAGCGCAGCCCACGGTGACCATATGCCCCAGGCCAAGCGTCCCCCACCCGTGCCGCAAGCAGCACCAGCGGGGAGGAGGAGGGGTCCCACGTGCAGTCTGGGCGCCCGAGGGGAGGCGAGAGCTGCCCGCCCTCGGGCGTGCAGGGCGTCGCACGCCCACCCCTGCGATACCAGGAGTATATTGAAACTACTGCTGATCAGCCACGGTCGTGGAGGTCTCGGACCTTCTTGGCAAGCCCCGGCTGAGCTTGTGGTCGAGTGGCTCGAGGCACGGCACCTCCAGTGACTGTGCCCTTTGCCCGCCAGCAGTAGGACTGGCTTCCTTAGCCATGAGGTTGCTGATACTCGGTTCCCTCGGGGATGACGTGTGTCTCCTTGCCCTGCCCTCCAGAGTTTGATGGAGAATCGGTCGGATGACAGCGGGAACTGTTGTTATCACCGGGGGAATCCTAGCGACGGTCATCCTACTGTGCATCATTGCCGTGCTCTGCTACTGTAGGCTACAGGTAAGCAGCCCCACAAATCCCATCAGAGTTGCTGTTCCTCGGTCTAAACTGCTGGCCTAGAGGGGATATTGGTGGGTTTTTCCTGCCTGTGAGGGGCAGGGAGTTGAAACGCCCCTCTTCCCAGTGTGCTGCATGTCCTTTCCTCCTCCTAGCTCAGGGCGACTCTCCTAATGCTTTTGAGCACCTGCAGCACTTGCTAATTTAGGTATAGGCTCGGCTAGGTTTGCAGTAGTAGGCGGAGTTTTTTTTTTCCTGTAAATTTGGCAAGGAGGCTTTCAGCAATGGCTAGCTACGACCTCTTTCTTTTTTAAAAGTTAATGCGATGGCTGTGCCATGCAGCAGTTACCCATGTGATGAAAAGTACTGCAGTTATTGGGGGTGTTCCCAGCTGGCATGATAAAATATCCTGCTTCTCCTTGCAAGCCTTGCTGCGCTATGTGTTCAGGGCAGAGGCTGAGCTCCCGCCAGCTGCGTCCTAGAGCACGTTCAGTTCTGCGGCCAGATTTAGTCCCACGCCAGCTGCTCCGCAGGACCCAGGTATCGATCAGGCAGAGCAGAGCAGCCACCTCGAGCAGCAAGGGGCCAGCAGGGAGTTTCGTTGGCCGGGGGACAAGGTGAGTTGGGACGTGGCAGGGCTCTCTGCAAAGCCAAATCTGCCCGCCAGCTCCTTGCCTTCCCCTCCAGCCGGCTGGGGCAGAGCGGAGGAGCTGAACCAGCTCTGCCTGGAGCGCAGACCTAGGGGAGGGCCAGATCCTACTCGGTTTCATTGCAATACTTTTCCCACCAGCTATTTTCTCACTGTTTTTCTTTTGTTGGTAAGCAGAGTCCAGCCTGGTCTCACTCACGCTACAGTAGTCGAGCATGATGGAGAAGGCTGAATATTAGTCTCTCTCCCTTCTGCCCTTTCTAGCCCGTTGTGCCCAGGGTGGGGAGAGTTAGCTGGTCCCTGGGGGTGGAGGTGGCTGCCTTGTGCTTTCTAATAAAAGCCTTTCCCTTGCGCCCAGTACTACTGCTGCAAGA
This sequence comes from Struthio camelus, assembly GCF_040807025.1. NCBI lineage: Eukaryota > Metazoa > Chordata > Aves > Struthioniformes > Struthionidae > Struthio > Struthio camelus. The sequence goes on from NC_090949.1 coordinate 6,494,348, forward strand.
AAGATGAATCTGATGAGGAAGAGGAGGAGGAGGAGGAGGAGGAGGAGGAAGAGCCTGACCTTCCCGCTCACTCGCGTCTCGGCACTTGCAATGCCTGCAACTCTCGCATCGTGGACGGCCAGGGCAGCCCCGCGCCCCCACCCAACGAGCTCAACCAGCAAGGGGCTCACAACTACTGCCCGACCTGCTCCCCCTACGGCTCTCCCTTTTACATACGGACTGCCGACATGGTGCGCAATGGGGGCGAGAGGATCACCTACACGCCGACGTGCTACAAGGAGATGGGGCAGCCCATCAGCATGGCGACCCTCCAAAGCTACCCGGTGAGCCGCCACGGTGTCTTTCGCGAGAGCTTCCCAAACCCGAGGGCTATCAGTACAGAAGTATAATCACCATCGTCACTAGCACAGGGTGCTCCAAGCAGACGCCTGCTCGAGGGAAGGGGCTTTTCACTTGTATTTGTGGGGGTTCGTGCAGAGAGGACCCCGTAGTCCAGTCCAAGACCAGCACAGTCCTCCTGCTGAACTGCCCGGCACTGCTAAGCTTTATGGGTAAGAAGATGAGAGAGACGTCAAAGGACGACGTTAAAGCAGCAATCCTTGAACCTGTAATAAGTGTAATTATTATTCTATTCTGTCTCCTGAAGGGACTTGTCTAATGAGGGCTATGTACAGTACAAACTAACTTAACTATCGAAGACTTCCCTGACCTTCCAGACTTCCCAAGCCTAGAAGGAGGTCTTTGGTATCTACACTAAGCAACCCTACCTGTCACTACCCAATACCCACAGCCTCCAGTACGGTCGAACTGAGCGCACAGAGCAACGCTTGGCATCCTGGCAGCCGCTGCCTCCAGTAGTGACAGCAGCAACAGGGCAGAGGGAAGGAGAGAGGCGGAAAATCCCAAGAGCGAGTGCTCCGAACTGATGGAAGAGCAAATAAGCAAAGGTTTTGATTGTTCTTCTCTCCTCATACTGCATTAGTTTCCATTAATGGTTAGCTTTTGTATTAGAATGTAAAATAGGACGCGCTCTCTCCCACTCGCTTTGGTCTTTACACGCGCTGAAGAAGTTAAAGAGGAAACGAATTTAGATCACTGCAAGGGGAGGTGAAGGAGCTGGCAAAACTGCTCACATACACTAATGGACACGGGTTGATCCTTCTGCTTCCGAAGCCCCCATGCCTTTTAATCTTCACAAGCTTTCTTAGGAGTGATTTTAACTTGGGCCAATAAACATGTCAAGATTTTACGTACGGCAAGAATTGCATCCTTAAGCAACTGCGGTCTTGATCACCCTCAGCTTTCAAAGCCCTCTGATTACCCTGATGCTTCTGGCAAAATGGAAGAAAGATTGTGTTTAGGACAGCTTTTGTTTTTGACAGCAACAGAGCAGACCACCAGGTCACTCTTCCTCCTTTGATGGGACCACGACCTCCAAGGGGCACCCCTCCTTTCCCCTCTGAGGAAGAGGATGCAAGACCTGAGCCCGGGTTCATCACCTCTGCGGCCGGTAATGACAACTCGGCAGTGACACTGTCTTTCTGCAAAAATGAATGTGGGAAAGTTCCTTCTTCCTCCATAAATCAGATTAGGTGAAAAATTACTAAAAAGGCATCTCCGTCATTCACAGGCACTTCCATAGCAACCAAAGCAGGATGGGTCTGCTGAGCACTTCTCATTCATGGTAGGGAGGAGGGACCCAGACAGCAAAGATTCCCACAGCCTTACAGATGTCATTAGAAGTAACAGCAGGAAAATGCTTACCCTGCTTTTGCAATATATAGTAGAACTGCTCAGAAATGAGAGTGGGGCTTTTTTCCACTAGTACAGTTTTGAAATTGGCCTGCTGCTCACAGAAGGATTTGGACTGACTGGTCTTAACTTCCCTATTTATGCACAGCTAGAGTAGGACTCGGTATGAAGGCACACGTCGTCTGAGCTTCAGGCAAAAGGCTACCTTACACTTTAGACTGGTTCATGCCTTGGCACCTCTGCTCAGACTACCAGAAGAAAGGGAGCCAAAGGAATACTAAATATAATAGCAGTACTTGTAATCCAAACATATTTCCTCAGGCCCCATTTACACGGCCTTTTGTCCAACATTATTCACTATCTCCCCCAATCTCTAGACCAGAAAGACACTGTATTTCCATTATCCTGAGACTCAGTCTAGCTGCATCTCTTTTAGAGTCTCCTTCAATTCTCCCAATAGTGATAGAAGGTCTTTAAACGGTCTCTCATGTTGTGGGCAGGAAGAAGAAAATCATACTGTAGCGACAAAGTGCTCTGGATCCCACTAGCTGATAGTCTGTAGCTCCTACTGCTGCCTGTCCAGACAGTACTCTTCCCAGATAATATAGTCTCTAACTGTTCTTCTTGGCTAACTCAGCAAATCCTATCTTTTCCTGTTAGAGCATCTGCCCAGCTAAGCCTCCACCCCACTAGGAGCCACAAGAAGTTCAGGTGCCATGGTGTGAGCTGCAGGCTCCCACCTGCACTGCTCTGCCAGGCAGCCCTGAAGCTCCATCTCGGCCAAGGGTGCAGAACCAGCTCAAGGATGCTACGTGTCCTGGCATCCAATTCTACCTCTTGGTGCGAAGCAAGGCTTCCCACCGCCACGGCAGTATGTGCTGGCCTGTTGCCTTGAGAGGGTGGTGATAACACACCAGGCTCTTGCATCTGTGGGTCATCCTTCTGGTAAAAGGCCTCCATAGCCAACCTTCTGGAAGGCAACCATAATGTCATCTTCATCACATGCAAATTAAGTATAACCTCTTGCCAACCACCAAGGTGCCAAGACTGGCAAGGCAATTCCATAGTAGCTGGATGGCCAAGACGAGGATTATCCTCAAAGCCAACATACGAAACCCTGGGCCTGACGCATCTACAAATGAATGGGTGAGTCTAAAAGGGCAGGAACCATGGGCGACCCAAGCTTTTGGGGAAGCTTTTGGGGAAGGTGGAGGAACAGGAAGGGGGAGGGAGGGATCTCCAGATTTTTTTCCACTTCCAATTTCTCCTCTTACTATTCTCTGTCGTTGTTGCTCAGCTGTGGGTCCAAATGCAATGTCAAAAATAAATGAGGACTTTGAAGTACAAAAACAGGAGTGGTTTCTGTCCTTTGGCAGGCAACACAAAATGGGATTTATGCAGTGTTGCCCCGGAAGCTGTCCTGACTCAAGGATTACTCCTTCCCACCCTTCCTGCTTTTGCTTTCCTCCTTCTCCTGCCCTTCTTGCTCCCTCACCTCTAGACTAGGTGCTGCAGCCCAAAAATGCACTCTTTTACAGTTTAGCTCTTTATTGTGACACAGAATTGTTTGGTGTGTTTTGAATATTGACCTTGTAGTAGGAAAATCCGCAGAGCAGAGTAGCTGCTGCTACCATCTGGGCCCTGCTGCAGGCTGGTCTCTGTGCCCCACTGCCTCCAAGAAGGCCTTCCTCTGTTGTGGGCCTAGCTGGAGCATGGAGGAAGAGCTCTTCAGAGCTGACTGACAGCAGGGATAGGCTTTCCCAACTCACTTCTCAGTAGCTTTTTCGGAACTGGTAGTCTCAAGTAAAAGCCCCTCAGTCGAGAGGGGACGGCGATGACTAAGTCCTAAAAGCCTTCCTTGCTGAGCAGGCTGGTCTACAGGGACTAGCTCCATGGCCAAGCCAAGCAGGGTGGCTTCATGTGGTAAAGTCTGCTTCTGGGGGCTCTTGCCCCTGAGCTTGGAAGGAAAGTACGGCCTGACAGCAGTCAGGGTGACTTGGTCCGACACGACCAGCAGCAAGCCTTCCTGTAGTACCAATGAGAACACAGCTTCACCTTCAGCACCAGCACACAGTTGGCCGTCGCTTTGTCTTCACAGTCGTCTTCTAGGTGAAGACAGAAGCACCCACAGAAGGGGTTAGAGCAGAGACTTGCTTCCCCCAGCTGAGAGCTAGATAGAGCAAAGGGCTCTCAAAGGCTCCTCTCTCTCCCGGCCCTCCCAGTCTTACCTGGTGCCTCTGTGGGGCATGGCTGGAGTTGGCAGGTCTGCCTGGCTTCTGGTTTGGAAGTGGGGTCACAGCCCTGACCCAGAGCCTCCCCTTGGTAACACTTTACCTCGCGCAGTCGCATACCGGCCCCACATGTCTTGCTGCACTGTTGGGATCAAGAGAGAGAGGAAAGGGCTTGTGAGAGGCGTTTTCTTTCTTTCCTACAGGTCCTAAGCGCTTCTTTTCAGTTAGGCCTCCCAGTCCCCTGCTTTGGGGACTGTTCCTGAGGAGGACACACTGGTTTCAAACACGCTCTCCCCTCTTGTTGCTGGAGGAGAGCCAGTCTGAGCTAGGGGTCAGGCAGGGTGAGGAAAGAGTTTGCTTTCACCTCTTTAATGCAACTTAGAATGGTTTTTGCTTTGTGCAGCGATGCTGTGAATGAGGATGGACAAAACAGCTGCTGTGAGCTAGCCCCAGTGTCCCCTGTTCCCTGATTCCCTAAATGCTTAACAATTAAAATGAAGGGAAAGCAGGAGAGGAGGACAGAACACGGACTCCTAGCAGAGGCAGGGGACAGGGCTGTATTGGCTGCAGCATGGTCATAGTCTTGCCTGAGGCAATAATCTACATGCTCTAAGTTTTTCTTCAGCTGGCAGGTGCCAGTCCCTCCATCTGCTGTCTGGTCTGCCAAAGAACAGGGCTCATGGGCCTGTCAGGACCTAATGCAGCACACAGCAGAATGGGACAGTACAAATCCTCAGCGCTCCGAGCAGTTCAAGCTCTGTCAGCCTGGAATATGAGGCCCCCACCTCTCTCTGCATCCCCGAGTCCTACCTGAGACCAGGAGGTAGTGAACCATGTTGAACAGGGTCTCTTGAAACAGGCAGCTTGCTCCTCAGGCTTCTGAGAGGCCTTACAGCGCTTCTCAGGGTACTCCCTGTACACACCATTCTCCAGGCCTGCACACAAGACAATCCGGGTCTTCATTCCTCGCCCACAGGTGGCATCACACTGAGGAAGAGAACGTAACAGCCAGGTAATGAATGATGCTCCTCAGCTGCAGAGCAGCAGGCTGCAGGTAAGATAGCATCTTGTTCAGAAGCAAGTTGCTTAGTGCTTTTCCTAACATCAGTGCAGCTGGTGCTTCCCAGGTCACAGGAGCGATGGGTGTCTGCAAAAGAGCTGAATTTCCTGGGAGAGCGGGAACAGGAGCTGGTATTAGTGTTTAGCCAGCACTGGGGCTGCCAAATTCAGCTTGGCTGGCCTGAAAGCACTACCACAAGGGACCTGAGCAGCCGAAGCAAGACTACAAAAGTTCTTTGTGTCTTATTTCACATACATCCATGTCCTCAAAGACCACGTAAGCCAGGCACACAATAATGTATTTGTGCAGCAGCTGTCGTTGACATCTGGGTGCAATGGCAAGCTTTGCTTGGGGCCAAGGGTGCACTGTAGGTCACTTGTATGGACATGTACTGCTCAGCCCAAAGTCATACTGGCCTAGGTGGGAGGGCTCAGTGTCTTAGAACAATGCTGGGAGAAGCATGCAGGCAGCAGAAGGAAGGATCTGATTCTAGCTTTGCTCTGCTCCCTGATGGCAGTTGCTGGTTTGAGATGTCACTGCTTTGTGCCCTTCTCCACCATGCCAGGGCTAGCACAGCCACAGAGGGAGGAGGCTGATTTGCATCCCCTCTTAGTGACCCTGTGAATGGCTTATCAAGAGCGAATCAGCTGCCCAGGAGACTATGGCAAAGGCAAAGAAGCTAGCACGCACCGCACCGGAGCGAGGAGCTCAACTGGCCTTTCAGAGTTCAGGCTGAATTTAATAGCCTAGCAACAGCTGAAAAACTGCACTGCAAAATGGTGAGTGACCCACACTCCAGACCAGGACAAGAAGGGGTTACAGGACTGCCACAAGTCCCCAGATTTAATCAGTTTGTGTAGTTGCCAGTGCTGGAGGGAGACTCAGCTGAATGCTGTCAACAGGTAAGAAGGGGCGGCAAAAGGAGAGCAGGGTTTTACCTATGGATGGAGGGGACAGGGCTTGGCTGTTTCGCTGCAACCTCTAGAAAGCTAGCAACCTTCTTCCCTAGTGATTTATGATTCCCTATATTGCTTAGGGCTTTATAAGGCAAAGCCCAAATTTAACAAACATATCAATATGCTCCTTCTGGAGATTTGGACCAGCTTGTAACTGGAAGCCCAATCCTGCAAGGCCTTGAGCAAAAGAGGGGGAGTAGAGCGGCAGAGACTCATCACTCACCCATAGGTGGAGAGAGGCAGATGGGCCATGCTCACTGCACTATGAGTCCTGAGACAAATAAATACTCACAGGCTGGATATGTTTTCCAGGGCAGGGACCTGGGAGGTGGTTCAGGTTTATCTCCAGCTCTTATTTTATCAGAGATGAGGCTGATTTTGCTGGAGCTTCCTATTTAGCGGTGGGACCAAAACCTCAGGGGTGTGGGCGTAGGTTTTAGTTGAAGAGCTCTGCTGTGGTTTCTGTAATTGCCAGGTCCTTGCTGGGATTCAGGGGTGGGAGCGGAAGATGGTTCCTCAGGACGTTGCTGCCCTCCAATGGAGGTCCCTGTGAAGTGTGGCAGGCAAGTGCCACATACTTTGGGGTGGCCTACAGGGTGTGGGGGAACAAGCAGGAGCATCACTCCTTCCCTCCTTCTGGAAGGAGGTAGGACAAAGGCATGAATCTGCAGTAGGAGGTCACAGCGTACAGCTCTGCTCTCCCAACAAAGCTGGGTGCCCACCACCTCCTGTGGGATGTGGGGTTGAAAGAGACCCCCGATTCAGCAAGGGCAGCTGTGACCTCCTGCTCCTGCTCTCTCTCTCTCTCTCTCTCTCTCTCTGGAAGCTCAGGTTAAACAGGCTGCGTGTCTCCTCCCTCTCTGCTGAGGGAGGCAGATACTGGAGATGGACACTCATGGGAAGAGGTATGAGGCCCTGGGGCTGTGCCTGGCTTTACCTGGTCCCACTCCTGCTCCACCCAGTGCGCGGGGCAGTTCTTGTCACCACACGGATGGACAGCCAGTGGTTTGGCAGCTGGGTCACACTGTGAGTCGGAAATCACCTTGCCCTCCAGGTTGCGACACGCGATGAAGCGGCTCATCCGTCCCTCACCACACGAACCTGAGCACTTGGAGGAATAAAGGGCATTTATACACAGCTGGAAGCAGGCAGGAGGAGAGGAGGGGTCAGTGGGTGCCAGAAGACCTGAATCTGAAGTCTAGTTCTGCTACTGGGGCTGTGGCACATGACCCCAGCAGTTTGTAGAGGCATGTCAGATCAGGGGTTCCCATTTGAGCCCCTTGTCTCCAGGTGCCAAGAGCTGCCCAGATTTTTTGAATGGATTTTGTATTTGCTCACCTCATGGCTGACCAAAATTTACAGTGCATGGACATGCAGAGGCAAAACTGCAGAGCAACACAGTTCCTCTAGCTCAGCCTCTGCCAGACGAAAGCCGAAGGAGAGCAGCAATGTGTCTGCCCCATCTGCTCCAGAGCTGATACCTCCCTCCTGCTGGCCTGCGTCACCTGCGCTGGGATCAAGGACAGGCAGCCCCTCTGCACTCACCGGGCCCCAGTCTGAGGCGGTCCAGTGGCGGTCGCAGGGCGGGCCTGTGCACACCTTTTCGCTGCTGGGCTTCCGGGACTCGTCGCAGAGGGGTGTTTCCACTGAGCACCGCACCTCCCTCTTCATCATCCCTTGCGTACCACACCGGGCCAAACACTGCAAGGGCCACACGGAGTCAGAAGCAGGGAACAAGGGGAAAGAGCAAAGGAGAGGAAACACAAGGTGCAAATGCCTCCTTCCATTTTGCTCCTGCTCCACTAGCAGAGACAGAAAGGACCTGAGCAGGCAAAGAGAAAGGTAGGTCGGTCTCTATCTCTGCAGCTTGCTTGCTTTGGGTCCTAGCACTCCAATGCTCTGAGATGCTGAGGCCCGGACCACTATATAGAGTCCCTGGGCAGTTCTCCTGCCCCAGTCCCATGCAAGCCATGGGAAGTCAACGGAAGGGATTTATTTGAAGATGTGGGCTTTAGCGTCTCTCTGTCTCCCCGCCACAGTTTCCCCATCCATCCTCAGTTCAATTTCCCTGGCTGCTTACCTCTGGGAGCAAAGGCCCTTTGCTGCCTACCTCAGACCACTCGGAGAGCTCCCACTGGGGCCCACAGGCCTTGTTCTTGCAGGCTTTCCTCTCCATGGGCCTGGTCAGGCCAGCTGACTCACAGAGGTCATCGTAAACAGAGCTGTCGAAGCCTGGAGCCAGCATCTTCCAGCAGCGCACAGTTCGGTACTGATAGCCCTCTCCACAGGTCCTGGAGCATTCGCTCCACCGGCTGGTCTCCCACCTCCACAGGCAGTCCCCAGGAGAGAAAGCACAAAGCAAAACCCGGGTAAGGGGGCCGAGGGACGCAGGGTGGCTAGGGTTTGTCTGCAGGCCTGGGACTCCCTGCCCCAGTAACTGCTGGTACAAATCTGTTCCTCGTGCACGTGTCTGCGTTAAGGAGAGCTGGTCCTGAGAGCCGACTTTGCCCTGAGCAGGTAATGCAGGCAAAGCAAATTCCTTCCCTCTTTTTGCTTATGTGGCGATACAGGGGTTTAGCTGTTTAAGTGTACCTTCAAGTCCAGAAACGGCTATATATTTTGAGAAGAAATTGATGCTTACAAAGATACGCTGTCCCCATGGACAGCCAATTGCTCGGGCTGTGACGGGCTCTACTAGGTTATTCAACCAGCGCTCCCCACTGTGAGACTCTGGGGTGACCCCCAGCGCCTAGAGCGAGATAGGCCTGTGAGTGATGGGGCCATGCCAGCGCCACCTTTGCTCTTTCCCTCTGTTCCTCTGTGTCCGGCAGATGGGGATGTGTGACTTGGGGTCAGTCATTTCCACTCACCTAGGCTGGCAATCTCTCCCTGTGCAAAATTCATGAGTAGGTTCTGGTCGCATTAGGGCATCGCAGTACGTTTCATCCACTTCCACTCCATCGTATCGGACACACATCGCATAGGAGGCACTGATACCTGCTGGACAATCAAGAACTTTTCTTGGTCAGGCTCCATTAGATCCAAAAGCCTCCTCCCACCATGATTAGATTATTGGAGAGTGCTCACTGCATCTGACCCTCTATCTGCCATTTTCAAAATACCAATATTCTCTCCTTCAACAGCCAAAAAGGACCTCCCGTGATCAGTCTCCTAGAAGAGGCACGAACTAAAAGGCTAAGGCAAAAATCAGCCAGATGCTATGGGTAGGTTTCCTTTCTCCTCAAATTCCCCTTAGAGCTATCGTTCTAACTTCCCATCCTGAGAAGGAAAATAGATGCCGAAAATCATCCTCCAAAGCATGGAACTTCAGGCTGGCACCACTGCAAAAGTCAATCACTTCAAGATGCCATTTTCAGACCAACAGAACTTGAAAATGTCCTGTTTTTCCATCAAAACACATCTGCCCTCTCCAGTTACCATACGTGGTGTGGACCAAATGGCAAAGAAGTTGGAAGCCAGCGTGTGGATTCAAATTACAGGAGGTTACTTATTCGGCCCAATGAATCTTACTCAGCAAATCACTGCCAGTGGGAGTCAAGCTCGGCTCGTGTCACACCCAGACCCAGACCAAGCTTTCATCATGCTCTATCTGTCATTTTCAAGCAGGCCTGATACTAGTGGAAGATGTGAGACCTGGAGAACAGACTCACTGTTAAAGGACTGTGGTACTATCCAGAGCTCTGGGTCCTGACTGTGACCGGACAAGATTAGTTTCTTCCCCATTACCATTTACTGCAATTGCAAACGTGGGTATCAGATGTGACAGCTTTTCTGATATGGATGTGTCTCCAGGGGAAACCAGCCTTGAAAATAAGCACCAGGTCTTCAAAGCTATTTAGGTGCCTACCTTTAAGAAACTGCTCCTTTGTGATTTTGCAGAAGACAGGGAACAGGCTCAGTGCTGTAAGCACTGTGGAGGGTCCAGATCTCAGCTAGACTAGAACTGAGGACTTTCCAGCGAAGGGCTGTGAAGCTCTAATGCCAAACCTACCGGATGTGCATGTGGAACTGCAAGGGGCATAAGCTGAGATCTTCCACCGATACATGTCAGCCAAGCTGATGTCATCATGGCCCACGGGGCTCACATCAAACTCGTTGCTGTGGAGAAAGGAGAAATATGAGCTAAAGATGAAATATCTACTGCAGGACGCCAAATGCAAGTGGTGTTAATTTCTTCCTGCCATTCCTTGGGGAACGAACCCCGTGGTTCTGCTCTCCATCCTTATCTCCCCGACCTTGGGCAAGACAGATCCACTGACAAGCTGAGAGTGTAAGTCCCTGATCTGCCTCCTGAATTCAACCAGCAAGGCTGTGACTAGCCATGGGTCAACATCCCTCTGAGAGGGCGTCTAGTGAGACTCGTAGACATCACGCTCTTTGGAACCTGTGGAACGACCACTTTGAAAGGTATCACATTAGGTTCAAAAGGGATGCCCAAGCAAGATCCCTTTTAATATTGCATAATGTGGTGGGGAAAGCTCGCATGTGGCTTGCCAGGGATGTTTACAGTTGGCCCTCAGTTTCCTGTCAGATTTACTGAAGTTAGAGAAGCATGTATGTGCGGAGGAATGGGACAGAATGGGGCAGCATGCGAGGGTAGGGCTGTTTATGTGACGTGCTATAGACTCTTGGCCATCTTTACAATCAGGTTAGTGTTGGCCTCACAGGTCCCTCAGAACCCATTTAAATGGATCCCTCCGAAAAAGGGGGACCTGCAAATATGCTCTGGGAGCTCTGTGTCAGGCCAGGAGTTGTGCAAATCAATCTTTAGTGGACACACCATTAATGAAGCATTTATGACAGCTGCCATAAATAGACACTGGAAAATGGGGACACCAAGGACAGCAGTGAGACTACCAGAGGACTGGCTCAACCCTCCCTCCCCAGCTAACCATGCTCCTGCTTTGCCCGGGATATCAAGTGCCACCTTTCAGTGCCAGGGCCTTGCAGAGGCTCTGCCTGGCTGATGTCCACGGTAGTGCTGGCACTTAGCAGAGGGCTCTCCACAGACGCCATCAAGCTGTAGTTAGCTGCTTCCCCCTGACTCCCAGGGAACGTCTCCACCTTTAAGTCCTCCGGCAAGTTCTTATGGGCCGGTGCTTTGTGAAGGCCCTGTGGCCATTGGGCAGGCAGCTCGCTCCATAGCCCTGCTGTGGAGTTCCTCGGGGCCAGCCTTGCAGCCAGGTGCTGCAGCTCCCTACAGAAGGCAGTGTTGTGAGAGTCCCGGTGACACAGCCGCCTGAAGAGACGAAGCCTGGAGGATGCTAAGCGGCTGTTCTCTGAGAGCTCAGGTCTCCTCATGCTGTACGGTATGGCCGTGCTGATGGAAATCTGATTGAATCTGAGGGCTGGAGGAAAAACATGGGGATGCTTATGAGGGCAAAATATCCTCTACCATGAGTGTTTTAAGGAGACTGAGGGCCAAACAGGTCTTCAACCACCTTGGATGGCTTATACTTTTAGCGTGTGGTTTAGTGGTACCTAATACGGCAAAAAATACTGAGTATTTGGCCTCAAGATCGTAAGTTGCTATCAGGGCCTTAAGTGCACCAATAAGCCTTAATTGCCCTGAGTAGCCTCACCTGGGATCCTCACATACACTCTCTGCCCATGGCCCAGGAACTCCATCATTTAAGCTCAGGCCTGAGCCTTTAGTCCTGGCCTGAGCTATGTTGTAGGTGTACTTTGTTCCCAGTCCTGTTCCTTAATTGTATGGGTTTCCCAGATTGACCTCAGACTTTTTACCTTGCTTTCACCTGGTGATCACTGGACTGTCGCTAGGATCTGCTGCTGTCACCACCCTGCCCTGCTTGCCAGGCTCAGGTGCCGTGGGATTGCCCCTTCCTGGAGAGGGCACTGCCATTGTGCCTCTCCAGAGGCCTGCATTGTGGCTGCCCTCAGCTCCCAGCTCCCCTTTCCTTAGGGAGCAACTGGCCCTTGCTGCTCCCTGGCAGTCTCTGCCCATGCTGTTAATCATCTTTTCCTACTGTCTAATCATCTTTTCCTACTGTCTGCCCTGATGGGAAAGCCACCCTAGATTCCAAGAAGACCAGAGCTGAATGTTGTGGGATGTCCACTTTCAACAGGTGAAGATGGGAGTCAAGGAAAAACAAAGCAACCAACCCAACTCTGTTTCTCTTCCAGTTGCTGCTGCCTCCTCCTCTTCTTCCTCTCTTGCTGTGTTTGCATGGTAGACCTTTCTTATCTGGAAGTCATACTTCTCCTTCTCTCCACCTTGCTCCCAGCCCCAGTCCTGAGGCTGACTGGTTGAGTTAGTCTGGAAGAAATCCTGCTGGCTGAAGCCTAAATCTTCATGCCCTTCTCCTAGGGAAAGCTGTTTACTGGTGTCACCTGGTGACAGGGAGAGCCATGTGCCGTTGAAGTCCTGGGCAGCTCTGGAGTTGGCTGGAATGGGTTGGTTCTGCCTGGTCTCTGGTAGGTGGTGATAGAGAGGTGCGTCAACAGCAGGGGCTGCAGTTCGGAGAGCTGGTGTTCGTGGCACAGTGTAGTCATAAGTTATGTGCGGCATTTTCCCATTAAAGTTATAGTACTGGAGGTAACAGGGAAAGAAAACGAAACCCTTTTTATTTTAAGGACGTATATTTCACAGCGATCTCTTTTAATCACATCCACTTTGTGATGGATGTTGAGGAGACAGCATTCTCACAAACCCACGAGGAAACCCCCTCAAGACATTATCTGGCTTCCTCAGCTGCCTCCATGCTTGACTTGGGAACTAGATTACTATTCCCTTTGTCTGAGGGAGGCTCACGATTCCGGGAGCGCTAAAATGGACACGCAAGACAGGAAAGCCTAAAACTAGCTCCCCACATACCATGGCATTCAGAGACTGGTTGGTGGGACCGTGAGCTATGATATATTCCAGCCCATCTGAGTTCAGGCTCGAGGGCCGCCGGTACTTGAAGATCGTGCCAGCTACCCTGAAGTTCTGGGGGTTGTCAATGATGGAGTTGCCGTTGAAGAAGAAATTCCCGGATTCATCTGCAAGTGCTTCAAAGAGAGAGAAAAGGGACACATGTGACCCTCCACGCAGAGCAGTGGGACTGCAATGGCACTGAGGAGAGCAGACAGTTCATCACTGGGAAAAGCCCTCTAGAAAGCAAAGAACTGCAGGCCCTTCAGCGTTCATTTTCCATGCCTGGTCAGATCAGTGGTATCCAATGCCTGGTGCTTTGATTTTCCTCTCCAACAAGAGCACAGATGTCTTCATGGCAGGGACTGCTCATAGTGAGCTTGGTTTCCAAATGCTTGAGATGTGATAGCCTTGGTTTATGGAGCGATGAAGTGCCCCTAGGCTGCCCTGGAGATGTTCGTTGATCCAGCTCTCCCACAGCACAGATGAGGGTGAGCAGAGCCCTCCTCCCACCTCCCAGGCAGTAGAACTTGGATCTCCATGTCCATCCCGCTACTCTGCTTACCCAGGATGTTTTCTGTTTTCCTGCGCTCAATGATGAGGATGTCTGTGGCACCAGCAGGGATGTTGGTGATGAACGTGTAACCTGAGGAACGGGAACAGAACAGAGGGTCAGAAAAACATGAAGACGGAATAAAAAGCACTAGGTAACCAAAGCAGTTCATGGGATAAGTGTGCATGCAGCAGGGCAGTGTTGCCCTTCAGGGACAGGATGCTAATGGTGTACATGCATGTCGTGCCAGCCCATGAGCTCTAATCCCAGCTCTCCTCTGAAGTCTCTTTATGTATCACTACCACAGGTCTCTTAAGTCGCAGTCTGAGCACTGCTGGGGAGGGGACAGGAAGGAATTGAACAAATAGCCTGAGGTGCGTGAATAAATGTACTCTCATGCTCTTTCTGCCAAGAGCACAGAAAAAGCTTACCACTGACCAGGACTGATGCTGAGCACTGGAGGGAAAAAGAGTGTGAGGAGGGACTGGAGGGAAAAGGAGGTCTCCTCAGCTCCTGACTCAATAGAGTTTATCTTAAGAGGAGCAGGAGTTAGGTCTTGCCCATCCTGTGAGATTTCAGAGGACTGGAATGAGAGGCCAAGGATTGTATCGGTCCTGCTAGAGGGGTTAGCACCATAACTCCTGCTATAGAAAGAGGCCTGAGCGCTTCTCTGGTCTAGTGTCTGTAGAGAACGAGGTATACTAGTGGAGCAACAACATGAAATGATGTTCTGGAACATCCCAAAACCACTGTTAGTTAATTACTAATGAGCATGGCCACACAGCAATCTCCTCCTCCTGTGGGTGGAGGAACGGACCATGAGGTTACAAGGGACTGTCCCTCAGCTGTACCAGCTGTAGGGCAGGGGAAAGCAGGAGACCAAGTGCAGGAGTTGAAACGAATGCTGTGACCCTCAACATAGGAGCTTACGCTTCCCATGAACTCGTAGCACAAATAAAAGAAGATTCATTGACCTGTTCATATCATCTGACACGGGCAGGATGCCCAAATCAATAGGAACAAATAGATCTCCAGCTGCTTCCTATCATAAAGAGCTGAAGGTAAACCTTGCCAACTTAATACCTAGCACATCAAACCAATGTCCTCTGATTAAGCTGAAAGGACAAAATACAGGCATTTTAGCAGGGGTGGCATTCTTCAGCTCTTTCCACCGAGCACCTGGGAATCTCCTACCCAGGTTCAGACCAGCCACCCTCGATGTCAGCTGGTGGTAAGAAGCAGCAGGTGAAGTCTCTGGACTGCGGTAGCAGGGAGTACCTATCTGTGAGATTCCCTTTCGGAAGCTGCCCGAGACACGGTGGCAAGTGCTGCCGTCCCCTCCACACACCCTGCATCTGTCCATCGTCCGGGGTGAATACAGGCTCCCATCGCACCCAACTGGCTGCAAAGAGTGAAGGAAAAAAAAAAGAGAGGCGTTCCTGGGGCCAACTCATCTCTACAGGTCAGGGTCTTTTCAAGGAAACGCTACCATGCTCTTTAGGAGAGGTTCTGGGTCTGGAGGTAGGGTAGCTTGGAGAGGAATGATGAATGAATGAATCCAGCAGCTGCAGAAATTCACCTGTGTAACTTGTGACTGTCTACCTTGTGCCCCTGAACATGGGACGGGGGCTTGCTTGTGGAGATAAATGGAGTAAGAATTGGGGAAGCTGTTTTGGTTCCTTCTGTCTCCGGTTTTAGGCCAATCCTCCTCCCTGAAACAGTGACATACACCATCACCCCCCCAGGAGATGCTGCATCAAAGGCAAGTCCATCTGAGGGTGTAAGGCTCCTCTCTATGTAATGCTGTATACACCCATCCTCCATCCTTGCAATACAAGGGAAAAATCACATGAAAGATTTTTGCGATGTTGGATGACTATGAAAACAAATTTGGGATTCTAATCTTCTCTGTGCTGGGAGGAAAGTGCTGTCACTCAGTGGGAACGTGTGGATGTATCTATTGTCCTCTGCATGAGCCTCTCTGCTCTGTTCTAGTCCACAGGCATCCACAGGTACATGTAATTACTCCATGCCAGGCCTCAATTTCATTTCCCTACTGGGGCCCCTGGTCTTGCGATGACCAGGAGTTCTAGCCATGCGCTTATGCTCCCGACTCCCGCACTACTTCCTTCCAGGGCCTCACCTCACACTTCCCATTGATGCAGACCCCTTGATAGGTCCTGTCCTTGCAGGAGGTACCATCCTGTGCCTGGGCCATCAGTTGCCTCTCTCCACTCTGGGTGGTGCATTGGAGGTCACATGGCTTGTTGGAGATACTGGTGTAGTCATCTTAAGGAACAAAGAAAGAAAATCAGCAGGCAGGTCAAGGTGATCAGAGGTGAACAGTAAGGAAGGGGGCTTTCCTCTTATCTACATTGCTGATTGGATGTAATCTGGGATGTGCTTGCTTCCCAAGAGGAGACCCCAAGGCTACAGATCTTGTGGTGGTAAAGGGGTCATGGTATGAGGCTGCAGCTGGGGACCATGCCTAGCGGAAGGGAAGAAGCAGAAGTTGGCCTTCGTGGCAAACCCTCTTCCTTGCCACAGCCTCTCCCCTAAGCGTTGCCATTCCCAGTGCCAGACATGGGGCTCCACATCAGTGGATCCAAGGCCATGCATAAATACACGAGAGCAAGCAAAACCTGTGAGAGAGGTGCCAGCTGTGTGAGGCTGTGGCCAGCTACATCCCATCCAACTGAGCAGCTTAACCTAGAGGTGCAGATGTTCTGTGTCCCCTCTGCAGTTAATTGAAAGAGGAAAACAGGCAGGTCTGCAAAGAGAGTCGGATCTCAGGTGAGCTGAATCTGGGCCTCAGGAGCCATCTGACAACCCATGTGAAGTAATTTGGTGGTCCCCTGTCTCCTCTGTGCAGGAAACGGTTGTGCGTCCTGTTCGGAATAACCCACCACCAACCCCAGGGGAAGGCATGCTGGGTGACAGAGGCAGCCAAGCTGGCAGAAGGCCTGAAAAGAGTGAACACGCACTCTACCAAGATGACTGCTGTTTAGCCAAGACAGTTCAGAGAAGCCTGTCTGCACACTGGTGCTTGCTGAGGTAGGATCCAAAGTGGGTGCAGATATGGTGAGAGAGGAGGCCTGGCTGGGTGGAGTGGCTCTGTGAAGAGACAGGGAACGATCCCTTCAAAGCAGGGAGCATAGGGAAACTCTTCCAAACCAGGCAGCAGCGCCCATCTCTTGTCCCCAGTGACCTTCCCCCCTCCCATCCTGTGTCTGAGAAGATCCTGCGGGTGCTTTCTCACCCTGATCTCCTGCCCCTGTCTTTGTATGGAGCTATGGAGACTCACCTGGATAAAGGGGTGTCCAGTGGTAGTAGCGTTTCCCAAAGGCTTTAGCATTGAAACTGGAGCACTGCTGTTGTTTGAAGCTCGCTGTGTTGGCTGGGCAGGGCTGTGGAGGGGGGAATAAATATGATCAAAAGCTCCCTATGGCATAGCGATGCTTGTGACAACTGCTTGTCCCAACTACATTCTTGGAGGATGCATGTGTCCTGTCCACCCTGGAAGAGGGCAATCAGTGCTGGTCTTTGAGGTGCTGCAACAAGGCCAGGCCCTCACCTCTAAGAGCCCCTCAGACAGCTGTATTTAAGTCCTGCAAAAATTATTTGCAGGAAAGGAAAAAGCATATTGGAGTAACTTCTCCTAACAAAACATGTTTTTATATCCTTTTCCTCACCTTTCAGGCACAGAGAGTACAACTGTTTCCCATGTGTTCAAAGGCATACTGGCAACTGCCCCAGGAGCGGAGCACCCCTTGTCAGCACTCCTCTGACAGACCGGTCGTACCCTGAGTGCAGGTGCTCTCGCAGCTCCCAGTGTGGCACCCTGAGTCCCACATGCCCTGGGGAGGACCCGGCAGTGCTTGAAGCAGTTCTCACCTGCTGCTGGCACAACTGGTAGTGCTTGGCTTGGCCAACACACATGGTGCTGTTTGTTCCGTGGGGCATCTGGAGCCTGCAAAGTAGAGAGCGCGAGCAGTAATGCGCTGGAGGACTGTGAAGTACTAAGATACTGAGGATGACAGAGAAGTCAGGCCTGGCATAAGGTAGGCATTTAATCAGCACAAACCCTTCCGAATCTGGATTACTCAACATTTCCTGTGAAACCCATTTTCAGTGCTTTTGGGTGGACTTTGATTTTAGGTTACTCTTGCTTTGTGGCAGGCTGAGCAGAAGAGGAGCAACTGCAGTATCACTATACTGTCTCCTTTCACCTCTGAGCTCTAGAAGGGTTGATGTGACAAAAGGTCAATAGACGCTAATGATCCACCATTCCCCTGGAAGCACCCATGATTTGCAGTGACCAGGGATTTTTTTCAGGCCGTAGGCAGAGAGGAGGCACCTCTCACGGGGACTGGCTATCTCAAAAAATTAGCAGGGAAGGCTTTGTGTTGATGATGGACTAAAGCCGTGGCAGTTTCTCAACACTTGATACTTGAGCTTAGGCCATCAAAAGTTGTCTGGGGATGCAGGAGTCCCTGACTGATGCAAAGGCTACAAAATTCTTGAAAGCTGAGAAGATGTAGAGAGAACTGCTGAGACTGCAGATTAAGGCAACGTGCTCTCTATAAAGATCAGCACCAGACAATGGGTTAAGAGTATTGCGAACTTAGGGTGCGCTGTGTAAAGAAGCACCATGTAGACATATTTAAGCTGGACTGGTCAGAGGCAGTGCAGCTATCCCTCCAGAGCAGTGCTTTACCCAGCATAGACAAAGCCTAAATTTGCACTATAAGGCTTCAATATTGCCATCCCTTTCAGCTGAAGCAGAGGCTGCCTGCAGAAATTGTTTCACTGGGCATGCTTGGCTCACGCTTAAGCCGCTTTCCTGCAGAAACCTTTTGGCTGAGTTTTAGGTTTTGTTTGTTTGTTTTTCTTAATTCAGGCTTGAATTCTGGAATAAGACTCCACAGCAAAGCCCTCCCCTGCCCAGGTTATTTGGTCACGGACAGAGCAGCAGCCGAACCGGGAGATTTCTCTTCTGGAGGCAGGCACAGGGCAGAAAGGCTGCCCTGGTTGTGTAGGGGCATGGGAAAGCCCCAGGCTCCCTCCCGGCTACTGTTTCCCATAACGGCCGTGTGTGCTGGGAAGGAGGAGTGGGGTCGGAGACATTGGCAAGCCTCATTAGTGGTGAGGCAGCTTCCAGGCGGACGGCACCTCCGCACATCTGGACCCTCATTATGCTGCCAGCCAGCCCACATAAAAGCAGTTTTCTTTTCTTCTGAAGGAAAGGGAAGCGGGAGTGGGGGGGCTGGTCTGAGCTGCCTCCGCTCAGGAGTGCACTCATGCAGAAGGGAAAGGGGCCGAGCAGCCCCCCCGGGCTCGCTGGGCTCTGCGATGCCGGCTCTCATTAACGTCTCCGGAGCCTGGCGCAGCAGGTTAGCGAGGTGCCCCTGCGGTGGCGAGGAGGGCTTGGTGGCGGGCCGACCCAGCAGGGAACGGCGGGAGCTTGGGCAGCTGACGGTCCCCAGCCCTCCCCGCTCCTGCAAACCTGCTCAGCCAACGCCATGGCTGTGGTAGCTGTAAGGGACAAACGGAGACGTAGGGGACAAAGGGAGATGACATAAAGTGATGGAGTCAGATAAACGATAGGGAAAGAAACCTTGCAAGCTCTGCAGGCAATAAGGAGGAGAAATTGCTGAGATGCAGCTGAGCTGGCTGCTGCCAGGAGTAAATCAACTCCCCAGAAGGTGTCTGGGAATATGAAGCCACATCCTAAGCATAGGAGCTGGTTACAAATCGGAGTCAGGCTGGGCAGAGCAGCAGCAGTAAGTTGGGGTTTGTGAAAGAAAGGGGAGGTGGAATAAAGCTCCTCTCCTCCAGCCGAAAACCCTTTCAAGTCTCCCACAGACCCACGAGGTGAGCAGCCTCTGCTCCCCGTCAGATGACCCAGGCTGAGGGATGTGTTACAGGGCCTGCCCCACTTGTGTGGTGCTTCACCCATGTCAACCCTCCCCACCGCAGCTGCTCACCACCTGCCCCACAGCAGCAGCTCCCGTCCTTGGGAGCACAGGTGAGCCTGCGAAGCAGGGGGCGGCTCCAGCACCCCGGCAAGGGTGCCCCCCGGGATGCAACTCACCTCTGCCGCAAGCAGTGCCTCTCCCGGGACATCACGCCTCCGCCGCAGGACCGGGAGCAGGTGGACCAGGAGCTCCACTCCCCCCACCACTTGGTGACCTCTTCGTCCCAGGGGCCAGCTCCATCTGCTGCCTCACTACTGTCCTGACAGAAACAGAGGACGGTTGGCTGGAGAATCTGCCTCCCCCAGCCACCCTGCCAGCAAGGTGAACCTGCTGCCGTTATCCCGCTTTGGCTTCCCACATACCCAGGCCAGAGACTGCCGCGTGGGCAAGCGCCTCGTTCCTGAAAGGCAACTTTGGCAGAACTGAGCTCTCCTTGCCCTAAAGCCATCACTGCAGCAGGCTGTGGTTGGCTGTGCTCTCTATTTCCCACTAGGTAAGTGCTTCTATGTTTTAGCCAGATTTTTTTCATGGCAGTATCTTCCTCTCTTATGTTTGATGGCCTAAAAGCGCTCAGCGATTTTTGCAGATTTGCACGCGGAGGAATTTGTTGGCTGTTTACTGAAATGCAGCTGCGAATAGTGTTGAAGACGGTGATGAGTTTAGCACAGTACGGTGACTGGAGGTGATTTATCCAGCTGAAAATGCTGACAGTGCTCGAGTATTAATAGAAGAAAACGAATAATTTCTGTGTGTGTAAAGTCTGTTATGTTAAAGTAAGGGAGTACAGGGAAGTTATATCAATGCTACTGTTAGCAAAACATGCTGGCTTGTGGCCATGGCTGGTAGTCCCTTTGTGAAGAACTAATCTGCAAAACAGTGGATACATGTGAAAGAAAACTCAGCAAGGGTCGCTCATTGCTAAAGGTGCTCAGTCCACTGTTTTGGTCAACTCTCTCTTGGCTTTATGCTCTTTTATGGTGTAATAAAATTGAAGTATTACTCGTCTTGTAGTTTAATCTCTCCTGCCTGAGAACGCGCTGTTTCTACACCCTCTGCCAACAGAACATCATCTGGGCAGAGCAGATAATATTCGCATAAAAACAGCTGTAAGTTGTAACTTAGCAGGGTTGACATGTGCAGAGCGCGTCTTCTTGGTGACAATGCCACAGATAGATAGAGCATACTGAAAGTAACCTACTCTGTTGTAAAAAAAGCACCGTGTGACCTTATGATCTATTTTTTTAGTGATCACAATAACTGATTTTGAAAACAATACAACAGCTTAAATTCTTAGCTGTACTTTGATGTTCTGGATGGAGCTGACTTGTCAGAGACCAAACACTGTGGCTAGCAGCTAAGTTCATAACGGGAAAAAACAAATTTAAAAGAAACAAACATGTTTTCAAATATTCCTTTTTTGCTTTTGCCAAATGCTCATTTCAACCTATGTCCTATGAGCATTTTTGCCTGACTGTATTATCAGGCTCTAAATGCAAATGATGACTACATAGCTTTTGTAGTTACAAAGGGAAGAAATTAAAGGTAAGGTATTTTCAGCTAAAGTCTTTCCCTGACCCCTTGCACACCCCTCTGTGATAAGCGTCACGAGGCCTGTGGAGGGAGAGCTCTTCGCGACTGCCAGGAGAGAGGAGGACAGTGATTTATCTGGTGACGATTTGGAGTGCTCAACATAGCTGGGGTAAGACCTCACATCTATAATCAAAGCTGGTATCTTACCACGTGACTAAGTAGGCAAGAGCACCATGAGGCATATGGACTGCCTAGAGGGAAGGCATATGGATCAAAAGCAGTAGCGTAATATCTACGCAGTATCTCTAGCAGCAGAAATAAAAATCAGCGTAGCTGTGACCTGCGAGAGAGTCCTGCTCCAGAGACCTTTACGATCCAACTAGGTGAGACACGACAGAAGGGAAACAGCAAAGGGAATTAAGTACCCTGTCCTCCAGACCTAACCCTGGAGATGAAAAAGATTTTGTGGATTTGCAGTACAATCCATAGACCCTATCACTCTCAAGTGCAAGAGAGCTCTGCTGCCTGGGGGAAGAGCGCTATCGAGATGGGAGCCGCTGTCTCCCTCGGCCGGCCGAGGCACCGGGGTGCTCCAGGGTAGCTGGAGAGGGTAAAAGGCACGTTTTGTTCCCTGGCATTAGCTATGGCACAGTGGTGGAAAGCTATTGGCTCCTGGTCAGGCTTACTGCTCTTGGTTGCTGTGCCTGGATGCAGGGAGGCTGAGCATGCATTAGCAGTGTTGAGGTCTGGGGGGGGGGAACAGAGCAGGCTAGAAATACTGGAGCAGGAAAAAGGGCTTCAGTCCGGTGTTTATATGGTAGCTCTGCCCAGGCTTGGATGAGGGCTCTGCCCAAAGGAGGTAAGAGGATTAGGTACTGTTCCTTAGCTGAAGAGAAATAAAAGGGCTGGAAATTACAAGAAGATTGACCATATTCCCATTCAGCCAGGTGCTCTCTGCAGGAATTTCCCCTGAGGCACTTGTGGTTTGGCAGGCGGTGATTACACAGCTGCAGTTCTTCCTCTCTGAGGCCAACCAAGCACTGTCAGTGCCTCAACACCTACACTGGCAGCCTGCAACCAAGTAGGTGAGGGTCACCCCGCTGTCCTCTTCTTAGCACTAACCTCCACGCGACCAGAAACCTGGAAATAACTGCAATTACTCTGTCACTGGCCTGGCCTTCCTTACTGCTGATCGTTGTGCCTAACCTTCAGGCTCACGAGAGCCTGTGCCCCAGGAAAAAGCTGTCTAGGAAGAGAGACAACCAGCATCCCTATTTAGTTGTACTTATTAGAGAAACTGGGAAGGGGAATCTCTGCCCTGCAGGTCGGACATCCCTTGAGGCCCCGTCCACCACCGAAATGCAGGAGTTGCTGTAGGCTGCTCCACTCAATGTTGTCAAAGCTTGTAAGACTATTAGAAGCAGCAGCTGACAACAAATTAAACTCTCCACAGCCCTTCTCTGACTTCTTGTCCTCTACCAAGAATCTCCATGATCCCTTACTTAAGGGTTTCTCTATACAGCAAACCACGCTACCTACTGAAACATTAAGTGGCTTTAGATGTCTTAATGCCTGGAATGGAAAACAGATTCTCATCTTACGCTCTTGGAGATGAATGACCATGTTTAGCCGCCTGGTTTGGGTTCCCGGTGTCTGATTAAAGCTGTGGTGACAGACTCTACCACAGCACTGAAAACACACTACCACTTACAATTTTGCCCTATGTTTTACAAAAAGCTGAGGTTTGTCTAAAGTTATTTCTCATTCTATCATTGCTTTATCATATTTGGGTAGACTAGATGGTTTATATGAGAGATTCAATTTCAGACACAGACAGAAAACCAAATTTTGCTTAGAAAAATCAAGACAAGATATTTTAGAAGAAGCTTCCCCTAATGGGAGGGAACCAGGACATAAAATGAGCAATGTAGACTGATTTTTGCAGGATCGGGAAGAGCACCAACCTGAGGAAAAATCAGCTTGCTAAAGACGTGCTGTTGCAGCAGATAAACAACAGAAATCTGGACGTATAATGAGGCGCAGAAGAGAAACAAATCAGAAAGGCAGCGAACGGAAGCCAACTGAGAACTATGAAGTCCTGTTTCTAATCCTGCAGTGACAGAAAGTTCACAGGCAGCTGCTGCACTTCATTACAAAATATTTGATGCAAATAAGCCATTGCCTTGAAGTGGGATAACACGCTTATCCCGGGGCAAGCAGGTAGAAAAGATGGAAATGTGTGAAGGGAAAGAAGGGAGCAACATACGGGGTGCACGAGAGGTATCTACACCATCAGTTTTCTCAGAGGTGTTGAGCGCACCGAGTCGCGTTAGCCTCACAGAGCGAGAAATTTGCCTGCCCCGTCCAGGAATTTCTGTTACGTCCTCTGTACGGTCGTTTTGCACGTGGAAAATGGGGAGAACCGCTGGAAACCAAGCGCTGATGAACTGAACCCGCTCCTCGGGGCTTGAGTGAAGGTTTTCACTCCTCTTTTGCTCGGCCTGACCCGCTCCCTCCAAAGCTTCTCTCTGCCTTAGCCCTACAGCGAAGGGGTACGCAGAAGAGGCAGTGAGCGTCTGGGCAGGTACAACGCTGCGAAAACAAGACGTTTCGGCTTGGGAAGGAAGGCAACCGCGGGGCAGGACGGGCCGCTGCTCCAGCTTGGGTTACCCGCGAGAAAGCGGCGGGCTCCGGTCTTCGCTGCGTCGCGCGAGATGGCTTCACCTCCGCCGCGGCTTTGCCTAAAAGACCCTCTCCTTCCTTTAGCAGAGCAGCACCGCTTCGGCGGCGGGGAAACCCGGCCGGGCTCCCGCGGGGGGACGGCGAGGGCCGAGCCGCGGGGCGGCGCGGGGGCTTTGGCCTCCCCTGCGGTCGGGACGTGATGGAGGCCGCTCGCCCGGGGCCAGGCCCGGGAAGGGGAAGGGGGCTGGCGGGGGGGGGGGCTCGCAGCCGCCCTGACACAAGTGTCCGCAGGGCGCCCCGCTGAAGAGCGGCGAGCGGAGCTCCTTTGTGCAGGGGAAGCGACTGGGGGGGGGGGGCAGGGAAGAGAGGAAAAAATCCGTGTTTTCGGCCCAGAACGGGAGTCAGCCGCCTGACAGGGCTGAGGGCCGCCGCTGCCGCCACCCCGGCCCGGCACCGCGCCCGCTGCCAGCGCCGGCGGCCGCGGCGCCCCCGAGGGCCGCGGGGAGGCTCCGGGGGGCGGGGGCGGCCGGGCCGGGCCGTGCGCGCCGCCGCCGCCGCTTACCTTAGCGCCGAGGGGGGCGGCGGCGCCGAGGAGGAGGAGGAGGAGGAGGCGGCGGGGAGCGGCGGCCATGCCGCGCTGCTGCTGCCGGCGCGGAGGCGCGGAGGAGGCGGCGCGGCGGCCCACCAGCGGCGGGAGCGGGAGCGGGAGCCGCCGCCGCCGCCGCCCGAGCCGGCATGGCTGCCGCAGCTAATGACTTTACAACCTGCCGGGCGGCGGCGGGGAGACCCGCGGTGCGGCCGCTCCGCCGGGGCCGCCGCCGCCGCCGCGGGGGAGGCGAGGGGAGGGCGGCGCCGGCGGCGGCGCCGGCCCCGCGCGGACAAAGGAGGGACATGGCGGGGCCAGCCCGCCGCGGGGGGGGGTCGGAGAGGCAGCGCAAAGCGGCGTCGGGGGGGGGGGGGCGCCCCTGCTGCCGCTCCCGCCGGCCTGATGTGCCGTGATTAGCGTGGGGGGGCCCACGCGAGTCGCCCTCCCCCCCCCCCGCGCGGCTCTGCGTGAGGTGGGGGAGGCGCTGGGGCCGCCGGGGGGAAGGGGAGCGGGATGGGGCGATGCGGCTGTCGTCTCCTGCGGCCTTCCGGTGGCGGAGGTGGCGGCCGGGGCGTCTGTGAGGCGCATCGAGCTCGCGGGTTTAGGACTGGAGTTTCACGCTGGGTGGATGTTTTCTTAACGCTTGGAGAAGAGGTTGGACGCTCTTGGTCGAGGTGCGAGCGAGGGTCTGAGGTGCAGAGGTTCCCCCTGCGTCTCCCTCCGGTCGCCAGCGTACAGCAGGGTCTGAAAGCGCCGTTTAACAGGTTAATACATTCGGAAGCTTCCTGACAAAGCCGTCATCGGCCACCAAAACCAACCTTCAGTCTCATAACCGCTCATGATCCCCCTCTCCCGATTTGTGTTTCTTTCCCACCGTCCTTGTTTAGGCCAGAAGGTGAAGTTGCCACTTGGCCGGTGCGTGACGGGCCTGACTGGCTCTCCAGCTGGCTCGGTGGGCTCTGCTGTGCGTTGCAGGCTGATCTTTGCACGTGCAGAAACCTCTGTGGTCTTGCGTTCCCAAACCGATAACCCTACCCGCAGCAAGGGGCTTTTCCCCAGTTGCTTCCCGGTTTCATGTGCCCTGTGAACAGAAAGTAGGTGCCAGTGATTTTTCCGCCTGCCTGTTGTGAGGGGGATTTAATTTGCCGCGGTGTCCAGATAACCGCAGTTGAGCTGGGGCCAGCCAACGTGTTTCAGTGTAGGTGTAAGCCGTGTTCAGAGCACGAGCTGCTTGCAGGGAACTGATCTGCACTGATCCCCTGTGCTCCAGAAGTTGCCTAGGATTTCAGTCTCTTGCTTGTTTCATTAAATTGAGATTTATCAGCCAACTGTATCTCTTAAAATCCTTAAACGCAGTCGGGAGGAGCACCAAAGTGTATTGCCTTTGGCAAGGAGGACCAGTGTTGGTGGCTGCTGTTGCAGCGGGTCCTGCAGGATGAAAGCAGAGCATCCTGTAGCAGAGCCTGGGGGAGATTTCTTCTCCCCGCCGTCCATTTGGAGATGTCACAGAGGGAAGTTGTCTGCCAGCAGGGAAAGTCCCGGGGTCATGGGGTTATAGAGGCTGAGAGTTCAAAAGAATGCATGCAAGACGTTAGGCTGGCATATCAAGGTCTTTGGACATCTCCCTATTTCTATGTGAGTGTGTTTACCTCCCTATCCTCAAACATTCATCTCCCATTGACCAAGCTGCTGGAGGCAGCCTCTGTCTTTTATAGCAACCTTTCCTGCTGACTTCAGGAATGTTGCACTGGATTTCAGCCAGTTCCACTGGCAGAATAGGTCCAGTAATTTAACTGGCTTGACCTGGTACTTGCCCCAGTATAGATGCATCATTGGGATGGCAGAAAATGTTGTGGACGAACACAGACAACCTTGTTTTTCCCTATAGGTCAAGTTTTGGCACTTTCTGGTGAACGTATTGGCGTGTCCCACTCAGTCTCCCAGGGATATGGTAGAGCTGGAGCTCTCTGTCACCGAAGGAGATGAAGCAGGAAGACCAAACTGCAATAGAGAGATCCCTCAGCCAAGGTGGCAAGATGCAGACCGTGCCCCGTCGGTGCCTGCTGTGGCCTAGGGCTCTTGGAGCAGCCTGTTGCTGTTCCCTTCAGCGGAGGCCTATCTAACCTCTCACCACAGAGCAGGGCTTGATCTCGGTCTTCTGTCTTGAACAAAATCCTCTTGTGTGTGCTAAGCAGATGCTGAGGTTCTGTGTCCCTTATCTGTTCTTCTCTCCTGCCATTTTTATTTCATTTGGCCATTTTTAGCAAACTGACTTGCTGCAGGCCCTGCCTCCTACAGGGTCACAGGCCCAGGACAGAGTTACACTGAGATCAAACAGTCTTCGCTATTGCTTTGGAGTGAAAATACCGCCTCGGTACCGGGAGCAGGGACGTGAGCTCATGGAGGAGGCTTAGCACAACACAGCGTGACATTCTGCAGGAGCAGAATGACAGCTGTGGAAGGCATTAGAAAATGGACAAACAAGCCCCCTGCTTGGCTAGAAAAGCTGGGACAGAGACCTATCTGTGAGGCCTCCAGGTCGTTCCAGCTTCAGTCCGAGTTGGCACAGAGGGAAAAAAAGAGAAGTAGAGCGATGTTACCATCCCAGGTGCTGGCTGCTGCTGACACAGGAGGGCAGCACGCAGAGGTGGGCACCGGTGCCCAGCCTGGCTTGTGCAGCGCGCGCGGACCAGGTGATCTGCCTCAAACGCTGGGGCTGGAGCAGAGAAATGACAGTCAACTCACAAGGCAGTGGGACGCTCACTCAGCGCTAACTTGGTGGCAGAGCAGTCCAGACCGGCCTTCCAGAACTGCTTTAGCCCCTCAGCAGGGCTGCTATGTAATTTTCAAGGTAGTTTTTAGGGTTCTTGAGCACCTTCTTCCAGCACATCCTTCCTTACAGAATTAGCGCTGCACCGAGCAGCAGGGAGAGCTTTCACCCTGCCCTGCTTCCCACCAAAAACACAGCTTTGTCCTTCTTGGCTTGGGGCTTTAGTACTAAGAGACTAAAATAAAATAAAATAGAAGGAAATAGTTGGGGGGAAGGAGTGTGCTTCATTTTTAATAGGCCAAGTAGAATGATATTTTTTTTTGGAGATGAGCGATTTAAAAAAAAAAAACCACTTTCATTTTCAGCACTGACAAAATGAAAGAAAAGAAAAACGAGAAATGCCAGTGCCTCCTGCACAGGAGGAGAGGCAAGGCATGGCGAGGTGGGTTGCCGCAGCCACGGGGGCAGCAGAGGCTGAGCCAAGGTGCTGCCTCCAGCCCCCGGGTCCCGTGGCCGACGGCTGCAGGCAGCACCATGACTCGATCTTCAAATCTGAGTAGAAGTAGGTGACGCTCATGTTGGGCTTTCGGAGCACCTTTGGTGGAGCAGCTCTGAGCGGAGGCCGGTGCCGTCCCCTGCGTTGGGGCAGAGGTGCTGCCACAGCCAAACAGCCGCTGGACCTGTCCGCCCTGATTTCCCTGCTGCTGCTCAGCAGCGTACACCCTTCCCACTCTCAGTTCAACCTTTTTTTTTGGAGCAGGTAGAAGGATAGCTGCTGAAAAGGCTCCTGGTGACAGCAGGTTTTCATCTGAATCTTTGTCAGGGTAGGACTGAATCTTCCCCGTCACACCAGAGGATGACAGGAGATGAGCGATATTTACTCCTGGCAATTGACCACCCGAGCCAGTGCCTATTTGAAAACAGAGGCACATGTTCCAAGTATTGCGGTTGCTATGGCCTCCCTGGGCAGGGAGTAAAGAAAATCCAGAATGACAGGATAAGGCCAGTTGCTTTGCCGAGGGTGACAACAGGAGGCCAGGGCGTAAGAGCTATCCGAGCATAGTTAGTGCCGTGAGTCAACACCCCCGTCCCCGCTTGTCTGGCAGCAGGAGCCTTGGTGAACCCACGGGCACCACAGAGCCACAAGGACCGATGTATGTGATTCCCTGGTCCCCCTTACAGCTTGATGCCCTGCTCCAACCTCAGTGGAAAGCAATTGGTGTTTGCACAGGGCTTAGGCCTGCAGCTAACGGTCGGTCACCAATGTTCATTTTCAGTCCCAGGAAATAAATCTCCTGTGGCTCTCCCTATAGCGTGTGGAAAGAGGCTCATGCAGATCACCTAGATCACGTTACGAAGGTGCTGCTTATGAGCTGCACCCTAGAGGAGCTAACGCAGCTGTGCTGATGGGTACCAAATCTCCCTGGTGCCAAACACCTTCAGGAAAAGCGCTGGTGGCAGTGGGGAGGCCAAACCTCCCCAGCAGTGCCAATGATTTGTCATCACCGGCCTTGGCTTCCTTGTCTCATCCGGCCACATTTAATTCCCTTTTTCAGGCGTGTATCTGTTCAGACTGGAGCTGGGCAAAACAAGTCAATGCAAACTTTGAAATTTGGGTGTGCTGAGGTGTGGTGAAATTGGGTGGAGCTGATGTGGGTTTTTTTTTTCTCCAAGCGCAGTGGAAGGGTGTTGAAATGTGAAATATTTGCTTCCTGTATTTCTAAAATGTCAGGGGACTTCAATTTAATTATTGTCATTACATATTATGCAAATATCAGTATGTTTCATTTTGAGTTGAATTCAGCAGCTTAAGCAGTTGTTTTTGGGTTTGTTTTTAGTTTTGCGCTTAGTTGGAAAGTTGTGAGTGTCTGTCCCAAACAGCAGAGAAAAAAGGTTGTTTGGGGTTCTCCCAGGAAAAGCGAATATTCACTTTATTTGCACAACTCTAACCCTGACCTAAATAACACTTCATCCAATTTGATGATTTCATTTGCTTAATGAACTAAAAATAACTAGGAAAAAAATGAGAGAATTGATAGGACTCAGTCTCACTTTGAAGGCTTTGCTGTTTTTTTTTTTTTCCACAATCCCCTTATTTATTTTTAAATATGTCTTGTTTCAGAAGCGAGCATTTTTTTTTGTCTTTAAAAGGTCATAAAAATATCTCCATATTGGAACAGTTATGGTAGATGAAGCTTACAGGGATGTGCCCAAGCAGCATCAAGTTGCCACTGCATACCTTGACTATGCATTACAAACACAGTACATAAAATTGTTAGTGAGATAGCTTTTAAATACTCATTTCCTTCAAGATGTTGACATAATTAATGCTTTGCCAGTTCTTACATCACTGCTGACACGGAACCGTACAGAGCACAGAAGGTGTTTTCCAAAGTAGTGTATAGCAATAAAAAGGAGGAAGGGGATGAAGCAACCAAGTTGGTTCTTGCCCATATCTTGTACAAAAGCATGTCTTGGGCTGGCCCCTTGTGATGCTGGACTCCGGCAGGCAGTTTTCTTGTCTAGCCCAGTGTTTGTTATAACCTGCATGAACCACTTCACACTAGTGCTTTAATTCTGCAGCAGTAACTTCACATCTGCAATGGGAGAGAAACTGAGCAGCAATCACAGCTGCTCAGTCAGGTCAGGGTGGTGGGTAAAATCCTGCCAGCTGTGGAAAAAATGGGTAACTGCGCTGGGTTCTGTCTTCATGTGACTAACATTGTAAAGAAACAAAATGTCTGTTCTTTGGTCAGAGTTTGAACTAATAACCCACTCCTCTTCTTTCATTTCATCCCCTTCTCCAAGTTCATTGCCCCAAATCCCCTGAGACAGGGCAAGTCACACGGCAGGAGGGAAGAAGAGACAGGCTGTGATTTTAAGCCGTGGGGGTGAATGACCGAGCCTCAGCTGAGCCATCAACGAGGACAGATCAGCAAGGCACCGTTGGTAGGAGACCCAGCCAACACATGGGCCTGGTTGCTGTAAGGAGCCCTAAAATGCAACTTTAAAAAAAAAACACTTGCATGTTCTTGATGAGTGTCTTGTTCAGCTATAGGCTCTGCCTTTACGAGGCCTTGGTCTATGCTGTTTATATGGAAATTAAGCCCTGCTTTGCTACAGCTGCTCCTTCTCTAGCAGGCTGTAAGCATCAGGGGCTGACACCTGGGGCTGACTGTTGTGTTTTTAAACGCTTTAACCTGCACCTGCCCCAGGTTTTCCCTGAGTTAGCAGCTCTACCCTAGAGCCTGTACAGAAATTCAGTGTGCAGGAGCAACACAGTGTTACAGGACTTAGATTTCTCTTCAGGGAGCTCAAAAGAAGAGGCATGGTAAGAAACC
This sequence comes from Struthio camelus, assembly GCF_040807025.1. Taxonomy (NCBI): domain Eukaryota; kingdom Metazoa; phylum Chordata; class Aves; order Struthioniformes; family Struthionidae; genus Struthio; species Struthio camelus. The sequence continues at coordinate 6,524,682 of NC_090949.1, forward strand.
AACCTGCTTGGTTGAGGTTTTTCTAGTGCTAATACCAGAGCTTTCATCTTTAGCAGCTAATACCAGCTCTGCTCCTAGTCGCTCTTAGGCCAGGTCAGGGCACCAACTGCCTGGCAGGGAAGTAAATGCAGCCTTGGTGGGCAAGGACCTGGGTGTGCTACTCTCTATGTGGCTTGACATAAATATCTGTGTTAATGTATGTGTTCATCAGTAAAAGTTAGCTGTGGAGGGGCAGGCAGAAGCAGGGAAAGAAAACTGAGGAACTGCCAGGTTGCAAAAACTCATGGTCCCTGGGCTAGGTGTAGTGTGGAAGGAGGCACCCTGGAAAAGCCCTGGCAGAGTGCCAGACAGTGTCTCATCTACTTGGTCCTGCCCTGACCCTGAGGATGCCCCCAGGGTCTCTGCATGCAGCCCAAAAATTCAGAAACGGCTCTCATGGCTTCCCCCCCACACACAGATCAGAGCTGCAGGTAAAGAGGAACCTATCATGTAGGACCAAAGCCGATGCATCATCTCCAAGAGCTGGTTGTAATCTTGTGGTGGAAAATGGATCAAGAGTGGTTTTTTTTTCTTTTTTAAAGAGGCAGTGTTAAGTTAAACTGTATTACTCAGTCCTCTAACTGTGCAATCCCTTGATGCTTCACAGCATCAGAGCATTAATGAGGTGACTTGTGTTTAACTGCTGGGGGTCTGTCTTGGTTTTCAGAGGTGAAATGGTATGCTTGGATGTTAGCAAGCAGATGAGCAGGGAGGAACAAAAGAGCTACTGAGCTGAAATGTCTTTCTGGTGTAATAGTTATGTTATCCATGCTGCTACAAGGAGAGTGTTTTCTGAGAGAAAAGCTACCTGCGAAGTACCACTCTCCTTCCTGCCACCCCACACAGAGGCAATAATGTTCTCATGTGCAATTAGCTGTTTATAATATCAGCTCTTCCTGTCCCTCAGAAGGAAGCATACAATTCATTACCTTCAAGGCGCAGCTGGCCAAAAGGGCTGGATTCACTTGTACCTGTCAAACTCTTCCCAGGGCGGTAAGAAAAACAAGTAGAAGAGAAATAGCACTAGGGAGTTATGAAGCGAGTGCCGTGTTTGTTCCTGCCTCTGCCTGCCCCAGGTGGCCAGGATTGGCTTTCCAGCCCTTCCCCAGGGCTCTGGCAGCTCTTGCTGCTAGGGTTTGGCATGCAGGTGGCAACCTCCCTTCTCAATGGTCTGGACTGGATGGATTGGGAGGACGAGGTGGGAGATGCGGCTCCACAGCCCGCTCAGCTTGTCGGAGTCCATGTGGTCGTAGGAGCTGGGAGCACTGGTGTCGGTGAACTTGGCCCAGAGGAAGTCACGGACTCTCTCCTCCACCTGCGGGAGGCTCATGTGGGTCTCCAGCATCTCCTCCTCCAGCAGCACAGTCAGCAGCAGGGCCACGTCCTTGAAAGCAGCACTTTCATGGTCACAGTACTTGTAAAAGATGAGGGTGGCCCCCGCCGGCAGCAACTCAAAGTGGTGTATCACCGCAGCACGGCCCCCTGCCTGGAAAGCTGAGCTAAGCTCTCTGTCCACCTCCAGCTTTGCCTGGTCGCTCTGGAGCCCGGCTTTATCTGCGCCATCAATCTGGACTGTGCTTGCATGCAAGGCAGCTGCATAGGTGTCCGCCACGTGGACAGTAAGGCACCGCAAAGTCCTTTTGCCCTCACGGGCAGCCGTGAAGATGATGACAGCTGGCTCCGTGTGGTGGGACACATTGAGGTGCTTCTGCAGGAACTTGCGCCCCCGGAGCCATAGTTGGGGGCTCTGCCCTGGAAACCTGTCCTGCAGCTGGTTGAACTGGGACAGGAAGGCCTCCACCGTGGGGTTTGTGGGGGCCTGCTGGGACTTAGAAGCCGGGATGCCAAAGCAGAGCATGATGATGAACAATAATAATAAGCAGATCACAACAAGCCCTGTTTAATGGGGAGAGATCCAAGACAGGGAACACAAGTCAGTCCGAAGCAGTGAGCAGTGATAAGTGAGTTATAAGTGATGAGTGAGTTATGAGGGCTCTGTTTCCCCTCCCTGACCTTCCCCCCTACAACTGGAAGGTAGTTTGAGTTGGCACACTCCAGGAGCCCAGGAACTGCAGCGAGACCTCTTGCCTCATGTTGTGGGACCCACACACCAGCCTAGGAGCTATAGCTCCACAGATGGAGACAAGGCTACAGCTTTGGAGTCTCAGAGCACAATTCCTGACGAAATTACAGCTGGTCACAAGCTTTCTTCCTTTCCCCACCCTTCTGTTTTCTTTAAGGCTAGTGGCTGTTCACAGCACCTGCCTCCACATATGGAGGTGGCCAATCCAGTGAAGGGTTCTCATTCATGGGCTGCCTCTTAGCTATGCTAGGTGAACAAGGGCTACTGTGCTTCTGTCCGGAAAAGGAGGACAGCGAGGTCCAGGCCACAACTGCTCGTTGCTCCCAACAGCAAGGTGGGATCTCTGTGTGCCGGCAGAAGTGCGGGGTGCACATCAGCACTACAGCTTCTGCTTGAGGTCCCATGACACAGAGGGGGACTAGGGAGGAGAGGCCCATCAGCTTAGGAGCCTCAGCCCTCGGAGGACATGCTGGTATTGCATCCAAACTGGAGAGCTGCGGGGAAAGCCATCTACTGCAGGCTTCAACTGGGCCTATTTTAAGGGTATGGTTTGCTTTTTACCTGAACGCTGTTTCCCTAAAATCCCTAGGGCCTGACATGGGCAGCAATTCCTGCAAACCCTCAGAAAAGACTGAAGAGTCCTGAGAGAGAAGAATAATTAAACGTGCTGCTTTACTTGTTCCTGGAGGATCAGCGCCTTCTGGTTGACGAGTAACCCGCAAGGGAAGCTTCCGTTCCTCACCTGTCAGCAAGAAGAGCTTTTTAGCCTTCTCCTGCTGTGTGTTTTGGGTGGTGACGTTCTGCAGGCAGGACTGAGCCTCTGACTTTGGGGCTGTGTGTCCTACAGTAAGAGAAGGAAATTTGCTGAGGAAACAGGCAAGCTGGACTGCAGTAAGAAAAGCAACAGGGCTGCCAGCAGCTCCCAGCTGAAAGAGAAGGAACAATGATACTGCTCTCAAGCATTGGCTCTTCCTGCTTTTTGAGCAGGGGAAAAGGGAAGACACATGCAGAGCCCAGCATGGTTTCATGCCTTTCAAAGCAGGATAGCGAAGGAGGGAGAGAGAGAAGCAGGTTAACTTTGTGCTGAGAAGCAAATACCTTCTTTCCTGCTTGACTCTGGAAAACTGACAGCAGGTGCTAGAGATCTCCAGATAATCTGGAGATCTCCAGATAATCTCCAGATTTCCAGTGTCTCTGCAAAGTGTGGGCATGTGCAGAGTGGAGCAGCAGCAATGTGCAGCCATAACTCACCTTCGGTCCCACGTCTGTTCCTTAGCATGCTATGGGATTCACTCTCCAGAGTTTCTTGCTTCGTGTGCTCTGCTGGCTCCTCATCTAGGAGGGAGGCACTGGCACTCTCCTCTGCCAAGAGGCTGCTGGTGACACTTTCTGTGGCAGTCGGACCTGAATGTCGCCTTTTACTGTCGGAGTTCAGTGACTTGCCTATTGATAAATCACCTTCCTCTGGTCTGTGGGAGCTTTTGTCTTGCCTGCTTGTCTCCTGGTGCCCGTGTGTTTCCTGGTAGACAGGGCTCTCTCCTTTGCTGTCTGTTTTGTTTTGAGCTAGCCTGGCTGTAGGGAACAAAATTCACAGACCTAAGCTCAGCCTCTTCAAGCACAAGAACCAACAGTCCTTTCTTCTGTTCTGCCTCCTCTCAGCAAAGCCCCTGGTTATCAGCATTTTGGAAGTGCCATGCAAACACACAGATGGGGAGAGGACTCACCTCCATCTGTGTCATCTTCTGCCTGGGATCTTTCTGAGAGACCATCTCCTGTCTCTCCAGATTCTTCCAATGACGCTTTGGTTTCCTGGGGGACCTTCTCCTCTACTGTAGGGCCAGCCTGCCCCAAGTGTGTCACCTTGCCCCCAGCAGCAGTCGATGATTCACCCACTGCAGGATCCCTCTCCTCTGGTTTGCAGGAGGTTTCAGGCCAGCTGCTCGTCACTTGGTGCCCAAGTGCTTCTCGGGGGCTCTCTTGGTGGGCAGGATGCTCTGCTGTGCTCTCCCCCTCATCCTGGGCTGGCCCAGCTGTTGGCATCAGAGTTCACAGCTCAAATCTCCATACAGGAGTCAAGAAAATCTACTTCTTTACCACCACCCGGCAAAACTCCCAGTCTTTGCATTTCAGAAACATCTATACAAACAAATTGCCAAGAACAGAATTTACTGTGACCAGCCATCATCACCAATGAATCGTGCTGCCTCATGCTTTCAAAAAGGACTCAACTGGGTCTTTGCATTTGTGACTGCAATAGTGGCTACGCAATGACTAATCACTTTTAGGGACACACTCCTCTATCTACACTTCAACCTGTCCAGGGCTGGTAAATAGAAATGCTTTTAATGCACAAACCCCGTTAACGTTGCCCTATGATGGGGAGCAGTTTCTTCATTAAGTGTTAGGATATGTTACCACATCTTCCACAGACAGTGGTTTTCCTAGGCTGGTAAATTAAGATGACTGATCTGAAGCGTTTCTAAAGCTGTTGTTGGATATTGGCCGGAATAGTTAATGTCAACACTCTGAGCATCTGCCTGAAAAAAAATTAAATGTTAGCTCTGTTTGTGCTCTGTCCCTGTTCTGGAGCTGTTCTCCCAAACAGTTAAGATCAGGTATTGTAGAAGCAGCAAATTAAGAGCAAATATCAGAGAGGAATTCAACAGAGAGATTCTGAAGCTGAACATTAGTTTGGCAAGATCTGGAATCTTGCAAATGCTTAACACTGCAGCTCAAATCTGACTTTTTTTTTTTTTTAAACAAAAAGGGCGGGAGTGTGAATGATCCTACAGATCTAGCTCTACAGTGACAGAAATGATTGTGCTAAAATTAGAATAAAGATTGATTAAAAATCGCAAGGAACTCCCCACTAATTTGAAAACAGACAAATAGCTGCACTGGTTTCGTGTCAGAACACACTGTCCTTTGGAGCATGATTATTACGTTCTTTGTTGCTGATTATTATGGGAACATTTCAGAACGCTTAGGACAGGTCTTATCTGATTATAGCATCTAGGCATCACTGAAATACCCACATGTACTACTAATAACAAGGTACCAGGAGAATGTAAGTACATGCTAGACATTGAAACGTGAGGAACCTGAGAGGTATCCTGCTATTCAAACTGGGCACAAACAGCGCCTGTCCAGGGAGGTTTCCCATCCATAGATGGTGGAAGAAGGGCTTGTTATTTAAGCACCTGTAGATTTGTGGAATCTGGGCTCTGCAGTTTGGATCCTGAGCTTGAGCCAAGTTGTCTCTGTGTGAAATGTGTGCCTGCCTGCCAGGTATAAATAAGCCTTTGAGGCTCGCTGCTCAAATGGAAGTGTATTTTGTTATAAACTCAGAGCTGCCTTTCTAAGGGGGTCCGTCTGAGATACCAGTGTTCAACAGAGCCTCTTCTTCCTCAGCGGTAATAGGAAGGAGTTGCTCTCCAGCCCCTGCCACCCATTGCATGTATCCCCGCGATGGGAGTTGCTCTACTGGATTGTCCTCTCTCTGGCCTGCTGCCCCAGAGAGGGTATTCTCCTCTCTGCAACCAGCTTCACAACAAAGCTGCCTCTCATGGGGAAGCGCTGGGAGGCTGGGAAGAAACCTCTCCCATTCTGGAGTCCTTCTTGCGCTACAGTCCTGGACACCAAGTCTAAGCTTGTTGCTGCTGGGAATCCAAAACTGAAAGTAACTTATCCTTCCCCTCCCTCCCCACCCCCGCAAAAGATAGCCGCTTTCTCTTTCTTGCTTCAGGTTTCCCTTTTCACTGTTGAAATTTTCTTGCAAAGGGGCAGTACATGGAGCACGAGTGGGATTTGCTTACCTTGGCAGAGGTCCGCATTTGGATTCTCTTCCATTTTCTTGCTCTCTTGGAGTCCTGGGCTCTGCACTGTTCTGTTTCACTTTCCGACTTGGTCATAAGGAGACTTGTCTCCCTGCCGCTTGAGTGGCCGAGCAAGTCCTACCCCTGCACGCAGACACCATCCCTTCAGGGCCTCAGGAATTGCAACTAACCACCAGTAAAACTGATAAGCACAAGCGCAGAAGCTGTGATTGAGTGGAAGAGGAGGCTGCTCCCTCCCTGTCTGTACTTATCAAGCTGCTTGGGTGATGTGAAAATGGATGGATGTGCCCAGGCGCATTTCCAATAATGCATGACACGAGCGCTTGAGCCCAAACAATAGTAACTATTTCACCTGCCCAGCAGGCTACAAACAGTCCAGGGGCTGCACCAGTTTTGCAGAGCTGTCCTGGGACAAGCCAGCACGCCCGGGCAGGGGTTTCTTATCCAGCCGGGCAGCCGCAGCCATGCTGTGCCGCCTCCGAGACTGCAGGCCTCGAGGCTGCGGCTCTGCAGGCTCTTACATGCAATTGGAGACACCCGGTATCCTGCACAACGCAGCTGCATCGACACAGAGCAAAGCCCTAGCTTTATTATGATATTAATAATTACTTTTTAATGTTAATTAATGGATATTAATAAACTGGGAGCTGCGGGCCGACTCTCCTACACCATCCGCAGCGATAGTCCCTCCCGCAGCAGAAGCACCGTGGGAGCAGGCAGCCGCCCGCAGCAGGTAGCTAGTATTACTGGCATAGCCGAAGACAGCGAAGCTGTGTTTTCAAGACCACTCGGAAACCTCCAGACAGGGAGTCTTAGAGGAAACGGGCACTGTGGAAGCAGACTTCTCTGGTGCCCGCGTTTCCCCATCAATACAGACTCCAGCCCATAGGTTTCATGAGCGCAACGCCTGCCCGACCACCAGCCAGCAAGGGTGAGCAGCAGGGAGCAGGTACAACGCACGAGAAACTTTCCCTGCCAGGGACCAGTTCCTGCAGATTTACGTGAAATACAAGACCTCAATATCCGATCTTTACAGCAGCTCTCCTAGCCGAAGGGGGCACCTTCTGCCACCCGATGCTGTCTCTATAACCGGGTTTTCTTGCTGCCTATGAGGCTGGGGGGGGATATAATTGCTGCTGGGCTCGCGTCCCTCCCGTCCCCTCCCCGCGCTGGGTCCCCGCAGTGACGCTGGCAGAAGAAGGAAGTCGGAGGAGCAAAGTCTCTGCTGGAGTCAGCGCTTACCCGTGCAGGTTTGGAGCCGGTCCAGGTGGCGAAGCCAAGCAGAGGGGCTGCAAGAGGCGGCTGGTGACAGCACCGTAGCGTGCGCGCGCCCTTCCCGGAGGCCTGGTGGCCCCGCGGTTGGCAGGACAGCCCGTTCCCCAGCCGTGCACTCTTAATCCTCCGCTGTCAACGTGACAGTGAACTCTGCCCTTCCCCGGTGCCCAGGCAGGCTGCTGGGAGCTGTAGTTTTCCTTCTTTCCCTCCGAAGACGGCTGGCTTTTCCTTAATGAGCAATAACTAGATCAGCAAGGGCATTGCGCCAAGGAGTATTTAGGAAAAGGTCACTTTTTTTTTTTTTTTTGGCTGTATTTCTGAAACTCTGCAGTTGCACGCAGTTTCCTTCAGGCCAACCGAATGACTAGCTTCTTTCCATGTTAGGTAACAGTGTTGCAGATTTAAATAAATCGCAGCAGGGAGAGAAATTGTTTTGAGAGATGATTTAGGAAGACTGAAGTATTACAAAATGCCCCAAATGTAGCCAACAACCCTCAGACTCTGGAAAAGTCACCTTCTGGGAGTGCAGGGAGGCTGGGGCATTCCCGTGAAAGGGAGCGTGTTGAGCACCCGCCTGGAGGGGAACCAGGCGCGGGGATGTGCCCGGCACCTCAGCAGGCAGAAGAGCCCAGAGCGAGCCTGTGCAGCTGCTCCTGGCCTTGCTGGGGCAATGATTTTCAAAAGACATTATAATTGGCCTCACTGTGTCCGCACAAGGGACAGACGCTTTCTGCCCCCTGCCACCCGATACCCTGCTGGGGGGCATTTCAAGGGGACTGGTGGCGTGGAGCAGGGCACAGTGGGGTGGAAAGGCATCCGGTGCGAGGAACAGCTATGCAGAGACTGGAGCCCTCCTCTGAGCCCGCAACCTTTTTACCAGCACCCCAGGGGAGCCCAGTGACAAACTGCTGAAACAAAGTACAGAGAAAGGCAACCGAAATAGTACAGGTATGGAGCAGAGAGTAAACGGCTGGGGCTCTTCCATTTGGAAAGCAGAGAGGGGATTTGATTGATGCTGAGTTGTTACTCACCAGGTCCCTCAGTAAGAGAACGTGGGGCACTTGATAAAACAGGTAGGAGGTCAGGTTCAAGTGGGCAGAAAAAAAAAATACAGATGCAGAAAATGTAGAAACTTTCAGATTTTGTTGCTACAGAAGGCTGTGGAGGCAGAGTGTCAGCAGGTTCAAAAAAAGGATTGGACTAATTCATGGACAGCAGGTCCACCAGCAGTTAATGCAGGACTGGGCAGGGATGTACCTGGCAATGAGAGATGCCATTTAGGTGGAGCATGTGAGCTGGGTGCCGCTCTGTGGTCGCTTTCCTCACACTCCCCCCGCATCCCGAACCATTGTACTGGGGGTGTTACAGCCAAAAAGAGGTCAACTGGGCCATTGGGCCTGCCGGATGGCCTGCTCCCTCTTTCCAAAGGCCTCCATGACCTGTCCCCCTGCCTGTGCCTGCTTTTGTGTCCGTCCCTCAACCTATTGTAATTGCTCGGTTACGGGACAGACATGCACGTGTGCCATGCTACACAAACGGTTAAGTGTGTATATGCGTATCAACACCCATGCTGGTCATAGCAGAAAGGTGGTACCTTATTTTAAGATGTGTGCATGGGCACAAGATTGTACAGATTTTATGACAGAAACAAATCTGCTTGCATGATGTGGACTAATACTTCTAAGATACATGCTGATTTAGGCTGGATAGAGAATAGATGGGCTTCTTCATGGTCAGTATGGATCTCCCTGTTTTCCTACCTCCTGTAGCAGTAGCAAGATTGCACCTGCTCTCCAGCAGTGAAGAAAGGCAGGCAGCTTCCTCGGGGAACTGCAGAGCCACCCTGTTGATAGTGGCTGGGAGGGGACAGAGTCCACCTCCTTTCTTGGCAGATTCAGCAAATTCTTTTATCACGGCCAACCCCTCACAGGTTGCAGTAGAGGACTATAAATCCAGGGAGGTTGGCGAAGCAGGAAGCAACAGTCTCCGTGGCTTATCTACAGAGAGCTCTCCTAGCATCATAGCTGCCGGATAGTCCCAAGATCAGGCTGTGAGTAGATCAACACCTTCCTGAGGGTCCTGGTCTTTGCTGCTGTCCACCTTGCACGCCTGGCCAAAGATACGTTTGACTTGATCTGCTTCGAGCCATAAGTAAGAAATAGGAAAGGTGGTCAAAGTGGACAGGAGCTGCAGGGGACCTCAGGAAAAGGCAGGGAGATTATTCAAAGGAGAGAGCAAGAGGAGAAAGTTGGTAACGTTTGCAGATGTGTGAGGACGCTTCATCCAGGTCACTGATGAAGCTGTTGAACGCTGTCACTCCCTGCCTCCACCTCTGGGCTTGCTGCTTGCTGCTGCCTGGATGTTGAGCCCCCCGATTACTAACCCTCTATGCATTATAGATTACTAAAACTGATGGTGGCACTGCACCCGCCAAGGACCGTGAGTCAGGACAAAGTCAGGCACTAGTGTAAGCCTTTGCAGACTTCACGCTTCGTTACTGAAAAGCATTTTGGCAAGAGAATTAGCTACGACAAAACTGTTTTGGCACTATCCAGGATCACACAGCTATTACAAAAAAGCATGTTGACATTGTGTAATGTTGCTTTTTCCCTTTTAGCGTTCATGCCCTTGCATTTCAGCTGGCATACAGAACTCTGACTTAACAAATCTGATCCTTTTTTAACCCAAGTCTGATGAGGAGTTTTCTTTAAAGAGGAATAGTCTCCCCTCTCAGTCTGCAGGAGGACGAACGGTAATCATAAATCAACTGGATTATAGAGAACATGCTTTCGAGTCCTATTTTTCTTTACCTAATGTCATTGTTTACATAATGTAACCATTTAGTTCTGTTCTTTGGAAACCTGTGAATAAAGCGGTACTTCTTCTAACTTCATTTCCAGCAGGTCACCTGCCTGATCAGAAACGATGAGTCAGTCATCCGGCAGCTCTTTTTTCTACTCGGGTTTGAATCAGAACGAGCAGTGCCGTTGTACTTTGAAACCTCCTTCCTAATGAGGTTATTTATCACACCCTCTTCTGAGTTTTTGCTTTCGGAAACATTGCTCTGCCTCTGCATTCAGCTTCCACACCTGGAGAGAAGGGCGGTATTTACTGGTACGCGCCAAGGTGCCCGTTAATTTGTCCGGCAAATACCGCCTTGCCTCCAAACGAGACGGGTGCCGTGTGCCGCGGGCTCTCGCACCCGCCCGCTCGGGCTCGAAGGGCGCCCGCAGCCGGGGCGGCCAGGGCCGGTGGGGCCCCCGCGGCCTTTACCAGGCCCGAGGCACCGAGGCCGCCGCCGCCTGAGGCGGGCAGGCAGGCGGGAGGCCGGGCCAAGGGGGCCGGCCCGGCGCGCTGGGCTCTCCTTCATTTTTTTCACTTGGGGGCAGCGTGGGGCGCCGGGACGGCCGCCGCCTTTCCCGTCGGAAGCGGGGGCGGACGGGCGGGCTCCGGCGGCCGCTGCCGCCGCCTCAGCGGCGCGAGGAGGGGGAGGGCAGAGAGGAAAGGGCGGGAAGGGCGCGCGGCCATGCCGGGGGTCGGGGCGCCGCTGTACCACGTGACACCGCGGCGCTCCATCCGCCCGCCGGCCCCGCCGAATGGCGGCGCGGCGGAAGCGGCGGCCGCCGGCACCGCCCCGCGGCGGGAAGTGAGGTTCGCGGCGACGCCCCCTCCGCGGGAAGGCGGCAGCTTCGGTCCGGAGCGGAGCGGAGCGGCGGCGGCGGGCGGCCGGGGCAGGGGACGGCGGCGTCGGCGGCTCCGTGGGGCGGCGGCGGCGGCGGCGGCGGCGGGGAGGATGGTGGGGGATAGCGGCGGGCAGGCTCCGCCGGACGCCACCGAGCTGAAGCGCAGGCGGAAGAGCCCCCGGTTGTCGGGCGCGGGAGGAGCGGCGCAGGCGGAGGAGGCCGAGGCCGAGCCCGGTCCCGGAGGCGCTGCGGCGGGTGAGCGGCGCGGGCGGGCGCGCGCAGCGCTGGGCGCCCCGCGGTGGGTCCCGCGGTTGAGGGGGCGGGGAGGCGGCGCGAAGCGGGGCGGGCGGGCGGGCGGCCGAGGGACCAGCTCGGGTTTGCTGCGCGTTTAATATGTTTTTCGTTTTAGCGAACGAGCATCCCTTTGGAAGTCCCGATTCCTTGACCCGGCCCCCTATTAGAGCATGTAGATCGGCAGGTAAGTTGTGATTTCTCACCCGGAGAAGTTGCTGCGTTCGCCGCTTTGCGCTGCAAAGATACTGAGGCGCGCAAGGCCTGAGGAAGCGTCGGTTGTTGGTTTTTGGCTCCTTTGCTGGTCTCACCGCTGTTGTGGTGTACAGGTGAGGAAATCCAGCTTCTGCTTTGATTTGATACGTGTGCTACATGCTCCTCGGTCTTTCAAAGTGATCGGTGCGTGTAGAGCGCTCCGAAGCCCTTGGAGGACGGTTTTAGCCGGTGCGTGACTTGGAACAGTGTTTAGTCGGGGGTTAAAATTGGGGATGGGTGATTTTACTAAAGCTGCTTTGTTTCAAAAGCCTGAATTAAAAGAAGATGTCTTGAGTTGCAAAAACAGGTCATGGTAAGACTTCCCCATCCAACGTGCAACACTGCTTTTGAGGAAGTGCCTAATTGGGCTTGTCGGTCCTTTCTCTGAAGCACCAAGCGTGTGTTGTTGTTTGCTGTTGGACACTGGGCTGGGCAAGCAACTGTGTTACCTCTGTAGCGCGTTTTTATTTCTTTACCTGATGAAAATGGTATCCTTTTTAAAAACTTATAGTGATGCTAACTTCATAACACCTAGTCATGTGGCTTTAGCTCTAGAAATTTGTCCTTCCATCAGAAAACTGCAAGCAAATCATCTTCATTTCCTTCCTTTTTTGTCTCTCAATCTCTTTGAGTTGAGCAGTATCTGGCAATTCCCAGATGGGTGAATTGGGCCAGCCTGGGGCGCCTCTGTTTCCATTTGTACTCTTGTGCTAGGGCTGTCACTGAGTTCTTGTTACAGCTGCAGTGCATACCCTTAAGTACGCAGCATTTCCATTTGGCTTTGTCACTGAAATGCTAACTTGGATAGGTAAGGGCTGCCGGCATTATGCTTCAGATTTAAAACTTCCAGGAGACATGGAAGAATCCTTCCTTGAGGGAAGAAGGAAGAGGGTATGTATATTTCGGGCAGAAAGTAGGAAATGTCAGTAATTGCTGATTTAAGAATGAGAATTGTCTTATGCGCAACTAGTTAGCCCATAAAAAAGTACCGTTAGCTTTACTGATGAAAAATGCTGTGGGAAGCCGTTACTCCCAAATGATGGCTAACACAGCACTAACATGCTTAGTGCTATAAATGTGTCTGGGGCTGTCTTGCAAGGTATGGTACAGTGGATTTTTTTTTTTTTTATGTTGGCATCTCGAAAAATGAAGATGGGGAGGAGAGATGCCAGGATTTTAGCATCAATGGTATTTGATTATATCGACAAAGGGTATAAAGGTAGGATGTTAAGAGACCTTAGTGCTTTATACAGAAGTGAAGGAATAGAAGAACTCCCGTTCCTCCTCGCAGTCCTCTCATTTGTAAGTATAACAGTATTTTTTTTCTGCAGAGTTTAGGGAAGAACAGTGGGACTGCTTGGAGGTTTTTGTAAGGACTTTGTTTCCTTGTGGTTGTGCTTCCCTGAGAGCAGAATGGAAGCAAAAGCATAGCTTGAGAAACTGGTTTCTGACTCCTGCTTAGAGGTTTCAAATATGAATTAGGAAACTTGCTTCTAAAGCTAAAAAGCTTAAAGAGCTTATAAACCCTGTCACGAATAAGGCATCTTCTAGATCAGCTAGCAAAAGTGTTGGTAACCTCTGTTGAAGTTGTCCTAAAATATCCAAGTAGAATTTGTGACCCTACAAGTTAAAGGCACGAGCTAAATGTTTTTGGCACTTGAATTCACGCTGTCCATAGCAGCTATGGACTATTGCAGCATATGTGTTGCATGCACTCTCATCTCGGTATTGAAGAAGACTGAACCCGTAAGGCTGGAGATGTACCAGACTTCAAGAATGAGCTGTACTATGCTAAAACTTGTATATTTTGGTTTATAAGATCATTCTTTCATCGCAGATGGCTGATTGTGCAGAATGTGGCTGGCTGGCAGATTTAAGGTGGATTAGTAAATTCTCCCTAGTTCTTTGGGAAGCAGGAATGATCCTTTTTGGTAGGAGGCTCGAGGTCTTGTAAGGGAAGAACAGCAATGTTTGTTTTTGAAAGTTAAAGCTCATGAACAGGGAGTTTACCCTTCTCTGGAAGGGGTGCCATGCATGCAGCCTGTTACGCTGATAGTCTTCCTGTGTGTTGGAGATATCCAGTGTTAGTAGATGAAACAGAAACTGCTGATTCGCAGCTGTCTTCAGGTGCGAAATAAAGTTGCCTGTGTTTATATCTTCTTTCCTGCTGACGACAACAACTTAGGACACTTTGGTGAGAGATGCAGAGTACTGATTGATGCAGAGAGGGGGATAGGAATTAAACAGTGTGGAGTGCATGAGTAGCCCTCTTGAGATTCATAGACCTTCTTGACCTTTGATTACTAGCTAACACTACTAGTGAGATTTTTCTTGCAAAGCCTCCACGTATACTGAAATATGGCCATGTTGTTTGGCATTCTTGAAAACTGAGTAAATGGACGAGTATATTTTTTCTTAACTCGGTGAGAAAATACAATCATTACACAGTTTGAGATAGCTTTGAAAATATCATATCCTGCTTAAGAATTTGCAGATATTTTACTGTTGTACCTGTGAGTTTTAGCATCTCAGTTTAAAACTTATGGTTTTTTTCTCCCCCCCCCCCTTTTTTTTTAAATTCCTTTGTATGCTGTGTGTACACTGGCATGCCAAAGGTACCAGAAAATATTCTCATCGGATTGTTTTATTTTTTGAGGTAAAATAATAAACACTAGGTGGCAAGATGTGCGTTGCCTTCATGTGTGTGGTATAAGAGCTACAGAAACATAGTAAACCACAGGAGAACCCTGTACTGTTCAAAGAGTACAAAAGGGGCCCATTGTGGGTATTGAAGAGAGAAAAACATTACCATTGTGTTCTTCTGTTTGTGATTTCTTCTGTTTATGCCCTCAGCTTGATAACGCTTTCATGATCTCTGTTCCACAGTTGTACTACAGCTTTCATTGCTTACCTGAACTTTTTCCTCCCCCCCCCCCCCCCCCAAGAATCTGGGCAGCTGTGTGGTTGCACTTTATCCTTTCAAAGCTCATCTCTTGGTTCTCCAATTTTGACTGGCTTTCCAGCCCTGACCTTTGCTCTACAACTCTTGTTGCCTTACTGGACTTTATTCTTTCTAGATAGTAACATTAACTAAGATGAGTTTTAGTGTCTAAATGGCTGCATAATTTGGCAAGCAGACTGAAGATGTTGGTTTAGATTCTCCCCAGCCAGGTGAGGGGGTTAGGAGTATAGGTATCCTAGATTTTCTCTATAGTGAGAGAGAGGGGGGTAGAGAGAGGGAGACCTCTCCTTTCCCCTCTGCTTGGCGCTACGGCGAGCAGAGAACGATTGTAAATGGTGTGCCCAGAACTCAGGGGGGAAAAATTCTCTTTACTCCCATGTTTGTGTGTTTACTAGTTTACACTGAATCCCTTTAGTGCGACGTTTCTTGACCCTTAAGTATCTAGTGTTGAGCACCCCCCATACCCCAAGCTTTTTTAAGCGGAGGACTCCTCAAAAATTGAGTGGTGCGTAGGCAACCTTATTCGTAGTGGACTTGAATTTCCTGTAAGCTTTTCATTTTGCAGCCCCCTTTTTGGGGGACTTGCCAGGAAAGAGACCCTTGGGAGATCACAACTCGAAAACCATTCGTTTAGTTCATAAATGTTATAAACAGTGTCTTGGTCCTTTGTCATGAACGCAAATGGTACTGACTGTACAAATCGCTTTGTTTTGTTTTTGTTTCCTCTGACAGGCAGTCCTTTAACTTCCTTCCTCCCAGAGCAACCAAAAAAGGAAAAGGCTTATGACAGTGAGGAGCCCAAGAAACCAACAGGGCGTCAGCTGGACAGTGATACACTGTTAAAAGGTAACAGTAGTAATTTTATCAATATCTTTTCCACCACTGTGTGTTATGTCTTCAATTGGTGCTGGTTTTGTTTAGTTTTTGGCTTGTGTGTCTTGACCTAAAGGAAGGAAAATTTGAACGAGGCAATTTATAATAAAGGCTGCGCCTATCTGTCAACTCAGTCAGCTTTCAGTTTCAAAACTGACAAATCTCGTACTTAGGAGAATTCCGTTGATGCTGCTAATTTCTTATCCTTTATGTTTTATCGTTACTGCGTTGAAAAGAAAAACAGGAAGAAACACAACTTACACTTGCGGCCTACTGGGAAAAGCAGTGTGAAGGGCCAAACTGGGCCCTTTCCGTTAGATACGGTAGCTTGTTCCCTCTGCAGAGGAGTCTAAGAGATGGTCATACGGAGAAGGTTTGGTTTGGTAGTTCATATCAGTTTGACTACTTCTGTGAATTCTTCAAAAGATTATCAGAGAAAGAGCTAAAAACGTGTATGGCTCGTCTGTCTTATTCTAAGCTCTGATGTGATGACCAAGTCTTTTTGTTTTTGCTTTGGTTTCAGAAAGCAAGGCTGACTTCATTGAGAGAAGGAAAGAGCACCGCTCGTCTGCATCACCAAGTAGGTGGTAAAAAAAAAATACTTGATCCTTACCTGTACGTAAGTGAAAAGTGAGCTGAGTGAAAAGGGCGCTTTTCCTTTTCTGTGCTGATATTGTGCCTTGTAACACTGCTCAAGAAGGTGGAAAGAGAGACCCAGGAGGCAGACCTAAACAGAAGATGGGCACACCAGTATATCACAGAGCCAGATCCTTCTATGAGGTTATTCATCTTGCTTACTCAGCAGAAAATAATTACTTCTTTTTCTTTTTGGCCTGGGTTAGGCAGTTGAGTTGACTCACTGGACAATCAGTAAGTGCCAGAGCACATGGCAATGGTATTGTGTGGGCAAGATGAGGAAGGGAGCACAGCCGTCACCTTTTGCTAGCAATGACTGTTAAATCAGTTATCACGCACATATGCATACAGACATGCTACGTTCCTGTCTAACCTGGGTGATGGTGGCCTGCTATGATTGAATTGATCACCTGGTCCTCTTGGAGAGGAGCAACACTTTTCTCTACTGGCATACTCTACTCTTGTAATGACCTGGCCTTCATGTTTTGGGTTTATTGTTCTGTCCTTTGTGGGCAGTTCTTTGTTTTTTCTCCTCTTGGAAGAGTTTTTGAAATGGGGGAAAAAAATTTGCTCTGAATTCTAAGTGGATTTTAAACTACAGCACCCTCTAGAAGAGGCTTATCTTGTGGTAGCTGCATATTGGTGAAAAGCCTTTGAAAAGTTAACTGATGCAGGCAGTTCTTGCTAGTCTGATACTTCTTATTTCATGTGCTAGAGGCAGTATGCGCTGCAGGAGTGATCAGTTATGTGTTGGGTGAAGAACTTCAGAAAATCACTTGAAACTGAAAGCTTTAGAGTGTTTACAGAAGTGCTCCATTGGAGTTAGGCAAGGCAATAGCTTGTTTGGCCTTTAAGGAAATGGTGTTGTAAATAAGGCAAGATTCATAGGTAGAGTAGGATCTGTTATTAGATTGTTTACTGAAATATTTTGTTTACTTTAAGGTGTGAATCACTGCTGTTTCTAAATATAAAAACTAGTATCTCTAAACAGGGTCGTGTTGCAAAATATTACAGAGTAATTTGTTAACTGTAGCACACTTGCTTCAGATTAGCCAATTAAAGTTCAATGTCTGTGCTCTATCAGGGGGGAAAAAATGGAGAACGGAGTCGTTCTGTTAAGCTCTGGCTGAAACCAGAGCTGCTTTTAGCATCTGGGTCATTACATTCATATGGAAACAAGGTTGTAGCATTTATTTTGGTGTTCTTGAAAACTACTGCAGTAGTAGGCTGTGTTTGTTCAATTTATTCTTAATAGTGTCACTGGCAGCATCCTCATTGGTCTATATATTAATAAAGAGCCTTCGTTGTTAAATCAGTTGCTGTAGTTCTCAAGGAGTGAAAAATTCTCGTGTTTTTTAATTAAGTGACTAAATGCAGAAAACATGCTGACCAGTAATTGCACTGTACATTTTCATATAGGTCTCTTGGGATAAGTAAAGGTATTCAGAACTCTTTTATGGATAATGTCTCTAGTATCTTGCTGTCTGGCCCCATTTAAATAAATAGACCAAGAATATGTTTTCAGTTGAAAGCTTATATTTTGCCTTAAAAGCACAATTCATCCCAGTTGACTGCCAATAAAGCAGGCATTTGACCCCAGCTAGTTGGAGAGGAGATATGAGACTGTGCCTTTAAAATAAAACTGTGCTTTTGCTACTTAAATCTTGCATGGTGGGGTTTTCCTGAAATGTGTGTCAACTGAGCTTCCATTTTCTGTCTTCCAACTTCTTGAGCAAAATCGGAAGACCTTGATCAGGATGTGGTACCCCTGTGTAGATAAACACGTAAGTTGCTCAGCCTTTGCCGCTTTGTCATTTTATACTTGAAATGCCTCAGTTCTTATTTAACTCTTGACGAGTTAAAAATCATTGGGGGCGATAAGTGAACGTTTGATTTCTGCTTTTTATGCAAAGTTGTCAAGATGACTTAAGAACCGGCATTTGGCAAAGAGCTGGTTTGTCAGTTGAATGAGATTTCTTCTCAGGCTAGCAAGAGCAATGAACTTGTCACTTGCCTAGTTCCAGACTAGCCTCGCTTCAGCACAGGAAGCTCTTTATCGGGAATGGGGCTTCCCTTCTGCATCAAGTAAATACCCAGGATGAGGTCATAGCCTTGCCTTTGCTCCTATTTAGTAGGACTGAGTTCACATCAACCAGGTTTTATGTGAGGATGGTTTGTTAACCTTCTTGTAGGCTTTGTAGGAATTTAGTATGTAAAAGCATAACTCGGAACAGCTTTCCAACTAAAGTAATGCAGTTTTGTGATTTCAATGTCCTGTCAAATTCTCTGCTGGAATATTGGTAAGAATTGTTGTCTTATGTATTGTTCTCATGTTCCTTTCTTTATCTCTTAACAGACAGAATTAAATCTCGAGACTGGCTCCTTACAGGGAAGCAGTCACAGCCTTTGGCCAAAAGTAAGACTTCTGCTTTCACTTCTGTTTCATGTTTGTGTTGTGTTTAACCATTTTCATGCCTGTCCAAGTACTGGATCTCCTGGTAGTTGGTGTTAAACTGAAGGTCCTTGCCTCAACAGATGACTTACTCCCTAGGGCGTGTGTTTTCAGCACTAAGGAAAGAGGAGCCTTGTAAAATAAGTGATGTTTCCATCTGAGTTTAAGGTGTTCCCTCTGTAGTGCTTATAAGTTTGCTACAAGATTAAAATTGAGGCAGGCTTAGTGGTGTTCTTATTTAACAGCTGTTGTTTTGCTGCTCTCCTATAGGTTAGGATGTAAAAAGGTAGCATAAGGTATATATCTTTTTTTTTTTTTTAACCTGTTTCCAGGGAGCTTTGGTGGTATTTTGTCACTGATTTTGTTGGGAAAAGAATCAGGGCTTGGGCCTCGTAGTAGGTCAAGCAAGCGTTCATTTAACTGTTCAAATACAAAACCAAATCAAACCATGTGTACTCTGATAGTGTTGAGCTCCAGTGTTTAAAATGCAAATGCTACTGCAGAAACTAGTTTTATTATCCTTGTTGGGCTATGGAAGAGAAATAGCACCATAGAAACCATTCTGGTGACACCGGCTTTTGTATCAGTCTGCTTTGGCCTGACCTAAATGTAGGAACAAACTTGACCTTTTTCAGAACGATTTTAGGTTGTTAGATTGTGTTTGATTAAATAAAGGGTGGGGTATCGATAAACCTTCAGAACTCCTTTTTCAGAAGGATGTGCGGTTACTGTGTCATTGCCAGTAATATTTCAAAAATGTTTATTTTTTAATGCTATCACTTCACTATGTTAATAAAGAAGCTGAAGCTTTTTTTAAAAATTAAAATATCTTTTGTATTCAGCTACTGTACTGATAGCTCCAGATAGTGGGAAGAGTTAATTGACTTCTACTGGTTCCTCTTAAAATGATATTTTCCTCTCGCTTACTGACTTCTGATTTATTTTAAAGTATTATTTCTTCTCCCTGTTTGGTCCTCCTTTCTATAGGTGGTGGTGGATTGCAAAGTGTATTTCACAAGGGCTGGATTTTGTTACTGGTTATTCTGTTAATCGCTATCCCATTGCTTTGGGTCCTATGGAGTGGATTGCCAAGGTTTCTAGATGCAACTTTGTCAAGTAGAGATATTCAAATTCTGCAAGCATTTCGCGCCCAGATGAGGAAACTCAAAAATACTTATCAAAGTCAGGATCCCAATCTATGGAAGAGAACAAACATATTCCTTGAAAAACACCTCAGTGCTTCCCATCTGCATTTGGAGCCAGCTGTTTTGCTCTTCACAGCTGGCCAGGAAGCTGAGAAGGCATTGAAGTGCTTGAGTAATGAGATTGCGGATGCTTTTGCCTTCTCCCAGAATGCTACCGCAATCAAAATTAATGGGGCAGACAAAGCTATATTGGATAGCGATATTGTCAAGCAGGAAGTAGATGATGAGCTCAGCTCTGGGTTCAAAGGAGGCAAGAAGGTAGCCGTGGTGCATCGATTTGAATTACTGCCTGCAGGCTCCACCCTCATCTTTTACAAGTACTGTGACCATGAAAATGCAGCGTTTAAGGACGTGGCTCTTCTGCTGACAGTTCTCCTGGATGAGCAGTCCCTGAGAAAGAGCCTGACCTTGCAAGAAGTTGAGGAGAAAGTGCGGGATTTCCTCTGGGCCAAGTTCACCAGTTCAGATGCTCCTAGATCTTATAAAAAAATGGACACAGATAAGCTGAGTGGACTGTGGAGCCGTATATCTCACCTCGTCTTGCCGGTTTGGCCTGAAAAGGGCCTCCCTGTGGAGGGATGCACATAAGTTGTTAGAGAAGGCTTAGGAAAGGAGGAAGACAGAAAATGTGTTGTAATGGCTGAACAGGGCAGAACTTCCTACAGCTGCTGAGCTCAGGCAGCACACAGTGCTTCCTGTGCAAGGGAATCCAACCAACTGGCAAAGTTGTTTCTACTAAAGTAACTAGGACTTCTCTAAATAAACTTCAAAATGTAAGCAAGGAGCATAATTCTTGGTAAGTTGTATTTGGTAACTTATTCAGGCCAAGCACCCTGGGGAGTTGGAAGTACGTGTCCTCTGCTGCAAATCGTTCATCGGCTTGTAAAGTTGTCTTGGTGCACTGTTGGCTTTGCCCTGAGGGTCGCTTCTAGTCGTGGGTAATGCTGGTATTGAGTGTGACAAGGTAACGGCGTGTAAAAGCTCAGCTTCATCTGACGGAATTGCTTTCTTTCTTGTCTGGGACATTCAATGAACTGAAAACGACGATAAAGTGGTATGAGTTCAAGCGCGAGCTTTTTCTTGATGCAGTTGACCACAGCATAGCTGTTCGCTCTCTCTGGGGACGCCTAGAAATGGCAAAAGTACTCAAGAGGTTTGTGATTTGGAGAGAGCCTTTCAGCAAGGGTTTCTTCCCTAAGTGAGCCTGCCCCAAACAGCTCTGGAGAGCGAGAAAAGCTGAGATACAAAGGATTGCTTGATGTTAGTAGTAGAATTCAGTTGTTTAATCCCTCGGCACCTCTTTGCCTCACTGCTGCCAGGAATTTTCTGCTCTTTGTCAAGTTCTTCAAGTCTTAAAACTCGGGGAGAAATGATAAATGTCAGCCTAGTGTGTGTGCTAAAGACTTACTGCATCTCCTTTTCAAACAAATTTAGGAAGACATAGGTTATTTCCCATTTTAATAAGATAACTATTTTTGCATCAAGATGATTTATTTATTTGAGGTACTTGATATCCTATAAAAATAACCTTTTTGGTGTGTCTGCATATAACTTGCTGCTTACTGTATGAAATTTTAGTGAAGAAGAGATTTGCATTGCCTATATCTAACATATATTTTATAGTGCTTCATGCCAAGCATCCCTCACATTAAAAAACAGATACTTTTTTCTATTGTGAATATTGTGGGTGTGTGCATAAGTGAATTGCAGCACTTCCATTTCATTGCTGTTAGTGTATACTCTTGAGCATTGGTCTGTGTATGTTCAATTTTAATGTGCATGAAGGAATGCATGGAGACTGGTCTCAAATTAGGGGAAAGTTCCCTCATAACAGCTGAGGGATTAGTGGCTCTCAGACACGTCCTTTATTCACAATGCCCCCTTGAACCACCCTGTCCTAAACATCCTTCTTAAGCAGGAAAAACTCTCAGAGGCGCTGGAGCCTCTGGCTTCATTGTGCCAGTAAAGGTTTGGGCTCTGACGTGGAATGGACCAAAACTGTCTTAAGCGCACAAGGGAACACAGTTTCAGAGACTTGGAGCTGTGGTCACTTAAACCACAGGTGGGTTTGTTCTGACCACTGAGAGCCAGAAGTGGACCGTGCTTTCTATTTTAATGTGAAGAAACATAAACAGTAAAGAGACATGGAAGTGCTACTCTTCTAGATGTTTAAGAATCGCTCAGGAAGGAAAAGGTGGCATTTACATCTTAGACATTTCACTGGACAAATTTTTTTTTTAAAATGTGACTTATTTCTGAGTGCATAGTGATAGCATACCTGTTTGTATATTATGTAAACTATTTTAGTAATCATTAAAAATAAATTTACTTGTTTGTTTTATAACTCAAATTTTAAGATTTGCCGATTGAAGCGGTCGGGCTGTTTCTGTTTATACGTTTAAGACTCTTTAACATATTTAAGTTTTTTTTAACTTTTATCAAATACAAACATGTAAAATACAAGCCTTGGCAAAATTTAGAATTTCTTAGGAACTTGAACGTGGGCTAGATATTGAGATGCGGATGTATGTATTTGATACCATCAGGACTGTTCTCTAACTGGACGCAATTCAGGAAATTGTTGTAGCTCTGAATTTCCTCTTACTTGGTGTTCTTGTACTGTTCCTCAGTTCTGAGTTCAGGTGGAACTAATGATAAGACATGGTTCACCATTTCACCATTAGTATGGTGTAAGTGTCAGCAGCTGGCAAACGGGATGACTCCATTCTTGTCCCACTCCTAGATGCACGTTCCTGTACCTGTGCCCAAGTAGCACGCTGTGAACTGGCTGGAGGGACAGATCTTACTTAAACTTAGCTCAGAAAAAAAGAATATACTTGGCGGATTTGGCAATCACTGAGAAGACTAAGCTGTGACATGAATGGAAGAGATTTCATGCTCTTATACTAATAAAACATACATAATCCAAGTTATTTTATATTTCTAAAACTGCCCCACCTATGAGATTACTGAGTATTACAGAGTTATGTTCCACTCTGTAAAGATAAAACAGGAAGGTGCCTAGAAACTAAAGACTTAATGGTCTATTAGTGTTGCGTCAGACAAGAGAGTTGCATTTTATATTGATTGTAGGGAAAGTGAAGTGTGTTTCCAAATACAGATAGAGCTACTCAGAGTCTGGGAAAAATAAGTTAAAAGCAAGATGCTACACAGCAGTTGTTGCCTCTTCTGGAGAAGTGGGAAGACTCAGGATTCGAAAACTGTATGTGCTGCTGAAGAAGCAGGTCCTCTTTGTAGCCTTCTGTGGCTTTGTTCTTAGAAGGCTGTCATGAGGTATCTGCAGGAACTTAATGCAGATCTCATTAAATACCTCCTCAGCCAGAGGTGAAGAGTAACGTCTATGTTGCTCACAGGCAGCTGATTGCTGTCCTCATCTTATTAATACTTCTTTGCTTGCAGCAAATGAACATTTGATGTTTTCCAAAGTTTCCAGAACGCTTTGGCTTCTTCTGGAGAAAACTCATTTCTGAAGTTGAACTATCCCTAATTGTCAACAGCTCCACAAGTAAAACAGTCTGCAATGGAAAGATGTGCTTATAGGAAAGGCACCAGGTCTGGCCTTGAGACTGAAAAAGGAACGTTTCTCAGTGTGCTGAGGGCTTAGAGCGTATAAACTCTGGGTAGAAACGTTCTTTGGGGAGCAAAACCAGTTAAACTTCAATTCACAATCAAAATAGTGCAAAACGCTTATTTTCTAGCACTCAGCAAATGAATGCCTGTGAGCAGGAACGTTAGTGTGGGGAAGGGGTTCGTGAGCTTTGAGCTACTTTAAAAAATTCCTTTTTAAAAGAATAGGACAACAATTTTGAGAAAGTACGGACAAACTTCACTAGGAAACAAAACGGCTTGCTATGCAGACCATACTTCACAGAAGTTACTAGGATCTGAAAATGTAGAAAAATGTACATGCTGACAGTCTGAAGATGAGACTTTCTGGGTCTGAAGTGTGCTGCAGAAGGAAAGACTGGAAAATGTAGTGCCTGTCTGATGACAGGAAATGGAGGCACAGATCAGTCCGTTGTTTTGAACAGTGAAATGCACGCATTAATGGAAACAGTAAATAAGTAATTTCAGCATGGTGTATGGAGGGGTGACAAATCGATTTCCCTCACTGCTTTCTCTGCAGATTGATTCGGGATCTTGACTTGCTTGTTCCAGGGGTGAGATGTCTAGGAATGAGAACAGGGAGCTTGCCCCAGTAGAGTGCCTTTCCTGGGGCAGCCAAAATGCTCCTCCTGCTGTGAGCAGACACCTGGGAGCCGAGAAGAGTCACTGCCCTGCAGGTAGCAATCCAAAGCAGAGGGTGTAGTATGGGCCCTCTTTTGTAGCTGCCGCTGTCACCTTTGTGCGGCCGGAGAATGACAATACCTGTTTTGCCTTCAGCAGTGAATGATGTAAAAGGGACCTAGAATGATGTGCAGCCTCATCTGCTGTTACCTTGTCTTTCACACCCTGCTCGGAGTCACGTTGCACTGAGCAAAGAGGAGTTTTGAATGTGCTTAAAAGGTTAGTTTAAAAGACTAATTTTCCCCCCTTTTCTTCACACCGACAAAAGCATTCACTCTGTTTTCCACAAATTAAAAAAAAAAAAAAAACCACTGTGTGGTTATGGGATGCTTTTTTGATTAAATTTATTTCTGTTCTGAACTGGTAAGAAATTAAGGTCAGGTTGGGTACAAAAGGCAAGCTGAGCTCCATGTTAAGGTAGGTAAACGCGTACCTGCTATACGTGGTAGATGTGTGCTTTACAGAACGTAGCTATACACATCCTCTGCAGTGCCATTGCCTGCATGATGCATTTAGAAAAAACCCCATGGTTTTGGCGGCATGTAACGATACTCAAATAGCTTGCCAGATTTTGCGCTAAGGTCCTGTAGCGCAGCTAGAAAACTGAGAACAGATTTGGAAATCTAGAGTAAGTGCTCTGTAATGAGCCTTTCTATTTTATAAGCCCAAATCACACACAGAAAACAATTTTTCTTACGTTATTTCCACAGTAATACAAACTGCAAAATTGTGGGAGTATATAGAAGGAGCAGGGGGAGGGCTGCAGTCCTCACAGCTGTCGGGTGTCCTGTTTTATTGTCAACCCCTGACAGTTGGGTTTATAATTGAATGCCTGGACAACCTCATGCCTCGTTCGACAGGTGGAAGCACCCTTCCCCAAATTCCTCGATGGCTCTCGGAAAGCTTGTCAGTTGAGGAGGGGGGAGGGAGAAGCTGGCTGCTCTTCTTTCGGCTGCAATAGCCAGCTGCCCCTTTCTAATTTTAGAAGGGGTGTGCAAGAGTAGTATGGAGTGGAAAACTTTCCAAGCCTCTCTCTTAAAGCTGCAATAGCCAAGTTGGCATAAAATGAGATCGTGGTTCTCTAGGCTTAGCTTGCAATCTGCTTCCATCCACCACGTTCGGTGCTTGCTGCAGCATCTTCGTTGCTTTGCAGTTTAATGACCAGCTCATCGGCCTGGATTGGAACTTGATTTTTGCTTTTCTCTCAGGCATGGTTGTTTGCAGGTAAAGTTTCTTTACTTCTAACAGTAGCAAATTTCACAAGAGAACTGTACTTTCTGTACGAATTCTGTTTCTCTTTTCTTTTCGTGTGAAGCCTGCCTTTGAGAGCTCTGTGTCCGTTGGTGGGGCATCTTTAAAAAAGTTACCCACAGTTTTCTGATTAAGTTCCATTGACAGATACAGAGAATAACTAGGAGCCATGTAGAAGCAAAATCAGGGTAGAGAAACGTTGCCTTTTAATTTTATTTTACTGACTGAAAATTATAATGACTTTCTTGTTTGAGAAAATCCTAATATGATGCCTTGTTTGCCTGAAGAGGAATGAAACTAAATTAACTGCTTCCAAGCAGAAAAGAGGACCTATGTTTAAAAGCATAATTAAAGAGGCAGTGCATTACGAAAGTGCTGAATAATTTAAAAAGACTGCCAACCAGCAATAGTGAGCAGTTAAGCAAACACCAGGTGATGATGGGAATGTAATAATTTAAGTTGTCCTAGTCTGCAATCAGGGCTCCCGTATGTTGCAGTAATACTGCTTTCGCTGACTGAAACGGTCATTATTATTATTGCTACTAACAGTATCTGCGTTTGGGAGGAGCAGGTTTACTCTTTCCGGAGTCTGGAGGGAGTAAGGTACTGCTTACCGCTTTTTCCCATTGGAGTTGTGCATGTCTATGGGTGCTTGCAATTTTTTCCCCTTGCCTAGCAAAAGAAAATTGTTTTCAAAGGTTTAACCGCTGACATCTCAACTCACCTTTTTGTTTTGAATGAGGTATGCTTACGCTGGAAAATATACTCTGTAATTAGTTTGTGTGTGTAAAGGAGCCAAATTAAGGGTATCCTGTAATTGTGATGTGATTAAGTTCTGAGTAGCTTAAGCTTGGGATAATTTGGGAGGGAAAATGTCCACTGTTTACAAGAAGAGAGGCAATGTAAACAATTTATTATTTTTTTAATTAAAAAAAAAAAAAAGCTCCTCCCATAATTGTAATGATCCTTCAGGGGCTGGAGTAGAGGACTCTCTGCCCCCATGCTCCCCCAAGACACTTGGCTGCTGCGGTCCATCAGTCACACTAGTAAGCGAAAACCGGAGTCTGGTAAAGCTGTAGGTAAGGCCTGAAGGAGACGTTTAGGCGACGTTCCTCCCCAATCCCTTTAGGAAAAATTACGTTTTTTTCCCTATTCTAATGACTTTTCTTCTTCAGTGGAAATAATCTTCTTGTAGTCGGGTAACGTCTTAGGCCTGTTTGTCAAACGTGGGTGGTTTTAACGCCTCTTTGAGGCGAATGCTACGTAACAGAAGACAGTAGAGTAACAAGCGCTTCTGGGTTTATAAAAACTATTACAAGTGAAATGAAACCTGTGCTACTTGGTCATCTCCGTGAAGACTTAACTTTGGCAGCAAAACCGGGGCGAACTAGGTGTCTGGGGGAGCCGCGCCGCGCCCACCATGGCCGCCGCCGGCGCTGAGGTGGGGCGCCGCCATGTTGGGAAGGTCTCCGGCCGGCCGGTTCTCGCGAGAGCTCGCCGGTCGCTCCCGCCGTGCCCCGCGCCGCTGCCGCCGCTCCGTGTCAGTCGTCGGCCGGTAATGGCGGCGGGCTAACGCCGCCGAGGTGACCGCGAGCCCGCGGCCGCGCAGCTGAGCTCGGGGCGCCGCCGCCTGCCGCCGCCCTCCTCTCGGACTCCGCGGGATGCGCCGGGACCTGGCCCCGGGGCGGCGGGCGTCGGTCACCGCCGCCACCAGGTGAGGAGGCGCCGGCAGCGGCCCGTGCCGCCGCCGCAGGCCGTGCTGGGCCCGGCGCCGGCCGCCGCTCCCGTGCCGCTAGGGGCCGGGGCGAGGTGGGGGCGGCCGGGCTCGGCGGGCCGCGGCCGGGGCCCCAGGGCGGCGGGCGGCGGCGGCGCTGCCGGCTGTCACCTGCCTCGGCCTCCCCGCGCCGCCGCGGGCCCGGCCTCCTGCGCTTTGCCCTCACCGTCCGCTCAGTCTCTTTTATTTTCCGTTTTCTCCTAGTTTCAGTTTGTTTTCTGCTGCGCGTTTTGTAAGGGGGGGATGGGGGAGGGAAGGGGCTCTCGCTTCGCTGTTGGTGTTCGCCTTCTGTGGGAAAACCACTGAAAAGGGGCTTTTCTTTCACGCCCTGGCTGCCCCGGCTCGCTGCCCGTCTCACCTTCTGCCGCCCGGTTGTACCGCGTCCGGCTTGGGACAGCGCTCTGGAAGTTTAAATGTCCGCTCCGCTGGTAGGTGCGCTCTGGGCTCGCTGTCCTTGGACCTGGGCATGCTTGCAGGGGCGGGGGAAGAAGCCTGGGGCGCTCCGTGTCTGCCAGCTGAGTGCACTTCTTGCATCCCGCTGTAACGGCTGTCCCAAGCGCTTTCTGACTCTTCATAGGTACCGTTTGTTTTGGCCCGGGTTAGTATTAAGACTTTTATGCTTGTGCGACTGTGGCTTTCTTCTGCGGACACAGTGTCTTCAGAGATTACACCTACTGTTGATGTAGTTTTTCTGGATTGGTTTATCTCCTTCTGTCTTCAGAAATAGGCTGTATCTCGGCAACCAGGCGTATACTGGCAAGCTGAGTATGTGCAGGTAGAGGTTTATGAGTCAACTTTTTTGTGTAGATGAACTTCTCGGTGTCTTGTAGTTGAGACTCTGTAACTTGACCAGACAGTTCTATATTTTGGCCCTCCTTAACTACTTCACTGCGCTACAGGGTGCACATACTTGAAAAGTGGCTAAAAAGTCTCTCTGTGACCAAAAATGTGAGTGGACGCCTAGATTATAGAGCACCCTGCTTGTTTGTTGCGTTGCACGTGAACTCAACAAAATGTTCTGTCAAACTGCCTGACTGCATGGGCAGGCTAAGTTGTGCGAGCTGCTGGCTGCTTCGTGTGGTTCTGGTTGCTACAACAGTTTCGTTAGGTAATGCTTTAGATGATTAAATCCAACTGAGGGTGGGGCTACAGTAACACTGTCAACTGTTGAAGGCTTCAGTGTCTTTGAGTGACGCTACCTAAAACAAAGGTATGCTGCATCCGCTGAGTAGAATGAAGCAATTCATGTATGTACAGCATACATACGACATGTGTTTGTACCAAGGGCCATGGTACTGGAGAAATTACATTGCTGACTGATTTAGATCTTCCGGTAGACTCCCTAGGCCAGGTGTGGCTGTACCTGAAAAAATATGATTTTACAACTGTGAATCACTTTGCTTACACAGGTTGGTTCTACTGAGTTGATGCCTAGCTGAATTTTGCCATTATAGCTGCATCTACCCTGGGAAAACTTTAGAAATGCAACAGTCCCAAAGTGGACGGTGTCTGTCATGTGTAGGAATAGCTGTATTGGCTTTTGTTGGACTATAGTAAAAGCATCCCTTGTGAACTAAATATATTAAATGAATTAGAGCCTAATTTTGCTATTGTAGCTTGTTCTACTCTAAAAGTTTCTGTTGACTTGGAGGTAATGATCTTTTGCATCTTTTTGCACCCATCTACCAGACATAACTGCTGGTTTCTGCTAAGAAAGTTATGTCATGTCCAACACACCTGTGTAAAACCGTTAATGTAACTAGTCTCATTGCCTTTAGTAGGGTCTCATGAGGTTGTAGTCTTAAGCTCACGCCTAGCTTTAAAGGCATGAGTAGCATCAGTTGAAATCAAGAGCGTTAGTTTGCATAGCACTAGGTCTGTGTTATATTACTGCATCCATGGCAATTAGGTGAAGCTGCACAACATGAGATGAGCAACCATAATGGTTTGCTGCTGCTTCTCTTCCCCTGCTTTGACTATAGTTCTGGCGTTGACCCTGCAGCCACCTGGTTCAGTTTGATAAACGGGTAGAAAACTAATGCGACAAAAACAACAACAAAAAAGAAAAAGTGAATCATTTTCTGCTGTGTTAGTGAGTTGAACTGGCTTATCACGCAGTTGGATGAGCATTGCTGCTATCACAGTGGAGTGTAGCTCCACTGTGGAAGGAATGTATTCCTTTCATCGTTGTTGAGCAAATGTAGCAGTTTGGCTATACTGTATAAATTCACATTAGGAGTGTGACTTTTTTTTTTTTTAAATCAATCAGCAAAGCTATTTAAACTGTGCTGCTGGTGCACTCACTCTAATATAATTTATGCTGTTCAAACCAGTATAAGCTGTGTTAATATGAGACCAGGTACAGTGGTATAATTATAACAGAAGGGTTTTGGAAGTTGTACATAGAGAAAACCTTCCCAGTGTGTATGGTTAATATTTTAAGCATGTGCTGGATCAGAATGTCTGAGTGTAAAACGTATCCGTAGATGTAAGTGCTTGGAAGAGATATGCGTATCATTGTTCTAATGATATCTATCTAATAGACTTTAATGGACTACTCAATTGAGAATAAGGGTACTTGTATGCATAAGTCTGAACCTTTGTCAATGTATTGCAGAAAGAATAGAGAAAATAAGTTAATCAGTCAATTACACTAGGTCAGCTGCAACTTCCTGAACACTAACAGAAGTTCTGGCTGCATTTTAACTTCATAAGAATGCTCTCAGTGAGGCCAGTGGTTTTGCACAGAGTCTAGTCAAGAGTAAAAAGTGAACAAATTTTAAAAAGGTTAAATTTTTCTCTAATCCAGTTATATTAATGTGATGTGTTATATTTGTTAACAGCAAAATAGATCAGCTGGAAGTGTCATACAGAAACAGAGAAGTCTAGGTTTAGGGTTTAGGCATTTAAAGCATTTAATGGGATGGAATAGTAACCTACTAAAATATGAGAAAACAGTTTATTGTTGTATTTAGCCAATGCAAGAAAAAGTTGTCTTTGTGGAATCTGAGTATCAGTCTTTGGAATGCCAGGTCAGAGACAGCATGCTGGTTAACACTGCTCAGCTTGCTGTGATTTTTTTTTCTCTTTTTTGACTTCTCACATTTTGTTATTGAGAGATTTTTCAGACGCCGTGTTTGTTCCTGAATGCAATTTGAGAGCAGAGACGTGAAACTTGAGAAAGTGACGTTTGGAACAATTTCTCTTAAATTTGCATTGACTTTACTCTGCTCTGAAAGAAAACAGGGATCGTTCTGCAGTTGAGACAGCTGTAATGAAGTTGCTGCTCTGCTTATATGCCTGTGGTATTGTTGAACAGTTGCAGGCTGTATCTTACACACAACATTTGCAGATCTCGTTCTTGTACTTAGCTGAGAAGTTTGCCTGTGATGTCAAAGACTCTCCATCCAAGTTAAGAGTTCCTTGTGAGACAAAAAATAGAGGGTGCTGGTCTTTCCAAGACAGGACTTGTGGAAGAACTTAAGCTTATTCTGCTGAATGGATTGATTGTGGGCTACAAGACTTGAAATCTCCTGATACGCCATCTCTTGTAACTGGAGGTAGAATGAATGAATGTTTATGTTTGTTATGAAGGCCAGGGGAAAAAAATGAATGCAGGAATATTTTTTTCTGTTTTTGGAACCTGGGATATGTGGCTTATTTTCTTTTCTATCGTAAATGCGAAGATCGTCTAAGTCAAAGGAAATATAGAACTGCAGAATAGATAGGCAAACCCTTGTATTCATCTCCTTAACGAATGGATACATTCTTTGTGCCTTTGTACTCTGATTTCTTCGTGAGCAATGAATCAAGTTACACTAGCTGTCACAACATTCATTTTAATAGATTTCTTCAAAGTATCTTGTAGCATGTGATGCCGCAGAGTAAGACATTCAATGCACTTTACTTTCAGTGAAGCTACTAATCCATTTTTTACAGCCAAACATTGCTTTTACCGCATTTGCGATGAAATAGGAACGCCTTTGCAAGCTGCCATATCTTCTCAGAGCAGAAGCGCGTTGTAAATATCCATCCTCTGTAAATATCGTCCTCTTGGAGAGAACCAAATTCAGTAATGCATCATGTATAGAAAGACCTTCCATATAGTTTGAATGCAAATTTAGTAGCTGGCTAATGTCAGTGATTTTGTCTTAGAGCTCGTGAAACGTGTTCCTATTTTTTTCAAATGTGTTTTCTGACATATGATGGAGGTGTGACTGTTGATGTAATTTAACTTCCTTGTTTCAGTTAGAGGTAGTGACATGTACTTTGAAATTCTTTACTGCTTTTCTGTCTGCAAACGCGTATAGTATTTTGCTTGCCTCCCTCCATTTTTTTTAACTACTTTGGTATTCCTGAAAACACATTTGTTTTTCTAGCTTTGACAAATCAAATTTTGTTGGTATATTTCTTCTACTTTTGAAGGGGTTTTTTTGGTTGATGTTATTTTTCCAAAGCCATGAGTGTAATGTGAGCTATTCTGGTGTATTTGCTGTGCATGCCTCAAGACAAATACTGAATGTTATCTGAAATTATATTCATTCAGAATGGCTCATGTTCGCAAGCTCCTGGGACATCTTGGTGTTTGTTACTTCCGCTTTTTTCTTGCATCGGCTTTACGTAATTGTGCCCATTGTGATTACATACTCCCTTACTCATGGAGCGCAATGCGATTTGGACTAGTACAATATTTCAGAGTCAAATAGTACTAGTAGCTGGTCAGATTAAACACCAATCAAAATGGACCTATAAAGGCACTCTGGTGAGTTTGAATGCGTAGACTGTATAGCGCAGCATGACAAAAATCATGAGAACCAATATCCCCAAATTTCTAGCAGAAATCACTTTGGAGAAGCGATGCAGAGATTACAAACCTAGAGATAATAGGGCAGAAAAGTGCTAGGTTGTACTTGGATTTTGGATATTAATTTCCTTTCAAAACCTTTGCCTCTGAAATACTGTCATCCTGACAGTTATTGTCATTTGAGGGCTTATTGTATAACTGAGCACTGGAAGAAGGTGAGGAGGGAACCCCACTGATTCTGCAGAGTAGGCTGTAGTTTCTAGAGACGTGGGTTTTTTTGCAAATATGCCATATATTTGTTTGTTACGCTGGAATTTTTCCTCATCCTTGAGGAAGGTCAGTAAATGACCTGCATCTAATTGCTTTAGCAGAGACAAAGTATTCTCAAAATATATTGAGCAAAAAAATTCTAGTCTTATATCAAATTAATATTAAAAACAGGTCTTAGAACACTCTATTGTGGATGTTTTGCACTCTCATTTAGATGGGATAAGGCAATTTGGTAAAAGCTTACATACCAGACAAGTAAGTAGGAAAAGGTATTCCTATTCCAAACTCAAGCATATCATCAGAAATTGTATTCTGTGATATTTCAGGAGACATGGAAACTGTTTCTGGCATCCTTAGATAGACATTCCATCACTTTCAGCAGGCTTGCTCAAAAAAATAGTTTGCTTGACAGGGTCTGATTGTGTCTGTCCACCTGTGTATGTCTGTTATTATCAGTAAGGCAAAACTGTAGTTGCACACAGAGGCGTTCAAAGAGCGCTTTTAGGATTCAGGTGCCTACTTGCAATTATTCGAAAATGAAAACTGCAAGTATTCTTGTAAACAGAAAAAAAGAATCCCTGAAAATCTTTTATTTGTCTTTGTTTCCCTTCTGGAACAGGCTGGCTGTTTGCACTGTGTGTTGGGGCACGCTAGAGCGGGGGGGAGAGCCTCCTGTTGTGCCTTTGCGCCCTGGTGACAGCTCCACATGTAAGGATAGGGTGAAAGTGAGTGGTTCTTGTTTTCCCCAGTCTCACTCTTCTCAAGGTAAAGGCAAGAGTAGCTTCAAGCGTTGGCTCTTGGGGAAAGACTGAAAGCTGTGCGCAGCATAGCTGGTACAAAAAGAAGGGAATGAGCCCACTGTTCCCTGATGCTTCCATTTCTTCTGCTTCTGCTTGCATGGAGGTTGTAGTTCAATGCAGAACACAGCTAAAACGGCTAAAACAAAAAGAACAAAGAAGTTACTTTCACCCCTTACCAAATTCCTAGTCCTTTTTACCACAGAATCCCACTGGCTTTCTGCTTGAATAAGGCAAGACAAACAGGTGAATGAATAGTGGCCGTGTTGCTTTATTGTAACTTAAACTGTGTGAAGCACTGGTCTTGCATACTGTATCCCCAGTCAGTAACAAAAACTGCCACTCTGGGGGTTTAATGTCTAAGAACATCTCTTAGAAATAAATATGAATCATATTCATTTCTTTCAGTACTCTCAGTACTCTAAGCAAAGCTTCATCTTTTGTACGTTATTTGCTTTCATTTGGTATCCTTTGTGTTTTTATAAGAAAAAAAATCTTGAGGAATGCTATTTCCTTTACATACTGCTGTTTTTTGTTTTTTACATAACCACTAAATGTTAATGAAAATAACTGTGGGCAGTCTCTTGCTTGTATTCTCTGCTGCCTCTGAATCCTCTTCGTGAAGTGTTGATGGTCTGATCAGTACCTGTTCTGCTGTTCCTTCCCTTGTGTACTGTTTTTGTGTTGGACAACCAGGTAAAGAATGAGACAGGTGCTTGCTGTGGGATTGAAATGCCAGCCCAAAACTGTATTTACATTTTCACCATTCACCCAAGACTAGACAAACTAATGCTTAGTGAACCTGTGTAGGATTTCTGTGTCTACTGGTGAATGATCAAATAAACAGGAGATCTGGTGTGCTGAATCAGCAGTGTTCCACCTCTTTCTCAAACTTTTTAGATCCTTTCAACCTGCAGGATAGCCTTCTGACATCGCTGCTTTCTTCTCAGATGTAAACATCTGAGGGCTGCTGGAAGTTCTTCTGCATTTCCTCTGCCAAGCTGCTTTTTGCCCCCACCCCTTGTTGGCTTATAAGTTACCAAGCAAAATGTGTATCCATGAGAATGGGCAGCAGTCCCTGACATCAGAGTAGCTACTTAAAATAGCTTGAATGTTTGCATATATACCCATGTAGATTTTGTGTAACCTTATTCTTTACGGCTCATGTTCCATGTAGGGAAGAAGAATGGGTGGGTGGCAAATGGTGATGATCCATCACCACCACACGGTCAGGAAAAGGTGAAACATCAGTTAGGAGGGGAACCCATGTGCTTGTTTGTGCACAAATATACTGAAGATGAGCTGAGTTTGTAAGTTAAATTCAGTTCTTTAAATTACATATGTTTAATAGTGATGGATTATTCAATTGAGCAAAAAAATCTTATTGAAGCAATCATTTCGGAATGTAATTTTTGCAGTGTATTTTTTCTTAATGTTCATGGAACTTTGAGACAACTTTTGTGTTGACGTAAAACGTGTCGTCAAAAATACTTTAAGCTTTGTTTGCAAAGCTTCCTAGAGTATTATTTTTCTCTGGTCAGTATTAATCTCAATATATTTTATTGTTTAATTGGCCCATTCTCCTTAATGCAAATCCTGTAAATAGAAACGGCAGCTGTATCTTGATTTTTTTTTTTTTTCCCCTCTACCCACCAGCCATACTCTGATAGCATTAAAACATCTATTCTATCTAGTTCAACTTCTTGTGGAGACAGGGTATTGAATTATACAAGTACTTGTTTTTGTAGGGTTCTGCTTACTCGTGGAAGCTGTAGCAATAGAAAGTTATTTTATTCACCCCTAGGACTTCAGAGGTTGGTAGGAATCAACATCACTTATAAGCAAATCTTAAAAAGCTGCTAAATTTCCCACCTCTCTTCCAAAGTGAAAAAACCTAAAAGCCAAGGCTTTATAATTATGTAGATTACATTGCAAATGAAAACTAATGAAGTCTTTGCCTCCTGAAACTGTAGACAGCTCCAAAGGCCTTGGTTCTTACATGTCTTTTTTTCAAACAGCAACAACCTGAATAAGCAAAACTGTTCAGTGGGTCTCAGCAGGCTGCACCGAAACCAGCCGGAATCATATTGTACACTGGAGGCTGGTGCTGGAGGTATTCATTAAGAGGAATGTAGCAGGATGCTTTGTGATCACTTCCTAGCTCTTACAGGACAGAAGAGAGGTTGGGTTGCTTTTTATGGAAGGGGATAATATACTTTTGAACTGAGGCATTGGGACCCTGTTGTTGACCATTAGTGATCATCGTCATTTAAAGATCGTTAGTCATGAGTCATTAGCAAGCCTAAGGTGTTCTCAGAAGTGTGCATTGTTTCAGTCTGTCTTGTATTCTGTTTTAGCTCAGTTCACCTTACCTGTCAGTCGGGATGAAAGACATAATAAGTACTTTCACACTTCTTAAGTCTAATACTTTCATAAAGAGCTCAGGAATACATAGAATTTATTAAAATAGTACATTCATTGGAGAATCATAAAAAAAAAAAAACTGTATAGGTTTGAACAATTCTAGTTCCTAAGTTGTCCTAAGTATATTTGTAATTCTAAGGATGAGAACAAATTCCAAATAGTTACTTAAAGAGGGATAATGGGACCCTTTTTCAGAAATGGCTGCTTGTGCGGAAGATCTTTCAAGGTAAATTTACAATTGAGTAAGTTCTGTTATGCTACTGTTCAGTTCAGAAACTGGATAATGGTATGACATCATGGTAGGACAGTACAGGGTAGCACTTTACAGCATGAATGAGGCGAGACCAAAAGCTGCAGTTCTGCATGAATGAGCTCTGTGACACCTCTTCTGGAAGCAGAATTCTGTAACTTCCACTGGTTCATTACCCATAACTCTGAATACTTTAAAAAAAAAGTTAAAATAAAATAAACCCCAGACCTTCTTTCTAGAATGTCTGCACTGTTGTAGACTTTTAATGTATGTGCACGCGTGTGTTTCTGTAGCTACATACATAGACCAACACATCTTTTTTCAGTCACCGGAGCATTCATTTGGATATGTCTATTTTTGTATGATTCTTTTAAGAAAGGCAGAGCTAAAGGTCTTGTGAAGACCTGTTTTTCTTTAATTAATAGTCTCTCTTAGAGTATCAGGTTAATTCTGTGGGATAACTTACTGCTGTAAATATGAGCTATGTGTCTGAAAGCGAGGATCAAGCTTCACTGTTGATCATTGTGAATGTCCTTAAAACAACGTATGATAAAATCCTTCCAACAAAACATATAGGCAATATATTTTTTATTGCCTCAGTGAATAGTACAGAGTGTTAGTTTCATGAGACTTTGAGTCACCTTTTATGGGAAGAATGACCTTTGAATTTGAATACTCTTTTACGTGGCAGACTATGTAGGGAAGTGAAAGGGAGAGATTTTCAGAAATTCTAGGCTTCTTAAAACAAGAAAAATGGTATCTGGGATTGCGTGAGAGAAAGAATAGAAAAAACACTCTTATGACCCTTCTAGAAACCCAGAACTTCCATTGTAAGTATTAGTCATTCTGTGGTCACTTAATTTGTGCTTTCTGTAATAGAAATGTCCTCAGTCTGTTGTCAAGACAGCTAAATAAGCATGCGCACCAGATAGGAGACCCTTGGCTGGGAGGGTTCCAACAGCACTGACTAATCGAAGTTCTTGTTGACTGTGTGAACTCCTCTTAAATTTCTTAAGCCATGTGCTTAAGATTACTTTCTTCTTATGTTGCACTCCTTTAAAGTAGATTACCTTTACTTACGGTGACAAACCATCTTCTACAACAAAAATAGTGAGAAATAACCATTCACATAAGTTACCTGCTTTTTTCTTTAAAAAGTTATCCTTCTTGACTGAGTAGCTTTTTCCCTCCTTTATCAAAAACTCCTTTGGTGATAGTGGATGCCTGGTTTGTTACTCAGAGCAATTCACACTTTAAAAAAAAAAATTCACTGGGAGTCTTACTTTTGACATTGACAAGAGAACAACTGCAGCTTGGGTCTTTCTGCTTGTGTTAGTGTGCGGTTCTCTTCTGCTTTATCCTTTAGCAGAGATAGGTGGCAAGTGCCATGTCAGTTTTTCATCTGTGGCTGGCGGGATTAGATATTTTCTTCAAACCTTTATAGGTTCCAGCTATGTGGCACTGTCTGTTTCCCCTGCGTGTACAGTATTTCAGTGGAGTCATTTTCTCTTCAGACTCACCAGAATACTTACTGCTAAGGTTCCACTTTGCATGACCTTTGGGTTTCCTTTTATCAAATTCGCTCTTTTTTGTAACGAAATAAAAAAAAGACCAAAAGCAAAACCTTATTTATCTACAGCATTATGTGGTTTCTGAACAGCTGCAAGCTGTAACCACTTGTGATTTGGTGCTGATTTTCTGATTTTTTTCATGATGGCAGTTTGAAATCATCACGTGAAAGTGAAAATTCTTCACAGTGCTCAAGGTTATGCTATCTTCAGCATGAGGTAGATTTGCTCTTACTTTGTACTTCTTTGATTCCTATGTGAATATTTTTTGTTTATGTGTAGATAAACTGACATGATGTGGAGCAACAAGTCAAATGAGGTGCCTTTACAAAATTCGAGGCATAACCAAAACAAGGATTCTACCAGAGGTAATGATTTGGTCTGTTTTATTGCTTTGTGTTAACAGATTTTTTTTTTTTATTATGAGTTCTTTGAAACTTTTTTGGAATTTTACAGGTGAAGTTTTCTGCCTTAGATTGGAAGCGAAGACCATATGTTATATGGATTCCTTTGTGCAGGGATGGCAGTTTCATACTCTGATCTGCAGAGTATTTGCTGATCTGCATTAGAAATTACCAGTCTATGATATGATTGCCAAGATGGCACAGGGACAGATTTTCTTTTTTTCTTTTTTCTTCCCCCCCCCCCCCCCCAAATGGCTTGGAGGAACAGTACAGGAAGAGAAACTGGGAACCGAAGCCTCTTGAAAGAAGTGTCTGAGAGGCAGTTACTTCTGACTCTAGCTCAACTCCGAAGTGGTCAGGAGCTAAAGATCCTTGAATAGCAACAGTGCATGACCATTACGATGATTGACAGCGTTTTTTGTCTCCCTGAGACGGAGGAAGCCTGTAAGCTTTTTACCGCCATGATTACTCTCTAATTTAGGAAAGAAAAGAAAAGAAGTGTAGTACATCCTTGAGAGGAAGAAAGCTCTAGTCTGTAGAGCAGTTGAGTCACGGGCTAACAGTCTGTGGTTCAAGATCAGGTATATGATCTCTGCTATGACAAAACCTGACACCAGAAGCTATGTTAAAAGTAGAAATGTATAATAGGTGCATATTTTACCTCTAAAAGCACATTGTTCCTGATTGTCTCCCATGATACTTCCATTTTCTTTTCAAATTTCTCTTCAAATTATGTAACTTACAAAACTGAGGTGTTTTGTACGTGCTTTGTTCAAGTACCATCGCTCAAAGACACGGCAAAGTTGTTTCTGTGTTACTTCCTTATCCCTACTCTTTCTTTGCGTTGTTTTATCTTACATGAAATTAAATTAGTAACTTTTCTACTACAAGGAAAATACTTCTTTTTTTTTTTTAAATGGTCTAGTACTATTACTCTCCGTGGCTCTGATCCACATTAATGTTTTGGATATTGTGATTGTAAACTTTTTTTTTTTTTTTTTTTTAAGAATAGGGGAGCCCTGGGTAGGTATTTTTAAAGGAAAATACTACAGCATACTGCTGAACTAGATTGTGCATAGAGCTCATGTTCTCTGTTTAGATTAAAAGGCTGAAGTTGATTAGTGCCTCCTGCTTGCCCTTTGCATATGTTGCTTCTATTTTGTTTGTGATGTGGACAGTTCAAAAACAGTATTCAAAGTTCTCATACTCGAAGCTTGGCATTTGAGTAGTGTCTTCTACTGACCATGTGTTCATTGCTCAGTTTACTGAAGAAGAAAATAAAAAATAGCAGTAGTCAAAGTTTTAGTATAATTGAAAAATGTAAGATATTTGTGTTGGGGTAGATAACCAGCTTTCTGTTATCTTCTAGACTTCTTGTAGATATGGGGCAGATTTGGTTTCAAGTGTAATAACGCACTCAACCTAACTTAATGACCTCATTACATTTGATATTTAATATTTTATTGCTCTGTTGAAATGAATTGTGACTGATAGCCTCTTACAGAGGAGAGATACAGGCTGGAATCGAGTCATTAAAAAAATGTGATTAATGAGCCATTGCACATTGTTTTGAAGCAATTTTTTCTTTAATTTTCCACATACTAATGAGAAACTTATTCCTGTGTTTCTATTCTAAGATCTAACTGCAGCATGGGCTACTTTTTCTCAGACTAAGGCTGCTGTAAGTACTCTTTTCTCTCTTTTTTTTTCTCCCTTCCTCCCTTCCCCCCTTCAGGTATTGTATGTAACTGTTTGAACCAAGGTATTGTTTTGCTCAGTGGTTCGCTTTTAGGTGAGTGGAAAATAGGCAAATCGTTGGAGTACCTGGACGTTGGATGTTTAGATGTTTGTATTCTTCTACATACAGTTGATTAACTTGTTGCCACAGTAAGCTTAGTCTTGAGTATAGTAATACCTGCAAAGACTTGAGTGTATTACCACCTAAACTTCTGTTTAAGAAAGTGCTGAGTTCTCATTTTTTCTGAAAAAACAAATCTCCCTTGCTTACCTAAAACAATCAGAAACTGTCTATACCAGTGTGTTTCATAATCTTGCATGTTACTTTGAGCAATGGATTTGCTGTCTTTCTGTGAGAACTTGTTAGATGCTTAAGATACTCTACTGTGTTTTCTAAAGATTGGCTTCAGTGAAGCCAAGCTGCTTGTTTTTTGAGGAATTTGACGTTTTCCTGTAGCTTTGTCCCTCTTGCTTGAATAGCTGAGTATCAGTGTGGGGTTTTACACATGGAAGACTGTATCATGCTCCATTATGAGAAGAGTATTATAGAATTTATTCCAAGTGGAGTTAATATTTCATTGAGGTCAAGCATTAGGACTCTGAATGGCGTGTTATTATTCATTTCTTCACAACAGCCTGCTTATGGAAACACAGCTATGCAGCAAAACCTAATGTAGGTAATCTTTTTTAACTAATCTTTTTAATCTGATGAAGTTTCTGGTCATGAGACTGTTTTGCAACAACAGCGTTCAGAAGTTGTTTTCGCCTGCACTTTCTTTCTTTATGAAAATGAGGAAAATCTTACCATATTAAAAAAAAAAAACCTTTAGCTTAAAAATTACAAACAGTATTTTAATTTTTAT
Organism: Struthio camelus; assembly: GCF_040807025.1. Lineage (NCBI taxonomy): Eukaryota > Metazoa > Chordata > Aves > Struthioniformes > Struthionidae > Struthio > Struthio camelus. The sequence goes on from NC_090949.1 coordinate 6,564,722, forward strand.
TATCTTTGCTTTCTAGCTACGTCATATAGAGAACAAATTGGAAATAGTTCCCACCAGCACAGCCGTATTTGATTCTGTCATGGATACCAAGAAGCCCTGTGCTAGCGCTAGCAGGAAAATAAGCCGTAAGGGTATGTGTTATTTAAGATATAGAATGTAAGGCAGGGTAAAGCCACTGCTTTCTGGGAAGCCCTGTGCCTGAGGGAACACCCCAAGTTGTCTCCTCTAATGATCTTTATTCATGAAGGTCCAGGAGGAACTCATTTTTTCCTTCCCTTAGCTTGGGAAAAAACATGTACTAAATAGTCTTCTGGCTAGAGGCAGTGAAAGGGCTTGCCAGATTTTTTGAATGACCACTGTTTAAACTGCTCTGATACCTTGTTTTTGTGGCATTTGGGCTAACAGCTGTATGTGCTTATGTTACACTGGAGTAACTGTTTATATTTTCTAATATTTGTCACCTGTTACACCCTGAGAGAACGCTAAGTCTGTGTTCATAATTTCATTTTAGAAAAGCATTTGCTTATAAGAAATTTTAATGCTAACTTTTAGAGGACTCTAGTAGCTTGGCATTGGACAAAAACGGATTGACCTCTAGTGGCAACATAATCAACTTGCTTAGGTTTAATTACTTCTGATTAAGGTTGAAGCGTTACTGTCTCTTTATAAATATTACCATTGTTTCAAGCATTTACTACCTTACTCCTAGTGTCTTGAATCAGCTTATTGAAAAAGGGAGGTAATACTTTCTGTGCCGTTTTTGAGCGTTGGTTGAACCCAAGAACAACTGCTTTCTTGATGGTTCAGCCCCAAGAGCCCTCTCTTCCTGGGGAGGTAAGTCTGCAGCAGATTCTTTGGTTTCTGCTTCAGCTTCCCGGTCCTCCAGCCAAAATAAATCAAGCAAGGAGAAGTCCTCACGCAGCCCTCTTCGAGCAACCACTCTTGAAAGCAATGTGAAGAAAAGTAACCGTGTGGAATTTCGTGAGCCGTTAGCTTCATACAGGTTAGTGCTGGGAGAACTGACTATTAAAGAAAAATATGCTAAGACCAGAATTAAGCTAATACCAAGGTTGTTGACAACTCCTCAAAAGCTAATTTGCTCCATCCCCTCACCTACCCACATAGGCAGCGTGTGGTGTTGGACAAAAATGTCTTCCTTTTTAAAAATGTTATAAATTTATTTTTTGTTCAGTGAATATGAGTTTGAAGTCGAGTGTGTGTAAAGGGGCTGCATCATCAAATTGACATGGCTGTGGCCTCGGTGGGCTGGTGGATTCCTTAGGTGTTTAGCTTCAGTAGCAACGACTGAGAAGAATGTTTTTCCTCATGCTTTTTTCAGCTTTGTTTGATCTGTTCTTCAGCACGAGTTCCGAAACGTATTACCATAAGGCGGTGTAGAGCAAGAGCATCTACTACTAAAGATACATTCAGTTTTCATTATGCGTGTTTGTATGCGAGAAGCCCAAAAACTAGGTCATCAAAGGGATAAGAACAGCTGGATCAAGGAGGAAAAAGTGGCAGAGAATCATGCAGGCTGTAGAAGATGGTGGGGGTGAGGAATGAAGGGAAACACAGAGGGTCTATTTTTCTTAGCCTATGTTGAATACAGTAGGGAAAACAAGATGGCCCCACAGCTTTAAAAAAGAAAAAGATAACTTGCTGTGATATCAGAGCATAGAGGACTTCTACCGTAAGTTCCTCCCTCCTTGTATTTTAGCACCAGTATATGTTTTTCACACAGGCTTTATCCCTGATGAATAGCTTGGTTGGGTTGGTAATGGTTTTTGGATGGATTCTAACATACACATAACATTTTGCTAGAAATGTGCTCCCAATAAAGTCAAATTACTGCTGACTGATTAGAGTGGAGTTGAGACAGTGGTATTTTTTAATTCCACTACATCTCTTTTAAAAATTCAGTTATCCTAGCATCTCATTCAACGTAAAAATGAAATGTGTGCATACTTCAAGTTTTGATCTCGTTTTTACTTCTCGTGTCAGCTCTAAGGTTCTTCTCCTTCCTTGCTGCATGTGAGGCTGATTTGGCTCAGTCGTGTAAACTTGGGGCTGTTCTGTTAATTGAACAGCTCTGTTGTGTACCCTATTTGGAATAATTTAAATACATCAATTATTTGTTCTAAAGACATTTAGTGACTTTAGCAGACTTCCAGGAAAGGAAGAAAATGGGAGCAGATAGCCTGATGCCATTTTATTGAAAAGAACAGTTTTATTACAGTATGAAGACTTTGTGGAATTGGGATGATTAAGTTGAGGATTAACAGCAGAGTTGTGACATTAATGTGTTACTACTCCTCCTGTGACAATGGCTTGTAGTAAGTAGGTACTTAACGAAAGTGTGCCTAAGAAAACAAAACAAACAACCACTCGACTTTTATGGTGTTGATTGTCATGTGGTGTGATCATTATCAAACGCGTGCCCCTAGGGAAAAAGAGGTAGACAATTTCACAGTTACAGTATTGTGACGTGGCTGAAGTGAGTTCTGTAAGCGTACTTGCCCAGTAGAATTAAGCCCAGTAGCTTAGAGGGAGAATTCTCACGTCTCCAGTCCATCATCAGTAAAAATGTTAAATATGTTTTTGTCCTGACAGCCTGTATAGCGTGAGTCCACTCTAGTTGCATCTTTACAGGCATTGGCTAAAGAAAACAAGAAGTTTGCTACCTTCTTTAGCAAGGCAAAATTCTCAGGTTTTGTTTCATTTTATTTTAACCTTCCTGAGTTCGTTCTTTTCTTTTAGAGCAGCGGCAGTTCTGCGTGCCCTTGGTTCTCCTCCTTACATCATCTTTCCCAAATGGAAATTACAGCAAGCCCTTGCCCTCTCCCTCTCCTCCAGATTTCTCCCTGCTTTCCAGAGAAGCAGCTGTAGGCTTTCTTAACTACTCAGTTTATTTGTCTTGCCAATACTTAATGTGCTCAATTAAGGGTTACAAGTCATGTTTCTGCGTATTTATATGTAAAATACTGTGAATGAGAGGAGATTTGTCCTAGCAGAAATGTATTTTTCTTGCTTGATAGTGTACATTTCCATATGCCGTTAATATTTATTGCTCTGAAAATTGGAGTAGGGAAGATGGTTGTGGAAAAATGCTTAGAAGTACTTAGCTTGCTGGACTTCTAAGTTCTCAGTAAGCTTTAAATTCATTGCGATACTTGTCAGTGGTTGTAGTGCTCAAATATAAGGCAAGGTGTTTTGGTGCAATATTTCTTTTTGTCAGCTAATGAGAATGGCCTTGAGTAAACGTGCATGTGTGCATTGCTTTGTTTTAGAGAATATATATTTATGATGCTTCTCATGTAAGTTTGTACACTTGCTTTTATTTAAAACTTTTTTTAAATTGAAGGATGACATTACTGCTTGCTGGTTTTATTCATGCCATAATTTTGGCTGTTCAACTTTATATGTAGTCCTGATTAGAAAAAGGAGTGCAGAAAATACTTTGAAATTTTGAATAGAAAGCTTTTTCAGTGTTGTCAGATTTGCACTGTTAAAGGGATTGCATTCAAACTCTGAAAGAACTTACCTTTACAATGGAGAGTGGGCATAGGAAGGTGCTCTTTTAATTAATGGGTGGTAGCAATTGCTTGGTTGGACGATCCTACAATTTTGCTTCTGACGTTGACTTTTTTTTCTTCCCTCCTTTATTTACATCAGAGATACCTATGGTTCTCCATCTTATCAAAGTTCTAGCCAACTAGAGGCCAAGCGACTTCTGTCTAGTTTGGACTTCAGTGAAGCAGAAGAGAAGACTGAAATAACAAGCCCTATGATATATGACAGAGATGAACGGGATCTACACAGCAGAGATTTTGAAAGCCCGTGTTCTTCTGCTGCCGATGAGACTGTTGTTAGGTATTTGAATGACCGACCAGCAATTGATGCCTTGCAGAATAATGAGGTGTTTCTTAAAGTTGCAACACCTCCAAGACTGGAAGAAGAAAAAACTAGTGGTTCCAGGGATGAGAGTAGCACTAAAACTCCCGTGAGTAACGCTTCCCAGGACGCTGAACTCAAAGGGTTCCAACTGGCAGAGTCTTCCCCTTCTGCCACCGGTAGTTCTAGCGCTCATAGGCTGGAAATTTTGAAACGGCGGCAGCATGATGCAAAACTGGAGAAGCTGAAGGAGCGGATTCGAAAGCAGTGGGAGCATTCTGAAGAGCTAGGTGGCAGAGGGCAGCGTTTGGGATACGCTGAGCAACCTGTAGTCATCACAACTACGGAGAGTGCAGTGACTCCCAAAGTGAGAAAAGTGGCAGCTGCACCTGCTGCTCCAGCATACAAAGGTATGGAGTTGCAGGATGTGACTGTTACACGTGGAGAAGGAGCAGAGTTCAATTTGTTGAGCAATATGTCAAAACGTGGAAGTGACTCATAGCTGAATTTGGGCAATACAGGAGTGGATAGGATCGTATGCTCACAGAAATGAGCAAGAAAGAAAAGAAATTCTTGCCAATCTTCAAAAGTATAAATTCTTTTGAAATTCTTCCTTTCTTTTCCCACAAATTGCTATAAAAAGGAATCTCGTTATATTACTATTTGTGTTTACTTGGATATGTTTTTTTTTTTAATGGTGCCGGAGGTTACTAGCATTGTGTGTATTGGAAGTCTTTTTGCATTTTTCATAATTCTTTTCTTCATCCAGTCTGTTATTTTTCAGCTACTGGGAGACTGGTATACTGCTTTCTTCTATTTTGTTTTTGCAGATTAAAGAAGTTCCTTTTTTTTGCTTGACAATTCCCTTCCACCCCAAAAAAAGCTTTATTTACATTTTGCAGAGTTATGTTAAACTCTTAAATTGTTTACTTTCAGGTTTCAATCCCGCTGAAACGAGGATTCGCACTCCAGATGGAAAGGTCTGGCATGAGGAAGAATTTCACATTAGCCAGGAGCTATATAGAGATATAGCTCTCCAGTTAACAGGTGAGATACAAGCTGAATTTATTAAGCCATGCAGACTTTTCTCTAAGAGGCAGGTAAATTTATTTGGTACAAATCCGCAAAGTCATGGAAATAAAAAATTGAAGAAATGAGTGTTAAATATGTTGTACCTCTGTCCACAGGAGAAGTAACTGGCTGAATGCTAAAAAGAAGAAAAAATCCTTCTCCCCTATTCTCTCATAAAATATTTTTAACGGAAAAGAAATACTGAAAAGAATCAAAGGATGGCTTTTCTTTGAAACATAAATTTAAAAAAAAAAAGCTTTCAGTAAAACAGTTTTTTATTCAATGTTGTAATTTCTCTGTACACATTTACATGAAAACTATTTGCTGTTTAAAAGAGTGAAATGAAACCACTTTTGATTTTGATGACCCCATATTATCTCATGGGAACAATTTTGATGTTCTTTTTTGCCATCTTGACACCTTTAAAGTGGTAGGTGCGCTGCATACTGCATGCTGAAGCCTGAATTCTTCTTTCTTCAGCGTGGTGTTAACAGACTGTCAGTCCTGAAACAAGTGTGGGAATTGTTAGTATAGCAGTGCTTTAACTGGGAACGCATAAGTAGTTAAAGGGGAGCTGGAGGGCATGTGCTGTGGAACATCTCTGGGAATTGCTAATTGGGGTATGCCTTCAGCTATGGGCGAAGAAGATGAGATTATATGCCGTTGGGTTGGCTTAATGTCTCCCCACTTGTAGAGCTGTCATTTATTAGATCAGAATAATCCAAATCCTTGAGGTCCTTGGCGGAATTCTTGCTGTTCCAAAGGTTTGCACACGAGAATTTGTTCAGAGGTCGTCCTTGCGTTCTAGAAAACAAAGTTCAATTGTATCGAGCTTTCTTTCAGAGGGGTTGGTGTCCTCTGAGAAAGTGAGGTTTCTGTTTTACAGAGCTAATTAGGATAACTGCTGTGGTGTTATTATTGTGTGACTTTTACTGAGGAGGAGGAGGAGGAGAACAGGTAGACCAGAAAGAAATGTATGAAACCTATTAAATAAGTTGGATTTTATTTCCTTTTCAGCTCTTTTGCCTTCAGTGTTGTAAGGCTTGGATAGCATGGGGTTGGGGAGAGGGGACTATGTAACTTTGCAGTGGTATTTTTAGAGCAGAACTTTACCTCCTGGGCTTATTCTACATAAAGGTGCAGGAGGATATGTGAATGCTAAAAGTTAGAAAACTGGTATCAAATAAATTGTTATTTTAGTACTGTATTCTTCCTCTTTGCTTGGTGGCCTTTTGGAATACATTAAATATTGTTGCTTCCAAACAGGAACACAGAACAAAAGTTTTTTTTAGGTGATGAGATCATTTAACGGCACAGTATTTTGATGCTTAAAGCTGTAAGCAAAGACGATAAAATTTGCTTTATCTTTGTTTTATGGTTAAGCTGCGAGAAGACCAGGACTGTAACACGTGCTTTAGGTTTTTAGATTTACAGCCCCAAGACCCCATCTTTATTCATTTTTTCACTCTGGAAAACTGTCATTCACATCTCTTTTCTCTAGCTAATCTAGGGTTGGATACCCAAGTGTGCTATTTAATTTGCTAGACTGGTTATAGTGAAGTGCTGTAAGGTTGAATTGCTTTTGACTGACCAAGTTGGGGGGAGGGGGAAGAGGTCAGGGGAGTAAAAAGGAAGGGAACAGAAAATAAAATCTACTGAGGACCTGCAGCTTTGCAACTTAAGAGGTTGCTTATTACGTAGCAAAAGTAATTTTTCTCATATGGTCAACACACATGTAAGGCCAAAGGAAAATGTGATGTGGTGGTTTATCTGTAGGCTTCTTTGTATGTTGCTGGTGACTGCGGTGGAGATGGTTAGACTTCATTTTTCTTTTGCTTGTACAACTTGTCAAGGTACTGAGGAATTTTTCGGGAACCACTCGGAGAGAAGTTCAGAAAGGGCAGCCACTTCTTTTCAGTAAAATTGTTGTGCAAATACTCTATTCAGCATCAGTCCCTGCATTTAATGCCACGTTTCTCAAGATTTCTAATTTACATTAGCTTTTTTTTTTTTTAGTTTTGACAAAGTTAATATGAATTATTCATGAGCTCTGTATAGAAATCCAAATTTGTTCAAGAGTTTCTTGTGTCCAGTGCAGCTGTCCAACTAAAAAGGCATTTAGATCATGCCTTTCAGAGGACTTCTGTCAACAGAAAGCAATGAGCAGTGTGCATGTTTAGCCATGTGCCTATTCCATGCCCCTTGTAATGTGGTAACTACAGTTACAGCATGTAGAGCTTTGGGTGTATGTAGTCAGTTGTATCAAAACTGTTCCATGCTCCCCAGTGCTAAAATAAGCTGTAAGATCTCTCATATCTTAGGAAGTATTTTTTTTCCTCTGGATTGAGGCTTTTATATGTAAGCATAGACCATGCAGAATATATTACCTTGTTTAGCAATTAGTTTGGAGGGTGTTATTTGTCCCCCAGACTTTCAGTAACACTGTATTTTAAAGATACTCAGAATTGGCCTTGCTAGAACAAAATTGCTATACTACTCATAGCATAGCAATGTGTGAGGCAGCTTGCAGGTTCTTATGGCTATAGGGACTGTTCACCACTGAAAGAGGTGAAGAGACAATCTAGATTTCTGGAAACAGTCACTGAGGCCTCTGGTCCTTGGTGGGCTGGTGACAAATTACATCCCGCATTTCCTTTCTTGTTCTGTTTGCCCTCGTGTGTGAGCAATTTGGTAAAATATGATTTTTGGTTCACCTTTAGTAAGTGTTCCTTGCATCTCTAAAGCCGAATTGTGTTGTAAGAGAGGGCTTAAGTGATATAGAATAATTCTGCTTCACTGGATGCGTTCTGTGACAAATTTTGCAGAAAGTGGAACGCACGGGTATTCTCGCTTTCACACTGCAGCGTGGAGGAACGAATGAAAGTGCTGTCACGCATTAATGGTGGAGGCAGCGGCCCGTGTATTTGAGTAGTGAAGGAACTATATGTTCTTGGGGAATGTTAATATTGGAAAATGTAACGTCTTTAGTAGAAGAGAACCAGCAATTGTTCCTGTCAAACTGCAGAATTGCTCTTAAAATTGAAAATGAACTTTGTAAAGCTCTATTATGGCTGTTGTCTGTGGCTTTGCTTTGTTCTGGTGCATGGGTAAACAATACTAGGTTCAAAATGTTCATGTTATAATGTCTTAGAAAAAAGATAAGGTATGCCACCCAAAATTATTATGGGGTGTATTTGTAAGCTTTGAAGCTCCAGAGAGGATTTTAAAATGCTCATCTCGAGGGTAAATGATCTCAATATATGATCTGGGAGAGTGAGTGAGCTTTGTTGTATTTCCGAACTCTACTTTTTCAAGGTAAATGTTGAAGCAAGCTTGCCTTTATATGTTTGCTCTTTCCCATGGGATATCACTTAACAGTTCTCATTTGTTTTCAGAGGATTCAACAGTGAAAGAAAAACCTAGTGAGAGAAACAAAGAGAAAAAAGCAACCAAACCAGTGCGGAAAGTTCAAAAACTAACCCGGTCGTCAAGTCCAGATTCCAGACAAGGTGATGAGCTCTACTCCTGTAGAGGGAAGGCTGTTGTTTGCGCTTCAGATATGAATTTGGTCTGAAGAAATGGGGGAGGATTAAATGAAAATAATAATGTTTTGAATTCTTCTCAGATGTGCACAAAAGCTCTTATAGTATCTTTGTGGATTGTGTCATGTGTTGTGTGGGGGATTGTTTTTTATTTCTCAAGTTTTTTTTTTTTTTTTCCATTTTCCCACTTGCTGTGTGCAGCTTATGGAAACCGCTTAAGAATGCATATTTCTTGTGGGATATCTGTAGGTATCTGTCAGGCCAGCGGAGACAAAAAGTAACAGCTTTATTCTGGATTCTGCTTCTGTTTTGTTTTGACGCATAGTTCAGTGAATAATGATGAGAGGAGGAACGGATTAAAATGCCAACAGTTAAGCAAGGGGTAGGGATGGAGCCAGCAGGTCTTGCTGAGTTGCAGGAGTTGTAAGGAGGGGCTGCAATGAAGGCTGTTCCCTTGTTTGAGTTCTCATGATTTCTCACTTGGGAAGCACAGAACAGAATTTCCTTCCGTTTCTTCCCCGACTAGGTGCTCTAGTGCTCTTCCACGTGCTGTGTCAAAGTTGTTGCCATCCTGCACCTTTGGTTCTGACTCGGCCAATTCTTGACCGACTTTTCCAGTTAGTGAAATGTGTAAAAAGCATGTTGCCTGGCACTTTGTGCGGTCCTTATTTTTTAATTTTCACTGTTGTCTGAAATTTCTGTTGCGTATGAAATAATATTACAGTATTTAAAAGAGATCATGTGGGTAGGTTACTGTAGAGTAATGCCTTATCGTAGAAAGTGAAATTAACTGTACCATAGAATTCTGTCATTGCTTCTTAGTTGTCCGGTTGTGTTAATCTTTTATGTTGTGAATAACGGAAGAAATGGGAAGACGTCCACCTCTGCTTCATATTTGTTTTTAATTTTCAAATGAAGTAAGCAGTTATGAGTGCAATCACACTATGGAGTGTTTTTTTTTTTCTTTGAATACATGCAAGGTATGTCAAGGTAGTCATCTCTTGCACCTTTAAAGGCTGTATGTTTCTCCTTATGTACAGTGACCCATAATCGGTAAACGTTTTGTTTTGACGAAGAAAGCCTATAAAGAAAAAAGGTACATTTTAAAAATAAATTGTTACAAAGAGTTTTTGAGAGTAAGGTGAATATGCACTTGTACGTGCTGTAAGTAATGAAGCTGTGTGTAGATATTATGTTGTGATAATGATTGCTGATACTTGAAACTGATACTCAAAGTAAATGTTAAGTGTATGGATTTGCTTCTTCCTATGCTGATCAATTTATAATATTTAAGGAGCTGTACTCAGCTATCTTTTAAAGGTTTGTGACAATCCCTAATGAGACTGTTTCACGTTTTAATGGCACTGACCGTCTCTGTAGCGGACTGAATGTGAGGAGAATGATATCCTGAAATCCCTAGAAGAAAAGAACCAGGACTGACTCGGGGGCATGTCAGTGATGGTCCATCCGCCTCCAGTCACAGCAGTAAGAAACTGCTCAATGTAGCCAAGCCTATAAATAGCCACAGCTCATGTTCTGCTCCCTTAGCTTGTTTTAGTTCAAACGGCTGACTTGAAATGGAAGATGAGTCTTTCCACTGCCTTTTTGAAGGATCACAGAAGTAATTAAGAACAGTGAGTTAGGCTAGAGAACCCCTTTGGCTAACGCATCCCTCTGAAAAAGCAGCTTGTAGTAACGTGTCTGAAGTGAGAGATTTGTAAAATGTTTGGATAGCTTACAGTGCAAGCAGAAAGTACTGTCAGTAGATGGATGAAATAGTAGGTTACGGATTTCTTGCTGAACGCGTTCCTTGCTTCTGGTTAAGAAAAAGGGGAGGGGGAGAAGACTGAGGGCCTGGACGGTCAAAGCACTTTTGGTCTGCTGTGCTAGATTTCGCTTGAAGTTGCTTTGGTACTATGTTTTCAAAGTGTTGTAGGGCCCTGGACTACAATCCCTTTTTGTTTGTCTAGCTTCTGTGTTGTGTTCATACTGTAGTGTATGGGTTTGTCCCTTAAAGCTATGCTGCCAAAAATAGAAACTGGAATTGAGTGGTTGGAAATCAACTGGAATTTTTGTATTTGTGTTAGATATTTTTCCAGCTAGGAAAGACTCCCATCTGAACTAGGTAATTCATACTTTACTTTTTTAAGATACTTTTTCTCCAGAGCACTTTAAGAAGATTATTTCAAAAAATGATTAATAGTATGGGAAAGTAGTGGGAAGAAAAGTGAGTTAGTTGAACTTAGTATTTAATCTAACCGATGTTTGGTAAAGATGCCACTGTACCAATTTTCATCATTTAATTACATGTTGGATGATAAAATGATATTAATTCCTTTTTTAATTTGGTTTCTGCCATCCGCAAGGCAGTCTGTTATTGAATTAAGTATCGGCTAGTAGGGTAATATCTCAGCTTTTTTTCCGGTTATGGTACAGAAATCCCAGTTAGAGGACAGTGAAGTAGTATTGCTGAGGACAATTGGAGCGCGGTATTTGTTACCTCCTCATGAGACACCTATCTGAGAAATAAATTACCTTTAAGAATCTCTTTTAAAAGTTCTTTCTAGAAACACGGCTAGTCTTCTCTGAATGTGAAGAGGAATTTTTTGTTAATGCCCCACACTTGCATTTGTTCTTACTGTTTTCACGTTTTAGATCGTTTTATTTTTTTTTTTGTCTTATTTTCTTGTCTTAAGTGGAGATGAACAGCTTATTTTCAGTATTCTATAAATATTTCCCCTCTCCCTACAGGAACATTTGCCTATAAGTTTTAGGCATATATAAGCCTTTTCTTTTCTTCCCCCCCCCCCCCCCCCCCAAATTTATAGGGCTTTAATGGGCTACAAGATGTTTTGAATTTTTATATTGTATTATGTGTGGGCATGAAGCACTCAGTTGTATGATTCAGCTGTGGAGTATCTTCATGGTGCATCGCTATTGTGTGACTGCAGTTCTGTGTAATTGCAGCTGTACCACTTGTGCAGCATTAAATGGTGCCTTTTGATGTAGTAGTGGTTAACAGTTGCAATACATACTTACCTTTCTTTCTGGTACATTGGAAAATCCATCTAGCCCTTGATTTTTATTTATGTATTACTTTGCAGGTAGGAACTATGTAATAAGTGCATCCTCCTGGCGGGAGGGACAAAAGCTAGTAAAAAAGATACTGGGTCCAGCCCCCCGAATAGAACAGGACAGAAGAGCTGTATCTAGTGACAGAACAGGACGAGAGAGAGCTACTAAGTCTGGTAAGGTGTACTTTATCGGTGCGCGGGTTTTTTTATTTGTTATGTAACTTTGCATATCTGTGAAATTAAGCAGACTCCTGAGATGGAATGTAATCCTTTTCTTGTTGAAATAAGTCTGATTTTTAACTTTTGGGTGGGGAGTGGGGAAGGAGGGGGTGAGGGGATGTTACTTAAGTTTATAGTTATGATGCATAACCTCTTTGCCTGGATGGATTATGGAACTTCTTTTGGTGTGATGGAAAGTCTACCCTGCCCGCTTGACTTGACTCATGATACATGCATGTGCTCAGGAGCTCTGGAAAAGATTGGAAACAGGTTGCAACCAGAAAAGTAGACCGCTTGCACTCTGACTTTGCCTCTTGAGGCTAGCGGAGAAAAGAATGGCTGGAAACGGTCTGCAGCCCATGTGAATTTTGCAGATGTGCTGCATATAATACATAAGCTATGGTTGGGCATCCCTATAGGACTGTGTTCCTTCCTGATATATACCGTCATCCATGTGCATCCTGAAGTCTTTAATGATTCCTTCACCAGCCCTTTTCAGAAAATACCCAGAATCTCAGGTGGGCCAAGTAGGGAGTGGTGATAGCAGCTGTGCTTCTTATGCCCTTGATGAAGTGATGAGGTTGGTACAAGAGCAGATAGGCTATGAGCTGAGCCAAAAGAGAGGCTATGATGTTGCATGTTTGAAGCAAAAGCACATCTACAGCAAGATCTGCGTAGATTATGTCATCTTGGAGAACTGCAGTTGAGGTGACTAAGCAGGTGTTTTGCTCCAAGGAAAGCGGTTTCCCAAAGTACTGAAGAACAGAATTGTGTTTGGTTGTGTCTATTTCAGAGTCATTAGAAAAAGAGGGGTATATTGTGCCAATTGAGTTGAAAAGTTGAAAGTATCTTTCTGAGGCCATTTGTCTAAAGATGTGCGAAGTTGTATGCAGAGTTAATCTGGTAAAGTTTTCACGTGCAGTAAATTTGCAGCTAGGTTTTAACAAATGTATAACTGTTTTGGGGGGGTTTTGAACTGTATTTATCACCATCTCCGTTATGAGTGCCATCTTTTCGACAGTTTCTCATCACTACTGTATAGCTCACCCCTCTTTCATCCTCATTTTTGCAGCTGTTTCAGTGATGGCATGTAGTTTCCAAATTTGATTTTTACCTGAAATATTTGACATTGTTTTAGCAGGCCATATTGGAAGGACTGGTTCAGATTCTAGGCTGGATGTTACCCGTAAAACCTCTTCAAGAAGTTCTGAAAGGTCGAGGAGTAAAGTACGGTCTGAGAATAATCTGAAGAAACTGGAATCTGCTCGTCCAGATGATAACCAAGATCATACCTCCTTAAATAAGGACTTCCTGCCGGTGGAAATACGTGGAATTCTTGATGACTTGCAGTTGGATTCCATGAGTACAAAGCAAGAGAAAGATGTGGAAAAGCAGAATCAGAAATGTGTTTTGCCTGCACAAAATGCCAGGAGCCACAGTCCAACCAAAAGGAAACCGGACAAGCTAGCTGCCAGTGAGGAGCCTCAGGTGATCTCTAAGAAACGTCACTATGATACAGATGAGGTTCGTCAGTACATTATTAGGCAGCAAGAGGAGAGGAAGAAGAAGCAGAATGAAGAGAAGAAAGCACAAAAGGAGGCAACGGAACAGAAGAACAAAAGACTCCAAGAGCTTTACAGAAAGCAGAAGGAGGCTTTTACTAAAGTCAAGAATGTGCCGCCTCCTGAACCTTCAGCAGCTAAACGGTTACAGGAAACGTATTCTAAACTACTGCTGGAGCGGACTTTTTTAGAAGAGCCAGCTCAGCTGCCCACAGTGCAGGAAACACAGGTATAGCTGATTCGTGTGTTGCAGTTTGCATAGGTCATGTGTTTAGGAAGGTTATGGATTGTCCTGGTCCAGTTAGCAGTTCAGAGAAAGGGCACAAAGCAAGCTGTGAAAGTAGCTTTTGCTTACGAGACACGGTGGCATTGATCCAGACCTCCTGCTAGTGACTGCTTCTCAGCACAGCAGTGCCTGCCAGAAAGATGAATGGAAATCATCTTTCTATTATAAATAGAAGCAGAGTTATTATAAATAGAAGAAGAGTTCAGAATATTAACTAACAATCAGCTATAGTGGTTGACTCTTAAGAAGTTGTGAATGTAAGTCAGACCATGAACTGAAGTGCTTTGACTGAGGTTACTGTCAGTCAGTGGCCACACTGAATCAGCGGAGCTAAATAAGTTTGCAGGTCAGAAACTGGATATGAAAGAAGATTAATATCACTTCGATGTGCTCAGTTGAACCAGCTCAATGTACAAGCAAAGTTGAATATCTGTCTTGTGTTTTTAAGTGTTTGTGCAGTAGGAAAGAATTGATACTACGTTGAGACATTTAAACCTTTTCAGTTATAATGAGACCTAAGCTGCTTAAACCCCTACAGACTTTTGAAAATGTATTCTTCTGGTTATCTTCATTTCTAGCCCAAACCTGGTTATCAACCATCTGGGGAATCTGACAAAGAAAACAAGGCTCAAGAGCGTCCTCCTAGTGCATCTTCAAGTAGTGACATGTCGCTGTCAGAGCCTCAACAGCCACTATTGAGGTGAGCAGTTATAGGCCTTTTGAGAGAGGTGAAAATAGTGCTGCCTAGTCTCTTAAGTTCATGTTCTGCAGAGAGTAATTGTCTTTATGGCAATTATAATGTTTTTTCATCCGTAAGGAGGAAGCTGATACGGGAAAGTGTATAAAAACGTTGGTCACTGGTATTTAATGAGTCTATAAATGAAGTGAAGGGTTGTTGCTGTTAATCTTTTGCTGACATCAGAGGGATGTGCATTTCATGTGGGGAGACTGTATTTCCTCTGCCCTTGCTAGCAGGCAAGAGCAGCTGATCGCGTAAATATATCTCTCAGTTTTTCTTACTTGATTTGCTTCGTTGTTTCCATCTCATCTACTGTCTTGGGTTCAGGCCTCTAGTTACTGTCCTTACAGTACCAAACACCTCTGCTTCCGCTTGGAACCAGCGTTTCCCTATTTCCCATCTTACCACTTTCCCCATTTTTAATTGTTCGGTGTCTCCTCATCAGAGCTTCTCTTACTGTAAGTTAAGGTGCATAGCCACACACTTTAAGGAAATAATAATCATGAGGTTTCTTGCACGTCCTTAATTGTCTTGTTGTGCGTATGTGTCTTCATTTTTAATTACATAATCAATATCAGCTTTGATTGTCCTTACTTTAACTTAGTCAAATCAAAGCTGACTTTCTAAATTCAACAAGACCTGTTTTCATTCTGAAAAAGTTCAGCTAGGAAGGTTATCTAGGATTATGTACAGAACAGACCGCTAAACCATGTGGTACTAAGTATTATTAGTTTACCATCGTAAGGTAAAAATAAGCATAGCTAATAATAGTAGGGGAGAGCTGAGATTTGCAGGGCTCCATACGTTGTTTGGTGAGCCTCATAGGGAATGGAGAAGAAGGGTTTTGAGGGGAATTTTCCACGTTTCTTATTGGTCAGATATTGTGCAAGTGATCTTAGCAAAGGAAGCTCCAAGACTGCATCTCTGGAAGAGCATTTACAGAGCTCCTTTTGTGCTAATTGGAGCTATCTCTAAATAAAAAGGTGATCTTGCAGCATTTTAAACCTGCTTGTATTTCTAGTCTTCCCTTCCTCTAACTATGCTTAGTGCCTACTTTAATAGCTGCTGTGAAACGCGGGCTGAGTATAACTGAAGGGGGGAGTCGGGGGCTAAGAAATCCCATGTAACGGAGTGGAGGGGGGAGAAGGAGGTGTCTGCTCCCTTTTGAAGTCAGGAAACTTGTGGGAAAAGCTTGCTGCTGATGATTCAAAATATTCAGCTTGTTACAACTCTGCATCACACCATATATAGTAAACAATGTTTCAACTTGGAGGTGCTCTGGTTTTTATAATACTTTTTTTTAAACATCCCACAACTGTTTCCTCTCCCATTTCCTGTCCCCTTACACCCTCCAAAATAATTCCTTCTAAAAATAAACTTATGGTAATGAGGTGTTTACCTAACATAACAGTACTTATAAATCACCAACTTACACATTGACTTGTCATTTCAGAAGTGATTTGATGGAGCCTGCATGGGTGCAGCCAGACAGGTTGAGCCCAAGAGTCCAGCTCTCTCACTCGCAAGCTCTTATGGGTTCAAATGGAGGCCCTTGCTCCCAACATTGGAGTCTGGAGCAGATGGGCCTTTTGTCTAAGGAGTGCGACGCGGTGTTGGCAGGCAGGAGGAGCCACGCTGCACCTGTGGGATCGCTGACTTTGACATCTCAGCCATACCTGAATTCATCTGCTGCCCAGCAAAATCTCTTAGTGAAACCTACTGCTAACCAATATAAGAGCAAATTAGATCGCATTGAAGCTCTGAAAGCTACAGCTGCTTCCCTTTCTAGCAGGATTGAAAGTGAAGCCAAAAAGTTGGCTGGGGCTGGCATCAATTATGGCACCGTGTGGAACTCGGACCGTGATTTCCTGCAAGAAAACCAGGACGATGGGCGCTGGGCAAAGGCTGTGAGTCCTCCTGTGAGAGAGGAAAATGAAGACACTTTTTCAGCCAGAATTCAAAAAATGCTGGGAACCTGTGTGTCTCATACAGCCTTTGATGATAACCTTCCTGGGGTAGGCAACCTTAGTGAATTTAAAAAGCTCCCTGAGATGATCAGGCCTCATACTGCTGCAGTTAGCCTTGGCATGAGGTCCCCTGCTGGTAATAGACATGAAGGGGTACTAGGACATTTATCTAAGAGACAGACAGACTCCCCAGGGCGTGAAAACCAGGTTTATGGTCAGAACAAAGCAGTAATTCCTCCGGAGTCCAGCATAGACTCCATCAGTGAAGGGCCCCTCCTGAGTGAGGGAAGCCTCTCGGAGGAGGAGGGAGGCCAACACAAACAATCACCACTGAAGATGTTGGAAGCATTAAAAGAGAAGGATTTCTGTGTTCGGGAGCGAAATGCTTTTGAGCCCATGAAAGAGTTTCAGAAAGAAGCTGAAAAATATTTGCCGCTTTTCACTCAGACAAGTGGCGCGCACAGCAAGGGGCCATGGGAAGAACTGGCGAAGGGAAGTCCGCACAGCGTCATCAACATCTTTGCAAAAAGTTACCAGCTTCATGGAAAAGGTAAGGAGAAGAAAAGGGAAAAAAAAAAAAGTACTCCAAGCTTTCTTGAATTGCTATTTTCAGTTTCACTGCTCCTTACATTTTACAATTCACAGGTGAGGAATGTGCTTTCAGGTGTCTCAGATATGAATCTGCGTAAGGCTTCCTTCACATAGCTTTTGGATGATAAATGGTTACCAGATTTTTTTTTTTTTTTCCTTTGTGTCTAAAACGAAAATGCCCCCTTTTCAGGGAAGAAGGTTATTTTGTATTAGGTTGCTATTACATGTTTCGAGATCCATAGTTAACCCATGCCGTGGACAGTATTAATGATTAAATTGAATCAGTAGCTCTGGGCCAGTTCCATATTTAAGACATATCTAGAGTCATGCAAAATCGTTTAGTGCATATTAATTATATTAAGAACACCTAGAGTTACACAGATGTGAATGTAAAGTTTACATTTATCTTATCCAGAGTTGTATGCTAAATTGCCTGGACTGGGTTTGGAAATTGGTGTTTTTATGCTTCCCTGTAGCTAGGGAAATAGATAAATAAAAAATAAAACAGTTTATTTGTAGAAATCTGCCAAAACTGCCCTTACTGTAAGTTACTTATCTGTGTCTCTCCCCACTCTGTTTACCTCAACTCCGTACAAATATCGGCCTTTTAAATTTTTTCTCACTATACCGCATTTCAGACCATCTTCCCAGTTTCTAGGCTTGTGAGCTTTTAAATAAATAGCTAGAAGTAGAAAGGCTCCTTTGATGAGAAGAGGTAGTTCTGCCATTTTTGTTTTTAGGTTTCTTTATTGTTGTGGGGACAAATAGAGCCGCCAAGGAGGACAGAGCCTGTGTTTGGGAGTGTGCATCCTCCTACTGTATATGTATTCCCATACCGTATCATCCTGTTGTCCTTTCAGTTTCATTTAAGGCAGAAGGATGAAATGCATGCTTTATGCAGCATTTATTTCATGTCATAAACCTCTGTGTGTGTGTGTGTGTATCCTGGGGCGTCTCTGCACGCAGCTTGTGCTGTATTATTAGAAACATGTAACTTTTGTTGTGGGTGAAAGCTGTGGGCTTTTCTTTTGTGTTTTTGCTTGTATGAGTTTATTGAATAATGTCTCTGAAAACCGTGTGACGTGTTCACGCCTAACGAATTAAAACTTGTACAACTATTTGATTTTGAGAAGATAAGGTTTTAGTATATCAATAGGCAATATCTCTTCCTTAAATGAGCACCTTACAAGCATGAATTACTTATTTTAATGTCCTAGGGCATGTTTTACAGAAGTCTGATGCAGGATGCTTCGTTTCATTTTTAGTTTTTGTTCAAAATTATTTCTTCATTTTGTAAGTACTATTTCTCTTGCCTTGAGTTCCTCATTTTGAAGATAAATGTTTTCTGAGAAGTTAATTTATATCTTGTTTGTTCTTGATTTTTTTCCCTTTTTTTTTGTGTCCATTAAAGATGATTGCTTTTACATTTTCTGCAGATGGCTCTATCCTCAAGTGCTGTACTTTTGAAAAATGTATTAGCTTGAGTGCGTTAATGAAGTAGCCTTATTAGTTTACAAATAAGGAAGACTGTGCTTGTTAATTTGTGTTAAAACTGCCATGGGATGTCTGTACTGTTATTCTGCCAAAGGTCTCATTTTGGAAAAGAAATCGTTTTAACTCTGTGGGGTTGGAAACATTTTAATTTCTACAACTTTGTTACCTTGCATTTGCTGTCATTTTTTGTCTTTTCCCTCTCTTTGTCCACACTGTAGTGTTTGATGAAAGGTCAAATGGAGGGTCTGCTCTTCTGCGGCCGTTGCTCCCTGCTGTCAGCCCTCCAGAAAGCATCGTTTCTTATGAAGATGATTTTGCTTCATCGCAGGGAAGTGCCACTCTGACAGACCAAAAGATTGCACGTGACCTCAGGTAACTGTGTATTAGACTTCTTGTAAAAACCAGAATGCAGAGTTTCTGAGCGAGTGTAATTAATGCAAAATTTGTTTCATTTGTGTTGGATGTCTTTTCTGTTACGCATTTTCATCAGTGTGAAACAGATCAAGTATTTCCTTATGACCTTTACGGTTAATGTATCAAGGAGAATGGCTTTGAAACAAAGGTTAGAGTCAAGTAGTCTTGATCTCTGTGTAATTTTGGCTCTTTATTTGTCTGGTAGGTAGCTCTGAAGGGTTCTTACTCTTTGTAATCAGGTACGAATTAGCTCTCCAACTTTTGTAGCTGTTAAAAATCTCAGTTGGTTAGTCTTTGTAAAAATCATGAAAGAAATAAGATCTGAAAGTGTTAAAGCAATAACTTCAATACTTGATAGTTTGTAAAAAGTCTAGAAGTGTTATCAGCCTTTCAGTAAGGCTTCGTAATGAACATGTAAAGTTTCTGTAAGGACTCTTAAAACCTTTTCTCTAAACTAAAGTAAGATGACTGTAAATTCTACAGTTTCTACTTTGTTAGTGGCCTCCTAATAGATTTATGTGGCTTCCTGAATTTCTTGAACCCACTTTTTTTGAATGAGATATATTTACATGTTTTGTGTGTCTTGGAAGGAAGGTAGCCACAGGTACTGAGTTTGTATTGTATTTTTTATCTCAGAAGAAAGCAAGCTAAAAAGCAGTTTTGCATGTTGAAAACAGCTGCAAAAAATACTTCTTTTGCTTAAGCTTCTTTATTGGTCCTTGTTGGTATTATTCCAGATATGATGCATTACCTTCCACTTTTTTTTTGCAATTTTTTTTATAATTCTTTGTTGAAAACCGGTCATGTTTTTGTCAACTTATGGATGTTTTCAAGTGTCCAGAGATCATCTAAAACGCAATAATCTTTGGAGTCATTCTTGTGTAGTCCAAGTCTGTAGTCAAATAACCATTAGAGTTTGCATCTGAAAGGATGTTTGTTTTCTGTCTTTTATTGCTTTGTAGTGTAGGAAGTACATTTCAGTATGTTGAATTTTGCGTCTTAACTGTCATAGTTCTTAATTTCAAAATCAATGCTTTTCGTGATGGATTTATAATAACACAGTCTTATTTGGTGTAGTTTTAGTCGTCTGTCTCTCTAAGGCATGGTGGAGTTCCTGTGCACCGTGTAATAGAGTTGCATATCTTTAGTTAATCACTGTTTGTTTATTCCTTTTTAGTGTTGCTGGCAGCAGTAATTCAAGCATTCAGGAAGAAGTTCCTAGTAGGAAGTCTCCCCATGAACCTCGATCTGTAGAGCTTGCATCCCAGCATTCCTCTGGACCCCGGTCTGCAGCATCTTCTCGCTCATCTGCTTCCTCCAAAAAGAGAGGGAAAAAGGAACGTAAGTGCAGTACTGGACTGCAGGATATCTGCATTTCTGAAGAATGTTTTAGGTTTTTTATCATGGTAGCTGCAGTCTTTCTACTTATCCAGAAACCATAGTCTAATACTGATGGGAGGATTTATTTGCTCCTTAACCCTCTTTGAAAACTGTCTGTCACATCGCATTTGTAACAAAGTGGCAAATAGGTCTCCAGCAGTTAGGTTCTGACTGTGTAAGCTGTTTAGTTTCTCCAGTCAGTGTTGCAGCCAAGTTTAATGAATACTATAGGGCAGGGCAGTTTGTGATGAAAATCCACTTGTGTTGATAAGGTTGTGATCAACTTGTGTTGATGTTGTGTGGGTTCTGGTAAACATCAAATTGAATGCGAGTCGGCAGTACGCCCTTGTAGTGATGGCAACTAACTTTATGTTGGGCTGCATCTGAAGCAGCCCACTTGAGGTGATTGGTCCCTTTTTACTCAGCACTCGTGAAAGTAGCATCTTGAGAGCTGTACCTGGTTTTGGGCTCCCCAGTAGAAAAGTGAGATTGACCCCCCCAGAGGTCAATACTGGGTCCAGTCTTGTTCAATGTATTCATCAATGACCTGGACGAAGGGACAGAGTGCACCTTCAGCAGTTTTGCTGATGATACAAAACTGGCAGGAGTGGCTGATACACCGGAGGGCTGTGCTGCCATTCAGAGGGACCTCAACAAGCTGGAGAGATGGGCAGAGAGGAACCTTCTGAAGTTCAGCACAGGGAAGCGCAGGGTCCTGCACCTAAGGAGGAATAACCC
The DNA here is from genome assembly GCF_040807025.1 of Struthio camelus. Classification (NCBI taxonomy): domain Eukaryota; kingdom Metazoa; phylum Chordata; class Aves; order Struthioniformes; family Struthionidae; genus Struthio; species Struthio camelus. Next base: position 6,585,690 of record NC_090949.1, read on the forward strand.
CATGTACCACTACAGGCTCGGGGCTGACCTATTGGAAAGCAGCTCTGCCGAGAAGGACCTGGGAGTCCTGGCGGACAACAAGTTAAGCGTGAGCCAGCAATGTGCCCTTGTGGCCAAGAAGGCCAATGGCATCCTAGGTTGCATTAGGAAGTGCATTGCCAGCAGGCGGAGGGAGGTGTTCCTCCCCCTCTCCTCAACCCTGGGGAGGCCTCACCTGGAGTGCTGGGTCCAGTTCTGGACTCCCCAGTACAAGAGAGACATGGAGCTCCTGGAGCAAGTCCAGTGGAGGGCTACAAAGATGATGAGGGGACTGGAGCACCTCTCCTATGAGGAAAGGCTGAGAGAGCTGGGCCTGTACAGCCTGGAGAAGACTGAGAGGGATCTTATCAGTGTTGTGTATCCAAGAATCTGAAGGGAGGGTGTCAAGAGGATGGGGCTAGACTCTTCTCCGTGGTGCCCAGTGATAAGATGATAGGCAGCAGGCACAAACTGAAACACAGACACAGAAAGTTCCTTCTGAACGTGAGTTGAAAATTCTTTACTGTGACTGAGCCCTGGACCAGGTCGCCTAGAGAGGTGGTGGAATCTCCATCCTTGGAGATATTCAAAAGCTGTCTGGACGTGGTCTTGGGCAACGTGCTTTCGGTGTCCCTGCTGGGGCAGGGGGGTTGGACTAGATGATCTCCAGAGGTCCCTTCCGACCTCAACAATTCTGTGATAAACTGAAGCAGAACCCACACAGATGATTGGAGTGGTACAGCACATGACATAGGAGTAAAGGCTGAAGTGAGTGGGTTTGCTTAGCCTAAAGAAAAGGCTAAGGTGGATGGGTTTCCTATTGGCATCTTCAGCTGCCTAACAGGAGGATACAGAGGTGAAGCCAGACTCTTTTGGAGCTGTGCAGGAGTAGGATGAGAGGCAGTGGACACAAATTACAACAAGAGAGATTCCAGTCAGAAGGTAGGAGGAAAAAAAAAAAAAGTTTTCACAATGAGGGTAGTCAAACATTGAACAGGGGCCCGGAAAGGTTGAGATCTCCATGTTTAGAGATACTTGAAACTTAGTGGACAAAGCCCTGACCAGCTGATCTTTCTTTGGTGGCAGCCCTTGTTTGAGCTGAATGGGTGAATCAGGTGATGTGACCTCCCATGGTTCATTCCTTTTTTTTTTTTTTTTTTTTTTTTTTTGTTAATGTGTCTATCATGATTCATCTCTGACCTTAAAAAAGAGTCATCTGAAAACAAATACGCAAAAGGTTATTAACACTGTTGAAAAACGTTCCTTTCCTAAACCAACCTTCTAACAAATTAGTTAATTCTGTACTTTTGTATCATGTGGGAACTATCCTCAGATTCTATGCTGAGGAGATTCCAGTAGACTGCTGAAAAATTGGAGATATGGCCACATTTGCAAAGGGGACATGTTTAACTGTATGCTCCATCTTTGGACCACAGACAGCTTTCATTTAAGTGCATGAAGTAATGCACTTCTTCCTACAGTAGAATGTACATTACAAAAACATGAAGAAAATAGGGATTTGCAGCACTTACTATTTAAGCAATGGATAACATAAGGGAAAAACTAGCTTTAAAATCTATAAAAGGATCAGAAAAATATAAGATTAGGCATTCCAATTTCCTTGTTACTACTTTTTCAAAATCCTCTAGTTTACTAAAAGGAAGGTAGGCTTTATTCTAGTTTTCAGCATTTGGAAAATCAAACTGATATTTTCTTTATTTAAATTGATAGTGTTTTCAAGTTAAAATTTGATAGTTTTGTTGACAGTGGATGCTATATCCAAAAAAGAATTGACTGAAGATTGCATTGATAACAAAGAACGTGTACTAGTATATCTACACAAGTGCATATGATTGAGTTAATCTCTGTAGGAAGTTACCAGATTTACATTTTTTTTTCTTGCTTTTAACTCAGAGGCATTATCAAATGGAAAAAAGGTACTCAATTATTTGTTTTGGGACTCCTGATGGTTAAGATATTCATACTTAGAATATCAAACATGAGCTTTGCCATTGTTGTTGATTCTTAGGACTGGAATCTTTCAATGGAAGTTCTCACCGCTTTCCAGGGGAAGAAGAGAAAATGCTCTCAGAACTGGAGTGGGGATCCCAGCAGGCAAAGAAGTCCTTATCTAGTAACAAAATGTCTAATAAAGATCTTGAGCAGAACCCAGATACTGACAGCACGCTAGAAAATTTATCTGGACACTCTCTGATGAGGTAACATGAACTTTATAAGACCGTATGCAAATATAACTGTATCTTGTGTAGTGTTATGTTGTATTATCAAAAATGGCTGTGTCTTTGGGTATGCAAAAGGAAAATAACAGAAATGATCAAGTGTTAATTGGATGGACGTGCAGAAAAACTTTTTTTTCCTGTACTGTAAATATGGAAGCCCAAAAGTGTTGGTTGTAGTAAGAGTAAATACAAAAGAGTGAGATTTATTTATTTACTTATTTATTTATTCCCCTCCCCCCCTTGATTGACCCAGTGTATTTGTAAGGAAAGCTGTAAGGTCGGTAGGGGTGTCCTGTCAGTTTCAGTACTTAAGCATTTAAGTACACTTCTCATTTTCCGCTTCTACAAAGGGTCTGTGAGAAGTGAAAAGAACAGGTAGTCAAGCTAGGCAGGCTCATCTTGCTCTTTTTAGTAGGAACCACAGACGTTTTTGGCTAGACTTGTTTGCTAATAGTCTTGAATGAGCCTATCCAATTCTGTGAGTTGATGCTTTTCTGAGGTGCAGTTCATCTCTAAAAAGAATGCAGAGGAAGAGAAAAATTAGTAATTTTCCTGTGTCATCCCCTGTCTTCTTAGCTACTAATGCAGTTTGTTTCCTGCTAATTGCACAATGAAGACAGTTGTGAGATGTGCTCAGTTTCATTTTCACTTTTTTTTCCTAAAAAACAACAAATAATACCAATGGTCTTTCCCTCGTTCTTTGTGGGTATAGAATGATCCTGACTTATTTTAGTGACCTGCACTGATATCCAGTGTTGAGTTCAAAAGCTCCTTTTGACCTAGTAAGATGTGCCAAGTATAGCAGAATGTCTTTCTAAGCGATTGGAGCATTTATTGTATTTTGAAAGGATCAAAACTCAAGGCAGTGGCTTACTACATTCAATTGCATCTGTATTTTGATAGTAACCTGTTCGCTGTTTAAAAAAGAGCTTGTTGTATTTTCATATCAAAATACCGACCTAATTTCCTGTAAGTAAAATAAAGTTCTTGACTCAGACTTCGAAACAGATGCATAGATGCACGTGCATTTGAATGACTTTCAAGTGTCAGGTTCCTAACAGGAGGCATTGAAACTGCTGACTTGATCACGTAATAGTGTCTTATCGAGATGCTAAACTATGGACCAAGTTCCTCACCTTACGTCCCTGTTTTCTTTTAATTTTTACTTTATGATACTGCAGGAGGTTTGTATCAGTGTTGTAGGAATCTTACCCACTTTCGACAGTGTTATTTCTATGAGGGAAGTTGTGCTTTCTTGCCCTTATTTTAATTACTGCCGGAGATTTTGCCACATCTGGCAATATTTTCCTTGGATTGGAACATGTAAATAATCTGAGGGTTTTTTGTGTGTGCTGAGTTTAATACTGTGGGGAAAAACAGGACACTCTAGAAACTTGGTCCCAAACTGGAATATGGGTGGAAAACCCATCTCATGAGCCTATTTCTTAAATGCAGACTAAGCCTGTGCAAACCATAAAAGAATAGGCTTTTTGCATAGATCTGTTCTAGTGTTTATATACAGAGGAACTAGATTATTGCTTTAATGTCTTATTAAATGCCTGGACTTAAGAGAATACCGATGCCTTTCTTTTTTGGTTTTCCTGTCAGCTTCTCAGACAAGGGAAGATCTCAAAAGACACCGACCTCTTCCTCATCTCCAGGCTCCCAAAAATTGTTGCAGTTTGATTCTGTAGGCAGTACAGCAGAAAGATCCAAGTCACCTGCTGGCTTCTCTGCAAGTTCAGCATCAGGGCTGAAACCTAACATGGCCTTCTCTGACTTGAGTCTGGGAATGAGTAGGCCTGGAGCAGGAGCAGCCTCAGCAAGTGGTGAGTGGTTTTGTTAAAGCTCTGCTATCCCAGGGCAGTTAAATATTTGCTCTTTACTCTGTGATGTGGGACACTAAAGCCTGTGAGGCTGACCAGTAAGTCTTATCCTGCAGGATGTATGCGCTTCTCCCCTGCTGGGCTTCAGCATCGTTTGTCAGCGGAATTGAACTACCTTAGTGCCATTGAGGAGTCTGTGCGACAGCTTTCAGATGTGGAACGAGTTCGAGGCATATCACTTGCCCAGCAGGAGAGTGTTTCTTTGGCTCAGATTCTGAAGGTAATGGAAAAATATTTCCTTGTCTTAACCCTCCTGTTTTATATTTTGCAGAAAGTTAATCAAATTAGGGTAACTAATACTTTTTGTTAGAGATGCAAAGAAATCTTAGTGGGCGCACTAGAGCATCTCTGATAATGTCAGTTTTTTAGGATTACTGTCTAATGTTATCTTTCTTATTTACACTGACATTACATTTCTTTACATTAAAGAACTAGTGGGCCAGGAACGTGTAACCGTTAGCTGAAATCACAGGTGTGACTGGGTACCTCAGTAAAACTAGAGCATGGCCGCTTAGTGAGTCTGATATTGGATCCTGATGAAATGCAGCGTAGTTGTTTAGGCATAATCTTTTGTCTTACTCCATGCGAAATATATTTGGGGTTGAAGTTTCCTTCTATTGACAAGATTGTTTCTTCTAGTTTAAGTAGAATTAATTGATCTCCTAAATCTATTTATCTTTCCACACTGAGGTGGAAGAGGATGAGGAACGTGCGTAATTAACTCTCTATTTAAAAAGGGAGAGAATGGGGAGGTAGGTTGAAAATTTGACTTTAGACACAAATGGAGCAGATCTGTCTTTCAAAGGTAGCTGCATGCAGTGGATTAGATGAAAGGATTTTTGCATTTAAGTTCTATCATTAAAACTTGTTTCCTTAATCTGTAGGCACAGCAGCAGCGCCATGAACGGGACTTGGCTCTCTTGAAAATGAAGGCAGAACAAGAAGCTTTAGAGAGTCAGAGACAGCTGGAAGAGGCAAGGCAGAAGGCAGCTCAGGTAATGCTACCCTTCAAAACATGTGGGGTGTATAAGACGCAAAACACTGTAAGTAAATCCATGCCTATGAGTATTCTTAATCTGAAGCTGTGAACATATGGAAATGGTGATGGTGTTTAATATAGCTGAAAAAAGCTCTCAAGGAACAAATTTCACACTATTTTTCCTAGGTTGTGAGAAATCAAAATTCTGTAGTTATTAAGTACAGTTTTAAGGGGTTAATTAGCTGTGTTTTCTGCATAGGTCCATGCAGAGTCACTACAGCATCTGGTTCAGTCACGGCAGGAGGCTGTAGAAGTACTGCAAGAGACCACATGCAAGATTGCAGCCAAGCAGGTGGAAGCTGCGCTTCTCACTACGGATGCAGCTCGCCAGATCCGTGAGGTGAGAAACTGTATGAAAGGAGATACTGTTCCAATTTCAGTACTGGAATACTGAAATTGCGTCTAGGTTATTTTCTGTTCATGTTATGAAAGTGAAGAAGTTGTACTGACAAATGATAGAATTTCTAAAGAGCTCTTCTCGCATCACAGCTTAGAAAGAAGTCGGTTGTCAGCCTTAAACCCCTGTTCGTTATTCTTGCAGTCTTCCAGTTACCAAACCATTCAGAACCTTGTTCTTCAAGGACGGATTGATGATAGTAAACATAGCATGTTTAATTTGTAAATATTACACTCCATCAGGGATTGATTCTGTATCTGTTTCATATGTAGTTTAACTAGAAAAGAAGGAAGACTGGAAAATTGCTTCCTTTGGAGTGAGAGAGGAAATAGCTAAAGCCAACAAACTAAAAAAAAATTCTTCAGCAGAGTTCTCACCGAGGTCCGGAGTTTGAAATATTCTCTTTCAGAGTCTCTCTTTGTTCATATTGTGGTATACAGAATTGTTTTCAGTTTTTAAGTATAGTTGCTGTTCCCAACAAGTAATAGCCACTTCACACATAGGTAAGAAACACAGAAACCAAAAATGATGTTGCTTTGTTACTGTTTTGCAGTCTCAATGGCTATGGATTTGGGTTGTGAGATGGTATGCAGAAGGCTGATGGATATGAGCACAGAATGCTGTTCCTTCGCAGCTTATGCACAGGCACATTTTAGTGGTTAACAAGGCTATTTTCATCATAGATGATGATTGTAGAATACTGAATTACTACTTCTGGGCTTTGCCAAATAGAGGAAGTTTAAATTGTTCCTGAACAGACAGGAATGGATTAGGTTGATGGAACAGAGAAACTCGGGCATTTGAGGTACATGCAGTGGTTGTTGATAGGAGGTAGTGATGACTTGGATAGAGAAAGACAAAGAAATGTCATTGGTGGAGTCAAAATGAGTAGAAATAAATTAAGAAACAAGGCAGAATAGACAGACAGCTTTTATTCAGTATAGGATTTTAATGTCTTGTCTTGATTTAAGTTTGAAGTCAGAGGGTAAGAGGAGCTTGTGGAAAGGTTCCTGGGAACGAGCTGGTCAGTAATGATGGTTTAGCAGAGTGGCTTTTACATCCATATTGAGACATGACTTCTGGGGCAATACTCAACTGAACAAACATCCATTTAAGCAGAATGCAGCGATGGAAGTGCCCGTTGCCAGTGTGGGAGGTGTATTTTTGGATGTACACTGTAATTTTTTAGGTATAAAGGAAGGGAATTAAATGTATGCATTGCTTTCAATTAGATGTTTATCTTATGCAAAAGAGATAATATAGCATGCTGCTATATAAGTTTTCTTAGGGTTGGCTGTTGCGCTAATGAAAGAAGAAGCAGTGAGTGATGTATGCAGACAGTCCAATTAAAAAATAATTGATTTATATGATGTTCTTAAATTGTGCATTGCAAAAAAAAAAAAAAAAAAGCTCAGCATGTATACAGTCAGTATACTGTAAGTTCTTGGAAAACAGGTTATTGGTGCTAATACTTTATACCACCTCACTCTGAAACCGGCCTTAGTTCCCTGCTGCTGAAGGTAGAAACATTTGAACAAGAACAAAATTAGTAAATTCTAAAGCTTCTCAAAACAGTGTTACCATATGTTGTGATTTTTAAAGTTCTGTGTCTTATTTCTAGTCAGGTACATAGTGAGTGCCATATATTAAAGAGGGGAGATTTATGCTTCTCTGTTCATTTAATGCTGTGAGTTTTAGTCCTGGCAGTTTGCATGATGTTAGGACTTCAATCTGTTGCTGCTTTAAGCCTCAAAATAATTTTTCTTACTCTTTCGGGAAGAAGCACATTGTAATGAAAAAGAAAACATTGGTTCTGGCAAGTTATTAAAAATGAATTGTAGTTGCTGTAGGTCTGGAATGCTTTACTATGTGGAGATCTCGTTCTAGTGAACAGAATACAGGTAAGCTGGTCAGAATGGTGTGATAAGTGGTGTCTATTGCCTGTCTGTAGTTTCACATGCGTAACTCCACTCTGTAGAAATAAAAGAATATATATATATACAGTGCAATATGCACCTCTTATCACCAAAATTGGCATGGAAGTATTTAAAAACCATCTCAAAGCCATGTGTCTTACACATCTGTTCAATAAATCAGCAAGCTCTCTGCAAGAGGAATGGCTATGTTTTCTCTTTCAAAAAATACTTTAATGTTGAGTTTGTTGTATTTCATGTTTTCATGTTTTTTTTTTTTTTATTGTACTCAGATGACAGAGTTAGCCCGAACCCAGATCTCAGATGCTGGCAGTGCTCCAGCTGCTCCGATGACCACCTTATTTGACCACCAGCGGCAGCATCACACAGAGTTCATGAAACAACTGAGAGCCCGAACTGATAAAAACAGGTTTTGTTTAATGTGTTTCACATCTTGGCAAGGAGGAAATAAGATCTGTTAGTTTTTGCTTCTGCTTTTCTTGAAGCAAATTATAAGGTGTTAAAATAAATGAGCATTTAAGAAGAATTTAGATTGCAACATTGTGCCCTTAGTAGTGTGACCCAAATGTGAGATATTACCTATTTTGTGAAACTGTATATGAAAGAGTAGAAAAAGATACTCTAAACATTTTGTGGGATTATTTAACTAGTCTAAGCCTGAAGTGGTCTTTTCAGAAGCGTAGCTGTTATTTCTTCTAGTAAACTGATACAAGCTTACGAAAACTGTAATTTTTACTCTTCGTTCTAAGACTATGCAGATTCAGCCTGAACGCTCTCCTTTTTCAGGAAATCTGAGTCTGGTGCCATTTCTCAGAGTAAAGAGGAGGCGGGTGACTCGAAACAAACATACTCACCAGTGTTTGATAGTTACTCAGAATCCTCAAGATCAAAGGTTCACGATCAGAGGTAAGAAGAGATTAGATTACACAATTTATTTCTGCTATGAATAAGAAATAATTTTTAAAAATACTTTGTAAAAAAGCAATAAAGAGACATTTCCTTAAGGTTTTTGAAAAAATAAGAGGGGAAGTCTATATTAAACCAAAGTTGGTATTAAACCTTCTGCAGGTGAAGCTGTCTTATGTTCTAAAGGTTGAAGGTGTCTATTCCTGCCAGACTTTGCTTTGTTTATAATTATAAAATCCTGCCACTCTGTATTCCACTGTGTAATTGTACATTGTATGTTAAGATCTTCAGTTTTGTATTTGCTGTATTTGTTTTAGTTTGATGTTTTTCTGTTTCATAACTTAGGAATCTAAGAATTCCACAGCTACTTTTTCACTAGACTGTATTAGCCAGAGCGTAGTGAGCAGGTCAAGGGAAGTGCTTATTCACCTCTATTCAACACTTGTGAGACTATGTCTAGAGTACACTGTCCAGTTTGGGGCTGCTCAGTTCAAAAAGCAAAAAACAAACAAACAAAACCCCACAACAAAAACAAAACCTAGATGTTGGTTACTGCTGGGATGTTAGTCACTAGTATGTAAAACTAAATAGCTTGAAATGTCCAAAGTATTATCCTCATTAAAATATGTGTGTGTATATATATGTGTTATTTCTTGGTGAAACAGTAGTACCAGCAGCCGCCAAGAGAGTCCTTCAGTTCCATCTTCTAAGGAGAATGAGAAAAAGCTTTCCCGGCGTGAGAAGACAAGTAGCTGTATTGAGGAGCAGGCTTGTACTGCTGCGGATGACTCGTTGCCGAGTGACAGTATTTTATCACTGGCAGATGAAAAAGGTTAGCTGTATTGCTTTGTCTGTGACTAATCTGGAGGTGATAAGAAGGGGCAGGAGGAGGTCATGTTTCAGAATTAATTTCTGAGATAAGTGAGGTAATATGTGTGAAGAAAGCTGAGCCTCAGCTGGATTGGTAGCCTCTTAAGAGGTAACAGAGAATGGCAGAGTGGGATGGGAACCTTTGAAATTCTGCAGTTCAGAGTGATGGAGTTTGTAGGCTATCCTTTTGCTGTGCTAACTGTAGCCAGATGTTCTTTTACTGAATATGCAGGCTGAAGGCCAAGTGTTTTGGCAGCCCCAGAAATGTACTTATACCTGTATGCGGAATTTAATTATGTCTTTCTTAACTAAATAGCGGTATTTCGTTATGTCCTTTAATTCAAGATCACTTCTAAACTGTCATTTTTCTGCATTAGGTTAGTCATCTTCTCCCCCTTCACACTTTTGCTGGGATGAAGCAGAGTAATATAGCCTTCGTGGTACATACCTGAGAGTAAAACAGCTTCTCTGATTTCTCCCTCAGATTCTGCTTCAATTGCAACAGAGTATTCTCTGAAATTTGATGAGTCTATGACAGAGGATGAAATTGAGGAAAAGTCTTTTCGGTCTTTGCTACCCTCTGAGAGTCATCGCAGAATTAACCTGGAGAAGAAACGAGGTAATCGTGATGATTCTGATGAGGAAGTCTCCCCGGAAAAAACAGCTCTGTCATCTATTAAGGTAGGATGAGTGACTGTAAAGGTTTTTTTTTTTTAAAAAAAAAAAAAAAAAATTGACCCGAGATGCTTAAGCTGGTGAGCTTGAAGTGAGCTATTATTTGTTAGTTGTGTTTGCAAGCTTTAGGATTCATTTTTCTCCTTTGGTTCTTTGCGTATTCCAAAATGTAGAGTTGTATGAGTCACACTGCATGTCAGTGTTGTGCAAGTGAGATAGCTCTGCTTATAGAACAGTATATCCAGGCCTCTGCCTCTTCTCTTGTGGCTCCTCTTGGAGAAGAGGAATGGCTTTTGAGGTAAGTTATAAAAGCACGGCGGCTGAAGTTTTCCTGCTATACCTATACGCAGCCAGGAAGTGCAAGAGGTCGCCTCTTCGCTGTGGACCCAGAGTGCGCATTGTGAAACTGTCACACAGCCCAGAGCAGGGAAAGCGGGTCTGCACAAAGCTCAGAAGAAGAAAACGATTAACCTCTCACATCCAGCTGTGTGTCTGTGTGTGTACATACACACACATAGATGTATATTTGTATGTATGTATATAACTTTAAAAAGCTTTGGAATTCCCATATTATCAAATCATGCCAAGTTTGTCTTGTCTTCCAGGAGCTAAGCATGCCATTCTCAGGGGGGCAAGATAGTTTCTCTAAATTTACCATGGAAATGGTAAGACAGTACATGAAAGAGGAAGAAATGCGAGCAGCTCATCAATCTTCATTACTTCGGCTCCGGGAAAAGGCTTTGAAGGAGAAGACCAAGGCTGAACTAGCATGGCTGGAACACCAGAAGAAGTAAGGGAGCTCTGAATATGCACTGCTGCTAACTGGCCGTTTTCTTGTACTTGATTCTATTTATTTATTTATTCATTTGTTTATGGATTTTGCTTCCACCCCTGCATTAAGTATCAGTAGTTGAACTAGTCTTCTGATACCTATGATCTATACAACTGTTGTCACTTGAACAGACCCTAGTTGGTAAGTGTGCTTCGATTTTTACATCGAATATGGTTAAATAAAAGTACTTTCATTGAGACAGTAGACCATGAGATATTTGTGTCGTCAGTCAAAGAGAGGGTAGTTCCTAACTTTACTCTACAGGTCTTAATTCTGGAACATATAAAAGCGTTGACCAGTTAGAACTGTGTTTGTTTAATGTGTATCCAAGTTCATTTTAGTTGACTTAGGCCAAATTTTGTGAACCTGAATATATGATGTCCTTACTGTTTTGTTTCCAACTTTATACATGTTTTGTATGAAATTCCAGTTGAAGTACCTAGTGATACTACTAGATAGTAGTTGCCTGATTGATTCAATGATATTTTCCCATTCTCCCAAATTGGTTACTTGCTGCAGGAGAGAACTTCTGCCTACCAGACATTTTCTTCCAGCTGCTTATCATTGTGGGCTTGACAAAGGATTGTGAGGCAGTGACCCAAGTGTCCATTCTTTTCTCTTTCTCAAATGATGAGCATACTACCTTTGCAGAACTTATGCCCATTCATGTGAGATCTTATATTACCTGCATTGGCCTTTTAACTTTGTATGTCTTTGACTAAACAAAATCAAATGGACAATACATAGTATTCCACTAAAGAGAATACCAATGATTAAGTGTGGGCATTACACTCTTCTGCAGGTGAGGAAAAGTAAACTTTTTTTTTTTCTTTTTTACTTTGAAGAGTAAAAGGCTTGCTGTACATGGTTTAGGTGTGCCCTTTTTTTCCTCTCTTGTTTAATCTCTTCTCTCATTTTATTTACAGGCATTTGCGAGACAAGGGAGAAGATGATAAGATGCCTCCTATACGAAAGAGGCAGCGTGGTCTGCTGTTGAGATTACAGCAGGAAAAGGTGACTGATGCCCTCTAGGACAATCCTGTTGAAAACACTGTGTAATGATTAAATATTTCAGAGGCTGTAAAAGTATTGAGAAAACTCTTTACTGGGCTTTTGGATGGGAAGCTAACAGTATTTCTTACCAATATGTTTTATTTATATTTTACTAGTATATAACACATTGTTTTAATGGAGCCTTTTATATCAGTAGTGTCGCTGGTGTGAAGCTCCAGCTCCAATTAAATGTATTAATTGATCTTCTGTCTCTGCTGCTGAAGTTGCAGACTAAAATTATTGAAATTATATGATGAAGTAACAAATACTGCAGCACAGACAGTGGCAGGTTTAGAATGTGTCCTTGAGATGTTTGTCACTACAGTTATTTTGCTTAATCTTCTCTACATAAAAGGCAGAAATTAAGCGCCTTCAGGAGGCCAACAAGGCTGCCCGGAAGGAGAGACAGCTGATCCTGAAACAGCAGGCAGAAATAGAAAGAATTCGTCAGACTACAATGAAACTGCAGGAAAAATTAAAGTCTGCGGGAGAAAACAAGCTGGTAAGTGTCAGTACAGAAGCAAGGATGTTCCCTCTTGACTGTGCAGCTAGCGTTTGACTTGAGTGTTTATAAGAACGTAAACGTACTAGTCCGAAACTTTCCTATCACTTGGGAATTTGATTTTCCTCAACCTCTCTCATCCTCTGCATTTCAGCAATTTTGTGTAATCTCTTCAGAGCATTGTCCAAGGAAAGATGCTTGGAAAAAACTTGAACTGGATGTTAGTTATGTTTATTTTAACCAGACAGGAGATGGTGTTTATTAATTCCTAAGTTTAGCTAGTGACTTTGGATATATCGGTTTTCTGGACGCTTAGTTCTTTCTGGCTCTGATTTTTGTGAAGTTTGATTCATTCTCCCTTGAGAACGAAGACTGCTGAAGAACCACAAAAGCTTGTGGTTCTCCAAGTTTATTATGGGATTTATTTGTTAAACGTGACTAACAATCCAAAACATGTTGCCTATATGGGGTTTTCCTCTCCTGTTTCTCTGGTTTAATATGGGTAGACTTTGGATCACCTTTCTGGTGATCTTCAGAATACTTGATGTATTCTTTCAGTTGAGCATTATTATATGGGGCTAGGGTATTTATTAAAGGGGAATTACTGCATCATGGACAACTAACGGATGTTATGCTTCCTGGATAGAGACATCATTGAAAAGTGTATGTACTTACAGTAATGAATTGTTTTCAGTTCCAAAGGCAGGACCTTTGGATTTGTTTTGTTGTGAGAAGTTGAAATATACTTGCTACGTAAGTAGGTGGAAGGAGGGTTGTTCAGGAAGGAATCTCCTCTTTCATCTCCTTTTAAATATGGCCCTGTTAGACCCTAAAGCTCTAAAAAACAAAGCTTGCTGTTTTGATGCCTGTGATTTAGTGTCCTAACACTAAGTTTCTCACATCTGTTTTACAAGATAGCAAGATAAGATTTTGGGAACTGACTGTCTCCTTACAAAATTTTGAGGAGACGAAAGTTTAATAATAGTAATATAGAAAGGATTGATTTCCTACTCAGGTGACAGTATTCTTGGGGTTTTTTTTTTGGTTCTGTGGAGAACTTAAATTGTGCAGGAAAACAAAGGTTGACCTAAAAAATGTTGTGTAAAATAAAAATGAAGTTGGAGTATGATGTTAGTTCATCAGAGATCTGCAGGTGGACAGAAGTATTATCCTGAAGTATTATTTGATATGATCTGGGGAGAAGTGGGATAGATTAACACAATTTTTTTGAAAGACGGTAGAATAATAACTATTTTTACTCTTAATGTTGGATTTACTTGGTTTTTTTTTTTTTTTTTTTTAACATTTATTGCAGGAACTTCACAGCGAAGATGACCTCAAACAGAGCAATGCTTCCAGCCCACTTCCAACAGATGCAGAAACACGCAGTCCTTCCCCAATCTCAATCTCCAGCAGTGAGACTAGTAGCATCATGCAGAAGCTTAAAAAAATGCGCAGCAGAATGGATGAAAAGTAACTCTTTTTTTTTTTTTCCCCTTTCACAGAAGTTGTTTACTATTTTAATAGAACAAGTTGGTTTTGCCAGCATCTACATTAAAATAGCCATGAGAAAGATTACAGAGCTGTTTATATCGCATGTATATATTTTGGTCTACCGTGGGCACACAAGTTTTAACTCAGATCTGACTTGCCTGAAAAAGAACTGGTTAGAAGCTTAAAAAGAACTATATTCCTTTTTGAAGATAAATTAAGGCTAGCATTTTTGCATGAGTACTAAGATTCAGTCCTTGTTAGAGGGCACACTGTGTAGTCCATTCTTTGAAGTGTTACATGCTCGAGACTTTATTCTAGATGATTTTAATGTTCTCTGGACTTGATGGACTCCATAAAAGCACTTCAGTTTAAAAGACTGACATATGTGCACACAAGGACTTGAATGGAGTTCAGCTTGATAGTACATCTTGTCAAAGTTCCTCTTACAGTCAGAGACCTGAAGTCATACAGTCAAAGTGGTGTCCGTATTTTGTATCTATTCTTTTCCCTTTTATTTTAAAGGAGTAAAATAGAGTGAAACTCTGGAATTGCAGTGTCTATTTCTATCCTGGATTGAAGCATGAGTTATTAAGAGCTATAGTCATGTGGGAAAAACAGTAACTGATTTTGAGATCTGATTCACAGAAAGTGAGAGAGCTTGTTGATCACATGAGCTCTGCCTTGTATCCAGCTGCTGAATTTCAATTCTAATTGCCTTAAAATCAGCTAGACATGAGTTCTGTAAGTATTTTGATAATGAATGGAGGTGGTATGTGAGTGACTGGACAGGCAGTTAATAAGACCTTTCTTTTCCTGCTGCGTGGTCCACGGAGTGGAAAAAATTGAGAACAACTCTTTCTCTTCAAAGGAAATAATCGAATAATGTCCAGCTCCTGGATCTGAAAACTAAGACTGAATCTGCTGGTTTCACCTGTTAAATTGTTTTGAACTGAAGAAATTGTTTCTGCATCTTTTCAGTGTAGAAATTGCTTTGTCTGCCTTGAACATCGCAAGTGCTTTTCCAGCATCTACTTGGTAGTTTGGAATCTTGAGTTCTTATTTGAGACTAACTCGTTAGAAGTCTGACCTACATCAGTTAGCTCAAGAAACAGTTTTGGCTTCATTTTTGTTTAACTTGTTGCTAAGTTCTTATTTTAGTGCCTGTAGATGATTTTTTGTAATGTTTTTTCTCTTGACTCTTAAAGTTGGTGATAACATCAAAAAACAAGCATTACAGTTTGTAAAGGCAAGCTGACAATGACTCCTTAACATCCTAATTGCTTGCAGTCTGTCAAATCCGTGTATCTGCAGTTATGGGAAAGGGGCTTCCCAACAAAAATTTAAAAAAAAAAAAATAATAGCAAGTGAGGACTGATGTAGAGGGGGGGAAAAAAAGATAAAAACCTGTTCTAGTTTACATAGTCTTTACCTGTTCAAGCTAGTATTGAACACGGGATGCTTTTTTATTCTGACCCTTCTGGTAGGGTTCAGGGGACTGAACAGCCAAAATGACCAATGGTATTTAAAGTTTTGGAAGTGTCACGTCTCCAAAAGTAAGCCCTGGGCATTTCAAGTTAGCTGTGTGGAAACCCGCTCATCTTTATAGCAGCAAGCTCTTTCTAAGTATGTTCTGATATTAGTAAATGGTTTAAAATGGGGACTTAAAAGGAATCTGCTCTATTTGTAGCCCGTGTTGATTTCCAGAATGTCAAGAAGATGTTTTTCTTCCAATTCTGTCTCTTTGTTAAAAAGAGGGTCAACATACAAAATAACGTATGATGATAGAAAGCGGTACCAAACCAAGTTGAAACTTAGGAATTTTGAGATAAGTATATTAATTTAAGCAGTGGCCTTATAGGAGTTAAGAGATTACCAATATACTTTTATATTCAAGACTCCCTTTGCCACTTTTTATCACGTAGTGTTTTTGTCAATATTGTTTTTAAAATCTTATTTTTTCAGTAATCCTTTATTCCTAAGCAACAGCTGTGCTTCCAGAAAGACTTACATAATAGTAAATAATTATCCTTACTATTACAAGGAATAGTAGTAGATACAAAGTATCTATCCTTTATTTTAATTACTTATCTGAAATAATTGCTCACCCTGCTACAATCCTGCTATCCACCTTTTGAAAAGAGTTCTCAAAAAACAGCTGCTTTGAGCAGTAACAAATAGAAATTGTACTTGTGTGTGATTTAATGTTTGTGCTCGAATGTTTTCATTTTGCTTTTATAGCTTTGCCTTGGGTTATTGCTTATGTTCAAAGGAAACTGTTTTGTTTAAACATAAATGATTCTCTGGAACTTGATTTTTCCAATTGCGTTGTTTTTGCACGCATTTTTGCAGATTTTTTTGATACTAGTAGGAATGATTGTTGATTTAAACACAGTGCCAACTTGGCATCTTTTTATGTCCTTATTTGTAAGACACACAATAATGAAATAGAGTAAGACTCTGCTGATCTGGGATGTAAGAATAGGAAGCTATCCATTTGAAGGTAAAACAGGATTAGATTGCGCTACAGTGCAAAAGGAAGGAAGCTGAATGACAAGTGAAGTATAAGTAAACTAGGAGAAAGTTACTGGGAGACCCTGCTATGCTGGATTTGCTGTAATCCTTAGCAAAGGGAAAATCCTTTGGCATCCTTACTATGAGACAGCTTTAACATTTCTCTTCTGCTAAAAGGGGAAGGAAAGAGTTTGAATCTTAATCTGTGAATCTTCGTAGCCTGCATGTGAACAGTAGCATGCTCTGTCAAAGAGAATTAATCCGTTTCCCCTAGTTTCCCATGCATATGCAGCTTTAATGATAACCTGTGCAACAGAAGACCTGATGAAATGCTTGTTTTCTTTTGCTTTTCTTTATGCTTCCTACCTTGTATTGTAATTGATAGAACTTTATGGAGCATGGTATTTTTCTTTAAATATGGTCATTTATTAGGAATTAGCTTAAAACAGTCATTCATTAGGAAATACCGCTTTAAGCATAGCTGTAAGTTTATGTAGATTTAAAAAAAAAAAAAAAAAAAGTTACCTTTCTGCAGTTCATACCTCAAATGAAAGAGACAATATGTGAATAATCCAAGACCAAGTCCGCATTTAGCTGCAAAAGCAAATAGCAACCAGAGGCTGAAGTACAGCTGTATCTCGAACTTTGCCTGGAATTGCTCACTTTTTAGAAACAAATTATTTAATCTTTTCTTTGCCCTTTCACTGGGGCTTACCTTTGGGGAAATAATTTGATTCGGGTTTGGCCTGGTGAGTGAAAATGTATTTAGGGTTCAAGACTAGCAACGTCATTCATATCACAAAACCAGCATGCTGTTTAATGCTGATAATGTTCTCTCTTGAGGGCTGGAATAGCAGGAGCTGCAAAAAGATCAGGTTGAGCTATGTTAACAAGCGCATGTGGAAGTGTTTGCATCAAAGTAATAAAACTCCTTCCAAAATGTAAGGAAAAACTAAAACAATTTGAAAGTGGCATGCCTTTAATTAACAGGAAAACAAAGTTTAATAGCTTATGCATAAGCGTATATGTTCTATTGCCTTCTGCATAACAATATATAGTTTTTCTGCTTTAGATGTTAGGTAATAACTATACAATGTGAAACGCAATTAATTTTAAAGTTCTTTACTAGATGCTATCCTTTTCTCGTTCTTTCTGTCTTTTTTGCTAGCTTGGTTTTAAACTCTTCCTCCTTATTTTGTAGACACTGCTCTCCTGTTCACTACTTCTTCTCTGTCTTTACGTCTCACCACTGGGCCTCTCTCAGTGTCTGTTTTCCCAACCTCCACCCCAAATTCCAGCTGTATATCTACAACCAATTGGTCAGGTAACTGTACCTTTCTCAAGTGATAGACTCTTTGATAGAGCATGCTCCGTTCAGTCCTAAAAAGTCAAGAGGTTCCTCATCAGCAAACGTTTTTGATCGACTTTTCCGCACTGTTTCCAGATTAATCTCTTGTTATTGCTGCTGTGCTGTGAGTGACAGACAGAGAGTTCACTTTGTTCCCACTGTCTCATTGCTACCTCAGAGTAGCCACCGAGACGGTTTAGTTTGAGCTTAAAGTCAGTATACCTTGGATATGAATGCAGTATAAATAAAGGTTAGAGCACCAGGTTAATACTTTTAGCTCTGCACTTTGACCGTCCTTGTTCTGTGGTCTCTTCTCCTAATCTTTTGTAACGGGTGGATAAAACATATGACGTTAGCACCAGAGAAATAGTTAAACTTTGAAAATCATGACAGTGTAATCTGAGTGCTGCTGCTTCTTCCTCACTCCCCCAGCTTTCCTGCCCTATAGGTGCTCGGTGTGTTTTCGGATGTATTCTATGGAGATGCCCCTGCTGTTGAGGATGAATGTGTACCCTTGGTGTTCAACTGGAACCCTCTAGAGCGTAGTAAATATTAAGGCAGCATGCGTGCTACCTTGTGGTTCTGACCTTTTAAACCCCAAGGTTATAAAAGGGTCTGCATCTTTAGCCATGTTGCTTTAATCCTTTTCTTCCTATAGATTGAACATAGATCCTTCTTTCTTTTTCTTAACACTTCTCCTGACTGCTGATTTCCTTGTTAGTTAGTCTTTGTGTAGTGATGAGTTTTATGGTCATTTAGGTAATTCTCCTTCCTGTTGCGATTGTCTGGGTTAATTCATTTGAAATTGCTTTTGAGGAGTTGTACTCTTTTGAACCCATTTATTGCAGCCTTTCTCTTGAATTTTATTATAACTGGACTCTCTCCCTCAAGATCCAGTCAGCCATGAAGATCCAGACGTTCTGATGAAATCAAATAGCTGGTAAAGAAAGAAGAAAAAGTTGCGTCTTGCATTGAAGTCACTGTTTTAATATTGGCATCCATAACAAGTTCAAAATATATGACCTGCTTGATTCATTGGAATTGATGGGTTACTGAGCACAAGAATTGATGAATCTGTTGGTACTGAAAAGTCAAAACACAGACAAGCCTGATTGCCTATTGTTGGTAATCTAGTTTCTTAATGATATTTAGCCTGTCTCTTTTGCCTAAGGGCAGACAATGTTTGATGTTTGCCTATAGAAAGTGATAACGTACAAAATCACGGAACGCGTTGTCGCCTGAAAGGTGCCAGGTATTCCAAAAAGTCTACAAGGTATTTCTGCTTTTCATCCACCCTTGTTTTGACCATAGGAAAGAGGATGGTGGCCATGTTCCACATGTCTTACTGGCTTCTGAAACTTTTACCTTCATACCATAGCTATTTTTCGCCTTATTTGTGCCTATTGTAGAGAAACACGGATCTGAATCTTAACCTTTCTGTAAAATTGCCAGCTCGCTTTTCTAGGGAATAGAATGAGCACTAAGTGAGCAAACAAGAAATATCCCTTAGCAGGCGAGACCTGCAGATTAGACAATTGATCGTTCCGGTCTCTGTGCTTAAAAGGATCGTCTGAAACATGGGAAGTTAAAAAGCACATAGGAAGTTAATAGCTGCTTTGAGACTAAAAACTTAGATGCTAAGTGTTTGGGTTGGCTTGGAAATTTCACATTACGCAGGCGTTTGCAAAGCAAAATATTGCAAATCTTTGAAGATTGTATTATTAGACTTCACAACTTTTGTACTAGTGATGAGCTCTCTCTCTAGTCTGCAAACCATATATTTTCCACAGGCTGATTGTCTGGCATGTTCAGAATTTCATTTAAGGAAATGTAATGGGTTGATTTACACTGTTCTGCAGACCTGGTACACTAAAGGAAGTTTTTGTAATAATGGATGTTGAACTTGCTTCCAGTTATTATCTTAAAGGTTAAATGTCCTCTTGTAGGCAATTTTAATACTTAGAAATAAGACCAGACATGCTGTTATTCAAAAACTGGCAAAGAGAATTAGTATCTGCACACAAGCCTATTTGTACCTGTGAAGTTCTGCATGAATTTTGTCATTTTTTGAGGTTTCATGGATCACCTGAGAAATCTTTGTCACAAAGGAAAAAAAAAATCTACTAACTTTCAGCATGAGCTTTGCTTTTCATCTACTACTAGTCTTAAACTAGCAGCTAAATCTGCTAGTAGTTGGAAGGAACAGTCCTACATCTTTATTTTCTTGATGTTGTCAGCTGACAACTAACATGCCAAGAGTGGCGATCCATACCGATGATCTTCAGAGGAAGAAGGATAAAAACTCTGGTAATTCAGGAGGACAGAATCGCTTCTTCTTATGTATTTGGGAAGAACTGTGGGGTAGTTAGGGCTACAGCCTTTTCTCTGTCTTTGGGATAAACTACAAGAAAGGTTCATTTTTCAAATAGTCCCTGCTTTCTTGAGGGTTCCAGTTTAATGCCACAGGTACTTTTTCATGTCCTGAAATTGGGAACTTAAACGGTTCATTTTAGTTAATAGTGAGTAGCACTTTTAATGATGTCAAGTTTTAGATCCTTACAGTATGCTTACCTCGTTTAAAATGCAGAGTGAAAAATAGATTGTAAAACTTTCAGAATTTTCTCTAATTACAGAACTTAAAGTATATCTTCAGTTCAGAGACCTGGTGCAAAAAATCTCTGAAAAGAGGAAGGGAATTAAAATTATGAAATGAGTGGCTTCATGGTATTCTAGCATTTTACTTGATCACTTTTTTGAGAAGGAAAATTCGTAGAGAAATTTAGGAGACAATAGTATCTGTTTTAGCCTCTGTTGTAACATTCTGTAGATTTTACTTACTGCATAGAAAAATCTCTTGTCTACTCTAGATGTAGGTTTTTATATGTAGACTTCTTTAGCAGCATATCAGAATTCTAGGAGATGTTAGTTAGTATGGATATTATCCTGGAAAACAATTAGGACAGCTGAAAATCTGGGAATTGCGGCCAGAGAGTATCTGGCTGTTGGGACCTTTGGCTGTGGTTGACTACTTTTCCGTTACTTTCTGCTCTGTCAGGTTCCTCACAAAGCGAGAACAGAAGCTGATGCAGCGTCGACAACATGCTGAAGAATTGTTGGAGTGGAAACGCCGCCTGGATGCGGAGGAAGCAGAAATACGGCGGATAGAAAAGCAGGCTCTAGCTGCCTGGGACAAAGAACTGCTCAAAACCAAAATAGCCAAGAAAGAACTGGGGGATCAGAGAACAGAGCCCAAAGGTAGTAGTAAGGATGTATACTAGATAGCATACATACTAACATATGCTGGAAAGAGCAAATGGGGAAAACTGATGAAAATGAAAGGAGTAAAACATAATTTGGCGTCAACTATTGCCTGGTTTTACGCTTCTTTCCTTTTTTTGGTGTTTTCATGGTGGTGGTTCTTTTAGGACACTATCAGAATCTTGATTTTTGCACTCAGCTATTTACTGTCTTCTGCCTAGTTCTTTTAATCCTATTTTAAACCTTAGGTATCTGTATATATCTTCTCAGGTGTGTAGTGCAGCATAGGCCCATCAGATGTTTCTACATGCAATTTAAAGTGTATTTCAGTCTTTTCAGACAAAAAAATGCTGTGATCATTTGCTGGTCTTATTCCCAACTTACCCATTAAAATCCTTTTCCACTGCAGCACTGTTTGTGTCTCCCTCCTGCTAGCCTTATTACTGTTGGTGGGGATAGCTCCTACCATCAGAGGCTGCTTTTTTCTTGTTGTTTGCACCTCAAACAGTTGAAAGTTGTTTTTTCTTCCTTGGCTTTGTTCCTGACTTCTCTCTACCTCTGTTGTTAGTGCGGTAACTGAAATCTGCAACTGTACTGAAGTGTGCTAGTATGTAAGTAGTATAAAAGGTACTACTCTGAGAAACGTAAGTTCCCAGATTTTGGGAGCTGCAGCTTTACTGTTCTAAGTGGATTGCACTTTCCGGATGAGCTAGAGAGCAGGATTGTAGCGGGGGAAAGTGATGAAACTTTAGGGGTTGTCCCAGAAATTGTCATTTTTTTCCCCACTTTGTTGAAAGCAGGCACCATATCTTTTGAATGTGCAAAGGGAATTCGTAATTGTGTCCCATTACACTTGTTGCTGAAAACTGCTGTGTGGATTTTGGGAATCTGTAAGACGTTTTAAAGGTGTTCTGTGAGTTAGTAAGTTCCAGTGAGCAAAAATTCATCATGCTGATGATGGAAAGGAAGTGTATTTTCTCATCTGTGCCTCTGTTAATTGAATCTACCAGTAAGGTTTGGGAGCACAGCCCTACTTGGGGAGGGAAAACTCCTCACCCAAGCCTTTGCTCAAATATTGAATTGTTCTCCATGGCTGCTTCAACAATGCTCTGTGTCCTGCAGAATTTAATAAACAGGAGTATTGAAAACCCAGGTTATTTTACTTGTTGCCAGTTGAGAGACTCGTGATGAAATCATAGTATTAAAACGTCTTCTGCAGCTACTGTAAAGGAAGCAATCGCTTCTAAACTCAAGATCTTGTTTGCAGATTATATGCTCTACCATGACTTCTTTGTAATAATAGTGACTCTTTCTGTTGTATGGTCACCTGGAAGGACAGGTTTCCCTAATGATCTTTTTTGGAGAACCTGTTGTCTGGAACATGTTAGAATATCCTGAAAAGCTCTTTATTTTAGACGTCCAGCAATCGCTAAGAATATTTGACAGTCTTAAATCATAGTTCTCTGGTAAACATGCCTGTTCTTTCTAAATATTTCACTCTAGGTGTCTAGGTGAGTGAAATAACGCTTATCAGCTACTGCGCTGGTAGCAATTACTGCTTTATGTGCAGGCAACAGTTTTATTGAAGGCAGAAATCCAAATATTAGGTGCATGTAAGTCAGTGCAAGTTCTTATGTGCTCTGTTTTTCCCTTTCATTATTCAATCTCAGAAACAGCCAGTGGAGAAGAGTCTCCAGTGCCTTCTTGCTCTCATCTAAACAGTGAAAGCTCTGTCCCAGAAGATCTTGGCAGTCCAGCTGCTGAGTCTGTTCCATCAGAGACGATGGGCCATGGACAGTCAGAGAGCCCAAATCAGCATACAGTTACAGGAGAAATGGCTTATTCTGAAGATCTCAAGTCCTCTACCTCACCTAGCAAACTTGTGAGTGAGCTTTTTATGCTGTATGCATTCTTATACTTTTAAATGTCTGTCATAAGAAATATAGCCATTCCAATTGTGTAAGCAGAGATTAAACTATTCCCTGTGTTTGCAATGCCATTTTACATTAGTATGTGTAAACATTGTGGTCAGATGTGCTCATTAAGTCTTAAGGAAAAATTATTTCAGCATAGGGTTTAGGTAGCTAAATTTGTGGGCGGTCTTGCAAAATATTTCACGTGCGTCACGGAGGTATGTGATATTAAGTGGTAGAACACTGACCCAGCTTAGCAATGTGCATTAGCCGTAGGCTAGCTTGTTGCCATTATGTAAATTCTTTTGGACACGGAAATTACGCTCTCTTTTTGCAGCTTGCTTTATGTATAGGTAATGTATCCCAAAGTATAGCTGTAGATTGAAGAAGCATAGCTAATACCTCAAGCACAAGCCTTTGGGTTTCAGAGTATGCCTGCTTGCTTGCTAATTCTGCCTTATTGTTCTATTCTGCTTTCTTGAATTTTGATGAGCTTCATCCTGGTAGTTTTGGTCTGCTGTGCTGAATCTGAAACACTAACGATGCAGAGTTATCCAGTGTCTGGGGGAGGAAAAAAAAAAAAAAACCTGCTCAACTGGACTTCTATTAAAAATACTTTCTTCTTGGAAAGTTTGCTTTGAATGCGAGGCTGAGAAGATAGCGTGGTAAAATGAGTAGTATGGGCTAGAAGTTGTGTTCAAGGTGTGTGAAGGGCTTATGTTAAAATCTTGATGCAGGAAGGGAAGCAGCATTTTGGAAGAAAATTTTCTCTTAAAAGAATTTTTTGCCTGGCTACAAAGAATAGGGCTGTGTTGTTCTAGTGATTTAGAATGGCATTGTGCACCTCTTCTATAGAGAGGTCCTTTTGGTTTCACAGGTATATTTAGTAGGAGATTTTATTGCCTTAGTTACTATCAAATATGATTATATCAACTGTTTCGAACACCTGTGAGTCAGAAGCATGTCAGTTCACTTAGGTGGTAATAGGCGAGTGTAAGGTTTACTAAAATCAGGGCTCAAAGCAAGCAATTAACTATTGCTTTTTGGGGTGTTTTTGTTCTGCTGTCTAACAAACTAAGTTAAGTTCTTCTTAAGATACCTGGATAGGTACCGTTACTTATGAGATATTCTGCAGTCATGCTATCGTCCTTTCCCTTGTAATTGGCGCCTGATGATGATGATGATCCTCTACTTTCAAACTGAGCTTTACAAGCAGTTACTTATTTGTCCTTTTCTTCTCAAATAGTCTTCTCCTAAAAGCGGCATATCTGTATCAAAGCAAGATTCCAGCAAAAACAGCCATAGAATTGGAGGGCAGCTACGTTCACCTGTAAAGTCTCATCAGATATCTCACAGCTGGTCTGATGAATCTTTATCTATGACACAGTCAGGTAAGTTTAATATCTACTTGGGTTAAAATCGCATTTTCAAGACTTTTTGTTTTGATGAGTACACTTAACACACAGACCTAGGCTGGGGCAGGAGGAAACAAATTCCTGGAAATTGCCAGATTTTGAGGTTCTGTGGGGGTGTTTTCCCATGATTTCATTTGGTCTCTTAAGCTTAGGGAGGTTTGTTTATTGCCTCTTTTTTAGAAAACTGTTCAGGTTCCTGAACTGTATGAAGAAGATAAGGAGTCGATAGGCAAGATGTTCTTAGAATTTAAATGTACCAGGTTAGCTGCAGCCCACTTATTTTAAGAAAGATGATGATGCTTGAGCAGCATGTAAGCGTGATTGTCCTCCTTCTGAACACAACCTGGCTCCAGAAACAGAATAGCTCTGTTGTCCGCCTGGCTCACGTGCACTGTCGTGACCTGCTCTGGTATGTGCAGAGCTAACGGACTCTTCAGGACATATGCCGAGGGTTTGTGTCCACAAACAGGAAAATCTGCCTGCAAGACAGTGGATCTTCAGAAAAATGATGATCTGGGTGTGTCAGGCTGGGTCTTGCAAAACTACTGAGTGTTTCTTATTTCCGTGTGTCCTAGATCTCCGTTGGTACTGTGGTCACAAGGTATTCTCTTAGACTCCTTGGAAAAGAAATTCAGTAATTTCTGTGCATCGCTAACTGTAACTAATCTGTGTCATACTGAAGCCCCTAAGGAAATCAATCCGTCTTTATTTTTGGAGGAGGGTTAGAATTGTGTGCAGTAGAGTAGGGCCTAGGATTGCATTTTGCGCTATAAAATGCAAGAACTACTGTATGGTCTCATATCCTGACTCTTTTAAACCAGTGTGCAAATTGGCTAACAGTAAGTGCCGAGGAAAAGAATTATTAAAAGCGAACTGGTACAGAGCGATCCTTTCCCTGAGGTGCTCTTCCAGTCTACTAGTCACGTAGTGGGTTGATTACATGTACTGGCTGTTGTCCATGATTGCCAGATAACTTGGATAGCATGTGTACCTCTCCGGTCTTTGTAGTGCTTGGTATAGCCAACTTAATCTTTTATGTTGCTTCTTGGGTAATACATGTGTAAGTCCGATTAAAAACAGTAATTATGAGACAGCTGTTCTCCTGCTGGATATAGAAATGAATACATAACACCTAGATATTGCATTGAATAAGTTGTATTAGCATTCTGTCTGTAGGGCGCTTTGCAGCGCAGGTAAGCATTCAGTAACGTGATGAAGTTATCTTCGAGTTCTGACTGAGAACCCACACAAGCCATTAGGAAAAAGATAGGAGGCAACAGTGGTCATGAGAATAAACTTTCAGAATAGAGTATTTGCAGTCCTTTCATCATTTCAAACACCACATAAACGTATCAAGGAGGGAAAGGTGCATCGGGATGGTGCTGGTTTCCCAATGAATCATTTTGTTGTAAGAAGACAGATCTTCCAAGCTGCTGAGTAGTAATGAGGTCATTGCTTTGTCGGTCCTAATGCTTGCATAGACAAGATCATCAAAGATGAAAGCATATGCAGATCTTTCCCTTATGACTTGATCAATAAAAGCTATAATTACATAGTGGTCACTTACCATTCAGAAGGAGGAGTTAATTACAGTAGCATCGTAAAGTACTCCTGATTAGTAAGTGAGATTCCATTCTTTTCGTGCTTGTTTTTTTTTTCTTTCTTTTAGTTCCCTAAATGGTTAACAACAGATGTTAATGGAAGAAGAATACAGTGGTTTGATTGTATTTACTGGCTGTAGTTGATGATGAAATCCTTCGTTATGGCTGTTTGTTGCTTTGTGAAATAGGATTGATTAGCAGAATGTCCTGCTCTTCGTGCTAACTGACCAGATAGTACTGGTGACTTACTTTCTAGAAGTTTCAGGGAAGCAGGTGGGGTTTATGAGCATCCAGGCTTTTTGGTCTAGAGAACAGTATAGAAAATACTGACTTTTAGAAAAGCAAATCAGCCTAGATACTTCAATTAGGAGCTGGCTCCTATAGAAGAGGAATGGGGACATCAGCCACAGGAAGGAACTTCCAGTAAGACTATGTCAGATAAATATTTTGACAAGTTTTTGATATTTAATTGTGGTAGCACGAGCTCGTGACCCGGATTTTATTTTGCTCTGTGTTGGTGTAAGTTTAGAATGAGAAGCAAGTGGACGTAACCAGGTGGGTAGAGAAGAATAAGTAATGAGACGCTGAAGCAACCTTTCTATAAGGTCTAAGAGACGCAGAGGTCGTTAGAACAATAATAACGATAGTAGCAGAGTTACTGGTAGAATGTGCTTATCTAGTAGAGAATGGATCTAAGTAGCTGGGAACAGTGTCCCAGGGGAACAGAAGCAGAAAACCAGAAGAAGGATTGGGAGGCCAGGCTGCAGGGACTTCTAGGGTTGCGGGGGGGGGACAGAATAGACCTTATTAACATTACTAAGGAAAACGATTTTAAGAACAACAACAAAAACTTCTTTAGGTGGAAAATAGCTGCAGTCACTAATGGGATCATAGGAGGGTCTGTGAAATTGAACTTGGAGCTAAGGGTAGGCCAAGTAGCTTTTTATAAGATATCATTTGGGAGTCCAACTTGTGTCTAAACTCAATGCCTCCTCTTTCACCCTGAATAAATTGATGTCTAGAGGCCTGACAATAGTAGAACGTCTACTTTGTTCCATTTGATTCTCCTTCCTGCTGTCAACCAGTCAGCGCTCTCATAGATATATTTAGTCTAGGGTCTGGAAATCTAAATTGGCGGGAAACCTAATCTGCTTTTGGAGTCTGCTATTCCAAGTGAAATTCTCATCAGTGAAGTGTACCTTGTAGCTTGAGGCTGTATATGGAGATTGTAAAAATCTTTCAAATAGATTTTTGTTATACATCTTTGAGTTGTCGTTTTTTTCAAATATATCAGAGAACGTTACTTTCTGCAGCAGTTGATGTGATAAGGAGTTGATGAGGTAGCAGCATGAACACGGGCAGCTGACATGAACAAGCTTGGTAATAAGTTAGTGCATGTATTGGAGCCCTTCTCTCTCTTTTCTGAATTAAGTAAGACGCAAGACTTTTTCTTTCATATGTTATATAGTAGTGTTATGAACCTGAGGTTCCACTTTAGCCATCTTAATATGTTGAGATTAACTTGCTGAAATTAAGTTCTTTGATATTCCACTGGGACAGTGTTTTGTATTTACTAAAGGACTATTCAGTGCTTTGAATAACACTGTTCTGTAGTGTGCAAGATATTTAAAGGCTAAAACTAAACTTTTTCAGAAACCACATCTGACCAGAGTGACATTGAAGGCCGGATAAGGGCCCTGAAGGATGAACTACGAAAAAGGAAATCTGTGGTTTATCAGCTGAAAAAGGAACAGAAAAAGAGACAAAAGGAGAGACTGAAAGCCCAGGAGGCCAGTTTGATCAAGCAACTAGAGGTGAGGAACAGGGGGAAGAGGGCAAAGTAAAAATCAGATTGTTAGCCTTGGATAAATCATTATACTATGGGTGTTGCTGACGATATTGTATCAACAGCTGTGAAGGGCATGTTATTGCGATAGAAGTGTGACTGTATTCTGCCCATTTAACTCTTTTCAGTAATAACTGAAAGAGCCCCTTTGGCAAAAATGTTATTTCCTTTAAACTGTATATCCTTAATGGATATATATTTGATGTATTCAGACAGTTTATGTCTATTTTTATACGTTAGTATCTTAGCTGGGATTAAAGGGTAACGCTAATGTAATTCGTTCTTCAAAGTAAAATATGAAAACTTTTTCATATTCACAGCTGTGGAGCTTTAGGAAGTTAAATATGTTGCTTTACGTAAAAACAGAGTGTGTCCTCTGAGTAGTCGAGGCTATGCTGTATTCACTTGATAGGTTTTGTTTGCTGAACTGTAGTTATGGCTTAGTAGATTAGCAGCTATAATTGTTTTTCACGCTCAGTCGTATGATGAGTTCATCAAGAAGACTGAAGCAGAGCTGAGCCAAGATCTGGAGACATCGCCCACAGCCAAACCTCAGATTAAAACTCCATCCTCAGCTGCTGAAAAACCTAAGATCAAGGCACCACCACTCCATAGGTAACGGGATGATTTCTTCTTTTTTTACTGAGATTATTCTGAAACTGCGATGAATGCTGTTTTAGCAGAAACCAATACTGCAAGGAAACCTGATAACTGCCGTTCTTCAAATCATTGGATAGTAGCCATATCCTATCTGCTGGTATCACATTTGCTGGTCCCATCAGCCCCAAAACGGATTAGATGCACTGCCCCTGTAATCATATGCATCTCACTTCTGTCCTGCCCTGTCTCTCAGGTCCTAGTCTCAAATTGCTATTAAACACTTAATTTCTGATTGTGCAAATATATGCCAAATGGTGTTATGGGTTACTGACATGAAGGAATTTCTTCCCATTTTGGTCACCCATCTTGCCGGCTGCACTGTGTGAGGCAAACCATTCACCTTTGCAACTTAAATCTGGTTTAGCTCTTACATTTTACAAGGTAGATAATTCAGCAAATTTCTGCACTTCATGGTATGTTTTTCAGGTGTGTCATTTCCTCCAGCAGATGGTGCAATTTTAGTGCACTCAAGTAAAAAAAAAATATATATTTTTTTGTTGCCTTTTTAACTGCAAAAAACCAAAAGTTTGTGATTAACCTTTTAGAAAGTGACCCTTTCCAGGACTCGCCAAACCCATCTCTCTGCTCCAGTCCTATTTTTGACATTCACTTAGTATGCTATATTAAATTATCATTGGTGTGATGTTATAATCATAGATGCTTGTATTTCCATTTTTATCTTAAAAAAAAAAAAAAGTATATTGTAAACAGGGCTCACTGAATTTGCTTTTTCAACCTTAGGCCTGAAACAACAAAGAATTGGAAATCACTGACTGAGTCGGAGCGATCCAGAGCATCTCTGGAATCCATTGCAGAGCATGGAGGTATGTAACTTGAAGAATCAGGGCTACAGATGAAGATCTCAGATGACTGTTTTAATCTTTAAACTTTCCTTCTTGATTCATGAAGAGGTTTTAAGAGAGCATGCACACTTCATAAAATTATAATGCACAAGTTATATTTTTTTACTCTTCCACGTTTACGCTACAGTAGGTGGTTGGCTTTTTTGTTCGTGCTTTATTATTTCCGTTTAGTAGGCTCCTGCTTTTGCCGTTTCCTGAATATTCGGAGTTTAGTTTTGTTCTTGCTGAGGCTTGTGTGAAACCGTAATCGTGTGACAGCCTTTTTCCTTTCTTTGTTTCCTGTACCTTTATCACTTGAGGAAAAAATATGCTTAAGAAACCAAAAATAGTGAAAGCTTTAGGAATAGATATTTAGAAGTAGATATTTTTCAGATACTTTTCAGTATTTTGCTGCCAATCATTATCTAATCATTAGCTACCATTTTAATCTTGCTTGTTTTTATATGACTTTGAAACAAATAACTGAGCCCTTATCTTGGCATTGTATTGTATGATATTATGAAATATCAGTGCAAGGAAAGAAATGGAAAGAAAGTACTAGAGCCCTAAAACTGAATGAATGTTGCCTGTATTCCCTGGACCACCTATAAATATATGCTTCCATGGCACTGGTTCATATCCTTTAGCATAGAAACTTTGATGTTAATTTTGTTGCCTGTGGCTGCCGTTTTCAATAAGACAATGCAGGCTATGCCGTCTCCTGTGATTCACTTTTTCTTTTTCTTCAAGACGCTGTGTCATCAAGGACTGAGAGGTCTGTGTCTGTGCACCCCAAGAGAGTGGTTGCAACAGATGTTCATGCCGAAGAACCTTCTCGAACATCATCTTTGGTTTGGAAGTCAACAAGGAGGTCCAGAGCAGAATCTGGTGATTCCTTAGATAACGTGTCCTCATCGCCTCTTCTCAAAGACGTAAAAGACATTAGCAGGATATCCCATAGGTCCATGAGCAATACATCCAGCGATGAGACTATCTTCAGTCATAAATCTGAGGTACAGGAAGACATAGAATACATAAAATCAGAAGAATATGAGCTTGAGGATTCTCGTGGTAAACCTTTGGAGAATTCTGACGTCTTGTTGACGTTAGATAAAGAGCAAGAGAGCTCACTGGACATCCTTCCAAAGAAAGTCCTTTGTTCTGGAAATGAACAGTTTCAGAAGGAACCTTTTGGTTTGACTGTGGAACGTCTTCATGGTACAGAAGAAATCTTAGAACAGAAACTGACAGACAAAGATACCAGAACTGGCCAAAGTGTAGAAGAATCTTCTCACAAACTGAGCAAATCTGCTGAGGAGAAAGATTATCTGCTTTCAGAACACGCCTTTACTCAAAAAGAGCCATTGTACCTTGAAGACTTTGAGGGATCCTTACCCAAAAAAGAGGTATCAATTGAAGAAACACTTCTTGTGGAAAATTACAAAGATGACTTTGAAGTGTCTCCTCTCTCCCCAAAAGGGGACACTCAGTCCCTGAGAGAGCAGACACGGCACACACAAACCAACAGAAGCAGATCCACCAGCCTTGGCAGCGATGGTGAAATCAGTGAATACCTCAGTGACAGATCTCTCTCCCTCTCTGGCAGCATCCATTCGGAGAGGTTATTAGAACTTAAGTCACCGACAGAATTTATAAAAAATAATGAACGCAGAGATATGGAGAAAGACCAGGCTGCTATTGAATTACCACTGTGGGCCTCCACTTTGATCTTAGAAGAAACAGACAGTTTACTAAATTTCAATATTGGTGACAGGGTACTTGTGAGTAAAGTCCAGCCTGGAACGCTGCGATTCAAAGGTCTGACCAAGTTTGCCAAAGGGTTTTGGGCTGGTGTGGAGTTGGATAAACCAGAAGGAAACAATAATGGAACTTACGATGGTATAAAATACTTTGATTGCAGAGAAAAGCATGGTATTTTTGCTCCTCCTCAAAAAATCTCTCATATTATAGAAAGCATTGATAGCCATTTAGACACGAATAAGGATGAAGACTCATTTTTTGATGATAGGCTGGACAGGCAACACCAAGCTGAGCAGAAAGACAAAGGAAGTTCCAAACCTGGCAAAGAGGAAGAAAGCCAGAGAAGAGCTGCAACAGAGAACTATTCCCAAGACAAAGGTCCTGCGGACACAACTGTTTTGGAGGCCTCAGCTGGGGAAAGGGTAGATGAGGACTCTTGTTCTGAAGCAAGCAACGTGAAGGAGCTTTCTATAGCTACTGAATCGCTTGCCCAAGAACAATCTGTGGTGGATTATCTGAAGCATGCTGCAAAAGAAGAGGCCAACCTTGCTCCTCCTATTTCTGGTGTCATGGAGAAGATTTCCACTGCTCAGTTGGAAGACATCTCAGATTTTCTTTCTGAAAAACTGGAGAGGCAGAAGACATTGGGGGAAGAATGTGCTGAAAAGTTAGATGATTTCTCTCCTGGGATTCTGGAGAAGCCTTCAACTCCGCTTCTGGATTTGCTGACAAAAGAGAGGAACCAGCTAGAAGCCCAGCTTAGACTGCCACTTCGAGAGGAAGAAAAGTCCAAAGACCAACTAGAAAAAGTCAGTTTACTGACAGACAGTCTCCTCAGAGATTTTGTGAAAGACACAGTCAATCAGCTACAGCAAATAAAGAAGGTCAGGAATGAGAAAATCCAGCTTAGCAACCAAGAGCTCTGTGATGTGAAGAAAGAAACCAGTGCCCCAGCCCAGCATGTGAAAGAGCAGATTCCTGATGGCCTGAATAATTTTTTTCTGAGTTCTGATTTGGAAGATGAAAGAGAAGAACTTTCCTCTCCGGACATGTGTCCCAGACCAGTGAGTAACACACATCTTGCACTGATTTTTAAGAGTTGATAGTTCATTTGATTGATGATGATTGAATCTGAAGAATGCAGTGTGGCACCATTTTTTTTCTCTCTCAGGTTGTATTTGGTGATGTGGAGCGTGTCTGTATATACGTGTCTATGTATAGACACGTGTTCTTGCATGTATCCCACTTGATGGCTTGTTTTGGTAGCTCTTGAGTTGTATGAAAGACATTTTAGCACGTGAGAACGTGAAAAGTATTTCATTTAGGTTACATTCTGCTTACATGTTCAATTTGTATTTCATCCTTACACCTGTTTTCTTAATTCTAAAAGCGTGAAAGTATGGTGGACTGTAAACTTACCTCTGCCTACTCTCCATATGAAGTAATCATCCTGTAACATAATTAGTTGCAACAGAGATCATTAAGTTGTCAGACTGCTCTATACACTGAACTAATGTATCATAAATAGTGGAAGTTCAAGCTTCCTCAGAGCAGCCATTAATGATACAGATATAGGACTTGGCCTCTCTGCTGAGCATCCCAGTAAACCTGGCTGCTCTGCCATTGATCTCAATATATTATTATCACAGAAAATATCAGCTTTCGTAAGCAGCTAAACATTAGGGCAAACTGAGCAGGAACACTCAGTCTTTTTTAAGCTCTAGAGGGACCCTCTGAAAGCATTCGTGCGGAGTGGTAGAAAACCCAGCTGTTTGAGTTGAAGCATTTCTGATTTTACTGTGGGTTATTTATTACCTTTGAGAGAGTTATTGTAGAGCATTTATGTATATATTGCCAGTTATATCAGCAGTGCGTTTAAAAATCTGATTATGTTGAATGTCTGATAGACAACAGTGTGACACCACTTCTGTATTTACTCTGTGACTCTTAATCCGCAGGAAAGCCCAGTGTTTGGTGCCAGCGGTCAGGAAGAGCTTGCCAAGAGACTGGCAGAGCTGGAGCTCAATCGGGAGTTCCTGAGCGTGCTGGGAAATGATCAAGACTGGTTTGATGAGGACTATGGCTTGAGTTCCCGTAAAGTCCAGCAGAAGCAAGCTGAAGAACCAGCAGTGCTGCCCAAGGTAGAACCACAGAAAGTACCAACAAAGCCGTGTGAGGAGCCTTTGGCAGTCCCTCATACTGCAGTGGAGGTAGAAGGTATGGTACATGCAGCAGCGGAGGAACTCTGGAAACTGAAAGAGCTGGGTCATGATCTTCAAAGTTTCAGCCTTCCTCTGGATCTTAGTAATACCACCAAAGAGCAGGACACGGAGATGATAAACAAACAGGTTTATAGAAAGGTACTGTCTTAAGGCTTTTTGTACTTGCCTTAAGGCTTTTTTGTACTTGCCTTACCATGAGCAACAGAAGTCTTTAATTCTTACGTCTTTCTTTGTTAAGGCGGTATTTGACTTAACAAGAGAGATCTTTGGGGAAATCTTTGCTGAGGATCCTAATCTCAATCAACCTATTTGGATGAAACCGTGTAGGATCGCATCTGCTTACTTTCGCCGAGTAAAGGATCCAAATGATCTGGATGAAATCAAGGTAGGAAGAAATCTTTCTTATGAAGGAGAAGTGAGATGAAAAATCTTGTACTGCCACCTGCCTGAGGGTTAAAAGATCATAGCAGATGTATCCAGTAAGATGTGAGTTGAGAAGAGAAATGAGATGACAAACCTGAACCTGTAGGAGGGGAGTTTGTTTTTAAAAAAAAAAAAAAAAAGGAGGGGGGGCCCTTTTTACTCAACAGATTTGCCTTCCTCCTTTTGGCTGACACTGGTTGCTTTTAAACCATAGTCCTCTATGCAGAACTAGCAGGATGACCTTGGTTGTCCATACAAAATTGGTGTGCTGACAGACTGCTGTTTTAGCAGATTTCAGCGGAGCTTTGTATGGATATATTGGCACGGATCCAGTTGCAGGATTGGGCCAAATGGGATGAGCTGGATTTTATGCCCACACACACCTGTGCCAGCCTCACTGAGGACAATGGGAGTTGCTGAGATGGACCCATAGGTTGGCTGGTGAGGGCACTGCTGCATTTGGCAAGCCAGATTAGGTCTCCTGTTACCGGTGGTAGTGTTCAAGAAAAGAGAAAATTCCGAAAAGCTAGAGCTTGGCTTGAGCCAGGTTAAACTTGCAGGGCTGGACGTTAGGGGAAAAACTGTTTCTCTTAGTGCTCAACAGAGCACTTCCGTACAGCTCATCAGGGCATAAATGAAAACTGCCAGCTGTACTGTTTCTTCTGAAGTTGTTTTTTGGGCTATATTTTCATTAAGCTGCTCAAGATACACGTTAACTCTTAGAACGTCAGAAATAGTATCTCGATCTCCCCTGCCCCTGCTCTCCCCCCTGAAGACTTTTAAAAGTGTATGGGGTTGGGGGGGAGGGAAGCAGGGGCACAGAACAGGAAGGACACCAGACTCCCACCTATTTTTCTCTAATGTCTTCCCATAAACTGAATTGTCCTAAAATCTCCTGTTTAGTGACCTTCTTACATGAAAGTAAGTAGTTCTCGAGATCGCTGCAGCAAAAGGTGTCACTTTTTTTTCCAGTTCTGTGTTTAATAGTTGTTCTGCTTATGTAATGCTGCCTCAAAGACTTGCACTGTAAATCTCTTCCTTGCACCATACGTCCCTTGGCTAAACAGAAACGTTCCATAATCTGACTTTTCAAGGCAGATACTTTGTGCATGCAATTCATTTCTTTGTTCAAATATGGTAACAGCTCATCTTTTCTGTTCTGTAGAGTTTCATTGCAGCTGAAGTGCTGAAGTTGTTCAGCCTGAGGAAGGAACCTAATCACAAAACAGACTGGCAGAAGATGATGAAATTTGGGCGGAAGAAACGAGACAGAGTAGATCATATACTGGTCAGTAGGTGAAAATGAGCAATGGCATCACATATTGTTTGCGGATCAAATGATCAGATACTGTCTCCAGACTGAAATATGATATATGATCATATTTTCAGTATTTGATCATGTTGCCTACAGAAGGCAACGTGTGCATGGGTTCTTGATGGAAGGTATTTCACTTTAGAGCGCACCCTGTTGACCGAAATAGGGTGACTCAAGTGACTTCACTGTTCATACCTACTGATTTGACAGGAGGAGAAATGTGCACATTCCCAAAGATTTGAAGCATAAATTTACAGAAGGAAGTATTGGAATACTTGACTGAAAGGAGGGTAAACTTTTTCTTTGGGATGGGAATATGTTTTCCTTTTTACCTTTAATTAAAAATGTTTTTATTCTGAAGTAATATTGTGTAATTGGAGATAGTGATACCGAGAATGTAACGGCCGAATGCTAACCAGATTCAACAGAAAGGCTGCAGAAGTGTTCAGGTTAAAATAGCAAAGGTTCAAGAGATTGTATGGTTGTGATCCTCCCTAACACAATGTAACCGGTCTGCCAGATGGTACCCACAGCTAAGCATTTCCTCAAAGCTAAGCAATGAGCAGGACTTCTGCTCCAATAGTACTTCACGTTAACTAGTGAATGCAGCCCTCACTGCGGGAGAGACTTTTCCAGTGTTAAAGCTTGCGTAAGATAGAGTATGTCTGGTTGTATACTACTTTTTTGAAAGTTACTTGTAAGGTTGTATTACAGGATGATTAATACCTTTATTAGGCATAATGATAATGAAGGTTCTGCTTGGGAACATGAGTTGTCATTAACATCATGCTTCGCTTAGTTATACCCAAAACTGATTCCACACGTACGCACACAAAGTAACTTCAAGGCATGGCTCATGTGGTCTTTTAATTGCCCCTCAGTGGAAGGTTTCCGACACAGGCTTTTTCTGAGGGGTTTGATTGGAATTGTATGTAAATAAAATGTTTACAAACAGGACCTGCATGTCCTGGGGTGCTCAGTTTTTGGAATGCGGATGTTGTAATAGCACGCACAAAGAATAGTCTTATGTTTAGATCCCCGAGAGAACTAATAGTACAACCTTTATGCTTGTGTACCAGCTTAAGACATCTACTCCTGATTTCTGTGAACCGTACTGAGAAAGTAAGTTTCCCAACTGGAAAAATTTGTTCCAGCTGAAATCATCCGAAGTGCTTTAGGTGGAATGAGTTTGAAAATTTGCACAGCGGGACACAGTAAATTGCGACAATCCAATCTGCAATTTACATGCAGACCAGACATCAGAGATTAATGCAGCTCTGACTAGTTTGCTCTAACTAATAGTTTGATGTGTTTAATCTTATTTTGTTCTCACAAGAATACGGTAATAAAATTTAAGCCAAAGGCTGGGAATAACTCTGTGAAAACTGCCGCATGCCTTGCTTTAGGAATAGGACAGTCCCAGTGGCACTGCTACCAAATTTGTGCTGTAATGTAAACTGCAAGTCAGAGGAACTTCTAACTGAAAACCTAGGGGAGATAGTGTTCAATTTGTTTCACCTTGTTCTATTGAAATCTCTTTAAAATACTGGGTAGCTGGATAGCTTTCTCTGTTTCCAAATCAGCCTTGTCTTACCCTGACATCATTGTTAGCAACCCTTTTCTGCCAGTGATGAAAAACTCATCTTCTGCTCCTTTTTTGCAGCGCTGGGTAACTTGACTGTTAACTTTGATCAGACATCATTCTCCTCAGAAAGCACTTGTAATGGAATTTCTTAACAAAAACTCTCTGATCTGCTGGATAGTTGCTCCAGTTATTCTTAACGTTTATAGCAAATCTTGGCTTTCAGCAAACAAGTATGGGAGATTCATGTTTATGAAAAGCTACTTTGTCTGAATTCAAGTTAAAAAATGTTTAGATGTTTGCTTTCTTCTCCCCATGTCCCTTAGCGTTGTCACCTTTATCTTGAGTGTTTTGTCTTTGCTCTGTGGGAAAATCTCAAATGTCCACATCAGTTGAGGTGCTGTGTTTGGGTACCTCATTGCTGTCTGCACCTTTCAAAACCTCTCTTTAAAGTGTAGAAGGACCCCTCATATCTCCTCCTTTAAGTGCCAGCACTAACAATAGATTATTTTCTCTACTTTTTTTTTTTTTTTTTTTTTGCTTGAGTCTTCAGACAGAACTCCTTGCACTGACTTACTTGCACGGGACTAGACCGAACTGTGCCATGGCTACTCTCCTCCCTTCCCTGTCCTCTTTATTAATGGGAGGATTTGGGACAGGCCACTTCTTTTTTTTTAGTCCAAGGTCCATCAGAATTTACAACCAGCCTATACCAGTTGCAGCTAGCAAGTCACAGACTTTTAAATTTCTTAAGAGTTCAAAATTTCAGTTTTGGACATTCTTGTCCACATGCGCGCACGCACGCACACACACACACACACACACACACCCCGTTTATCTGCTGCCTGTTAGCATTCACATTTTAAGCTTTTTTTTTTTTTTGTGGACACATGTTCAAAGTTTGATTGCTAGTATTGCTGCTTCTTGCTTGTAAGAAGTGTAATGAAACCATTACACCTCATCTTTGACAGTAGTATGGGAAATGAGGGCTGTGACAAAGAGGGATATTGGCCTTTCTTACATAAAACAAAACATTGTGTTTGCGCAGAGATGTGTAAGCACATAGTGTGACTCTTCCAAAGCTGTTTGAGGACAAGGTTCCTGCTCCTTTCCCCAAACTCTCTTAACAGAAATAAAAAGGAGCTGTCAGATGGAAAATGCTTGTATAACTGAGGCTTTCTAAAAGGCTAAAACCCTTGGAAGCGGTGCCAGTTCCCTGGGGTTCCCATGGTAGCCTGGTCTTGGGCCTTCACATTGTTTCGGGGTTATTGAATCATCATTCTGTGACAGTGGCTGTCGCCCTTAAAATAGGCATGTTTCTGTGCACTTGAGCCTCAGACTAAAGGGAGGAAGAGCAGAGTAGAGCTATAGCTCTTGCACTGTCTTTAGAGCTCAGCGTGTAGGATAGGTGGCCAAGCAGCAGAAGCGTCTTCAGCAGGTGTTCCTCAGCATTTTAAATATAACGAGTGATGTTTGTACTCACTCTTTCATCTTTTGAAAAAGTTTGAGCTTTGTAGGAGTGAATCTGTAATAGCAAAATGCCACTAAAACAAATTTTTAGTGGTAAGTTTAGCTGGAGGTGTGCGATTTGGAGAGACGCCTGATAGGACTTGATTTGCTGAATGAAATTATATACTTCTGTCTGTTATTGAAGTATCTATTTGCCAGCAACCAGTGAAATGGGGAATTTTGTTTGTCAACAGTTTGAAGGAAATAAATACCTGTTGAGTTATTGTTTTAGCTGTAATCAGTACAAAGTTTAAGTTGCTTCTTGCAAATACACCTCAATATAAGCAGCTTCTTGCAAATATGCAACTAAAGGTTTTTAGGGTATGTTCTTTTTTTAGTGGAGTTCATTCTGTTGATCAAGCATGATTCATCATATGTCATTATTTGAGTTCTTTCAAGTAAAAATCTTTTGCAGGAGTATGAAATCCTTTACAAGGAATAGCATGGTGAAAAGTAGAAAAAGTTTATATGGTACAATAACCTGTTTCAAGTAGACCTGTGTTTGTTTTGCTATTCCAAGTGTTTCCTGTAATCTGTTATGAAGACAGTTGTGTTGTTAGCAGATATAGACTGTTTTGGACTTTTCCTAGAACTTTTCAGGGAATGTTATCTTAGAGCAACAGAATTGTAATGTTTGTTTGTGTTTTGTCTTTTCCTTTCTACCCTCCAAGGTGCAGGAACTTCATGAGGAAGAAGCACAGTGGGTGAATTACGACGAGGATGAACTGTGTGTAAAGATGCAGTTGGCAGATGGGATCTTTGAGGCCTTAATCAGAGACACTGTTGAGGTACTGAACCAGATAAATGAGAAACAGAGGAGATTACTGCTTGTGTGACAGCGCTGAAAATAAAGCTAGAAGCTGTAAAACCTCTGAGTCATGGGCCTTTCTGACTCCTGACGTACTCTCCACCCTGCAAGCGCTGCTGCTGGACTTCTATGCATGGGTTTTAAAGGCAGTTCAGATGAGATTAAAGGAATCTGAATTTACCTCCTCTGCTGCTAGAGACCTTGCATCGGATTTATTTTTTGAAACAAGCTGATGCCTCACTTGAGGCTGCGTTGTGGAGTGCTCAGACTGTTCTCGTGCCAATGCAGTATGCCGCATAACTGTCAGCAGCGGTCCGTGGCCCCTGCCTGGGGCTTCAGCATTCAGCTTGTGCCCTGAAAGGGCTGGGTTAAGTTGGAATGTTGGCTATTTGGCTGGAATGGCTGTCAGCCATCAGCACTCAAGTTGTTTTTAGAAATGTGAGTAATTTGGCGAAGAAACAGTTTGGTCAGGTTTTAGTCATAAGTGGATACTTACCATACTGAACAGTGTTATAGTCTTAACACCTCTCCTCCTGCAGCCCTAACAATGTGCACCAGTTTCTTCTGCTCTAGAGCCCGTTTAATTTCGTTCTCTCCGAAGCTGGTTTTCATCCTTCTTCCTGTGATAGGGTACCAAATAATGGTGCCAGTTAATCCAGGAAAAGTAGGTGATGTTGCTTTCTGCATTCAAGTAAAGAATTCTTACTATATGGGTTTTTTTTTTTTTTTCTATGTAACTTGCTTCAGTTCAGAGGTGGAGCAAGATAAAGGCCACTTAACATCAAGGGTAAAAGATGAGTCTGTGGACAACTTTCCTCCTATCATGTAGCACTTCTTTACTTCCTGGGGTGCCAGCTGCTCCTAGATAATGGGTACTCAGGATTCTCTCAGGCACGAGGCATGCAGGAGTGGAAAATGTTTTTTCAAAAAAAACCTGGCCTTCTGTCCCTCAGCTTGCTCCCTTACTGTCACCTATGAAATCGGAGAAGCCGTTACTTGAACAATTTGGGGAAAAGAGTGTATTCACCAAAGAAAGCGGTGTCCGGTGCTTGACTGTCTGCATGTTTTGTGCTTGTGGGTATTTTTCTTTAATTTATTTTCAGATAATTTATTGAGTGCGTTATAAGAGAGTGTCCTGTGCAGAGGTTGCACTATCTTATGTTTTGAGACAGCAGAACTTGAACGCATCTATTCTGGTGACTTCCAGAGTCTGTATTCTTCACACACAAACTCCAGCTTCTTGAGGGTGGGAAGCAAAAGCAGGACTAGGAACGGAGCCTCTTTGCAACTGATTCAGAGCCAATGGAGAGTTGAAGGGACTGAGCTGAAGAAAAGACGTGAAACTTCCCTGCTCCATCTGTTTCCTTGTTCTCCTAGAACTCCTAGGCCATAGGCAGCCATTCTGCGGTTCGTTTGGTGCTGGGTTCAACTGCGATGTCCTTCTGCAGAGTGCTCTTTCCTAATCTCTCTCTCCCATCCTTGTATTTTCCTTAGATGAACACAGACAATCTGGGGTCAAATGTTGTTGCCTTAATAGTGGATGTCCTGACCGCTAACTTGGGGCGAGACCCAGAGGGGTGTCGGATTCTCTGGACAAGCTGGAGCGTAGAGAGACGCTTTGAAGCCTGCTTGGAGGTGTCCCAAAGATGCTGTAGCCCATGATAGGCATGGCGGGGAGATCTCTTTATAGTTTCTTTCATCTGTGTGTTTCTTGGGCTTCCTGCTAGGCATACCTCTGCTACTTCTCCATTATGTTTTCTCTTTTCCACCTTTTATTTTTGGAAAGCTATCATTGGAATATTTGCATTTTGCACAATGACACACAGCTGGTAGTTCTTCAGGGACGGCGCTGGGAAGTGTTGGATTTGTCAGAGGTCCAAACTGATTCTCAGATGTAGTATTGCCAGCACCTCAGTTGTGAGTTAACGGTGAGCCATATTTATATGGGAGCGTAATGAGTGAAAGAACAAGGAAGAGGTAGTGGTGTATAGGAACACCTCCAATGGGGCATGTGCATGTCTGTCCCACAGCAGTGGCCTTCCTGGCTGGCTGGCTGGCTGGAAGTCAGGTGGTCTGGGTGGAGCATCGTTCAGCTTTTTTCCATAAGTGATTCACTTGTCCTCGTAGCGTGTCAGGATGCTGAACTGTGAAATTATGAAATTCTTACAATAGAAGCAAACTAGAGCTGCTGCATGGTGTCGCTAATTGGGTCGCTGCCTCAGATTCCCTTTCCTGGGTGTATCTTTTTCAACAGAGATGATTGTTATTTTTATAGGTAGCAATTATGGAAAAGAGGGCAGAAACCTGCAGTGTAGGGTTGTAGTTTCCTTTCCCTAGAGAACGTGGCCAGCCCTGCATCACTGAGGCTTTTCAGCCGCTCTGCGGGGTTGGCATAGTGGTTTTTAGTATGGACACCAACAGGGAGAAGGTTGTACAGTTGGCCTGCCGAGGTACCAGGGATCATCGGAGATCGTATGCCTGTTGTCTTGCTGGTTTGGATCAGCAGCAGTTTAGTACCCTCAACAGAAACAGTAGCTATTGTAAAAATACTCTTTGGGCAGAAGGAAATTGCGTATAAGGAGTGGTTTTATTCCTTTGCAAAGATCACCGTTTATTTTTGGTAGCAATTCCTGATGGGAGCAACCCTAGAAAGACTTCAACGCCTATGAGTTACCTTCTCAATACCTCAGGTGCGTTGAGTTACTTTGGACGCTAGGACTGATGATTACTGAGACGGAACAGGGGTCTGTATAGGCCAAAGTGGATAACAAAGAGATACGGGGAAATCCCGAGTATTATAAACAGAGGCTGAATTCTGTATTTCTCCCTTCTCTCAACCTTGCCATTATAAGAACAGAATCATATCACTGGGTCCTGGTTATCTTAGTTACCAAGGCCGAGAAATTGTTTTGAGACCTGTAAGCTGGTCGAAGTGGTGGCTGTCGTCACTGTGGAGATGGGATTCCCTTCCCATAAGGATCTCGGTGCCAGGTGGGCAAAGCCCAGGTTCACGCGGACGAAGAGCGCGAGTACCTCTCTCAACGGCAGGATACTTCCTGAGCTGAGCTGTGGAATAGTAGTACTTTTACGTTTCGGAAAAGGCTTGTTGCTCGTAAGGTGTAATGATGGATTGAAAAATCCTATCTTGTTCACTTTCCTTTCTTGAAAAAGTGGCCTTAGCTTTTTGCAATACTTGAATAAGTGCGTACCTGCAGAAGATCTTCAGTAGCACAGTGATAGAGACCTTTTAAGTAACTATTCTGCAAGGAACTGAGTACAGTTCTGACTTTCGTATCCCTTTGCTACCTTAAGAATATTAGGAAAACACAATATTGAGCAGAGAAACAGTTGAATCTTCTAAGGTATTTAGCGCATCTGAAGTGTTTACAAATTGACTAAAATGGAGAAAAGCAAACTATTGAACTTATTTGTAATTTAAACATTAAATGCAAAAATATATACAGATGAAAGAGGAATACTGTAATTAACCTGCATTTAATAGTTTTTTTTTTTTCCTTGACTTTGCAGAGCCTTTTGATACACATTTGCAAAGCCGCCTTTTGGGAGGCTCCGTCTCCCTGTGTACTGTATTGTGGAGATATTAAAAAGAAACCTGTTTACTGTGTATGTGTAAATAACCTGGTAACTTGGTTTTTGGGCCAGTTTCAGCTAACGTTCACATCCAGAGCAGCTTTGCACAGTAGACAGACCCAAGGATGTGGAGGGATTTTTTTGTAATTAAGAACTGTAAAATAACCAGGGTAGTCCCTGTGTACACCAGTGTAAATATCTTTGGTAACTGAAATGTACTTTAAGAGAATAAAATCTGTAAATAAACTGATTTATAAATTAATCTTGTTTCCTGTCCTTTATAAAATGGAGTTTTATAATTACCCAAATGGTTGCTAATTCTGAAGGTGTCCTGGAGATTTGTCCCTCGTACCTTCCCCTTTCTGTCTGATGCTGCACTTGGGATGCCAACCACAGTCCATGAAATCCCATTAGAGTTGCCTTAATTATAATGATACATTATTAGCATTTCCTCATTGTTACAGCTGACTATTGATAAAAGCAAAACCAGAAAATAGCACTGCTTAATCATTGCCGAAATGCACTACATGATCTTGCTGGGGGGAAACAAATTATTCTTGGCACATGTTTATTTAAAAGAGGTTTTAAAAAATCGTGGTTTAAAACATTTTTAAAAAGATGCAGCTTTTATGTTAAACAATTGGCTTGGAATTAAATTCATTAGCGTCTAAGCCTTGTTTCAGGTCCCTCAATTAGGTTCCTAAATTTTTTCCTGTTCCCTTAAAGCTGCTGTTACTAGCTCTGACCATGTGTTCACTTAGGGGCAAGCATTGTTCTCTGGAAACTTGTATTTATTGGTGGAACTTTTCTAAAGCTTTGTGGTTTCCTTTCTCCTCTGACTGCTGTTCGGAGACTGTCCAGAACTGCGAGAAATCCATTTTAATGCGTGAAAGGTACCGACGCTCTGTAAGGGGATGGCTGAACAGTCGTGCTGCCGAACTATCGACATGTGGGCACGTGGCAATTGAACGGCAGCAGTAGTCATTAAAGGTAAGAACAGCAGAATGGGTGCAGTATGACACGCGGAAGACCAAGTGTGTTTATTGAGCCTTTTCAATACTGAGAGCTGCTGTTGCTCCTTTACCTGTGCCATGTTTTGATGCCATTCATTAACATATAGCCTTGCGTAAAAGATTTTGCTTTCCGTTTCCTGAGAACAGGATGTAGAAAACGTTTCCTCCAGGCAAATTACTGCAGTTTGGAATTTCTTAGAGAGCTCGAGTGTTTTGGTTTCACACAGTTAGATCAGTTTTGCTAGGGGAAGGGAGGTTTAAGCAAGAAGAACTTTGAGGCTAGCAAGCTTGCACGTTAAACTCCCGCAGTTCACAGTGCAGACTAACGTTTGCTTAATTAGGTGTATGCGTGTGTGCCGTAAGCAGTCTACAGAAGACATTGGTCTGCGTGACTGTCCAGTCCCCGCAGGTCGTGTATGGGTGTTTGTGTGTTAGAGGGAGTAGTACACGTGAACAACACCAAAGGCGTTGCGCTGTGTGCTGAGCCGTTAGTGGATCTTCATTTTCCCTTAACGCAGGCACCTCGTCTTGGAGGAAGACTCGATACGCGTTCACGCGGAAGCTGCAGTGCTGCCGTGCCGGGGGGCAGCAGCAATAGCCCCCAGCGCAGCGAGCGGGGGACGCCGCCCTCCGCCACGTTACCGGTCGGCCCCAGAAGTGCATTGCGGCCGGGTTTGAGCAGGGCAGCAGATCGCTTGCTGTCTGAAGGCCCTAAACAAAGTGGCCCTGGCATCTGTGCACGCTCATTAACAAAAAGCAAAAGAGCATCCATGGCCCTTCTTTCCTCACCCTGCAGCTATATTGCCCTCCGAGTCCTGTGTTTTAGGGCAGTGATCTACTTGCAGCTGTCAGCATCCACCCCTGGAAGTGGCTCAGGGTGCATTTCACGTTGAAAAAATTGATCTGTACTTCCTTGGCTGAAGAATTGGCTTCACTTTAAAAGCGGACTTGAGCGGTGGGAACGTTGCCACAACTCCCTGGCAAGTGACACAGCAAACTGCTGCGTTGTTCCTCCTGTCCTTACCCAAGATGCCCAGTAATCAGCTTGATGAAGGCTCTTAATTTCCTCATTTGCAAATCTATGTTGCTTCACTTTTGGCACTGACTTTCTACTGTGGTGTTTATGCAACTCTTCCCAGAACAACTGACAGAACGCAACTGCATTGCAAAGGCTTTGAAAGCCACTTCACCCGTGGACTTGCTCCCCGCTGAAACTCCCGGGTTGGGCAATGGCAGGCTGGGACCTTCCCGAAGGCAGCAGTTAAGCACGCCGCACTGAGCGGGACTCTTCTGCCATCTCTGTTCCCGGGATGTCATCCATCTCCCTCTGGGAGGTGGTGCCAGCTGCGGGCATTGCGCTGCCTGAATGCCTACGAGCTTGGCAGGATGCTGCATTGCGCAGCACTTGAAATGTTGACTC
The DNA here is from genome assembly GCF_040807025.1 of Struthio camelus. Lineage (NCBI taxonomy): Eukaryota > Metazoa > Chordata > Aves > Struthioniformes > Struthionidae > Struthio > Struthio camelus. Next base: position 6,630,574 of record NC_090949.1, read on the forward strand.
TGCTCCAAACTTCGGTGTGTCCTGCATAGCGCAACGGCTTCTGCAGTGCCCAGGCCCTCATTAACATGGGCTGCGGAGAAAAAGGAGCCAGTGGGAAGCTGCTGAACACTGGCAGCTCTCTTGAGAGCGCAGGAAGGAGAGGAGAGAGGGCTGCTTGGCCTGCTGTGCTGGCGCCCGGCCCAGCGCACGGGCTGGTGGCAGGCAGAAATGCAGATGAGCTATAATGGATTTTGAAAGCATGCCTGAGGCTCTCTCGGGGATGTGGATCCCAGCAACGCGGGCTGTGGGGGAGGGAAAGAGACCCTGCCAAGTTTTAAATCTATAGCAAGGAGAACATACAGCCCCTCCTTGCCTCCTCCCAGGTAAGGCCCCACAAAAACATGGAGGAAAGGAAAACAAGAGTTGCTGAGGGACAGTAGCTCTATTTGGCAGGACAGCAAGGGCTGGGCGGGAGTAGGACTTATGGGAGGCGTTTTGCCTGGCGAGTGCACTTTTGAGAGGCTGGCCAGAAACAGGTCTGGTTGGTTCCCACTCCGAATATTTCTCTCAGCCTGGTTTTGGGGCCCTGTAGTCCGACTGTGCTAAACCTCTGCCGTGTCCCTCGGCTGCGCCCCCTCCGTGTGTGGCTTCCCCTGGCAGGAGGCTGACCTGCCTGTCACCGCCCCGGGGAAATCTAGGCTGCCTCAAAATAGGATTTTCTCTTGAATTTGCTGGAAGTGGAATTAACTGGCGGTTCTGGGGCATTAATTCAGCAGCATCCCAGACACAGGCCAAGCCTTTTTTTGCGCCTTCACCTGGATGTGCTGAAAGTGTCTTCTGCCAAGCTGCAGTGCTGGATGGTACGTGGTGGCACACGGGCCCTGTGGAGAAGCAGCCAGGGCTGCAGGGATGGGGGGACAACAGCAGACATTCCTGCTGAAAACCTTTCCAAATGGTTGGAATGTATTTTATTTTATTCCAGCTAAATAAGGGAGACTGCAAGAGGAGCTCAGTGAGGAACCTGGATTCAGTGGCCCCCCATCCCGCTGCACCTCGACTGGCTGTGTCACTCAATGGAGATGACGGAGACAGCGTGGCTCAGTGAACCTGAGACTTGGGCACCAATCCTTTGCAGCTGGGACCTTGCTTATGTTGCAGGACTACTGCCCCGGAAAGAGAGGATTGCCCCGTTGTCACCTGTGTGGCATTCTCAGTTTCAAGCGCTGCAATTAAACCAGCTGCCAGATGATTATGTGGCAAATTTGGGTGGTGTGGCCTCCTCCGATGTACTCCTGGGAGCTGGGCAGGTGAGTTGGAGTGGAAAACATCTGCTCTGTGCATCCTGGGTAGTGGTGATGATTTATAAGGAGGGACTTTGAGTAGACCTTAAATTCATGGGTGAAACGTTTCCAACCCTGACGTACCAAACACGGCATCTGTCCCTACCACTCCTCCTCACCTCCTTCCAAAAAAGCTAATCGAAGGAGCTGATGCTGTCCTTCTGAGCAGGGATGAGTCAGCAGACAGTAAATAGCAGAAAGGGGCTGGTACTGCTACGGTGTTTCTGCAGACAGCGAGTATGTGAACGCATTCATCACATCCTGAGAACGCACCCTGGATTTTCTTTTCTATCTATTGTTATTATAGGGTTCTTGAGCTGGAAAGGTGCATCTTGACCAGATCCAAACAGGCCTGTCCCACATAGTCAGCAATTGTCGGCTACTGGCTGTGGCTGCGAGGGGGTTTCCTGCTCGTCATGGGTGTTACCCAGCAGAACCTGGGCAGGTTGGGGGAAGCTGCCAGGGTTCAGAGCCACCCTGCGTGTCATTCCTGCGTGTGGCATCGCAGCAAAGCTGCGGAAGGTGGCAGGTTTATCACAAAGGTATTGCTAAAGGTGTAGCCGGAGAACTGTGTCAGTGAAGGTGTGACTTGATTCCCAGTGGAAAAGGGCCACCTCGACTCGGAGCGTCCCCGCTGACTTTGTCAGGCTGGGAGGTGGTCGATGGCAAAATTTCCCCTCGCAATCTGAGGCTGTTTGGAAACGCAAAATCATGGAAACGAGGCTTTCTTATCTAGAGAAGTGCCACGCTTTCAGTAACGCTGTACTGAAAACTCAGACTGAGGAGGACTTTACTGATTTCATCGATCCCTCGCATGAAAGCTGGAGATAAAACGTTTAAACCTACTGTGCAGCTGGTTTTTCAAAGGCCGTCTTAGAGGAGCTGGACGCTAACTTCCCTGAACAGCCTCCAGCATGCCAGGGCCGGGTGACGGTGTTGCCAGCTCTCGTGCCTCTATCATGACTTTGCATTAGTTGCGTGTTTAAGTTCTTAGAGTCGGTTCCTGGAATCACGCAATTAGGTAGGAACGTGTTCTTTAATTTCTGATGAAGAAAGTCTATTTGCAGGGCCGAGAAGAGATGGGGAGTAGGATTGCCCTGTCCCCGGATCTTCAAAACTACAGGGAAGCAAGAAGGCCCTGAGTCACCTTGTTCTGTCATTTTGGAGCTGTTGGTGTTTTGCACCTGGATTCACAGGTTTAAAAATTGACAATAAAGCTCTTTCCACATTTTTCAAAATCCTCTTCTGTAGAGTCCTCTCAGACAGGTCAGTGGTTGAACACGCACAAAATCCAACTGGTCTTTCCTCTCCTCTAACCCAGCGCAGAACATGCCAGAGTGGCTCTTCACCTCTGTGAAAACGATCCCTTTTGGGTGCAAGAAACAAGTTCTGCAGGGCTTAAAAGATTTCAGTGGACTCTTGGTGGCTTTTGAGGATCTTGGCCTGTTGGTCTTGCCCAGCCCTCACTGACTTTGGGGAGAGAGTCCTGCTGGCTCTTAGTCTGGGGAAGAAGCTTGGCGAGCTGATGAGTTCTGGCTAAAGCAGCTAAAGCCACCACTCAGCTGGCGCACGGGGCCTTGTGCAGAGCCAGGAACTCTCCAGTGGTCCTGAGCCCTCATTCTTGTAGCACAGGAGCGCAGCCTGTCTCTGCCCTGAGCTGAGTCTGTTATTCTCAATTTTGTCTTTAGAAGGGATATTTTTAAATCTCGGCTTCATCCGTGACTTTCCGTGCACGTGCTTCTTGCCAGGCTCTTCTGCAGTGAAAATCCAGCTCTGCCCAGCTCCAGGCAAAGCCTGATCCTGTCCTTTGCAGCAGGGTTAGAGGGGAAAAAGGCGGTGCAGGCAGCACTGCGCCTGGGAAGCCCCCGCGCCCTGCCCCGGCACGAGGGTGTTCCCCAGCCTCCCTGCCTTCCCGGCCCGGCACGCAAGGCACGAGCGGACAAGGGACGTGCTGGCCTGGGATGGTCACCGGTTTCCCCGGGGCAGCCGGAAGCAGGAGCGTCCCCACCCCTCGGCTTTGGCGGATGAGCAACCTCATGGCTCACCCCAAAAGGAGCCGGAGCCCGGAGGCGTGGGCTCTCGCCGTCTGCCTTGGGGACACCCGCGCCTGCTGCTTTTGCATCCGAAAGAGGGTTCAAGGCGTTTGGGCTCCCTAGGGTGAGGGAGGCCGCCGCCGCGGAGGAGGCTGGCGGCTGCGGGGGCCCCGCGCTCCTCTCTCCCGTCCCGTGCTAACCTCCAGCTGTGATAACCTAATCAAAGCCCTTAAACCGAGGGCTTCAGCGCAGGGTAAGACAATGACGTGATTACATCCCGCAGCGCTGGGCTGGGCTGCCAGGACAACACCCCCCCCCACCACCACCCCGAACCGAAAAAGGGGCAGTTTCCAGTGGGCTTTTGGTCTTTGAACGGCCCGTTGGGTGAAGACAAGCCGCTGCGGCCGCCCTCCGAGGCATCGGAGGCCCTCGTGGCCCTGTCGGGCCGCGGCAGGGCTCGCCTCTCTGAGGCTGGTTTTCCTGAAACGCCTCGGCGCGGCTCACGGCCCTTTCCGACCCGCCGCCCCCAGAGCGGCCGGGGGCGCTCCGGTGGGACGCGGGCGGCCGCCCTTCCCTCGGGGGGAGACCGAGCGGCCGGACCCCCCCCGCCCCGCGCCCCTGCTCTTCTCGGTGGCTTTTCTACGCCTCAAGGGGGGGTGCTGAGGAAATAACGGAGCAGGCCGCGGCCCGAGGAGGAGGAGTGGGGCTGGGGTGCTTTGAGGGACACCCCCCTCCCCCACCCCGTTTTCAGAAAGGCGCTGGTGACGTCAGCAGTGAGGTCACGGCGGCGGCAGTTGGGCCTGAAGGAGGCTCTGGGGCGGGGGGGGGGGGCGCGGGCGGGCTGAGGGGGCGGCGCGGCCGGCAGGGGGCGCCGCGCTGGGGGCGGCCGCGGGCCCCGCCCCGGCCCCGCCCCGCCCCGCCCCGGGCGGCGCGGCCCTAAAGGGCGGCGGGCGGCGGCGGCGGCGGCCTGGAGGGCGATGTGGCGGCGGCGGCGGTGGTGGCCGGCGGCGCTGCTGCTGGTGGTGCTGGCGCTGCCCGGGGCGCGGCCGCGCGGGCTCTACTCGGCCGCCGACGCGCTGGAGCTGCTGGGGGCCGGCACGGCGGAGCGGCGCCTGCTGGGCTCGCCCAGCGCCTGGGCCGTGGAGTTCTTCGCCTCCTGGTGCGGCCACTGCGTCCACTTCGCCCCCACATGGCGGGCGCTGGCCGCCGACCTGCGCGGTGAGTCCCGCCCCGCCGCACCGCGCCGCCCCCCCGGGGCCCCCCAGCGCGGCCCGGGGAGCCGGCGCAGCCCGGACGGATCGCGGCCCGGCCCCTCCTCCGTACGCGCCTCGCTTCTCCTTGTCGCGCCGCTGCCTCGACCCCTCCGGACCCGTCTGGCGCCCTCCAAGGATGCTCGAGGTCGCCGCGGGCCAGCCGGGGCCCGCTGACCCACCCGACCCGGGCACCCACGCCGCGGCCCGGCTCGCGGGGGAAGTTCCCGGCGGCCGTCCGGCGCGGCGAGCTGGGCGACGCCAGCCTCCGGCTCCGCGGCCTCCCGGCCGGCCGGTCGCTCGCGCTGGAGCGGCTTGGCTGACCTCGGGTGCAGCCCTTCTTCGCCTCCTGTTTGGGCTGGAACCGGCCCCGCGCGCGGCCCGAGGGGCTCGCGCTGCCCGTGGGGCTTGCCCCGGGCCGTCGCCGGGTTGGCGCGGCGGCCCTTGGCGCGCCTGGTCTGGAGGCAGGAGGGTCGGGAAGGCGCCGCGCGCCGCTTGGAGGGGCGGAAGGAGCCGCTCGCTCTTCCCCCGGGTGGGTTCTTGCGGGATCGGGCTCGACTGGGAGGATGTTAGCTCTCTGGCAGCTCGTAGGAGCCACGCGCTGATGAGCCCCGCGGAGCGTGCCTTGCCCCCGGCCGCCCCCGCAGCCAGTGCTCGATGCGGGTTTAGCCTGGTGATCCTCTTCCCCCGCTGCCACCTCCGATGGCTATGTGGCAGCCGGGCCTCCTCGGGTACCGGCCATCAGGCAGCGGGAGCAGTCGTTGCTTGGAGAGTTGGCTTTGGGGGGAACATCTAGCCTGGGCTGGGAAGAAAGGGGTGCCCTTCCTTGCCAGCCATAGGGCTAGCAGGGGTCTCCGAGGGGCTTGTGCGTTCTCACCCTCGAAGCAGGGTGGCCAGGTGGGTCCTCCTCTCTTGCAGGCTCCCAAGTAGGATGGCACGAGCTGGATTGGTGTGCCAGCATGGCCTCCTCTCCTGAAGGAGAGGTCCTGCTTGCTTTAGCTTGTTCCTTCAAGCAGGAAAAGGAACCGTTTCAGATGTTTTGTCTCTGTTTTGCTGCTGACTTTCAGAGCCTGCCAGCTGAAATGCCTTCTTGCCTGCTTTCTTCGTCTTTCTCTTATATTGCCTCCTCCCCTGCTACCCAGCTGGAGTCAGGGAGCAGGGACCTGGCAGGGGTCTGCTGCTCCTCTCCTGGGAGAGAGAGGTACCTTGGGGTGGGAGGAGGCACGGGGAGAGGCCAAGGGCAGCCCCAGGGATGCGGCCTGGCGTTGTAAGGCTGCAAAAGGTCTGGAAAAGCCTTGAGAGGCAGGATTTCTTTGCAGGGGCTTGGGTGCTCGGGGATCAGAGTAGGGCTGTGTTGGGAGGACAGGGCGGGAGAAGCCGCCTGGAATGGGTTAAGAGCAGAGATCCCACGCCTGGATGCTCGCGTTGGGTGTGGGCAAGGACGTGCCAGGCCTGAAACACATCTGGCACTTGGGGAGGCTCAGTGACAGAGTCCTGGCCTCTCCGTAACCCCAAACCACGGCATCACGGGCAGAAAGGTGACTCCCAACTGTGGGGAAGTGGAAATAGGGGTGTTTCCTCAGCGCCTCGTCCACTCTCGTTCGGGGCCTGCACCAGGAGCCCCCCGGCATGACTGGCGAGACGTGGGCCATCGTGGGGCGAGCTGGTTTTCTGGCTCCTACAAGGCCAAGTTTGGAGGCGCAGGTCTTTGTATCCCTTGTAATTTGTTCTTGTCTGCGCTAGGTGAAGACCTCCATCCTTATAAACATCTTCTCCTTTCCCTGCTCGTCTCCTGGGGATAACTTTGCTATCGCGTCACTGGCGCGGCTTCGAGTTGGGTTATTGACCGTCCCCTCGGTCTGGGGCTAGACACGCAGGAGCCTGTGTTATCTGCTCTCGCTGGGCTGTGGTTAGCAATCCCTCCCCCTCTCCTGGAGGCGATGTCGGGCTCTGCTCGGCCCGGAGCACTGGGCAGGCTGCAGGCGCTGGGGCAGGAGGTGCTGTGGCGAGGAGCGAGGTCGGTGAACCGGAAAGGCGGGCGGCCGCGGTTGCAGGCAGTGGGCCTGGGCAGAACTTGCAGGCAGGTGGGAAACCAGGGCGCGCAAAGCCTGGCTCCGCCTCGCGCGGCTTTCCCTCTGCTTTTGCCACCCAAAAAATAGGGCACGAAGCACTGAGATTCGCATCTCAGCAGGCCTGGTGCAATGTGGGGCCAAATCAAGCTTTGAATCGCTGTGATGGTTCCTATTGCTTTTGGGCAGAAGGTGCTGTGGGCTGGAGCGTGACAGCCTCGGTTGCCCTGGGTGGTTTTGTTGCTCCGATGGCCTCTGCAGCTGTAGGGTGACTGTCTGCAATCAAAGCCTTGGGCTTGGTGTTTCTGCAGCAATACCCAGCGAGGTGCTTGAAGCATTTGGGTCCATGGGAAGCGTTCCTGCTTTGCAGGAGGAGGGGTGGAGGGTGAGATAGGTGATGAGGACTGTATAGAGCAGCACCCACCTAGCCGGCGTCCCTGCATGCTGCTGGGATCAAGCCCTGCTGGGTGGCAGGACGGGGTGGGGGGACCCTGGGTGCTTCCCAAGCCCATTCGCAGCCCCTTTTTCTGGAGCTTACTTTAAGCAACAAATGCCCAGAGAGCTGCTTCTCAGATGCAGCCCTGCCAGTGCCGTTTCTGTAGTAGCTCCGGGGTTGGCACTGCGTGGGGCCAGGGCTGTCCCTGATGTTGCAGGCCCCTGGAGCAGTCCCTGCTGGTGTTCAGTCGTGCCGCACCAGCAGGCTGCGAGCGCTGGCCGGCGGGTGCCTGCTGAGCCGCGGTAATGGGTCACCTGGCTGGAAGCAGAGTGAGTCGGATTATGCGGCCTCCCGGATGCAGGAGCTGGAAGAACCGGGTTGGCCGTGCTCCTCCCGCCGGCCCAGCCGCCTGGCTCGCGGCCATCGCCTCCGGCTCCCGGGCTCCGCTCCTGCGTCGCGTGGAGCAGACCGTAACGTGAGCGGCGGGGGGATGGAGGGGGTCTCCCATGCGCTTCCCCGGGGGCGCGAGCTGGACTTTGCTCCTTTGGCACCTGTGCCTCTCACTGCCGTTTCTCAGCCACCCTCGGCCTGGGGGCCCTCAGGGCTCTGGCAGCGGCGAGAAGCTGAATCAGGCTTCTCGAGGATGGGTTTTTCCAGGCAGACATCATCTTGGAAGAACCCCCCCGAGTCCTGGGAGGCGAGAGAAGAGACCGAGCTGCGTTTCCTGTGCAAGATAGGATCCAGGATGCTTAAGCAGGCCGCCCGCCGTGGGGCCCGTGTGCTGCGGCACGGGGAGGAGGCAGCGGCAGGGACGGAGACGTCCGAGCTGCCACGTGCGCGGGTTGGATGTGGAGTGGGACAGCCCTCGAGCTGGCCTAGCACGGCCAGGCCTTGGTGCGTGAGCAGGGGGAGGCGGACAGACGGACAGCGTCCAGAGCTTTGCAGCCCTGCTGAAGAGGGTGTTTATGGAAGAGGGATCAGCGGTTGCGGCTCGGCCCCCGTGCCGGCGCAGACGTGCTCTCCCTCGCGTTCCTGCCCAGCTGCCTGGCCTCCGTGCGCCCCTCGCTTTGCTCCCGTCGCGCGGCAGCTCCCGGGGCGGAAGGCACGGCGTAGCGGAGCCGGGCGCTCGCCTTCCTCGCCCCGCGTACGCTCGCACGCCGCGGTGCTCCTCGTGCCGTCGCGGTGGAGCGAGAGGGGCCTTTCTGGGCTGGGCAACGGCGCGGTTGGTGCCGGCTGAGATCCCCACCGTCTCCGGAGCGGCTACGGGGAGCAGAGCGGTTTTCGTTAGCGCAGCGCTTTGTAACCGCGGGAGGGGGAGGAGGCAGCGATCCCGGCGGTAGCGTCGACGCCTTGGCCTTTAGATCTGCCTGCTCGTGCCGATATTTGCCTAGGGAGAACAAAATCCCGTCCAGGAGGGCAAGATGCGGGAGGGCAGCTTTGAGGGCAGCGCGGCCCGGCCCTCGGCAGCCGTGGGAGGAACCGGCCGGGTGCGATGTGCTGCTCTGCCCCGCCGTTGCGGCGGGGAGCTGGGGGTGCGCGGCCGGCTCCCAGGGCTGCAGCCGGAGGCCTGTGCTCGCGCCGTCCTTCCGCCGCCGGCGCTCTGCGGCTGTGCTGACCGTGTCCCTCTGTCCCCGCAGAGTGGAGGCCCGCCGTGATGCTTGCTGCCCTCGACTGTGCCGACGAGGCTAACCAGCAGGTGTGCGCGGACTTCGGGATAACCAGCTTCCCCACGCTGAAGGTAAGGTCTGCTCCCTGCGGGGCTGGCCGGGAGGGGAGAGCCCCTTCGCAGTGCCCTCCTTTCCCCAGTGCTTTCCCCTTTGATCTGTCCTTTTCTTGCTCGGTCAGATTAACAACAGTCTTGCATCAAAATATTCTCTTTGGGGCTTGGCGACCTGCAATTGTTTCGCCCTCCCCAAAACGGCAGCCTGCGCAGCTGCCGCCGGAGTTAGAGACGAGGGGAACCGAAGTGCGTCTTCACAACGAAACGCAGAGACCTGATCGCTCCCAGGGCTGACGGGAGACTTGCAGACGCGAATCTGAAACGGCCCCAGCGGCAGGGCTGGGGGAGGCAGAGCGCGGGGGCACGCGCAGGCGTCTGGGCTGCCTGCTGGAGGCCGTGCCTCAGCCTCTGCAAGGAGATACGGCGGAGCTGGCAGGGCGCCGCGGCGGGCCCTGTTTGCGGCTCTTTCCCGGGCCGCGCGGCTGCTGCCGGGCTGAGCTCTCGCGCGGCTCGCCTGGGAGCGTCCCGCGGCGGGTGGCTCTGTTGTTGTTGGCTGGCAGGGCGCTGTCCCACCTCTTGATCCCAGGCCCGGCAGCTTAGCTGTGTAAATATATAGGATCTCAGTATTTCCCAGTACAAACAAAGGCCCAGTCCAACACAAGCAATAATGCCGCAGTGCCCAAGATGGCTATCTAGCGAGCAGTGATGCAGCGAGCAGGATACCTGTTAAGCGAGAAGTGGAAGCCGAGTTTACCTTGAAAAGGAGGGAGATAGGGGTTTAATCGTTACCTTTCTTCTGCGTGGAGTTCAGAGATGCGCGCCAAGAGATCTGTGCAAGGCCCGTGTCAAGTTTCCCCTGCTTGAATTCCCACCCTTGCGCGGCCTTGGGGTGTCTCCGTCGGGAGCTGTCCCCCAGATCGCAGGGAGGAAGAGCAGAGCCTTCCTCGCCGTCCCCTTGCGTCCCCAGCAGGCCTCTCCGGCCCCGTGCTCCTTCCCCAAGGGAAGCAGGCGCCTGGATCCGGTCCAGCCTGGGGGAGGGCATGTGGTTGCTTTGCTCTGGTGTGGGAGAGGGGAAGAGCGTCTGATGATACAAGATGCCTCCGGCGCAGCGGCTCCGAGGCACGGAGCCAGCGCCGCGTCCAAGGCTTCCTTTGGGGAGCTGGTGTCTGCAGGAGCCCGCGCGTGTCTTACGATCCTGCCGGTGAGCTCAGCCGCCCCGGCGCGTTTCCTCTGCGCTGGCCTGCCGTGCCATCCTGTCAATTGGTGGCGGGGATGTTTCCTGTGTTTGGTGGGAGATGGTTAGGCGCTCGGTGCCGATTAAGCTATTCTCCGGGCCTCGAGGCTTGGCCCGGCTTTTGAAGCTCTAACCTGGAGTGTACTCCTGTAGCGCTATGGGCAGCAGTCATGTCCTGGATCATTTAATTAAGCCTGAGATAATTGAGAATCAGTTAGGCAGAGCCTCACCAGGCTGAAACCTCTGGCTTTGTCTACACTAGTTGAAAGCACTGCGTGCAAGCGCACGCGTGCTGCTGGCTCTGATTGCTAACGCACCTCGCACGCTCCTTGGAGAGTCCTGCCAGGGCTCCCTGAGCCCTGACTATGGTACAGCGAAATGCTCTTGGCCCTCTCCTTCCCGATCCGGCTTCACGAGGTTTTTACGGAACCTCACCACAAAAATCGTGCTCTTTCCAGCAGCAAAACTCAGCTCGTTTCCTTCTCTGCTGGGAAAAGAAGCTACGCGCTGGGAGCTGTGGGGGTAAGTGTCGGGTAGGGGTCAGACTTGGGGTGCTGCTGGGCACGGGAGCTCTTTGGGCCTTAGGAAGGAAGATGAACATTGCCTTTATGCTGCTCAGCGCATGGAGGAGAGCACGTGGGGTCACCTGAGGGCAGCCACCCACCTGGGCAGCCACAGGAGCGGGTGCACCCTGCGCCAGGCCCGCGGTGAGCACCCTGGCCCCTTTGGGGTCCCAGCTCCTCTCCCTGCGTGGCAGCCAGCGACGGCAGCTGGCACGGCCGGCGGGGGCCTCGTCTGCCTCTGCGCCCCAGCTGGGACACCCTGGCGGTTCAGCAAGGGGCCCAGGAGAGATGGATGCATTTATTGAGCCTCCTCTTGAGGCAGGCACTGGAGTGGGGTTGAAGCAGTCTCCTGCCCCGGACACCCACCTGGTTGCCTCCTTGCCCCAGATGCCTCTACCTGGGTGTTCACAGAAACGTCTCTCAGGATGGGAAAATGTGCTGATGTGGCAGTGCTGAGACGTCGCTCGCCTTGCCCTGTCTTCCCCTCCTCTCCTTCAGACCTGAGCACCTTCTGCAAACAGCACTTGCTCCCAGCCCAGCCTGCTAAGCAAACACCCGGCTGATGCAATCGGGTTGCGCTGCTCCGGCCGTGCCACCTGCGGTGGAGCCGTTGTGGGACACTGCCACCGGGCACAGCAGACAGTTTGGGCAGGAAGTGGCCCGTGCAGAACTGGGATAAAACCTCTACTTCCCCTTTTAAAAAGCTCTGAGGCGGAGAGTCAACAGTTTGCAAGACCTGGAGGGTCTTGGCTGCCTCTCTGCATCCCTTGGAAATGTCTCCTGTGCACCCGCTCACGGCTGAGGTGCGGCTCTGCTCCTGGCCTTGTGTCTGCATCCCTCCCCTCCGGGCGGGCGAGACGGATGCGGAGCCGGCCAGCGTCCGTCCTTTGTGCCAACTGGCGTCCCCCTCGACGGGAGCCGGTTCGCCCAGGCCTGCCGCTCTCTGAGCCCGCTTGCTCCAGGGCTGCCGGGCCCAGAGCCGCAGCCCTTGTGCAACGAGCCTGGTGTGCCCGGGCCAGGCATGGGAGCGGGGACCAGAGTCTCCCCAGTGTCTGGCCGCGCTACGGGTGTGTCCAGACTGTCTGCAGTGGGCCCCGGCCTCTGAGGGAGATGTAGGAGACAAGGCATTTGATCCTCCCTTTCCTAAGGCCATCCTTGCCTCCGGCTCTCCTCCCTGTCTCCTGAGCCCTTTGTGCACTCGAGTTCAGTCCGGGCTTTCTTTGCTGTGGCTTTTTGCCTCCCTCGTCGTCCTTGAGGTCTCTCGGCTCGGTGATGCCATTGGGGGTGATGTCTTGGGGCTTTTGGGGGTGGCTGGTGGAGGCTAGCGGAGTGCGTGGGGGCACCCTGTGCCCCCAGCTCCGGCTGCCACAGCCAGGGTGGGCGTTCGCCCTGCGAGATGGGACGTGCCGGCGCGCAGGCTCCTGGGAGGAGGCGGGGTGGATGCCGCGCGGGCTTGCAGCCAGGAGTTCCTCGAGCGGTGCGTGGTATCGGTTGATACACTCTAATTTAATGATTGGTCTGAATGCACCTAGAAGGGCTGTCGGTAAATCTGTGGCTTCATCTCATGCCAAATGGGCTTCAGAAAGCGATAAGCTGAGGCCTGCGAAGGAGCCCAGGTAACTGCTGGGGAGAGTGGGGAAACTGAGGTAGTGGGGTGGAGAGGCAGAGCCGGACCTGGCAGGAAACCTGCTGGCTGGGCTGGGCTGGGCTGTCTTCCTGCCCCCTGTCCAGCTGCCCTCTCTCCAGCTTTCTCTTGTTTTTCCTTTCCTTTCAGTTTTTCAGAGCTTTTTCCAAGAAGGCAGAAGATGGGATAAAGATTGCTAGTGAGTACTCAAAGCCATGTTAGCTTTTTACCCTGGGTGTGAAAGGCCCTGCCGCAGTTTCTGCGGCCCCCGTGCAATAGGGACAGAGGAGGGCAACGTTCCCTGGTTGGGCCGTCAGGGCAGGGGTGAAGCTGGCAGCCCTGGGAGGATGCTCAGCTCAGCAACCCGACCTGCCTGGGGCGAGCCGGGCTCGGCCTTTGAGCCCAGCTTCCCCCTGGGCTTGACCTTCCGCGTCTTGTCCCCCTGATAGATCCCAGCGCCACCGTCCGGGACCTGAGGCACAGCATCATCACCAACCTGGAGCAGAGCCAGGATGCCTGGCCGCCCGCCTGTCCTCCGCTGGAGCCGGCGAGGTAGGGCTGACCGCTGGCCTGGGGCCGTGCATGGGTGGTGGAGCGAGGCGCTGGGAAGGAGGGGATGGCTCCTGGCAGCTTACTGGGAGCGGTCCCACAAAGAGCAGATAGAGAGATGCTGGTGCGGAGAGGGATGATGAGAGGCTCAAAGCACCAGAAGGAGGTGGATGGGGCTTCTGGCCTCTTGCAAAGATCTCACCAGGCTTTTCAGCCAGGTGGACAGCCATGAGGAAGAAAAGAGAAATGGGAAGACCTTGATGAGCCCAAATCGAGGGGTGGCCAAGAACAGAGCACAAATTTTGTCTGTGCTTTCACGCTTCTGACTCTGGAAATGGAGCAGCAGGGTGGCTCTTGGGAAGGAGGGAACAGAAGTGGCCATGCTGGAGGTGGAAACAAGTGCGCTTAGCTGGGAATCATTGGATTAACGTCCTTCCTGGATCTTGGGAGGAACTGGCAGCTGGAAGTGTAGTCTGGGTAGTGAAGATTGGTTTCTGATGCAAGTCCTGAGCCAAAAACGAGCGCGGAGTAGCTGCTTTATGACCTCTGTTCCAGGGGAGACACAACTCGTCTGGCAAGGTTACAGCCATTTGCAGCCTGATTTATGCATTTTTAACAGAAAAAAAGCTCATAAAAATAAAAATGGAGGAACATGGAAAATAGGGGAAAACTAGGACATCAATTTGCCAGTAACAGGCAGTGCCGGACTGAATGGATATCTTTCTGCGATAAGGTAACTGATAGCTGTTTCTAGATGTGAGAAATGTGATAGACCTGATCTCTGGACTTCGGTGAAACATTTGATGTATTGTCACCTAGGAGAGAAAAACGCCAGGATTGTGCAGGGCTGAGTAGAGCTATGGAACCACTAAAGGCGGGTGGCTGTGGGGAGCGCTTGGTGGGGATATCAGGATGGAGGGAAGAATTCCTGGTGGAGGTCTGCAAGATGAGAAAGGCCCAGAGACTGCGCTGGCCTGACAGCAGAGCTGTTCCCTGGTGGCTACGGCAGTTTTCAGGCTGAGGCGCAAGGCCTGGTAGGGCAGCACCTGCGGTGCTGTAGCCGGTGCTGGTTCCCCATGCTCAGGGGAGAGGTGTTGACGCTAGGAGTGCTTCAGAGAAGAACCGTTGCAGTTAGAAGAAACCGCTGTTATTTTGAAGGTAGCTTGTAATAGTAAGGTCCGCAGGGCTCAGGCTCCTGGTAGAAGTGATGAGATCTACGCAATGGAGATGCAACCTGGTTTCATTTCTGGAGGAGGTTGTATGACGTGATGCCGGTGGCAGGTGGGGAAGGTGATGTGGGGACCGAGCCGAGTGGCTGACGGTGGCACGTGCCCGAGGTACAAGCCAAACCGATCACCTGGCGTGGGAGAGACTCGTGCCGTGATATCTGGGATCAAATGAGATGCTAGGACGTGGCCTGGACAGGACGGGTGACTTTCTGAGCCAGGTAGCTGTGAGCTGCTGGTTTCATGTGCCTCCGTGGGTTACTTCGTTGTCTCTCGCACGTCTCCTAATGAACCTGCTCGTCAGCCTGGGCTCAATTAGAGCAGGCGGTGCCTGGGCTGGGCGCGGGGCAGGGACGTGGCAGTGCCCACCGCTGTGTCATGCCGAGCAAGGCCAGCGCTCAGCTGGTGATGGAGCAAGATGGGGCCAGCAGCCATCACCAGCGTCTGTGTCCTTAGACCCCAGAGCGGCTTTTTCTTGCCCTGCTTGAGAAAGGGTTTTCTTCATTCATTAGAAAGTCTTTGCTTTGCCGTCCAGGCGATGGCTGGCCCCAGTGGGCTCCTCTGTGTCGGCGGAGAGGCTTACCTCTTGCGGGGGTGGCCCTGGTGAGGACCACCTCCACGCTTGCTGCGTCTGACACTGCGCCCCTCTCCAGCCCTGGAGAGAGGGCCTTGCGTCTGGCTTTCCCAGAGCAGCAGTCAGGCTTCAGTCTTGTCTGGTGCCTCTGTGTCATAGCAAAAAAAAACCACTGGTTCAAATTCATTGCTGTATTTTTCCCCTGGGGGAGCATGCAACTCCCTTCTCCATAGCCTCGCTGTTTCTGCCTCCTTGGTTGACCCTGGCAGGTTTTCACAGAACCTGTGAACCAAAGCAGAAAATTGGGCTGGAAACTTCAGCGGGAAGAAATTGTTAGCTCAGCAAAGCTGAACCCAGCATCGACATGCTGTGACAAATCCCCTCAGATTAGGGCTGAGCTCCTTTCATGTGAGAGGGCAAAACATCCGTCCACTTTGCCAAGCTGATGTGTGCTGGCAGGAGGCACCCTGTTGGGATGTCCCACAGCTCTGGGCTGGTGCACGCTGCCGCTCACTCTTGTTCTCTCCTGCAGCGCGGAGGAGGTTCGCGGCTTCTTCCAGAGAAACAACGTCAAGTACCTGGCGCTGATCTTTGAGAAGAGCGACTCCTTTGTGGGCAGAGAGGTGGGTATGGCCGTGTTTATCCTGCATTTCTGTTGAAGCTGGTGTCCCCAATGTACGTATTGATGCCCGCAGTCCCATCGGTCCTGTCTAATAACTCCCAAACGCGTTTGGCAGAGGTGGGGAAGTCCCAAGTGGTGTTGCATTCTCCTTGGTGAAAACGGGTGGGCCAGGAGGGGACAGGGACCCTGTACCGAGGGGGCTGCTCACACCACGGCCTCTGGAAACGCAGGCAGGAACTCCTGCTTTGAGACACAAGGCTGATGAGGAGAAAACAAGCTCTGCTTTCGCACGCTGCATTGCAAATTGCTGGCTCTGCCCTAGGCTCCAGGCTCTGCCCTAGGCTCTGTCCTCACCCCTTGGCCTCTCCCAGCCGGAGCGTAGCGGCGAGCTTTCCCGTATGCTCTGTGGTGTGGTTTGGGCACGGGACCAGGGGCCAGGGATTGGTGGGTTCAGCCCGCCGCAGTTTAGGCCAGGCCTCTCCCTGCAGCCTCCCCACCTCTCGAGGCAGTCAGGGAGGGTTAGCTCATGTTTGTACGCCGCTTTGAAAGCACGAGGTGTTGTACAGGGTGCTAAATAGTCCTGTGGCATTCCTCTCCATCGCGGAGAGAAAGCGGGTGCTGTCAGGGCTGGGGCGTCCCACTCCCTGACCCTGGAGCTCCTTGGGTTGCAGGTGACGCTGGACATGCTGCAGTACGAGAACATCTCGGTGAGAAGGGTGCTGAGCAGTGAGGAGGAGCTCGTGAAGAAGTTTGGCGTGACCACCTTCCCTTCCGGCTACCTGCTCCTTAGCAATGGGTCCTTCTCCCGCCTGCCTGTGTGAGTCCGGGGATGCGGAGGGGACGGTCCTGGCTGCGGAGGGCCGGGGCCTCGTGTGGCACTAGTGGTTGGATAGGGCTGGGGGATGAGTCCTGATCAGGAGGGTGCGTGTATTTGGATGCTACCAGCGTTGTGACATGTAATGGGAATGGAAACTGTGCTGCATCTGTTTGAACTCCTAAAAGGTACCCTAGATGGGTTTTGGGGAAACTAAGTCACTCTACCTGGGGATTTTCCCTGGTGTCCTTGAATGAGGGAGCAGAAAATGGCTGGACTGTGCACGGCCTTTCCCCTTGGCCTGGCTCGGCACTAGGGATGTGCTAGAGGGAAAAGCCGACGGGCTCAGCAGAGAGCATCACCCCTCCTGCAGAGCTGCTTCGTTCTGAGCCCTCCTGTCGGGCTGGAAAGGCCTGGAGGGAGTCCCACGCTAGTTCCTTGAAGGAGTCCCACGCTAGTTCCTGTGGGATGTTTTCCTCGTGGTGGAAGGGGATGAATCTTGGCTCCGGGGTGCTGGTGAGTCTACCTGACCTTTTGTGTTTGGAGCGCCGGCTCCCAGCACCTGGGGAGCTGCCCAGCCATGGGCTTTTTTCCATCTCCACCAGTTGTCCTGCTGGTTGACAGACAAATCTGCCACGTCCCAAGCCTGGCAGGGTACCAGGCTTGTGCCTGACCCTCTCCCCATCTCTCTGCTCTTCCCCATTGGTTTTCTAATTGCAGAAAAGTTCATTAGGAGGCAAACAATGGCTGGTTCTGAACGGCTGGCAGGGAACAATGGGCCGCTCGCTCCCTCGAGCGGATCCTGCCACTGAATGGCACGCCGAGAAGCGGCCAGATGGTGCCTTTGCAGCCTCGGCTGACGTGGGGCCGGCCCGGCAGCAGGGTGCCTGGCGGGGCCACCTGTGGCTGCCCCGCGAAGGGTGCAGGAGGCGGCCCTTGGTGCCACCCCGCCAGGGAGAGGGGATGTTTCCCTGGGGAGGGACGGGATTTGCAGACCTGCTTGGTGTGGGAGGCACGAGGGGATGCTGCGGGGGCTGGCGGCAGGTGAGGGAAGGGGGAGATGCGGCGAAACGAGGGATGCCAGCTCTGCCCAGAGCCGAGCTATTGTTCTTCCGCCGCGGAGCTGGCGGAGGGGAAAATTGCTTGTGACGAAGCTGCCGCTCCACCATCTGCTTGCAGGCGAGCACCGGGCGGCAAGAGAGACAGCTCCGCGCTGCCTGGGTCCCCTGGGCTTTCCCGCTGCTGCCTGCCAGCTTTGCCGATGTGCCGGGTGGGCTTTGCGGAGACGCCTTCCTCCCTGCAGCCCTTGTTGGCCCCAACACCCTCCTCCCCTCTCTAGGGTGCTGGGAAGGGCTTGGTGGCTGGGGTGTCCCAGTCTTGGCTTCTGTGATAAAAGGCTTACTTTGGGTTGTGTGCCAAGATACCTGCTGCTGGGGGCAGACGGAGAGCTTTAATCACGCTGCGTTTGGGAGTGGAGATGTCCCCAGCAGAGAGAGCATGAAGGGTCGCAGGGTGGGTTATACCAGGCTGGGAGTTGCTGGTCCACCTCAGAGTCTTGGGTCTCATTTACCTCCTTGCCATAGCCAGCAGCCCTGTGGGATGGAGAGAGGTTTCACTCGTGGCTTCTCCTTCCTTGCAGGCACATGGAGGCGCGCTCCTTCTACACCTACTACTTGAGGACGCTCTCTGGTGTGACCCGGGGCTCTTACAAGCTGAACATGACTGCCAGCACTTCCAGCGCGACTACTGCCTCCCAGCTGAAGCACGCTGACCGGTGAGAGCCCCTTCATCCTTGCACGGCCCCTACACTCCCACAAGCCCCCTCGCTGGTGCCTTCTCAAGGAGCAAGGTGCCGGTGCGCGGTGCGAGCTGGGCAAGCACGCGGCTCAGTTGCTTTGGGGCTGCGGGAAGCTGGGAGAGACGGGCTTTGGTGTGGGCAGGCAGGAGCCAGAGGAGGGGATGTGTCTGTGCAGGGCTGTGCAAGCAGCGGAGCGAAGGTGGCTCCTGGGTGAGTCAGCAACAGGCTGGACCGTGCCCTGCCCCCAGCAAAAGCCCCGAATCACTGTTGCAAAGAAAACTCTCCTTCTCGTGGCCGGGTCCCTTGGGGTTCAAAGCTGCCTTTGGTCGAGTAAAACGCTCACAGCCCGTTGCGCCTGTTGTCCTGCCCTCCCCAGCTCCAAGCTGTACACGGCCGACCTGGAGTCAGCGCTTCACTACTCGCTGCGGGTGGAGGCCACCCGGGCCGCCGTGCTGTCGGGAGCCCAGCTGTCAGCCTTGAAGTGCTACGTGGCGCTGCTGGCCAAGGTGAGGAGCTGCGGTGGCCTCGTTCGGGGGGAGGAACGGGGCCTGCTGGCCTCCTCGCCGCTCTCAGCGGCGCTGGTCTGACCCGCTCTCGCTCACGCGGGGAGACCTGGTGAGTTGTGCTCGCCACGGGACCAGCCTGTGTTAAGAGTACAAATGACCTAGCTGTTGGCCGGTCGGAGCCTAGTCTGGGACAGGAATTTGGGTCTCCGGGGACGCCTTAATCCAGCAGGCTAAAAATCCACATGAGATCCTGCGGGCACAAGTCAGGTCCCTGCCTGTGCTGAGCTGTGGCTGTAGCTGTTGTATTTCAGTACTGATACAGGAGCTGTCTGCATTTCTGTATATCTGTTTATGCTATTAAATGTAAATGCAGGATGTGGACTGCATCCCCGCGGGGCTGATAACGCAAGCTGTGCTCGCGAGCCTACGTAGGCAGCCGAGCCGTGCTTCCTGTCGCTCGGCGAGTCCCTTGCTGCTTCCCGGGCCACGGCGGTGGCATTCCCTGCTGTCCTCGTCCCGGCAGAGCCCTCTGCAGCCGGCAGCTCCACGGCTGGCCTGACTCCTGCCCTGCAGTTTGCCCGCAGTCATACAGACTCGTGATGTTTTTTTTCCTACCCCCTTGCAGACTGTGCCCTCGCTCCTTGGGGGTTGGGTTCCTTAAGACAAGGAGGTTGCTTAAGAAGCTTGGGCGATTTTATTTGACAGAAGGCAAAGATGCGATTTGGTCAAAGTCGAGTCTGCGGATGAGGTTCTTGATAGAGGAGGATTCCTTAATCTGGTGGGCTGATGAGAGGCAGCAGCCAAAAGCAGGTGCCAGTTAGGTTCAGACAAGAAATAAGGTGCAGTTTATCCATGGACAGAGCAGACTGTTTGCAGAAGTTGTATCGAGGCAGAAGGTCTTCTGAAAAGAAATGCGGACCCCCAGCGGGGGTGGCAGAGATGACAGACGTGAGTGGAGGGGTTTGCACTGCCCGTTTCTCATCTCCTGACTTGAATGCTCAGTTTAGGGGGTTATCTCTGCAGGCTCCTTTTACAGTCAGGGGAAAGAGACTCCTGCTCTGAATTGTGCTCTGGAATAGCCTAATGTAAGATCTTTTTTTCTCTCCCCTCTAATGGGCTGACAAAATTCAAGCGCACCAGTAGCACGGGAAAGCTTTGAGCCAGCAGAAGCCGGGCAGTTTCATTGCCTGGTACTGTCGAGTGCTGTGTTTAGACGATGTTTCTGCTGGTGGTGTAGACAGAGCTCTGTTCCCGTGGCTTTCCCAGTCCGGGGCTCTCTGGTAGACCTTTGCCCCAACCAGGTCTGTTTTCTTTTCTCCCTTGTTCGTTACCCGGACCATTGCACTCAGTTTGGACCTTCTGGGTCTCAGAGCAGACAGACCTCCGTGATGTGCAAGACAGTCCCTGCTCCCACGTCTGCCTCCTCTTCCTGAACACAGAGAGAGGAATAATCAGCTGCTCCGAACACAAGCCACTAGTGCAACAAGTCTTAAGTTCTCAGCCTGGAGCTTCGTAATGATTTTACATTGCTGGTGGTCCCTTTCACAGCAACAGGAAGGTGTGTGTGTGTGTGTGTGTGTGTGTGTGTGTGTGTGTGTGTGTGAAATGAGGCAGGGTGAGCTCAGCACGGCAGAAAGGAGGCCATGTAGGAAGTGGTCAGGACTGAGACGTGCTTGGCTTGGCTGTGTTGAAGCCTGTTTATCTCTTCTCCTACTTGCCACCAGTTGTTGCCTTTGATGTTTCTCCCTTTCTGGAACATGGAGGATTTTGTTAAATAAATGCCCCATCCCAAAAGGTCCCTGTTAGAGGTCAGGTCCTGCAGAGCCTGCAGCCTGCTGTGTTTTTCCATCGGAGGCGAGCTGGTCGCCTTGCCCTTTTCTGGGTCCGGAGCGGTGCGCGCTGTGTCACATTGCAGGGCCGCGCTGGCCAAGCCTACGAGCTTGGCCAGGGCTGTAGGGAGGAGGAGTACCGTTCGTCAGATCAGCTTTTAACTGTCCCTCCAAGCCTTCCCCTCGCCGGCCGAGGACGAGCTGCAGCACCCAGATCTGACGAGGAGCTGAAGCTCTGCGAGGCCTGGAAACGCAGGCTGGAGGCGGTGGGTGGCTGGCTGGGAGGGTGCCGAGGACGGTCCCACGGGCCGGGGACGAGGCGCGTGCGGGGAGCGGCAGCCCGAGGATGCTGAGCCGGCGCTGCCGTTCCAGCTCTCGTCCACGGGTCGGAGCAGCGGCACCAGGTTTGCTGCCAGCCCTGGCAGCTGCAGCCTGCTCCGACTGGGGGAATCCACCCTCCCTCTGCCACCGGGGCCTGGGCTTTTTAACTGTTGTGTTTCCAAGAGGTCTTTCAGGCAAGCGGGGGGGAAAAAAAAAAAACTTAGTGTGGAGAGAAACGCCGACTAGAAAGCCACACGTCATGCGGTCGAACCTCCTTTGGGCGGCGTGGCGAGGAGGGAGGAACTGAGTTCTGCAGCAGAAATGCCAGATCGTCGGTGAATCCCCCTGCTGCGTTTGGGACTTCCAGCGTAGTTCATGGAGTCGCTTGAATTCCCCCACGGGCCCGGGGAGAACAGAAAGGAATACTCCTGTCTTTCGCTGCCCCGTTGCTCTTCCGATGTCCTGCCGCTGTCCTCGTTCCCTGCTGTGGCGGCGGTGGGGGTCAGTCCCTCTGCTGCCTGTGTCGGTCCGCCTGCCGGTGGCACGCGCTCGCCGGCTCCCCCTTCTCCCTGGAGCGCTTGCGGTTGTAAAGTGCTGATGCTAATCGGATTTGAGTTGACTTATTGTCAGAGTAGCTTTTTGTGTTCCTCAGACTACGCGGAGCTAGGGCCGAGGTTGGGCGCTTGGCTCTCGGCCGGCAGAGCTGGCTCGTTCGCTGCTGCGGCAGCTCGCGTGCAAATGAAAGGCTCTCGTACCCTTAGCCGCCGGGGTGGCTTCGGAGGGGGAGGCGGCTGGGGCCGCGAGCGCCCGGCAGCGCCAAACCTTTGGGCTGAGCTGGGGCCGCGGACGCTGCCTCCCCGGCGCGGGGCTGGCTGCTCTGCCGGCGCTGCTGCCAGGGCAGCTTTTTTTCTCACCTGCCTCTCCTCTCGCTTCTGGCGCAGTACTTCCCTGGGCGCCCCTTCGTGCAGACCTACCTGCAGTCTCTGGACGGCTGGCTGAGGAACTGGACGGAGCCCGAGCTGCCTCGCGACGTCTTGAAGGAGGCCGTGAAGAATAAGGGAGATGTAAGGCACCCGGCAGCGCCTCCCGCGACGGGCAGGGCGTCCACGCTCCTGCCTTCCTCTCCCTCCCCTTCCCCTTGCTGCCCCTCGTTTTAGTTTCCAGCTGCGTCACCCTGTGTCCGTCCGTCCTTCAGGCCTCCCACCCTGCCATGCTGCCCACCAACGTGACCTGGGTGGGCTGCCAGGGCAGCGAACCCCACTTCCGCGGCTACCCCTGCTCTCTCTGGACGCTCTTCCACCTGCTGACGGTCCGGGCCCTCCAGAGCGGGCCGGACAAAGGTAACGGCTCAGGCGGCGCTTGCCTCGACACCGCGGCGTGAGGCACGCGGACGGTGCCGGGGGGGCTCCCTGCGGGCGTGGGGAGGGACGCGGCTCGCAGGCTGAGGCGGCAGGCCAGGGATGCCCTGTCCAGGGGGAAACGGCGGGGAGCCTGCAGGCTGCCGGCTCGCTGCCCTCAGCTTGGAAATGGGACCCAGAAGGCTGTTTGGGGGGCTCTTTCCTTTCTTCTGGGGGCGGAGGCTTGTTGCCCTTTTCCCTCTAGCCTCCGCGGAGGAGCCGGGCCGTGGCAGAGCTCGGCCGTGCTGCCGGGGCCGCGGAGCGAGGGGCAGGCGGCGTGGCTGTGGGCGCGCTGGCTCTGGACCTGCTCCCCCACCCCGTCCCTCTCTGCCCTGCCCTAGAGCTGCCGCTGGAGGTCTTGAGCACCATGCGCTGCTACATCAGGAACTTCTTCGGCTGCCAGGAGTGCGCCCAGCACTTCGAGGCCATGGCCGCGGAGTCCATGGACAAGGTGCAGGGCCGGGAGGAGGCGGTCTTCTGGCTCTGGTCGCACCACAACGAGGTGAACGCTCGGCTGGCCGGTAAGGCGTGCGCCTAGCGCCGGGGGGGATGCGGTGTTAGCCCCCAGCGGGAAGGCCCCGGACTGGCCAGGCCGGGGAGAGGGGCTGCCGGGTGCTGTAGGCAACCCAGAGCCATGGGAGACAGGAGCAGGGGCCGTTTCCCAAGGAAAAGGGAAGAGATGAGATGTAGAAGCTCCCCTCTCCTGCTAGGCAGCACTGGGAGCGATACCTGCTCCTGGCCGCATCACAGGAGGGAGGCTGGGAGGTCTCCTTCTTGCCAAAAATACGGTCATACGTGGCCTTGAGGCTGCCTCTGTCCTCAGGCTGCTTTGCAGGCGGATAAAGCAGCAAGGACGGCGGTCTGGGAGGTGGGCGGAAGCCCAGGCAGAGGCTCCTTGCAGGTGGGCCAAGGGCTGGCTCCATCCGCTAAGAGCTTCGTCTGGGCAGGGGGCACCCCGCAGCCCCGGGCAGGGGCTGCTCGGGGAGATCTGGGCCCCCGCAGCCACGGGGACCCGGCAGCTGTTTGCGTGGCGTCGGAGACCGCCCCAGAGATGCGGTTAAACCTTATCCGGCCCCCCGCGGGGAGCTTTCCAAAGCTGCCACGTGCCCCGGGAGGACCCTCCTCCCGAGACGGCTCCTCCAAATGTTCTCGCTTCCCTGCCTGCCCGGCCCCAGCTGCGCGGCCGGGGCTGGGGACAAAAGCCGCTGACGGCTGAAAAGGAGACGAGCGTGCCCCGGCGAGGAGGGGGCGGATGAATGCGTGTCGGGGCGGCCTCCCCTCTCTCGGGAATGCGTCTCCGTCGTCCCCGGTGGTCTGCGGCCCCGGCGCGTGCTGCGGGGAGGTCTCCAGCCGAGAGAGCCGAGGAGGAGCTCGCTGCAGCCTCCAGGAGGCTGAGCCCCTGCCGCATCCCAAAAAGTCAAGGGGTTGTAAAACCTGCTGTTCGGGGCGGACTGGCTGCGGCGTGTTGCTCCTGGCACAGCATTTCTCTGAATGCTGCCCCCAGACTGGATCGTGTGGGTTTTTTTTTTCCTCTCTGGAGAAAGCCCGTTTTTCGCAGGAGGGAGGGTGAGAGTCCCTGGGAAGGGCTGTGTTTGGTTGCCTTCCACAGCCGAGCAGATCCTGAAAAATCCCAGGGCTTTGCTGGTGCTGGGGCAGGGGAGGCCCCTCTGCAGGAGGGAGGGCTGCTGGGAGGAGCCTCTCCAGCCCCCTTTGCTGGATCCCGTTCCTCCAGGTAGCGACACGGAGGACCCCAAGTTCCCCAAGCTGCAGTGGCCTCCGCCGGACATGTGTCCCCTGTGCCACAAGGAGGACAGCGGGGTGCACGCGTGGGACGAGCCGGCCGTGCTGCGCTTCCTCAAGGCTCACTTCTCCCCAGCCAACATCTACCCGGACTACACCGAGTCCGGCGCGGACCTCCTGGCCAGGGAGAGCCGGGAGATGGGAGCGGCGGCAGACGCCAGGCTCAGTACCGACAGGCCAGGGGAGAGAGACAGAGGGGTGGAGAGGGAAAAGGAGGAGGAGGAGGAGGAGGAAGAGGAAGAAAAAGAAGCGGAGAAGCCGAAGGGGGACGGCGCGGAAGGGGAGATGGGAGCCCCGGAGCGGCCGGGCTCCTCCGAGCTGCGCAGGCCCAGCATCGTGCGGATGAACCCCAAGCCGCGGGAGACGGAGGAAGACATCGTGGACCTGGACTCCTTCAGCGAGCAGCACTTCAAGAGCAAGGCGCTGCGGGCGGCGGCGGCCGGCAGGCGACGGCGACTCACCAAGAGGGACACCATCCCCCTGCACCTGGCGCCCGGCGGCCCCCAGGACTTCGACTACGCGGCGGGCTGGGAGCGCCCGCGGAAGCGGGACCTGGGCTCGTGGCGGCAGGGGGGCGACCCGGGCGAGGAAGAGGAGGCCGGCGCCGGCTTGCGAAGGAGCCAGTGGTTCCGCGTGCTGGGTCTCGGCTTCTCCCGCGTGGACATCAGCCTGTGCATCGTGCTCTACTTCCTCTCCTCCATGTGCCTGCTGGGCATGTACACCTTCTTCCGCCTCCGCATGCGCTCCCGCAAGGGCCGCCCGGGCTTCCCCATGGCCTGAGCCGGAGCGGGGCGCCGGGGGCATGGCGGGGGGCGAGGGGTTCTCCTCCCCGGCCCGGCGCCTGCTCGGCTCGCAGGTGGGACGGCGTTGAGGCCAGTTTTGTAGCGGAAGGGGAAAGGTTTTGCTGCTTCCTCGCCAGGAGCTGCCCCGCTTGCGGCAGCCGCGTCTTCCGAGGCCCCCGGGTTTGGGAACCAGCTCAGCTCACCCTGGCGGGAGGGCGAATTTGGGGGTGGGCGGGGGGGGGAGGTATCAGAAGAGCAGCGCCTCGGCTTGGCGCGCCGCGTTTGGGGGCACCCCGCTCGCTGGGCGCGGCATCGCCGGCGGGGGCCGGGGTCTCCCCACCGAGCAGCCTGCGGAGCTCCTCGGCGCTGGGCTGGTCTCAAAGCGGGCGGAAGCTCGGGCCGGCGCGGCCGAGCAGCCCTTTGGGGTTAAACCACTAGCAGCGTTGGGGGCGCTTGGGAGGCTGCGGGGTGGGCCGGCCGGCCTCTGCGCTTCGCTTTCCCCGCGGCGGAGGGTGGCGGCAGCCCGCAAGGGGGGAAACCGTCCCCGCGCGCTCCCGGCTCGCTCCCTCGAAGGCCGAATCCTCCAGAGACGACCCGGGAGTGGCTTTGGGTGTTATCCCCTGCACCCTCCCGGGCAGGTGATGGAAAAGCCGTCGGTTTGGGCCGTGGTCAGCAGCGTGTTTCGTTTTCGTGCGGTAGCGGAATAAATTATTTTTGCCAACATCACTTCGGCTGTGGTGGCTCGTCCCTGCCGCGCGCTGTCCCGTCCCCTACGCGCGTCCCCGCCTGCCGCGGCGGGTGCCCGGCCCCCTTCCTCCCTGCCCTTTTATCCTTGTTACGAATCATTAAGGAAAATGGTTGTTTTGCAGAGCCGGGGCCGGGGCCATCTGCTCGCCCGGCGCTGCCTAAATCCCCCTGTAACAAATTCATTGGGATTACGCTGCCCTGCCCTAATCCCAGCCCTTCCCCCCAGCACGGGGGATTTAAAAAGGATTAGAGCCCGGCTGATAATAAACTTTATTAGGGGGGAGCAAGGGGAGGGGGGGGTCAATCCGATTTGGAGCCTTTTTCTTGATATCTTCACTTTGCCCAGGTGGGAGGAGAGGTGCCCTTAGCCGAGCCTTCGGCCGGCGGCTCCCGCCTGCGGGGCCGAGACCTGCCGGCAGCCGGCGGGCGGCCAGGCGCAGCCCGCGGGTGTGACGAGCGCGGGAGGTCTCTGCCGCTAGCGGAGCCCTGCTCGCCCGCCGGGCCGACGAGGGGGGTCTGAGCCCTTCCTTGGCCCGGCGGGGGAAACGGAGCGCCCGCGGCTAATTACCTAAATGGCCGCAGGCTGTTGAGAGACGCTCGCTATTCCCTAATAGCATTTGCCCTCGAGTGCAATTTAATTTTCTCCGAGGCCGGGCTGCAGCCCCCCCCCCCCACCCCCCCGCCCCGGGCGGGCGCCGGCCAGCGCTGCCTCCCGCCTCCCTCTTTCTTTCCCCTCTCGGCACGGGCGAGAGCATCTCTCCCCGGGCGCGCGGGGCGCCGCGGCTTCGGCGCCCGTCGGGCGACTGCTGCAAGGCGAGGGCCGGCGCCGGGGCGAGACCGTGTCTTGCGCCTCCGGTAAGCAGGGGAGTTGCCCCGTGTGGGAGTCGGTCGGTGCCGCTGCGGTGCCGACGGCGGGGTGGGCAGCGAAGGGCGGGCGGGCGTCCCCCTGCGAAAGGCTGGGGCGGGGGGGAAGCGGGGGGACAGCGAGGGTTTGGCGGCCTCCTGCACCCGGCGGGCTCGGGCGATCCTCCGCGGTCCCCGTCAGCGCCTTTGGCCGCGCAGGGCGAGACGCCAGGCTGAGACCTGGCAAACTCACTCCATGGGAGCCGCCATATTGCCGGCGTGGGCCGCCTGTCCAGAGCCCCAACGCCGCCCCGGGCCAGGGTGGGTTTTTGCTTGCAAACCCCTCCCTTCTGGCAAAGCAAAACCCGTGGGCAGCCGAAAAGTACAACAGCCAGAAAAAAGGAGACAAAGAAATTGGGGGGGGGGGAGATGCAAACGCCGGGGGAGCCGTGGCGAGCCGGGGAGCAGGACCGTCCTCGTCCTCGGTATCCAGCGGAAACCCCTCTTCCAGCGGTCGTTGCCGCGGGGCTCGGCTCCGCCGCGGCGAGCGATGCGGCCGGGGACGCGGGGGTCGGCCCCGACCTAGCACAGCGGAGAGACGAGTGAGGAGGGGGCTTCCCCGCGGAGCGGGGCGACGGGGCCGAGGCCGGCCGCGTCCCGGCCGTGCCGCGGGGAGCTGCTTTCCGGGCGAGACCGCCACCAGGCCCCGGCTGAAAGCCCGGGGAGACGTGTTAGTGCCGCGGGACTCACTCCTGTCATGAGTGCGCGCTGGTCTCTGCCCGAGCCGGGAGAGGTGCTGGCTGGGGTTTCGCTGGCAGAACGGGGCTTTGGGGTTAAAAGCCACCGGTTCGTTGAAAATGGTTTCTTGTTGAAACCGTCAGGCTTAATAAATGTCTCAGGTTGGGTTTAAAAAAAAAAAAAAAAAAAGACTTTTTTTGAAGTTGCTGAGAGCCCTCTTCGCCTTGCCGGAGGCCCCGTTTCAGGGCTTTCTGGTGGGAACCGCCTCTATTTGTTCATTTTGGCGCGGGAGCGAAGGCCGAAGCGCGCCGAAACGCCGTCAGGCTGCTCCGGCGCATCGGAGCCCCTTCCCCTGCCCCTCGGCGGTCAGTTTGTGAAACCATGAACCTGCTGAAACCGTGCGGTTCCCGACCTGCCCCGCCGCCGCCGGGCAGGAGGGCCGGCTCAGCCTTCGCGGGGCCGCTCCGCGCGCCCCCCCGGACCCCCGCGCCGCCGGCAGAGCCCCGCAGCCGCCCGCCCGCGTCCTGCCCGGCGCAGCCGTGGGGCAGACGCCCCCACGGGTTCCTCCTCCGCGCCGCTCCTGCCAGCCCGCTGCGCACCTCGCTTTCAGCTTACTGGCTTCTTTTTCCTTATTATTACTATTATTTTATTATTACTGTTGTTTTGAGCTCTGGGAGCAGGTTTGTCCTCGGGGAGCGGGCTCAGCCCCGGGTGCGGGATTTCAGGGCCGCCGCCGCCGCGCCTCGGGCCGTGCGCTCCCCGCAGCCCCTGTCGCGACAGCGCCTGTCGCGACAGCACCCTGCTCCCCCGCCCCGCCCCGCCCCCTTTTCTAGCCGCTGGGGGCGGGGCACCCGAAGATGCCACGCCCCTTCCCCGCAGGCCCCGCCCACTCGCCGGCTGCAAGCCCCGCCCCCGCCACGCTCCGGCGGCGCCCCGAGGCGCGGGCTGCCGGGGATTGGCTGCGGGGGGCGGCTCGCCCCGCCCCCCCCTGCGGGGCCGGTGACGTCAGGCGCGCTCCCCGCAGTGTGAATGAATCAAAGGCGGGCGGGCGGCTCGGCACGGCTCGGCACGGCTCGGCACGGCACGGCACGGCTCGGCACGGCACGGCACGGCTCGGCACGGCTCGGCACGGCTCGGCACGGCTCGGCACTGCCCGGCCCGGCCCGGCCCGGCTCAGCTCAGCGCTCGGGCGGGCAGAGCTGCGGCATCCCGGCCGCCGGGGCAGCCTGCGGGGCTGCGGGGCCGCCCGCCGCCCTTCCCTCGCCCCTGGGCTGGCTTCGGCCCCCGTGTGCGGAGGGGCGAGGAAAAGAGCCGGCTCCCTCGATTTTATTTCATTTGATTTGGTTTGATTTGATTTGATTCTCTTCTCCCCCCCACCCCGGTGCAATAAAATGATGCAAAGCTCAGCGCTGGCTGCCGAAGGGGCTGTCAAGGGGCTTCCAGAGATTCTTGGTGTGCCGATGCAACGTAAGGACGCTTTTCTCTTTTCCCCTCCTTCGGCTAATAATAAAGGAAACCGGGAGCCGCGGCGGAGCCGGGAAGGGCGGCGAGCGGCGAAAGCGGGGAGTGCGGGGCGGGCTGGGCCGGGGGCTGCTGGGCCCGGGCTTTGCCTGCGTGTGCTTTGGCCTTGGCTTTATTTTTTATTTTTTCCCCCCCTCTCCCCATGTCTAGCAGCGTTAGCAGACGTGAAGATAGGAGCGAGCGGTGGGGAGAGCAGCGCCCCGGGCAGCGCGGGGGGACGCGGCTGCGGGTGCCGGGGGGGGGCAGCCCCGCGGCGCGGTGACGGCCGGGCTCCCCCAGCCCCGACGGAGCGGTCGGCGTGTGTGTGTGTGTGTCTGTGTGTGTGTGTGTGTGTGCACGGCGCTGCGTGTGCAGGGCTGTGCGCAGGGGCAGCGGTGCCCCCCACCCGCCGCCGCGCGCCCCGAGCCCCGCTATGTCGTGTATCGCGATATGCGGAGCCTCGCACGCAGCGGGGCCGGGAAGGCGCCCGCGTGCGTGTGTGTGCGCGTTGCCTGCGTGGAGGGCCCGCTCCGCTCCCGCGCAGCACGTGTGTTAATATAGCTGTGTCTATA
The DNA here is from genome assembly GCF_040807025.1 of Struthio camelus. Lineage (NCBI taxonomy): Eukaryota > Metazoa > Chordata > Aves > Struthioniformes > Struthionidae > Struthio > Struthio camelus. Next base: position 6,659,440 of record NC_090949.1, read on the forward strand.
CATACCAAAAAAGCATAGTGTAACGGATCACGTATAATCTATACAGATACGAGCAGCCTCTCCGTATGGAGACGCACGCGCGGGTGCGCTCTGCGTGGGTGTATCCATACATGTGCGAAGACACATGTATGCGTAGAGCACACGGACACGCACCCGCGCAGGATACACGCGCTGAGACACGGTGCGTGGGGGGTCCCTGATCGGGAGCCCGAGCCTCCCCCCCGGCTTTGGAGCCGGTGCCCGGGGCTCTCCGGCTCCCCCCGGCCCTGGGCGGCTTTAATTCGTTTTCGGTCTTTTTTAATTTTTGTTTTTTCCCAAGGACTCAAGCCGGTGCCACCCGCCTGCGCCAGCCCCGGCCCTGCCGCGGCGGCGAGCCGCTGCCCCCCGGTCCTCGCGTTCGTTCTTCCCTTGGCTGTATTTTCCCGGATTTACCCTTTTTTCGTTTCTGCTCTCTGCCCTAGATGGGTAAACACGCTTCTGAAACGGTATTTCTCTGCAGTAGAGAGGAGAGAAATTCCCCAACAGGGAAAGCGAGCCGAGCCGGGCAGGAGCACAGCCCGTGCCACCGCAGGGGCCGCAGAGGTCTGTCCCGCAGCCGACTCCGCGCCTTCCCTCCCGTCCCCTAATAAGACCTCGTGTGCAGAGCCGCAGAGTTACTTTTATGCCCCTGAAGCCTCATCGGCTCGACAAGAAATTAGGTGCCTAAGTCACCTCGGAGCAGCAACCACCCAGCAAAACTGCCATTTGCCCCCCCCCCCCCCCGAGTGCCAGCAGACTCTTCCCCATGACACTGCCATTTCCATAGGAACTGGTGCATTTCAGGGAGGAAATAACCGGCTTTTAAAAATTATTATTTATTTATTTAAGCACCAAAAAATACTGGCATAAACAAAATATGTGATGGGGGATGCTATGAAAGTTTTCCTTGCTGCCTATTTGGGAAAAGCTGTGTAATCCCCTTGCTGCTCCAGCACCCAGAGCCGTGCGGCCGCCGCACGCTTAGGGCCGTCAGTTCGCTATGGGAGGACGTGCTTCGGGCCCGATCCTGCACGGGTTGCACACGCGCACGGTGCCCCTGTGGCAGAGGGGGGGCTGCCCCCGGGCAGGGAAAGCCAGGGGAAATCCAGCTGCGCCAGCTGTGCCGGGGGCTGCTTTCCAGCAGCACCTCACGCCTGCAGCCCTGGGAGGTTAGCGAGCCCCTGCTATCCGAAATGCAGAAACAGCTCGAAGGCCTCTGCCTCGTGGCTGGGCGGCGAGTGAGGCTGCGCGTCCCTCCGCAGCCCGGGGTGCGTGGCCAGGGTCTGGGTCGCAGAGGCCGGGACGAAGGGCCGCGACGGCCGAGGGCTCGCTCGCTTTTGTTGTGATCCCCCTGCGCAGCGCTGGTGTGTGCGAGGGGAGAAAAACAGTTGGCATTTTTATTTCTAACGGCTATTAAATTGCAGGTTGCTCTCTGAGTTTAAACCACTGTTGAGCCTCCTTAACTTAGCGGGCACTGGGTCTTGTAGCATCAAGCTCGCCAAGAGGAGGGGAGCTGTGCCTGGGGAGCTGCCCCGCGATGAAGCTAGCTACAGCCCTGCTTTGGAGATATTATTAATAGTATTAATTATTATTACGGTTTTGCAAATCTTAGTTATGCAAAACTTCTGCCAAAGCCTGTGGGAACTGTGCCCGGGTATAGACAGCAGGAGCAACCTCTGTCCAAAGGTCTGGGGCGGGGGTGGGGGGGGGTTGATTAATTGGCACTGGGAAAGTCGTTTGCGTGCTGCGATGCAGCGAAACGGATTGGAGGTTTTTTCGCTTGTGAAGGAATGATCTTCTCCTCTTCCCCCCGAGCCGTTAGAGGAGCCCCTTGGCTGGTGCTTTTTGTCAGATCGCGCGTTTATGACAGCAGATTTCGGTGTGCGTGAGGGAAACAAAAGCGCTCCGGCCGCGCTGCGCTTGTGTGACACAGGAGTGTGTGCGTGGGTTTACGGAAAGCGTGCAGAAAGCAGGCGTGAGCCCGCTGCAGCGGCGCGGCGTGGGAGCGAGCGCGGCGGCGCAGCCGGGGCCGGCACGCGTGGGGCGGAACAGAAACGCCTTCGTGCCCCCCAAACGCAGCCTGGCGTCGGACCCGCGTTTGCAATGCACCAGCTCTGCCCCGCGTTCGTGCCTGCGGGTGACGATCCCTTCCACTTGAAAAATAAAAAAAATAAACGGGGGGGTCACTTGCAAACTTAGCGCGTGGGTCGGGTATTGCCCGGGCACGAGGGGACCGGCTGGGCGGTCTCCCAAAGCCGCCGGGGGATTGCCTCTGCGTTTGCGTTTTGAGGTTTTTGCGGGCTGAGGGATTTCTGAGGCTCTCCGCGAGTTTTTCTCTCGTTTCCGTAATCGTTTCTCTCTTTCCCGTCAGGGAGGCAGCGAGGCAAAGCTGGACCTGCCGTTTATAACTCAGTGTAACCGCCGAGCTGCTCGAAAACCCGCTGCTGGGGAAGGGGGCTTCGGGACGGACCCCAGCAAACCTTGCCAGCCCGCCGCTTGGCCGGGTCGGGGAAGGGGCTGCGGGTTTCGGTGGGTTAGTGCCAAAATTGTGCCGCTGGCCCGCGCGAGCGTCCGTCCGTGCGTCCGTGCGTCCGTGCGTCCCTCCGTCCGTCCGTCCCGGGAGCCGGCGGCGGCCGGACGGGCCGGCTCGGGGGCTGCTCCGGGCCGGGGAGGCTCCGTGCGCGGTGTCTCAGGCACCCTTTTTTTTGGGGGGGGGGGAGGGGGGGAAGGGGAAGAGAGCTGGGAGCTGGAGGCATCCGCCGCGGAGGTACCCGAAAATCCGGGCTTCGCACATCACTCAGCAACCCGCCTTTGGGCTCCGGCATCACTTCCCGCACGGCTTGGACGGTACCGGCACCTCTCCCCCCGGCCGCGCCGGGGAATCAAAGCCCCCCGCGGCTTTGCTGGTTGGAGCAGCCCGTGGACAACAATTGCTCTGGGGTTTCTGCCCGGCTCGGAATAAGTTTACCAACAGTAAAACAAGCAGCAGCCCCCCCCCCCCAACCCCCCAACAACAACAAAACCCGGGCTCGTCCCCTGCGGGCACCGAGGCAAAGGCGCGTCTCGGAAATACGGGAAATAAGTGTTTTCCGCTCCGGGCGCCCCTTTCCCGGGACACCCGGGTGGCAGAGCCAGCGGTGGAGGGCTGCGAAGCGCGTTGTTTTATTACGCACAGGGCGCAGGAAAAAGCGGCCAAGTTTGCGCCGGTTGCGGGCGCCCGTCGGCAGCCCGCAGAAAGCGGCTCCCTGCGGGGTTTTTTTCGGAATATCTTCCGGACACGGGGAGGAAGACGTTGCAATGTTTGTTGCCGTTGTTCGCTTGTTGGAATTAAGCTGCGTTGTTGCCTTTAAGACTGAGAAAGCTGCCGTGTTTGTTTGCTAGTGCGGGCGGGCGGCGGGAGTGTATTTGTTTCTGAAATAAATGAAAAAGATTTACTCTTCAATAACGACAAATGCACCTACCTAGAGACGATGATGTGGCACACGCCATCATGTATCTTACCATTTTTGATATGCCTCTGAAATAGGATTAACAATTGAAATTTGGAAAACAGAGCGCGTAGCTATTGTTGGCTGCAGAGGTGGCGTTACTGATATCGGAAATGCTCTGAAAGGAGAGAGCTAATAATTCACATTTGGAAGAAACCCACATTTTCAGAGCAAGAACGAGAAGAGGGACCTATGGCATCTATATATACGGTTTTTATTTATGCTAGTGTAGTTAATGCAACAGACTTAAAGGTCAGCAATAAATGTGGTCTGAATTAATTCTGGCTGTAACTGCCTAACCAACCTGGTAAATTATGAAATAAACTGGCTTCACTTGAGATTCCTGTCAGTACCTAAAATTGTTTTAAATAATGTTGTTTTAGACAGTAACAATATAATTTTCAGCTGTGCTCAAAACACTCTTCATTTTCCGAGAGACTATTACTCATATGAGGTGTCTCCTTTTTTTCTGTCCTCTTCTTTTTCCTTCTTTCCTTTTTCCTTATTTCCTTTTTTCCTTTTTTATTTTCCTTCTTTCCTTTTTCCTTCTTTCCTTTTTCCTTCTTTCCTGCTTTCCTGCTTTCCTTCTTTTTGCTTTCCTTTTCCTTTTTCTTTCTTTCCTTCTTTCCTTCTTTCCTTCTTTCCTGCTTTCCTGCTTTCCTCTTTCCTTCTTTTCTCTTTCCTTTTCCTTTTTCCTTCTTTCCTTTTTTCTTTTTTCCTTCTTTCCTTCTTTCCTTTTTCCTTCTTTCCTTTTTTCCTTCTTTCCTGCTTTCCTGCTTTCCTCTTTCCTTCTTTTCTCTTTCCTTTTTCCTTTTTCTTTCTTTCTTTTTTCCTTCTTTCCTTTTTTTTCTTTTCTTCCCCCTCATGCCCTCGGGAAGGCCAGGGGTGGGGGAGCAGGAGCCTCCCCCTTTTCCCCGACAGGCCGTTGCCCTGCGCGGGAGCCTAACGGGACTCGCCTGCCCCCGGGACGGCGGCGGGCGCGGGGCTGAGCCCGGACCGCGGTGGGACGGAGCCCCGAGCGGTTACGGAAACGGAGGCGAGGGATCGCTATGTCGCGCTCGCAAAGTGACACCTGCTTGTCCGAGCAGCAGCTCTCGGGTGCTCGGGGCCACTCGGCGAGCGGCTCTAGCGCAGCCACAGTTTCTGTCTGTCTGGCTTATATTTTTCCTTTCCTTGTAGGCTGGCTTTGATGAGCTGATGTGCATGAGGGCTTTTTTTAATGCCGGTCAATAAAGAAGGCAATCAGCTCAGCTAGTTCGTTTGGATAGAAGAGAGTAGCTCCTAATCCGGTGCAGGATTTGTGGTAGCGTTGAAAAAAAAAAAAAGAAAAAGAAAAACCCGCACAGATATTTACTGTCAGCCGCTCTCCCGGCACCGGTGCTCCCGGCAGGAGAGGGAGGCAGACCTTATGCATAAACATCTCTGGTGCTATTACACTCCAGCTATGGGTATGTTTTTTTCCAAAATCAATCTTCTTTCATGCGTGCTTGTCAGCATTATGTGCATTGCTTTTACTGGGCAATCTTCTCTTGCAGACTTTTACAGCACCGCCTGTTTATGCTGAACGGTGGTCAGACAGAAACAGATAAATACCCAGCTATCCAGATGTCTGTAAGCTGTCCAGCTGCAGACAGACATCACATATGACTCTAGATGGCTGGATATATATCTTGCCTTATGAAAAGCCCTCCCACGCCAACCATCCCAAAGGATCTTCCCGAAGCACAAACGCTCTGGAAGGTGACTGTCCCCCTGCGAAATGCCGTCGCTGGGGGCACGGTACAAGGTAGCTATTTAACAGCTCCCAGCAGATCCCCCCCGAGCTTTTGAGAGAGAGAAACGTCCCTCATGCGTCGTGCCGGACTGGCTCCCGTTTGCTTCCTGCGCCGTCGCTGTGCCTCGCTGTGGGCTTCCTTCAGCCCCGATTTTCCAACCATTTCCAGGGACAGAGGGCTGTAAAACCCCGAGCGGCCCGGAGAAAGCAGACAGAAACGCACTGCCGCGTGTAACGTGAAAACGAGGGCCTCGGTGACCACGCTGGTGCTGGGCTGAAGGTGAATGCAAAGTGACGACCTCTTTTTCGTGTCCCCCGAGCTGCAAATAGGCGAGGAGGCTACCGCCAGTGCCACGGGGCTGCCTGCCTTAGGCGTCTTCCTAGGCACGCGCGGGTGGCCGCTGCTGGCGAGGGGGCACTGGGCAGCCACTGGTCTGCCCAGGGTGGTCAGTGCGGGCGGTTCCTGCTCGCAGGAGGAAGTGGGAGCAGAGCAGAAAAGACATTCGCGCACATTGATGAAATCTAGATTTTCTGTTTTCCCCTTGGTGCCAGGCGGGAGGGAAGAGGCTTGAAAGAGGGCAGAGGGCCGGCCGGGAGGGGGCACGTCTCAGGGCAGGGCTTGGTGGGACGCCGGCTCCTCGTCTCCCAAAGGTGCCGTCTGGCTCTAGCGTCCTCCAGCCTCGGCTCCGGCCAAACATGCGGCGGGACCACGGTGCCGGCGAGCGGGGTGCGTGCGCAGGGGGGAGCCGAACAGGGAGGGGGCCAGGGAAGAGGGACTCCCCCGGGGGTCACCCTGCTCACGCGCGTGTGTCTGTGCTCCCCGCCGCGCCGTGCTGGCAGCCCACAGGGCCACCGCCGAGGACGCAGGCCGGGTGTCCCCTGGGGTGGGACTTGCCCAGGACGGGGCTGGTTGTGCTGGTCTGTCCAAGGCCAGAGCTCTTGTTGCACTGTCTTTTCGGCTGGGGCTGGGCCTCGGCGCTGGATGCCCACGGAAACGGGCATGTGGCTGCGAGCAGGGCTTTTACCTTTGCTGCTTCTCATCATGTGAGGTTGCCGTTAGTGGTGGGGTGGAGAAGACCAGTGCCCGGAGACCTGGCTTGGAGCTGGGAGCCCCCTGGAGCCTGCCTGGCCCCTGATCCAGAGCAGGCAGGAGGTTGCCAGCAAAGACAAAGTTTGCAGTAACTTGTCCACGTTGCTGCTCCCCATGCCAGCTCTCCTCCTGAGCGTGGCCGGGGATGCCCAGCACGTCCGGGCTGTGGCCAGGTCCTCTCTCTGTGCAGCGGCTCTTTTCTGCAGGGACGCCCTGGAGGGGACCTGGGTGGATCAGGGATGAGCCACCTCTTATCGAGGAGATCCCATAAGATATCGGGGAGGGCCTTGCTATGGCCAGAGAAACTTGCGGGGCACCCGCTTCCCTTTGGGGATGGAAGAAGTGGGCCAGAGGGCTGCTCAACGGCGAGCCCGCAGGGACAAGGGTGGCAGAGGACAGGAGGTGGCCTAAAAAACCAGGGTGGGGAAGAGAAGCCCAAGAGGCACATGCATGGCGGGGCTGGGGGCTCTGAGTACCCCGGGGGGGGGGGTCTGGCAAATGCTTGTGAGCGAAGAGGCCCTGGGACACCAGCAAAGCGAGGGGTGGCAGGGCATCGACGGGACATTTCCGGGTGACGCGTGGTCCTGCGAAGCACCAGCACACACCTGCCCTGGCCCGGGGGGGGTTTGGGCACTAGCGGCTGGCGGAGAGGGCGGCGCGGGGTGGGGGGCCGCGGGCGCTGACGCCGCTCTGCTCTCTCTTTGCCGCCCGCCGCCTCGGCAGAGATCCCCCAGTGCGCCGGCTGCAACCAGCACATCTTGGACAAGTTCATCCTGAAGGTCCTGGACAGGCACTGGCACAGCTCCTGCCTCAAGTGCGCCGACTGCCAGATGCAGCTGGCTGACCGCTGCTTCTCCCGGGCCGGCAGCGTCTACTGCAAGGAGGACTTCTTCAAGTGAGTCCCCGCGCCGCGCCGGGACTCGCCCGCTGCTTTTTTTTTTTTAAGCCCAAGTGTTTAAATAAAGGGAATTTGGCTGCTTTAGAGCGGCCGCAGGCTGAATGCTATTTGTTGAGCTTTAACCTTCTTAAAGACCCAAATCTCTCTAATACTCCCTGCCCTCCCCCTGCCCACCCCTTCCCTATCACGTTTTTAAACCCAAATTGGACTAAAGGTTCGGCTCGCTAATCGCCCGGCCCCGGCGGGCACATCTGTGCGGCTCGGAGCTAGAGGGCAGGAGAAACCCGCACAACGGCGGTGCCGCCGCCGCCGGCCCCAGCGCCTCCGCTCGCCTCCCGGGGAGGGGGGGGTTCGCCGCCGCCGCCGCTTCGCTCTCTTCAGCTTTTTAATCTTGGTTCCCCCCCCCCCGCCACCACCACCGCGGTAGTGTAAAACGTTATTACACGCCGGCCGGCCGCCCGGCGCGGGTGAGGCCGAAGGGGAGCGGACGGTGCCGACCACCGCGCTCGGACCCCTGGTTCGCCCACCCTCCGTTATTTACCGGGATCCCTCTCCCCGGCTAATCCCGGCTCGGGTTCCCGCGGCCGCCGGCCCGTGAGCCGGCCGCCCAGAGCCGCGTCCTGGCTGGAGCGACGTGGGGCTGAGACCTTGCGCCTTCGAGGCACCTGTGTCGCCTTTCCCGCGCGGTCAGCTGGGAGGGCGGCGAAGGCCGAGCTTCATCCCCTGCCCGCCCGCCCGGCTAAACCGCGAAACGGCGATTACACACCCGCGTTAATCCCCGAGGCAGGACTTTCCCTGACGCGAGCCCGGCTTAGCGGGGCTGGGGGCTGCCCTGCCCGTCTCGGCTGCTTTCCTCGCGGCCCTGGGGGGGTACGTGCTGATTAATGGGCCGGGGCTGGTGAAGCCCTTTGAGGCCGTGGTGTAAACACAAGTCAGGCAATGCAAACGCTGTTACTGAAGCGGAAAGCTGCCAGGCGGGCGGGCGGCGAGGAGCCGTCTGTGCTGGCGCGGATGGGGCCAGTATCCAGCGGGGCTTCTGCCACGGCCCGGCAGCGGCTGCAGGCTCCCTGCTAACGTTTCGCCTGTGATATATATATATTTTTTTCCAGCCTATTAATCTCGAAGTCATTTAAATAGTTGCCCAAAAGGTGCAGGTAATCAATGTTAATTAGAGTTGAAAGATCAGCGACTTTCTTAGATTAGGTCCTGCCTAGATTATTTTGTGCCAATCAATAGCTTTACGGCCTTCACTCACTCACGCCGTGCGCCTTTATTTCAGCCGCTCGTCGATTCAGGGGTAGGCGACCTGCGGCGGACGCGGGGATTTAGGACAAAGTTGCTCTCGAAGCCTGGAGAGACAGGGCAGGAGGCAGCTTTGCCGCCGAGGTACCTGCTCCGCCACCGGCCAGGCTGCGGTTTGCAGCATTTAAGCGGCGGTAGCGGGTGGAAACCGCAGGCCACCCGGGGAGGCACCAGTTAAAGGGGGCCATTAAAACCCAGCCTTGACCGGCTCCGTCAGGCCACTCGCTGACGCTTGAGGAGGATAAAACCCCACCGGGCGAAGGGTCACGCATAATTAGACCCATCACCGTTTTAAAGTCCCCCCCACCCCGTCCACCGCCCTCGCGGCCAGCCCCCCGCCCCAGGCGCCCGTCCCGCGGGGCGCTCACGGCCGCCGCTTCTCCTTGCAGGCGTTTCGGGACAAAATGCACGGCCTGTCAGCAGGGCATCCCCCCCACGCAGGTGGTGCGCAAGGCCCAGGACTTCGTCTACCACCTGCACTGCTTCGCCTGCATCATCTGCAGCCGGCAGCTGGCCACGGGCGACGAGTTCTACCTGATGGAGGACGGGCGGCTGGTGTGCAAGGAGGACTACGAGACGGCCAAGCAGAACGGTAGGCGCCGCGGGCGCCGAGGGCTTCAGCGGGTGCTGGAAGACTTGGTGGCCAGGGTGCGGGGTGCATTGTAGGGTGGTTTTTTTTTTTTTTTTACCGCCTGGGTTTTTCCGATGGTTTGGTTCAACTGGAAGTGGGAAGAGGGTTCCTCTCCGCCGGAGAGCAGCTTGGGGAGGGCGGGAGAGCTGCAGGCGGTTGGGTGCTGAGCTACAGGAGGAGCTGAAGGAACGGAGGAGGAAAGGGTTGTCCTCAGTGTTTCCGTGGCGTTGCCTTGCTCTCCTCGGGCGGAGGCACGTTGCCTCCGAGCCACGGGCGCTCAGCCCGCTGGGTGCCCGCCGCAGCCGTTGGCTCTCTTGCAGACGACTCGGAGGCGGGCGCTAAGCGGCCCCGAACCACCATCACGGCCAAGCAGCTGGAGACGCTGAAGAACGCCTACAAAAACTCCCCCAAGCCCGCCCGGCACGTGCGGGAGCAGCTCTCCTCCGAGACGGGGCTCGACATGAGGGTGGTGCAGGTAAGGCCGTGGGGACGTGTGGGGGCGGAGGGGGGCCCGGCGCGTGGGAAACAGCCGGTCCCAGCTTCAGGCCCCGCTGCCAGCCCGGAGCGGGTTCGTCCCGTAGCGAAGGGCTTGGACCCCGTGCGCCAGGCATGGGAGGCCTGGGCGGTGGGGCGGGGGTGCTGGGCTCTGGCGGGTCTGGGTGCTGGTGTGCCGGGCTGCCAGGGTGTGCTGGGGTGCTGAGGTGCCAAGGATGCTGGGGGGGCCAGGGTGCTGGGATATGGGGCTGCTGGGGAGAGTGAGGTGCTGGGGTGCAGAGGGTGATAGGGGTGCCAGGGTGCTGGGGTATTGGGGTGCTGGGGATGCTAGGCTAGGATATGCTGGGGACTCTAGCCAGGGTGCTAGGATATGGGGATGCTAGTGTGCCAGGGATGCTGGGGTGCTGGGGAAGGTGGGGTGCCAGGGTGCTGGGATATTGAGGTGCTGGGGTGCCAGGGTGCTGGAGATGCAGGGGTGCTGGGATATCGGGGTGCTGGGGTGCCAGGGTGCTGGGGCAATGGGATGCTGGGAATGTTGGGGTGCCAAGGTGCTGGGGTATTGGGGTGCTGGGATGCTGGGGTGCTAGGATATGGGGATGCCAGTGTGCCAGGGATGCTGGGGTGCTGAGGTATGGAGGTGCTGGGGATGTTGGGGTGCCAGGGTGCTGGGATATTGGGGTGCTGGGATGCTGGGGTGCTAGGATATGGGGATGCCAGTGTGCCAGGGATGCTGGGGTGCTGAGGTATGGAGGTGCTGGGGATGTTGGGGTGCCAGGGTGCTGGGATATTGGGGTGCTGGGATGCTGGGGTGCTAGGATATGGGGATGCCAGTGTGCCAGGGATGCTGGGGTGCTGAGGTATGGAGGTGCTGGGGATGTTGGGGTGCCAGGGTGCTGGGATATTGGGGTGCTGGGATGCTGGGGTGCTAGGATATGGGGATGCCAGTGTGCCAGGGATGCTGGGGTGCTGAGGTATGGAGGTGCTGGGGATGTTGGGGTGCCAGGGTGCTGGGATATTGGGGTGCTGGGATGCTGGGGTGCTAGGATATGGGGATGCCAGTGTGCCAGGGATGCTGGGGTGCTGAGGTATGGAGGTGCTGGGGATGTTGGGGTGCCAGGGTGCTGGGATATTGGGGTGCTGGGATGCTGGGGTGCTAGGATATGGGGATGCCAGTGTGCCAGGGATGCTGGGGTGCTGAGGTATGGAGGTGCTGGGGATATTGGGATGTCAGGGTGCTGGGGTAATGGGATGCTGGAGATGCTGGGGTGCTGGGATATCAGGGTGCTGGGGTGCCAGGGTGCTGGGGTAATAGGATGCTGGGAATGTTGGGATGACAGGGTGCTGGGATATGGGGATGCCAGGAATGCTATGATGCTGGGGTATGGGGGTGCTGGGGATGGTGGGGTGCCGGGATAGTGTGGTGCTGGGGTATTGGGGTGCTGGGATGCCAGGGGGGCTGGGGTAATTGGGGTGCTGGGATATGGGGATGCCAGGGATGCTATGATGCTGGGGTATGGGGGTGCTGGGGATGTAGGGGTGCTGGGATAGTGTGGTGCTGGGATAGTGGGGTGCTGGGATGCCAGGGTGCTGGGGTATTGGGGTGCTGGGATGCCAGGGGGCTGGGGTAATTGGGGTGCTGGGATATGGGGATGCCAGGGATGCTATGATGCTGGGGTATGGGGGTGCTGGGGATGTTGGGGTGCCAGGATAGTGAAGTGCTGGGATGCCAGGGGGCTGGGGTACTGGGGTGCTGGAGGTGCTGGAGGTGCTGGGGTAATGGGATGTTGGGGTGCTGGGATGCCAGGGTGCCAGGATATGGGGGTGCCAGAGTGCTGGGGATGCTAGGGTGCTGGGGTATGGGGGTGCCAGTGTGCCGGGGATGCTAGGGTGCTGGGGTATGGGGGTCCTGGACATGCTGGGGTGCCAGGGTGCCGGGATATTGGGGTGCTGGCATGCCAGGGGGCTGGGTATTGGGGTGCTGGATATGCTGGGGTGCTGGGGTGCTGGGGTGCTGGGGTATTGGGATGTTGGGGTGCTGGGATGCCAGGGTGCCGGGGACGCTGGGCTAGGGGTTGCCAGGCTGCCGAGGTGCCGGGGGGCCGGGGGCCGGGGCGGGCGGTGACGGCGGGGCGCCGCGGCCCAGGTGTGGTTCCAGAACCGGCGGGCCAAGGAGAAGCGGCTGAAGAAGGACGCGGGGCGGCACCGCTGGGGGCAGTTCTACAAGAGCGTCAAGCGGAGCCGCGGCGGCGGCAAGCTGGAGAAGGAGAGCTCGGCCGAGGACTGCGGCGTCAGCGACAGCGAGCTCAGCTTCCGCGGTGAGCGGGGCGGCGGGAGGGTGGCCGGAGAGGGGCGGCCGAAACCACCCCAGCCGGGGCGGCTGCTCACCCCGCGCCCTCCCCTCCTCTCTCGCCGGCAGACGACCAGATCCTCGCCGAGCTCGGCCACGCCAACAGGGTTTACGGCGGCGGCGGCGGCGGCGGCGGCGGGGACGTGCCCGGCGGGCAGCTGCTCAACGGCGGCTTCTCCATGGACGGCACGGGACAACCCTACCAGGACTTGCGGGACGGCAGCCCCTACGGCCTGCCGCAGTCGCCCTCGTCCATCGCCTCGCTGCCGGTGCCGCCGCCCTTGCTGGAGTACGCCATGGACAACGGCCTGGGGCTGGCGGCCCCCGGCGGGCCGGGGGGCGGCCAGGCGCTGCGGGCCCTGGCCCCCGGCCCCACCTCCGACATCTCCACGGGCAGCAGCGTGGGCTACCCGGACTTCCCCACCAGCCCGGCCTCCTGGCTGGACGACATGGATCACCCGCCTTTCTAAGCGCCCGCCGGCACCTCGACGGCCGCCCCGGGCTTTGAGGTGGGGGGGAACCGGCCGAGGCGGCGCCGGCGCGCAGCCCCGCCGCGGCCCTCACCGCCCGCGGCGCGCGGCCGGGCCCAAGCACAAGAGAGGCGCCGGCGGCGGGGGAGGCCGACGGCCCAGGCGAGACCGGCGAGAGCGGGTTTGCGGTAGCGCGGCAGAGGACGACATACCACCTTCCCCCCCCCCCCCAAAAAAAAAACCCCCCCACCCCCGCCGTTGCCTGCTCTTCGCTGCCGGGGTTTAAAAAAAAAAAAAGTCACACGCACAAAAATAATTAAAAATAAAGGTTTAAAAAAAAAATACACGCTGAAGCCGGTTGGGCTGCTGGCTGAGAGGCCGGCGGCGGCTGGCAGCGCCCGGGGCCGGAGGCGGCGGGTTCGCCGGGGCGGCGGCGAGCTGGGGTCGGGGGGGGGGGATCGCTGAGGGCGACGGGGCTGGGGGGGTCCAAAAAATATAGAAACAGACGCCAGGAAGAAAGCACACGAGCGGTCGGGCCGTGTCGCGGCCGGCCGCCCCGGCCGCGCGTGCTGGTGCTGCAGGAGGCTGGCGGCTCCCCCCCCGCCGGAGCCGGGAGCCGCGGGGCGCGCTCTCGCTCGCTCTGTCCCCCCCCCCCCAAAAACTTCGACATGCCAAACGTCACCCCTTCCTCCCCCCTTTGTCCCCCTCGCGGTGTAAATTTTGTACAGTTCCAACAAGGGAGAGTCTTGTTTCCTGGAAAAAACACAAACAACAAAAAATAATAATAATAAAAAGAAATATATCAAAGACGGCAACTTTTTTTTTTTTTTTTTTTAAATTGCCGCGTGTGTGGGGAGAGGAGCCCCCAGGGCCGGCGCGGCGTGGGGTGTCCTGCCCCCCGCCCCCCCCGGGACCCGCTGCGGCCGCTGCCCTTGGGGCGCTCCTCCCTGCCCGCAAGCCCTGGACTGCACTTTGCGACCCCCCCCTCGTCCCCAGCCCCCCCAGCCCCGGCTGCCTGCTCAGCGGGCCGAGGTTAAACCTCCGGGGCCGAGCGGGCGGCTCGTGGAGCCGGGGGCTGCGCCGGGGCCAGCCGAGCCGCAGCCCCGCGCCGGCAGCGGGAGGGCCGGGGTGAGCCGGCGAGCTGCTTCGGCCGAGCGAAACGGCTTCGCCCTGCCCGCCGCCCCTCTCTGCCGGCGAGCGGGGCCTGGCACGCCGCCGAAAACGCCCCCGCGCCGGGGTCCCGCCGCAGCCGGCCGCAGCTCCCGGCCTCCCGCGGGAGGGCCGGCGCGTCGCGGGGCCGAGAGCGATGCCAGGGCAGCCGAGCCCCGCCGTAGGCACCGGTGTGTTGGCTTCATATATTTTAATCATTTTAACATTTAATGCTTCTCAATTAAAGTGATTTCCTGGAGTAGATGCCAAGCTTAGCCCGAATGCACATTAACCACTTTCTGTAGCGGTAGTTAAAGGCACTGGGGGATTTAAACAGCAATCCACAAGGCTGCTGGGGAAAGGTTTGGCTGAATAAAGCAGATTATAAACAATAATATATGTCTTTCTCATTTTTCCCCTTCTTTTTTTGGAAAGGCTCCAAACTCACAAACAGATCTAAAGTGCTATAAACATATCCAGGGCTAAGCGCGGAGCCCCCAAATGTGCTCCCTGAAAGCACGGGCCTTGCTGCTACCGCTTTTCATCTCTGTTTTAAAAGAGAGCTTTTTTTATTACCCAACATGTCCATCAAGCCAAAGTTGCCTTCGCAATATTGACATGCACACAGGGCTCCCCTCCGCTGCGACAGATAAAATAAATCCCTGGCGAGGACAAGGTGGCGGCTGCACGTTAAGGCAGCACACAAAGGTGACCTCTCGGCTTTAACCTCGCCAGCACCTCGTCCCACAGCCAGGGCAGGGGACAAATGCGCCCTGAATTTCCACTGCTTGTGATTAAAACCAACCATCACCAGCCCGTAAGCACACTCGGCGGGAGCCATTGCTTTCCCTTGCGTAAGGGCTCAGCCGGGCGTCCGGGGCTCCCGCAGCCTGGGGGGGGGTCGGGGTGGGGGGGGAAGAATTTTTTTATTTCTCCGTTTTTCTGAGCTCTTTCTCCCTCCCACGCACGCTCCGGGGTGGATTTGCTGATGTAACCTCGGCTTCTCCCAAACTCTCCTCCCAAGACAGCTCAGAAATCAGAGAGGCTGTTGCATCTCTTCCATTGAATAAACCTCTCCCTGCAGTGATTGGAAATGACCCTACACACTGAACTCTGGCGTGTCCTGTGTGCTGGGAAGAGTATTAACGTTTATCAGCAGCTTTCTTCAAGCATGTCCCCAGATCCAGCTATTTAGGGGCTGCTTCTCTACATTAGCCTCTACGTTCGCCTGCTGCGAATCCGTTTTGCCAGGTCTCTGTCAGCACTGGACAACAAGAGCATCCATCCTCTTAACGCCTAAGGGCCATCTCTGCAGGGCTGGTGAGCGGCTGGCGAGTGGAAGCAAATAACAGTTGTGAGAGAGGCATTTCCTCTTTGCCAGCCACGTTTCAGCTAGGAAGGCAGTTTTCTCTGAGAGGTACACGGGGAGCAGACTTAAAGCTCAAGTTTCCTACTGACTTCAGAAAACCTTGGCGATGGCCCTGGAGGCGAACGGCACCCTTTTTGTTAGATAAAGGCCGAATTTTGGGAGCAGCAATGCATGCTTCCGAGGTACCCTACCACAGAAACAGGCCTGAACGCTCCCTTACACCCGCTGCGAGGCGCAGGAGCGCGACGATGCCTCTCAGCAAGAGCTCCAGCAGCAGAGAGGCCAGTGATTACCGCATGAAAAAAGCAGGGCACAAAGCCGGGCACCCAAGCAGGGGTCTTCAAAAGCACGGAGACCACCACAGCAGTTCCCAGGCATTTCAGACCTCTCAAATATTGGGTTAATGAAAGTAAGTTGACATGGCCAACAGGGGAATGCATAGCTGGTGAGCCCAAGCCATTTCGTCACCACCACCAAACCAGTCCTAGCCACCACGCGCACGAACAGCAGCAGTAGCACTTTGGCTTCTAAGTGGCTACTGGCGGAGTTCAAGCCAGTTCAGCAAACTTTGTCAGCGTTAGCAAAAGCTGGCAACGGCCTGCAGCAGCCACGAGGGGCCAAAAACCACATATGCCTCGTTTCCAGCCAGTCTTTAGTAGAGGGAACATTCCCATTTATTTTACTGAGCCTGGATGCAGTGCAGAAAGGACTTGATGGCAAACAGCTTCCTGTTACAGTGATGGAGCTTTTATAAGTCCCCTCCACACTGTAAATCTCCTTGTCCGGGGAAGAGCAAACAGCACAGCGATGCCCTGCAGCGAAACCTGCAGCCTAGTCGTGCAGCACAGACTAAGCTGAAGCGCAGCAGGGACAACACATGTGGCTCCCTCCCGGAAAGGAGTTAGGCTGAAGCACAAGCACGTTCCCCTGCAGCTCCCCGGTGCCCCAAATCGCTTCCTAACCCAACAGCACGGGCAGCCCCAGCCGGGATCCTGGCTGGCTTTCCAGCCCACCTCACCCTGGCACCTGGTGAAGCTCCACTAGGCAGGTCGTTGCCGATTTTATGGACTAACAGTGACTACTGGCAAGTGGAGGGGAACCATGAGGTTTCAAAGACAGGCTCACACATGAGACAGGGTAAGCACAGGTCTCGGTCTCTGCCCAGCTCTTACTAAAGCCCAACCCTAGCTAAGTCCTCACTGAGGACTGACACACGATGAGGAGGAACTGGAAATGCTGATCGAGGTGGGTTGCTTTATGCTGCTACATGTCACTCAGCAAAGCACTTGTACAAAGTGGCAAAAGGTTCCTCATCTCAGGGAGGTTGGCCAGTCACAAAAAACTGGTCTTACCATGTCACTGTGCATGTTCTGTGAGAGGACCATAAGGACAGACGTATGACTCTTAGCACTGCCAGACAGCTGGTGTGGAGGCCCTGCCTGCTTCTGCTCTGTATTTTGTGCCCCTTTTCTCCTCCCGTTGAAAGCTTGAGCACGAGCTTGAGGTGAAAGCTTGAAAGAATATCTCAGAGCGCTCTGACAGCTCTGAGCTGCCTCTCCTCCTAACAGCTCCCAAGGAACCGAGTCACTCCCTGAAAGATAAACACGCAGGGACGCCGTCTCAACACTGTGCTTTTTTATTCATAATACTTTGTTTGGGCCCAAGGGAAAAAAAAATAAACCAAAACTCAACCCAAACCGAAGAGCTGAGCATCTCACCTAACCCAGCCAGCCCTCCCCACAGAGGTCCCATTTGGTCAGCACAGGCTACTGTGGTGAGACATCCAATGCAGTAGCTGTGTTTAATACCTTAAAATGACATTTGGGACCTTCTCCAGGACCTCTCTGCCCTCCCTCCCTCCCTCTCTCCCTCCCCCCATTATACTGATACGTTTCAGAGCATGCAAAATCCTGATCCTATCCTGCACAGCACACGTGCTCGATAAGACAGTCTTCACGCTCAAGAGCCCAGATACGCCCAGCCCACCTAAACACTAGGTCCCGTGCTCTGAAACCTCCCCTACAAACCCCAGGGTACGTCAGAGGGCAGGGGGGGAGAGAAGGGGCATTATTGCAGACAGCGTCCGTCCTCCAAACCCTGCGCGTGTGCTGCGCGGAGCTGCCCAGCTGTGGGGTTAGGTCTTGCTGGCCGTGTGCTGCTGCAGCGCGGACGTGATGGCTTTACAGTCTGTCACCTCCTCAGGCAGGCAGCCGTCTTGGTCCCGGAGGGTGGGGTCAGCGCCAGACTTCAGCAGCAGCTCCACGATATCGAAAAACTCGCAGGCGGCAGCTGGCGGGAGAGACGGAAGGGTTAGTTCGGGGCTCACCAGGGAAGGGGCTGACGTGACGGAGCAGTGCGGGGCGTCTCCGGATGAGTGCTGCTGCCGGCCACTTCCACATTCCCGTTCCAGAGGCTGGAAGTGCCATTTCAGCGTCTGGCCATGCAGAACAGATCTTTTCTGGGCGCAACGCTTAGTATGCAATGCATTACTTGCGTTCGGATTTAATACTGCGAAGGAAAGGGTAAAAACAGCCTTGAAACTTCCCTCTGTCCTGAGTCCTCCATCTATACTTTGGAGCAACAAGCAGCAGAGAGGCTGGCCGGGCCTGGGGAGCACCCAGCTTCATGGTACAGGGCTGCAGCATCAAGTCACTTAACAGCTCGAGGAGCAAAGACAAATGCAGCTCCTTGCAGGGGAGAAAAGAAATGAAGGGCTACAAGTCCTGAGAAAGTTCCTCCTGCTGCTTGTGTAACAAGAAGGCTGAGGTTGGCCAAAGTGAAGTGGCCACGTGGGCAACTGCACCGCGCTGGGCACGGGCCAGGCGAGAGCAGCCCAGTTTCGGCAGCTGGGTGCCAGGGCACCCCTAAAAGACGTTTTCTGGAGCTGTCTGAAGACGGGTAACAAGGTGGGCACCCACGGGAGTACGTGGGCGTCCACGGACACATTACAACGGCACATCACCCTGATTTCTAACTAAGACCTCCACTAACAACTATTTTTTCAAACTGGAATTACCCTACCGAGATAAAATCAAGTTTGACCTGAGCTCTCCTCTGTCCTGAGGACTTAACAGCCTGGCAATTTCCAAGTCCTTCTCCACACCTAGCCTCAGGTGTTTCCTAAAAAGAAAGGAAACTTATTCAACACTGAAGAGTTGTGCTTGCCCCAGTCCCTGGCTCTTCCCTTAAGCCACCTCTGTAACGCAGACTCCCGGTGAATCCTAAAAATGTCTCAGTCCTGATCTGCCTTACGAGACTTTCAAGACGGCAGCTCCCTGTCTGATTGTTATGTATCGCTTTTAATTATATTTCAGGCACTTTAACAACGTAACCGACTAACTCTTCTTTGCCATTTAATGTAGTAATTAAGAGTATCTTTTACATTACTCTGCAGTTTTCTAGTGACCCAAAGGGACAAGCAGCAAAGTTTAATTAAAATAAATTCAACATGTGATTGGAGCTTGTATCGAAACAGATTAAAAAAAAAGGGGGGGGGGGAAGCAAAGGGATTGATGACGAAGCAGGTGGCAGCAGGGACGTGGGAGGAGGCCTGGGGAGAGCGAGCGCCCGGGCGGCTGAGAGGACCCCGAAGAACAGAGACTCCTTGCTGTGCCCACGCTGTTACCCCTGATCTGCCAAGGCCAGAACGAGAGCGGTCGTGCTCTGCCCCAAACCGCGCCGCCGCCGAGCGCTCAGCTCCTGCAGGACGAGGGCGCGCGTGGCTGGAGGGGGTGGTGGCGGCACCGGCAGCGGGCACCGGCCCGTCTCTGCGGCGCAGGCAGGGTCCCCGGGGACGAGCACAGCTGCGGGATTTATGGCGCCCTGGGAACCTCTATTTGTCAAGGGCCAGAGCGGCAGCCCTGACACTGGCACGGGTGAAGATGAATTTTCATTCAGCGCAGTTCGCCTTCCGACTCCATTAATCCTCAGGGTTCGGATGATGAATTTCTTTCTTCTTTTTTTTTTTTTTTATTTATTTTCACGCCAGCGTCCCCTCCCACTGCCCTGCCACAGCGCAGAAGGAGCTGAACAGATGGTGCTTTGCAAGGAAGACAGAGCGCCCATGAGGATACAGAGCCTGCCCACCCCGCGGCCACGTGGCCGCGAGCGCTAGGAGAAGCCTTGATTTCCTCTGGGAGACGCGGAGGCAATGATTTTAGTATTCCCCGTGGGTGGGTGGATGGATGGATGGAGAGGAGCTGAAGACTAACAGGCCATTTAGCAGGGAGACCATGCTCATACCAATCAACGCGGCCCCAGTCGCCGCATTTAACCACAGGGCCCAGCGCCCAGGAGACAGCCGGTTGCATGGCGGATCTCCAAGGCAAAGGGTGCCTCCGGATATCGTAATGGGAAGCCCGGCTGGGAAGGCCAGGCTGGAGTATTGGCCTCCACTTAACCTACGATTAAACCCAGGGTCAGCGCCAATCGCAATGAGACAGAATTTATAACCCGTCGCAGGATGCAGTTTGACACCGGCTGTAATCAGGAGAGCTGTCACCACAAGGACAGCTGTCAGGCCAAACTTGCTCATAAAAAGGGATGGATAAACCCTAAAAGCAGTCACTGTCTTACTGTCCTTGCTTATGGGATTTAACCCTTTCCTGAAAAATCTCTGCCAACAGGGGAGGCCTTGTAAACGCAATATTCTGCTCAACACCAGAAGAGATGTTTTTCACATGAGCTCTTGTGTACCTCCGCTGCAATTAATGACTTGGTTATGAAGAGCTTACAGAGATCATATCGGGGGGATTTTCAGTGAATTCCACTTCCAGGCCAACAACTGCTTGAATCAAAACAATTCACCAAGTTAACAAGCTATGTGCATGATCTGGGTGACTTATTACCAGATTTTCTAACTAAGGAAATGAGGAAGGAAATCTTCAGCGGACTGGGTTCAATGCTGGTCACCAGGGACAGCAGGACACCCGCAGACAGATCAGGCCTGGGCACTAGGGACCCAGACAGGTTTCCGCATAGACTGCTTACAGGGAGGTGAGATGGGGTAATACTCAAGAGGATAAAATTTTTTTAACACTCAAAACATTCTGGGGAAAAAAGGTGGAAAACTCTGATTATTTAAACATCTTAGCTGGCGTGGTGGGTCAGAGAAACCGTTTTTTGACACCATCTTAATCGTTTCAGTTATGTTTGTTTGTTTGTGTTACTCAACTAGCTTCAACTACCAGCCAAGGGGATCCACCTGTAAAGGAAATAATTCACAGCAAGGTAATGCATCCACCCTCTTTTTTAGGGTATTTGACTTGCTTGAAGCAGGTGCTCTTGGATAAATTATACCCCTGCCAGGCTTCTGCACAACGTAGCATAAATCACCATGTACGCCCAGGTAGATGGATGTCAGTGCCAGAGTTAGGGAGCAGGGGAGGGTATCTCTCCCGAAAAAGGAAAACTCCAAATTTGGAATGAGTTGGGCAGAGAGAGAGTACAACATGGTAGCCAAACACCGTTGTTCCTCGGACGCTGTCTGCAGCACTCAGCAGCAGATTTTCTACTTCAGTCACAATGATAAGAATTAGGAAAACCAGAAGGAAAGCATCCTACGGGAAAGACCACGTGGGGAAAAATCATACATTACTGTAACTACATTCTCGTTCAGGAACCCTGGAATTTCATAGTTTAGGTCCAGATCCAAATGTTGTATCTCGGACTGATGGTCTACAAAGTAAATTTGCCGTCCTGCTAATGTCTTTGTGGCGAGACCATGGACAGAGGAAGAGATGCAAACACTTCAAGAGTGACAAGTACGTTCTTAATTACACAGTGACAGGCACTGAGAGAGTATAAAATGATGACTGGATCTGTCTTAATTTTGGAAAAAAATATGATATAGATTAAATCAATATTCTTTTTTCTATTCCCTGCACATCAGCACTGCATGTGTCATTTTAGTCTCTCTACTTTTCTCATTTGGAGATAGAACAATCTTTCAATTAAAAAGATTACTATAAAACCGCACATCTAATTAGCATGTAATTGTAGGAGTGACACAAACTGTAACTTCACCTCACAGAACATACTCTGCTTGCTTCGGTAGTAGAGAATCTGCTGCTGTATCATCAGCTGGGGTCAGACCAGTCTGCAACTGGGACATCTGGAACTTCAGGCCATATCGCTCCTCCCCTTCCCCTTGCTGATGTAACTTGTTAGGGCTGGCACAGATCTTCATCTCCATGGGGCTATGCCACGCTAGGATTTGCTGGTGGAGGTAGCCAGCTGGTTAATCAAACCCAACTCCCTTGCTAACGTTTCTGCTGAAATTTGCTTTCTGCACGTAGGATCATTTACTCAAGCTGGAAATCCATCTTGTTAAGAGGCAACAACCAAGCTGAAAGGCAGCTTACCATAATGGAGTGCAGTCTGGCCTTCCCCGTCCTGAAAAACAGAGATAGACTTGATTTTAGAGGTATAGGCGAGGTCATGGGGATACAAGCAAATTCCAGTTTTAAGTAAATAAGGTGAATCACGGCAATATTTTAATCAACTAGATAAACAGCCCAGGACACCCAGCTACCTAGCAGCCAGGCTTTGAATCATCACCTATCCTCCATCCCTATTGATGGATAATCAATATCTATCCACGCATAAAAATACGTGGATCACGTCATGACACGAGTATAATTCAGTTCATAGCGTTATCGCTTCCAGCCCATAAAAAGGAACGATTTCAATCCTGCAGCCTGACTTTGGGACCCTCACTAATCCTGATGCTTTGGTGCACCTCTGAAAATGCCCAGTGAGAGCTCCTTTGCAAGCACAGCCTCAGCCAGCTATTCAAGCCGGCTATTACAGTCCAAGCTATAAAGCACCCAGACGCTGGTACATCTCTGCACCCTGTGATCTCTGCAGCAAGGGAGCACACGGGGACAAGAAACACTTTCTGTGAATAAGACTTAGGTCCCTGCGCTTCAGAAAGGGCTGTACGAAGCCAGATCCAAACTCAAACTAGGTGACGTGCTTTGAAACACCTGCAGCGCAAGGGCAAAAGCAAACATCACTGTTTGAAGATGTCAGCACAAAAGTCCCTCCACCAGCTAACCTGTATATCATTACATCAGTTGTAATGGTTTCTGTCCTACCCTGCTCTTTCCCAAGCCGCCCGTTTGGGAAGCGCGTCCCGGTCTCACAACCAACAAGCACCGGCAGCGCTGGCAGAAGCGCGCGCTCTGCCGGTGAACAGTTCGGGCTTGCATGGCATGTCCTAACAGGGCAAAACCAGGCGTTTCTCAGTGCAGGAGCCTCATCCTGCCACAAGAACAGGCGAAATAACAGAAAGAATTACTAGTCCCTTTGCTTTCACTACCAAACCAGGATTAGCTGCTAATTCAGTTCCCTGCTCCTTTAATTTATTTGCAGCTGCTTATGTAAACTCAGTTTTTAATTAGCATCATGATTAGGATTAAGATGTAAATGCTACGGCCTACCATGGATTCTGGAGCCGGCAGAAGGGAAAAGGAACAGGAAAACAGGTGGAAATCACACACACTGCTGTTTGGAGGTTTCTGGTTTCCAAGTTCATTATTCTGTCTGATACTAACCATACGCAGCTGAGAAACTAGCAGTGACTGTGTTTTAGGATGACAGACCCCAGGCTTTGCTCTCGTACTAGCAGGACAACCGCACCGCACTACAGGAGCAGTAGCGACGAAAGGAGCAGCGCCAGAGACAAGCCAGATGTAAAAGGCATTTGCTGCCGAAACATCTGTTTCCCTTCTTTTCTGCACAAAAGGTGGCAGGTCAGATTTTTCTTCCAACATGCCGCTGTGAAGTCGCTTACGTACCACTCGCGGTACGCGCGGCGACGTGTGAGACTGCACTTCAGGCCAAGCGGTACCTGCCGCCCCGATTCCGGCATGGCCTTCACCTTCCCCTGAGACGCCGCAGGGAATGCAAACTTCTGGGGAGAGGAGGCAAACGGGTGGGTGTCTTGAGACGATACCACAAACAAAACAAGCGAAGGAATCAAGGACGACATTCATTGATTATTCCGCACTAATAAGGTAACTGATGTGATTCAGAGGCACAGAGTGGTGCTTAAGCACAGGCCTGCCGGAGGAGTGACAGGGACTGCACTGACTTCAGCAAAACAGGGAGCAGGGCTGGAGAAGAGGAGGTGGGAGCAGTGCGAATGAATTATTGCAAAGGCAGGCTTTAAAATACGCCGGTTGTGCGCCTGCTGGGGGATGGGGAGCGAGTTCCGCCCTGCGTTACCGCTTTCAAAATTGCAGCCAACAAAACACGGAGGTGAACTGCATTGGAGACTCGCAAGCGGACGCGGGCAGCCGGACAGAATCCCCTTTCTATGGGAAAGCCTAGCCTCCAAACTCCCTACCGAAGACAGAGCGCCGATCCAGAAACGCCACAGGCATTTGTTCCTCTTCCAAAGGTCTGCGTAAAACACTGCTGCTTCAGCAGACCTACAATCAGGCTGGGGGCTAATGAGCCTTTTTATTTCACCGAGATGTACTTGCTGGCATTTATTAGTCTAAGAACAGAGCGCGAGTCCCAGCATACAAAACGCATCTCTCTCATTCCAGCGCCGTTTTAAAACAGAACGATTAATCCAATGCTATGCAAACATTTTTGTACGCTTTATTTAGCCTGTGGCTTTTTTTCCCTTCGAGCCTGACCGCTGGCCAAACGCTGTTTGTTACACTTTTCAGACGCTATGCGATTTGCTTGTGTTTTCGCTGTGACAATTTTTAATCCAGGTAAATGGAAAAAGCTCTAGAGTGGTCACTCGCTAAGGGCCTTGAAATGCCCTCCTGAGGCTGCTGAGCTCAATCCCTCTTTAATTTGGCTTTTTGGAGTACCACGGCTAATGGGAGCCCTACGTGTCCAGCTGCTCCGCGCTGCCGAGACACAGAGCTTGGCTCCACAAACGGCAATGCCACACAAAATGTTCGCACCTGAGAACTAATCAAAGGTGGGCCGTGAACACAAGTACCGCAGCTCTCACTGCTGCGGAAGTTACGTGCTATGAATATCACCTCCTCGGCTCTGGAAACGTTTGTTGTTTTACAAGGCAACAAGAAGGGCAGAAATGTTCTCAAGATGATTTCTGGATGGTCTTGATGCAAAGGATTGTAGGAGTCAACTCCTGTACGGCCAGGTATAAAAACCCGCTGGAGAACTGGCTGGCAGCAGGTGGGACCTCCCTCCCCTCCAGGTGCGTGAGGGGCCAGCGTGCCCCTTAGGCCGGGTCGGCGCTTCTGTCTTCTCCACCTGCGCACCCTACACAGGGCCCAGAGAAAGACGGCCCTTCTCCCGGCACGTGCCTGTGATGGCCCAAACAACCGCACAGGGCTAGCTGGCTGCGACGACCCGCCGGGCAAGAGGGGCTCTGCAGCAGCGCCGGTGTCCCCCCGCAGCGCCCCGGCCCACGGGACCGCCCCGTCTCGGCCAGGAGGTGGGCGTCCTGAGCACCTCTTCTGCAGCCAAAAGGCACGCAGAAATGCCGTGATCAAATGAAGCACGTTACTTAGCTCGTTTGCAGCCGGGAGCAGTTAATTCTTCTCCAGTGAAACCCATCAGGATTGCTGTTGCTCTATTTCACATACAGCAACCAAGTCGGAGGGACGTGTCTGCCACGACCGTTTATTTCTTCTCTCTCCAATTCAGCTTTCAGGTTACTGAAATGTAATTCATACAGAGCTGCGACTGCAACGAAACCCGCGGCCTGCCGATACACGCTGAAAGCAATCGTTTGCCAGGTGCGTGACATAAAAACCCGCGCGCTTTAATCAGTTACTTCCAAACTGTGCCTATGGAAAGCTGGGCAATCCCGGGCATGGCACCAGCGGCTTCATTTCTGCGTCTTAAGGCATGTCAGAGCCACGTTATTTTCCTAACGGGAGCGTCTCGTGACAGCAGCGTGGCGTGCGGAGCGCGGCGGGAGCTGGCGCTGGCGAGCGCAGGAGAGGGCAGGGCGCTGCCCGGGAGGGCCCCCGCGGGGCCGCGATGCCGCCGAGACCTCCCGCCCCGTGTTGGCAAGGCTAAAAAGGAGGAAATCAGTGCGCTGATTACGTGAGGTTAAACACGAACGCGGGGAGCGGGGGGGAAGGGTAAGCCCGACGCAGTGACGGTTGGTGTTTCTGCAAAGCTTGGCGTTCGGTCCTCAAGGCGCTGCGCTGGTGGGTTCGTGTCCCGCAGTCCTTCCAACAACACCCCCGTCTGCGAGAAGCAGCAGGAAGGAGCTCGTGGAAACGGGCACCAGTTGAGGCGAAGAGGAAAAGAGCAGAAAGGAAGAAATGAATTAAAGACCAGCCCACGTTGAAAGGTGAGAGCGCCTCGGCGCCGCACGCACAAGTTACGGGCGAACAGCAGAGCCTGCGGCTTCACAGCCGTACGCTGCCACTGGCCACGGCGGGGCGAGAGCTACAGAGACCAGAGCCGTTCGTCTTAGGGGAACGACATCATACCACAGCAACGAACCACGTCGCCCACGCGGCGGAACCAGCGAAGCCTCACAAAACCACAACACAGTTACGACTAGCTTTAAAATATTAAAGTTAGCGGCAGCATGGATGAATAAAATCTGGGCACTGCCTCTCCACGAAGCAAATACTACAGCCTTCTCTCCAAGCCCCCAGTACGCACCGATCGCCACAGCTGCTAGCTGGGAAGTGAGGCAAAACGGACTGAAGCCAGGCACGCTCCGTCGCCAAGCGTGCTCCTGCCTTTCCTCCCAGCCCAGGAGAGCGAGCCCTTGGGTTGCGAGAGGTGATCAGTGCCCTGCGGGAACCGTGCTCCAGATCTCGCCCAGGAGGCAGCTGGAGGCTGCCCCTGAGGAGAGAGAAGCCACGAAAAGGTGCCAGTGGTATCACGGCGCTGGTAAAACACGGGGAGCGCTGAACATGTGTCCGGACACAAACGACAAGACTCCCGTCCAGAAAATCTTGAGCAACGTTTGAACTTCAACTGCAAACGCCACTGGTTTTTGGGTGCGCGGCCACAATGTCAGTAAGAGCGTACTAACTTGTAAATAACTGGGTCAGCAACATAGCTTTCTGATATGAAGGCACACAATGAGCATGTAGAAACAAGAATATCTGTTATTTTCCAACAGCTTCCTCTCTGGGAGCTGTTGCACTACACCCTGCCAACAGTACTGAGTGGCGCAAATACTTCAAAAACAAAAACAAGTGTCTATGCATGTCCACCAAAATCATCAAAACAAGGATGCCACAAAATTACCAGCACCTCCTACGTCCATTACTCTGCAACAGATGCCACGCAATGAAAATCCACCTACCAGGGTAACTTATTGGATAACCGGATTGCGTTGTGCTCCTGAGAAATTCAAGCAAGAGAAATGAGAGAAGATGGACCGAGCGCAGATGGACCAACTGTCTTATCCGTTAAGTGGTACTATGGCTTCTGTGCATCAATTTGTTCTCATAAGTGATAGGATTATATGGGTGTTTCCACCCCATGCTCGCTCCTTGGGAGTTTTGGTACCCTGCTTAGCCTAAAAGGAAGTTGCCGAACGTGCTGAGGGAGGCCTCAGAGGCCTCATCTCTGTGGTCACAGATCCCCCGAGTTTGCTCACACGTCCCTCAATCACTTCTCCAAGTGCAGACGCCACGAGGGCGGTAAGCACTCGTATAACATAGTGGCTAAATGATAAACACTTATACTAACCTTTCCCTTTTGAGTGACAGCACTGGCACTCTCTTTTCCAAGGTATTACTTCTCCCAGATCACCTCTTTTTCTGTTCTTTCGGGGGAAGCCACAAGGCGCGTGCTTGTTCCAATTTATAGATCCCAAATGTTGGCAGGGATTGCATGAGATAAGACCGATGAGGTGATAAGAGTGTTTAACGGCGCTGGGCAGCATGGATGGGCCGGAGTGAAGATAAATATTTACACTACGTCTTTAGCGGGTGAGTGAATAAAAAGGGCTGGAATAATACGGAATCTGAACAAGCTCTGGTGCTCAGGAGCTGTGAATATAAATCTCCGCAGCCACACGACACAGACTCACTCAAGCCAAGGAGATGAAAAATAGCAAGAAAATACTTCCCTCTACTTTTAGAAATGGTTTTATTTCTCATTTATTTCCCCTTTAGGCTTCAACTTCCCAACAATTTACTTTAACCTCATCATCTTCTTCTTCTCTCTCTGAAATTTTATCCCCAAGATGACTGAGGGTGAGGCTACAGCTACAAGCATAGCAGAATTTCTACGCTAATACCTGCCAATAGATAAAACCGGGCAACGCGGACCGACACAACCACTCTGAACACCACCGGACAACTCTTCGGATGGCCTCAACACAGCCGATGTGTTTTCATGCCTCTTTTGCACACAGCAGCCTGGCTTTGGACACCTGCCACTAACACACGCAGAACGAACACTTGTCCAGCCAAAGCAGACAGATGAGCCAATCATTATGTGTGCAAACGCTGGCACATAAAAGCAACAGCTTACTTCGCAATTTGATACTGTTCTTTTAAAATGCCTGTTTTACCCGTGTGTACCCACCTGCATGTATACTTCGGCCTTCAATAGCCTCCTGACTCTTAAAGCACTACCAACGACAGCACAGTTTTAGAATCAACACCACCGCACAGCTTTATGCAAGAACATCTAGACTCCCAAACGGCTCTGACCCTAAGAAAATGACAGAGAACTTCACATTTTCTCTGCATTTTTCAGCTTTCGATTTAGCTAAAGCAAAATATTCTTGGGACTGCTCAGCTTCACCTGCTGTTTCAGGCTCAGTGTCCCAGACCAGAATAATGAGCTAGCCGGTGTTTGTGAAGTGCTCATAACAGCGTGAGCTGTTTGCGTGAGGGCTAGGCTGCTGCGTGGTACCAGGACGTGCGTCCTCTGGGCCCGCTCGAAGGCAACTTGGGTGTTTGCGAGGTCCCACATTGTGAGACAAAGGACACAGAGCCACCTCCGGCAGAATCAAACCCACAGCTCTCAATCCATGCACAACTCACCAGCAATGGAGATTACAAATAGCACAGGTTAACAAGCGCAGGGCTTGGACATGCCGCAAGTTTGGTTCCCCAGTTAAATCTTCCACCTACTTCGCAGTTGGGGAGGCTTGGCAGGGACGCCTCTCTTTGCCCGGGACTGAGCTGTCCCTCTCCAAGAGCTCTCCCCTCAGCCCCCTTCCTCCCGTTCAGATCTTTTGAAGGCAGCAATATTTCCTTCACTGTGCTGGGCAGGAAGCCTTACGCATGGAAGGTGCTAGGCAGATCTGTATCACCACCTCTCGGGCCTTTTCCCTCCCTGGGTATCACGGGACCTATCTTCTAAGTGCCTCGCAGATAAATTAGACCTGCACAGGGAAGCAATTATTACATTTCTAATGGTATGGACCCTTACAGCACAATCTGCTACTGAAAGGCAAAGAAAATTGCATTAGCTTTTGTTTGACTCAAAATTATGATCAAGGGAACAGGGATGTTGAAACCCTTTAAAGTCAAGCCTCTGCACTGGGGTTCTTTCTACCTGGGGAGCGCCCTCTTCATACGCTTTGCTTGAGCGCGCGCTCCTGGTTCATTCAGGTGCTCTAAATTGAAGGATTCTTCCACTTTCAAGGCTGCTGTTAAAACTAGATACAAGAAGGCTCAGAGAGAATATGATCACTCACTTCCTCGGGAAGCCTGCCTCCGCTAATGCAGCCAAACTCGGCTGGCCTGAAGAGTTCAGAGTGCCCGGGTTAGGCTAATCCCTCATCGCCCTAGTTTCCAACTCGTAGTGTCCCTAAATTTCCAAGTGCAATTTCAACGGGATTTATCACATCTACTTTCATCATCCTGCAGCGCTTCTGGCACAGCTGAAGAGTCTCGCTATTCCACTGCAGAAATGGCCATGTTTAATTGCAGAATGAACTGGTTTCTGAATGTATACAGCAGCTCATACAGCAGCTCGGAAACTTTCAGGGATGTTTTCCCACTGCGCATTTTCACCCCAATTTGTGCTCAGCCCTCCGAACATAACTGTGTATTTGTATTTACGTATTTGTACATTGCTCGAAAGAACGTTTTCTACTGTCCGTTACTTCCAGCATCGGGCTTCTTTCTAGTTGTCAAACAAGCATGTCAGTGCAATATAAAGGCTGCCTAGAAGAGCTGTGCTTCCTCAGCCCATTCAAAGAACAGGGATCAAAAATGTGTTTGAGAAGTGCTGGAGCCTAGGACTATAACAAATATCACGAGGCTGCAGCCGAGCCAAGCTGCAGCTAAACTACGTAAGCACAATCACGGGCTGCGAACAGGACAGCCGAAAGCTGCTCCCTCTTCTTTGAAATCAAACACGAATACGGAGAAGACGCTGAAATGTCAGTTCTCAGGGTGCTTCCCTGCCCCCTCGCCGTGTAAAAGTTAGCAGCTTCCTCCTCTGCTCTCGGGCTGCTTTATCACTTTAGCATGGATAAGGCAGATACCTGGTTATTTAAGGGGCAGGATAAATGGGCTGAGACAGCTTTCCCATCCCCAATTCACTAGGGAACGCTTGGAAATTCCACCTGACACGGGGACAGCGTTGTGCTCTTAAACAATCTCCCGGCTGATCCGATTGTTCCCCAGTGGGGAGCAGGCTGCAGCTCGCTCAAGAGTCATTGATTGGATTAACAGCCTAATTCCCAACAGATGAATAGAATACTGATGTCTTGTCAGCCCACATCATAGAAGGAAAACACAATCTGCTTCTACAGCCCCGAAGCTTAACCCTTCCTCTCCCCAGCGGCACAGGGTCTGGTGGCTTCAGCCCAGGATCCTGCCCATCTGAATGATAAAAGATATTAACCTTTGGGACAGTTTGCTTCATCATCTACATGCCACGGGACCGTACCTTATCTTCCGTAAGGTTGCTTTGTAAGAAGCTTTTTTTTCTTCCTTTCTAGACAGAAGCCACGGAAGAGATTTATACAGGGACCTTAATTGTTTTCTGTTTTACCACCTGCTGTTAAAGGAAATACTACGTGTTTCGCAGTAAGTGGTTGAAAATTCATTAGCTGAACAATACTTATTCTGAAATATACAGATACCGAACGTTTCTGGAGTATATCATTCGATTAGGATGACAGCATCTGCCCGGTGAGGAACATCAAACTGTGATGCGGGAGAGGCGTCCCTGTAATTCTGGCTTCCTCCAACTGCTCTTGGCAAGCGTTGGGGCAGGGGAAAAAAGCTGGACACATCATTTGCTCTCCGAGAGCTTCTGTTCACCACCTCCTAATGGAGATACTAATGTTTTCTTACCTCATAGAAAGGCTGTGATAAGAAATTAATTGCTATTGGTCAAATGTTCACTACTACAGAAGTAGGACCATGTGCATATTAAAGAGCTTCTCCAGGAACCAAATTTATTTATGGACTCCTCAGCACTCTCCGTATTTATTTCTTGCTCCAGGGACCAGAATAAATAAAAACCATCTGATTTTAAGAAATGTATTCCAAAAGACCTATTTTTTTCTCAAATCATCAGGGTCTACAACGTTTTCCTATTTCTTTTTAACAGCCACCTTTTACGTTTGCATTTACAAATCAGGCAGATACACACATTTCAATGTTTTAAGCTTCAGCAGCGATCCTAGAACATACAGCAGCACAGCTACAGCACTCGTGCCAAGACTGTGACCCATTGTAAGAGGTGGCCTCTAGAATGTCTTTGATCCAACAGCCTCAGTGGGAATGGCTTACCAACTCTTAAATGCGTTTTCTACCTCTCCAAGGGATGATATGTATCACCATAACGCTCTGTGAAACACAAGTAAGATATTTCCAGTTTCATTTGGATTTTACAGCTCACGTGCAGAGTGGATACGTTCCCTCTCTTACTCCTTACCTCTGAAAAATTAAGTAGCCAGACACTACCTAACATGACAAATAGAAGGGAAAGAACGAAAAGACGGTGGCGCACACCCTTCCTTTTTCCTTTGAACAGTACCTGCTGGCAAAGGAAGTTTTCCAGACTTCATCACTTCACAACATTAATATACATATAAAAGATCTGCTATGGGATTGAACGAAAAACACAGGCCTCTCCTCTTCTGGTTGCCAATACATCAAATCTAAGGAGAGCCCTACGTTTACCGTCCCCTCTTCAGAGAGAGGCAAGGTGCTCCAGTACAAAATACAGGCAAGGGGGAAGGCAAGAGCATGCATTAATGAAAGAGCTGCCTTAACCAAAACAATTAGTGAAAGACACTGCATCAAATCAAACAATTCAATTAACGCAGTGTTAGTGCTATTATTTTAAAGTCATTCCAATTATTAGCTCCTTTTATAATTTGAAACCATAATGTTGCATTTTCCTCCCAGATGTGAAGTACGCCAGAATGGCAATAAATAAATAAGTCCAATGACCCCTCTCCAGTCCAGCCCCTGTCCTGTAATACGGTTGCGTTGTATATTCATGAATCCAGGTTAAGGATGGGGACTGGGGCAGTTGTGCCCTGGAACTAGCAGACTGCAGGTTTTATAAATACATACAGAAATAATTAAAATCTAAGGGGTTTAGAAGGGTTAATCTCCTTTAAATAATCTCTGCCACAAAGCCTGTAAAGTCACTGCTGGCACACTGCCCACCTGGGACCGGCTGTCGGATATCAGGGCAGCACGTGTGGACGGGAGCACCGAGATTAAGCGGGAGCGCGGCGGTGCCGGCCCATCAGGCAGCGCTGCTCCTTGCATATGGCTCCCTCAGCCACTGCCGAGGGGCTGCAAACGCGGCGAGCAGGATCGGACCCAGTGCCAGCCAACAGGTCAACATGCCACATGCTCTACCTGATTCAAGCGAAAGAAGGAAGCTTGACCAGGCTGCTAAATTTAGCAGCGTGGAAGGGAGGCATCAAGAGCTGAGAGCGTTGCTGCCACCGTCCAGTTTGCTCCAGCCTTTCCTGACTTCAAAGCAAAGGCTGGCTTATCTTTAAAAGACTTTGAAGCGATTCAGGACTTTGTAAATAACCTCTTTTTCTACAAAGGAGTGAACCCACAACCCTGGAAGGCGAAGGAGAGGCTGCACTTTTAATTGTCAACTATAATGGAACCAGAATCACCACTTTGCATTTCAGCATGCCCTCTTAGGTTACAGTGTCATTTTAAAGATGACTGAGTGGCCATTAGAGACAAAGAAATAAAAAAGGAAGCACAGAAACCACCACTATGGGCTAAAGCAGTGCCACGTGGAAATGCAGGAGTTTGCTGTGAATGCAGATTCTGTGATCTGAGCTGACTTGGGCAAAGGCAGGATGAGCTGAAATGCCGCAAGTGTGCCAGAGCCTTGCAAAAACAGCTGCAGAACTGGCAGGGAGCATTTCTGGCACTTTGGCACAGTCCCCCAAACCGCAGACACTTCTGCGATGCCTGCACAGTCCAGAAAGACCTGCAGAACATGCATTCCTTAAGCCACCCTACGCCACAAACTGCACAACAGCCACGATAAATTTTAGCATCTGCAGTCAGCACCAAAAGCTGTGATGAGCAATCACGTGGTAACGTGCTCCAAGAGGACTACAGGTACTGCTAATGTCCTAGAGATCCCTTAGTTTCTTTTTAAGTTCATGAAGATAAAGAATTGTGCAGACTCCCTTTTGGTCTCATAAGCATTCCTCAGCTGGGTGTGCAAAATCAAAACTCTCCATGTCTAGAAGGTCTGAACTCTCCTCTGGTTTTGCATTGTAAAAACTCATTACAGGAGGTCTAGATGTTATTAAGATAAGTTTTGGGGAAGCCTGGGCCCATGGGAGAGCTGAATTACAGTGGTCCACAGCCCGCAGACTGAAAGTAACCTTTTGCTGCTCCTTTCAGAACAAGCATAGCATCAAGGCCCTTGTTCAGGCATCTCAACGCATGCCTGTTCCTTAAGCGCAGTGACTTCTCTTTGTGGCTAGTCTGGTATCAAAGGAGGACATTTGCACATTCCCAGTTGTCTGACCAAGGGTGAAGGCATCAGGACCTAGATGCTACCTGAAGCGGACCATTGCCAGAGAGTTGCAGAGAAACTGCAAATGCTGAGATAAGAAGCTCCCCTCTCATCCCCGCAGAGGGCTGCTGGTTTTGTGACATCTAACAGCCTTTTAGCAGCCTCTGTGGACAGTATTAGTAGCTAAGCTACCATTTGTTATTTTATAGGGCCGCCCGTGCATGAAGCTGATCTTTCATTTTATCACCCACCACCGAGTACAACTTCATGTTAGACTCTGAAAATTCGCCTCTCGGTCTGTGATCGTTGGGAACTCTTCCCAGGAGAAGAAGGAGAAAGAGGTGGGAGCAGAAAGGTTTATTGGTACTGCCTGTTTGGCAGTTAGGTTTCCAACCGGCTATTAAATAAAGTCCCAGTACCAAAGAAGAAAGAGAAGAGAAACATCTCGAGAAAACTGCCTGAGGATATCACACCGTCTCAGTAACAGGAACTTCTCAGTGGAACCACAGTGCTATTAAAACGTAGCTGAACTAAATACATGAAGTCTGGTTTGTCATCACTTATTTGGTGAGATGCAAAATAGATCTTCACTTTAAAAGGCTCTTTCAGAGTCTAGAGACAGCACTCGCTCCCTCATTGTGCTGCATAATAGAGGTGTTTCTAATAAAATTCAACAGGCTCAGGAGGTAACTAGGGAAAACGGCGGGCAACTTTATAATAGACAGATTTATGCTCCTCAGGGATGTCCTGCTTTTTGAACGAGATATTCTACATGTGGTAGGAAGGACAAGTTCTCCATTCATCCTTCACACAAGCACAGCAGGCAGCAAGAGGTCAAGTTCCCCTAGTTCCGCTCCGGCCAAGCCTAACGCCAGGACGGGTGGCACGTTTGGGCCGAGCCGAGCATGCCCTTCCCATTTTTACTGCTGCAGCCACCGAGGGAGCCTGCTGCGATCCAGACATCTGTCCCCAGTGGGCCAGCCCACTTCGCATCGTGTGGGCTCCTCAAGAGCAGCAGATGGTGACTAGCTGCAGCAGCGCCTGCCTTCGGGCCGCGCTGAACCGCTGACCTAGAGGTGAAAGGCTTCGTCTCGCCCATTATCAATCCCCAGAGCTCCCTCTGAAGCAAGTGTTGATACATTAATCTTTCTGACTGACAGAAACAAACTGCAAATATAACGTTCCACGGGGGACCCTTATTTATTTTGAACCAAAACAATGCTTAAAAACGTAAAGTTAAGGGCACTCTCTGAAACGTTTCCAGTTAATGTCATTTTTTCCCCCCCCCCCCCACCGAGGGCAAAAGTACCAAATTTAAAGAGCACGTCATCACGCATTAGCCTCATAGCACAGCCCTGCAGAACAGTGTGGATCGCTGCAGTACATAATGAACTAGTGCTTCCTCCCGGGTGGCTTTCCTCAGCCGGGTTTCTACTACTTGGGAGACAGCACAGCACCGTTGTCCTCCTGAATAGTTTAATAACCAAGGAGTATATTTAGGAGTGCTGCTGGAGTGCCTTGGTGAAGCATGCTGTGGAGGGTAAATACCTCCACATCAGGACACTTTTCGAAGCCATCAGGCAGAGGGGTCAGCCTGTGGGCTTCTTTTTTTTTTTTTTTAAGAACTGCACAAGCTAATGCTTTAAGAGTGTCTTGATGGAATCAGGGAAATTGGATTGTCCCCCCATTTGCTGGCCTAAAACAAGCCTTTTTTTTATTTATCCCATTAGAGGAACACAAGAGAAACCTTTTAAACGTCACTAAAATTTTCCCTGCCATTGCAAAACCCAGTCAAAAAGGTTTTAATTTTCCCTGAGAACTCTTTAAGTAATGCAGTATGTCAAGGTCTAATATATTGTGTGTCGGGGACTGTCTTTATCCTGGGCTGTTTCACGGGGGCAATTCTGCAGGGCTGGGCGCGCGTGCTGGAATGGGAGCCTGGCAGCGCTGAGCTGCTCAGCTCTCCTGCAACAGTTGAGGTAGCTCTGGCGAAGCACAGACGCAAGTGAGAGAGAGGTGAGATTAACCTCCCCCTGGATCACACTGGGCCTTCCAAAACTTCAGCAGTGCTGAGCTCTCCCCTGTAATTTTGGTCTGTGAGTTTGGGCTTTCTTGTTGTGGGAGCCTCTGATTTATAGGCTTTACTTACTTATTTGAGGACTAAAGAGATTTGGCCTTATGTAGGCACAAGGCTCCAAATTCCACTTGGCGTATTTAATACGGCAAATATCAGCTGAATATTGGAGACGGAGCCGCAGGATTGCAGACTGGCAGCCCAAAGGCTTGCGCCGGTTACCCAGCGCCACCTGCGCTGCTCCCTGGATAACCGGAGCCCTAAGCCGTTCCAGAACAATTGCTGGCAGCCCTGCTGAAGCATGCACGGTTTGTGCGGCTGCAGAAACAGCCGCTGGAGACCGAGCGAGGTTTGTCCGTGCTGCTTCCACGTGCAACAAGTAAAATACGAGCTGGAGCCAGTCTACCAAGGTGAGCAGCCAAGACGCCTGAGCACCGTACCGCTCAGCTGTCCTGTCTAACAGATCGGCACCTTCAACGTCCCCCGCCTGAGATACGCACTGAAGACAGAGTCGTGCGCTCATTAAAGCCCGGTCTATTTAACCGTTACTCTGGTAATAACGCCACAGCGGCTTCTCCCACCCTGCTTGTCAGCCAGCCGGGAAGCAGTGAACTGCAGACAATCAGTCCTCCCAGAGCAATCCCAGCCAGTGATTTTTGCTATTAAACCATGCTATTATTTTGCTCCTTTAAGTGCCTAAAGCTAAATCGGTACCCAGAAATAAATATCAGTCACACATCCTCAATGGCAGGATAAGGGAGCTCTCTATCCACGTTGTCCTGGTTTTTTTTCCAGAAACGGTGCATATGCAAATGTACCAGAGTGGAAAACCCCTGGGTTGCCGAGAGAGTACTGTACTGAAGAGCTAGCTGCAGATCTCCTCCTCCAGGTGTGACACACCAGGACACTTCCCAGCAGCACTTTTGAGCCTGGAAGTCCAGGCCTGTCTGCTATCTCCCTCCACATGCGCTGCAAGGTGTCCGAGCAGTTTGGGAGGGATAAATACAGCTCTTCAGGCTACGTCCTAACAACGGTGACGAAGGAACCCAACCGAAGCACCAGAGCAGGGACCCAAAGCATCTCCGTGCTAGACAGCAATGAGGGACCGCCAGCAGCACTCGTTTCGAGCCACTAGCTTTATACCCCTCCCCTGCCTCCAGTTTTGGTGGACAAGGAAGAATCGGAGAGGCACTAGAATCCAACGTGGGGTACGTGAGCCCTCACCCGCCTGTCCCCAAACCCACGTGTGCCCAGGGAGCCGGGAACGGAGCTGGGCTAGGGAGAACGGGGACAAGGAGGGAAATCACAGCCTCTCGACTGGTCACAGTAAAACATACCGCCGAGACTAAGACACTGCCTCCTCATCTTCCCTGGAGGGCTCCATAATCTATTTTACCAAATGTCAAAATTCAGCACGAAAACAGGAAAAAGGGGGGAAAAAAAATCCAAACGCGCGGTTATTGGACCAAGGGCTGCGTTAAAAGGATCAGGAGGTGGTGGGCCGTGGGGGGTGGGAGGGAATGGGATAAAGTAGCAGTTCTAATCAAATCACTCTAAAAAGCTGCAGCCTCTCAGAGTTAACCTTGCCAATCAGGGAGCGAGTGGGAGCATGTCTGCGCACATTAAAGCGGGAGCGTGTCCTTGAACCTGCGGCGTACTCCATCCTCCCCCCGGCAGCCCACGCAGGCTGCGTAACCAACACCCTCGGGAGGCGGCCCAAGAAAAGCCCAGGATTACATTAGGCGCCCTCCTGAGCCACCCTCGAGTGGCAGGCGGCCTGGCAAAGGCAGCTCAGATGCTTGCCGGCTCTTAGAGGTGAGCTCATGGGATTAAGCTGGCAAGAACTGGGGAAATGTTTAAAAAATAAGTTAAAAAAACCCCATGAAACAAAAGGAGAAACCCTCCCGTTGACAAATGCCGTTGCACCGAGCCTGGCAGCTGGGAGATGCATTACTAACCTTTGCTAATGACTAAGGGCACAGAAGTCACTTTAAAATAAATATTCACTAGGAATTACACGGGTAATCTAAAGGGATTATCCTGCTGTCTTAACAGGTCCATAAACTAAATGTTAAATGGTCTACACAAGTGTTTGCATTAATTTTGACCCAAATCAACCCTTCTGCTAACAGCCAGGCTCAGATTCAATTTGGGAACTGCGCGTCTGCTTTGAGTTAATATTCTTACAAATTTCCCCAGATTCTCCGTTGTGCCGAAGGAAAAACAGGACTGAGCTCCTGGAAAGCACAAGGCTGCAAGCAGATAGGGAAAGGCCTTAAGAGAAATGCGTGTCCAGAATAGCCACTCACGAAACAGTTGGCACAAATCCAGCCTGCAGCCCAATCCAGTCTCTGTGGCAAGGGTACCCATGCTCAGAGTTTCATTGCAGCAGTAGGGAAGAACAGTGGGAGCCAAAAGCACAACACGGTCGGAGGAAGGAGATCTGCAGCCTGTTGTTAAGGCTGCCAAAGTGGTGGCAGAGCCTTAACCATTCTGTGCCTCAGTTTCCCCATCTGTAAAATGGCATAAACACCCACAGTTGCTTAAACGTTGAATTTGTGGGATGTTCCCAAGACACGCGTGTTTGAGATACGGTGTGTGCTGTGATCACAAAGCACTATTTGAAGCACATTTGTCTTCCAGAGCTGGGCATGCCAGGGTACCTTTTCCAAATGTGCTATGTGCCTTGTAGCTGGGGCAATCATCCCTGCCCCTAAAGCTACAGCAGGGGAATTAATCAGAAGCATGACTGTGAGTGTGACCGAAGCTAGCAGCTATTATTACCGGCAGTCAGAAGAGCAGGAGGAAAGGTTTCAGGAATAGGGACCAAATTAGGAGATAAGAACAGCTCACGTTCAGCAAAACTGCAGTAGAGTCTGCAGCTCCTGAGGACGTACAGGAAAAAATATGTTCGAAAACCATACAGATGCCTTAAACATCCCCACAGAAAAGGCCTGAATTGCAAAGATCGTATCAGACACGAATGGGGAAATGGATATTCGTACAATCTATTTCAGGATATCTAGTTTGTGTGTGATTCACAGAAGCACAGGCAGGAGCGTAAGGTCCTCGATGGGGCACGGTAAGTACCCCAGAGGAACGAGCGAAAGCACGTGCAAGAGGATAATGGGATGCCCTGAATTTCCCGGGCAGTCCCAGAATACATGCTTTTGCATAAGTCCCCAAGATTTCCTTTCAGCAGGCGTTTCAGACTCAGCCTTAGAAATAAGAATCATTTCCCAGCTCAAGCTGCAGCCCAGGGAACACACCGATGCGCTCAGCACACCGGTGTTCAGCTCTCAGCGCAGTGGCAGGAACGGCGGTACCGGGCCCCTCAACCCAACAGCCGAGGCGCATCTCCAACCTGGGATCTGACACGATGGACCTGTCCCCATCCTGCAAACCTGTGTAAACTTCTTTAATCTGGTCCCCTTAGCCCATACACCTGAATCAGCCACTGTGCATACTTCTAAAGACAGCTATTTCTCTAAAACACATTGAATTAATATTTTCAGAACACAACAGGACTAAGAGAATGGAAGAACCATAAACCCCTTTTAAATCTCATTGTTACCACCCCTGCACAACCACAAGCAGCAAGCTAGAGCCCTCCTGTAGCAGGGGAAAAAAAAGAGAAATTAAAGAGGATCAGCAAATTAGGAAATTGCAGGACACGATTAGGCTGTCTGGAAGTATAGTAATATGCTACAGCAATAGATCTGAACAAACCCAGTCCCTGTAGCCCTTTGGGGGTCTGCTGTACAAGTTATAGAAAAGAAGAATCAAGCACAGTAAGAAGGTGGAAGGGAAAACACAGTCCAGAAAAAGGCCAGTAATTAAAAAGCTCACCTCCACTGAAGAAGGGAAGAAAAGGATTTGCAGTCTTCACATTTTTAAAAAACTTCTTCACAACGTTCAATAATTCTTGTTCTCTCTCTCTTTACTAAGTCTAACTTGGTAAAACCTAATTTCATGGGCGATCTTCTTTGGAAGCCTTAGCAATAAGAGTGAAAGTGCTGTCTACCACTCACTGAATGTGGTGAATGTATGGTGCTCTAATAAAAGCATTGTATCCCCCCTTTTTGCCTGGTATTTTGAGTTAAGAACATTAACAAATAAAACCACAGTTAACACACTCTCAGGTAAAAAGTCATTCCCCTAAATCAGTTGTCTTCTCTCTGAAATACATTTTTTTTTTTTTTTTATGAACTGCTAAACATCTACTAGAAAAAAAATTAACAGGTAAAAACCTGAATTTCTGCTTTTAAAGAACAAGCGGCATTCTCCTTGGCTTTCTTATTTTTTAATGAACAGTTTCCAAGTTTTCTTCATCTATTGTAAAACAACTACAAAGAGCAATAGACCCATATCTTCCTCACTGATTTCTATCCACTAACAGTGCCCTGAAACACTCTTGTCAAGTGAAGGAGCTGAAGCAGCACTGAACTAACCAGGGACATAACTTCAGCCTTCACAAAGTCCAGTTCTGAAACGTGAATGGTGATGGCCATAAAAGACCTGCAGCTGCAACAGCGGACTTCTTGGCCACGCCAGCCAAGACACTTCCACGTTCTGCTAAAGTCCCATTTGTCAAAGCGGTACAAAGCCATGAAGTCCCACTCAAGTCACTGCTAAACGTGGATATTCAAATATCATCTGTTTCTGGAAAAGCTCCTCCAGAAAACTGTCAATCCATCCAGGGTAACTCGCACTACTTGCACCTCCTGGTCACACCACAAAGACTCACAATACCCAAAGCTGAATGTAAAGACAACCCAGAAGCTTCACTTTGTACAGACTGCAGCAACCCTCCTTCGACAAGAATGAAGGTCCGGAGAGCGCACGAAGCCTATGCAAGTAAAGTCCCTCTGCAGGCTGCACTCAGCAGCTGATGCCGGCAGAAGGCCTTATTTTCAAACTTCCAAATTTTCAAAGCAGGTAGTGACTATCTTACTGACTGTATTAAAGACTGAATTTACATATGCAAACACATTGACTACTGTATTTCTGTGGGATGATACAGACTGCAAGGGTAAGGAAGAGCTGTGCAACAGCTGGGGACAAGGTGCTTTTAGTGCAGAACACCCAGTTATGGAGGGAACTCCTGAGGGGAATGGGTGAACGTGGAGCTCAACCACGTTTCCCCTTCAGGAAACCTTTTGCGCTGTAAGCAGGACAAAACACTCCTTTTATTATTCCATTGCTCCCTTTCCAAAACTTACCTCAAACTTCACTGTGACCCTGGGAAAGGAGAAGTCTCAAAACCACTATGATTTTAGGCAGTTGTAGCTGTCATCAGAACAACTGTGCAACAGCATAAAATTCAAAGATAGATAGCTTCACTTGGTGGCTTTCACACCTTGAGTGCTCAGGAGACAATACCCTTCCCTGAGAAGAGGCACAGTACTACAGAGCGATAGTACATATTAATTTCTAAAAGAGGATTTTAATCATGCAACGTCCTCTGCAGCCGCACAGAATTTAATCTCATTGCTGACAGTGGGTGATGGGGGAGCATGTTAAGTGGAAAAGTTGTATTCAAGACCTTCTTGCAGATATGTGCTACGGACAGTCCCTTGGGAGGAAGAAAACAACCCAAACCAGCCTCTCTCATTGCTGTCCACCTCTGGCCTTGGGCCTCTGAACATCCCCCTTCCACTTATACGGCCGATACGCAGGCGCAGTCCCAAAGTCCTGTGCAAGGTTCAAGTACATGTATTAATACAGTTAGCATTTATCAAGGCTTACTTTACAAATATTGATTTATTAATCTAGGCAAGACCCAGGGATATATGCACATAAGATTCCCATGTTACAGTTACAGAAATTGAGACAAAAAAAAAAAAAAAAGAAAAGAAAAGGAAAAGGAGGCTGATTTACTCAAGGTCAAAGAAGGAATCGAGCCCACAGCTAGAATTTGTTTCTGGATGCGGAGTTGCTAATGCTGTGCTGTGACCATTAGGACACGCTGTCCTTTTCCACATTAGGACCTCCCTCTTCTAGTAAGATCCATCTTCACCTACGTCTACCTTCAGTGAGAGTCTCCCTCTCATTTAGTAATCCAGGAAGAAAAAATAATGAATAGCCAAAAGTGGAAACGGCAAGCTGTGAACTTAGACTTTCCTGGCTGTTAATTATACTCACCACAACTGGGTTAACATGTTTTCACATGCCTTCTGCTCATCTTCAGTCTTGTTCCACTTTTACTGAGGACCACTCGTAGACAGCTTTACAAGTTTTGCTCCATTAAATATTACAGTTTCAAGGACAAAATTCAAAAGAAATTTAAATATTTGTGTTTCATGGGCTTAAGTGGGAGCTTAGAGTTTACAAAAAAAGTTCTATTGGGAATCATGAAACAATTCATTTTCAGAAGCTCCCAAGTAGCCAAAGTCATGCTACAATCACAGTGTAGGAGGGATAAAATTCAATGCTTTTTTCTGCTGAAGAAAAATATATTTCAATAGTCTATTTGAAATTAGGACAACCTAAGTGATGGCCCAAACAAAATACAATTCGATAAAATCGTTACATTTAAATGAAAAAGTGTATGTTTTCAAGTAAGCATCTCATGTTTACATACTAAATCAAGTAAAAGTCACTCAAACTCTTGCAACAATTTTCCTGAGTTATTAGACCAACTTTTGACTACTTACAGATAGAAATGACGCGAGGGATCTACTAGCTCTAAAAACCTGAAGAATCAGAAACAATGACCATTTGTTTCTGTTTATGACAGCCTTCTCCACAGGACGGAAGCATCCCAAAAAGTTAAAAATATCTGAGCGATAACAACGCGCACAGATCTGAAGAAACAGCTTTTAAAAGATATGAAGAACAACGCACAACCCTGCAGAAAAACACCACCAATGGATCACGCATTCTTTCGTACAGTTTAAGCCACTGAACACACAGTATGCTCTTTCCCCTCTCAGTTCACCTAGGCCCTGGAAAGTGTATTACTTAAGCCAGCCAAATTCAAGCTGGATGTCTCAGGGTAGCCAACAGACAGCACGAAAAACGTGGAGGATAAAGATCTATAAAACACCGAATGCTCAACCACAGAATTACAAGTCACGTTTGGTCCTGAATTTCTTCAGTCACTCTTCTGATTTGCTCCTAATGTTTGAATCCTTTAAAATTTTGTCAGCAGAATTTGGGAAGGAAAGTTACCTACCAGAACGTGTCAGACATCTCCTTTAATAAATGTGTTGTTTTTAAATACAAAGAAAATTCTGTTTATCCTGCCCCTTCCAAAACCAAACCCATTGTATTTATGGTGAGACTTTCATTTATTTGTCACAAGTATTTGAAAAATCTCTTGCGATGATTTCTTGTGATTAAATTCTAACTTCCATCCAAATGCACTGCGGCACAAACGAAAACAAAACGACTAATAGTCTAGCGAATGAGAAATGTTTCACTTGCTCTTTTAGCACCTAATTCAAATGTAAAAACTAAGAATGTGAATAAACTAGGTTAAACTATATAATTGATTAAGTAAACGTCCACAGATATTGCATATCCACTTAGCAAAAAGAAATAAATTTACTGTAAAGGCTACATTTAGTTGCAAACCATCATATTTTAATGGTTACTAACCAATGTGAATCAACCTTTCCTTAGAAAAATAACTGAGAACTAGATTTAAATTGATTATTAAATCAATTAAATCAATCCAGCCCGTCAGAATCTCTCTCATTAGAGTCATATTTAGATGCAAAGCCGGTGCCTATACGGTATGCCCTCCCAAACGAAACAAAAACGTTGCACAGTGCTGAAGGTACAGTGACAGCATATCACCTTCACTGAGGAGCCAAAACTAGCCTGTCCATCCAAAATTACACCAGATGCTGTGGAGTCCCTACTGCGTGTATAGAGCTCTCCCAAATAGAGGGCATCCACTAATACACGGATGCCCAGTAACGTGTCCTATTTTCCTGTATTAACCAACCAAACGTTAACAAGTGGGTCCCTGTAACAGCCTGACCCATTTTGAGAGTCCACTGAAGCCAAACTGACTTTTACTTCTTTAAAAATAAATAAAAAAAATGTGTTTAAATATAAAGCAACCAGTTGCAGGATTAGTTGGATGAGTCCTTGAGCGGATATAATCAGCTTAATGGCAACAAAGATCACAGCACAGTTAGTGCAGCTGTGACACTCAGAAACATTTCGCGGAAGGGAAAGGTTTGTACAAGGCTGGAACGGTCCCTTTATTTCCAGCCTTTTTTTTTCCCCCCCCCCCTCTCTCTCTCTCTCTCTCTGTTTTTTTTTTTTTTTTTTTTTTTTTTTTTTAAACACTGCAGTCAACATCCCCATCACCTCCATTAGCATGAAAGAATTAAGGAGAGAAATGGGTAGGGTGGAGCAATTTACGTCTGTGGGTCAGAATACTTACGTAGCCTCATATAATTCAGTTAAATGGACAAATAAAGTGGTGCTAGTTGTTTTCCAAACACAGGTTAATTTTAACTTAATTCCCACTCTGCTGTGGGCTAAAGGGCTGCCTGCTGTCTAATATTGCTTAATACACAGCTAAATGACTGTCTATCTGTTATGGAAAGGCATTCTGTAAAAACCCTCCTGCACTTTATTTTACCCTTCTCTCTCTCACACATACGCACACACAGAGTGAAGGTAAGGATCTGGTCTCCCTTAACTACAGCTTTACTTGCACAGGCAAATTCATTGCTTAATATTATACCTTCTCTCACTGTTATATTGAAAAAATGCAGATGAACTTAATAGCTGTGAAGACATTTTCGTTTGATCCGTAAGAAATTAAGAAGCTCTATTTCCTAGGCTTCTCAAATTAAGAACTTTTGCCTTTAAATCCAGAACGTCACCCCTGCCCTGGCCCACAAAACTACTAAAATACATTAAAATAAGCTACCACGTACGTCTCAATCTATTCACCGTTTACTCTGCTTCTGTTTTTTGGGGTATTGCTTCCTCCAGGAGAAATCACTTGAAAGCCAGGTGAATGCAGTAATGACTGAAAACAGTTGAGGACAGATACAGAGTTCCCCTGAATCCTGTTATCTGGAGGAAGCTGATGGGTAGATGAGGCAATAGCATGAAACCTTGGGAACAAACCACTTGCTGTAGAGCTTGTCAAGGTTTTCTGATCTCCAAGCCAGTAAACCCCAAGCCTGTGCAGTTGCACTTTTGAACAAAAGCTCCACAGGACAAGTCACTTCTGTTTCCAGAATCAAGATCTATTGTAGTACTGCAGTGTTTCAAAGTCTTTAAACAAATCAGTGCTTGAGGACTCCGTGGCACTTTCCATTGAGAATACAAGCGTGCCTCCTTTTGCTCAGCCAAAACTCCCTTCGCTTGCTCCAAAACGTCAGTTCAACACCTCCCTGTCACTCCCCTCACCAGAAATAGTTGCATTTCAGCAGTTCTACACCTATATAATTTGTAAAGTGCTAGGCAAACAAGCACACTCTTAAATGGAAAATGTGATTGACAGACTATCTGGCACTGAGCTTTCAAACCTACCAGGGACGTCACAAGGCTAGATTTGCACACGTCAAACCCATCATCTTACGATGCTTTCAAAATTTTGCTTTTTGTGACTCCGCAAAACACATCTCTGGAACCATTATATGAATTAGTCGGATGGGGGGAGGAGGGGGAGGAAGGAGGAGCGCTGAAGAACAGCAGTGCACCCCCTGTGAGGACATTAGAAGCATCTGGCTCAGAGATATTAAGAAAGGAAAGAAAAATTAATCATGCTGGCTGGGGAAAAAAACTGGCATCAGCACAGCCACGTTGTCATAAGGCTGATATTAATAATGCGAACCCCCAGGGAACGCTCAGACATCTGAAAGATCCACTTGTTGGCTATCACAAAGCGGGCATGTTTAACCGATGCCTCTT
The DNA here is from genome assembly GCF_040807025.1 of Struthio camelus. NCBI lineage: Eukaryota > Metazoa > Chordata > Aves > Struthioniformes > Struthionidae > Struthio > Struthio camelus. Next base: position 6,704,337 of record NC_090949.1, read on the forward strand.
TGAAACCTTCTGAATCTTACTCTAAAATACTGCTTCAGATTTTTTTTTTTCCCCAGCAAAACGAGCCTCCCAGTGCTAAAGATCAAACATTTACTGCATTACTCTCCCTCTTTTCCTGGATGCTATTACAGACTGTGTACAAGGGAGGGCAACACACCTTGCTGCCTACAATCGTGTGCTGTCAGCCGCAGCAGAATGGAGGAGTGCCCAGTAAGCAGGTGCAGAAATATCAGCTATCGAAGGTAATAACAGGTAATTAGGATGTTAGAAAAAGGAAAAACAAAGGCTTCCTTCTTGGGGATACCTGGACACCTCACTTCAAAAGACTTTGCTGGGGGGGGGGGGCTAACACCTTTGCTGGGCTAACACCTGATTAGGTGTTAGCCACTTAAACATTTTGTAGCCTTGTAGCTTAGCTGCCCAAGTGGTTATGAAGGACACTTAAGAGAAATGGAAATGAAAATTGGTCTAGTATTTTTAGAAAGAGGAGCAGAAATAAGGATTTTGATAGAATGGCAGATAACGGGCAATAACACAGCACAGCCGAGATTCCACAAGACCGTGGCTACGTCCTGATACAGTATCTGGAATATAAATCCTCTAGCTTAGAGTAGGACAAAAATTTGGTGACATAAAAACAAAGCGTTAATACTAATGACCTCTTGAGCAGCAACAATAACTAGAACTCACATTTTCAAGAGGATTTATTTAGTCAACAAAGTACAGCAAGAATCTTTTCTCTAACTCCCTTTGCTTCTCCAGGAGTACAGCAATCTTTCTTGCTCAGCCCACTGAAAGCAAACATGTTTAAAGAACCACTAATCCGCTTGTATTTGGGAAACGAAAAGCGTTGCTAAAAGCAGACACCCACAACAATCTTCTATGTGTTGTCTCATCACTCAGAACCATCAGCCACTAGCTACAACTCCAGATTCACAGGATTTGCACAGCTGACTCTTGAAATGTAGCACCAGCTACAAACTTCAGTGCCACAAAGGCATAATGATGATTGAAAAATAGAAAAGAATCAGAAAGCACTCAGCTGAAAATTCATGTACTATTTTGATGATGCAGGGGACGTCACCGTAAGAAATAACCTGTGGTCGTGTCAAACAAGACGGGTGGCAGTTAGCAAATCTAGATGGACAGTTCCCCAGTTAGAAAGTATTGCTAAGATATTCTCTGTTTAGAAGTAGCAAACTGCTACATTTAAGTAAAAGACGACATCTTGGAGACTAGTACGGTACCAGGTGTTTTCAGGAATTTCTAACTTCTCATTCTCTTCCCTTCTCTGATACCTGTTTTGCCCAGCCATTGTAACAGTAGCTGGGCATAAGGCTGAAAGCATCATCCCTCCAGAAACACAGTGCCACCGTTAATGTCTCTATCTGCTAAAACCAGAAATAATTTTGCAGCCAGATGACTCTGTTTGTAAACCACCCTATCCCAAGAGGAAACATTTTCTGCTCTGGGTACAGCTGTGATATATGCAAATGAATCAATTTTCTCTTTTCCTCTATGAAAAGTCTCCCCTTTCTTCCCCATCACAGAATTTATCTCCCAATGAACTTGATTAAAAGCAACACTTGCAGGGTTTTTTTTTTTTTTAAACAAACAAACAAAACTCCAACTGATTTAAATGGGGAATCAATGTATTCTTCATCAGAAGCCCTCAGTACTGACACCTTACTACCTGCAGTGAGCCTACCTCTGCCACGATCCCCATGTCACTGCTGTCCGGCATTGCTTGGAGAAGCGACAAGCCAAGAACTCCAGTTTTCTGCTGATCTCTCTTTCATTTTCTCTTACTTTCATTCATTCAGGATTTCCATTAGTTCTACCTGTTGCGCTGCATCTGATGCCAAGATGAAGCTTTTGGGATAGACACGGTCTTTGCTCTTGCTTAATGCCTGATTGGCATGATTTCTACTAGCTGTAACAGTCAAAATAAGCTAGAAGAGCTGAAGGCAAAATTGAGCCTGTCACTATTTATGCGCCAGTTCACAGGTCTGCCTTGCTTGGTGCATAAAAAACAGTGCAGTCACATTAACTACTCACATGTAACTACGGAGAAAACTGGGCACAGCAGCGAACATTTGGGTTTTTAGTAAATGTTTTAAAAGTCTGAAGTTTACTTCCTTACTCAGCTTGGGCTTTCCTCTCCCCCAACCAAAAAAAACCCCAGAAAATTTCTTGATGATTTTGTAGTTATTCTTAGGTGAATTCTGAGAGTTGTTTCTTATAATAATTTACATGTCCATGAGAGGAACACTTAAGCTGGCAAAAACAACAACAAAAGATTTAAAAGAGATCTAAATGAATGCTTCCCATGGTACACTCTGACATCTTCTTCAGTTTTAGACTCTTACTGATATACAACTTATCAATCACAACGTAAAGATCACTTATCCCAAGCAACAGGGCTCCTATGGCTTAGCAAGTTATTTTTTATCAGCCAATTTGTGCAAAGTGACCACATCCGTGCCTAGCTTTTCCATCTAATAAGTAAAAATAATGAGTGGAAGTCACCGTAGATCTGAGTCTTTCTACCGACATGAAAGATCCAGATCTAAACCGTCTTCATGTTTTAAACAAACCTGTTTTACTTTGCAATTAGGACCGGAGGGAGAGGGTGTGTTTGGTCACTTCCTGCCATACAACAGACAAGCACTCAGCCATCGCGCTATGAAAAATCAATCACTTGCAATTGCTGAGCCATAACTTTCTAAACCTCTTCCGAGTTTGACTGCTGGAACGCTCGAGTGTTACATCACCTTAGAAGTCACATTACCACGTAATCTGAAAACGTCCTGCCAATAGCATCACAAACAGGGCATCACAAAGAAAGAGCCCAGCTCTGCTGCCTCGCGCTGCAAAGGCACAGCAGCCCAGTCCCTCATGGGTATGTTGGTCTGCAAGGGCTACTGATTTGGGTGAGAGCTAAACCTCTCTGAAGATTCAAGCAATATGGCTTTTGTTTTAATTATCAAGTCCCTTTTGCAAGAGCTTAACTTCAAACCCTCATACGGGTTACCCCATTCCTCTACTGTCCACAGCTTCCCTCCAGTCCTGGTGTGCACAATCTGATGTCAGATCACAGCTTTCTATTCTCTCACCACAAAACTTCCCATTATTTGGCCTTGCAGTTCATTTAGGAAGATTTCACTTTCCTCGAAAAGTGTTTCAGTAATTTCACTACCCACCCGTCTCTCAACCAGCCCTTGCTCCTCATTGTTAGTTTTTGAACCTACTAAATACATTCAATTAAGCTTGAAAAAGGGGTTGGTGTTTCAAAAATAATCAAATTCTACACATTTTGTGGAAATCTACAGATGGACAAGGGACTCAAACATAAGGCAGTGCTCCCTTTGAGAGTGCGTACGGTTGTGTCCTGCCCTTGTTTCTGTTTGGCAGCACCTGGGTGGCCAACCAGCATGTGTAAAACTCAAGATTAAACAGAGAGAGAATACTCTCTCTCCAATTCTCTCTGGAAATCATAAAAGACATCCTGGAGAAGTGCAGTCACTGTGATGTGAGGGCTGGACAAAAGACCCAATCTATAGAAAAACAGGCGTCATTAATTCTGTAGCTTACAGAACAGCTTCAACTGTCTCCAACTGCCTAACAGGAAGGCACAGAGAAGATGGAGTCAGACTCTTCCTAGAGGCGCACAGTAAAAGAACAAGAGGCAACGGATACAAATTGCGACAAAGTGAAATTCTGAGTAGATAACAGGAAACTTTTTTTCACAGAGAGACCAGTAAAACACTGGAACAGGAAACCTGAGAGGTTGTGGGATCTCTAACCTTGGAGATACCCAAAACTCACCTGGACAAGGCCCTGGGCAATCTGATCTAAGTTGGTCCTGTGTTGAACAGGGGGAGGACCAGAGACCTCCAAAAGTCCCTCTGAAGCTAAACTACTCTACGGTTCTAATTTGTTCTTTTTTCCTGGTTTTAGGGTGCAACAGCAAGTGAAGATCAACATTTATTCCACCAGTGACATAAATAAGCCCACTGCTATAGCTATGCCAGCTGGACCAATTGCTTCATGTTTGCAAATACGTATAGTGATTGATTAAGACTAATGTGGTGAAATATTTATGGTAAGTAATCTACAGAAAGTGCCACACCCCAATCACATATAACCTTACAATATCTTTTCATTAAAATCACAGGTATCTCTTCAGAGTTAGCTAGAAATAGGCTGCCCAAATTCCTTGTCGGCCCAGCCCCGAGGGCACGGTGTGCCCCAACCCTGGGTTAGACCTACCCCCAAGACTTTCCCAGGACAAAATATCCCGTGCATAAATAGCTAAAACTTTCTGGCAACAGGTAACCAAGCAGCTTTTGCAGATCTGGCTTCTGACTCAGATTTCATCTGTACAGTCTGATCATGATTAATATTTGAGTTAATAAATAAATAGTAAATTGAAGTTTCCTGCACAGAGGTAACCCTGCCTCTGGCCAAGTCCAAGCACGTAACAAGTTTCCCCTGAAACATATTCCAGCCTATTGCTTTCTGAAATACTCCTCTTGTCTTCCTTCTGTGTTGAAGAAAGTCAGTCAGGCAAAATTCCCTCTTTACTGTTTTCCATTTTGTTCATTAATCATTATCTTGCTTTGAGGGCCACGCTGAAAGGGAGACATTTCTCATCTGATCAGCAAGACAGGGAAGGGAAAATGGATACAGAGCTGGTGCTTTCTTCCTCTCTTCCCCCATTAGAGGCACGCAAAGGTCATAACTAAATGTGCCCAGCCTCTCCCCCAACAGCAGGGACAAGTAAAGAGTTTTCTTAGGGTATGGCTGCATGACAGGTGGGCTCCAGCAGTGAAGTGATCGGAGGTATTGCCATCTCCAGCCACTTGGCTCCATCTCCACCCCACAGTTCATCATGGCTCTGTTGCACAGCTGCAGCTGGTTGGGTTTTGTGCATGCTATGGCCAGACCACTGCAAAAAATCTTGGATAAGAATAACTTTTAACACTATTCCCCATTCCTTTTCCCTTCTTTACAGAAACACTGCTGGACCTCGAATAAAGGAATGAAGTAACGTAGAAAAAAAATTACCAGTTAAAAACCTTGCAAACCCTTCTCTTAGGGCACCTCATTCAGAACAGTCACTTTTTATCTGTAGGACAAGTCATTGTTGTCCTATCACAGCAGTAACGCCATGCATCAGAGAAGGTGACGACATTTTTAGGGGTATTTATTTTAAGCATACTAAATTCAAGATTGTACCCTGCAAATTAATTTTCAAGGGCGAGAGAAGTTAGCTGGCTAGAGCTGATACTGCTCATAGCTGGAAAAGATTTCTGCATTTTTATTTGCAGAAGATAAAGAAACCTTTCTTTCCTTAAGTTTCATGCCTGCTTCACTTTATCTAGACTGAAATATGTTTAATTTCATTTGATCGGTTTTCTAAGGGCCTTATAACTGCCATGAACATGAAGAGCGCAACATAAATCACTTAATAACAAACAAACAAAAATGCCCTCAAAAATTCAAGATGTCAGAGTAAACGACAGTTGCCAATGCATTTTTGTTTCTGGTCCCTGTCACGTGCAGTTTTAAGTTTCTAATTACCTTGGAAACTCGGTTTTGTCCTGTCCAAGCTGGACGACAGAATGAGGCAGGAGCACATAATTAACACAGTAGAAATCTGGAGATCAAAGCCACTGACCTAAGGAGGAGGAGGTTGGAGGTTGTGCCACGAATGAGACAGCGAGGAACAAGCTGAACAACGAGTATTAATATAATTATTGAGCACCTACTTTATTTACTATAGTCTGTCCCTATGAGCATATGAAGCAACTGTCTTGCAGTGGAAAACCAGAGGTGTTTTCTGAAGACAGTTTCAAAAGGGTGTGAGGGTACAGCAACCACTTATATAAGTATAAATATCAACAATTGCTCATTAAGCTAAAACCTGAAAGTTGACTGGACAAGATGTTTGACCTACACATTTAAACCTTAAGATTGGAGGTGAAGAGATCTTTTGAACATTTTTGGCAGGTTACCCTTTAACAGACGCGTTAGTATTATTCAGTAATGGGAGGTGCAGGTACGTCAAACTAAGTCATTGGCTATATCTCAACTGCAATTTCCATCTCACTTCCAAGCTGTGTTGAAGTACGTTGGCAGAACAACATCTACCAGGAACGTGTCAAATGCTGACCACAGTAGTATTTGTCCTGTACAGAGAGGACAACAGCCTGCAGGACAGTTGGATCTGCACACACATTGCATTAATAACAAATGGACTGGGTGAAGACTGCACTTTAATATCAAACACCAGTTGAAGCACCTACTTATTTAAAAGCTCAGAGAAGCTTCTTAGGTTGCTAACACTGACCAATACGTCACTAATAAGTGCTAGGGTAAGGCTGTGTGTACAATACAACATTGCAGGTCTCAGGCTAGTACCTCATGCTTCTTCCTGGCTTAGAGTTTAATGGGATCAGTGTTGTACTCAACTCTCAGTCTTACTATAGAGCTGTTCTTGGATAAGGAGTGCAGGAGCCAGCCATCACTAGCAAACAGCTCCACACAAACAAAAAAATTTAAAATATCAGGTCAGCATCACAGATGTGTCTCTATCTAGAGGAAAAAAAATGTATTATTCATATTACAGTATAGGCACTATATATATATATTACATGCAGAGGGAGCATTTTGGAGGTCACAACACAGACACTGATTGCTATTCTGAAGAACAGGTGAAACCACATCCCCCTTTTGTTGTCTTCTCTTAATATTACAGATGTACCTTAATGATTATTTATACTGCACTCTTCCAACTTTCCTCTCTCCTTTTATGTAAACATACTATAAATACAGATTTGGCATGAAGCCCATCAATCTATTGCTCAGTTCCCTGATCCTAAAGGTCCTTCTCCGGACAGGCTGTGATTTAGCTCCAAGTTCCTGTAAGTCTTAGCAAATTCTTCTAACCTCCATCAGCACTACTGTGACACATGCCCTTGTGCTGCTTAAGAGAGAATCGAATCTTAAGAAATGGAATCCAAATCTGTGTCATTTCAGCATGACTCCTGCGGAGCTCTTTATGGGCCGCCTTCTTCTGTGGCTCCCATGAGCCCTTTATGAGTTCCTCGGGGTTTCAGAGGGAACACTGGCAAAAGTCATCGTATACTGTACAGGCCACCGGACTTTGCCCTTAACAAGACCAAGACCTCTGGCCAGTGTCAGATAATCCGTCACTATAAGCCACTTGTATTCAAGCCAGATATTTATTGCTATTGATCTGCCCGGTCCTAGCGAAAGACTTTTGTTCTCCCAACCCGGGACTTTGACCTCAATTAAGTTATGAATTTCAATCCGATAGACTGCTCCACTTACCCTGCTGCTCTCCCTGACTGGATTAATTAGAATTAGCTAGGCTGGGAGTCACCCCGAGCGCCTCATGGATCATGTTATTTTAATAATAAATAAAGAGACAGCAGCAGCATACAAGGAAGGATTTTGAAAGATTGTTCATCCAAGAGCATCATTCAGGACCTGCCAATACTAATTTCTCTGAGTTTGATTACCTCATTTACTTCTTTTTATTTCTATTCATTAATTGAGTTTTATCCCCCATTACTTCAGCTCCCCAAATGTGCCCTTCCTATAAAGGAACCAGACATACACTACGCTGTTCCAAAGTTTCATTACTGCAGCTCATCAAAAGTATAGTTAGCAGGAATGGAATAGTCATTAAGCATTTAATAATCTAATAGTGCTGAGAAAATATATATATAATAGGGGGAGGGGAAAAGGAAGGGAGAGGGACAGGGCAACCCCGTCCATTGCTACAAAGCAGGCACTAAGGACTCTTTGTAGAGGTACTTAATTAGCTGGGAAACAGAACTGATCGTCTTCAAGAAGGTAACACTAACACTGGAGAAAACACATTTTCATTCAGAATATTTTCAATGTTAGGTATTGAAATATTTTCAATATTTCAATGATAATGCCTTTGGAATGATCCTAAAAGGGGTTAAATACCACAGAAATTTGATTGCAAAGAGTAAGTTTTTGAACCAGTACGTCGAGGCCCGATAGCTACGCTATTCTGATCACTTCTTTTGTATCAAAGCAGTTACATACTTGAAGATGTCGGGTTGCACAGGACTGAACTGAAAGGGATTGACTCAGCCCGTCACGTCACAGACATACTACAGAATTATTGACCCATAAATGAACACTTATTTATCACACTCATTTTAATGTTTAATTGACTGAAACAGAAGAAATGGATTTAGATGATGGAAGTTCACTGATGTTTCAAGAGCTGATAGCCAGCTTGCAGATAGCCAAGTCCTAACCCAAGAAAAAACATGGCAGACAACCTCAACACACCTTCATCCTTCCTGCCACTTCAGGCATTTGCTTTCTAAGAAGCCCTTCTCAGGACAGGGTGATTTATTTCAACCAAGCTGAGCCTTGCTGTAAGAGGACAAAGTCCCGTTTCAACACAGGATGTCTAAGCTGCGATAACCATTCCGTTAAATAAATTTGAAAGTGACTGCAGGACAGGATTGACTTGTTTTGTTCTAAAGGGAGCAATCAAGCAGTTGCTTCCTGAGAGGCAGAGGGAGACCACCACCAACCTTTGGCCCTCTACACAAGCCCGACTTAGACCTCCACTCCCCTTCACTAGTTCACGTGAATTGCCAAAAGGCTGCTGCTATGTCCTCTCACCAAAGGCTCTTAAATGATACCGTCACAGAACAAGAGGGAAGGTTCTTGCACTGATAAATAACTGATTACAAAAGGTAAGGAAGACTGAATAGAAATAAATGATCACTTTGCCCAATTGCTGGTGATCACTGGAGTCTCAGCAGGACCTGTGCTGGGGCTTGGGTTGTCTGACCCACACCTATGTGAACTGGGGAAGCAGGCTGAGATCAGAGCATCCTAGTCTAGTACATCTTCCAAAGCAGCAAAACCAAAAGCTGACTGCAAAACGCTGCGGAAGGATCTCATGCAGAGTGACAGGGTGAAAAAAAATAGCAGATGAAAGTCAGTGCTGCTAAATGTCAAGTAACGCACACATGGAGAAACAATTCCTACTCTAAACACACAGCGGTGGGCACTGAACTAGCTATTACCACTTCGGAAATAGACCTCGAGTTATAATAGACAGTTTTATTATAACAGCAGCTCAGTATTCAACAGTAGCTAATAAAAGGCAAAGAAAAAGAAGGCATTAGAAAAGAAAGAGCAAACTGGAAAACATCATTATATTGCTTCATTAAAACTCGTGGTGCCCAAGCTGTTGGTGCAACATGTGACGTGCTGCTCCTTTCACCTCAAAGCAAACATGGAAGAACTAGAAAAGATTCCAAGAAAGGTGACAAAGAGGATCAAAGTAAAGAAAGCTTCCAAATGAGGAACAGACAAAGAGATTAAACTTCTCATTCTGAAAAAGAAGTGGTGAACAGGAATATGAGGGAGGCCTATGAAGTCAAAAGCGGCACAGAGAAGGTAACCAGGGGAACAATTATTCCTTTTCTCATTACAGGAGAACTATGCGGTATCACTGGAAATGACTGTGCATTTGCTTTGGACTTGCCAAAAAAGTTAAACTGCAGCACTCACACTAGCATAAAACACTGGAAATCCAAGCAGGAATGAGAGAGATTTACCAAAGAAAAATCCACGAGCTCTAAGATAACACTGCTGGTTCTGGAAGCCTCCTAGCCACAGACCTCTGGGAAAGATAAGAAAATATCACTGTAAACTTAACCTATTTTGTCCCCTAAGCATTCACTATTCCTTACTGCTGGAGACACGCTACTAAGCTAGAAAGACTCCTAGACTGACAACCATTCTCATGGATACAGAAACATGAACAAGTTGAGAGATGGAAACTTCTAAATTCGTTTTGCCATTTTGAGTGTTTCACTTCTAATCCACGGAGCCAAGAAGCAGTTAAAAGCAGAAATCTTATTTAAAAATCTAGACAAAATAAGCATGAAAAGGTACTTTCCCAACATTTAAAGTGTTAGAACAAAATGAATCTTATTTTAAAAAAACCTAACAAAAGTACTTTGTACTAAAGACTGCAAATTCAAGAAGCCCCAGTGATACGCTCAGATTTTTCTTTCTTTAAACAAGCTGAAAGAGACGGCCAGCAACAACAGATGAATACCAAAATTCCATTTAGGAAGTAAAATCAGACTTTCCCCACACTGAAAAGTCCTTATGAAAAAGGTGAGGGGCAGAATCTAATTCTTTCAAAACGGAAAGTTTTTTCAAGTGGTTGAATGCCAAAAAAAAAAAAATTTTTTTTTTAGAAGCTGTCTCCCCTGAACAAAGAACAGTCGGGTTGCTTGGCTAAGGTGGGTCCTCTGGCACTGAGGTGACAGCTAGGACATGGGATAGGAAGCAAGGCTAGAGACCACTTCTGTGATGACGTGGTCACCTGAAAAAAAACAGCTCAGCTGCCAGTTATATCCCTCCACGTGTGAGCTAACCAAACACCTTAATGAGGGACTAAAGCATTTCCAACAATGACTTTACAAATTACAGGTGATTTAGCATGGCTTATTTCAAAGGTGACCCTGAGACCAAGGGACAAAGGGGCATGGCACCATCCCATGTCTTCACTAATTCAAGTTAAGCCCCTTTTGTGCATCTGCAAGGACACATAAAGACAGTCGGGAACGAGCTGCCAGCTCCTCTTCCGCACAAGGGTCAGGCATCAGGGTCCACCTGCACAAAAGCACTCTGCCGGGGCCTCTGTCTATGGAGGGCATTGGCAGAGATTGCAACCCTGACGCCACAAGACATCAGTGCTGACAAAGCACAGAAACAAGCACAGTGCCTCCCGATGTGGACAGTGGTAACGCTCCTCAATCCTTCACCAGGTAAAAAACCACGTGCCTACTGCAGCACAGCATTCCTCCTGCACCGGTAAAGCGCCTCCTTCTGCACAGCAGAGCCCTCACAAGGTACTGCCTACAAGCCACACAATCTCACAGCAATCCTCATGAAACATGGGCTGCTATTCTGGTTTCCCTTGTTTTCATCCCTGCATTTTGGTTACCCTGAAAGCAGATAAAATTCAACTTAGATTACGTGAGGGTACAGTGATGGAGAACACTACTCATTTTTCAGTAACTGCTCCTGGAATTTTTTTTTTCCTTCTTCAAACACTAGCTTTGCATGTAGAGGCTGAAAGGACTGTGTGGATACTGAAGTCACCGCTGGAGCAAAACAGAAGCATGCAGTTCCTTGGCTGGTGAGCTCACTTTGCAGGCGATGCCTTGTGCTGCACATGCGCTGCCTGAAGCAAGGGTGCCAACAGCTTTGCTGCACCAGCAATGAGGCAGTGATTCATATGACTACAGGGACCAGAGGAAACAAAGACTGTACACGTCAAGCTGGAAGATGCAAAGGGACAATGCAAGAAAATTCAGCATGCATGAGCAGCAGGAAACACCCTGTTGTTTGTACAATCTATGGTTTATGTTGATGAGGCTTGGAGCGTCTTCAGGAGCTGACGGACAAACCATGGATAAATCTCTTCATCTCCCAGAAGATATTTAGAGCTGTGAATATTTTGCAAATGCTTCTACTGAAAGGGACTTTTCTCCCAGCAGGTGAAATCAGCATCTGCTGAGTGGTGACCATTTAACATTCAACCTGCTGCCAATCTCCATTCCACAGAGACCTGCAGGAGGGACATGGAGCTGTGCCACTTCCAATAACTGTGGGACTGGCACCAAGTCAATGCTTTAATGTAGAAAGCTACCCTCTGTCACTAAGCAGATCTTTCCTTTCTTTTGCCTAATAGATTTCACACTCCATTGGCAACAGTGTCAAGACTGAAGGGGTATAAGCCTGCAGTCTTTGGAGGGCTGTTTGGCAAAGCTGACTGCAGAAAAACTGAGGGGGACTGGGGGTAATAGGGATGGGGATGAGGAAAGGAGGAAACTATTGGAGTTAATAATTCTGTAGGTACACACTGCTCTTATTATCAGCCCTAGAACACCTACCCATTGCTTTGCCTTATCTCTCTGCTTAGTTTCTTCATCTATTTGCCACTGTACTTTCCTACGACAGCAATGGCTGATTCAGCAGTACCTGCAACATCCTTTGCTTTGCTGTGAATATAACTGAGCCAAACCTCTGCAGCAATCATCAGATCCAGGAGAGGGTCTCTTCCAGCTTTATAAGCCAAGTTTGCAGTATACTGAGGGGAAGATTTATATCAGAGACACTAACAGTGAGAGCACAAGGCTGTGATATGATTTCCTCTTAATCTCGACCAGGTCTAGAAAATGGTTAACAGCATAATACTTTGACAGCTGGCATCTTACCTACAAGTGTGTGTGTGTGTGCTGGCAAACTTGCAAAGGTGGTGAGCTGTGCATACACCTGCGTGTGTGCGCGCGCGCACACACACACTCTGTAGAGGGGGGCAGGGAAAACTGGGTAGACACATCCTGCAGTCTTTGGTCCTTGGTCAAGATGCCCCTATCACTTCTCTCAAGCATCTCCCTACAGCTATGGAAAAACAAGGGCATGAAGTACACTCTGTGCAGGAGGTTGGGAAGTGATGCATGCCTGCTGAGGCCAACTTTGTTTTTAAAAGCCTCCGTCACATGTGGCCCACGCAGAGACTGAAGAGGTTCACATTCATGCTGTGAAACCCAAATGAACAACACTGAGAAGGAAAAATCAGACGGAGTGACAGGCAGGCAAACAGGTTTTTTCCTTCCTTTTTTTTTATCCTATACACACACAATCCTTTCAGAGTCGGGCAGGAAAACAGAAAAGCCAAACAAACAAAATACAAAAACCAACAGACCACCACTCTTAGCAGTCTTCGACATATCCATAATTTCTACTTCATTTCTAGCTAATGGTGGAAATTAGTCTTCGGACAGTTGATAAAAATCAACCTGTCTCTGCTGCTGGGTTAGCACCGTGATCTGTGGCCCAGCAACTACTTCCAGTACAATTGATTTTCCTTTTTGGCAACCAATAGGCCAGTCAATAATAATGTTGTTTGAGAAGGATTGAGTCATGAGGGAGATGAACCCTCCCTGCCATTTATTATGTTTGTATTGTCTCCATTTGAAAAGATTTTTTTTCAATGAGGACATGAGTAAAGGTATTACAAGGGGACGGCTACTCCATGTCCTGGTCTCCAGAAGCCCTCTGACTCACAAGTGTGTTAGCATGCAAATAAAGAGGAAAGTGGCTGTCTGCTAGAGAAACACAGCAGGGGCCTGGGAGAAAAGATAAGCTAGAAAGGTAACCACACTCTTCTTGCTACTCAAGATGTTTTTTAAAGAAGAAGAAGAAGAAGAAGAAAATCAAGCTGTAACTCCCTCAAAATTACCTTCTAACAAGTGTGACTTCAGACAGCTGTGCTGCCCCATGGGAATTAGTACAAGATACAGCTGCAGCACTGATATTCACGGCTGCTTCTCTCTCCTGACCAAGAGCGAGCATGCCTTTCACAGTAGCCCTAACGTGGATGATAGATGAGGGAACAAGCTCCATGTGCCTGCAGGCCTCTTCCTTGCGTTCAGTGTGCCCTAGCGAATTTGCTCCTTCTCTGGAAGACCCTGCAAGAGAGCCAGGTGGCACTCAGCTCTGGTTCCCTGCAGGATGGACTACCGGGAAGCTGCATGCATCTCCAATCTTACTGTTGAACCTCTAATAAGCCAGACATCTAGGACAAAAACAGTTGTCCTAAGTGTGAATTCATTTGTCTTCAAAACCATTGCTAAAAAATCAGCATTGGCAACAAAGAGCTACCAACTATCACTGCAGACAGCATACATACCGGATGCCTTTCATGGAAATTGCAGATGTATGTGAATGAATAAAATGAAATCGGTACATACTAGCAACAGACTTCCTAACCTGATGCTTTTCAGCTTTGGTTCTCAAATTTCTTTCTCAAACTGCACAGGGTTCATGGGTGACCAGGGAAAGCTCGCTGACCACAGGTTTAAATTCTCTGTGCAGTGATCTGCACCTCTCCTAGCAAAGTGAAATGTCAACAAAGAAAACAAAAATTGAAGGTCTCAGTTATAACTCTCTTCATCCTTGAAGCAGTCTATAGTTCTAGCACAATTTTTAGCATAGACAAATGACTACCATAATAATCAGCTTATCAATATTATAAATGCACAATTATGCAGTTTATAAACCATAAAAGAATATTTAGACAAAATTTTACCTTAGCTCCTTTACCACATATACAGAACTCTTAATTATCCTATGTGTCAAGTGATACAGTTCTACCTACAACTAATAATGTTATTTTAGAACTTGTTCACGAGGACAGATATGCTTGAAAAGCTTATCTGTGACAAATACTCCAGGGTAGTTCCCCATGCATTCCCAAGTGCACACCTTGAACGCACAAATTATTCTGGAGTAAAAAGTACCCATAAGAGGAACAAAGTATAGCCACAGCAAGTCCAGGAGAAGAGAGTCTACAGCCTATTGTTTTGGTTTTACAGACAGGAGAAGCCATTTGTCATTCTCTCTTTCTCTCTCACTAGACAGTTATTAGGCCATGATGCCTTTCACCTTTCTTCAAATAACACTAATAAGATTTCTATGTTCTTTAAACCCCGTGGAGGATGACAAATCAGAGCACAGAATCCTCTTTTTCCAAACAGCCTCATTTCCCTTGCTCTTATAAGAGGAGGTGAGCAGAGTTACGAGATGTTCACACCTTCCCAAAAGCACTCTTCCTCCACCTAGTAGGGACTGCTACCTTTGCACTTAGCATCGCTGCCAGACTGCAGGGCTCTGAAACACGTTTGCAGACATCTCACCTGTCTTCCCCTTTGACGTGTTAAATGGCACTGCACAGTCACAGAGGTGAATGCAGCACGATGGATGATGGAGAAGGAAAGAAAAGGGATGAGTCCACTGGCCTACGACGGGAAAGGAGCACAACATGAGACTGAAGCTACACACTGTGCCACTGAGGAGAGCTCCTCTGAACGCTGGCTGAGCAGTACCTCATCCAGCTGCGCCTTCTCCTCCATGCTGGCACTGTAGCTCCAGACACACAAACGAGGTGGACACACAAGGTGTCTGACAGGGCCAGCCTCCTGCTTCTGGCACCAGGGCCACGGAAGATGCCATGGCACAGCTGCAGGGCAGTGCGAAGCTGGGATCTAGTCCTGCAGGTCTTGCGTTCAATGCCTCCCTGGCCCCTGAAAACCTCCTTTCTAAGGCCAGAGAAAACATTGCATGGAAAAACTGTCCCTGTAGAAACTGGCATTTCACTAGGGGAAAAAGAAGGTTTTCCTTTGTTGCTCATCTTTCTACAAGGAAAACTTAGTCATATCTTCATATATTTTAAAGCTAGAAAGGGATATGATAATCACATCTGAGCTCCCTTCATAACTGCTAATGTTATGAACATAATACTTCCTTTCACTTTGTCACTCAATTAAAAGCCTACAGTTTGAATAAGCAGCGTTCTAGGGGACGGAAGCTGTTTTTAGACTGATCCCCAAGTTCTGGATACTTCCAACAGAGCTCCAAAATACCATACCACCACCCACTTTGAAATGGCCTCTGGCTCTGAAGATTTAGGTGATTCAATTACATAAACGTCCCTGTCCAACAAAGCAGGGAAGCCTGCTGCCTTTCTGCATCCCTTTGCCCATGGCAATCACTTACCACCTCTTTTCAAATGTGCTATTAGAGCTAATTATGAACAATCAGAGAATTCAATGGCTGCAGTTTTCCAGTGACATTAGTGAACCACCCTTTTGAAACTACAGTACCACTACTTAAAAAAAAAAAAAGCATAGGCACTCAACCACTGCAGTGAAGGAGTGTGCGGTTATCCCCAGAACTAGAGCCGTTTTGAGCACGCTATAGGAACGAGTGGAAGCAGGCAACCTCTCCTCCTGCTCCAAGGCTGCCTGCGTAACACAAGGAAGAGCTGCAACTCTTGCCTCTCACACAGCCCCTTGATCCAGAGGCTGCTAGTGCTTCTACAGAGATAAGCACTATTCAAGCTGAACTAAAATAGGGCAGTGAAAGGTAAATAAGGCACGTTCAGAGGCACGGTGAACTTTTACGACTTGCTCTAGGTCACCCAGCAGAGTGCCACCAGTCACCGTCTGCTTAGGACAGCTAAATCCTTTAGCACACTCTAAGAGAACCAAGAGGGGGGAAGAGCACTTATTAGGAAGGTAATGGAAGAGAATGTAAATCATTTGGGCTTTTTGACTAACTTTTTAGAAGGATATTAAAACACAGGCTTTTCTTTTTTTTTTTTTTTTTTTTTTTTAATTTTGGTCTGTACAATTTCTCTCCTTCACTATCTGCTCTTAACCCTCATAATCCCTAATTTATCCTTTACTTCCTGTGCTGCCTGCATTTAGGAACTGCTGCAAAATTGAATGAGACAGGGAAACATCTGAAGACCTGAGCGGTGGGTGGAAATTGCAGGTCCTTTTTGCATGCCGGGCTTTGGCAGAGTGCTGCATGCAGCCTGGAAAGGGAACTTCTACCGAGAGCCCATCTTTCTGAAATAATAGCGCCACTGATTCAAGTCACCAGAGATTCCCTTACACTTAACCCTCCCTTCTTTATAGCCCACACATTAACTGATAGTGCATTTGGTAATGTATAATAGCAGATATTGCAGTGTTTATGGCCTGTTAGGAAGCCAGAGTTTTTCCTTCTCCCTTTTTCTTTCGGTCGCTCTTTAAAAAAATTCCTTCTGCTCCTGCTTTGGATGTGAAATCTTCCAGGGTAAAAGTCAGGATTAAAAAAAAAAAAAAAGAAAAATAAACACTGGGTCACTAAGTCTTGAAATGTTATTGCAATTTATATATGGCTGAGAATAAAAAAAGTGTTTGCCTTCTCTGGGAAGATACCTACATGCGAACCAAGACCTTTATAAGAAAATTCTCCTTTATTACCTTGGTGGAAAAAAATCAAAGATTGATTTTCTTTTTATGGCTATTATTAACCTTTTGTTACTGGCCAAAAATAATCTGGTTAGAAAACGTGCAATACATCAAAAAGAAAAAAACAGAAAGAATTTAACAGAAAATTAATGTTCAGGGGAAAATAAGATGATTCTCCCTTTAGTCTTGTCTTCTAAGAGCCAGAATATACCGCAGGAGAAACGAGACAAATGTCAAGCAGCAGCGAATTTTCAGACTGCTGCTACAGTGGCGTTGCAAACAGAAACATCTCCCGGGCTGTCAGGGTGAAGGGGATGGGGAGGTGTCTGATCCTACCTCTCCCTGATTTCAAGCCCAAGCTGTTTACAAATTCATCCGACATATGTCACTCGCGGAGCTCTGAGTGAAAGGCGTCTGCCTATTCCGACAGCGGGGCATGCAGAGCCAGCCACGCACCTCCTCTGTTGGTACCGGCTCCGCTGCCTCCCTTTGAGGGGAGCGAAAAAGCAGTCCTCTGTATAACGGAGACCTCTGAGGTGTAAGCATGAAGCTAAGTGTCTCACCAGCTACAACGGAGCCCTGGCTCCTAATGTACACGCCACCTGCAATTCTGTCCAAGCAAAGGCAAGAAAGATTATTCGACAAAGACTTCACGTGTGTGTAAATACTACCGTGGCTTTTTCTATCCTGTGAGAATGAGAGGTCTGCTGAGAGCCCTGCAGGTTGCAGCTGTGCAGAGGTCTATCTGGTAAGAAATCCCAGAGTGCTTCTCACTGGGCTGGACTGTTGATCCGAGCTAGCAAATTTGTCAAAAGAGGCATATCCACCTCCAAATCGGGCAGGAGAAGAAAGTCAACAACAGCCACTATGGTAAAGAGCAGTCAATCATAATTTGACAGAAATATATTGAACAAGTATTGCAGAACATGACCACACGCACACAGATCAGCCCTTACCTACAACAAGCTGACAGAACTAGGAGCGTTGGCTCATGAACGCAGGCAGGCTCCACTCGGATGGTGGAATAAACCATTCGTAAAACAGTGCCGTTCACAGCCTGGTGTATTAAGGTACCTGAAAACCGCCACCAGTTTACCTCAGACGCGGGCTGCAAACCGCAACGGCTAAAAAGCTGCTTTATGCTCAGTGCAGTCATCTTTATCCTAGAAAAGGTGGCCTCCAAGAGAGCCAGGTAGGTATGCGGAGACAAAAACTGCTTCAGCTCTTTGACTTAATCTGCCTGCAGTCAGGCACTGAGATCCAGCCAGAACTGCCACATGCCCACCACGCTGTGCCCTGAAGCACAACCTGACCCTGTGGGGTGGTCTGTCACAAACAGGCATTTCTAGGACCCTTTTCTGTTTGGCAAAGTGAAGCTGCTGCTGAGGAATTCTCTTTCTATGAGTCCAAAAGGTCTGCTAGGACTGCAGAGTTATGAAAAACAGACCAAAAGAACACACTTCCTTTATGTAAGTTTGGTACTTTATCTACCAAACACCTAGCACATAAGAAACACCTCTTGTCAACAGTACCACAGGTCATACAGGAAGCAATGGCCAGGTGGTCAAAAAACTTTGTTGCAAGGAGAAGTTTCACTGGGAACTGAAAAAAAGCCCCTTATCCGCATGCATTTCATGCGATTGAATCCTGCCGTTCTTTGCAGGCTATCTTTTTAGATGTTCTTCTCTGTGATAAACGCTCTGAAAGAACTTGCTATGCAGTCTCGGAACAATTCAGTTTCATTTGAAACTTTTGGTCAGGAAGTAATGGAAAACATCATTCAAGTTCAACTTTTCCTCCCTTTCTTACCTGGCTGTTAACATCAGCAGCATGTTGTAAGAGTACTGAAACGAGCTCCTTGTGTCCTCTGTCGCAAGCCCAGTGGAGCAGTGCCCTGCCCTACAAATATCCAAAAGAAAATTAACAAAGTCAGCCAAAAGCAATGCAGAGAGAATCGTAGTCTTGCTATGGAGTCCTGAGTACCATTAATAAAATAAACACTGACTGTTTTTTAAAAATTATGCTCAGACTAGTATGCAACATACCATTCATTGCTCCTGATGTGGACTTAAGAGAGTAATGCTAGAAATACTAGAAGTGAGGCATGGCTCGAGTCTGCATTCCTTTCACACCAAAACCACTAGTCAGCAATAATTTAGAGGAGAAAATCAGCAAGGTGTGAAAAGCAGGAGCCAAAACATGATTTGCTTTCTTATATAGATTTGGGATCTACATGCATACTTCAAATACCTCCCAAACTCATTGTACTTTGTTTTCCCCTCTCTACAAATCTCTACACCTGAAGTCTTTCTACATGCTTCTGCCACCCATAGGAGGGGACATATTGAAAGTTCAGATCTTCACTATTTGTCAAGGACATTCTGAAGTTCTGGATATTAAGCACTCCTCTGATTGAGGCATAGCTTAACAACCTGCTGAGGGCAGGGCGAGGTTGCCATGTGGGTTTTTTTCCCCCCCTCGTATTAAACTCAAATTCCTGCCACTTTTATGTCACTTTTAGCAAGGATTAAGACAGGGCAATATATGATGCTGAAGCAAAGAGAACCCCAAGATGGTCTTTAACTCCCCTTCAATCTCTTCCCTCGAGACATATCTCCTGTTTAAAGGAACGGCTAGGGTGGACGGCGAGAAGGATGGGTAGACTACAGCACGACCCCACCGTCACACCTCCCTACTGTACTTCTCCAAGCTATCTAAGGAGAGCATCCAGCAATTCAAAGCTCTTGAAACATTCACTTGTTTTGCTGTGTTACGCTAATTCATCTCCTGACCTGCAAAATCACCCTTTAGTGATTAAGAACAAAATATTTATACACGGCAGAGGAGGAAACGGACTGGAGCAGATGAAAATTTACATCTGTGGATGCTGACACATCCACAGCCAGAGCTGCTGTCCTCTGCCATGTTTCGCAGCGAGGAACGGTTCAACCTCTGCCCAACAAAGCAGCCATTTCCTAAGAGTCTGAGCTCAGGTGCTCCAAAGCCTGAGGTGTCCAAAGTCAGATTGCCTTGGAAAGGGCTACAGAACCACCGAGCCCAGTGAACCGAAATCAAGGTTTTGAATTGGGTTCATCAAAAATATTCTGATACCGGCCTAATAGAATATCCACACCTGTGAAAGGTAACGCTTGTTTTTGCAACAGGTCAAAGGAGAGTTATGATACAGTTTCATACTTTAACAACCCTGCACCAAGGCTGGAGTGCTTCTCCTCTGATAATCACAGACTCAACATGCATCCAAAGCAGCAACAGAGCCTTGTAACAAGCAGGTCCAAAACTCTCCTATGACCCACAGGAGATTTTATACGCAGGGCAAGTCAAAAGAGAAAGCGCCAAACAGTTTAAGATAGAAGCTTTGTGCCACTGTTTACCATGTACACTTATTAAACTTCCTGTTAGTATCAGTCTTTCCTGACTTAGTACATAGCCAGTGGTGTGCTTGCAGGAGACTCTTTGGAAATCACCCTGCAGATGAGTAGGAAATCATTCCCCTATCTGTGACACTGTCAGACCAACTTGTGTTCTCCAATGTGTTATATAAAATATGCACAGACCTTCAAAGCTGAAATCAGTTACATGAGCCCGTGCCTGGTTATAAATCTCTTGACACAGCAGTGACGAACAAGGAGAGCAACCCGATTTATCTGCTAATGGGAACTGCGAGCCAAATTTCCCAACCACAGTGCCAAAATTGCAGGATTGGTAGAAGACACCTGCAACTGAAGCTCACACGTCTGCTCTCAGATACTCTTCAGCAGGGCAGCAGAGGTAGAACGTTATTTTGAGTGAGGAAATGCAATCTGGGACACAAGACATTAAGCTTTTTAACACACTTTTTGACCCAGCAAGTAAGTAATTTTTGTAACACATAATTTTAATGTTACACTAATTAACCTTGAATAAGAATGAACTTTCTGACAATGACTTTCTGTGGAAGCACTGATGACATCCATGGGCCATTTAATGATTAATGTTCACTCAACACCACAATCAAAGCCTAAATGGGGGAAAGGGCCTGATTTAAAACAACTGGTAAATATGGAAAGATCTTGAATTCATCTTTAACATTCTTAATTCAACTCTGTACTACTAATTGCTTACGACTTAGCATTTCAGTTGGACAAGTAATACAAACTTCTTTGTGCCACAGACTTTAATTTCAGAAGAAAGAAGTAAAAGAAGCACTTCATCTTCAACATGCCTCTATGCGATAAATACTTCACATGTGTAAAACGGAATGACCTATTGTACAGGAACACTACCGTAACCAAACAGTAATTATTGCGCAATTATAGGGTGAAATAAAGCCATTTTTATCCTTTAAATACCTATAAATCAGTGGCTATAATATGTTGGTTTGCATATGTCTCCAGATAAGTAAAATGTAATTTTATCAGTGCTGAACTTGGCAGAGACCAATAAAGGGAAAAATAATAGTTCGGGAGGAAGAAGGCTTTCCAATTTTGTACATTCAACATTACTGAAGCTCTACAGGACTGGTCCCTTCCTATATACAGGAAGGCTGGTTCTGCTGCAAGCATTGCCTTTTAAACAAGGCAAAAAAACTGAAGCTCAATCATCTGTAGTCATTAAAAGTCTCCTTGTGCTTTTTGCAGGAGTATGGATTTTAAGTCTTGGGCCAATTCCACTCTGGGTAATTACACTGTGCTTACCTATATATTTTCTCTGCAATCCTAAATGGATACAATATTTTCCAATTAGTGCCTTAAATGGTTCTGCATTGTAATTGTGCACTATTAAAAAGCTGACACGTTCCACCCAAGGAACGGCTACACTCTAGTAGCACGTGTATTATCCCCTAAACACAGGGTGCAAAGGACTTCGGAGTCTTTCTCTGCAAGAGCCAACTGATATGGAAGTAGAAATACCTGCAGAAGAATCTCCGTCTAGTTACTATATAACAAAAAGCATTGCTAAGAAACTTGTTTATCAAACAAGAAATTATTCTGTATTACTTGCATGATATCCAGAAAATTTCAGAAAGTTAGTTCCAGCTCATACACTTAGTCAGCTACTAATCTACTTATTTACCTTGCTTTTCTATTAAAAACAAGCAAACAAACCAAAGCAAACAAAAAACAACCAAAAACCCACCCATGAAAATTAAACCAAACTTAAACTGAGTGGACAATCTCAACAGCTGTTGCAGAAGTTACCTGAGAGGATGCATTTTCCCCTGTTGCTAAAGTATTTAATAAAAAAAAAAAAAAATCATAAAAATAGCTCCAGTGCACTAACCCTGTCTCTTAAATCTTCTGTGCTTTGCTTGGGTTACCACTGCCAGCTTGGCTGGCTTCTGCAGCAGTTTCTCAAGCCAGCAGCGTATCAATTTTGCTCAGCTCCAAGTCACAGGGTGTTCACAAACAAAGCACAGGACAGGGATTTGTCTCAAATATAGCGAGTCTCAGCAGACAGACAGATGGGAATAATTTTCACATCAATTAGCCAATGCAGAGAAAGAGAAGAACAAAGCCAAACTGAATGGATACCCTACAGTATTAAGCTATACTTCCAGGTACAATATTTGCGGCCGTAATTACTGTAAACCGGAGAGCCACTCTCTCCAACTTGTAGTAAGTGTGTTATGATTACTGGTAGTTAAGAAGAGACATACATAATGGCTGCATCCCCACGGATGATAGCAAAATCGGTGAATGAGAAGGCAGTTGTAGCAATTATACACACAAACTTGAGCTTTGATTTGGAAGTCCCTTGCTTTCAGAGCTTTGAAATGTTTGGGAAAGTTTTCTGATGGGAGTAAGCCTGCATACAGCGAAGCATGTGATGCTTCTTCAACCCTATTTTAATTCTAACCTTTCTTTAGAAGCTGGCACCACTTTGGCATTTGCTGTCTCTAAAGCATGAGAACTGGGGAATAAGCTGTCCCCCAATGGTTTCAGCTGGCTTTCATTATATTTTTGGCAAGTGTGTAAATACTGCATAGAGGTAACGTGTCTGTTTAGCACGATTACTTCCAACAATAAAATAAAAATAAAAACAATAAAAAAAACAACGCTACCTACAGCCTCCACAGCCCTGGGCACAAGTTACAAAAGCAACTCATCTGTGCCTTCAAACAACTTCTGGTTTGCTAAAGGTTGAAGAAACATTGTCCTCAAAAAGGCAGCAAATAACCTGCGATATCAGAACGTGCCTAAAGCCCTACAGCCAGAGCTCATTTCGTACCGCATGAGTCCTGCTGACATATGGAAGAAACTGTGTTTTTTTTCTCCCGTCTGTGCTACTACTTCTAAGTGAATGCGTGCTACTCTGTTGAACTCTGAGCAATTTAGATACAGTAAATGGAAGCTTATACATGATTACTGTCATTAGATTCTTTGTTTAATTCTAAATTGAAGTTTATTATATTCGAACTGTTAGCAGGTACGCTGGCTTGAGTGCTGTATGAGGGATTTTTTTTTCTTCTCTTTTCTAGGGGAGGAGACAGTTTATTCTTCACAAGTTGCCAAATGCACCTCTCTAAAACCTAGACAGTTCTACTGCCCTTTCTGAAACCTTTCGCTTCTAGTAAGGAGCCCTGTCCTCCTTGTACATTTGCATTTTGGATCTTTCTTCTTTTTTTGCTAACTTACCTCAGATTTGAAAAAAAAAAGGGGGGGGAGGGGGGAGGACACAAGGACATAGTTAGATACAGTACTAACACAACAAGTGCAGATACAATCTAAACATCTTACAACCTCAGTCAAATCATTATTGTACAAGGAAAGGATGTGCCTAGCTACTTTATACTTTAGCAGGAGACAGCTCAGTGCTTCAGCAGATTCTGTTCCATAATAAGTTAACTCTTTGTATATACCCATGCTGCCATTTCAAATTTATATGCATTTAAATCAAAGTAGTGACAGTGTGAGTTATGTTCAGAGGGCCAGGAGATGCATCTGTTGGATATGGCAGGATGCATTTATTCAGTAACACTAAAACAGTTAATAAAAATGACAAGATTATGCTTTCATACACTTCATTCCACCAAAGGCTCGGTCGGGGTTATATCTCTTCTAAAATGGGTTCTAAAACTCCAATCAGCCTGCATGGTATTGGAAAATAAGCTACCCTCCAAGTTCTGAAGAACACGTTCGGACACCAAATAACACTGTTAATGGTCTCAGCTCCTTAAGATACCATGGGATAAATTTCTCTCTCAGATTTTTTTTTTTTGCTAAAATCTCTATGTACATATATATACATATATATTAGATATAGATAGATAGATAGATAGACCTACACACATATAAGATACAGATACAAGCAAAGAATCAAGCTAAGCAAGCCAGCATGTTGCCAAAAAAAGTTCCTACTTCTCTGTTAGAGCATTTGCTGAAGTAAGCCACGACTGAGGCTGCAAGATTCCCCTCTACGGGTGAATTTTGCACCAGAGGGAATCTTCCCACGAACCTGTTGCAGGCAGGCAGGGTTTCAGAGGTTTCCTACCTGTGCTGACGCAATTCCACGCCCTACAACAGTCACACGCTAATAGCTGCTATTTCTACATTAGTTCTTCTCTTACATCAAAGATTCACAGACAATTCTCAAGAAGGATGTAACCTGACAGTCTTCACATCCGTTTCTAAGCATTTATATGTTGTGAGAACACAAAAGTATTTCAACCATCTTTCAGAAAGTGTTATGACTTTTTAAAACCAAAATGTTTTTGTCTGGAAACAAGCACACTTGTTGTTTGCACACAAAGGAAGTTACGTGCTTCTGAACTCTGCTAACTCTGCTAGGAGCATCTTCTCAATGGAAATGAAGCAACTGTGACATAACGCTATCATACACTTAATGCAAGCACATAATCTCAAAAAAGGAGCTTTTATCAAGGAAAGGACTTCAGCCCTGCTCTGAATGACTGTCCTGAACGTTTCTTTCTGTAACCTGTGGTCAGGGGAGGGACGGATGGAGCTCAGCGACGGCACTGTTGCAGTGACTGCGTTGCACATGACAGTTTCAGTTCATTGAATTTATGATGTGAAATTCCAACCCTGAGTGTGAACAACCTCCTCCTCCTCTGAAAATTAATTCACATGAATTCCTGATTAATAATAAAAGTCCCTGCCATCAGCATTCAGAGCCCCAGCCGGGGCTGTCATGGCTCAGAGGGCAGAAATCTGCTTAGAGCTACAAGAGAACCCAACTGAATTTGTGGCGTCTCAGTCTATGAATGTGTAAGCACTTCATCTGTTCACCAAAACACAATGTGCTGGGAAGCAGTGGGCAAACGTAGCTGTACCTACTGTGGACCAAGAGCTAGGCTAGGTGGCGGTATGCAAGCACTGAAACCACCACGACAAAGCTGGTACCACTACATTTCCTGAAGGCTGAACAAGAAATGTGACTGCCTGCTTAAAACGTTTACTTTTCCAAAAAAAAAAAAAAAAAGAAAAAAGAAAAGTCAAGCCAATTCACAATTTTAGACACTGTTTTCTTAAAGCCTTGGTCCATGTCTGCACATCTCCCTGTGGGTAAATGGTGCTTGGGCTCTGACTGCTAAACTGAAAAAGACTGGATGAAGTCACCGTTTTCATGAAGCTGGCACAGCCAGAATCACTCACTAGCCATCCGCCTGGCTGATGATAAGGAAGCCAAATGACATCTAGCCCAGCCTGTATAGCTTGGGATGGCATAAAAGAAATCTTGACTACTTCACCCTTGAATGGAGTGGCAAAATGATTTAACTGGTCAACTGGATGCTGTCTCTAGAAAAGCCATTTTCCTCACATCCTACTTCTATTTGATCACATTTAACGCACAAGATAGATAGGGAAGAGGTTACTGAGCAGGTCTTACACTGCAAGCTGCAGCTGGTGCTGCTAAAACAGCATAGAAAGAACATCTTCTGATCTGCCATGGCATCACAGTTTGTACGTCCACACTATGAGAAAGCCAGGGGAAAGCTATCGCTGCTTTAAAACAGATTACACTTGTCTCAACGACCAAGTGTTCGTCCAGCTACTGCAGTAGCTGATTATACCAACCCTAAAACGGGAATTCTGAAAAGGCCTGGGGTTGTGAACACACAAAACAATTAAAAGACTGATGGATTTTATCTTTTCCCCCATACCTCCTCATCGGCAACATTCACGTCCACGTTTTTTGATCGAATGGCTTTGGTTACATGGTCGATGTTGTTTTCTCTGCAGTAATCAAAAATGTTCTTGTCCTCCTCCCTATTCAGGAAACAAAAGCAAAAGAAATGTTGTCTTACTGCATAACACAAAGACCACATACATATCATATGCTCTGGCTTAGCTACAGACACATCTATTTCAATAGTATTGCTGGAGTAAAACAGACTTGTAGTATTGCGCATGCAGAATACTGTTTTTTCCAAGATAAGAGACAGAAGACCCTGCTTCCTAGAAAACAAAGGCTGTTTTTAACAATACGATACCAGGGAAAAGCCTCCTTGCTCCTGTGAACTGCCACAAGGAATCTACAAAGTTAGCCAACAAGAAACAAACTCAGTCTTGGTATAAATCGCTGCAATCCCAGAGAAAAAGGCTAAAGCTTTTCTTCGCCCTGCTCTACAAATCGACTTATAAGAACAGCCACTCTAGGTCAGACCAAAGGCTCCTCCAGCGCCATATATCTCTGACAATGGCTACTAACAGAGGCTTAGAGGAGAAACAGGACCTGCGCAAAGCAATCCATCCCCAGGTTAAATCCAACTTCCGAAACTCAGTGTCTTCAGGATTTCTGTAGCCAGAGGCTGCATCCAGTCACGTTTATCAGCCTTTCTCAGGTCCTTTACTCCACTCTTTCTCCTCTTCAACGCATATATACTCTTCACCTCTCTGAAGGATGAGCTCTACAGCTTAGCATTGTATGTGCGAAGGGGTGAATAGTGAGTAAATATTTTCTTTTAATGGTTTTAAAAGAGCTGCCCCCTATCACTGGGTACTCTTTGGTGAATAATTGTTCTTTATTCACCTACTACACGTCATCTTTCCTTCAGAGCAAATCCTCCTCTTAGCCCACGCCGTCTCCTCATACAGAAACTCCACTCCTTCTCTGATACCCCTCTTTCAAACTCTTCAGTCTCTCTGGTTTTAGCACACCCTTTTTAAGACGGATTGATCTGAACTGTGTGCTATATTAAATATGCAAGCACATAGATTTACACAGTAGGATAATGATGTCTTCATTCTGCTCCCTATGCCTTTCCTCAAGCTTCCTAATATTTGCTTTTTTACTTGCCATGAAGCACTGTGGCTCCAGTTACTTGTACAAAGCGCTCCCATAACGTTTTAAGAATATATAGGAGGTACTAACTATTAAATTAGATTCCATTTGGTAGGCTGATAAGAAATTTTAACATATTTTCTAACACCATGGCATTGCACTTCGATCTAGAGGAAGCTATGTCTAACTCAAACACCTGCAACTCCACAACTTATTGATCTTCCTGCCTGCTAGCAGCCCTGGCTGAGCACACATTGGCATCATGGCACAAACACATGCTGGTCCCTCTGCACAGTCCAGCCTGCTGCTCTGAGTTGGGAACACAGTCAAGCTTTGTCTTAATCCCTCCAATCCAAAAAGTAGTGCAATGGGGTTGCCTGTAGGCTGGCAAAAAAGTAAAGCCCTTGGCCAAAAAACCAGGAAGAACACCAAGCACTTCACAGATCCCCGGGTTAAGATGGGATATTAATTACAGCAGTATGGCTGAGTACAGTGCTCCTACCTTGCATACTGGTGTACCAGTAGAAAGTTATTTATTCCAGCACAGCTGGAGGGGGAGCTATATCATACTAGCTTAAAGCACCTTTATCACAATATCTTTAGGTACGGATACACTGATACAATTGTATTCCTAGTGAGGAGTAAAGAAAAGAGGTCACAGTTGGGTTGCTTAAAAGTAAATAAGAAATCCTACGTTCTTCCCTCCCTTTCTGGTTTCCACATGAAAACACTTGCTCAAAAGACTCCATCAACATTGTTATGGGATGCGACAGTTTCACAAGAGCTACCAATACGAGGCAGTTAGCCTTTCCCATGACGTTCCCAGTTTCCAGTCATCTGGATTTATGAAGGCTCAGATGTTCAGCAGAACTCAGACCTGAGAACCCCAAAGAAAATCTCTCGTAAGGACAGGGGCTTGCTGGAGTACGTCAGACCCACTGGGGAGTTGATTATGCTGTGCGTCTTCATGGCAGAAGAGAACGGCCTCTGCAATGCAATGGGACGCTTTGAGGAAAACCGATCCCCTGGTGTTAAAAAGCAATAGCACTCTTCCCATCTCACCTGCACTGTTCTGGAACCTGGAAGGCTGAAAAGTCACAGCAAAGAAAAATAAAATCCAAACGTTACTTGCATTAGCGGGCAATGAGTTACAAAGCACAAATGATGCTTTCTGACTTGCACTCCCAATAAAAATTAAGATACGGATGCCACCAAGACCATGTCTCCCACTCACATCCGAAAAGACAGGGAGAGCTCTGCAAAGCCCCTCAACTTCCAGGCTTTTACTGTTATGCATCCAGTTGTAAATTATATTTTATTCTTCAGATCTCAAACGTCTTTCTCCTTCCTTAGTGGCAGTAAAAGTGTGTGCGTGTGGGGGGGGGGGGGGAAGTGCTGTTATTTATCTCCAGCAGTAGAAAACGTGCTACTTTCTCTGAAGAAGTCACTTCCCCTGATCTCCCTCTCACTGTGAGTAGGCACCTCTCCCATGCACATCACCTCTGTTCTTTGTATGCAAGCATCTTTTTGCACAGCTGAGTTGTACCTTTCCAGTGAAGAGCTGCATGCTGTACGAGATCTCACACTTCACGAATAGGCCTAGGGACATAACAGAAGTTTTCCAATTTCTTAACTAAGTCTCTCATGAACTCATTCGTTTGAGGTCTTGTCCGCACACTACACACAAACCCCTGGGAAACAAATCACTGCATGCTTTAGATGTGATTACTTTGAATTCTGGGGGGTGTGGGGGGAAGGTCTTGCGGTGGGAGCAGGAAAGGCAAAAGCCTAAATTGCTTAAGGTAAAGCTTGACAGATTCATGATGGAGGTTGAGACATGTCTGCCCCTACTAGCAAGGACTGCTTTTACATGCCAGGAGGTCCCTTCAGTCCTACCTTGTCAGCCCAGCCTCTCAAACACGCCCTTGGCTGCCGAACAGCAGCTTTGTGGTTGAAACTACTATTCTGACAATACTGTACAAAACTTGCTTCCAACAGCTTTTCCCTTCATACAGACACACACGTGCACACGCTCTCACACATTTCCTTCCGTACAGATCATTCCTTCTTCTGTAACATCAAAGTAGAGTCTAGTCTCTGCTCGCTAAAGAAGTTGTAAGATCAGCCACAGTTATTTCTGGATGATTTTCTGTGGCATAACCATGAGTTCAGGCTGTACCCGCTGCCCCGGCAATGACATCCACTGAGTCAGCCTGGGCACGGGCATTTCTGCACGCCACCGAGATGGCTGGGTAGGCTGATCAGCTCTGCCGGACTTCAAGCGGCAGGGCCAGAGGTACCACCAGCACAGGAGGCAATATACGGGAACCAGACAGCAAGGGGTCCTGCAGGGTTCTCCAAGGGGAGCAGGCCACAGGCTCTGCCATGCAAGCTGTGACGTAGCAAAAACAGGCAATCTTTCTACCACAGCTTCCAGACAAAACCTCTACAGTCTTTTCCCAAGGATATCACCATCTGTAAGGGGGAAAACTGACCGACAGCTTTTTGGATGCGATGTGGCTTTGCTGGAATAACTCCCCCTCTGAACGCTCTATACGTTCCCCTTCCAGAAAACCATCTTTATTTCGGAACGCAGTCTCCACAGTGGATTTATTCCACGATAGCAAAGCAATTTCCCCACATGAAGATAAGGTTTCGGAAAAATTTCATCTTTCCATTATGCATTTATTTTTCAAGCTTTAAACAATTCCCCTGCTGTAAAAGGGGGGGGGGAGGTTGGTTTCTTAGGGCACATTCTCTCCTCAGTCATTCTACAAATTTGACAGAGAGAAATAAGCCCTTCACCAAATAGATGCAAGGGAAGTCTAACCAGTCTTAATGAAGACTTTTACCTACAAAGGGTTCCAGGAAGCTGCATCTCAGACATTTAAAAGAACTAGATCTAGTCACATGCCAAAAAAAGTGAAGACAAAGGGAGAAAAAAAAGCTTGGAAAAGGATTTGGAATTTAAACTGAATTTTTGAGTGACCAGTGCCGGAAAAAATGCTGCACTTGCAGGGGGGGAATGCAGTACAGGACAAACAAATGTAGCTCTTAAAAGCCTTGCAACAGTAAGTTCATTTTTGCCCTTTATGTGCCTACGTATACATGCAGGAAAGGCCCTCCATAGTAGTAATTACAGCAAAACAAAATGCATGAAGTGTTTGCAGATCAGTCCATAGTGGGTATTTGCACTCTACATAAGAAGCTGGTCAGAGCCGGCAGCAAGGCCTTGAAGCTGGTGGAAGTAAGAGTCTTAAAACACCAGACAGAAGCACATCAGAAGTATGGTAGTAAGTAATACTGCAATGAGACTGCTCAAACAATGCTATAGAAGAGAGAAAACCAGAAGCTATAATTTCTATAAATTTTTTTTTTTAATTTCAATTTGAAGAAAAACACAGTATTTACGACCATGAAACTCCAACATGGAAACATACACCAATTATTAATGTAAAAAAGCATAGCTAAAGGAAGACAGAGAGGCAGTTTTGTTTCTACATCACACTGCTTGTGACATACAAGCACTGTCTCTTTTTACTTAGCTAGAAAGGACTTTTCAAACCAGTAACCATTTAATAGTCTGTAATAGTGGTGAATGTGTTTCTATTTGGGTTTGTTAGGTTGGCCAAAAGGGTTTCTCTTCTCCTCCTTTGCCTGCACACGTTCTACCTGGAAAGCGATTTTCTTCTGCTCTCCTGCCACGAAGGGAAGAGTTACTAACCCTGATCCACAACCAAGTTGAACCGTATCTGTTGCCATAGGTAGCGCATGCAGAGCTTTTTCAATCCTTAAGTAAAGGATGTGGAAGAAATTAAACCAAGCCCTCTTTGCAGCCTTCACAATCTTGGAAGGCTTCACAAGGCTTCTTCATAAGCTACCCAAACTATACAGGTGTACAGGGAGCTCTCAAAACAGCTCACAAGCAAAGATCTGCTTCACTTCCATCCTACCTGGACCATCACATACCTACCTGCTCTCTCAACAGTCACAGAGACTGTCAGGAATAGGCACAGGAAAGACTCGAAATTCAAACATTCAAGTCTTCTCAGGCCGTACAACCTCGCCGAGAGCATCCTCCCGGGCCGACCGTTTCCTTCCTCCACCTCGCGGGTTACCTTGAGCACAAAGCTCTGGGCAGAGGCCCGCAACCTGCTGCTGCTGCTGCTTTCGGCATCCTCTCCCCCATCGCAGGGCTGACGCGGAGCAGCCTGGCGAGGCCCCGCCTGAAGAGCGGCCCGGCCCGGCAAGGGCCTCGGGTGCTGCAAACAGGTGGCTTCGCCCGCCCGCCTGGCACGGCGCTGCCAGCGAGCCGGAGCTCAGCGACGCGTGGAGGCGGCAGCCAAGAGACACTTGCAACAGTTACTGTTTATGTCAAGGCCCTCGGCCCCCAAGGGACCCATTTTCACATAATCTATAATTATCTCTTCGCTTTAATCGCCTCGTCACTTCTGGGGCTCTCCTGGGCACAGGAAGAGGAAAAGCTCATTAACTGAACCTTTTCTCCTCTCTCCAGCCACCCATAGCTTTTAATTGCTTGGTGTTGTTATTATCTATCAGTGCAACTGGGATCATTTTCATAAGAAAAGGTGGTGGGAGGGGGAGAGGCAGGAGCGCGTCCCAGAGGTATGCACCACAGACAAACCTTTGCTTTCTCAATTATTTATGCCAGCTGAGGTTTTACAAGCTGAATAAATCCATAACTCAAGTTTATTTTGAACCAGCAGGCTTTCCCAGGGGAAGTGTTGCCCACTTGCCTGCACACTTGTGTGCTGTCCTCGGAGAGTGGCTGGGACATAGTAAGACATGTGTCATCCAATTCCCCACCCATCACAGAAACGCACACGCACTTTGGTAGATTAGCAGCATCACGAGAGAGGGCGGCGGCGAAAACCCAAAACAAGAGCTGCCATTTACGGATGCCGAGTCTCCCAAAGGGGAGGAAAGCCTAGTGCAAACAGCCCCTTTGCACAACAAAGCAGGACCCCAGGGGTCACTACTCCAAGAAAATAAAATAGGAGGGTGCAATAAAAGCCAGGACAAACTCGGCAATAATCTTGAAGCCAGGCTCCCCAAAGATCACCCAAAGAGGATCCATTTCTAAATAACATCAAGTTGGAGGGGGAAAAAAAAAAGCGCACACAGTAACTCCAGCGCTTGGGTTTGCAGGTGTTTTGTTTCTGAGAAATTGCTCTCATTTGCAATAAGGCTGAGCGTACTGCAGGCTGCTTGGGCTCTCTACAACCAGAAAAGCTCTTCTACGGGGATTTTACAGCCCAACATTTGTGCGAGTGACAGACATCTGTGATGCAGCCACACAAACACCCGTAACACCAACGCAAGCCCTTAATCCCCAACAACCGAGGATGCTCCGTCCCATTTTTACGCTTCAATTCCGCAGCTGCGTGCTCACTCCCGACTCCGGCATTCCTCAAGACGGGGAGCAGGGAAGGGACCACCACCCCAAACATGCTGCAGAGCGCCGGGCTGCCTTCAAGAGCCCTTACTGCTCCGAGGCAGCATCTTCACAATGGATGCTGGAAGCAGCTCTTTAAAATTCAGCAGCTTTTGTGCCTGACCACACGCAGCGACCTCTGGTATTTTCTGCCAAAACAGTTCATTTGTCTCGCAGAACAACTAATCAATTCCTGAGCCCATCAATCACGGGGCGCGCAGCCCGAGCCCGGCAGAGGGGCCAGATGGCGGGCGGCGTTAACGGGATTAATGCAATTCTGACACTGCGCGGCACCCGACGGGCTCCCGGGCGCGCAGGGATAGCAGCCCTCGCGCAGGAGGGTGGGGGGACGGGCTTATGGGCTGTTGCCTGCCGTTTGTTAACGGTTTAGTCCTCGCTCTACGTCCGGTCCCTAAACTTATCCCCAGCTCATAAGCGGGGCCTCCAAGAAAACACAGCTTGCAGGGCACCTCCTCTCCTTCCAAGCGTTGCGGGAAAGGGCAGAAGTTTCTACCAGAAAAGGGCATCTTTCTTACGTGTCCTGCAGTCTGGCAACAATTTAAGCTTCGCCTACCAAGGCCTTGGCGCCATCCCGCCGATTTCACTGCGTTACCCGCACGCTGACGGCTGAGAAACCCTGCTCGGAAGCAGCAAGGTCTGCACGCTGAAAAAGCGCCTGCACAGCAGAGGAGGACTCCTGTTTTAAATGAAAAAGGAAGTGGACATTTGGCAACATTTTTCCCCCCCACAGTCTCCATCTGCCAAGTAAATGCTTTCATTTGCTAGAAACACTTGTAAACTGCTTCCTCTTCCCCCCCCCCCCATCTTTTAAAAATATTAAAAAACAACTTTAAAGTTGAATTTCCACTTCCACAATATTTTTGGCACCTCCCTCAATTTGTATCTCAGATTACACTTATATTGGGTCACACCAGTCTACGTAATTTCACTGTTTATTTACCAGGTTTGTGAAACTGTCATTGTAATTATTTGTCCATGGAGCAACTCAACTACTTCTGCTTTTGCTCAGGTAATAAAACCAGGAAATTGATATAATGCTTTATAGAACAGTAAAAAAAAAAAAAAAAACAAAAACCCAAAGCAAACAAAAACAACCCCAAAAGAACCACAAAAAGACACCACTACAAACCACCAATGCTAGGCTGGGCAGTGTGAAATTACAGGCAATTTCTAAATCCCTCCTTCAAGCAGACCCTCCAAGTCCCATCATCTGTCAGCAGCACGCATTATTTTTGTGTAACACCCAAAATGAGATAGGTGATTTACAGAGAAACAAAAAGGCAGACCGCTATGCAACTGCTCCCCATTAGTCACTGGGGGTATTTCAGCTCTTTATTGCCAGGGTTTATTAATGACTCCTAATTGATGAGCAGTGCCCAGCACCCCAAAGGAAATAACTACTATGCCTCGTTAGCTCAAGAGACCTCCTCCTGATTTGAGGATTGATCTATGAACACACAAATTGCACTGATTTAACTGAATTTGTTTCTAAATTGATTTAATTAGATCAGCATAACCTGTTTCTACAGATGCTCTTGAATTTATTTGGAATCAGTGCAATTTACTTATGTGAGCTGGACATTTCTCTATCTTGTCCTCAGAGTAGAAACATTTCAGATAATTAGTGATAACGCAAAATGAACCCTGGCACCATCGCAGTCTTCCAGTTTCTGATCCACCCGACTTTAGGGCAGGGTAGGGTAACTCCACTTTGTCCAACAGTTAAAGGCTCGTACCCTAAAAAACAAGCACTTAATTCCACAAGAGGAGCGTAGGCGTTCTCTCTTAGTATGATCTCTTAACTAGAAAATGCTTACAGCTCGGGAAAACAGAGACTGAAGTGGATTGAATTACAGCCCGATTTTGGCAAGTTTCTTTTAATGCCTGAATTAGGCCCAACATTGACAACTGGGGCAATTAAATAGCCTGCAAAGTTTCTTTTCACAGATCTTAGGCTAAGAGCTTGCACGCACTCAAATGCATGCTGAACTTTCAGCATGGGACTTACTGGTAACCACCAAAGGAGCGAAGTTTTTGCTAGCTCAAGGAATTAAGTTTTCTTTCTCCTTATGCCCCCAACCCAGCTTGCTGTAACTCTCCATCAGCTAACCTTTGCTACTTGCATTCAAGCATCGTAGTATCTACGTGCAGCAGCCAATGAAACCCCCAGGTACAAAGAAGTTCCCAGCTTTTTGTGCAACGCCTGAAAACCTATTACTGTATAATGCCACACATGATTTCCAACTTCGGATCGGTCAAGTGAAAACTTGAACCTGATGACAAAAGCCTAGCGTTCATCTAGAGATGAGGGAATCCCTAGAACCAAAATACAGAAAATTAGTATCTTAATTTTTCCTCCCTACAGAAAATGCTTTGTTTTTCTATTTTTATTTATTTTTCTTTTTAACAGCCTCAGAAAGTCACTTCACTTCTCAGGCAAGGTGGTATTACTAGCAACCCAGTTTACTCTAGGCTCTAGATAAACCTGGAGGCCAAATTAAAGAGCCCTAGTGCCATCCTTCTTCAGTTAACCTACTTGCAGTTCTTGTACCGGTGCAATTTTGCCACTTAGGGCTATGCTTTTAATCATGGTAAACCACACTGAGAAAGTTGAAGTTGTACAACTCGCATGCAGGCGAGACATTGTGATGACACACACTCACGTCATATCTTGCAATTGAAGACGTTGATGTCTACTAGCTGAGCTGTGTTAGCAGATCATATGAGTGTTTCTATCCTGCTTTAGCAGCGTTAGGAGACTTTATTTAACTGGCTTTCAGCAGCAATCACACTATTCCAGCTATGTCAGAGAGTACATCTGTCTACAGCGTTGTTTCGTAAGGACTAAGGCTATGCTCTACTAGAACACAACCATCAGCGTGCTGCTACACGTGTGGCACACAAAGTATTCCTCATGGCACATTAGGAAAAAAAAGTATTTACAGCTGCAGTTATTTGCAAGTCCTGCATGTGTCATGTTCTCGTGAAAATAAAAACAAAAGCATAAAGAGAAGACTAGTTAAGCCAACCAGGGCAAGCCCTGTTTTCCTGCATACTGTGCTGTATTTTGTGACCAGGAAGGGGCACAGGTGGTACTTGAGACAGCCTCTACTCTGAAAGGACGGTAGAAATCACCGTCTCACGCTCAACATCCAACAGTGGGCAGCACCGATACATTCAACTCTTGAATGAACAGCTCAAACAGGATTTTAACCACGAGGTCAAATTACGAGCTAAAGGACGTTGGCCAAGACCTACACTGGCGATCCAAGGAAGAAAAGAGGAGCTTGCGGCTACTAAAAGTGCCATTTCTCAAGCAAAATGCTAAACAAAGGTCATACCTGCCCACCTTTGGTCAAGGTCCAGGCATAAGTTAAAGATATGTTGACTCTCCTGTGCAAAGCAGAGAGGGCTGGTCCTGGCCAAGCGTTCCATCTCGCTATAAAACGGACTGCAATGCCTAAGGAAGTGCCCGTGCTACTGCCGAGTGCAAAATTGCTGCTGCTTTTGCTTATTCAGAACACAGCTATATCAATTTCTACCTGAGCTCCTTGCAAAGAGCTTGGAACCACCTGCTTATGATTTATTTTTCATTAGTTTGCGACTACAAGTCACTGAAATGCTGTGCCAGAGTTTTAACACTTTGGGAGAATTCCTAGCAAGCTTGGGAATATGTGTGTGTGAGAGTATGTGTAAAAAACAGTGTTTATATTTTAATCTCCTGAGACTAAAATGATGCAAGACATAAAACAAAACAAACAGGATCATATACGCATAACTGAGTGACTGCAACATGACAGCAAACACTGCTGAAAACTTTAGTCTTCTCTGACTATTCATTTTAACTAAAAATATGATGCCGTATTCCTAAAGCTTCTCCAGGCAATCATTTCTGTATTGGACTTAATAGTACACTCATGATTAGTAGTCTTGCATTTACAATGGAACGGGGGGGGGGAAAAAAAAAATCCCCAAACCAAACAGCTGTCTCCTCATTCAGTAGCTAATGTCACTTACCGCTTGCACCTTGGCAGTTTTTAAATAGCAGCCATTCTAGACCAGTAAGTGCATTTCTGCTATGCTAGCTGCAGAAGCTAAAAAAAAAAAAATTAATTTGATATAAGGTGCAAATTCTCCCTGAAGGCAAACATTGTCCAATATGAAAACCTCCAGTGAACAATCCTTAATGAATGTATTGGTAAAGAAATAACTATTTGAAAAAGGTAGTGTCTGAAGAGCTTCCTATAAAAAAGCCAATATTACCTTTTTTTAGCCATATAACTGAAAAATGGGAAGCCTTGCCCTCCCCCCACATCTCTCACTAGGGAAAGGTTAGTACCTGGCAATGATACAGGCAGTTATTGATTTAAATGATTATGGACCTGAAAAGTTCTTTCCTGCCATTTATTATCCTGTTGTAGTTGCCACCACACTTGCGTGATATTAAAAAAATGCTTAGCAAAATTGCATCAGAAAAACACTGGTTTTTAACTGAAGTCCAGAGCAGATAATCACCTGATTGTTTCTTCTTGATATAATGAGCTGATAACTGGGCCTCCAAACGCAGTTTTGCTTTCTTTTCCTCTCTTCTCCGTTGTCTGAAACAAAAAGAAAGATCGGTCCAGCATCCTGGCTCTCGCTCCAGACTGTGTCACCCCTTCGCCACCTCCCACACCCACCCCAGCCCCAGTACCCTCTGGAAACCTCCCTGGCACGGGAGGACGCATCCCGTCGCCCTCCGCCCACCCAGAGGAGGCTGGACGCGTCCCTCGGCATCAACGCTCCTCCGAACGCGGCCCGTGCCACGGGCCACGCGTGGCAGCCCTTCCCTCCCGCGCGCCAGGAGCGGACGCGATGCCTCCGCAGCGCTCTCAGCCGTGGCCCCTTAGGACCCAAATGCCGAGCCGCTGTGAGGGAGCATAATGTTATGTTACTAGATTGCAAAGCTTGCCTTTATAAATCTATTTAATATAGATTTAAAATTAAATTTTATAATGGGTAGCATTTCCAAATGATTTACTCCCAGGAACTCTAGGATTCGGAATGATTCCCACCATAATAGAAATGAACAATTAGAATAACGATTGATCGATGCAGAGTCTAAGGCCTACCTTTTCGAAAAACAGCGAGCGGATTGGGATCTTCCATTCAAGACACTTACTTTAAATTGATGCCAGATTTTCAGACTGGGGTAAGCACTTGCTATCTGAAAGCCTGACCTCATTGTGGGGTGCTGGACACCAAAAACACTAGTTATCCTAGGGAACCTCAGCTCCCTGTCTTCAGGTAAGTAATTCAAACCGGTTTGCAATTCCCAGCTATATCATCTTACAAAAGCAGCCCACCGAGTGCAATGCGCTATTGTCAGTGGACAGTTTTGTTGCTTTCAGAGACAAGATGTTGCCACGCTCAAGCTGAATAAAATCTGAGAAGCAAAGGAAAAGCCAGCCCACCCTCCAGCCCTCCCTTAGTAGCCGTGATGCATTGCTAAATACCCCAAAATATGTTGTTAGGTAGAATAAGAATTCTACCAAGAAAGATATTGGTTTTTGCTTTTTTTTTTTTTCCTATAAAACATACTTACCATACTTACATTTTTCTTTCTTCCTGCACCCTAAGCTGCTTTTGTTTAAACCAATTTATTTCCCCCCCCCAATAATACATTTACTTTTACATTCTGCTCAGTTTGAACTAACCAATTCTGCCTTTTAGCTGCTCTGTACTAGGCCAAGATATCTGTACTAGCAGATATCACAGACATAGCTATTTAAAGGCAAAAATGGAGAGGAAATTGGCTTTGAAAACTATTCTATGGCAAATAGTCTTTCTCTAATTTAGAGTAAAAGGTGACACAAAGTTCTCCCTGAAGGGAAAGGGCTTTGAGTCTTCACAGTGCAATGCCCCTCTTAAAAAATTATTTAGCAGAGAACCTCACTGTCCATCAATTATTTCCACACCACTTATGAAGAAAATTAATTTCAGATCATCTGCTATTACATGCAAGAGCTATTCCTATAAAATGAAGCTATACTCACGACGAGTCTATCTTCTTTGATGTTGAGGGACAGTAGTCATTCAACTAGTTTCAGAAACTGCAAGAAGTGTTTAATCTATATTCTTTTCTTTCTTTCCCATGGCAATTTTTGGTGGTTATTTTTTCTCAAAGTCAAAAACAACACTTAAGAAAATACATTTCCTCTTTCTTGAAGCAAAAATTGTAAAAGAGGTTTCTTGCATTAAATTTGCCTCCTTTGCACAACTAATGCATTTCTACCAAAGATTAATTATGTTGATCAAGTACACATAAGGTCATCGAGAAAATTAATGATAAAGCCCTTCCCAAAAATGCTTGGGCAAGAATCTCTCTAGGTCTTAACCTATATATAGGTTACTTTGTCCAAGTAGCTTTTATCTCATCTCTTTTACCCAGAAATAGGTAACTCAATATTCAATTTATGAATCTTGAGCTAAGCTTGTTCCTCCATAGTCCTGTTTATGTAGAATACATTTACGAAAAACGCACCCGAAAAATCTCAGATATCCTCCCAGGATTTAAAGTGTGACTTTTCTCTGTAAGGTCATTAAAAACACCATTGCGGATCCAACTCTCATCACCATCACCACGGGAATTCCCAAGGCGGATCTGCCCAGGCTACAGGGAACGCTTCCT
Organism: Struthio camelus; assembly: GCF_040807025.1. Taxonomy (NCBI): domain Eukaryota; kingdom Metazoa; phylum Chordata; class Aves; order Struthioniformes; family Struthionidae; genus Struthio; species Struthio camelus. The sequence goes on from NC_090949.1 coordinate 6,743,641, forward strand.
CCCCAGGGCGCTGCAAACTCAGCCCCAAGTCGGATACAAACTGGTTTCCTCCTAGCCACCCCTGACAGCTGCCTGTACCACGAGCTCGTTTGTCCACCTGCAATCTCCACACCCCTGTCTTCCAGGCACTCGCACACAAAAATCCGAGCACCTTTTTGCAAACAAACTGGACAACGTAAAAGGCGGAACGAAAGCAGCAGCTCTTTCTAAACCCCGTCATAGCTACTGCACTAACCGGAACCAGTGCTTTCATCTATTGCTCGTGCTGGCTGAAGGGATCTGTAACATCCCTTCAACACGCTCCCTCTCAAATCTCTTGACATTTTTTACAGCGAAAAAGTGCTTTTATCCTGCAGAAATAAAGCAAATGCCATATATATACACAGATGATCACCAGTGAGTTTAAAATCACATTACTTTGAAAACCACAATGAAATTAAAAGCCTGAGAGTGCAATTCTTTTCTCTCCTTCTTTTAAAAAAAAGGCACTAATAATTAACCATGCAGCTCTCAATTAAACCTGCTCTATTTCATTCACTGCTGGCAGCGCTATCTAAAAGCGCTGCAGGTTTGCATGTAACTAATGATGTTTAAGAAATAACATGATCTCAGGCTCCTATAATTTGCAATCTGAATCCCAGACACAAAACGGCAACAACACCCGGAGTCAGGACTACGTAAGAGGTATATGTGGTAGAAAAGGCAAAAAGTACGAGGAGTTTGAGGTCACCCTCAAACTACCAGATCAAAACTAAGGCAACAAATGTGAGTTTGTAATAAGACAGGAAGAAGCCTTGGAGGACTGCGCCGAGTGCCAACGCAGCAGCAGCCCCGATGAGATCCACGAAGAGGTGATAAAGAAGTCTAAGAAATGCCTTGAGAGGCACTGAAATTTCCCATGTTTACCTCTAACTCTTGCACATTGATTCTTTGTTGCTTTTTTAAAATTAAGGCCCATATCAAAGTCACTATTATTCTTGACAGCCAACTTCAGTAGGTGGATCTGGTTGACCAAAGCTAGCATAAATCACAAGGAAATAAACGCTTCCGTATGCAGCGTAGGTACTCATTAAGAGACATTTTCAACTCCCCTGACTCCTGATGCATTCACCTACCGGCATGGGGAACTCCACTAAACCCAGAAACTATCATTCTCAAATGTCACCAAGAATTCCAGGAGAAAAGCCACAGTTCTCTGGAAGCGGACAGCAGAGCATCCTCAGTGCTGCCTCAGTACACTGTATTTGTCAATAAAAGACCAGCCTGATTCAAGGTACAATTGGATCCTGACTGCCTGTCACTGACAATGCTGCTCCAGACGGACTCAAGCCTGACAACCACTTTCTGAACAAAACGGGAATACAGGGACTAATATTTGCTAACATCATTAATTCATTTTTTCCTCCACTCCCCCTTCTTCCTTTATGCGTGATGTCAAGACGTATACCTTTAAATTGTTGTCAGCCATAAAAGAGACGTCGTGTCCCAGTTCAGAGGTTAACGTATAATGACAGACACATTAAAAAACCCTGCCCAATGCCTCACTGACAATTTCAGCTCCATCTTCTCCTCAATGAGACAGTAGCTCAAACTCACTTACAAGCTTTAACAACATTAAAGTCTAACCAAGATTGAAAAATAAAGGAGAAAGAAGATAGTTTTACCTTACTAAGCATTATGGAAAAGGAAAACAGAATTACAGAGACAAACATTTATTTTGCAAGGGCCTAGGGTTTGAGTTCACCTTCTGTCTTGGTCTTAAGAGTCTCCAGTGACTGCAGCATGATCCACTTCCCTTCCTGCACTTCTGGGGAGAAGGATAACAATTACCATTTGACAAAGGAGGAGAAGCAGTTCTCTGTCAGAGCTTTGGTTCGGCGGGTTAACCTCTTGCTATATACCTGAAGACAGGCCACAGATGTATTATTTTTCATCTTAGAGCCCAACTATGGTTTCGATATATGTGAAACAGGCTAGCACAGATTTAACAAGACGGCAGTTCCACGGGGCCTTCTGAAGACTCATTTCCAACCCACCAGCCAGAACTCTTCCTAGAGCCGCAAGGGGATTTCCCACTGGCGATTAGCTCTGGGACTGAATTGGGCCTAATCGCACACAACTCCTGTAGACAGAGGGCAAGGAACTCTTTCTGCATCCGACAGAAGCCGTGGCCCAGAGAAGTGCAAAAAAACAAACAAACAAACTTTAAAAAATCCTAATTTAGGAGCACGTTAAGTGTTGGACATCCCAACTTCGTTCAGAGAAAACTGGGAAGTCTGCCTGGTTAGTTCGGCGTACGCAGATACACAACACACTATTTGACAAGTCGCGGGGCTGCGTTACTCAGCCCACCTATCGTGCCACCCTGAGTCCCTCACCTACAAAGTTATACGTCTGTCTCTACCGACACAAACATATTTAAGACAAAAAAAAGGTCACTAGTAAAAGGTTCTTAACATCAAAAGTTTCACTGGCTTCAAAGTTACACTGGCTAAAGCCTTAAAACAGTCAAGACTTAGCTCCGTATTATCACACAGCTTGGAAGCAAAAAAGGTGAGAAGAATTAAACGAGAGCTACATATCAGGCCCACAAACGCGAGACACTGCAGTGCATGGAAACAATTATTTTAGGTCAAGTTCAGAGGATATTTATTACATTGTTTGCTCTTCTTTCTCTGAGCCGGATGAAACTTAAGTCAGAGAAGCAGCAGTACTTGGCTTTATGAGAGGGATACAAGAAATACCGCCCCCCAAATTATTACATTCAAAGTTTTTCTGAAGTGTTTTTTGTAGCAGAGAATACATAGCACAGAGACTTAAACCAGCATTTATTCTGCAAGTGCCCCCAAATTCACCTTGCAGCATCATCAGGAAGAATGAGTGAGAAGCGGCGTCTGCGCGAGACACGCTCCTCCACTTATGAACACGGGCCCCTTGAAGGATTCAGCGTTGCGGCCCTGAGACAAACTTTACCGTGCTCCAAAGCAGCTCCACCGAAAGGTACTAGCTGCTAGTGTCACGGTACCAGCACCGCAGGAGACCACGGAAACCTCCTGCTCGGAGGGAACCTGCCAGGGTTCAGCAGCGACCATAGGAGCGACTGCAAACTGACTTGGCCTCGTCAGGCGAGTGCGAGGCTTTGGTGGGCAACAGCGGGGTCCCGAACGGGGAACCGGAGAGCCTGGAGGAATTCCTAGAGCTGGACATTCACGCAGGTTGGTTTGGCAGCAGCAGGAGAAAAGCTGGCCTATGTCAAAGCTCCCCAGATGACACCTGGGAGATGAGCGGTAGTTCCAGGCTCAGCCGTCGCACCAGGGCAGGCGGCATCCTAACCCCTTCAGGCTGACATGAAGTTAAGAGTAAATCGTTGAAGTGTGCTGATTGAATTGTAATTAAGCTAGCTAGTCTCAGGTGGCAAATTTTACAGAAGGTGCTTCGCAGAGCTAGCCCAGCAGCAGACCTCAAGGCCTGCTTCGCCTGCTACCGCATCCCCTTAATACCCTGGATTGACGTTTTGGACATAATTTGGGGAGCGAGCATTATTAGGGGGGCAAGAAGAACACGTAAACTCTCCTAAAGTTTCAGCCACTCTCCCCCCTTCTTTCTATCTCTGTGTCACGGCCCGGCTGTCCCCCCTGGGAAGGGAACTTGGGCAGACACTAATTGTATTTGACAGCAGCAATTACACGCAAGGCTGGAGATTAGAAGCCCGTTAATTGTGTGTGCCATAATTGCTGCCGTTTGCCTTTACTAGTTAAGGCCAGTGCCAAGAGAGTCAACGGGAGGAGGGGGAGCTCCACCTCAAACGCAGGTGGTCCGAAGAGGACGGTCCTCAGGAAGGGAGGAGGCGTCCCCTTCTCCCCCAAACGCACAGGGGGCTGCTGACCCTGCCGCAACGCAGGATGCTCCTTTGACAGGGTGGCTAACGAAGCAGGGAACGAGGACAAACAACCCCTGCGCTGCCAAAGGCGTTTCCCACCTGGGTCTTACTACTTTCCAGCTAGGCTGAACTTCACGCTACAGGTAGCCGGAGGGAAGGTAAATGTTAACCCTTAAGAGGCGACGCCGCTGAAGGAAAACAGAGTTTTTACTCTCCACAAAAACCAGCCGCCGCGTTAAACACTTGAACAGGATTCATAAAATCCTCCCTTCTCCACTAAAAAGGATGAACAGCTCAGCATTTCTTGCCACTCTTTACAGACTAGCGGAGGCCGGTTACGTCCAAACAAGATATAAAAAAAAAAAAAAAACACGCCTACGCCGAGGGCAGCCTCCCCATTAGACGCTTCTGTAAAGCCACCTTTCGCGAAAGGCTACCGTACCCTCCGCACCAGCTGCATTAATGTCTGTCATAAACAGGCCATTTCAATATTCCTCCCTCCACAAAGCTTCCTGGCTCCCCGCAGCAGCTTCGCCAGCACACGCACATGACTCAGCACCTGGAACGCTTTCAGGAGACCGCTGAGGAGCTGCACAATTTGAGCAAACTGTCCTATTTCCAAAAAAAAAAAAAAAAAAAAAAAAGCCTGCATGTTCCCCAGTACAATATGACTTTTTTTTATATTGCAGAGACTGTTCAGTTGAGATTCCATTACTGGCTACATTAAAAACAAATAACAAAAAACTTTTTTCGTGCTTTTAAATCTCATTGCAGAGTTTCCTCTTATAAACGTGATCTAGGCCAGGAGAAATATTTTCCGGATTATAGTCCAAGGAGAAAAACAAACATACTGTAATTAATGCCATTGTGCTGCACAGTTAAAAATAGCTGTAATCTAAAATAGGGCCTTGAAGATTACTCGTTTAGCCCTTAACGAGTTAATTAAAAACTATACTATAATCACAGCTGGAAATTAGTAGTGAAGACAGTGAGGGGCAGGGAAACAAACGTAAAATGCTTAAACAGCATTGAGTGAGCTCTATACTTGCTAGTAGCCCTGATTTCGTATGACTCACTGTACACATTTTAACAAACACACGGAATGGAATAAAATGCACAATCAAAACCCCTAATGCAGTGGCTTTCGACACTGCGTGATTTGTGGGACTGTGACATTTTCGTAATGGAAACGCAGAAGCGCGTAGCAAACACAAGACTGACCTCAGACTCGCCTTTCCTTACTGCCCCTCAGGGCCTTCTGCCGCAGCCTGCAGATTTCAGAGGTGCGCAGAGCAAGGGGTGAAACGGGCGGCCCGGCATTTGCACCCTTCCCAGGTGAGGCGCTCCGCAGAAGCCAGGAACCGCCACAAGGGAACCCAGAGCGCTGCGTCGTCGCTCTTGGAAGTAATCAATCGCTTCTGTCAAATCGCCCATATAAGAAATGGGCAAACGCAATCCTTCCCAGTATAGGGGACCAAGCTATATGTACAAATACAGCTGGTTTTTTTAATCAATTTAATACAAGATACTCATTTATATAGATGCATTAGATTTATACAGACATTTGTATGGGCAAGAAACGTATTCTGGACCAAACTGGAAACACTGTAAGGCTAAACAACAGCTTGGGATGAAATAAACGCTCTGAAGCTTGAAAGCTTGAGGCAGGCCTAACTTTTGAGAAACAAAACAGTGAGTGACAGCGCTCCAGCCCCGCCAACTCTCCCCCAAGCTGCCTGTTGAAGTATTCATCCTCTTCTTGCTGGAGAGATACTGGACCAGACAGTGTCACAGCAGTGACGGGGCCAATTCCCGCATTCGCCAAAGGAACAGCTCCAAGACTGCTTGACCAGTGCCACTGAAATTTGTTTCCTCCAACAGAGCTGGGTCGTAAAGGCAGAGGCTAGATTTATGGGCTATGCAGACAAAGAAATAACAGAACGACGAGCTCTTCCCTGGTCTCTGTGCGTACAGAATAGGGTAAGGGAAGGACCAGAGCATCTCAGCAGGAGCAGAAGGTTTACGCAGTTACAGGCGTAGCCCTTTGCAGACTCAAAGGGAAGAGGACCGTGAAACTACGCACAGCAGCGGGATTCGGATGCAGCTGCCAGCTGAATAGCCTTTGGTGTCTGCGCACTCACGCTGTATCTGACTTCACGTGCCTTTGAGCTGGTTAATTTAGTTCAAAATACTTACGGGATGCTTCAGAGACATTTAAAGAGTGCCATCTTTTCCCATTGTAAGCCCAAGTGCCTAAGTCCGAGATAATACACTCTCTTTCAAAGGAATTTTTAAAGGAACTCTTTTTTCCACCTTAAGAGAAAAATAGCATTTACAAAACATTAACCAATGTGTAGTTTAATGCTATACACAGAACAATGACAGCTATTTTCTCTTAACTAAAAACATCTGCTATTTTTAATTAACGCGCTCTCTCTTTTAAACAAGCCTTTGCATAGTAAGGTGAAACAGCAAGATACATGGACCCTTCCCCAGCCTGGATACCACCTGCACTAAATGTCTGCAACTCCATGCCTAAAAATCAAGGCATTGGGTATTCCACAGTAAGATACACCCATAATTTCCATCCAAGTCCCTGAATTTCTAACAGCTTCTGACACAGCAAGTTGAAAATTCTGCAACAGCTTCAATTACTTTGAGAAATAGGTTTTTTTTAAATGAGGGGTTGCACCCTGCCCCATTTAAAAGAGCCAAGCTGCGAGCACAGCCTGGTGGGTTGCTGGCCAGAACAGGAGCAAGTTTGACAAGAGGCTGCCACGCGCTCCAGCGCAAGCCGCAGGGGAACCCAGGTCGCCCCTCCTGCGCGTCCGCTCAGAGCCACACGGGGGGGGGGGGGGGCTCTGAGCGCTCCCTCCCACCCTCAAAGCCACCACCTCGCTCCCCTGCGAAGGCAGCAGGACTCGGGGGCACGTGAAATCCAGCTCCTCCAGGATTCTGGGCGTCACGGGAAGAGGCCGAGGCCACGAACGTCCGGGAGGCTTATCGCTGTTTTAGAAGCGACCTGGCCGGTGGGAAGTTAAGACTGTCCAGAAAAAGGTCCTCTTATTCTCACGTTCCTCCCCAGCTCCCCAGCCAAGCCTTGCAACTGCCCATTTGGTTTTTCTCCTCTTCCAAACACCCCGTTAAAATCGGGCTGACGTTCAGTCTTCTCCGCTGTCTTTGCCCAAAACTCCTACCTACATCTGCTTAGCTCCCCTCCCTCTATAATCCTTGTGACAGCATCCTACTCCATTCAATTCCTCTCATTTAGCCCACAGAGCGATCTCCCTGGTGCCTGGTTTTGTAACGTCCCCCTAAAGCTTCATTTACCAGCTCACTTCAGCCAGCGGCGTTCCGGTACGGAAGTGATCCTCTTCGGAAAGTTTTGACTGCCGTTTGAGTTACTGCTCGTACCACATCCCACTGCTCTTTTCTGCTCTCAGCCTCCCACAGCTGCTTCACAGAAAGAAGGCCTTCTCAACATTTTCATATCCCCACTCAGAGAAACGATATTGCTGCTAAAGCCTGCAACGAATGAAGCAACCACACAGAGCGATTGAAACCCTTCCTTGCCTTGCCAGGAGTTACCACCTCTCAAGGCGGAAACGGCAGAGGGCAATACCTGTTTGTGTCTCAGCCACATCAGCTCGCAGTCTGACATCTTAACAGATTCAATTCTGTGGTCTCAATTTAAGCCAAGGTCTTGGGCTTTCCCTGGAATTAGGAGCATTTACCCATTTTCTACCAACTCCGCTGTAGCAGCAGCAACCCTCAGTGGGGGGATCGGCAGCCTCTTAAACCTGATCTGGCAGTCCTTCTCCGATGGCCTGCGTTCTGGCCATCCGTTAAGGGGAGGCGAAGCAGCTAGGTCTCTGCCGCACAGAAAGTCACACAATGAAACACCTCGCCTCATTCTATTACATCTTGTCATCATCAGATGCCAGCAGTCTGAATTTAAGTTTTCATCGAATTTTTTTTCAGTTCCCTCTGGTACATCAGGCTAGCATGCAATGTCTTAATCCGCCAGTCAGCCAGGAATCATGCTGTCTGGATGCCATGCGTATCGCCGGGCTGCAGCAGCACACGCAGCATCAGCGAGGCACAGCTACGTCCCTAATTATTTTTCTGAATACACTTCAGACAGTACAAGATATTTTTCTGAATTAGTTAGAACAGGATGATGCATATAAATTCACTGACGTATTCAAAAGGAAAAAAATATTTCATCTTGGCTTAAGCCTTTAACGAGAACTACTGCATTGGCTCCAAACGGTGGCAAAAAATGAAGGGACCTCCAATTTCTTCCTTGTAATCGCAGAAAACAACTACGGCTACATTCCCCGCTGACTGCAAGGGAACACACGACACTACTTGCAGTGCACTAACAGTGTAGTACATCAATGCGGCTGTACCAGAGCAGGAGAGATTGGGGCAAACATTGTTACAAGCAAAAATTAGCCCTCGCAGAGCTCATCAGATCCCATGTTGGGGAGGCAACTGAGAGACAGAGAGAGAGTAAAAGAAGGCGTAAATCCTTATTATTAAACTTTTCACTTGGAAGAAGTTTAAGAGTATGGAAACATGGGCAACCTCTGCACAAGAGCAGGATTCTAGTGACGCTTTCAGCCATGTTCGCGTTTTCGGTTTGCTTTCTAACTTCAAGCGATCTAAAATACAGACTTACAGTGTGGCACGGTTATATTTCAATCAACGGCTTGAATGAGGGTTGCATGTCATAAATAAAAGGGGCTAAGACCATAAATTTCTGTGGAGATGTAAAAAAATCAAAGAGAACAAACCAACACATCCCCAAGGGGTGGGAGACTGACACGTATTCCAGCTATTTAAATTCTTACTATAAGAGACGTGTTCATCTTTTTCATTTATGCACACGATGTTTAAGACAGAAAACGAATTCCAAGAAACTGGAATTCGCACTCCAGATCTGGCATTTTGTTTTTGTGTGCTACAGTAAAGTGCAGCTGCAGAAGAGAAAAAAAAGTTATCGTTTGCCAGCTCGTCCGCAGGCAAAATCCCAGAGCACCACCACTGACAGCCCCACAGGCACCCCGCACTTGGGAAGGGAGCTATTGGCTAGAACAAAGTATCTGCAGAATATCTCAGACAGCAGCAGGGTCATGGCAAACAACCATCAGCTTCTGTCTCTGCTGACATTGTTACAAACACAAATTATATGGACCATTTTATTAGTCCCCTCCCTCCTTAGCAAAAAAAAAAAAAAATTTCAATGGTTGGCAACATCATCTTCATAGTACGGAGTGAGGACTTTCACTGCCCATTAACCCATACTGCTGGGGAAAGCAGCAAGTGTGAACAGGAAGAGGAATTTGACCTGCCACTCAAAACGCAACAGTCTCCAACAAAACTGGTAGGCAGCACGCTACCCCCAATGTAATATGCCAGACTTAAGCTTTCTTGCGCGATATAAAACTGATAAATGCAGTTACATGAGCAAAGACAGGGACAGACAGGTAGCAAATGACCCATGTGCAGTTTTGTTTATGAGTAAGACCTATAGTGAGCAATGCAAAAATAAAATGAAGAAGTATTAATATGCATTCCTTGTGCGAATGTGCAGAGAGGCAAGGGATACGTTATTTACTTCCACTGCAAAAGCACTGGGAAATTTAGTTAGGGTTTGTAATGTGGTATTGTACTGTCCTACGCAAGAGGATAAGCAAAAGATCCCCTTGCTAGTGGATAAAAGTTGGCTTTGAAAGCGTTCTCCAAAAGCAAAACGCTCAAGGCTTAACTTGTGCGGTTAAAAAACTGCCGCATTTCCAATTTGGATAAAACAAAACAGGTTATCTTTGCCTGCAGTCTCGCATGTACAAGTAAGGTATGCACGAACCATGAGCTTTTGCCAGCCAAAGACGGCACAAATTGGCTGCACCTACCGCTCACTCCGTGCACTTGTGCGCTAGAGGCAGTCCCCTGCGCGGCTGGCAAAACCCAGCAGGGCAGAAGAATCACTGCCTGTATTAAGATCTCGCCCTCTCAGCACGTGTACTAAACTAACGCATAACCCAAGCTGGGGAAAAACGCAACTCCACAGTTTGCAAGCCTGCCCAAAACCGAAGGTCATTCCAGCCTCTCAAACGCCCCAAAGCCAAGGGCCTGGGGGGGGGGGGGTCTGTGGGGGTTTGTTTGTTTTTATTTTTTAAATAATTTATAGTGCTTCCATCTGTTAAAAGAATTAGAGCTATTTCTTTTCTTTTCATTTTCTTTCTTTCTTTCTTTCTTTTTTTTTTAAATGGAGGAAGCATTTGAGTTAGAGGTTACAAATTATCTCAGTGATCTGCTTCTTCCAATGTGGTCATCCACTGAAATTAGAGCTTTCAAACATATAAGAAAGTGCATTTTGTTTTCCAAAACGTTGATGCAAATTTTATTCTTAAGAATAATTGTTACCATTTGGGTAACCCTCCCCCCCCCACCCCCAAATTTACTAAGAGTGAGTTGACACACAAAGATCTATATAAAAGAAACCGGGAAAAGAACCACGACCCTGACAGCGGTGCTGGGCAGCTCGCAGCAACGTACGGGGTTCCTCTCCCCCGCCGGCCCGCGTTAGCAAGGCACAAGGCAGCACGCTTTAAGGAGCGCAGCCATAATTCTACTAGTCCACACTTCACATGTTTTTTTTAATACACAAGTGATTTAATTCTAAAGAAATAAACTCATTATTTTCAAAGTTTTTGACCTCAAAGAGTACCGAGCCATAAATTGAGACCTTCATCCAAATTAAGTGCACACCAGGTATGTGAATACACTGCCGACTGCGACAGGTAGAGACCCAAACAGATCTTTTCCCCCCCTGCTCTTCCCATCCCCCTCGTAATCCTGCCCACACCACTCTGCTTCTCCTTCCCAACCACAAACAGTGGCTGCCCGGACAGATTATCAAGGCAGACATCTGTTTGACTGATAGACAAAACAGGAAAACCTGATGGGTGCTCTCATTCTGTTTATGGACCACAATTTTTCCCAATGCAATTCTTCTACTTAATTTCCAGGAGAAATTCTGTCCGCCTCAAGTCCTAACCAAGAAATCTGCAGATTTAGGCCTGAAACTGCAGTGCGATTTATCTACCTGCTAATGTAATTCTTAGAAGTTGATCTAATATAAAACCGGTAAAACGTAAAAGAGCAAAGCTTGGTGCTCCAGCCAGATATGAACAGGCAAAAATTTAAGCACTGAGTCCAAATTTAAGAGAAATTCAGGTTTGGATTTCAAAACGCCTATTTTGACATATTTGGATACAGAGCTTGCATTTGATTTACTGCAGAAATTCTAAGTTGGCTTGGAGGTACAACTTAAACATGAGATGCTCATCAATTTAAACCAAACGTTTAAGTATTTCAATAACACCTGATGCAACCTACGAAAACGTACACACAAACCACCCAGCAAACCTAGGAATTGTTTCTCCTGCCTTTCACTGCATCCTCGAAACGCAAATTCCTTTTCACACCTTTCAGCTTCTCCAAACTTGCCTGTTGCATTTAAAATGTGACAGAGAAAGGTTATTTGAACAGCGGCAGAAAGCAGCAGGGACTTCGCCCAGCCCTGTCCTTACACGGCTGGGCACCCACCTTAGCAAATATTGCCCCCTGCAGTACCTCCTGCTGAAGCACTCACTGACCACCAGCTAAATAAATCTGCTTTATTCCTGCAGGCTATCCATTTTACTGGGCTGCTCTGAGCCCGCAGTCACGCTGCCTTTGCCATTTTATTCATTCTCAGGTTGCTCTCAGTCTTTACAAGACAGGCTCTAGTCCCCAGCGATCCTCTCCCAGTGACCGCTCTAGATGCCGTGACTCTCGCGCAGACTACTAACGCGGCCATAGAGGTATTTCCCTCCTCTTGCCTGCTTGGTCACAGAGCACAGAGACACTGTGCCCAGAGGAGGCACAGAAGAGTAATTGAAAAACACAAGCACACTTCTTCACTGCAAACGTTAGCACTGGCATTTCAAACCGCTAAGAGCTCAGGAAAGATGTTTGGCGAATGTCTATTTTCCTTGAACTCAAGCTCTCTTTCTGCTCTCCCTTAGAGATGTGTCTGTCCTGTTCAGATTCCCAAGATGCAGCTTCCCTGTTACACAGGAGAAATCTCACTTTGCGCATCTGTGGGGAACCCTATTCATAAGCTCGTCGCGCCTAAGTTAAAGCATCTTTTTTTAAATACAGGTAGAAAACCGTTAAGCCCTCCCATGAATTTCAGTGGTCAAAGCAGGCAGACAGAAGGCTGCTGTAAGGGCTGGGGAAGGATGCCACGGAATTTAGTACGGGGACAAGTTGCTGTGACTGACACTGCTAAATTTGCAATGTAAGAGAGAGCAAAAGGAAATATTTAGAATCAAGAGATGCCAAAACCGTAATCAGCAAACGGAAGGCTAACACTGATGAGCAAATCTGGACGCTCTTTTTTTTATTATTTATTTTCACTGTTTACACTACGCCACATAGTCACCTTGTTACAAGAAACAATCAGTAACGGCTCCTAACTGCCTCCCTGCAGCATGATATACACAGCTCTACCCACCCACCCCGTGGAATAAGCTCAGTTGAAGGGAGGTTTGTACAACGCTACCGAGACAAAGAGGTCCTCCCCTGCTCCTGTCTCTGAACAGTCAGCGCCTGTGGACACAGCAAACCCTCATGCCAATCTGAGCTTTGAAAAATTTGGATTTCAGTTTGTGACTAACTCACCAGAAACCAGCGCTGACACTATAAAACAGCAACGTAACAACAGGTATTGCAGAACCAGGGTGTGAAAGAGAGGGACCGGAGAGCTGAACGCACATAGGCAATAGCCTATAGGTGGCTGGCAGGGCGAACAGACGAATATCCTTGCCAAATTCAGACGCTCATCAGCAAAAGCCACAGAAAGGAACACGTTAGAAGGACCAGTTGCTGCCAGTAAAGCAGGAAGAAGGCAGGTACCAGCTGAGAAGCAGCCAGGACACATACACTCTCTATAAGGACCAAAGCAGTCTGCTGACGGCATGAAACGTTTCTATTCAAGAACAGAGAGCACAAAAGAACTGCTTCATAAATTATTCTCCGTTCTGGGGGAAGAGTGAGTAGACTTGAAGGACAGGTGATGTCTCTAAAATATGTAAATAGAGCTGAGCTGGTCCAAGCAATTACCTTTCCACTGACTGGAACTTGAGACTAAAAGGAATGACTCACAAAAAAAAAGGAACAAAAACAAAAAATAAGAAACAAAAGATGCACTAAAAGGTAGAAGATGACAAGGAACATGGCATCAAGAGGAGAATGGAGGCAAGCATGGAAGAGTTCAGTCCCTACTAGCAGTTGTTCTGGGGAAAAAGGACCAAAACAACACAAAACATAGGAAGATCATACTAAAACAGGAAGACCCGACTGCAAATGATCCACAAAAGCAGGCAACTGTGGTAACTGATGTCACTTCACTATCCTTCAGGTTATCTGCTATTTTAAAGATACATCCCAGCAAACAGAATTGCTGAAAATAAATGCAACGTGATCATTTCTTTCCAGGTCTCAGGTAGGGTCCTGAAAGAAAAAAGGAGGCATAGCTGTATCAGACAGCTTGCTAGTGGCTAGGGAGGAAGTAAAACTGAAAACGTTGGAAAGGGCCATGGAGATGTGCCACAGATGTGCCACTAAGGTCAAAAGCAACACTCGAGCACCAGAGAGCAGAGAACAGCCATGGCCATTGCCTCTCCACATTGAGCTGCCTCCCAAGAAACTTCAGGTGCTCCAACCTCCAGGTAGAAGTAGGAGGAAGCAGATCAGATTTTGGCTGTTCCTAGTGTTCCCAGGGCTTCTGAGCATTCACGTCAAGATGCTCCTACTATAGCAGAATATATCCACTTTGTTTTTCAGCTGGAACAGGCAAAGCAAGACTACTAAATTATAGCAATTGCAGTCTGCTGGTGAAAGCGTACTAATACAGAAACTGCAAAGTGAACAGGAAAGAATGAATCAATGAAGAATGAAGAAAAGGGAATGAAGAAGAATGACGAACTGCATCTACGGGGACTGCATAAGAAGTATTGCATTTAGTTCCATGTCACTTATTAACAAAAACACTTGCTGCTGTTCTGCAGACTTCAGACTGTCAGTCTACTAGGTTTCAGGAGGTAGGGGAGGAGAGGAGATAAGGCATTTCCAAGCTTTCAATTTTGCATACTTAGTATTAAGGTATAAAGACATTAAAAACCCTTTGCAAGTATGTGATACAGGAGACTGAGGAGAATTTAAGACAACACACAAGAACAACTTTAAGGGATAACACGAACTGCTGAAGAGAAAGTACAAAGGTAGCATTGGGAAGGTTTCCCAACAGCCCAATTCATGAAGGTGCACAACAAGAAATTCACCAACCTCTTACTCTAATTACTATTTATGATCCACGATCCATAATGGTCCTAAGCTAGACTTCTCCAATTGTTACTTTGCACTGCTTTTAACCAAACACTCTGAATATTTTATTCATAATCTACTGACCATAAGAAAAACGCAAAGTAGCCCAGCAGACGAGCATGTAAAGAAGAGACGATAGTGACCAAGCACCTTGTAATGTTCCCACATGTCTTATCTATAAATTCAAATTGAAATTTGAAGATTAAAATAGCTATTATTCTATCACCATCTCCCGACCAAGGTAGCTCCATCATTTTAAAGAAGAGAGCTCCCTCTCGTGGCTCCAGGAAGGAGGATTTGGTAGAACGAAGGAGCATAGTGCAGCACGAGACAGACCAGAGAATGGGAAAACCGATAGGATTTGCATTGTGTAAAAGTGGAATCAAAAGGAAAATTTGTAGGAAGGATGGGTGACTTCTTTTAAAGAAAGCAACGTCACCCGTACTTTAATGCTAACCTCTACATTACATTCTCTACTAATGAAACTTTCTCCGTTAGGCCTTTCTGGAGCTGATGAGACTCCTTTGACGTAAAGCTCAGACCTCTTTAACAGATCTCTAGTTCAGCCATACGCAAAGCATAGGAAAGAAAAATAGTCGGGACAAGAAATGTGTGCTAGTGAATGGACAGGAAACCAGATAATGCCCCATAAATTTTCCTTTGCATTTTAAGTCCATGCCCTGAGACTGCACAGGGAAAGAAAAGGAAAAAAACTCCACTGCCTTCCAAAGTCAAGTCACGCATAACTACGCAAGTGTGAGAAACACCTATTGAAATATTGCAACAAAAAGTATTTGAAAAAAGAAAATGACATTTCTTTAAAACAGTAATTTGAGGGATTTCAGTACTAGGAAATAACAGACCTGAGAGACAGGCAACCACTTAGGCGAAACCATTCAGACAACCTCAGCCCTGCCACCTCACAGACACTTCTGTTCAAGCTCTACCGTTATTCTCTCTTCCTCTAAACCCATGCTGCTTGCATCAAAACCGTAAAAAGGGAGGAAGGAACAATACACAGACAAGCGTAAGATGCACAGCAAAAAAGCTGGTGCGGTAGGTTTTTCCAGCACAGCCTGCTTTCTGTCCAGTCCCGGGGACGGGCTCCTGCAAAAAGGCAGCGACGGGAAGACACAAACATGCACGTTCATTCTTCACCATAGCGAGAGGCGGGAGGAGCCGCACCGCAAACCACCCTCTGCCTGCTACATGGCTTCATTATTAAAAAAAAGTTTATTCCACTTTCCTAGACAATAGCTTTGTAACCTGAGGATAACACCTGTAAAAATAAATACTTCTCTGAAGCAAGAAGCTGAAAAGAGCACCCAAAGCTACACTTGTCACCAGGCATGGGAAAGTATCTTGTTATAAACAGAAGCTCTACCCATAAAAGGCTCAGGAAAGTACTTTTCATCACTGTTTTGTGAATATTCAAGATATTTCAGCTTATGCTGCTAGTTACTTTGCTCATTCAGGATCTTGCCCGGATGCTTTTTAAATCATTATATTTCTGATAATGTTTCCATATTACATGAGCATTTTAACTGGACAAGAATTTACACTGCATGGGCTTAACTTCTGCTAACTGCACTGTACAACATACAAAGCTATTTTTCCTTAAGGGTATTAAAACAGTTTTCTCTGATAAAACCTTTTTGCTGCAAAAACAGCAGCAACCCCATGCATTACGAACTAATGAAGAAACAATCACTCTAAGACCCCAGGACAGCATCAGAGGGCAACTGAGAATCAAGTTCTTGATTCAAAGGCTTGCGCTCAGACAAGATTTTGCTTCCAAGGTGCAGGACCAACACAACAATCAACCTCCTATTGTAAAAAAGGAAGTAGCATGCCTTGAACATTTTGCTATTAGTACAGTATCTCCACTCTACCTCCAATTAAGGGAAATATTTTTCTAAAGAGCCATCCTCTTAAAAAATTGTATAAAATTGGTATATAAACAGAGAGATACCTTAAACATTCACTAGAGTAACAAACCTGGTAGATGAAAGACATTAATTAAACTGACAGCACGCTCTCCCTATAACACACACATGCAGGACCTACAAATGTGATTGTTATGTTGGAGTCCGTAACCATAATCAGATTTGGTAATTTGCTGCATCAAAACAAAAAGAAAAGATTTTCAGAATTGATCATTCAGTTCATGTTACTTTTATGAAGATTACTTTGTATTGATCAACATTTAAGTAGAAGTTGAAAAGAGAAAGATGAGAAAAGGATAAGAAGTATCTTTACATGCTAAATACAGCATGAACTGATAAAAGCAAAATAAATTAGATCACTATAGCCAAATCAACCCTGCGCATGCACTCATTGTAATGCAGATAATTACAAATGAAAAAGATGGTCCTTCATACTTCAACCATAACAAAAGGGGAATTTTAAAAATGAATTTAGACTTTAATCCACTCAAAATGAAGTTTCCTATGCAGCAATTAAAATCTGTGTGAAGCTGAACCCTTGTCAGTTTTACAGAGACACAAATACTAGCTGTTTTTTAAACAGTAATTTCAGGTTTCCTACCGGAGGATTCCAACTGGGGTCCAGTTTTTTCACTGTGGCAATGTACTCCTGCATAGCTTGACGAGGACTGGAGTCTCCCAGAGCTTTCCAGGCTTCCCTAGGAGAAAAAGCATAATTATCAGTTAGTCACTCAAAGACAATACAATGTGTTTTTATGCGGTTACCAGTGGCACACAGCGATCAGGTTCATCAACACGTTTTCAGGGATGTTGCCATCTCTCATCCAGTTTGAAAGGGTTGACATCTCAGTCAAGCCACGAATGGCTACTGTCAGCCCAATGCTCTGCCATAAAAGAACCTTTCAGGGGATCCCAATCGAGGCCAGAACGTATTTTGCGTTCACAAAGCCAAGTCGTTCTGTAAAGCTGTAGTTATTTTCACAACATTTTCATTGTACGCAGACAATTCTGGATGAACGAGGTAAATGTAAGAGTCTGATATTTTGTGCCTGCACTGGGCAGAGCAGCAAGCGACTCAGGTTGAAAACCCCGATCTGATTGCCTCTCTCTCACATCCCAGGCCTGAACCCAGACGACACCAAGGTACCTCTAACCACGCTGGAAGAACTACGTTTTTGTGACAACGTTTCTGTATTAAATAAAAGTTTTCAAAACCGTTTCAGTGGCAGATTCTCAGAATTGACATCCTTTAGTCAGGTTTGCAATTATTAACGTAGGAGATGACGCAAAAAAATGTTGAGCCATAAATTGCTAGGAATTACAAGGATTTCCTCTTACCATTTCTGCTTTCCCTCAAAATCGAAGAAGCTTGGCTTCGGAGTGTTACAGGTTCCAAATTTGACCTAAAGAAATTAAATTGCTTTGTGTTAGAACAAACGAAAGGGAAGGGAACTTGCATAAGGAAATACTGGGCTCTAATGGTTTCTGGATAACTTTATTCTTATGCCAGATGAAAGTTTTTTGAGGGAACTGACAGGCCAAACTCAACTCCTTTTTACCCTCATTTTAGCTGTCTCTCACCGTTATTAGCACCTCTGCATCCTAGTGCTTGCTTTGTGTGATGCAAGGGAAGCAATTTAGATATGCAGCTCATTTCTTTTGCATGCATACCCAACAGGGATAACCAGCGAGTGATTTCTCACTCAATGTTATGTTTATTACCCAGTCAAATGCCTCATCCTCCATCAAGTTCAAGAAAAATTCTGTTGATTAGGGTTTCTACAGAGATGGCTATTCACGAAGGGTGAAATTCACCTGCTTTCGCACATCGCTCAAACAAGACTTTGCTTAACTATTTTCAAGGGCCTGTGAAAGGCAAGGGAACAAATGCAGAGTCAAGGAATGCCAAACAGTGTCTGATCTTGCTCCAAGGCATCTGGCTGCGTAGGAAGCGCTAAATGAGAGAGACGAGTCAAGGCCTGAGCAGAAACACCCGAGATGAACCAGTCTGTTGGAAGCAGGCCACAAATTAAAACGTGGAAAGGGAAAAATAAGGGAAACAATGCAAGGAAGTGAGGAAACGAGCCAGTATTAATGGATACACCTAAGTCGAGATGGGAAATAAACACCACTGAAGGAGAGAGGATGAGATACACGAAGGGAGTGCACACACTGTTGCACATAACTGTTGGGGCTCAACTCTAGCTCAGAAAGGTCAAAACTGAGAAGCCCTCTCCAAACCCACCTGTGTGAAAGAGTCCTTATATCTTTACACATGGATTTCGTGCTAGTGGGAATTGGACAGGTTTCTGCAGAACGCTGTACTGGTTTGACAAACACAAAGCCATTTCTTTCATTTCAGTCTAGCAGCTACATCTCTATAACCAGCTCAGCCACAAAAGAGGACCAGAGGATTCAGAGAGTCTACCACTGCATGGGGCTCCAAGGGCACAACCACATTGCTACGGCGAGTCCCGCGCTAACGAGGGCCCTCAAGAACAGCACCAACTATAACACTGAGATCTCGGTCACAGTGAGATTTTCTTGAAAGTTAGCGCAGAAAACGTATAACGAACATGCCTCTGTCCCTGTCTGGAACGGGCAATGACTCTGGGTCAGGACTCTCCAGGTCTGGAGGTTATCAGTGCCCCATTTTCGTAGTAAATAAAGCCCGCTGCGTGCGGGTCTGATTGGTAAAACGAATCTAACTGAAACAAAAATACGACTGTGAAAGGGAATGGATATACACAACGCACGGATTCTCTCTACACTCCCTTTCTTAAGGAAAGGGCTTAAATATCCCGCAGGGATAATGAAACATCGCAGGAGCCGTTTGTAGAATGGCATTCTTCTAATCGCCCACAAATAACTCCCTCCAATGCAGGTTGCCGGCTAACGCGCAGTCCCACGTCAGAGACCAGCCTGGAGCTGGTGGTCCAGATGCAATAATCCCCTCGACCGCGGTTGTCCCGGCAAGTCTCCCCAATGCAGGCACAGCCCCGCGCAGAGGAAACCCAGCAAGGACGGGAGGTTTAAACGCACCCGAGGCAGCAAACACACCCACTTTGTTTTAGAGGCAAGGAAAGGCTGTTGGCTGTAGCCAAGCAAAACCAGACGGCATTCATCAAATTTTTATGATATACGCTCAAGTGTTCAGGCAGGTGAAGTGCTTAAATCAACGAACAATTCTTCACCTTAACAGGGTGGGGATTTTATGCTGAGGATGGAATCATTAATCAAGCTTTAAAGAGAGCATGCTCAGGTTGAGAGATATTTATTAGTCACGCTATGTTTTTATTTAAAGTGTTACAGAGCATTTGAGTGACTGTAACTGAAATTAATTTTCTGTACAGCTGACTGTCTCCTAGATAGCGATCCATTCAGATAAGAACATCTTAGTTTAAAAAAAAAAAAAAAAAAAAAAAGAAGACTGTTTCATGGAGAAATGGGGAAAAGGAGCATGAAGAGTTAAGTCCTACAAATCACTCATGATTCACATTCTACTGTAAGTGTTTTCTCCAGCTCTCAGATACAGAATGGACTGCTTGTTTTAAAAAAAACAAACAAACACAGAAACATGGAAATAAAAATGCAAATTCGTTATCCATATGGAACAAGCCTGTCTGGAAATCGTTAGTTCAATATATAGCCTGCAAAAATTAGCCAACAAGTCAGATAAAAAAAATCTCATCTTTTTTTAATATTAATTGTTCACCGACATGATCAAAGCAAGACAGCCGTTTTCCCTCTTTAGATTTGGCAAAGACTCTTCCAGTGTTGGGAAACTCTGATAGTAACATCGATAGCAACGTGAATCAAGGAACAGTAGTTAAATTTGATCCACCAAGAGAAAGAAAAGCGCACTTGTGGTCTGTTTGCTATTTTAAGATACGTTAAAAATAGCTGCAATTTTTTTGTTGGAAAAAAGAAAACAAAGGTCTTGACTTCCCTCTTCTTGCTGTAAGACTCGGCAAGGCATGAAAAAACTAAGAGGCACCTAACATCAGAGGACACTGGAGCCTGACAGCGGAAGGAAGGGATTTTTAGCTAAATATGTCAATGCAAGTTTAAGACAAATACTGGGAAAGAAAACATTTTGTGAAGGATTCAGCACTCCTGCTATTTCAATGGAGGGCCTCAAAAGCTGTTTTTCTCCATAGCCAGCAGAAAGACAAGAGCCCACAGTATTATTTCAAGTCAGAGGTCCTCACTCTGCTTCCACAAAATAATTACTGATGGTCTCCAGGGGGCTGACTGGTCATTCGATGCTTAGCTCTCCTCATTTACAGTTCATCAGCTGCATTAAAAAAAGACAGCTAGAACGCATTAAATACTTCCCTAGTATCGCTTTTCCATGCAAAGTCGCCTGAAGACATTATACAGTCATGAATCAAAGAGATGATCCAGGCAACTCTGAATGGGAAGCGTCTGCAAGCATCTCCATTTGTGGCCAAAAGGGAAGCTTAGAAACCCGGGTATAAAGCATCCACCTGGGGGCTGGAGGTCACAACATTCAGCAGAGCGCTTGGAGAGACGGCCAGGGTTCAGAGTTGTATGTGTCAGTGCCGTCGTACACCATTTCAGCTGCTGGTCCATACTGTGAAAAACCTTGAGATTCTCCAGGTTGCCCCTTACACATTATGCCACAACTGATCTTCTCCCCTGCCCGGTAGTGGTGGGGAAAGTGTTCTTAGTCAATCAGTTAAATATGTATTCATACAGCAGGGGGGTTTCCAGGCAAATAGTCTCACCAGATCATAAATCTCTCGAGGTGAATCACATCTGAGGCCTCCCTATGAGTAATAGTAAGAACAGATTCACTCACGTTAAGGGACAGCTGGGATCTGTTCTAACCACACACATGTACATGGGCCAAGCCAGCCAAATTTCTTCAGCAAGGAGGGAATTCCCCTCTGCTCCTGTCAAAAGCTATGCCTCACTAACTTGCATCACCCTGTGGGAAAGGCCTATATTTTACCAATTATAAATTACAGGTGGGGCATAAGGAAGAATAAGTAAACATCATTATATGACGCAAAGTGTCCTAACCCTGAAGGCCAAGGGGGAATATTTCCCCTCTTAACTTGAAGAAAGAATAATGCTGGTAATACAGGGTCAGCTCCATCACAGTGCAACAGGAAATTGCAAGCTGAAATACCTATTTTCAGTACAGATTTGTGGCATAATGTTCTAGAACATTTGAAAGATGTCACATGAAAATGGGATTATCTACTTAAACCCACACCCGCTAGAGACAGCGTAAGCCCCGTTTTGCTAACGGCACTGGATTTCCAGCTTGCCTGAACCTCCCGTCATTTACTTAAATACTGGCACCTCCTCCTGCCAGCACAGCAGTTTTCTCAGCCCGATCACTGCCACCGAGGCTCCGGATTCACCCCCCTATTTGAGTGGCAAATACTGTATTGGTCTCCACTTCAACAGTTTCTGAGCCCCAGTCCTTCACATCTCCAGCGTGACAGGGAAGTGCTACTACCTTCACCTTACTGCTGAAGACGCAAGGTGCAGAGAGGACAAGTGATTTGCCCAAAGCCACACGTGCAGGAGGGGGAGAACGAGAAAATCAGTCCCGGTCCCGAGCCCTACCACTAGTCCATTCTTCCTCCTGTTCTGGAGCAGAGAGTCGTAAACTCAGCAACATCTTCTAAAAAGCTCACTGGAGATGACAACCAAGCAATTCCCTTATTTTCAAGTCTCTGACACATAAACAAAATCAGAGAGAAAAGTAATAAAATCCTGAAATGGCCTCCAATAAAAGGTAATAAAATTCCAGGAAAATGGTTATATACCCAAATAGTTTGAAATAAATAATGCACAGTATTTTAACAGAGAGCTCAGCTGTTACTGTCATCTCTTTTATGACGGTGCTGTATCTTAAATCAAAGCCTTTAGTGACATAAAACACTAGACTGTGGAAAGATAAGGATGCCAAATCAAGGACAGTGGACAGATCTGAGTCAGCACCTTTTGTACGCTAGCAATACTACTGTCCACTGGAGTAATATATTAGCAGCCCATTATGCATACTGATATGGCTGCTATAATTAAATAGAGAAAAGTCGCATTAAGTACCATTGCTTTGATTTAAAGCACAGAATGCTGCACAAAGTGAAGTTAGCAGAACCTAATCCTGCAGTAGCTGTACTAGCAAACTTCTCCCACCTTCACTGCAAGCGCTGCCCTCCCAGGCACTGTAAAACAAGGACTGCACCTTTCTGGGCTGTGCTGGACAAGCGACAGCGTAGCTCCTAACCCACCCCAAAACCAAGGTGCAGGAAAGCTCTTGCTTCCGCGTGCAGCTCAGCCAGGTATGACAGGGACAGAGAAGGAGAAGAGAGAAATAGGCTGATCCCACCAGCAGCAGTCAACTGGAAACCTGCCACAAATCTGTGCTGATGCACAGTAACGACTGGTCTTTTTAGGGCTTCTATCAAACCCATCATTGCTGTGAAATAGCTTCTGATTTTAGTAATTTTTAAGCCAAACATTAAACACCTTGTTGCTCTTACAGAGCCAGCACCAGGAAACGCCCTGTAGTCTGCTAGCTATCAAACTGATATGCAAGTAATGCCTTCCCTTTTCCATCCACGGCAGGACAAAACATTTGCAAGAAAATGAAAAATAGAGGTTATTTGCAGCACATCTCCTCAGGCTACAGAAATGCTTGTTCAATAATTACATGCAACAACAAAGTTTATAGTACAGAAAAACCCCTTTCTCTTCATCTCATCCCAGGCATGGTTCTTACAGTTCTTACTAAAGTTCCCCAGGTACTTTCCCCCACCTTTTTCTTAAAAGCAGAAAGAATCCTGTAGACCTGCTTAAGCAGCAGAAAAATCTGAAGACAGAGCATCACATGACCAGCCAGCACTTGACAGAATTAATGGCCCACAAACCAGTCTGAGAGCCACCAGCTTGGAGAATAACTAAATACTGCTTTAAAAAAATAAAAATGTTTTGAAGTGGCTGTAGTGAGACAGTATCTGTAGTGCATCCCATATGGGAGAAAAATTATGGGGAAGATGCACACACTTAACTTTGACTCTGCTAATCCGAGCTGATGCAAAAGGATCACATGCAAGTTTCAAGTCAAGGCAGCGTCTCTTGTCACACACACAGTCATATTTGTACTTTTATTCTTTAATCTCCCAGTTGTAACAATACTCATGACTTTGTTTCTCCAGGCTAACTAATTGTTACAGTCCTTTGTACCTTAGCTGGTGCTTTTTCTGTTTTGTTTGCATAGATTCTCCCACAGGAGCAGGAAAAACTGACACGATTATAAAAGGTGGGGGGCGAGTTATAACAGGGTAACACCAGCAAGCATGCTCAAGTTGGTTTTAATGCTTTGAACTATTTACCTATCAGTAAACCATTGTATCGTGTCAAAGCACCCATCCGACAAAGAACAGGAAAAAATTAAGCTTAGCTGATTATCCACAGAAGATATTTCAGAGTCCTTCGGTGAACAGAAAGCGGTCAGTTACAAAATGCTTGCCGATCTAGTCTATGATCAGACATACAGGCAGCAGGGAAATATCTCTATGATAACAAGTGTTTAAAGTTTATCCTTAACAAGGGAACCAAATCACACCATACATTCCAATAGGACGCATCCCAGAACTTGCCAACTCACGGGAACCGAATGGGAAAAGGATTCACATTCAAAATTATACATACAGCTGAGGAGTTTAATTTCCCAGTCCACACCAAGGCTCTGACTCCACGAATAGATCTGGACCGACACATGAGGCCACACCAAAACTTCAAAAGTTTAATGCTCACGCCCGGCCCAGTAATACAGAGCCCACTGCAGAGCTCGCATCTCTGAACGGGAAGACCAGCGCCAGCGCTAGCGTTGCCCTACAAACCGTTCAGTCGGCTTTTCTAACCTGCTCGTAGGAACTACTTGTAAAAATACAAAGAGAGCTCAGTTTCCTTGTCACCTAACCTACACAATGGAGCTGACAAATGGAAGTGAGACAGCGATATTTGTAAGATTACTCCACAAGTTACTCCACAAAGACTCAGCAAACTTTTCGACAGGCCAGCGACCCACCGGTGAGCTGTCACAGCACTGACTCCTCAGTGACTAAGGCCAAATCCTACAGACAATTTCCCAACTTCGAGCAACTGAGCAGCCCCCACAGGGGTCAAACTGAAGTTTTCAGCTCAGAGGCGAGCAGCTTTGTACTACAGTTACCCACAGTGAAGCAGAAAAGAATTGGAAACACCGTGATTAATTAAGAGGCTCTTTATCCCATTATATTTTCTCTAGCTTTATCATACGCAGTGTTAAGGCAACTCAACTTTTGTGCTTTAATAAAGAGCTTTCTACATCCTTATTTTCACAAGCTGGGTCGCCTTGCTCCTTAGGCAACTTTTTCCCACTTATCACGTAGGATACAGAAAGCATGTTTTTTGCAAGGCAGAGATTGCGGCCATCAAAGGACCGAGGCAAGGTGCCTCCAGGAGAGCCCTGAAGCAAGTAACTTTCTCTGACCAACCAGAGTCAGGACTTGCTCTATCCATTTCCAAACTGCCCTCAAACTCCTTCTGCACTAAAGGGTCTAACGGTTTAACCCGGGGTGCCCTGTACACACCCGAGGTCCTCATCCGGGACCCCAACAGGGCCTGAAACCTCGGCCAGGGGTGGAGGGGGGAAGACCCTGGGACCCACCTGTGGGGTGGGAAGAGAAAGAGAGGGGGCAGGAAAGAAGATACATGAGGCCTGGCTGGGGGAAGGGACCGGGGGGGGGAGGAGGTGGTGGAGGAGGTACATGGGGCCTGGCTGGGGGGAAGGGACCCGGGAAGGGGGGAGGAGGTACATGGAACCTGGCTGGGGGGGAGGGACATGGAGGGGGCAGAAGGTATGTGGGGCCTGGCTGGGCGGGGGGGAGGTACGTGGGGCCTGGCTGGGGGGAGAGATGGGGGGGCAGAAGGTACGTGGGGCCTGGCTAGGGGGGGAAGAGACACAGCGGGGGGCCAAGGTACGTGGGGCCTGGCTGGGGGGGGGAAGAGACACAGCGGGGGGACAAGGTACGTGGGGCCTGGCTGGGGGGAAGGGACACGGGGGGGGGACAAGGTACGTGGGGCCTGGCTGGGGGAGCAGAGACACAGCGGGGGGACAAGGTACGTGGGGCCTGGCTGGGGGGAAGGGACACGGGGGGGGCAGGAAGCCCGAGTGGGGGGAGAGGGGAGGCCCGAGGCGCCGGCGGGCCGGGCCGGGCCGGGCCGGGCCCCCCCGTCGCGGCGGCGGCGGCGCCCGGGGCCGGGCCCTCACCTGCTTGTACCTGGCGTACAGGTAGAGGAGCTGCTCCTTGCTGGCGGCCGGCACCAGCGCCGGCAGCCGCTCGGCCGCCTGCTCGAAGAGGGCGGCCAGGTCGCGGCCCGGCGGCGCCGGCTCCTCGGCCTCCGGCCCCGAGCTCGCCTCGCCGCCGCTCGCCGCTGCCGCCGCGGCCAGCGGGGGCGACGCCATGGCGGTCGCGCCGCCCGCTCCGCTCCGGTCCGCCCGCCGCGCCGTCCCCCCGGCGCGCAACGGCCGCGCCGCGCCTCGGTACGCGCAGCCGCCGCGCCGGGCGGGAAACGCGCGCCGCGCCCGACCGTTCCGGCCGCCCCGCAGGCCGGCCGGGCGGGGAGACCTGCCCTGAACTTCCCCGGGTAACTTGGCGCCGCTTCGCACCACCCGGCCGGTGAGGAAGGGGAAGCGCTCGCAGAGCGGCTACCACCATCCTGCACAAACAGCGGGTTACTTTTCAAACACCGCATCCACGCCCGACTTCCCAAACGGGCCATGGCCGGGTGCGAAGCAGCAGGGGGCAAACAGCGCCTTCCCGCGGGCTGCGCTGCGAGATGGCGACGATGCTCATGTTCTCACGAGCAGTAACAGCGTGATGGTGCCCACGGGCTCCGGAGAGCCCTCTCTGCCCGACGAAGAGGCAGCTCCCCTCCCTGCAGCCCAGCGAGGGTTAGGCGGAGGGTCCTGCCGGGCGGCAGCGCCTCCCCTCGGGTACGGCCTCCTTCCCGAGGGCGGCACCCGGGCAGCGAGGCTTTTGGGGTTTGTTTAATTCCACCCAGAAACCTGGCATTAAAACATCTCTCCTCTGCTTCTGAAGCTTGCGTTCTCCCTGCGAAGAGAAGGCGGCCAGTCCACTTCCGCCAGCTGCTCCTCAGATATTTCTCTCTCTCTTTTTTTTTTTTTTTTTTGGTTTTTGTTTTAAAAAGAACTATTGCCAAAACTGGATGTTCCCCCCCGGAGACCTCCAACCCCGCCGCAGCGCCGCTCTCTCACCCCAGCCCCGGCCGCCGCTGCCGCCGCTTGGGGGCGGCCCAGGGCTGCGCCTGGCGGCTCCGCTCCGCTCCGCCCGGCCCCGCCAAGCCCCGCCCCGCCCGGCCAAGCCCCGCCCCTCCCGGCCCCGCTCCGCTCCCTGGCTCCGCCCAGTTCTGCCCCGCCCCGCCCAGCTCCGCCCCGCCCAGCTCCGCCTAGCCCAGCCAAGCCCCGCCCCTCCCGGCCAAGCTCCGCCCCCCTGGAGAAACCCGAAAGCGCCTGTCGGCTGCCGGGGCCCGCTGCTGGCTGCCGAGCCGGCCTGCAGATCTTCGTCTGCGATTCCTGCCTGCTGAGGGTCTTCCCATACCTTTATTTTTATTTTTTTTAAGGGGGGGGTGATGGCATCTCCCCTCGCTCGAGCAGGAAACAAACCCGGGCGGCTCCGCAGGAGCGCGGGAGGCGTCGCGGCCGGAGAGCAGAGCGGGCCGGGGGCGCACGCAGGGGTGCCCGAGGGCAGCCCCAGCGAACCGCGCCGCGCGGCCGTCAGTCACCCTGCCCGGGGGATGCCCTCGGGGAGCGCTGGCAGGTCCCCCTGCCCTCGCCTGCACTGGGCGGGGGGGGTCCCGGCCAACGCGAGCCCAAAGGCGGTTTATATTTAGCCCGGTATCCGCTTGGCGTGGAAAGTTTTCCCTCCGCACAGCTGTTGAGTCCATCTCCCTTCTCCACCCCCAGCCTCAGCAAATGGCAGCTCCGAGTCATCTGAGGAAACCTGGCCCACCCCGGGGCGCCCAGCGGGTCAAGGAGCCCCGACCTGATCCTCCTCTGGCCTCTTTCCACCCTGGCCAGGGCGCTCCGCTCCTCCCCGGCCCGCCGCAGCCGCTCGCAGCGGCGCGGTGCCCTACGGCCCCCGCTTTGCAGGGGGGCGGACTGAGGCGAAGAGCGCCCGCCAAGCAGCGGGCCCCGCCACGGCTGGGGTTTGCGCCCCGCTCCTGGCAGTCCTGCAGCCTGCCTGACAGCAGCTCGCTAGCCATAGACCCCCCCGTTCGGAGGTCCCCCAGCTCGCCCCAGGCTACCGGCCGTGAGACACGCGTGGCGCAGCCCGGGTGCCGCAGCTGGAGGCTGCCATGGCACCTGCCGGCTGTCCCCCGGCCACCTCCTCTCGTTGCCCCAGGTGGCAGAGGAGGACCGCGGCCGTTCGTCACGGCACGCCCGGGGCCAAGGACAAACGGGCCCCGCACGCGTGCCTTGGGCCACCCGCACAGCTTCTCGGCACCTCCCTGACGCATCCCAGATGCTTCGCGCTCGTTTGCACGTGAGCGGCACGCGCGCCCCTCTTCCTGCCCTGGGGCTTTCAGAGGGAAACGCAGGAGCTGTGGAAAAAACCCCCTCACGCTGGAGCCAGAAATAGACTGGCTCTTACTCACTTTACAGCCCTTTCCCTGCTTCCCTGCGAGCAGGGTTTTTTTCTTTAGGGAGGAAAAAGCTTTGAGGTACCGTGAAACAACGCGGCTGAGGCAGTGAACTGGAGGGCTCCTTCGCGCCTCAGCAGACCCGCAGTTCAGGCTGTTTTGCTGCAAAAGCAGGACGACGTGAGGGCAAGGCAGGACGCGGGCTGCGGGAGAGCTGCAGCAAGGACTGCGCTTGGCTCATACCACGTCCCTCGGTCCTGGTGGTCACCAGGACCAGGAGGAGAAGGAGCACAGCCTTTGCTCAGCTGCTCTGACTGGGCCAGTGCAGCTGCCCTAAATAACCTACTCATTGCATGACAGGGCTTCAAAACTGCCTGCAGTAGACCTCTGCCCCCCACCCCCTGTTCTGGTTCACCCAGGGAGGAAGGGGGCCAGAGCGGAGAGAGGAAGTGGAGAGCAGGGAGAGCTAGGGGAGGTGAGCCCTGAGCTAGAGGAAAAAAGGGACCCATTTGCTGTGCCCAGCTGCAAAACTTCCTGTGCTCCCTCCCACTGGAGCCTCTCGGTGCTGTCCCTCTGTGCAGGGCCAGCAGGAGTGTGTGTGTGTAGGAGCGTGTCCTCCTCTTCCTGCCTGTGTCCCCCCCGTTCCCCACTGCTGTTGGTGGCCGAAGCTGTCCCGGAGCAAGCCACAGCTCAGCCTGTGTGCTACCCGTTAGGGCTGCACCAGGATCTGGGGGCCAGTGCAGGGTGCCCAGCTGGGGGAGGAGGAGGAGGAGGAGGATGGGGCTGGCCTGGCGCAGGGACAGGCATGCGCTGCACCAGGGTTGGGAGCACCCGTCCCCCCGTGCAGCCCTGTGCGCCCAGGCTGCCTGCTGAAGAGCCTGCCGGTGCTGTGCAAGCAGGTTGGAAGTCACAGCAGCCTCCTAGCCTCTGCGGAGGAGAGCGAGTCCCTGGCTCGAGCCGGGAAGGGGGGGAAAGGCGGAATCAGCTTGGCTCTGCTGCTTGCAAATAAAAAATAATAGCTCGTCTCGAGTGCATGACTAACACCCAAACTCATAAACAGACCGCAATATTTACAACGAGCTCTTCCCGCGTGCTGCGCTCCACCAGAAATCAATGAGCTCCATCCAGCTGGCGTCGGGGCTGCACGGAGCCACTTCCCAGCCCGGCTCCGCACGGCACCGTGTGCAGCTCCCTTTGCTCCCCGCGCTGCCGGCCCAGCACCCCGGGGCCCTGCAGCACCCCAGCGCTCAGGCGCGGGACTCCGCACGAGCAGAAAAGCCCTGCTGCCCCAAAGGGGCATGGAAAAAGCTTGGTTTTGTGCGTTGCACGCCAAGGCTCGCAGGCGCCGCGGTCCCCGCCGGCCCCGCTTGCCGCGGAAAAGCGCTGGTTGGTCCCGTTCCGCCAGCGTTCGGCAAGAGACGGCAACCGGGGCAGGGTGGCAGGATGAAACCCTCTAGGAATAGCTTGCAAAAGTACTTGCTGCAAATTGACTGAAGCGCACAGCCTCCGCACGGTTTCTGCCTCGTCTCCATGGTGAAAGAGGCCTTTGTTACCTTGCTGGGCTGCTTTGCTGAAGCACTTATAGCTCATACCAGATTTCTCTCACTTTTTCCTTCCCTTTTTTTAAAGAGCAACTGCACGGAGGGCCCAATCCTTCCCTCTACCCCCTCGCTTCGGCAGGCGTGGGAGCAGGTTTGCTACAAGCCACCCGGGGAGTTTTTAGGAGCTTGGCATGGGAAAAAGCTAAGGAGGTGGATAGCAGGCTCCAAAACGCTTCGTTTGCTCGCTGGGATCACGTTTGTTTTTTTACTGGTTCCCAGCGGCCGGGGGAGAGGGCAGGACGGAGACTCAGAGGGCCCTGGCCGTGGCACCCGAGCTCCCGCAGCCAGCACGAAGCAGGGCCGCGCACCGCAGAGCCCCAGCCCTCCCATTAAGAGCGGGGCCAAAAATCAGGCCCGTTCTCTCTCCGAGGCTCCGGCGGGCGCCTGGCTTGGTACCGGCAGCCGGTGCCCCGGGCTGCCCCGGACATGTCCCTCCTTGGCCTGGGGTCCCCGGTGCAGCCAGCCGTTTCGGCCAGCGCACGCGCTGCTGCCTGGGCATGGCTTTTCCATGCAGGCAATCAGCCCGCGGCTCCTGGCGCGGCTTTCTGCATCTTTTCAGCCCCAAATTAGCCGGGCTGGACCGGCGCCGTCCTGCTCGGCCAGGGCCCTTGCCCGAGCTGTGCGAGCGGATCGGCCCCAGGTCCCACGCTGGGCTCTCAGAGGCACAATAACAGGCTGTAACCAGCAGAGACGAGCAGGGAAAAAATATCCCCGTGTAATTACCACATCCATCATACTGGTCAGCTTGGAAACCCATCATTGTGCCTTTGTGAAGGGCAGGAGGCCGCTCTTCGCTTCCAAGCCGGGGCAGCCTGGAAGGAGCATCTGAAGGGATCCCTGGGAGCTAAGCTATGATTTTACGTTTTCCTTCCACAACAAAAGGAGAAAGAGGTCATTAAGAGCTGTTTTGTTTAAGCCCATTCATTTTACTGCGGGAGACACCTGGCTACGGAGAAAAAAATAGGTCACGGGCTGGAGCTGTGCGCCCTCCCAAGGGCGTGCGGATGGCCGGTCCCCAGCCCTTGAAAATCACGCGGGGGCCACGCCACCGAGGAGCCCTCGAGGTGGCATGTGTTGCCTCGGGCCCTTGCAGACCCGCGTCTCGGGTGAACGCGGGTCCCCTCTGAGCTCCTGGGCTCCCGCGCGGCCCCTCTCTCGGCTCGTTGGTCGTTCCCCTGCCTTTCCGGTTGGTTTTGCCCCCCCGCCGTCCCCCGCAGACCGCCCTTGGCCCGCTTCCGCTTTGCGGAGGGTTGGCTCTGGCTCACCTCGGCAGCGCGCCGGGGCTGCGGGGCGACGACGGAGGAGCACCTCCGCCGCCGGGCCGGGCAGGGCAGCGGGCGCCTCCGGGCTTACCGGCGTCTTGCGGGGGGACGAGCCGAGGGCAACGGGTGCACCGCGGACTTTCTGGGGACCCGTGCAACCAGGCGCCCTTTCCACGGGGTGGGAGCCCGTAGCTGCGGACGGCTCAGCCCGGCGGGCCTGGAGCTGCGTGGGTGACGGCCGCCCATCCACGAGCCATCTCGGCGGGGCGCGGGGCCGACATTTGGGAGCTTTTCTCCTGGCTGCCAAGTCCTCCGAGTTCCCGCTGCGAGACACCGGGCCGTGAGTTTCTGGAAGGAGGCGCGCCGATGTTACCCTTCGGGTTCGTTACTTTATCCCGTCTCCCCTTTCTATATTCTTTACCCGCTCTTGCATCTTTGCGAGCTCCTGTACCGACGCGGTCCTTTGTGGGTGCTCCCCAGCACCCACAGCCGCTACCCCAAAAGCAGAGCTTGCCCTCGCAGGCCCGCAAGCCGAGCAGAGCAGCCCTTGCCTTGTTCGGACCCACCAGGCAAGGCGGTGGCCCTCTGCGGCCGTGGCTCACCCCCGCCCCGCCGGGACGCTCGGCGGCTCCAAAATTCAATATTGGCCAGGGAGGAACCTAAACAAACGGCCGAGGTCTCTGCCCTGGCGTCGGCCGGGTTCGGGAGAGGTCTGCGGAGGAAAGGTCCCGCGGGACCCGGCCCCCCCCGCCTCCCGGGGGGGCCTCGCCGCCGCTTCTGCTGCCGGCCCGGCTGGCCGCTGTGATGGTTTCGCCCCGAGTCGATCCCAGCTGGGCGCCCGCTACGCTTTCAGACCCGCGCCGCCAAGCAATTTGCTGCGGTCAACGCGCGTCTTGGCGTCGTCCTGCCGTAAAACGGCAGATATGTCCGTCAGGGCTGCGCGATCCAGGCCAGGATCGATGCGGGTTCAACGCGGCCCCGGCCAGGGAACGCGTCTTTTATCAGACTTTATACAGCGCTGGGTACGTCTGCCGTGCGGGAGGAGGAGCGGGCAGGGACGGCGGAGGCGGGTGCAGCCGTGCGCCTGGGGACAGGCCCGAGGTGTCCCAGCTCGGGCGGCCGGGCACACGAGGGAAGATGCCGCTGGGAGATGGGACCAGCCGGAGGACGGAGGAACAGCAGGAGACGGGGCTGGGGCAGCCGGCTCTGCGCTGAGACCTGCGGCGATCGGCACGCGAAGGCGTTCGGGAGACGACGCAGCGGCGGCGTAACGTGGCGGGGAGGAGACCCGCGCGCTGCGGCTCCCTCGGGCCCACCGTGCCTGCGGTCCGGCGGGGACGCCGGGACGCCGAGGGGCTGGCTGTATCGCTCGGCTGCACGTTTTACCTGCCTTCACCATAGCACCGGGGCCGTTTGCCTAGGAAAAAGAGAAGCTGGAAGAAAAGCGTGTGATTAGCACATCCATCAGATCAGGTGATAGATATTGATATCCATCGATTTTAGATATCAATAAAACAGCAGTTCCCCCCTTCCGTAAACTCCCTTGCTGTAGTGAATACAAATCAGTAGCCGTGATGGGAAAGGGATGCAACCCCCCCCCCCCGCCTAAATCTCCCCTCTCCCCAGCGTATCATTAAACCTCCTCTTAAACGCTGGTGGAAAAATCCCTCTCCCAGGTGCCAAACGCCGCTCTCCGCGTGTGCCCAAAGCCTCGCTGAGCCGGGTGATGCTGACAGCAGGCTGAGCTCATATAAGCAGCAGCGCGGTTGCAACATCGCAGCTGTCCAGCTGCTCAAAGGTTGCAGCGGGAGCTGTGCAAATAGTGGATCTGTTGGTGGAGCGGCAGAGCTCACCACTGAATGATACCTTTTCAGTTCAGGTCAATCAAGAGAAATTTTGCCTGGCGTTTTGTTTTGCAAATTAAGGTGAAATAACTAAGGAGCGGTTTCATTTTTGTTTGACCTTGAAGTGTTTTGCTCGACCTGAAACTAAAAAAAGGAGCTTCGTTGCTCTTTTGCTTTATTCGGCCCACGCTCTTCCCCTTCCTTTTTCATGCTCGTGCAAAAAAGCGCGAGAGCGCCGTTTGCTGTGACACAAAAAACCAGGTGCTGTTCGTTGACAACAGCAAAACAAGAGAGTTGCTTCTTAAGGGTTTTTCTTTTCTTTGACCTAAACTAGTTATGAAATTTAACTCAAATCGGGATGCTTCAGTTCCTCTGAAACTGCATTTAAAAGAGGCAACTGAAGGGGTTGGCAGGACAGCCCGGGCGAGCGGGCCGGGCGCTGCAAGGGTGCCGGCTCCGCGCTGGCCGCCTCCTGCAAGCGCCCCCTCGTCTCGCATCCGCGGGCAGCAGCAGCAGTCCAGGAAGGCTGCGTTTCTCACCGAACCGTCCCTGCGAGACCCCTGACATCCGAAGAAGGCCTCCTCTGACCTGTCCATCCCCCCGCTGGCGTTATGCCGGGCTCAGCGCCCCTCCGCATTTGTGCTGGGCACGACGGCGTTAGGCACCTGGCTTGGGGATCTCTCCGCAGCTCCCCAGCCGCTGGCCGCATCCGTCGGGCACAGCAGCCCGGTGCCCGTCTTGCATCCCACCTGAGCATTGCCTATAGGTGACCAATTGCACTAGGGAGGGGACAAAGTACAGGGAGCGTCGCTGCTGACCCCTTCCCCGCTGCCGCGCGTGACTACAGCGGCTGGCGCTGACTTTGCCTTCCCCCAGCGAGCAGAGATTTAAGCAAGCGGCTGTAATTGCAGCTGTCAGCAGCAACAATCACATCGCTGCCGTTATAAATGGCTCACGTCTGAGTTTTGCTTACAGATTTTTGTCACGTGGCGCTACAAGTTCTGCAAGCAGAAATCCGCTCCAAAGACAAGCGACTGCACCTTCCAGGAGGGAGATTTATGGCCTGATTCTGCCATAAAATGCAGCAGGCAGCGCTCAGGCTGGCAGGTCTGCGCTTCCTGAAGTGCCGGTACGGAGGCAGGCTGGGGCGGTTGGGGGCCAGGGGGTGCCCGGCGTCCCGGTCGCATCCTCACGCCAGCGTGGGCTGCACTGGTGAGCCGGGGTGAGAGCCCCTGCCCGCGGCCGTGCGGTGGCCCTGCGAGCCCGTGGAGGGTTTTGCGCTAGTTCCTGCCCGACGGATCGTAAAATCCGTGCGGTAATTGGAGCTAGCGGGGAACGTCAGCCAAGAGGACGGGGGTCTCAGCTGTAGACGGGACCCTTGCAAAATCTGCTGGCATCAATCGGCGTAGCCGAGCCGCTGAAAGCCCCGGGTCTTGTCTGCATGCGTGCGATTTTCAGCTGCAGGACTAACGTCCCCGAGGAGGGCAGAGCCGGGCGGTGCGTCCGGCCAGCCTGTGGGCTGCGCGTGGAGAACGGCGCTGTTGTTTTCTGTGCAGCGGGATGAAAACAGATGTGAACTCGACAGCATTAACACAGCGAAGTCACTTCTGGCTGGGCTCAGTCCACCACAGGGCTGGGAAATCCAGCTGCTGTGCAGCCTCTTGCTGTCCCCGCTGGCGGCCCAAGGGTTTTTGGTACGTCTCTCCGCTTGCTTTAAATGCTTCGTTTAAGTCTGCCGTAAGATCCCTGTTCCCAGCAGGGTTGTGGAAGCAGGAGCTGGGTGTTACAGCACCTATGGACAGTTCACACTCAGCCTGGTTGCGTACGGGAGTGACCGGGAGTCACGCAATCCCTTGGAGGCCAAGGAAGAGCCTTCAGGGAGAAGGAGCCTGCCGTGACAGTGCTGTCCCAGGGAAATCACCAAGCGAGCTTGCTGTGGGCACCGTCCAGCCCCTGCGAGGCCCTGTGCCCTGGGCACAGGCTTCGCTTTAGCCCCGGGGACGGTTGGGGGGTTCGGAGTCGCGAGCAGCCAACGGTCTCTGAGGGAACCGCACAGGGTGAACGACCCTTCTCAAACGTTTGGAGCCGGAGGAGCAAGGCCGAGCAGGGCTTGGCAGGAGCGGCTGGTGTTTTCCTAAGGCGCTCCTTGCGAATAGGAAGCATGCGGCCTTTTGGCCATCACTGACGATGTGACTTTCGATGAGGTCTGGGGGTTGTTAGGGAACCACGAAGCTCGCAAACGGAGGTCTCCCCCACCCTCTCGGAGATCGGTGGCAGGACTTCCGAAAAGCCCCGGGAAGCTTCGCCAGCTCGGCAAGTTTCTCCCATAAACGTGACCAAACATCTCAACCTCCTCTGCACGTCCCTTTTGGTTGCCATTACAGACGTGCTGGCTAAGAGCCGAAGGCATACCGCAAAGGGCCGCGCCGGCACGGCGTGCGGCGCCCCGCGCCCGTGCAGCCGCCTCTCCCCTCCGTGCGCGCGTCCCTCGCCAGCTGCGCAGCATCTGTACGGCAGCTCTGATGCGCATCCACGGGCAGCTGTCGACCCCGGGGAAGGCGAAGGGAGCTGTGCCCTGCTCCCCAGCGGGCGCCGCAGGGCTCACCCCGGCTCCCGCGCCCCGCTCACCGGCCGCCTAACGTCTGCCCGAGGGCCGCGGGCAGGGCAGGAGCAGGGGAGCCGGTACTTCAAGCTGGTGCCGCGCCGGGGAGCCAAACCCCCTTTCGCAGGGCGCCTGGCTCAGGTAGCAGCGCCGCAGGCCGGCTCTGCCCGCGGCCGCTTTCTTCCTGCCGGCTGCCGCCGCTTGCGTGTTGCCGGCCGGTTTGGGGACTTAGCTCCCCTGAGCTGGTTTGTTATCCCGGCGGCGCTGGAAAGGGCAGGCGGCCGCTTGCTTTGTGCCTGTTGCAGCTCCGCGCGCGTCTGCAGCACGGCGGGCGCTTTCGATAAGCGGAGATACGCCCGTATCGAGCGTTTCCTCTACGCAAAGGTGACGGCGGCGTTGGCTACGCGAGCCGGCCACTGCTTCTCCCGCGGGAGCCGTCCTGCCTGTCCGAGCCCCGGGGGCGCCGTGCCCCTGGCCTGCCAAGGAGCCGGCCGCCAGCAGGGCCATCGGGAGGCGGGCGGCAGCATCCCCGGCCCCGGGCAACACCACCAGCTCTGCCAGGGGCCGGGGGAACATGCGATGGCGGTTGTCCCCGGCCGAGCCAGCCGCCAGCCCAGCTCCGTGCAGGCAGTCCTTGCACAAGTACTTGCCCCCACCCCGTACGGCGGGTCCCGCCAGGAGGCAGGCGAGACGGCACGGCCAGGAAGACGCTGGCACGCCAGCCGGGGCGTCGCAGAAGCGGGAACGCGAGCAACTTGCCAAGATCAATGTGCCCTTGTGGCCAAGAAGGCCAAGGGGATCCTCGGGTGCATGAGGAAGAGTGTTGCCAGCAGGTCGAGTGTTGCCTGCCCCTCTACTCTGCCCTGGTGAGGCCACATCTGGAGTACTGTGTCCAATTCCCAGTACAAGAGAGACGTGGCTCCCCAGTACAAGAGAGAGATGGCACTACTGGAGAGAGTCCAGCGGAGGGCTACCAAGATGATGAGGGGACTGGAGCATCTCTCCTATGAAGGAAGGCTGCGAGAGCTGGGCCTGTTCAGCCTGGAGAAGAGAAGACTGAGAGGTGACCTGATCCATGTGTACAAGTATCTGAAGGGAGGGGGGTGCGTTGCGAGGGCGGGGCCAGACTCTTCCCCGTGGTGCCCAGCGACAGGACAAGAGGCAACGGGCATAAACTGAACCACAGGAAGCCCCGTGCGAACGTGAGGACAAACTTCTCGACTGTGAGGGTGACTGAGCCCTGGACCAGGTTGCCCAGAGAGGTGGTGGAGTCTCCTTCGCTGGAGATATTCAAAACCTGCCTGGACGCGATCCTGGGCGATGTGCTCTAGAGGACCCTGCTTGAGCAGGGGGGTTGGACTAGGTGATCTCCAGAGGTCCCTGCCAACCTCGGCCATTCTGTGATTCTGTGATTCTGTGATCTTCCTGGCTGTCTCCCCAGCCCCGGGTAGGATCAGTTTGACCTAAACTGTCTTGACAGATGTTTGCCTGAACGGCTCTTGAAAATCTCCCGGGACGGGGATTTCGCAGCCTTCCCAGGCGGCGTGTTCCCGGGCTGCGCCGCGCAAAGGCAGCAGCGAGAGTGAAATGCATTTGAAGCCCGGAGAAGAGGAAGGAGGACGCTGCAGGCAGACGCGCGGGCTCGGCTGACCTGGATCGGCTTTGCCTGGGGGAAGGTGAGGAGCAGCTCGAGCAGAGCCAAAGGCAGAGGAAAGCAATCCCTTAGTGGCCACGC
Source organism: Struthio camelus (assembly GCF_040807025.1). Lineage (NCBI taxonomy): Eukaryota > Metazoa > Chordata > Aves > Struthioniformes > Struthionidae > Struthio > Struthio camelus. The sequence continues at coordinate 6,780,645 of NC_090949.1, forward strand.
TTTCGCCGAGGGATTAGCTTCCCTCCTGGGTGCAGCTTCCCTATTTTCGTCAGCTACTTTTCCTTCCAATCAGCGATGACTCCCTGGCTGGGTTTCCAGAGGAGGTATCCGTGTGATCCCAAGCAAACCCCAGGGGAAGCATGCAAGCAATGAGGAGGCGCCGCATGCTTGCCGCTGCGGCCCTGCATACGTTGGCCGTCAGTCAGCCCCTGGGAAAGGTCAGCCTCTTCGTGGTCGTAACGTCAAGATCAGAGGCAGCCACCCTCTCCTAAAAACGCAGCCTGCCGGGGCAGCCTGGCCGGCAAGAGGACGCGCTGTTGTTTTGGCCTTTCGGGCTGCGTTTGAGCATCCATGTGGGTTTTAATAATATCCGCGCTTCCACACGTGGGCGTGCAGCCAGAGGTGAGCTGCTGCCTGACCTTGGGACTTTCTAGATCAGGTGCTTCATTACTGGCTGAGCAAAGTATGGGTCGAATCTTGCCCCGGAGAGCCCGGGGGAGGCGATACATCAGCCCTGCAGGGCATGGCGGGTGCACACAGGCGGCTCAGAGGCCCTGTGCCCGTAGGCTTTTGATGCCCCATGCCTGGTTTCCCCACTGGTGCTCTCCTGCTCGTGCTTCCCCAGCTGTTGGGAGCCGAGTCCTAAATCCACCTCGGCAGCCAGCTCGAGCCTCGATGGGTCGCATTCAGACCACGTGAAACGGGGCACACCTGCGGTCAGAGGCGTCCCCTTGGCTCTCGACGCGTGGTGGCCCTCCGAAATGGGGACAAAGCCGTCATCCTACCCAGCTGGGGAGAGCCGTCCGAGGTTATGGCTCCTGGCTCCTGGCTCCTTGCGGAGCGCTTGGAAGAGGCGAGATCCGTGCTGACCCCCCTGCCAGGGGAATCAGGCCCAGGAAGTGCGTTATCACTGCCCGGTAACCACCGCTTCTCTTGGCATGGAGATACCGCTGCAGGCAGGTTGCCCGAGCGTACAAACGTTGCAACGGACCGCAGCGAATTAGGCTGCACCGCTCCTGATCTGACCGTGTGCGTTGCCTGCGCCCCGGGCACTGGAAAACCCTCTGGTTTCTGATGCTCGTAATCGCTCCCTCGTCCTCCACCCGTCCCCACCCGTGGCGGGCGGGAGAACGCACGGCAAATCAATAGCTCCAGCTCAGGCTGCCGGAGGATTTGTGCGTTTTGCACAGCTGTCTCTAGGAAATCTGATATACCGATCGCGTTTCTCCAGAACGGTAGCGATAAAAGCACCTAACGGGAGCGGCGAACGCGCCTCCGGCGGGCCCCGCGGCGCGCGCGCACCGGGAGGCCCGGGCTGCCTCTCTGCCGATGCTCCCAGGCAGCGCTGTGTCTCCTGGTGCGATTTGCTAAATCCCTGCGTCGCTCCGCGCCAAGCTCGCCACTGCCCTGCTTTCGTTTCCGCGTTCATTTATCTCCCCTCCCTCCCCAGCTGCGGCAGCGAAGCACCCGCTCCCCCGCCAGAACGAGAAGTGATTGCCTCGGCACGGCCGCTTCTTCCCTGCGAGGCAGAAAATAGCCGTTTTCCGCCGCTCCCCTGCCTCGCCAGCCCGTTTCTGCAAGCCAGGGCTTCGCGGGAGGCCGCGGCTTCGCCGTACCTTTCGTTAGGCCTGAGGCCGGGGGCACGTTGCTGGCGCTCCTGCCGGAGAAAATAGCCGGTGCTCACGTCCTCCCAGCGTCAGCCTCTTTTTTTTTCCGCCCCCCCCCCCCCCCCAATGAGCCCCCAATGAGGTTTTGGTGGCGGGGAGATGAGTTTGCCGCAACATCTTCGCGGCTCCCCCTGCTTTTGACCTGCTGGTTTCGAAGGAAGGAGGTGTGAGCAACGGCCCATTCGAAATGTCCCCTCCTGAGACAAACCAACCCTTTAAACAGCCAGGTGGCTTTAAAGGTCGGATGCCCGGGGAGGAGGCCGGCTGCTTTGTTCAGAAGAAGGGCCTAGGAATAGTTGTCTGTGGGTGTTGTGCGTTGTCTCCTGCTTTGCAGAACCTTCTTCTTCCTGATTTTGTCAATGCCGTTAAGGAAAATTTCCCCTCTGAAAGACTGTTTCTCTAAAGCCTCTTCTGAAGACTGTTTCTCCCCAGCAAAGCAGGATCTTTAAAAATGCAATTATTTTTTTAAAGATGCTATTTATAAATTATTCTATACGCTCTCAACAAAGCAAGTGCCAGACTGCGCTGGCAGAAAGCCCACTCCTAAATTCTTCTTGCTCGGTTTAAAAATGCAAATAATGTTGTTTCTTGTATTTTCTCCTAGCTAAAACAGCATGGGAGAAAATCACAGCGCAAATCAGTTCCTGGGAAAGAGAGAGAGAAGGATCAGAGGAACGTGGGCGCCTGGGCCGAGCAAAGGCCCTTCGTGCCGTACAGTCACAACAGCATGACTTAACGCCGCTGGGAAGCGGGAGAGGGGAGGCAGAGCTTAGCAGCTCTGAAGCTGCTCTGCTTTACAGCAAAGGCTGGGTTTGCCCAGCAGCGCGAAGGGAGCCCTAGTCTCCCTTTGACACCCGGCTCCGCCGCAGTCCGACCTTCTCCCGGGTGCAGAGCGGAGCCGCAGAGCGTCCTGCCCTCTGCGAGGGGCAGCAAGGTCTAGGCCCAGAGGTGGACGTGCTCTGGACACGAGGCGTCGGGAGCTGCGATCTGTGTCCATCCTCAGCAGGGATGTCTCCTGCCATCCAGACCCCAGCTCCAGGCAGAAGAGAGCGGAGGCCTGAGCGCGTGGCCCTTCCTCTTTTATTTAGCGCTCCTCCTCCCCTCGTGTTTACTTCCTTCCCTTAGTCGCTAGATGTGCGGAGCTGGAAGGTTTGAAATGTTTAGAAGACTAGGAAAGCCCCTAGTCCCAGCGGAGCAGCAAAAAACATTGTTCCTCGGCCAAGCGTGCTCCCAAAGCACATCTGACACGGGAGGCAGATTTAGGCCAATCAGATATTTAAGCAAACTGACCTGTTGCTACAGAACATGGTGAGGGTTGGTAAGAACGATCCCAGCCTCTCTTCTACCTCTGCTGTCGTCGCCTGTGCTAGTATAATAGGAATAAATAGCATTTCCTACCTGCTTTACGTTGGGGTAGAGAAATATCCAAGGGACAAAGGGAAGGGAAGATCACAAATTATTTTCCGTTGCTGAATTTGCAGGCCATAGTCGCACAAGATACTCACGTGCCACGCATCACAAGGTGCGGTACGGATCTCATACAATGCACCCAGTAAATATTAAAGAGAATATTTATTTCAGAATCTGTTCTTGTTCCCCATGTAGCAGGTTATCTCTGGAAGCTCTACTAGGTTCAAAGGGTCGAAACTGCGGAGGCCCACCTCTCACGCCTGCTCCCGCTGAACTCGGTGCTGCTCGGAGCGGCAGCCGAGTCAGGCGCGAAGTGATTTCATCTGGTACAAGTTTGCGACGGTAACGCATCAAAAGCTGGTGACCTGTTAAATGTTAGTCAAGCTGTGACATAGTGGTTAGCTCTCCCTTAAGGTCAGTACTGGGGAGGTCGCTGAGTGTGAAGCTTCTGATGAAGGGCGCTAAAGCTCTATTCATTAAATGGTTTTCTGCAAACGTAATTAAAAGATGGTGTCAGCGAGCTCGGACGTCGCTGCCGCACGTTCCGCTCTTGCTGCTGGGTAAATCTCAGAGCAAGCAAGAGCGCTCACAAATCAGAGGTCCCTGGGCCGCTGACAGTAGCATCCCGCGAAATCACTGCAGCAAGTGAGCTCTGTGCGCTGACGGTCGGCGCGTGCTCAGGCTAAAGTCAGTGTGAGTTTTGCTCTGCGTAGCCGTGCAACACGGCGCGGAGTAAAGCTGAAATGCAAAGAGCCCCTGGGCTTTCGGCTGGAACAGGAGCATTTGTTTCTTTCCAGACCCAGCGAGCCCTGGGCGAGGGGAGACGATGGGCAGAGCACCGCCGAAGAGCCGTCGGACCGCGTGCAACCCGGGCAGGAGAGGACGACGTACGCCCCGCCAATATGCAGCCCTCCATAGGCGCCGGAGATGCCCGAGGCCGAGCACAAAGCGGTTTCCGGGAGGCTTTGCGTCGCCTGAGCCGTGCAAAGGGAGAGACCTGACCTTCTGCGTTATAACACAGCACCGATTGCTCCAGATCCTCGGGATATCCGTGCTTTAAAGGGCAGCGGCGCCTCTGGGCGGGTGGGCTTGCTGGTAGCCCCGCCGTGCCTTACCCCGCTCCAGCGAGGGGGCTGAGCCCGGCGCCCCCGGACAGCGCCTTTGCGACCGCGTGGGGCGAAGGCGATGGCTTGTGAAAGGCAACAGGCTCTGTGTGTTTTACGTAACTTTCGGAGAAATCTCCCTTTTTCTTTGCGGTGTCCTTTCTCTCTTTTCCTTCCACCCCCGGCTTTTTGTGGCCTAATTTTCCTCCTCCCTAAATTCTTTCTCATCCTTCCTGCGTTTTCTTCTACTCTTCCCCTTCTTCCTCGTTCTCACCCTTTTCCCTGGCCGATACCCCTCCATGCCCTTCTCTCCCCCCCGCCCCGTCTCGCCCCTCCCAAGCGCCCCCCGCTCTCCCTGCCCCACTTGTCCCCGTCCCATCCCAAGGGAGCAGCCCCAAGCGGACGCCCGGGGTGGGGGGCGAGGGCACCCTCTCCCTCCCCACGGCAGGCAAGGGAGGCCCCCGGGGACTGCCGTCCGCAGGGAGGAGAAGCCCGGCGGGGCTGCCCATCGCATCCGCCGCCGAGGCGCCGCGTCTCCACCCAGACCCGCTTCTCGCCCGGCTGCCGGAGGGGATCAAATCTCCGGCTCAACAGCTGCAGCCCAGCGCCGGGTCCCGGTCCCCTGCCAACCACCGGCCGGGCGGGCAGCCCGGTCCGCCGGGAGCTGATGCGCGCAGGAGCCAAATTAGAGCTGTGCCGGGGCTGCCGCCGCTTGCTCCGGGGCCGGGCCGAAAACCCGAAGGAGCGCAGAGCCGGTCGCGGTGCAGCAAGAAAGAGGAACGGGGAGAAGGGGAAAAACACCAGCTGGCTGCCGGCAAAAGTCCGAAAAGAAAGCGGAAGAGGAAGCGCGTGCCTGCACGTCCTCGTGCAAAATGTAGTCACGCTCTAGGACATGGGTTGTTTAACACCGCCCGGCACAGACGGTCGAGGTGCGCTCAGCAGCGCCTCGGTAACTGGTGCCTTTCGAAGGAGCCTTTCGCTCAAAGCTCAGCCCAGCCTCGCCGCCCTTAATTGAGCGCGGGAGCAGCCTGGGAGGCAGGTGAGGCGCCGGCAGGGGGGAGGTCCCCTATAACCTGGGCGCCCCGGCGGGAAGGAGGTGCCCGTGCTGCTGGCGGGAGTCGCGAGCGCCTCGGGGACGAGGACGTATTCGCTTGAGCGAGGCGAGGCCGGACCGAAAACCGAATAAAAAAAGAATGAAACCGATGAAGCCGAACGCTCTCCGGCCTGCCGCCCGGGGCGTGCTTTATGGCGCTTGGCCTGAGGCAACTCGACGTCTTGCACCGGGGACCGGGAAGGAGGTATAAATTCGCCACGGGTGACGTTTGTGGGTGGGTGGGTGGTAAATAATCGAAACAGAGAGGGCGAGCTGTGATTTTTGGGCACGCCGGGCGGCCATGCGGCCGCGCAGCAGCGCTGCCGCCGTCTGAGGGGGACGGGGACAAGCTGGGGGGTCCGGGCAGGCCGGGACGGACCCTCCCCCCCCGCCCCCGCGCGGACCCCCGCCCGCCCCCAGGCTGGGGGCGGGGCTGAGGCACGGCCCCGCCCCCGCCCCGCCCCCTCGGGGGCGCGGCTTGCCGCCTGACGTGCCCGCAAGCCCCGCCTGCCCGCCCGGCACTGCGGCGGAGGAGGGGGGCGGCGGCGGCGGAGGAGGTTGCTATGGCGATGACGTCTTGCCGGCAGCCGGTTGGCTGGGCGGCCGGCTGACGGAGGGGAGGCGGAGGGGGGGGGGGAAGCGGGGTGAGGAAGATGGCGGCGGCGGCGGCAGAGGCGGCGGTGGCGGCGGCGAGCGCGGGCGGGGCCGCAGCGGGGCCGCAGCGGGCGGCGGGGCGGCGCTGAGGAGCCCCGAGGCGGGCTGAGGAGTGGCGGGGCGGGCGGAGGGGGCCCATGTGCGGCGGCGGCCGCCTTCCCCCCCCTTCCCCTCCCCTCCCCACGACCGGCGGCGGCGGCCCCTTGGCAGCGAGGTGCCGCTGAGGCGGCTCCGCGGGCGCTGAGCGAGCGCGGCCCCGGCGGCCCGGCGGCGGCGGCAGGATGAAGTTCGCCGAGCACCTCGCCGCGCACATCACCCCCGAGTGGCGGAAGCAGTACATCCAGTACGAGGTAGGGCCCCCCCCGCTCGGCAGCCGCGGGGCGGCGGAGCGTTGCCGCGAGCCCGGCCCCGGCCGCCCGTTGCCGTGGCCGGCGCGGCCGTTGGGGAGCGGCGGGGGCGGCTGCGGGAGCGACGCTAAGGAAAACAGCGGCGTCCCGGCGCGTGAGGCGGCGTGCGGGGCCGGTTCCGCGTCCGGCAGCGTTGTGCAGCATCCTGCCGTCGTCCGCTTGCCCCCTCGGTGGGGGGACGCGGCGAAGTCGATCTGTTCGTCCATCTGGGCAAAGAGGTTGAAGCTCTCGCCATCCCGAAGAGCTGGGGACAGCTCGGGGGAAAAGCAGGGCGGGGGGTTAATTCTTTTATTTGTTTTTCTTTTTTTTGCCTGTAACCTCCTGGGGCGGTAGTAAGGTCAGAAGCTTGGGAGAGAGATGAGATATTTAAAAAAAAAAAAAAAAAAAAGTCTTCTAGGAGATTTCTCCGGGAAACCGGTGATGTTACGTTGTGTGCGAGAGCCGGCGCGCCGGAGAGGCTGGGACTCGGCGCTTCTGCGCTGCTCGCGTGCGGTGCGAACGCAGCGCGAAGCCCGCGGCATTGCAGCGCGGCGCTGCGCGGCGCTTCCCCGCTCCTGGGCGCGCTGCGTGGCCCCTGCCGGCAGCCCGGCGGCGGCGGCTGTTTGCAGCTTCGTGCGAGCAGTCGGTCGCCTTTCAGCACCACCGCCAGTTCTCCGCGCGGGGAGGCCGAGGGGGGCTGGCAGCTCCGTGCCCCTTGCGCGGCGCCCGAGGGCGGCCGCTGGTGAGCGAGCTGGCCGGGTAGCGCAGCTGCCTCAAGCCGCTCGGACTCCTCCGCTGCTGCAAACGTCGCCCGCTGCTCCTGAAGGGCCGAGCGATTCCAGCGCCTTTCCTTAGTGACCCCAGGCAGGGCGGTAAACCTCGCATCGATTGTCTCTTATTATTATTTTTTAAAGGCTAGTGAGGCTTTGCATCTCAGTATTTCATACTTGATTTCAGGTGAGCCGCTTGAATTAGGGCTTTTTATGAACACAGGCAACACCAAGTTCTCCTGCATTCATCACGGATTATTTGTAGAATACAGCTTTTCGGTTCTTATTATACTGGCTTTCTAAAGGTCACACTGGTTGCTAAATTTGAAGTTTATCATAGCGCTGCTCGTTGTAACATTTCAGTTTAACTGGGTGAAGCTCAAGGAGGCGATTATTTGTAGTAAAGCCATTTTTCGTTTTAGGGCTAGCAGTGACAGGGATCGCTGCCCGTGATGTCAGTGTCTTCCACAAGTGATCGTTAAAGGCAGACAACTGAAAGCTGATTATAGGACATTGGTGATCAGCAAAACTTGTTGACTGGCTGAGCCAGTCAAAAACCATTCAACGTTTGTTACCTCTTGAAGGCCTGTGTCCTCTCTTTTAGGGCCATAACAGTAACTTATTTCTAATATACTTATTAAAAGACATCTGCCCTTGCAAGGAAAGTCATATTTATTTTCACTCACTTTGTTATTAACTTAAAAAGAAAATTTTACACCTGCGCTTTTGTCTAGACCTTTGTTTTCTTTTCTGCTACCTGACTGCAAATGAATGGATGTTTACATAACAATAGCAGTCAAATTTGATTTTAGAACAATATTGCATGCTCCTTAAGTAATTCAGAGAATTAGATGACCAAACAATGCTTCAGAATTTGTGAAGGAGGAAATCCGTTGTCTTAATAACATAACCTGCCAGATTATTTCTGCATCGTGTCTCTGATAGCTATCTGTAGAAGGGTTCTCAGACTTGTTTTCTGTTCTTGGAAATGGAAACGTATTTTCCAAAATGAAGATTTGGAAGTGGGTTTAGAGGGGAATGGAAAAGGAAATAGATGGCAGAAGTGCAGAAGATTTGGCTCCGTATATTTTATTTTCTGACCTACAGAGCTACAGAGGGAAGGTGGAGGAGACCCAGTGAGCTATGATAGCTCTGACTAATGTGTGAAGAGCTCTGTTGCTTGTAGGCTACCATTCTTGTTATAGGAGGTTAACGTGTCTCTTGGTTTTCAGATGTTTTAACTAGGATAGCGTTATTGGGTGTCATTTCCTCTCCAAAGCAAAAATAAAGATAAATTTTCAGTAGGGTCTTCCTTATAGTTGTTACTCTTTCTAGACATGATTTAAATTTTTTTTTTTTTAAGATTTAAAAGATTTTTTTTATCTCCTTGGATAGATAGCTGAACTTAGAAGGAATTAAAATAAAAACCCCACCCTCTTTTTTTTTTTTTTTAGTAATAAGTCTCAAGACTCCTTCTGTTATTCCTGTCGTAGCAGGCTGAATGTGAGTCAACCGCCTGCTCATGCATATTCCAGTAATGGAATAGTCTGGCATTTATTATTCAGTAACTGGTGGTCCGGTGGGTGCAGAGCATAAGAGGGCGGTGCTGACTTGGTTTACTTGTTGATTAGACTTGAGACCAGAAAGAGCGCACAACCTTCTGCTTTTGTCAAGAAAAATACCAAGTTGTTGATTAGCAAACATAAGGTCATTACTCGTGCAAAATATTTCTTACAGCACATACCGTGTACAAAATTTTTAAAAATTACTTGCTCTTTCATGGCATTATATTATTCTTTTCACCTTACTGCTTATACTTTTTGTCTTTTTGATTGAAACACAAACACTGCTTCAGAACAAGTTTTTTGCAGGGTAGGTTTTTAACTCAGAAGAGATCATTCCTGTTTCCAGGGACTTACCATGTGAAATCCATGGTGATAATGAAAGGACTATACAATGGAATAGAACTTGCTTTCTCTAAGTCATACTGTGTCATAAAGCTCATATGTAATTATCTTATTTTTCTACTGTGATATTTGCAGTTATTTTTGCTGGAGAACAGGTGACTTTTTCATGCGGTTATACAGCCTCCAAGTCTTCTAAGACCTAGGATCTCAGAAGTTATCCTAACTGGATGATGTCTCTGCTTTGAACAGCTGCACAGCTAGTGTGGCTGTAAGGAGCTTTTTCTCTTGCATAAATTCCTAGTAAAACTGGAAGGAAGATGTAATCCGTTACCGATTAGGTCAGGAAGAAGGAAGAATGAGACTGATTGGTGTTGAATACCTAAACATTTAGTATCGCTTTCAGATGCTCCTTAACAATTTACAGTTCTCAAAGTTCTTACTGTTAACATGACCTTTCTCCCAAACAACAATCTGGTTAAGTATTGTAACTGCTTTTAGGAACTATGGAAGTTGCCCAGAATTAAGGCAGGTACTTGGCCACTGGAAGGGCTTTAGACAGGTATGAGTTCATTCTTTTTCTTTAAACAGGAGATATGAAGATATACTTTGATAGTTACAGGCTGGGTTCTTATTTTCTTTCCTTCAGCAAAAGCATTGCAGTATGTTTGCATTTTGAGAAAGAGCATTTGGCTTGTAATGGGGGGCGGGGGAGAAGAGGTATACTGTGCTGTTACATTCAGCGTTTCACAAACCATTTGCCATGACTGAATCCACATAAGGTTGGAGTTTTTAAAAAAAAAAAAAAAAAAAAAAAGCCACGATTGATTTAATTTGACTTTTCATTCTGAAAGATTGCATAAAAGCAGGATTTTATACTTCACGTGTTCTACACAAAGTCCATTCGGAACTGATGTTTCTTGAAACCTCAGTCAGTGCAAATGGTAAGGAGGGCTTTATGTGAGCATCTACAGCAATAACATAGTATGTAATCTCAAAATAAAATGGCATTTTTACCATTAAAATTCTGCATATCTTTCTTAGGCTACTCCCTGGATATGATTAACAATTTAAAACAGTGTCCTGAGAAATGCTTAATTTGTGAACATGCTTGATAAGTAAATATTAAATGTGGCGACGTCAAAGCCGTTTAAAACTTTAGTCGTGATTTCATGATTGTCATCAGAAAACTTTTCCTACTTGTTAGAAGTAACGCTTCAAATTTCAGTAACTGAAGAACCGTCAGAAACTGCTTTTGGTTTTATTGCTTAGGATAGAGCAGTGTAGTTGGTGGCCTGCAAGCTGACCGTTACTCTTCTCTGCATAAAGCCCAACAGGGAAGGGAGCAGCAGTCCCTGGGAGCATGTGCAAAGATGTCAGGTGTGGGATGCCTTGGGTGTGCACCTGGGCTTGCAGCTCCAGGAGCTTCTGCATCCACAATGTGGTGGGGGGAGGCTCTCAGCATGCAACCAGACAGTGACCATGGATGTGCCCCAAACCTGGCAGGTGGCCCGTGGCATTGAAAAAGATTTGATTACCCTGTTTCAGGTTATCTAACAGCATATCTTCTATCAAGTTAGTAGCCTTTTCCCAGTCAGTTAAATGCTCGTTCCAGGGGAGCTCTGCTTTAGTGCGCTTTTTGTCTTAAAACTGTGTTTTGAAACAATTCATTTACTCTTCATTCCCTTTGGTGTTTTAAAAGGAAAAAAAATCTAAAGAAACAAAATCCCATTTTTTTATCAGACAATAGACTTCTCTTTTTAAAGAAGTCAGTGTTGAACAAACTAAGGTAACTCTTAGATGAATTTCAACTGATGCTTTTTTTCCTAAAAACATACTTCACTGCATTTAATATGCGTTTTTAGGTGCAGTAGCAGTGTTGAATTGCTCGTCCTCTGTTTATCCAAACATGATGCAAGTTTCCTTTGCTGCTATGTGCATCTCTGGAGTACTTGTAGTGGGAAGAGGAGAGCTTAGCTCTGTCTGTGTAGGCTTCCAAGTGTAAGTGCATGTGCGCGTATCAGTCTGATGGAAACTCGGTTGAGTTTTACAGTAAGCGAAACAAAATTGCCATCTGGCAAATCTGGTCTGAATCTGTTTATCTGGAGGCAGAAGTCTCTTTAGTCATCTCAATCTCATCAGCCTGTAGTCTTTTTGCATGTATTTCCTTGTCTTTGTCTCATTGCTGCATGTTCTGTTACAGCAAAAAAGGCTGAGAACTAGTGACCAAATTTTGTGAGACGTTCTAGAGAAAAACTTTAAAACTGCAGATAATCTTAAGAAAGGGGGGAGGGGCTGCTGAATTCTTTTGAAATTGCAAGGCTTGGGGAAGGAGGAGAGTTAGAGACATCACAGGTTCAAACTTCATGGGAAGAGTGAGCAAAATGCACAAGCGCGTGACTTCCATTCCCTTTTAAAGAGACTTCAGGTTTTAAGCACCTCTGCCTTTTGAATAAGGAAACAGGTTGCTGAGTTTTAAAAAACCATTTCCTTATGAGACCAGACCTTACAGCAAGAAATAGGTTGGGAAGATGAAACTGGTAGTTTGTATAGTCTGCTTGTCTTTGGAGTCTCTTTTCCAGAAACAGTCTTTCAGCTGCTGGGATGTGGCCAATTCTGCTCTTCAAACTGTGCTTCATGATAGGCAGTTCACACCCAAGCTTGCCACCTCCTGACACAAATCTGTTGTGCTATTTCACTATTTGTCCTTCTGGGTGTTAGCGGACAAGCTTAAAAGAGCATGAGCAGTTTGAAAGCTAGACAGCTTAAACAACTGTTTTGTTCTAACATTTTAAGTTTTTTGCCCTTGAATTTGTCCATTTTGGTGGCTTGACAGTTGCATTTCTGGGCGTGTTTTCTCTTTGCTTTTCTCTTGTCTAATGTGCGTTTATGGGAGCTTAGTGCAGGGGCTAGTTGCTATCAGTAACACAATTTAAAATAAGAAAAAAGGGAAAAAAAACCCCTTTTTGGTCTAGTTTCTGAGGGCAGACAGAGTAATTCTTGCACATTAGAAGGTGACAGGGATGGATAACTTTTGGAAAGAATCACTTCTAAAATTCTGTCATCTAGGGGACTAAATACTTTAGGTGTTAAGAAGCACTAAGCCTTTCACTTTCAGGTCATTGGTTTACTTATATAGGTCAGGTGAGTAAGTAACAGTATCTGCTGCCGTGCAGCTGCCAGATTGTAATATATCACAGTCTGCATGAGGGAGATGTCTGCATGACAACTGATACCTTCAGCTTTCAAAGTTGTTTAATGCAGGACCTTCAGTGTTGTGGTCTTTTTTTAAATGAGTCATAAACCTGGGGATAGGAGACACACTGCTAGTTTAACTCTTAGTAGGTTAAGGGGAGAAACGTTTTCTTACTGCTTTGGCTTCCAGTTGCCTGCCATTTCAAGTTTGTTTCTCTTATGTTGTGTGGTGGTTGTGGTTCATGGAAAAAGTTACAGATGGGCGAGGATGATGAGCAGGGTGAAAAAGGAGGAGGGTTTTTTGACCACTTGATATATGGAACCAGGCCATGTGCTGCTAGTGAGTCATGGAAGGAAAAGGATTGAAATGGCCAGTGTTCAGGAGGAATTTAAAACAAAAACGGAGGGTAGGAGAGAACTGTGTCACTGGAATGAAGATCATTCAGCAGTGGCTTAGTTAGGAAAACAGTTATGCAAGTGACCTTTGAGACCTCCATGGACTCGGGAATCAGTCCTTTGAGAGATGTCTGAACTGCCTGTTTAGCTTGCCATCTATGATATCCTGTGATAAATAGACATGTCCTTTAGACCTTATATTTACTTAACAAGATCATAACCACCATATTTCAACAGTGTTGATTTTCTAATTGCTGAACTTGTGTTTTTTTTCCTTGACGGTATTTGCTAATTAAGTTGTGACGTTTTGACCTGAGAGGGTTTGGGGTGAGGGCAACATAGTGAATGCAGAGATGTAGGATTACAGAAGTCTAGAATAGGTTGGGTAATGGACAGAAGAGACGGGAAGCTTCAAAGACCAGAAAGGTGACTAGATGACTTTTGTGGTTTAGATTTCCACGAGTTCAAAAGTTGGGAAATAAAATCCAGTTCTTGGAGCAGTGATGTGTAAAGCACACTCATGTTCATGGTGTCTGTCTGTCTGTCAGCGTTAAGATGTCTGTCTTTATCAAGTGATGTGGTGCATTTAATTTAAATTACTCTTGCAGTAGGTAATAGGCCTTTCCTAATTGCTTCTGTTTCCAAAATCATAATTAAAATTCTTCAGCCATTGATCAAAATTTTTCTTTTTTTTCATTTTTTTTGCTTGCACTGTTATGTGGGATAGAGTGTATGTTTAATTTATAGCTGACGTAATACCAATGTCTTTAACTCTCCGAAAGGAGGTACCCTAAAAAGGAGTCACAATTGATTAGGATTCTTGTTTGTTTGCTTCTAGGCAGTTGTGTCCCACTGGTGATTCCAGTTTGTGTTTGTGGTAACTGAAAGTATTACACCAAAGCAAATGAGCAGTTTGTTGTTTTGGTCTCTGGAACGCCAATTCCTGGGGCCTCTAGGACTTGAAGACCTGGTTAATAATTCTGGCCTGTGTTAATGTTGTCCTTCCGTTTCCACCTCAAGAGAATGCAGTCGCTCTTGGTTCCCTGATCTCGTTTGTCATGTGTCTTCAGCTTTTAGAACGTGTGTGTATGTGTTTCTATACTACTACTTAATAGTGATAAGAAATCCCTGAGGCTGCTTTTCCTCCATTTGCCATGACAAACTCCTCTCTGTGTCGTGCCACAGCTCTGAAATAGGCACTTTTTTTTTCCGGATAAAACCTTTAACATCCTACCAAATAGAAAACAGTTCTCCCAAGGTGAACGCTTAAATATTGCTGGAATAAATTTTGTAGATCAGTAAGGTAACAAGCTTTAGACAAAGGAGTCAGTAAGCATGAACTTGCGTGTCTTCTGTTATCAGAAATAAGTGTAATAGTATTGACATCACATTCTGTAGCTTTGTGTGTCAGTCCGGAGGGGTAAAAGGACTTTAATTGTTACTTGTTTTCAAGCAGGCTTATCAAATGATGTAAATTAATTTTTTTTTTTCCTTTCAGTACTAACTGGATTACTTGTTCCCTTCTCCTTGCAGGCTTTCAAAGAGATGCTGTATGCAGCTCAGGACCAGGCCCCTTCTATAGAAGGTAAGCAAATCTTAATCTAGTGCCGTGTTTTTCTTGGCATTGGATACTGGAGGCATAATACAGCTACTTTTCTATCCTCAATCCTCCGAAACTGGTAAACTTAATACACTGATGGGCAAAAGCTTGGCCTTTCACATTCTATGGGCTATTTTTGATTGTTGGAACAGTTTGTCCTCTGTCATTAGAACAATACATGTCTTTGTATGGTTTGAGACTTTAACAGCTGAGTTCCTCTTACTTATAAGAACATTCACTGGTGGAAGTAATTTCTTCATCACTTCAGACTAGACCTTTGTTTTTCTGTGACAACTAGTCACTTCAGGAGGTAGTTGTGCTGAGGAGATACTGGTTCCTGATCTGTTACTGGTGATTTCAACTGTAAGAATTTTTTCTTTTCATCCTGTGTCCTCCCTGAATGCAGTTTTACATCTTTTATGTTCACATGAGTGTATTTTTTTGTTTGCATGCATTTACTGCCACTGAGTTCTCTAAATAGATTTTTTTTTTTCTTTTTAAGAACAGCACTTTTTTAGCTGGCTGCATTTTGAATAGTTTGTTTAATTTAGTTATGATCTGCACAGCATTTCTTCAATATAGTCCTTTACGTTCTTTGTCTATCGTCTTCCTTTTGTTACCTTTGAGGTATTGAATAGTTCTTGCCTTTATGTTGCTTCAGTCCCTACTTACTTGCCCTTCATGTGGATTTTGAACTTTCTTTTCCTCCTTATCTTTCTTATTTTTAGTTTGATTGTAGTGCAATGTTAATTTCACAAATCTCTTAACTGCAGTTCTGGACTTCACTTGAGAGATATATATATATATATATATATAATATATGTGTGTGTGCACATGTGTATATAAATATATACACACGTGCACATGAGAGCGTGAGTGGGAGAGAACGCAAACGAGTGCGAAAGATAACTGCTGCTTTTAGTGTGGTCAGTTGGCTAACATGAATGACGTTTTATGAAATGGTGTTAAGCATACCTTTTCATTAACTGAATGCTTTGCCTTGCTCTGTGTTGGTTAGACTCAGGGAATGAGGTGTGGTGTGGTTAAAATAACGTGGAATATTAATTGGATGGATTTAACTGTACTTACCTGCTCTTTGATTAGAATGTTAAAACACAGTAATAGTTAATAAGCTGTATGTGTGTATGTGTGAGATAGAGCAGTTATTAGTTAAACTTCTCAAATGCACAATCTAGGCTGAAAGGTTCTTTTAAGCGATGCTTGGACCAGTATAATTCTTAGATGTAACTTGACACTTGGCTGCTTACTTGACTCAGCCTGCTAATTTTGTTAAAACAGTAACCCTTTTCTCTAAAGTGCAGGTTCTAGAACTAGATTTCTACAGCCAGGTGGCAACGGTCCTAATATTTCCAAAAATAACTCATATTTTTGATAATAGAAAAAACTTGCAAGCAATACACTGGCAAAAGAGGAAAGTCCTGCTTTATTTTTTGAACTGGGGACAAAATTGCTTAAAAACACCGATAAACATAGAACACTAGGTCCTCTGGTGCAGAAAATTGATTTTGTACTACTTGGGAGGGAGAGAAGATCTGTGTAGGTCAAACTGGCTATCTTTCTTCACTTTTAAAGAGGATTCACTAATTTGGTTGGAAATTCATAATTAGTTTTATAGAAGATGGATGATACACAAGGCTTCTTTTCCTTTTTCTGTCAGTTCATCGTTGACAGGGAAGTGAATGGTATGTTTACTAATAAAAATCTGTAGTCTAGTGTTGGAACATGACTTCCTGGATGTTGCTTGTGATATCCAGAATCTCAAGGTGACTTGCTGTCTAAGGACTAGATGGACTTGGAGTTGCTGAGGTTCTGTGGTCAGACAAGAGGAGGTATATGGAAGCCACTTCTTCTGTACTAGCAGAAAGGATTGATCATAGCCTTTCTTTTAAAGTAATTGTCTCGCAACTGTCCTTCATCCATACGAGTTTGTTGTTTGACTTAATGGCTGCATGTATATCAAACAAGGTAAGAAATGAGTGTGCTCACTTTTCTGGGTCGTGGTCTTTGGCAATATTGTTGAGCCACTGGCATAAAATTTGAGGTCCTACGTAATACCGTGTGAATGCAGAATACTTGGTATACTCCAAGTTAAGCCTGAAACTCCATACCTAAAGGCATTTTTTTTTTTGTTTAGGTGTAACTGTTTTCCAAACAGTGTGGGACTTAGTGCACATCTTAAAATGCATAGGGATGCAAATCTTCTATATTTTTGTTCCTAAAATTTAAAGCTTTTATTAAGGATCAGATGATACTGCATAAGCTAAGCATAAAATTCCAAGTGTTATAATTCAGCATTTTTATTTCTTTTTTTGGTGCTTGTTTTGGTGTATTAATGTTCCATCTTTTTGCATGCTGAAATGTTTGTGTGTAAACCTCTTTGGCAAAGTAAGAGAAGATGAAGAATAAAATGGCATGTTTATGTTGTTCTCTTAAATATTTAAAGAGTTTTACCTTGTGCTTCTACCTCCTTTGATAATTTCAAAACCTGAGACGCTCATTTAACTGTCTTGCCCAAACTGCTATGCTACTAACAGCTACTATTTCCCTCAACTTTTGTTAGTTCTAAGTGTGGTTGGTTGAGAAGATCTTATTGTGGTTACCAGTAGAGGAATGTATGGGTAGTGGAGTTTATTTCACTTTACAGTGTTCTTTCCCTCCCTTTTTCTCTCTGCTTAGAATCTGTTTTGCTCTTTCTGTTCTGGCTTTCCCTCTGCTAAAAACTTGTGGGTTGCCCAGGATGGGACTGGGCTATTTGCACTGGTGTCATTGAGCTGTCTACAAGGGCAGATATATTTGAGTCAGTGGATTCTTCTTCCATTGACCATAGGAGTGCTGAGATAACAGAGGGAAGGCAAATATCTTTCCATGAGCTGCAGCTTTAGGAAGGGGTTTGTACTGGCTGGAAATGGATCGAGATATTTCTGTCCCTGTTGCTTACTTCCATT
Source organism: Struthio camelus (assembly GCF_040807025.1). Lineage (NCBI taxonomy): Eukaryota > Metazoa > Chordata > Aves > Struthioniformes > Struthionidae > Struthio > Struthio camelus. Next base: position 6,797,789 of record NC_090949.1, read on the forward strand.
TCCCCTAAGCCCTTCTGCCGTTGCCTTTACTTGAAGCTGTGATCACTAGTTCTCAGCTTCATAGTTATCTCGTGTCTAAGATTCTTCAGTGTAGCTGAGGCGTTTGTAGTAACAACTGAAAATGTGAAGCCAAATTCTACGTTTAGGAAACCACTTAAAGGGATGAGTAGACACTTGTAAAAATCTTTATTTACCCGTATCTGGGCTGCATAGGCCTCATTTGTAGAGGCCTTAGGCCAGGGCTAGTGTGTGAGTACACACAGACTGTGTCCAAAACTCTGCTCTAGTCCCCATCACAGCTGATGGAGCAAGTTCCTTGAAGTTCCGAGACGATGTAGCAACTATTGTCTGGGACTGGTTGTTGCCCTGCGTGTTTTCAGTTTACTTATTTTGAGCTTAGCACGGAAACTATAGGAATGTGTTACTGAAACCTATCTTCCCAGTATGAGTCTCGTATAATCTCATTTGAGACTATTTTAACTAAAATCCGTATTCTAAATGATCTTGTTGATCCCAGACGCTGTAGACACGCGCAGTTGGTTTGGATACACTTTATATGTACTGTGATGCTAATCTTCAGTTAATGCTTTCTGATTTATTACTTGAACTGTGAGGAAAAGTGAGTTTGCTTGCAAAAACTAAGCTGGAGCAGAGTAAGGACTACGTGCATTGCACGTGTGCATTGGATGCAGAGTTTGTGAATGACTTCCTTCGATTGCTGCAGGCTGCTCTCTGTGTCAGATGATAAAACTTGGGCACGTGCAGAAATGCTTCATGTTGCTTAGTTGTCTGCTGGAAGCATTTTGAAAACTGTTTAAAAGATAAGACTGCCCAACCAAGGCACCTGTCCATGTTTTAAAACATTTAACTGCATCTTTGAGTAGCAGGTAAACAATGCAACCTTGATAGCTTTCAGTAGGGTCACATGTAGGACTAGCCTCTTTGTGCATGGGATGTGGATAAAGAAAGTGAACTCCAAAATGATTCTTAAGCTCTATAACTGGTAGTTCTGCTGCTTTTTTTAGTGGACAAAGCCTTACTGGAAAGGAGATCTTGAATCTAGATGGTTTTTACTCTGCTGGTTATCTAGTTATATGATAACCCTCCTCATTTTGCTAAATGAATCACATCTCTGTCCATCTGCTCTTCCCCATTTTCAAGTTAAAAATGCAAACTGTGATGTTAAACAAAAACTCCATAGATGTGAATAAGCAAAGCTGGTCAAAGCTGTGTGATAGGAAGAGACTTTTTGCAGCTGCCTTTTCAATGTAGTTTATTCCACAGTTGTCTCCTGCCTGCTGCAGGAGCAGTACAGTACTGGTGCAAGGCACTATGGCTCCCTGTGCTGCCTGAGAGTGGTACCAGACTGTCTGCGTGTCTTCTGTGGCAGAGCTGCTTGCTAAACACGTAGCTTTATTAAATATGTTCAAACGTATCATTTTTTTCCTCGTCTGCTTGCTTCATGGTGGCAGTTTTCTTTATGCCTGTGTTGTTCCTTTAGAGTCTCATCTTATTTTTATGAAGCTTTCCATTGATGAAAACTGCACCATCCTTTCTCCTGAGCGACATCTGTATGGAATCAGTGTTTAGTCCTGTTACTTCTTCCAGTGATGTGTATGAGATTGAATTATCAAATGGTGATTGATTCCCAGTAGTATGATGGGCCTTGTTTTGAATTTCTGGAGAATCCTTTGATGCATGTTTGCTTTGTTTATGGTATGCTCTGGGCTAGTTTCTATTAACAGACCGATCTGAACAAATTGATGCTGCCATGATGATATTCTCAGCTTCCGAGGCCTCATGGCATGGCAGGAAGGCCTGCATGACAGTGTGCCAGGTCAGTGCAAGCAGGCACGCAGCCTCTATTCTGAGCTACTCTTAGTAGGAAGCTGTGACAATTTAGAGGTGAAAACCTAACGTAGTACTTGATTTCTCTGCATCAAAATGTGCTTTGTAACGAAAGCGTGAAATACTGACCTCACAATGAGCGTGCTGATTTTAACATTTTTCCCATTGCTTCCTGGCAGAGTGGTCACCTAAGTAAAATCGGTTACTGGACCACTGTTGCTTAGAGCCCCCCAGATTATTCCACTTGGTGAGCAGATGTGTCGGCATCTCCCCAAGCTCCTTAGAATTCAGCTCTTCTCAGCTGCAGTGAAGATGAAAGTGCGGCTGTAAATTATTCATTCTGATTATCCGCTTGAATGGACAGAGTCCGCTCTAAATATTATTTCCTAGAATATTTGTCTTTCAGATATTGACATTTAACCTTCTTCTAAAACTTATGTAAACAAATGTTGTTGTAATATCAGATGGTACAAGAGCATTCTGTTGTGTCTTCTCCTTATGGAGATTAATTATTCCGCTTAACCCCAGTCCTGAATTCCAGTAGTACCTTTTGAAGAAGGATCACTGCTTTTTAAAGAGCTTTGTAAAACTGGAATAGCTGAACAAGGTAGGAATGCTTTAAGCTCAAACTCCTAAGCAAAATTAATGGGTGATGTTAAAATAAGACTTGATTTGTAGGGGAAAAGCTCTCATAGTGGCAGAGATCCTCTACTGGTACTTGTAATTTGTATGTTCATTTACTTATTTGCTCTAGGTTAGAAAAGCAAGAGGTGTGAGCGTGAGACGTTCTGAGTGCCAGCACTGGCAGCATGTCCTGTGTGGTTACAACCTTGTTTCTGCTTTCATTTTTAATACACTAACAATATTAACTGACAGCTAAATATCTTTAAGTAGTTCAGATTTATGTTTGTTTCTAAATAAATAATGTTCTTTAGGGTGATAAATAGTCTCAATGAATAAGAAAGGATGTAGAAAATTACATTTTCTTTTTTTTCCAAAGTTATGAGGCTCTGACAGTTTTCAAGGTTTGTGTCTCTCTACACACACATACATACATACACACAGATATATATCCTATGTAAAAATATGTATCCTTTTTATTTAAAAATAAATGTTTATTTCGAATTAGATAAATTTGCTTTGTAGCAGGCCAAGGTTTTGTTTATATGAGAATATTTTGGTCTAAGCGAGTCTTCGGTAGAAGTGCATGGCCAACTACCATGAAGCAGCCAAGAGTATTAATGCCTTGTCTCTCTTTTGCTACGTTGTTGTGCGCGCGTAAAGGACTTGGGGATCAGGGTCCTTTTGAAGGATGCATTTGACTGAAGGATGGTATCCTGCACCCTATGATCCTGGATTCTGTGCGGGATGTAGTTTGATCTGGAGGCCTCCATATTTATAACTGGAGTGTAAAGCTCAAAATCCCATGGTGCTGCTCTTTTCAGTTGGATACCTGATGCCAGGTATTAGGCTAGCTAGAAAAGTGAGTACCTGCGCTTCCTGAAAATGTTGGTTTCCAGAGCATGCAAATGATGTATAAGTGGAGAAGCTGGCTGCATACCAGCATTTAGAGAAGGAGGTGATATCTGATTTCTAATAAAGTTTGAAAGGTAAGCAGCATGTATGGTTGGAGTAGGGTGCAGAGTAGCATGAGAAAACAGCTGACTGACCGCCAAAGTATTTGGAGCACAGATGCCTAAGTATGAACATTATTGTTGTTATTACAGTGCGCCTTGCTCTGATGTAGAAGTAATCTTTCTGTCAAGAGTAATCATATACTCACAGCAATTCAGCATTGAGACCGATGACAGTGCTTGCTTCATATGGATGCATTTTTCTGCTCATTGAGGAGTGTAGACCCAACTATGTTATCAGTAGAGTGATACTCCTCAGAGTAATTGAGGAACAAGTGCTTGAATTCTGCTTGACCTTTATCAGAAATTTATTTTGCATAAATAGCCTCAGTGGCAGCTTATTAAGGTGAGCAGGTAAGATGCTGGAATGATTGAGACTAACTTGTGATTAGTGCAGACAACTTGCCAAAATAGGTTTTGATTTTATTACTGTAGCGTAGACCACAAGTTCCCAGGTTGTGGTGTGGGAGTTATGTGCAAACCTGTCTTGGCAGCAGGGAACAGCTCTTGCTGTCGCCCCTAGGGACTGATGCACTCTGGTTTCTGTCTTGGTTGCAGGTGCTGGTTTCTGTGGGCTGCAAATTCTTTCACATTGTGGCACCCAGCTGTGAATCCTTTCAGCTATTGGAAACTGCTTGCTCTGGAAAGCCAGTGGGAGAACATCCCTAATGCAGAAGGCGGTTTCCCTGGTGCTGTCAGGGCTAGGGTGGGACCTGGTAGGAAACGAAGGTGGGAAGTGGTTTAGCAGGTGGATGATGTCAATTACTGTTTTTCAGAAGGAAGCCTCCTCTCACTTTGCGCTTGCTCTCTGGCCAGCTCCTGGACTGATACACTGCTTCATACACATGCACAAGCTGAGAAGCTTGCGGTGTTGCTGAGCTGATCTTTTTGTCTTGTTCTGTGTCTTAGGACATGTTCTGGGTAACTTCTCCAGTAGCTCAAACAGCTTTGAGACCTTTGTGTTGGGTGAAGAACTTGAATATTGCTGGCTATTGAGTCTTAGGTATACCAAGTAGTATAGGTTCAAGGCTGCTTCTGAGGCTAGGGAGGGGCAGTTAATTGCTTTGTAATTTTGTTCTATACGCTTTTTTCTTTCTTTAAGCATCCTTTGGTATTGGGTGCTAACAGTTATGAGACCTGGGATAGTCAAAGAATTATATGTAGCTCAGTAGGTGATAGTGAAAGTTGGATCTGGTAGGTTAGGCTGGCCCATATGAAAGGCTGTTCCTAGAGGTAGGTTTCTTTTGCAAGTCTATGAACTGCTTATCAGCCCAGCTGCAGAAGGGCTGTAGATTATTCATTAATGGTGCGGGGTAACAGCAACATCAGAACTGTTCAGCTGTGTTTTCTTTCCGTCCTGCTTTTGCTTTCCAGTGGTTTTTAAAAGACCAGTATGTTTCCTTGTCAGTGGTGAGAGAAATTAATGGTATTTGTAATTTAACTGGTATGTTCCAGGTTTCATGTTAGTGGTCAAAACTTGAGGAGGGTTGGAAAGTAGAAGAGGGTTCACAAAAGCTGGATGATTGACAGACAGCCATGCTCTCAACGAAACACCCCTGAGACAATAACAAAACATCAAATAGCATTTTGGCTGTAGACATAAAGAAGCGATGCACATGTATATAAAAGGGGCTAGTATTTATTGCTTGATTTCGAAAAAGGCTACAACTGACAGTTTAATAGCAAGATTTCGTGTGCGTGTAGGAGGCAGCTGCTGGGTTTCTAGTCATTCTTTGGAGCTGCATTTGAAATATAGGTGGCTTGAATTATTAGACAATTAAGATTTTGGATGAGACTATAGCTACTTGGTGAATAATGCAACATGAATTAAATTTGATTGGTTTCTCTGTCTTTAAAAATGCATGCTGCGGGCAGAGAATGAGCAGAGCAGACTATCCCTGGAAAGAAATCTCATTCTTCTAGATCAGAATTGCTTTGTAAGGTGTCTCAGAGAAATGGCCACCCTGCCAATACTGCACAGGGACCTGACATCGCCGCATAATACAGCGGAGGAGTGAAGGCTGTCCCCTGAGACTGTCCTGCTGGAGCTATCCCTTTTAGTTTTGTTACATTAATCTGCTTAAAGGGCACCATGTGGTAGCTATCACAATAACGTTCTTGGAACATGAGAAGGTCCGTCCTTTTGATTAAATATTTTTAAAATTAATAAGGACATGTGCTAAATAAAAGTCAAGCTGCTACTGGTTGTGTTTGGTTTTCCTGATACCTGAAGTAAAGTGAAAACTAGTTTTTCACTAGTTTTACTTACGGTGTATCTACAGCCTTGCGGCTTGACCCTTTATTATTAGAAGTAGATAATGAATCCTTTAGCAATGTAAATATTTTTTTGTAAATATATCATCTTTGATTTTTATTACAGTGTAAAGCTGCAAAATTACAGTATCCCAGTTTTACAAAGCTACGGTTCAGAAAGTTGAGATTTAAAGTATATATATTTTAATCTAGTTATTATAAGGCCATTTAGTTTGTAACTATATTTTAAGTTGGTTTATGCTACTTCTGCTGTGTGGTGTCCCTTTTCCCCTGACTTAGTGCAGCCTAAATGTGAAAGTCAAATCCTATGGTTCTGTTCCCACGTGACAAGGAATGCAGCTTCAAGAAAAGCTCCATAAAAATATAAAGGATGTTCTCCTAACGTGTGGTCTCACAAGAATATCTAAAGCTAGCTAATCGTAAGGCAGCCTCACTATGATCCGGAGCTGAATACGTTTAGTTAAAAATCATATGAAAATAACTGTATGAAAATGCATGAATCCACCTTTTAAAGTAGTTGTTGTCATACTTTATATAACAAGGTGACTGGTGAAGTGGCTGGCCCAGGCGGCCCCGGGCCTGGCTGCTGGAGTCCTCCGAGGCCTGTGAGCAGAGCCCGCTGCGCGCGTTTGCGGGCCGTGGCTCTGGGAGAGGTGGTGCGCTCATCTTTTCAACCCCTCTGGGGAAGAGGGAAGCCTAGTTTATCTCCTGGGAGACTGAGAACCAATTTTTTAGTTCCTGATGAGAAGCTGACAAGCTATTTGATTTAACAAGAGGCGCAGTCACTGAGATTGGTAGAGGGGAATTGCATGCCATAACATACCAATATGAATGCAGTTTGTTTTGCGGATGATATGTAATTTCAGGCACGCGTTTTGGGCTGTTGGAGAATTCTTTGCATTCTGAAATGCAAGTCCTAAGTAGCGAAAACAACTAAATTTGGCTTCCAGACTGTGTTTATAATCTTATTTTTCCTGTAATTGCTTAGCATGCTTTTATAAATGTTCCTAATGTATTTATGGTGTGACTGAGGCTGCTGTTCTGATACTGCTTTTGCTGATGCCCTGTCCCCGTGCAGCTATCCGAGAGAACAGCTACTTTGAGCCTTCCAGCTGCAGCTTCTTGCCTCTGCTGAAATGGAGCCGTTCAGTACAGAGTAGCGCGTCTAGTCGTCATTATGTGTCAGTCTAAGGGAAAATCAGTACTGAACCGTAATTCCTTGTTTGCACCGTTTCCCATTCTAGCTGCTTGATCTTTTGAGTTCATTGTGAATATCTTTGTCTTTTTAATGCTGTGTGTCGGGACAGGACGTGAGCAGTTACGGTGTGTTTGTTGACCTGTGAACTCAAGTATTCTTTTTAAAGGCAGCTCCCTTATGAGCACAGCTGTAGGAAGGAGTCACAGCCAGTGCAGTGGAATGGGGTAATAATGAGCAGGATTGGCTGATGTACCTATAAAGCAAATTCTATAAATAGATTAATGGAATTTGACTATAGCGTTTCAGTATGACTTTGTCTTCCCTAATCAGAAGTAGCAATTAGAAAGGAAGGAAATAAGTGATCTGAGAGCCTGATATGGCATTCCTTGTTCCTTAAAAATCTCTTTTGTTGTTTGGTATATGCCAAATCCTCCTTGAACTCTGCAGGAATCTGAGACAAAAGTTCAGGTTCCCCCCTTCCTCCTCCTTTCTCCAGTTACAGGATAATGTGTTTCTTGAAAGTCTGAGTCAAGGCTTGGTTCTACTCTGATATTGGTGGAACACAGATACAGGAAAATATTTCTTGCAACTTTTCTGGCCTTTTAGAGTTTTTAATTCAGAGTTGCCTAAAGACAAAAAAGCTTTCTAGAGAGGATGAAGGAAAAAATAAATGTCAGAATACCTTCTGCTCTTCCACGATTAAACTGGGTTGATAACAGTACTTACAAATGGTAACTGTGTGTATAGAGGTTGCATTTGGGGGTTTCGAATGCTTTCGGTGATCCTCTTAACGTATAGTCATTTACGGTGTACTTCTAATAGGATACTGATAAGACTGACTTATTAAAATTTCATGCTTTGAAAGGGAAGTTGTTAAAGTGTGGATCCTGAATGAAATCTTTTTGCAGCTAGCAGTCAGAGGAAGGGAGATGAGAGATGTTGGGAATGGCTTGTTAGAGACAGGGTATGAGGCTTCTAGTATTCGCCACACCTGATCAGAAGTGGCTGCTGTAATTATTCTGGCTGTAAGATGAGTGCTGTTTCTGATGAGCCCTTCAGACCCTGCAAACACGCCCCTTACTAGGTGTCAGTTTTAGCAATAAATCAGCAATGGGGAGCCTGCCACAGCTTCCATACTGTTCTTTTCAGCAGATGTCTTTTTCATGGTGATGTCTCAGAAAGCGAAGGATCAGGAAGGATAATTAAGGGAAAAGGTGGACAGCTTCATCTCTCTGTGTGCAGTCAGTCTGCCGTGCACTGGGATTGTGGCTGAGCCCCAGCCTCTGAGAGGAGGTACATTACCCATCGGAGCTTGCCAGACTGGTTTTGGTTTCTGGCTCATGTTTCTGTGTACATGTGGGCCCTGGTGTTCTTCCACAGCTGGCATCGGCTCTGGCATTAGATGCACCCATTGCTTCCTAGAGCGGAAGATTAGTTTGCTGCTTTAGGTGCTGGACTTTGAGCTGGAGTCTCAAAGGCACCGAGTGACTCGGCTCACAAAAGGGCTTTAATGGATCTTTCAGATTTGTCTCTCTGGTTTTAGAGATCCGAATACAGCTCAGTTAGAACTGAGTTGTACCAATTTCCCTTTCAGTTTCTTCTGCTTTCAGCCAACTACTACGGATTCAATTCCGGCTTTTGTGCTCAACTGATTGAACTAGGTTCATGTGTATGCGTGTTAATGCAGTGTTCTAGATGGAGCAGATGTGTACCCGCTCTCTTGCTGGCTGAAAAGGAATTCAGCCTTGGAAGGTGTGTGATCTGTGCTTGGACTTGCCTAAGCACAAATTCGAGTAATGAATTAGTCATCAGACATGGAATTCATTTCCCTGGGGATACAGTTACTGAGGCTGGTACAGCCCATCTGTCAGGAGCTGCTGATGTAGGAGCTCTCGCCAGCTGAGAAGGTTCTCCCCACCCCTGCTAATATAATAAGGCTGGATTGCCAAATCCTTTAGTTTGGTATTTCAGTGGTCCACATAATGCTTTATAACATGTTCTTAACTGCTTTGACTTCTTCACCTGATTTTTTTTGTATGTGTTAACTTGCTATTGTGAAACCAAAGGCAGCAGACCTTTCTTATGGCAATTCGGCAGTCTCGTACATGCTAGTTAAGCTTACTGAATCATATTTATGTGGTAAGCAGGATATGCCAGAGAAGGTTGCCATCCCACAGCAATTTCAGGAGTGATTTCATGGTTATTGTGGTATTAGGGTGATAATGGGGTATGTTTGGGAGGAGATGTTTCTACTCATCACCTTCTTGTTTTTGACCCCTTTGGTTTTTTCCCCCCTTTTGTTGGTGTTCCATTGTGGCACGTGGCTCGTGTTGTCTGGTCTCGTGTTTGATAACTCTTTTCTAAGACATTTGGAAGCCTTATCAAATATGGAAGAGAAATGATGGCGTTATGGGCTTTTTTTGTGCATAGCTAGATCAAGGTCGGTATTTGAGTTTTTCACTTGTGTATGTACTATTTTATCCTTATAGAGTGGGTAAAAGAAGCTAGTGTCAGTATTCTCTTCCGGCCTTATGAATATCCCCGTAGTGCCTTTCACCAATGCTGATCATACGGAGAGATTCTGTTTCTGCTAATATCCAGCCTGTCAAATTTTCTGTTATCTTTGCTGGACCAACACCACGTGGAACAACAAATAAATGAGTGATCCTCTGCTGTAGTGAGGGGAAGTGGCAAAAGAAACTCAAGATTATGGTTGAAGGTGTGGGCTTTGTTTATGCGTAGTTTTTTCAATACTTAACTTTCTGGTACCCTAAGGGCTTGCCTTTTTTTTCCCTCTCCTCCTATATTTAACTGTGGTGGAAATGCAAAATTAGAATGTTGCAGGGAGATTCATTCTTAATTTTGCAAGCAGCTAGAGTTTACATGAAATTGCACTTTATACTCGCACTTAGTCATTTCTCTAAATATTTTGTAGTTATTTCAGCAAAAGCGTGTTGAACTTTGAGAACAGTCTTTTTATGAAAATGTAGTCTAGAGATCAGTTTTTGGTGCTGTAATGTTCCTGTAAAATCTCTTTATACCAGTTAAAGGTGAGCTCCCTTGAAATATTGTAATTTTCAAAAAATAAAAGGTGTGTCAGATATCACAACTGCCTTCAGCTTATGTGCAAATATTCATCAGACTACAGTCTTTCCCTGGTTCTGCTGCTGTAAGATTTTTTTAAGTAGATGAAGTAAAAACTAACCCTCTTAGAATAAAGACTGGTGTCAAATACATCATTTTTCGTGCTTTAGGAGTAGCTTATAACTGTAACCTCAAGAGATGAAAATATTTCACTTAAATAGTTTTCAAATGAAAATATTTGACTCCCACATTTGTAATGTTGGTCTCTTAAGTGCCATCCTGGTATTCTGAATACATGAAATACATTCTTTAAAAAGTACAGAATATAAGGGATTGGAGAAAGCTGCCACTGTAAATTCTCTTGTCATGCTTCTGCTTCCTTTTTCCCAACCGTTGACCTGGAGAACTGGAGTTTGAAAACAGAGTAGACTAAGATGATGTGTTTTAGACTGCTTGAAAACAGTGGTATTTTATAATTCCTTGCTTTTTTTTTTTTTAATGCAGATATCATTCTAGTTCACTTAGAGAAATTAGCAAAAATGAGGTAGTGCTTGAGGCAATACAGTTGGCCGTCTAGGTGTGTGGTGCTCTTGCTTTATAAATAGTATGTTCAGAATTAGCACCTCTTCTATATGAGGTGTTTGGGTCTTATTTGTGGATTCAGATTTGGTTTTGGGTCATCCTTTGTTTGTGCTGTTCTGGTTTTAATCTTTCAAGACTTAGGTTGATGGGAATTCTTTAATGCTCAATCACGTGTCTGATTTTCCTTAGAAGTCACTTCTGCTTTGGTGTCTGAAGGGAAGGTGGCTGCTTAGCGCTTGCAGCTTTGGAATTACGCAGTACTAATTCCCGTTTGAAGATCAGTGCAACATTACACATTTTAAAGTTAATTTATCCAGAGCTTTGGTTTCCCATGTTTTAGGATGCCAAGAGGCTATTTGAACTGAAAACACAGGCTTAAATGGCTATTTAAAATCTGAACCAAGCAGGGGGGATGCTGTCTAATGGAATTTGCTGGGTTTTATCCTTTGCCTCTCCTGCACCAAGTGGGACTAGCTGTGCCTGGAGAGGAAGGCTCATAGCTGAGTCGTGAGGACCTTGGCTGTTGCCGACTAGAACCGGAAGAGAGGAGGCCGTGCCGGCCGGCCGGTTACGCAGCACTGCGTTGAGCAGACACGAGGTCTGGCCAGTGATTTTAAATTAAGCATATACTTTCCTTTCCTTGAGTGAGGAGCACGTGTGAGGAAAACTAATCTGTTTAGATTTGAAGAAAAAGCTGGCCTGTGCTATAAAATGTTCTGTACATACATTTATTTGCAAATATTCTTGATCTCTGATTAACGAGCTCTGCTACTTGCTGTTTGGCATTCCCTGTCTGGATAGGGAGCCTTTTAGAAGATGATGGCTTCAGAATTTGACTAGTCCGTGTGTGTGATGTGTTTGTTTTGTTGTTGTATGTGGGCGTGTGTGTGTTTTTTTTTTTTTCTTTTAAACAAGCAGTTTTGCTGCTGATCAAAGAGGGAGGATTATGCTGCTGCTGTAGAGCTAAACTGGCAAATGGGGAGAAATGGCAGTTCTGAAGCCAGCCTGACTGAAGAGGCAGCTCTTTGTTGGCGACAGGATGATCTGAATAATTTGTGTGTTTTAGCAGAGGTGTTGCTTCTTCTGTTGGAATACTTACTCTGACGCTTCAAAGCCTGAATAACTCAGTAACGTTAATGGAAAGTTACCTAGCTGGAAGGAACGTAGGACATCCTTGTGGGTTTTGTTTTTCAGAACACCTGTGTGTATTTTAAGGAGGGGGGGCATCTTTGGCACCTATCTATTAATAGTCTGAATATAAAACCTGCTTGAAGGTGGTTGTAGCTTTCTTATTAAGCGATATTTATGCCAGAAATGGAGGTATGTATGAAACTAACAATACATTAAAGATGAAAGTTGCCCGTTCTTTTGTGCTGTAGGTAGGCAGTCAAGTTGTCCTCTTTTCTCCCCATATATTTCAGATGTTGTGACTTACCAGCTATTTTCATCTAAGTGGCATTTATTTAGGTAGCTATATTCAAAGACAGTCCTTTGCTTTCTCTGCAACGCTGCTTTTTATTCGTGTGAAGTGCGAAAAGTCAATGACTGATTTATGCCAGTTTAGAAGCAAGTCGTCTGCTCTTATTCTTGCACCGTCCTGCTTACGTGGAGCAAGTTGTAGCTGGGTTTGACGATGCTCTCCAGAAGGCTGGAGCGGCTTTGTATGTTATGCATCCACATCTTTAAGTGAGAGAGAAAAAAGCAGTCCAAAGACAGTTGCACAAATTCATCTCTAGCACAAGTAGGCATAATTGTATCAGTTATATCCCTGCATACTATATCCTGCAACACTAACAAACAAGTTTTGTGTCTGTAGTGGCATTTCCGGTGTTTTGGCTGGGGCTTATACCTCTTTCAAAATAGCAAAATATTTGAATGGGCTCTGCTTGGAACATCTCCTCTGAACAGTGGTATGTTCTACCTATATCTGCATTTTTGTTCTCGGTCTGTCTGTATAATATTCTTCATTTAAGAAGAATTTTTGTGCCAAATATTTTTCACAGCGTGTTCTGACCTTCACAATGAATTTATGAATTAAAATTTTAAATTATTTGCCAATTAATAATGTTTTTAGGCTCTCAATGAGTTGAAACTTAAGCAAATCTTGAAGTTAATGTGATCTAGAAGATCACTAAAATAAAAATGAATAGCACTAACTTTCAGCTAATGATTTAAGAATCCAAACCACTAAAACGCTGCATGTCACTGTCCGGAACCAGTCCCAGTCAACTGAAGAGCTAAATGAGCTGCTACCAACTGTGGCGGCTGCTTTGTGTATAGTGAGGTTCTGGTCTCTTTTTTTTAGTGTTATTTTACTTAAAACTAGAAAGCCAGTTAGAAGATGAAGATTTTCTTCCTGGATCAAGACTAGAAGTGCATCAGCTTGTCAACTGCAGTCTGCTTCTAGTTGCTGCTCCCTTCAGTTTAGTTCAATTCACAAAGTACACATAGTATTTGTGTTATCAGGTCATTTCAAAAAGCATATTTTAATAGCCTTCTCATGTCACTTTTTAAAATGAAACTTTCTCCTTGATGCACGGCGAAGAATACTGTGACGGAAATAGGAGCTGGTGTCTGATTCTGTTTGACCAGCGGCTTACTGTTCTGTCTGTCTTTTATGGAGTGCAATACTTGCTTTTTGGATAGATAGCTTAGTGCCCAGTGACTCAAGGCATCCCTGTATTCCAAAAGTCTGTAGTGCTGTAGCTTAAGCTCAGATTATATGCAACTCTCAAGAAACAGAAGAGGAAGAAAGAAAGAAAGAAAATTGTAGTTTGGTTTTTTTGGGCGAGGAGTAGGTTTCGGCAGAATGAACGGCGCTTGACAAGGGGAAGAAACTTAACTGATTGTGGTTTGAATGGGGTTTAACTCCTCAAATTCATTAAAGCTTTTAGAACTGTCGGAACCATGACATCTTCTCGTAGAATGTGTTACGGAACAGGTACCATAGCTACGCTCAGAGCTTTTTTTCTGGTATCTAATGCACTGTCTTTATATGACATTGTTTTGCTTAGAATTGTTAAAATTGATCTGCCAGATTACCTTAAAGGTACTGCGGTTTGTTTATCTCTTAAGCAAAAGTATCTTGGAATAAGAAATATTTTTTGCTTTAGACACACGAGAACTAGCAGTCAAAATAATTTGGGCTGGTTTCACAAGGCCAATCAAGTCTTGTTCAGCCGAATGAGAAAATCTGATTTAATCAGGAACAGCAGTTCTGCTCCGGAATAGCTTGAGAGAGCCCAGAAGGTATGTTTTGGGGGTATTTTCTGTTTTCCCTTTGGCCTCTTAGGTTAGCTAATTTGTTGGATGCATTGTTTCTTGTGTCTTTTGGCAGAGTTTTACTAAAGTGTTCTTGAGAGCCTTGATATAGCTCTGTGTAGTGTCAAAGAGCGCAGGGTTTGAGGTGTGGAAAGTAGCTGCTTTAAGTAGGCAGTCTTGCTTCTTAGCTCAGCTCATTGCCTCTACGTGAAGGATACTGAAAGGGTACATGTCTTGTGGTGTGATTGAATGTCCTCTCCATGAGGAACTGTGGACAGTGTAGACCAAAGCTCTTGAAATTTGAATGCGATGTTGTTATGACTGAGAAGTATAAAAAGATTTGCTGGTGGGTTCCAAGTGACTTGAAACGATTTAATTTTTATTTTTGTTCTGCTTCATGGTCTTCTGCGGTACTTCATCAGTTGAGCTACTCTTTTTGTTTTCTGTTTGCCTTATTTAAGCCCAAGAATGAATACACCTTCCAAAGTCTAAGAAGGTAAACAAGATCAGGCAGTGATACTAGCAAAAGCTGTGTAATTCTTTACGCGTGCCCTGATAGGGGTTCTGTTTTGCTTAGGAAGAACTTGCACTGCTCTCTTGCAAGCTTTTCTTACTGTGTTTTTCCCTGAGATTATGCTTTCAGTGTTGCAGCTGAACAGACTTTGTTTCATGAGCATCTTACACTAGTTATCAGGAGGACTGTATTTCAGTTGTGGAAAGGACTCTCTCCACTAGACTGCACCTTATTCCACCATCCAACTATTGTAACTGTTTTTGGTGTGGAGGTTTACTAATCATGCTGAACTTCGTTTTAAGCTTTCCTAATGGTTGGCACTGGCAGTGAGCACGAAACATGACAGTCTGCTCCTTAGAGGTAGCAAGCGGGACTTCTGTCCTCCTGCTGCTTCATGCTCTGCGTTGCCTGCTGCTAGTGGCAGGAGGCTTCTGGCCTTTACCTCTACTGCTCCTTCATGGGTTGAATGCAATTTCAAATGTTTTGCTGTGATGGGTGTCTGGAAAAGCATTTTACCTTTATATTGGAAGGGGTAAGGCTCTTGCTTTCCGAGTAGAATCAATGCAAGTTATTTGTAGGGGTAGAGATAAAGTAAGTACGTACATTTTTTTTGAATATCGTTCTGTACGTAACAGCTTTGGGACGCGCGAAAGGTGGAGGTCCTTTTTTTATAAAGCGCATGGCAAATAATATTATATTAGGATTTTAATTTTTTACAGTTAAAATGTTAAAGGTTCTGTTCTACGTGCTTAAAATGTTGCTTTTGGGGAAGGTGTTTTTTTGATTCGGACTCTGCCGTTAGCTTTAATAAGCAGTGTTAAGAGCTTTATCTAGATATAATTTTGAGGATGGAAAAAATCTTTCTGGTCTGCATGTTTCTTTGGACCCTCTTTGTTCTTGTCATTTATGTATTAGAGCCTTCTTTAGTAATGCTTGTACTTCATTTGAATATTTTGGAAGTGACTTATTATAATAAGTACACTTATCCTGTGGGAGGAACTTTAATCATCTAGATTTTTCTCTTATTTCTTCATACTTAGTTGGAAATTCCTGAAATCTAGGAAATTAAGAGTCCAAGACCCTTAAGGACTTACAATGTTAATTAGAATAGTTAAGGGAACTATTTTATGTAACCTCTTAAGACATGTCTGACTGTTTCGTGGCAAATAAATATAATGGACAAATATATGTATACGTTGTGTAAATGAAGGCTTCCCCTTAAATCCGTCTTGATGATTGTTGTAACTGTTTAGATAAGAAGTAGCCAAATAAACAAACCAATTTATACTAACTATACATTCCATCTGACCCGTCATTACATTTTGCTTTTTTGGCTAAAAATCTAAAGTGCTGAAAGACCTGCCACAGGACTTTCCCCCGGGGGTTGACGCTCAAGGAGCCGATGTGTTGGTGTTCTGAGTGTTCCTCCCTCTTGTTAAACTCAATAGAGACAACTTTTAAGAAACTTTTTTAGAGCTACAAAGGCAACAAATAGCATTGAATCTTTCTTTTTCTGTGAGAGAAATACAAGCAAACAGATCTATGTTTTCCTCTGACTGATGTGAGCTTATATGAGCCACTTCTGAAATTCACACTGCAGGCAGCTCCTAAAATCTATATTGCAGAGATGCTTCTCTGAGACGGACTGCTAGATAAGGTTTTGTGTTGGCCTGTTGCAACCTTTGATGCCAGAATGCTGAGTTAAGATCTGTTAATTTTTTAATTTAAGGAAATTAAAGTGATGAAAGGAGAAGAGAATTTGTAAAAGTATATTTCTAGGAGCAGTGGACGTGAATCTTTCCATTTCAACTCTCTTTCAAGGGAGGTTAAAATGCGCTGAGCTGAAAGCATATGTAATGGAAGTTTAATCTCCTCGAAGTGGAAGAGAAGCTCTAATCTGAAGAAAGCCATGCTCGCCAAAGCAGGGGACCCAACTTCGTAGTTTATGATGGTAATCATGCAAGTAGGGCTTGTTCCAAACAGCGGTGGAGTAAAACTGGTGATTCTGTTAGACTCCGGTGAAAAGAAATGTGTTTCCCCCTGTCATCGCGTGCTGAAATAAAGGCATGTTGGAACTGGAGAGCTTGTTTAGATTTGTCAAAGTGGAGTGAGTTTGGTATACAGTGTTAATTTGCTGTAATATCAAGCGTGTCTTTTGAAAAATACCTATCTAAAGCTTTCATTTTTAAGTCTGAGTGAGCAGAGTGTGTTAAGTCATTGATATGTCTGCGAGTTGAAAATAAACCTAAAATTGAAACTAAAAGTAACTTCCTGTTACTTTATCTGAAAGGAGTCTTTTGAAGTATTGAATGATGCCTACAGGAAATACCAGAACTGGTCCCTTGTTTTAGGTTGGAAATAGTATGAAATTAGCACTTTATATGCAAATAAGCTCTGAGAAATAAACATTGCTTCTCCCTTCGCCCCCAACCTTTTTTCTTTTTTCTTTTTCTCTTTTCTTCTCTTGCCATCCTGGAATAGAGAAGTCCCTGGTGATGTTTTTCACAAACCCAGGTGCTTTTGCAAAAATGCTGTTGTCATTGTTTGCTCCAAAATGGGATTCTGGAGCGAACAATGTGTTCTTACTTTTTAGTTACCACAGAATGTTTTTAGAGGAGAAATACAGCAGAGGTATGTAGAATACAGTGCATTTTCTCCAGTTGCAGACAAGAAGTGTTTTTCCTGCAACTTTTTTTAGAGAAACAGTCAGACTCATTAAGGAGATTAATTACTCCAGTTTTCTACCATTAATCTCCCTGAATACCAATATATATACCACACAGTAAAATCCATTAGTGTGCCATGACTCTGTGCTAATAGTTAAACTCTGCTGTTCTTGGAACAGCTTAGTACTGAAGTAGATGCATGTGGATTATAGTGGGGATAAAAATGGCTCCCTCACAAATTGAAGTATTTTATTTGATAAAGCAGTTATGCTGGCTCTCTAGCTCTTAGGTTGTTGAATATCTGAAGTGGAGTAGAGCATGTCGTTAATGCTATTAATTATTATTGAATGGGAGTGAAGATGACATCATATGGGTATGGAGAAAATCAGTGGATCAGACTCTGGCCCCTTGTGAGGCTGATGATCCGTAAGAGAACTCCTTTTAAGCTAGTTTATCCAAACTATTTGTTATATGGTTCACCAGCTTTGAAAAATGAAGATTTTGGGGGGGGGGGGGGGGGGAGGTGGTGGAAATGGACTTGAGCTTACAGACTCTTTATATGCTAATTCACTGTGATGTACAAATTGTGTCTGCAATTATGAGCTCAGGAACTGAAGAATGAGAAAGATGATGATTGCAAATAAGTGTCACAGTTCAGTTTCAAGGCATTACTTTTTTTGAACTGATGTACAGATGTATAAAGTTAAGCGTACAGGCAGTATAGTGGTTTAAACTAGATAGTGCCTGTCTCTTGCCTGGGGACAAATGATTCTGTTTGTGCGAAGGGTGAACTGTTTTCCACTCTTACGGGAGTCTAGTATTGTTTATACAAGCAAAGCCAAGTTTTCAGATAAATCACAGATTTCATATGACTGATCTGAGCAATTCAAATCCTTTGGAACTAAGCGCTCAACAAGACTTATAACTGTAGGCAGTCTTTCAAGAGCTATTCGAAATGCTGGTGAGGTTACACACAAAAAAATCTTACATCACCTTTTTTTTTTTTTTTCCCCCCCTGTTTTCCCATAGTTATGTCATTGCCTAAATGAAATAAAAATGCGGTGTATCTAAAAATGTAAACCATACCTGCACTTCAGGAATAAAATGGCAAATTAAGATGACTGCAATGACTAAAAGCACTGATGAAAGCTATGCTCACCTCTAACTGCGCAACGATGGATAAAATTCCATGCAGCTATGTTTAGAGAAAAGTGTGATTATTTTCGTATTCCCAGTTGTATCAAAAGTGATTACTTACATGTTGTAAATTGACATTTCTTGTTTAATTCTGCAGGGTGTTCTTGATCCTGTTCTTTGGTTGATTTTAGAAGATAATTGGGAGGGAAAGATTTACAGCTACAATTTATTCTTAGTCTCAAGGTGTTTTCATTGCTACAGTCAGTCAAGACAAAGAGGTTAACCTCTGCTCATGCAGAAGTCCATGTGAACAAGGAATTCAAGTAATAAAAAACCCCCTACTTTTTGTCTGCTTTATTTAAAAAAAAAAAAACAATCACCTGTGGATAAATTAGCTTTGTAAAATCCTGCAGGATTTCAACCTTTTGTTTTTAAGCAAATGCTATTTACTGTGTGCAATACTGGTGAAATTCTTCTTAGAGTCATGGCAAAGCTGTGAGTCAGTACAGGAATCAGTAAATCTCTCCTTGGAGTCCCATTGTAGCGTCTGTGCTGCAACTGCCTGTGTCATGTTGGTGGACGCTTGTGGGGACAGTGAGACCTGGTACTGCTGCGGAGGGAAGCCTGGTGCTGCGATCCTGTGTTCTGCTGGCATCTGTCAGAGGTTTCTTTGGATGCTTTTTGTGTCTCTAACTTTCAGAAAACTTTTTTGAAACTTCTTCACACAGCTCCAGCTTCAATGGATATTGAATATTGTTTGTCCAACGCAAGCCATCTGTTATCTGTTGTGGCAGCCTTCAGTTAGCAGTATTCAAAGAAAAAACATTTCCCTCAGTGCTGCTTTTTTGCTTTAAAGTCTTCAAAGAAGTTAATTTTGTGGAGTTATCCATTTGCCCAAGTTTCTTATCTCTGTAATCCAGGCTTGAGGATTCACTTGCAGACCTAGTATTTGGAGGTTTGGAAGGGAGGGGTTTAGGGGTAGAAAGTGATGTAGTCTCAAGTATTGGTTGCTTTTGCATTTCATACATTAATCTTTGTTTGTAGGACAAAACAGCTTAAAACTGGGTTCACTTTAAGTAGCTGAGTTGTGGAAATTGATTTTTGTGCTGTCAGAGATGATGGCCTTCTTACACCACTCGAATGTGTTTGCAAGCCCTGGTACTTGTGGGGATGATGTATGCCGTGAGTAGGCCTAATGGTTCTGTTCTTTGGACCCCTGCTACCGTGACTGGGCTTATTCAGTCATGTTTTCTCTCTAGGCAGATACTTCTCAGCTCTTAGTCTGCATACGTACTGTACAGAATACTCTTATGAAGATAACTTTCTGAAGGGGGCCCAAGAACATGCTACTGAATTGCAGAGAAGAATACTAATTGCCCTCGAGCGTATTAAGGTGCTGCATTTGTAACTGGACCTAAGTTTTTTCTGCCAAAATTTAGCTCACTTGCAGTTGTGATGAAAATACGAATATTCTTACAACAGTATTAACACCCAGGGCACTTTTTTACCGCTTGTAAATAGGTGCTGTCCTTGGTAGTGGAATGACATGTACTTAGACCGGATCTGAATTGCATTGAATGAATTTAGTATGTATGTGTACTTATCTTTGCTAGATATGTCACAGGTTTTTGTTCAGAGCTTTTAGCCTGTCTAATACTTCAAATATGGAAGTATGGCCGTATCCAAAGTTCCCTTTCCTCAAATCACTGGTTTCTGAAGCCTGTGACGTTTGGACAACCTGATAAAATGGAGTCTGATGGAGCGCAAGCTGCTCTCCCAGTGCTTTACTTGCTTGAGATTGTTGGGTGTGGGCTCGTAAATGATGAGGGCTGCTGTCTTTTCTTATGATTTCACTTGCAGTGAGTTAGATGTTTAAAACTAATAATAAGAAATTCTGTTGTTGAGAAAGGAACGTCAGATCCTTTAACTTAGGGTATTTTCAGATCTGCATGGAGCAGTTCAGGTTTCTCATAGGGCTCTGGGCAGTTTTTGGCTGAGCTTGTGTTGCACATTTTCAGACAACGCTTTCAGACTTCTGTTGTAACTTGGGGGGGTAAGTTGAGCAGGTGGCAATCTTAAAGGCTTTATGTGAAGCCAAAAAATTTTATTGGCTTTTGTGAAAGCATTATTTAAGGAATGGCAAAGACTCTTGTTCAGTCTAGAAAAATACAGGGATTTTTTCTGCTCCGCACAGGTACAGCTAGAAGGACTTTATTCACACTCATATTAGCAACAGAACATAGGGCTCTTCTGTTAGAGGTGTAATTTTCTAGAAGTTTTAAACATGTAAGAATTCTCTGGGGGAAAACAGTAAAACTGCTTATTTTGTACTAGCAATCGGACCAGCTTCTCTTTTTGCTCATTGAAACCCAAAGGACAGTCATTGAAATCGAGTTTAAAAAAACGGAAATGAACAGCTCTTTTCCACTGCGTTGTCTGAAACTAGTAACCTACTCTTACTGCTAGATTATATTTTAAAGATTGCAGGAGAAAAATACCAAGGACAAATTAAAGAATATTCCACATTTTTTTTGTGTCTTAATTCCAGCATTTAAATTTAGAATTGAGTTTAAAGTAAGAATTCAGTTTGTTTTAAATTTAGACCGTATGTGTTACTGTCTCCCTAAAATGAGATTGAAGCCAATTAACTACAAATGAGCTAAACCTATAAACAAAGCAGTAGTGTACTGCCCGCTTTCTTGAGGAAGCGTGATTATACTGTGTCTCTCGCTCAGTTTCTGAGCCTGTTGCCTGGTTTCAGTAGAAGGGTAGAAGTCACTAGTATTACTGAGTTCCTGTATCTTTTCTGTAGAAAGATGTGGTTGAGAGACCTAAATTGGTTTGTTGCTGATAGGGCACGTGCGAGAGAGCTGAGGGTAACCTGGGGTAGCTCTAGAAGAAGGGTTTGGTTTATCCTGTTGTGAGGGCGGAGGGAGGTAACAGGTATCCATGAGGAACCTGGCTCTGTTATTTTTTGTCTGTCTGTGGAACAACTTGCTTATTTCTGAGTAACTGGCTAAATGTAAGGGTATGATATATTCTTGTGTGTAAGACTCACTGAAGTTTGAGTCCTCAGTAATTTTTCTTGGTTTTCTTCTCACATCCCCAGTAAGCTTTGTGAGAATCAGCAGGCTAGTCCTGCTGGAGACGAGTTACCTCTGTGACGAGCTGTATAATCAGAGAATGGGTTTATTTCTGAGATATTTGGGCTGTTCAGAGTTGCCAACCATATGCCCCAAGGGGAATGCTTGGTCCTTGGCATGGTGCAGGCGAGCTGGTCCACCAGCTGTTTGTAGCCCAAGAGCTTGTGACTGATTACTTGCTGTTATTTCAAGCACGAGGAACTGTATTTAAATCTTGCAGCCTAAATTTGAGTCGCACATAGAAATTGGAAATTTTAATAAGTTGGAATGCATTCTTCAGTGAGCTTTTATCTTATTTTAGATACATATCTCATGAGATCGCTTGTCTTTCTCTGTTTGGAAGTTAATACTTCCACAGCATCATAATTAAATATGATCTGTTTTTTAACTTTAACATTTATTGTTTGGTCTTTTTGAGATATCATAAACTGGACATAGCTTAATCTATGGTAAAATAAAGAGATTACTCTTCATTGAAAAATAAAAAGCATTGAACAAATATTCATTTCATTTTTATAGCTGGTAATTTGTTTTACATGTCTGAGTGGTCAGCTGTGTCTCTTCCTTCTAGTTAAGGAAAGCTGCTGGCGTGGTCTCCACTTCATAACTGTGATCAGTTGACTTAGCTGCAAAATGATGAAAATGTATCCTCTTTATTATAACATTTGTAATAATGGGCTTTTTTACTATCTTATGCAATGTTGACTGTATGCTAAAATCTAATTTCTCTTTAAAAGAAACCTCTAGTGGGTTGATCGCTTGGATTGGACAGTTGATAAGAGATAATCTGAAATGTATCTATTTCTCCATAGAAGAGGATTATTTCAGAATTAGACTCTTCTGTCTTACAGCATCTGAGCAGTTCTGATGCTTGTGCTTTCTTCTTTGCTGATCAGTAAGAGCAACTTCTTCCATAACTTCTAGCAACCTATGAACCTACGTGCCAAATGCTGTTCAAGTGCAAGGAGCGCCTTTGCCCCAAGAGCCTGGAGATAACAAAGTTGCTGGGCTAGGTAGGACGTATTGATGTTAGTTGTGGAGAGAAAAGGAACAGGGAGGAGGGAGAGCCTCTGTTACAGTCTGAAAATCCATCGAGTCTCACCTCCTTTCCCTGTTCCCATTGTTGAGGTTCTTTGTTAGTAGCTAGTCCCTGTGTACCTAAAAAGGACTAGACAAGAATTTTTCTAAATACTTGGCACTAGTTGATTCAGACTTTGAGGAATGCTGTTGATTCTTTTGCCAGAGGTTCAGCATTTCACATCTCTCTGGTGCCTTCAGCTTAGGAGAGGAGGAGCTGGAAGCTGTTTTGAAGCCCTGGTGTCTTATTTTAGTATCCTAGCTTGGTCACCACCCCTGCTATCTGATAGCATAAGCCACTACGGAAACTAGCCTCTTGATTTTCGGTTATGCTGTCTTATTGTGAGCAATTATTTCTACTTGCCTGTGCTTTTCAGTGTGATGTCTTACGTGTTTTGTTCTAAACTCAAGTCATCCTGAATCTTTTATTAGTTAAAACTAGCTAATACCCAATTGACTGGAGATGCTTGATTAAGTGATACGTTTAATTGTTGTTAACTCCATAGGATACGAATGACCTTCTGTGCAATGTCTGTCAAAAAGCAGGCCTTATGTATTTGAATCTACTGGCTATGTAGCTGTTATTGTCCAGTTTCTAAATATTGGTAACTTGTTACGTGGCTTCAGACGTGTAACACAGGAATTGTCTATTCCAAAAGCAAGCTGCTTCATGAACTCTGGAGCTGAGAGCTTGTTTCCTGTGTGTCTCTGGTTGTGATTTTGGTGCCTGAGACAGTACAAGCTCTGACCAGAACCTTTTCTGTAGGGGAGGCACTTCTAAAGGATCTTGTGGAGACAGACCTCTGTGGAGTTTCATTCTCCCTCCTGTATCTACTACTTTGTCATATTTGAGCAAGCTGCTGATGGATTCAGAGGCTTTTGGGGGTGAGAGGAGAAGAGAGGTAGCACTGGAAGGCAGACACACGGATAACTGGGCTCACACAGTCAGGTTTCCTGACAAGAACCAACTCATTTAGACTTTTAAACGCTTATTCTTTCAGCATCCACATATTTGGTTATCTTCAAACCTGCCTGCCTGTGTGTTGCAGTATGCCTGACTTACAAATCAGTGCACCAGCTGAACGACTGAAATAGCTGAAATCAGAAAGGAACAGAGTTGTTCAGTTTGAGGCTTGCTGAAACATTTGACGTTGATATATTGCCATCTTATGCTGCTTGCGTTTCTCTAAAGAAGTACGAACGGTGATATAAGATGCGTTAGGTGTTAGTGACAATCACATGATTAGGTCTGACTGTCAGAAGGATACCTTTTCTGGAGAAATTGGCACAATTAGAATTCTTTGCAAAAAGATCCTGTTTATCTGTTAAGTAAGAGAGATTTCTGTGGTATATTCTTACAAGCTTAACTATGCCCTTCTATTTCCAGTCTTTTTAAAATGCCATCCATATTGGATTTGAAACAGTTTTAAACATTTTAAAATTGAGTTTGGATTATTCGGTGACGTGATCTATTGCTTTTTCCTGTAGTAATTATGAAGGGATCTCTCAATTAGTGAAGCAAGGCAATTTTTGGGAGCCTGTTAGTATGATCTGAAGATTTTGTGGTGTTTTGTTCGTTTAATTCCCCTTCAGGGTTTTCTCCATGCCTAATTCCCTGGTTCCAACCTTGCAAATGCTCTTGCAGAAGAAAAAGTACCTGTGTTTTGCGAGGGAAATCCACTCAAATGAAGAGTGGATTCAGATGAGCGTGTATCACCTAGACCTGTCTCCTACTCTCATGTACTTTTCTGATGGGTCGTTGGAGCCTGACCTCACTTAGGCTGGCTGCTCATGCTGTTTAAGAAAAACTAAATGGAGGAATCTGAGGCAATAGTGCGCTCTCCAGGGAACTGTTAAGACTTTGGAGAATGAAGTGAGATTCGGATAGGAGGTTGCGGTTTCCTTTAGATACCACATCTAGACATAAAATAGTTCTAGTAGTCAGGTTTTAAGAGTAAATCACTTTGGAGAAAAGTTAAAAACCAGAAGAAAATGTGGAGGCTCTTTTTAAGCAAATTTGTCACACTTCTCATAGGCATTTTTCCCATTTCAAGCACTGGCCGTTAATTCTAACGTAGCTCCTTTTCAAAGTAACCCATCTAAGGCAGACCTGTGTTTGAGCCTAGTTTGATAAGGCAAGCAGTTCAACATGGCATAAGGCATTAGAATAAGAGGTTTACTGTGACAGAGATCCAAACAGGCAAAACAGATCTCTTGATTGCATTGTTTTGCTGATGTGCACTGCACAGTGCAATGTAAAGTGATTAGTGATGTAATATAGCACCTTAGGGAAACATGCGGTTTTTCCCCTCCCCCAAGAGTGGAGGTGTCTGCAAGGTTGGAACGCAGCATTTCTAACTGATGCTTCCTACTTGGACCCAAGAGGGGCCCGGCCGTGGGAACAGATGCTGTCGGAAAGCTGCTGATGTGGAGTGGTTGCTTCTGGCTTAATGAAGTCCTTGCTGACTGAAAACTTCCAAGTATGATGCTGAAAAATGCTTTGAAGAATTTGCCAGAGACTCATCTATTTCAAAATTATTGCTACCCCTTAGAAGATGATGGCCTTCTGTACTTGTGTGAAGATGCACACATGAGCATATGTACACACACGCGTGCACACCCACACTGCTCCTCTTTCTTATGAGCTTTTAGAGAATAGGTTATAATGAATAATAGCGGGGATCATAGTATTCTAACCATGAACTGCTTGTTGGTCAGGATTTAACTATCCCTTCCTGGTATTCTCTTTATAATGTTACTTTAGAGTCTTTTCTTTAATTGGGACATAGGCAAAGGAAAGGGACAAAGGAAAAGGTAACTTTCTTTTGACTCTGTTGTGTGAGCTGAGCTACTTCAGAAAGTCCCTGTGCTTATTTCTGAGAAGCACTTGCTAAAACGTCAGTGTGAGTGAGTCAACAGAGAGCAGAGCTCGCTGCTGGGGTATTTATTGCATAGATGTTTCTCTAGCTGGCAGGATCCATAACTTTTGAACATCCTAGGCCCTGTAATGTTGTCTTGTCTCTTGTGCCAGCTTCAAAACTTTAGCTGCCCAGTTTGTCTACCTAAAATCTCCCACCTAGTAATTTTACTTTGCTTAATTGGTAGAACTGAGTAAGTCTTCTCTATATTTGGTACTGTTTATTTACTTTAATTATAGTAAATTTTTTCAGAAATAAAATCTCTGTGCTTCACGCATTATGCAGTTGATCACAGTGAGCTTTGGTTTTCTGTGAATATAAATCATCACTGTCCATATCAGAGCTGTGAAGCTGAATGAAGTTTTCTGACATTTGTACCTGTACTGGAAATAGGAGCAAATACATTGGCTAAAGTGTCTTGAGAACGGACATAGAAATGTGACTTTTCATTGGCCAGATTTAACTGTTTGCAGTGTCTGTGAAAGCTGTTAGTGAGATCCTGTTATGAACGGTGATCTCTTTAAGCCTGGACCCTATGTAGTTCTGCAAACCAATACTGTTTGTGATGTTTATCTTCCTGCATGTTTATCGTCTTTACTGGTCTGAAGTCCTTGGTGCTGATGAATCCTTTAGCTCTTTAGGAGTCCTTAACTGTGAGGACAGAGATGTAGTAGAGACGGGCCTCCTTCTGGGCTTGTGCGCCTTTGTAAAGGATGAAGGTTGCTGTCTTAATTTCAGTTCCTTAGCGCTTCTTTGCTCACAACTACCGATCAGTTTGTTGCTTTCTGCACGCTATGTCCTCTTAACGGTTGATTCAGTAATGGATCCCATTTGCCGTTGTGAGGTATTTTTGTATCATCTGGGTGCCTTTGGTTGGTATGCTAGGTCTTCCTCAGATACTATTTCTCCAGAGTATAATTGGCCTAAGTTACACTTGTGTATAGTAACTATGTGAAGAATATTCCTATGTAAGTGATAGTGCTTCCGCTGATTGTAAAGAGCCCCAAGCAGATTGTTTGTCTTGTACCCTTCTACTGACGCGGCTATTACTGTTACTGGCTTCTCCTAGCTATATAATTTTATAATACTGTTGTGGCTGACTGGCTTTCCTCCAGAACCAAAATGAAAGTAAATTATAGCATTCAGCACTGAAATGGGTCATAAGTTAACAAAGCTTGTGGTTATAATGCAGTTTGAAATTTATATTTGAGATGTCATGGTCATGCCATATCTTATTGTTGTAGCTTGTTTGTGCTTATCCTGTGATCTAGGCGTTGAATGATTTCAGTGTTTGGTACTGTACTAGAAGGAAAGTGAGGCAAAGGGCTTGAAAAATGGAAAATATGCAATAATTAGCTAACGGGGTGGAGTGGATTGTTGCTCCGGTGAAAACTGTGGTTCTTTTGCATGTCTTTACAATGGTCACATGCACAACACTGTGTGGAGATGCAAGGTCTTTATTCATGATAAGTTAAGAAGGGCTATATCCTTGAAGCACATCTTGACCCTGTATGTTCGTGGTGGTTTTCCTAAAGCTTTTAGATCTTCAGGTCAGCAACAAGAAAACGTAATTACAGCAAAGGAATCTCTAGGCCTAGAGGGATAGAGAGGTAGACTAAAACGAAGTGCAAGGGATTTGGATAAAACTAGGTCCTGGCAGCAGGGCACAACTTTCTTACTCTCCTTCAGCTGTCCTCTGTGGACAGATGAGAGGGGATCAGCTCCTAGGTATGGATGGAAAAGCATTGTCTCTTCTTGTTTTGAACTGTTTCCCCGTGACTACTGAGTCAAGTGCTATTCAACCTTGAGTCACTGCCTTGTTTACTGTGGAATTTAGTGAGACGAATAGCTACGACATGCTGCTGCTATTTATAACGTTATCTCATTGTCTGTGGGTTACATGAAGCTGTGCTGTATGAAGGTGTGAAGGATGTGGGCACAGGGAGACCCTCTAGAGTGCAGCATTTCGACATCATCCAGAAATGATGTTAGACTGTGACCTTCAGAAGTGACCTTTATCAGGTGTTTCTTGGTAAATATTTTCAGTAAATTGTAAGGCAGATGGGCTCTCATACTCGTCAAGTTCATGGTATTGAGCTCTTCAAGGCTTCCACAGGGCAAGGACAAGGGTCCTGAAAATGTGTTGGTCTTTTTTCTTTTAAGCCATCTGAGGGAGTATTATGATGGATTTGGGGAGTATCATGATCATCCGAATGGTTTTCTAGTTAACCGAAATGAGACTATGGTAGGGATGGGATCTAATGCAGGTAGCTGTATAAATACATGACTTACCCTGAGGAGAAATATGTGCAGCTCTCACTTGATCTAGGACTTCCTTTAATGTAGATAAGAACTCCTTTTTTTGCTTTTCTTATTGGGAACTCCCAACAAGCTGAATAAGTTTCACTGGAAAAAGAGGCAGAGGAAGCATCTTAAGAAACCAGTCTGTGCACTGTTAGCAAGCATGACTATTAATTCTTTCGGTATGATGGAGTTTTCCAAATTAACCCCCCCCCCCCAAAACAAACAAACAAACAAACCAGAATCTGAGAGTACTAGTGAGAAGTCAGCTTCAAGGATAGGGAAACGCCTTCAAAGAATTCTTTCACTTGGGAGTAATGGAAGAATGTACAGTTGTGTTCGGTTGTGCTCCTAGATAAGCTTGGGCTTTGAATGTGTTGAAGCGATGATCTCACATACGTTCTGATGCATACGTGTGTGCGCTCACGTACACACAAATATGTTTATAAGCACTCTGATGTTGTGAGAGGACATGAGTAGTTTGAGGATAAACGTGAAAAACACGGAAACTTGACTCTATCAGAAAATGTTCTTTTTCCTTCAGTGAGGCTGCAAATGCAAGGTATCTACCATGAGAATGAAGGCCTAAGAGAGGCCTGAGACTTGCATTTCCTCATATTTTGTGTGTATGTTCACAGGTAGGTAGGTGGCTGAAATTTTGCAGAGTGGTGGTGGTAGGAGGTGACTATAAAAAACAAAAAGCAACCTCCTTCCCCCCCCCCCCCCCCCATCCCAACTAATAATGTAATAGTGTTTGTTTGGGCACGTCATAATTTTAGTGTTTTGGATTTAGAACAGAACAACTGAAGTCTGAATGCATTTTCTTGAATTTTTCTTCCAGCTACAGTGGTAGCAAGCCGGATGGGTTTGTGACCCTGAGAAGTCATCAGATGTGTCATTTTTTTTCTGTTGTTAATTATATGTTAGCATGACTATATTTAACTGTTCCTACAAGCAAAAAGCATTAATCCTGTAAAATGAGTTTTTAACTCTGACTTCAAATGCTGTATAATTTTGTAGCTAATGAAAATACATGAGCCAGGGGAAGAGGGAAATAACTTCTGTTTTGTTGCATGCTGGCATGTGATACGTATGTAAGAGGCAAAACATCTAGTAAAAACGAATAGAACAGTTCATGGTTTTGTGGATAACTTTATGAAGGCCATTAAACAGAGTTGTTATTGGCTTATTGCGTTGTCCTTTGCAGCCAGCTTGAGCTGGCCACAAATGACGTTTCTTTGATAGATTGTCTTTTCACCCGAATGCTTGCAGGAAAGTGATCTATTGGGACAGCGATCTCGTTGGAGTTGGCATCAGAGCAAAAACCTTTTACCCTTGAAAAGCGTGTTAAGTGTTCAGATTTCTTGTTTGGGAGTAAAGAATAGAATTAATGCCTTGGATTCTTCTTCCTTTTTTTTTTTTTTGTGCAAGGGAATGTAAAAGCACCGACTAAACTGTTGTAATCAATCCTTAAAAAAAAAAAAAAAAAAGTAGTGAATCTTTTAACAGTAGCAGGATTCTACACATTAGTAGAACGTGATGCTGAAGTTTGTATGGGTTGAAGTTGTAGTCTAGTAGTTTTTTGACCTGTCCTTTACCTGACCTGCTCTCATCTGCCTGGAAACTGAGGGATTAGAGCAGTAGTTACAGTAAATAATGAGCAGATTTATCAAAGGGAAAAACTTACTGGGGGCTAGGGGAGTTACCTGACTGCATAGCTAGTATACACTTGAAAAAGAGTTGATCTGTTGAATGAATATACTGTATTTGCACTAGCCACACTCTAGCAAAGTTCATTCTTTCTACTGAAGAAATTAATTTAAACTCGTGTTTGCTGTTGCAATTTTTTTTTTTCCCAGCCCTCAGAGACTGTCGTGGTAAAACTTTTCACCTTGAGCTTTAAAACTAACTCACTGCAGAATACTACATTGCTTTGCAGCTTGTGTGAGAGCCTGGCTCTGTTGTCTCCTTGAAGTTCTCATTGTTGTCTGAATATACTAGCAAAATGTTAATGAAAGATCTATGCCTGTTACACTTGAGGCATATGAAAAGGCATGCTCAGTAGAGACCTAAG
Organism: Struthio camelus; assembly: GCF_040807025.1. Taxonomy (NCBI): domain Eukaryota; kingdom Metazoa; phylum Chordata; class Aves; order Struthioniformes; family Struthionidae; genus Struthio; species Struthio camelus. Next base: position 6,827,500 of record NC_090949.1, read on the forward strand.
TGTTACATCAGTTACTTGAATGAGTTTTTTTTATAACTCTGAGTGTTGTTCGTTTGTGTGCCAGGCTGAGAGCTGTTTCAGAAAAGAGAGCAGTGCAGAGGCAGTATAAATGGTAGACTTGGGAGGATGATGGCGTTGGTAATGCATAACCACTTTGTGCTTGTGCTGAATGTTCAGGGTGTGTGTTTGGGGAATGTGTGTGAATCATTAAAAATCAATGTGTTTCTGTTTCTTTTTGATCTTCTAAATGCGTGGATTCAAAATGAGTTCAGCGCTGTCTGCTTTCTTCCTGTTGATTTATCTCTTTGACTATTAATCTTACTAAGTTGAATTTTATGAGATGTCTCTTGCATCCCCGTGAAAGAACGCAGCGTTGCTATACTGGCCACCCAACAGTGGAAATTAAGCTCGAGGAAAGATACAAGCTTTTTTGTACATTATTTTTATGGTTTTGGCTGATGCTTTATCAAGGACCGTATGCTCAGTGACTGAACAAGGCTCCTGGAAACTGACAGCCTGTAAGGAAGATGGATATAAAGTAAGTCCCTCCTGATTTATCCACAGCCAGCCTTTTTTGGCTGACAGTATTTTGTATCAGGTTGCTCTGTGTTTCATCCTGGGCTTTATAGGTCGCCTTAGGAAGCGTATATAGTCATAGCGAAACGTGGAAATGTACGTTGTGGATGTACCTGAATTCCGATCAGAGATTGGCCTTGATGCACAGGCCTTTATTTTGTACCTGAAGCAGACCAAGTTAGCGGAAGGAGTGTGGGAAGAAAATGCTATATCTTGTGGCCTTCTGCACTGATGAATTCAGTAGATAACTTGAGCATTGCTGCTGTTTTCAGATAAAGAAAGATGATTTGATTTAGGATTGATGAAAATTTGGATTGCCTTAACCAGGCCATCATATGAGAAGGAGGGAAGATGCCCCATGGCATCCTGGAGGTGGAAGAAAACTTTATTACATGAAAGCAAGGTTAGTAGGGAAGATGATAGGTTTTTTTTTTTTTTCAGACCAGCTGTGTGCAGTTCTGGTGTTGCTGCTCTTCCCCACTGCTGATCCTATTTCAAAAGGCTTATAGCAAAGCTGGAAAAGGTGCAAAGAAGGGCAATAAGGATGAATAAAGACATAGAACGGCTCTGTATGAGGAGCGATTGTGCTGATTAGGACTATTCAGCCTTGAATAAGTGATCTGATAGAGGCCTGCATGCTACAGGGAAGGTGAACAGTTTACTCTTTTTTCCAAAACAAGAAGGAGGGGGCATCGAAAGGAAGGAGCAGGTGTCAGATTCAAAACAAAAGTTGTTCCTTGCAGAGGAATACTTAGCTCCTTGTTGCGGGATCTAGAGGATGTTAGAAGCAACTCCAAAAAGGAATTTAACAAATTCCATGGAAGACAAATATTTAAGTCCTAAACACAAAGTCAGGAAGCCCCTTAACCACAAATAGCTACTTCTTGAGAGGGTCATTTAAAGAAAGTTTCACTACGTATTTGTACTTTCTTTGTGTTCTTCATTGGATAACTACTTTTGTGTGATGCTGGAAATGAACTTTATTGGGCTAAGCAGCCCTTTGGCCTAAGTTGTTATGGCTGTCCCTACAGTGCAGCTGGCAAGATGGACGTACCTTTTGTGAGCAGAAGTCCGTTGCAAAAGATCTTCTTTTGAAGGATATTGTAACAGCTCTTTAAGCATATCCACTCTGTGGTTTTCTCGGTTAGATGCAATATTGAACAGAATTATCTTTTTGCAGTAGAAAAGCATGATTTGGCTATCCCTTGAGCTTTTTATCTCTGAAGTCAGCATTTTGCTATTTGTGTCTCAAGTCAAAGCATAATTATAATGGCTTGAAGCAATCTTTTTCAAGGATTTCGTCCAATATTTTGATTACTGTTAGCATCTCTGTCAATGTATGAAGACATGAATAAACTGTAAAATTAGCTTGTTAATACAGTGGCCTGGCAATGCAAACCTCTGAGGATGCCACTTTTTACACATTTTAATTTATGCACGGTTTTTCTTTTACCCCTCAAAAGAGAGGGATTTAAGTGCATCTGTTCCTTATATTAAAAAAAAGTTATGGGATGAGAGAGTATGTGAATGAGCTCAGACAAATGGATACAACATATCCTTGGATTACACTGTGTCTTGAAATTCAGGTGCTCCCTGTCATCCAGTTATCTCCTTGTGCCCTGAGTAGCAGCTTTCCTCACCAGTGCCTTTCTTCCCTAGGAACATGGCTTTTAAGCAGTAAGTTTTGGTCTCAGCACACAGAGACGAACTCGGGGACTTCAATTCAGAAGCGCATTACTTGCCATCTGCTGGTTTGCAAATCTTCTCTTGGTCTTCCCTTTCTTAATCAACACTCCTCTTGCCTCTCAGCTGTCAAGCGTCCTTGAACTCTTAAAATCCTCTTATTGACCAAGATTTGAAAAGTACAGCTGCTGCTAAAAGGTATGTGTGTTCTCAGTAGTGAGAATATTTGCTTGTGAACTTCAGTGGGTGTTCTCTTATTGAAAGAAAAAAATCTTCTGGGATGCTTTTATTTTTTAAAATCCTGGATCTTGGACACTCTGGATTTCAAGAGCACCTGAGTTGGTACAGTTTGTAAGATGAGGTTTTCTTTGCCTTTACTGAGGAAAGAAATGTGGAGTCTGTCTTACAGAATTACTGGAAATTATTAACGGAGAGAGTGGGACCTTTATGTCCCCTCTGCTTGCTTTAAATTAAAGTGTGTGTTGAGGGAGCGAGCGAGTGTCACTTCTTGCTTCTGAGGACGGTGTATTAATTTTACCTTGTCTTTTGGAAGAACACCTGAGTGACATAAAGACATAGGATTTGGCTGCAGACACAATGAGGTTTGCTCTGGGCTAGTTTGCCGTTTGCATTTAGGATACCTTCTACAATCATAAACTAGAAATCACTCCTTTAAAAGGAGTTTTAAATTCTGTTCAGGCTGAGTGGTAAAGGTCATTTGACATGGTACGCTTGCCTACTGTGTGGAGACATGGAATCTGTCGTTGTGGGGTGGGTGTGAGGTTTTGCTTTTTGGGTGTGTGTTTGTGTTTGTTTTTGGTTTTTACCTGAGCTGAAATATCTTTAGATGGTAAGGCTGTATTTCACCGAGCGGCATTTTATTAATCCTTGAAGTGGCAACTAACACGGGCAAGCAGGATGCCCCGTATTAACTATAATCCATTTGTGTTTCACCTCTGCAGATGTGTTTCAAAATCCTGTTTTGTATAGATGGGTGAAAATGAGTGCAACGCTGGGCTATTTTGGAAGCGTAAAGCTAGGGTATAGATGACGGTCAGCTATGAGAAGCATAGCATGTGCATGTGTAGCACCTTAGTGGAGGTTTTGGATTGAACCAGATTATGTGTGAAGAAAAGAACAAGGACACTGGATACTTATGAACTCTTATCCATGCCTTACAATAGTTATTTCTTAAGAAGATTATGTGTCTTTGTCTCCTGAAAGTATGTTTCCAAGTGTTTTGTTATTTCCTGATCTGTAGATACCATTTAGAAATCAAAAGCACCTATTTTCTAAAATAATTGCCAGTGTATTAGGACTCATTCAATGAATCCAACAGAAGTTCTTTGCTTTTGAAGAACGATCAATTATTTTATTATGGCATCTGGTGACTGAGACATCGTCCAGCACTTGAAGTAACATAGTTCTCCCAACTGGCTTCTCAGCTACTTTACATCCGAAAAGTACGCTAATGGACAGGCGTAGCTAGCCAGCCGGTCTCTGCGTTACTTTGCAGTGAGACATTACACGGAGTGAAGGGTTAATGATAGTCTTTGCCTGGTCTGATTACGTTTATCTGATAGTACAAAAGCTCTCTCTTATCACGTTGGGCAAAATACAGCTGAAGTGGCATGCGTGGCTTTAAGTATTCAAAATATGCCCAAGTTTGTGCCTAAAAACTGTCAGGGATCGCTGTGTGTTAGTGATGTAGGCGACAGTGTGTCGGGTTGGTCTAATCAGCCGCTTGTTAAGCAGCTCGCTGCAGTGAGGGTAGCAGTGGCCGGCTTCTGGGGACCTCTTGCTTGATGCTGACGTATGCGAATTAGGTAGTTGTAATTCAAAGGCGCTCACACAAGGAGATTTATGCGTGTTCATGTCTTCTGCTTAGCCCTTCCCAGCTGTTTGGGGGGGGGGGGGGGAAGCTGTACTTTGTTAAGGTGGTCTCTGGGGCTGTAACGCACCTGCTTGTAGATTAGGACGTTGCCCTAACTATTTAGAAGCTCATTAAGTTGCATCTCTCATTCTGTAGTTCTTTCTTTACCCCCCTCTAGCTAGCTGTCCAGGCTTTTGTGAACAAACCAGAATTGATCATACCAATTAGCTAAGCCCGTGGGAGGTTTTGAAATGTTAATTTTTTTTTTTTTTTTTTTAAGAAGGCTCCTGTGTTACTGCTAATGATTTGTGCTTCCTCCCTCTGAGGCATTTGCTCTTCTCCCTTTTTTTAGCAGTTCTTGGTAGACTTATTTAGGTGACATAGTGAACTTCAGTGTTTGTTTATGTTTAATTTTTTAACACAGTTATCAAACTGATGATATTTCCAGTTAGAGTTAAGATTCTGCTTGCCTTTTTCCCCCTGAATTATATGGTTTTACACAAATATGAGTTAATAGCGCTTGCTATGCTTCTGAAAGTTGAATGTTCTAAATAAAGACTTTTCTTTGTATACTCAAAAAGAAAGTCAATCAACCAAATAAAACATCACAGACACTGGAACAAGCCTGGTGGTTTACGGTTGCGTGAAGGGTGAAGAGAAAATAAAGGCCTATTTATTGAAATAAACAGTCTGAGAACTACAGTCTGCTGCTTTGCAGCAGACTTTTAAAAGAACCACGCTGTTTAAGCTGTTTCTTAGTTGTAACTTTCTTTTGTACTGGATTTGTTTCAAGATAAGGAAATAAAACAAAATATGTAAACGTTTGGTCCAGAGGACAGTGGGAAAGGATGTTCTGAACCTTAAAGTTGTGGCTGTTAGGTATGCTTTACCAAAAGACAGTGTATGCTACAGCAAGTAGTGCAGCTCTTAAACGAAACCCCTGAATTTGAGACAGAGCATTTAGTGGCCTTTCCAATGTTGTCTTCTGGTTGATTTCCTGTTTCCTGACCGAAGTTCAGGAATAACATTGATTCTGAAGAAATGGAGACTCACCAGAAAGTTGTGACTTGACAATTGAGGATCTAAGCTGATGTGGTGGCTTTATAGTATTGACCTAATGATAGCTCTAATCAAAATAGGTAAACGTTCCCCTTGTAGACTGGATGCTTGCTTAGAAAATAAGATTAGAAGAATTTATACCTTTGATGTTTTAATCTGGGAATGAAATTGCACATAAACTAAACAGTGATGTTGTCATGTGTCAAGACAGTTTACTCTCCTGAGTATCACAGGTAAGCACATCTTGTCTCAGGCTAACCCAAATTTTTCCTCTGAGGTTATTAAGCATTAAAGCTGTTGCCCATTTCTGGTGCAGGTAAAAGTTCCTACACTACACATTTAACACTTAGAGACATCTCAGACCAGTACACTTTTTAGGTGTGTTTTTTTTTGTTATTAAAAAAACCACACACACACAAACCAAGCTGATGTGTTCTCAATTCACACCTACAACATCATGGTGCTCTGTTAGCTAGTTTGCTGTTTTATTTGTTCATAATGCTAGCTAGTGGATATGCAGGGCATAATCCTTTCTACTTTGGTAACCAGACCGATTTTTACATTATATGTTTTTGAAGCAAAATGGGAAAGGTATTTGTGCTCTCTCTCAGTATAGAACTAATTTGGGAATAGCCTTAGTACCTAGTTATTTAGTGCCCTCTTTCTGGGTTGTGTATTTTTAATGTGAGAGCAGATATTTTAACTGATGATCTTTCTCTTAGGCCACCTACCTAGAGCAGTGCTATTTACCTGACTTAAATTTTCAAGTCCCCCAGTCTGTATTCTTTGCTTCATCAAATGTGCAAATATTTCTCGCAGTGCAGCTGACTGGTTGGCCAGGCAAAGACCCTGCTTGTGCTGCCCCGTGATTCATTCCAAAATGACATTGAATTCTGGAGGAAAGGTCTCTCCACGCATGCACGCTGATGCCTCCTGCTCCCTTCTCAGGATTAGGCAGACTTCCTGCGTTCCAACCCTTCTTCAGAGGTTAAAAGAAGAGCAATGCTTAATAAAACTATCACAAGTTGGAATGAACATGTTAAAGGCCAAACGAGTAGCAGAGGAGGAGGTGGTGGTGACCTTTAAGTTCTTAGGGAGGACCTAACTCTTGCCTCGCTCCTGTGTCTCAGGGTTTATTTTGATCCTCTTTTGCATTTCCTCCTCTCTTTGTTCCAGGTGAATTTTGCATGCGTCTTCTATTTTGATTCTTAGCCTGGGTCACCTTACTGTTCAAATACCTATGTAAATACCTCATTCTGTGCTTACCTATGGGGTGCTGTCTTTGCTGTGCATACCACTTCCTGTGTTGCCACAACATGAAGACTATATAAAGTACTCTGAAAGCATCAGAAGCATTCTCTTTAATATATTTAATTCAACCCATAGTTTCCAGTATGCCTGAAACACTTACATCGTTCCAGCTCATGACATCTTGATAATAAGATAACATCTTTAAAACTTAGTGCTTTAGCTAAGCCTTCCCCTTCCCATGTACCTTTTTGGTCTTAGGGGCTCTTGATATTACAGCCTTCATAAGGTACGTGAGTTCTTGGCAGTTTACTCTGCTTGCAGTCCAGAGCTTGGCTGCTGCTCCTGTTGCACATTAAAAAGCTGTTTTTTGATTCAGTTTCTGCAGCCTTTTTGTCCATTCTTACCACAGTTAGGGTAAATAGTATGCTTTATAAGATTGCAAAGACTGCCTAACATCTTAATTCCTGTTTTACTACTGCTTGGTCAAATGTTCTTTCTTCAGTGATCTCTGCAGATGTCTTTTTCACCATGCGTGAAGTCCTCAGACGTCTGCTTTTTTTTCCTCTCTGCAACCCCCACCTCCCTGTGCGAGTGCAACACCAGGGAACTCCTCACCAGAAGTGAAGACCTCTTCATTGTTTGGAGATCCAAAGGCTAATGACGGAACAGCCTTACTTTTGAGACTAGAACTGCAGGACACTTTCTGCGCTGTTAGGAACAAGGGGAGGTCACAAGGTGTCTGGGAGATGGAAGTGCCTGTTTTCAGCTGACTTAACTGGCAGCCTGCTCTAATTTCAGGCTCTGAGAGGTGGACTTAGCCAAGGCTGTCATAGGTGGTTTTAAGAATGGATAATACAGATGTAGGCTTAGATTAGTAAAGTGTTTCATGATCATTCATCTAGGTTATTCCTTTTTAATTTACAGATAAAAATATATATTTTAACAATTAGATGGTGATCTTCTGCATGGCTTTGCGAATATGCTAGTGAGGCCTGTCCATTTCCCTACACACTAATCTCAAATATCATATGGGTTATTTCAATGCTGCTGCAAAGCTCTTCTGGCCCCGAGTTCCCTGGGCTGTGAGACTTGAGCCTTGTCAGGAGCACGGGGCCAGCGTGGAAGGAGTACTGGCAGGTATACTGCTTTGCTGCTGGCTAATGCTGCCCATTTGGCCAACAGGTGAAGAGTAGCAACGCTTGCCCTTGCAAGAAGCTGCACTTCCCTACATGGATTTGTTCCTTTTTTCAAGTCTTGTGCTGTCTTTTTTTTTTCCTTTACAATATGGATAAACATTCTTAATCATTAAAATGACTATGAATTAAAACTTCTGGTTTGGATTTCTAGAGCTACAAATTTTGATCCTAAGAGACCTCCCAAAGAATAGCTGTTTCCTTTTCCCCCCCCCCTCCATTTCAGCACACTGAGAGAAGTCGGAGAACACGAGGCACAGCCCTTTTTTCAAACCTCACCATAAAAACACAGTATGTTCTCTGTTCAGCAGAGTAATAGTGGAGTATCAAGCCTATGTTAACAGACCACTGAGTTTATTATTTTCCTTTAATTTAACAAAAAAGCAAATGAGTAATCTGTCCACCTCCAGGAATGCTTTTCATCTTCAGGTATTACCTGCGATCTTTCCAGCGATGAAAGATGTTGCTCGTAGTTTCATAGACTAATTTAGCTGAAGAGCTCTCGGGAGCAGAGCCCCCTGCTCAAAGCAGGTCCAACGAGATCAGGTTGCTCAGGGCCTTATCCAGCTGAGTTTTGAGCACCTCCAAAGGAGGGAGGTGCCACCACCCCTCTGGGCCCTCTTCTAGCATTTGACTGTCCTTGGAATGAAAACACTTTCCAAACTATTTGGGATTTTTCTTATTGCAACTCGTGTCCATTGCCTCTTGACCTTTTTACTCTGAGAAGGGTCTGTTCCTGTCTTCTCTGCACCCTCCTACTATGTAGCTGCAGACAGCAATGAGACCCTGCTATCCATCTTCTCCTAAGATGGAAAAAACCTAGAGCTCTTATCCAAGCTGACAGAGAGAGACTATCTTTGGCATTTTTGTAACAGATGCAGATGTTGTAGAGGGCTTCCTTTGAGCTGCGGGAATATTCATAGGAGTAGTTCCAATTGGCAGAAGACTACAGAGACGTTCTTGTTTATTCCAGCTTACAAGCCTCAACAGCTTTCTTCTGCAGACATTGTATATACCTTGTGTCAGACTTGACTCATTTGTAAACAAGTGCAGCTAAAGGAGAACTCACTGACATGCCAGACAGGTAACTTGTATCCAAAATTATTGCATATTGCTCTTTATTCAGCCTGTACAATTGAAAATATGGGTCTACTCTGAGAAAAGGGTGTATTTCTTTGAAATCAGACAGATTTAGGTACTTCTTTTTTTAGACTGATAGTTTTGAGTGCGTACTAACATGCCCTTCAAAAGTAAAGGGGGATATTGAACAGCCAAAATCTCTCTTTATTTTTCTTCTCCTAACAGATTAGGTATGCTTATTCATTTATTGGATAACTACACAGCAGCCAAAGGTGACTCCCACTGACAGTGCATGGGTCACTGATCATGTGAGTTTAAGAAAATCTAAGCACTTGAAGATGTATTGTCCAGTCTGGTATGCTTGCCATCGGAGAGCCTATTTTTACTGTAAATGCTGGAAGCTTGAGCCATGGTTTCACAATACAAAGGAACAGCAATGCTGGCTTCAGGAGTACTTCCCTCCCGAGTCCTGTTATTCCCATTGCTGCAGCCTGGCACAGGGGTCTGTGCAGTGGCGCTGTGCACCGAAGCAAGGGACTTGACTTGACTTAGAACCTGGAAAAAAGGCAGTAGTTCTGCTTTTGAGTTTTTCTCTGTAGGGATGACAGGGAAAAGGGGAAGAAGGAGGATTTTTTTTTTTTTTTTTTTTTTAAAGTTGGGTCTGTTTCCTGATTCAAGCTCAGCCCAGCCCTGTAGGTCCTCCTGGTGAAACAACAGAGGGGCAGACGGGGGGGCTGCAAGGGGGAAGGACAGGGGACAGGAGGTCAGACTGGTGGATTTACCAGCTTCTTTGTAATGGTTGCATTTTCAGAAAAAAACAGGTCAGAGATTGCTTACCTAGAGCTCCTTACTGGTTGCACTGTTAATTATTTGCTTGAAGCTGCTAATACAAGTTTATTTGCAGACAAGGTATGGGAGTTCTAGTATTTACTCAGTGTATTTTCCAGTTCAGTGTTTCTCAACCAACTCTGTGCACCTTTCTTACTTACGTTTTACTACCTTGTATTTGTGAGTACATGGCCTGAAGACATACTTCTTTAAAAAATAAATAAATAAATAAATGGCGAAACTCGTTACATTTCATAATTGAATTGATTGGATGCCAGTCCTGCAATAATTTTTGCTCTGAGCTATAACTCTGGCATGGAAAAAACAACTTTACCATAAATTGTTTCCTAAACGAGCACTTCTGTCCATGTCTCTCGTTTTCTTCTTCTTCTTTGCATAATTTTCAAGAAACTGGCAGATTTCCTTGAAAATCCTGGTTTTGCTTTATCCTGTGTTTCTTGTAGCACGCTTCGTTCTTGTTGTTGCAAAAGTACAGTAATCTGCCAGTCTTCCCCTTTTACTCCTATATTTTAATGCCCTATTTTTCTACTGTTTAATGCACTTACTAACATCAGGTTAGTTTTGAACCTATTAAAATAACATTACTGTTCTTTAACCTTTTTTCCCCTCACCATGATGTTAGTATAGTCTCAGTAGCCACAGTAGTTTCCCATAGTCGTGGTATTTCTCATCTATTCTCTTCCTTTGAGCGTTGATATAAACTTCTGCAGACGACTTTCAGTTGAAAAAAGCACAGGTAACATCATGTTCATGAATTTTTCTAAGTGATGTCTTAATCTATACGCATTTACTTACCTGGGCTATCAAAAAGTAAATGTAATCTTTTGGATATCGAAAAGATTATTTGGCTCATTTGGAAATAAAAGCTATTTAACTAAAGAAATGCTTGCTGCCTTATGGCATGCTCTTGCATCTATAATTTAAGAGTGTAGGCATCAAAGATACTGATGACTGACTGAGGTACTCATGTTGAGCCATGGATAACAATGCTTTTGTGGGTTTTTTTCCTCAGTTGTCTGGCAGAAAAAAATCTGAATGCAGTTACTGTAGATAAACTTGTCTTTTTAGTCGTATCTGTAGGTTTGGTTAATCAATTCGGATAGCCAAACTAAATTGCACTATCGTTGGTCTGCTTCCTTCCCAGGTTTGAGGATGCATCAGATAAATGCCCTTGATAGCAGAGGTGGCTGTCACTTCCATTGCTGAGATGCCGTCTGGTATCCTGTGATACAAAGCAAAACACGATTAAGACGTCAAAAGGGATTTTCACCTCTCCAGCCCTTTCCTTGTTCCCCCTTTTCCTTTTCTCCTCTGCCAGTGCTGTTTCCAGGTCACAGGGAAAGCTAACAGCTTTTCTGTTGGCGTTCTGCAGGCTGCTTGAAATGTGAAATTCAGAATCGACTGGGCTTTCTGTAGTTAGTTGTTTACTTTCTGATCCCTATAGGTTTAATGGAAGAAATTCAAGTATTTTGCAGAATAAACAAGTGTTACGAGCCTCCTCTCATGTCTTTATAGGAATGACTCTTTGAAGAAGGAACAATTCTGTTGCAATTAGTACGATTTTGCTCAGTGTTAGAGGTCGAAAATCTTGCTGGCAAGGAAACTGGATCTGTGCCAGTATATATTTTTAAATATCCATATTCTGATCATGTTTCCAAAGGCGATACTAAGAAGCCCAACCCCTTTACTTGGCTGCTGGGAAGAGAGCGCGTGCTGGAAGGAGCCCATCTTATCAGCCTGTGCCTTTTTCCTTTGAAGAGGGTCTCTTTGTCCTTTGCCCTTCTGAGAGCCTCCTGCCTCTCTTCTATTAGTGATTTTTCTTGCCTATTGTATCCCTCTTTGAGCTTCCTTGTTAGTGCAAGACTGAGGCGGCTTTTATTCACAGGGTGAGCCATGGTGAATAACTGCCTCCCTCTTGTATGTGAGAATGCCTCCTGCTCCTGTGTAGCTTGTAGTCCTCTGTTGTTCGGCTTTCAGAGCCTCCATGACCTTGTCCTCAACAGAGAAGCTCTTTGCTGCTTCATCTTGCGCCAGCCATCGTCTCAGGGCTCAGATACTTTGTTCCTGGTTTTCCTTTGTTAGCCCTGATTCTTGCAAACAGCCTTAGATGTGATCGCCAAATAAAGAATTTAATTCATAGCTTTCCTTAGTAGATGTTTACGGTGCAGGTTACATGTTGTATAAGCAGTTCAGTGCATGCAAATATGTCAAGTCATTGATAGTTTTTGTGGAACAGATGACCGTAAAACGGTATCATGGGACTGAAATGTTATTAGTTATCATTGTTCGCGTTGTTTTGGAAAATGCATTTAATTTGAGCTAACTAATGGCAAAATGCTAGGGGAGCGTTTTCAGTGGCATCTTTTTTGCCTGGCTCCTCTCTGCGGCTGTGCCTCTAATTTGCTAGGCATGTTGTCCTTAATACATCCATTAATGTGATCTCCGCTTGGGCAGAGCAAGCTGTTGGCTGCCAATCTGCTGTATCTACTGCTGTCGCTTTCAGATTTGGAGGAGCGCGGACCTGCAAGCCATTATGTCGATAATAACCATAGTCCTTTCTCTGAATGCTTTTTCCTGGGGAGCAGCCAGTTTTTCTGCGGACTTGTAGGATAAAAACAACATGGAGGGATTAGCTAGGTTGCTTGTGCTTGCAGAAGTTTTTCTTCCTGCTCTGGAGGACAAATGCAAGAACGTGTAGTCTGTACGTGTGTTTTTGTAGACATGCAGAGGAAGTCCTTACCATATTTTAAAAGCTGGATTTGAGTTGCTGTATGTTGCATTTGATGTCTTTCAAACAAAGCTGTCGGCTTGATCAAAATAGAGCGAAGAGAAAACATAAGCTTGGAACATTTGAGAAGTGAGTTTACTGACCTGATTACTTTTTCTCCAACACTGAAAAAGCTCTTTAGACTACAAGCTTACATCTGCTACGATTCAGGACAAGTTTTGGTAGCAAGCTGAGTTCTTTAGTGTCTGTCACCTTTAGCCCTTACTGCATAAATCATAATGGCATCTTTACTAGCTGTTATATTCTTCCTGATAAAAGCTATAAAATTTAGGTTATGCACCCTTCATGGTGAGAACATGCATTTTCAGCTGCTGTACACATTTATGGCATGTAACAACTCCTAGGACTAAAAGAGTTAACTGTCTGATTCCTTATACCTAAGCATAGCGAGGAGGACATCAGTTGCTAGAGAATAATTGCTATAGTTGAAAAACGTGTGACGTCCGGTAGTCAGGAGCCTGTATCTTGGTCTGAGGCTGTTGCAGAGCTGGTCCTGTGGGGATGGCTGGGAAGCAGGGGGAGGGATATGAGGCTAATTTTAGCTCAGCAATCCCACCTCTCAGTACTGGCAATGAAGAAACCATGGAAAGTCTTCCTCAGTGCCTGATTCCTGGCCTCGGTGGGCTCTGCTGTGCGTTTCGCTGGTGAAATTTCAACTCCCAAACTACCCTCCCCTACTGCCAGTATCCTCTGGGATACTGAGGAATGGGAATGTTGTCAGCCCAAACACTGCTGCCCTCCCCAACTCACCTTTTCCTCCGAAGACTATATAGCGTGGACGCAAATATCCTCTTTATTTTACCTAAGCCTTAACTTGGAGGTCATCTCCAAATAATTTGGTTTTTTTTGCAATATTTACTCATTCTGACCAGAAGGCAGGATCCTTACCCTCTTGCCAGGTTCACTCTTTCCTATGGATCTGTGAGCAGGGAGCAAATGGATCAGTTCATGTCCCTTAATGCTTTGTCCCTTAGTCACGTGGTGTTTTTTCTTTTTTCTTTTTGTTACTTTTTTCCCCCCATTGTGTTACCAAGGCAACCCCTCCTACTTCCCCCAACACACTGGGTCTTGATACAATGTACGTTATTGTCTGGAACAATTATTAGACTATTATTAAAGTACCACTGAAATCTGTCAGTATCCCTTAGGAATTGTAAACGAGTGGGAGAAAAGACAATAGAGAACGTAGGAAGGCGGCGTGTGCGTTGTGCTGCTGGTAGCTTGGGGAAAAGGCACATAGCCTTCCTAGCAGTGTTTCATAGCAAATATGAGCAGTCTTCCCAAACTGTCAGACGCCAGGACTTGCCACTGTGGGATAACGCTGAAGGGTGAAAGAGGGGGGAATGATATGTTAGTGTTCTTTAAATACCATTCCTTCTCACGTGGGTTGCATGCGTACGAGCCACGCTTGCACGAGTTGAGTACAGCACCGCTTGGAGAAGCTGGAGCTTTGAGAATGCTCTTTTGATAGAAGTGGGAGTAAACTGTCTCGGCCTCACACCGGCGTGTTGGAGAGGGCTCTTAATTAGAAAGTCTTGTGCATTCACAATCCGTGTGTCACAGTGTCTGGAGTTTGAAAATAAATTCGCCGTGACTCGGTGAAAAGGTACCTAAACTCTAGTAAACAGGTAAAATAAGAGAAGTAGATGAAGTTAAACTATGGAAATATTTTTTTTTCCTTCTGATTATAATATATTACTACTTTGCCAAAAGCAAGCTCTTTGGTTCTGTATCTATCCGCTGATTGGAACTGGGCGTGATCTAGGAGGAGTGCTCACTTTGCAGTCTCCTCTTAGCCCACACGTACCCTGCAGCTGCCTCTTGATGGTTCTCCTGAAGCCACTGCTGCCCCTGGTTGGATGGGAGCCTTTTTCATTCCTTTGCATATCCTAGGACTGAGTTCTGTCACTCTTGTCTTGCTGATGCAGCTCTTCTGTAGAGCGATAGCAAGTCTGACAAGGTTTTATAGCACTTAACTGTAAGCTTTATTGGTTCATTAGGGACCTCCTTCCAAGAACCTATAATATTGTCAAAGAGGTCAAAGATGTCACCAAACTGCTTTGACATTTCATTTTTGAAAGTTGCCGGAAGTGGACTCGCTGATACAATCTTTGTCTCAGGCTGCACAGATGTTAAAAGCAATTGTGGAAGTGCAAGTGGAGAACTCATTAATGACTCTGCATAGGCAAAAAAGCCAGGAGACTTTACAAGCACCTTAGTTCTTGCTATTGAGAAGTGAGAAGGCTTTTGATTCTTTAGAAAGAAATTTCTTTGAAAAGGTTGTTGTAAATTCATTTAAAGATCTATCTCCGTATTTTTCCCCTCCCACCTCCTGAGGAAGGTCTTTCTCCTCCCTCCCAGCTTAACGCAGAAGCAGGCATTTGCTTCGCTACTCAGCCCTGTAGCGTTTCATTGATAAGCAGTGATGGCAGATATTTGGGGTTGCGTGTGTATGTTGTTTCTCTTAGACTGGAGTAGAGTATCACAAGGATATAATGCTTAGTCTGATGTACAGCAGGTTTCTCCATTCTGATTTATGGCTCCTCTGCCATTACTTCTCCCTTGGACTTTCTCGCTGAGGATAGCAGCGATGAGAGATTCTCCACTAACAGAGACCTGACCGAGTCTGAACTCATCTGTTGCCAGATCCAGGTTGCCGACTGCCAGCTAAAGCCGAGGATGGGATTCGGTTTTACTTGTGGCTGAGTAGTTTCAGTGCTTGCCTCCCCTGCTTACTGTGTTCCTAACCTGTGGTGAGATGCTGCTGGTGCGAGTATTGTGAGCTTTGTGGTTACCCATAGGGGTTTGCAGATAGCAGCAAGGAAAACAGACAAGAAAACTCTTCCTGCTGCAACTCCCCATATCTTTTCCATATTTTAGTGGCGTTGGAGACAGCTTAGCCGCGTCTCCTAAACAATGCATGCTGTGGAGACATAGAAGTGTTTTTTTTATAGAGACTTGTTAGAGGAAGTTAGGTTTCATGGTTGATGGTACTGGATTTCTTTGTCAGGTTATGAGGAATTTCCTAGTAATTAGAGGCAAACTGATGGCATTAAATTTTTGGGCTCTGAAAATGACATAACTATTTTATGATAATGGAATAATGAGAATTTTCAGAGAGGAATCTGGGAGAGTAAACTTTGGTTCTTAAACTCTTGTTTTGGAAATCACTGTACCACTGAAATTAAAAAGCAGTTATTTATCAAATCCGTGTTTTACAGTGTTATAAACATTTTTCGGTACTGATGGCATTTTGAGAAGTGTAGAACTCGCACGAATATACCATCATCGCTATAGAACAAAATTTAATTCTTGTCAGAGTCAGATTTGCCTGCTGGAAACCTTATTTTGTGAATACTTCAAATGCCTACATACCGACTGTTGCTGTCTAATCTTTTTTTACTAGTGACTGTAGAGGTGGTATGTATTTGTACTATGTTTACAAGGGAATAGTTTATTTTGCCTTTTTCGGTGCTGGTGGAGGTCTTAGAGATGCATGGCTTGTGTGGGTATCCAAAGAACAGCTCAGGACTTCATAGCTGGTGTTAAGCAGTGTATTAGTAACAGTAAGGCGCACAGTGTAGTACATCAGGAAATCTGTAGTTTTGTGGTGTTCAGGAGAAACACAGTAATGCCTTCCAGGGGTGTCTGATCACCTTGACATGCTTGTTCCTCACCTTTCATAGTGAAAATGAAAATCAAGTTCTCAGTCATGGGTTTTGGATGCACCAGAGGGGAAAGGAACCATTGCGGGGAGCTCTGGAGAGCTGCAAGGCAGTTGTGCTAGGCCAGTCGTTTTAAAATTCTTCCAAATGCTGTAGATTAGATAGATCTTTACTTTCCTAAAAACATCTTTTAGCATATACTTGGTGAACTGATCATAGATAGATCTTTCTCAGTCTGTGGGCCTTACGTAATGTCTTCTGATTTCATGGTGTCTGGAGTTATGTAATTAAAATGATAGAATTTATTCTTTTAAGTTAGCTGCAAAAATACTTCCTTATAAATTGTCACTTGCTGCAGATTTCCTAATTCGTGCTTGTTCATTAAACACGCAAAAGCAAATATATTAGTTCAATAGCATTCACTTAGATAACTCTTTTCAGGGTTGTTCTTAAAAAGTAAGCTCAATTTAATAATTGGGTACTACTCGTATACGAGCTGCCTGTATTTATGTGGTTTGTGCCTTGTGGGTGTTCTCCATCTCCCTCAAAACAAGTTGTTGTAATTTATACTGTCAGCTGATCTGGATCTTTCACTGCTACAGGCCTCACAATTGCTCAGACTCTGCAATTGAGAATTTGGCTTTGTAGGTTAGGTGCAGTTTATCTTGCTATAAGCACAGGTACCTGCCGGCTCTGATGGAGAGTTAGGGGAAATATTCCATTGCCTGGATCTGTAGCTTTCTTGTGTTGATGCAAATAATGGGGGGTGGACCATTTAATACAAAGAAACAAAAAGCTTACAAACTTAAATTACATTCAGAAATTGAAAGTTACTTTTTTTCCAGTGAGTATTATGGTTTCCTTTAACATAATTACATTTTACAGTGTCCCTTTTGTGTTCACTGCCTTGATACTTTGCGTTCTCCTTGTATTCTGTTGCGGTCCTGTCATAAAACCTACAGGTCTTGTGAGAATCTTTGATTTATAACTGCTTGGAATATATAGCCCCAGATTGACTTTATTCGGGTGATACGGTGATTGTAGCAGTTCTGGCCACAAATCTGAAATGTTATTTAGACTGCTCGTCTATATGAAGACTTTAATTCTATTGTGAAGGGTTTTTTCACACTCACTGCTGCTGCTTTGTTCAATGTTAAATGCATGTAATGACCTCTAAATGGTTGCCAGGTAGGTTCCGAAGTTGGATTCTTTCCCCAAAACATAGCTGTATATGCTATCTACATCTGTGTTACAGAAAACTTGCTATCTTTGCCTTCAATATAAGGTATTTCCTTTGCATCAGCCTTAGGTCTTGTAAATATTCTCTAAATTTCTGGTGACCTTTTTTTTTTTTTTTTTTTTAAACATCTGAGACATTAAGACAAACACATCAGCAGATACTTGAGTAAGTTTAAATGCAAGACCTCCTTGTGGCTTATATGCAGGTCTCCTTTATTCAACTGCGCTGGAGATTTTTATTACAACAGTAGTAATTGTGGAAGTTATCACCTCTAGAGAGCAAAGACACGTTAAAGCTTTTGTTGCAATAGGTATCACTATATTTATTTGACAAAGAGTTGTTGGCATCCTTTTGACAACTCCATCTTGTATTTCTGCTAAACGTTCTGTCATCTGTTTGTTACCTGCTATTTGGCATATTTCATACACTTGCTTGGCAAAAGAAAGGGAGATACTTCCATGTTCCGCTCTGTGAATGACTGCAACCTTCTGTAAGACCAATTATGCTGTGTTGAGGGGTTACCATGATAACACTGCCTCTTACAGCAGATGATACCTTCAGAATTGCAATATCAGGGTGGGTGTGTGAATCGAGTGATTAAAAACAGCAAAGAAATCTGAAAATTAATATACACCTTTGCATACATGTGCGAGTTTGCAGGGATCTCTAATCTTTTGGATCACGTTTTGATTAGAAGGTACCATAATTTCAGGGGTGCAAGGAGAAGTTTAATGAAAAGCTGAGTTTATTCTAGTGTGTCAAAAGAGGTGGCTGAGAATCTGGCAGTTCGTGGAGAAGTTTAGCAAGAGTATGGGCCAGGTGGCTAATTTAAGGAGATGTAACCTAAAGCAGGAGCAAGTAGCTCTTGTCCATAGTAGGAACAAGACCAGCAGCAGCTTCCCTTTGTATTGCCGCAGGGTTAGCGTGGGTAGACAGGTGGTACTGCTATCATATGTGCACTTTTCTGTGTATTCAAACCGTAGTGTTTTGGTGTTAGCAGACTTTAAAGTCTTCCACAATCTGAGAAATTTCTTTCTTCCAGGAAGCTGGAAGTGCATGGATATGGAGATTTTGCCTGTGTCTTTGGCTTAAATTTTGATTTCTTTCATTCTATCCTGACCCTCCTAACCCATCTCTCTTTTCTTTCACGACTGTAATGAATTAATGATTTTATGTAAATCTGGTGTTTGATAGACTTAGGTGTGCCCTGGGACTCGTTTAAGCTATCACGCAGGAAATGCATCATCTGTTTCATGTTTTTTGCAATTGTAGTAATTTTTATGTTTCTTTTCTTTCTTCTCCTTATTTTCTAAGCACGCCCTCCCCCCCCCCCCCCCCGCAGATCTTCAAGCATGTTTACATCATTTTTCTGGGGTTACTAATTCAATTTTTTTCTGCTTCCTCCCCTCTCTTGTTTTCCAGCTTAAATAGGAAGAAAAAAGCAACCATCTATGCATTACATACCTGATTATTATTCAGTTCCCAAGAGAGAGGCACCGCAAGCTGAAACGCGTGGACTAGAGGTCTAGGCTCTCTTGTTAGATTCACTGACTGTCACTAATTAGAGCAGAGTAACCACTTACGTATTTATTCATGTTTCAGAACAGTTGGTGAATGAATGAATGAGCTGGAGCAGCTTCAGTGTTTCTTATACTTATGTGTGTAAATATGCTTAAAAGAAACTCTGGGACCTCTTGAAACTGATTCTTTTTGGATTATCGCTGCTATGTACAAGCATGACTAGCAAAAAAGTTCTTCAGTTCAGTATGACTTGTTGAAGACTTTTTTTTTTTTGTGTGTTCCCCCTACCTTCCCACTTTGGTTTCACGGCCTTCTACACTCTTTCCTCCTGTTGAAGATCGGTTGATTCCTACGAAGTACTTGTCAGAAGAAACAACTTAACTATAGCTGAGAAGAGAATAACGTTATCTTTAAGGCCATTCTGACTGTATGTATGGTTAAGGTAATGGGTTAAGATTTAAATTAAGATTTAAATTAAAATCCTCACAGTAAAAAAAAAAAAAAAAAAAAAAAAAAATCAGGGCAATAACAACTTGTGCTGATACGTTGCTGACAGATTAAAACAGTGCAGAATAACCTTGTAATACATGATTTTTTTTTTCCCCCTAATGGAGCAGATTGATTTCCCTGTAAACACCTTCAAGTGTTGCCTTTCACCAGAATTCTCTCTGAATTTAGCTCCTAACCGATAATAGCTCGTTTACATTTTTAGAGACGGATGGTGACAGCCTCCTGGTTTCCCGTAGCTGTGAGATTTGCATTCCATCTGCTCTGGCTGTTGATTAGCAACATGCCGGCTACATGAGCAGTGTTGCTGGAAGCAACGGTCATCTGTTGCGTTAAAATTTTTTATGAGGACACGGTCACAGGGCTAAAGCACAGTGAGTGGAGTGCAAATAACGATTTTGGCTTTTGCTTTTAATAAAAGGGGAAGCTTTGTGAGCGGGTTTGACTTGAAAAAGCGTTGTTGGATCCAGATTTCAGGGACTGCGGTGGAAGAAGTTTGGAGTTCCTCCCTGCTTCCTTCCACTGCTGTTTTGAGTGGTTTTGACTCTATTCTGGTTATATCACCTATCCTATCAATCTCTAATTTAATGAATTTTGCAAGCAACAAATGTTTCAAGTCAACAATAGCGTTGTCGGCAGGTGTCTTGTTAACAAAGTGGGCAGATATTTTGTTAACTGCTGCTTGGCAAAGTTGTTGTCTACAGCAGATTCGGGCAAGGGACTGACAGTTTTTTGAGCAAAGCATGCTTCATTTGGTTTACCCTTAACATAGGAAGTAAGTGCTTGTGTGTAAGGCAACGTGTTCAGAGGTTGCAAAAGGTAGGATGGAGAGGGAAATGGGTCCCAAGTTTTGGAGTGTACCATGTAACACCTCCCCTCACCCCGTCTTTAAAAACTCATTCATTTGATCTGGAACAGCAATGTACTAAAATGTTCTAATTTTAATTTTTTTGTTGTACGGACTACTGTAGAGTAAAACTGAAGTTGGATATCATAATCCTGAATTTCTGTGCCTTGATTTGTCTTATTTAGCTGGTTTGTAACCTCAGCTCCGGATGTTGTAAAATGGTTTTTGTGTGTTTCTATCTGATATCACTGCTAAATGTGCCAGCTTGAAGGTAAAAGTAGCTTTGTTTGGGAAAATATCCATGGATGGTTTGTTCAGGTTTATTGAAATATTGTTAATCTGTTCATTTGCACAGCCAGGATGGCAACTGAGGCTTATAGTTCAACCTTGTTATCACTATCAGCAATAGGTGGAAAATAGAAGTGGTTGTGATGGCTCCGTAACTCGGTCTTTGAAGAGTAAATAAGAGAAGTGACTTAGGAAGTTGTCGTCCCTTCCCCCCCCCCCCCCCCCCCAAATACTTGCTTAAGAGTTTGTGTTTGGATGCAAAATGTACCTTTTTTGTTGGCAGTTACTTCTGCAGCTTGTATATTCCCTTCCCACCAGGTTTTGTTCTGTAAGCAATAGAAGTAACTGAATGGCTCCTTTTGCCTTTTTATTTATAAAGTGCCAGCAGTGCTAGGCATTGAGCCTCGGGAAATCTGTGGTGGGATCACATGCCTCTAAACCTTTCTTCTCATTTGGGGTGTGAAAATCCTTTTCAAAGGGATTGCAGTTCCAGGCTGGCCTGGACGCTCCAAGAGGGATACCCAGCCCTTGTGCATTTTGGCTGGGGAGTTGTGCTGTGCGGAAAGAAAGTGATTAGCTTGGAAGACAGACCAACAAACAAGCGGAAGCCTGGTCTCTGGTGCATTTTAATCTTAAACTAAAATTACCCCTTGAAACACAGTAGCTCTGTTGAAGAGTTGCAGTGGGCATAAACTCTCAAGTCAATCCCTTTGAAAGACCATCATCTATCACCTTGAAGGAAGGACGTTTGAACTACAGCTTATTCCTTGCGTGTTCTTAAATCATGGCAAAACTTTGAATCGCAAAGCGGCATCTGGGATATACTGCTTTTACTTGAATTGGATTTAAACAAGCCCTGTAGATGCAGGATTTAAAATAGGGGAGGGCAAGGGATGCTACTTGAACGCTTGTTGAAAACAAAACCACCTCAGACTTGTGGAGGCCTGCGTTGGAGAACTTCTGCTTGTCTTGAATTTACCGCAGTGTCTCCAGGCGTGCTTCGGGGCTTACTGTTTAACGAGTAGCAGGGCTGGGGCTCAACTGTGCCGCTGTGCACATGCATGAGAGCGAAGGGGTATAACTTGGGGTGGGCTTCATGATTTTGTGAGGACCTTGGAACATCTGTCACTAGGATGTTATAAGAATTTAAACAGACTTGTTACCGTCTTGAGTAGACTCGCAGCTACCTTAATGCTCATCAGCTGCTGTTTGAACTAGACATGTATCATTTAAAATATTATCTTAAATTGTGTAGAAAATTAGGCAGACATTGGTGTAAACGCTGATAAGGATTAAAAAGCTTTTAAGTTTCCTCCTTCCTGGGAAGTTGGAAAGAACTGAACATGTAGAGGTCCCCTGGTAAAATCTTGCACAGTGCCATTTCCATGCCCTGTGTCGTTTCTCTGAGATACCTTGGAAACACATTTTTCTTCATCTGATAATTGCTTGCTTATTATCTTCTTGCTAACTGTTTACTCTTAATAGCGGGTAAAATTAAAACAAAGAAAAGCGAATTTGAATAGTGTTCGCTCCCTGGGGAGAAATTAAGCCATCAATAACGTTTAAAGTAGACTTGTCTTTGTACCGTGCGTTCACTTTCATCCATATGGGGAGCCCGTAGTTGGTTCTGCATCATTTGTTTTGTCTTTCTGGTTGCTCTTAATATTAATTGAAGCCTTTCCTGAGACACGGCTTTTGTTGATCTTCTTTTTCTCGTTCTCCCCCAGCCCCTAACTTCAACAAAAGCGTTTTTACGTATATCTGAAAAGAATTTTAAAAGTTGATTTTTTTTTTTTTTTAAACTTGGTTGTCCCTTTATTCACCTGTTTTTTACTACCTGGTATTAGTGTTTTAATTTCTTTGTCTGAATGTGTAATTGATATAGGAATGAAAATGGTTTCCCAGAGCAAAAAGTATAGGTCTGTTATCAACTCCAACTATGCAAAGTGTTTTTAATCAATTAGCCATAATTCCTTTCTCTGCCTTCCCCCTCAAGACAAAAACAAACAAGCAAGCCCTCTCCTGGGACATCTTGTGCACTAGACAGCAGCAATATTTCCCCTTCTGAGTAGTGCCCTGCTTCAAGACTAGTAGGATTGTAAAACACTCTGTTACTCTCTGCGTTTTTAAAAAGTTGTGATATTCTTAATTACTACATTTCCCTAAAGATTTTCATTAATATTGATGACAGAAATTACGGGAGGTTCTGCATCGTCTCAGATTACTGCAGCTAGACACTTGTACAACACCTCTGGGAGAGAAAGCAAGCGTTTGGGATAATGTAGGGTCTTTGTTTTGGAAACATAGCACCATCATTTCCCTCCCTGCTAGTCCAAAGGTAACTTCTGGCTGGACAGCCAAACGTCTAATTGTCAACTAGTTACAACGCCATTCAATACACTGTCTCTTTCTCTTTTCCTCCATCTAGTTGTTAGCTTGACGTTTGCAGCCCATGTTGTTTGGGATGTGCATTTAATATAAACCAGTTACTCGCGCCTGGGGTAGTTGTTCCGTCTTCAGTCTCACAATATTGTCACTAACAATGGAAACAAGTCATTGTCTTGGATTCAAAGCTTTCTTGAACATGCTCCCTTACTGTGCAAAGTCATAACAGGGAATGAAGTGCTTTGCCTAATATTTGTAACTACTGAAAGTGGGATGCTCTGTTAAATGGGCTAAAGGCTTATTTGAAATAGCAGTTCCAGTGGTGCTCCGTAAGACAGAGAACGGATGTCAATAATTGAGCAAAACGTTCATGCGAGTTTTGAGGTAGTTCTGCTCTGAGATTACCACCTCCGTGTGCACTGACAAAGAACAAGGAGAAGGCGGAGGAGTTTCTTGGTAGAAATAATTACCATATAGAGGATTTCTTGAAAATGTGTGAAGTCCTGTAGATGCAGGTTCCCACGATGTTTATTTAAATAGCAGAGAGAGGAGAGGTACATGCCTTCTGCATGGTATGGAGAAGATTCCTCTGTGCAAAGTTGTGTTTTGGCTCTAGTTTGCCAATGTACATACTGAATTATCTTCAGCAGGGTGAAACAATTCCAGACAACTCGGTTCTTCAGAAGAAACGTACTGGGGCCTTCTGAGCACTGCGAGCATAGTCGGAGCTTGCTTGCCTTTCTCTCGAATCTGTCTTACGCTGACCTTGCTGCTTGTTTCAGCTGCTGTACTGCTCCCTTGGTTGTATCCATGCAGCTGTTTAGGCAGCTGTGTGACAGCTGATCAACGAACTGAGGAACGTCATAAACAACCTTTTCCAGCAGATCCTCATTTGATTGCACAAACAAGTTGTACCAGAGTAACTGAAGAGGAGCTGAGACTGGTGAGTGTAAGGAGAAGGATGGCGCTTACTTAGGACACCAGCATTTCTTTGAGGCTTTGTAAAACCAGTTTAACACCTCTACATCTGTGTTACTTTTAAATCCCAAAGAACTGATGTGGGTCCTGTTTCTGCAACTACTTAAGCACTTTGTTGGCAGGTAACCTGCCTCATGAGAGCAAACCTCGTGTGTGTGTGTGTTCTCGAAGCGCGCGTGCGAGGAGCCCGAATAGAGCACATATTAACTCTGAAAGATGGCATTTGCCAAAGCTCTTTGAGTATATGTCCTACTGGTGGCTATCTGCAAATCCTGATGAAGGACAGAGCTGCTTATATTGTACAACTTGACTGGGGCAAGCGTGAGGTCTTGCTGGCTGGTCGTCCACCGCCAAGTGATTTGGTTGTCAGGCTGTGTTTGCTTTCATGGCTTCATCACTGTGAACGTGTGACTTAGGTTTCTGGGCCTATTGTTTCAGCATAAATTAGCACTTTTCACATAGGACTTGTTCACGCATAACCTGATTTTGCCAGCAATTAAAGTAATGAACAAGCACACTGTAGAAACTGATATTTGGGAGATGGAGAGGGTAAGAAAGTGGGAGATAAAGAAGTAAAGTAACAAGACTGAAGTTCCGTTTAAGAAATGATTCTACCCTGCATTCGTCTTGCTCTTCAGACTGAGTGAGGGACAGGTTAAGTTTATTGTGGCACGCATGCATGAACCTTGCATAACCTTTTACCTTCCTTTCTGGGGAAAGATTTTTTTTCTAGTTTGTATATTATTGTGATTAACCAGTTATACCGAATGTGACCTCTACAGTGGGGGGCTGGGAACAAAGGAAATACCAGCAGGGGAATGTATGGAAACTCTGACCAGTTGCATAGCCAGTCATGTGCAAGGCATCTCTAATACAGATAAGACCTGTGAGCGCAGGTGTCTTGGGAAGGATCGCAGACCCAGCAGAAGACACCTCCATGAGGACGCTTGTGGAGGTGACTCCTGACAAGATCCCTTAGACAGTGACCAGCCATCCTGTCCCTGAGCCCTTTGATCAAGGCATTGCCTTTTTGAAAGATCCCAATAAAACTTGCATAGCAAAACATTGCTGCAGACACTTGTGTAGCACTGCATTGCATTTCTTCTCATCTTTTTCAAACTTATTTCTTGTAGTTAAGCACTTTTCCTGTTTACAGTAAAATAATTTTTACTTCTGTTTAAAGTAGTTAGAATAAAACTATATTAAAGTCTCCCAAGAGTGTGTTCGCATAGATTGTGCTGGAGTAAATTGAAATCTGGACTAGACAATTTGTGCCCAAGACGAGGAAGGCTTTTGCCTATAAATGCATCCTTACAAAAGTTTGAAAGGAAGGGAAGACGAGAGGCAGGCGTGCTGCTGGAGCGTGAGCACAAAGTTAGCTACAGTTGAGAAAAAGACCAAAGGTTACAAATTTTCATGATGTTTAACCAGTAACTGAGACATCTGCTATGTTCGTACCAAGGGTATGGGCATGCGATTTGAACTCGAGCGACTTATGCTGGTTTTACCAACGTCCGCTCGTCAGCAGAGCTGTGGGGTAACGCGTCCCCTGTTAGTCGTCTCTCGTCACAAGATAGGCGGGAGTTGAAGGGGGTGATGTGATGATGTTCCGGTTACATCAGCCTACCAGCTACTGCCAACGGGGATGATCTCGCTCTCGCTGCCTCCTCCTTACCTGCAACGAGCTGTTTCAGAGAACTAAACTGCAAGAAACTATTTTATTGACTCTTATTTTTAATGCTTTTTAGATCTCCTCCTAAGGCGAAGTAGTTCTCTAAATGCTGGGTTAGCTTCCTGAGCTTGTTCACTGCAGGGCTGGATGACTGCTAGGGGCAGCACAAGGGAAGTGGCACGAGCGCGTGTCTGCGAGAGGAAATCAGGAGCAGGCTGAACTTCCCTCTAAACTGCCCGTTATTCCACCTAAAGGCCCTTTGTAGGGGAAGGAAAAACTTTTCCGTGTCTAATAACGTGGCACTTTAAAAGTACACTGTAGCACGATTCCTTTAACTGGTTGTAAATGCGTAGTTTTAATTCCTGTCTTGAGTCTTCAGTTACATCAGACATTCTGAAAGTTTTTGTGCAATGCTTTAATGAGATGATAGTTGTTACTGCTTAATGATACTCTGGAAATAAAACTATTAGAAGCAGAGGCTCAATAAACAGAGCATAAGCAGCCATTTTATTATGAAGCTTTATCTCCTGACAGAAGCGAATGTTTCAGCTTGACAAAATGTCGGTAAGATTGACCTTCTGTCCATCTTTGTTGATTCGAATGCACGTTAAAGACAGGTTGAAAAATTTCCTCTTATTTCCGTTTGCATGCCATGGACCTTCATTCAGGTTCTGCAGTAAATCTTTAGGAGATGGGGCAGGGAAGGATTATTTGTGGGTGTTAGGGTGAGTGACCTCTACTATATTAAGCACTGAAGTATTTGAGTTTCCTTTGATTACCCTTTGCTGCACCTCCCAGTCTCCATGGTAATTTCTTCCAGCATTGATTTGAGAACTGACCCAGAGGAATCATCTGTAGGATTGGGATGATCTCCCCCTCCCACTTCTAGAGCATATATATGTGTGTTTAAATGTCAGTTGGCTAAAAGGTCAGCTCCTGTGGCACTGGTATCAGGAGAGTTTGTCGAATTTGTTCGGTTTCACCAGGCTGAAGGGAAACGTGGGATACACGTTTAGGGAACAGCTTCAGATTCAACTCCAGTGTCCTGGTTTTAAATTGACAATTCTGGTCTTGGGTTTCCTTGCTGTTTTCTCTTTTGTGACTTGTTTTATGTCTGTCTGCTTGGTGTAAGGACCGAAGTGGGAAACTTGGGGCACCGTCCTTCATTTCTGTCCATGTGAGTTACCAGAAGGAAGTTTTTTGGGTTATGTTATGTAGCTGTGTAACTCCATTCAGTGGAGCTTAAAAAGGTGAGCAGGTACTGCTAATCTTTTAGTTTGGTGGCACCTTCATTAAGGAGGGAGGGGGGGAAAAGTTTCATCTCAGATGCCAGGCTAAAGATGCACAATCATCTCTTTGCAGAAGGAATGGGTGGGAGTGTTGGATTTTTTTTTTTGTCTCATTTAATAGTGGATGGAGATGTATGGGCCAGTTCAGACCTTTTGTCCCTTTAAGGCTGGAGCACCTCTGCAGTATGTAACCTCATACGTGTAAACTGCACTATGGATTTTTGTGCAGCCATAATTATTACGGTTTTATTTTACTTAAAGTAATGATGCTAGACAGCAGATCAGTAGTTTGAAGAATGTACGGGTGTGTTTTATAAGCAGGGATTGTCTCAGTGTGATCCTAGTAATTCCACAACACTGCGACATCTCTCCTTGCATCACTGGTTACTTGTTTAAAGCGATCATACATGACCAGTATGTCTGGGCAGGTTCTAGGACGCACAGGTTGAGCAACTAAACCTTAATAGTCTCCGTTCTTTGTCATGTGAATCTTGGATGCGTAATGATCAATATGAAATTTCGTCTGGAGTCATAGTTCTTGTTAACTGTCTCTTCTTGACTCTTGGTTGTGTGGCAGTATTTCTAGCTGAGATCATTGGGAGCGTTTTTATAAAAAAACAAAATGAATCTTTACTTTCCTCCTTGAAAAGAATAAGGATTTAGAGATCGTTCTTAACTGGGGAAGGGAGTTATTCTGAGTCCTGTCATTCTCTAATGTCTTCTGGAATTCAGTCCTGTGATACTGTATTAATAGTATTTTTATGGTAATTTTTGCAATGTTGTCAGGCATTTGTGTTACTTTTTTTTTTTTTTTAAATTCTTTGCTACAAGTTCTGCACAGCTATCCTTCACATCTTAGATGCGACATGGCCTGGTTTAGTAATTTGACTGGGAATATTAATACTCCTAAACGTTGAAGCCTTGCGGTCACGTGCGAGCTCAGAGGACGGAACGGAGGTGGAACTCCAAAGCCGAAGTGACCCTGGCAGTCTGCAAAACTCAGACCACAAGTTAATAATGTTCAGGTATAATGACAAAGCTGGGGCCAGCTGGTCTGGAAACCAGGACGTAAGCTTTCAGAGCCTCGGGGTCTTCTCTGCTCCAAAGCTGGGGCAACCTAGTTGTTTGTGTGTGTTTGTTTAAAACAAACAAAACCCTACCTGGGATGGAAAGAAGTCATTTAGATCCTCTTTCAGCCTGCTAGGATTCAACTAGACATGCTTTGTGCACGTCTGCTGAAAGGTTAAGACCCTTTTCCCCTGAAATAAGAGGATTTTAAAAACTCGGACTTTGAAGCAACCTGTTCTTGCATAGTTGTACCTTTTTTTGGTTTGTTTTCAATGATGAATAGAGAGAAATAGTTCTTGCTTGTTTTTTCCTAGGAGGCATGTTGACATTATAGGGAAAAATAAACCAAATAAGAGACCTAATTATGTACCTAAAGATTTGGAGAAAATTTTCAGACTGTCTGCTTAGACTTGTTAAATGATGTGCATCTGAATATGGTGGCTATCTGGAAGGCGCAAAAAAAAAAAAAAGCAGCTCCTTAAATCAGAAGTAAAGTGAAACTGAAATGGACAGAAATAGACAGTTTTGATAGGGAGTGTCTCCTCAGAGAAGCCTATATCTGGTTTTAGCTGATGAGTTCTGGCTCTTTGCTTTCTGTTTTGGAGGTTACTGCTGTCCTTGTGTATCCTGGAAACAAAAGGAGGAGAACCCAAATAGGTGCAATTAGGAAGTAGGTTGTAGAGGAGGAGAGCTCATTCGCAAGTACGTAGGGAGGGATGGAGGTTTGCTCTTGACTCAGCAACTGGGTCCCACCTGCTCTGCTGAGTACTAGGGAAATTGAATTGGGGAACCATCTTTCTCTAGTTGGAGACAACTTCCCCTTAGACCCTCCTCTTTTTTTCTCCTTCAGTTTTCTCGTCAGGGTTTCACATTGTTGCACAGATTGCTCTATGGAACTGTTGTCACAGGGTAATAAGCAAGTAACAGAGCTTATTAGTATTTGTACATTACCAATGGACTACAGTGACAACGTAAGCACGCTCTTGCCGTTGGTGACTTCCATCAACAAAATCTAGTGTCATTTACTTCAGTACTAAACAATGATGCTCTTTTTAAGACAACTTTGGGGTGTAATATCTGACCAAGACTATTGCCTCTTTCTTCACATTTGCAAAATTACTTCTTATTAAACACTCGTTTGAAGAAGCGGGAGCATAGAACAGCTCTGCAGCTACCATGCTACGTGCCAGTTTTTGCAGACTACCAAACCTGGCAAACGCTCTCGATGAACTGGAGAACTCCGTTGTAGCCAGCCAGTTGGGCTACAGCTGCCTTTCCACATCCTGCTATTGTACTGTCAGGTTTTTATGTGCATGAAATTGTGTTACCAGGGTGACACTAGCGCTATAGAATATACGTTCACAGAGACACAGATTTAAATAATTTATAGTAGATGCTTTGTTAGTTGTCTAGCTTGTAGGCATGTTGTGGAGATTGCTTTTTCTTTCCAGCTGAATAAACCAGCTGTAAGAATGAGACTGGTTTGCTCTTAAGACTTCAGTGGCACAGTCTGAGAATAAGGAGATAGAATTTTTAGAAGCTTGAAAATCATAATTTCTAAAGGTATTTTGAAATAGATTCCATTTGTTCTGGGTTAATTGATAAGGATAACAATATGGTGAACAAATAACAACCCAAAACCTGAGAGAATTTGTGTCGGTGAGCTACAGCAGTTCTTCCCACCTCCTCCCTCTGTCCACATAGAAACACTACAACTGTAGATGGTACTAGTCTCGTTTGCTACCTGAGAGTCCTTTTTATTACTTGACTGAAGGAAATTATTTAATAACCAAATCTGATTTGAACGGAAGCATTTATTAAGTTCTAAACCATCCACGATAGTTTAGAAAAGTTAGTTTATAGCCTGATATAAAGTTTCTTAGCTTTGTGTTTTAATGCCAACTAATGCATGGAGTTTTTCTTGCTGTTTTTATAGTATTTTATCCAGGGATCTCTTTTTGGGTTGATAAAATAAATTCCAAGAGAGATGCACACCATTACACATGAATTTACAATTTGCAACTCAGAGTTAAGGTGAAAGAAAATGAAAATGCAAATGTTTCTTATTTGCAACACATGTGAAGCGGCATCAGCTTCCTTTACCTTACTGTAGCAAGAGTTTGTCCTAGGAGGAAATTTCTATATCCATTCTTTAAGCACTTAAAAGTTTTCTCATGCAAAAGTTTATTTTCCTCAAGACTGGACATGAGGATGCGTAGTGAGTAACTTGTCATGCACTGCAAGTTTGTAAGATAAAATTGCAGCTGAGACAATTGCAGCTTTCTATCCTGAGGAAGGGAGTTGCCTTTTGGAAAAAGAATCTTTCCTTTGCAAAAATACCCCCGTAAACATGAGGATGGCATGTTAGGGGTATAAAGGTAATCTTCGTTCTTGCCTTTGTGAGCTACAAAGAGTTTTATTTTTAACTGTAAAGTTTTTTATTGTACTACATAAAAGCTTGAGTCTTTGGGAACTTGTACAGTCTTGGTACTGTAGAACTAAGGATATTTGAACATTGTGATAGCTGAGTGGGTAGATAAAGCTGACTGGGGTTTTTTGGGGAGGCAGGTGCATATTTTCATTATAGTGAACGTCTATTTTAGAACTTTGAAAGTGGTAATAAAAGCTGCTTCTTTTTCTTTTAAATTTTTTCTCTGTTGGGTCATTAGGTGACTGTATCACTTTGCACATTTTGGAGCCTTTGTTTGAAGCTGTCTGCAGACTTAAGCAAACATGCCACTAAGCCGAGAAGCGTAAGCAGTTACTGTCTTCCTAGACCTGGGAACAAGAAAGCTGCCTTTTCAATTGAAATCTTTTTAATTTTCAGAGCACAGATCCGTTCTAGCGGTCCTGTTTGAACCCTGTGGACAGGGTTTTTAAGATAGCAAGAGGCCAAGCTGGAAAATCTTAAAAGCTTAACAGTATTTGAAATGATGGTGACATTAAACTTAGGATCACCTGCCTGTTCAGTGTAGTCTAATGTGCAGGATGTCAGTATTGGGCCTGACGTTCTGTTTTTACTGGGTAGGCTGCAGTGACCTCCTAAAACTTTGCTCCTCTTTAGCTAAAGTGTTGAAACAGCCTTACTCAGTTAAAACTGTTTTGTGGCAAACAGAAGGTGATTCAGAGAACTACACCTGTGCTGATCCAGTAGCCAAACTAATGTTTGTGTGTTTTTTTTTTTTTTAAATATATAATTGCCACTAAAATTCAGTATGGTAAAACTGAAGGATTTTTGTAATGATTACTTTTAAGGGGCATTGTTCTAATATAGAAGAGTTTTGCAATCTGTTCCTGTGCGTGGAAGCGAGTAAGCAGAGCTGTCGAGACCGCTCAGCGCTGCTTCAGAGGGTGCAACCGCAGATAAACGATCAGTTCCCTGAGAAGCTGAGGGAGGAGTGCTGGAGACGGTTTAGCGATGTAACTTGTGCGTTAATTCCTTTGGGATTTTTGAAGTGCATGTTTTATTGTAGGTGTGCTAGTATCTGAGCTCTGCGCAAACCCGGACGCGTGGAGGGAGACCGGGGAGCAGCTCCAGAGCGTTCCTGGTTTACCACTTGGCTTTGCAAGTGCCAGCAAGAGCCTGTCAGGCTGCTTGGGTCAGCTTTGATTCAAACCAGGCAATTGCCTAGGACGGCGAGGTTGGGAAGCTGCAATATTGATCAGACTATCTTCCTGGCAACCTGGTTCATGGCAGCAGCGTGGGGATCAGGGTAAATGGAGTATTAGGGCTATAGAAAAAGAACAAAAGGAAGGTTACCGCTGGCCCTTCTTGGCAGCAATAGCTGGATGCCTTTTAAAAACAGCTGCTGTTGTCATGGAGCTTCTGAATCCAAGGCCGGTTTCTGGCACTGTGATTTTCTCATGGCAGAAAACGTTGTCCTGTCCTAGCCTTGGAGAAAAAGAAATAAAAAAATAAAGGCAATAGCCTTGGCAGCACTTGTCCGTTACTGCAGCTGAACTGCAGTGGGAACTGAACCGGGGGAAAACCTGTTCTTCACTGAGGTCTGGGTGTTTTTTTTTTTTTTTTTTAAAACTGACATCCGTTGTAGCCTGCAAAATCTCTTTTATAAGAAGGCATTTGACATTTGGTAAAGATTTTCAGTAGTTTATATAGACCCTTGCTTTCATTTGAGTCCGCTGTGTTCTGAGCTCTAAATACAGACCTGAATTCCTAATCTCAAGGTTTTTGGAAGGTCTTCCAGAAGTGGTTTGTTTGTTTTTTAAGGCCTGTTTTCCTCTCCTGAACTTCAGATACAGTCAAACAGTTCTACACACTTATTTATCCTTTCCTAAAGTAATCATAATGTTATGTAGAAGATAAGGTATTTATTTGGCTTTGGTTTTGTTAGTTTAGCATTATAGTGCTTTCCTGGGTTTGTTGTTGTTTTAAAAGATGTTTTGAGTAGAAATATTTGTTTGGCTTCATGGACAAAAAGTATACTCCACTTTCTGATCGCTGCTTCTTGCCTAATTCCAGAGACTGAACTTTAAAAACTTCCTTGGTTTTGCTTTTGCTTGGTGGACTTCCCGAAGCTTAGAAACAAGCCGCGATCGAAGCGGTTCAGTATTTCTGAAGGAGGAAAGCAGTAAGCCGGTGCGCTTGTGTTTCTGCATGAAAGAATCATTACCTCGCGTCGGAAAGCAACTTTAGGTAAATTCTTCTGTTAGCAATGTGTAAACTCTGCAGACCGACGAATTTGTCCTTCAGGTCCTTCCTTAAAAGTCAACTCTGTTTTGATACTCCCTGCTTACTGCCGTTTGAAACGTTTCAGGCGGTTAGGGAGCTGAAATCCCTGCATGTTAAGTATTGCACAGTCATTTCTGTTGCTTCGCCTGCCTGTTTGTTTTGTCCGCCTACGCTAGCGGTGGTTGGGTCAAGGATTAGGGCTCTCGCAGGCAAGTTCTGCTTGGCTTTGCTGGTAGCACCTCAGGGGAAGATGTTGCAACCGCCGTGCTTGCTGCGAGAAATAACCAGCTCCGCAGCAGAGTTATTTTCAGTCCTTCTGGTGTGTTAGGCTCTTGGCTGAGAGCGGCTGGTGTTAAGGCACTAGGCTGAACAGGCGCACATGAGGCATGCACGCGTGTTCGCTTCCGCAAAGGCTGCGTTGGGCTTGGAGGCTCCGGCAGCAGCTAACAACAGCCCTGCACCGCTGCAGCCTCGGGCAGGCGAGAGGGGTCGGAGCCCTGTCCCTGTCGTTTCCAGGCCGCTCGTACGGCCGAGGGCCTCCTCGTCCCTGGGAGCAGCTGCGGATCTCTCGGGATAATCAACAATAAATACAGGACTTTTAATGGTAACTCTTTTCAGACCTCACGAGCCAAAATTTTGAACGTGTAATTGCCCTTGGAGCCTTTGTGAGTTCTTTTGTGCGAGCTCCTGCTCGGATGGTAGAGTTGTAAACGCTCCTCATCTGTGCAAGAGTGTGTTTTCGCCTCCTGTTTTACTCTTTAGAGGTTGAAATACACGGTGTCAAACTCTACAGCAACAAAAGACGTCTTCCAAATTGTCCCTTGACAGTCTTGTGCTGTGTTATTTATTCCTTAAATGTAAACCCTTTAAAGCAATATAGTGTGTTTAGGTTCATGGTGTTTAGCATCAGCGCCACAAACATAAAACTCAGAAAATTCTAGATGTTAAGGATTTGTATGCACGTTTTCTCTTGATTAATTTGGGGTTGTTTTTACCGAGAAGTTGATACTAAAATAAGGTTTTCTTGCTTTTGACAGTCCAGAGTGTTTAACCTCTAGTTAGTGACGTTTTTCAGTAGGCACTCATTTGCTTATTTAATGACATGTGGTTCCAAATCTATTGCTGACCTTATTGAAACCATAATAAACCTCTTAATTTTTCCTCTTTTGTAAAACCGCAACCTTTTATAGTCTGTAAGAGTGCATGAGAATTCAGAAAGCTGTCACAATGAGAGGAGTGAAGAGTCTGGGTTATTCCATCATTAGGAACATTTGGGACAAATGTTTGGCAGTGGTAAAATTTTTAATTATAGTGTGGACCCTTTGATTTTTTTACTCATTCAGTTCATTTCTTAATTATTAGAAAATCCTTTCCGTCTGTGATAGGCTGCACTTTTGGAGATGATGCACTACAAGTCTTCATAAATAATAAAGATTTATAATTATGGAATTGTTCGTAGTTCTTCCAAGAGCTGAAGTACTCTTGGGCCAGCGGGTGAGAAACGAGGCTTTGTTCAACAATTCCTTTTGTTTAATTGGCATAATTTAGGTCTCTTCCTTTAAATTTTCATTTTCATTGAGATAAATTTTTTATTTCACGAGAAGGAAGAGTGTGGATGCTGTGTAGTACTTCCTGTTTACTTTCCAGGCAGAATTTGTTTGTTTGTTTGGTCCTACTGCGCTATTTGACAGCTCGGAGGCTGAGGGGAGGAAGAGCTATTCTGTCATCAACTCATGGCAATACAAAATATGAAGAGGTTTAAGCAAGGTCTTGCAGTGGCTTTGGTATCACAGCCTGTCTCTTTTCTTTATGCTGAAGCCTGGAAGACTGCCTTAATGGTTTTGTTCAGCACTGCTGATCGGTTCTCACAAAATGGGACTTCAAGAGCAAGTGAAGTCTCGGCTTGGTTTCTTTGGATGACCAGGACGGTGTCTCTTACCAAGTGAAAGTCTCTGAGCTGTATTTAACAGTCTACTGTACAGCAAAACCCGCATAAACCAGAGGAGACTGAGGCATTTGGCAAAATCTGAGTCATTTGCTGAGGAAAGATGATTCAAAACTACGTATAAAAGAGGAGAGAGGAACAGTGAGATACCAGTGATAAGAAGATGGGAAAGATTGTGGAAGCCAGTGAGTATACCTGGAAGGTCAAATGAAATCTTCAGTTAGAAGTTGGGTATTTTTTCTTTTAAATAAAAATTAGTTGTTTGCTAACGTGGCATAAATACTTTCCGTGGTCAGCTTTGTTTTGAAAGAACAAGACCTGCGTGTCGGTGAGGTTGAGAGCATGGGTACTAATTGCAGCACAAGGCGAGCTGGAAGGGAACGCTGGACTAGCTCTGTGGGGGCCGGGATTGCAGAGCTGCAGAGGAGACGGCACGCATGTTCTGGTGCCAAAGCTACGCCAAGCCTGGAGAAGAAAACAAAGCTCCATCATAAAAAGCGATCTGTGTTCAAGAGCTTTGCTCTCAATAAAGTTTGTGTTGGAGGACTTGCTAGTGCCCAAGACTGGAGAGGAGGACAACTTCTGGGTGGATAAATGTACAAAATCAAAACTGGCGTAGAACAGTGGTAGCATGTTGAGGTTGGTTATGCTGCTGCTTTAGTCTGCCTTCTTTTTTTGGTTGGAATATCTTTCCCTATCTGACTCACTGCATGCTGTGGGAGGAAAGAGAAGCTGGGTGAGGAGGAGGAGGGTTGGACCACCCTTGGAGTGGCCCTGGGGATTTATCCCGGGTTGAAATGGCAACGTAGGGGAGGCTTCAAAGTACCCACGTCAGCAGCAGGGATGCAGCCGCCCAGTGGGGATGGGGCGCAGTCTTCCCTTTCCATTCGAGTGGGGCTTTAGCGTGGGTTAAAGGGTCTTTGTAATGATAGGTGAGATGTTTTTGAATAAAGGGGGATTTCTAAGTCACAAACAAAACAATAAAAGAAAAATCATTTCAGAGCACAGTCAGCAAAGAGGTCACTGACAAGAGTTGTTATTTAGTTTGGGGATTTGCAGTGTATTTATGAAACAAAATCTAGCCCAGTTTATTTCCTG
Source organism: Struthio camelus (assembly GCF_040807025.1). NCBI lineage: Eukaryota > Metazoa > Chordata > Aves > Struthioniformes > Struthionidae > Struthio > Struthio camelus. The sequence continues at coordinate 6,863,045 of NC_090949.1, forward strand.
CGACAGCCTTGGAAGATGCTTCTTTACTTGAAGTGAGCTTTGATTAGCCCGGTTCCTTCAGTTAAAAGTGCAGTCTTCGTCCAGGAGGGCACTACAGGTGCAGTCACACACCAAAGTTGGGTTAGGGAATGGGCATGAAGCGGGGGAGATCTGCAGTAGCGCTTAGAGGCCGGTTCTGAAAAGCTGATGGGAACTTTGGCCAACCCTCCAAGGTGCAGCCACCGCTTCTGTGACTTTTCCCTCCCTCTCTTTAGCTTTATCGTTCTTCTTTCTCTGCGTGACAAGGAAGCTTCATTTACTCTGAAGAAATATTTCCACGGTAGCCATTTAGAAAATCGTTGCCATATTCTCGTATTACAGCGTTATTTTCCTTTTGTTTTATAGTCACAGACGAGGACGCAGTGAAAAGGTATTTTGCCAAGTTTGAAGAGAAGTTCTTCCAAACCTGTGAGAAAGAACTTGCCAAAATCAACACTTTCTATTCAGGTAAGGTGCTTATTTATGTGTTTTTGTAGAAAATAAAGCAACGCAAAGAGTCTAAAGTCTCCAAACTTTCATAATTGCTGCAGTGTTCATGCAGGTCTGCCGTCAGGTAATTATGGGCAGGGTTTATATGGGAAATTGCTCTGCTTTAATCACAGATGCAGAGTTAAACCATGGTGTCTGAATGAAGGGAGAATAAAGGGAAGGTGATTCATTGCTTATGAGTAGCATCTGCTGAACTTTAGGAAGGTGCTCTTAAATTTATGTAGCAGTTTATACATAGGGCACATTTTCTCAGCATTGCATATTCGTGGTGACTGTTTCCTGCGCATATTTTAGGCATAAATGCTAAGCTACCTAGCTAGTATTTGTTAAGTTTGTGCAGGAATAGCTGTCATGGACTCACCTGTGTATGGTAACTTGTCCATCTTGAGATGTCCGACAGGTCCCTTTCAACTAAACACTTGCTACTGCCTCTTCTACTTCTGAAAGTTGCAATTTGTCATTGGCTACATATATAATCCTGTTTAGTAAATTTGAATAAAAAGGTAATGGTGGTAACATTAGGGGTTTCTGGGCTTCATATTTCAAAGTGCTGTGGTTTGTTTTCCCAGTGAAAGTTTGCTTTCTCACCCTGTATTTTGAAAATCAACTTTAGAATGGAGCAATCAGATTTTCCCTGTAATATTTCTAGAAAAGACTTTGTAATAATGTGCTCTAGTTCCACCCACCATCACATTTCAACCAGTTCTCAGCCTCTTTTGGTAATGTTTAAACAGGGTTTCCAATGAGAAAAGCATTTAAGTATGGATGCAGCGATGTATGGACTTTTGCCATGCTTTTTCTTAAGATATTGTTGATTCATCAGCTTCTTGCTATGAAGAGGCTTTTGCAGCGCTTCATGATAGTCTTTTCTGATTTTAACCTGGTAACAAAGACAAGTTGAATTGTATAGAATATTTTAATAAGCATCAGGCAATGATTTTATTGCTATTTATTTTGTTGCTAGCAGAATCTGGGCTGTGAGCATGAGAATAGCTAAAAGCACAATAGATGCAACAACTGTACACTGCAGCTTGGCTCTGTTCGGCTTCCATGTAGGGAGGGAAGTCTCTCTTGTGGTGGCTACAGCAGTTCCTTTGCATCTGCTAAGTAGTGGCGTTTTGCTATAGCCATAGTGGTGTAGAGACAGAGGCAAGTGTAGGCTCGTAGGTAGAAGCAATATATTTTTATATATTAAAAAGGCTTGCTGCTTTTTACACTTTACTCCATGGGCACTTTTCTACAAGTAGTTCACATGTAGCTACCTAAACTCAAAGCAGTTGTTCTCAGTTTTGTTTTACTTTGAGATCTTTTCTTTCTGTTCCATTTCTGAGGAAAGGCTCATCTGCTCGGAAGCTTGACTTACTTTTCTAGTTATATCAGCTGGTCTAATAAGAGATCCTGTATACTTCAAGCTAGACTCTGTGGAAAAAATTCTGTTGACTTATATGCACAATGCAGATTAGAATTTTCCATAATGAAGGCCTGCTAGCACTTGTGCACCCACATATGCACACATGTTCTAACACTTTTTGAAATAGCATTAATAATATAGGATAGGTTTTTTTCTGCTTGCTGTCACTTCAAAAAGTGTACTTAACAGAGTACATGCAATTTGAAAATCTCTTGTGATAAGATTAAAGTAAGTCTTTTATTTGCAGAAGAGCAACGTGACTTTAATAGTATGAAAACCCCTTATTAGGGTTATTAACGTTTTTACATGTAGGAACGACTGAAGAAACATTTCTTATCCTGTTCACGTCAGAGATAGGACGTGACATGTCAGACCCATTGCATCTCCAGGCATCTCCGTGTGTTGGCTCGGGTTATGACCGGGTATGTGCTAGTTATTGTAGGCGTGTGCCTGTCTTTAGTACAGTAATTTTGCCCACTTTTAAAGAAGGCTAATCCTTCTGTTCACCTCCATTTTTTGTCTCTGCATCTCCTTTCCCTGCGCTGAGGGGTCCTCAGTGAACGTGGTCGGGGATGCCCCCAGTGGAGACAGCCTCGTCCTCGGAGGCTGGGCTCTTTGCTGACCGCGAGCTCCTCCCGGACCCCTCAGATGGCTCAGGGCTGCGGTGCTTACTGCAAAACGCCCTTGCCTTCCACCGTGCGCTCAGAGAGAGTCCTCTGTTATCAAACGTGGTCTTTATTTCCCGGGCCATTATTCTGTCTCTGAAGGAAGGGAAATTGCCTTTAACTAAATTTGAGCTGATAAACAGTCTGTGATGATTTGGGCTACTACCAAGAAATTCTACACTCAATTGAAAGAAAACTAACAGTAAATTTTACGGATAGTTCCCGCAGAGGAACGTCTGGTCAAGTGCAAAAACTTTGTGAGAACTTTCTGTGGCCGGTTTTGATTTGTGTTTGGGATTTTGTGGAGGGGAAGTTTGTTATACTTTAAATTAGTGTAATCAAGTTGTTCTTGGCCTATTGTTTAGCAGTCTTAACTAGTCGCATTTTTGTGGTTATTTTAGGAGCTCTTTTTTATTAATCATAGGAAGTCGTGCTGTTAACTTAGTAAACAAAAACATGACATATGCAAGTTAAAGAAACCGATTCTAAAAAGAGCCTGCATGAGCTGCGCAGAGCCCTAAAAGGAGGGGCTGTGAAGGACTATTAAATTGCATTGTATCGGTTGAAACCAACAGCTTTTAATCACAAGCGTGACTCCGTAAATGACCGAGTGTTCAAACAGTCGTTTGGTTGGGGACTAAGTTGGTTATGGGACTGGAACCTCAGGGGGTATTTTATTGGCTCCTTGCTGTCATAGTTTGTTCAGGATCCTTACGTAGGAACTTTTCTTTACCCTCAGAAAATGGTACACAAAAACAACTGGGAATCGCACAGATGAGGTGGTAACTCTTTATTTTAGGCCATGCTTTTTGATCAGGATCTAGAAGCAGGTTTTGGGCAAAGCTGCTGCTTTATTGTAAACGCTTTTGTTGAGGTCTGCCTCCGCTGGTTTTAGATTTCTCCTTAGTCTTTGCCGATGAGACGACGCTCTAGCTGTGGTGTTAGTGGCCGTCGGGGCATGCAATATGCAGCAAACGCAACTGGAATGGTTCCAGCTTCTAAACACGTACTGCTTTTTTCTGACTCTTCTGTGGCCAATTTTTTTAAAAGGCAGTTTTAAAAGCGCCGAATAAGCAATAGCGGTGAATGTCTTTTCAAATGTTTTGGAGTATGTTGCAAATTGGGAAACTGCTGTCTACTGTGCTTTGCAGCTTCGCTGGGCGGTTTGGTGGGTGTTAAGAATGACAGCACACCTTTTGCCTTATTTTGCGTCTGCAATGGCTCTTGGTGATAAAATTGCACCTTGATAAGATAAGTGATTTGTGGTAGGTAACTGGAGCCAGCGCAAGGGCTAGGGCAGGAGGAGTGAGAAGGTGGCAGGGATCGCCTTTTTTCAGACATGGCAAGTCGTTAGACTGGTTCAGTTGTCTTTAAAGCGTCATCCTACGAGAACCTCAGTCTTCCCCTGCCCAGTGGGAGGCTGTACGAAGACGGAACCTGACTCTCTTCAGCGGTGCACGGTGAAAGAGGTGACTCGAGTCACGAGCCATAAAAAGAGAAATCCCTGTTGGACGCAAGGAAGAAATTCTTCACCGTGGCAATGGCTAAACACTGCAGCAGGGGCCCAGAGAGGCTGTACAATCTCTGTTTATGAAGATTTTCAAAATCCGCATGGACAAGGCCCTGAGCAACCTGATTTAACTTTACTCTTAACCCTGCTTTGAGTAGGAGGTTGAATTAGAGACTTGCAGTGGTTCCTTCCAAGCTACGTTTTTCCATGATTGGGAGGAGCGTTTAAATGGGCAGATGATCTTCTTTATGGATGTTGGAGGTTTGCAAACAGATAGTAAAATTGCAACATCTAGTTTAAAATTATTTCAAAGCATTTCTTTCTTTAAATATTATGTTATTAAACTACTGGATTTAAAGATTTTTCTGGACATTGGGGTAAGAGAACATATGCTTTGAATGGGGAGGTGTAAATCTAAACTCTTGCCAGAGTATTTAATAATTTGATCCAAAAGGAATCTGTGTATCACCAAATGGTTTAATATAACATTTTGAGTGTAGAGTGTGAACTATGTGAACTTCATATATTCATGTGAAGGCGTTTGTTTCCAGTAGCTAGCTAGCTATCTATTACTACTTCCTGAGAGAGTTCCCAAAGTGAGGGAGAGGTTTTTTTGCAGTCTGGCCTTGTGTATGTTAAATATTGTGTGGCTGGAGGCTATGAGCAGACGTATCGCTGTGGGATACATTGCCTCTCTTTGGTGGATTCCTTGGGCATGCAGAAGTTACAGGAGAGAAGTAGTCCATTCCTGTGTTTTTAGGACCTCTTCCATATTTAGGCTTATGATCGATGAAGTGATGGAAAGGTTCAGTCTCTTCCATACTTGATTTTTCTGTACTTTGTTCAGAAAGGTATTCTGCTGCTGGAAAATGTTCTATGGAGAACGCTGTAAAATTATTTACAGAGGAATTTTGCTGTTAAAATTAATCAGAATTGAACAAGACTCGCTCAAAAAAGGTCAGAATAACTCCCATAAGAGTGAGACTTACTTGTGTGTGTGGGGCGGCGGGGGGGGGGGGAAGTAATTGAGAATTACCATTAAGTTGTTATATAAGATACTAATGAAGAGAATTGAACTGACAGTTAGGCAGAGCTTTGTGCTGTGCAACGATCCTGTGGCTCCCCGCTTTCTGATGCAGGATGGGCTTGTGTTCTGCCAGCTCTGTGCAGATGGCTCCAGTGCCTGACGGTCTGTCCTGGACTCTGAATCTGCTCGGTGTCTTCATGGCAAATGCCGTTTCCCAATGGTGCTTATCAGCAGATACCAAAGCTGTGACTGAAATTCTCACTGGGGGGGTGGGACCCAGAAGGAACTACATGTACAAAGCTAAAAGAAAGATAATATGTTCGGTTATTCTGTTTTTAGCATGAAAAGATTGTTGTTCAGCACAAGATCGTTTTCTGGAAGAACATAAAGGAGCATGTCTAAAGGAATGCCTCTCTCATACTTAAGAGGTGTGAAGAAGAGGACCTATTTATTCAGAAAATAAAGTGATATTTAAAATCAGGTTGACTATCCTTTTAACCAATAAAAAATATAATGCAATGCTACTAACTTATGTGAACCTGAATTGAGGTAAGGAGGGATAAATTATTACCGCAAATCGTACGCGGCAGTTGTAGTGTTGAGAGTCCTGATCAAAGCAGAAGCTGTGCTGTGTTTCTGTCGGTACTTGGCAAAAGAGTTGCATTGCTTTCTGAGCTCCTAAATCCTGCATCACATTTGAAGTGTGTGTCTTTGGTTTCTTTACTGTCCTATGAAAAGATAGCAAGCGTTTCTTAGCCAGTACTGGGTGCCCAAGTACTGAAAGTGCTTTACTTACGAGCTCTTGGGTCGATTCCGAATATTGGCTAACAGGTTTTTTAATGCTTTTTCTTTTGTGGATTTGTTTTTTTGAGAGCTGAGAGAGAAGCATGCTTTCCTTCGCGCACGGAATAGACATGTGGTCACTATTTTGGTATTTAAACGAGATAGTATCTGCCTGGCTGCCTCCACCTCTGGCTTTGCCAGAATGGCGGCATGTCGGGAGATCGGACTCTGCGTCCCCTTGGCACTCAGAAGGGCTGTGTTATAGCTTCTAGTTACAGGTGTCAGATGCGTAGTTTCTGCATGCAACAGCTGCTCAGGTTGGGCTTCTTCCGTCAGTGACGGGTATTTATACAGCCCTGGAATGAGCATCATTTAGAAATTGAAATCAAGAGATCTGAGTTCTATTTCTGCTGCTGCGTTAGCCTGCGCCGAAGGGACAGTCGTTTGCACGCTTGATTTTTGACTTGAGTGAATGAGACTTGTCTGACATGAGCACTTTTTTTTTTTTCTTTTAAGAGTTATTCATAGGAGTACCTTAAAATCTTTAATGAGAAGGAGCTGCGTAAATGAAATGTTTGTAGAGTTGTCGAATTTAATGATTAGCGGGGAAAGGCCATGCAGTGGGTTATTCTGTTCAGTGTTTTTTATCTACAAGTGCAGTATTTGGGGAAAGAGTGTAGTGCTTTTTACAGGCTTAATAAGCAAGTTGCTGCGCACTCACCTGCCCTTTTCCTTTCTGTGCTAACAGAAAAGCTTGCAGAAGCTCAGCGCAGGTCCGCTACTCTTCAGACTGAGTTACAGTCAACTTTGGACGCACAGAGAGAAGCCAGTGGGATTTCCACGCTGCGGCAGCGCAGAAAGCCGGTCTTCCACCTGTCCCATGAAGAGCGTGTCCAGCATAGGAACATCAAAGACCTGAAATTGGCCTTCAGCGAGTTCTACCTCAGCCTCATCTTACTGCAGAACTATCAGGTAGCCACAAGACAAGGTGGCTTTACTACGCTGTGTTTTGTGCATGTGTTGTCTCTGTGCTTGTGTATCCTTGAATTGCCTCATTCGAGGCAGGTTTCAGTTTCTTCTTTTGACTTTGGGGCCCCTAAACTTTATTAAAGGAAGAGCGCATCCTTGGATAGCAATCTAAAGCAGCTAGTAACTTGCTGCTTTGCTGTTTTTTGTTGAATCAGAAAGGCTAAACTGACCTGCAGAAGGACCTTCCTTCTCCTCCCTTTTCGGAGCTGGCTGACCCCAGCACCCCTGCCCCAGGCATGGTCAGAACATGAAGTCACTGCTGGCACCCGGAGGCCGCGTTCTGCTGTGCTGCCTTGTTCTGAGCAGAGCTGGAGCTGCGACGCTTGGGAAGAAGCTGTTTTATCTAATATTTGCGGTGGAAGCTTGAAATTTTAACGTGCTGTTTCCTCCTGGTGTTACCATGGTAGTGACTCTGACCTTGCTGTATCAATATTTCTTTTTAAAACATCCATTAAAAAAAATGTTTTTAATTGTGTAGTGTACAGGGTCATTTGCCTTGAAGGCAGTATGAAAAAACAAATCTTTAGTTGTACTTGTATTTCTAACACGAAAGGGCACAATAAATGTTGCAGAGACTAAATTTTGTTGCAAAAATCTCAAATCAAAAACCTGAAACTGTCAGGGTCTTTTATCACTGGACTATAACTCTTTTAGTGTTAAATACTCTGAAATGTTTTAAATGTCTTTTTTCCTCCTCCCCTGTTAAGAGTGTTGAAACTTAAATTCTTTAACGTAAAATTACTATGTCTTATTTTAGATCTTCACCAGGATTGTCTGTCTACTTGATAATTTCACTAGAAATTCACCGTAAAAAATACTTAAATATTGTTCTGTAGTACGGACAAGGCTTAATTCTTCCAAAATTCTGAGTAATTGCAACTCTCAGTGATATTATGCCCTTGAACACAAGTGCTTAGGCTGCCACCATTCACTCACTCACCTAGATGTCTCAACTGGAATTTCATTGCTTTAATATTGGGGTTCTAGGCTGGAAATTCTTGTCCCAACTTGTACTAAAACAGGCTCCAGACTGCCTTAAAGGGAAGTTCTCGGTGGTATGTTGAGACGACCTCTTAGCAACATTATGGCTACTTATTTCCATTGATTGGACAGACAGCAGACAGAGTCCTGAACCCAGATTTGGTAGTTGCAAGAACCTATTTGGGGCGCTGATCCATGGGTTTTTCAACAAAGCCCTTTAACTATTAGAGAGCGCTTCTAGTTCAAAATCCTGGGGAAGGTAGAGTATCCTCAGCTTTTCTGGAATGGAGTGAAGCAGTATTACCTGCTGCGGTTTCTTCGCTTCTTTTAAAAAGAAAGCTCTTGCTCTTGGTTATGAAGAATCACTTCTGAGGCTTGATGAAGAATTTAAATAGGGCATGACAGAGGTCATTCCTTTGGAAAATCCTTTGCTACTCCGCATCACCCAAGGAAGGCATTTTGCACACTCACTGTTTGGGCTTTCACAATCATGAGTCCAGGACCGTTTTATGTATATAGTAAATAAGGATATAAAATCCATTTGGAGTTGAGTTTTCACTGTTTTCAAGAGCAGCAGAACTTCTTTCTAGAACTTACCTTCAAAAAGAATGAGAAAAATTAGTTCATATTGGTCTTGAAATTGAGGGTGAGGGATATATGTACTGGAAAAAAAAAGAGGGAGAGAAAAGAAAAAATGAAATACTACTCATTCATATTTGGGTTTAGAAACTAAGAATTAGGATATTCAAGCCATTGCAGTTTTGGAGAGGCAAAACAATAACCTGATGGGAAGAAGACCTAGCTGAAGCTTCCATGTAGGAGGTCACCAGTGGCATTGTATGTATCAAACCATGGCTCCAACAGAATGCTGAAGTCTTGAGTTGGGTTACCAAGACAGGAAAATCCACATGAAGCAAACTTCTCCGGCTGTTAGCACTGAAGCAACAGCAAAAGTTGAATGCCCCACTTCTTAAAGTACACAAACATGTGGGTTGATACTAGCTATGTAATGCTACGTGGGTAATAGCTGAATACTTCTTCTCATGACATTTTCTATTTAATTTTAGAAGAAGTGAAACTGCAGCTTAGCTCCAGGACAGCTGTTGTTTTTCTCAGCTTTCCAGTGATTTAACTTGTTATCAATGAATTAATTTAAATTAAGAGTATATAATTCTAGAATACATGTACATACACACACACACACATATAAATCTAATTATGATTTATTTGAAAGGTTGTGTTTCAGAACAAACAAATCTTGAAATTAAGAGATATCGCATACTCATGGGGCAAATACTGGAGGCTCTTTCAGTCTTATTAAAACTGTTGTGCAAATGCCTTGCTTTTGTATTTTCTAACTAATGCACTTACATATGAGCAAAGATTGAGTCTGTCATTTCATCCTACTTGATCTTGCATAATATTATTGTACAAGTTGCACAAGATTTTTTCACTTGTAATGGCAAAACATGCCATTAGTTGATTCCTTTCAATAGATTCAATTAGTATGAGCAGAAATGGAAGTCAGGCTTGGAGAAAGCTTCTTGTCAAGTAGGTGTTTTGAATAGCAAGAGATACAAAACCTCCGACTATGTAAGTGATATTTGACCATTATATTCATAAGTTCATCACTGAATGTTCCTTGTTAAAATTACCATTGTAATCAACAGTTTTTTCATTGTACAGTTTGGGGTTGCAGAATTTTTGCAGCCAGAGGAGGAAATGCCGTCGTGGAGGTTGTAGGGTGCCTGGCACAGTAATATACCGGCGCCTGCTGAGGCGCGCCAGAGTTAGGCTGTGACTGCACTAATGGCAAATGAAGTGGTGTCAGGTCAGGCTACAGAAAATTCTCTGACCAAAATTATCATTTTGTTGCATCTTTTTCATTTCAAATTTATGAAATAATGATCTGCTCTCCCAAGGGCGGAATGCTGCCTTTTCCAATAGAAAGCAATTAGTCTCTTGCCTGCAATAATGCAGATCGTTAATGCATTGGCTTCCTGCTGCCATCTCCCTGTCCTCCTTTCCCCATCTAGGTGAGGGGGGTCTGGTATTAAATCACTCTAAGCATAATTAGATTGAAAATAATTTCAGTGAGTAGTTGGCGCCTCTCCCCAGGGTATTGGATGCTGCTGTTTTCTGTGGTTTTTCTTTCCAAGCTATTTTTTAAGCTTTTTGAAAACAAGAAGTGAATCTTGCCCTGGTCTGACTATGCCCCTGCTGTTAGTTGAATGAAATGTTAAGTTTTTTGAGTGATGTTTTTTGTATAATGAAATGGAGTATTTCAAATGTATCTTATCACAGCAATTGCCTGCCTGCTGCAGTGTGGTGAGCTTTTTATATTTTTGTTACTGCGTTTAAACTATGGGGTCAGGGCTCAAACGTAGCTTAGAAATCAACCGTTATTTTTGCCCTTAATGCAGTATTGTGTGCTTATCTTGAGAGACTAGAGTTGCGTCTCCCTGGCAGTGAGGTGTATCCGTACAGAAAAACCCCATGTCTTGAAATAACATTAAACGTGCAAGTTTTAAGTATGTCCAAAGTTCGTTTATCTTCAGTGAAGTTTCATCAGGAGTGTTGTCACTTTCTGGATTAAGGAGGAAAGGGGCAATGATTTGGCTTTTCCAGGAACATTAGGTTTAATTAGTTCCCTGCAAATAAATTCTCTCTTCTATGCCCTTGCTCCACACGCTTTTTCTGTGGTTTGTAATAGATTTATACTACTTTAATGAAGTAGTAACACACAAAAACCTCCTGACAGTAGATAGAATAACAGATATAATAATTTTGATTCTTCTGGAATATAACCTTTTAACTTTCTTCTTAATTGCCTGGGGTTAAAAACAAGTAACTGTTTGGTTTTTTTTCTTTGTCTGTAGAACCTAAACTTCACTGGCTTCCGCAAGATCTTAAAGAAGCATGACAAGATCCTGGAGACCTCACGAGGAGCGGACTGGCGCGTGGCCCAGGTGGAAGTGGCACCATTCTACACTTGCAAGAAAATCAATCAGCTTATCTCTGAAACAGAGGTAAAGATGCTAGTCTATGCACTGGCTTCTCTTTTAGCTAGGAAACCATTTATTGTTCGTGTTCTGTTCTTACAGTCTTTTGCCCTAGGAGCACCTTGTATCCACAACCAAGGCAACTGTTAATTGATTTTAAAGTGCCACTGACTTCTGGCATTGCTTACTTGAATTTGTGTGTGTTGTCATCAGCTGGTTACTTTTCACTCCAATGAGTTAATGCAGCATTAGCTTGTTTTGTGTAATAACTCAATGCAGGCAATATATAGGAGTATATCATTACAATGAACTTCTGTGATGTGTATTTTTTTTAATCTCCTTAGGCAGTGGTGACCAATGAGTTAGAAGATGGAGACAGGCAGAAGGCTATGAAACGATTGCGTGTTCCACCCTTGGGAGCAGCTCAGGTGAGAGATCAAGTTATATAACTAAGCTGCTTCTCCAGTTTGTCAAGGGGCCAGTGCAGATCCAACATCTGAATGGAGAACTGAAAATACATGGGTTGTGAGAACGTTCCACAGATTTTGAGAGGGGGCATGGTCACATAATCTACTTTAGTTTTGGAAGGTACGGAAGTAGCTTACTAGTCCTAATGCACGAAGCCAAAGTAATGAAGGGATGAGGTGAATAGTAAAGGGGAATTCATGCTGATGATAATATATATTTACAGTTGGTGTAGCCCCGAAGACTTTTCAAAAGGTGTTGAGATACCTGAGCCAAAAACCACTACGCAGCATTTGTCAGTTTAAAAAAAAAACTCACTGCAGGAGAAACGTGATCATAGGCCAGAGTGTTGTATCCCTGATTTTAAGTTTATTCTGCAAAGTAATTGGACTTTGATAACATATTCATCTTCCCTTAATTCCACCACTGCTTTGTTCACAGCCTGCACCAGCCTGGACTACGTTCAGGGTTGGATTGTTCTGCGGAATATTCATTGTACTGAACATCACTGTCATACTTTCAGGTAGGTTTGCTCAGCTGCACCCAGCTGACTCCCACAGCCTGGTATAGGTCTGTAGTTATCGCTTAGTAATGGCCTGGAGCTGACCTGGATTGTTCAGGATGTTCTGGGTTACATCAGGCTGAGTCAGATCACACTGATGTGAATTAGTTCTGCTCAGGAATGAGTTGTAGCTCTCACGTCATGCATGCAGATATTGATCTTTGAAGGTATTGTCATTTGTGCTCCTGGTTCCCCCCTTACTCACAGTGGGAGATATCCTGCAAAGTATAACATCTATGTGGAAAGGTGAATCTCTGTTATCTTTTGGCGAACACACAACCCTACCGTCTTTGAGAGAGGTGTTCCTAGAGCTTAAATTTTGCATAGTACTGACTCTGTACAAAGAATGAGAGCAGGCACATGGCTGCGGGAGCACTATGGCATTCAAGAAGTTTTCATGTAGGAGTTTCTAGGGCATAAAGGCTTGATGCCTACTAACTGAGTTAATTGATTTTGTATTGTTGGCAGACTTGCGGCAAGATTGCTTAAAAACCTGCAGTAAGTTATTGCCTGTCTTAAGCTTTAGTTTTACTGTTTTGTACCTTCTGAGTTGCTGGAAACTCCGAATCCGTTTAAAAATCACGTTAGTGCTCTAGATCCAGAATTATCGCAAGCAGCTTTACTAGTTGCGCGTGTGATTTCAGTAGAGTGGTGTAATTTGCTTAAATAGCACAAAGGAAAAGGCTGACAAATCACCTTATAACTTCTTGCATTATGGAAAGCCCGTGCCTGTGTTTGATTTAAAAGAATTTTTAATCGGGTATTTCTGTAACTAGATCCAGTCATCCCATGGGATAGAATTTCTGTGTTTTAGAACCTGTTTGCAAGTGCTTCCCTTCTGGTCTTTCTGTGGCCGAGGCAGAAAGTTGACCCTCTGTGTGAAGGGTCTACTTAATGTGAATAAGTTGGTTTTTATTCATTATTTCTTCTTTTTTTCTGTAACTTATGTGTTTGATATCTGTATGAGATGCAAACATGATAGCAGCTGGCTGTGTTCGTTTTTAATCTCTCAGCATGAAGAATGAAAAAAGTGACGTGGTTGTGAGAATGAATTCATAAGCATGATTATGCCTCTAAAGCACACATTGCTAAACTGGTGTGAATAATAGGTATGTTTGTATCGGGAGACATGCTCTGATGCCTGTAAGTTATTCAAATATTGGGTAAAAATTGTGCTCTGAAGTTTTTGTTTTTAACTGGGTATTAATTTGCCAACTCCTATGCTACTTTTGTCAAATTGTTGTTATGATTTGATTGGCGCAGATAGGATTTTAGCGCTGTATGCGTAGAATTTGTAATACAGCATTAGAACGTAACTTCCCTTAGCAAAAAACATCTGTGTTCCCCGACTTCCAAAACAGAACAGCAAAGTTTATAGAGATGAGTTCAGAGTAACTTGGGCTCCATGAAAGGTTGCAACTTCTACAAGTAAACCCCAGGAGACTGCCACCCTAAAGAACATTTATTTTGAGGCCTTGCTGGTTTCTACATCAGCTTTACTGTGAGTCACATTTAATGTGTAACTGAAGTTGAAAGTTTGTGGTAGTAGGGGCATAACTTATTAATCAAAACACTATAAGACTTCATGCAGAATCTCAAGGCTAGTTAGACAGCGCTCCATCTCTCATTTGGGAAAGGAGCATGATAACAGAACTAGCTTTGAGCCAGAAGAAACATGTCTGTGCAATGGTGTTCACGTTACTGAATGTAGTATCTCTCCCTGATACTAATGAATGAATAAGGGAAATGTTACTGATTTTGTCATCAGGCACTCAAAATCATAGGGTATTCTTGAGGAGGACAAGAAAAGCACTTGACCTTAATTGCATGAGTAATCACGTTCAAATGTTATGAAATGAATGTACAAAGACCTATTAAAACACATTTGAGGCAACGTGAGAGCCTACGTAGAAGAGAATCGGATTGCGATGTTGTCGGGCTCATCACCAGGGAAATCTTCTTCTCCGAACACCTTGTTTAGAGCCCTTGTCTGCTGGAGCCGTTCGGTGTTGGTTACTGAAGGGATAAGTTAATCAAATGTCATGTACCTGCTGACTCTAGGAAATGACTTGATTTGCAGGGTTGGATTTAAGTGGAAACACTATATTAATGGAAAATCTTTTTGCCTCAGGCCTTGCGTACAGACCTCTGAATTGAATGCTGGGTTATATTGGAGCAGTGGTCCTAGCTGGTATCAGCACAGCTCCTCAGGAGGGAAAGTGCTCTAACAAAGGGCTGGAAATGTAACATTAAAAAGACAATTCTAAGTCTGGGGTGCCATGTAGTTATAAAGCAGAACCCTTTCCCCAATTTTTCTACTGTTTCACTTAGACTAGATTCCCATTATTTACTTAAGGACAAATGTCTGTCAATTTTAAAAATGAGAAGGAAAATATCTGAATCTTCAGCAGAGTGTTTGAAACTGATTTGAAATTGAATCTTAGCTCTGGTCTTCACTGATGTGTCTGTTATCAGACGTTTCATTTTTCCATCTGCTGTTAGTCTGGTTCGCTCAAGTTATGCAGAAAATGAGGGAAAAGGAGGCATGGTTCTTCACTGCAAAAAATGCTGTGCAACGCCTTAACTTTCCATGGCGTTTCAGACTGTTCTCCCCTCCCTGGCTTGTATCAGATGGGCCCTTTCAGTGCCCTCCCCTCTCCTTTGAGCTGATACCTGGCTTTAGAGCTGTCTGTGCCGCAGTAGTTTGCAGCCGTGAACGCCTTTACTGGGCAGGGCCTGCTTTCCTCCTGCTTCTGGGTTCTTGAGTTTCATCGGTCAAACTGTTCAGCTGTAGTGAAGAAAACCACTATATTGGGAAACACGAATGAAAAAGAAATCAGTCTAGGCTTTATACTGTGAAAGCTAATCGAGGTAGGTCCTTTATGTTTCAGAGGAGAGAACGCAGAGAAATGCCCTTATTATTTATATTTCAGTAGCTCAGCCCATCAGATGTTGTTCAGTATGTTTTTTTCATCCAGAATCAGCTCTTGCTTGATATGGGAATTATGGCTCTATATCACCCTGCGAGTACCGAAATAAGATTAGAGGGCATTAGCTGTGGAAGACATGGGCTATATAGTGCCATATTAAACTGTGTTCACATAAGGATAAATCCTTGTCTAGATGTTCTGACTTGAATACTAGAGTGTATCTGGTCTATTACCTATCTAGTAATTTTTGTGTGTTTCTGACTCAGTATTTTTGAAGTTACTCTGTCCTATTTGGAAGCAACTTCTGTGGTTTTGTCTGTAGGAATTTCAGATTAAAAAGTGAAAGGCATACTTTTTCAGTTCTAGTCTTAAGAGACACTTCTTTCACCTTTGTCAGGGAATCTGTCACTTCTGTCCAAAATGTGACTCTATTTTGCCTAAATGCAATATTCTCTTTAAGTTATAAATTTATAGCAACAGTTCTTGAGGAGTTGTTCCCTCCGTTTTTTCCTCGATAGTTTCATGTGGTATAAAGTACAAATGCTGAACACATGAAATTTCTTCAGATATTTTTTCTCTGAAGAAAAGTTGGAAAAAGTTGGGCTGTGGCTTAGGCAGGAGGGTGTGCGAGAATAAATTCTCGGTATCAGTTCTGTTAAATTGCATGTTCTTTTCTCCCTTTTGAAAGACATGGGTGAGAAATGCTCAGTGAAACTGAAATTGATGACTAAAACAATTGTAGTTGTCCTTTACTAATAAAACCCATATCAGGCCATCTGGAGGACAGCGTTTTGCAAAGTGGCTTATGCTAGACAAAGCTTCTACTTTGTAAAGCTGCACATTGTTTGAAGGCAAGTGAATCTCTGTCCAAAACGTTGAAGACTGAACAAAGGAAGCAACACACTTTCCAGTGCTACTGCCTTGTGTTGGATGTTCTTTCTGACTGTGGCTGGAAATTATAGTGCTGGTTACAAATATATTCTGCATTAACAGTTGCATTGAATTTAGTGATTAGGTGCATTTTAGCATTGTTTTAAATGTTGTAAATTGTACTTTCTTGGTTTTGTGGGGAGCTGCGGTTTGTATCTCCATCTGCTGAGAATTGTTCTCTGTTAAACCAGAACTGTAAGTCAATACAGTCCTATTTCTGCTGGTACTATCCCTTGTGTCGGTAGCGTGAGACGGGACCCATGATGCTGCTAATGATCTACACAAGCTAGAGATGGAAATTTCCCCAGAGTACTTATAAATCATTTTAAGGAGCTCTGTAGCACCAGTAAATTTAGGTTAAAAGGAATGTGAAATATCTGATGTAACAGTCTATTTTTTTTCATCCTAGAAGGCAAGATGACTCACTCCTTTTCCTTAGCCTTGCCTATCTAGCTTAAGTCACTGAATTAAAGGGCGGCCAAGATGCTGTTCCTCTTGGCTGACCTGAGGTCAAGTGACAACCTCAAAATTGTAGCAAGCCAAGCCTCTGATAGGTTAGGTAAACTGTCTTCCAATTACTAGACTACGCAGGTGAGTTACAAGTGTACTCAGTTGTCGTGGGGTGTAGCTGAGCACTTGAGAACCAGCATAGAGTAGTGCAGTTTGATTTGTGACATGGTTTATGCTATCATAAAAGTCGTCTTGCTTTTTTTTTTTTTTTCCTCCCCCCCCCCCCCCCTCTTCCTTCTCAGGTGTGGTTTTTATAGATGGACCAAATGTGTGGCCACTGGTGAGAATCTATCGAGGTGGCTTTCTCCTGATAGAATTCCTCTTTCTCCTGGGCATCAACACATATGGCTGGAGGCAGGCTGGAGTAAACCATGTCCTCATCTTTGAACTCAATCCCCGCAGCAACTTGTCCCATCAACATCTCTTTGAGGTAAGCAGAACAGATTGCAGGAGTGGTTGAGCTGTGAGTATCAGGAGCATAAATCCTGTACCATTTCCTGGCAAGGAATTGTAACATAATTACTGCATCCAGAGGAGGAAGTTGCTGAAGTCTGATTTGATTACAGGATTGAACACTGTTCTCCCTTTTGTTATAATGAGAATTCATTGTACGATTTGGAGTTGTTAGTTGCAAGGTATACAACTCTGTATTTCTTCTGTCTTTCTGTAGATTGCTGGATTTCTCGGGGTTTTGTGGTGCCTGAGCCTGCTGGCATGTATATATGGTAAATTCACCTACATCCCTATGCAGGTGAATCCACTCATCCTGTATGGCTTCATGTTACTTTTTCTCATCAACCCTACCAAAACTTTATACTACAAGTCCCGTTTTTGGCTGCTCAAACTATTGGTAAGTCTCAAACCTGCTTTTGGGAAGGGGGAGGGAGGGGAGAAGAATGAGAAAATAAAAAATTGATGCAACTAGGCTGTAACAGTTTCAATATACAAGCCTCACTAATCTTCAGACTGGAAGGATGCCATACTATTATACACATGTATTCATTCATTAGACGTGATAAGATATTGACTGCAAGTGTCTGTTGAGCATGGGGTTGCAAAAGCAACTTCTGCTTGTCTGTACTAGTCTGTCATTATCTTCGGATGGCAGGCAATTACTTGTTAATCTTCATGTGTACAGCTGTATGCATACTTTTGCATATATAGAAACACTAATATATCTTTGCTTGTTTTATCCCTTAATGTATTAAAACAGTTTGGTTACAGTGCTCTATGGAAAGCTGCATTGGTGCTCCCCAACCCAAACTGGGAGAGTGCCAACATTTAGAGGGTTTACTCATGGAGAGGGAATCCTTGCAAAAGTTACTGCTTATAAAATTATGTTCATAGTTTTTTCTGCAGATCCTTTTTGACCTTAAGCAGAAGCATTTATTTGGCCCCAGTACCCGTTTTCCTGATGAGAAGAATCTGATAAAGTGAACATAAATATGCATGCTAATTCAGTGTTCCAGTTATAGGTGGGAACTCCAAAAGAGTGGTTTTCAAACTCCTTGGATGGCTCATCAGTTCCTTCCAAAATGACTATTTCATGCTTTCATCCCCTCCCTCTGTGCCCTTTTAAATTAGCTTTAATCAAATTGGTTCCCGTGATACCTTATTCTTGCTGGAACTGCTCTGAGGGCATTTGGGGGGTAGGGAGAGTGTTTGGCTGGCTGACGTTATTCATGGAATCATAATTTAATGCCAATTAAAACAGTTAACTTTATCTGGAACGTTGCAAAGATGAAAAGTAAAATCATACTTTAAGTGTGTGCGTGCAGTTATACACACAGGTATTTAACCTCTGTGCACTTACCTCTGTTGTTTGATTTGCTATGTTACTACTCTTAGTTTTCTATTCCCCTTTCCCTTCCAGCGTTGAGCCATTTCTCAAAGACTTACCTTTAGTCCCTAGCCTCATTAGTGTTATTGCTGTCCCTTGGTGCTAGGGGAAGTACTGGAAATGGTCTAATAGTGTGAGCACTATCTGTGCTAATTTTCCTTAATGTCTTAGCAGGATAAGGTTCTCTGTCTTCGCAGAGCTCTTTGTAGCCATGGCTAGACAGTTTCCAGTACCTGCTCTGTCTCAGCTGTCTTCAGACTACACTGTAGTCTGCGATACGGACATATCTTCAAACATGCAGAGGCCACTTGATCCCAAGGTCTCCTGGGGAGAAAAGCCTCATCAAAATGCAAGATCACCTTAGTGGTGGAAAATGACACAGTACCTTTGACTGTCTGTTATGTGGGGGTGGGAAGTGGGGGGAGGTGGCTTAATAAACCACGTAAAGAGTAGCTGTTAGGCTTTTCTAATTGTTATTATATGTAATTAGCTGGCTGAGCATATTTTATTTCTTACCGCAGTCACCAGCAGGTACCTGGGTGAAAGAGGTTTAAAGAGTGCACCCTGTAGAACTGTACCGTTCACACAAATTTTGCTTTTGGTGAGCATTTTTCCCTCTGTGCTTGGTATGTTTATTTTCCTAAGCTTACATGCTGGCCAGAAGGAAGTCTGGCATACTGGGTGTCGCAGAGCGTCTGGGAGTATATTTCAGTGTTTTGTAGCGTTTTCTGATGGAGCTAGGAGGCATATTGCATCTACCTTTGTTCATCAGCAACTGCTTTTTGGTTGTCATAGGTGTAATCTGTTTTAATAATTCCTGAGGGATTAGAGGTTAGCTCTCAACTCTTTCGCTCTCAGGAAGAATATTTATTTAATCTGCAGCAAGATATGGTGTTTAATTCCCAGCTTTCTTCTGTCTTGCCTGTATGCTTACGTGTGCCTTTGTAGTGGCAAATGACCCCAGCTGAGCGTGCTCTGCCCCTTTGCTGCCAAATGAGAACCATCCTGAATGCACTTGCGTAGCTGGAGGACACAGCCAGCCAAAAGGAATCGGATCGCAGTGCAAAGAATGAAGCAGCATGTACATACCGATGCTTTCTGCAGGGTGCTGAAGTGGTGAAACAAGTGCAGGGAGCGTATCCGTGTGTGAGGTGAAAATCCAGGAAGTGTTTAGCTCTAGCTCAAATATCTGCTGTTCCAGCACTTACTGAAAGTGCAGTAATCAGTACCTGAAAGTCTGTACGTGGACTGTGGAACCATTTACTTGAAACTTAAGTTCAGCTCTAGCTCTTGGTATTTTATGACTTTATTCTTGCCGCCTGTCTTTACCGAGGGATGTTGCATATGCTTCTCACTGGGAAGATAGATTTGCTTGTGGTACCTGCCAGTGGACAATGCCTTCTACTGCCAGCACCCTCTTGTAACCCCGCTGCAAGCTGTGACCTCTTCTTTTTCTCCTCTCTTCTGTTTTTGGGTGGGGTTTTTTGTTGTTGTTGGGGTTTTTTTTTTTTTTTTTTTTTGGCCAACCAAATAAGCAGGGGTGGAGTTCAGGTGAACCAACTGGGTATCCGATGTGCTTTTGGTGCTTTTTATGCCCCTCTGAATGGAATACACATTAACACACCGTGGCATTAAGACTCTGCAAGTGTCAGTCGTCTATGGCTCAAGTAGTGCACTGGGCCCAGCTTCCGTCCCGATGCGTGCAGTTCAGAGGAGCTGGCGAAGCAGAACGTGTCTGAGGCAGCCCGCAGCAGCACAGAGTCAGAAACCACGGTGCCTGGCTCAGAGAGTTAGGAGGGTTCAGATGGCAGCTCAGTTCCCTGAGGATCCTTGACTCAGATACGTACGTAACCCAGCTAAGGCACTGGTCTCTGCTGACTCCTGGTCTACTGTAACCTTTAGGTGGAAAGCTTTTACTCTCTTAGACTTTTAGGCTGTCGTCTGCTGACAGTGTCCAAGTGTCTGTCCTTAAAGTAAATAACAAAATGGATTCCATTGATTTCTTCCTCTTTTTTCAGGAAAATCTATCTGTAAAGCTGTGTTTTTGCAATTTATTTTTGTTTTGGTTGATTTTTGTTTCAGAAATGTGCATAAAATTAAGTGGATAATTAAATGGGTAGAAGATAGTATCAGGGAGTGTTGATTAGATGGAGGAGGGACCTTTTTGGAAAGGAAGGCTTGTTGTGGGTTCTCTCATCTCTCTAGAAGCTGTTCCATAACTGGAACACTTTGACTAAGAACAGATGTTCCTAATGTTTGTACGTGATACTGCTTGAGTTTTTGTAATAAGTGCTGTCCTACAAGAGCACAATGCTCTCTCTTTGAAGATCCTTATCTGCTGTTTCATGTCACTATATCTGGATCTCCTATTTGATTTTGAAATTTAGGACCAGAGCCTTAAACTGGCATTGTAAGCTGGATGGGAACATGTCATTTTTTTCACTGGTTTCTGTAACTGTATACCTTTTAGGTTAATAAGAAGAGCAGTATAAAAGATCAATGCTGGCCTGCACTTTCATTAATGTGAAGGTTCACAAATCTCTGAACTACAGGACGATGCTGGTGCTGTCTTTTTGAGAAATTGGCCCTTAGTAACTATAACTAACTGGGTAGAGAGAGTTACAATCAAAGGTAATGGACCATGAAAAGTCTGGTTTGAAAGTAGCATAACTGCTGTTAAGCCTGAAAGGGAGAGTGGGCTGGGACTGAGAGGGAGCCTAATTGACAGTTAATAGGATTTCCTCTGCTCTTTCCCTCTTTCTATGCTGGAGGGTTTGGGGGATCCATCAGTAATGCTATTCACTCTTAAAACTTCTAACACCAAAGAAAACCTAAGGAGTTAAACTGAGCCAGGATCAGATTAAAGGCCAAGCTGTGCATCTAATCTAACTGGCATTAAGTGTGAAGCACAAGGTAAGTGTGGAAGATGTCAATAGATATGACACAAATGCCTGAAAGAAAGTGCTGATGAGCGTGAGGGGCAGCGGGCGAAGCAGAGCTGTGTAGAAAGAAGCCTTACGTGGAGACTGCGAGTTTCTGGGCAAGGGCGCTTTTGAAGGAGACTGGGCTCTTCAGCCGGTGAAGGAAGGGTGACTAGTTGGTGCAGGAGGAGAATCAGACGTCTGAAAGAGGGAATTTTATTTGCACTTAAAGTGGGGAGACAGTTACTTTTTGGCAGCAGGAGCAGAAGGTCAGCATCAGATCTTCAGGTGTTTCTGTTATTTCCAGAGTTATTCAATGGTGTGATCTGCCACTGCAGTTAATGTCTTTGCTAGCATGTCATGTAACTATTCCTTTTTCCCTGACAGTTTCGGGTGTTCACGGCTCCCTTCCACAAGGTGGGCTTCGCAGACTTCTGGCTGGCTGATCAGCTCAACAGCCTGGCTGTGATCCTCATGGATCTGGAGTACATGATCTGTTTCTACAGCTTTGAGCTTCAGTGGGAGAACAACGCTGGACTTCTGGCCAACACAGGTAGAGTAATGCTGACGATCCATGCGAATGCTGTTGAAATGACCTAGGAAACACTGAGCGAGACAATTTCATAGGCATCTGTCCCTGTTGAAGAGACCTACCAATTACATAGGAAACGAAAATAATTAGCATTTCTTGTAAGCATAGCATTAGAGAGATTCTCCCATTCCTTACTTCCATCCGGAGAAGTGGAATTTCACGTCAGTGTTCATTTCCTAATCCAGTTATTTGGCCTGACTTGTATATTCATCAAAGAATTTAGACACAATGCTGCTTAACTGGAAAGAGAAAGCAATTTTCCTGGCATTGCTGTTTTATTTCGTAGTAGTCTAACCATGTGTTTGCTTTTAGCCCCTTATTGTTGCTTAGCTTGGAAATGATAACAGGAGTTGCATGAGCTTGTTTACCGTGATTTTATCCGTGCGGTAATCTGTTTCTTACAGGGTCTGTCACGGTGCCCTTGAGCAAGAGGGGTTGGAGGAACTTCCTCAGAGCTTGTTAGTGCCACCCCTTACTCAATTAGAGCTGATGCTGAGGCACAAGGGTTGTGCATGCTCTGCCTCTCTGCTTCTAGCTAGAAAAGCCAGAGATGGCATACGAATGTTGACTTTAGTCTTCCCAGTGGCAAAATAATACTGTCTCTCACTGAATCAGGCAGTGTTCTTTCCATTTTGGGCAGTGACTGCTGGCAAATCGTGTTGTCTCATGGGTTTATCATGCTTGTCTGCTGAAGCAAACTGCATGCTCTCTCAGCATCAATCACTTTGTTCCTCCAATCTATCTGATCTCTATCTTCCCTTAGAGCCAGTGCTGGAATTAGCTGAACATTTATTTATTAAAAAAAAACGTTATACAGCAACTGGGTGATTTACTACTTGTCCCCTTCCAATCCAAACATTGGAATGATAGCACAGTGCCCTGCAGTATGTGTTGGCTAATGAATTTGTCTCCATGAGGATGAATGACACACAAATGTTTGTTTATCAGTGGATTGTTTGTGAGGGGGGCTGAGCAAGACAGGGTAAGAATATGGCATGTTTGGGGGGTTCCAGGCGAAGTCTGAATTTTCCTGGTCGCTCCCTGATAAAATAGGGGCTTTCCAGCGTCACATGTCTGCAACGTAGTGTTGTGTTTGTCTAGTTTCCCATGACCCCAGTTGTTCTAACAAGGGCTATGTCCTCTGTTTGTTAAAAGAGCACACTGAAATCTAGTGTTTTTTAAAAAAAATTGTTGTTTTTTAATTACAATATGCAAGAAAAAATCAAGTCAAGGACATCACAGACAAAGTACCCTTTTTGAGCTCTCCTGTGGAGTTTGGGAACGCTTTGCCATTTATGCACAAAGCTTCAGTATAGAGGGCCTTTTGTAATTCCATCCTTAATTTGATTATTCACGGTTCTGCCAAAAGCACAAAGCAAATTAAAAATAGATTATTTCTAATCTTCTTGTGCGTTAATTGTACTGGCAACAGTGAAAGAGTTAGAAGATGATCTGTCTGGATGTGTTGTTGATGTAATGCCACCTAAATACCTAGGAGTACAGGGGTTCAGAATACTTTTCCTTCACTGAGTCGCCTGGTGATGAGCTTCTCACTGTTGTGAGCGCATATATGCATACACGTAGGTGTGCAAGTACAAGAGGTTGGGAATTGCACTCTTAAGTAAAATAATGAGATTGCTCATACAGAAGAGAAGATGATAGAAGTTCTTAAACGTACGATCTCCGTGTCTCCTGAAACTTCTTTTTCTTCCAGATAATCAAATCTGTAACAGCTACTCCTACGGAGTGAGAGCAGTTGTCCAGTGCATCCCCGCTTGGTTGCGATTCATCCAGTGCCTGCGTCGTTACCGCGATACCAAACGGGCCTTTCCTCATCTGGTTAATGCTGGAAAATATTCCACCACCTTCTTCATGGTGACATTTGCAGCCCTCTATAGCACTCACAAAGGTATTGGTTATTTTGGAAAACCCCTTCCTTATCAGCCCGTGCTCCCCGAACTTGTTTTTCAGGGCACCCTCTGAAAGAATGGGACTACTGATGGACCACCTCAGTCATTTTCTTACCAAGTCAGAAAGAGTGAGAGCAATCTGAGAAAGCAATATTTGTTCTTTGTCTTTGTATCATTGTACTTCAGCTCTGAGTCCGTTTTTCTTTGGAACAGATGAGACTGCCATGGAGATTGGGCTGCGTTTGTTTGTGCACACCTATCCACACGCAACTTCAGTGAAGCCAATGTATCTCACCAGTTCTTCTTTTTAACAGAACTTCTCAGGCTAAGTCATGGGATTTGCTGCTTACGCGGGGGAGAAGCTCAAAAATTGGTTTCCCGTTCAAACGTGGAACTTTTGGCGTCTGTGGAATGTTTTAGTGGAAAGCCAAAGGCCTGCCTAACTTGTGAGAAGTATTTCAAGCTTTTCCTTTAGATATTTTTGACTTACCCGGTGTGCTTACAACTCTACTTCACGAATGTCAGGAAGATTTTTTTTTTTTAGATTTCTCTCTCAAAAGGAGAGAACTGAAATTCCTGTCAGTTTTTGTTGTGAATGGAGGTTGCATGAGAGATGTGTAAGGAAAGGGAGAACATAGGAAATACTTCTCCCTTGGCATTTGTGAAAAGCTACTCTGGATCATCTGAATAAAAGTGGCCCATTGTTCCCAAGCAGGGGTAGATGCGCGCAGTGCTGGGAAAAAGCCCCCCCTGGATTTTCATATGTATTTTTATCCACGTTTTTTCTGCAGCTGGTAGGGAGTTGTTTCCAACCCATTTAACTGCAGATTGAGCTCTGATCCCTCAAGTTCCCTATCTCCCTGGAAACGACAATTACTTGATTCTGCTCTTGTTCTGAAGGAAAAAGCTTTTAGTTTCTGCGCTTCAGGCAGTCGCCCTGCCTTTCATTGTTCTTAAGTCCTAAAAGCAGTATTCTTTTCGTTGAAAATATATGCCTGTATCTCCAGGAATTAGCAGCTGCACATGCTTGTAAGCAATTACTTATCCTGAAATATGGTTGTGGCAAGGCAGGGTGCAATGTCCAAGGCATGCATCTAGGTAACGTACTTCCTCCCCCCCCCCCCCCCCACCTTGAGGGATGGAAGGGTTATTAGAAACCTTCCTGTGGCCAAGAAATGGCAGTTTTGAAGTAGCTGGGCCTGAAGTCATACAGATAACGTTTGTCAAGCCTTGCATTTTAATAGCACCTAAACGCAGTGCTGCAGGCTGCCTGAAGGCTCAAAGTCAGGCGCTCTGTGTCCAGACGCGCACACAAACCTGGGGTGGGAACGTTCAGCGGCAGATGTTGTCACGGCCCAGCGCCCGCCCGTTCTGGGCGCCTCCCTCCTGCTGTTGTATCCGTGGAGCTTGTTCCCGTTTTAAGTTGTTTGTTCAGTGACGTTCTGCAGCTTTCCGGTTCCAGCCCTGCAGTCCAGTTAGTCACAGCTGCTGAACTGCAAGGTGAGACAAATGCAGCTTGCTTGGTTACAGTTTGTGCTTATATGCTTTTATATGCAGGGCCTGGTTTTAGGAGGTTGACTGAGGTTTCTCGCCCCCATGGGGGCATTCCGAAACAGCCTATTGCGGAAAGGTTGCAGATAAGTTCGGGCTGGAGATCAAAACCAGTGTTTGTCAAAATGTCCTGTTTAAGAATTTGACCTCTTTCTGGTCCTCTTGAAGCCTGCATCTGTGCCAGCGTTGCCGACCCTTGTTCTCATTGCTGCCATGCATGACTGTTGCCTGCTCTTCAGAGCTGGCATTGAGTGGGTTGTAATGAGGTGTTTACGAGCCAGGCCCAGGGCTTGTTCCAATTGCTGAGACGTTTGTGACTCCCAGCTTTTATCTGCCCGGCTTTGTCAGTGGGAGTCCATAGCACATAGTTGTTGGTATCATGCAAAAAAAAAAAAAATTGGAAGCTTTGTGACCTTCATAAATTGTGCGTTCTTACAGAATATTGTAAATGTCACTGTACACAGATTTGTGGAGATTTTCAGGGGGCTTCCTAAAGACCTCGCCGTGTCTTGACAGCTCTGCAAGCCTCTGCCCATCCTGGCAGGAGTTTACTTTGTAATGTGCTGTATCTGTTAAAACTCCATCATTATCTATGTGCTTTGCATAGGCTTCCAGTTCTTTTTGGACTTGGAGTAAGATGGTCTGTTATCAAGTTGTTATGACATTAGCGCTGGAAGTAGATGCACTGCTTCCCCGCACTTTCTCCGTGTCTGGGTAACAGCAGAGGTAGACACTGACCTGGGGTATGCCCATAACTTCTGTTGGGGGCTAGTTGTTTGCCACTAAGAATGAATGAAAGCACTGCTGAAAATGAGTGTTAAATTGGTAAAGGTCCTTGCTACTTAAACCTGTTCTAAATTGCAGCATGTAACAAACTGGTGAACTGCTGTGGTAACTAGCGTTTTATTTAATCAGTCTTTCATTCCTCTGCGTGCAAGTCTGAGAGTTATAACTGTGGAATGACAGCTTCCAGCTGCCGGACCAAAAGGGTAATTTGTGGCCTTTCCTTGGGAGGTCAGGTAACGTACGCCAGCGCCTGTGCTCGACTTGAGTTCTGGGGGACATCGCAGCCCTCGGAACAGGGTTGTCTTTCCCCGTTGATTTAGTACATTGAACAATTTGTAGCTGCTTTTTAGGTTTTAGCCTGTGCCTGCCGACAGTGTGAAGATGGACTATGTGGTTAGGAGGGTTCGTCAGTGTTGAAAGCTGTTAATTCATGCAGAGCGTGCTTATAGCGTGGTTGTGCTGTGTTTTCATATACTTCCTGGAAAACAACTTGCACTAAACAAGCGTCCAAATGTCATCTTATGTATAATGCAAACGTGCTGTTTCGATTCATACATGGTACTACCTTCTTCGAAACCCGCTGTAGTTAATGTTCTCTGCAGGTAGTGCATTATACTGTGGGCTCTTGACTAGTATCTCAATTTCCCCGTATATCACTGTTTTAACAAGTCCTATTGCTTGGGCAGTGCATAGTTCTGATTGTTACTTCTCTTAGATAAGCCATTTCCTTACTTGTCTTCCTTTTGATTTAGATGCAAAAAGGCATTTTTCTCTCTGCTTATTGCAGTTTGGATGTTAGACCCTTAAAATATCAAAGCAAATTCTGTTAGGTTTTCTTCTCTGAACTGGCACTGTGTCCTGGAACCGCACTTGTTTTACAGAGATAACTCCAAGCTATCATCCCTTGAATTAGGGAAGCTTAGGTGAGAGCGGCCACCCCATAAAATCAGAGTCACACAGACCGTGGTTGTGTGGACAAGCGCTAATCCGAGCTGTAGCTGTATGCTACACCACTAGCGCAAAAACACAGCCTCGTGGCAGGGAAGACAGCAGTATCCAAAAGGCAACTGTTGCTAAGATCCCAGAGGAAGAATTTTAAGCATTTTTATATCACTCAAAGGAATGGGAAGCAAAGGCCGCGTTCTGTAAATATAGTCCTACAGGATATGTTTACACAGGCAAATGAGGCGTAGCTGCAACTCGGAGCTACCTAGCAACTGGAGCGTGTGCTGCGGGCCCCTGCCGGCTCACAGCTCCGGCTTAGCGCGAGCTCGTGCCCCCAGGTCTTTTCTGCTGTTGTTTTGCACTAAGGGCTGTCGTTAGCTTCCCTGAGGGTGCTGAGGACTCTTGCCTAGAGCTGGCCAGTTGAATGTCATATTGGCTTATTTACGGAAAACCTGAGTGATGCTGAGGAAACAAATGATTAAGTCTTAGTCTGCAGTTGAAAATTTAGCAGAAGAGCAGAATTTGACACGTGATTATTTTTTTGCGATGTTTTCGCTCTGCCGGAAGCAGATAGCAGTTTTCTTGACAAATCCGTGGACAGTGTTGCTGGTGTAGCTGCTTCTGCTGCAGTCCCGTTTAGAGCAGCGCTCCGCAGGAATTCCCTCTCGCATGAAGTGCGTTTACGTTAGCAGGACATGCTGGCGTAGCTAGGAGAGCTAACCTGGGTTCGGTTCGTTCCTTGGACGCGTTTCAATCCTTGTAGGATTCAGTAGTTATATTGAACCTTAGGTGTTTGGCTCTTATTGTAACACACTGAGAAATAATGCAAATAGAGGTACACGGTTGGAAAACCACTGTTTGCTGTACTTTTTTGAGAGTGCTGGTTGCTTCTCAAGTGTTGTGCGTGATTTATGCTGTAACTTTGTTCTCTGTAAAATGAGACACCTTTTGCTTTTTTCTGCTGTCTGTCATTTCTGTCTTACCTTCATGCCTTTTTGCTCCCGTGGTGTCATCTGAAATCTGTCTGGCGCACAGAGAATATAGATTTGGCTTCTGTGCTTGAATAACTAAGCTTCTTGAGTCATTGGTAGTCTTCTGTTGTTTTCATATTTTCGTGTCGCTTGCTGCTTCAGTGTGAGCATTTCTGTGTTTCCCTGGATTTTTCAGGAATATGTTACTGTGCTTAAGCACAAGAGCTAGGTTAAAATTGGCTCTGTGGGATTTTATCCTTTAACTGAGTGAAAGGATGAAAGATGTAGTGCTTTATGCTAAATTTTCATTTTCATTTGCCCACCTTGCTCAAAGAAATCATTGTGGTCTGGGTGATGTCCAGCTATTTAATTTCTGAGTTCTTCCATAGTTAATCTACGTGGCTTGGCAGTTTGAGCAGGTCTCTCTCCTTCCGTACTACTCCCATGCCCTTTCCAGATGTGCTGAATGCTGGCTGTCATCAGCTTGGGAACCCATTGGAGAGCCCTGGGTCTGTCTAAGGCAATAGAGCTGCCACACACTTTCTCATTAAACAGTCTAGGAAACTGACAGTAATTAAAAATATAGACGTTAACTAAATAGGGTGTCTCTAAAGAGCACTGCTTCTGTCAGTCGTCTTCCCATCGCTGCAGAAACCAGCTTCGTGGGTTCTCCCACGGACCATCACAGAGCAGCTCCGCTGAGGAAGGAGGGTGGCTTCCAGATGGAGGGTGATGACGGATGGCAGGAAGGGGGAGAGGATGGTGACATCCAGCTATTGTCTTGAGATCTGCAGGAGGATGTCTGACTGCCTCCTAGCTGCGCTCTTCTCTGCCACAGTACTGTCGAATATACTTGGATGGGTTGTCATTTATCCCTTGTTGCTAACATGCTAGGAACGGCAGGATGCAACCCCTGTAGAGTGAATTTGCTGGTAGGTGGAACAATAATTAGCTGTGATCCTAAACAGCTGCAGCAGGAGACAAGAACAAGGTGATGTGAGAACCGGGAGAGCAGTATAAAATGATTTTTAGAGAAATCAAATGTTGGTGCAGTAGCTAATGACAGCTTAAATGAGAAATGTAATTTCGTATCTAGTGAGCAGGAAGAATTGGCAAGGCAAAATAAATGGACATCTGGAGTTCAAGTACAGTTCTAAAAAACAAAAACAAAAACCCACCACTTTGGATATTTTTCATGAAACATTAGCATTTGTGAGATCCTGTTCCCTAGTTTACTCTGTGTATATTGGTCCAGGATCTCCCATCTCTCCTCTCTTTCTCCGCACTGGAAGAGCTGTCAGCGCTGCAGCAAGCCAGGTCATTTGATTTAGGTGTCTCAAGGGCCTTACAGAGAGCTTAGGTTCACCTCTTGAGGCAAAGCAAATTTTGTGATGAGATGAACTATCTTTTTTTCTTACTACTTGCTGTTTTCATGTGACTTGCAGTAGCCCAGCGTCCTGGCAACACCATCGGGATGGTAATTTGGAGCCAAAACGTGCAATATCTGTCACATTCCTGTGATCTGGGATGAATTTTTTCTGAAACCCTGTCATGCCATGCCCAGGAGGCCGTCAGTAATGAGTTGTGTTCATTAGCCAGTCCCTCTGATCCTTTCCGTCAGCACAGCGGCGGTGTCATTAGTGAAGACGTTGAGGCATTGCCACGGGCAGACGTTTCCCGGCCGGCCTCTGGCCTCGTGCCAGCTCTGACGCTGGTCTCGGCGGCGCCGGAAGCGAGCCTGACTCCTGAACGGCGGCTTGTGAGCTTGTCCGATTGCTGACACACCAGTCCCGAAGCTGTCGCTTCGGGGGCGAGCCGGGAAGGGCGAGCAGCACCCCAGCAGGGCTTTGCTGGGGCCCGGCAGGAGCCCACTCACCGGCAACCGGCGACAAGCGAGCGGGGAAGGTGAGATGGCTGGCGCCGCGGCGTGCGCCCGGCAGGGGACGTGGGAGGCAGAGTGATTTCGGGAACTGCCGCTGCACCCTGAATGTCAGCGCAAATGAGGCATACAATCCCACAGGGAGATTTTCCCATATTTTGTAGGCCTATAAATGTCAAGCGGGATACTTCGCAGTGCCAGCAGCCTAGCTGTGTGGGAGAGGCGACCTCGGCACCCTACCAGTGGAGTGACTCATGCATTTGGTTCTGCAGCTTGCTGCTGCAGGAGAGATGAGCTTTAATAGCTAGAATTTCGAAAGTGGACTAGTGCTGTTTATATCCCTTAAAACAGTCTTTGAGTTAATGGTGACTGGAGAAGCAACAACACTAATGATTAAGGTGTAAGTGGAAAAGATGGCCTACTGATATCTCATTTCACGGGCACTTGAGGGAGAAGTCTCTTTTTTTTTTTTTTTTTTAATGGAGCATTTTAAGAAAAGCAACCAACTGTATCGCAAATAAGCAATTTTCCTTTCACAGGCATGCAGACTTGGAGTTCTCTGGTGCTGCAGCAGTCTAGGGGATGCAGTAATCCAACATTTATTTATTTTATTTGGATATTTTCTGTTGTTCTTATATATTGTAGGAATCTATTGGGGGATCTCAAAGCACTTGGAAGTACCAGATAACGTTGTATCGCAATGTCTAAATTGCCCAGTGAAGGCCCTGATTACCAAACTCTTTCTGGTGGTGAATCCAGACATTTTTACTAGGGAGACTGCTGGCCAGTGGGCAGACTGGAAAACCCATCCTTCTCGTGGTAGCAGTTATTCATCCCCAGGTTACGCTGCGCAAAAACGTTAGGGAAGACACCAGAAGAAGAATCAGATCAAATCTGTCATTGCTGATATGAGTCCTCCAGTTTGCAATTAAATTACATTTCCCCTGATTGTGAGACATAAGTTACAAGATTGATGTGACATCTTGAAATTAAATGTAGTTGTCCTGTCCTACAAATGCAATGCAAGCCTGCACAGTATTTTGCAGTCAAAACAGAAGTTAAGGATCTGCCTGTTTTACGAGTGTAGAATCTAAACAGGAGAGGAAATGAGAGGTTGCCTCCTGACAGTTCATTTGCCGTATCTTGCTACTTTGCTTTAAATTGTGCCTTGAGGCCATAGTAGAGGTGTGCAGAATCCAACAGGAAAGTTGTTCGTATGGAAGTGGTTGGTATTTGACAAAGCCTGTCAGTGAGCAGCAGTGAGTCCTTCGTGTGCTTCTCTAGGTTACTTGGCTTTATAACTGCCTTAAGTCCACGGTCACATCATGTCTTTACCAATGATCAGTGTAAAATGGAGATGCCTACTAGTTGGACAGAAAAGGAAACGCTACTACTTGCTCTTCATTAATGTGTCTGATTACTGAGGGATCTTTAATACTGCATGTCAAGCCATAAAACGTTAGGCAAAAATGCTTTGGGAATGCCATTCTGATAGGCATTCTTGTGTAGATATGTCACTTTTGGCTGTTATGCTCCTTCCGTTGCATTATGGGATAGAGTTAATGGGAACACATCATTTACAAGCTAACTGGGCAGCAGAAAGTGTACGCTCAGTTTTCCACTATCTCTTGGCTAGTCCACAGTAAGTACTTATCTTTTTGTTTTGGTTCTGCTTAAATCTGTGATTGAAAGGCTCGTCATCAAAGGAGACTGAATTTGGTAGTCCTTGATGAAGAGGGTTTTAATACCTCTGGAGGCAGAACTGCTCCAGCTCAGTGAGGCTTGTGTCCCATAGCAGGGCTTGCCTTGCTGTGTTTTCTGATAACCTCGGACTTCTTGCAGCTTTTATCACAGCTCTCACCATCAGCAAAAACCACAGCCAGCTGCAGTGGCTGACACACTTAGTGCTTATCGAGGGCCATTGTGCTCTTATCCAGATCTTCAATAATACATGGTATTGATTTTTTTTTTCCTGTGTTGAATACTATATAGTGTTTACATTCCCCAGAATAATTCAGCAGGGTAAACAGATAGTATTCTTTGGAGGTAAAGTCAATATTAACTGCATCCAGTATAGTATTTGCTGTCTCTCTTTGATGGAAGGCGACCTTTTTCTTGCCTGTGTTTTAGAAGGGGCTATAATTTCAGCAAGATATTATTCTCTCCAAATGCTAGTGAGCTATTGTGTCCCCTGTGGCTGTTTTTGGAATCAAAGGTATTTGTCTATCAGCAGTTTTTGCGGGCAGTAAATTCAGCTGTTAGAAGTACCTTTGGCTGTTTTTTCTGGTCTGCTGCCATTCACAGCTTCAGTTCAAAGGTCGAAGCCTTCCATTATTTATCTAGTTGACCTTCTGGGGCAACTTGTAGGTGTATTTGTGCAAAGCATCTACTGGGAAAGCTGAGGATGCTAATGGAAACTCTGTGGTGAAGGTTGCAAGCATAGCCCCTGTGATATGCTGCTGTCCGTAGCCTTTTCAGCAAGCAGAGACAGCACAGACGCTGCAGCAGGGCACTAAGAACTTGAATAGCATCTGACATGACTGAACACCTTCAAGCTGCAGATGTGCTAATGTGAACATGCATTTAAATCTCCCCCTTGGTTGGGGACGTGCAGCCGTAACTTGAGATGTAGAGATTTGGTGCTGACAGTGTTTTTGCTCTTGTGCGTGCTGTTTTGAATAGCTGTGTAGCTTGGGAAGTCGTTGCATGGTGGTGCCCTCTCGAACATTGAATCCAAAGGTCCTTCATGCACCTCTTACTGGGTGGACTGGCAATTACATTGTAAGAGGATTACTTGAGTCCACGGGCTGCTAAAGACTGTGTCTTTTTCCTCTCTGGAAGATTAAGTTCCACCAGGTGTCCAATGTGCTTCTCTCTTCCTGTGTCCATCCATCTTTGATCATGTTTTTAAGTGGTTTTTAGCACATCATTAAACAAAGAAGGACTATAAGGTGAAACAGTTCCTATTTAAATAGGCCCTGACATCATCATCAACATACACAGCAGTGTATTGTTCCTGGAAAAACTGGCAGACGAGTAGTAGATGGAACCTCTGGGCAGAATATCAATGCCTTGATTTTCCAGCCTCCTGAGCAGCACTGAAGAGGGCCACTAGGACCAGCCAGTGGAGACTGAGATATAATTGCTTGCCTAGAGCAGTAACATATTTCTGCACACCAGCTGAATACCAATGAGGACAGAAGGAAGGAAGGTATCAAGCAGAATTGCAGGCAGGCAGAAAAAGAGGGCAAGTGATTAAAGGAAGAGACTCAAATGCCAAAGCTGAGGAGTCCAGTAGTCTTGTTCTAATTGGGGCATTTTACTAGGGAGTGATTTAGTTTTGTGATGGAGTTCTTCAGGACCCAAATGCGTTATACGACTCTTGGGTGAGAAAGGAAGCAGGAGCAAGGGGCAGGCAGCATGACCCCAGGTGCCAGCGAAGAGACTGCTGTGAAGACAGGGGGAGGGAGAGGGAGAGGGAGCAGAAGCCATGAGAACAGGCTAAGAGCAAGCACATCCTTTGGAGGCGATTGCTAATGCAACAAGAGTCCATACTCGAGTCTCTCTTCCTCATACTCCTCCTTTCAGTAACTGCACAAAATAACCTTTAAGGTAATGTGGCTTTAAGCAGCATTAACTTTTAAAATCACTTTGCTATGTAATTGCCAGTGTAGGGTGCAGTTTTATTGGCTCCAGTTTCACTGGCTGCCCTTACATAGCTTGAGGGATGAACCCGTGAGGCCAGACTGCACCCTTGCTCGAGTGAAGGACTCCAAGGAAGTGCCCTGCCAAGCCGCTGCATCCGCAGTGCCTGGTTCAAGCTGTGGATGTGGCCAAGCACGTGGCTGTGGATGTGGCCAAACGTGTGGGACCGGATGATACTCTCCGCGCTCCCATCCCCATTTCTGCTCCCGAAGATGTGGAGTAGGACTCCGTCTGTTTGAGTCCTGTCCTGAGCAAAAGAGAAAATCCAGCATGGCCTAACTGACAAGCCTAAGCTCCCTACACAAAGAATGTGGCCCCAGAGGGTAGTCTGGAGCATTTAGATGCTTTTAAAGCAATTAATTCCCTAATTATCTCTGAATTGTCCTTTAGCATCCTGTAGTTGATAAACACGGAGGTCTAATGAGCTAAAAATAATGTTGGCAAGCATGGCTTAGTGGCTGTAAGTCACTGAGCATCAGCGTCGGCCTTTCCTTCCTCGTGAAATGACGCAGGGGAGACTTTGGAGAAACGGCTGGGACAAAATGAAATCTAATAGTAGAGCCCTAGTTGCTAGAGCTTCAAAAACCTCACCTGTGCCCTGTTTTGTGGGCAATTGCACTTTGAAAAAGGAGTAGGAAAGGTGATTTATAGCAGCAGCGTTAATGTCCCTGGGCGTCGGAGCCTGCGTTCTGAAGGACTTTTGTGCGTGCTTCCAGGTGATGTCGTGGCGCTATCGGAAGTGACGATGTTGAGTGATGGGGTTCGATGGTTAGACCTGCCCCTTGCTAAAGCTGAACTGCAGGAGGATGAGGGGCACTACTCAGATACTTCTAACCTTGCACAAAAAGCAGGAAAGCTAGCCAAACCTGAAAGCTCAAGGAAAGCTCTCGTCCTTGTCCTCTGTTACTTTGAAGCTTCGCTGCAGATAGGCTTTGCTGCACAAGTGATTTTAATAGTTTGCTCTAGGGGGTGTGTTTTGCGAAGAGAATGAGTGTGTGTATTTGACCTATATCCTGCACATCATATCCAGGAAGCCTGGAGGGCATAATGGGAAGAATGTACTCACACACTATGCCTCTCATTTTCACCTCCATTAATTTTATCGGCTCGCCACATTACGTTTATATCGTAATTGTTAAAAACGGAAAGGGAAGGAAAGAGCAAATTGCGCTGTTACTCCCTCTGTGATCAGCTTGAAGGCTTTTGTTGTTTTAAAGCCACATATATGGAAAGCACTGCTGTCACTTATGTTAGTGTGGCATCAGTTTTGTACGTGAAACATTGTTATTGGCTTTGTTACAAGGAGTTGGTGAATGAGCAAATTCAGTCACTTCACAAAGAGAAGGAAAGATACCTGATGGCAGCGAGATGCAAAATGTCTCAGCCTTACAAAGCATTATAGCACGTGTTATTTTTATGAACTGTGTGATCCAAATTTAGTTACTAATTGGAAGGAAAAAAAACCACACTAACAGAACTGATTGTTTTTGCCCAGGTGACTGATGTAAGGGAACTTAGAGGAACCGGGGGAGCAGCGTAGCCTTTTTAAGTGGAACTGAGAACCTCCTCTGAGCTACAAAAGCATATCCGTTAATGGACAGACTTTGATCCTATAGACCTCCTTTTAAAAAAAATAAGCGCTCTGAATAGGAGTTTAAAACTCCCTCCTGAGCCTTCTTCAGGATTTATACATAGATATTAATATGTTGCCTTTTCTTGACTTTTTCTCCCTTACCACCACCACCCCTGAAATGGCTAGTGGAAGTTTCTGTGTTTTCCATCCTCTTTCAGGCCTTTAATGCATTATTTTGCCGTTGTTTATATGGATACCAACTCGGATATGTTTTAACGCAACCCGACTAACTGAGCATTGCCTCAGTGCTTTTTCCTTTGTACAAGCCTGTGTCCTTTGTGAAATACAGCCCTCAGCTTCCACCTGCTGTTGAGAGTTAGAATAACAGATCTACCACAAGTTTCAAGATAAGAAAAATTTTAAAGCAAATTTCAATTCCGAGTGCAGAACATTGAGCAGAGTTTAAAGGCGGAATTCAAAGTCCGGTCTAAAGATGATTCCTGATAAGGCTTTCGGTTTGCTTCAGATCAGTTGACCTGATTTTCCAGGAACTTGGATAAAAGGAGCGTAACTTCCGCCGATCACGTCAGCCAGTTTAGAGGTGCTTTAAGAAGCAACCGGCTTTAAGTTAAACAGAAGTATGGTGTTTTTCTCTTTTCCAGCTAAAAACCACAGTGATACCCAAGTGTTCTTCTACCTGTGGATTATCTTCTATTTCATCAGCTCCTGCTATACCCTTATTTGGGACCTGAAGATGGATTGGGGTCTCTTTGACAAAAATGCTGGTGAAAATACCTTTCTTCGAGAAGAGATCGTCTACCCACAGAAAGTGCGTACGCAGCCTGCTCTTATTTTAGAGAAAGTTTTGAATACTTTAACAGCATTTGTTAAGTTGAGAAGACGTTGCAGTTGTTCAGTAGTGCTTCCTGAACGCTATGCATTAGGATTTTCTCAGCGGTAGGGGTCATTTGCTCCGAAGAGATTATTTCATACTGTTCACGTTTCTGTTGGTTGAGAAGCAAATTCTGTATATTTCTGCTGCTTCTGTAGCAGGATAGCTGTATCTACAATGAGAAGCCACACAAGCATAAATCAATTTTAAAGCAGATCTTACCACATCTGTACAAAACTTTTGCATAGACCACTGGCGGGTTCTGTTGCTGAGCTGCCTGTGGTGTTCAGTGGTGCTTTCCAAGGTCCATGAAACTGGTTCCAAGCGGTAAACTATTCTATGATATTTCTTCCAAGTTTGATGCAGGTATGTGAATGTGTGGGAAATGCTGCGGGTTTGCAGTGAACCTTGGGCTTATTAGAATCCACTCTCCAGGAATGGGAAGTATAGGGAAAGGAAGAAGTGTTATTGCATCTTCCTTGCACAGAGCCTGAAGACACTGATTGTGCAGCCAATCTAGGATTTAATTCCTGTATAGTGGAAAGCTAGGGAGTTAACTTAAAAGCTTAAGCGTACAGGCCTGCCTGTTCTTGAAGGCCTGAGCCAGTCTGTCTTTTATGTAGAACATGTAAGTTAACCTGTGCTGTTTGTCTGTCTTGTTCTTTAGGCATACTACTATTGTGCCATTGTAGAGGACGTGATCCTGCGTTTTGCCTGGACCATCCAGGTCTCCCTCACTTCCATGCAGATCTTTCCATATGCTGGGGACATAATTTCCACTGTCTTTGCCCCACTTGAGGTTTTCCGGTAAGGCTGCTTGGCTGAGCAGTTCATTTCTATTTTACATTTTTAATACTTGTATAACGTCAGCACAGTGGGAAGTGCTTCGCTGCTTGGACACAGAAGCTGCAGGTCTTTGAAACGGAAGATTAGGTCTTACAGGAACATTTATTCCAAGCGGTGTGCTGACTCATGAAAGCTCTACAGTGCTTCACAGGACCGTGGGGCTGGGTCCTTCGTGCTGTGCTTTTTGTTCCCTGTATACCTAGACCTAACCTTGAGTTTTGTTATTACTAAATTTCTCCTTAAAATTACCTTATTGGCAGAAGCAGTTGAAATTTCACTTGATGCTGCGTTTACAGTTATTCTCAGCTCTCTGCTGCTTTTCTAAATACTAATTTGGATTCTGCTTCATTGCTTTTGGTCCTGTAAGGTTTCAGTGTATTTTATGCATTTGTACTCTAGCTGGAGCCTCCTCCAGCCTCTTGAGATGAGTAACAACTTAAAGCCGAACCTCATTCATCTATGTGGTGGAGGTTGCCATATGCTTTTCCTTTCACTTGTAATGCTTGGCTACCTCTGTGCTATCCAAACAAGGGTGATCGTCCCTGTTAGGACAATGAATAAGCCTGCCAGATCTGCTATTCTCCAGAGAATTTGGTCCACCTCTGGGAAGATGTTGTAGCAGCTGTTGCTGTTGGTCACTTGCTGTTTCTCTCTATAGCGTGTTCCCCAGAGGCAGTTTGTGGTCAGTGAGAAAGGCAGTGGTATCTTGGTGACTGTACCAGTGCTCTGCCAAACATGGACAATGCCTGTAAAAGTGGAAGTGAACTGATGCATTTCACCTTTTTCTATCTAGACGGTTTGTGTGGAACTTCTTCCGGCTGGAGAACGAGCACCTGAATAACTGTGGTGAGTTCCGTGCCGTGCGGGACATCTCCGTGGCACCGCTCAACGCCGATGATCAGACACTCTTGGAGCAGATGATGGACCAGGAAGATGGTGTCCGAAACCGCCAGAAGAACAAACAGTGGAAGCGCAGCCAGAGCGTGTCCTTGCGCAGACCTCGTCTTGCTTCGCAGTATGTTTAACTTCTCCTCTAGTGCAACAAACCAAATTATGTATTGGGCTCCTTGTTGTTGATGCAAGGTGGTCGTTTAAGGCTTTGAAGTACTGGATAGTCATGCTAAGACCTCAGCTGAAATAGTCCTTCAAAGGAAGGGCAGGTCCTATTAGTAAGTAAATATGCCTCTCCTGGAGGGTTCCTCCATCTTTTACATCACCTTTGGGTTCTCCCTAAGCCCTGAGAAAGGGAGTTCCCCAGAGAAGGGCCCTTCCAGCAAAAACAGCCTTTAGCAGTTGCCAGAGGTGATGTATCTACGCCTGGAAGAGAGGTTCTCTTCAGCCAGCCGTTCCCAGACTTAGGCTGCCCCAAGATCTCAAATATCATTTGGTTAAGATCTCATAAGTGGGATCTCGGACCCTTTCTTCTCTCAAGTGTAAACCCATGTAGATATTCTTTCTGTTCCCCTCCCTGCCGAGTTCTTGCACCCTAAACCTTTCCCCATATTGCATCCCACCCCCGAACCTGTTCGCTTACCTTCACTGCTCTAAGTGCCACAGGGTGCTCCAGTGTCCACGCACCACTTTTTCTCCCCCAGCGCTGCTCCTGAGCCCTGCCCCTTGGTGAAGAGGCAAGCCCGGGCTACTGTGGGTTAAAGAAGCTCAGCATATAAAAAGCATTGTGCAATCACTGCAGCACATCTCCCTGTTTCATCACTGCCTGGGAGGTGCAGATGGGAGGAAAAGGAGGCAGTAGCTGTCACACAAAGGATGTACTCTGGCCAGAGCCGCAGCCTTGGGCCCTGCTTCTCATCTCTGTTGGCTTAGAGTAAATGTGTAACTCTTTGTGTGGCTGTTTCAGACTAAAAACTTTCTGCAGAGAGAATGTGGACAAAGGCCACGTAGAATTCCCTAAGGCACCTCATGTCCTGTCTCTCTAGTTTCTTTCCGTGCCCCAAAGATGGGATGGTAGAGGGGGGAGGAGAAAGGCGTGAGACACCTTGAGTTCCGCCAAAGGGCTC
Source organism: Struthio camelus (assembly GCF_040807025.1). Taxonomy (NCBI): domain Eukaryota; kingdom Metazoa; phylum Chordata; class Aves; order Struthioniformes; family Struthionidae; genus Struthio; species Struthio camelus. The sequence continues at coordinate 6,901,807 of NC_090949.1, forward strand.
AGTCTGCCTAGCCAGGATGCACACCAAACAAAAGCCAAAACCTGTGCTGTCCTCGCATTGCTCCTGGAATAAGGAACGTGGTGTGGTTTCCAAGGCATTGATGCCACACTGTTCTGCTCCGTCAGCCCTAGTTGAGTAGTGGTCAGCCATGGAGGTTGATTTAAATAAATAGATTGAAGGCTCCATTTATCCTTGAGACATGCAATGAACCGAGGCATGTCGAGCATGTTATTAAATAAGCTGCTGCACCTTTGCGTAGCTCAGTGACAGATTGAACAGGGACATTCACTTTGATTTGCAGTGTCTGCTGCAAGGGTTTTATGGACTCCTGTGCTGGCAAGCAGATGGACGCACCCAGCAGCGCCAGAACGTTTTGTGTCCTGTCCCTTGTCGGCACAGCCCGGCAGAGGGCATTGTGCGTGCGCAGAAAGCGGCCTGGGTGGTGCTGGGAGGGTGAAGGGGAGGAAGATGCTAGGGGACAGCTGGTGCGTATCTGTACAGCTCATCTATTCCCACTGAGAATGGGGGAGTGCAAAACAATTCCAGTAGCCTGCTTATTCCCCATCTGCATAAGAAAAATTTGCAAGTCCAGCGTGGTTTTACTCTCTGCGTGTAGTAATGGGGTTTTGCTCTCCCAGTGAGTGCTTTTTGTTTGTTTGTTTTTTGCAGGTCCAAGGCTCGTGACACTAAGGTATTGATAGAGGACACAGACGACGAAGCGAACACATGAAACTGCCGCAGTCTCTTATTCCGCATCCCTTATTTTCCGTTCTATTCCCCTCTTCCCCAAGTAACCCAATCTCTGGTACAGTTCCAGTTGAAAACAGGAGAAAACACTGAACATGTTTTCCGAGCTCTTCCAGACCGGATCCTATGGACTCCAACAAGCTCACTGTGTTTTGTTTCGTTTCTTCTGGGTTAATTTTGATTTTCTATTTTAAAAAATAAAATATTTTACTTCATTTTGCCAATCAAGAGGACAGTTCAGGAAAGAAGGATTGTTTACAGTCTCAACAAGGACATACAAACCTATCTGGATGAAGAAGCATCATAGGGACTCCCTAATGGGACAGTGCCGAGACCATGCTCGGTTTCTGCTTGACCCGGTTTTGACTGGTTGAAACCGGACTTAGGTTTTTAAATCTGATTTTTTGTTTTTGTTTTTTTCCTTCATATCCAGCGCTGAGGCACTGGCTGCACTTGCAGGGAAAGTGCACTTAGAGCAGTATCTTCATTCATGAAGCTACTTTTTAATTTGATGTAACTTTTCTTATAATTTTTTGGAAATATGATGTATCTGTTGCATATAGTTTTCACATTATTTATGAAACTTAACAACCATATGAGAGTGATTTTGAGTCCTGTGCAATGAAGGTTGTAATGGTAAAACAAAGCCGGGAACGTAGATCTAGATCTCTAGGGTTATGGGGTTATGCCTTGCAAATACCCCTCTCCTGAGACAACTTGCACCCGTTTACCTTTTTTCTCTTACTTTCTTTTCAATTTTATTTTAAACCAAAGTTTCTCTTTCTAATTTTTAGTTGCTGCTACTGCTTCAGATGCCTGGGCATATCTCATGTGCCAGTTCATCCCCGACTTTCCATGCAGCTGTGTGAAAGTAGAGCAAATGATCCTAAAACCTTTTTAAAGGAGAGTTAGGTCCTGCCAATAGCACAAACAGCTAGGCAAACTAAGGGTTGAGAACTTCATTGTCCAGATCAACAGTTGTTTTTCATAGCCTTAATCTTCACCGGATAAAGCGAGGGCACGATCCATTGCATGCCAGGCAGGGAGCTTTCCTGGCCTTCTCCTGCAGCTCTGTACGGCAAAAGCAAAGTGGGGCAAGGTGAGGACGAGATCTTTCCTGTGGACAGGGTGGGGAATTTAGCAGGCTTTGGTTCAGGGGTGGTTGTGCTTCGAAGAGCTGCCATGGAGCAAGGAAAGGATTGTATTGTGCCCACCTAATAGGGAAGTGGAAGTTGAAATAAAAGGCCCCCTCACGATGGCTCTTTTCCCCGACTTTGGAAAAAGGCCCTCAGGCATTGTCCCAGCACGCTTTCCCAGGGTTTGATTGCTGTCTATGCCCTTTGCCCAGTCTTATCACCTCACTTGAGGAAGCGTGATCCTGCCGAGCAGACTCAGGTAAAGGGCATCTGTATTGCTAAGTTGTATAGGAACAATGATGATAACTTGATACTGGTCTCCTGTCCCTTAGAAGAAGAAACATGCCTGGGGCAGCTGTGCTGCCCAGCTGCAGGCTGTGCACGCAGGGTCCCAGTGCTCATTGGCATCGTGTGATGTGCCTGCCCCGCTCTCGCCCAGAACGCTGTCAGTGGCTGAGGGAAGCTCCTCAGTTCCCTTGAACCCCCTGTCCAGCCCAGAGCTGAATTTCGCAGCCAGGACTGCTGAAGTTTGTCGTGTTGGTATGGGCATGGTCCTCGGGACTGCGGCTCTCCTTCCTTAACCACCTTTCCTTGCGTCCCAGCTCTTTGGCAGCTGTCGCCATGTAGCTACTGCTAGGACTGCAAGTGAGAGTTGAAACCCTTAAAGTAGGATCGTTGTGTTGATGTCTGTCCACGGACTCGCGTCTAGTTTTGACAATGGAATAGTAGGAGTCCCTGCTCAGCTGCTGTTCAGTTGATATTATTTTTTCATTAGCTAATAGCATGGTTTCTCACATGACTGGTGCATTGCGTTTTCTGTTTGCCTGCTGTGCCTCTTGCCCAGAGGAACTGAAGAAGGAAACTTAGTTCTCTTCGTTTAATTTCAAATAGGTAAAAATAACTTAAGTAGTAGTAAACCGGTGCCCCTTGACAGAACAAGGGCAACATTGCAAATCTGTAGCTACCTACACTTCTGTGACATGCTCTAAACTTACCAAGAAACTCTGATGGACCTGCCAGGAAATGCCTCTGCTCTGTCATTGATCTGCTGACTGTGATTGTGTCCTTATGGTGGAGTAGATGATGTGCGTGTCGTGTCGCTCCTCCTGTGCGGCTAGCTGCTGTTTCAGCCTCAGTCCGCTCCGACAGGAGGGAGTCTGAACAATGGGGACTAGCGGGGAGTTCTGCTCTTCGTCCTTTCGGTGCCCGGGAGTCTGGCTTCCCTTGTTTAACTCCCTGCAGTCTATTGTTCATACTAAACAGAGGTTCCTGTTCATATGGAAGTGGAGTCTGGGATATAAAGCCCCTTATAATGTCTTGTTTTTTCATTGGCGTTGCAGCAATTGTTGCCGTGTTCAAATCTTTCATAGGTGCGCAGAGAATGGGGCGCGCTCTCACGCGGAAGCTAACTAATAGGGTATTTTCAGCAACTAGGAACGGTGGAGAATAGTGAAGCCGTACATACCTGTGGGTATTTTAAGAGGAGAGTAGCCACACCAAGGGGAACAATCCAAAATAAACAGCTGTTGTTGCTTAAGCAAGTGGTGCGTTATAAGAAGAAACAGAGCTTACTGGTAATTCTCCCTTTCGGAGGGAATGAAAAAAAGTACTTTGCAGCTTGGTACAGAGAGCAATGTTATGGTGAGACAAAACCACTAGGAATTCTCTGCCTTCCTGAGCTCGGCTGGGGAGAGCTGGGTATGTTTAGGTGGCCTGCTTCTCACGTTAGTGAGCAGTAGTGCAGGATCTTACGATTTGATCCCTAACCTGAAAGGAAGGATTGAGTTGCAAATAATTATTCTGTAGATTGTCAAATCCTTATGGAAAGCAAGAATTCCCTCTGTCCATCTGCTGCTTCGACCTTTCCTCTTCCCTGCTCTGCTCTTTCCTTTTCCTCCTCTTTCTGTCTTTGCTGCCAGGAGAAATAAGAAAAAGGGGAGGAGATGTGCTACGGCTAGCAAATGTTATCTCCTAAAATAAAACGTTGTCCCTTTTGGCAGTGAAGATGCTCTCTCTGAGGAAAGTAGTCTGAAATCCTGGAAGCATGGCTTTAAAAGAATCCCATTTCCCTGGCACTGCATGTGTGTATTCCCTACCTAACAGAGACTTTGGAGAAATTAGGGGTGCAGGCTCCTCCCAAGAGTTAGCGCTAAGAGCAGGATGGCTCTGAGAATGTAATAACATCTGGCCAATCAAATGAGATATAATAAAGCAGAGCAGATGGTGGTAGAAAATTGGCCCTTCGCTCCTTGTGAGCAATCTGCAAAACAAGAGTAAGAGAAGATGGTAGTCCTAGGATGGCTTAATTTCATGAGCAGGCTTTGCAGATGGAATGGAAATGGGTATTAGAAAACACTGCTGGAGGGAGAGAAGTAGGGTGGCAATCGAGAAGGGGGGTGGGGGGAGGAGCAGAACAAAAAGGAGCTGCGTTATTTCATCCAGTGCTTTAAATGTTGGGACATTGCTAGAAACCTGGTCTTGACTTCTGAAAGTAGAAGCTGAGACAATTCTGTGATCTGGCCACTACAAAGCAGCATGTCCTCTCAGCTATTGAGTTCTCCCTCTTTCACTGCAACTCGGTAGGACTGGGGCTTGTCAGAGGTGGTGGTTTCCGCTCGGCTCTGGGGAGGGCGGAAGCCCCTCTTATCTGGTTGAAGCCCTTATGAATGGTCCCATCTAAAGGGAAGAGATGCCACCAATAAGACCGGTGACTGCTGAAGACAGCCAGCACCCTTAGAGGAACTCATTTCTCCGTGCTCATTCCCAGATGCTTTCCATCCTTCTTGCCCTTCCAAGCATTTGCAAGGTGCGGGAGGTTAGGATTTTTGGGTTGCAGACTATCATTTGCAGCATGCAGAGTTTATAGCTGCTAGCTGGAGTTCCCAGCGTTGCCTCCAGCTCCCACTGCTCTCCGTGGCTTTGGGTGTGCCTCACCGGCAAATAGTCACCAGCAAAGCCATGCCCTTCCCCTGCTTTGTAGAAGGGAATGCCTTGGTCTGTGAATGCATCCTTCTGAAAGGAGCAAGGAAGCTGTCAGGGTTGGAGGGGTGAATAACACCTTAGTCATAGGGCAGGTTTTGGCTTTACAGAACCAGATTTGGCAAGCAAGGGTCAGCCTATGTTGGGCTCTGTCAGCCTGAACTGTTGTTTTCCCACCATGTCTTAGAAATGTATTTGAAGCATTCATGGCTGTCGCCTGTGGGTATCAAAAAAGCTCCTACCTCTCAAATCCAGGCGTGTTCCCAAAGTCCAATGTTGCCTGTCTTACACCTCCCCCTGCCCTTCTCCCGGCCATTCTTATTTTGTCAGCCTCTTTGCCCTTGCTGTTTTTCTGAAGATAATGAGACACATGGTGTGCAGAGAAGGTGGGCAGTGGCTTTCGGCAGAGAATCGTAGGGAAGAAAAATCTCTTGTGGAGCAGCGAGTTTGACCCTTTCTCTAGGCAATGGAAGCTGCTCTTACTTCCCTGGTCCTTTTCTCGTGTGCTACTTGTTCCGACTGTTGCTGCTGCTTACTGGGGGGCCAAAAAGAACTGGATCACTCTCCCCTTTCCTTCACTGCTGCCTGCCAGGCTCAAAGTTCCTCTTGCAAGTTCCTCGGAGGAGCTCTCCTCCGGCCAGACCTGCCTGCTGAAGGGGAGAGGACCAACACGCTGGCCTTCGTGGCATGGCCAGGCAGCAGCGTTCACCGTCGGGACTCAGCTGTCACGGCTGTGTTTGTGTGCACCGGGAAGAGGCGGGGAGGGATAGCACAGCCCTGGTTCAGGTCAGGAGCTGAAAGTCCCTGGGATTTTGCTGCAAATCTTCTGAGACGCAATGGAGATGGCAGAGTGTTCAAACTTTGTGCAGGTTTTGAACACCGAAGTAACTTTGGCTTTATCCTGCAAGGATGCTGCTGGGCGCGCCTCGCTTTGGCACTGGTGTGCGCTCCAGGCCTTTGCAGAGCAGGTGGTTTGTGGCCCTGATGTTAGGCCATCGTGTTTGGAAACATCCCTGGGACTTTGGTGGCTTGCTGCACCCCCCTGACGGCTGGGTGGGCGGCTTGGCTCGAGTGCTGGAAGCACAAAACCAGATCTGCTTGAGAAGGTGAGCTCAAAGTGCTGCGTCTTGGCCCTGTGTCCTCCCTTCTCTCCTCCGCGGTTCTGATTTGCACTCACGGGGGGAAGAAAATCTTCTGCCTTAAACATCTTAACTGTTATTCCGGAAGGCTATTGGGTTGTTTTATCCCCTTGGAAAGGGGGCTGGGGCTCCTAGGGGAAGGTCATTATGGTAACTCTGCACCAGTCCTAGTTGGTCTCGGTGGCTATTTAATGAAACCTTGCCTCCCTTACATGATGCCATCCACCTGACCCAAATGCTGCGCTTTGGGACAAAGGTATGAGCTGCCACCGCTGTGGGCTTAAACTAGCGTATCATCGTACCCTGGGGGCTTCAGTGTCGGCTGCAACATCATGGGAAAATCACTGGAGCTGCAAGAGAAATGCAGGTTTTGGGGAGGGGGAGGAGAGGAAAGGGCCGTGGATACTGGTGAAATTTGGATAGCGGTGCCCAGCCCTATTGCTGTGGGAATCGGAGGCTGTGCTGGCCTGGGTGCGCCCTGCGCGGTCCTGGTGAGGTGGAGGCGAGAGGCACCCACCAGACGCATTGTGGTGTGACATTCCCTCAAGCTCTTGAGACCAAATTGTGAACTCTTTGCTCCAGAAAGTAAATTCGGTAGCCTGTTTGCATTTGTGACTATCTTCCTATCCTGTAGATCCTCCTATCAAATGAACAGTGTTTGGAAGGGGCCGAGGGGTGGGAATGCATTTACCTCTTCTGAAATTTCCCCCTTGTCCCACTGCCATCTTCCTCTCCCCCTCTCCCCGCTGTGTTGGTCTAAATGATTTATTCTATGAAGCCCTGAACTGTAGATGTCAAAAGTAATTATGGAATGTGATTAGTCCTCTGTGGGTGCTTTCTTTCCTCCTTTTTTCTCTTTTGCTATCCCCTTCTCCACTCTTCTTTTTTGGCCAAGTGGAAAAGGTGAGGACAAAGAATTGCCGCTTGCTTGGACTCATGATGTATCTGTGACTGCGCTATTAGCTGTCTCCTCTTTCCTTCCCAAATGGATATAATTTTTGAAGTGTGGAATACCCTTCTTGATAAGTAGGTTTAAAAAAAAAATGCACAATGTGATACTGTTTCATAGTTTCTAGGTGGTCGTATAAAGCAAAGTTACTGTGATTGTGTTTTTAAAAGGAAAAAGTGATTGGTTACTAAATCTGTCCTTTTTTCATTATTACAAGCTCTTTGTTTTCCAATGATCTGCTGGCTCTTTTGTCACCAGTCTGTGTCTCTCTTTATCCCTTCCCTGTAGAGTGATGCGAGTTGAATTTTTGAACTCAGACAGTGCTGTCTGGTTTATTCAGGAGACTGTGTGCCCGCACCAAACTCTGGCAGGGCCGGGAGCCGGGGCAGGAAACCACGCTATTTCTCACACTTTTAAAGAGCAGATCTTGGAGGCCCTGAAGTCCCGAAGCATGGTCCAAACCTGCTCTAAGCGGGTGTTCAAAACTCCTGCGACTTGCTGGGGGGAAAGGGGCAAGGCCCAGGTCTGGGGCTGTAAAATTCAGTTCTTTCTGGTATCGCTTGGCTGTCGAGAGCTGGTTTGCACTGATCAGTACTCCAGATCTCGGGAACCGTCGCCTGCCCCTGCTCGTGACCGTTTCCAGCACCGCTGCGGAGACGGGCTGCGCGGTGCCCAGCTGTGGCCCAGCTCTGGGGGACGCGGCCGGCCTGGCTGCCCTCCGCACCGTGTCCGTCCTAGCCGTGCCGGTGCTGCTGCTCGCAAAGGAGGGAGGAAAGAGGAGGGCCTTTGCTGGCGTTCGTGGGCCTGGCGGTAATAACGCCCCACCTCTGCTTCGTCGTGGGCTCTTTGATACGTTTTTGCCAAGCGATTTTTGGCTTGGAGAGCTGTGAATCAAAGCGGTTTGGGCACCGCAGGGACACGCACACGTGCCCTGGGTGTTGTCCCTACCAACCAGGCGTTTGCTGCCCTTCAGAAGCTGGGGAGGGGAAAGGGAAGGCGGCAGCAGCTCCGCCAGCGCCGGCGTCAGGCCCTGGCTCCAGCCGAACCAGGCTTGTGCCTTAGTCAGCCTGCAAAGTTCAAGACAGAAGTGGTGTTTCTGTTTGGGCCCTCAGCCCTATTACTCACTAAGGGGCACAGGCGCCGTATTTTGTGGTAGCAGGGTTTGGGGCAGGTGTTGGGAACAGCAGCGAGGGGCGGCAGGAGGGTTTCTTCGCACTGGCCGGGTTATCGTCACCGTGCGCGGGGCTGGGACCGAACGCCCAGCCGGGCGGTCGCCTGGCAGAGGGGGCGTTGCCGGAGGAAATCTTGGGCACAGACTGCTTTGTACCTCCAAAAAGGTCTTGCTCCTTAGGGGAACCCTTGGTGGCCCTGTCTCGACCAGCTCCGGTTCGAGGCGTTGTCTTCACCTGCCGGGGGCCGAGGGGGCCGGGTGAAGGCCGGCAGCCAAGCGCTGGGTGGTTGTTTGGGGTCTGTGTTTTCATTTTGTTCTGTTAAATCCCTTCATCGTCTCTTGTAATCAATCTTCCACTAGGAGGGGGAAAAAAAAAAAAACACATAGTGCCTTGAAATTAATCTCGGCCTGTTTCCGCTCGTGTCAGCGGCTTTGCGGAGCCTTTCTCCTCCGCGCCCGGCAGGGCCCTCGCTGCGCCGCCCGGGTTGCGCAGCACCCGGGGTGTCCTCGCCCTGGCGAGGTGACAGCGGGAGCTTTGCCCTCAGCTTAACGGCCTCCCCGCAGGCGATTAAATCCTTGCTTCTCTTAAACCTGCCCCGCCAGGCAGACATCATGGGCCTGAAACATCCCCGGGGTGCCGCTGCAGCCGACCGCTCGTCCCAGCCTGCCGAGAGCCCGTAGGTCCCTGCCTTGCGCTCGCCCTCCCGGGCTGTCGCTCCGAACCCGCCGTGGCTCTGCAGCAACCCGGGGCAGGAGGGCTGGGGCCGCACTCGCCCGAGGACATCGCCGGCCGGCCGGGCGGGTTTCCCCGCTCCCAGCCCGCTGGAGCCCGCCCCGAGCGAGGATTAATCCGCGCGGGCTCCTGTCGATCCAGCTTTGCGCCCAGGCGGGCCCCGCCGGGAATGAAACCCGCCGGCTCTTTTTCAGCCGCGATGGGATTTGCGAGGCCGGGCCGGCGCCGGAAATTGAAACGTGCCTTCGGCGGGCAGCTGGCGGGCTGGGGCCGCTCGGGCGCGGGAGGCCCTTTTGAGAAGACGCAAGTGATTTTCCTACCGCTCGCGCTGGCGGGGCCTGAGCCGCGCAGGAGGATTAAAACAATTTCATAATCCCGGTGATTTCCTTTTCGGTGGGATTATGAAACCAATCACGAATATCAAAAGCCGCAGCTTAAAGCGGCAGCCCCGGGCCGGGCGAGGCCGCGGCCCCCCGTGCCGGCCGCCAGCCCGTTTGCGCGGCGACGGCAGCCTGAGAGCGGCCAGGTAAGCGGGCTGCGCCCTCCTGCCGCCGGCGCGGCCTCGAGCCGAGCCCCAGCGCCTGCGGCGCCCGCTCGACCTGGGGCGAGGCAGCAGCGGTGGCACGCGCGTGGCGAGTTTTGCATGGCCTTGGGGGAGGCAGGGAGAGGACGGGGCGTTGCTTCCCCGGGTTGGGGGCCCCTCGGCCACGACACGGCCGCTTCCCCCCACCCGTCCTCCGGCAGGGCTCGGCCTCGCGGCGGCCGTTCCTCGGCGGGCAGAGCCCCTCTCCCCTCGCAGCCTCCGCCGGCGGGGATTTCGGGAAGGGCCGCGCTGCTCGGCTCCCTCGGAGGGAGCCGGGGGCTCTGGCAGCCCTCCCCAAAGGACGCCCCCGACGGCCGGCCAGGGCGCCCGCGCCGCCGCGTGTAGGGTTACAGCCCTGCGCGGGCCGCTCGGCCCCCGCGCCGCCTCCGTCCCTCCGTGGGCCCGGCCGGCTGGCGGCGCGGGCAAGGCGCAGCCGGTTCGCGTTTCTGTGTTTGGGCTGTTCTCGGTCGGGCGCCCCGGTGTCCGGCGTCGCCCTGCAGCTGGGTTGCAGGAGTGCGCTGAGGAGGAGGAGGAGGAGGGAGGGCCGGCAGCCCGGCCGAGCGCTGCCGAAGGGGCCGGGATTTGCTGGTTTGTGCCGTTTTTTTTTTTCTTCCCTTTTTTTTTTTTTTTCCTTGCTTCCTTCCCCTCTTCCGCCTTCCTCTCCCTCTTCCCGGCCCGTCTGCGATGCCCTGCTCCGGCCCCTGGGAGGGCCGCGGGGTAAGGAAACCCCTGGCGGGGCGCCCGAGGGCCGTGGGGCGCCCGGTGCCGCCGCCGCTCCCCTGCCGCCGGGCCCCGAGGGACGGGGGCAGCGGGGGGGGGACGACGACGACGAGGAGGCTCCGGCCAGCGTCTCCCCGCCGGCGATGCCCTCGGCAGGCTCCTTTCCCCCCCGTCGCCCCCCTCCGGCTTTGGGCGGATGCTCGAGGCGGAAGGGGACCGGCCGGGCGCTCGCCCACCCTCCGCTGCGTCTTCTCCCCGCAGGGCGCCCCGGGAGGCAGCGCGCCGGCATGGAGGGGGGCTCGCCCGGCGAGACGCGGCGGGCGCCGCGGCCCCCGAAGCAGCGCGGCCGGGCCCAGGCGCCGGCCGAGAGCCCCGAGGCCGCCCGGGGCCCCCACGCCGTCCTCGAGGGCAAGGTGAAGGCCCTCAAGGAGAAGCGGGGGGCCGGGAGGCCGGCGGGCGCCGCGCCGGCCGCCCCCGAGCGCCCCTCGCCCAAGAAGCCGCGGCCTCGCAGGGCCAAGCCGGGGGCGGACGGGGCGCCGGAGCCGCGGGCCCAGGTCCGCACGTACCTGACGGACGGGCCGCTGGACGGTGGCGGGGCCGCGGGTGCTGCGACGGCGCCCGGCACCGCGTGCCGCGGGCGGGCCGGGGGGCCCTGGAGGATGCCGGCGCCCGCCGGGGCCGACGCGGGGCTGTCGCTGGCCCAGCGCGTGGAGAGGAACCGGCGGCTGCTGCAGGAGGTGCTGGGGCTGGCGCCGGGCCGGGCGGCCGCCGTCCCCGCTCACGGTGGGTGCCGGGCGCGGAGGGAGGCGCCGGCGGGTCGGCTCGGCTCGAGGCGCTGACGCGTCCGCCGCGTTTCAGAGCCGCCGGCGAGCGACGCCGACTGGGACTCGGGCGTCTCCCTGCCCGACGCCGAAAGCTGCAGGTAGGTCCCGGGGCGGCGGGCGGGAGGGTGCTGGGGCGCGAAGGCGGGACGGTAGTTTGCTCGCCCCGGCCCGACGCCCAGGGGTTAACGCCACGCTTCCCCAAGCGACTGCCCGAGCTGATTAAATTAATCGGAGGGGATTAGGGCGGCAGCGAAGGGGGGGGCGGCAGCGCCCGAGCAGGGTCCGCTCCCTCGGCCAGCCCGCGGGTGCCCGGGCCGCGGCCGGGAGGCGCGGGGGCAGGACGGGAGCGAGGTGAGCGGCGGGCAGCACGGACTTGGTCCCAGGCGTACCCGCCTTGGCAGCGGCTCGGGGCGCCGCGCCGTGTCTGCAGGGGTCGGAGGCGGCGCGTGCCTCAGTTTCCCCACGCGTCGTCCGCTCCCTCGGCGCTAAGGCTGCCGCGGGGGGCGGGCAGGCGGCTGCCCGCTCCTGCCCTCCGTCCCGCCGGGGCTCCCGCGCCGGGCGGCACGCCTGTGATTGGAGGCTGGGCGGGTTTTTTTCCGAGCCGAGCAGCGCCCTCGTCACCGTTAAACCACTTCTAATCCCTGTTATTTTTTCCCCCCCCCTAATCCCGTCGGCCGGGCTGCAGGGCCTTCGGTGCCGGGCCGGAGCTCGGGCTGAGCCCGCGGCACGAGCAGGCCAAGCAGCTGCTGCAGCGAGCCCGCATGAAGGCGCGGACGAACCCGCTGCGCGCCAGCCACGACATCCTGCCCGCCGGCTCGCCGGGCCGCAGGTGAGTCCCCGCTGCGCCCCAGGCGCCCGCGCGGGGTTCGGGGCTGGCACGCCGTGCGTCCCCGGGCGGAGGGCTGCAGCAAAGCCCCGCGGCGCGTGCAAGGGTTGGGCAGGGCAGGGGGGGATCACACGCGGTTTGGGTTTTGCAGCCCGGTTAGCTGCGCGCCGGGGCTTGAAGGAAAGCTGGTCTCGGTCGGAGCACAAAAGCGAGGGCTGGGAAGCGTTTCTGTAGTCCGCGCGGATTGTAGGTGCAGGCTGCAGCGAAACACCCTCCACCTTGAACCGAAGAGCAGCTGCCTTGACTTTCCGCCCCTGCCCTTTCGCGCACAACCCACCTGCCCCGGGGTTTTTCCCCTCGCCTGCTGGCCGCAGAGGGGTTTTCCCGGTGGCCGCAGCCCTGAGCGCCGGCCGCCTCCGCAGCTCGTCCGTCCTCGCCCTAGGGAGCCCGGCGGGACGCCCGCCCCGGAGCCGAAGCGGAGGGATGGAGACGCGCCGGCCAGCGGGAGCCTGAGCGACTCGTCGAGCGGCGAGTCCAGCTGCGGGCAGCGGCGGCGGGCGCGCGGGCCCTCGCCCTCCCGCGTGCGCTTCGAGGACGAGTCGGCCCGCGACGCCGAGGTCCGCTACCTGGAGCGGCTGCAGCTGCGGCAGCGCCGGGCGCTGGATTCGGCCCTCTGCTCCCTGGGCCGCCGGGGCTCGCCGCTCCCCCAGCCCGACCCGGCCGGCCGCGGGAGTGGCGGAGAGCGGCCGAGCCGGGGGCCGGCGGCGCCCGGGGGTCCGGGGGCTGCGGCGAGCGCCGGGGGCAAGTGCGAAGCCTGCGGCTCCTTCCTCGGCGCCTCCGTGGCCGGCCGGAGCGGGGACCCTCGCGCCGGGAGCAGCGCCGCCGCGCAGGAAAACAGCCCGGGCGAGCGCCAGGAGGCAAAGGCTCCCCCGCCGGAGCCGAAAACCAGGACTTTAGGCCCCCGGGGGTCTCCCCTGTGGATCCTCCCTTCCCGGCAGCGCATCCACACCGAGAAGATCAAGGAGACCTACATCGGCGACGTGACCTACATCGATGACGTGGACTCGGCCCTGGAGAGCACCGACACCTCCGACAGCTGCAGGACGGACAGCGAGGAGGCAGGACCCCGGGGCGCCCGGCCGGCCGGCCACCGCCACCCCCGGGCCCGCCAGCGCGACGCCCCGGGCAAGGAGCCGCGGGGCGCGAAGCCGGAGCGGGAGCAAGGCGGCGGGCGACGGGACTCGGGGTCCAACGGGGACGCGGCGGCGGACGGGCCGGCGGCGCTTTCGCCACTCGCTGCGCCGCCCGGGAAAACCAGCGGGCGAGAGGAGGGCGAAGGGGGCGCGGGGCCGGGCAGAGCCCCCCGCTCCTCGCCGCCGGGAGCCGGCGCGTCCGCGCCGCCCGCCGCCGGAAAGGCCTGCTGCCCGGCGCCTTGCGGGAGAGCCGCGGCCGCCGGCGGCCCCGAGGCGCCGAGCCGGGAAGCGGGGCGCCCCGAGCCGTGCAGCCCCCGGCGGCTCCGCGCCTCGTCCACCAACAACTGCAACAACACGCGGGGCCGGGGGCCGCCGGACGGCGCCGGGCAGAGCGGAGCTGAGCGGGTGTCCGCTCCCGCCGCCGCCTGCCCGGCCCCGGAGCGGGAAGAGACACCTCGCACGAGGGGGAAGAGAGACCCGCGAGGGAGCGCGGCCGGCGGGTGAGCGGATGCGCCGGCCCGCGCCTGTGCCACCCTATGGTGGGGTGCAGGCCGGGCGAGGCGGGGGGGTTCCCCCGCCGCTGCCGCCGTGCGGTGCACAAACGCGGTCCCTCTCCGCAGGGCGCCGGCGGAGCCCGCCGCGGGCCGCAGCGGGGGCGGCAGCCCCTCGGCGGCGGGGCTGCGGCGGCTGCTGGGCAGCCTGAGCCAGAGCACCAAGCAGCGCCTGGGCCGCTTCCGCTGCTACAGCATGGAGCAGCTGCCGGCCGCCCCGGCGCCCCCCGCCGCCGCCCCTCTCCCCGGCCTCAGGACGTCCCCCTCGCTGCAGTCCCTGCGCCTGGTGAGCCCCCCCCCACCCCACCCCGGGGTGTCCCGCTCGCGGGTTGGGCTCCCCGTCTCAACCCGGTGGTTTCTCCTTAGGTGTCACCCTTCTGCCAGCTCCGGAAAGCCTCCTCCGTCCAAAACCTGCACGCCGTCCCCGGCAAGGCGCCCCGCGCCGGCGCCTACGTGGTGGCCGAGCCGGGGGACAGGTAGGCCTGGGGCGCGTGGGGGGGGGACGCACGGGCGGCCGCCCCGGCCGCGGCACCCACGGGCCCGGCGCTCTGCTCCCCGGCAGGAAGCGGGGCCCGGCGCCCCGGCGCTCGCTCAGCGCGGAGGACATCGGCGCCCCCGACCTGCTGCGCACCGTGGGGCGGGTGGTGGAGGTCTTCCCCGACGGCACCAGCCAGCTGGAGCTGCAGCGGCCCCCTGACGGCGCCTTCGGCTTTCGCCTGGCCTCCGGCCACGGCCGGCCCGACACAGGTACGGAGCGAGGGGGGCGCCCTAGGAGGGCAGGCGGCCATTTTGGCCTCACGCCTCACCGCCCCTCGCTTCGCAGGCGTCTACGTGCAGGAGATGGCGGACGCCGGCACGGCCAAGCTGTACGCGGGGCTCCTGGGCGTGGGGGACGAGATCCTCCAAGTCAACGGGGCCGCGGTGTCCGGCCTGGGGTTGGCCCACATCCGCGAGCTGCTGCTCCGGGCGGACACCCTGTCCCTCCGCGTGCTGAGGCAGCGGCCGGCCCGGCGGTAGGAGGAGGAGGAGGAGGACGACAGCGGCGATGGCGGCGCACGAGCCGTCTCGGCGACCGGGCACCGCTCCGAGCGCTGCGGCTCCCTCGTGCGCCCGGGGCCGGGGGGGGGACGAAGGCGCCCCGTGTCCGAGCTGCCCCGAACTCTAGAGACCGGGCTGTTGCTGTGCAATATTTCACCCCGCCAGCGCTGGTAGTGGGTGAAACCCGCTTCCCCCAGCGCCTGGGAGGTGAAGCAGGATGAAGGAGCCGCCGCGGAGCGCGTCCGGGGGTGGTGGTGGTGGGGGGGGGGGTCCCCCAAGGGGCTTCCTTCACCCCATTGGAAACCTCTGCCCGCGGGGCTGCCGCGTTGCTCTTAAATTATTTCAAACTGACCAAAAAAGAAAAGAAAAAAGAAACCACCGCCATGGCAGAAGTCTCCTTGCCCGCGGCTCGGGGGCGGCCGGGAGGGGAGAGAGGCTGCGGCGGGGGCGGCCGCGCGGGGTGCTCTTCGCGGCCTGGCCCGTCTCGACGTCCTGCCAGGCGGGGGGGGAACGGCGGGTCTGTCTCCCTTTGCTAACGGCAGGGGTTTTTCCGGCGGCGGGGTAACGCCGCAGCGGCCGGGCGGAGGTGCCCGGGGCTGTTCGCAGCCCACGCGGCGCCTCCGGCTCAGCCCCGGGGGCCGAAAGGAAAGCGCCGGGCGCCTGGGTTTTGTGAGAGCCGAAGCAGGGCTGGGGGCAGCAGGGGTCCCCCCTCCCTCCCCGGCTGGGCGCACGGACGGACGTTGCTCGGCTCGGCCCCGAAACGTCGCCCTTCGGCCTCGCTGTCGAAGTGAAATGTTGAAACCCCCGTCCCGGGGCTGCGGGCAGCGATGGAGGCTCCCGGGGAGGCTTTTCCTGCTCGGCAAACGCTCTTCAAGAAATAGGCCGCGGTCGTCGGCTAACCAGACGGCAGCTAGGCGGGAGCGTCGGTGACCGGCGCTGCACCCGCGCCTTGGGCGCCCCCTCGGTGCTGCCCTGCGAGGTGCCACCAGGCCTGGGGAAGCAGGGCTGATTACCAGGGCTCGCAGGGGAAGGTTTTGGGTGGAAACATCAGTGAAGCCATAGAAAAGCTGCCTTTTTACAGGCTTGTTCCTGCGGGAGGGCAGCACCCCGCTTCCTTCGCCCCAGCGCAGTCCTTGCTCAGGGCAGGGGTGAGCCACCGCCTCCTCAGCCAGGGCTAAGCTGAGGGGTGCCGAGTACCTACCCCTAATTATAGAGGGCTTTGCGCTTCTGCCTCTGGGGTTATTTCGATATTTATTTATTTTTTTCCCCAGGCTGTTCTCCAGACCTGCTCGCCCCAGCCCGCGTGCAACCGAGGGAGCCGCCGCTTCGCTGTCCCGCGGCGCAAGGGCAGCCGCTCCCTGGTGCAACGGCGGCGCGAGCCCAGCGCAGGCGGCGGCCGCGCTCCGGCAGGCGTTTCGGATGAGCGCCGGCCGCTTCTGCGGCGCCGGCGCTTCAGCCTTGCTTCCGAGTAAGCTTATTTGGAAGTGCTCCTCGGGCGGCCGGCTCTCACCTGCCCTGGCTCCCCGCGGGCACCTGCGCTTCTGCGTTGGGCTGTAATTTCAGGGGAAATTTAGCTGATTTCTGCACAGCTGCACCCCGGGGATGCGGCTGCTGAGCCCATGGCCAGCGGGGACTGAGTCGGGTCAGGCCCCATCCCGCAGCAGGCCGGGCTCTCGGGCTCTGCCCCGCCGCGTGCCTGCCGTCCCCCTCGGCCCGGTGGCAGGCCGCAGAGGGAGGACTCGGCTCCCGCCGTCCCGCTGTGCGGCGCCCGTGGAGGCTGGCTCAGCGCTTCGGCCTGGGCGCTGCATGAAGGTTGAGCTGCCCCCCCCCCCCCCCCCCCGGCCCTAGCAGCTTTGGGCACTTTGGGGCTCGCGTGCCGCAGCGAGGCGAATAGCTGACGTGCGTGCGCTGTGCGGCGGCCGGGCAGGGCGAGTGGCGGCGGCGCCTGCTCGCCGGCACATCTGGGCAGCAGCTGCCTCGAGCGTGCCGCGGGCCGAGGCGCCGCCGCACCCTCGGGGTGGCCGTGGTAGGGCTCCGCACCGCCGGCACTTTGATGGAGCTGATAAGTCCGGATCAAATGACAGGCTGGGAGCCTCTCCTACAGGAGCGCGCGTGCCCGTATCTCATTTCCAGCGAGGCAGGAGCGCAAAGCAAGCGCCGGCCTGCAGGCAGCCCCCGCCGTGCGTGCGCAGAGCGTGCCCCAGCTCCCTCGAGCGCGCGCGGGGGATTTGGCTGCTGCTCGTGTGCCACCTCGCTGCTCTTGGTGGGGCTGGCTTCCAAACCCTTCTGCGGAAAGGCCGGGTCACGCTTGGGAGGGGACCCGAGGACTGGCAGCCCGGCTCCTCGCTGCCAGCCAAGTCTGCTCAGAAGCAGAGCAGCCTCCTGCCCGCCAGGCGCTGGCTGCCCACCACCGAACGGAAAGGAAAATAATGGGAAATCTTTTATCTGCTACAGCAGCGACTTGGCTGTGACTTGTGCCTTAAAAACCAAGAGAGCGATGCCTGGCAGAGCCCGGTGGGAGCCACCTGGACCGCCTCGCCCTGCCTGCCTCTCCGCAGGTCCTCTGCACGCTGGCACGGTGCCCGGGAGCTGCCTGCCCCTGGGACAGGCGCCCGGACGTTGCCAGAGCACGGCCTGCCTCGCTGTAGTTTTTGGGGAGCGTTTAATCTAGCCGGTTCCAAGGACCGGGTACCAGAGAGGAAGGCGCGTGGCCAGCCCACGGGAGACGGTTGACCGAGCAGCTGCCGAAGCGAGGCTCTACCTGCCGAGGTCCAGCAACAGCCGTGCGAAAACACCCTGCTCATCCCTCCAGCAAGGATTACTACGGGAACGAAAGGGTACTTCTTCTGCCACAATGCGCCAGGCTGCAGTAATGCATTTATTTAGCATTAAACGAAGGGCCACCACCAACCAAAAAAAAAAAAAAAAAAAAAAAGCAGACATACAAGGAAAGACGACCAAAGACAATTTGGTAGCTAGCAACGACCTCCAGACTGACACGTAAGCAAAGCGGTTCCAGTCGCTTTCTGGTAATACGTTAGACTAACAGCTTCCTAAACGAAGGAGCGGTCTTACAAGAATCATTAGAAGTAATTCTCAGAGAGCACATGCTCACGCTTAAAATAATGTGGGGAACGGAGGTATATAAATAAAGGGAGAGCCCTATGCCCCAATCCTTTGGGGCCACATGCGCTCAGCCTGCCCGAAAACGGAGTAGGGACAAGCTAGAGCAGAGGTTGTTTTCCTTCCCCTGCACGTCGCCTCTGGTCCGTGAAACACAGGCTCAGGGGTCCCCGACTGTACGAATCACCAGTTATTCATTTCGGAGAAGGCGATCGCAAACAGGCGGCCAGGTGCTTTGTCCCCAGAAGACGAGCGTGAGCAGTTCGGGATGCTCAGGCCCAAGTCCTCCTTGACCTGAATCCTCTCCGTAACAGCAAAGGCAGGAACAGACTGGAGCAGGACCGTGTTGTGTCCAGGTCCCTGGAGAGGACAACTGCTGACTGGCACCGTCTTGACTCCCACCTGCTGCAAATCCACTCTTGGGAGAGGTATTAAACCCAAGGAGGTATACAGATATTGTAATAGCAATTATTGGAAAGGAGACAGCATGTATTTAATACAGCGTAACTGAGAGGAACAAGATGCTCTGCGATAATTAAGAGCAAGTGCCAAAATACTTTTTGCATGTTAGCGTTAAGGACACACGTGCGTTAATTACAACAGGTTCCACCCCGACGTTACGGGGCAATGTGATATGGTTTCTTCCCGGGCCTAGCGGTGAAAGGCACAATGCTGCCTGCTTTCAGTGCATAACCACTTGAACAGTAAATCACACTGCAGCTTAAACTGGGCCACAACCACCACCGTGTAGAGGAATGTTAAGTACGGGCTAAAAATCCAGGGTGCGTAAAGAAGTCTAGATGGTGAGTTTCACTCGCGGAGCAGATGCTTTTCAGGGGCAGTTTGCAGTTTTTGTGGAAGTCTTAGGGTCAGCACCAATGAACTTTCTCTCCCCCCCCCCCATGTGAGAGACAGATGGACAGCATAAGTCAGCTTGTCCTGATTCTGTTTCTTTCCCTAAAGAAATGTAAATATGGGAACAGACTTTAGTGTTTTTTTTTTTAATGTAGAGTCACCCTATATTTCTGCAATTGATTATTGCGGCACAAAACCCCTATTTGTATTTCTCCCTAGTAATACTGCCAGGGTGAGCTTTCTACATCACAGTTTGCTTTCAATTAATTGGCTATAACTCCTAATTCACTGTAAGAGCAAGAACACTAGGCCTACCTGACACTTCTGGGACAAGTCAAAGGTAACAAAAGGACTGGGCGGTAATACAGAAAAGTGCCCTAGCTTTGAATTTCATGCCTTTTGGTTTCTTACAACAGAAGTTTCCAAAAAATAGTAGTTGGGAAAAGTTAAGACATTCTATTTACACGTTCATATGCTGTTAAAATACATGATTAAGCCCTATTCCTCTGGTAACGCGTGTCTTGCATCCACAGAGAGAATGTGGCTCCAACGGTCACATCCAAAAATCTTTAAAGTTTTTTTCTTAAAAAAAAAATAAGTTATTTTAGAACTGACAAATCACTTGCCAAATGGAAGCAGCTGTTAAACAGAAGCAGTTACTCAGTTATACAAGAGCAAGGAAAGCATCAGTCAATGAGCTTTAGAGGCTTGTATAACGAAGGAGACTTTTAAAAGCGTTACGAAATTCACCCTCAGGCTAATGTTTGTTTGCCAACTTTCAGCTTGCAGTGCATTAACACAAGTTTAAAGCTCTGGAGTTTCTCGTGACAACTGTCTCACCTATGGCAGGACAGTACACCCTCCGGTTCGCCTACGTGCAGTATATTAAGTTTCTGCCCAGGGGTCTTGGATGTTTATGCTTTGCTCCAGAATCACTGTAGTATTTTAGAGCGAATTCAGCATCGCTGTGCAGTCAGATCCCCGCCACCGAGAGGAAGGCAGTCCAGTGTGCAGGAAGCCGGCAGCCTGGCCAGCGCTCCCCTGCCTCGCCTCGGATACGCAGGTACACATTCACATTGGGTTTTGGGTCAGCAGTTGAGAGCCAGCGCTCTTCTGAGTAATGCTTTTGGTCAGCAAGCGGCTGCCGTGGCTCGGTGCACTCAGAAGCACGGTGCGCGTGCACGGCTGCCAAAACACTCGCCTCCGCGGGGGGCCTCGGGCCCGGCTGCAGAGCGAAGGTGGCCCAAGCAGAAAGGAAAACAGCTGGGAGAGCCTGTGCTCCAGGGCCACCCTGCCTCCCTAGTGACCACCCATGAGGTTACAAGTGTGACACAGCTGGCTGGCCATGCAGGTCCTAATGCTCAATGAAATAATCCCCTCTCCCTTCCCCCCCCCCGAGCAATTGCTGCTCTATTCCTGCATCCGACCATAGGTGGCTTGGGACCGCTTCCAAGCTGCAACCGGCTCATACCTGCAAGAGGTGGAAACGCAGTGGTAAAGTCCCTTCCAGCTGCCTAGGTCCAGATTTAGTGCCCTCCTCGCCGCACCAGGAGAGAAGGCAGCCCGCTACCCAGAGCAGCACAGCCCCGGTGCAGAGGAGCCACAGACTACTCGAATCTTCCATCCCCCCTCCCCAGGGCCAGGTGACGAGACAGTCTGACAACAGCGGAGCCAAGCCATGGGCGTTAAGTCCTCGGAGGAGAACGGTAAGAGCTGGGTGCAGATTTTCCTGAGGGGGATCTCTGAGGGCGGACGGAAACAGTAACAGTTTCATTTCCCCATTTTAAGGGAGCGGGGGATGGGAAGTGGGGGCATCCAAGGAAGTTCAGTCCATCACAGGACAAAAAACAGGATGAGCACCACCAGCAAGATAACAAAGAGGACGATAATTGCACACCACTGCCGTCGATCTGGAAGAAAAAGGAAGTGTCAGTTTTCCTACTTTAAAATGGAAGTTGGGGAGGAGAAGAGCTTTTTTTCACTGCGTGCTGCTAGGAGCCCAATTTCAGCTAAAGGAAAGCCATAAAAAGGCAAGGGCATAGCTCCACGACCAGCAGGGCAAACAGCATGTCCCTCTGCAGGCTCCCCGCTGCTCGAAAGGGCCCAGTTCCCACTGCAGCCCAAGGCTCAGTGAGGCCACACTGTTTTTCCTGCAGGATTTTGGCTGGGTTTTTTTTGACAGTTGTGTGAATATTGAGGTTTCTCCCTAGCCAAGTTCAAACAGATTTGATAAGCCAGTTCAAAAGCTATCGTGAGGAACAAGCAGAGCGCTGTTGTGTGTTGCTGCTAGTTTTGTTGTGCAACCTGTTTGCTAGAGAAACAAAAAAGGGGTCCAAAGAAAGGTTTCTAAAATAGCTCTGCTGGGAGTAGCTTGTCCCAGGTCTCCGTAAGAGGGTCCCCGGAATGAGGTTTCTCCTTCTCAGATGTCTCGGTACACCTCTCAGGCCACAGGAATGTTCTGCAGATGCTCAGTGTTGCATCGCCTCTTAGAGCTTTCTCAGGGAGCTCACTGCATCGTCAGACCAACTCTGCTCTTTAGAGACGGATGTATTGGAGCATCTTGCAGAGCAAAAGTAAATTAGCCTGTACTATCGCTCTAAGATGTCTGTCATTTCACTCTTGCAGTGAAAGGTTCCTCTGTCTGAATTAACGTTTGGTTTTGACTTCCCGGCCCCGGGAACCCCACGGCCTCTGGATAACAGCTCTTGTGCAATACGAACTGGAAAGGCAACCACAGGAGTCACTTGTGCAGTGCAGACCTCTTCCCTAGAGAAGCTCTGTTTGCAGCAAGCTTTGAGGGGGCAATGCAAGGCTTCACGGCTGCTATCTGCCTGCGGCCACATCTGCGATGCCAAAGATAAAGCTTCTGTTAGACGGCAGTGCAACGGGGGGGGGGGGGGGGCAGGGCTGCCGTCATCCCTCCCCTCCACCTCTGAACACAGCAGGGTCACTGCAGCTAGCACTGGGAAGAGCCCTCCCAGACATCCCTGAATCAGCCCTGTCGCTTGTGATGCTAGTGACGGTCTTGCACAACTGTCAGAAGCACTTTGCAATGAGCAAAGTATTTTTCCTGGTGCAAAGTCAAGATATGCAAAATTTGCCAGTGGTCACGCTGCCACAAGACCACCAGTAAACCGAAGGAGTTTGGCAGCACTTTGAACGGTCTGTCTCTATAGGGCTGTATTTCAATAACCCCGTAAATTTCCGGGCCAGCCTAATCCTGCAGAGCGAGAACACTCTTCTCCTTCCTGCCTCGTTCCTGCTTCCACAAACTACACGAGTACCCATGGGAGAGGGGATAACAGAGGAGGCTATCACACAGCACGCAGTAAGTGTTTTGTAACAAGAACAAGTGACGAGGGACTTCCTGGCAGGCATGCTATATGCTATATTTCCTGTTTGCACTACCGTGGCACCCAGCCAGCTGTGAGACCCACCAAGTTCAGGCACAGCCTTATATGGGCTTTTCTTGTGGGCTCAGCCTCCCCCCCCCCCCATTAGAAATCACCTCTGTCAGCTAAGAGATGCTTGACTGACAACATGCCTGCAGTCCCCCAGCCTGCTCCTGCCATGTGCCAGCAACATCTTGTGCGGGGAGGTGTGAGTCAGGAAAGGGCTTGCTGCAGCTGAGAGTTTGAATAGGAGAAGCCATGCATGGTTGCAACTGTTTTGTGCCACCCTGAAAGATTTTGCTAGGCAAGCAGCCTAGGAAACTGCAGCACAGCGGAAGGCTGCAGAGCGTCGCCATGCATCGTCTGTGAGAGGTATTTTCCCACCATAGCCGTAGCAGCACAAATAGAAAGGCATCCGTAAATAAAACAAAAGCTGAGGAGAGGCTACAGAGCAGGGTCTCGGCATGAGCAGTTGCAAGGTTTGGAGTACTCCCTCACTTTTTAACCTCTTAGGCACCGGGAGAAAGCTGCTCCCTCTCTTTGTCTTAGGTCTGGACAGACCATCAGTGGGTAAGAGCACAATGTGCCCCAGCCCTAAAATCCATGGGTTTGTCTCGCCCTTTCCAGGGTCGGTCCCCCCTTCCCAGGACCTACCACTTGTCATGTGAGATACTTTTGCAAGCTTCTTCATGACGTTATCAAGCCGTGATTGAGTGCTGTCTAATTCATGAGAGAAGTCATCCAGCATCCTGGGGACAGAGAAGCGCAGTACCAATTAATGCCTGATGCATCTCTTCAAGATTTCTCCGTGTGCTGACATGCACCGATCAAAACACCACCGCGATGAGCATGTCAGACCTTAGCAAAGAAAAGGGACATGGTTTGCTCTCTTGAAAGCACCCAAGCAAGCAAAAAAAAAAAAAAAAAAAAAAAAGGGGGGGCAGCAGCTCTGCTTTGGTGGAAAGTGAGAACTCATTTGGGACTCCTGCTTGACTGATTCCCCCAAGTGCACGCAGGCACTTTGCAGGTAAGGCCCACTGATTTCTGCAAGGGGAGGAGCAGGGTTTTTCCTCCTTTTAGGATGAAAGTCATGTTTATAATCCATGATTAGCAGAGAATTTTAGATTTAGGTGATGTTTGGGCTTTAAATCGGTTTTGCTGTTCAAGGCTTGCAGCTGAAGCTAAAATCTTGTGTCAGTCATGTATCAAGCAGGAATGAGATTTGCAATTGCTTTTACTGTGCCTTTTAAGCTCTGTATGGAAGTTACCTATCTGCTTCCTTCACGCAGCAACTGTGGATCACGCAGCAACTAATGGATCTAAAAGCCTTCTGAAGCAGTCAGTGACAAGAATCTATGTCAAGACAAATGAGTATATCTGGAATCGAGGTACCCAATTCATCTTCAACGAGCGGGATTCTAAAGCTTTTACATGCTTAAAAGGACAGCTTCCTTCATTTGGAGTTCTAGGGCACCCAAATTTCTTCCACCGTCCCATCTTTTCTGTCCTCCCTTTTTGTTAAACCTTCATTTGCGGTAGAAAAGAGTTGTAAAAAAGCTGTATCGCCTTAACTATCTGCTTCTCTCTAGGAAGCGCTGAAGGCATACGTGAAGATTTGGGAACGGACATACCACACTGACCTGCTTCAGTGAGACCACAGATATCTGCAGGGCTTCGTAAGTGATGCGTTTAAAGTTCCTCCTGTCCATCAAAGGAAACATCACTTCACAAGAGGCAGAGCCCTCTAGACTCTTACCAGCCACACAAGGAGATTTTAGGCATGAACCATTTAAGTTCATGCCTAAACTGCTAGCCTGCAGAGCTGGAAACTTTATGCACTCCTTTGCAAAGGACATGCTCTGGGAAAGAAATCTAATTTATATGTAAATGGGTGGATGCAAACTACTGTATGAGCTACCCTTTAACCCTTTGCGTGGGTGAAGATTATTTTTAGCTTTAACTGTGAATAGCAGCTCTGCGCTGCAAGTTTCAAACCCAGCAAGGCAGAACTCCAAGCTACTGCGTCGCACAACCCCAGTCACCCAGAGGTAGCACAAAAACCTGTGGAGTGGGAAAGCGCCTAATAATCTGCTTACATACGACTGCCCTCTCTCATCTGTTCAGTACTGCTGGCTGACCGAAGTCAAAGGAGCATAACTGCGTGCCTTAAAGGGAGTGTTTAAAAAGACTACAGACTAAAGGTAAAACTGGAAGCTAAACCTGCCCCAGGTGCAAGCTTTCAAAGGAACAAGACTGCGGTTGGATCCTTGCACGCCTGAATAAGAAGTGCTTTCCACTGCCGGAAATCAAAGGCAGTCTAGGGCGCTGGAGGGGGCAAGCTAGGAGTGACTGCCTAAGGGATGAGGAAATTCAAGGCCTTAATAGCTGTACAGATGTGTCAGCGAGGAATCCCCCCCTAGATGGGCTGCACCCAGCCCCACACCCACAGGGTTTTTGGTGTTGTGTCTCAGCACTTACACAGCCTGTTCCTCCAGCTCCCCACCAATGCGCTGGGACATGTTCTTCAGCACCCCGATGCTGCCAGAGACCAGCTCCAACTGCTCATCTTGCTGCTCCACAATCAGCTGGGGCCAAAGAGAAGGGAAATGGGCAATTACAGTCCTGCTGCCTTCTGCAACTGGGTTAAAGCCAGCTACTTGGATGGACGCTTGCTAACTCCACCAATTTCAACTGTGGAGCCTGGGAACAGGCTCTAGGAACCAGAACTGCATTTCTAAGAAATGCTTGAGAACTGACAGCAGCACAAAAGTCTCCCAGGCACCCTTGCACCATGGCCAGCTGCAGCTTCCCTTCTACTGTCCCTGCAAATTCAGCCTCGACTCAGCCACACCGCGTCCTTTTCCTGTGCACCCACCGCTAAGAAGACTCTTCAAAGCTAGAGCCCCTGGCTAGCAAGACCTCCGCAAGCCTCGCTGCCTTCAGCAGGTACGGTAGCGGGTACCTGGGAGCCACGCTGCTGCCAGGCCTGAGGGAACACAACCGAGAGCACGGTGCAGAGTTACGGAAGAGTTAATGCGAGTAAAAGGCTATTACAACTGCTGTGGCTAAAAATAACAAGCCTGGCTCTCAATGTGCCAAAGGAATAGGTCTGCTGATGTTTTAAGTCATTTTCAGGGCACAATCACGCTAAGGATTAGGTTTACCCTAGTTACCTACTTCTGAATCTGTTTATCTTCCTAGAGTCACTAGGTAAAACTCATTCGAAAGCCAGAGCAGCATTATGTGTCAGGAGCCTTTGCAGAATTTGCTTCCTCTGTGAAGCGGCCTATTTAAGGCCCTGTGTTTGGGTGGGCTGCTGCATGCGGACGTGTGCGCTGCCCCAGCACTTCTCCAAACACATTCCACCAGCTCCAGTGAACCACTGCACTGGGGATTCGAGCAAAGCCCTGACGCAGATCTAGCGAATCTTGTGGTCAAAAGCAGAAAAAGGAAGTAGGCACGTGCTCCTGCTCAGTCTATTCTGAGGAAGATGCACACAAACGACAGCAAATATCAGCTCACTTTTTAACCAAGGAAAGCTGCCTAAGAGAAATGTGCACTCCCCTTTTCCCAACATTTCTACTCTTCCAAGGATTTCAGCAGTCCTTGCAGTACTCGAGTTTTGCATGCTCCAGTTTCCAGATCATCTTGTTTGTCTTCTGTACAGAGCAGAACATCCAAGTCTCAAGGGTAAAATATTCTGCACCAGGATACATCTGAAGCCACGCTGACCAGAGAACACACACACTGGTATATACTGTAGCTAAACAGCGGGTTGTCAGGCTCCTGGCTTCAGACCAGCCAAGGACTGGATTTTTTTTTTTTTTTTTTTTTTTGCTCTTGCAGCCTGCACCCCACCTCCCTGGCACGCGTTTGGCAAGCAATGCCTTACCTGTTGTTGAGCTTGTTGCTCTTCAATGAAGTGTGAATTTGCTAATTGCAGCTCCCGATCCAGGCGGCTGTATTTGTCAGGTCCAGAGCTCCAACTCTGACTCCCACTTTCTCCCAGGAGTGCCTAAACAGATGCAGAAAGCCCTTAGCTAGACCTTTGTGTCTGCTCACAGCCCATCTACAGCGTGGAGTGGAAAGTGGATAGAGCGATACTCTTGTACAAACACATACAGCAGCATCCTTTTCCTCCCCACTCTACTGATATCCAGCCAGAGCGCTGTCAAACTAAAACAATGCAGTGCCAACCTGGGAAAACTGTGCAGCCTGATTATTGCAGATATGCCACTGCAGCAACAGGCGAGCTGGAGTATGACTGGCAGACAGGGAGAGAGTGTAAGCAGGACATCTACAAAAGGCCAAAGTCTGCTCAAGGTGTGGTAGTGTGCAAGGAGGACATATAAGCTGGGAAGCATCCACATATTTAGTGTTAACAGATGTAGAGCATGAACTGAACACTGTGCTAAGAATGACTAGGGCTTAAGAGGGTCTGGATAAAGTACTTAATCAGTTGAGCACGATAGTTGACGGAGTAAAACAGTGCAATATATGCACAATGCAGTGTTGTATGCAGGGCTCGGGTTCTTTGATTCAAGTTGTCTGTTCCTGCTGCATACCATTTAGTTGCCAATATACAAGATTACACTTGCTTCCTGCTCTGTAGCCTGAATGGAAAAGCAGTGCAAAGCCAATGGAGAAGCAGGCTTTACAGCTGAGTCAGTCTGGCCCCTGGAACAGGTAATATGACCGACAGATGCTGGAGAATCATCTATGGCCAGAAGGCGAGGAGCTGCACCATGCAGCATTACTAACAGGTTAGGGAGCTTTGCCCACCAGTGCAAGAGGCAAGGCCAACTCTTTAAGAGCGGTGTAGGAGGGTGAGATGAGCAGCTTTTGGACATGGGCAGCTGAGGAGGAGGGGACGATGGCATCTTTGTGAAGAGCAGCCAGACAAGGACCGGGCGACTAAGACAGGTTAAACGCGAGACGGGTTCTACGGTTCATCTGGTTTATAAAGGTCAGGGAGCGCAGAGAAAGCCGTGAGGGACCAAGCAGGAAGCCAGACAGACAGCTGTTCTTGTCCACCCCCGAGACACTGGGCAAGTTCCTGGTTCTCTCCAGTTTGGGGCAAGCCCTACTATCACTTACTTAACAGTGTGCACTAGCTTTGCTGCAGCTTCAATAGCCTGTACTTCCCAACCTTAGCTTAGTGATGTGAGAGTCAAGTCACCACCAGCCAAAGCCAGCCTCTCAAACACAGAGGCGCTCTGGAGAACGCCTTGCAGCCCAATACAGCTGTCTGAAGTCTGAAGGAAAGGTGAGGGACTGGAGAAGGGAGAGGAAGACACCAAGAGGAATCTGTTTTCTTGAACAGATGTCACTGCATGAACTGGACCTCCTACAGCGAGCAGGAGCATCAAGGAAAGGAAAGCAGCAAAATGCAGAGACATCTACAGACTTGTCCGAGCAGGGGTATAAGGAGTTTGCACCTTCAAGTGTTTGCCACGCATGTTAGTTAACCCTGTAACAAGCTCAGGAATTAGCTCTGTCCTCCTCAGCAGCTTGTTCCAGAGTTTGTCATTTTTGCCACACGTAATAAGATCGATCCAGTCAGAAAAGTCTGCTGTATCAAGCGCACACCAACTTTTACAAGAGGCAGCTTTGGAAGTCGACTTGGAGATCTCCTTACAATTTCCCTGTCAGCTGGAGGGGAGCACATGTTGCATCTATTACTTAGATTGCAAGTGCGGACAACCTGAGACTCCTTGAACTTCTTCCATCCTCTTATGAGGTTAACTATTATGAGATGCAGCTATTTGTAAGGATATATAGCATCCTGGCTCCTAAGTACAGTAGAGCACAGGATTACTTGTACTGCCTTGGATTCTGACTCTGCTCCTCCTGCGAAGGAAGGAGATTCCCTTTCCTGAAGAGTGATGCAACACTGACAGTTGTACACGGTCAGTTCTGACGACAGAGACAGATGGTGAGTGGTAACCGGTTACTTTGAGAGACTGGTTTGGAAGGGAGTGACGACAATGTGCCTGCAAGAGCCAGCTCTCTCGTGGGCTCTGGAACGACAGGCCAGCAAAACAGACACAGTTCAAACACACGGCTTTGTTGCAACATGTAAGCCCCCCTTGCCAGCACAAATGTTTTTAGGCGAGGAGCTACGAAACAGGATATATTTTGTAATTACAGCTTTTAAGGATTTTTGTTCAACACTATACGCTCTACCTTAGGACGTGGGGCCCCAGAGTAAGTGAAAACGAAAGTTTCATGTGACACATACCTTAAGACAACAGCTGCTAAAGCTGATAAATCCTCCTCAAACTTTAAAGTATCAAAAAGGCTATGGCATTCATTTAACTTGCCTGTTTCTGAGTCTTACCTGCCTGTTTTTTCTTTCAGCCAGCGCTTGCATGGAAGAGTTTGACATCTGATCCTTCATTTCCTGTTTGTTCAAAAAAGAAGTAGTATGTGAGCATTAGATTTGAGATGATAGGCGGTTTCAGTTTGCTACAATGCTGTCTATACCCAGCGAGATTTCTTGCGGGGGTGGATTTTCCTTACAAACATATGCAGTTTTGAAGAGCCTGGAAGGATGCTGAAGAAGGCTCCATCATAGTTCATAGTTTTACTAGAACTAGAATCATTTGCAACGGGATATTTTGAAAAAATTCCTTATTTACTTTTAGTGTTGCTTCTCCACAGAGAGAAACACTTTGATTTGTATAAGATTAAACTAATCTTCCCATTAACAGACTGTAAAGAAGAGTTATGTTCTTGACCTGAAGGTGTCGGAAGCCTGTAACCTGCACTTTGTTCCCAGTTGCCTCTGGTTTAACATGGCATAGGCCACGATAGATTTCTCGTCCTATGGCAATCCTCTCTGACGGTGCCTAGATTTCTCTCCTATAAATTAAAGTTTGTTCTTGAAACATTGTAGGAGCTGGCTAGTCAAAGAAGGATCCCAAACACTTTTTAAAGTAGTCCAGTTCTTATAGGATAGATTATCAAATAGTTAGTATGAGCTATCAAAGTTTGATCCATCTCATCTACCAGCACAGTTCTGATGACACCAGAAGATGCAGCTATGTTTTACTGTTCAGACATGTGCAACAGATCTTCTAAAAGCACCTCACTAGCTAATGCCTGTGCTGCTATGCACCACAAATTCCTCCTGTGGAAACTGGAAGCCTCCTGGAAAATGCCACTAAAAAATTTCATTTAACAGTAGGAGACATCGCTCCAAAATCCATTAGCCAGCAGTTTGCAGCCTGAGAAAGAGGACCACAAAGCAGGCTTGCCTGTTCTTCCTCACCTGGGAAGTGTACTACATAGAGGGCAAGTCAGCGAGCACATGCCCGCTACCTGGGGCTGGTGCGGTTTCAGGATCCGTTCCCAAGCAGCAAGCTTTAAGAACTGTATCCAGACCACAGCATTACAGGTAGGATAACAAGCTTGCTTCCAGCCAGAGCAATGCCTTTTATGAAGCAGGAACATCCAAGTCATGAGGGACAGCAGAAACTAAGCCATATTGCCAGAGAGTGTTATATTAATACAGAGAAAACTTCCTACGTTGCAAGTATCCCACTGAATCTTCACTGTGCTGGGAATGAAAGGGCAAAGTGGGCTTTGCCAGGCCCACTTCTGTTCGAAGGACTGGTATTTAAGGGAGTGAGCCTGAACCAAAAAAAACTTCCCAAAGTCAAAAATAAAAACTAGTGGCTGTTCTGACTGTTTTGTAGCAGTAGGAAGTTGAAGTCACCATGTAAATAACACTAGTAAGTGTTCAAAGTGGACTTTCTGTTTTTGAAAACTTGTGACACGCAGTTAAAGGAAACAGTAGCTGTCCTTTACTCGAAGGGAGATTCCAGTTTCTCCTGCATAACAGAGGAATCCTTAGCCTTCATTTCCAGTTTTTAGGCATTTCCAGGCTCATCATTACAAGAGACGTTTGAAGATTTAAAGAAGCAGCTGAAAGGGAGGAAAGCCAGGTAGGGGATGCAATGAGGTCTCCACATCCTTGCTGTGCCCCTAGCTTGTCTGGGAAGCCCCTGGAGGGAGCATACGGAGAAGAGGAAGAAGCCCAAGAGAGAGCAGGTAACAGGTTTGTCCTCTACTGCGGGGGAAACCAGTTTCCAGTTCAGCACTGAAATGGCCGCAAGCTTTCTGCTTTCCCACCGAAGTGGCCCCCCCACCCCAACGCTTGTGCCCCGTTCCTACCTGAAGCCCACGTTCCTTACCCTGACCACCTGCCGCGTGCTTGTGATGAAGGTTTTCCGTATACCCAACTCCGTTGCATCGAGGTTGAATTTCCGAGGGTTTGCCTCAACAATGCGTAGAGAACAAGTCAAGGAATCACTGTTTGCAGGGTGCAGTACGTACGCAGATAGAGAAATCCTGACCACTGAGAAGTCTATCACGCGGTATAGCGCCTCCATTTACCTGTGCCTTTTCCCAACATTCGATTAGCAAAGTACAAGACACTAAAGGAAAAAAGCACGGCTGCAACATACTTTGCAGAACGCACGAGAAAGAAACCACACGCTCGTGTGGTTTTTGGTTGTCTGATGCTGTGCAGCACTTTCAGGAGTGTTCAGCCGAACACAGGGAAAAGGAGTATTTCTGGAAGCCAGCCTCGAGTAGGACTGACTACACAGAAATCCAAGTTCATTCAACAGAACAGTTTTCTGGGAAGAAAGCATCTTAATAGACACCTTTTCAAAAGGTGAACAAAAACGCAGAGGGAAATTCGTGCGCAGAACCTGTTTTGTCATCTTCCTCTCTCATTTGCAATTCGAGAAAACCTGGGGTAAACTGAAAATTCAATCCCGAACAGTCTTGGTTTCTGCAAAAAGCAACTACTGGCGAGCACGAGCACTTGACTGTTTATTGCAAGGTGTGAACTGCCTCTCTCTACCTCCAAAGACGGCACCAGCAGTGCAAAAAGGATATTAATTGTTTCATCCAGGTCTTCCAAGTCCCACTCGATGCTCCGCAAATTGTTCCTGAGCTCATTAGTGGTCCAGTCAATTTCTTCTCTTGTGGCTATAGAGGGATCTTGCAAGAGCTCCGTCCACCTCTGGAAGAGCCCCTGGGCAGTATTCACTGCTTTCTGCACCTCCCTGCAGTCAGGATAATTAAAGAGAAGTGAAGGGATTATTTTTAGTTGTTTTGCCGCAGTCATGCAGGGACAGTCCCATGTCCAGGAGAGCAGGGATGTGCAACCTCCTCCCAAACATCTTTCCTTCAAGTATTTTTGGTTTATTTTGTAAAATAAGGATTCACCACGCTTCTGGACAAGCTCGTCTCCTTTAGTGTTGTAGCATGAAGTGCTGAGCAACAACTCATAGTTCAGCTACCGGAGGTTTCTGTTCAGTGTCACAAACAGCAAGATAGGGCAGTGCAACTGTCTGATCAAGACTCTTATTTGGCAATTATTATTTTGCATTTCTCCCAACAGCTTTCCTCTAAAGACTGTTGACTACCTAGGCAAGATACCCCAAGGGCAAACAGAATTAGAGGAACTGCCCCCACGTTACAGTCATGCAGACTGTCCAGCGCAGCACTGTTTACTTTAATTTAGCATTAAAAAAATACACGGCTCTACTGCACTGGCTTAGCCAACAGAACTCTCTTCTGCTGCTCTCAGCTTTTTAGAGAAGAGCGCATTCACAGCATGGGAACATAGGCTTTGCTGACAGCACTGAACGCTGCATTCACGGTTTGGGGCAAGAGGGCAGGTAACTGTCGGTGTGATTATCCATACGTACAAACACTATGGACCATTCTCTTGGGCTAACGGCGAGTCAGGACGAGGCAGACAGACAAGACCAACGCCAGCGAGACTTTGCTGGCTCTTGAAAGGTGGCCACGAATCCAAGAGCTTGCACACAGGATCGTGCAAGGGGCGCTGATCTCCAGTGAATCAAAGCAGTTTACCAGTTGGAGAAGCCTAGATGGGTGAACCACGTCCTCACCCAGCAGCCCTCGGAGGGCCATTGGGCTCCAGGTCTCTCTACATTACATCATTATGCTGAAGTCTCTGCACCTTGATGTGTGTTCCTCCTCTTCTCGGACATTTATGGCTCAAAGAGTCTGTTGCATCTACTCCCCTAAAGTTAGCAGCCAGGACTAAGGATCTAGTGTGGTTTGTTTCCTCTGTTACTTGCTAGGCAAAGTTTTGGGTGTTTTTTTTTTTTTTTCAAATCTGAATGTGCTCGAGGAAGTCCCTACAAGTGGAAGTCTAAAGCGGAGCTCGATGTTTGCAGATGGGAGGAGTTATGAATGAAAGGAAAGCAAATTGAATGAAGCACGGCTGGGCTTGAACACCAACCCCTTCCACTGCAACCTGCAGGAGAAGAATCAACACCAAAAGCGGCAGCACATCCCCGCTCCCCTCCCAACCCTTTCCCTCACAGCGCGGGGAATCTCTCTGGAAAGTCTGACAGGACGTTTGCTCCCCACCCACGGCCTTTAGTGGGTTTTTGTTGTTGTTGTTGTTGTAGTTTTGTTTCCCATAGCACCAGTTCAACCTGGAAGAGCGATTCGCTTGCGTTCGCCCCCTGAGCGAACTCCGGCTGGTGCCGCGCTCCTCCCGTTCGCAGCAGCTTCCTCCGAATCCCTCCACCGCTCCGGACGGCCGCTCGCGTCCCCACGGCTTCGCTGCGACACGGAGCCGGACAACCGGCTCCCACCAGAAGCGGGGAAATCACCCCGGCCTGCTTCTTAAGAGGTCAAAGGTGCTTCGCCCCTCTTCGTTAGGGTTCCCCTCGCCCCCTGCCTCGACCGCCTCCCTTCCGCGGCCCTCCGCGCCGCCCAGCCGCCTGCGAGGGGGTGGCCGCCAGCCTCCTCGCGCCGCGGCCGCCTCGCCGCGAGCGGCCACGCGCGTCCCTCGCGTGGGGCCGCCGCCTCGCCGGCCGCCCTCGGGGGGGTTCCCGGGGCCGGGGGGGGGGGTCCCTCCTCCCCTCCCGAGCCCCTGAGCAGCAGCAGAGGGGGCGGCGAGGCCCCGGCCTGGCGCACGGGGGCGGGGGGTGGTGGCGGCTCGGGGAGGCCCGATCCCCCCCCCCCCCCACCCACGGAGGGACATCCCCGGTGTGGCGGCGCCGCCGCGCAGAGGGCTCGGGCCCGCCCCACCCCCGCGGGACCCCCCGCAGCCGGGCCCCGCTCACCCCTTCACCACGAAGAAGGGGTCCTCCATGGACATGGCGGCGCCGGCCCCGCTCCCTGCCGCCGCCGCCGCCACCTCCGCCGCCTGAGCCCGGGCGCCCCGCGCGCCCCCGCCCCGCCCCGCCCACGCGCCTCGTCACGGGCCGCGCGCCTGCGCCCAGCGCGCGGGGGCGGCACGTGACGCTGCCCGCCCCTCCCCCCCCTCCTTGCGCCGCGCGGCGCCGTGTGGCCGTTGGCCGCTGTGGTGGTGGCGGCGGCGGCGGTTCCCTGAGGGAGCGGCGGCCGCTCCCGCCGCTCGGCCCGGCCGCCGTGCTGCGCTCTGCTCTGCCGGGGGAGGAACGAGGGGAAGGGCCAGCCGGTCCCTTGTGCTCGCGTGGCCCTTCGTGGGGTGCCCCGCTCCGGAGGGCCCGGCCCGGCCCCGCGGCCGCTGGCTGAGCGAGGAGCCCCTGGCTCCCCGCCTTCAGGCTCCTCCGTAGCCTCTCAGCCTCCCGGGCGGCTCTGAGGGATTGGAAAGGGCTGTTGCTGCCCGTGGCAGCCCCGAGGCGCTGGCACCGAGAGGAGGGACCCCCGGGCAGGCCTGGGGCAGCGTCCCCGCCGCCCTCCTGGCAGCGCCCGGCCTGGGCTGGCCCTGCGAGGCCCGGGGTGCGCTGCGTCCAGCGATCCCCCCGATCGCTGCTGTGTTCACCAGAGGGTGTGGCCTGGCCGCCGCTTTCCTCGTGCGGTTGCAGTCCGGTGCCGATAGCGAAGACGGTGCTGGTTAGCCGAAGGAATAGGTACAAAGCCTATCCGTAGAGATGCTTTCTCAGCATGTGAAAGGGATAAGTCGCTTTTGCAATCGCAGCAGATTTACTCACGAGCGTGGGGTGGGAAGGCTGCGGCGCGTGTAAAACTGGTTTCTTTAGTTTGCCGAGTGAGCCATCCGC
Source organism: Struthio camelus (assembly GCF_040807025.1). Lineage (NCBI taxonomy): Eukaryota > Metazoa > Chordata > Aves > Struthioniformes > Struthionidae > Struthio > Struthio camelus. The sequence continues at coordinate 6,935,813 of NC_090949.1, forward strand.
CTGCTGCTTTGGCCAGCCCCGCGCTTGGAAAACCACCGCTTCTCAGGTGTGGCGCAACTCGCAGGAGCGCTAGGGCTGTGTTTGCGGCCGCTCCTTGCATCACCTCGGATGGCTTGTTTCCCACGCAGGCAGGTTTCAGGGGATTCCCGCGAAATGTGCTGTGCTGAACATGCCCTGTGCAGAGCTGGAGTTGCCTTGGGACTCCGAGAGCACTCATGGACAGGAGCGGAAAGCAGAGTGCCAAGGAGACACTCGCTCAGTTACATCTGCCCCCCGAAGCCCTTGTCCTCCAAGCCCCGCAGTCCTCCTGTGATTTCCACCTGCGCTTTGCACTCTTCAGGGCTCCCATCCCTCCTCTCCAACTTCCCCGTGCCCAGCTGCCAAAGCTCCTCTTGTGCAATACTTGTTTCTGTCCCCCCTTCACTGAAGTCCTCATGTTACCTGCAAAATAACCCCTGTTGCCACTACCCCTCGTGCTGCACTGCGGCCCTAGCTGCCTGCTCTAGCGCCTTTGGACTTCTTGCCTTTCTCTGGAAATGCCAGCAGGCTTGAGCTGACCGTAACTTTTGGATGGAGGAGGGACACCAGCACTTTTCCAAGCGGGGAAAGAAGAGCTTGGGCTGGCCTGGAGCTGCTGAGCCATTCTGGATTCCTCCTGTCTGCCCTGCGAGAGATGTTACAGCCAAGGCCTTGCTGCCGTGTGGTGCAGCCAAGAGGTACCGTGCTGGCTTTGCTTCAGGTGCTGGGGTGCTCTGCAAAGGCAGAATTTCTCAGGGCAGTGCACCTTATCTACATACGTAGTACAAACAGGCTCAGAGGGTGGCGGGTTGTTCCAGGAAGTACAGGACACCGTGGCAGAGACACAGCTCACGTGTGTGAATACACACCCTCCGCTGTGAAACCTTTCAGAAGCAGCCAGTCGGCAGCTCGAAGCGTGTCGTAGCCTTGTTGCTGCCTTTTCAGCGTCTCCCAGGGAGTCGCTCTTCGTGCTTGGACTTGGTTGTGTTAATTACTTGGTTGTCTGCTCGTGCACTCACAGAGATGGTGTATGCTGAGCATCACACCAAACGCTATCTTGGTTAGATTTGTTCAAACGCTTGTAAAAGTCTGGCAATCTGCAGCTCTTTGCTGTCAGTGGGCTGAGGCTGCGCCGTTCAGCTCGCTCACGTTGCAAGTATCCCACTGAATCTTCACTGTGCTGGGAATGAAAGAGCAAAGCTCTGGTAGCCCCTGAGAGTTGCTAGCTGGGAATTTTGGAAGTCCTCTAATAAATTACGTGAAACCTTTATTCACGTCGCTTTAGGGAGAGCAAGCGGCTCTTACACCTTTGTGAAAAAGTATAAAGCTTCGTGGTGCTGTTGAGGGCTGAAAATAAGGAGGCACTTTTGAAATGTAGGGAAAGTGCAAACCTCACAGGAAGAAAAAAAGGCAGCCTTTTTTATGATGCTGGGAATTGAGTTAATTTACATGATGTCGTAAATTCACACACAAGAAAGTCAAATTGCTGCTGTATTTTTTTAGGATGGAAGTATTTTTGCTCTGTTTCTTGTGGGAAGTTCCGATCTTTTACTTCGAAGCACTAGGGAGCGTTCTGGTGGCTTTCCCCACGCTCAGCTAACCTATTTCTCCACGGGTGAGGAGCGCTCTGTGAATGGCACACGGCGCAGCTGCAGAACTGGTCAGGAAAGATCTGATTAAACACTTTTGTGCTGAAAAGTGCCAACTCATCAGAATCGAGACCGTCCGCAGAAATGAACTGGGTTCACTGAAACTTTTATCAGAAGAATATTTGTGACAAGTGTATACATGTGTGTGGGGGAGTGTGTCTGATCCCGTACTAGCTACTAGTCTGGTGTTAACAATATGCATTTGACATGGAAGAGATGGCTTTTCCTTCTTGGGGAAAAGCTGGATTTGTTTAGATTTGGATTTGCAAAAGTATAGGGGATTTTTTTCCCCATAGACAAGGCTTTACAATGAAAGGAAGAAGCATTAAAGGAAATAAGGTAAATGAGTTTCAGATGCTTCCATGTGCCTTTCTTCCTTGTTTGCATTTTTAGTAAAAGTTGTTGAAGATTTTCAATGGTGGTTGTAACCGGAGGATTAGGCCAGTGATAACTTGACACAAAACACTAGTCTGTGGTTAAACATTCAGTGCTGTGGTGGGCTGCAAGAGTGTGCACCAAATCCTATCCAGGCATGGCCCCTCTGCATTCATAACTAGCTTTTCTGAGCCTCATTTTTAGACATCACAGTGTGAGGTTTTATGGTGACTTCCCTCTAAAACGCAAAGGGGGCAGATGGCACGAGGCCTCTACTGCGCAATCGTGTGTCATGTTGATATCGGTGACTCTGAGGTATTAAAACAAAAAGGTCTCAAGGGGTGCCTGTTCCTTGCCAAGAGGAAGGCTTAAATGCTGGGTGCTTCCAGCCACACGTGCTCAGCCAGCTAGAGATGAAACCTGGAAGGTACCAAGCTGCCCACAAGTTTACGAGGCAGCTGAGAAATGTCAGTAACTCAAAGAGATCTCTGCCTTCCCAGGGCACAAAATAGAGCCAAAGTGGAGCAGGTGAAGGCCGCAGAGGCAATGGCTACCAGTTCAGCAAGGTGTGAGAGGAAGCAGCTAAGTTACAACTAGCTCAGTGCGTGGCAGCGCTGATGGAGTGGGTTTCCTTGGGCTTGCAGCCTGCAGTTGGATTTTCTGGTATCTGGGAAGGAGTAAAGCCCGACTGAAGCTTTTGCCGTGGCTGTGGCTTTCCTTATGTTGCTCTTCCTTGCGGGTTCTCTGTTGTCTAACAAAAGCTGATTTCATGCTGTAGCCTTACCCTCAGTTGGGGTAGGAATAGTGAAAGGCCTGCCTGTATAGACACTGCAGCCCCTAAGTAGGCAACCAGAAAAAGAAGTTCAAAATGCAAATAAGCATGGAATAAATGAGCAAATGCAAGGTAGTAATTCATGGAGGATGCAGGATGACTATTCAGAATAAGGGTTGTTTTGGAGAAAGTTAATTTTCCTCTTCATAGTGCATGAACAATTGGTCATTTAATGAAGATGACAATGGGAAATGAAATTGAGCAAAGAAGGTGTTGCCAGAGCGAACCTCGGGAACTCACTGCCACAAGATGCCAATGATGCCGAGAGCTTACTCAGATTCAAAAAGAAATTAATTACGTAAGTAGTGAGGTGCCAGATCGCCGAAGTCGTCATTATGTTTTTCAATCAGTGACAGGACAGGAGGTCAGGCTGATTCCAGCTGTGATTTAGATAGTGGAACGGCAGTGGAGCATATTAAACAGGACATCTGCGGCACCCACGTGAACGCCCAGTGAATCTGTCCCCGGGCAGAAATTAGAAGGACCTTTTCCTAGGCAGCCTTACTCCATAACCGTTTCTTGCTCATCATCCTGCTGTCCGAGGAAGACTGTCCTGAGGCATCCTGCCAGGGCTCTAGGCTCTGTCCGAGGGCAGGCAGTCGTTTAGTCGGCCTCGCAAACCAGGTCAGCTGTGCAGAGGGAAAGGACAAAGTGGCCAAAGGCAGGTCCCTACAATGGGAGAGGGCCCCAGATCGAAAGGAGCAGGGAGATCAAACCCTGCTAGCAGGCACAGACACTTTCTTTTTCAGTTTCCCTTTATTGTGGGAAGAGAGGTTTGACACAGGCATGATCTGCTCTGTCCTTGCTACTCTTCTCAGGCGGTTGCTACTCTGAGGAGGCGAAAGGCTCCCTTCTGGCTGTTTTTGGACTTTTAATAAGCGCTGTGTGTGATGGATTTTGCTGGCAAGTCCCAAGGACCTCAGTCCGCCCTTTTGCTAGCAGAGAACTGGAGCAGGCAATCTCTTCCAGGGATAACAGGTCCATGACTTGACAGTGTCAGTATACAACCTTCCTATCATGCTTAAATAGGAAGCAGTCGAACAGAGGACACATCTGCGCTCTGGGATGTACATAGGGCTGCAGTAGTCGTTTGCCTGCCAGCTAAAAGGAAGGTGACATTGAGATACGGGGAGAGAAAAAAATAATTAGACTGTGACTCCTTTGGGCACACGGTCTACCCCACGGTTCCCTGAATTGGGACTTTAGTTGACTCCATGTGGAGTTCACGCAATTAACGCGTGATATTTAACCCTGTTTTGGGCCGTAGGTGATTGCCGCTGAGGCTGCCTCCTGTTTAGCAAAGATAAGTGCATCCCTCAAGGCCACAGCTGCGGAGCAAATTGCTCCGGCAAGAAGCACTTTGTTGCACGGCTTTCAGTGAGCTGGAAGCAAAGGCTGCGCTGGGCAGCTGAAGACCCGTCTGCCAGGCTGTAAGCAGGGTCCCTGGGCTGTCGTGTTTCTTGGTTGCTGGACACAAGGCAACCTCCATCTGCGAAACTGGGTTAGAGAGAGCACACAGACCACGGTCCTCTGCACTTCTCTGGAAAAGACACAGAAGCCGCTGCAAGCATATCGGAGAGGAAAAAAAATACAGGAAGGTAGACTACAATAGAAGGGTTGTCTGATAGGAAACCCCGGACAAATAAATGCGTTTTTTCCCCAGGAAACCAAAGCAAATTCCATAAAACAGTGAAAGATGTGGGGCCAGATTTTTCCAGGGGAAATTGCTGCCTGAAGAAGCTGATAGCTGGGAGTGGGAATTTTTTCCCCTTTGTGTTTGGAGAGGTTGCCGGAGGAGTAGCAGCATTTTCTGAAGGGCAGGGGGTCTGGGTCACGGGTCGCCAGGGGAGGGGTGGGAAGTCCCAAGCCACTGGCTCAGAGTGAGGGAGGGGACATCTTAAATCATTTGTGCAGAGAGAAAAGGGGGAATCCCAGGTCACTGATGAAGAAAGCTGCCTGGGAGGGAGGAGGGAGTCCTGCCTGCTTGGGGAAGGAAGGAGTAGTCTGGAGCATCTACGCTAGCTTTTCAGCGGACGAGAAGGGGGTCTTTAACTCTGGAAAAACCCCTTTGCTTTCGAGAATGCTACTCTGCTGTAATATCACGCTCTGCTGTGGTTTCACGGGCAGGTGTATTAGCACTCCGAGAAGCTGAGGGAGCTACTTCCTCCCTTTGGTTTTAGGTTTGTATCGATTTGTTTGTATTTCACTTGTGTGTTGTGTTTTGTTATCATTCAGCAGTATTTAGTGGTTAGTGCTGTTTGCCGTGTTTTGGGGATGATTCTGAGCTCTTCTAGCCTTATCTTCAAATACAGAGAAACCAGAATAGTTGGGAACCCTGAGAGATTGGTTATCGATATCTGACTGCAGCGGTTTGAGACTGCATCCATGGGAATTATTGATTTTTCTGGAAAAAAAAAAAAAGAAAGAGAACGAAACTGACGCCAAACAAACCTCCTCCTCCTCCTCCAACCTGTGTGGGTCTCTCACAGATGGCTCATTTTCAGATGTCTGTTATTCCTGTCTAGAAATGAACCCAGAACCCAGGCTGTGGCTATGCATGAATCTGCATTTTGAAATGTTACTCTCTGGCCTTGTAAACTTTTGTCATCAGTCCCTGAGGGATGCAGCCTGGATCTCCTCAGAGGTTTAGTTGTCCTGAAATTGCATTTTTACTTGAACAATCTGTTCACGGGAAGGATTTTGCCCCAACCCAACTTCTGGTGAGAGACATGTGTGTGTATCGTCCCCATCTTCTTCCTGGGAAGAGTCTAGCTCATGAATCCTGGTCTGTATTGAATAGAAAGGGGATGTGTCCCAGCTCCCGAAATGGAGCTGGGACAGCCAAAAGAACTGTTGAACAACTCCAGCTTGAGCCTGCGCCTTGAAGAGACCCCAAATTTCACTGGCAGTCCTGGCTGAAGGATTTTCCATCTCTTTGCTGCGACTCGCTTCCCCCTCGGGCCCGGGCCGCACATTTGGTGGCAAGCAGTGGGGCAGGAGATGGGAACGACTGGCTAGTGGGAGGGAGCTATTTACCGTGGCGCCGCTGTCAAAACAGGATCTTGGTAACCACATCCTCAGCTCCACCACTGCGACAGGTTAGGGAGGCGACGCTGCGAGCCAGATGGCGGAGGCGATTCGATCCAGAGCCACGTTTCTGCAACGTGGCTGCGCGACGCCTTGCGCTCGCACAAGCCGGAGGGGGACGTTGGGAGCAGGAGCGAGATGCTCGGCCCAAGGACCCTGCAGCTCTGTTGTAACGTGGATAAGGCGCTTTGACGTTTTGTGTTCCCACTGGCTCAGTTGCTGGGGAAGCAGCAATAGCAATAAAAAACTGCAATAGCTGTCCGACTGCAGGCTAACGTAGACAGAGCAGCTGTCGGGCAGCCTGTGCGTGCTAGCGCTCAGCAGCAGCAACCCACGCTACGCTTGGCCCACGTTTTACGGGGCCTCCCAGCCGAGAGGCAGTCGCGTGAATCCCCGCCGAACTTCCCAGCTCTGGCCTCCTTTGCTGGGTGTTGAAGGCAAATTTAAATGACTATTAAAAATCAGTGGTGTGTGCAGCCCTCTGCAATCATTATTTGCACCACAAGCTGTTTCCTGTCCCGAGCCTCTTTTATCTTGCATTGTTTTTCTTTCCAGGTGGGGCTGTGGGCTCCCTACTGTTTAACCTCCTGGGCTGCCTCGGCCAGCGCTCCCGGCTGCAGCTCGCTCGCAGAGAGGCCACCTTTGTCTGCGCGCCCACTCTCCCTCCCCCTGCCAGCGAGCTATTTCAGGAAACAGCAGCTGAGCTGGAGGATTGTTAATTGTTTGTCAAGCCCCTTCCAGCCTAGTTAGATCACATGCGGAGATTAGAGCGCCTCGTCACACCCTTTCCTCCGCCTCCTTTTCCTATCCCCTCGTGACCCGGCGGGAGGGGGGCCGTGCCCCTTCTGCAGACAGGCAGACGGACGCGAGGCAGCGACACGCGTCCCACCATCGCGGACACGCTCTGGAGCCAGCCCTGGGCGGGCCCACCAACGCGACGCCTTCCCGCGCCAACCGCGTCCCACCGACGGGCGCCGAGCCGGGGAGCGCGCGCGTGCGCGCGTCCTCCGCGCGCCTCCAGCGGCGCGGCCCGCTCCGGCCACCGGCGTGGAAACACGGAGGTGCCCTGGACGCAAGGGCGGCTCGGAGAGAAACCCTGAGGCGTCCACCCACCCGGCGCGCGAGTCCAAGCCGAGAGAGCGGCTCGGCGAGCCCAGGCGCGAGCCCAGAGGCAGGCGAGCAGACAGACAACAAAGCCGCCCAGGGCTCTGACCTCAGAAGCTGCCATGTGACTCTGTCTCAAACTTACTAAAGCATTACATCAGCCTGGGAAAGAAAGGAGAGCGCTGCCACCAAAATATTGCCTGTCTTAAAAGGGCTCGCTGTGCGCTGCTCGCCGCAGGGCTGGGCTGTACCTCGGCTGCCGCCCGCTCCTCTCTCCTTGCGCGTCCCCTCCAGGAAAGCAACCCTCCTCCCACCCCCCATTGCTCTTTGCAAAGAGCATGAGACGCGTTCAGGGTCGGGGCGGGTGTCAAAGCAGCGTCTGTTGTGCCCTTCCAGTCCTGTAAATCGTGCGTGCCGTGTGTTTTGCCTGAAACCGGGCAAGCTCAGGGCTTACAGGCGAAACCAGGGGTACGGGGTACTGGTTATTAGCTCCTCCTGCTCAGGGGATGCATTTCTTTGCTCTTTCCCCGCAAGGATCTCAAAGGCCCCTTTCTGAGCACTAATGACATGTATACGTAAGGTACATCATGTTTATTGCTGACGAAGGCAGAAAAGATGGACACTGGCCCTCCCTTGGCTGCCAGCCCATGGTTTTAAGCAGACTAGGTGGCCAAAATGTAGGTGGTGGCTACCAGAGAGAAATGTTGGCTCGTATCATTCTGATGAGGTGGCGGGTGGCAGAACAAGTCAGTCAGCTCTGGATGCAGTCACCTTTACTCAGCATAGATCCTATGCAGTGTCTTTTCCACCCATATTTAGCTTTTTCAGCTCACAGAGCTGCTTTGCACCACTGGTCTTCATCAGCTTTTGAGTCAGGCACGTGGCATCACGAAATCAGCAGGAATACAGTCAGATGAAAAATATGAAATCTGATTTTATTCTTCTAACTAGAGTCATCTCTGCTGATGACACCAGAGGCCCAGGTCCTGCAAGCCAGCTCAAGGGTCCGCAAGTGACTCATCTGCTGTCACAGCGAGGGGAGATACCATCTTGTAAGAGCGTAACCTAACATCACAGCGCGGACGGAGCGGCTGGTGGCGGGCAGGCATGGCGGCTGTAAGTGAAGAGGAGTGACTGAAGTCCCAAACATGTGAACCCAGACCTGACTGAGCTGGTTAGACTGACCCGAGAGCTTAAGGCCAGGGAGTTGCTGGCCCTCCGAGGCGCAGGATCAGGTTCTGCAGGTCTGGAAACTTGAGGACGGCAGCGCCGTCGGTTCCGTTCCCACCGCTGTCACTCGCATTCCTCCTGCCTCCCACGGCCCTGTGTGGGTGGCGGAGCCCCGGCCCGCGTCTCTGCAGCGGTGGTTTCCTCTGCAACCCGAGAAAGGCTTGGCGCTGTCACGGAGAGGGGGAGAGTCGGGAAAGGCTTTCTAGGCTGTTGTACAGCACGCTCGAGTGCTCCAGTCTAGTAATTTGAGAAGAGGCATCCTGGCAGGTTTGTGCGAGAGGAGGTGCAAATTTTTAGAAGTCAAACCACAGGCTGCTTTGTTTTGGGAGACCATACCATCGTGTTCAAAAGGAAGTGTCCAGAGAGTGGCATTTCGGGGTTTTCAGCTGCATTTGAGCTAGAGAAAAACATGCATTCGTTCTGAGTTTGGATTTTTCTCAGGGAAGGCTCCTGCCATGTCAACTGTGTCTTAATGTGTTTGTGGTTGAATCTTCACTTGTTTTTTGTTACTGTTGTTACCAGCCACCCTGTTGTCCTTCCGGGAAGCCAGAACACGGTGGCAGTTCTTGCCAGTAAGGCATCAGCTCAGGAAAGGGCATCTGAGAGTCACTGGCACAGCAAGGCTGAAGTCCTGCATGCTGAGGAGGCGGGCGAGATGCATTCACCAAGGAGCAGCAGGCAGTTGGCATGGGTGATGCTGGGGTGGTGAAGAAATTTTTCTGTGTCTGCCTAAATAGGAGGGTCCCTCTCTTTTCTGGCAAAACGATAACATCCATTTTCTGCTGTTTTTCCTTTGTAAAAGCTCTCCTTGTCCTCTGCGTTTCAGCTCACAGATGTTCCTATTTCCACCCCCAGATGACTGCATTTATAGCCTTCGTGTGCTGGATAGGGTGCCGGGGAGGCTGGGGAAAATTGTCGAGGAATCTGGGGACAAGTTTGAAGTGTTTCAAAAAGAAAAGAGCTGGTTTCTTTCTGTCTCCTTTTGACTGCACGAAACAAAGACTTGTTTCTGAAACCCCAGGAGCGTGGCAGGTAGTGCTGAGAAAGCAAGTTTTCTAACAACCAGCAGGTGAGAGTTGGGCTAGACAGAACAGCAGAGCATCTGGAGAGACAAAGGAGGCAGTATATCTCTAAAAAACACCTCTGAGAGAAATGCTTAGCCACGCTGTGCTTGCAGCCCGTTGTCTCTAGCCTGCGATAAGGGGCCAGAGAGTTATACGCCGCATTGCATTGAAAACCCAACCAGGCGATCCTCACTCAGCAGCACACAGATGCTTGCCACGTGAAGCACTCAGACGGTAGGACAAGCCAACGTAAAGATTGCTCAAGAAACCTGCATCCCACCCCTCTCGTGCTTGTTCGTCCTGAGATACGTCTGTAATGACACGATCACATGACATTTGGATATAGCTTCTTATTCCTGTCTTAGAGGGCATGTTCCCAAGCCAGTGTGCTGCACCTTGTTGTACCGGGCTGGGAACAGCCCTGGCCCCGCTTCCCCGCCTGCCTCATCCTTCGCCAACGCCGGTGCAGCTGCACAGCTAGTTGAGGAAGCTGATCCAGCTGAAAGCGATCACTTCAGTGCCAAATTCATTGCCCCAAACAAGCTGCCCGGTAGGGCTGTGGCGAAAGGGGCAGACTGCTCCAGCGGGGAGAGGAGAGGAGAGGGGACAGCAGGGCTGCAGCAGCTGCCCCCAATAAGGTCACTTTGCAGACGTACGTGATTTGGATTTCACCCCAGCCTGCTGGTGTTCATTGACAGGACTGTCCCTGTTTTACAACAGCCAGTGCAGCCCCGGGGTTATCAGCTGTGTGCTCATTTGGGGGATTTGGGGCCTGATGGAAATGCATAACAGGGACTCGCTATTAAATAGCCCTTTGCTCCTTCAAAGCCCCCGTACGCTGACCTTTGTCTCGATGGCAAAAACCGGCACTTCTGCAGCTCCCGTCTTGCTTCTCACTGCTAACTGTGGTTCTCATTTTGGGGGGGATCTGTGAGTGAATCCCTATGAAAAAGGACTGAAGCAACGCATCAAGTCTCAGGCAGGAACTCTGCTGAAGAAGCAGGAACAGAAACTGATACTCCAGGGCAGGGCATTTAACTTCCTTAATTTCACCCTCATTTCTTGTATCCTTCTGCCACCTTCACTGAAGGCGGTGATCGCTTCTCAGTAAAAAGGGATGGCCCCGCTCTGAGCCCGGAAACACCCCTCCGAGCTTGTCCGTCCTGGTCGCTGCACGAGGCCGTGGTTCTGCGGAGAGAAACGGCACGTGGGGGTGCAGCTGACCGCAAGGAGAGAGGGAGCAGCGTGAAGCGTCCCCAGAGATTTCTCTGATGCCTTGAGCTGAATGTCTGGGGTGGTGGTTGGCCTCTGCGGCCCCGAGCCGCCAGGGCAGGCTGGAGCACGTGCCCTGCCTGGGGGCTTCATAGCCGACTGCTACGGCAGAGCGGCGGGAAGCTTTCAGTTCCCACGGGAAGTGCGCCAGGCTGCCGTGGTCCCCGTGTCTCTGCTGGAGATGCTGGTGTCCTGCTGTGCTCCCCCAGCCTCCGTTCCTATGCTGTCCTGCCCCCAGGTTTTGATCTTCCTCTTTTATCGTCAGCTTTCTGAGAGCTTCGTCGCCAAACCTGAGAAACCTCCTTCAAGGAGCTGGGAAGCGATGTGATTCTGGTCAAAGCGGGGGCGTAGTTCCCTTGAAATACTGAAAGGTGCAGTTGCCCCCTCCACCCAACATACGTCCCTTCTCTCAAACTACACGATGTTGGCGACTGATGGCGAAATTGCAATAATCATTTGTAACCTTCACAAAACCACGGGCGGTTCTTGCTTTTTTTTTTTTTTTTTTTAAGAAATGTTTCAGTTGTTGGCCAAAACTCCCACTGCTGCCTCCCGATCCGATAAATCTCCATCGGAGATGGAGAACCAGAATAAATCCCCATCCCAAATGAAAACAGAACCACGGGAGCCGACAGCGGCCCGCACGGTTGGGCTTGTCGCTCTGGGTCGGGCAAGGCCTGAGGAGCTGGGCTGGGCTTCGGGTTTTCCTCGCCCTTCCCGACCAGACGTGGTCCCACGCGTGGCCTGCAGGCCGGGCCCCACCGCCGCCGTTGCCGCTTTAAGGGCCCTCTCCGCGGGGCGCGCGTTCGAACCCGCTGCCCTGCCTCGCCATTGGCTGGCGCGGGCGCGCGGGGGCCCGCCGGCGGTTGGAGCGGCCAGCGGGGCGCCCTGATTGGCCGGGGCGGGGGCACTATATAAAGCGGCCGGGTGCGTGGGCTCGCCTCAGTCGGCGGCGCGAGCGAGCGGCGAGCGGAGGCGGAGCGCGGGCGGCCCGGCGCGGCGGGACACGGCACGTTACGGCCCTGCGCGGCGGCGGCGGCGGCGCAGCTCTCGCCCGTCCCCATGGAGTTCAAGCTGGAGGCGCACCGCATCGTCAGCATCTCGCTGGGCAAGATCTACAGCGCGCGGGGCCAGCGCGGCGGCCTCAAGCTCCACAAGAACCTCCTGGTGTCGCTGGTGCTGCGCAGCGCCCGGCAGGTCTACCTGAGCGAGCCCTGCTGCCCGCCCGAGCCGCCCCCGGCCGGCGGCGCCCCCCCCCGCGGGCCGACGGAGGAGCCGCCGCCGCCCGGAGCCGCCGCCGCCGCATGGGCGCCGGGCGAGCCGCCGCCGCCGCCGCAGGACGAGGCGCCTAGGGGCGGCCCGCGGCGGCCCGGCGCGGACTGCGAGAGCCCCCGGGCGCGGCGCTGCGGCTGCTGCTGCGCGGCGGCGGCGGGCGGCGAGGCGGGTTGCGCTGGCGGCGGGGGGGGCGCGGCGCCGCTGCCGCCCTGCTGCTCCCGGAAGCGCGGCGCCGGCGAGCGGGGCCAGGCGGGCTCACCGCTGAAGAAACCTCGCCGCGAGGCGGAGGAGGAGCCGCCGCCGCCGCCGTCGCAGGGCGAGCAGGAGGACATGGAGACGGGCAACGTGGCCAACCTCATCAGCATCTTCGGCTCCGGCTTCTCGGGACTGCTCGGCAAGGAGCCGCCGGGCCGGCGGCGAGCGCCCCGCGACGGCGGCGAGGCGGCGGCGGCAGCAGCAGCGCCCGCCGAGGCGGCGGCCGAGCCGGGGCAGATCTGCTGCGACGAGCCGGTGCTGCGGACCCTCAACCCCTGGAGCACGGCCATCGTGGCCTTCTGACCCGCCGCGCGCGGGCAGCAGAGACTCGCCCCCCGCCGCGGGCAGGGGGGGCCCAGCGGACAGACGGGCAGCCGGACCTAGAGGTGACCCCCGCCCTCCTCCTCCTCTTCCCTCCCCCTCCACCCCCCCCTCCCCCGCGGCACCGGACCGCTCGGCCGCGGGAGCGCAGCGCGGCGCCGGGCGGACCCCGCGCCCTGCACCGCCCCGGCCGCCGGGCACCAGCACTTGCCCTGGGCGGCCCTGGCCGCCGGCTCACGTTTTAAGCTCGGGAAGTATTAAGTTTATTAAATAAAGTCTATATTTTGGAAAGGCTTAGGGCCGGAACTCTTACATGGTGCTTTTTTAAAAGTGTTTATTGAGAGAAACGAAGTTTACAGACGCTCTGATGGAAAGTCCTTGAGCCTGTTTGTTAAGGCTTGGTAAGTCCCGGTCTTTGTTGTATAAAGGCTTGGGGCTCTGGTAGGGATTTTGTACAGTATTCTCCCTCAGTGATGTATCTCGTTTTGTATAAAATGTAACTCTACGTGTACAACACGTATTAAATATTTCCAACTGTATAAGCGTAGTCCCTGTTTGTGCACCCGCTTGGCGTGGGGAGGGGGGAGCCGAGAGCCGGGCAGGCAGCCGCGAGGGTGCGGTTGCTGCGTGTCTGTGGCTGGATCCACCCTGCGTAGCCAGAGGCTTGGGGTGGGTTGGAGCCCAGCTCTCCTGGGAGCTGGGAAGAAAGGAAACTTCTGTCAGGGCAATTGGAGTCCCTCCCAGGATCCCGCCCGCTGATCCGACGGCTCCTCTGGCTGCAGCCTCTTCCCTGCTCGGCGCTGCTCTGGGGCGCTGACTGCGGAGAGCTGGGAGGTGGTGGGAAGCGCTGGGCAGTCCTGCTGCCTCCGTGATGTGCTCGTGAAGTCAGACTGCGACTAGGGCGGGGGGGGTGGGGCTGTGGTGGCACTTGAAGTCTTGCTCAGAAAGTACCTAATGTGCCAAAGCGCTCCCTTTGCGCTGAAAGCGGTTGCTAAATACCGAAAGAGCAGCTGTACTGCAGTCCCAGCTTGGCTCTGCCTAGCTGCCTCTCTCTCGCCCTGCCGGGTCAAGGGCTGGCTGTCTGACTTCACTTGCTCAAAGGTCCTGGGGTGGGGGTGTGTGAGTTGATACTTCCTGCACATAGGCTGTGCTAAGCGGCCAAATACTGCTCTGCCAAAAGAGTTTTTCGCTACCTTCTGTATTACTGACTTGTAGAATACCGAGAACGGTGAATATCTAGGCTTTTTTCTTCCTTCCAGCGAAACTATTACTGGGTTAAAGTTCCTTCTTTTATGGGTGGGGAGAAAAGTTTGGCCTCTGCTTCACAGTGAGTGTAGAGTGCCTGAAGGCCTTGTAATTAGACTGAATTGTGGGGGAATTTTTCTGCTTCTTGCTGGGAGATTCACTAGAGGCTTCTCTGCTCCTAAATTAATGAACTCTTCAACTGAGGATTAAGTCCCTTAGAAAAAGACGTTTTCCTTTATATGCCCTCTAAAATGCAGCCTGGGATATCTCACTGAACCTCAGAGGCCCGTATCTTAGATGGGAGAGCTGGAGGATAGTGTGGAAGCTGAGCAATTAAGAACAGGGTGTTCTGCTCTTGACTTTCTCTGATGTGGCTCAAACAGGTGTCCTGCAGCACTTGTATAATGGGCTCAGTAGTCAGGAGTCTAAGCTGTCCCTTCAGAGGAGATTTGGGGATTGCAGGGTGTGTGTTTGTATGTGTTTTTCTGTTTTGATTTTTTTTTCCCTCTCCACATCCTGTTTCTCTGAAAACTGGAAGCATCAGGCTTAATCCTCCTGAGGCACTATGAAAGCAGAGAGTGGAGGACTTGACTGGGGAGAGAAGCCGTCTGGGTTTAGGTGTCCTCTGGAGGGAGAGCTCTCCCAGTATGTGTACAAGTTAGTAGCTCCCTATTCTGATGTGAAAGTCCTATCATCTTCATCTGTTTAATTATCTTGGTACTTGCTCTTACTGATGACACTTGTTTATAGCCTGGTAGAAAACATTACACTTCAGATAAATTGGTTATGATGAGACATTTCTTTCCACTTCATACCCTTTGGGAGGAGTCAGGAAGGGCCAATTCCTGCTTCACTTTTATGAGTGACCTCCATAAAAAGCCTATAGTTGTGTGATAGATACAGCTATCAGGTGGGGAGAAAAACTCAACTTGGGACCTCTATGATAAGAGGACAGAGAAAGAGAAATGTGGGAAGTGTGTGGTATGGGTTCCTCCCAAAGAGACAGGGCTGTGAAGGTCTTTCCCTCCAGCTGTGCTTTTCCTGCCCCTTTGCAGAAGGAAAGCCTTGCTCTAAGGGGCACAGATGGCTCTAGCAAATTAGAAGCTGGACTGGGAGGTGGGAAAGGTTTTGCACTCCTTCCCAGGATTTCTTTCCTAAGTCTTGGGTGTGTTTCAGCTCTGCTCCTCGATTGCCATCAACATCTCCAAGGAAACAGGTGGGAGCTTCCTTAAAGTGTTAAGGACAGTTTTGCTCTGGGTTTGTGGTCAGCTCCTGAACACTGGAATGGGATCGGGGCATTCTTGTTCTTGACTGTCAACGCTTGGAGTTGATCAGAAGCAGCTTCACGTATCTGAAGGGCTTATAAGTTTTCTGGGCAACCAACCGCTGGAAGAGTGTCTGATCCGGCTGATGAATGGGTACCCAATGCCCCTGTGTAGGCAAGGCCCAACTCCCCTTTGGCACACATCGCCTGGCAGCAGTCATATCTATTCTGTCTTCCGAGGAGGAGTTGTGTAATAGCTTAATTGTTGGTGGCCTCTGAAATACTCATGGTAAGAACTATCCTGAGATGCTAATGCAACTCTGTTGTGGCTGGCGTGATCTCTCCATGGAGCCTCTGAAAGGAAGCGAGTGCTTGCTTATCAGCTGGTGCAGTGCCGTGGCCTTGAAAGAGCCAGTCCAAGTCGATAGCTGCCAGACCCATCTTTCCTGTTGTAACATGCACCTCATTTGTTTCCATGGATGTGGCTGTATAATCTCGTAAGGTGTGCGCTGTATGCGGGCATGGGGCGAAGCAAGCTGCGCCCTGCTGTAAGGAAGGGGAGAGAAAACAGGCTAGCTTTAGATTTATGTGCAGAAGGCAGTGCCCAGAAACAAGCCTACCCTGGAGTCCAAGCTCAGATAATGCTTTAGATTTTTCTTGGCCGTTGTATTTAAAGACTACGCTTGGGGGGGCCGATACTGAACAGCGGAGCGTTGCGAGGAGCAGGAGGCTGTTCTCAGGGCTCTGCAGGACTGCGGTAGCCCTGCTCTCTGCTGCGCTGGCCCCGAGGAAGGGCGTGAGCCCTGCGGAGGCCTGGCTGCCTGGCTCGGTGGTAGGGCCCAGTTGTGCAAGGGTTTCTCAGATTTTTTGCATAACTTGCAGAAAGGCTTAGCAAACTGCTCCTCGGTGAGAACTGGAGTGCTCTGTTGTTTCTCATCTCAGGGTCCGTTCAGCGGAGTGCGACCTTCCCAAGACAATTCCTTGAACCTTTGCATAGCGGCACCTCTGCTTTGTAGGGGCTGCCGTAAGCAGCGTCAGGGTCGTGCGTGTGCCAGAAACAGCAGGCTGCCCCCAGCAGGCTGGACAGCCCTGCAATGGGCCGTTTGCCATGAGTTTTGCTCCCTGCGCTCTGTGTATCCCCAGGGTGCCACAGACTGCTTCTGAGGGATCTGGAAAAAATAATTACAAGACAGCTGCCAGCAAGTTTCAATTTGTCGTAGATGGGGGCTATACCTACATTGGAAAATGAGTCTCGAATTGAAAAAGACTTGTTACCCCTATGCTGTATTACATTTGCAATCAACTTTTCTGCTCTTTTTTTGTTTTTCCAGTGTCTTTTATTGTTCCTACAACCACTTTACATAAACAGGATCTATTTTCCTTAATTCGTCTGTTCCGTCTTGCTGCTTCGATCCCTGGACTTTTCCTTCTGTTGTTCATGGTGCTGCGTTTAGATTGCCGCGGAGGTGAGAGTGACGGGACGAATGAGGAAGGAAGGTGGAATAAGTTTGAGGAGAAGCTAACAGCCCTAATCTGCCACACATGCAAACGCTGACGGAAGAAAGAGAAGTGTGTCAATAAGCCAGATAAAAATAAAAACTTCCATCACTTGGAAGAGAGGGTGACTCCTATGGAAACTACCTCACAAAGTCTAGAAGGATATGACTTAATGGTAAGATGGCAGGATCGTTGCCTTCCTATAATAGCAACGAACAACAGAGACTTTGAAAAGCGCTCGCCAGGGCTGCTGCAGCCTTGTGCCGCTTGCGTTCCTTTGTGCGTATCTCGGGCCAGGTGAAAGCAGAGCCAAGGAGGCAGTGCTGAGCTGTTCAAAGTGCTCTTTCACTGGGCCAGCATCTCTGGCCTGTCTTGCTGGGAGGAACGCTGCTCTGCATCGCTTTGCCTGGTGTGTTTTCGGTTCCCTCTTCCCCCGTGATGGTTATTTCTTGCGACTGAAGAGACGCGAGCTCCTAGAGCTGCATATGGCAGGAGGCAGGTGGTCCGGGGTTTTATCTCCGCAGGGCTTGATGCATGCCGTGAACACCCTGGCTGCTCAGCTCTCCTTAGCCAGGATTTGGGTAGAGGGATGTCAGCTGTTTTGAGTTCGGGCTGGGGTCTCCTGAGAGTCTGGAAGAGAGGTGCTGTTAAAATCCCTTCCCGGCAAGATAGCGAGAGGGTGGGGTGAGCTGGCAGTGGGGAGGGCTGGGCTGCGCCGGAGGCGGTAGCCGGGGAGGACAGAAAGCAGCACACTTTCGCTTTGCTCCTACTGTAATTGGTAATGAGTGATCGCTGGTTGCAGCTCGTGGAGTAAGACCGTGGCTCTAATTGGGGATACCTTCTGGAGAGAGGGAATTATTGAAAAGCGCTCATGCCAATAAGGGAGTGTTAGTGGTGTGAATCATCGCAGCCTTTAAAGGGATGAATGTACGTAGGTCAGGGGACAGCTGCCAGCCAGTGATCCCATATGAGACGCTGGACAAAACCAGCTGGGCTGGGAGGCGACGGGGAGAGAGGGGACAGGGCTTGGAGACAGACTCTAGATTTTGCTCTGGAGGCCCTCGCTCCCTCCTGGCGCTCTCCATGAGCGTGCTGGCCTGGTGTGACCCTGCTTGCGCGTCCCCTTTCTCCCCTCCCGGGGCAGGGGAGGAGGGGGAAGGCCCTGCGCGCTCGCTGCTGCAGCATCCTGGTGGGGCTGTTGTCACCGCTCAGGAATCCAGGGAGCTGCGGGGCGGGAGGCAGGCGAGCGCCTCGGGGCTGCCTTCCTGCTGGGGCCTCTCCCAGCCCGGAGAGCGGGGGAACTGGGAGGCGCTGCAGCAGCCCTGCAGGGAGGGCGGATGCTCTGCCAAGGGCTAAATCCCCGGGAAGCCTTTTGGGGCAGGGAGGGGTGAAGAAGCACTGCCTGGGGGACGCGACTGCGTCTTTCAGAAATAGCTTCTTGCCTAGCTGATCGCTCCAAAGGCTGCTTAGAGGCACGGCTCGGATCCCCTCCCCACCCCTTGCGGCGCCGTGGGGCTTGCATCCGTCTCTAATGGCTCTGCTTCCCATGGCCAGCGATGCCGTGGGAATAAATATTTAGGGTGGGCGGCGGGAGCCCCCCGGCCCCAGCGTGCTGGGCGCAGGGTGCTGGCGGAGCGGGGAGCGAAGAGGCCTCGTCCGCGCCGCCCCGAGCGGCTCCTTGTTTGTCTGGGCAGGGAGCGGCGGCCGGAGGAGCGGGAGAGGGAAGGAGAGGGCTTGCCAGGGCGGAGCGGGGCTCGCACGACACCAGCCGGCTGCAGCGGGCTGAGCGCGGGGCCGGCGAGCTGCGAGAGCGTCGCGCGCAGGCGGGCGGCCGCGGCGGCGGGAGAAGCCGTCAGCGAAGCGCCAGGAGCCGTTCGGAGGGGAGCCGGCCGAGCGGCTCCCGGAGGCAGGACACGCTGATAAACACAACCAACAACTCCGTTCTCCTCCTTGTCTGCTGGTAGTAATTTCTGCTCCCGACGTGCAAACCCTGCCGGGCCCCCTCCGCGGCGGGGTGAGGGCTGGCCCGGCCGCCCGGTTTAAGAGAGCGGTAATGAAATGCAGAGCTGCTTGGGAGAGCGGCGGGGAAAAGGCTCCGTTTGAGGTTTGGTGCCTCTGGTGTCCTCCGGCTCTTTCTCCCACCGGCGTGATTTATCGAGAGAGGGGGAGGGAAGAGCTCGGAGCTGCAGGCTGAAGCAAGCAGTTAAGTCGTCACGTTTTTCCCGAGCAGTCACGCGAGGCGGAGGGGAAAACGGGAGGAGAGGAAGGGGAATTGCCCGGGTAGGGGCCGTAGAGCTGAGCTCTCCTGAGCCCGTCGCCGAGCCGATCGCTCCCGCCCGGCCCTGGGCGCTTTGCCCGCCAAAGGGCTGGGTTCAGGATGGATGGGCTCTCCCGCCGTCCTCGTATCCCTGGCTGCTGGCGGCCTGGGTCACCGCTTGTCCTCTCTGCTTTCCCGGGGCCGCCGGGACGGCACCTGCCTTCGCTGGCCCAGCCCGACCTGCAGGGCTTCCTGCTTCGCCCCGGCGCGCGCAAAGGGAGCGGGAAGGCGGTGGGCGGGGGGGAGTTGTCTTTTTTTCCCCTTTCCTCCAGCTGTGCGTTTGATGATGGGAAATCAGCCAGGCCTGTCCCGGGAAGGACGGAAAAGCGCCGCTACCTGCGTTGCTCGACGTCGCTCTGGGCTTCTGCGCAGCCCGTCCGCCAGCACCCGTGCAGAGGCTGCCGCCGGGCGTCCCACCCTCGCCGGGGCATCGGCGCGGCTCCGGCTCCCGCCCGCCGTGTCAATGAGGCTCGAGAAGAAGCAGGCGCCGCGAAGCTTTCCTCTTCCTCCTCCTCCTCCTCCTCCTCGCCTGCGCTGACGGCATCCGACCTCAGCTCTCGCCCCGGGGGTGGCAGGGGATTAACGGGGGCTGAAGGACAGGCTGAGGCACGTCCAGGGCGGAGGAGGGCTTCGCGCCCGCAGGCGCTGTTTTATCAAGGAGGGAGCGTTTTTGTGTGTGTGTGTGTTTTATGGCAGGCCGGGAGCCGGAGCGCCATCGAAACAGGCTTGCCGGGAGGCGCGTGGCCCCCTTCGCCCTCCTCTCACCTGCCCGGGGCGATGCCTCGGTGGCCCCCCAGCCCGGGCGCCCACCTCCTGGTGCCGTTGGCTCCGGGAGGCGGCGTTTGACCCTGGGCACGACGGCGGCGGAGAGGCCGGGAGGAGCCGCATCCGGAGGAAGGCGCTGCTGCCGCGCGGGAAGGCCGGCAGGGAGGGAGGGAAGGAAGAAGAGGGGAGGAGGAGCGGGACCTGCCTTACTTCCTTGGGACCGGCGCTGGAGCCGCGTGCCCCGGGCGAGACGGCCTGCTTGTCTGCCAGAAAAGCTGCCCCTGCTTGTCTCCGAGAGGAGGAGGAGGAGGAATCACCACCCGAGCGGTGCCGCATCGAAGCCGCCGGCGCAGCCCAAAGCGTCTCCCCAGCTCCGTGCGAGGGTCCCTTCGCTGGCACCAAACCGCAGCCTGCAGAGGGGGGCTGATGTCCTGGGCCGCTTGCTTCATCTCTGCGGGCGGCGAATGGCCCCGCTCCGTAGCTTTTATATTAACGGAAAGCAAATGTCAGAGGGATGTAAACCCCATCCGGAGGGAGTTGGGTAGAAGCCCCGCTGGATGTGTGCGGCATCGTTTTCTGATCCTTTCTCTTGGTCTTCTTTCTGTTCGTCGCCGCTTGGACCTCCCCTGCTGCTCTCTGCATGCAGCTCGGGGGCTTGGTCTGCCCGGCGTCCTTCCCTCACCGCTTGGCATTTACGTGTTGCCCTGGGCAGGTGGAGGCTGCATTTCTCATCGTATTAAAGGCCTCCCGTCCTGGTGCTGACTCCTGGCATCGGGCGCGAGGTGCTTTCTGCGCCCTCCCGAGAGGCCAGCTCCTTCCCGCTCGGCCTTGCTGGGCGCACGTGAACGCGGCGCTGCACCGCGGCTGGCGAACCGGCTCGCCTGCAGCCAGCTCGGAGCGGGGCGTCCGGCTGCCGAGGGTAGCCCTGATGAGGGCGGCGTTGCAGGGCAAATTCATCCGCGCCTTATCCTCGCCAAGATCTTCTGGTGTGAAGCGATGGGCCCGTGTTCAGGTATTTTGGGCTAAGAAGCCCGGGCAGCGCCCTTCGCTTGCTGGGGTTGCCCAAAGTTTTCTCCCTAGAGGACGCGGGGCGGTGGCGGGATTTCCCCGGGGTGGCAGCCAGGTGGTGGGCGACTGGCTGCCCTGGATTCGGAGGGCGGTGGTGGCACAGGGCAGAGGAGCGCTGGGACAACACCAGGAGGGGCTTTCTTGCTGGGGCAGAGGGGGTGCCAGATCCGAACCGAAGCGGCGAGGCCTGGGAAGGCTGTCAAAAAACACAGAGCACAAGCGGCAAGAGGAGCGTCGCCCTTCACCTCCCCGCGTCCTTCTCTAGGGAAAGGGGAGCATCTGTGACGCCCGGCGCGAGGAGACGCGTGCAGTCAAGTGAACGGCACGCGGAGCCCCGAAGCGGCGGCGGATCTGGGCTCTGTCGCCAACCCGGCCGCAGCAGCGAAGTCGAATCCTGCCCCGGGTTCCCCCAGCTGCGCCGCAGCTCATCACGCCCCTGGATGGAGCGTGCTCCTGACGGCCTCCGCTCGCCTTTAAAACCCAGCGTGGCGCAAACGTGCCTGGTGACGGGGACGAGCTAGAAAAACGCCACCTTCAAAGGCCAGAAAGATGATGGGAGGGGGGGGAAAAAACAAAAAAAGAAGGGGAACGTGTTATCGTTTTTAAGGCAGCCTCTTGGCTTTTCCTGGCCCGGGCCCCTGCTTCGGGGACACCGTCTGTGGGCGACGCCACCGTTTTGATTCAAGCCGCCTTTGCTGCCCGGCTGTGGCGCCGGGCTCCGCACGGCGAGTGCCAGAGGCAGCCACGTTTTGACCTTGTGCCCCGGGGAGGGGGGGGGTGGCGAAATTTGCCTTCCCTTGATCCATGCACCTGCGAGGAGACACGCCAGGGCGGCCTCCGCCCTCCCGGCCTTCGCTCGGGTGCTGCCGCGGTGGTGGAGGGCATCCCAAACCCTCGGGCCTTCGCCTCCCCGGAGGCCGGCGGGGCAGCTTGGCGCCGGCCGGAGGAAGCTAGCGAGGGGGAGACGCTTCGCTGGCTTCGCCGCGGCTCCTGGCGCCCGCCCGGCCCCGGAGCTGCGGAGAACATCTGTCCCCCGGCCGCCGTGGCTCCCACGGCCGCCCGCGCCGGGCTGCGACGTGTCCCGGCGCGGGGCTCTCCGGCGCCATGGCGCGCCGCGCGCGTTGCTGCCATCTCCCGGGCCTCTCCGGGAACAGGCCGGGCTGCTGGGCCTGCCAACCCGCCTGGGCCTTGCCCGTTCTGCCCAGCTCTGGGCCGGCGGCGTCTGGCAAGCGAGGCGACGGGGGCTCCTTGGGCGGCGCCGGCCCTTCCTCGGCGGGTTTGTTGCCTGGGTTCGCCCAGCAAGCCGCAAGCGAGATGTGAGCGGAGAGCTGGGGCGTCTCCGAAACGCTCTCGGGGAGCTGCCGGGGGCTCCTTCGAGCCCCGCGGCCGGCGGGAGCTGAGCCAGGCTGGTGCTCCCCTTCCTGCGGGGCTCATGTCCTGGAGGCGAAAAGCTCCCGCGTCCCGGGACAAGGAGGGGGAAGAAGAGGGAGGAGGAAGGAGCGTTTCGCGCGGCGGAGGGGCGCCCGGAGGCCGCCCGGTTGCGGTCTGGCACCTGCAGGGTGCTGTGACTCCCGCCGGGGAGCAACGGCACGGGAGGGACGGCAGAAGGACCTGCCGGCCGCCACGGGGGCTCCCTCTCTGCCCCGTCTCCCGCCGTCCTTCCTGAGGACGCAGCTCCCGGCCCAGGGCTCTGGGCTGCCCGTGGGCAGCCGAGGGGCCTCCTTCCTGGCGTACAGCTGCGGGGGAAGTCGCGGGGCTGGAGAGGAGCGCCGTTAGCGCAGCCCCGCGAAGGAAGCCACCGCTTCCTCCTCCGGCTCACCGGCTGCCCGGCCGCGCGTCGTTTCTTGTTGTATCGCAGACGCGTAAGGCTGGAAGTGACCTTGAGAGACCGCGCGCTGCTCTTTTCCCCCGAGCGAGCCTGCCGCCCCTGCTGCGCGCCTCCTGCTTCTCGCCGGGGAAAGGCTGATGCCCGGAGATGGCCAGAGGCCGCCTGGAGATGGGCCAGGCTTTGACCTGCTGGGACTCAACACCCACTGGGGTTAAAGGGCTGCCCTAACCCAAACCCTGGTGCTATGGGGAAGGCATCGGGGTTGAGGGACCTGCTCTTGAGGGGGCTCCAGTTAAGGCAGAGCTTCCCAAAGCCAGCCACGTCAATGCACCCCTTTAGACAAGGTCTCTTTTTTTCTCTAAAGGATAGTAAGAGGGCACACTCGGGGCTGGCAATCTGCTGCTAGCGTTTACCGGAGCTGTCGGCCTGGGACCCGTTCTTACAAGTACCCAGCGCAATGATTCATGTCTCCTTCTAAAGACCAGCAAGAGCGTGCCTGGAAATTGGGGTAAAGTCATTCAGTCAAGCCAGGGGCAGAAGAGCCATCCTCCCCTCTCCTGCCGCGACACGCTGCGCCAAGGGCGCCCGCTCCCCACAGACCCCAGTACTACCAGCTCCGGTAGTCGTGCTGATGGAGTTGCCCTGATTTAACCCCTGGCGCGGAGTACATGAATGCCCTGTTGTCCAGCAGGTGCCCTAAAATCACCCTAGAACCCAGACAGGAAGGGGCAGAGGCAGCCACGTTTTGACCTTGTGCCCCGGGGAGGGGGGGGGTGGCGAAATTTGCCTTCCCTTGATCCATGCACCTGCGAGGAGACACGCCAGGGCGGCCTGGCGGGGCCTTCAATTCCCAGGAGGGGAATTGAAGCCCTTGTTACGTTACCTGGCCATAGACAACGCGGTTAAAATCCACCCCCATAACCAAGTTCAAGTTAACATCTGAGACCATCTCCCCACCCACCCCCAAGTGAGCTTCAAGGGCCGCTGCAACACCCTGTCACCTTGGGGTGCTGCGGAGCACCCCAGATTGCAGCTGCTCACCCTGATTTCATGTTTGGTGCGACGTTTGTTGCAGATCTGCCTGGTGCCCGTTTTCATCCTGACCCCTGCCAGGAGGAGCAAGGAGGGTCCCTTATAGGGGCAGGCTCTTGCCAGGCCTGCAGGCACCCTTGGGGTGGCACCAGCGGCCAGGTAGGGTGTTATCTGCCCCCAGCAAGCCTGGAAGTGAGCAGAGCTCCCCGAGGAATTAGAGGCCTCGAGGAGAAAAAGGCAACCATTTACAGTGCTGTCACCAACGTGGCAGCATTGCAGAGCCGCTGGGTGTAATCTGTGGTGATCCGGTCCTTCTGCTGCCTGCTAAGCTTTGGATGAGAAGATGCGAGGAAAAGAGTGGGTTACCGACCTAAGTGGAAACCGGTGGAAAGTGGACCTCCTCTTATTTCGTTTCCTTGTGCAGCAAAGCCCTCTCGTGGAGGGCTGCAGTAGCTTGCCAGTGAAAAAGCTGTCTGCTGTGATGTGCTGCTTCTTCCCCAGGAAGCCGGAGCCCATCCTCGGAGACATCATCCCTTGGTGTCCTGCAGATAGTTATTAACAGGGCTGTCGCACGTCCCCACGCGCAGGCTGAAAGCACGGGGGACAGACCCGAAAGTGCTTTCACATCCCCAGAGTGCCCATTTACATGTGAACTTCACATTTCTATGTTTAGTCTCTTAACAATTTATTACGTGGTTTGCAGTAAGCGTCTTGGGTTTTCCCAGGGAGCTGCCGAGTCTGCTCTAGCCCCGGCCCTGCTACGCGTTGGACCCTTGTGGTGACTTCCCGCAGCTCTGAGGAATCTGGCAGGGGAGTCTGTGTTGCCGAAAAGTATAATTTCTGGGGGAATCAGGGCTCCCTCGGCTCTGTTAGAAGTTGCTCAGCACAGGGTGGGGTGGTCTGATCCCTTAGAAAACGCTGACGCACCCGTAGCTCTCCTTATGGGCCACCGCTTTTAAGGACGCCTCAGAATACCCCGGCCTGCGGCATCAGCCGCTGGGGTCTGCCGCTCTCTCCTCTTGGAGGTGAAGGAGCAAGCGCGGGAGCTCCGAGGCAGCGATCACATCCTCTTTAGGCGCCCCGACTGCCTGGGGGTGACAGGGAGCCTGAGAGCTGGCGCCGGCTGTGCTGTTAGGAGCGTCCCGTACCTGTGCAAAGGGGCTTCTTCCCCTCCTGCCTCCCCTGGAGACCCTCAGGCCCAGCCTGCCTGCAGCCGGTTTGCACCGTGACTACACAGCATCCTTGTTTTTAATAACGGTGATTTCATGTCAATTTTCCAGCTCAGCCACTTGGTTAATAAATCCCTACTGCAGTCATTTTATAATATCTTCCCCTACTTCCCAGCTCCGTGGATGTACAAGTAGCTGCTCCGTTTTCCTTAGCATCCTTCCAAGCCCCTATGGGCGGAGGTCAGGCCTGGAGGACATCAAAACCGGACATGGATATGAAACGACATGAAACGCCTTGGGATGGAGAGCGCGTGGCGCTGAGCCGGGCGCTGCCGCGGGGGAGCTCCAGCCGCTGCGGACGGGACAGCGTGTGCTCGCTCGCTCCAGGGTGAAGGCTCGAGGAGCTGCTTGGCTCCGCTCCAGCCCAGGCGAGCCTCGCCGCACCCGCAGCATGGATAGCTCCCCGAGGACCGACAGCGGATGGCATCTCCCCGGGAAGCCACGCAGGGTTAGGCTTTAGCCAGCCTCGGGGGGCGTCTTCGCAGCTCCGTTTCGGCAGGGGCCAGGGCAGCAGTGAGGAGCCCGTGGGGTTGTGGGTTGGCTCCTGTCTTTGTGGAGCTCACGGAAGATTTTCACTGATGGGTACCGGCTTGGAGGGAGCAGAGCTAAATCACCCAGGCCTGGTTAGGAGCTCTGCTTCAGCACCTGGCAGAGAGTAGGTGCCACCCAGACCCCTTTCCCGGAGAGCGGGAAGATGCCTCGTCCCGTCTCTTGCGTTTATTCAGCCTCGACAGAGGACAAGAAGAGCAGCTGATATAAAAGAGGCTCCGAGACAAAGCCAAGCAAACACAGCGCAGAAATACCAGCGAAACCATAACCTTTCTGGAGCCGAGGCGATTGCTGGAGGAGGTGGAGGGCAGCAGGATGAGGCCCTGCTCGGCAGCAGCCTCCACCACCTCGGGGAGCAGTGGCGAGGGTCTCTTGGACTGCCCACGCCAAGCATGAGCAACATCCTAGCACTTAACATCACTACTCGCTCACCTAAACTGGGTCACCCCCTCCCAGTCTGGCCCTTTAACTCGCCGGCCTGCAGATGGGCCAGCTGGATGCCAAGGACCCTCAGGGCACTAATTGCCTTAATGGTCCTGACGAGCCTCACCTGGAGCCTCTCCCGCCCTACCCATGGGCCCCAGCTCCATTTAAGCTCAGCTGGGGGCTCTCAGCCTGGTTTGGGCTGTGTTGTGGGAGTGCTGGTGGTTGCAGCAGGAGTTCCTGCCTTGCTTGCAGTTGAGGACAAGGTGTTCAGGTAAGGTTTGGTCCGTCTTGCAGAGTGTGGAGTGCTCCAGTCCCAAGCCAGCTTGCCCATGTGCCCTCCTGGGGCAGAGCCAGCTTTTTCCATCCCTGCGGTGGGTTAAGCCCTTTGCTGGGGGAATGCAGGGAGACAGGTCAGGCTCTGGCTGCCTCAGGCCTGCTAGCAGAGGGGGATGAAGTGAGTTTGGAAGGTGTTTGCCTGCATGTTGCAGTTGCTGTAAGCTGTGCTTGGGAATGGGCAATGGTCTGGTGCAAACAGCTATTATTTGCTTGGAAAAGATGGTGAACAATCCCTCCTTTCCCTCCCTGCGTTGACTGTTTTGGCCTGCTTGTGGGGCAGAGTGACTGGGAGAAGGTCCTCCATCCTGTCCTGTTCTGGGAGCCCTCACTGTGAATGCAGAATGGTGCTTTGCTGTGGTTTGATCTTTCCAAGGACTGCTTGGGCTGCAGTAAACTGAGGACAGGGTGTACAAGCATGACCAGAAAAGAGCCTGCAAGGCCCCTCCTGTGCAGAGGGGTGTTATAGTTCTTGACCATCTGTGCTGCAGGCAGGTGTGGAGAAATACTACAGCCCTTGTGCAGCTGTGCTGCAGGTAAGTGTTCAGAAGACCTGTGCTCCCCAGCTGGGGTGGCCATGGCCTGGTGTGGGTGGGGAGCAGGTTGTGTCCCACAGTTGGTGGCCGCATCCATGGAGGTGCAGGGGAGAGTTGGCTGCAGTTCTGGCAGGAGCTGTGGCTGGTCTGCTCTGCGCAGAGCCCCTCAGCCTTTCCCATGTGCTGTGCTGCTGGAGTTGTTGTCCTGTTCCTGCTGTAGTATGTACTGCCTATTGCAAAGTGGTGTCTTTCACGCTGCTATATATAGCTTTTAAGTGCCTTGAACAATGAACAAATGGCACTAAGGGATTATTTGCATTTTATTTTGAGGCGCTGGTTAATGGTCACCTTGCAAATATCACTCCATTATGAACCCCCAAGTCCTAGTTTAATTTCAGGCTGGATAATTGCTGCCTGCCTTATTCAAACGCATTCCCCTGCCACAGCCCCCACCTCATTCTCCTGTAGTCTCAACTGAAGAAGGTATTTTCTACTTGGGAGCTGCTTTGGTTTTGCTGGCATTAGCTGTGTGCTTTTCCACCCCGATGCTGGCTCTGTTACAGCAGTGGGCGACAGATGCCCTTGTGCTTTGAGGGCATCGATGCATCGTGAATAGTAAAACCTATCAGAGCTGCAGGAGCTGTGCTTTTTCTCTGTGCTGCCCAGGCACTTGATTCCTTTTGTCCTGAATCAGTTTTAATTTGCTGTGTTGGGTATGTGGTTAAGTAATTTTCTTGCACGTCTAGCTACACAAAAATTGTTGTGCTGGTTGCATTTAAATTGTATGGTCCCCACCTCCTCACCTTGGGAGCTGACTGCAGACTGTGTAAATATTTAGTGTTTTTGCTCAGTTGACATCAGCTTTTTGGTTTCTCTAGCCCACCTTCTCTGCTGATATTTCACATGCGATGGCTTTGATTGGTGCATCGGCAGGGGCTTGTTCATCGGTCTCTGCAGGTGGCTTTGGGGGCTGATTTACACCCCACAGTGGGCATTGGGAAAGTGTGACTTGTGCATCTGGGTGAAGATTGGATGGTCTGGGGACTAGTTTACTCAAACAGTGAACCCGCATGTGTGCGAGAAGCAAAGGAACATACACACTTTCTCTAATAGGGTAGTAGCAAGAAGAGGGGATTTTTGCAAGTGAATTTTTGGATAAGACAGGTGGCCCAATGACTTTTTCTGGCTCCAGTGCTGCTTGCCTCTATGACCTTAGCCTGCCTTTCCTTGGCTTTTGCAAGTCCTCAGGAGGAGTCTGTGGCCCCCCCAGGGCCCCTCTCAATGGGGGAGAGGGATGGGGCGCTGTGCTGAGAGCAGAGCACGCAGAGCTGGTGCAGCTTGGTGAGGGAGCGGGTTTGTGGTAGGGCTCATCTTGTGCAGAAGCACCCTCTGTACCCCTAGTGATGTGTCTGGAGATGTCTCTTTGCCCTCTGGAGCTGAACAAGGGGCCCTGGGATGTTTCCTTCATGGCCAAGCCGGCAGATGGGGCTCCTGCCTGCTGTGAGTGTTGCTGCTGGGCACGACGGGGCTGGAGGGCTGTGTGGGCTTGGCTCCAGGCGTCCTCTGCAAGAGGGGGACCAGCCCTGGGAGCCATGCAGCCACCCTTGGCCCAGACAGGGAGTGCTCGTCCTGGTTCCCTGTCAGTTGTAAAGGACTTTCAGTCCATTGTGCAGATTTTGCATCCTAATTATCTCCTTGCAACTGCTGAACTTGACTTTCCTTGAGGCTCTTTCTCGGCAATGCTGTGTCTTGTCATGTGCTTGGTCATTCAGGGGTAAAGGAATCCTCAGCCTCTGCTTAACCTCTGCTCCCATGCCTGGCCCAAAGCCTGTGTCTGAGCTGCTCCTAGCCATGGAGAGGGGCTTGGGGACCCTTTCCTCTCAGGGTCCGGGGAAGGCTGTGCATGCTGGGAAGCTCACAGTGGATTCGTGCTGTGTAGGATGTATGCAGTGAGTTGTTGGGTCTTGGTGGGGTTTGGCAGGCTTCCTCACCAGCTGTGCCCTTGGCAGTGCCATTGGCCTCTTCTGCCTGGCTGGAGGCTGAGGTCCAGGCAGGGCCGGGTCAGAGCAGGGGGTCTGCGGAGGGGAGGCATACCACTCTGCTCCGAGGCAGGCTCTGCTCTGCTGGCCTTTAGAGCTATTGATTTGCTATCAATTTAGCATCTCTTCTTGCTTTTTTAAAATTTAATAAAGTGGTCTGCACCCAGACACCTGTGGTGAATCTATGTGAGATGCTGTATCCAGTCTGTGAAGGCTTTAAATCAGGAGGACCTGAATGCTTTTGCCCTGTGATATCCTGCTTTACTCCTGCCTGTGCTCTGCTCTCCTGCCTGTGGTTGTATAGGATGTCCTATAGACAGCAGTCTCCTAGCTGCTTTCAGGCCAGGGGGTAAGTGTACCCTGTAAAGCCTGCTCTTGGCATCACTCTGTCCTGTCTCTTTAGTCTGAGAGGCTGGTGGTTGTTTAGGTTTGCTTCTCCTCCCCTTGCTCTGGGGTCTCTCTGCTCTTCTCGCCTGCCTGGTCCCTGGCACCCTTCCCACCCCTTGCCAGCTGTCCCTTTGAGTGCTGAGACAAAGCATTAATTTTAATTGTTGAGCAACATCTCCTGCTTTGATCAATAAATTACCCTCTGCCTTCTCCAGAGTAATAAAAAACCCCTCATGATTTGATTGAAATTAATGATTTTTCCCTCATTGTTTTACACAAGCCATAAAAAAGCTTGCTCCATCCAGCTGTCACTTCTGGCTCCTTGCTGCTGTTGTCCTGCTCTGGAGCTCCCTGGGGAGCTTCCTGCTCCGAGGGACTTGGTGTCTTGAGGAACAGCCTGCAGCAGCTAGGTTGGGGACCCAAGGCTACTAGGCAGCTGGGAGATGGTCGTTAGTGTTGTTAGCTGCTGTGCTACTTGCAAAGAGCTGCTGAGCTCAGCTGTCCCCTTGCAGGGGGATTACGGACATGCTCCATACCCCATCCTATACACTGCTCTTGTCAAGCAGGCAGAGGAGGTAAGGAGCAGGTTTCCTCACCAGCTCCTTTCCCCTCTGGGCTGTGCTGCTGGTTACTCCCATGGGTGGCAGCATAGCTGCTGGGAGCTTTCTGGTGTGGGGGAGCAGGAGGGCTGGGGAGTGACCAAAGCTGGTTGTAAAACAGTGGTGCAGAGTGCGTTGGAGCTGGTTGTTCCTGGTCTCTGAAGTGAGACCTCTGGAGCCTCAAACGGAGGTAGTGAGTGGTGGGGTCTGGAGAAGCACAAGCTCTGTGTAAAGTGCCTTTTAGCAGCAGGACTACTTCCTGCAGGATGTTAAAAATGCATCTGAGCTCAAAAAGTGGCCAAAAAATTCCAAGAAGAAAAACCATGGAGGGCCATTAAATAACTGTCCCTGCCCTGAGCCTGGGAGAGTATTGTGGGGGAAAGCATCATTACATGCTCACTCCTTTCTTATCTGCTTCTCTACATGTTTACTGCTGGCTGTGGCTGGAGATGGGGTGTTGAAATAGAAGCTCTAGTCTGTGCAAGCCGCCTGCTCTTGTGTGTCCATAAGGATGCTGGACCTCATGCTTTCTGACTGTTACTAGTATTTGATTTGCTCTTGACAGGAGCTTGTATCTGCTCTGAGAGCTGGTGGGGCTGTCAGTGAGGGGCAGGTGTCTCTTCTCATGGGGTCAGGGGCTCAGGCTGAGGATGCTGGGGGCCATTTTGCTGATTCAGCAAGTAAGAAGCAACTGCTCATTATCATTAGCTAGGCAGAAGTTAAAGGTGTTGAGGTGGCCTGCAGTCAGGCCCGCTAGAGGTGTTTTACGCCTTTCTCTGAAGCACTGGGGGCTGGTTGCAGGCAGAGGTGGGCTCTGAGAGGCAGTGGGTCATGTCACCCCATCCCCCAAGCAGTCTGTGTGCTGTTTTGGTGCCAGGCTGTGGCAGCCAGATCTTCTTGTTGCTTGTTTGCAGATATGGGGTGTTTTTCCTCTTTAGCCTTTCTCTACTTTCTCCATTTGCAGAGAAGTTGAGTAGTTGGTTCCCTGCTGCTGGGGACTGCATGGCAAACTTGCATGGCAAATTTGGGGACTCCCTGCAGAAATCTCTAGGGAGCCCTGGCAGCCCTCAGGGAGGGATCAGGGTCTGAGCTGGAGCAGGTTCCTCTGGGAGGTCCTTAGAGATGCTGAGCAGTGGCTGCTTCTGGTTTTGCTTGAAGATCTCCCTGGAAATCAAGTGCAGTGTTTGCCCCAGCTTGGGTAGCGGAGAAGGGCTGAACAGCTCTGCTGGGTCCCAAAGGTGGGTTTGAGGGAAGGAAGCCTGTGCAATAGGTCTCCCTGTTCTGCAGGAGGGGGAGCAGGTCTTCAGCTCCTGTTCCCTGAGATTGCCAGCTCTATACTGTTTGGTCACATGCATAAGCCAGCAGCACAGCCCTTAGCCAGGGAAGGCAAAAATCCATCTCCTTAGGTGGGCTCTGCAGAAACAGGCTGCATGTAGTGATTTCCTTCCCTCCCTCTGTGTGCCACAGGTGTAAGCGAGCAGGAGAAAGCTGCTGGAGCAGAATCTCATTGCTCCAAGATCAATTCTGGGCACTCTTTTCTGACATTTTAAACATGTGCAGATGTTGGATCCTGTCTAAGTGCTAGCCAAGGTGACATCCCAGCCCTGTAAAGCTCTGGACAGAGGCAGCATGTGCTGGGCAAGGTCTCTGGAGGTGGGGGAAGTTGCAGAAGGAGAGCCTGTGGGTGCAGTGGGAATGCAGTGTGCTGAGCCTGGGCTGCAGGCTGAAGGGAGAGCAGATGCTGACCTGGGAGGCAGTGGCCACTTTGGGATTAAGACATCTGATCTGCAGGTGTAATAAGACCCCTTTGCACTTATGGGGTAACAAATGGCCTCAAAATGGGAGTGGGTGTAACAGAAGGCTCCACTGTACTCCCAGAGCCAGTGGAAATAGAGCAAGACTTGGTCTTGCCTTGTCCTAGGCTGTGATATGCTCTAAGTGAATGTTTGTTCCCTCGGCTCGGAGGGGCCCTGCTCCAAGACTTGTCCCCTTGTGACACTGCCACCCTGGGTTTGCCCCTTTGATCTGGGGACGTAGTTGGTACAATCTCTGAGAGGGGAGATGGTATCTGTCTGGTCCATGCCTGCTCCTGACCTTGCTCTTTTAGGCTCAGGGTGACTCATGCAACTGGACAGAGTAATTTGGGCACTGAAGAGGTGCTAATCTCCTCTGTTCTGTTTTGACCAAACAGCCTGCAGCCCTGGCCTGTGGCAAGGATACTTGAATTTCTGGGTGGGCTGTTTCAGGGAGACACTTCAGTGCAAAGATGCAAGGAAAGACCCTGCATCCCATCCCCCTGGAAGTTTTTGTTTTCCCCCTCCCTCGCCAGCATGGATGCTCTTTGTTGTGCCTACTAACATTGTCATGTTTGCAGTTCCCTTTCAATTACCCTCGTGGGTATGAGTACCAAAGGTTAATTGGATATTGTATCTAAAAAATAAAAGAAATTCTCTGTCCTTTATTTGTCCTAAATTCATTGTGCTTTGGTATGAATTCAATGCCATTATTTTTTGTTTACTTTTCCCAGTAGAGATGGGAGAACCATTCTACCAGCTTCCTGTCTGACCCCTGTGTTGCTCCCTCCTGTATGTACCTGTTCTAACCCCAGAAGGCCAACTCTTCAGTCTCACCAAGTCTGGAAGCTTTGCACTCATCTGTCAGTCTGATGCCCTGGTCTGATCCTGCCCTGCCCCATTTGGAGCTGGAATGAGCATTGTCCTGCCCAAAGCAGAGGCTTTTCCAAGTACCAGTCCCAGCGGGAGCACAATCCTGCTGGAGGACTTGATCCCTCTGCAGCATTTTCCACCCAGCAGCTTGCAGAACTGGGTGCTGTGATTTTTTGTGGTGTGCTGCTCTGGGGGCTTTTGCAGGCCTGTTGGCAGTGACAGTGAGGTCTCCCCTACCTCCCTCCAAGCAGCTGCAATGCATCTAGGGCCCAGCAATGTGTACAAGTTAATTCCAGTCGCTGCCTCAGCCAAAGGCTTTCACTCCTTTGTCAACAAGAGATGTCACCTGCCTTTGTGCTGCTTGTGTAGCAGCTCACACTGTGGTCTTGACCATCGATATTGTTGCCCCTGTGCAACCAGGTCTCCAGGATCTTACCTCTTCAGATGCCTGTGCTGGGCTGGTCTCTGGTAAATTTTGGCTGTCTATCACTATTCTACTTGGTACTGGTACCTTGACTGCTTTCTGATGAATGAATTCAGTTTATGGCTCATGAGGCTGCTGACTTTGCTTCCTTTCCCTCTTGAGAGGGACTCCTGGGCCAAAACATTTGAAAAATTGAGATTAAATCATGCCATTTCCTTTCCTTTTGAAACTGCTGTTATCAACTACCTATAGCTCGGAGAAATGTGATTCTGGTGCAGAAGACCTGCTGGTGCATGCCTGCCACGCGTTCTCCTAAGGACTCTTAGAATCCTGCTTTTAATAATTGGAGTTTCTCTGTTGCTGTGATGAGGCTTTGTTCTGTGGTTACTTGGACTTTTCTTAAAGATGGGAGTGGGGTTTGCCTATGGTGTGATCCTCCAGTGCTGTGATGTGAACCTCTTTTGTGATTTGGAAGTCAGATTTGCAGTAGTTCAGGGAGCAGGATGAAAATTTTTTTGCTCTGTGCCTGAGCTGTGTGAAGCTGGCAGACTGCCTCATGATCATCATGGGAGGAGCTGGGGGGACAGCAGGGGTTTAGGGGAGGTAGATGAAAATTCAGGTTGCGAATTTAGTCTTCCTTGAGCTGACAAAACATGGTGAGTTCTTCCGTGGAAAATTGCAGCATTTCAATGCTTGTCCATGTCTCGGATGGCAAAGAAAAGGTGATTTATTTATGCAATATGGAAATTGAATTATGTTTTGGAGTGTTCCCAGAGTTGAAATCCTTGAGCTTCTAGATACATTGAAATGATCTGAAATGCTGGATCTGAGCAAATGTAGTCCAGAGCTGTCTCTTCCCGGCAGTGTGATTAAGCGGCTGGAGGTTTGTCTGGGCCCTTGTCTCTCCCCTAGGCAATGTTCTGGCAGAGAAATGCAGCTTCATGCACCATCACAGACTCTTCCTGCCCTCCTGGGTTTGTGCTAAAGAGGAAGAGCCCTGGGCAGGTGAGATATGGAGGGCAGATGCCGTGCTGGGGTGTCTTGGGCAGAGTTTGCCTGCTATTGAAATGAAGATCAATCTCCTGGGTTCCAGCTTCTCCACACCCTCTGAGTTGTCTTGGGCTTTCTAATATTGCAGAAGGGGTTTTTAATCTTGATGCTTCATGTTGCCACCTGAGCCTGGCTTGGGGCTGCTGCCTGGTATCTGCCAGGGAGGTTTGTGAGCTGATTGCGGTCTGCCTTGCTCTCGGGCCACTTTCCTTCAGCATGAGTGCAGGGAGGACCATTCCAGGAGGCCCAAAGCTGGTGTCAAGCATTTCCCGTGTGTCCTGCCCTAGTCTGTGGAGAAAGGTTTTTAAAGGGACTCAGGGTGGTGATGAGACTGGGCACATCCTTCTGCCTTTCTGTTGTAGCAAGATGTCCTTTTGCTGTTTGTGTTTGTCAGGCTTTTTGCTGCTTCAGGGTGTCCCACTTGGCTCATTTCTCTGGCAGCTCCTCCTTGCAGGGAGTAATTAGCACTACACTCGCAGCAGTCGATATTGCAGTGAAGGTAAATGGGGGAGAGGTGGGAGGGGTGGAGGGCTGGGGAGGAGGATGTTGCTGTGTGCAGCGAGGTGGGATGGGACCCTGGGAGCTGGCCAAGCTAATCCTCTTGCCTGGTCGTAATTACAGGCTGGCCTGGCAGGAGGTCCGGCAGGCGGGAGGGAGGCCTGTGACCAGGCCTGTTGTCCTGTGCAAATGAGCCACCGCAGGGCTCGTTGGAAGCTGCCCTCTGTGTTGGAGATGCATCGGTCCCAGGCTGGGTGAGCACCAGCAGGGAGGAAATGGCCTTTTGGACTCCAAACCAGATGTTTTGCCAGAGCGATGGGCTGGCTGGGGTTGATGGTGACTGGGGAGGCCAGTGGTACCCAGCCTTTTCCCAGGCTGGGCTGTGGCAGGACAGGGAGGGCTGTAATGTGCTGAGAGGCCTTGGGCTGTCCATGCACCTGATATTTAGGAATGTGGGGTAGAAAGGCCTGTTTAGAGCAACTGCAGAGACTAAACATGGATGTGTGCATAGGCATACATATATATATAGAGAGAGAGCAAGCACCTGTGTGTGCTGCAGACCACAGCAGGAGAGGCAGGATAAGGTCTGGGCTGGCACTGTGCCCTACCTGCCTTGATGGAGCTATTACATCTCTGGCCCTTGCTAAAGCCACCCAAGGGGTTTGCTTGTCTGATGACCAAGGCCATGTGTGTCTAAATTGCTGCAGATGAATGGCTTTGGCTCCTAAGCTGTTTAGATGGGTTTGCTTTTTTAAACCTCAAGGGCTGATTTTGTGAATGCCCGAGCATTCAGCAGCTCTCGGGAACATGAACACAGCTTTGTTGCTGGTGGTTGAAAATGAGAGAAAAATTCCCCCCCTCAGTGCTCATTGCAAAGCAGAGAGGAAAGGGAAATGAATGTTCTTCTTGGGCTTTTTCTAAGGGGATAACAAACAACAGGAGCAGGAAAAGCCAGGAGAGGAAGTGATTCATATGTTTAATTCACCCTCCAGTTCTTATTATCACTTTGTATTTGTGCCATGTTACAGTGGTTAGAGGCCCCAGCTGAGATCAGTGCCCCATATGTGCAGCCCTTGTTCACCTTGAGACAGGAGGCCAACTGGCAGGGAGGGATGGCAGAGGCAATTGTCACCCTCATCTGCAGGGAAACTGAGGCAGAAGGGAGGGGAGATTGCTTCCCTGGCGGAGCAGGGGGCTGCACTGTGTTCTCTTCCTTTCTCCTAAGGAAACCAGCAGTGAAGTGAGGGGAGGTAATCGCCTGTGCTGGGGGATGTGCCCCATGCGGAGGTAAACTGCCTTCTGTGCCTTGACATCATGCTCTTACGGGTTGGGATGAGTCAGCAATGCCCCACTGCATCTGCTTGCTCAGTGACAAACATTCGGCTTGCCCCATGTCCTGGTGTTCAGGGGTTGTATTTTGGAGCTCTGCTTGTCCTATCTGATATTGCCCCTGCTTCTGCAGAAGCCAGCTAGCTGATATCTCTCTTGGCAATGGGAGGACGGTTGTCCCACATACGGTGTCTGGTGTCTGCACTGGACTAGCTTGCTTGGTGCCTGTGGAAAAATGCCTTTTGCTGCTGGTCAGCCCTGCTCAGTGGTAACGTCCTTCTGCGGCAGGAGTGGGGGGTCTAGGTTGCGTGGTGATGTGGGGCAGAAGCCACCTGAGCTGGGGCCTTGGGGCTGTCCTAGCCAGGGCTGGCTCCAGTGCCCGTGAGCTGGGGAGGCTCAGCAGGCAGTGTTATGGGATGTGAGGGGTGGAGTGGGCATACAACAAAATGGAAGTTTGGGATCGGTATTGCACAGCAGTGCAGTATAGGTTATTCATCATCATCAATAGTGCAAGAAGAGAATCTGTTGTATGTAGAAAACAAAAAAGATTGTTTCCTTTTAAAGAGCTTGTAACTGCCTCCTACATGCCCCTTCTGTGCTTAGGCTGAGTTGCTGCATGTCCCTCTCTGCAAGGCTGGGACTAGCCAGCAAAATCCTCCCGAGGGTTAGGGGGCAGGTATGTGGGCAGCCTGCTCCAGCTGACCCTGCCTGAACCTGTGGTTGGACCAGGTGGTCTCCAGAGGTGCCTTCCAAACCTGGCTTTGCTGTGAAATGCATGGTAACTTGGTCATGCAGAACTTGTTACGGGCTGAGGGTGCTGCCAGGAGCAGGTAGGGCAACCTGGCCACTTAGAAAGGCAACAGATTTGTTCTGGTCTGTAGGATGGCAAAGAATGATGTTACTGAGAATAACTTCTGGGGGTGATAAATCCCCACTGTCCCCAAGGAGAGTGCTCAGTGCTGAGTCCTGGATCCTGTGCTTGTGGCCTGGGAGGGAGAAAAAACTGCTCTGGGTTCCTGGAGTTCAAGGGCAGGGAAAAAGCAGCCCAGCACCAGGGTACAGTTTCAGTGGAAATCACCTCCCTGTGCATGTAGCAAAATGTTTAATGGGATGTGTTGGACCATGATATCTTTTCCTGTTTGCTTAGCGGATGTGCTGCTCTCATTAGTGTCAGCACTGCATGGTCCATCCTAAAGAATGATCTAATTTGCAAGTGTCTGGGCTGTGATTGATTGATAAATGGATGATCTAGCCCAGAGACTGTGATCACCAAGTGGTGCTGCTCATGCCAGCCTGTACTGCCTAGGTACCATCAGCCCTGTGTTTTAGGTGCTTCATCTAGCCAGGATTTTTGAACAGTTTCCCAGCAACAGTTTCCTCAGCTTCTTGCTGCCATCAGCTGAAACTGCCCAAATGTGAGATGCAAGGGAAGGTGTGGGGGGAGGAACAGACAGCAGAGCAAACGGGCTGATTTTTCTGAAATCCTGAGATTAAAATGATGAAGCTTCTTGCTGCCTTCTCTGAAGCAAAGCTGTTGACTTTCCCTTCTTTGTGACAGCTCTGTGAACCTGATGAGTGTTTTCTGTTGTTTCTTTGGCTACTGGCTCCCTGCCTTCTCCCTCCATGTGTCCTCAGCACCCCCCAGTGCTGCTTCCCGAAGGCATGGTGTGGGGCCACCCTTAGCATCTCTAAAGTGCACTCAAGAGAAATATGGCCAAACCTTGTGGAGGCTGGTCCTGCCCTGGCTGGATGAGGTGGCCCGCAGGCTGGTTCAGGCCTTACAGCTCAAGTGGCAGGGAAAGGCAGAGACGGAGAAGAGAACCCCAGCTGGGCTGAGCTCAGCTTTTAAGAGCAATTTCTTTTCCAGTTGTTTCATTGCCCAATCCAGGGGTCTGCTGAATTTTAGCTTTAAAAATAGTGCAATAACTCCCCTTCATCAGCTGGATAATGGGCTGTGCTCATTGCAGATACCTGTAGGCAGTTACGGCCTGATTGTATCTGCCTTCCCCTGCTCTTTTTATAAATACTTTCATTTTTTGTGTAGTCTTAGGACTGTGAATGCCTCCTAGGCAAACTGTCAGCTGTGCAGAGGGCTTTAAATCTGGTCTTCATCACACCAGACTCGTCCCAGAGCAGCATGTACTGAATTATCCCTGCTTGGGGAGGAGAACTTGGCACCGGTGTGCGGGATTCTCCGTCGCCCAGGCCTGTGAGTCTGTCTGGGGTTGGAAGCAGCTCTTATGGGCTTCTTGTAGCACCTAACCAGAGTGGTACGTCAGTGCTTTCCTCCTGCTCCCTTGTGCCCTGGAAATACCCCGGGTGGGGGTCTCCTGGAGCTGGTGGAGGCTTTCCCACCCTGCTGAGGAGCAATCCTATCAACTGGGAGCTGCCCAGCAGCCTTCCCCCATGACCAGCCAGCCATGCAGAAATGTCCAGTGCCCATCAGCAAGGGCATGGCCTCGGGGCCTGGCTTTGCTTCCTGGCTGCTAGACTAGAAAAGCAGTGGTGCTTTTCACATGTACCATTACAGCCACCGGCTGATGCTTTCTTTTCACCTCAGTGGTCACCAGCTTGCCCTGGATTTAACTGAACGGTTTGGTTACAAAGTTCCTCACCAGCTCCCTTGAAATCTCATTTCTACTGACGTGCTGGGAAGACTGTGTTAAACCTGATAGGAGATGGCTCAGATATCCCAGCTTCTGTAAATGTGGTAGCTGACAGCCACTTCTGTAATGCTTTAACACCCATTGTAAATAGTTACAACAAGCACAGGGATAAGAGCGATGTATAACAACTGTGATTTAGGGTATGTGCTGGTTTAAGTGAGCAGCTTGGAGATTAGGCCAGTGCACTGGGAACAACGGCTATTGCATTGCAGGCAGCTCTGGGAGCACAGGCTGCTGCAGCTGCCTTTTGTTGATCAGTCCCTTTCCTGCACCCATCTGCCAAATGGCAAATGTGCCATCCCCTTCCAGCGTGACAGTCCCTGGGCCCTCCTATGCAGTGCTTTGTGCCCAGGACAGAGGTGGCATGGGGGTTTTGTTGTGTTTAGGCACGCTGTGTTTGGTTTCCCAGTGGTAGTGGGGTACTTGGGGCTACAATTTGGATGTCCTTATATTTTGGGTAGGGATGGGAATATGCTGGAGCCTCAAAAGTGCAATTTTTGAAGAGGCAGTATGTGAGTGCATGCCCACTTGGGAGCAAAAGCTCTGACTGTTCCTCCGGGGATGCAAGGGGACAAGAAAAGGACAGTCTGGCATAGAGAAGAGCCTACTCAGTGACTGGAAGCAAGACGAGCTTCACCAGGAGCAGAGATGACAAAGGCTGTTTGGGGTAACGAGAAATCTTTCTGTTGCTCATATATATGTATATATATACACATATATATGTATCCCTGGTTGCCACACTGCAGTGAGAAGCCCTCGTTGTCTGCTGGCAGGAGGATTCCATCTGTATCCATTTAGATATTGTTTCATTAATACTGCTATTCATCATGTTTTGGAGCCATGCCTCAAAGCCTGAGCAGTGTTTGGGGTCTGCCAGCCTAGGGTGCCTGCTGCCTGGCGCAGCATGAGCCTTGATGCTGGGGGTGCAGTGTTCCCTGTGCTGGGCTAGCCCCAGGGCTGGCTGGCTGCCTGTGATGTGTCTGCCGGGGTCTCCCTGGGGAGAGCTCTCGCCTGCCCTTGACTTCCCTAGGAGAGTGACATCTGGGATCTCAGCAGGAGAGGAGGGGAGAAAGAGCAGCCCATCCCTCTCTGGATGGGAGATGCTTGCAGCTGCCAGTGCAGGGACAGTTGGTACCTCTGCAGGGGGCAGCAGTGTCTGGTGTGCCTGGGGACATGGGCTGGGTGGCTTAAAGTCCCTGGAGCACAGGGCATGTTTAGAGCATCCATTCTCAGTCTTTGGCAGGTGCTGGGAAGATCTAGGGAGCCAGGAAAGCAGATTTTTCTGGTTCTGATGGATATGAAATTGTGACAAGTCTGTCCCTTGCTGCAGAAAGCTGAGCCAGGAGGATGGTCCACAGCAGCTTCCTCCGGACCTCTGAGCTCTAGCTGAACCAGCACTTGGCAAGTTTTTTGTACTTCTCCTCATGTTTGTCTTTGTGTAATATATTTTTAGGCCTTTCATTCTCAGTTCATCTGATTCTTCCCCCTCATCCCAGGGTAGCTCTGCTAGGTTTCTCGTTCTCCTTGGGTAACTGCTGGGGCAGTCTGGCAGGATGGGGGTTATTTAAGGACCTGCATATGAAGGGTGTGCAATTGGCCACTGCCACTGTGTGGAGCAGGACACCTTTTAAGGTCACTTTGCAGCTGTATGGTTTAAATCCACTGGCATTGGTACTTACGTGAGGGTCAGGGCTCCTGGGTGAGCCAGTGTCCCTATGCAAATCCCTTGGTCAGAGGATTGGGAAATAAGATTCACAGTCTGTTTTTGGACATCAAAGAACACATGCTATAGCTCCCCTGATCGAAGCAGGTGAATTGGGCTTGGTTTGCCAAGCCCAAGGGTATTGCAAATAGGTGAATTAGGCATAGCCTGTGAAATTTGCTGGGCCCACTGAGCTGGGGTGGGGGATGTCCTGGCTTTTCAGCTTCTCGTGGCTCTCTTGTCCTGATGAGCGTTAGGCTGTTCTGCCCGGGTCAGGGCTGGAGAAGATAAATCAAGGCTGACTGTACAACCTACGGGATCCTCCATCCTGCTTTGACTCTGGAAAATACTCCTTTTGCTGTGGACTGGCTTCTGCCATAGACCTTGAAAGGCCATATTCACCTTTTGCTACCCTGCAGACTTATCCTACAAACTGTATTTGAGGTAAAATTTCATACCAGATTATGACAACCTTGGTGTTCATTGCAACTGAAGATACTTTAAAAAAACAAACTACTGAAGCTAGATATTTTACAAGAGCAAGTGTAGATAACAAGCAGTCAAGATTTTTGGAAGGACCTGCGGAGGACTTGGACAATAATGGCTGTTTTAAACACAGTGTGAATTTTGGAGACTGAGGAACGCAATGTTTGCCTTCTGGCAGAGTTTGCTCAAGGTAACTTGGGCGACTGGGACATGTTGACCTTTCAGAACATCCAGCTTGGATGAAGAAAGGAAAAATGCATGATTGAGAAAGCTCAACTAGAAACTGATGGAAAGCAATTCGTTCAGTCAACAGGGGTTTAATAGAAAATAGGTCATACTGAGCTAATTTGGTGTGACTTCTAACATCACAAAAGATAAGTCATAAAAGCCATCAGTTAGGAGTTGTTCAGCTTAAATAGGAATGATATAAAATTAACAGACTTATTGAAGTGGATAAAACTTGTCTGATCAGCTTCACAGTGCTACTGTAAGTGGAGAGTCATTAAAAGGTAGTGTGTTTCTAGGGGGAATCTGCGACTCAGCCCTGGGTTGTGCTAGCTAAGCTAGCTAGTATTTTTAGTGATGTGGAAGACAACAAAATCATTGCTGAAAGTCTGCAGCTGACAGTAGCAGTGTGCACCAAGGAGGGCAGGCTGAAATGCTGACTCCAGGTGCTTGATAACCTGGATCTATCTCTGTGCAGCCAGATGAGAACATCTGGAAATAGGGGCCTCGGGATGGGGAAGCAATGGCCCTAAAAAGGAGAGGGGAGTGTTCTGAAAAATCAGCTGAACACCAGCTCCTGGGGTGACACACTGGCAGGTACCTGTTGCTAAGCCCTGGAGGTGGAGAGGAGCAGCTGGCTGGTGTTGAAGGACTTTGCTGCTACTTTTACTCATTCTCTTGGAACAAGGTGGTCAAGTCCTTGCCTACGGTCAGGGGGGTTAAGGGAAAGTGGCTTAGAATCTAAGAGCATGTTTAAAGGTTTGGTGGGAAAGGTGCTGCACAGTGAGGAGCCCAGGGTATTTGGACTGCTATGGGGAAGTGACTTGATCTGTGGCTCTCAAACACTTGTTGCAGTCTGAGGGTGAGGACTGTCCAGTCCTGCACAAGTGTGAGGAGGAGGATGGCATGCTTCCCAAGAGACAGTAACTTGGGAGATACCCATGATGTGAGGCACTACAGAAGCACGCAGGGTCATTGTATCTGACAGCAAGGGCAGCAGACACCCTCAGCAAGAGAAGAGATGGGCTCAGGGAGGAGGGGGAGGATCCACAGACCAAGGGTGGCATTGACTAGACCTCAGCAAACTGCGCACTGCCCCTACCCTGTACCTGTTGGGATCAGACACCCTTGCTCCCACCCGAGGGTGCTGGGAGGCTGTTCACTGTGCCCGGATTAGTGCACTAGCAGCTGAAGGAGCCTCAGTGAAGTGCTGAAGCCAGCAGCCTCAGGTGAGATGGTAGAGGGAGGCTGGCAAACTCTGCAGCAAGTGTGAGCCTCTGGCTTTGAGTTTATTCTTGGCTCTAGCATGGCCTCATGCTCCACCTCTAGTAAAGCAAGGTTGCATTCCCAAACACGTGGCTGAATTTAAAGGTGTTCTGGCTTCTTTTGAGGACAGGCTGAAAGGAACTGCAAGAAGATTGTCAGGAGGCTGAAGTGACCATTTTGAGTCTTGAGAGCTGAAGCACAAGCAGAGAATTTTTATTGTATGTATGCTGAGAGCACTGATTTGGAACAGGGACACAGTTTTAAAGAAGTCCCCCCCCCCCCCCCCAACAAAACCTGACATTTGCTTGGTAATTTTAGAGGGACTTTTCATCACAAGGAAATGGATCTGCCCAAAGATCAAAGAGGGAAGAAGAAAAGCACCACACCTCTAGTTTATTTTAGGTCAGATGTGCCTGTCCTGCTGCTTGTCAGGGGATAGTGTCCCCAAGCTGTCTCAGTGGGAGACTGCTGGCTAATGTGGGTGGCAGAGACCTTAAGGGTGTTGGGGAGGTGGTGCAGGGAGAAAGGTGAGGGGAGGGATGGGGAAGTGGACACAGGAGGAAGGGATAAAGGGCATGTCCATGGCTTGCTGGGGGGCTGGCATGTCCCTGAGATGCATTGTCCTGGGAAGAGGCCAATCACTCTGGATGAGGCCTGGAAGCCCTTTAGTGTTGGGGAGCCTATCTTGATGCTGCCATGTCCTTTGGGACTCCCTGGAGGACTGACTCTGCCCTAAAGCATCTTCTCTGCTCCCTTGCTCTTAAGTGTCTGCTTGATTGTGTTGTCACTTCATGAGCCTCTCTATGGGGAAGGGCAGTGTGAAACCTGTTTTCTGGAGCAATGACATGCCTGGTTACCGGAAGCACACCCTAACCTGAGCTGCAGGTGGGTCCAAGCAATGAGGAAACCATAAGGCAGTTATTTGGACTATCTTTTGAA
Organism: Struthio camelus; assembly: GCF_040807025.1. Classification (NCBI taxonomy): domain Eukaryota; kingdom Metazoa; phylum Chordata; class Aves; order Struthioniformes; family Struthionidae; genus Struthio; species Struthio camelus. The sequence continues at coordinate 6,978,660 of NC_090949.1, forward strand.
TGTGTGTGTGGCTACTGAGTGGCTTTGCAAGCACCAGACTATTGCATGGTGCTAATTTACCTTCCCCCTGATCCTTGTGTCTTTGCAAGTGGAATCACTGAAATGCAGCCACAGGCTTTCCAGTAAACAATGAGCAGTTGGTTTTGCATGGCTTCCTTTCAAAAATCCTAAACTGGAAAGGGAGGCAAACAAACAATCAGATTAGAAAGAAATGGTTTTTTGGCACCAACTCCCTCCCTGTTGACTGGGCTCTGAGACAGACCCTGAGAAATGGCTCAGAAAACAGCTCAGGCACAAGCAGAGAAAAATTAGATAAAATGTCATGTGCTTAAATCCAGGACTCTGCGTAGCTGAAGAGCAAAGCAAGGGTATGTATGGGTCTTTAGCTTCCAGATGGCAGATGCCTTTTAAACACAAAAGGCGTAGTTAGCCTTGGGTCCTGAAGCGAAACCAGTGCCAGGAAAATACATGCTTCAGCTATAGATGGGAGCTTGGAAACTGATGCTTGTTTTGCAACTACAATACAAACACCCAATCTAAGGTGAACTATGAGGCAAGGCATGTCCGCAGCAAATTCAGCTTTCCAAGTAACATAGCTGGATTACACTCTGGTCATTAAGCTAATTGACAAAAATTGAACAGTGTTCTAGGGGTGTTTATGCTAGTCTTCTCATGGTCTTGAATATCTGGCAGGTGACTTTTCTTTCTCCCTCTCCAGAAGACAAATTTGGGTTTTCTTGCTACGATTGGGTTGGTTCAGTCGAGTCAGTTCGCTGCTCCGACTCAGCAGCTCAGCCGTGCTGGTGCTAGCGCGGCGTGAAGGCAGCGGCAGAGCTGTGCTGCAGAGAGGGAGCAAGAGCCAGAGGAGCAGCCCGCTTACGGTGCGTGAACGTGGAGCTATGTCCTGAGACTGTTTCAGTTGGCCCCAGTGGATAAAAAGAAAGCACAGAGAAGTCCTCAAAAGCTGGGCCCTAACAGTCCAGACTGTAATAGTAACTGAGCAGGCAGGTGAAATATCAATTTATGCATTGATGCAGTGACTTTAAAGCTGGAAAGGGTGAATCTGAGCTGCTGGAAGGTGCTGAAGTTGGGTTTTCAGCTGGGGTTTCAGGAATGGGAAAAGATGTTTTTTGGTGTTTAGAGCTGACTTGAAAAGCTATTTTTCTTTGTTCTTGTAGCACAGTTTAAGTTTCCATTACGAAAAAGTGAAGATTGCTTGCTTTTGGACAAGTTCCTACTTTGAAAAAGTTGAGTGTCCTTTTAAATAAAAAAGGGAAGTTAAAATTAAGGCTAATCTTTTCCCTGTCAGTCCTAGCTGTAGTGATCATATTGTTGTGACAGAGTAAGTCTAATGAAAAATGTTTTAAATTTCATAGACTCTTCTGTTATTAAACAGACTTTGCACATATTTTCTTGCATATGCAGGCCCTCAGAAACAAACCTTAGCAAAGACATCCATGCAGCATTGTGGTAGCCTTTGGTCGTTCCTGAAAGGCATTATTCCTTCTCCAGAGGTAATTTCCAGGTCTCAGAGGTTGCCAGCTGTGGAAGCAGTGTAGAAATCCCTATGTGATTCCTGCTCCTTATGGAAGCTGCAGATCCCTTTTTGAGCAGCGCATCCTCGTGTGCGGGGATTGTGTGGCTTCCCAGCTGGGCTCTCCCTTCAGCACTGCATGGTACCAGCTGACCCTCCACCAGCTCATGTGTTTGCACCTTCAGCAGCAGTTCTCTGCTGGATTTGAGGCTTTACTCAATATCAATATCCATGGCTGCTTCATTTTTAAGAATGCTTTTAGCTGGCTTGTGCCTAGTGTCCTCTTGGCTCTTTCTGTTAAAATACCGATGTGCCTATTTAGCAGGACAATAAACAGATCAACTGAAAAGCAATTCTGAGTGTGAAACTCTTACAAGACATACCTGTTTCTAGCTAAAAAATGAATGGCATCTCCTGACACAGAAAATTCTTTTAAACTTTCCTAAAGATGACCCAGAGGCAGTGCAGTGTTACACAACAAAAATTAGTTCTTCTAGGCAAAGTTAGAAAACAGGTGATGTTCTGAAAGGAGAAAGTTTGGCTTCAGGTCTGCTGAGAAGAGATGCTTGCTAACTGTGTGGGACTGCTAAGCAAAGGGCTGGAGCTCATCTGGTTTTGCTCAGGACAGGCAAGATAACCTTGCTGTAAAGAGTTGGTTTATTTAGTGTCTAATCTACAATTTGGAGCCCGCTACTCCTTGTCTTGTTCCCAGTGGGGATGGTGCACGTGCGGGATGGAGGACATGGGGAGTGGGGCAGGTCTATGGGGTCCCATGCTGACTCTGGCGGGGTTGAGATGGTGACTGGTTTCTGCTTGACTGAGATGTGTTGGCTGTTGCGTGGTTCCTCTGTGCTGGAGGCACCTTGGTGGGGGAGCCTTGTGCATGGAGAGGAATGGCAGCTGCTGGAGGCAGGCGGAGACCTGGGGCAGGCGTGGGAGTGGGAAAGAGCTGTGCATGGATCAGGGCAGTATAAAGCTGCAAGTCCAGTAGCACTGGGCAGAAACCAAAGCAGAGCTAGCCCAAAGTGGCTCCTGAATGCAAAGTAGTAGGGCAGGAAGGTACCTTTCAAGAGGATAGAGTCCCTTCCCTGGTCCCAAATGGGACCTGCTTTATCCAGATGGTTCTTGATCAGGGTTTGTCTGGCCAGCTCTTAGACTGCTGGGGAGCTGCTGGGTTTTATCCCCATGCTTAACTCATCTTGCTATTAGGAGTTTTTTCCAGTGTCTAATTTACAATTTACAGCCCATTACTCCTTGTACTGTCCCCAGTGGGGATTGAGCACGATTTATTCATCTACCTTTGTAGCAACACTTTACATAATTGAAGCTTGCTATCATGTCTGTCTTCCGCCTCCTAATTTCCTGACTAAAACTTGGTTCTTTCACTCTTTTTCCAGCAGGCCATGTTTTGCTGCCCTGCATGGCTCTTTGCTGCCCTCTGAACTTTCTCCAATTAGTCTGCATCTGCAGTGTTTGTGGCTGTACATGCAGGGGGAGGAGGAAAGCTAGTTGGGCTTTTGTGCTCGCCAGGAAGAAAAGCACTATTACAAAGCTCCAGGTCCTTTAGGTTACTTGGGGAGCGCTGCTGTGCAGGAATAAGCTTAGCAAGTGGGCACTGAAAATAGATCAAGCCCAGGAAGTGTCTGCAAAATGATGCAGGGTGGGATTTGGGGAAGCGGGCTGAGGCCCTGGGCGATGGGCGCTCCCAGGAAGCCGCGTTTGGTGGAGCGGAGTTGGATGCTCATGTGTTTATTAAAGATGCTTGTCTGGGTTGAGCTGGGATGTGTTGCTTTGTGGTTTTGCACAGGCAAAACCTTTCCAGACAGCACCTCGGGGGCTGCCCGGGGCGCTCGGCGCTTCCTTTGCTCTCTGTGTTTGCGTGGCCGAGGGAGGTGAGCGCAGGAGGTCTCTGGGGTGCGTGCGGGCTCCTGCCTGGTGGGAGCGTGGCAGTCGGGTGCAGAGAGGCGCTGGCGGGTGGGTGCTGCTGCCTCTGCTGCTCGCTCGCTCCCCCGAGACGAAAGCTGCCCGGATGTCAGCGCTGATCTTGACTGTCTCTCGCTGTATCGCGCTGCTGTCTAGCCGTAGCTGCGCGGGGTGGTGGGAGGAGAAGCTTGGTTTCGTGTCTGCGCGGATCGGGGTTGTCTTCTCTTTCGGGATGGGGAAGCTAATCTGCATTTGTGTCTAATCATCCGTGCAGCTGGCAGAATTAGATGTGTAACGAGCTCTTGGGGAGCCTCGCCTTGCCGCCTCCTGCTGAAGGAGCGAAAAGCGATGGTTGGCGCTGCCTCGGCTTTTACTGGGGAAGGCAAAGCGGGGCTGGTGTGCGTGGAAACGCAGGGAAAGAGGGAGCGCGAGACGCGTGTCGCACGGTGAACCCCCAGAGTTCAATTACCCCCGCTCCCACCGCCGCCAGGTAACCATGGAGACAGCCTAATGCAAAGCATCTCCAGCCCCCAACTGACGGCGTTCAACATATATATATATATATGTTTCTTAACAAAGACCCTGAGCCCGTCCCTGGTGGGAAGGAGCTGCCTTTGTGTCCAGGCCGGCTGCCATGATGGGGTCGGGCAGGGCTGGGACGAAGGGCGCTGGAGCCAGTGGGGCGCCCTCTCGGAGGGCATCTCTGCCTCCGTCCCGGTGCCCGCTCCTGCGCTGGAGCTGGATGTCCCGATGGGGAGGGAAGCGGCCTGCCCCTGGCAGAGGCCATGGTAGAGGGACTCCAAGGGTTGAGGGCTGCAGCGCCCGAGGGAGCCCGGACGCTGGAGGAGACGTTGAAACGCAGCGCTCCTCTCCAGGCTTTTTCTGCCTGTTGAGCTTCGCTGGGGTGTGGGGGCCTGCAGGGGAGCTGGGCTGTGCCGCTGCCCAAGGGGCCTGCGGGGCCGGGGGCCATAGCGCGTCCTGCCTGTGGTGGCAGCTGGTGGTTGCCATGGCGACTGAGCGTGTCCCCCACCTCGCGCAGTGGGGCCTGTCCCGCTCGGCAGCCTGGCCGCAGGGTCGCTGCGCGAACCCGCAGCGATGTCGAGTTGCGGCCTGTCGCTTCAACCCTCCCCGGCGATTTATTTTTTTCCGTGGGCTCTGGGCTGTGTAAGAGGAGGCCTCGAGCTGCGGCGGCCATCGGCAGCCCTGGGAGGGCCACGTCCCCCCGTGTGCCTCCCCTCGCTGCTGCTCCCGCTTCAGCCGCGGGTCGAAGCGGAGCCGGCTGCTGGCGGCGGCCTGGTGTGTGGGTTGGAGCAGGGGCCCCTTTGCACCAACATGGTGCATGGCTGGAAAACTTGCATTTTTTTAATTTTGTTAAATTCCAGGAGCTGTGTTGAGGTCTCGGCTCCCTTGGGAGCTCAGAGCAAGGCAGATGTGAAAAGCCCCAGGCTGGGGAGAGCTGGGTGACCTGCAGGTCTGTGGCCACCGGCTCCCACCCCTGGTGGGCGCTTGGTGCTTACCTGGTCCCACCTGAAGATGGGTGGGAGAGCACAGGGGCGTCTGCTGGGCAATGGGTCGGTTCATGTTAAACCTGTTAAGAGGTCCTGGACGTGGGGTGTTCAGCTCCAGCCTGGGAGTTGAACGGTGGCCAGCTCGGCTCGGGCCCGGCCCCTTCCCCGGTGCGTGCTGTGCCTGGACGGTCCTGCCTCCGCTGCCTGGAGCTCGGCTCCTTCCCTCTTTGTTGTTCCCCGGCTGCCCCCTCTGGTATATGTGCGAGTTCCCTTTCTCCGATTGTCAGAAATTTCTTTTCCACTGTGTGGGCAGGAGACAGATTTTAACTGTCTCTATTTTCTCCCTTTTTTTATTTCTCCCCCCTCCCCCTTTCCTCTTGCACTCCTTCCTCTGCTCCTTCTCTTGTCTCTCTCCCTCCCCCTTCCCGTCTCCCCCCCGCCCCCCTCCCCGTCTCCTTTTCTCCCCCCCTCTGTCTCTTTATATTACAAATAATGTCTCTGGAATAATACGTGACCTCACCCAGCTCGAAGTGCAGGAGCCATGCCTTTATTTCAAGGTAAGCTCTTGCTTTCGCTTGCTGCTGGTGGAGATGGTGGATGCGCTGCGCTCTCGCTCGCTTTCCAAAAGTAGGTAACGCCGGGTTTGCTTTTTGGCATTGTTCGTCCCTACCTAGCGCAGGCAGCCAGGCGCTCGCTGCTACCTGTTGGGGGAACGGCTGGCTCTTGCGCTCCAGCCCCTCCTTTTCCATGATACTTCCAGGAGACAATCCCCCCTCCCGCTGCTGTCAACTGGTGCTGCCTCCTTCCTTTTTCTCTCCTCCAGCAATTTGGTCTCCGTGGACATTTCCTCTCCTCCCTTCTCCCAAGGCTTTTGTTTTGTCTTCGCTGCCAGGGATGCTCTGGGTTTTTTCTATGCTGCTGCTTCGGGCAAGCCGTGGTTTGGAGACCTACTGGGAAAGGAGCCGGCGGCAGGGTGGAGAGAAAGGTGCGGTGTCTTCCCACGCTGTCCGCGGTCCCGAGGGTCTCCTTGCCTGGCGCGGGGTTGCACTGTGGACGCGCTCGCCTCTGCCGTGTTCCCTCCGTGCACTGGGGCATTAGGCTGTGCTCTTTGCAGGGGGACTCAAGTTTTAAGAAGGACTCCCTGTATATATATTTTCTTAAAGAGGATTTGTCTGCATCGTTGGGGTTCAGCTGTGCTTTGGAAAAAGCTCTGGTTTGACAAAGTTTTTATTAAGGTAGCCTATGAGTGTGTGGAGGCTATTCAGTTATTTTAAGGTGGATCGCTGGCTCCTCAGGGGGATGGTTGGGGTGTAGCGGTGCGGATGCGGTGGGAAGAGGAGAGGAGCGGATGCCTTGCCGGAGACCCCAGCGGGAGCAGCAGGTGTGTGTGGGGACCAGGAGCGTGGCTGGGCTGGAGCTATTGCGCCTTTGCTTCTCTTCTAAAGCTTGCTTGTGACGGTCTTCCCCGGCTGTCCTGGCTCCTGCTTTGCTGATGCTGGGGGGCTGTGCTTGGGCCATGGGGAGGATGAGTCCCCCCATGGACCCTGGCTGGCTGCCTTTAGAAAAGGGGCTTGGGGGTGGGTCTGTGCTGGATGGTGGCTGCCCTGCTTCATACCTGAGGGTATGGGGGGCCATGGAGTGGGCTGAGCTCGGTCAGGGTGTCTAACCCTGATGGTGCAGATCTCTTCTCTTGCCTTGGATGCTTGAGACCCTTGTTTCTGTTAGGGAGCCCTTCCTCAGAAACTGGAGCAGATCTGTTGTCCAGTGGTGGATTGGCTGTGTGCTTGGTCCCGCTCCACTCCTCTGCTACCCCTGTGGCCTCCCAAATGTACTGGGTTTCCCTGAGGAGACCAGGTCTCTGCTGGGAGTGTGCAGTCTGCATGCTTTCCCCCCAGGTTTCCTTGCCTGATGGCCTTGGGCTCCTACCTGGCTTGTGTTATCTCCCCTGCACCTGGTCTGCACTTTTTTTTGTGGGTCCATGTGCTGCTCAGGAGTTTGGGTCTTCCACCAGTGCCACCTTGGAAGTGGTGATGGCTGTTGGTGAATAAGCAGTTCCCAAAATCAGGGTGCTGTTTGTCTTGCTCCTGTAGCTCTCCTGGCTGCTTCTGCTTCTTGCAGAGAGGGTGTGTTTAGGTGCTCTTGGCTTGCTGTTTTTTACGTAGCTGGAGGGAGACAGAAATAATTCTCCCCCAGGGATTCTGGGCAGGCATATGCTCCTTTACACCCTGTCCATGCTGCCTACTCCCATGTGCTGCATCCTCTTGGGTGGGTGATCTCATCCTGCTTTAGGTGCTGATGTGAGGCCAGCCTTGGTCTGTCCATGCTGCAGATGGGGAGGTCTCAGCTCAGGATGCTGTGGGATGTGGTGACACTCCAGGCTGGTCCGGATCCACTGTGCTGGGGCTGTTTGGCAGAGGAGGCATGATGCTGCAGAAGGCATTGCCAGCGAGATGAGACACACGTTTGCAGCCCTGATGACTGCTGATGGCATCTTTGGCAAGGCCAGGGTATTGCTGCTCCAGAGCCCTGGGCATGCAGCCACTGGTTGAGCAATTGGAGACAGAGCACCATCCAAATGGGAGTCTTTTGGAGAGATTCCCTTCTGCTCCTGCTCCTCCATGCGTTTGGGTAGCGCTGCTGGTACAAAGCAGCAGCTGGGGTGCTGGCCAGGCACTTGAGACCTGACTTCCCTTGCCCAAACTAGCTGTGGGAAGTCCCTCCTGTTTGCTAGCGTGAGGGTCTCAACAATGTGATTCTCCTGGTGGCACAGTGCAGGAGGGCATTGCAAAGCCATGGGGCAGGGCTCTCAGCACCAGTGTGGTGGGAAGACTTGGTTTCCTTTGCTGTCTGTCTCTGGCTTCAGGGAGTGGAGGAGAAGATCACAAAAATAGGCTGTCCCGGGGAGCTGAGTTCCCCTTTTTGCTGCTTTGGGAGCCTCTTAGCCTGGTTGACTTTCTTCATTCCTCAGAGGTCCTATAGTGCCCATAAAGTTTGTTTGCAGTAGTTTGGGATGCGTGTTCGTCTAAGTAGCTCTGGGCTTCCTTCTCTCCTGTTGCACAGGACAAAGTAAACCTCTCCCTGGTTGAAGGCTGAGTGAGTGTGGCTTGTCTGCAGGGGAGCAGATGTGCTTTGTGGTAACCGCTGTTCCCCAAGGAAGTCTCCTGGCTAGTGTTGGCTTTGACCCCCTGCGAACAAATCCTCCTGTGGATGTGTGAGTCTGCAGCCCCCTGGGCCCCCTCCCCAGAGTGGTTGAGTCAATGCACCCACCCACTGCATCCAGTACTGTGAGTCACAGGCTTTTCATACACTGGTGTGAATCACTCACAGCCACACTGATGACTTTAGTGACAGTTGAAAAGAGAAAACAATCACCCCTCTTCCCCCTCCCCATCACCACTATCAGTGCTACCAGGCTCTTGCTCACAGTGACCCCAGGAAATTTGTGTGGCACCTTGGCAACAGCAGCTGGAGTTTCTGCAGACTTTTCTGTGCCCAGTGGCTGAACCAGGCTGTGGATGCCACCAAGGATGCACGCATCCACACTCGGATGGCTGGGCACAAGGGTGGCACAGCCTGGAGCATGGCTGCTCTTGCTTGGTGCTAAGGGGCCTCCCCTTGCAAGCTGTGGGGGTGAGCCTGGAAGAGTGCTGGGCAGGGGACAAGCCATCTCCCTTGCCTTTTGCCTGGATGTGGGGCATTTTGGCTCAGGTCTCCCAGGAGCTTCCAGTGTTTCAGTCACATTGCAAAAATCCATCCCTCTGGGGACGAAGCATGGAGATCTGGAGCCTTGTCCAGCTGCTGTGCTTGTCCTCTTGGCCTGCTGGGGTGCGGCAGGAGCACCTGAAAGCCAGTGCGAGGGGCCAACAGCAGCGGGAGCTGTCAGGAAAACAAAAGCCAAATACCCTGTGCTCTCTGCTCTCCTCTCTCATGCTGCTGGGTGACAGATGGCTGTGGCCAGCAGCTCAGTTGGTGGCCGGGACACTTTGCTTCCCTGCTAGCAGCTCGGGCTGTGTAGAGACGCAGCCCCCTCCGGGACGGGAGGTAGCTGCTTCAACAGAAGAAAGATGCTTGTTAATTAAGTTCCCTGGGGGCCTCCCTCTACTGCCTCCCTGGGCTGGCAGGAGAGAGGCTCAAGAGATGCAGGACTGGAGGAGGTTGGGCTCTGGCCACTGCCTTCCCCTGGCAGGCTGGGCAGGGGATGGGGGCAAGCGGGTGCCTCTCACTGGCCCCAGGTTCGTGAGGAATAGTGGAGCATCCTGGTGTCACTGGCTTCTGGGGGTTGTGTCCCTGCTTTAGGGGGTGCCTTGCACCTCTAGAGAGCTCCAAGGACAGCAGAGAAGAGTGGATCAGACAGGCTTCCCAGGTGTCTTTCGGCTCCTGACCCACCCCTTGTCCATCTCCTGTGTTGTCTCTGTGCTGCTTTTCTTTTCAGTGCCTGTTGCTTTTGCAAAAGCTCTTCCTGCCCCTCCTTCCTGGTGCCGGCTCCCCACCAGCATGTCCCCTCCTTCCTTCCTGCTCCCTGTGGCTGAAATGAAGTGTTGGAGTATTTCAGAGATGTCAAAACATACCATTAGTCACAGCTATGAGGCCTTGTGCCCTGGGGAGAGGCTGCTGAGCTCTGTCAGGCTGAGAAATGAGCACAGCATTCAGGAGATGCGAGAGCAGGGGCAAAGGCTTGTCAGAAGCTAGTCTCTGGCTTGGCGATTTCTCTTTTTCTGATATCTGGTGTTGTCCTGAGCTCACTGGCCTTGCTTTGAGTGGGGAGTTGGACCAGAGGCCTCCAGAGGACCCTGCCAACATGAGTTATTCTGTGATTCCCCTTCAATGTGAGTCACCTGCGAAATGAGGCACCAGCCCCCCCAGGCTTAGCTGTGTGAGTGCTCCTAAAAAAAAAGCAAGATGTTGCCCTGGCTGAGGTTAGGGGGAATGTCTTTCCTCTCTGTTCAGATCATGTGTCAGTTATTGGCTTGGAAGGGATGCTCACAGAATGGTTGAGGTTGGAAGGGACCTCTGGAGATCTAGTCCAACCATGTTGCCCAGGATTGCCTCCAGATGGCTTTTGAATACCACCAAGGAAGGATGTTTTCCTCTGAGCAGAGCAGTGTTATCCTTAGCAGCTTCCATACCAGCTTACCTGTGCCTGCCTCAGAAAACACCCCTTGCAGTTTAAATTGAATACTGGATTTTCCAAACAGTTGTTTGAACAAGATGGCACCAACATTTAACTATCAGTTTCCCTTGTGGGAGCAGAGGCAAGGAGTCCAGCCTAGCCAGTGTGGTCTGTAAATATCTGTGCTTCACAGCATTGCTCTGCTCTGTTGCTCTTTTTGGTATTTCTTTGGTACTAAAATACTTTCTTTAACAAACAGGGAATGGGTGATCCTGTTGAAAGCGTGCTGAGGGTCTTTGCATAAAGCACTAAAAATGCCGAGCAGCCAGGGTGATGGCCGGAGCCTGATTTCCGCTCTCTTGCGCTGCTTCCCTCTCCCCTCACTTAGTGAGGCGGCAGAAAGCTCAAAGGTGTCGAGCTCCCTGTGGAAGGGGTTGAGCTTTATCTTCCTGCAATTCTCCGAGGACTGGTGCCTATAAATAAGTATAAAACCAGCCAGAAAAAGGGTTCCTTAAAGCACCGGCGTGTAGGCAGGTCTGGGCAATGATGAGGCAGATGAATCCCTGGAGAAGGCCAATTAAGCTGTGGCTAATATTTTTAAGTAGTTTTTTCCTTCTGGATCAGCAAAATGTTTGTATTGGCCTCTGTCCTCTTTGAGCTGCGTGTAAAAGGTGGGCTTTAACCCCTCGTTGCCCAGGGTGCTGCTGGGGCTTCAGTGCCCAAAGGTGGTGGAGGGGTATGGGCACTTCATGCCCTCCGACTGAGGCCAGTGTGAGTCCTTTTAGGAAGCTGGTCCATATCGGGTGGTTTGACCTGTCCGTGAGGCACCATGCTCAACCACTGCGCAGATCTCCCTGAATACCTAGGTCGGTCCTGGAGAGCAAAGGGCTCCCTGCCTCTGCTGCAGCCCAGCAGGCACAGTTAGCAAGGGGTGCTGGAAAACGTGCTTCTCTGCAGGCAGAGTTAGCCTGTTCCCAAAAAAAGGGCTGTGGGGAGGCTGCCTCTGCTCCCCTCCAAGCCGGGTGCTGGTGGGAAGCAGGGGCTGTGCCAGGCGCAGTGCCTGCTGAGCCCGGGAATGCGGAGCAGCTGGGCTGGCTGCCCAGTGAGGGGGCAAGTGGTGCGCGTCTCACTGCGAGCGGGGGCTCGTGCAACGGCGGGAGCTTGCCGGCATGGCTCCAGAGAGAAACCCCAGCGCCGGTTTGCAGTTAGGGCATGGCTCCAATCTCTGTGCTGGGCGCGAAAAACGCAAGTGTCTCCCCTCCAAGTGTACAGTGTCTGCTCTGCAAAGCCAGCATGCGTTAGCTGAGGCTTTGCAAGCAGATCTGATGAATAAGACCCAGTTAAAATTAAGCTGGGTCCTGTAAGGAAAGGAGCACCTCTCCCACATGCTCCTGTCCTGCAGGAGCCCTGTCGTGGGCTAGTGTGGATACTTCAGAGTTTGTCTGGTTAGATTTAATTGAAATGTGTGCTGGCTGTGTCTGAGAAAATCTGGCTGTAACTAATGGGAGCTGCTCAAGACTGCAGCTAATTACTGTGATTAACTGAGCAACAGTTTGGGTGACTCTTCCTCCTGCTCTGTGCTCTGCCAATCATCCCACCCCGCGGAGGAGCGCTTGCAGGGGCAGGCGGGCTGGATGAGCCGTGGTTGCCCAGGCTGGGGAAGGATTGTGCCCTGGTTAGCTAGCAGTGTGGGGCAGAAGGCAGGAAATGGTGTTCACATCTGCCAGCGCTCTTCCAGCAGCAGGATATTTTGCCTGGCCATTGCTGTTCTGCTGCTTCCTGTGTAAACGGTGGTGGAAGCAGCAGCTGGAGACAGCTGTGCATGCCGGGAGCTGCCAGGGGATCGTGCTCCTCCGCAGCCTCATGGATATTTGCTCATACCACACAGAAAAGCGGCAATGGAGGGAGATGCGAGCAGCCCCTTGGCACAGGTGCCCCACCAGCAAAGGGGCATCCGCAGGTGCTGTTGCAGTTGGGTCCTGATGAGGATGCCTCCTGCAAGGGAGGTTTGCGCTCGGGGCTGCAGAGCACAGGCAGTGGGGAGGAAGGCTCTGCTTCCTTGTGTTTTGGGGCAGAGCCAAGATGCCTGGCGCTTTGCCTGGGAGAGGAGGAGCGTGGCCCCTCCACTCCGTGCGGCAACCATGCCGTCTCTGAGGGCAGGGGTGGAAAGGGAGCAGGATTCCCCAGCTGTGCCAGGGCTGTGCGGGTGCAGTGACCCCTGCTTGCTCTGCCCCATCACCAGTGTGAGACTGTTTCCCCCAAAGGAGTTGCAATGGGAATGGAGTAGAGTTATGGGATGAGAAACTCCTGCTGAAAGTCTGATGGGGATATGAGGGACACGCTGGGCAGATGGGGCCTCCCTGTAGAGTTTCTCCCACCCTGTTCTCATCTGCAGGAATTTCTTGCTCATCGGTTCCCCTCTCCGTTTCTGTCACATGAGACACATGCTCCTGCTGTTTGATGTTCAGTGGCTTACTAAGCAACCTTTAAAAAAAAAAAACTGTTTACAAAACAATCTCTGCTGATGCTAAGTGTGTCTGGGTCTGTGGGCTGCCGCTTGCTCAAAATGTGTCACTTGCACTGGGGTTTATTTTTAGAGCCAAGCTTTGAAAAATGCAAATCCTGGGCAGGTTTTTCCAGGGTGCCAGATTCCTGGGAGGAGGAAGAGGGGCCTGGGGTGAGCTCGTGCTATGTGCTGGTACATGACAGTCGCTTTTTTTGCCAGTGTCCTCTGGCGAGAGCACACTCGTGTGGCTCTCCCATCTTGAAAGGCTTTACATGGATTTCGGTTTCCTTTCTCCTGGTCCTTCTTGCTCAGCATTTGGTAGTATCACTGCCTCCTATGTCCAGTGGTTGGTGCTCTCCTGGAGAGTGCTCCTGACCTGGATCCCTGGCTCTCGCCTGGGCTGGCAGTCCTGTCCCGTCCCCTCCGGGCCCCTCTCCTTGCCTGCACGGTCTGCGCTTGCAAACAGCAACAGGATGCAAACAGCGAAGGAGGTCCCTGGAAGGGGCTCAGAGCATGGGGCCTGGCCTGCTGAGAGCCCCTCCTGGTGGGAGAGCTTTTTTTCTGCACACATTTGCCTTCCCGCCTGCCTCTGCACTTCCTCTGTCCCTAACCTGCTTTTGACTAGGCTAGAAAGCTATTGCTCTTTCCAGCAGTCACACTATATAGCTACTGCCCAACTTCTCTTAAACCCTCCCATCCTCGCTTTCTCAGCTTATTGTAGCTAGGTGTTGAGCTCTGAGGACCTTGGGCTGCTTCCCCTTCCAGTTTGGTCTTTCCTGGAGCGGTTGCCTTTGGGAGGGTCTCTGGCTCTCTGGTAGAGCCAGTGCAGGAAAACTCCCCTTGCTGCGCTGGGCTGAGTGCCCCAAAGCCTTGCCCTGGAGGACAGACTGACATCAAAAGTGCTGCTGTGTGCTGGAGTACTTTGCCATAGGAGTGCAATGCCATGGGGGATAAAAAGGACACCTTCAATGCCTTCTCGTGTCTTGGGATGATGCTGTGCAAGGAAAGAAGAAAACCCACTTCTTGTGGCGCAGCGTAGCGGCCCACGGGAGTGCCGTGTGCCAACGCGGCGCGTTGCACGAGAGGGGCCCGAGATGGGTCATTGCATCAACTGTGTCGCATGACCCTTGTGAATGGTTTGCTGCAGGCACCTCTTCCCCTGTGTGGCTCATGGCCTGCCGCTGGGAAGGGGAGCGGAAGGTGCTAGGAGCTGATACTGGCTATTCTGGAGTGTGAGCGGTGCATGCCTGTCCTGCTGGCTGTGGGGCTTGGGGGTGAGCTGCTCAGGTGGCTTGGGTTACGGCCTGCAGGAGTGTCCTTGTGTCCTCAGTTTGGAGAGGCAGAGAGCTCCCCGGCCTTGAAGAAAGCTACTCTACTGCAGTTGAAATGCTTCTGTAGAGCAAAGCTGGAAAAATTCAGGAGAAAAAATGAGGTGAGTGAGGAGAGGGCAGAAGTTTTGAAAACACTGATGTTTTACATTGCATATTGGGATGGGAAGCTGAACACTTGGTTGCTTTGGGGTTGAATGCTTTTTATTTTATCTCTAGGTTGTATTTCTCTTGGTGGATGTGACATGAAAAAGCAGAATCAAAATGAAGCATGTCTGCTCTGTTGGAGTAGTTTCCACTAGCTATATGACTTTTTTCCCCTTACCTCTTGGCGCTTTCTTTTCTTGACTTTTCAAAAGGACACTTTGCTCTTTGTGCAGTAGTACTTTTTCACCCTCTGTATAGCTCTCTTCCTTATACCCGGGGCCTGTGAGCAATTGCAGACATTATTAAAGGTCTGGGAAGAAAAATTTTCTCATGCTGCTGGAGGATTTTGTTCTGGTGAATTATGGCAATGTGCAAATATTAGCCTCAATCCCTATTCTTTTGTGTAGAAACTTGACCCCATGTTACACAGGGAGGAATCAAAGCAGAGGTGGTCGGTGCCTGACTGCAGCTGCAGGGAGGCTGGGGATGAAGCAGCCCAGGGTTGCTTTGATGCATGTGGAGTGGGAGATGCCTTATGGACACAGCTGAGCAGTGTTGGCCCCATGGCACCTGGGGCTGTGGCATGCACGCTACCCCTGTGATGAGTTTGTGCTCTGAAGCCCTTGCAAACTGCAAGTCTACTTTGCAAAGACTCTCTGCAAGAGTCCTCCGAAAGTCAGCCTGTCTGGTTACTGGTGCATGTGGAGCTGGGCAAGCAGGGATGCTGGAGCCGGCTCTTCATGATTTCTTTCTCACTGATTGCTTACAGCAAATTGCCAAAACTTAGTCATTTGCATGTCTCACTTGACTTATTTGTGAGTGTCGTGACTTTGTTTTAGTCACTTTATCTGTTTTGCTCATGCAGAAAGGTGTTAGTGTTGCTGGGGTGAGGGAGGTTTTAACCTTGAAGCTGTTGCCTGTTTCCTACTTTTTATTTCAGGCAGTTAGTTTTCTTCCTGCTATGTGAGCTTGATCTTGTTTTTGTTGCTGTCCCCCTCTGAGGAGGGCAACCTCAAGCTTGGCTCCTGGCATGTGTCTCTTCCAGATCAGTGCAGCATGCTCTGTCCCATGGTGGCCTTTTAGACTCCTCCTGCTCTCCTTGCCCCTGGAAAGCAGTAGCCCTGTCGGGAATCGTGTTAATTACATCTGTTGGTGGTGGGGTAAATATTAGCCTTAGATGCTCAGGCTGGGGGAACCTATTATGGGTTATAGAGGACAGGAGCAGAAGACCTCAGCCTTGCTTCTCTGGTACAGGCGAGGGTGTTTAGAGGTGTCCCAAGCCCTGCTTTCCTCCTCTGCTTTTTCCTTTGTTCACTGGCAGCACAGTTGCCTTCAGACCTTCTTTGGAAATGTGTGTTACCTGCAGGGAGGCTAATGTGAGGAGACCTCAGGGCATGTTGCCTGCAGCCCTGACTGGTCCTAGTTTTAATGCAGCTCTTCTAGGAACGACAGGGGAAGGGTTTGCAGGCCAGGCTGTTCCAGCTCGAGTTTGCTAGTGGCTCTGCTGGAGGTGCTGTGCTGCTCGGAGGGTGGTGGTGGAGAGGGCTCTGCCTGTGGGTGCGCTTGGAGGGGGCTGCAGCTCAGACCCCAGAGCCTCACGCAGGCTCGCTGCCACTGTTGACTGTTAGGATTTCTGGGTGACTTGAGCTTGCTTGCTCAGAGCAAAAGCTGCAATCTGAATTAATGCTTTAATTATCTAGGACTTTTCCCCAAAGGCCATCCTGTTCATTTTTAATTTCAGAAATCTCTCATATGTGATATCTATCTTCTCCTGCTCCCGTCTTCTGCAATGTTCAAATAACCCCCAGGAAGTGAGCTGAAGATGCAGCCAACTTGCCTGGTGTGAAGCTGGAGCTGCTGAGCGCGGCTGCAGAGCAGCTTCTGGGGTGAGCTCACGTGCTGCTTCTGTGGGGCTGGTTGCTGACAAAAGGTGTGTTGCTTGGCCCAGGCTTTCAGAAGAGGCATTAGGTATTTAGGTTGGTGGCTTCTGCATTTTAGATCTCCTAAAGCAAGTTGCTTCTCCCAGGGGTGCAAGAGAGGGAGAGGAGAATGTCACTTTAACCCAAGCATCTTGCAGGTGTCCCTAGCCACTTCTGAAAGCACAGACCTCACTACACAAGACGGCCGTAACTGAGGGGTGTGCGGTGCAGCCGGGGTGCTCTGGGGACCGGCCCGCGGTGGGAGGTGCAGGGGCAAGTTCCAGGGCTGCTGAGCAATGTCACTTCTGCAGTGAAGTGAGGAGGGGATCCAGTTCTCAATACTGCTGCGTTCCTCCTGCCTGCGTTTGCTGCGATGGGAACGGCTCTGGGAAACTGCTCCTTGTTCTTTTGTGCTTGAAGTGAGGGAGAAGGGAAAGCTCGTGTGCATGTGTGTAATACTGCAGTTCCGTCATCTTCAGAAGAACACTTCACCTACAGTATCAGTGCTGGAGAGCTGGGGTGTGGTGATGAGAGGAAAGCTTTAAGCTGCCCTATTAAATCAAATATGTATTTTATTAACAAAAGGTTTATGCTGTGATTAGGAAGAATCCTGTGCAACAGGAAGTGTGATGTCAAAAGGTGGGGGGGTTAAATGGTTTAAAAAAAATCAAGACTGACAGATATGATTGCGAGTGTTTCTACCTGGCTCTGTTATTCGTCAGTTCCTTTAGTAATTCAGAGGCTTTTTTATTAGAGGAGACTAGACTGGGTGAATAGGTGAAATGTGACTCCTGAAACTACAGGGTAAGTACTAAGGTTTGGCAGTCCTCTGTTCTAGGTGATATTGAATTCTTGTCCTTAAAGGTCGTGAATACCCTGCCACGGTAACTGTGATCACCCCATCTTGTGCTCTTGTGGCACATCAATATTAATGTTGCTTTATGAGATTTCATGGGGAAATGCTTGATTCTGACTAGATGAAATAGCATTGCTGTGGTGGTCCAAACAGCACTGGCACATTGGGATGGAGAGGACACTTGGCTCAGAAACGCAGGCTGAGGCCAAATCTGTGTAGTGATATTTGAGTGTGTAAAGAAAATGAGTATTGAGGGTGACTTTTGGATATGCTGAACTCCAGGCAGGAGAGCTGGGTGCTTAACCTGCTTTGGTGCTGCCTGAGACTTGCAAGAGTGCCTACAAGTGCTTTAAAAAACCCAACAACAACAACAGAGCAAAAAGAAAAACTTGGCTCCTTGTTTGGAGGGTAATGCTTGGAGCACATCAGTGTCCTGCAGCATGGTGCCCTTTCCTGGTTTCACAGCAGAAGGGCAGGGGAGTTTTCCATACACCAGCTGAACTAACAGTGGTTTCGCTCTTTTCACTGTTGTGGTTAGGCTGATGCCAAGCATCTGCCTGTTGTTTTGTGGCCTGTGCAAAGTCTCCCAGCACTGCTGAAGCCCCTGAAAAGGGAGGGAGTTGTGTGGTCAGCCACAGAGGGGAGATGGTGGAGGCTGCCAGTCTTCCCACCCTGCCCTCAGCGCAGGTCCTGGCTAACCAAGGCAGGATGGGTGGATGCAATGGACAGACACATCCTGCCCGCGGAGATGCAGTCTGCTCAGGCTGCCCGCATGCTCAACGCTGGCGCCTTCCTGCACATACTGAACTGCTGCCATTAAATCACCTAGTCTGCCAGTGGCTGTTAGTGTATGTTGTTGGGAGGAAAAGATAAATAACCTCCCTTGCTCCATTCTCTGTTCCTAGCACAATATATAAAAGCTGTCTCTAGGAGTGCTTAATGCCTTTCCAAAGGGCTGAAGGATATGGGTGGCTTGAAAAAGTCTCCTTGTGTGCTGGTTGCATGAGATGAATGTCTTTGCCTGGATTTCAGCCCCTTTCTCCTTTTTTTGTCTCTGGTTTTGTGGATTCAAGTTTGAACGCGGCAAGCTCTAGTCCGTTATGGCCCATCTCTGCCCTGTCCTTCCCATTGCCTCTCTGCCTGCTCATGCTGCTTGGGAGGGCCTTGCCAGCTCAAAGGCTTTTTGCAGACCTCTCAGTATTTGTGTTTCTGTGCAAAGCTTCAGATGCAGGAGTCAAGTGATTAGGGAAGAACTGACCTTTCCTTTAAGAGGAAAGAAAATTTTCTAAGCATGTCACCTTTTCAGTCAAGGAGATGCAAATGTCACTTTGATATAGAAACATTTAAAATCATGATTTATGCTCTGAAAAAATAGCTTAAATATGTTGGCACTTGTATTCGCATTTCAGGTTTGTCTCTGCTTTCTGAAACTTTGGCATCGAAGATAGGAGGTTGGTCTGGAAGAGACGACTTGTCCTGTCCAGTTTTGGCTGCAGAACGGTTTACTCCTGTGCCTTTTGGCAATCCTTGGCATAGTTGAAGACAGTCATGTTATCGCCTGTGTTTCCTCCTCTTGATGCCAAAGTATTGCACTTCTTCCTATTTTTCCTCCAAACTTGGAGTTTTCTAGACTGCTCATTCTTGTTGTTGTGTTCTGGACTCTTTCCAGCAAATCTGCATCTTCCTGAGTGTTTTCCCTGAAGCCTTAGGGACTGGGATTGCTTCGGGGGTTTTGTTAGACTCCCCTGCTTGCCTAATGCAAAGCAGGCTTGTGTTGCCTCAGCTGGGTGTGTGGGACTGTGACCTAGACTGCCTTCTATTGACTGAGAGCTGAGATTTTGCTGTGATTACCTGTGACTGTGGCTTTGGAGGAGCTGGGAGGAAGGTGGGCACCCCCCTCACCTCCCTCCCAGCCTGGATGTGGGGTGAGATGCGGAGGTGGGCTGAGAAACCCTGCTAGGGATGAGAACGAGATCCAGCTGAAACAGGACTGCTTGGCTACCTGCTCTTGCCTGCTGGTGCTGTGGGGGGCAGTCCCCCTCATGGGCTATGGGATGGGGCGTTAGTCATGTGCTGCTGGTGTTAGTCATGTCGGGAAGTGCGCCGAGGCGATGACGCCTGCAGGAGAGTCATCAGGAGAAGCGCTGCTCTTAATGAGGATTAAGTGCTATGGATTCAAAGGGAAGACATCCTTGTGCTCCTGGAAGCGTGGGCCCTGCGCTACCTCTGAGCGCCCCATCTGGTGCACATGGCCCTTGTCCCCTGGGCGCGTGGTGTGGGAATGGGGACGCAGCTGAGGTGGGATGTGCGCTACCTTGGGGCAAAGCACAGCAAAAACAGGGTAGCAGGACAGGTGGAAACAGGAAGGGGAGTTTATCCTCACTCTTCTTGAACAGCAATAGCAGCCCAGGTGGAAAAAGGAAAGGTCCTGTTAGCATCAGGGTGGGCACTTGTCCCTACAGTCATCCCTAAAAAAGTCCCTCTAGGTGACCTCACAGCAGCTGTAACAACCTGGTGTCATGTAGCCCTTACTGCTATGGGGACACGTGGTCAGTATCTCGGGCGATTTGTCTGCTGGCGTGCTCTGAACGCAGCATGGGGATGTCCCTGTTCCCACGCGCTCTTGCGTCCCTCTCCAGGCTGAAGAGCAAAGGTGTGGATTTTACTCCTGAGCTCTTGAATAGCAAGCTGCTGAACCGAGTGTTAAGTATGAAAGCAGCAGCAAGGAAACTCATTAGTGTTGTTCTTTTGAAAGGAAACACAATAGCAATCTGTTATTGAAGGGATTTTTTTTTTCCTTTTGACTTTGGCACTTGCAGAGCAGGGAGTTTGTGGAAGATGGCATGAGGATTTTTCTACTGTGTTTTTTTTTTCTTGCTATAGAGGCTTTAGAAATTTATTCTTTGCTCCAGTTTTGGACTTTTTGCCCTGGCATATGGAAGTAGTAAGCTTAGAATAAACGTGATCCATTAGCTGTTTCAAGAAGGCTGTGTATATTGTAGTCTGTATCGCTGTCAGTAGACTGGGATTTTTTAGAAACTGTATTGGCCTCAGCTCATTCCTATGGTGAAACTCCTATTGGCTTCGCTTGGATCGCAGAGCTGCTGCTAGGACTTGGCAGCAGGGAAATACCTGCCTCCATGTGGATGGCTTGCTCTTGGACCCACACCAGAAGACACAGTACAGGTGATTTAACACTCTGGATAGAGATCTGAGGTGGCCAGAAGGACCCTGAAAATGTTTCTGATCTATTCTTACCTCAAATAAGTTTCTCCAGAATGGTAACTTTGGCTGAGGCTCTGTTGAATGTTCTGTCTAGAAAACCCTCTGTGGCTGAATGTGATCCACAGCATGTCCTAGGCAGCATTACTCCCCCACACTGCAAAGCTACTGACTGCTTGGAAATTTCTTTTTGGTTGGGTTGAGTCTTTTGTGTGTTCTTTTGCTGGTGTTAAGCTTCACAGTTAAATTTCTGGGGACAGGCTTTCTAGTCAAAATAAAAATGACTGTTGAAAAATACTTGGCCACAAGCATGGATGGGTAGACTAGGGGAGAGCAGTGTTGGGGTTTGAATAGCTGCTTTGGGCAGCTGTGACCAACCAGGTTTGGGTAATGCAGGATGTTTCAGGAGTCACGGAAAGGGCAAATCCTAGAAGTGCTGCAGACTCATGTCCCTAGTGACCTCGTCATATTACGAGGAGAGAGACATGGTCTCTGTGCAAGGTCAGGTGCTGGAGACTCTTGAGACATCCTAAGGCTGTGTGTGACCTGCCTGGTAGGTGGCTGCTTTGCAAGATGTCTGCTTGGGTTTGTACATTGTGAATGAGGGGGACAACCTGTATCCAGAAGGAGTTTGGCTTGGTGTTCAGTGCCCTAACTTGAGGGGTGCTGATGAGGAAGGAAGGGGCAGGGTTGTGTGTCCATGTCCTCTCCCAGCCTGTTCCACCATGGCTTCCTTGAGGAGGGAACCCTCTGAGAACTTGGAAGGTCATGGTGAGAGGGTGTGGGGAAGGACAGGGCACACAGCTGCCTTCCTCTGTCAGGGCTCTAGAGTTGTTTCACTAAGGGATAGGTTTTGGGCAAGAATGAGGATCAAGATGAGCTCAGCCTTTAGCTGGACCTGTTGTGTTTGCCTGGAAACTGGTGCAGGTTAATGATCTGAGGAGGTTTGCAGTGGGGGTGGCAGTACTGGAGGTCTGCAAGGCAGACCTGGTGCTCCGCAAACAGCTTTTAGGGCTGGCCGTGCAGCTGGAGAGGGTTACAAACTTTGTCCCTGCAGTAGTCCCTGCTTTTGGGAAAGCCTTGGTGTTGCTGGAGAGCTGCTCCTCACTTCAACTGCCTCGACCTCAGCGCTGCCCCTCCGGAGCAGCAGTCAGGCCCTGGGGCTTGCCCATGTGTTTCTGAAAGCTCTGTGTGGCCAGGAGGTGTCCAAGCCAGGCTGCTGTGTGGTGTCAGGACTTCACAAACCTGCCCAGCAGGTGGGTATATCATGGCTTTGGGCAGCCTCTGAGCCCAGCTGTTCGCATGTGGGTGCTTACAGGCTTTAAACAGCTCCAATTTCCAGCTGGGGAACTCTGAGAGCCCCTGGCCCTGCCAGTGAGAACAATTTGTAGAGCACTGAATAACCACTCAAGCTGCCTGTGCAGAGCTCTGTGCAGGCCTGCTGCAAAATGCTCCTGAATCCCCCTTCCCTTTCCCTGGCTGCATTTGTGCCATGTTTGTTGTGCAAGCAGCCACGTGGGGCGGGCAGGAGGCAGGCATGTGAGGCTGCTGCCGGGAGGACATGTGGCCTGTGATGTTGGGTGAAGTGGATGAGCACGGATGCACCTTGGCAAGATGTCCAGACTGCTGAGCTGGCAGGGCAAGCGGCAGTCCCTGAAGCAGCTTGCCCAGGCCTGCGGGCAGTGTGTTTGAATGCACAGATGGCAACTCAATAAAGAGCCACGTGGACCGTAACAAATCAGAGGCCCATGGTGCGCCAACCTTGTTGGGAAGGACTGTCCGGCCCTTTGCTGACAGCAGGAGGTCATGCATGCTGCTCGGCCTGGTGCAGCCTCCTCCATCCTTTCCCTCACCAGGTGCTGGTGACACGTGTTCACTGTAGTGCAGTATCGTAGTCCTGCGAGCAGCAGGACAGCTGTGGTGTTTTGTCTGCAGGCTGAAAAGCCCTGGCTAGTTTTACTATTTCCAGGAGAAAAGGCCAAATGGCAGCCTCTGCCTGGAAAGGGTGCTGTTGCATCCCAGGTGCCCTTTAGTTGTGCATGTGATATCGGGCAGTGTGAGGTTGCTCTTAGTCCAGGCACCTCCCAAGGGGTACCACTGCCCCTCTCTGAATTGGGGGGAACGCTAGTGGAGCTGTGTGTCTGGAGGGACGCATCCCTGTGCAGCCAGGAGGAATCTGCTGCCAAATAAGACTGCTGGAGGGGAAGAAAAACATCGTGTTCCCAGGTGGTGATTCTGTGCTAGTGCGTTGAATGATGAGGTTTTAATATAGCACCAGATAGACCAACAGACGTTGGAGGAAAGCTTGTAAGGGAAAGCGGGAACCCTCACAAGTGATTTTGTTGTCTGCAGCACACATGCATGTACGCAGTTTAAAAAAGAAAACAAGCTAGTCTAAACCCAGCAAATGGACTGATCTTAAACCCAAATGTTCCAGGGGAGTTGCATTCAGCCCTAGCCTTGGAAGGGCAGATGTTAGTGCAGAGCCCTCCTGGGAGGGATATACTTCAGCCTCTCCCATTCAGGGGAGAGGAGGGCATGGGAAGGAAGGGTGGAGAGCTGAGGTCCCAGAAAGATAACTTCTTGGATTCCCCTGTCTTAAAAATCTGCAAGCTGAGGAGCACCTGGATACAGAAAGGGTCATTGGCTCTTGATGGAGCCATCAGCTGAGCTTCACATCTGCTCTTGGAGCTGAGATGTAGGTGGCAAAAATGCATCTTGGCCCTGCAGAGCTAGTGATGGGTGTCCTTCCCCTTCCCTGTACAGACTGTGCTCTTCTGGCAGAGGCTGTGGGCAGCAAGGGCAAAGGAGGCAGGGTTGGTTGGGGAGAGGCAGGTGAGGGTGCAAAGTGCTTGGAGACAACCCCTCACCTGCAACACCTGGAGCTGAGCCAATGTGTGCGGATGTTCCTTTCTGCCTTTGCTGTTTCTTGTCCTCCTTGGTCCATGCGTGGGCTAGAGGGAGGGGTTTTGTGCCTGAAACAGGCTTGGGACAGAGGAGCATGTAGTGCTTTCTCCCCTCCTCTGTTGGGAGGGGATGGCTTGGCGAGGTGTCTGGGGGTGTTTCTGCTGGTATCTCCCAGCAGCAGAGCGTGCCTGCTTGTCACCGTGGTGTAATTTAGCAAGTTTGGCCTTTCGCAGGAGGAGATTGGATTCCTGTAAGGCTGCGAAGCTGTGTGGGGAGCTCCCTTGGCTGGGGGGGACTGATGGGGGGACAGGCTAGCCTGGAAGCTGTTAAGCCAGCACCAGAGGGGGATGGGAGTGCTTGTCTAGCACCAAATCAAGGTGTTGAGGACAGGATTAATCAAGGCACCAAGGGACTCGAAGGGAAGGATTTGTTTAATTGCTCCTCTCATGGTGCGAGAAGCCCTGTCGTAAACAAGCGGTGCTGAAATGTCTCACTTGAGCCCGCTGGTCCTGCTGAAGCCTGCTGGGAGACGGTGCATGATTGGCATGGTAAAATCAGTGGTTACAGACTATTTAGAGAGGAGAGAGGGGGAGTGATGCTGGCAGAAATAGCATTGCCCGTTTCAGAGTTGCTGAGGCAGACAGCAAGCGATCTCCCCAGCTGAAGGTGTCCAGCGGGCACGTGCACGAGGTGGCGGGTGGCAGTGCTGTGGCCCTGCTCAGAGCACAGTGCGGGGTGGCCGGTGCAGAAAGCGCAGGGGGAAAAACCCTGCCTGAGGTTTATCGGGGAGACGCAGGCTGGGTGACATATGCTGCCAGTCTCACGCTGCCAGTACTCAGACATCCTCAAGATTTCTAAAAATTACAGATGGCAGTTTCCTAGTATAAAAAGAGCCGCATCCTGCCTGAGGAAGCCCCATATTTGGCTTCCTGGCGATGGTGAGGGATTGATCGTGGGGCCAATGATTAGCAGTTGCTTACGCATTTTACAATGTGCAGTTGCAATGTGATTGCACGTGTTTGCAAATACAGTAAAGTCCAAATGCTAAACACGCGTGATGCTGTAAAAGGGCCAATTTCATGATAGAGTTATGAGCTAATTCAGCCATCAGGATTCAGCTCAGTAGGAAGATGTGGATGACAAATGAAGCAGTTGCATTGGGTGAGACCGAAGCCCCTTGTCGCTTGCTGTCTCGTCTGCCCGTGGCCTGTCTGGCAGCTTAGCTGTTACTGCAGAGAGGATGCAGGGCTGGACGGACCATGGGATGGGTGCAGCACAGAGCAAGTATGCTGTTAAAGCCTCTCAGAAATGGGGCTTACTGCAGGGTTTCCCTTTCCCTGCGCTTGGGGTGCGCACCTAGACCGTTGTTCCTAGCTGTGTCTGTATTCTGAAATTGTCTCACTGTTACTTCAAACTCCTTTGCACCGCACAGGTGTAAACGTCCCACAAGGCAGCTGTCCGGCAGGAAGGTTACATTGGTATAAATTATTCCGAGTAACCTGCTTGAGAGAGATGAAAAAGCAGCTATGAAATAGTGCCACAAAAAAACCGGGAGAAGAACAGCAGCTACAGCAGTATTAACAGCTCGATGTCAGCTATTGTAGCAAACTGATAAAGGAAGTGAGTGCAGAGCTCGCTGGCTGACAAGGCTAAATGAGTTTTCAATGAAAGAAAACATTTCAAGAGTGAGAGGGATGCTGACAGTAGCATGGTAGCTTTGCTCCCAACTGATGTGCTGGAGTTGGCACTATGAATGGAGACAAGGCAGGACGGGCTCAGTAAGCGCAGCTGCTGCTGGGTTTGGTGGGGAATTAGCCCCAGGGAAAGCAGAAGTAGGAGCAGGGGCTTCTCAGAGGTGGACTGCTGCTGGAAGGAGAGGAGACCACCAAATATGGCTGAGGGCAAACAGGACATATCCAAAAGAGCAGGGCCTGAAAATGTCCCCTGCTGCCTCCTGCGTTCCCAGTGTGCTGGGGACAGACCTTCATTTCCAGCTTAAAATAACGAGCAGCTTTGTGCTGGCTTCTGCTGTTACAGTATCTTGGTCTGTCCAGCAGGAAATGCTGCTGCATTGAGTTTGTGGCGTGGTGCTTCCAGCCTCCCGTGGGCAGCCTGGCCCCATGGCTCTGCTCAGGCCCCAGAGATTTGCCCTTGCCCAGACCATTCGAATGGGGGAAGGAGCCTGTGGCAAGGCAGGATGTGAAGGCTGAACCAGTGCTTTAACATAGGCGTGAAGGCTTGCAGTGCTCGGTGGTTGTCCTCTTGCCACAGCCAGATGATTTCCAGAAGCACTAACTACTCATTTGGCCCCTTAATGAAGTGGCTGGGTTCATGCCCAGGCTCGCTTGCCCTGCTGCTTCCTGCAGGGTTCAGAAGTGCCTGTGTTTAAGAGCTGTGGTGAAGCAGCCAGATTTTTCCAAGTGATTTGCTCATGTCCCCTAATGAGCAGAGGGGCCCTCTGCTCCAGGACTCCCTGGCTGTGTGCGCTGGGTGCAGTAATGGGAAGTGGGGATTAGGCACTGGTAGAGTGAGTTTATTAGTCCCCGCAAGTAAAGCGGGATTGATGAAATGTTCTTCTTAGCTCTTCATAAATATTTATTTATTCTTGCCATCTTTTGCACTGCAGGAGGCAGGGGGATCAGTGGGAAACTGGGCTCAGATGAGCTCTGTGTGTGACAGCTGAAAAGAGTTCCCAGTTCCTGGGAGGAGATGAGTGTGGCAGGAGAAGGTTAGGAGACATGGTAGGAAGAGGAGGTGGAGGAAGGGCAGGGCGGCTCTGTGGGGCTAGTGCAGGCTTTTGCTACTGAGCACCTGCGTGGTGTTGGGCATGTCGCCTTTCCCTTTAAAGGGAGTTGCTTGCTTGAAGGGTCCTCAAGGCCTGGTCTGTGCATTTGTTATGTTGACAGTACAAGAAGTACTTTATCCATTTGTCTTGAAATCACTCAAGCCAGGATAAGGTAAAATGCAAATATAATTTCTTTGCAGCATGCAAGGTAAGCAGGAAAATATAGAAGGTCTGGGTGGAGGAACAAAAGGAAAACATCAGTCTCCTTCCCTCCAGATTAAATCAAAAAGGTCTTGCTTTGGTTCCCTAGTGATCTGGCATGATTTTGTGATGCCTGCTGTGTCCAGGGCTCTGTCTTGTCCTGGACCTTGTGCTTGCAAGCTGGAGCTGCTTCATAAGGACCTCTCAATGCAGCATGTCAGCTCTTACAGTGCACTTTCTTCTTGGAGTGTCCTGCAGGGCAGGCTTGCTCTGTCCCCTTCCCTTCACTGTGCAATTTATTCAAAAAATTTTGCTTCTTCCCTATCCAAAACAAGCATTGCCCTCCTGTACAGGCAGGCATGGACTGTTTACTGAGGGCATGTATGTTCTTCTCAAGACTCGGACCCAGTCAGCTCCCATACCTGACTGGGTAAGCAGGAAAATTCCCCTTCCATTCAAGAAAAGGGTCTGTTCCTCTCCTCTCTCTGAGGAAAGTGATAGTTGTGCCTTCCTGCTCGGAGGGGTGGGCAAAGGCTCGAATGTGGAGCTGTGACCAGGCTGCTGTCCTGGTGTTGGGACTCCAGGCCTCTCCAGAGTGTCCCAGCCAAGAGGGAGAAAGGAAGATTTGATGTTTTTAATGGAGAAATCTCAGTTCGTTTTTTTGGCACTTGCAATAAGAACTTTTCTGTGAGTCTTTGTACATAATAGTGGAAAAAAGAATAAAGCTTCCCATCGCTCACCTTTAAAGCATCCCATTGTTTTAACCTCTCAGGGGTGCTTTGACTCCTTGTGCTGTGAATTTGATGTTTGCATGATCTTATAATTGCCTTTGCAGGTCTATTAAGTAATGACACATATTGTGGTTTGTGAGTCACCTTTGGTAAAGGTGCCATTGAAAATGAGAGCTTATTTTCCATGGCTTTGCCAGGTTAAACAAGGATTTTGTTGTTAATTTTGTTAGTGGCATGATAAATGGATTGGAAGGAAGAAAGGCAGTCCAAAAGAGAGCTGCCCCAGATCCTACTGGAGATGAAATGCAAGTAGGAGAAACCAGAAAGCTAGCCCCAGGAGACAGCTGTGCCTGCAGGACGCTGCCCTGCTGTCGATGCTATGATGTTGCAGGGCTCTGCATATGTCTGTTCTGCCTGGTCCTGTTGGGCACTTCCTAGCTAAGCCAGATATTTCTGCAGTGTGGAGCCAGCACGCAGGAGCATGTGTTGGTAATGCCCAGGATGTCGTGTGCTGTTTGGACCCATGGCTTGTCCTCTTAAGAGCTCAGACCAAGCAGCTCTCTGATCTTGTAGTCTATTGGGACCACATGTGTTCATCGTGCTGTGGCATGGGGGAACAAACTTGTATAGGGGTGCTTGGGAGGCCTGGGTGCTCCGTGGCTCCTCGTTCCCTGCTCCCTGTTTAAATACTTCTTGTGTCCGTGGTATCAAGTTGGTGCGAGTTTCTTATCTCCTGCACTAAATCTAGCACTCTGTTCTTAGCACCCTTGTTGCATGCCCTCATGTTTCGGATGCTTTAGGGAGAAGTGAACAGAATGCCTGGCTGGGCTCGATTCTGCTAACAGTGTTCGAAGGGTTTGTCTACTTTTCAAAGCATTTTCTTTTTCTATTGCACAGCAACTTCTACTACAACACCCTGGCTGGCTTAAGCTGTCTTCTCCTCTCCAGCCCTCTGGCAATTTTTGCAGTTGCTTTTGGGATGAGGATGACCAATGCTCAACTCCATCATTTGGAGTCACTTGTCTGTTTTGAAAGCAGTTGTCAGGTAGAGTTACCAGGCTCAGCTGAACCACTTCTGCTGTCCCACCAGTGGCAGGGCAGAACTGCAAGAGCAGCTCTGTGAGTGCAGAGGTGCTTTCCTGGAGCCCGGGTTCCCAGTGCTCCTGCTGGAGCTGTGGGGCGGGCAGGCAGTCAGGGGGAGTCAGGGCAGCTGGCAGAAGGAGAGCTGTGAGATATGTTGAGCTGACTCTGCTGCTTGTTTATTCAAGCATAAATTTGCACTCTCCTCAGAGCTGGTGGTGCTCTGCCTGTGACTACCTAAATGTGCTGACTCTTGGCTTGCTGAATATCCAGGGAAGCACAGGTGGTGAAGGGGAGAGGTGGCTCTCCCAGTGCCCACGGCTGGGAGAAGGGCAGGTTTCGAGGCCTGTGTGTTTGGGGCTGTCTACATACACATGCTACTACCCTGTCAGCAGTCTGCCCTGCATCATGTGAATGACAGCCCAGCAAGGATCGTCATGCCTTTCCAAGGAAAATCCCTTTCTGATGGGAACTGATTGGAGGAGGGCAGCATGATTCCCTGGCCTCTGGTGGGGTTACAACCTGCACTCTTGTGCAGAAGCAGAGGTGTGTTCCTGGAGGATGGCCTTGTGATTACAGCTGGAAGTAATCTTTTGATGTCCTGCTCTGTCCTTCTTTGGGAAGCAAACTCCTGGGGGTATGCTCTCTCTGATTATACGTATGTATAGCTCCAAACACCAGTGCTTTCTGGCCATTGCTGTCACCTAAATCACTACTTTCTTTCCTGTGCCCCTTATGCTATTTCTGGTGACAAGCTCAGTCCTGTGCTGTTAGCAGAACAGCAATGCTATCTTAAGTCTACCACTGCATGTTTCCTCTGCCTTTTGGGTGGAATTGGGGTACCTGATGGGGATCAGAGTTTGCATGGGGCTGGTATTAGTGGTGGGTTAGAGTTGCGCAGGTGTGATGCTAGTGTGATGGGGTGTACCTGCAGCTCTACCTTGGCTGTAAACACAGAAGTACCTGCCTGTCTGTTGCTACTAAGGGGCTGTCAGGGACAGGAAGAGGTGAGATGGTCTCTAAAGGTTATGTTGGAACAAAGAAATTGGAGAAGCTGGTCCTTTGCAGGGCTGGTTTCCCAGGTGCTGGGAAGCCTTGCTGGCCAGGCCTGGCATTAGCCAGTTCTTGATCCCCTTGGTCAGGCCAGCCAAAGCCTTCTCCCTTGCTGCTGCTTCTAGCAGCCTCCCCACATGCTCACAGCCCTGACCTGGAAGCCTCCTGGGCTGTTGGAGACTGAGCTCCTGGCAGCCAACCTTTCTGCTCTTGAGGTGGGATCCCGGCTCCCCCCTGCAGTCCCTGGCTCTCCTGTGTCTCTGTGCTGGAGATGGAGGGCTAATTTCCTTGACGTACATTTATATAAATAATAGTGGGGTGGTTTAACAGTTGCTCTTGAAGGAAAGATGAGATAATTTCATGTTTTGATATTCTTGAAGCTGATTCCCTTGAAAGTGGTGCTCTGTGGGACTGTCTGTTGCAGGGAGCGTTTCTGGCTGTGCACAGCAGCGCCTGGACTCCCTGGGAGGGATGGGCAGGAGCACTGCAAGAGGGAAGGTGGTGTCCAGCTTGCATCTTAATAATGGGTATGGGGTAGATGCATCAGTGGCCAAGTAAGGGCCTTACTGCGGCCTGGGAAAAGGGTGATTTCAGCAGCACTCACTGGTGGCCCAGTGGAGCATTATAGCTGTTTAATCTGCCTGTTTCCAAGACAGGCCAGAGGATCCCTTGGAAGGAGGCTCAGCTGCTCCTGAACCCTTTGCACTTACTGCTAATAATTCCTCCCCCTGGAAGTGTAGGAGGACCTGGGTGTCTGTCTGCTTCCTTGTGCCTGGCTCTGCTGCCCTACAGCCTCCCCATGCCCCAGCTGGGCATGAGCCAAGCTGTCTCCCTCCTGCTGTTCATACCCTCCTGTCCACCACAGGCTCTTCTTGCAATGGGATTGTTTTCCTGTGAGATGTCCCTAGTTCAGATGGGTCCAAGGAGCAGCCTGGTGGTCCCATCTGGGAGACTGGGTACAGCACAGCATTTCCTGAGGGATGAGTGGTGCTCAGCCCAGGGGAGTGGGTGGTGGTGGCAAGAGCTGTCTGCTGGTTTGCTGCTGTGAGAGACCTGAAAACTCCAGTGCAGCAGAACTAAGAGTGTCTACCAGACAAAGGGTGGTCTGATGTCTAAGTACTGGAGGCTCTCCCAGCCTGAAGCAGCCCTGGGGTATTTGGAGCTGCTCTTTCCTCCAGCTGATCTGTTTGCATTTGTACCAGGACCCTTTGTGGTAGTCTCTCGGTGCTGTCTTGTGCAGGCCAGAAAGTAGTTTATCATATGTGAGTGTGTGGTGAAAATCTAATTTGCTCCCTGAGAAACAAGTAAAGTGAAGCCCTTTCATTCTGCCTGGTGCCTCTGTCCTGACATGGTCGTGTGTGTAGTGCTGCCTTTTTTCTGACTCTCATATAACAGGGTGTTTGACCCAATCCTTGTAGTTCTGGCATTGCACCTCTTCCTGAGTGTAAGAATAGGGCCAGGGAGCCTTTGCCTGTTAGTTTTGGTTTTTCCCCTCTGCTTAAGTGTTTGTTATACGCTAAGCTCATGAGCATGGGATGCAACACTAGCTCTTATTGGCAGAGCAAGAAGCAGGGCAAAGCCCAGGTATGCATGACTGGCCAGCTGAAGCTCCAGATGTAGTAGCAGTGAAATGCTTGAAGCACTGCACCCCTGAGAGTAGTGCAGGGGCTCAGGAAGGGCAGCCTTGGATTTTGAGCTGGCCCAAATTGTGCTTGCCTGCTGCTGCTGCCTTGCTGTTGCGAGGGAAGTGCGCATGGCTGGAGAAGCAGGGTAAGGACAAGCAGGGAAGCAGAAAAGAGCCATGAGGATAAATCACTTGCTTTTGGAGCCCATCTGTTGCTGTTTGGGGTCCAGCACTGAATCTCTTCCTATTGCTGAGGTGGTATGTTGCTTTGCCTCTCTAAGTGAGCTTTCTCCTTCCCTTTTCTCTTTTCCCTCCTTGACTGGGGACTAATAATCTGCAGCTCCTGGATGAGCACTGCTTGGCAGAGGCAGGTGATGTTTGTCCCAAAAACCAAGTGGCCTCTGCAGACAGCAAGAGACAGGGTAGTGGGGAGAGACAGCACATGTGTGATGGACTTGGTGCAAAATGCTTCAGGAAGGTTGGGGAGTGGGGTTGAGCTGCCCAAGCCCATGAGTTCATGGGGAGACTGGTAAAGCAGAGAAACCCTGCGTGGCTAAGGATGCCCCAGGATGCTGAGAGAGCTCTTGGAGGACGTATCCTAGAAGCTCTTCCTGAGGCTTTTGTTCCCTAATGTGCTTTCTGCCTCCCACTTCAGGAGACAAGTGGGATGGGTATTTATAACAGTGGTGTCAAGGCAGAGTTTGCTCTTTGGCCTTTGCTCTCTGACTCCTTGTTGTAAATGAGACGTGATGCCCCTTGTCAACAGCTGAAGAAATCACCCCTGAAAAGTCTTGGGGGAAGGATGCTGGGCTGTGATAGGCCTTGGCCTAACCTAATCTGGCAGATGTTGTGCTCATCTCATACAATGCTCCCAAAGCTTGAGTCTATCCCAAGCTTAGGCCTTTCATGGGAAAGAGGCATTCCTCTCCCAGCTTCCCTGTGGCTTGTGGGAGGTGCTGGAGGTCGGCTTTGTGGGAACCTAACCTTGGGGTGACCTGGATGTCATCATCCTGCTCTGCCAGATGTGGCAGACTAGCGGTGTCAGGTGGGGAAGAGCAGCCTGTGCAGCATTAAGCATTTGCTGCTTTAACTCTTGGGGACTGGCGAAGATTATTCAGATAAAGGTTGCAAAGAGCTTGCTGAGCTCTAAGTGCTTGGCATAGTTATTAAGGTAACACATAGTTTACTTGGCTAAAGACTTGATTGTTGCCATTGTAACACAAACATACACAGAGAAACCCCCTAAAAGGAATTTTTCTTTCTAGGCCAGCAGTGCTGCTGGGAGCTTATTTCTCATTGTAGTCTTTTATTATTTAATCGGGCACTAAATAAAAATTCAAGTATGTTGTGAAAGTCTATGGTCTCCTGTCTGTTCTCTGTTGGAGGGGCAGCTCCCTTGACCTTGGCATGCTGTTTGGGTTGATACCTCATATAATTGGCCCAAGTCACCTGGCAGGGCCTGGGTGTCTTTCGAGGATGCTGCAGAAGGACCCAGCCTTGTCATCTTCTGTCACTTGTTCCCCACTGCTGAGGTTTGGAGAGTTTTCCAAACTGCTGTTTTGCCCCCTAAAAGCCAGCTGGTGCACCTGTCTCTGGTGAATCTTGGCACTTGTGCGCTTTATTACAGGAGGTCAGAGCTTGTTTACTGAGCAGAATCGGTTTAGTCCCTTAGCTGTGCAGTGTCCTTGTTCTGCAGGGGCACTTCTTCCTGTTGGTCTTACCATTTAGGTAGCCAAACACTTTCATGACTGATGTTGGAAAGGTTATTTTTGGTGGTTCACAGGGCAGGAGGTTAATGCAGATTATGTCCGACTTCAGCCAATGTTGATGTACAGGCCGTACCCTGGCAGGGCTAGGGAAATAATAGGTGTTTGCTCTGTTGTCCCTGTTATGCCATGGTAATCCCAGCACAGAAGAGGGATGGACTGCTTGCTGAGTGCGATCTGCAGCCACCTCTAATGAGATCCCCATTAGATCAGGCTCTCCAAGGCTGTTGTGAGCTCTGGCTGGGTATTGTCATGGTTAGGTACTCCATGTTCTCAAATATCCTATGGATCATGCTCCTGAGCATGGTGCTGCAGGGCCAGGGCATGCTGTGTTAAGCGCAAGGGCCAATGCTTTAGCAGTTGAATATATGGTCTCTTTCTTGTTCAGTTTTGTTGCTCCCAGAATGTTATGGCTCTGGTTTTATCTTCGTGACTGCTCTGTTTCAGGGGCAAGCAGTAAATTTCCTGGCTCCTGTTTGTTTTGGACCAAAATTTGAGAGTTAAGAGCCCCTAAAAACTTCATTGTCTGGTAATGAAAACCTCTTATCTATCACAAAAGCAGCTGTTCCTTGACTCTTGTGTATTAAAACAAATAAATGAGCTGTTGCTATGCAGTAATGTCCTTTCATGCTGTAGCTTTGCTACTGTTTGTGGTGCAGTTGTGTGAGCTGGTGGGGGCATCCGGGCCCTGTGTTGGTCCGTGCTCTGGTCTGTCCTGGTGCTGATGGGCTGCAGGCACTGTGCTCATGTGCGTGCCTGGATCTGCCAGTGCGGGGGGTAATACGTACCCAGACGGAGTCACCGAGTGGAAAGCTGCCTGTTGGTCACCATATGGCCCCATACCATGGGGGTGCTGCAAAGGCCCTGGGAAGCTGCCATTAGCAAGGCTGGAGATGGGCACATGATGGGAAGGAAAATGTGGTTTTCCTTCCTCCAAACCCTGAAGCGTGCGGGAGTATGAGTCTGCATGACTTAGCGTGCTGCTGGTCTGCACAAGTGCCTCTTACTCATGGAGAGCAAGAGCATTTAGGCAGTTCATCTTTGAGGAAGTCAGTTAATTTCTTTCTCTTCCACCCTAGATCTCGCAGGGAATGGATTATGGTAGCTTGACACGTGTTCCTCCAAGCAGTGCTAATTTCTCTACCCACACGGTTTTCTCTTGCGTTCTTATTAACTGTCATTAATTTTTTCCCTGTGCCTGTCTTGATGAGTTAGCCCTGTCCTGCAGTGATGAAGAACCAGCCCTCTCTGCTGTGTGAGAGGTAGGGATGCACTTTTCTCGCATGTTAGGGGCAGCTAGGGTCTCTCTCTGGTGTCCAGGTGGTTGTGTCTGATTTTTAACTAAACCTGCAAACCAGTCTGAGCAGTGTGGTGGTGTGAATTGAAAAAGAGCTGCAAACCATCTTCTGCCTGGTTATCGACAGGGAGTTGTGCAACAGAACTGGGTTTATTCATACACAAATGGTGATTTGCAGTTGGAAGGATTTGGAAGGATGGATGTATGCCTGAGTTGTATGTTATTAAGCCAAGTCCAGTGCAGTCAACCCACTGCGCGGTCCCAGTTCCCCGTGAAAGAAAACATTTCCTTCCCCATCTACTTTGACTGGTTTTTAGTGGATATAAAGTGTATTTCCACTGATGGATCATGAAATAGCTCCATATTTTCAAAATTGGCCACGTGTTGGCTTGACACAGGTTTCATCTTTGTGGGAGGAAAGGCTTACATTTAAACAGCAGAAGCTGAGTTACAGGGGCAAATGTGTCATTTTTCCCACTAACTCAGATTTTATGTAAAAAAAGTTGGTGTTTTCAGTGCAAGCGGGGGGGAGCAAAGGCTGGAAGGCAGGCTACCTTCCTGCAGATGCACTTGTGTCAGATGCTTTCGTCTGTTCTGCGTGGCGTCCTGCGAGCACCCTCGTTAGCACGTAGCCTCATCAGTTTTCCTTAACAAAATGTTCTGGCATCCTCTCGTCTCTGCTTGTCACTTCTTTGAAGGGAATGTCGCTTGTTCTACTGGCAGCGTGAGCCCTCTTTGCTATGTGAAGGCAGAGCTAATTATTTCTATTTATTTCCTCAAACTTTCTCAGCACTTAATTTGATAGTTCTGCTTGATCCTTTCACTTGTCTCCAAGCCTGAGAGTAGCCGCCAGGCAGCTTTGGGGAATGTGTTCCTCGAGCTGTTTGAGCCTGATGGGAGACGCTTTGGGAGGTGTAAGGAAAGCCCATGCCCATGGAGATGTTGGACCGGCCATAAGGACGTCTCCTCCTTTGGTCTTAGTTAATTGTGCTGCAAAAATCAAACTACAAAATGTTCTCCCGCACCCTCGGCGGGGATGTTGTTGCCTTTGCTAGCAGGGTTATTTTGTGCCCAGATTAAGTAATTGTCGCAGTCTGCTCTTGCATACTTTTTCATTGGGGACCAGCAGCTACTGTTGCCAGTTTCTGCTGTGAAAGTTGGTGTCAGTGCTGGTGGTTTTAAGGGGGGATCTGGAGGCGATTCTTCCCTTGGCTGTGCCTTGGTTGCTGCTGACGTGGTGCCCTGCTTCTCCTGCTGCTTGTCTACAGCCACTTTGTTGCAGAAACCTGTAGCACTCGCGCTTGTACGTGGGAGCCTCTTGCTTTCGCTTCCCCCCCTGCCCGCGTGAATGCTCTGGAAGGGGCTGCAGAGCAGCTATAATACAGCAGAGGAGCTGGGCTAGGAGCTTGACTTCAGCAGAGGAAGGGATAAAATGAGCCAAGCAATACGGAAAGAAGCAGCTAAGCTGGGAAAATGAAAAACTGCAAAGGTACCCAGAACTGAATTGAAAAACTAATTAATGTCTTAAAAAAACAACAAAAAACCAAACTATTCCTGTGGGCAAGCAAAGCAACACAGTGAAGAATCTGTTTATAGCTTGCACTAGGAGCAGCCAAACTGTGCTTATCACTGCGCTAAATGATTTGCTGAGGCTCTTAATGACAGTTGCCTTTTTCTTCTCGGAAAGCTCGGCAAAGGGTGAGTATCCTTTGGGCCAGGCAGGTCCAATTTGTGGGGGCTGTCTGGCTAAGTTTAGATACTTCATGTTTGTGGTGCAGTATCACAAACGAGGCCCATCCTGTTAGGACGAACGCAGGGGGCTTCGTTTCCTGTAACGACGTTTCCCCTCTCCCCCGGCATGGAGCCTGCTGTCGTGCGAGCGTGTGAAGTTTCCTTGGTTTCATCTCTCGTGCATCTGTTGTCTTGCATATGAAGCAAAATCATTTTGGATGATGGGAGGGGTGCACCCAGCTTGCCCTCCTTTGCCCAGCTGTTTTCTCCCGCCTCGCTGCTGGGTGCTCTGGCGACCATCTCTGTCCCCGCTCTCTGCTTCTTGTGTGCTCCTGCCTGCTTTGCTGCAAACAAGGTGTTCAGATGGGTCTCTGGGTGTCTCTAAACAATGCACTGAGAAGGTATTAAGATGATTGTGTTTAACTTGCTGTGTTAATGCCATGTTTGGGCTTTTAATTCCTCCTTTAGCTCTTTCAGCTGTTGTTCCCCCTGCTTCTCGGTGATTTAGCTATGAAGAGTCTGCCAGCCCTGGTGAGAACATGTTGCCTTGCTCTTCTCTCGGCCCCTTTTTCCCTTTCTCTAGTCTCAGGCAAGCACGTATGTGATGCTGGGGCTGTCTCGTTCCTCGTGGCCTGCAGAAGCGAAGCATCTCCTTTAGCAATGACGTCCTGAATGAATTTCTCTATTCTCCTAAGTGAGAATACAGCGTTTTGCGGCGGTGAGACTTTATGGGGCACGTTGTCAGACAACCGCATCTTGCTGTGCTATTTTGATTAGCTGAGGAGCAGCATCTCTGGCAATCTTCCTGTGCCTTTTCTCTTTGTTGTACGGCTCCCAAATCAAAACTGCACAGATATTTTGGTCCTGCCAGTATCCAGCGTGCTAGTTTTATGTTCAGAAGGGGATGGCTGTCGTAAACAGTCTCCTAAGTATCTGCTGCAGCTGAGACCTGGCTGTCTGCCTCTGCCAGGCTATCTGACAGTCGCTGCTCGAACACGAGGCTGGAGGATGGGACAGATCCTCTGGCAAGGGATGCTCCTGCCTTCTCACCTGGTGTGAGATGGAGCATGGGACATCTCCAGGTCTTGTGTTGCCTGCTTTGAGGACAGGCTGGTGCTCGAATCGCACGGATGTTTCCAGCCTGTGCTGGAACATCCTGGCAGACCTGTAGAAATGCCACCCCTTTTTTTGTGGTGGTTTTTGGCCCACACTAAAACTGTTTGCTGCTTGGGCTGCTTCATACCTCTTGGCTGCAGTCTTTGGGACAGGTGGAGAGAAGGTGCTGAGCAGCAGCTTCATTTCACCAGCTGGCTATTCACCATCTGAACGTGCTTTTTGTTATCCCAACTCTTCTGCTTGGGTCTGTGCAAGGCTTTGGTGGATGGAGCTGGCTTTCAGTGCGAACAGACACCTCTCGGGCAGAAAGCTGTGGGCCCCAGCGCTTTGGGGCAGCCCTATGTGCTGCTGCAGCGGGTGCTGGCATGGTGCATGGGGCCTTAGGCAGCCCCACACGCCACTGCAGCAGATGCCTGCATGGCCTATGGGGCCTTGGGCAGCCCCGCATGTGGCCACCAGCATGGCCTGCCCGGGAGGCAGCGCTGGCTGGGCACTGTGCGAGGGCGCTGCACCATCTGCCGGCACGCGCAGTGCTTGCATCCCTCGGCTTCTTGCTCTGCTGCCTGCTCAGGCTGCACCAGCTGCTACCTCTAACAGGCATGCGAGTGAGGGCAGGTTTTGCAGTGTCCTGCCTTTGGGAGAAAGCATGACCGAGGCTGTTAGGTCTGGTCTTGCTGCAGGGCTGGAAGGGGAAAGCTGTGCTGGAGGAGGCTGCATAACAGGCTTATACTCCCAGCGTGGCTCAGTGCACCCCTCTGCATTTCTGCTGTGTTTCTTATTCTTATTCCCTCCCAGGAGGCAAAGACCTCCAGAAGTGTAAAGTAGGGGTGGTTTAACCCAGGTCTCTTGGGTCTCTTTTCCTGTGCGTGAGACCCTGTGGTGGCTTGTTACGTTGTGGTCTGGCCATGGGCAGTGCAGCAAGGAGCTGTGCTGCGCAGGCTCCCCAGGGCCCCATGGGGGCCTTGCTGCGTGGTGCTGCCCTGTCCCCTGCTCTGCAGCACCCCATGGCCACAGCCTCCCACCCCATGTCCTGGTGGGCTGGGCAGCCACAGGTCCAACGGGTGCAGGGGTGCCCCGAGTAGGAATCGGCCGGCAAGCAATAACGTGGGAGGCCCCAGCCCAGCCTGGGACTGAGTCTCGTGTGCCACATGCCTGGTTCAAGAGGTCTAGCGCAGCAAGCCTGTGAGAAACAGGACTTTTGGTGGGTGTGGGCAGGCCCTGGGAGGACGGGAGGGAGTGGAGGAAAAGGGCAGGGGTGTGCGATTCTGGAGCGAAACCCTGAGCCTCCCCTGTCTGTCTTGTGCTCCTCTAGAGTGATGAACTGCAACAGCGCCAAAGATGCTCGGATTCAGCACGTGCTCCCTCAGCGCTCACACGCTCCCCGAGGCCAGCGCCCTGGCACCGGGCCGGGCGGCTGAGCTGGACGCCGGCTCCCAGCGCTACGTCCTGGCCCTGCCCGAGGAGGAGACGTGGCGCAAGCACCGGCTCGGCCTCATGCAAACCACCCAGTCCTGCAACCTGCTGGAGCCCGAGAGCCTGGCGGAGGCCCTGGTGTCGCGGGCGGCCAGCTTCGATGCCCTCTACGAGCCGCGGCCCCGGGATGCCGAGGCCGGCAGCACCTTCGACCTGGGCCTCGGCCAATATGTCCCCGTGAGCCCGGACGTTATCAAGCGCCGGCGGGGCGGGCTGATCGAACAGAGGGACATCATCAAAGCGCATGAGGCTCACAAGATGCAGAGCACGCCGCAGGCGCGGAGGAAGGAGTGGGAGTAAGTACCGGAGAGCCCCCAGCCCAGGTGGGCAGCCGGCGGGAGCAGTCCCTGCTCCGGGTCCTTCACTATGACGGTGGCTTTGTGGGCGCGCAGAGCCGGGGGGGCGCGTGGGGCCACCGACTCGGCTTGCGGCAATAGGTGTTGCGCCGTGGAGCAGCCAGCGCTAGCTGCGTTAAACCTCCTGCTGTGCCTGAGCCGGGCTGCTCTTCCCCCTGCTGCCAAGCTGATGCTGGAAGGCAGGGAACCTTCTGGAACAAAGCAGATGAGATGACTTTTTTTCTTCCCTTGTTTTTTCTCTCCCCCCAACCTCTTCTGGGTCCTCTTTTTTCTCGTTCTCTGAAAACGTGCCATATGCCAGCTTGACCTGCCCTGCCTCCTGCAGCTGTGCCCTCCAGGGTCCCGCCGCCGCCTGCCAGCGCTCTTCCTGCCCTTGCCCTGGGGCTCGGCGCGCCTGGGCTGGCTCCCGCGGTGCTGGCGCTCCCCCTCGGCCATCTGGGTTATGTTGTTCTCCTGAGGGGGCGAGACTGTGGAGTGCGTTTGAGAGACGGAGCGAGATAACTTTGCGCTGTGCGCGGGAGGCGAGCGTTCAGCCAAAGCGGTCAAGGATGTCCCGGCTCTGAGCTGCAGGGCAGTGTCTGGGAACGGTGCAAAAAGGCGCCTGCAGATGAGGGGGATCCCTAAGTCCTGGACAAGAAGGTGGTTGGTGGGGTGGATAGTTTCAAGAAAGAAAATCACAAAGATCTTCATTTCTGAAGATTGGTACTGAAGGCTTGAGACAGTTTAAGTCAGGGACCAACTTAAGTAGCAGCTGCCTGAGCTGGGAATTAGAAAGCAATGGTGTAAGAAAGAGGAGGTAGAGAGATTTCTAGCTGTTCCTGTTTGAGTGGACTGTTGTAACAGCTGATGCACATCAGCTCTTGTGGACAGTAACCCTAGCAGTGGCTGGTTGGTGATGCCTGTGGAGGTAGAGATTGCACTGGCAATCAAAATGGCATTGGAACTGCAATTGATAGCATCACTTGTGGGATTATGGACAAGAAAGTCTTCTGTTTACAACTTCCTGTAAAAAGATCAGGGTAGTTATCTCTCACCTTCGTGCCTGAGGAGCTGCTGGTGCATGCTGGGACAGTCGTGTGCTGCAGATGTTGAGCTGGGGTGTCTCCATCCCATTTTTGCCTGCTGCTACCTGGTGGGCGGCTCTCCCTCGCAGGAGATGAGGGCCACCGCAGAGCACTGTTCACCTCTGTGCTTGTTGACATTTGGCTAGGAGGCAGTTTGCCTCCCAGCTGGGCTTTTGGATGTGTTTGGAGTCTTTGCTCCTGCTTTTACCATGGCTTGAGTCTTACTGTGAGGGGATTTATATGTAATCCTGGGAGGTGGTCATCCTCTCCTAAACTAGAGCAAGCTGGAGGCTTTAATGAACACAGAAAAGAAAGCAAATGCATGGCAGAGCTGAAGCCTGCTCATTTATTTTCCTGTGATTAACTTCTTTCCATAGCTTGCCTTGGTGTTGCAAGAAAACCCTTGTTCCAGGTCCTGGGTTATTCTCCCTTGCCCAGTGTTTGTTACGCACACAACACTGCAGCCACTTGCTTCAGTCTTGCATTTAAATTACCGAGATTGTTTTCTCCCTCTGTGTCTACTCAGCAAAACTGCCTGGGATAAGCTGCTGCAGAGTACGCTGTTCCACTATTGCCAGTCCAGAACAGCTCGCTGTGTTAGGCGCTTTATTGGGAATAATCGCTGTGCATCACTTGTAAAATACCTGGGCGATGAAGGAGCTGTGAGCCCCTGTTAGACGTGGCATGCTGCGTCAGAGAGATCCAGGTCAGTGCGCTGCTAGTTTGACGTGCTTAGGATTTTTTGGGGGGGCTTTGCCTGATAAAGCACCAGTGAGGGGCTTTGCCTGCAATAAAACTTGTGCTGCTGCTGGCCAGCTGCACCTTTCTTTGGTGGGTCTTCTCCAGCCCTTCTCTGACTCGAGCTTGTGTGTTTGAACCTGGGGAAGTGCTGGGAGAGTGACTCACAAAACCCTGCACAGGGGAAATAAATTGACATATGGGCTTTGCAAGTGCTTAGTGCCTTGTTATCTTTCGCGACCCACTAGGGATGCCAGATGAATAAATCATGGACAGGCAGGAAGCGGAGGGCTGGCCTCGTTAATTGTCGGTTGGTGTAGCGAGTTCCTCTAACGGCTGCTCGCTAATTAACTGTCTTGATGACTACAGCTCTATTTCATTGCAGGGGTATGAATTTGGTGTCCTTCCTGCTCGCGCTGTGCAGGATATGCCCCTTTCACCGCTGTCAGCTTCTCCATCTAGCAGCAACTCGAACACAGTCTAATGCTTCCGCCTTCATTTAGTGTGATGGAAATATGCGGAAGCCTGTGCCCAGCCTCTGCCATCCCAGTGCATGCCTATTAATTGCGTGTTTCCCCAGGCTGGCAGGGTCCAAGTACTGCTGTGTGGTTGGGAATTGGGACTATGGTCCTGCCCACCCAGGGTGAGCCTGGGCCCCGCTGCGCTCCTCTCTGCTCCTCGCCGTGGGTCGTGCTGGCTGCGTGCTGGGGCTGGGCAGTGGTCCATGGCACTGGTGGTGGGAACATGCACTGGGGAGGGGAGATGTTGGGACAATGACAGGGAAAGAGGCTGAAGTGTCTGTATTGTGCTGATACCAACAGGTGGACTTCTAGCCATCTTTGCATTTCTGAACTCTTGGATGCTGGATTTTGTTACTTCAGGGTGCTTTTTAAACAGTTTTGTGGGCGTGCCTGGGGAATTACATGTTAGCCAGAAGGCCCCGCACATCTGCGAGCGAGTGGGAAGTCTGGGCAGTTCTTCCTGTGGCTTTGGATCTAGGTGGCAATGTCCTGGCCTTCATCTCCCTTTCCTCCAGTCTGGCAGCATTTCTGATGGAGAAATGTTTTTCATTCATGTCACAAACCTCCCCTCTTCTGCTCCCCTCCATCCTGG
The DNA here is from genome assembly GCF_040807025.1 of Struthio camelus. NCBI lineage: Eukaryota > Metazoa > Chordata > Aves > Struthioniformes > Struthionidae > Struthio > Struthio camelus. Next base: position 7,019,748 of record NC_090949.1, read on the forward strand.
GAAGCAGAAGCAGCATGATGGGAGATACAGGACGAGCCTCTTCCTGGTGCTGTCTCAGGAGCCGTTCTCCCTTTACCAGCCCAGGCTCATTGCTGTTTGGGATCTGGCGGAGAGGCTCCTCCTCGCAGATCCCTATGTCTGCAGCTCTGTAGCCGCGTTGCAGCAGCTGCCTGCCTGCATGGAGATGCTGGAGCTTTGCAGGAGCCCTTGGCATTGCAGGGACGCTAGGCTCTGGGACTGGTGCAGCCCTGTGCGCCAGAGGGGCTGAGCATGCAGCCCTGCAACACGTACCGGAGGCTCCTGTGATGCTCGCCCAGAACCTTTGCCAAAGGCCTTTATGCAGTGCTGAGTGAGTAACCTCAAGGCTGTGGACCCTCTCTGGAACTAGATGGATAGCATGTGAGGGGGGAAAATCAAATTAATTTCCTTATCTATAATTTTATTTGTAATATGATTTCCCTGTGATTTAATTTTCAAAAGGGCCCATCTCGCAGGCGGGCATGCAATGAATTGCCCTGGGGTTTATCTGAAAAGTCTGGCTCTAAATCTGCTAGCGAGGGCTGCCGAGCGTGGAGCTCAGCCATCAGCGTGGGTCTGTTTTCCCTCATGGCTGCAAGCGTGCTGTGTGGCTTTAGTGCTGGTGGGCTGTTGGGGAATCCAGAAGTGGTTGGAGTAGAAAGATACTGGATGTTCTTGTGGGACGTTACAAAATGAGGAAGGGAAGTCTCTCCGTGACTGAATGAAGCTTTGGATACCTGTGCAGGAGAAGGTATGATCAGAAAACTGGAAAAGCAATTGTCCTTTTTCTGCTGGGGGTGGACAGTGATGCTTTAGGGTCACCAGGGCTGCCTCTGCATCTTCAATCTGAAAAAAAGAAACACTAGGCAGGTCACATGGAGCCTGGAAAAAGGGTTTTCGTGGCTCGAAGCAGAGCAGATTGCTTGGGTGTCCATGGCAGACCTTATACAACATGTGGGTGCAAGCAGGATGGCTGGCTTGCCCATAATGCCTTCCCCTTTAGTCAGGGCAGCTTGGCAGGGCCATTTGGTGATGTTGTCCAGCTGGTGCTCTGCTGAAAAAGTCTGTCTCCTGAAAAGTGAGTGGGGCCTTCAGAGAGGCTGCAAAATTCAAGCCTTGCTGCTCCCAAAAGGACTTTTTCTCTATTGCTTTGCCAAAATCATGAGTTAAACCAGTGTGTTCAGGGCTGTTCTGAGAGATCTGCCCCTTGTTCGTAGGGGCAATGCAGTTCAAGGGAGCTTGTGGTTAAACGTTTGGTACAAGCAGTATCCGTCTTGCATGAGTTAAAGCTGACATCTGTATTTGACACTGACAGCTGGCCTGCGAACATCTGTTGCCTTTGTCATGGCTTCAGGAGTGACTCAGTAGCTGTTGGAGGTCTGATGTGACTCCTGCTTACAGCCTCTGGTTCAGATGCCTGCAGCAGAGTGAGCATGGAGAGCAAATGTTATGTGCTTTTTGTTTGCACAACTCCTCTCCAGAAGTATCTTTGTCATTGCAGATGCAGCATTTCTGGCTTGTCACCAAATGTTTGTGCAGCCATTCTTCTGTTTTTGGATTGTAATGAGAGAAGATAAGGGAAGAGAAGTCTTTTTCTTACTAGTGTTAGCTTTGACAAGCCTAATCCCTACAAAGCCTTCAGCTCTTTTGCCTTTTGGTAGCGAATAAATGATGAAAAGTGTGTTTTCCCCTTAAGATGAGCTAAGAATGGGAGGGGAAAATGCTCTTGTCTCCAGTTTTCATGGAGAGACTGAGGCAGGGAGCAGAACCCCCCCCCCCGCTCCCCAGAAAGCACATAGACTGACATCTGCTACTCAAATGCAAGCAGGACAGTGGCTTTGTGGGAGGCTGAACTCCATGAGGAGTGCAAGTACTAGTCCACTTTGTTCCCATCTAGGTGTATAAGGGAGCCTGAGCTCAAGGCAGGAGCTAAACCAGGTTTTCCAGAGTCCCAGCTCGAAGCCCTGGCTGCTAGCCCACTGCTTGCTTGCTAGGATCAGGGATGGAGGCATGCAGGGATGTCTGCTGTGGCTTAGCAGGGGCTTGGGGCGATGCTGCTGTGTGAAGGGGTTGTGGGGGAGTTGCTGGTGTCTTTGCCATGTTGGGACTATGGCTGAGAGAGAGCGCCCAAGGGAAAGCGCTTTCCTTTGTCAGAATATGCAAATAGAAGATTTGTGTTTTTTTCCAGAGTTGCTGCTGCTTCTTATCTGACAAGACAGACAGGCAGGACCCACCTTATAAATTCTCCAGCTTGAGACGAGCCTGAAGCAGAGTTTCTGGTGCACAGGACCCAAACCGGCCTTGCATGGCTCAAAGCCACGTTATACATGTAGATTTGTAGGGTTTAGTATGTATAATTTGAGCAGGAACGTAAATTGTGTTCAGAAGAGCCCTCACTTTGGAACAATAGCTGCAGTGAGGATGTGGCAAAGAGCCTGATTTTCAGAACTCAGGCAGGGAGTGTTGGAGCAGAAGAGATGGTAGGGAAGGTGGTTGGATCTGGGTGCCAGAGGGCACTGTGTAGTGGTGATGGTGTGGAGGTAGGTGCTGTACTTTGGTCCTGGAGTGTCTGATGCTCAGCGATGAGGAATGGCAGATTTCGGACTCCAGTGGAAAGTGTATTCTGCTCACGTTACAGTACAGTACTCCTAATGGATAGGGCTGTTATAAGTGATCCAACTAATACAGCAGACCGCTGTTGCAGCCTTTGGATTGTGCTCTCCCTGGCTCATGCAGCAAAAGTTATTGGAGCCGTATCTCCTGTTGTCTGGTATTCATGGTGCGCTCTGCTGCCTGTGCCTTCTGAGGCTTAGTGAAATCACTGGTGTGCTGCCTTAAAATACTGTTGGATTCCCCAAAGCTGGAAGAGTCATGTTTAAGCAGAGCAATATGCTGGGGAATGGCAACTAGCTAGTTCTGGTTGCACCTGCAATAGGTACTGCCATACCTGTAGTATCTTAAAGTTAATTGGTTTAATGATACAAACTTGTTAAATTGTGTAATATGATCTGCAATGAGATCCCATAGCATGTTTCTGTGGTGCATGGGTCAGCTGGACAGGAGAGCTTTCTGTTACTCACTCCAGATCTGCACCTGGAATGCTAGACCACCTGGAGTCTGTTATAATGGAAGCTTAATATTGCAGTATCATCTGGCTTCATGCACTTATATTGGAAGAAGTAAGAGAACAGAAGTTGTCAAAAGAAACAGCGTGTAGCTAACAGTTCTCAGTGGCTCTTTATGAATTGGCAGTGTCTGCCTGGTTACATGCACGCTCTGCATCCCAGATTACAAATGAAGCTGACTGGTGTTCCCTCGCCTTGGAGCTGAATGGGACAAAAGCCCTCTTGATGTGTACTGGGCTGCCAGCTTCATCCTAGCTTCTAATTCTTCTGTTGTTTTCTTGGAAACAGGTGGTGGTTTGGCCTTGGTCAGTGATAAGAGTTGTTGCTTGGCAAACTCGCGTCTTGGCCTATTGTCCTGTAAATCATGGGGCTAGACCTGGCAAGTCCTTAGCTGTGCCCAAGGCAAGTCTAGGACTGCTCCCTCCTTCATGTGTTGCTTGTGAACTGGGGCTGGTTTTCCTGCAACGTGACCCAGGCTGATGTAGTGTCCCTTGGTCTGGCCCTCCTTTGGCCTGTTGCTGCTAGGGAGTGGACAAGCCCCAGAATGGCTCCTGTAAAACATATCTGCTGAGTTGGTATCACAGATGCTGGTGGCTTTCTGGCACAGCTCTGGGAGGTGGTAGACCTGGTGGATGCTGCCTCCCTGCTGCAAGAAGCAGCCCTGCTTTCTCTTCCTCTCAACTCGTTCCTGCCTGGAATGGTTCCTGCTTGTGGTTCAGCAGGAGGCTGCATGGTGCTTGCGTGGTCCTGCGGGAGAGGCAGTGTAGGGATGAGACTGAGGGGCCAGGGAGGAGATGACTAGGAGAGATTGGCCTGCCTCCTCTGAGAGGGGATGCCTTCCCTCTGAGTTCCCTGGTGGGGGTTGGATGCTGTGACTGAGAAGAGCTATTTAAGTGACAGAGCAGTGCTGGTGCAGGAGCAGTTGGATATCAGCTACCTCTAAGGAGTTGAATGTGGATGTTCAGCTGCTGGAAGAGGGAGGCAGTGAGGAGCCTCCTTGCAGGACTTTGATTTTTTTTTTCCTAGCTGCTCGTTACGATGGCTGCAGAGCTCTTGTCTCACCAAAGGATGCAAAGGGAACTGCCTCTGTCTGCGCATGCTCTGCCTTGGCTTCTTATCCCCTCCCCTAAATTGTAAGCTCTTGGGAGGGAATGTTGGAAAATTCCTAAATTTTAGAACCTCTCTTTCAGTTCATATTAAAGTACAGCTAGAGGAGTATGACTTGCCAAAAGTTAAAAAGGTCCTTTAGTGTCTTCATTGGCCTACTATGTGCAGGCTTGAGGCTGTGGGACTTTTACTAGTTTACCTGTTGAGTTTTTCTATATACGTATTACAATATATGGTGTATTTTCTTTTGTCTCTCTTGTCACTCCTTTCTGGCTCCAAGCTGCATACTGGAGAACTTGTGCTTGGAGATGATCCAGCAGATCCCTGGCATAGTTCTTTAATTCTCTTGATGGCTTGGTAGTTGCACAGAAAGAGCTGCTCTCACTGACTTCTTTGCATGTCTGTCATGTAGCCAGCCCTGTTTGTGCTCAGTCATTTCCTGAGATTGGCAGGCAGTGGTGAGAGTTGACCGCTGCACTGATGCCTTGTCCTTTGATTAACTCGCAATTTATTGTAACTGGATTTTGGGTTCCTTTCCCTGGGTTTAAAGCCCCCAGCTCCTGGGATTACGCAGGTCTCCTCTCCCATGTGTCTGAGACTTTCCTGTGGCCTCATTCCTGGAGGGATGTAGACCCTCAGCAACTGAGAGGGTGAAGGTTGTCTCTTCGAGGCCTTATCTCTGAGTTGGAGAGGCTGCAATTGTCATCTTGGAGCCTTCTGGAGCGCAGGCTCAAGTGCAGAGTTTGTTTCAGCCCCGTGATGATGGGCAGGAGGCTCGGGGCTGGCTCCATGAGGCCTTGCACCTTGCTGGGTAGGTGGGAGCTTGGTTCAGGCCTGATATCCACCTTGCTGCAGTAAAATGAAAAACTGCACACCACTTTGGGCAGAGTTCTGGAGAGCAAGGCATGGCTCCCCTCAGAGGCTTGCTCTGTAAGCTGGGGGCTCTCTGTACCTGAAGTTCCAGGGCTTTGTCTCTTTCATATGTGAATTTTTCAGCACTGTATGATGCTCCTTGGGGAAATACAGCTGTGGCATTAGCATGATAGAACCCAGCCCACCTGGGGACTAAATGACTTTCATCTTCTGCTCTTTGTTCTCACCTGCAGGTGCCTTATCTGTGCTCTCTGCTGTTCTCCAGTATGCTCTGTCCTCTCTCTATTGGTGCCTGTCACCCTCCCGAATTCCTCTTTCCAAGACTCTGCCCTGGAAAGCGGAGGACTCTCTTCCAACAACTCTGCAGTGCTGGTCATTGTCTGAGGTAGCTTCGCCATGTCCTCCTCCACCTCGTGCTCCTGCTCAGACATCTCTCCTACTCTGACATCTCAGCTCGGCTGCCCAGTAAAACGTTTGGAAGCTGAGCAAAAAGGTTGGGCCAACACCGGCAGCTGGCAGGAGCTACTGGGGGCTCTGCAGACAAAGGCCCTGAGATGTCAGTGACCAGCAAAGCTGGTACCTCAGGGCATCCTTCAGGGAGATATATACACGTCTCACATGCAAGTCCTGTGCAACTTGGAACAAAGTGCTTAACCTGAGAGCCTAGCAGGGTGTGTGTCTTGGTTGGGATGACTCTCCCTGCTCATGTTTCACCCAGTAAGAGTAGCATACAAGTGATGGAAAGGGCTATGGATGTGCTACATCTGTTGCTTATATTGGGGGCAGTGAAGTACAGCTTTGATTATAGTAACTTGGCCTTTGACTTTGGACAACGATTGAGTGGTGTATTTCTCCCAGAGGCATCTATCCTGGACCTCCGTGTCCTTTCTTCCCTTCCCCTTGCTCCTTTCAATAAAGATCAAGGTTTTGATACACAGGGAGGTTCCGTTTTCTGAACAGAATGAACTTTAATTCTGCTTGTCCCAAGAGTAGCATGGAAATAGCGATATCTTCCCTTAATTGCCTCAGTCTGGGTTTCTGGCACACCCCAGAGGAATTCTCTTTCCAGGTTAATTCAGGTGACTTTGTAAACCTCGCAAGGGTTGGGAGGAACAGGGATCTCGGAGGGGTGGGCATTGACCCTGGAGCACTCAGAGGTCTGTCAGCAGCATGGACAATTAGTCAGTCCCCGCTCTTCTGCGCTGCTGAGGCCTCTTCCAGGGAGCTTGGCTCGTTAGTAACTGGTTGCTGAATGCGGATGACAAGGCGGCTCCCAGTGGATGCTTCAGCTTGGGAGCTGCTGGCTAGCTCTTTGTCACCGTTTTCTGGCACTTCTCATTATTGCTTCCTTTGCTGGCATCTCTGCTGCTGTTGGTGGTGTCAGAAAGCTTCGTTATCACATCTTGGGTCTGTTTTGAAGCCATGGCCTGTGCTGAGGCACGTGAGCTTCTTATTCTGGCTGTTTTCTTTATGATTCCCAGGAATCAGCCTTCAGTGAAAGCTTCTCCCTTGGCCTGAGGCAGATCAGGGCTCGGAATCGTAGAATGGTTGGGGTTGGCAGGGACTACTGGAGTTCATCTGATCCAACCCCCCTGCTCAAGCACAGTCACCTGGAGCAAGTTGCTCAGGACTGTGTCCAGTCAGGTTCTGAATGTCTCCAAGGACAGACTCTGTAACCTTTCTGGATGACCTTTTCCAGTGTTCGATCACCCTTACATTAAAAAAAAGCTTATGTTCATACAGAAATTCCTGTGTTTCAGTTTGTGCCCATTACCTCTCCTGCTCTCACTGGGCACCACTGAGAAGAGTCTGGCCCATCCTTCAGATACACATTGATAAGATCCCCCTGGAGCCTTTTCTTCTCCAGGTTAATTAACCCTAGCTATCTCAGTCTCTCCTCATGTCAGATGTTCCAATCTCTGAATCATCTTTGTGGCCCTTTGCTAGACTCACTCCAGTAAATCCATGTCTCTCTTGCCCTGAGGGGGCACAGCAGAGGACCCAGCACTCCAGATGTGGCCTCACCAGTGCTGATGAAGGGGAAGGATCACTTCTCCTGGCCTGCTGGTAATGCTCTGTCTAATGCAGCCCCGCATGCTATTGGCTGCCTTTGCCATGAGGGCACTTTAGCTCGTGTTCAGCTTGTCCACCAGGACTCCTAGGTCCTTCTCCACAGAGCTCCTTTCCAGTAGGTCAGCTGCCAGCCTGTACTGGTGCATGGGGTTATTCCTCCCCAGGGGCAGGACCGTTTCTTGGTTGAACTTCATGAGGTGGTTCTCTGCCCGTTTCTCCAGCATGTCGAGGTCCTTCTGAATGGCAGCACAGCCTTCTGGTGTATCAGCTACTCCTTCCAGTTTTGTAGCATCTCCCCACACCAGGCTCTGTGTGCAGGGTTCAGTGCAGCACCCTAGGGGACAGGGGCTGGAAGAGGGCTTCTGGTACACATGCATGCAAAGAAACTTCTGGTATTTAATGCCCTTGTTTGCACCCTCTCTCTCCCCTCTCTCTAATCTGTTTGTCTGTCCCAGGAAGGCTCCAGCTAGCTTTAGGTAATTCCTTTCCAGCCTCTGAAGTGCATGTGGTTCAGGCTACTTATTATTCACGGTTTCTAAGATGTAGTTTGTGGGGGGGGGGGGGGGAAACCTGCTTAAATTATAGAATCATAGGGTAATTCAGGGTGGAAGAGACCTCAGGAAGTCATCTAGTCCAGTCAGACAGTAACTTATTTTTCAGTAAATGCAGTGTTTTTCATTTTAAAATGATAATTTCTTGCTGAACACTCCTAAAATTGTATTTGTTCAGTTTTCTTAATTTCAAACCAGTTATTTCTCAAACTTGTGAAAAATTTTTGAGAATTTGGTGGAAGAAACAGCTGTGAGGATTAGTGCACAATCTATCCTGAGCAAAACTTCTGCCTTGCAGGCTTGCTTATTATCATGGAAATTGCAATTCCACGTAACTACACAACTGAACACAGTAGATGGTGAAATTTCTGGTTTATGTACGTGTGGAAAATGATCTCGATTCAACTTCTGAAAGGCTGTGACCTTTTCTTTTGTACTTGTCAGTCAGCCCTTTCTGGTGGCAAAGGAATTTGCTGCATTTGTGCATGACGAACATTAACACCCAACTTTGACCACTTGCTCTGCCTGATTGCTGGAAAAAATCAGGCAAAGTTAGAAAGGTCCCTGAAGTTAAACCAAAGCAGCCTTCAAATGTGGCTCTTGGTTTCCCAAAGCAGCCTTTAAACATCAAGGGAGTGTTTCTTGAGAAAGCAGAGAGAAAAGAAATGCATTCCTTGTCTTTACCTCTGGGCACGCTTAATCAGGAAGTTCATGTGTTGTCTTCTCCTAGCCTTTCAGTGCAGCGTTGTGGGTGTGTGGGTCACCAAAACTGCACTGCTGTTTCCATTGCTTTGCTGGTTTTGAGCTGATTCCATGCACCAGCAAGGCTCCTTGCTCTTTAGGTGGGAGGAAACATGTCAGCGCTTGCCCTCAGCCCTGTGGGATTACAGTGCAGGAGGAGATCAGCGTGGCTGGCATCATCTTGTTGAAAGAAATACTTGAAAGTGTCAGTGCTACAAGGCTGATCTTTCATGGATGAAGCTAACCAGCTGCAGGAGGGTTTGCTTGACAGGAAACAGCTTTCCTGGTAGCTAGGAGCATGCTGCTGTGATGGATGTTGCGGTAATAAAACACGCATCGGCTTTTTGAGTTCTTATACAAAACAAGTCTATTTTTTCCCTGGTTGGAGTTCCACGGCGGTGACCTTTTTTCCACTGCAGCTCATAAGACAGTAAAACAGTGGCTAGCATGCTGCAACTGTCTTCTCCATGTGTTTGCTCAAGTGGAAATAAGCCTAGCAAACTTCCAGTGAACTTTCTCCCATTGAAGGATTTCGCAAAAAAAATGACAAGACGTGCTCAGCCATGCTCATCCAGGGATTTGTGCGGGCGTTTGCCTGTGCAAAGGATCTCTGGCTGACCTCTTTCTGGAACTGAAAGAGGAGTGTTTTTCACACCTCCCATCACTGAGTAGCTTTCAAGGAGAGGTTTTGCTCTTTGGCCTCTTCTCTTTCGCAGGTTTGGAGCATGCAAGCAGCATCTCCCTGGCAGAAATCCAGGCACGGTGTTGCCGTGGCTCTTTGAGCATCAGCTGCTCAATGGAAGTTCAGGCTTGCAGGAAAACTTCAACAGCTCCATCTCTTCCTGGCTCTTGTCCTGACAACGTAATTTTTACTGTAGCCACCCTGTTTGCTAGCAGACAAGTGTGATTATTTCTGAGAAAGCTAAGCCTGTGAGTTTGGTTTTGTGTTGAGGATGGGATTACCGGTTTTCTGGTCCAACTGTATGCTTTTCTTTTATTGTTGAGGTTATTTACAGCCCAAAGGCAGGAGATACCAGCAAGCAGGAAGACTGAGGTATCTTGGTTGCTGTGTTTCTGCCTGTGTGAAGTCGGGCAGAGGGTCAAAGACTGCAGAACAATTATCAGACATGGAGAGCCAAAAGCTTGCCTGCCTTTTGGGAGGGGAAAGAGGAGATCTGAAAGAAGAAACTCTCTTGCTAGCTTTGGCAGAAGATGCTGCTGGGCAGGGGAGGGGCGTGAGGATGCTGGTGGAGAAAGTACAGGCGTATTCTTTGATTTGGGTAGCACAAAGGTTGAAACAATGCACTTCTCATTCCCTATCCAGACCTTTGACAGTCTAGAAATAAGCTTTCTTCCATTGAACATTAAGGCCGGCCATGGGGCTGTTTCCTCTGAGCTGTTTCCTTGTCCCTGCTCACACATGATACTCTGGCCCTGCCCCCCTTCCTTGGTGGGGCCAGATATCTCTCCCCCTTGCAAATGCATTTTCCTCAGCCGCCTCTCTCTAGGTGGCCCAACCCTGCTCCTTTCAGAGCAGCAGGTGATTCTCAGATATCCAGTCTCCCTAATTTTTGCTTTTGGACTCTCTACTCAGCCCATCTTTCTGGAAACATGATGCCCAGGACTGGACTCAGCTGAGAGCTGGCAGGGTGGAAGGGTAAGGTCTTGTGCCACCAGCTCGGCAGCTGCTGGCACAGGCTGGCTGTCAGTGTGGGGCTGTGGGCAGGCAGTGGTGGCCCTGGCCCTTCCCATCCCATACGGTGGGTCACGCAGTGCCTCAGAGGATGGGGATATGGGGATGGGACTTTGCTAACATGATGGAAACACAGGGGCTGACAGAGAGCTTTCTCCAGGAGGGTGGGATTGCTGGGTGCTGCTGGGATGTGGCTGTGAATGCTAATTAGTGCCTGACTTGCAAGACTAAATAAAGCAGCAGGGCACTCCAGGCAATTTATTAATGGGTGATTATTTCAGGCCTCTTCAGCTGAGCTGCGAAGCCTCCTAGCCTAAGGCAGAGAGAAGCAGCCTGAGGAGCCACAGTTGCTGGAAACGTTTGATGTTGGAGGGTTTTGTTGGGAAAGAGAAAAGCTGGGAAGGGGCAGGCTGGGGAAGGGAGCTTTCTCCCTTGCGTGGGGTCATTGCAGGCAGGACGAGGCGAGAGGGGTGAGCTTGGGAGCTGCCTGCCCGCCCCGGGGCTGGCAGTGATCCCTACCACCCAGGGCAGCGGTGCTGCTGAAGAGCTGGGCAGCAGGTGGTCCCAGCAAAAGGCAAAGCAGCGGCGATTCAGGGGCTTCCTGTGTGCTGGCACACGAGGTGCTCTCTGTTCCCTGAGCGTGGGACAGGCGTCCCACCTTGCATGGGGACGTGGCCTTGGGGTGGTGCAGGTATGAGTGGTGTGAAGTGGTGCCCCCTTTGCTGCCCCGTTCCCCAGCTGTGATGGGTCGGGGTGGATGCGGTCTTACCTGGGCTCATTCAGCAGTGGGTACAGCCATGAGGCAGCATGCTGAACTGAATGGGAAAGCTGTAAGAGTCACCTCAGCCCTGAGATGAGCACAGAGCTTTGAATTTCCTATTTCCCCTTGCTATCTATGTTTTATATTCTAGAAGGGTAAGAGTGTAACATGAGAGAAATTTCTATTAAAATCTCCTGTGTGCCTTGCTCGAGCCAGCTTCATGCTCAGCATAAGTAAGGCCCTGCTCACCTCTAGTGCTGTTGGTTTTGGTTTGGGCCTTTGGGAGAGCCCAAAGGACTGAAAAGCCTGTGGGGAGGCTGGGGAGCACAGCCTGAAGCTGGAAACAGAGGTTGCTCATAGCACAAATACTGAAAGCAACTCCCCTGACCATTCCTGGGTAGGAAGCACAGTCCAGCTGTGTTCGCATAAATGCACAGGACTGCAGGATTTTTGGCTGCCCCATAAACCTCTTCTAATTCTTTCAGCTTGTGAGCGTTTGGTTGCTGAATCACCCTTTAACTGAAGATGCAGTGTCCGCCTATTTTATTAGTGGCTCCAATTGATGAGATGCTCCAGTCCCACAGCAATGCAGTGTGGGGGAACCATCCTACTTCAGGCTGTGTTGTATGGAGAACCCTGTTGGTGTCTTCAAGAGGTCTGAGAGGCATTTAAAAGATTATATATATTTGTATATACACACATATACATATATCTATCCCCCTTCCAAGCTAGTGTACTGCACTGAAGCACATGTAGGGGCGAGCACAAAAAGCAGGTTATATATAGTGCCTGATCCCTGTTCTGACGTTTTGCCTGACTCGTGGAGACACCTTTAGCATATCTCTCCTAGCTCTCCTTTGTGATGGATGTCACAACAGATCAGCCAGTGGGAAGCCCGTGCGAGTGTGTACTGCGGAGAGCGCAGGAAGAGATGGAGGTGCGTGGGTTTGCCTGCGAGCTCTGCCTGGAGCGGCCTGAAACACACGGGCAGCTCTGACTTCTCGCCTCTGCAAATGCTGGGGACTGGCATGTCTGTGGGGTGCTGTGAGACATCCTGGGGTCTCAGGATGCCATTTTGGATGGTCATCACCTGGGACCAACAGGGACCAACCTTTTCATGTCACTCTTGCATTTCCTTGTGAGAATCTTGCTTGACACCTGAGAACTGGTAAATGTTTTTTAAAAAAAAAAAAGGCAGGGGGGCAAAGATGCTTTGGGCCTGCTTCTCTCTGTTAAACACTTACAGAGCAAAATCTTTTGGATGTGAAGGCCATGCCGTTGGCACCAAACGACAGCCTGACGCAAGGCTGGGGGCAGGCTGCTGTGGGAAGGGGCTGCGTTGGCACAGATGGGGTGGCACGCTTCAAGCTGGGAGCTGCTGCGGCGCTGCCCCTTCCTCATCCCCTCTCGCCCTTGCAAGAGCTTGGGGGGAAGAGGTGACAACCAAAACCTGCTTCCTAAGGGTTATTCTTCTGTCCCAGGAAAGATGTCTTTATGGGATTTTTATCCCATTGATTTTAAAGATGCTGAGATCAGGTGCTGGGCTCCCAGGTCTCTGTGATTAAAAGCAGCAGTGCTCATGGATTCTGGTGGGTTTGATGCTGTTATGTAGCAAGTTACACTTTTAACTTAGTGGTTTAAAGCTTTTTCTCCTGCCGCTGCTTTGTGACACCTGGCACGGCTGTTTCATGTGAATGACCTAAAGGAGTTTGGAGTAGTGGCACTTGCTTAAATTTGGATGCATAATTTATAGCTTGGTATGAACTTTCTTGGCTTTCTCTAGTCTTTCAGCTGCCTAACTTCTCTGTGCATACACGATGCTGCTGGCCCTGAGAAGCCAGCTCCTCAGGCTTGCCTGGGTGACATATCCAGGAATTGATCCAAGAAGATGCTGCATCTCAGTCATTAGCACTGAGAAAGGCAAGTCCCCTAATGAGGGAGGCAGTCCTGGGGGTGAGTAGGATGTGAGAAGTACCATTACTGAAAGAAGTGAGTTGACAGCAGAAAGGAAATACTTGTCCTGGGCTGGAATGGGCATGTGTTAATCCTCCAGGGAGGAGATGGATCGGCGCCTTTTCTGCGGTAGGGAGTATGTTGTGCCTCCTTGGAACGAAGATGGTGAGCGGGGCCCTGCATCCATGGGCAACGAATGCTTTTGGGTTTGCTTCAGCTGAGGATCTGGCCAGAAATGGCTTCTTTGGCTCATGCCTTCTACAGGTTTGTCCCAATAACGGCATGTCAGCTTTGGGTGCGGAGTCTACCTGGCTGCAGCTGTGCTGGCAAAACTGCTCGGTGCAGTGCCAGGAGGAGAGGAAGGTCTGGTCTGCGCTGCCGAGTGCGGTACTCTCCTCTAGAGATATCATCCATAAGCTGCTTGGACCTGCTCCACCAGCATCCCAGCTTCGCTGAGTGCCTATGAGCTGTGCTGGACCATGGGCCTTGGTCCTCTGCCTCCCTGCTGTGGAGGCAGTCTGCCTGGCAGGCTCTGCTTCCCCTTTGTAAGTGGGGAACATGTTCGTTTTTTTTTTTCCTGATGCTGTAAGTAATTTGTTGGTGGAAAAAACTTATATTCCTGCATAGTTATAAAAATGCTTCTGAGTCAGAGTTACCCAGTCCTGATTTGAAATTTGGCCAGAGCACTGTAGACGATTCTCCTTTCATCCTATCTTTTTTAGTATAGCTAAAGCATTATTTTAAAAAAAGCAAAAGCCACTTTCTAATATGAGTGCAGCCCATCAGAGATGCTGGGAATATCGTCAGTCACTGCAGCCTTCGGCTTAAACTTTCTGAGCAAAGTGGGGCTGAGCAGAGGATGCACTTAATGCTATTGCCCATCCTTTGGGGAGCTGCTCATGCTCAGGCGCTTCCTCCCCTTCTGTCCCTGCTGACGCTGTGCCCAGTGATAAGTAGGTGGTTTGGGGTCCTTGTGAGCCGGGTGCAGCACCAGAGCAACTGCCCTGTGTGATGGGCTTCCTGCCTGCAAGAGAAGAGCTGTGCAAAGGATTGCAGTAGATGCATGGTGGCTCTGTTGGCCTCAGGTCCATCAAGCCTGATTCAAAACACCTTGAAGCTCAGAGGAAGAGCAGGCAGGGGGTTTGGATCAAATCAGCCTGATCCCAGCTGCAGGAAGCAAATTTCTGTGACTGAGGACTGATTATCTGCAGCAGTGGGAAGACAATGTGTGCTTTTGGCCCTAGCTAAATGCAGTGGTGTAGGACCCAGGCGGAGGGGGAGATGGGTGTGCATTGCACAGGTAGTGCACAGCCGTTTGGACTGCAGTGAAACGCACATAACCGCTAGATGGCAATCCTGGCATGGTGAGAAGCGTTTTCGGAGGCATGCCAGCCTGTCTGGATTTATGGAGAGGTGGCAAGGACCACCCCTTGCCTTGTGCATCGCGATCCCTCCCTGCGATGCTGCAAAGCCCCTGGGCAGCGAAGAGCAAGGAGGGTTTAACATGGTGGGACGTGCATGGCTTTGCAGTCTAGCGGGGCTTGGAGCGAATCTCAGCTGCCTGACTCTGGTTTCTCGGGCTGTGCTGCCAGAAGTGCTGCAGTAATGCTTGAGGTGCCCCAGTATCGCAGCCGCTGGTGATGCTCTGGGGCTGGGCCCTGCTCTGGGAAGCAGTAGCCCGTTTCCATTGCTGCTGGCAGTGTGGGGCTGGCCCCGCTGTACGGGGTATCAGCGTAGCTGGGGAGAAAAAGCAAGGAGGGGACCTGTATTCCCGTACTGCACTGCTCCAGCCCAGCATGGGGAGAGGAATTAGCCCTCCTCTGTAAAAGATAGATCTACCCAAGCTCCTTCCTGTCCCAACACCCCTAACTGCCCTATCTTCTTGGATTTCCTTTGTTCACAAAAAAACATAGCTGGCTCTGAATTTCTTTGCCATGTTGAATCATGTAAGCATCAGCCACGCTTCTCCCTGACTCACGCATCCCAGCGCGCTAGGGTGAGGGTCAGGACGAGAATGGCAATAAACATCCTGGGAAATAGAGCCTGTGTCTCTTGGCATAGCTGGGACCTTTTTGCTTTCAATCTTCTCTTGTGGAGCTCCCCTCTCATAAATATCCCATCCTTTAACACTGGCTGAGCAGGGGAGAGGCTCACAGCCGGGGCGGCCTGCGCTTGTGCTTGCAGCAGTGAATATAAACCAGAGAAGAGGGCAAAGCCCGGCCGGCGCCGGGAGCGGGGAATACCGTGCTGCCCCAGAAGCGGAGGCATCCAGGTAAGATGCACCTCTTTGTTTTGAGGAGGGAAGAAAAACACTACATCTTCCTTGTCAGGCCTCCACCTCAGCCCCTTACACCTCTCTGGAGGCAGGAGCCTGCTGTGGTGCCCCTGAGCCGGTCAGGGAGGGCGATGGCCTGAGTGGGGATGCCCGGGCAGATGCTTGGCTGTGGGTCCAGGTGAACAGAGCAGCCTCGATGGGACTTTGCTGCGGCCCTCCAAGCCTTTTCTGTTTCCAGAGCTGGGAGCTTTGTGGGGCTGAGGATCTGCTCCTGGCAACCTGCTAGGCTCCAGGCTTAATTAACAGAGGCTTAACGGGTGGAAAAGGTCTGTCCAGCCACATGGGTGCACTTGCTGAGAAAGCTCGCTGACCAGATAAAAGTTTGTTTTTTTTTTTTTCAGAGCAAGGTCCTGGGGTCCCCTGACCTCTGCCGTGCAGGGGTCTGCTCTGCGCCCCACTGCAGCGTGGTGGTGGTGTAGCTGGTGAGGGTATAACCAGGGGGTTCAACAAACCCCATCTGCTATAAAGCTTCTCAAAGGAGCAAAGGCAACGAGAGACCCCGCAGATGGGCATCTTGGAGCGGGTGGGCTCTTGGTGTCTGGCTGAGTTTGGAGGGAATCATCCTGCAACATTTTACAAATACTCCTCTGTTATCCTACTGAAAAGGGCCTGATCCTTCGTGCTCCTCACCCAGCCGGTCCCAGCGCTCCAAGCAATGTCCAAAAAGTCAAGAAGTGAGCCCTGCCACCGTGGCCTTCAGTTATGTTAGCGCCTGCAGAGCGGGGAAGTCTGCTGGATGCTGTCAGGCTGCACACCAGACGAGTTGCCCTTTACGGGGTTAAGGGCTTGGTTTTTTGGAGTACTCTGGAGCGTTTGTGGCTGCTGCCCCGCAGCTGTGGGGCCTGGGGCGAGCAGTAGCTGCTGTGCTTGCAGGCAGGTTGCTGCTGTTGAGGTGGGCTGGGAAAGAGTATCGTCCTTCGCTGCCTGCGGCCTGATGCTATGGGGCACATGGGGTGTCTTCTGTGGCCAGCTGGAGCTGCGAAGGGTCCTGCCCCGTGGAAAGGGTGGGTAGTGAGGGCCAAAGGCCCTGGAGAACCCCTCTGAGACTGGGTTGAAGGGAAGGGGCAGGAGCTCCTGCGTGTGCAACTGTGGGGGCGCGTGGGCATACTGAGCAGGTACGGGGGACCTGGGCTATCTCCCTTGGGAGCTGCGAGCCCTCTAGCACGTCCCCCTGTCCCCTGCATGTGGCCAGGAGGGCAGGATGGCTTCTCCCAAAAGCTGGTGAAGGCACCGAGCGCCATGGGTGCAGCACAGCCGCCTCAGCCCCTGCCTGTACCCCGAGGGCAGGGCGCAGCACCCCTGCGGTGCCGCTCCTCTGCCTGTCCCTGGGGCCACCAGCGTGTCCTAGCTGCCTTGTCAGGGCTTCAGGGCTGCTGCGGGGACAAACCCAGCCCAGTTTGCTGCCTCCGATGAGCCGGTTTTCCTTCTGGCCAGAATCAAGTGTCAGACAGAAGACAGCTTGCCGGGGCTGAAGGAGGCTCATCTGTATGCAGGGGAGCAGGAGGGCTCTCCCCAGGCAGCGTCCGGCGGGGAGCCCCCGCGTTTCCCGGAGCGCAGGGGCGGGAGGGGACTGTGCCTGTGGCCAGAGAAAGGCTCAGTGTGGGGTGCTGTGGGGTGAGCGTCCCCCTTTCCCTGCAAGTTGGGGTGGTGGGGGAAGTGTCTTCCCCCCCCTTTGCCTCCCCACCCTGGTTTCCAGCGGTAGCCACTCACCTAGGAGCACCAGTGCCCTGGAAAGCCCTCGAGAGCTGGGGAAGGGGCTTCTTGCGGGGGCTCCCCCATTGCCTTTGTTCCTTTCAGACCCTCCCTTTGCCTTGCAGCAGCTCCCGTGCTTGCCAAGAGGATGCACTGGATGGAGCGAGCGAGCGCGCTGGTGTGCGCGCGCGTGTCTTGCATCCGACTTCATTAAAGCGAGCGATCCCCGAGCTGCAGAGGCGCGGCAGCCTTTAATTTCGCGGCCGGCTCCTGCGGGAAGCCGGCGCGCCCTGGCAGCTGGGGGCTGAGTGCCCCTGCCCCGGGGAGACACGCCGGCGAGGCTCCCGCAGGCCGCCGGAGATGGAGGCGGGAGGAGGAAGTTGGACGCTTCGCTCCAACTAGGCTGGACCGCGCTGCAACCTGTTCCCCCTGCCGCCCCTCGGCTCCGCTGGGTGCTGTACCAAAGCGCGTTTTCCTTTGCAACGGGCAGATGGAAGGACTTGGATCCCAGCCCTTTCCCTGCCTGATCTCTGCCGGCAGACGATCCCTGGGCTCGTCTTGGTCGGGGCGGGGGGGGTTAAAAGGAGGCTGGTTTGGGCTTAGAGGCAGAGCGGTGGGAAGGATGTGGCTGATTTTAACCCCTTGCTTCGCGGTGGAAGGTGCCCAGGCTGCTTAGGGACTGAGCTGAGGTGGCCTCCGCTCAGCACGCTGGGACCTGCCGGGACAGCTCCCTGCCTGCTCGCCGGGTGGGCAGCGTGGCCAGCGGGAGGGCGGCTCTGCTCCGGAGGCAGCCGGCTGCCCACCATGCCGCGCTGGAGACGCTGAGCCGGCGTCGCGCTCCGCCTGAGTCTCCGCGCTCCCCCGGAGGGATGGAGGGGAGACGGGGCTGAGCATCACCGAGAGAGGAGGAGGGGGCTGTGGTTGGGACTGCGCCCCGTAGCCCCCCCCTCTCATCTCCCTCGCCGCCTCGGTGCTGCTGCTTCAGCTCACCTGTGTGTTTCCTTCCAGGATGGCTCGCTTTGGGGAGGCGGTGGCTGGCAGGCTGGGCTCTGGAGATGGAGGCTCCGACCAGAGCAGAAGCCGGCAAGGACCTCCTGCTCCTGCGGGAGGCACCCCGGGAGCCTTCAAGCAAACCAAAGCGCAGAGAGCCCGGACTATGGCTCTGTACAACCCCATCCCTGTTCGGCAGAACTGCTTCACTGTCAACAGATCGTTGTTCCTCTTTGGGGAAGAGAACATAGTCAGGAAATATGCCAAGAAGCTCATCGACTGGCCATATCCTTTCTGCAACCCTCGCTAACCCCCCCTTGCTCCCTGCGCCCGGATTTGCCTTGGTGGCCTTCCAGGACACGCGTGTGTGGCACTAGCTGGCAGGTAAGTGCCTGCCTTCTGCTCTCCTCCCAGCATGTGGAGAAGGGTGCCCTGGCATCCTGTCGTCCCCCCCCCACCCCCCCCCCCCGGGATGCTCTTCTCCTCCCCTGCTCCTCACCTCTCTCTGGTGCTTGTTCTCCTTCTTCCTTCCCCTGGCCGGCAGCTGAGCCCGCTGCCCCTGCAGGGAGCCCGCCTGGGGAACCTGAGCTCCTCCTGAGACTTGGTTTTTGGAAGTCCCCCTGCTGTGGCCAGGGAAGGAAGGGAGGTGCTGAGCAGGTCTCACCCTGGGTTGGTCCTGCGCGCTTCAGGGCACCCTTCCCTGACCCTATGTCTATGTGGCTGGGAGCTGTGGCCTTTCCTCTGTGTCTTGATGTCTTGCTAGGTTTTTCCCCTCTCCCTTCTATAGAGCCACCCATCCTGATGGAGACAGACCACCCTGGGAGCCTGCAAGTCTCCGGACTCTGCAGGATGGTGGATTTCCTCCCCTCCTGGAGGTGTCTGTGTGCCCTCTTTGCCTCCGCTGGCTCCTGATCGTTCCTGGCAGGGGCTCAGCCATCCTCGCCCTCTAGCCTCTGTCCCCTCTGTCAGCAGCCATGGGGACCAGCTTCCTGCTCCGTGTAGCAGAGGGAAAGATGCTGAAATTTTTCCTACAGCCCTTTGAAGGTCCAACTCAAGGGACTGTGTTTTATCCTCTGGAGTCACAAAGTGGGGGACCCCCTCCTGGGGCTGGGTGGAGAGACCAGGTGTCCCCCTGCTCCCCTCCTCCATCCTTTCAAACTTTCTCCCCCAATGCCCACTTCTTTCCCCCCACCCCAACCCTGCAGGTGCCCCCAGGCAGTAGGGCTGTTACTGCGGCCAGGTCCTGGCGCCCAGCACTGCAGCATGCTCCTCGCCGCTGGCAGCTCGTGCCCTCCCATCAGCCTGTGTTCAGCTCTGCTTCTCTTCCTCCTGGCCCCCAAGACCCTCCTGGGCTTTGCCCCTGCAAGGACACAAGCCTGAAAACTTCAGCGTGGCCAAGCTTTGGCTTTAGGGCCCTCCTTAAATTGCATTTTGCAGTGATGATTGCATGTAGCTCTGCCTGCAACTTGTTGGTTAACTTGTCGGCTCCTGCACTGGGTGCAGGAGAACTTGCCTCTGTGCAAAGCAGAAATGCGCTTGTCTGGTGCGACAGGTGCCTTGGAGAAATCCCTCGTTAATATATGGGATTACAGGATGGGTCGTTCACGGCATAAACGTTATCAGGAAAGTCGTCCTGCCGACGCTGAGGCCCCCCGTAGCTCTGGCACATTGAGGTCAAGCCTTTGCTGAGCACCCTAGGGAACTGTGCAGGACCCTAGGAGAGTCGACTGTGTGCCTGAGGGGGAAAGGAACAGTTTGGGGGGAACTGGTTTGCTAAATTCCTCGTGGCATGCTTAAATGTTCCCCTTCTGACAGCACCCGTGCTCCTGCTTGGTGTGCAGCCTGCAGAAGTGTCAGTGCAGCAACGTGGGAGCTAGCCTCAGAGACACACAGGCAGCTCTGCTCAGAGTACTGCAGGGCGTTCGCAAGACTAGCATGTCTTGTTTTCCAGAATATGCCAAATTATTCATGTGCTTTTTCAGTGCAGTGTGGGTGGGCCCTCGCTGTTCAGCTTTTATTTAAAACAATAACTAGTTGGTGTGTTGCTGATGGCCCAGCTTTCCCAGTGTGGGCCAGGGTCCCGTGCTGGTGTAGTGCTGCATGATGTATCATCTAAAACAGCCTCTGTCTCCTAGAGACTAGTGCTTCACTACCACGCTGTAAAAATCCCACAGCATCATTCTTTCCTGGAATTTGCAATGCATGAGGAAGATTGTCTCATTCTTTCAAAAGAAGTGATATGTTCCTGTGCAAATGTTACACCCAGGTCTGCTCCAGGAACGGGAGCTCAGTCTCCGTGCCCGTTCCCACGCGTGAGTGCCTTCTCTTTCCAAGAAACCGATGTGCCCTGGAGCTTTTGCATAGCTCTTCTGCGCCACAGCCCTTCACCTTGAGCTCTCAAGGTCTTAGGTACAGACAAGGCTTTTTGATGATAAGTCTATACCGACCGGATGATGTATCGAACAAAGGAATTGAAAGACCTTTAGAAGCTGATCATTTCTGCTGGGGAAAGGCAGAGCAATCTTTCTTTGTGTAAGGCTGGGTGAGTCTTCTGGTGGAGGAGACCTTAGCGCAACCTCATCTTGCACTACGACACATCTGAAATGCCAGGCCGGTTATTTTGTTGCTTCGGAGACTGATGAGCTCAAAGTGGTGTAACTCTGGGCAGTGTTAGCCTCATAGCAAGGTCTCCTAAGAAGGAAGTGCTGTCACTGCAGACTGTTATCAGTAAAGTTGGCCAGGCAAAGTTGTTCTGTTCCTTGTAATTGTAGCCTGGCACAAGTTGTGAGCGCCTTTCGGCAGGGCCAGGGAATTTTGTGAGCAACTCAGCTCTCTGGACCAGAGCCCACAGCGTGAAGCCTAGCAGTGTTTCTAGGCTGTGATGAGAGTGGTTTGCGGAGGTGAGTTTTGGATCTCGGCCACAGTCAACAAGAGTCGCTGGCCTTAGAAGGGAGGCCTGCCGATGTCAGCGCTGCTGGTTGAAGTAGGCATGACACCGAGGGAAGCCAGCGTAGCTGGGATGGAGCTAGGGGAGGAGTGGAGGCTCTTCTTCACCCAGCTCCGGTTGACTAGGTAATAGGGCTAAAAATAACTGGTGATTCAGGCCTGTATATCTGCTGGGTAAATGTATAATTATAACGAGCAGCCTCTGCAGTTTGGCTTCCCTGTGTAAATAGGGATGATGCATGTAGGGAAAGGATGGGATTGGGATTCATCTTCCTGTGGAGAGCTAGTCTTTGCAGAATTCTGTGCTGGAAAACCTGCTTTGTTACCTTTGGAGCTGCTCTTTTTACTGTTTTTGCTCAAAAAATGAGGCAGGAGACAGCCGTTATTTTGGCTGTAGGAACAGTAGCTCTTCTCCTTCTCTTCTCCTTCTCTTCTCCTTCTCTTCTCCTTCTCTTCTCCTTCTCTTCTCCTTCTCTTCTCCTTCTCTTCTCCTTCTCTTCTCCTTCTCTTCTCCTTCTCTTCTCCTTCTCTTCTCCTTCTCTTCTCCTTCTCTTCTCCTTCTCTTCTCCTTCTCTTCTCCTTCTCTTCTCCTTCTCTTCTCCTTCTCTTCTCCTTCTCTTCTCCTTCTCTTCTCCTTCTCTTCTCCTTCTCTTCTCCTTCTCTTCTCCTTCTCTTCTCCTTCTCTTCTCCTTCTCTTCTCCTTCTCTTCTCCTTCTCTTCTCCTTCTCTTCTCCGAAACAAAGCCTTGTTCCTGCTTGCTCTTACTCTGCTGAGGAATCAGCAGCTGATGGCCAGGCCTCCAGCTGTGATTTCATTTGTTTGGCTGCCTGGAAGGCTACAATTCAGTTAGTACATGAAATGGGCTGCGGCTCATCTATATCTGCTTAGTTCTTCATCTGCTTAATCATATTTGACCTGGATAAGATCCCTCTCCCACCCCAGGAAGGCCAGATGACCTTGTGTGGTTTTGGTTCTATCCCCAAGGACAGCCTTCTGTCTCAGACACTCACGGGCCCCTCATACCTGTCCACTTAGTTTGGAAGGGAGAAGGGACATGCATCAGCCTTCTGGGAGCCTTTCTCTTCTTTACAGTGAGGGCTTTGTCCTGTCTCAGCTGCTTTGAGTAGCAAGTTGAATGTTGGCCTGGCTGAGAGCAGCAGGAGTGTCTGCAAAGTGCCACATGGAGCAGTGCCTGGTTGTCTCCAATTCCTCTTCCACCAGTTCAGGACACCTAGGCAAGGCAAAATATCCTGGCAAAACTGGAGGATATTTTGGCCTTACATCCCTCCTTCGTGGTTGGGGTGGGATTCACGCATGGATTTTTCTTGGTGGGAAGCACAGCCACGTTTGTCTGAATTGTTTTGCTTGTGATGGCTTCTACTTCTTCCTGGCTGTGTGCAAACAGAGGACACGTTTGTGTTTGCTCTGAGAGCAAGCAGAAGCCAGCAAGTGGTCTAAATGCAAAGCGTGGGCTGGCTGGGCAAGTGTGGCTGTGGAGGGGTGCCTGCAGGGCCCCGAGTGACTTGGGAGGTGTTGTTTGCCCAAGAGAAGGTGGCCAAGCTGCAGCCGGTGACCACCCGACACTCCTCCTGCCCCAAGGTAGAGGTCTCTGCCTCCATGTTGTCCCTGGCTGCCCTAAACCTTTTCTCTGTGCTTGCACTGCTCTTTCTAACATGACTTCTAATTGCCCAGAGTTTTTCTTAGGGGGGAGCTGCTTGTGGCTGTGTCACGGCAGCACCCACCCCGATCCCGAGGGAAGGGTGACTCATCCCTGCCGTGTCCTGGGAGTGAGTTGCGTTTCTGCACCTCATACACCCCACGTGCCAGCTCTCTGGGTACGAGCGGCTACCCCCGCGGTGAATCACTCCCTGCACATCTGACGCTGCTTTGGCATCGCCGCCAGGGACGGTGGCAGTGACGTGCCCTGCCCTAGCTCCGTGTGCCGGGCTGGCTGTGCCAGCGTGGGGAAGGCCGCAGCAGGAGTGTTATGCCGTGCCTGGGGAAGCCTCTCTGGCCCCTTTGCTTTTGCCCAGCCAAAATTTCCGCACATCTCACCTGCCTTATGGGAAGAGCCACACCATGTTGTTGTGCTCTTGGGTAGCTTCCTCCTTGTGCTACCCAAGGAAGTCTCTCCTTGCCTTTTTCTTCCTTCAAGGCTGCTTTCTGTGCCCTTCATTCATCAGATTTTAAAATGTTTTTTTGGGAGGGGCGAGTAGGTGTAATGGCAGGTCCATCTTTTTGACAGCCGAAGAGGGAGAGGCTGCCTGTCAGATGGTGAATTTAAACAGAGGCAGCTGTTGCCATGGTGACACCAAGTTGCATCCTGTTGCTGTGGCAACCAAAGTTAAAAAACTGATGTTAAGGCAGGAAAATCACATGATGCTGTTCTTTTTTGCTTTAAAAAAAAAAAACAAAAAAAAACAGGAGAGGAGAAAGGTTTGATTTGCAGTTTTTAGTGCAGGGTTAGGTGGGGGAGAAGGAGGAACCCTGGTGCTGTTGGCACGGGGCAGGTAGGCAGTGGGCAGAGCTGCCCCTCCTAGCAGCAGCCGCTGCGTTTCCCTGCAGCCCTCAGGGTATTTTCGGGATGCTGCAGCTTGCTGCATGGCTGAAAGCAGCCTCCAAGCTCCCAGATTTACACCTGCAGTGAGTGCCCTCCAGAGAGGGGTCTCTGCGGGGAGACGGGGGATGTTACACCCCCAGGCTCCCCCTCAAGCAGGTGTCTGAACTGGCACCTTCGTGGCTCCTTCTTGTGGCGCAGATGAGTGGGATCAGGCCCGTCGTCTGGGTATACGAATCTATCTCGCTGCTGCGCGTGGAGGCTAATTTGCTTGAAGTGTACGCCTGGATAATGCATTTGGGTAGGGGGTCCGCTGAGGGCTGTCAGCGCTGGCGATAATAGCATGCTATTTGCCGGCTCGGCTCCCTGGTCCCCAAAGACAATTGGTGTGTGGGATGGCGAGGGCTTGGCAGTGCTAATTCTAGAAATGAAGCCTGTCGTCTTCCCACTACCAAGCCAAGTATCCAGCTAGAGGGGCCACAGCTCTACGGCTGTTTTAGGAGAGGTGTTGTGTGAATTCCAGTTTGCAGGATGCTGAGCAGCCTTATCTGCCGGGGGAAGAGCCCTGGGGACAGGCAGGGCAGGTGATGGAGAGTCTGGGGAAACCCTGAGTTGAATTAGGGCCACTCACCTTCTTTGCTCTACTTGGCATTTTGGATGTTTCTTCTAAAACAGCCTTGTAGAGGAGGCGGCGACTGGTTTCCTGCTGGGGAGTGGAGCTAAGGGGACAGGCAGGGGTGCCCTTGAGGAAGGGGTTGTAGCAGACGACTGGTTTCCTGCTGGGGAGTGGAGCCAAGGGGACAGGCAGGGGTGCCCTTGAGGAAGGGGTTGTAGCAGAGACGATCTTTGTTCATCCTCATGCCCTGGGTGGAAGAGCACGGGAAGGCCTGTGCTGGACAGGCAGCAGCAGTGGGTTTGGGGCCTGAAAGATTAAGTCAGCAGATGTAAGAGCTGAGCTTCCCTCTCACATCTGGGGAGCAGGGAAAGTCTTTTAGTGCAGCGTCTCTTAGAGGAAAAGTGAAGATTCAAGGAAAACGGAGACTTAAACTTCCAGGAGATGTTGGGTTTTTGAGGGCTGGTCTGGGTGGTGCAGACAGGGCTAGGACTTGAAACTTTTCTGCTCTTCTTGCTGACGTTCTGAGGTACGCTTCCCAAGAGGCTGGACCCTTTTGGAGATGCCCACGTGGTCTTCTCTGGCTCTTCTGCTCCTTCCATGCCTGCCTGCAGTTCAGGCAGTGGGAGGAGGCACACATGCTGAAGCAGTCCTCTGGCTTTCTGGGCAGAAAGGCCCAGGTGGGGAGGTGAGGTGGAGGAGGCTCTCTACAGCTCCCACCCCTCATCCAGACCTAGGAAAGTGATTTCTGTCACATCCAGCCACTTAGGGAGGTTACATCAATGTGCCATCAGCATCATAAATCCATCTTCGGGGCTTGGAGCTGGGCACGCTCTCTGCATTAGCAATATGTTCTGGGTGGATCAGTTTTTGGCTCCAAAGCATTTTTTCCCTGTGAGGATAGAGGAAGGGACTGGCAGAGGGAGGTGAAGGGATTCACATTAAGATCTTGCAGCTAGAAGCAAGAATCCATCAGTGCATGGACATCTCCCCCAAAGCCACATCTCTTTGGCTTGCTGTTCCTCTTTGGGGAGGATGCAGCGAGTTTGGCATTCTTGGCCATCACTGTTGCATGGTACAACGCCTCCTTCTTTTGCACCGTGGTTGAAAGCAGTGGCAGGAGGGAAGATGGGCTGATTGCTGCGGTGCTCACTTTGGGCTCTTGCAAGACCCCCCATTGGAGTGCGAGGTGTGGGGTTAGTGCGCAGTGTCCTGGATCCGGAGGGTGGGGGATGGTGGGCTGGGCCCGCGGCCTCGGGATGCCTTCCCCACCTTGAGTGCACCGGGAAGGAAATGAGGATCCTGCAGGTGTGCTGTGTAGCTGGGATTAGCTGAGTTGCTAAGGAAACAAGTCAACTATTCAGGGGAGAGAGCATTGGATAAAGGAGATAAATCAATAAGAAAACCTATTTTTATCGGCTCCCTAATGATCCTACATGAGAAGCTAGATGAAGGAGGAGGAGAAGGCTAGAGAGAGAAAGGCTTTCGTTACTGCGCTTAGAGGGAGGCAAGTGCTACTCTGCATTTTGGGTGGCTGGAAGTTCACGTAATTAGATACGTAATGAGGAAACAAAGTAGCGGAGCATCTTCCGATGGTCTCGAGCCTTGAGTTGGGAGGGAGCTTGCTGACTTGGCAGAGAGGTGGAGTGTGTGACTTTCCTGCGGATAAAATTTCCCCCTGTGTTTAGCTAGTTTTACCCAGCTCTGCTCTCCCTTGAAGGGAGGTTTTCTTTACGTTTGGACTGCCAAAATCAGGACCTGGGACATCTGGAGTTATAGAGAAAACTGGGATGCTTGTTTTTGTGGTGTTGATGGCTTGGAGCAGTCGCATAGCTTCTGATGTAATGATCCAGGCTCAGGTCCTTGGAAGACTGGGTCAGTGGGGTTTGGACAGTCACTTTTGACCCAGATGACCTTGTGGGCACTGGGAGCTGCCTGCCCCAGGGGTGCAGGCGTCCACGTGGCAGCGGGTGTCACGGAGCCCACTGTGGAGTGAGGCGTTCCCGGGCATCGTGAGCCGAGTCCGCAGCAGTGCCAGGCTGCCCTGAGAAGGGAGCTGCGTGGGGATGTGAGGTGGGGGGCTTGTGGGGTGCTGCCTGGCTCTGCGTTGTCTCTTTGCGCGGGAGTTTGCCTGGGGACTCTGTGTGGTTGCCCAGTTGCATGGAGGGGCTGAGCAGAGGGCCCCCGTGATGCCGGGAGCAGCCCAGGATTGCAGACGGGGAAAAGTGGAGTGCTTTGGTCTCAGGAGAAAAGCTGGGGTGGGGAATGGTGTTTGAGCACCTTGGCAATGAGTGTTCTCCATACCCCTGTTAGACTGCCCTGAAGCTGATTGAGACCAGCAACGCAAACCCTTCTTGGTGGGCAGAGTCGCAAAGCCCCAGCCAGACCCTCCTGGGGAAGGTCAGAGATGCCGCGGTGGGGTGGGAGTGATATGCAGGGATGGGGCAGACCCCTTCTCACAGGCTGTTTTGCCCGTTTCCCCATGATTCGATGGCTACGGGAGCACACAGCTTGGCCCTTTTGGGGCAGCGCGATGCCTGTTGGCCATAGGGCCGTGCTGGGGTCGCGCAGGTGGGACCAGACACCCAGCCCTTGGTGACAGCAGGGCCTGCGGAGACCGTCCCCGCTGTTGGCCCGGGTGGCACAGGCTCACGGGAGGCGCAGCGGGGATGTGGACAGGCAAGGGGGCAGCATGGCTGTAGCAGGTGAGCGTTGGCCTTGTGCTGCACCTGGAGCCAGATGTTTGATCCAGCTGTTTGAGCCAGCCAGGAAGCCTAGGGATGAGTCAAGTCTTCATAGGTGGTTTTGAGACCCTCAGCCCGCTACCAGGCAGCACTCCCATGTTTAATGCCATGGCCTCGGTCTGTCCTGTGTTTAGGGAGGTTGGATATTCCCAGCTGGATGTTCCCACCGTGGGATAGCTGTGTTTCCGAGCCTGCAGGAGGGAGGAGGAGGTAGTAAACGCCTGGCATGTAGGGGAGGGCCGCAGCGGCGGGGAGCGAGGGGCGCTCAGCAGGGTTAAACGTGGAGGGGCTGACAGACAGCCTCGCCACGCACTGTTCCCACACTCCTCATCTAGGCAAATGTGCCTAGCGCCTGGGGACCTGCCTTCCTCCCAGCAGCCGCCCTGCTAAAGCACTGTTTTCTTTTAAGCCCGTGCTAATTGCTTGCAGACTTTCAGGAAAATGAAACAAAAGACCCCAAATAGGCCGGTGGCTTGTGGCCAAACGTTATATTCTGTGTATTAGCTGAAGTCTGTGGCCGTCGGTGGGAAGCAGAGAAAGCGTGCGGCTTTCACAGGAGCCGTAAAATAAAATCCTCAGTTGTTCGAAGCCTCTGAGCAAACATCTGTGCACCGGACTCCTCCGGCCTCTCCCCCAGCACGGCAGAGCTCGTTATTTGGCCTGGCGCTTCACCCTGCCTCAGACGGGACGTTTCGCTGCTGTCCCTGTCATCCTGCCAGTGCTGCTGGCCGTGAGCGTGGGCGCTGGCAGGCAGCTCTGCCCACTCCATGCTGCCGACCGGCAGCGTGCGGCCCCGCGTTTTTAGCCCCTGCAACCAGCCGGTACCGAGGCCTGCACCGGCAGCAGCGAGCTCCACAAGGGACCTGTGCGCTGCAAAGGTCTTTCCTTTTGATTTGTTTTTAATTTATCAACCATTAATTTCACTGAGTGGCCTTTTAAATGCCTTGGCTGAATCCTGTCTGGCTCCTCTCCCTACCAGGCTAAATAAATCCTAGCTCCTGTAGGCTTCATCTCCTGGCCGGCTCTCCAGAGACCTGGTTCGAAGCCTGTCTCTGCTCCTACCTTGCCTGCTGCAGACGGCAGGCTGCTGGGGCTGGCCTCTGCCTTCGCCCTGCTTTGCAGTTTCCAGTTTCCCATGCTTACAGCCAGCGCTGGGAGGTCTCGTTTTGTGGGCTCGGGGCCACCGGTTTTAATGCATCTTGCTTTGGTCAGCAGCGTTGCCTGGCTGGCAGCTGCCAGAAGGTGAAGCAGCAAGAGAGATGATCATCCCTTTTCTGTGGGACGATGCCCCAGCCTGAATGTTCAACACCTCCTGGCCTGAGCAGTGCAAACCAGTGTGTCCAGAGCTGAGAGCATGGGGTCTGGGAAAGCCCGGTCTGGCCGGGAAGTGCAGCCTGTTAGCTGAGCTGCGCTGGGTCCTTAGCCACCATGCTGCTCTCCATGATGGCTTGTGATGTGACGCAGAGACCAGCTTGAATCGGTAAAAGCTTGGTGCTGGTGTGATTTCTTTACAGTCAAATTTGTCTCTGGCGGGATCCCATTGCCTTTCTAAGGGAACGAAGCTTTGGAGGGCTCCCGTCCCCTTCCGTGGCCGCTGCTAACGCCAGCGATGATGGTAATGTGTTTGTGATTTCCTGGTAGGGAAGCAGTGGAAGGGAAAGGGTACTGCCTGGTGATGACTCTCACCTTTACTGAGGACAACAGGGCTTTTATTGCAAAAACATAGTAAAGATAGATGGGAACCCAAAAAGATGTAGCTATCTTCGCTTGTAAATGCTTTATTTTCACTGCTTGGCAGCAGGCCAGACAAGAGCAGGGAGCTCTGCACGTCCACCTTTTCCTCTGCAGACACTAGAAATCAAAAGGCACGAGGGAGCTGGCTGTGGGGTGCTTTCCCCTCCCTTGGTTCCCAGGGTGCTAATATCTGCTGTGACTTGTCCTGGTGTTGGTTTGCTCCCAGGGGAGGGTCTGTAAGCTCTAGACAGAGCCTGTAGCGTTTAGGATGCCCCTAAGGGTCCAGCAAAACCCTATTGATTTAGACCCTGCTACCCCATTGATGTCTCTTTGAAGCCTGGCTGAACTGGACATCTCCCATTTGGAATTTCCACCCTGCTTTAACTGCGATTCAGAACCAGATGCCATCAGTGTCTTGAGTTGCAAATGCTCTGCCTGGTGTTCCCGGAGGCTGTTGGGAGCCCCGATGGAGTGGGAGGGCAGAGTGTGCCTGTGTGCCTAGGCTCACCTGGCCACCCGCAGAGCTGCCCGCCAAAGGGCAGTCAATGTGCCTGGCCACGGCCCAGTGGGGCTGAGTGTTCAACATGTGTGTGCAGACTGGGCTGGGGGGGGACATCCTTGACTGCCTATCCCCCAAAACACTGCAGAGAGGGAAGTGCTAAAGTGTTTGCCCATTGCCAAGACCCTCCTGGGGGCCTGGGCAAGTGGGAGAGACTGGCAGAGCTGACGGTGGGATGGTAGCAGTAGGTTTAGTCCAGGCAGGCAGCACTAACACCAGCAGGACAGAGAGCCAAACCATCCCAGATCCTGCAGGTGATCTGGGAAAGGCAGCATTGGAGTAAGAGGCTCCTAATTCCTAGAAGAGACCTTCCCTCTGCTCACTGCAGTGACATCCATTACCCCTGTGGCATCCTGGGATTTTTTACCCCTCCTGGTGCTTTCTAGAATGCCATTCCTAACTGCAGGAGAGGTTTGGGAGTGTCCCTCTTCCCTCAGCCCAGGGGGAATGAAAGAGAATTTTACACAGACAGCTGTCCATGAAAATTTGCCCTGGGTCTCATATTAGCCCGGCCTAATTGCCAAGGAGATGGCTGGAGGAGGTACGTTGTGCCCCGCTAGTGGGACTGGGCTTGTAAGTGTGATGAGGGATGTCTGAGTCTTTGAGAATGTTTAGAGAGCAGAGGTTTCCTCCAGGTGCCCAGTGCAAGCTGGTTTGGGGGTTTAGCCAGCTGACAGCTCACTGGGGAGGGTCTCCCTGGCATTGTGAGGGAGTTTTTGTGCACAGTTTTTGTGCAAGTTGGCAATGCCAAACCCTTACCTTCTCAAGCTGAAACCCAGCCTGGTCAAAGCCCGATCATCCACCTTTTTACTTATATTCATCTTCCGGGCTCCCACTGCAAGCACTGGCTCTTTGACCTGAGCCCACAATCTCTGTTCACAGTCCAGCAAGGGCAATGGGCTAAATATCCTCTCCCTATGGCTTCCTACAGGCTAGAGATGGCCCTGGCCTTACCTTGGGAAGGAGGTGATGGTCCAGCTGATCTCTGGTGAGGAAGGCCCTGATGGTTTTGGTGCTGTTGGTTCTCTCTCGTTTCCAACCAGTGTGAGGGTCTGTTTCCTGCCCCTGCCCAGGGCATGGGAGCTGGGCTCTGTGTGTGAGCCCTCGTGCAGGGAAGCAGCTGTGGCTAATGAACAGATGAAACAAGGAGTGGGGAAGGGAGGCAGCTGGTGGGTTGAACATGTGCTCTACTTCTTGTCTGTTCCTTAACTCCCCTCCACTCCCTTTGAGTATATGATCCTGGCAACTATCATTGCCAACTGCATCGTGCTGGCCCTCGAGCAACACCTTCCAGAGGATGACAAGACACCCATGTCACGGAGATTAGTAAGTACCTTTCTGTCTTCTCCTCCCTGCCCTGGAAGGGGCTGTGGGCTGTGTGGCACATCCTGGCATCAGAGTGCCCAGGGATGAGTGCAAGACCAGCTGAGGGGAGCGATCCCTTCCTAACGGGCTAATTTCTGTTGATTCTACGTAGGCCTGGGTAGGGTAGGAGGTGCAGGAGGCTTGCTCTGGGACCTTCCCCCTCTAGCCTTGTGGGGTGTCTGGAGGTTGCTGTCATGTGCTCCTCATCTATAGAAAGTGGGGCAGGGAAGGGGGACTGGACATCTTGAGCGTGACTAGAGCCCTGCCTTTTTGTTTCCAAGCTTGATGCTGGCTGAGAACGGGCTAGGGAAAGCTCAGAAAAGGGAGGACAGGGCTGGTGGGAGGTGGGGTGGATGTGAGTTGGGCGTGACGTAAGGCAAAGCCATCCCATGCAAAATGGCAGGCGCAGTGTTTGTCCTGTCCGCCCTCTCACTGTGTTGCTGTTTCCCTTTTGGCAGGAGAAGACAGAGCCGTACTTCATTGGGATTTTTTGCTTCGAGGCTGGGATTAAGATTGTTGCTCTGGGATTCGTTTTCCACAAGGGCTCGTACCTGCGCAATGGCTGGAACGTCATGGACTTCATTGTGGTCCTCAGCGGGTGAGTCCAGTGGCGTGGGGCACTGGGAGGTTGGACAGCTGGGCACAGGGCTCACCCTGCAAGGACACGAGCTCTAGAACCTGGGGCAAGACCCTATTTCATGATTGCTGGTGTTGTTTCTATGTCACAGCAAGGGGAGGGAGGATGGTCCCCTGCACTGGAGAGTCATGGGTTAGTTTTGCTCCTGGCTGCTTGCCCTGCTATAGGGCAAGCAGCCTGTGGTGGGATGTGTTTCTCCATTGGGCAAGGAGGGCTGGTCTGAAGACATCATGTCCAACTTGCCTGAGCTGGTGGGCTGGCGTGTCTCGCCCATCAGAGATGGGGGGAGATGAGTGGGATGGAGACAGGGTAGGCAGATGAGGGAGGGCGGCCTAGCGAGTAAGTTGGTCTGAAGCAAGTACTGGTCGAATGCCACAGGGGGATGGGGAAAAGCTCTCCTCCTGTTGCCTCCCCAGGTGCTTTCCTAGCCTCGTGCCAGGGGCTGGGAAACAAGGTCTTAGCGGGGACGTGTTCCTAGGTGATGCTCGCTCAGCATCCCATCACGCAACAGTGATATTTGAGGTGGCAGCACACACAGTTTTGCAGGTGCTGGCTCTGTCTCCTGCCAGGGATGTGACCCAGATTTGAGTCCTGTCTGGAGTGTGATGAGGTATGCTGGTGACAAAAACAAACGAGTGGGTAAATTTGATGGGCTTGTGCTAGTGAACACTGGTAATTGGCTTGAGCGGGTGAACCCTGCATGGACAAGAGCCCCTCACTGTTGCGTGGAGGGCAGGTGGGTGTGCACAGCCACCGAGGAGCCCTGAGGAAGGAGTACCCGGATCACAGCCATTGCTTTTTGTGTGCTGATGGAAATACCATGTTCAGGGCAGCTGATTCGATGTGTGCAAACAGATGGTGCTTGTCATCTGTGGATCTCTGAGCACTTCGTGAGCTTTGCTTAATGAAGACTAGCTAATTGCAGGGCAGGCTGGGAAACTGAGGCACGGGAGACAGGCGAGCTGTGCCAGGTCTCTCCTGAGTCGGGACCGCAGCTTGCCACATAATCCTGTCTCCTGGTTTGACGCCTTCCCCTGTGTGGGTGGCATCATGTGGGAAATGGCACCTGTTTGGGTTTTTGCAGAGGAAGGTTGATGCAGAGCGCAGTGCTGCCAGGGATGTGGCAATGGTCATTTCTTTTCAGTGGTGGAGAGGTGCAGATGGGGCTTCTGCTTGGGAGAATGGCTGAGAGAACGTGGCCGGGAATGTCTAGCTCCCTTGGTCCGAAGTGGGCTTGGATGGCCTCGCTGGAGAGTGAGACCACCTCCGCCCATGTGGCGTGGCGAGGGTGTCTCGGTGTGCCAGTTGCAGGGTGTCATTTCTCAGTGGGTAGCAAGCAGGCTGGCATCCATCTGTGGGTGGGCCTGGTAGTGGAGGTCCAGCCTTCGCCTAGGGTGCTGCTAGCTCTTCTGCCTCTGCAAGGACTGGGGTTCATGGGGTAGGGTTTTGAGGCAGAGAGGCCTGGGGCTGCGGGGAGAGGAGCTGGGCCAAGCCCCTGTGGTGAGAGAAGGTGTCCCGGTGCAGCTGCAGGAAAGGGGATGGGCCAGGCTGGAGGCAGGTCTTCCCAAGGTCACATCTGCGGGGACACCATGGGATATGCATCTTCCTGGCAGCAGCCTCGTTGGCTGAGGAGGTTCATCTTGGTCTGATGTGGCTGCTTTGGGGATGCTTCAGGGTACAGTTGGCCCAGCACCTCGCCGTGGATGAGAAAGGCCCTTCTTGGGACCAAGGGATTAACAGCAATGCTGGGTTGGCTCTACAGAGAGCCTGCAAGGGACCAGGTTACGGAGAAACGTCATCCTTTGGGGCCTGGGCCAAGGGGAAGCACTGGGCTGGAAGGGGAGACTCGCCGCAGACCTCTCCCTGCCCTCCCCACGGACCTGGGCGAGCCGGCTGTAACCGATCCGGTGCTGAGTCAGCGCTCAGCAATTACTCACTCGCAAGCGCCTTGCCAGCTCCTCCCGGCGCTGCTCCGCGGGCTGGGCCGCTGCCAGGGAATCAATTGTCCGTGAAGGGCTGTTAGCGCCACGCGAGCCAGCGTGCAGAGAGGTACCCTGGTCTCCCCCAGCAGCCGTGCGCTGGGTGCGGAGGTGGTGGGGCGTCCTCTGGAGGTCGGTTTAGCTGCCCTCTCCTTCCTTGTGTCCCGATCGTTGCTTCAGCAGGACAAATGCCTTTCCGAGACATACCAGGCTAGCTGCTGGCTGCTCACCAGCAGTGCCTGGGAGCGTGGCAGGCTGGCACTGCTGGTGGGAGAGACCGCACTCTCCAGGCTAATTCTGGTAACTGGGGGCTTGCCTGGATCAGGTCACGGACAGTTTGTGTCGTTGAGCACCATGTTCAACTTGGTTTTGCCATGCAGTGGTGGAGAGGCTTGCAAAAAAGCTGTTCTTCGGTGTAATGGTTGCGTCTCCCTACTAGGAAATTCTAGCATGCGTTTGAGCCTCTGAATTATTGGTAAATTTTTTTCAGCAAGTATTGTTGAATGGTGAATCACTTGCAAACAGCCTGTGGAAGAGATTTGCACTTTGCAGTTCATGCCGTGTTGGTTGTGTAACCTGGTGGCAAAGCCTGTTCTCTCCACGGGTGACGTATGTGTGGCTGGCCCTCGACAGCTCTGGGTCTCGCGACTGTGTTTGCAGACTAAAACTTTGCTCTTGATTAATATGTGTGTCTGGACAGAGCCTTTAAGCCGTTAGGAATTAATGGTCTTTGGGATCTCGTCAGGGCTTAGAGCTGGTGGCTGCAAGAAGCTTGCTGCGGTAGGACATTGTGAGTGTCAGGGACCTGCTCTAGAGTAATGGGGATGGTCGACGTGTGCTCACCAGCTTGGATGCTGGCTTGGGGTTTCCGTGAGCAGCAAGGCTTCCTGGATGCACTCTCCTCGGCGTAAATCCCTGTAACGAGAGGTGCCAGTGTGAGCCTTTGCCTGGGATCCTGTGCGGGAAGGGATGACACAGACTTTGAGTCAAGTGGTGTTTGCTTCTTATGTCAATAAATCGAGATTTTTCACCTTGGTGGAAATCAACGCCCACTTAAAACTCCCTAATGTTAAAGCTTCCGCTAGGGAGCTAGTAGTTACATAGGTAAGCCAGCTCTGTTTATAACCTGTGGTTTCCAAAGCGTTGTCGCTGCCTGAAAAAACAGCCTATTCTCCCCCAGCTAAAAATATTTTTCTTGCAAAACATGAATAAAATACCTTCACTCATTTTGAGGAAGAACCGCGAGGGGGGGGGGAAAAGGCGCATGTCCCCTGGGGCTGGGGCAGGCTCCGCGAAGCCGACGTGGCCGGGCTCCTCCTGCTCTGGCTGCGACGGGTCCGTTTTGCTGGCCTGGAGAGAGCGCCGGCCCGAAAACCACGCTCCTCGGCCCGCTCCGTATCCGAAGGCGATCGAGAAAAAGAGGGGTTAAACTCCCTCTGAAAATATCCAGGTGGGTGTGTGCTGCACACACTCGAATGCCTGAGTATTATAGCTCTGTGATGGCTTTTTTAATAGCAGTAATACAATAACATGTTATGTGAGTGTTGGGGGGGAGGGGGTTTTTAAAAACGGGGGGGGAAAAAAAAGACCAAAATCAAAAGGCCCTTGTGAAGTTGTGTGAGGACCAGGCTGGCTGCCGCCTGCCAATGCTGCTACAAAAGGTTTTTTTTTTTTTGTCCTCTGCCTGCCGTTACTCCTTGTCGGTGGGTTCCTCTGTGCTTTCCCGCATGTGTTCTGCCTTCCTGCTCTTCCCTTTGTATTGCAGAGGTTAGGAAACGCTTCTGCTTTTCAGGCGGCTGTGCCAGACGCAATCTCTTGATGTTTACCCCCGTCGAATGCAGAGAGCAGGTTTGCCGGGGAGAGCGTGCGGCGGTCGGGCTGGGTGGGTGCGAGCCAGCGTCCCCTGCACCCACCGCTGCGCTAGCGGGGGGCAGTAGCGCCGAGTTACTGGCCGCGCAAAACCAGACTGAGTATGCTGGGGTCAATAGAAAGAAGCACTACTGTCCGGGCTTTTCAGAGGGTTTAACAGCAGCTGCTGCAGCTGAAAGCCTTTTGCAGACCCCTCGGGCTCCATGGTTTTCATCAAGGTATTTCGCAGGTGGAACGTGGCCAAGGGGAGGTGAGAGGGGACGAGGAGCTGGATGATCACTGGCGATGCGGCCGAGAGCCTCCTGCCTCGCAGGTTGTCTTTGAGAGCCTGCCCTGCCGTTAGCAAACTCGGAGCCGATCGGATGGACTCCAACCCGTGCTGGCGGGAGAAAAGCTCTGCTTTTCCAAGCCCTGACAGCTGGCCTGGAAACCAAGGTCCTCCCCCTGCCAAGGCAGGCAGCAAGCACTGATATGACCTCTCACTCCATCGTCCCAGTGAAATCCTGCTCAGTGTCCTCCAGCTTTCTGCTGTGGCTGGGATGATGCAGGAGCAACCACTTTCTAGGAGGCTGGTTCTTCTCCTGCTGCAAAGTTGCAATGCGAGTGTGGGAAAGAGTAAGGCAAGTTGGTTCATTGCTTGTCATTGATGCTGCTTGGAACTGGGCATGAGCTTTTGTGAAGAGCACCCTTTGAAAGCGTGCGGTGCCCTTTTTGCAGCTCCCCTGGGATTCCTCGTTGCAGAGGGCAGGGTGAGGAGGAAGAGACATCTTTGTCCTGTGGTGTTTAGTGGACCACTTGCAACCCAAGTTCTGCGCAGCTTGGAAGGTCTTCTGGTCTTAGAGGTCCAGAGATTGAGGGGGAGCTCTAGGGCTGTGCTGGAGGTAGCCCAGTGCAGGGATGTGCATGCTCTGCATCCCCTCATAGTTTGGGTCCCCAGTGCCCACTTGCGTGTGCAGTGGGGAAGATTCACTGCCAGCTGTGCGCCCGAGGACCCACGCACGTATGGATGTGTGCATACGCACACCGGGGACTGGGAACAGGCTCTTTCCCCAGAGCTGACATCTGCATTTTCCTAACTGAAAGTGAACAGTGTTTTCCAGCTGTCTGGGGATTATTCCAAACTGCAAAGTGCTGAGCTGGTCTGGCCCAGCCTTTTCCTTCCAGGGAAATCTGCAGCTCTCTGAACATCTAAGCAAGGTACAGTCCCTGTTCACCCCAGCCAGACTGAAGGATGTTGCCCTTCCCGAAAGCAATTACAGCAATGATCAGAGATCTAGTGAATGTAACTGAGGAGGACAGATAGGTCGATCCGGGGGACTAGGAGATGGGTGAGACCAGCTCAGGTGTCCCTCTGGGGATTATACCTGTGCTCTGCACAGCTCCAGCCTCCTGCAACGTGCGATCGACCAGTCTGGCTTTCTTGCTTGTCTCGGGCAGGAAGGAAGCATCTGAGCCTTGTCTCCCGCTCTCTATATTCAGCCTGTGTGCTGCTGAGAAATGAGCCCATTAAAGTTTCATGTGTTCGCGGAGCTGCCCAGCAGGCAAGGGGAGTGGGAGAGGCAGTGCTGGGAGTTGCTCCCTTTCCTGCCAAAGGTGGGAGACTTGCTATCTGTGCGTGGTGTTTACGGGTGCGCGTGTGCACACGTGTGTCCAGGGACTTGCTTTTTTAGCTACCCTTTTCTCTGTGGCTCAACAAGCGTTAAGAGTCTGTCTCTTTGGTGTCTCATTTATCCAAATTGCTGCGGAGGCAACCTCTCCTCGGGCTGACACCCTGTCCCCAAATGCTGGCTTTTTCTTGGCACGTCTGCCAGGGTCACGAGCGCTGCACTCCTTTGGGGCAGGGCACGTGGGACCTGGTGGAGGCAGCGCAGGGTTTTCCTGGTGTGGTCCCACCGCTGTGGGCTGCATTCATCCCTGACCAGCAAACCATCCTGGCCAGCAGTAGGACTCTGTCATGCCTGCCAGTGGCAATGGACACGTTTGCCTACTGCCCAGGGTGAGTAGGGAGGAACCAGAGGGACAGAGAAGGGTATTTTAAACCTCAAGTATGTATGCAGCAAATTATGAATGGCTTGATGTGGCCAAGGGCACCTCCCAGCAAGAAAGTTTGAGGATGTGGCTAAAAGGGTTGGAGAACAAGCATTAAATCAGAACACAAATGGCAGCACCCAACAGGTTTATTATGGTAGAGCCCATATCATTGCAAGGTGAGGAGGGCTGTCCTGTAGGGTAATCTGGCAAAGAGACACCCTGGAGTCTGAAAACAGAGTCATTTCTTTGATCACACCAGACGTGTTTTTCTTTTTTCCCCTCTTCCTATCTTTCTTTTTTCTTTCACAAATGGAGCCAGTCTCCGACATGATGTCTTCCCTATCTCCCTCCCCCCTTCCTGGCTCTTTCCTCTAGGACAATTAGTAAAGTGTTTGGTCTTTCGTTTGGATGAATAATTGATTCCCGAGCTTTGTGAATGATTCATGTGCCATGTGCCATGGCAACAGGATGTGCCCGACATCGGCACCTCGTCCAAAGGGCAGGGCCCGGGGAGGTGCGGTCTCCGCGCGGTCCGAAGGAGCGTTGCGTTTCTTTTCCGCGGTTTTGCTCGGTGGCCCCTGGTACCTGCGTAGTCCCGTGGCGAGGGGCGCTGTAGGTCGAGTCTAATTTTGGTGGATGGAGCAGTGTGTTAACGCGCCCAGGCCGTCCTTGATGCTAGGGCTGCCCGGGGAGGCTCGCTTGTCCTCAGCACCGTGAGATGTGCTCATCGCTGTGGGGAGCCGCTCCCGCGTGGGTGCTGGCAGCACCCGTTTGTAGAAAGCTCATTATTTTTAAATCTGGTGGGAGCTGGACTCCTCGGGTTCCCGACGTTTCAGGAGAGATGCTCAGCGACGCACGCGGAGGGAGCCACGCTGCGACGAGGAGAAGACCCGGTGCAGGATGCGGCCCGCGTGCCGCTCACGTGCTTCGCCCCGTCCTTCCCAGCTCCTCCTTCGGCGCTTTCCAGCAGCCGCTGTGCTGAGCAGTGAGTCAGGCTCTCCCACGCGGCCGCTCGGCGCCGGGGCTCGGCTCGGTGCTGCTCGTTGGCCGGCCCCCGCGTCGCCCCTTCGGCTGGCTCCAGCCTCCCCGGCAATCGCTTTACGTTTCCACGCGGTCCCGTTTGTGCAAACGTCGTCTCCCCTGGTCCAATCTTTCCTTAGGTGAGCGGCGTTGCAGGGGCTCGGCGGCCGTGCGGGGGACTAGAGGGAGCTCTGGGGGCTCGTTTGCTCTCCCGGGTGGAAGGTCAAAAGCAGGGTTTGTCGTTCGCCTGCTCCCGCATCCATACGGCCTGCCTGCAAGGACCGGGCGCCCCGCGCTGCTCTGCCGACGTATCCCAAACCACTCTTTGCAGCTCCCCACCTCCAAAAACAAGGGTGGGCCATGGGGGAGCAGAGCCCATGGGTGCCTTTGACCACGCAGAAACCAAGCCAGAGCCTCGATGGCAGTGGGGAGACTCTTGTGTCTCGCTGCCTCCTAACAGCCGGGAGAGGAAGCAGCAAGTGAAAAGCCCCGCTTGGAGGTGTGAAACGGGAGGTCAGAAGGAGAGCCGGGAGCTAATTTGCTTACTCGCAGCCTGGCAGGGAGCTGGTGGTACCCAGTTTGGCGCTTCCCAAGCTACGGAGGACGATAGGATCAGCAGACTTGCAGCACTGCAGACTCTGGGAAGAGGATCCCAAAGCTCCTGGCATGGAGACGCTCTACTCTTAGGGATGCTCATGGAGCGCCCAGGAGCCCTGAGGGTACTCAGAGCAAAGCCATCACCTCTTGCACAGCCCTTCTGTGATGCGGGTAGCAAAGCCAGTCCCCCTGCTCCGAGTCCAGGGTGTTTTTATGCTGCTCTAGTTCAACTATTCCACCGAGAGGGGAAAAACACGTGAGGAAATGTGAATATCCCTGTTCTTGGCTCCGCTGAGGGATAGGAGGAAACGGACCCATTGGGCCTGGTGGGGCGTCCCGAGGGTGGAGGACGGGTGTGCTGCTGTTCGGCGGGATTCGGCCCCGCTGGCAGGGTGTCTGAAGGCAGCATCGTGCTCGGGGCGGGCCCCCGAGCTTGGTGTTACCTCGCCGCGTAGGATGTGGGCACTGCGATTCATGTATGTCACGGCCCCAAAACCTAGAAAGCGCAAGAAAAAATGATGACGGCTTTGAAGTTGCTCTAAACTGTGCCGAGGGCAGGACTTGGGCCCACTTAGTGTCCCTGCCCTCTGGTGTCCTCCTTCAAAGCAGGAACATCCCACTGGCCTGGGGCATCCTCGGGGTGGATGAGGCCCTGAACGCTTTGAGTGGGACTTGGATCTGAGACCCCCCCAGCTGCCCCATCCCTCTTGTATCCCGCGATTTTCTGAGCACTGGTCCACACTGGAGACCGCTGGATCCTGCAGATCTTTTCACTGTCCCCTCTCATTTGATGGTCAAACTTGCATTCATCTTTCTGCACATGGTGTTTGCTTCAACCGCGTTTATCCCCCGGCCTAAGGGTCGTTTGTGAGCAGGGGGGTGACTGGGAGAGTTGTTTGCAAAGCGCCCAGGAGTGCAGCCTTGCTGCGGGGCTGGAGCAGGACTGCCGGAGCAATACGGGTGTGTTTGGCGAGCCCGGGGAGATGCCCGCAAGGCAAAGCCTGGTGAAAGCCCAGGGGGCTGTGATGTGTTTGTCTAGGCAAAAAATGCTAATCATGGAGATGTTTTTTTTTTGGGGGGGGTGGGGGAGGGTTCATAAGCAGAAAAGGGGGAAGAATGGGGTATATTCATCAGGTAACTTACTTTGTGAGTTGTTTGACCAGTCTATTAATTATGAAGTAGCTTCCCTGGTAGAGTCAGGTGGCAGCGCAGGCCTTAAGGGGCCTTTCCATTTAATTATAAATATTAATTTGCTCGTCATCCAGCCAGCGCCCTCCCTGCCCCAGATTTTGAGCTGGCATTAGTCTGTCTCGGCCGATCCTCTCTCCTCCCAGAGCACCCGGAGCCTGAGAGCTGCCTTTTCCCGGGGACACCTCGCTGGCATGTGCATCTCTGCACCCTGAAAAGCAAAGGTTTCTGAAGGGAAGGGCTGAGGATGCTCTGTACTGCTAAAATGGCTCTGCATGGGGTGGGGCTGTGGAAATCACTCTTTAGTTTATTCTGTGCACATCACTCCTCACGTCCTGCTTGCTTTCTGCCAACTCCGCCCTGCGAGCAGAGTGGTGCGTTGGTCAGTGTAGATGTGATTTCTGCCCCCTCCACCCTGTGAAGGCTGGAGAGAGAAATCCGTGGGTGCAGGTCTTGAGCTGAAGGCGCAAGGCAGCGGTTTCCAGGCTGCCGGCCGGAGCGCAGCCCCAGGGCTTCGCCTCGCTCATGGCGCAGGCAGAATCTGGCCCTGAAAGCGTGCAGGTGCGGCGGGCGCCGTGGGAGCTCGCCGCTCGCTCGAGATGCTGCAAATAAATAAAATAAAATAATCATCCTGGTTGCAAACACAAAGCATCAGATTCTTCCAAAGCGTGTTTTTGTCTGCTGGTGGATTGCTCACTATTCAATTATACTTTGTGGATTAGCATATATTTCCCATCCTGCCTCCTCTCTCATTTGCATTCTTCCAATAGACCCTCTCTGCTTTTCTCCACCTGAAATCTCTCTTCTGCCTTTCCTCTGAAGAAGTAGAACTAACCCCTTTGCCTGTGTGACCTATAAAAACGCCTTCACTCTTTTTTTTCCTCCGGTACATATGATGAAAAGCGTGAGATCATTGGGATTTTTATAGCCCAATCTGCCAGCTTTTTTAGATATCGTGGATAGTGAGATGTAATTTTAGTTTGGGTCTTTGCCTAAAAATAGAGAAAAATTATTAATACCTCAGACATGGATATTGTAAGTGTTTGATAGGATTTAAGTTGTACGGATACAGAAGTTGCTGTCCGGTGTCAGAAGGAAGGGCTGTTGGACCCTGAATCCCAACTCTAAACAGTGCTTCACAGGGAGGAATAGGAAACCTTAACATGTAAAAACATTCAAGAACATGAGCATGGGGTTGGTGAAGAGGGGATGTTCCTACCTAGCCGCAGTCTCGCGTCCCGACACAAAGGAGTTAATGTTTTAAATGGAGTTTAGTCCTGGTGCGCTTTCTCCGTTGCCTCAAACTGCTTTTCACGTTTCTGACTCTAATGCTTGTTTCCAATTTCACTTTGGTTTATTTGTTATAGTTGACTAAGCTTTTAAAAATGCCTCTCCCCCACATGGCAAACATTTAATTTTAAGGGAAAAAGAAAGGCTAGAAAACAATCTAGAGAGGATCTTTCCCGTGTGATTTCAGAATGAGGTCTTTCCCTGAGCAATTTGACTTGCAGGAAACAGAGTGAAGCATGAAACGAGTTAGATTCTTTTCAGAAGATCAGAAATGGGTCGCACTGTGCAATATGGGATGCACTGTGCAAAAAAGTCACAATTATAGGGTTAATATGCATTTAATAGGTGTTGGGTGAAATGCTGAAGTCCAGAGCAGGAGGGTACGTTTTGAGCACTGAACTTATTAGCAGCAGTGTTGCAGTGGTGGTGTTGGTGCGTACAAGTGAAGCCTGGCTAGCAGGAGATGTGATATCTTTTATTAGAGTGACCAAAGGGGTTGGAAAAAGCAGGCAGAAGCCAGGCTTGCCTGCCTGAAAGGGTTGCTTGTTTTTTTTCCAGCCACCTCAGTTGGTCAATAAATAGTTTGGGGGTAGTTCAGCCCCTGCTCTGAGGCCCTTGGGTGTTTTGGGGCTCTGGGATCAACAAGTTTGCCCCTCCAGCAGCGCTTGCTCCCTGGCTGCGGGCAGAGCTGTCGTCCAACAGCCCTCCCGGTGCTGCTGTGCAGTGCCCAGCACATTGTTTCTCTTAGGAATTGGAGACTGTGGCTGTATAAGAGTGTGCAGTCACCTTCGTCGTAGCAGCTGGTCGTCTCTCTGGTGGTTGGGAGAAATGTCTGCAGCACAACCATTGCCACTTTGGTGATCTGTCCGCACCCCCTTCTGAGACAACTCATGATGTCCCCTGTCCCTGAGCGAGGACAGGGAGCATGTCGCCTTGCCACAGAGGAGTCCCATTCTTAGCAGCTAATTTAGAGCGCCGTGAAGTATTGCCCTGAAATTGCGTGAACCTTGCCTGGAGGCTCAGTGTGAAGGCTTGCAAGCCCTTCAAACAAATCTAGGTTAAGGTAGGACTTTGCAGCCCAGGCAAAGTCCTGCTCTTTGGCTCTGCTCATCTCTACTGCGTCTGACCGGGGTGCATCAGCCCAGAGGGTAGTACCAGCCCTGGTGGCTCTGCATGTGGGCCAGCAGAGGCCAGCTGGACTGGCCCTTGTGGTGGAGGGTGGGATGGATGCGATAGCTCCACCTCCATCCTGCTCTCCCCTGCACAGCCTGGGTGCGGGAGGACAGAACTGTCGATCCCGGTCTCTCCCCAGGAGCTTTCCGCCTTTGCTTTTCACTATCCTGGTGTTGAATCGTGGATCCGGTGGGAGAGGGGCCCAAGCTGCTGTCCAAGCAAGGAGTGTCATTCTCCTAGAGGCACTTTGCAAACCTCAGTCCAAGTTAGAGGCAGCTCAGAGAGTGCAAAGCGTGTTTTCCCCTTTCCTTTGGGAAGGTGGTTGATACCAGAGGTTGGGGATGTGAGGAGCGAAAGCTAAAGGGGGAACTGGGCGCCTCCTACACGGTGTTGGCATGGCCAGGAGCAGGGCGTCCTCTGTGCTGGTGTTTTGGGGAGTGCAAGGTTATCACAGCTCTTGCTGGCACAAGGCATGAAAGAGATGAAAGTATCTGTGCTCTTCTCTCTCCCACGTGCCGCTGAGTGGTCGTGCTTTATCATACTTATTGATTTTGATCTTACAACCAATTTAACAAAGCAGCTCTCCTGAGCCCCTAGACGCTCCTGACTTAATTAAGTCCCTCTCTGCTCTCCAATCAGCACAGCAGTTTGTTGAGGCTGTTCATGGGCTTAAGCACCAGCAGAAGGACCCTGCTGAAGCAGGGGAAAGGAGCGTGGCGTAAAGGGTGAAAGACCACAGTCCCCATGTGCTCATGCCACAGGATAAGCAGCCTGATATGGGAGGGGGTTTGGGTGATACCAGCCCTCACAAAGAGCTTCCCTTGCCACATCCTGTCTTTCTCAAAGCTGGGAAGGATGCCCAGTGTGCTAGGAAGATCTGATATGTCCTAGGTGGCCCCCGTGCTGCCAGGGTTGGATCTCTGCATGTCCCTCTGCCAGCCTGGTCGTTTGTGTTAAACCACGGGTGTGAAATTCCCATGAGAAGCTGTTGGAGGGTTTGCTGCCTCACTGGTGCCGTGTGGTCTCCCTCTGCCAGGCAGTCTCAGCTGTCTCGAGCCCCCCTCTGTTCATTTGCAAGCTGTTATGGGGATTGTCCCATTAGGAATCCTCTTGAGAGGGCCCTCAGCAGCCCCTGTAGTGCCCAGGAGCCTTCAGGGATGGTGGGATGAGGCAGCCTGGTGGGGGACTGAAGTGGAAGAAGCTGGGGAGGGGGTGAGGAGATATTGTATTGCTGTGAGAGGGAGGTATCTCGCTGGCCCTGGAGAGTGTCCCTCTGCCCCTCCATCCCCTCCCCTCCCTTCTCTGCTTGTCTTGCAACCCCTCGACCACTGTGTTTCTGAGCCCTGCTCCATTCCTGCCCTTGCTCCATGGCAGGTCTGTCCCCCTTTCCACTCCTGGTTTTTCCTCCCTCGCTCCACGTTTCCATTGTCAAGTCCTTCTGCACCACGTCCCTTGCTCCTGGCCTCCTTCAAAGTTGTGGCTGCACCCTGGACTCCCCAACTTTATCATTTATCCTTTACTGACTCCCTTTATGCTTTCTTTGCCCCTTTGAGCATGCCTGGTCCCTGGTCACTGCTCTATCCTTTTCCAGGGTATTTCGAGAGGGGAGGAGAGGTAAGCCCGTCTTGCCTGGGTCCTGCGCAGGGGCTGTGCAGGGTGTCAGACGTGGGTAATAGCAGGAAAGCGGGGACTGTATGGTGGTGGTGGAGGCGGCGGTGGCCTGGGGCGTCCCCGGGGCGATGGGAACGTGCTGGGGTGGGGACAGGGTGCAGGCAGGAGCCCTCTCCTGCACCGATCTCCCTGCACGCGGCGCGGTGCGGGGGAGCAGCCCCTTCCACAGCGCGGGGCTTGCTTGTTTCCAAAGTTAAATAACGCACCTAGGACGCCTCTCGCTGCCCTTGGCCCTTCAGCCGGCTTCGGCTTAGCGGCGTGAGCACCGCAACCAGCTCTGGACCTGCTCCCGGCTCGGGTGCCAGCAGCGCTGCCCACTGGTGCTGCGGTGGCAGGAGGGTGGTGGACACCGTCCTGTGTGTCCCGCTGGAGAGGCGCTTTCCGTCTGACCCCTTTGGCAAACAGCGCTGTAAACTGGGGGAGGCAGGAATAGGGGGAATATGAAAATGAGTTGTAGCAGCCGGGTTTGCTGATGGGAGAGAGTTTCTGCTGTCGGGGTATCCTAGGAAACCGAACTCGTGTTTCCGAAGGGGCAGGTACCTGCTGTACCTTGGGGAGAGGAGGAGAGAAAGGGTGCTAATTGCTCGGCCCGCCTGAGAGCTGTTCTGGCCTGTAATTAGATGAATTAGTGGAACAATGACCCAATTTCCTTCAGTTTTTGGATTGCCCAAACAGCCCTGAGGTTTGCTGCCTCCCCCTGTCCCTCTCTCCTCCCTGTCTCCTCTTCCTCCTCCTGGGCCCTTGCTTTCCCTCCCTCGTTACAACCCTTCTGCATCTCTCCTTCCTCCTTGCGGTGCAGCACCCTGGGGACAGAGCTGTCACCAGCCCTCCTGAGCTGTTCTCGGGAGCTCGCTGCAGCCAGGAAAGGGGTGAGCGGTTGCAGCGGGTTGACTCAGGGCTGCTTGGGACCATGTGGCCCAGCTCCTCCAGTTTGTCCCACCCAGCTGGGCAGCCAGGCGCAGTCCCAGAGGGGTGAGCAGCAGGGAGAGCGGGCGCACGATGGAGCCA
Source organism: Struthio camelus (assembly GCF_040807025.1). NCBI lineage: Eukaryota > Metazoa > Chordata > Aves > Struthioniformes > Struthionidae > Struthio > Struthio camelus. The sequence continues at coordinate 7,064,640 of NC_090949.1, forward strand.
GGAGCTTTGGTGGAAAAGCAAGCAAAGCCCAGGTGAGCCAAGCGCACAGAGGAGGAGGATCTGTGCTCCCCGGCCGTGCTGCTGCAGGTCTGCCCAGCTTCTGGGCTGTGCTGCTCCCAAAGTCCAGAGGCAGCGGTGTCCCCCTTGCATGTGCTGTGGCCTCTGATATCTCCCCTGCAGGACTCAAAGCGTGCACTGGCTCCCCTCTCCCCCAATTTGTTTTCCAGAGATTGGCTTAAAAATCTTTGTGTTTTAAAAGAAAACCTCTGGAGTCCTCCTTTTGCCTGCCGGTTGTCTTCCAAGGTCATCAAACTTTCATTACTATATATTTTTAAATGCATGTGAGATTCTCAGCTCACTCTCAAAAATCCCAGAGGTGGGGTCTGAGGAAACTCCATGTGCTGTGGAAGTCACAAAGCAGCTGATAGCTGGAGGCACTGAGCAGCAGCCATGCGTTGTCATCACAGGACTCGTTCCGTGAATAGTGGCCTGTTAGCTGGACACTTCTGCCAATGTCCCTTTGGCTCAGTATGGGACAGATGCCTGGGGTCTCATCTTGTCTGTAGGCATGGTCATGGCCATGTGAACCTTCTCCTGTGCTACCTGTCCTGAACAACTTAAATGTGGTTGCCCTGCTTGCCTCAGGGTGAGGCTAGGTATACGTGCCCTGTTTGATACTGCTTGGGGCAGGAGGAAATATAATTTCTTTGCAAACGCTCACCCCAGGTGCCGTGTTCCTGCCTGCAGTGGTTGAACCTTTCATGGTGGTGTTCTCTCGGGTGGTAAGGCTGGCAGCTTGGAAGAGCAGGTTCCCCCGGGGCTTTAGGAGCACAAGTGGTTATCAGAGGGACAACCCACATCTCTGGAGTGCTATCTCTGGTCCAAGTTCCTCCTGCCCTGCAGGCAGGTCAAACCAATCCCACAAGGCAAGTCACGGTCGTGAAGAATGCCATATCGATGGTGCTTAGCTCCCAGAGCACGATGAGGTGGCACGGGTTGAGCTTTAGCACCGTGGCGTGGGGCTCTCCCCTAAGCCGTCCATCCTGACGCCTGGCACATGGGGGGAATAGGTGGGGGACTGCGGGGCTGGGTGTTCACTGGTGACTTTGATTGGCTAAACAGCGTGGCTTGTGAGCTTTTGTGTCGGCATCCGACAGGGCTTAGTGTCTTATGGGCTTTGGGAGGCATCAAATTGGCATAAAGTTGCTTTCTGTGCACCTGCCGGCAGGCAAATTCCAGGCTCTGTGCCAAGCAGGGCACGTTTCTCTTTGTGGCTCCTGCTGAGCCTGGCTTGGAAATGTGACTCTTGGCAGCGGTGCACTCGGTGTGACTTTTCTCAGCTCATCTGGGGCTGCTATGTTCAGCTAGGAGATGGCTGTGGACTCGAGGAGGGCGGATGCACTGGCTCTGGCTGCCAGGCGCCCAGCCGGGGCACCTCAAGCTCGCGGGGCTGTGGGATGGCTGAGGGCTCTGCTTGCGGTAACTGCTCTCTCTGTATCTGGCTGCAGCATCCTTGCCACTGCCGGGACGCACTTCAACACGCACGTGGACCTGCGGACCCTGCGGGCTGTGCGTGTGCTCAGACCTCTGAAGCTCGTCTCAGGCATTCCCAGTAAGTTGGATGCTCTTGGTCTTCCTCCTAGGATGTTCATATTTCTTTCTGACGTCCTTCAGATTTAGAAGAGTCCTTGTGCCACCTTGGATGTAGGGTGAAAATCAGGGAAGCAGGGGAGAATAAACCTCTCCGATCACAAAGGGATCAGGGCAGATCGTAACACGCAATCTTCCCAGCAGTCCCTTTGGTAAACTAAAAGAAAGAAGTAACTACAGAGCATGGAAACATTTGGTGTCCCTGGGTGGCATTTCCTCCTTACCAGCCAGTTTGAGGCTTAGCACACTCTGCTAGAACAAGGTAGGGATCTGCAGATCGGCAGGACCTGCAGGCTGGTTCGGCTCCCTGGCCAGAAGGCAGTGGGTGGATCCTTTAAGGACTGAGGTTTATTCAGGGGAGATCTAGTTTTTGCAAGATTTCATCTGCAGGAATGGGGATAAATAAAGAAACTAGGCTGTGGGTATCTCTGATCCTCCCTTCCTTCCCTCCTTGGGCACTGAACGTGCAGTGTGCTCGATCCGTAACTTGGAGACAGGAAGGGGGAGAGAGAGGAACGTGGGTCATGCTGGTTACTGAGTCCAGCTACTTGCTATTGGTGTGTAAAAAAAAAAAAAAAAAAAAAAAAAAAATGCTGTGCTGGATGCTGAGAGCTTTCTCACCGCCTTCCTGGAGCCCGGTAACAAGCTGCAGCCCTGCAGAGCAGGCCATAATTGTAAATAGGAGAGATCAAGGGCAGCACCAGCTTTATTAGGTTCTGGAAATTTTGTAGGCAAGCACACCTGCCTTATAGACCCTGAGAAATTCCCCTGTGCTTGGGTGCTGTGAGGGGTTTAACTATGTGCCCTGGGCAGGATGCAGTCAAGGGGCACTGAGAACTCAGTGGCTTTGTGCCACTGGCAACAGCAGCTTGTCCCCAGCAAGCAGGACCAGAAGGAAAGCTGGAAGGCAGCCCCAGCAAAAGCTCTTCTAAGAGGAAAACGCCCCTTAGTTTCAGTGGCTTTTGGGGTTGGGCTGTGGCAAATGAAACCTTCCCTCTCCATAAAGCTGGTGGCAGCAAGTCATTGACCGCCCGCTAGCTCTTCAGTGGAGCTGTGTGGTCCTTGCCCCTAGTGCTCAGGGTACATGGTACAGATACTAAAGCAAGCAGCAGAGAAATCCTGGAAGGAAGGCATCCCTTCCCTTGCTAGCTGGAGCTGTCTCAGCCTGGCCCCTTTCACCAGTTGCTGCTCGGGAGATGCTTATCAGTCCCTTTGGAAAGTGGGCTGTGCTGGAAGACCTGGTCAAAGTTAAGGTTCCTTGGAAGAAAAAACCTGCCCTGAGGAGCAGGTTGCTGGGTAGATGTGGGCCTCCTTGCTGAGCATGTGCCTTTGCTTACTGCTACGGGGGGATGCCGGGGGGATTATGGCTCTCGCTGTGTCCCTTGGAGATGCCACCCAGACAGTCAGTCCCAGGTGCTCAGGCAGCAGGCTGGGAGGACGTGGTGGTTAGTGCAATGTGGAAGCACCTCAGTGATCCCATGGGAATCAGGGTGCCATGGTGCTGGGTTCTGTATAATGTGTTGCAAGTGTTGGCTCCTGCCTTGATGAGCTTTTATTCAAAAAAGTCAAAGTACAGAGGGAAAGCAGAATACAGGAGGGAGGATTTGATTAGTGTTGCACGGTGAGTCAGAGGCAGACCCAGAAACCACCTCTTCCTGGAGCTCTGCTCTGCACCCTAGCCCTTCTGCTTCTCTCAGGATAGCATTTTCCTCCGTGGTCCTCAACTGCCTGAACAGAGATCCTCCAGTCTGTGCTCAGGCCTGTTGCATGTATCTGACTGCTCTTCCTCTTTCTCCATGGTCACTGTCTTCCTTGCCACGTGTAGGGTAGATGTGCCCCGAGTAGGGAGGCCAGCAGCACCTTGCTGAGTTGTGCTGTCTCTTTTCACTTTCAGGTCTACAGATTGTGCTGAAATCTATCATGAAGGCCATGGTGCCTCTTCTCCAGATTGGCTTGCTGCTCTTTTTCGCTATTCTGATGTTTGCCATCATTGGCCTGGAGTTTTACAGTGGGAAACTGCACCGGGCCTGCTACACAAACAATTCAGGTGAGCACAAGGTCCCCGTGCCCTGCCCTGCACCCTGCAGGGGTAGAACAGCCAGGACGAGCTGTGTTTGCGCCCTGACAATTCAAATACCAGTGCAGCTGCTATCATGGGAAGCCCAGGGCTGAGAAGAGCCTGCATTTTGCTTCATGCACACTGGGCATCACCCAGTTGTGTTCAGGATGTTGCAATTTCTTCTCTTCCTTTACGAGGGAGATTGGTGTGCAGCCAGGGCCAGTCCCAACGGAGGCCCCCTGCTCTGTCCCAAGCCCATCTGCACTTGGGCTTTTCCCCTCTCCTGTCCTCTGCTTCTCCCTTACCTTTGTGTCCTTTGACTCTCTGCTGTCTGCTTGCAGGTGAACTAGAGGAGCTGGACCCCCCTCATCCGTGCGGGGTGCAAGGATGCCCCCCAGGTTATGAGTGCCGGGAGTGGATCGGTCCCAACGATGGGATCACGCAGTTTGACAACATCCTCTTCGCTGTGTTGACCGTCTTCCAGTGCATTACCATGGAAGGCTGGACCACAGTCCTGTACAATGTGAGTAACATGGCTTTGGGTCTCTCTGGGCAGCTCGGTAGGGGGATGGGGAGCTGGAGATGATGTCAGGGGAACGCAGAGGCGTGTGTTACATGTGTCCTTGGGTCCCCTGGGCTTGGTCTCATCTCTGGGCTGGTTTTGCAACCTGTTGCCGAGAGTGAAACCTTGTGAGTATGGGGTGCAGCAAGCCCTCCTGCTCAAGGGCTGTCCCTGGGGAGCGTGGGAGACATCCTTCCTTCCCTGTGCTGGCATCCTACGCTCCCCAAAGGCAGCTTAATAGCCGTGGGCATGTTCTCTGGGCACTGTTTATTTGCTCTCCCTGCGGGCCACACAGCAGACGTGCCAGCATGCCTGAGGGCTGTGCCCATGTCCCTTCCTGTCCTGACGGCAGGTCTGCGACAGTGTGGGCATGTGCCAGCCTCGGAGTGCAGCCCTGACCACCTCTGCGGGCAGAGCGGGGTGTGCGGTGTCCATGCCTGGGCTGGGACAGGCTTTTAGGTGTCCTGCTGGGATCTGGGGCCTTTGGCGTTCGTGCTGCAGATGCCTGTTTGCCCTGACAAGGTGGGGGATCGACTGCGCCGTGTTTCTGTGGTTCGCTCATAAGGGAGCTGTGGCATGAAGTTTCTAATGTCCGAGCCTGCAGGGTGAGCTGGGAGGCACCTGGGGAGTGAGCTGGAACCAGGAAAAAGACACAGGGTGTCACAAAGTGCGATATCTTTGTGGGCGACTGGCCATGTAAGTAGGTCTCAGTTTACGGGCTAGAAACAGCCCTGCCAGTTCTGTTCCCAGCCTAATTTCAGCATCAGTTTCAGCGTCATTGCACCAGGAATGTTTTTATACCCCGGTTCCCATAATGCCCAGAGACTTGCAGAGTGGCATCGCTCTGCAGGAGGCAAATTGGATGGTTTGTGATGGGGGAACGTGCTTGGATATTTACTTTGTTGTGAGCAGAAAGGGTGATTTTAACTCTAGGCCTCCCGAAGGAAGGTGCTGCCCTTGCCGCCTTGGGGGCTCAGTTCCTCGCCGTAGATCCCAGGGCCCTTCTGGAGGGGACAGAGGACCACAGAAACCTAGACCAGACTAAAAAGGGGAGCATTCATGGCAGTGGGTTAACCTCGCCGTGAGAACTTGTCCTTTCTCATCCTAAAGGAGACGATTGGCGTCTGGAGCTCGTTGCTTCAGCAGGGGAATTGGGCAGAATTGAACCACTTGGGAGTTAAGACCAAAAAAGAACACTTCTTGGCTGATTCTGGCATATCAGTGAGATTAGAGACTTGACTACACTGTGTATTGCCCAGGCGTAGTTGAATATACCATGAAAGGTGACTTTTTTTCCCTCACAGATCTGCCTGCTTCCCCTGCCTTTGAAGTGTCCGGGCATTCTCGTCGCTGAATCGCGGCCCCTAAATGCCCGGCAATGGCATGGGAAGCGTGGCGTGGCCCTGGCGCTCGGTTAGGCTCTTGGCCCTTCTTCCCCACGAATGTCTGAGAGGAGCTAGCGTGGCGCTGGGAGGTGCTTGCCCAGCTCTGCGCCTTCCTGCCCCCAGACCCACCACCTGCTCAGCGCTGGGATGGGGCGCATCCGTGGCCCGCTCTGCCAGCTGCCCTGCTCCCTGATGAGATCCCAAGATCTAGTCAGGCCCGAAACGCTACGAAAACCACTACTCTGCAGGACTTAGCTGGCCTCAGCAGGGATTTTTTTCCCTATTTAACCCCGTAGCTAGTAAATTAGGTGACCACCTAGGTATCCAAATGCTTTTCCCAGCATCTGTTGCAACGCTGGCCAGGTGCTCTCTGTTGTGATGTCCCCAGCGGCTGGGACTGTAAGGTACCTCCCTTTCCCGTTCCTCTCTGCAAAATCTCAGCTATTACTTACCTATAATGAAAAGCATTAGGGACCTTTCTTTGCTTGTAATTGAATGAAGATTTGGGCCTTGGTAGTAAAATGCTGCTGATTCACTTTGCTGTTCATCCTTCTCCACCTCCCACTTTTCCCTGTGCCGTCCCTTGGACGCCTCTTGCCCCGGCTGTCTGGCTGTGCCTCTTCTCCCTTCCCTGGACATGGCTGTGCTCCTGATGAGTTGGGCTCCTCTGGGGACTCCTAGGTCTGGCAGGTGACTTGACACTCTGCTGGTGGCTTCTCTTTTCCCTCCACGTTGGGTGACGCAGCAAGAGAGGTGCATAGGCTGCCTGGCCGGACCTGGCTGCTTTTGTAGGCTCCTGGCCGTTAAAGGCCTGGAGATCCTTGGAGAGCCTCCTTGCCTCCTGACAGCAGCCCAAGTGGGGAAGTTGGGGCCAGAGGCAACAAAACGCGTTTCTGACTCTTTTGCAGAAAGGATGTGGAAGGGGAGAGAGGGGTAAAGTGGTATCGGGGAGCTGGGGGTGGCCAGAGCCCGCTGGGGGGGAGGAGAAGGTCTGTGGTGGTGGATGTGGTGCCATGCACAAGGGTTGCCATGCTGGAAACCGGCCTGAATGACGCGATGTGCTCAGGCGGGTGGGAGGCATGGGTTTCCTGGATCTCCTTGGCCGCTGGTGTGGTCTCGGGGGCCAGCGGGCCGTCCTGCCAAGCGCGCTCGCAGCCAGGACCCCCAGCTGCATGCCAAGGAAGAGAGGGAGCCGGGCACGCGCAGCACTCTGAGCTCGGGCTCCTGGCACCGGCAGAGCCAGCGATTTGGGACCTGGCCTTTCTCCCGTACCCTACCAGAGCCCGGCAGACCCGGCTCCTCTCTGCAGCGACCCCGAGCCGGCACCCACGGGGCTGTGCCTTCCCCTCGGGGCCGGGGCCCGCTCCCTGCCCGTTTCGAGGGCCAGCGGGGCGCTCTGCTTTGTCGCCGGAGTAAAAGGAGCAGCGAGCGACTGCTTTCAGGCCTGGCGGAGGAGAGGAAGAGCGCAGGCAAAAGGTCTCAGCAATCTCGCAAAGCAATTGCCTGCTGTCGCATTCCCCTGCGTAGCTGTATCGTGATTTTTCGGATCCGTTTTTCCCCTGTTTACCAGGTCTGGAAACGTGGCTCTCGGAATTTGTAGAGAGCATCATGAGAAGATAATTAGCCCCGCGGTATCTTCCCCGTGTGTTATTTCGTGGAAGTGCTTTCCTTTCCCCCTCTTTGCGCTCGTCTTGCCCGCCTGACGTGCTCTCTGCCTATCTAGAAATCACAGTACGGTGCAAAACAATACGAACAAACAAAGCCCTCAAACCGAGGCACGTCGTGTCTTTTCCAGCTCCCATCCCTGGGATCCCTGGGAGCCGGAGGGACTTTTAAGTCCTTTCAGAGGGAATTTCAGGTTTGTGGTTCCTCTGGCCCTCTCTGCCTGCCTGCCGCAGTGCAAAACGAAGGCTAGGAAATATTTGCTCCCCCCCCTTCCCCCCCCCCGCTAGAGCAGATACTTCTTCCCTGGGCTGGATTTAGATTAAACCTGATCCCTGTAGGGACCACAGGGAAAAATAACTCTAGCAAAGAGGACTGCTGCCCTATTTCTCTGCTTAGGCAGGCAGGCTTGTGCGCGGGACAGTGTCCACCTTTGCGTTTCTTAATTAAAGAGCAAAGCTGCAGCCGGAGCGGCTGCCCTGGGGCTGGCAGGGAGCTGCGGGCTGCGGCACAGGGCTCGCCGGGCCGTGGCGGAGGCCGCCGGCGCCCAGGCGGCACGGTGACGGGCACCACTGTCGGCTGCGGGTGCTCAGCTGCGGTCCGCGAGCCCCGGAGAGAAAAGGGAGAGGAGCCTGCGAGGCTCAGGCGCTGCGCGAAGGCACGCCGTCAGTGGAGACCGCCAGAGCCCGCTGCCTGCGGAGAGCCTGTTTCTTTATGTGGCTCTAGCTGCCAGGTCAACTACTGACCGCAACGTTACCGAGCTAGTAAAGATACGTGGGCTAAAGCAAAGCCGCAGACAGGCTAATTTGAGCCAGGGTTGTTTGCACAGCAATGATAACCAAGCTGCGGCCAGGCCGGTGCAAGGAGCTGACTTGACTTTGTGATGGATGTTAGCGGTGATGGGTAAAAATATTTGCCTCTTGAGCACGCAAGCATTCAAGCAGCATTGGAGGAGAAGCGTGCGTGCTGCAAAATTAAAAATGCATGGCAAAGCATAAAGGGAGGTAGCAGGCCACAGTTGCCTGCTATAAACCTAAAAGCACTCTTCTGTCGCAAGAGACTGGTTTGGAGAAGCTGGAGGGCGTTAACATATAGGGGTTTCAAAACTCGATCCCTCTCAGCCTTGAGCATAGGGAAACGCCAGGGCCAAACGCTGGGAGCTTTCTGTGCTCTCTGCCCCGCAGCTCGCAACGGGCCAGGCAACGCTTGGAGGGTCTCACAGCAGAAACTCTGCCGACCGCCTGTAAAAAGCAGGGAACGGAGCTGCTGCGGGATTTGCAGTAAACGTGACTCAACAGCCACGTGCTCCCAGCGCGCGCGCAGGCGGGCAGACAAGCTGCGGCGAGGAGCCTGCCTCGCGCTGGCTCCGGGTGGCCAGGGGAGCCCGTCCTGCCGGCCCGGGAGCCGCCGGCTCGGATCTGTGCCACGGGCTCAGCGCGGCGAGCTGCGACGTCGGTGCTGGGGGAGCAGCTCTGCCCCAGGCGGGAGAGCTCCCGTCGAAGAGAAGGCGTACGGGCAGGATCCGCGGTAAGCGTGGGGTGCAGAAGGAGCACCGAAACCGCTGCATCCAGCCTTTTTACCCATTTACATTCAAAATAAATCTTGCCGCGTGCGCAAGTCTGGGTTTTGTGCTACCGAGCAGAGGAGAGGACTTTTGAGTGACTTGGGTGGTTTTAAGCATAAAGCAACAAATGTGAGATCTTTTGTTGGAGCCTGATTTTCAAACGTGGTGAAGCAGCCACCCTTTTAAAATTGGGTGTGTTTAGATAGCTGTGAGTGGGGCAGCGGAAAGGGAGGTGTGTGAAATCACCGGTCACTCCGGAGCACAGAGCTCGGAGATGCGCACAAGGCTCCGCTCTCCCACTACCTGCTAGCTCTCAGGTTGTAATAGTCTAGTGGCCTTGGAGGGACTAAGAGGAGAATTCTGTTTTAAAGGCAGAGCAGTTATTTTTATGTGTGTGTGTATGCACGAGATTGCCGACCTCTTATTGGCGTAAATCCCTGGGGTTTCACAGTCGCTGCTTGAGATGGTCGGCACTCAGCTGCCGTCCCTGAAGCACCTACATTGAGTGCCATCTCTCCCTGCCGCGTTGCTAACCAGGACCTGAGCATCCCGCGGGTCTGAGTGCGTCTTTCCTCCCGTTCTGAGAGAGGGCAATGCTGCCCCTGCTTTTAACATGAGGCAGCTGAAGGCCAGAGCAACTAAATGCCCCAGCCAAGGTGAGGCCGGGCAGCGACGGCGAAGAGGAGTTTGCTTCTGCCCGGGGGTGCGCGGAGCTGGAGCAGCGCATCTGGCACAGCTTCTCTGCTTGGCTGAAATCTCCCTCAGAGCCAGCGCTTTCAGGAGCTGGAAGGTGGGATGCTTTGAGCCATTGCTTCTCCTTGCTCTCTTGCTTTCTCTTAACTCCGTTGTGTCCCTTCCCACTTGCTTGCGGCTGTTTCTCAGATAAAGCTGTCGCAGCCCCTCTGCTATGGTCTCTCCCGTAGGTGTTTGTGCCTGATGCCCTTGGGTGCCTGGGCCAACGGTGAGAGCTGCACCAGCCGTGGGTTATAGGGGTGCTCGTAGAGCAGCCGGGGCCAGCGGGAGAGGAGTTACAGGGCTGCCAAAAACTGCAGCGACCTGCCCCAGTACCGCACGTGCTAACCCCTGGGCTTTCCTAGGCCCCTTTCTCAAACCTCATCGGCAGATGTCTGCCTTGCTCCTCGCTGCTCTTCCCTCCCGGAGCTGCCCCCCGAGAACGGCGGCTGCCCGGGAAGCGCAGGAAACACAGGGGTGTCTTTGGAGAGGGGAGGAGGAGGGAGAGGGGCAGGGGACTGAAGGAGGTGGGAGAGACGCGTAGCAGCGGGGGAGCGCTTTGCTTTTCAGCCCTCCGGGCCCTGGGACGTTGCCAGGCTCTCGCGCTGGAGCACTTGCGCAGGGAAAAGAAGTCCCTTTTTGTGTGTTTTAAATTAAAACAAAACAAAACCAAAAAAACCCAACCTGTCGGGAGGTATGAAAATTTAATCAACACCCAGCGCGCTCTTAGCAGCTTGCTCGCAAGCACAGATCTTATTACCTCTGCAGCTATTTCAGTCGGATCCCAGCAGCGCCGAGGCCGCGGCAGCCAAGCGCCATGTGCCGGGCGCTGGAGGGCGGATGGAAAAAACACCCCGGCCTTTCTGTGCCCCGGGACAGAGGCCGGGCCTGCTGCGAAGCGCACCCAGCTTCTCTCACGCTGTGAGCCTGGGCCAGCGCCTGAGCCTTCCCCCTGCCGCCGTCCACCGGGCTAGGCAAGAGCTGGGCTCCCCTCGCCTTCCCCGGGGAGCAAGGCAAGCGGGACCGCTGGGAGAGGTGCGAGGACCCGGGGTGGGGGGGATGCCTTTTCCCCCCCTACTTCTTGGCTCCTTTCTCCGTCTTAGCGCTCAGCAAAGCCGGACCCTCTCTGGCTCGCCATGCGTTCCTGCATCGTGCATGCGCGCGCGTGCTGGAAATGGCACAGCAAGAAGCAAACGGCGTCTGCTGGATCCACAGATTTGAAGGCAAGTCCTGCCGAAAGCTCCCTGCGAGATGTCTCTCTCCTAGCCCGTCGGCCGCCAAAAGCGGAGCCGCCGTTGGGGTCGGCGAGGCAGCGATGCTCCGGCGCTGCCCAAGAGAGACGGGCTCGAGGAGGGGGGGCTTTGCAGGGGGGCTCTCGGCTCTGCCGGGCCTTCTTAAAGCTGCTAACGAAGTTACAGGCTTCGAGCTTAGGCACCGAAAGCGGAGCGGGCCAGCGAGGCTTTGCCAAGCCGCGTCGGCGTCTTGCGTGTTGCAAGGATGTTTGGGGACATTGGGATGAGTCGGGGTCCTCGGCCAACGTCAGGGGGTTCTTGCTGCGGGTGCCTGGCTCTAGGGAGCAAAACCTTCCCCCTCCTACCGCCACGAAGGCCCATCCACCCGCTTCGTTTAGGCGGAGGTGCTTCCTGACCCAGCAGCACACGGGCGCTGGCTCCAGCGAGCGAAGCAGCAGCGTTGGCTCGTCTGAACCCCCGCGCTGCGGACCCGGGGCGGAAACGCAGGTGCCGCGGCCGAGCGCCGGGTTTAACGAAGGCTGAGCAGTCTGGCGGACTTTACCAAACGCTTACACAAGGGAAAACTTCCTCCCGCCTAGGAGGCGGTTAAATGAGCGTGCTGGTCCCCGGGGGGGGTGTTCTGGCCGGGCTGGCGAAGGCCCGGGAGGGATCCGGCTGCAGGAGCGCCGCCGCAGGGTTGGCAGCACCCCGGCCGGCCCCGAAGGCGCCCACTCGCCTCCGTGCTCCTCTGTCCGGGTGATTGTTCTCGAGAGAGCCGAGTAGAGGAGAGTGAAAATCAGTCTCCGCACTTGTTTCAAACTGTTTCAAAACGCTTAATTTTCGTAACGCTTTGAGCAGTGCATTTTTTTTTGGAGTTAAAAGTGGAAATGTTTCATTTGGAAAATAGAAAGATGAATTATATTGATTCCTCCCCCCCCCCCCATCTCCTCCTTTCCTCCTCTTACCTGCACGTTGATCCCCACCCACTTGGGGCATCCCTTTTTGGGGATCCCTGGCTTCCTGCTGCCTGTTTGCACCCCGGGTTTTGCACCCCCACCAGCCACCCTCAGCCCAGCGAGCAGGCTGTGGCCATGCTGCCCGGGGAGGGGACGCTGGCAGCGGGTGCCCTGTGACCGGAGTTCGGGGACCCTCCCTGAGAGCATCGGGTACTCGCTGAGCGCGCTCTAGGCGACGCGCCACGTCCGGCCTCGGGTTCGAGCCTGGCCGCCTGTCGACTGCTGCCTGACAGCAAAGCGTACCCCAGCTTCGAGGAGGTGCCGCCGCCCCGCGCTGCGGCCCGTGGCCTCTGCCCCGGCAGGATCAGGCCCGCCGAGGGCCAGCCCTCCTCCTGCAAAGGAAATGTACCAATTTCCTCATTAACCTAATTTGGGAAAGAAAAGCATTTTCATTCAGGTCTTGTACGGCCCCGGGGTCGCTGATGGATACCAGGCACGGCTGGCGGGCAGTGAAGCATGGCCCTGCATGCGGCAGATCAAATTACAGCTATTAAAGGGAAGAAAGAGATCTGTTACCGTGCTGGGGGGAGCAGCAGCGGGTGTCAAGGTCTCGAGGGGACTGGCTAGGCCAGGGAATCGGCTGTAGGGTGGTGGGTGTGTTGTTGTTGTTGTTTTGGGCTGGTATATTGGGATTTTGATGCTGTACCTGCTGGTCTGCGCGTGCCTTTGCAATGCGGATGGAGGCGTGGGAGGCAGCGCAGGGAGCGATGGCTCTGCCCTGGGCCGGGGCATGGTGCATGTTGCCGCCGAGGTAGGAGCAGTGGGAGTTGGTAAGTTGGGGGCCTGACTGCAAATCTTGGAAGTACTGATGATTTCACATCTACTGTCCCGTCAGTCCCGATGTCCCTCTAAGGCAGGTAGAAAGCCTTGGGCTAGTGCTGGGGAATTTAAAAAAAAAAAAAAAAAAAAAAAGCATGCAGGGCTAGAGAAAAGCCTCCTGAGATAATAGCTTTCCTCTTCTTCCCCAAACCTTCTCGTTACACAGAAGAGAAGGACGAATAGACCTTTCCTGCCCTGCTGTGGTGGTTGTGGAGGTCTGAGCACCACATCTCAGCCTAGTAAAGCCTGCCCGCACCCCAAGTACTGCCCGAGACGCTCAGCCTGGCATGGCCGTATCTGCAGCCCTGGGCAGCATGATTCCAGCTCCGGTAGCAGGTCCCTATGGGGTGGCGCTGCCACCGAGTGGGAGATGCGTAGGCAGAAGGACAGCAATGAAAGCAGAATCGGGGGCCGCCCTACAGCCCTCGTCCCGGGAGAAGAGGCTGTTTTCTCCTTCCCTGCGATTGGCGGATGCCCACAACTGCAGGCTAAGCGTGTGTTTGGATTTTTCCCTCTTAGGGCAACGCTATCTATTCCCCGAGCAGGTCACAGACAGTTGGTTTCAGTAATGACTGTATATTACACCAATCTAATTATGCGTTGTTTGGTCTGGATTCAAACAGAAATCGCAGGGGCTCTATCCTAATGCAGATGAATTTTGACAGGGGGCTCAATTGAACACAGGACATTAGTGTGTGCAGGGAGGCGTTTGCTAGTGCTTGGAGGGGGGCAGAGGGATCTCTTGTCTCTGCTCGGAGCTGTTTGGCCTTAATGCTTTGCGGCAGGGGCCATCTTTCTCTGTGCCTGGTCTTCCCAGTTGGGAAGACTTTTGTAGCTGCGCGCTTTAGGGGATTGTCCATCCATCCGTCTTTCTTCCTTCTTTTCTTTCCTCTGCGATTTGCAGGCCTGTTGACGAAATTCAACCCGAGCTGGTTGTGGTGATCTCCATGATACAGTTCTTACAGGTAGTTAGGTAGAGGGGAGGAAATTCCCTCCCCTGCACCCACCTTCCAGGTGAAGGCTGAAGTGGGAGCTCAGCCCTATTACTAGACACTGGAGAGTCACCGAGAGAGCACAGATGTGTGAATGGAGGCCAGTGGCTTCCTAGATCTTACTGCTCCCAAGACAAGCTGAGTGCACGCTGCCTTGGTTGGCAGGATCCTAATTCCTCTCCCCGAGCCACTGGGAAATGGGTGGCGCATAAAGGCACACTTGCAAAGGCAGAACATGTTTTATGTTTATTTTTAGGTAGGAGAGACTGAGTTTGTGGGTTTTTTCCCCTTTCCCTATAGCAAAGGAATCCGAAAGTTTCCCATGCGAGTGCAGCCTGAGGGAGGATACGTGTGGGCTGCAAGCTTGTGCTTTGCATTCCACTTACGTATATATTTAGACTTCTTTAGATTTCTAGCCCCCTGAGTGAGACCTTCTTTTGCAGCTCTCTGTGCATTTCCCGCCCTTTGAAAACACAAGAGCTGCAGAAACAATAGACACACTCTGGGTTCCCGGGAATCGGTCCCCATGGCCACCGACTCTCCCCGGCACCAGTAATTTCCTCCTCCGAGCAGGCTATTGAGAAGCGTGTGCTTGCCGTGAGCTGGAAGGAGCTCTTTCACCAGCTGGAGACCCATGGTGGCGTGTGCCCTCCTGGCTATGTCACCTCGTGAGGTCTGGGCCTCGCTCCTGCTCTTTCACGGGTTTCCCAGCACGACACGAGGAAGGGGACAGGTTGGGTCATTTTTAGGCCAAAGGCCTTTGCCTGCAGGGCACAGCCCCCTGGGCTTAGCAAGCGTGAGGGCAGCAGGGACAAGCCGTGTCCGCTGCGGGTAGGTCAGTGCTGTGCAGTGATTTGGCTCCTGCTGGATAGGGCTTGGGACCTCTGCAGTGGGGTGAGCCGGAGAAACACCACTGGGGGCTTTGTGTCTCAGGGAAACCCCAGCTCCCTCATTTTCACTGTCGAGCTCATGCTGCTTGTGTTGGGGGCTCAGTTATTTCTGCATGCAGTAGGCAACGTTTTTTTGGCCGTGGAAGAGCACAGGTAACGATGTTTTAGACTTGGGTGGTACATAACAGGAAGGTAATTGCCTTAAACTAAAGGGAAGAATAAACTAAGATTAGCCTGTCGGGCAGGTCCTGAATTTCCCAAAGGGCATGGATTAGCAAAGGGGCCTGGTCTCTAGCACATGGAGCCCAGCATTGCAAGGAGTCCAGGAACATGAATGAGGAATTTTTTTTTATTAAAGGAGTTACAGTGTTCATTTAGTTTGAGGATTAAATTAGCTGTGGTCTCTGTCTACCCTGACCTCTCTGCATGGCAACCTACTGCTGTCTTAAGCAAGGGGAAAGAACATGTAGGAAGGCGCTATGGTCCAAGGCAATGAATAATTGCCTAAGGAGGAATATTAAGAATAAATGGTGCCAACAAGGGGTGGAAAAAGTGGCTGCTTAGTAATGAGGACTACATCTTAGCACTAAACAAGTAGGGAGGTGATGTGGGAGCGGCCAGAAGTCAAGCAGGCACGGACCTTGCAAAGGGCAGCCTTTCCCTGCTTCCATCTTTGTGTGTGCCAAAAGCCAAGGTGAAGCATCCGTCCAGGGCTGACTCCGCACCCAGATCTCCCCACCCTCCACTTCACCTTGCCCTGCTCTTATTTGCAGAAGTGAGGAACCATTCGCTATTCCTTGAGCGCGGAGGGTAGGGGGAAAGGAGAAAGTGGACATGACCGTAGCCGAGCTTGGTGGTAAAGTGCCAAGACCATTGCTCCTGTCCGCCTGGCGGTTGGCTTAGCTCCATCCCAGCCTTCGGAGAGAGCTGGCACATGAAATGGCAGGTCTGGTAACAAGTATTTTTAACAACTCCCTCAAGTTGGGGGAGGCACCATCTGACTGGAGAATAACGAATGTAATGCCTATATTTAAAAACGGGGGGAGGAAGAAAAAAGTAAGCCAGGCAGGAATAGGACTGTAAGCCTGACCTCAATCGCATGCCATTTCAGAACAGATTTTGAAGGCAAAAGAGGAAAATGAATCATGGGTTTGCCAAAGGTAGGTCATGCCAGGCTAACCTGGCATCGGAGAACTGGTTTCTAAGCACAGGAAACACGCAGAGCTCCTCTCTGTAGTAAAGCATTTGGTATGGGAAACTGTTAATGAACGAGAGAAGATGAGAAGTGGAAGAGGAGCTGTGAGGCTGGCAAGGAAGTGAGCAGCGTGGAGATGGTGCTGGATGGTGCTGAGGGGAGGCCGCGGCTGCTGGCGGCCAATGGAGCTCCTCAGGGACTGGACGCAGACGTTGCTTCTCTAAGCTTACGATGTTGGCTAGTTTTGTTGAGCTGGGGCGTGGTGGAGGTTATCACCCCAGGTGGAGGAACCGTGGCCTGGAGGAAGAGGTATGGGATGCAGTTAAAAATGCAAAGCCGCGGGCTTGGGGAAGAATAACAAAGAAATCTCCTAGGATCCCAAGTCCTTCTGATTGGAAAGTGCTGGTGTGGAGAAGGACGAGGATAAACTAGAGACCGCAAAGTGACTGTACGGCCGCAGAGCCACGCAGCAGGCTGCAGGTGCAGGAGCAAAGACGTGCAGGCGCCACGAGGAAGTGCTAGCGGTGCTGTACCGGGGTCGTGGGACCCTGTCGAGATCGCTTGCTTTGGTCTCCTATGGCCAGGGAAGATGAACTGAGCCAGGGCTGGAGCAGGGAAGGGGCTGCTAGGTAAATTAGGGAGAGAGAATCTGTCACACAAGAAAAAAATAGAGGAACCTGACTGACTTTGGCTAGCAAAGTAAAGGCGGGGAATGACCATGATCGCTATCTATAGATATATAAGGATGGGAAACAGGAAGGAGAAGAGCTATTTAAACCAAACACTGATGCTGGCAAAAGAACAAATGGGTATGAACTGGCCACAAATGAATTTAGGCTGAAAATTAGAGCAACCATTAGAGCGTCTGCTTGAGGATAAGCCTTCCACGGGGAATAGCGGACTTTTAAGGTAGGGCTCCCAAGGAGTCTGAGGGAGATGGCATGATGTGAGATGGCAGTGATCTGGACTCGGCAGCTCTGTGAGACCCTGGCAGACCAAATCCTCCCCCAAAGGCAAAGCTGTTGGACTTCAGCTAGGGAACGTAGTGCATGTCAAAGTGTCGGGATTAACGGGACATATGGCCAGGCTTGATGGTTCCTTTGGTTTCCTGGGCAGACGTGCTTTAGCTTTGAATGTGGAAAGATGGAAATACATACATATACATGTGTATATATAAATACGTATAAATATATACGTATGCACATGCATACAGGCACACATGCTGTTCTGCGTGCTGGTGTCCTGTTGCACTGGATCCTTTGTGATCACTCTCCCTGTGAAGGTCTAGAGAAGCTGCTGAAAATGCAGGGCCTGCGAAACACTGAGCCCCTCAGCTCATGCGTTTCCCAAAGCCCCTAGATAGCCCCTCGTTTCCCCAGTGGGGACCGTTTGCAACTCGCTCAGCCGAGCGCTTGGCCACCTGTGGCTGCCTGTGCACCGCAGGGGTGCTGCATAGGGGCTGGAGCAGGTCTCCGGCTCCTCGGGGAATAAAAGGACAAAGCTGGCGGTTGTCACGGCCGAGCAGCTCCCAGCTATCCGGCTGCGGCCAGGCTGCCTCGCTGGGCGACTCCAGCATGTGGCTTTGTAGGGAGTGCCTGGACATGCTCTGGGAGGCTTCATCCTGTGGTTGGGGGATGCCAGCAAAGGTGGTGTCAGCCAGGGGACACACGCGGCTGGTCGGAGCAGGGGCGATGGTCAGGGCTGTTCCCTGGTTTGCCAGCGGAGTGTGCAGGCTGGCACAGCGGTGCCCAGCTCTGGGCGCAGGATCGGCCTGCCCCAGCGTGGCTGTGCTGAGCCCCTGCCGCAGTTTCCCCAGCTGTGGGCTCCAGATGCTGCAAGGTTTGGCTGTGCCTGTAAAGCACGGCGGTGTCTGCAGCGGGGAAGAGGCAGCCTGGGAATTGCTGCTGGTGTCACTAGCCGATCACCCCAGAGAAATTGCTTGTAATCTGCTGCTAAGTGGTCACCTCTCTTTTAGCTGGTGGGCAGAGAGAAAGAAATTGCCCATGCAATTGCAGAAGCTCTCTTTAAATCTCCTTGGAGTGATTTGACTGCTGCCGTACACATGCTCTCTCCCTTTCTCCAGCAGTGCCTGGGTTTTGTTCCCAGCATCTCGCGAACGGTGCGTTCACAGCGAGAACGTTCGCGATGTGATTTGATGGCTTTTCGCAGCGATGGCAATTCTCCCAGCCCGTCTGGGAGCAGCACGGGCTGTCTGCCTCGGCAGACCACCTTCTCCTTCTCTCCCCCTTCTTTCTTCTGGCTTTGTCATTTCTCCTCCCTTCCACCCAGGAATTAGCACCATGCTCTTTATTCAAACGTATTTCATGCACAAGTACAACCGGCTATTGCTGTAGAGTGCTTCCCAGCTCCTGCTTCCCAGCTCTTTCCTCTATATTTCGCCATGGCTCCTGTGCCTCCTACATCTCTTCCCCTTTTTCCACCCTGTCTGCAGCTGAGATCCCTCACAGCTGGAGGGGAGAAGGTCAGAGGAGGAATGGAAGTGGTCCAAGCACTGGGGAAAGTTGTCTTGTTCACCTGTTGGGAAGGAATTCATCTGTTTTGCATCCCTGGTGCCCGGGACCGTGGGGAAAGCCTGTGGCTTTTGGATGGGGCCAGTTTTGCAGGCGAGCGGCCCCAGAGCGGGCGGCAGGTACCTGGCTGCGTCTTGGTGGGGTCTGGAGCCCGGCTTGCGTTCGGTCTGAGGAGGGCGTGGGCGCTCGCTTGCCCGGGGGGCTGCTCTGCACTCGGGGGGAGGCTCGCTGCTTGTGCGGTGGTGCAGGGGGCTGCAGAGGGGGCACTCGTCCCCTTTGCTCCTCTCTAGGATGTGGGGCTGATAACTGCGACCGTCTTGCTCGAAGGCCCTGCCTCGGATCAGAGCCCCTTTGCGTGGCGCCGACCCAGGTGGGGAGAGGGCTCCCCGTGGGCAGGCGAGTGGGGTGACCCGCCTGGAGCGGGCTCGGAGCAAGAGCCGATACCCTGTGCTCTGCTCCCTTCGGACCGCCTGCTGCTGGAGACGCTCGGCACTGGCTGGGGAGACGGAAACACCCCGAAGACCGTTGCCACCAAGAACGGCGCTATAGGAGAAGAGCGCAGCGACCCCGAGCCAGGGTTCATGGGGCACCTCCGGAGGGCGGTGATGAGCGTTGGCCCTGCTGTTGGTGTCCCGCGCACCGTTTCCCGTCTCTCCCGGCTCCCTTTGGGGCTGCCGTGTCGGGGCCCTGGGTAGCGCCGAGCCCGGAGGAGGGGATGGCACAGCAGCCTCGGCTCCCAGCGCTCCCGTCTCCGGGGAGGCCTGGCGAGACGCAGGTTTGAATCCCCGCTCTACCACCTCCGCCCGGCCCTCCTCGGCCTCCCTCCGAGGACTAACGCGCTAGTTGCCGCATGCGCCTGTTTGCTGACGGAGGAGGTGGTGCCTCCCCCCCGGCCGGGGTAGGTTCGTGCGGAGGAAACACCGTCAGGGCCCGGAGAGTGGTGCTCGGCTGGCATTGCTGCTGACATGACACCTCGGTCATCTGAGGAGGACCTCGACCCTCCTCGGAGACGCGCTTCTCCTCTTGCAGCGCCTCGAGTTGGCTCCTGCGCCGGCCGGCGGGCAGACGTGGTGCCAGTGACTCAGCCAAAGACGAGGGCTTAATTAGCACGAGGGGAGGGCGGGGGGAAGGAAAAGCAAGAAAGAGTCTTTCGTTGCAACAAGATTGATGCCACCTCCCCCAGACAGTCACGTTCTGCCGCATCGCCGCCCGGCCCGGCGGCACGCGCGCGGCAGGGCGGCCGGGGCCGGCGAAGCGGCGGGGAGGTACGGAGCGGGCGCTGCTTTATTAAAAGCCTCCGTGAGTAATTGTCTGGAGATATTGAGCAGGGCTTGCCAAGGAGTCTTTTTTGCTGTCAGGCTTTGCCCTGCGGTTAGAGCTCTCTGGGCTCCTTGCAGCCTCGGCCAGGGCCAGATAACATCCCCGGGGGGCGGGAGGGTGTCAGTGAGCTATTAGCAAAAATACCCACCCGGAGGTGTTGGGGGCAGGATGGCCAAAGGCAGCTCCTTTCCCCTGCGGGTGGACGGCTGAGCCCGGAGGTGTTGGGGGCAGGATGGCCAAAGGCAGCTCCTTTCCCCTGCGGGTGGACGGCTGAGCGCTGGCAACCTCTTGTTCAGGCGCCAGCGTACCCCAGCTGTAAGGCAGCCTGCGCGTCTCTCCCTCTTAACCCGTCGCCCGCTCGGCGGCCGGGGCCCGCTTTCCTCTCCCCGGCCCCGTCTCGGCGGGACGCGCGGAGGAGCTCTGCGTCGAGCTGCCGGGGACGCGTGGGGAGGGAGCCTGCCCAGGGCTGCGCGGTGCCTGCTCCCGTCTCCGATAGCCCGTCCCGGGCCAGCGAGGGCAGCCGGGCCTCCCGGCCCCTGAGTAAAAGATATAATAAATAGCCGGTGTGAAGGGGGAAAGAGCATCCTTTCTGCACCTGCGAATCCCGTGCGCACCCTCGACCCTGGTTCCCCTTGGCTGTGCTGGTGTCGAAAGTAACGCTCCTGTTTTTATTTTCCCTTCCAGACCAATGATGCCTTAGGAGCCACCTGGAACTGGCTGTACTTCATCCCCCTCATCATCATTGGATCCTTCTTTGTCCTCAACCTCGTCCTGGGAGTGCTGTCAGGGTAAGCCAGAGACTTTCCTTTTCTCGTTGTGCCCGGTGCGTGCCGCTGGGACAGCGGGGCAGCCGTCGCCCTCAGGGCCTCGCAGGTCTTTGGGGAGCAGCAAGGCCCCGTCTCCTCCCTGCACGGCTGCCTGCCCCTCGGGGGCTCCTCGGGGAGCCTGGCAAGCAGCAGCAGCCGGCAGCAGCTGGCCTGTGGTTAAATCCGGAAACGTGAGGGGGTATTAGGCCTGTGGCTGGTGTGTCCCCACTTCCCGCACTCCGTCCGGGCAGCTGCTGGCTCTGCACCTCCGAGCGAGGCTAGCGTTAAGAAGGGTCACTGATTTGTTCCCCTTCTTGAAGATGCGTTATGGTTTATCCACCTTGCTGGCAAGCTCGTGGTTTTGGTCACCTGTGGAAAATTGTCAGTGTAAACCTTCTGGCTGTTTGTGACCTGGTGGAGGGGAGAGAGATGGGGAGAGCCTTACGGAAATGCGTATGAGGAGGGATGTGTACGCAGACGAGTGCTTTCGACGGCTGCCGGTGGATGCAGGGGAGGGATGTGAGGCAGGGCACCTCTGTGGCTGTACCTGGCGCTGGGGGGGATGCGATGCCCTGATGCCCTGAGCAGGGAGGCTTTGACGTGCCTGAGGTGCACGCTGGGGCACATGGAGGCGACACAACTGTCCCCGTTCTGCTCTTCCCAGCGCAAAGGAGAGGCTGTAATCCAAGCCCTTAGACTGGGTTTGGAGAGGAAAAGGCTTCTTGTCTCCATGACGATGAATTGTGGTTGCATCAGCACATCCTGAACCGCTGGCAGGGGCTTAGCACAAGGGGAGAGCACAGAGGGCACGAGCCCTCCTCCGTGCGGGTGGCCCCTTCTGTGGAGGGTGAGCGGTGGGGCTGCCTGACTAAACCCAGGGGCTTTGGGAGACGGGCTGCAGTAAGGGTCTCAGGCTGCCTCATAGGGAGCAAGGTGCTACGTACGGGTTATGAAGACATCTGAGCAGCGTTGGGCGGCTTTTGCATTTCTTAGGCTGTGTCCAACTTGGGGACTTGAGCAAAGTCCAGCTGGACATCAGCCTCACACTGGACCTTTCCTGCAAGCATCCAAAGAAGGAAAGTTAGAAAGCTTGGAGTTAGGCAGCTGGAAGAGCCCTTTACTGTGATGTTGAAGGCTGCCAAGATAACGCGTCCTGTGAACACACTGTGAAGCTTTTGGTGTCTGTGTGATGCTGAGAACAGCCTGGTGATGTGAAATTCAGCAAGATAAGGCCGCGCTGGCCTGCAAACTAGCCGGGTATGGGTCAAGCTGAGTAATGCACCAGTAGGAGGACCATGGGCTGCCTGGCCCTTGCCCTGATCAGCAGATGCCTCAGACTCGGTTCTTGCCCATCCTGGTTTGCATAAGGCAGCTCTTCCCTGCTCTCGCTCAGTTGGATGCAGTTGTCTAGGGCTCTTCCCAGGCACTGGCTGGCATTTCAACTGTTTGTTTATTGCTAATAGGGTTTGTATTGGGGACGGATGCAAGTGGGTGGGTGGCCTAATTGGCAATGGAGATGCTCTAGTGGTATGCCAGATACCTAGGGAAAAGCATGACTGCTCAGCTCCCCAGAGGGCTGAACGAGGTGAGCAGAGGAGGTGAACCGGGTTCTGTGACCCTGGGTGCAAGTCCACCGGGCCCCACGCTGCCCTGGAGCGGCTGGACAAGCAGCACCGGAGCGGCTGACCACATGTTCCCTGCTACCTGGCCACGACTGCAAAACTTCTGTGGGTGTACCAAGATCACCTGTACCTGTGTCCGTTGATGTGCCACCCTCAGAGACCCCCGCTGCAGCAAGGAAGCTGGGTGTCCTTTGGACGGCACGGCTGGAAGAGCCGCGGCACGTACTAGGGAGGGGAGCGAGGTGAGGAGACAAAGTGCTTCAGCCTACAAACAACACGGGTTCTTGAATAAAAATGCACGAGGATTAGGTCTCAGTAAGAATGACTTTTTCCTTGCTTTCCTTGTTTAGCTTTTATTGTTTTTAGCACTTCTCACATTCCTTTTGGGCTAGAAGTACTTGGCTCTCCTCCAGGAGCTGAAGTGTGACCTTTCTGTTCCCATGTCTCTTAGTTAGATGAGCAACCTAGGGAACTGGCTGGATCATCTGCGCTCCCTTTTCACTCCTCTCGGCTTAAATGAGCTTGGAGGTGAAGGTCACTTTGGTGATGAGCTCTATGGAAACGCCTTCCTGTGAAGGAAACGTTTCCTTCGGGTTACAGCGTTGCTTTGGGGGAAGGTTCCTCTGACAACGTGGTGAGTCTCAGCCTAAACACAGCAAGGCGGAGGACTGTCCCTGCCTGGAAGGGAGTGGACTCAGGCCCTCAGGACAGGAGCCGCATCAGCTCTCCTCCCCAGCAGTGGCACAAGGAGAGATCTCAAAAGCGGTGGGGATTTGGCTGCTGGCCCCATGGTTGGAGGAGTCTGATGTGGTGTTACTAAAACAGCAACGTAGCACTTTTAAGATGCTTGTAACCACCCTGAATCAGCTACTTGCCTGGTCTCTGTCTGTGAAACCATAATTTGATATGAGCAACCTTGTCAGCTGTTCTCTAGACTCCCCTCCCGTGCACAAGAAAGTCATACCTGGCCAGCCTAAGATGTGATGACTCTTTTAACTCAGAGTGTTATGGTGAGCGCCAAGTCCTGGCAGCCTTCTTGCTCAGGTGTCTGTCCCTTCTACTATTTTATGGGAAACGGGGAGGACGTCTGAAGAAGATGCAGAACATGGTAGCACCTCTAGAGACAGAAGTTTCTTTTTCACTGCTGGCCAGGGAGACCCTGTCCTGTGTCCTCCAGCATGGTATCACTTACTGAGACTGTGGCTGACACAGGATTACAGAGATGTTACTATACATTGGCCTAACCCAAAGGTCATCATCTGTATGACACAGACACAGCTCATCTGCAGTGAAGAATGGAAACCTGGACACACACTGCTTGCAAACTGCACCATCTGCACTGACTAAGAATCAGATCCATTTGGGATCTTCATCTTTCTTTAAGTTCGCGCATACAAGTTGTTGCAGAGCTGCCTCTCTGCCCTTATTTTATCCTAGCAGCTGTTTTCATTAGGGAAACAATTGAACATCTGAGGTAAGTTCTGTGTGCAAAGAGGCTGTGATGAGGACATTTGCATGTTTAATTTGCCACCATCAGAAGTTTGCCGGAGCCCAGATTTAGCAGTCTTCTGGGTGCGATGCGCATCTCTCTCAGCAGTCAGTTCCCCAACTGTTAAACTGTGGCATGACCTCTGTGATGTAAACAGCCTGAATCCATCTGCTCCTGAGCACAAAGTATGTGGGGGAGAGAGAGAAATGAATTCCATCATACCAAAGCTCCTTGGTTTTCTCTCTAAATACCCCCCCCCCCTCACACACACACACACACACACACACACACACACACACACACACACACACACACGCATCGGAATTGTATTGTAATGCTATTAAGAGGAGATGGAGTTGCTCGAGGCAGGGGCCTGGAGAGCCAGTTCTTCTGGGGATTTGGCATTTACTACTGTCTATTAACTCTTCCCCTCTATGGGTGCAATTACGGATCAATTAATTCTAATTGAAAGCAGGAACTAACAAATTGGCCCTGCTCCACTTTGAGAACGTTTTGCAGGTATAAAGCCCAAGGAGATGTGACTGCTCAGCTTTTAAAGCTGCTGAAGTAATCTTGGCAGAAGAGAGCCGGTCAAAGCAAGTGAGGATGTAGCATCAGCTAAAATGGCCTGTTTTCTGTCATGTAGCAGTCTATGGTTTTGGGAGTTAGGAAGGATTGTAGTGCTCATATCAGGTATTGCTTACTACAGTTGTGTGTCCTAAGGTTAGTGTAATCCAGCACCCTCCTGCTGTGGTGGCAGGATACACCCACAGCTGTGCACCTCTTCCCAGGGACAACTACTGTCATGCAGAAAGATAACCTTATGCTGCAGCCATCTCTTTAGCTGCTGGAGGGTTAAGAGGTGTGGACGGAACCTCCTTCCACCCTGCTGCTGTTGATCCTTTGCAGGCAGTGCCCTGAGGTAGGTCAGGCTATGGGCTCTGAATCAGAGGGATGCAGAAGTTGAATGTTCTCCCTGCTGGAGATTTGCAAAGGTCTGCTCTCCCTTTGTCCCTCCTTTGCGCAGCAGGGTTTTTATTCTTGTGCAGCTTTTTCTCATGTGAAACAATTTGGATCTGTTTGTTCATTCTACATCTCCGAAACAGCAGTGCTCCCTGGCAGCATAACGTCGTGCTGCCCATTCCCTCTCAGCTTGTGGCCTGCACAGCGAAGCAGCAGCAGTAATGCTCTCTCCAGCACCTTGGCTGGGTGAGGACGATAACTCATGGCTGGCCCCGTCCACGCCAGACACCGCAGAGGTCCTATTTGCTTTGTCCTTTCTGGTAAGAAGATGGCTTATGTCTAGCTTGTCCTAAAATAGACCAAAAAGCAGAGATAAAAAATAAGCTGTGCTTAAAGGTATAATGTTCAGGACTGATACAGTGTTTCTGAGACCAGACCGTCTGTGTTTCGACTCTCTTCCATCTTCCCTTCTCCAGCCTCTGAAAAGAAAATCAGGTTTGCGGTAAAGCCCTCCTCTGCGTATTGCAGCATCTGTCTTCCTGTTGAGGGTTGCCCTGGTAGACTCCTTTCCCCTATGCAGTTGTGTACTTCCCGCCCCCTTTAAGGATGAAAAGCTGCTACAATCACCAATATTTATGGTCCAGATCAGAAACTGTGTGTGTCCAGAACGGAAGGTGATGCTGCCTGCAGGGCTAACCAACCTAGAAGGCCAGGTCTTTGGGTCTAATGCAGTGCTGAAGAGAAGTCCTCTTGAAGCTAATAGCAGAGCAAGAAGTTGAGCATGATGGCAAGAAAAGTGAAATCCATCTGCCTTGTACCAAACAAGAGAGTAATTTAAATCCTCCTAATTGCTTCCACTCATCCTGGTGATGTTAAGTCTTTTCTCCCTTCAAGTCTTTTCTGCCCCCCCCACCCCCAGCTCGTGCACTAAGCCTTTGAAAGAAACGACTAATGTTATAATTAAAGGATCAATTTGGCAAGTTTTCTTTGTCTTAAGATCTTCTTTCTTTCAGGTTGGGTTAGCGCAGCGTTCCCAGTCTCCAGAGAGTATTCTTCAGCTCCTTCAGGAGCCTTCTGTACCATCTCTGAAATCTTTTCAGTTCACTTAATTTGAATTTTTTTTCCTATCCAATGTTGAGGCATAACAAATGTTGAATAAGATTAAGTTTTAGCAATTAATAATAAAGGCATTAAAGGAACAAGTGTACATTTTCAATGGAGGCAGGGGTTTCTTCTGGCTCTACACAAAACCTGGGCCCTGCGTTTGAGCTGGATCAGGTGGTTTGCAACTGAACGGTGGGAAGAGGATTAATGTCTCGGAGGTAGGCAGTTTGTGGAAGGGAAAGCAGGGAAACATCACCACAATACAGGAAGGCTTGTGGGGAAATTATGAGTGATAGCATGATTCTGATAAACATAACTGAAGAAATATTGTATTGGGTGTAGTAAGTCTTGGAAGCATTGTATTTTCTTTAATGGATATAGTATCTATGAGTGGCTCTGAGGCTTATGATGGCTGTGTCTGCTCTGTGCTGGGTGAAGGTGATAGTTGGGGTAGTTTAGCCCACTTTTCAAGGCAGGGTGCCAGGGAAGGGAGGCGAGAGGGGAGCTGCAGGAGAAGGGGGAGAAATGACACCGCCCCAACGACTCCTGCCAGGTCCCCCGGCAGCGTCACGGGATGCATGGTGGTTTGGGCGATCCGTGAAGCTGACCCCTTCTCTTGGGTTGCACCTAGTGAGAAATGGGCGCGCTTGTGCTGTGCTGAGGGAGCTCTTGTGACATCAGCATGGTATTTGAACGCCTTCCGCGACTGAAGCAGAGGAGCCTTTGAGATATTCAGCTCTGTGCAGCAGCCAGGTGGGCATCCATATTCAATACGGCCTCTCTGCCTTTCACTACTCTACCACCCCTCTGCTGGGGGCCTCCAAGCCCTTTTCAGACAAGCTGCTTGACGGGAGATGTGTGTTTGGTGTGCCGTATCCCCCAGAGTTATGGGAAGTAATGATTCCTCTTACAGCCAACTGGACAGGATAAAAAAACCCACAACAAAGAGATGGTTTGATGGCTTTCCCCTTTGATTTCTCATGCAAGTTACTTGCCAGCAGGTCTCAACCGCTTCGGTTTTACTGTTATTCACGTCTCCTTGCAAACGTGTCGACTTCCTATAGTCTGCAGGCTGTGGGTGAAAGGCATGTTTTTGATCCTCATCACAAAAGCGTTCGGCAGATAGTTCTTGCCTACAGATTGCTTTTGGAGTTGTTTGTTCCTGATCTTCGTAATTTCTGTCGTTCTGGTTAGCTCTATTAGTCATGTAGCTGTGGCCGTAACACTTTTAATTGATTGATGGCTTTGGAAATGTTCAGTTCTTAAGTGGCCGACTCCATGCTTACAAGGGGGTGTTTGGCTCTTCGGTTGGGTGAATTAAACAGGATCCCCCAAGTGGATCACATGATGTTACCAGTTCTTTGTAAATCGTGGGTGGTTGTTTGTTTGTTTTGCAGTGACAGTGACATATCTAGCAGTTGCATTGTGGATTTCACACTTGACGGTTAGTTATGAATTCATTGTATTTGTCTGTTGAAGGATTCAATTAGAGCGCTTGAAAGTTCCTGAGAAGTTAACATGCTGAAATGTTGAAAATCCTTGGTTTTTCATTCTGTAACTAACTCACCTGCAGTACTGGCCCCACACCTTTCGTCTATAGATCACTGTTGCAAAGGGGGACTAAAATTACTCTCCGTTTACAGAGGATAAAAACTGGAGCATGGGAAGGAAAGGGAGAAGTGACATTTTCTCAGCACTGCATGAGACAGTGGGAGTGATTGCAAACAAAGCCCAGGGCTCTTGAAGCAGTACAGCTACACTGCTTATACCAGCACTGGCCTGAAAGGAGCAAAATAAAATTCGAAGCTTCCATCTCCAGTTCTTACTGTTTCAGTTGCAAGACCCTCCGTCACCTTTCTGTAGCTTTCTGACAGCACAGATCGACTGTGTTGTGCTGCCTTCAATGCAACACCACAACCAGCGGATGTAGTGGCCCAGTGGAGCCGGAGGTGCAAGCCACAGAGCATTGTTACCTTCTGAAAAACGTTGAAACTGGAACTCCGCAACTGGAATGTCAGTGACTCCCTTTCCCAGTTGATATTTATCATGTTTGTCATTTATTTTTCTCTACTTCAAAACAGTAAGCTCTTCAAACTCTTGGTTGTTCAGAGCCCACATGTCCTGGGAAACCTACCTATTTCTAAAAGGCAGCAGTGCCAGAGACAGCAGGGTTGAAATGAACACAAAGCAAGCATCCACGTGTGCTTTTCTGTCTTTGATCACAAAGTGCTTCTTATTCTTGGAGAGCATGCGTGAAGTGCTTGGAGAGGCATCAAGCTGCCTGCAGCTGATCCCACCTCAAAATGTAGAAGTTGAGCTGGACACCTGCATCTCTGCCTGGATCCATCAGTGAGGGACGGGCTTTGCAGCAATATGCAGCTGAGCCCACCCATATTCCCAAGCAATGGATGAACCTGCTCTTGGATGAATAAGAGCCTGTTGACTGAAGCTAGTTGTAGGCAAGAAATAGAGATTACTGGAGAGAAAAGGGGGGGGTATTAAAAGTCTTTGCCTGTTCAGTGGACTGTGTTCCCCATCAGCAGATGCAAAGTTCTCATATATTTCTCACTGATTTGAGCACCAGTAGAGCAACGGAGGCTGGACTGACTCTTTGACGTTTCCAAGTATTTGGGAGATTAGCAACTCATCTGCGTTATTCCGATTTAGCGATGGGAATCTAGGGATTTTTGACCTCTTGACTTGATGACTGAAATATACTGTACCTGAAAAGGAAACCTGAGGCTTGGAAAACTCCAGCTGGCTCTGAATGTGTGGCCGTATGCCTATTGGCCTGAGCGGTTCAACATGAACATGTCATTTTGGTGTCTCTGCTGCTCTGGCTCTCCATCAAATACTAATCATCTGAATCCCTGAACTTCATCTTCAAAGCTATCCAAGGCCCGGACTGAAGGGATCTTCAGTCTATCTGATCTCTCCTCCCGTTGCTCGTTGTCATCAGTGCCTGTACCTGTGTCACTCCTTGGGAAGAGCGTGATGTCCCATAGCCCTGCCAGCTGAGGGTGGCCATGTCCCGCTGTCTTGGGCCCCACGTGGAGCCAGAATGGCCTTTATCTCCTTAAGGAACTGGCTTATAAAAGGAACTCTTTCATGCGAGGAGTCCTGACTTCAATTCTGGTTCCTCATCTGGAGTCCCCTCTGCCAGTCCCCCTCCAGATGGGGATCTGGAGTCCCCATCTGTAGAGATGATTTCCCGTTTGGGCTGCCTTTTCTCTGTGTTTTCATGTTGTCATTCCCTTTCCTTTCTGCCTCTATTTTTGTTCACAGCGAAGTCTTCTCCTATTAGCGTGGGGTGTCAGTGCAAACTAGCATGACAAGGTCTTTTGAATTGTTCTTAAAGCTTCGTATCAATCCTGTCTAATACAAGCCCCTTTAGGGCTTTAGGACCTAGTAAAAGTGAGAGACATCAGGTAGCATGTATAAGAAAACCTAATTTAAATCACAAGCTTTTTCAAAGGCGCCATCAGTACTGGTCCCTTCTTAAATGGGACAGTGATGTAATGGGTAATCTCAGGCTTGGTATCTCATGGTTTCTCCCCGTTTATCATTCCATGTCACCAACAGCTTGTCAGCTTTTCATTCCCCAACTTGTGTGTCTGCTGGCACTCCATAAATGGGCTCTCTTTCTTTAGCATAGTCAGCTTTATGCTCTGTTTCTTGCTACAGCTTTCTCACAATGAGGTGAGCAAATAACTCTCATTTAAGAGCACAGGAGCAACCAAAGGCCAGTAGCCACTGCTAGAAGGGAATAAAAGAAATAGGGTGTTTCCTTTTTCCTTTTTTTTCACCAATTATTACTTCATGAGAAGACTTTCTCATGACAGTTCAGCTTAAGGAATCTTCTCAAACCTTTTGGGGAAATTCAAGTGAACTTAAATCAAGTGATGGTTCATGTCCACATAACTTGGTTCATTCAGAGTGGATTTGTGAAGCACAGCTTCCCTCTACAGAAGCTTTTTGTACCCTTTGGACTCCCTGTTCTAGTCTTTATTGTCATTTCAGTGCAGTAGTCAGACTTTCTAGTCTGCAGTTCCCTACATCATTTCTACTGTCTGTTTGCCAACTTCTGTTTAAGCACCAGGTTACACACTGCACAGCTAGTTCATCGCTCTTCTTTTAGTTTCATTACACCTCTTGGGTAAATACCATCTGATCCCACTGATTTGCTACTGTTTGATCCGTGTTTTCTAAACCTTCTGTTGTCAGTTCTGTCCCATAACCTTTTCTGACACCCTCTTGGAAGGAAGGTGTTTTTCCTCAAATTGTGGTGCTCGGAACTGAATATGATCCATGAGCTGAGCCCTTGCTAGTGCTGAGGAGAGCAAAAGTATTACCTGATGTCTTACAGATGGTATTTCTTGTTATACATCCCATTATAATTGGCTTTTTCACAGCAGCGTGGTACTGCTGCCTCATCTTCGGCACATAATCCAATATTTCTCCTCTAGCTACCCCATCCTTTCTGCCACCTATTGTTATCATTCTAACGCCTGTTTGGTAACTGGTTTGTGGCAGGCATGTTTAATGGTGGCAAAAAGCAATGGATGGAGGGGTTTGAAGATGAATGGCTTCTTGTTTCAAAGAACGGAATTGGCAACGCTGATGTGAACTGCCCCCCCCCCCCACCCCTGTGGCTGTGTACTCACTCTGAACTCAAAGAAGCTCTTGAAAGGATACAAGTGGGCTGAAACATCCATGATATTTTTGTTCTCTTTGCTGTTTTTTTTTTTTCCCCACAAAGAGAGCCCATTTTCAGGCTGGATGCTTTCATGTGGGTTCTTCTCCCGTTAAAGCTTGACCTGGGTCCTACAGTCCTTTGAGTGGAGTACACTGATCTAGGAAAAGTGGTGTTGCCTGGTGTAAGCGAGAACGCGTGGGGCTCGGAGCATGGTGGTGTCCCCTAAGGTCTGCCTGGTGGTAGCAGATACGCTCATGCGGTAAGAAGGGAATGTCAAGGTTGGGCAGGAGAGCAGCGAGGAGCCAGGAGGATTCACAGTAAGAGGAGGAATGAACCATCTGTGCTCAAGCCACCCAGATGGGCTGGGCATGTTGTTTGAATGGTGCCCTTGTGTGTAGGAGGACAGATGGCTTACTTCTCCCCAGCCCCAGCTCACCAAGCTCTCCTGCTTCCTATGACAACCTTTAATGCTGCCCTCCATCACTCGTGCATGCCTGTGGCTTTATGAGGCCCAACGGGAAGGGCCTGCAATGACACAGAGGGATCAAATGAGGCCCAGGTTTAGTGAAGGTGGAGCACAGCTGTTATGGGTGGATGTTCCCATGCTGAAGGCTCTGCTGAGTCTGGCTGTGCTTTTTTGAGTACTGAGGCTCCTGTGATGGATCTCTCCCATGCTAAAACTGAAGCTGTCTGACCAGGAGACCCAGGTGGACAGGGGGATGTTGCAGGTGGGGACTGTGCTTTCTGCTGGGGCTCCTTTAAGCCTCCTTGTGGGGATCCCAGCAGATAGCATGGCTCTGGCTGTAACCAAGTGCTTTGCAGCCTGGCTTTATAGAATTTGGATGCCCAAAATCCCAGAATATCAGCTCTGATCAGTGGAGCAGTGCCCTGCTGTCCTTGGCTAGGCCCGTCCAGCCAGAGCTCTTTGCAAGGCAAAAATGGGAAGTCCCTGGCTGTGTAACCTAAATACACCAGGGAGCAGAATCCTTCAATGGGAGTTAGGCGCCTTGCTCTCTCGATGATGCCACCCTCCCTGTGATTTGGAGCATTCCCAAATGGCTGTCAGTCAGCGTTGCTGGCCCTGTTCTCACTCACATACAGTATTATCTCTACCCGCTGCTGTAAATTGGCTCTGAGCAATCCTTGATCTGTCAGCATCGCCTACCCACTTTCAGATGTCACCAGCCCCCGCTGCTGCCCTGCTCAGTAACGTGTCTCTCTAAAATGTAATAATTCATTAAGTTGAGTTTAACTTCTTTTTTTTTTTTTCCTCCATCTCTGCCACCCCTTTCTCCTTCTAATGGACAAAAGCAATTAGACTCTATTAGAGCCTGGGAGTCTGGAAAGTGTCACCCTTGGAGACACTGCAGCAGCTGAATGGACCTTGTCCCTCAATGTGTCGAGCACCTGCTGCTTTCAAATTAGAGCTGCTTGAGCAAATGGCTGGGTACCGGGAAATGTCCCTCCCTGTAATAGCCCAGCTGCTTCTGACAGTCCCCCTCAGTAGCAGTGGGCTGGGCGCTTTCCTAAGTGAACTGTACACAGCAAACTTGGGGCTTCGTAAGGAGATCACTGAAAAAGATGCTCTCATTCCCTCCTATGGAAAGGATTTTTTTTGGCTTAGCTGGTCCTTCTGGCTGGGTTTCATCGTGGACGCATCATGACAGCTTCGCTCACTGAACAGCCCCTGCAGTGAAAGGAGGCGAAGGCACCAGCCTCAGCCGACCAGGAGCTACCAGGTGGCCTGGAAAGCAGGAGGGACAGGCAAGAAGGAGACGAGATGTAAGTCAGCGTGGTTGTATTGGCTTCAGTGGAACCATGCTGACATATCCCAGCTAAGGATCCGGCCTGCGAGGTGTCTTCTAAGCTGTGGAGAATGACATTCGGGGAAGCGTAATTAGAGAAGAGCTGCCTAGTCCCAGATGGCTTGTAGAGACTGGTGCTCCTGCCTGCCAGGCTCTTCACCTGCAGATGAGCGGGTCTGAAACTCACCGTGGGAAAGTTTCCGGCACCCTCGTTTGCAGAATATATCTTCTTGGTCAGGCTGGCAGGCTGGCCCAAGTCTTCTGCTGATAAACTTTCCAGCAGGAGGTTATGCCTGCATGGGACCAACTTTCCAAGGGCAGAAGGATATGACTTTCACCAGCTGAGCAAATCCAGGAGGAGAAAAGCAACTTAGCTATAGACTCTGGCTGTAAATGACATCTTCTCATTTCTTGATGCCCCAAATTTGCTAATGAATAGAGGCTGGTGAGGGATTGAGGGATGAAGCCACAGCTGCAGTTGTCCGCCCTTCTCTCCGTGTAGCACAAGTATGGTTTTTTCACACGTGGTGCCTGAAATGGGAAGTATATTTGCCCATTGGTTATAGGAGGGTCTTTCTTCTTCCCTGTCTCCTTGCTTTCCTCCTGCCGTTCTTTCTTCCATTTACGCTGTTTTTCTCTTCCTTTCCTTTTGTTCTCTCCCCCTCCCCTGGCCAAGGAAGAGAAAAAGTCTCATTTTGGTCTGAAATCCAGAGATGGAGGGGCAAGAGTCATTTGATGCCTAATGCTGGAACGACAGGAAACTTAACCTTCCTCGGGTGGAATTAAAAATGCTTGAATTGTCTGGGGATCTTAAACAAGAGATGCAGGGAACATTCAGGGCTTTTCACACAAACACACGCATACGCGCACAAACACACACGCGCAAGCCCACGCAGCATTAAGAGTGTAATAGCTCAGCTGGGGTAATGCACTTGAACTCTCTCTGCAGCAGACAGACCAATTCTTTCAGTTGCTTTGAATATTTTGAGGATAGAGAATGCTGCTAGTCTCCAGGGAGGGAGACATTCGTCTTGTAAAAAGCACAGTGCCATTTGTTCTTCATAATCACGCTTCTTTCAGAGCGTAATTAGAGCACTGTGGGACTGGGAGGGGGCTCAGGCTCTGAACTGAATTTCTCAGTGGCTTTTTCCTCTGTGCAACTCGGGCTTTGGACCTGCTGGAAGTTTGTGACTGGAACGGAGGCTGGCTCCGCGCATGTGGGGAGCTCAGGGTGCTGAGCAGGGGGCAGGATGGGGCCTTCACCTATGTGATTCCATCTCCAAGCTCATTATCGGACTAGAGAGTGGCTGTTGCAGCCCAGGTATCTAGGCTAGTGTGTTGGATAGGGAGCTGCAGCCAGCAAATTCCATCCAAATAATATATTCACAAGAAAGAAAGGATGTGCTGGGGGGATGTCTGGTGTAGGATGTGCTCGCTGTGCATGAAAGTGGCTGTCAATAGAGGTGTAACACATGGGTTGAGACGTTCCAGGTACTTGGCGTGTGTGAACGTGGGGTGTGGGACCTCCTAGACGCAGGTCCAAACGTGTTATTTCACGTACAGCACACAGCGTTGGCGTAAGGATAGCACGTGTATGAGGTTGCCTCTGTTTTCACCCCTGTATTTCCTGCCAAATATTTCCGTTTTTCTGTTTGTGCATGATGGCCTTTGCATAAATGCTTAGGGCTTTGTGTGTTTCTTCAGACAGGGTGGGTGAAAGTCTCCGCTGTTGGTGGAGTAGCCTGAATGGACCTTCTGTGCATGGCTATGGATACGTGCCTATGAGAAAGCAGACCGCGCTTGTCAGCAGGGTCTTGTATTTTAACTGAACGTGTGAACGCGTATGTAGTCTTAACTGCATATTGGCATCTTTGCACAGCTTTGGCTGGGATATAGGTGAAATCTTATGTCATATGTACCTAAGAGTGTGTTTATGCTTATGCCTAGGAGTGTGTGTCAGCACGGGGATGTTAGTACATCAATGCATCACATGTGTGAGAGGTTGTGCAGATCTGCACGTGTAGCGGCACAGCGTTAGCCCTGGTTGGTGTTACGTGGTGCTCGGCCTGTGCAGGCGTGTGACCTTGCTCTGGGTGGCCGAGCATTGTGCCCACCGGGTTCTGG
The DNA here is from genome assembly GCF_040807025.1 of Struthio camelus. Taxonomy (NCBI): domain Eukaryota; kingdom Metazoa; phylum Chordata; class Aves; order Struthioniformes; family Struthionidae; genus Struthio; species Struthio camelus. The sequence continues at coordinate 7,098,858 of NC_090949.1, forward strand.
TCTGGTTTACGCATTCCCATGGCAATAGCACCAGCCCCGGTATCGGTAAAGAGCATTGCTGGTGCCAGCTTGGAGCTGTGTGGCCCACTGGGTGCTGGAGCAAAGCGGCTTTTGCAGCAGGAGCACCTAGCTGCAGCCCTCCTTTTGCAGGGACTGGCAGCTCGGCTTGGACTGAAGCATGGACGTAGGGTGGGAGTGAGGATGGGTAAAGGAAGAAGGACCGGTCCTTGCCTGAATCATGTATTTGGGATTTGCAAGCCACTTACTGGACCCAACGCCTGTCCTGCTGCCTTGGAAGCACCTTAATCGCAGCAAACTTAATTGCTGTCACCTCCCCAACTCCCAGGCTTTCAGTTTTCTCCTGGTGGGTCTCTGTCCAGCCAAACTGCAAGGGGGAACACTGGCTCAGGAGTCAGGAGAGCTGAGCTATGATTGCCTTGACCCACCCTTGCTGGCTGCTTTTTCTGGCCATTCTTCCCAGACTCCCTGTGCATCAGTTATTCCTCTGCAGCAGTGTGCAAAATGTCAGGTTGCATAAGGAGATGTGTGGTGAGTAATAGAGAGAAAACCCTGGAAGGTCTGTGTGTAAGTTGGTAGTGGGATCTCAGCTGGAAGCTGGGCCGGGACTGGTCATTGCTTCTTGACAGTATGTGTGGGACACAGTGAGTTGCAAAGAAGGACAACAGGGATGTTTGAAGCTGTAGGAAAACCCTCCAAAGAAGGAGAGAAAAAGGAAAATCATAAATGCGAGCCTAAAACTGTGCACTCTAGTGAATGGCATCGCAAAAGATTGCTAAGACTTTCCAACTTTCCTGTCTTGCAACATGAGGAGAGAATAAGGCCTAACGGACTGCAAAGACAACAAACCACAACTGCACAGTAACGCAGTAATGCACAGCCATGAAACCCATGGCCCTGTGCTGTGGCCAAGGAAGCCAGAAGTGAAAAGCTGTGTGACCGTTATATGACTACTCAACTTACCCTCATAGGTTTAATAGGGAGCAAGATTTTGGAAGGGGCGTCAAGCCTTCAGGTGTGGTGCCTTACTAGAGATCAGGAAGCTATCCAGGGTAAGTGCTGGGTTACCAGCCCACGGTGGGGTTTTAAGCCAGGCAAACGTTTGGTAGCCATTGTCAGAGAAGCAAACGGACCACGTGAGCCTCGGACGGGGGCATTGCCTTTGTTCTTCCCCATGCATCTCATCCTCTCCTTTACAAGAAGGGCTTTGCAGCACTTCTCCTCTCCCTCTGTGTTTGATCTGTCTCTCTTTTGAGTGTAAATTTCTCCATTTAGGCACTGTCTCTTCTGATATGTTTGGGGCACCTGAGGTCTTGCTGTATGGGAGGGCCCCAGGGAAGGGAACAAAGAAGAGGGGAGAGCCTGGGGGCCAAGCCATTCTCCCCTCTGTTCGCCTCTGCCCTTTGTCCTTGGGCCCCTTGCCGCGAGCATGGCTCCAAGCAGGTCTACAGAAGAAGAAATCCTGCCTTTGTGCCCCAAAGCAGCAGCCCAGAGGAGCTGAGATGGGGTTGAGTGGGGTTGTGGGAATGTCCCCCTTGAACAGCAGCAGCTTCTAGACAGGGGCACATCGGGCCAAATGGCAGAGCAGTGGTGTATTAGCTCACGTGCATCGGCATCTTTCCTCCCGCAAAGAAGCCTCTTTCCCCTCCCACCTCTCTTTGCCCCTCTGTTCGTTCATTCATTCATTCATTCATCTCATCTGTCTGTTCTCTAGCTGCGCTTTGCCTGGCAGTAAGTAGCCCTTCGTCTCACTCATTCCTCCAGCAGTCTTCCCTCCTCTTCTCTTGGTGCTTGCGCTCACCCTTGGTCACTGCCTCGCCCAGGGCTCCCAGCTGGCAGTGCCCATTGTCCTCCCGCACAGCGTGCCGGGCCCCTGTGCAACCCACTGCTCCTCAGCTGCTCTCCTAAAATGCCCCTTCTGCCTTTTTCCAGGGAGTTTGCCAAAGAGCGTGAGAGAGTGGAGAACCGCCGAGCCTTCATGAAGCTGCGGCGCCAGCAGCAGATCGAGCGGGAGCTGAACGGCTATCGCGCCTGGATAGACAAAGCAGGTAAAGTCTTGCTGGCTACCGGGAAGGTGGTGGGGCCCAGAGCCCTGTCGGCCTCTGCCCTCATATGGTGTCAGTGGTTTTCCAGTTAAATCTGTCCCTGTGGTATTTTGGTGCCCTGGGCTTCTGCCCTGACCTGGGAGAATGTAGGTGGCAGTAGTGGCACTTCTTGGCTTCCTGCTGACTTCCGACTGGGCTGGCTCCACTTGCGAGTGCTGGCCTCCAGCCTGCCACGAGCATGCCCCTCGCCTCCTTGCTTCTTTCTGAAAGAGCTACCCAAAGGGTTCTGCTAGGTTGTAGGGATCAGTTCAGTCATCCCGCTCTGGAGACTGTAGACTTACGCTTCCATCTAAAACACAGACTTCAAAAAGTACTGTTAACTTGAAAGAAGGCCTGAGCCACAGATCTCAGCTTTGGTCTTAGATTCAGCTGTTTCCGCTGCTCAGGGCAGTTTGGATTTGGAAGTTTGGTTCCGGTTGATCCCTGCAGGGTGGGATAGTTTTGATAAGTCAGTGCATCCAAGACTGTCTTGCTTGTCCCAGCCAGACTTGCAAACTGTTCCAAGTTCAGCACTTTTTTCTTTTCCAGAAAGCTGACAATTTGCATGCTCCTTTCTTGGTGCTACACGCTATCTGCACCCAGGTCTGGCTTGATGTGCATTAGTTGGATCCTTTTCCACCTAGACTGGCTAGCCCTATGACCCAGCTTTTGTGGGATCTACAGCAGACTCAGACAAATCTACCAGCTTTTAGAAACTGTGAATCCATGATTAAAGTCAGCTTGCAAAAGTGTCAGGGGGAAGACTTTGTTTCTCTCAGGAGTTAAGAGAGGGTAAGGAGCCTTTCAGACACATTCGGGGCATATGTGAAGGGCTCTACTCCAAAGGCATAACTCAGAAACAGGCTTTTCTCTCCACAACGTCCAAACTATTTGGTGAGTTTATGGTGGAGCAAGAGGGGTTAATTAGAATGATTTTTTTCTTTCCAATATAACATGTTGTAACTGACCCTTGTCACCCCTGAGAATTTGATTTTGGACGCTTGCCCAGTACTTGATGAGGGTCTGCAACCTTCAGCAACCACTTCTGGGCTGGGCAAAACGCTTAGGTACAAGGCAGTAAAGTTTGGTAGCACTTTAATGGCATCCCTCAACCAATGGTGTCTCGTCTCCTGATGCTGATGCTAAACTATGTGTTTTGCGTAGAGGAAGTCATGCTGGCTGAAGAGAACAAAAACACTGGAACTTCAGCCTTAGAAGGTAAGATGATCAGTGCCCTGCCTAAGTATCTGCCTGCCCTCCCTTGTGCCTGCCTGCAGCTGGAGGTTGAAATCTCTAGAGGCCAGGAACCAGCTATGACATGAGGAGGGAGGTCTGGGAATGGTCCCAGGGTTCCTCCTTGCTAGGGGGTCTGTGGCCCCACAGAGGGCTGTGGGGAAGTGGATTGAGAGCAGCCTGGCGGGACTGGGGATAGCACAAGCCCGTGGAGAGCGTGGAGCCCAGGGGACATCTGGTCCTGCCCAAAGGACTAGTGGGGAAGAAGGTCGTGGCTCCTTCCGGTTACCGGACCTGAGCTAGCCAGGTACCGATTAGCAGGTCCGGTCTGATGAGCAGTTTGCTGGCAGAGCTGGGCAACCACAGCTCCTGTTCCCACTCCTCTTTCCTTTCCAGTGCTCCGGCGAGCAACCATCAAAAGGAACCGGACAGACGCCATGAATCGTGACTCCAGTGATGAGCACTGTGTCGATATTGCCTCTGTGGGTGAGCGGAGGCTGGCTCAGAGAAGACCTCTTCATCCAAACATGGGTCAGTGCAATTTGAAGCTTCCTTCCCCAAAGCCTCTGCTACACCATCACATCATGTCAAGTTGTGAGGGTTGCACCCAGCATGTGGAGATTGTCACAGATCCTCTGTCTCCGCTAGCGTAGTAGCAAAGGGGAGCAAACCATCCACTGCGCCTTGTGCCATTTAGGAAGTGTCTTGATAAGTCCTATCCCATAAGAGCAGGGTCTATGAGCCATCCATCCTCTCTCCTTGTCCTGAGGAAGTCTGAAGCGCTTGACAAGTGCACTCACCTTGGCGTCCCCCCTCTTTCCCCTCAGGTAACCCTTTGACTTGCTCCAGCATCAAAGGTGCCAGATTTAGCGGTGCCTCGTATTTCCGGCACAAAGAGCGACTCCTGCGCATCTCTGTCCGCCACATGGTGAAATCCCAGGTCTTCTACTGGATTGTCTTGAGCCTGGTGGCTCTCAACACTGCCTGCGTGGCCATCGTCCACCACAACCAGCCAGCCTGGCTCACCCACTTCCTCTGTGAGTCCCAGGTCTTTGTGTAGGTGTGTTAAAGCATTGCATGGGCACAAAAGGTAAGGCAAAGCATCCTGGGCCTGGGGCCAACCTTTTGTCTCCAGCAAGCTGCGTGACTGTGCAGGAGCATCAGCAGCCAGAGGCTGCAGCACTCTCCTGGGCTTCTTGCCCTAGGAGGTGTGCAAATGAATCCCACCGGAGTTGTGCTGGTATGAAGCTGGGGTGGAGATCAGGGGAATAACCTGCATTACATTCATTGTTGGTAATGAAGGACTGTGTACAGCCACTTGTTATTGCCCTTGGCCCGTGGCTGCTGATGGTGCTCTCTGCCCAGTTAGCAAGCACGGAAGAGTTTTACTGGCCTCATGCCCTCCAGATCTGACATGTTTGTTGAGAGAGAGACTCACAGCAGACTGTGAGTCTCAGTTGGGTTTATCCTAAAATTACAACAGTGATTGTGGAAAGTTTGCTAAAGATCCATCTCTGAATGCCCACAAGCAATTGCAGGGGCCATGGTGGAAAGCTGTGAGTTTGCAGTGAGGCCTGGGCAATGGTCATGAGAAAACCTGCTGGTTAAAATTTTGGCGTAGTAGCAGCTGGTAGAGCCTGACATGGAGATCCTCGAGGTTGATGCCAGTTACCGAAATGTTCCCCCAGCCCTTTGTGGACCCAGGTACAAGGTCAGGTCTCGGAGGCAGTATATCCATGTTCGTTCTAGTGTGATCCTAATTGCAGAGCGGCACGATCAGCCCCATGGCAGTCATATTGCTCCTGAGCTGCTTCTGTAGGGAGAGTGCTGCTTTCTCAGCCCTGTTATTCTTTCTTCACCTTGAGAACGTCCCCACCAAGCACCAGGCCTGCCCAAATCTGCATTCGCATGCTCAGGCCTGCCAGGATCCCAGCACGACGTAGTGTGGTATGGCAGCTGGTCGTGGTGAGAAGCATCTTTTGGACAAGGTGAAAAGCCAGATTCTTGCCCGCTAATGTTCATGAAATAGCGGAGGAGCTTTTCACTGGCTCTTGGCTGTTTAGCTCGGTTACCCTGGCCAAATTCCAGCTGTGCAATGATTTGCATGCAGGTTGCTAATATTTCACTACAGTGTGGTGTGGTTAATATCTTTGCTGATGCCCCAGCTACTGTTGCATAGTGTTGAACAGCTGCTCTGCTCCATGACAGCCATCTCTGGTCTTCTCAGAACCCCCTGGGACACCAGTTCACCCACCCTGAAACATTAACTCGTGCGGTCAGTTAATTAGCTCCTCACAGACAAGCTTCCTCTATCTCATATCCTGGCCTGAGCCTTCTCCTAAGGAGAAGCAGCCTACTCAACTCGTTTGCAGCCTACTCAACTCGTTTCACCTCTTGGTGTGCTAGGTGGGCTACTGATGGGTGCAAATGGGGCACTCGACACAGCTCTTGCGCCCCTGCAGAATGTGCATCTGGGTTTTCTCTCTTTCAGACTATGCAGAATTCCTGTTCCTTGGGCTCTTCCTCCTGGAGATGTCCTTAAAGATGTATGGGATGGGGCCGCGCCTTTACTTCCATTCGTCATTCAACTGCTTCGACTGTGGGGTAGGCAGCCCTGAAAATGCTGTGGGCTGGGGGGATGTTTGGTAGCCTGCTGAAAGCGTAAGGCACCGAGGGAGAGAGGAGTGGGACAGCTGTCATAGGGTGCAGGGGAGCCCTTTCTCCTGGGACAGCCTGCTCTTGCTGGGCTGAGACACCAAGTTTTGGGGCAGGGTGGCTGGGTGCCTCATCCTCAGGCCTGGGAAGCAGATTTCCTGCGATAGCCTGTCCTGAGCTCTCTGTGCTCGTTTTCAAAGGGCATGTGTTCTGACTCTTATGGCTGTATCTGCTTCTCAGGTCACAGTGGGAAGCATCTTCGAAGTGGTTTGGGCTATCTTCAGACCAGGGACTTCTTTTGGGATCAGTGTCCTACGAGCTCTCCGGCTCCTGCGAATATTTAAAATAACCAAGTATGTACCAACGGTCCATGCCTCTCTCCCTCCTGCTTGGGGCTTGGCTTGTGGCCCACATCTGATCGGTCCTGCTTTCATGGCAGCCTCGCTGCTGGTGCTCCAGCAATGCCTCTGTTTTCCAGGTATTGGGCATCCCTGAGGAATTTGGTGGTCTCACTGATGAGCTCCATGAAATCTATTATCAGCCTGCTCTTCCTCCTCTTCCTCTTCATTGTAGTCTTTGCCCTGTTGGGAATGCAGCTGTTTGGAGGCAGGTAGGTTGTTGCAAGTCTGGGGAAAAGCAACCTCACTGGGTGTTTTCAAAGCCGAATGGTGATACCTTCTTGGGTGCCTAGCAAGACTGCAGCCTGCACCTCAGCATGCTGCTAACAGTGGTACCTCTCCCATATAAGGCCCCCTGCTCAGTGCAGGGGGCAGGGGAGGTCCCTCTGGACTGCATGGGCCATTCTGGCCAGGATGCATTTTGGGTTCTGGCACCAAACGCTCAGGAGACTTTCCTTAAAGTGGGGAAAGCCATCCTTAGCACAAGAGAGTTGAGAGGATAGCAGTCTCTGGTTGGATGCCTTCTTTATTCCAGCTTGCTTGCATCCTTTTGGTTCCACTTCCAGGTTTAATTTCATTGATGGGACACCTTCAGCCAACTTTGACACTTTCCCCGCAGCCATCATGACAGTGTTCCAGGTAGGAGCTGGGTGGCACAGGGACACAAAAAAATGGGTCGGGACCATCTGCTTGCTCTTCCCAGCTCTGTCATATCCTGACCCCTGTCTGGAAGGGGCTTTTTAAAGCAAAGGAGCTCCCCTCTGTTACAATATAACTCGCTTCCTCTGTCTCCTCCCATATAGCAAAGGATATGACTCTCTTCTCCGTTTTGCAAGGAGGAAGAGTTTCAAAACCCTTCTGAGGAGACCTAAATCCTCATCAGAGAGTCTCATCTCTTCTCCCTCAAGTATTGCAGCTGTAGAGCTGGCTTATTGACTTTGTGGGATCTCTGCGCTGAGGTCCTGCCCTGTGCACGAGTGGGGTGGATCCGGTAGGCTGCCTAGGTCACAAGAAGGCACTGGTGATAAAAGCTGCTGGCTTATTTTTGTGTAGATCCTGACAGGTGAGGACTGGAACGAGGTGATGTACAATGGCATCCGCTCCCAGGGAGGTGTTCGCTCAGGCATGTGGTCCTCCATCTATTTCATCGTCCTCACCTTGTTTGGAAACTGTATCCACCTGGCTGCAGTGCTTTAGTGAGAGATGACTCCATCTCATCTCCCTCTCTGAGAGTACTCACCCTGCTCACCCACTCCTTATTTCTCCTCAGAGATGTAGCTCTCTCCCAACTAGGGGAGTCCCATCATATGTGGGGCAGCCCCAGAAGTTCCAAGCGCACAGGAGGAGGCTGTCGGGAAAAGCCCGTGCCTCCCGCACGCTGAAGACTATTTGTATGGGATGTGTGAGGAGTTTGTCCCTTCAGCTGCTCCTCACCGAGCTGGTGAGGACCCTCCAGAGCCAGGGGTTGGGTTCCTTCCCCCTGAGTGTCTGTGGACACTGTGCCCTTAGCACACAGCTTGTGCGTCCTTAGCTGCTCACAGATACTCTGCTGAACGTCTTCTTGGCCATCGCTGTGGACAACCTGGCCAACGCTCAGGAGCTCACCAAGGTACGTCCTAGTTGCTCAGTTTTTTTGCTGGTGTGAAGATTGTGAAGGATGGGGCGAGCAGGAAAGGTGCTGAGAGCAGCACTTGTGACTGTGGTCACTTTGGAGCCAAGGCCATTTTCTCCATTAGCTCAGCCTGCCTTGAAAGGGGTCAGGTCAAATTGGACATGGGGGCTCTTCCTCCAGTAGGGTACGCAGGAAGCTCTGCTGAAGTACACGCCCATATCATTGCACAAAGCCAGTTAGACCTTGATTCAGGAAAGTACTTAAACGTGCTGGAACACCCCCACTTCACATCAAGTGTGCCTAAACTGTTTCTGCATTTAAGCTTGCTGGCTTCGTTTGCCTCGGGCCAGACTAAGATAACCTTCCTCTATCTGATAGGGTCTGATGCAGGGATGACTATCTATCAAGGACTCTGGAGATGCGAAGTGTGAAGCGCTTTTCAGTGGTGTCAATATTTATTCCCCATCTGCCTGTGGGGCAGTGGACATGATTTAGGATGCAATTTAGGATAGTGCTTGAAAAGGTTATTGGATTTGGTTGTTTTTAAGGCCGTGCTGGGAAATATTTGGGGAATGCTGAAACATTGGGGCACCATTTGGATAATGGTGAGTAGGCGAAAGCTGCAAGCATCATTGCTGCTCTTTGAATAGGATCAGAGAACCCATGCTGCCCATTTTGTGCAGAGCCCATGCCTATTATGCACGTCCTCGGGGCTCCCCCAGAGGCCTCAGTGCTGGGGTAAAGCTGACCCGTGAGCAGCAGAGGAAATGGAGTGGAAGAGTTTGTGGTGCTAATTTGTCTTTGGGGCTGCACGTCGGGGAGCGCCTTGCCTCCCGCAGCTAGTGCAGGCGGCGTGTCCAAGGGCTGCCAGCTGCCGATCGGATGAGAAGGGTAGGAGAGCCCTGGGGTGTGCTGATCAGGAGGTTTCCCTGTCCCTCACGTGCCATACCTCTCCTGGTGGTTCTGAAGCATCAATTAAGAGAACGCTGAGTTTCTGAAAAGGCTCAATGAGCACTAATGACTCCTAATGACATTTTTACTTTCAATGGCACAACCGTGCTCATTAAAGTAATACGATCTCTGCCGAGGTCATTCACGGAGCCCTTGCCTCCCACTCCATCAGGGTGATGCCTGTCTCGCCCCTGTGGCTAGGAAGGAGAGGGCTGTGCTGATCTACACTGTCTGGAGTTGTTCTAGCTTGCACAGCCCAATTATTGCCTGGAGTAGGCTGGGTTCACTACTTATTCAAGCAGTGTTGACGCCTTCAGAAAGATTTGGCGTAGTGAGTAAGTTGCGTTCCCGTAGCTTGAGGAAAATAAAGGCTGTCTCTGGAAATACAGGTGCCTGCTCCCTCCTCCTCCCCTGTGCCTAGCCTGGGGTCTTGTGCTGGTGTCTAAGGTAGCCCTGCACGCCCCTTGCTACCTCTGATGGGCGCATGTTTCCTTGAAATGCCATCGTCCCCTTAAGCGACTCCTCTGTTTTCTCCATAGGATGAGCAGGAGGAAGAGGAGGCCTTTAACCAGAAGCACGCCCTTCAGAAAGCCAAAGAAGTCAGCCCAATGTCTGCCCCAAACATGCCTGCTATCGAGTGAGTGAACCCCCTCCCGCCTCCGCACTGCTACTGCAGTGCCCCCTGAGCCCAGCATGGGCAAGTTGAGTTTTGCCGCCCTAAGGATGGAGATGCAATCTGAGCCCCTAAAGCTGGGCCAGCCTCAGCTGGCTGTGGGGCTGCCTGCTCACCTGGGCAAGAAAGCAGTCCCTGCAAGGGCTGATTCCCTCTCGGGGTGTTTTTCTGAGGATGGATGGTTATGTGAATGGGCTCCCCCCAGACAGCCATGCCTTTCAGAGAGGTGTTAGAGCAGTGAGCCAGACCTGGCCGCCGGGAGGGACCTGGGGCTGCCAAACTGCTGCCTCAAACAGGAGCCTCAATGATGATGTACGGAAGAAGTTGGCTAAAAGAGGCTTTCTGCTCCAAATATAAAGCTCAGATATTCAGGACTGCTGCTAGGGATAGGGAAGGAGGCCAGAGAAGGGAAGATCAGTCGTTTCTGGAGGATGAAGAAGAAACACTGGTGACATTTGCTGCTACCTAGTATTTCTTTGTGGCAGAGGTGCAGGAGAGCAGGCAGGGATGTGGGAGGAAGAAGGGAAGTCTTGGGAGTAGTAGTGTCGGAAATCTCCCCCAGGCTCCTTCCCTGATAGCAAATGCAGTTATGAGAAATGGAACAGGTTTGCAAAACCAGATTTGGTTTTCTAGAGATTTGATTTGGGGGAAAAAAACCAAAATCACATAAAACCCCCAACACAGTGTTAAAAAGCACTATCTCTGCATTTCAGCAGAAGAACAGAAGAACGTTTTGTTTTTTCCTTTCTATATGCTTTTTTTCCCTTTATTTTGCAGTGTCATATGGTCTAAATCACATAAAACTTTCAAAGTCAACATTGGAACGAGGCGTTTTGATTTGTTTTCCAAAACAGTACATTTCAGCACGGCTGAACGGACTTTTTTTTTTTTTTTTTAAATAGAATCCCTTCCCAGGGAATTTTGGGTTTCGTTATGCTTTGAAACTCAGCCAAGTTTGTACACTGCAGAATCTCTTGCAAATTTGCGGAGAGAAACCACTGTCTTCAGACGAGCTCTGATCAGCCGGGTTGGAGAGAGCATCGAAGTTCGTCTCATCTGCTAGGACCTGCCCAAGCTCCCCAAACTCCTTGGCTTGGCAGCAGTGGGCTGTGATGGTCCAAGGCCAGGAGCTTGTGGGCATGCCTGGCATTTTGAATGGCAGCATGGGCCAGAGATATCTCTAAGACCTGCCTAGTCTCCAAGCAGCTGCGGGCACAGCCCTGGTTTGCAGGCAGTGAAGTGATTTTCACAACAACACATAAATCTGTGCCTGGCCACTGGCTCTTCCTCGCAGGCTAATGGGAAGATAGTGGCGGGGGGGGGGAGGTTGGAAATCTCAGAGTCTGTGTGTCGTGGCTGGCTCTGGCTGCCAATGTGAAAGGGCTGGATAAAGGGAGGGAATAAAGGGATTTAGGTTGCAGTAAAGGCTGGAGAATAGACAGATATGAGAGAAGAGGAGGAAGATGGAATACATTAGAGCACTTAAAGGATTTGTCCGCGCCGTACATCCTTGCTAGAGTTTTATAGCCGTTGTCAAATACAGCTAGTTAAGAAAATGGATTTTTTAACCTTAATTTTTTTTGTTCTAGTGGCACTGAAACGGAAGGTATTGATATTTGCACATCTTTTTTCCCCGTTCCTCCCCCTCATCAGGCTCAGTGGTTTCCAGGGCAGAGAAGGGTGTGCAATGCTGTGAGGGTGACGTTTTTCACCTCCAGTTCTGATGTCCCTTTGGTGCTGCCACCGCTCATGTTAGCAATCAGGCCAGGGACGGTGGGGAGTCACGGCAAGGGGTGAGCAGGAGCAGAGCAGGTACTGACGGGCTGTTGGAAACTCCAGTCACGAAGCGGATTTGGTCTCCGTGGCTGGGTGTGTGCAGACACAGATGGTTTCGTTTGTATGTAGGTGCCCAGTGCAGGCAGGTTTGGTACATGGGTTTCTGTGAGCGGAGAGGTCCGGTTGCGTTCAGTGCGGGCGCTCCCACGTGGCCAGGTTGGCGTGGGTGGCTGTGGTGCAGATTGGAGTATTGTATTTGCACATGGGTGCCGTTGGTGCAGATGGCTTGGGCTGTTTGATGAGTGGGTGTCCAGATGGACGCATGTGGATGTAGTAATGTGTCGGAGCCTATTGTGGTGCATGGACGCCGTTGAAGGCTCAGCCGCTTGCTGTGGGAATAGTGGCGTGCGCCGGGCGGAGGGGGCCTGCACGTGAGTCGTGTCTGCGCGGATAGTGGGGGTGCAGGTGCCGTCTCGGCCGCTAACTGCCGTGCCTCGAGCACGGCGCTGGGCTGTTCCTGCGTGTGCAGCCGTAACGTGGCTGTATGGAGGCAATAGCCAGCTTGACCGACCCGGCTGCTGAGGGTGGCGTTGCAGTTGCATGAAAGCAGCTAGATATGCAGTGTCCTGCAGGCGTGTGCTCTGCGCGCACACGCTCTTGTTCACGCGTGTGGAGCATATTCACTTGCGTGTCCTGCACGCGCACATGCCGTTGACATATGGATCAGCCCAAGATGTAAATCCCTGCGTGTGCATTTGCATATACTTTGTGGCTGTTTACTTGGAGCTGCGCGTATCTGAATCTCCTGTGTGCTGAGAGTGAGGATAAAGTCTTGAATCTCAGGAGCTGCCTGAAGGCTGGGATAAACGACACTTGCAGCCGCGTTAGGCATCTCTCCGTGTCAGGGCTACACAAACGAAACTGGCTCTGCCGAGATCTCAGCCCTGTGCTTGTGCCTTGCTTTCTTGGGGAGATTCATGTTCCTCTCCGTTCCCCGCTGTCTCGGGAGAGCGGACGCTGCTGCATCACCCCATGGGGATGGCTCCGAGCAGCTCTTGGCCGGCCTGATACATTGCTTGCTCTGTAAAATGACCGTGTGTGGCTCGCTGGAAGTGAACCGAATAGCTCCTCTGCCCGCAATAGGAGCAGTTTAGAAGAGCTGGTAAATATCCAGGGAGGCAGCCAGGGCTTGCGCGGGGCCGAAGCCGGCGCCGCGGTCGCCCACCTGGCGAGCGTAGCGACAGCTAGCGGGGCAGCTCCCTTTGCCGCCTCTCCCTTGCACGGCGCCAGCTATCCGCAGGGAGGACCCGGCGCGTGCGTGGCTGGGCGCATCGCCCCGGGCTGGAGCGGGGCGCGCGGGTGCAGCGGCGGGTGCTGCTGCCCCCCCCCCCCCCCCCCAGGGCGCGGGAGGGCGATGTCCGAGCGCGCGGGCTCCGGCGCTGCCCCCGCGTCCGGCTGTCCGGGGATGGGGGCCAAGGGGATTGAACTGGTTTGTTTTTTCCTCCCCAGAAGAGACAGGCGAAGGAGACACCACATGTCGATGTGGGAGCCGCGCAGCAGCCACCTGTATGTGGGCCACGGGGTTGCGTGTTGTGTGTGGCTCCTGTGTTTCGTGTGTGCGTGCGCGCGTGTGTCTGCCCCCGTGCTCCTCGGCGTGGGCGTTTTGGTGTGCGTGCCCGTGCTGAGTGCCCCCCTTTGTGCCCCCGTGCGCGTTTGTGGGTTCGTGCGCGCCCGTGTGTCTGTGCCGCAAGCGCGCGTAGGCGCGCAGAGCTACCTGTGAGCGCCTGTGCTTTGTGGGCGAGCAGCGCGTGCGCTGCTCTGCCCGCGTTTCTGTGTCCCTAGGTGTGTCGGCAAGGGCATGTCCGTCTTCTCCCGGGCGCTTGTGTCTGTGGCGCTTAAATGAAACCTCTAGGACCGACCTCCCAAGGCCCAGCTCAGCCCTCCCTCTGCGGCAACGCGCAGCAGCCCAGTACAGCTTCCCCGGGGGGCAGCCCAAAGGTGTCCAGGGCCGCGGGGGCCCTGTCGGCGCCGGGGCGAGGAGGGTGGTCACCGCTCGCCTCGGACGGGGCTGCTCCTCGCGAGCTGGAGGCGCTGCCCTGGCTCTTCGGAAAGGACGTCCTCCCTCCTTTTGATGGGGCGGAAGTACAGTTCCTGCCCCGTGTCCCGCACCGAAAGGGTACCGAAAGGCTGGCGACGGAGCAGGAGCTGAGCCCATAGCCCCGGCGACTGCGTTTTGTCCCCCTATCCCGCCCCGTGCAATAAATCTGTTTTGGCTCTGCACCCACTGCTGGGTTTGGGGTCAGACGCCGCAGCACCGTTCTCACCCCAGTCTTCCCTCCGCACCCGGAGCTGCAGGGCAAGCCGGGCCCCGGTGCAGCGAGCGTGGCCCAGCCTCAGCGCGGCCAGGGTGGGGACGGCGCTGGCATCGGCGGCCGTCCCCCGGCAGCTGAGCTGCCCCACGTCCGTGGAGCGGGCACCTCCGTCTTCTGCACCCTGCGGGTCTGTCTCGTCGCTGGGGCGGGGGGCGGCGGGGCCGGGGAAGGGTGGGTGGCCGGGGCCGCGTGCCGGCGGCCGGGACGCCGACCCCTTTGCCGTCCCCGTTGCAGGCGGGAGCGGCGCCGGCGGCACCACATGTCGGTGTGGGAGCAGCGCACCAGCCAGCTCCGGCGGCACATGCAGATGTCCAGCCAGGAGGGCATCAACAAGGACGAGCCGCCGCTCATCAACCCGCACGCCAGCATCTTCCGGAGGAAGAAGCCCGGGGAAGGCGTCGCGCTGGAGAAGTGTGAGGAGGAGCAAGGCGGCAAGGGCGAGCGGCCGCCAGCCGAAGGCCCCGAGCAGCCGGCTCCGGGGGCCAACCCCGGCGAGGACAGGAGGAGCCCGTCGCCCCGGGCCAAGCGGGACAAGGAGCCGTGGCACCAGAAATCGTGCCACGGCAACTGCGAGCCGGGTGAGCAGGACGGGGGCGGAGGGGGCATCGAGGACAGAGCCCGGCTGAGACAGAGCCAGCGGCGTAGCCGGCACCGGAAAGCGAGGACCGAGGGGAAGGAGCCCGCCGGGGCCCTGGAGAGCCGCTCGGGCAGCCAGGAAACGGGCCTGGAGGAGGCCGGCCCCGCGGAAGGGGCGCAGGACGGGGACCGGCACGGGGCCGCCGCCGCCGCAACGGAGGACCTGATTCAGGGGGAGCCAGAGGCGAGCCAAGAGACGGCGAGGTACGGCACTGCTGCCACCCCGCTGCTTCCTGCGGACGCCCTGTCCCCTGGCTGTGGGAGGTGGAGGGGTTGCGTGGGAATCAGCCCTTGGGGGAGCGATCTGCCGCTCAGCACTTCCTCTTCTTTCTCTTTTGTTCTTTCTCTTCTGCACTTATTTTTCCTTTTCAGCACGTTCCTCCTGCTGCCCCCAGCCCGCCCCAGGGTCTCTTCAGCCCATGTCCCCACCTCTGCTGGTCTCTGATGTCACACAACGAGAACCAGGGTCTAAGCCATTTTTTTGAATTCCCCCGTTTTCCAAGTTGGGGCCTTTGTGACCCCCTCCTCCTCGCAGGCTGCACAGCACGAATCCCCGTCTGACCCCGTGTGAGCAAAACGGGCACGGTGCCTCCCTCTTTGTGCTCTGGAGGTTACTGCTTTCAGCGCCTCCGCAGCCTTGGCCGCTGGAGAGCACCAAAGTGGGAGGGAGCTCCCTTGACCTCTCCCCCTGGATTGCAACCCGTCTCCTCCAAGCCTTTCAGCTGGCAGAGGGTTTTGAGGGACACACGTGCATTGTGTCCTGGAGGAGTTGAGAGGCCTCAGGGAAGTGATGAGCAGCCGGGTCACGGGGTGATGAACTCTGTAAAATGCTGTTATTTCTGGCCCTGGGTGTTTGTAGCCAGAAGAAGGGATCTTGCAGTCTTGTGGCTACTTGTAGGGGAGCTCATCCCAATCTACCATGTGAGGGACTGGAGAAGAACTGACTGAGGCAGCAAGCAAAGCACAGGAAACCTTAGAGAGGGACTCTGCCGTGCTTCTCAGAGTGGGAGCTGGTTTTTGGGCAGTGACTTGGTGTTTCTGAGTGATCCGCTGCAAGAACAAGACCAAAGGAGTTTATCACTCTCTGTGCTTTTTATCTTTCTTGTGCTGACTTCCATCTCTTTTCTCACCCCATTTTCTTCCACTGCTCCTTCCTGTTGCTGTCCCCTTATCTTCTTCCATCTCTTTTTCTCCTTCCCTTTTCTCGCCTCCCACCTGCAGGACGAATGGGGTCCCTGCTGCCGAGCTGGTCGGGACCGCCAAAGAGGGAAGCCCCTTGCAAGCTGCGTCCGAGCTGGGCCAGGGGAAGAACGGCAGCCTCACCGAGCAGGACTGCAGCAGCCTGGACACCAGCGAACAAGCCTTACTGGGCAGTCTGCAGCTGGAGGCAAGTCGTGCTGTGAGCAGGAGCGAACCTGACCTCTCCTCCATCACCGCCAACACTGAGAAGGCCACGGAGAGCACCACCATCATGATCGATGTCCAAGACTCCACTGTGGTACAGAGTGAGGACCTGTCTCTCTTTCCTGAGCCCATGCGTCTCAGCTCCTCTTCTGGCCCGTGGGGACTAGAGTGCCCTAATGGTTCCCTGGGGGGTTGGAAAGTCATTCGTGTGGCTCATTTCCCATCCACATCTGTGGCCTGATGTGGGATGGCCTTCTTCATGCTGCTCCTTGCTCCCTGCCGAGACGAGCAGTTCCCTTAGCCTCCCAGCTGAGCCTGAGCGCCATGCTGACATGCCATGAGCATGACTGGGCTCGTGCGAGAGCCGGCCAGAGCTGAGACACCAATGGGAGACTGCGGGGCAAAGGCTAGTGTAGCTCCACGTGGGTCTTCTGGCTCTGATCCTCCCTCCTTCATGCGTCTGAGCTGGCCTCATTGGCCCAGGGCATTGCTAGCTTCCTTCCAGTACCTCGGTGCTGGTGTTGGTGGAGACAGAGACCTCCGGTTTGATCCGGCTCACTTGGGCTTGCAGTAAGCTGAGGTGCACAGTGTGTACTGTGACCTCTCTTCTGGTCTTGCTGTGCCTTGTAAAAATAGCTCTGCCATGGAGTATGTCCTCAAACAAGAGCTTTTGGAGCCAGAGGTGGTCGTGGCTTTGCTTTGAGGCTGCAGGCCTGCCCGGGAAGCCTGTCCGAGGCGCTGCTGTGCTGGAAAGCCAGGCCTGGCAGCTGCAGCCGGGCACAGCAACCTGCTGCATCCACCCTCTCTTGCCCTCATGCTGGGCCTTGTATCCCTGTCTTTTTGTTTCTTCCTCCTACTGTTTCTGCTGTTGTCTTGCCTCTTCGCCCCTTCCCCTAGAGCACTTCTTCCTTCTCCCTTTCTCACCTCCTTCCTATCTCCTTTGTTTAATGCATCCCTCTGCCTGCCTGCCTGCCTGCCTTCCTTCCCCCCTGCTTCCCCTTGCCGACGTCTGGGCAACATGTTTGAATCCTCTGTTTTTCCTAACACATCAGTAGCCTCTGCCCAGCTTGCTGCCACTCAAACCCTCTAAAAGCATCCTTGTTGTCAAGGTGAGCCGCTTTAAACTGTTATTAATTAAACAGCACTGCAAAAGCTGACCTTGTTAAAACCCCTTTAGTCTGTCTCATCCTGGCAGCCTGTGTCTTGTCTTTTTCTTCTGATCTTTCTCTCTGTAACAGCACAACTTAGACATGGGGATGTAAAGCAGAAAGCTCACGGATTGCATGTGCGCGCCCTCCCCCTGCGCAGAAGTGACATTCTCAGGCTGCTCGGGGGGTGCATAATTCATTTTTGTTGCATTCGCATTGCAGCAGCCGTAGCAATGCTGAGGAGCCTGGAGCTGTTGTAGCTGCAAGACTTACTTCCGGGGGCCCTTGGGGGAGTGCGGCAGGGCATGACTGGAGGCAGGGCAGGCAGCCGCCTGTACCCGCGGCGGAGCAGCTGTTGATGGTGCCTGGCACCACATTCCCATTACCTGTGCATGTGTCCTGTGCTGCTTTCTGCATGCAAGGCCAGGCAAAGGCTCTTGGTTTTATTTGCAGTTAGCAACAAGACAGACGGAGAAGCCAGCCCCTTAAAGGAGGCAGAGACCAAAGAGGATGAGGAGGAGATGGAGAAGAAGAAACGGAAGAAGGAGAAAAGTGAGACGGGCAAAGCAATGGTGCCTCACAGTTCCATGTTCATCTTCAGCACGACGAATCCGTGAGACATTTTTTGGCCTTTGTACCATAGAAACCCAGCCCTGGGGGTGGGGAGGGCTGGATGGGGCAAAGCCTCTACACATCACCTTTGGAAGCAGGAGATCCCCTTGGGAAGGGAGATAAAACTCTCCCAGACTACCTGATTAACACTGATGTCCTTCCCCAAACCCCGAGAGAGCTCTCCTGCTGTTCTAGCCACGCTTGTTGTTCTCTCTCTGTTGGTAATTGCAGGCTGTGATTTTTATTCAGTGCTTGTTGCGCACTTCGGCATTTTTTGAGCTTAGCTCTGCTCCCCCTCTTAGCGCTTGCCCAGCTCTGGGAGGCTGAAAGAATAAGTACACTGACTTATCACCACCTCGCTCTAGCTGGGTGCAGGGTGTCTGGGGGTAGGACAGCAAAGCAAAGGAGTGGGCAAGCCTCAGCCAGCCTCACGCTTTCTCTCGTTGCTCCTCAGTCGTTGCTGCCCATCTTTCTGCTCTGGCAGCTGGCGACGCAGGGTGGGTTTTGCATGCGGGCTGTGACCTGGGCTGCAGGCTGACGGGCCGGGGTGCTCTGTCTCCCCACAGGGTGCGGAGGGCCTGTCACTACATCGTGAACCTGCGCTACTTTGAGATGTGCATTCTCCTGGTGATCGCAGCTAGCAGCATTGCTCTGGCAGCAGAGGATCCCGTACTGACCAACTCTGACCGCAACAAAGTGATTACAAATCTCTCTTGCTTCCCCCACCCCACCCGGCCCTTGGAGCTCCCGAGCCAAGAGGGACCCCAGCACAGGGACTACCTCCAAAATCAGGCTCTTCTCACAGCGCCGTTGTTTAGAGATGAGATAACATGATCTCAGGGCCACGTGGGACCTTGTGCTTGCTCTCACCTTCCTGCAAGGCGCAGCGGTGCTGTGGCAGCCAGGGTGGCAGTCGCTGGGGCCGGGGGAGCCCAGGCAGCACCTGGGTCAGAGCTGTTGGTTGAAGCACTTGCACCACACTGCAGAGTCTGAGCTCCTGCCCCATTGACTTCCTTGAAAACACCAGTCCAGCCTGGAAATCACTCTCAGCCCCTCAAACGTAGAGTTTAGAGCCTGGAGAGCAGGACCAGGGTACTGGAGTGACAGTAAAGCATCTTGAAGCGGAGAGATACTGATGCATGCCTGGATTGGTATGGTGGAGTATGGATCTGGCTCACAGCCGGGTTCCAGAGCAGCTTGCACCATGCACAAGAAATATTTCTCTTCTACCTACATAGACTAGATCCATGGTTGTCCTGCATGCTTAGGTGATAGGCTGGGCCTCAGGACGAGCAAACAGGCCCTCTGTTTGCACTTGGACTGGGCAAGCACTGGCACATGGAGTGGAAACGGCATCTGGGTGGGCACAGGGGAGCCTGTTTGCTGGGCAACTGCAGTCACTGTGGAGCAATGTCCCACCTGTGTCCTCTCTCTGCAGGTCCTGAGGTATTTTGACTATGTTTTCACTGGTGTCTTCACCTTCGAGATGGTTATCAAGGTAAGAGGCGCTTGCCGACTGGCTGTGCAGGTGGTGACAAGTTCTGGCAGCATCCTTGCTGGGGGTGGAGTGTCTCGTGCGGGAAATAGCTCAGTCTTTAAGTTCTGGTCCCAAAATTTGGATGATAGAAACTTGTAGGCCTGGTTCTCAGTGGTGGGAGTGGAGAGTGCTCAGCACCACTTCTGTAGGTCTCTGTAGCTGCAGGGCTCCTGCATTAGCCCAGGAAGCGCAGTGCTCCCTTGTATATGTGCCAGCATGGCTGGGCCCAAGGACGTGTCTGCTGTTTTCCAGCAACGTCCCTGGTTCCTCAGCATGCCCTATCTGTGGCTGCTTTCGCTTTTTTTTCTGCTGAGCTGCTGATTTCCTGCCTCTTTCTCACCGCTTTCCCCTAGATGATTGATCAGGGCTTGATCCTGCAGGACGGCTCCTACTTCCGAGACCTCTGGAATATTCTGGATTTCATTGTGGTGGTGGGAGCGCTCGTGGCTTTCGCCTTGGCGTAAGTGGCTGTCTTCCCTTTCAACTCTCGACCTCTCCGTGGCTGGGGTGGGAGGAGGATGCGTCTGTGCCTTGTAACTACGAGACTTCTGATTTTCTCTGGCTTTCCCTGCTCCCTTGTGCTCTGCTCCTGGAATGGCTCCTCCTCACGGCACCTTGGGGCTGCCTGCAAAGTCCAGTTGTCTTGTTGATACCCTGAAACGAGTATGGCCCCAGAGATTTGTATCTCCTTGTTTTTTCAAATGACTAGCTGGTGAGCAAGGAGGTGGAGGGTAAGGAGAAGAAAGATCTGTAGATGCGAGGAAGAGATTGATGGTGAAACTGGACTTGGAAGAGAGCAGGGAGAAAAAAAGACTAACAGGTGGCCAAGCTGGAGTTTTGTAGCTGCTATGCGTCCCGAGGCGCATAGACGGCGAAAGCAGCCACCTGCAAGGTGGAGCTGCCCTCTGAACGTGCACTCACTGTGGAGATGGTGCCTTCAGCCAGAGGCACCCCCTCTGCCTTGAGGGGAGTGTTTTCCTGGAGCCCTCCAGGGCCTGGCACGTGGCTGGTGCTGTTTGCCTTGTCCAAAGAGCCCGCCAGCCTTGTGTCGTCCACAGCCTCCCGCTGAGGGCCACACGCTTTGCACCGTGGCGATGCGTGCTCTGCATTGCTGCTGGGCTTTGCCACGTGGCAGGGCATCCGTACCAGCTGGAGGTCTGTGGCACGTTGAGAGCAGCCCCCGTGGTTCCTGCGGCTGCGGCGCATCAGCGATGCCTGTGGAGGGGAGAGGAGAGGCTCGCGTTCCCCAGTGCCGTGGGTTTGTCATGTTGTTGTTCTCTCTTTGTGCCTTGGACACTCGCGATGGTGGCGTTAGTGCTGGTGAAAAGGGAGGGCCTGGCAGCTGCGGAGACTGAAGCCCTGTCTTTGTCCACAGCTCAGGTACTGTGTGAGGGTCTCGGGGTTACTGAGGTCCTAAGCCCCGAGGGCGCTCGATGGATTACAGCCCGTAATCCATCCCTCCCGTTTCACCTCCGGATGGCAGCTCCTTCCCCCCGCTCTCGCTCCTGCGTGCCCTCCTCAGCTCATTCGTGTGCTTTGCTTCTCCCCTTCCTCTCCCCCAGCCCCTTTCCCGCTGGCTCCCTGGTGCATCGGTCACCGCTCTCCCTTGCAAGGAGTGCAGGAGAATTCAGCTCGCTCGGTACTGGGCTGCGCCGGGCTGCCGTGGGAGGACTTATTGCAGACCCCAGCACCTAGGGACATTGCCCTGAGCCCCTGGGAGCCACCCAGAGATGCGTAGAGGCTGTGGAGGTCATAGTCTCACCACCACACGGAAAGGCTGAGCCCTCTGGGGCTCCTTGGTGCCCTCTCCACCAAGGCAGCTCTGCTTGGGCTCTGCCGTCCCGGGCAACTCTGGAGGTATTGACAACCTGGAGACGCTCTGGGTGGTTCAAGGGTTTGCAGGAGAATAGTGGAGGCTTTTGCTTCTAAGGTGTCTTTGTCAGGACTTTTTAGTGGGGAGCTCTTGGTGGCTGATGAAACATAGGTCGATGGCTCAGCCTGGTCCCCGGTGGACAGGTGTCCACACCACCCCGACTGCCATAATTGGCACTTCTTGGCCCCCTGTTCTTGCTCCAAAAGGGTGAAAATAGAACACCTGATTCCTAGGGTGGGCTCTGGAGAAGGGCGAAGTCCCTGGCTGCTAGCACTGAGCGGTGCCAGGAGCCCGCCTTGCCCTTCCCTGCCCTGCTGGCGTCCCAAGGAGGAACGGGCTGGTGTCGCTGTGCCACTGCCGCACGGGCACCACCCTGGCAGTGTCCAGTGTCATGGCATTGCCCCAACCAACCTAGCCACCTCCTCCGCGCGACTCACCTTGCAAGGAAAGACAAGGGCCCTCTTGGCATGGAGGAAGTCTCATGGGGAAGCACCCCGCATCGACTACGACGCCCCTCACACAGAGAAGGCCCTTGCATCTTCATGTATGTTTGCAGCAAACATATATGTTACCTGCCCTCTGTCATGGCCGTAGTTGGATAGATATCTAATTGTTTGTGTTGTGGACAAGGGCTCTTTATAATGTAAACCTGTGAAATTTTCCCCCTGCCCCCTGTGTGATTGTGGCTCCTGTTGGAGGAGATGATCTCATAACTTCGGGGTGAGGGGAACAAAGAAACCACAGCAGTTTCCGATGGGCTTTTACATTATAAAGCATTTATAAGAACACCTGTCTCTCCTGTTGGCAGCCCGTCACCGGCACAGCCCGGGAGCAGCGCGGTGCTCAGCTGTGAGCTGCCGCCCCCAGCTCCCGTGGAGATGCAGAATGTTCCCTGGCTATAAATGTCCGAACCCGCTCCATTGCGATTTCAAGAGGAAAACCCTCCCAGCTGATGTTTCCTTCTTTTTCTTCTCCCTCGACGAGCTCCTCGATATGGGTGGGCGGAGGGGCGGGAGTGAACGTGTCCTTCGTCTCTGCTGCCGCTTCCCAGGCATCGCACACCTCTCTCCCTCCTTGGCTCCACTTCCCTGGGTGGGCAAAGTGTGGCACACTGCCTTGGCCCTTCTGGTTATGTGCCCATTTAACCAGTGCTCTAACCTGCTCTCTGCAAGGCAGGAGCTGCTGGGTGATGTTTTCTCGGGGCAGCTAAGAGCACTGGACTGGAGAGGGACCTCTGACAGCAGCAGTGTTTGTCTGCCTCCCTTGAGTGTGCCTGAAAACCTGTCTGCAGATCCGTGGGAGGGATTACATTGCTAGCTGAACATGGAGAGGGACTTGTGAAAGGGATCCTGCACTTCCCACAAGAAGGAAGGCTAGGACATGCCATGGTGTTTTGAGTTTTCTGCTAGTTTTGCTCCTCTCTGCATTTAGATTTTCCTGTGGCGCTCCTCTAAAGCCTTGGTCCCAGCAGAAGGTCCTTGAGGTGATACAGTGGCTGCTGGCATCATCCACCAAGAGTGAATGCTGAGCCACATGTTGGGTGTATAGGTTGCCAGCCCCCGTGATTTGGCCTGCTGTCTGATGGCACAGTACTACCCTAAGCAGGTCGGCAGTGCTTGGGAGCCCCAGGGGGTGGTGCAGAAATAGCCTAGGTCAGCTTGTGGCTAAAATAAAAAATGAGAAAGTTTCCATCCATAAAGCCCTGTCTCCCAATGACCTTGTGGCTTGCCCGCTGTCCCTTCAGAGTCCGTACGTCATGACTGAGAGGCCATCTCTTCTCTCCAATCGTCCGTAGCTCTCAGCATGGAAAGCTAATACGTCAGTCCAAATGCAGCCTAAATGAAAAGCCCAATATAAAACCGTAAATCTCCGAGGAGTTCAAATTAAATTAGCTGAAATAACCAGGACCATAACTAAAGACCCTGCTAGCTTTTGCCTTCTGTGGCACCCTCTGATGAGGCATTACACAAAGAGGCAGCACTTGCTCGCAGCTTTGCAGAGCTGCCAAGAGGTGGTAATACCTATTTCTGTGGATGTGCAATAGTAGAAAAGGTTGACCATGTCCCATTTCTGCAGAGTGGGGTGGTCAATGCATAGCCCTCCTTAGTGTGACCTGATCAGCAAGGACAGGAGTCTCTCCATCCAGAGGTACCCAGCAGACCTGCCTCTTTCTTTTTGTCAAGCAACGTTTCCTTGAACCCATTGCCACAAACCTTTCATTTTGGTCTGAAAACAAGAGAGAGCCCTATGTATCAGAAAAAAAAGAACAGTAGACCTGATCTGAGACTGAGCAGGACAAAGGCCTTTTAATCTATCAGGGAAATGCTACAGAGCTAAACTATTGCTTGTTAAGTGTATCTTCACCTGTTTCATCACGTAGTCAATGAGTAGAGCCTGGGGTTATTTTAATAGGGATGATTTTTAAGAAGTATATTGCTTTGTAGGACTTTGACCCATTTCCCTGTAGTGCTGACTGCCCAACATAGAGGTGGCAGAGACTCAACTCAAGCCACAGTGGAGCTTTGGTCACATTTAGGGACCTCCTGGATTTCCCTTGCTGCTTGTCTCATCCAAGTCCTGTTGGTTTGCTGCTTGGCAGGAGATCTAGTCCAACCAGCACGTCAGGTCAGGGAGGGGTTTGGCTGTTCCTGGGTTTTCGGTGGATTTTGCAGGGAAGGTGACTTCCCAAAGGTAAGCAGTGTTTGAATGGGAGTTGTGACTTGCAGGTAGGTTCCCTCTCAGGCACCTTCCTCTGGCTGGTTGCAGCAAGCCTGGAGGTTTCTGTACGCCCTCCCAAGCTTTCCAGGAAGGAGGGACAGGGGCTCCGGGCTTACGCTGGAGATAAGGAGATATCCCTGGAGATAAGCCCTGTCCTGGTGACTCCTCTCTTCTGCCAGTTTTCTTATCTTCTTCTCTCTTCTTTTTTTCTCGGTGTGTTTTTGGTTTTGCTGCTTTGTGGCTGCCTGACTGGATCACCGACAGGAATGCTTTGGGGTAACTATGCTGTTTGCTTCTCCTCAGGGTGCTGGCTCTGGGGGAACGTGGGCTACTGGGGGAGCTGGTTTGTGTGCCTGTGCATCCATCTGGCTTCTGCACTGTCTCTTAGCTGAGTTCTTCCTCTTGCCACCTGTGGCTGCAGAGGTCGGACTGTGCTAGTCTGCACCCTGTGCATCGCCCTAGGATGTATTAAAGATGGTCTGCTGCACACCAGACCCTGACTGATGATCCCTGAAGGGTGTCTGCCTTGAGCTGAACAGAAGGGAACTTTATTCTGAATTAGAGAGCAGGGTGTGCAGCGTTTGTAAGTCCCTGGAGATCAGGGAATACACCCCTCTCTCGGTGCAGGAAGAAGTGCTGGTTATTTTATTGTCCTACTCAGAAAGCACTACTAGGAGTACGTGTCCTTAGCTGAGCTGACCAAACAAGCATCTTGAGACTCATTCCACTGCTCAAGGATGCTATGCTGTGGACAGGAGAAAGAGTATGAACTGCAGACCCTGGATGAATCAACACATTTAATTTCTAGTCCCCAAATGAAAAAAGTGGACAAGATCTTTGAAAGCAACGTAATTCCTTCCCTTCGGAGGAGAGCACTATCCTGCCGTTCGCCCAGGGTGCTTTAACTGCTGATCACAGTATCCGTGAAGTACTCTGTTCATGTACGGGGTGGGGAGCACACCCAGGGGAGCGGGTGGTGGGGAAAGTGGTGCCTCTGGAGAGCTGAAGGCAGGATGGTCTTCCTCAGCTCTGCTCAGTGAGATCCTGGCAACGTCAGGGTTTGCCTGTGCTGAAACGCTGCGGAGACAGGAAAAAAAAAGATGTTGTGATTGGGGTTAATCGTCACATTCAAGAAGTGAGGGTCACGAGGGGTCTTACACTTCTTTTCTAAGTAGTCCTACTACTAAACTCTGACTCTCTCAGCTGACTTAGGATGGAGGCAAGTGCTGTCCTGATCTGAATGGGGAAGACCAGGCCGGCTGTGTTGGGTAGTGCTAATGGGAGAAGGGGACAACAGCTCCCCTTTAGCAACATTCCTTTCCCCTGATGTCCTTCCATCAGCCCTTGCCTCCAGCAGGGCTGGAGGCCCTTCTACAGTTCAGCAGCCAACTGTAAGACAAAGTGAGCAAAAAGTTGTTGTTTGTGCAAACAAACCAAGCACAGAGCAAATGCTTACCTAGGTGACTATAAGGACCACGAGTGCTTGAATTAAACCATGATGGACAACCCTTGGTGAGCAACCTGAACATAGACCTGCACTGAGAACATGCGTCTTCCTTATTTTATTGCAAATTTCTTCTGGCCACTAGCAATGGAAGAAAACAATTTGCAGTGTGGTTTGTAAAACCCCATTTGCAAATGGCACGTGCTTGCACTAAGGAAACAAACCTCTTGGTTCTGGCAAGCTGTGTGGCTTGGGAACAGAGAGGAGTGTGGTGTGACACAACGCCTTTCGAGCAGACAGCCTTGCTCTGGGAGAGCATTGCATGGCCTGCCTTAACCCTGTCATCACACTGCTTCTCACGGTGAGGGGATTTGTTAAGGTAGCTGATCCCCAGTGAAGAGGAAAGGTGCTAATGCCAAGGTGGAGAGGATTGCCTTATTTTTCAGCTATGAGAGTTGTCAGTGTGTTAAAGACGACTCATTTAGGTGGGCTGAGTGCTCTGTTAGCAATGCGTTTGTGGTTGCTGGCCCCCCCGCTGCTGAGTGTGGCCCTCCCATGTCTGTGTGTGTGTGTGTGTGTGTGTGTGTGTGTGTGTGTGCATGCTGGGAAGGAGCTGTGTGCTGTTGCGAAATCCCAGAGAATCGAGCCCGGTGTCTGGAAGGTTATTGTCTCTCCGTTTCATTTTTGGGTGCATGCACCTCTCTCCAACATGGTAGGACCAACAAAGGTCGGGATATCAAGACCATCAAGTCTCTCCGAGTGCTGCGGGTCTTGAGGCCTCTGAAAACCATCAAGCGACTGCCCAAACTCAAGGTAATGCTTCCCATTTTCTGCCTATTTCTGTCTCCTCCAGCATTAATTGGTTGATAGCGGGTTGATGGCCTCAGGCCCCATGCCTGTGCCATGTGGGCTGCTGTGCTCATGAGCGACAGACAAGCAATTCCCAAAGCACTTGAAGTGTTTATGAGCCCTGCTTTCAAACACGATGCCTTTCAAACTGTCTCACCTTGGGCTATTCAATGAGCCATTTAAAGCAAGCTCGCCCTCAAACTAGATATCTGCAACGTATCAGAATTAGTCCTCTGTCGGGGAAATTGGAGATGGAGTGAAAACAAGGCAGCAGAGCCCAGATGTTCTCTTGATGATAGGCTGCCCCAGCTTTGGGAGAGCTCAGATCTCTTTCTGAAGTTCATTATTTTCCTACCAGAGCTAAAACTCTGCGGGTAGGATTATGGATTGCCCTACTCTAGCCATCAAGAATACAGAGCCAGCAGGGAGTAAGAGACCCAGGAAGCCCTGAATTTTCCTTACCAGGGTGTATGGGCGGATGAGTGGGACCCTGGAGAAGTAGCTTTTCATCCTAACTTTTCCTCTCAATCAGTGGATGGACTTCAGCCCAAGTCAGTTCATTTCTGGGCACCTCTGTCTTTGCCATAAGGCAGGGATAATGATACTCCTCTCTTTCCTAAGGTTCTTTGAGAATTAGGGCTGAAAGAGCAGCCTCTTAGGCCTGGGTAGTTGCCGCTGTTGCAAGCAGAGGTATTCAGTCTGCCTTGTTATTCGAGGTGATGCTAAACAAAGAAGTATTTACTAATTGGTCTCGAGTGCTGCTAATTGCATCACAGTCTCCTGTCAGCTGCCCTGTTTGCAGAGAACATTGGAAGATATAAATATGCATTATTGTTGCTTCCCTAAGGAACTGCTAAGCCTGTGTGTGTAAGTGTAACACGTGTAAGTGTGTGTGTGTGTGTGTGTGTGTGTGTGTGTTTGTGTGTGTTGGGGGGTACTCTGAATGTTACTCATCTGCAGAACAGCCTGGGACAAGGCCTGGCTCTTGCCTCCTTTTTCTGCCAAGAGTGGGATATGTCTCTTCACTTGGCAGTTTTGAGGTAGGTTTTGGTCCTGTCCTTTGCTGAGTCTGTTGGTTTCCCAAGGTGAGCTATGCCCTCTCCTGCAGGCTGTCTTTGACTGCGTTGTGACTTCACTGAAGAACGTCTTCAATATCCTTATTGTCTACAAGCTCTTCATGTTCATCTTTGCTGTCATTGCTGTCCAGCTCTTCAAGGGGAAATTTTTCTACTGTACTGACAGCTCTAAGGACACGGAAAAGGACTGCATGTAGGTGCCCTGTTCAGTAGGTCTGATGCTGCTGACACCTCTGGCAAAGGCATGGTGCTGGGTAATGTCATCTTGGGGTTCCCAGTTAAGTGCTTAGTTGTGACTCGTTCCTGGCTGTAGTTTCTTGGGGCAGACAGCAAGAGCTGAGCCCCGTCCGCACTGCTGTCTGTCAGCAGCTGTGCATCTTCCGTGGGGCACAGGACAGGGAGCCCTGTATTCTGCTCCTGTTCTCTTTCCTGCCTTTGTCTCCTTTGCTCTCCTCTTCTCTGCTTCCCTCAGTTTGTTATCCAGCCTCCCCATATTTCTCTCTCCAGCCCTGCAGGAGGAGAGGTGTCCCACCCCACCGCACAGGCACACTGCCCCACAGTTTAAAGCCACCATCTCATAGACTGATAATGTAAAGCAAGATCATTGCTCTCTCCCACCCTTACAGAGGGAACTATGTGGACCACGAGAAGAACAAGATGGAAGTGAAGTGCCGGGAATGGAAACGCCATGAATTTCACTACGACAATATAATCTGGGCTTTGCTTACCCTATTCACAGTCTCCACTGGTGAAGGTTGGCCCCAGTGAGTATCCTGCTCTGTCGTCTTTTCTTGAGAAGAGCTGGATGCAGCCGCGTTGATGTGGTAGGGTTAATAACTGGCTGCATTCATGCAGAGCTGAGAGAGAAACTGCTGAGCAGGGAAGGAGAGGAAGGATGAGAAATGATCCTTTCTCCTGTGTGGCCCTGAAGCATATTTTAGGTCCATTTTAGAGATAACTGTAGGACTAGCCCTCTCTCCATTATAAAGAGAGCTTAGGCAATTTTTGTCTTTGTGTGTGGAGCACTGGAAAATCCATTTTCCATCAAGGGTGCAGACAGAGCACCATAAAATGAGCTATAGCCACTCTGAAGGGTCATACTTGCAAAGTGGATTAAGACTGAGGTTTATCTTGTCATTGTTACAAGCGTGGGCAGATCGAGGTGGCTGTACAGTGTGGGTGATTCTTGTCTTAGAAAAGTGCCACGTGGTGGCAGTCATGATGGACATATCTCTGGTCGCTTCTCTTCACCTGTCTGCACGCAGGGTGCTGCAACATTCGGTGGACGTGACGGAGGAGGACCGTGGGCCCAGCCGCAGTAACCGCATGGAGATGTCCATTTTTTATGTCGTCTATTTTGTGGTCTTCCCTTTCTTCTTCGTCAACATTTTTGTGGCTCTCATCATCATCACGTTCCAAGAGCAAGGAGACAAAATGATGGAGGAGTGCAGTCTGGAGAAGAACGAGGTACAGTCTGGGGAGGGGAAAAGAGGAAGTTCCTGTGTTTGCTGTTGTAGCAGACAGTTCAAGAGCCTGGAGCTGGCCAGTGATGTAAGAAACCCATGAGCCTACCTGCCTGTCCAGCCCATGAAGGAGGGAATGTGGCAGCCAGTGTCCCCCGCATCGCTGTCATTCAGGGTCTGATGTACGTTGTTTTATTCCAGAGAGCCTGTATTGACTTTGCCATCAGTGCCAAGCCCCTGACACGCTACATGCCGCAGAACCGGCATACCTTCCAGTACCGGGTCTGGCACTTTGTGGTCTCCCCGTCCTTTGAGTACACCATCATGGCTATGATAGCATTGAACACCGTGGTGCTGATGATGAAGGTGAGCTGGTCAGGGTGAGCCTGGTAAGGGTGGTGGGAGGGAAGGAGGATTAGGCAGAGCAGGATCAGAGGGTATTTTGCTTGTTTCCAGGAGATGCTTTGAGAGAGAGTTTGAGCATCTTCTTGTTGTTGCTTGATGGGATTCACAAGCTGAGCTCCTGCAGGGGTGTCTTCAGCATGCAGTGCTCAGTGGCTGTGAATGGTAATCAATCCAACATTGCACCCGGGCAGCTTTTCAGAGCGGTCCAAGAAGGTCCCTGCAGGTTTTCACATCCAGGTGAAGTATTTGGCAAAGTGATTTGCTTGTCCAAACACAGTAGTTCTCCCTCAAGTCCAAGTCTGGGATTTTTCTACCTCCTCCACATGGAAACTTGCTCTATTCCACACTCCAACTGCATGTCTCTCCTCAAAACTTTTACTGAGAGAATGTAAGAAAACTCCTATTTCCTATAAAGGGTTACCTCTGCTGCCTTTGGGGAATAGTGACAAGACCACTCAAGAGTGCTTACTGCCTGCTAACACTTGTCCCAGCATGTATTTCCTTGGCGCAGTCACTCGAAACACCACATATCTCACACTGGAAATGAGACACCCTCGCCAAACCAGAGGATGCTTCAGACCTCTTAACTGTTGCAGAAAGATCAGGACTTATTCTGTGATTCCTTCTTAGAAACAGTGGCAGCAGTCCTGGGAGAGAGGTGGAAAGGGGAAGGAGGAGATGGTCTCAAGGCACCAAGGGCAAGGAGCATGGGCCACTGCAGATCTTTACCCAGGGAAATCAGCAACCGAAATGATGGTAGGCCCCATGCTAGCTAGTGATGTCTCTCTCTTTCCATCAGTACTATTCTGCTCCATACACCTATGAGCTGGCCCTGAAGTACCTGAACATCGCGTTCACCATGGTGTTCTCCTTGGAGTGTGTCCTCAAGATCATTGCTTTTGGCTTCCTGGTAAGTGGCTAGTCCAGTTCTTGACGGTTTGCAGTTAATTTGGGCCTTGGCAGTACAGTTCGGCTCCTGGGTTCAGAGAAGTAAGGTGTTAGTAATGCAAGGTAGCTGCTATTATTTTGGGTGTCAGCCTGAGGGCTGTTTTTAGGCTGGGTGTTGGAATCACTCCTTCTATTCTCATTAAATTTCTCACTGCTAGATTTCTTGATCAATACAAAACTGTCTAGGTTCTGGACCACTAGCCAGAGCTGCTGCAGGTTGTGGAGTCACTGCCCTAAAGAGATCAGTGTAATCTGTGCTATCAGGGGTCCCTGCCACAGTCGAAGTTCAGCGCTGCTGTGACTTTAAGCAGATTTCCATTACTGCACGTGACTGTCATGCTGGGGGAAACCATACCGTTGCTTTTTGCCTCATTTCTGTGGTACTTTGGTGTCTGGACCGTATGGTGTACAGCCGTTCTGCTAAAAGAGTGCTGCTGCCTGTCGTGTTGGCGGCCAGCAGTCGTGTGACCATTTGTCTCCAGGAGCTGGACTAAGGCCACGAGATGCTAGTCTGTTGCTGTCTTTGGGCTGTATCACTTGAACCAGATCTGACCAGTGGTGAGACCTTCCTGTTTGGTTCCCAGTCCTCAGCTGCTCGTTTAAGATTTGCAGCTGTGGACTTCCTTTTCTTCAGCCAGAATTTGTTGCTTATGAACAGCTGTTGGATTTGCTCTTTTTTTAGTTTCTTTTCTGTTTCTGACCCAGCAGATGAGATCCGATAGCAGGAGGGTTTCTCGCCTTCCCTCCCTGCTCCCAACAGCCCCAGTCATGGTCAAATCCTGTATTGCACCCACCAGGTGCTGCACAAAGAGCCCCTTTTGCACAGCAAGGGCTGAGATGGGTTGACATGCCCAGAAGGAAGAGAACAAAGCAGCTACGTGGTTGTAATGGTCAGTGTGATGAGCTGTTGGCCTCAGTGCCCCTGCAGCCTGCCTGGCGCTGACTGTGACCGCTAACTGACCTGGTTTCTGGTTCTGGATGGGCCTGTTCACCTCTGGTGGTTGAGAAGTGGTCTGCAAGTGCTTCCCGGGAGCGTGAGGCCAGAACGCGGTGCCAGCAGACAGAGGGTTGGAGCAGCTTGCTCTCTCACGAGGCAGAGCGTAGCAGCGACCTGCTGCTGCAGCGAAGCGTGGGTCTGTGTAGGAGGCTGCAGAGGCAGCCGATCAAACAGGGGGCCAGGAATCGGGGACCTGTGTGCCGTCCCTGGCTCCGAGCTGATTTACCACGCGCTTAACTCCTGTCCCCCTCTCGTTTTTGGATAAGCAGCAGCGAGCTCGGAGATCCTGCCCCTCAGGCTCCTCCAGAGCAGGTGAGAAAAGGCTGCACTGCTTTGGCACTCCCTTTCACCAAGGTGGCCTGTCCGACGTGTGAGTCATCTCCTAGGCAAAAATGCTCACTGTAAACATGTTCTGGTCTGTGCTTCAGACTGTGGCTGCATACAAATGGGTGGCCAGGTCTCTGCTGCTCTCATCGTTGCCTGTAAGCAGAGTTGGCCCACGTCCCAGCGCCATTCAGACCTGCTGTCACTGTACTCAAATCCATCTTCCTTCTCCCCTCTCTTTTGCAGAATTATTTCCGGGACACCTGGAACATCTTTGACTTCATCACCGTCATCGGCAGCATTACAGAGATCATCCTGACGGACACCAAGGTGAAGACATGCAGGATCATGTGCTGTGTCCGCCTCTGCACCGGGGCTGGGGGCGGCAGGGTGTACCCATGAGGGGCGGGGGTTTCTGCCTTCTTCTGACGCTCTGATCTCCTCCCAGCTGGTGAACACCAGCAGCTTCAACATGAGCTTTCTGAAGCTGTTCCGGGCTGCTCGGCTCATCAAGCTGCTCCGCCAGGGTTATACCATCCGGATTCTGCTCTGGACTTTTGTGCAGTCCTTCAAGGTAGACCCCACATGCCCTGGTCTCCTCTTGGGCTGCAGGGCTGGAGTGAAGCTCCCAAACGCAGGCTGTTGCCAAGGCCTTTCCGACCTGTTGCCTTGCGGGAGGGGTGGGTTGCCACAGTTTACCTTCTCGCTGTGCTCTCGGCACTCCTCTGAAGTTGGACTGTGCTAAATGAGACGACTCACGTGTTTTTCTTGCAGGCCCTCCCATATGTCTGCCTCTTGATCGCGATGCTTTTTTTCATCTATGCGATCATTGGGATGCAGGTAAGCACAGACAGCTAGGATTGCATCTCTCTGGAGTGGACAGGCTGGATGAACTTGTCCTCTGCATTACGCTGAGCAAGAGCCAGCCCCGTGTCTGCCTGTCATTGCTTTACTAGGTCACAGTATCCAGGAAAAGTCTAAGGGTGGAACAGCTTGTTCATGAGCTGCAGAAGTGAATACCCTCGTGGGGTTGCCTCCTGCTTGTTTAGTCGAGTTCCTCAGCTGGCCTTCCCCGCATCACCAAAGGGACAGGCGCGCAGAGAGACGATCCTCAGGGTGATTTGGACCTTGGGAGATGTGTCCTTGCAGACTCAGCTGGGTAGTCCATGTGGACAGATGCTTTCAAATCACAACCCATTTCAGTTTTAGAAATTATATGTCATCTCCAGCTCCCTGTGCCTACCAGCCTCCAGAGATTGATTTCATGTCTGAGAGACCTGGTGAGCAGCCTTCTGTGTTCTCCATCTGAACGGATGGTTAATTGTATCGTTCCCTACAGCCTCTGTCCCTCTTTGAAGGTTTTATTTGGTAGCCACACTGCTGGCAACCTGCTTGGGATCTCCAGCTTTCGGAACTGCCGTGAACTTACCTGGGCGGGGGTCCTGAAAGCATTGGAAAACGTGAGCTTTAGTCTCCAGTCCAGTAAAAAATCAGCACATGAGTTAAAGCACTTAGTTAAACATGTGCTGAAATGCCTCACAGGGTTAGCTTTGTAGTGTGATGACTAAGACCCACGCTGAGTATCTGACAAAGCATCTTTGACTATTAATACTCAGGATTTTGAGTTGCCTGATGAGTGAGCCATCGCAATAACTAATGCGATTGCCTGATGCTCACAGTTAGGAAGGGCTGAGTGGGGAAAGTAGATTTTGGGGAGGCAGTGGATATCACAGTTGCCACCTGTTCAGGCACAGAGAGAATCTGGCTTCCCTCGGTTGGTTGGCAATGCTGGTGTTTAGTCTCTTCCACCCCCTCTCTCCCGCCCTGAAAATCGAGTGTCTGTTTTTGGCCACTCTGTCCTACACATCTCAGCACCGGCTCCAGGTGTTCTCTGCTCTAAACAACTGCCATCTGACTCAGCCCCCCTCCCTGCGGTGTGATAGTATTTGATTTATTTTTTTTAACACCATTGTGAACAAATCCCCAAGCAGTAAAGTCTGTGGGCGTTATTTGAGCAAAATAGCTGGAGGCAGAAAATATTCTACAATTACACATTCCAAAAAACCTGTGCAGGGAAAAAAATACTCTGCAGTTAGTGTATTTTTAGATTCATGGAAAGTAGAATAAATATTTAACAGTAATAACAGCACATTTTTCCTATTTAAGGCACTTTACGAACATTTGTTATGTCCTTCCACGGCCTTGGCTGTGGGTCATTATTATGATATTCTCCAAGTTTGGGGCTTCATAGCCTCTTTTGGCCCCGGGACCTCCTGGGTAGGGTCCAGGCACACGAGCCTCAGTTGTCTGGCTGTCCTCAGTGGGTTTGCAGTCAGTCTCTCTTTCATGCAATCTGCTGCGATGGTCTCTGCTGGACTTCTCTCTGGGTCTGTGCCAGTGAGCCAGCATGGGGCTGTTAGAAAGTGGAGGAAAAAGGCTCCCAAAGCAGAGAATGGGCTATGCCACCCAAGCTTGGCGGGTCTATCGCATGCTGCTGCAGAGGATCCAGCTGGATCCGACACAAGTTTTTCAGTCGTTTGTGAGCTTTGCCTCTGCAGGAGTCACCCAAACTCCAGACCAGACCTGTCACCCCAAGCTTTTCCCCACCTGTCTGAGCTGCTGTGCCCGACCATGCTGGCACATGCCTGCGGGTTTCCGTCTGCCCCTGCCAGTGCTCCAGGACTGCAAGCCAGCACCGAGTGACCATGTTGCTTGTCCTTGTGGCTCCAGCCAACCAGGGACCTCCTGGCTGCTCTGTGGTGCTGAGATGCCGCCTGTTAATGCAGGAGGTGAATGTGCGTGGAGCCCAGTGAAATGCACAGCAGCTGGACTTGGTTGATCCCCGGTCCTCTGTGCATCATGTGCTGCCATGTTTCCATGGCAGCTTGGCCTCTCGCAGCTTTTACCGAGTACCAGAAATCTCTGTTGAGGAGAGTCTCCCTTCCCTGACTGCAGCTTATCACCAGTTCCTCTTGCTGGTGCACTAGGTTTGCACTG
Source organism: Struthio camelus (assembly GCF_040807025.1). Classification (NCBI taxonomy): domain Eukaryota; kingdom Metazoa; phylum Chordata; class Aves; order Struthioniformes; family Struthionidae; genus Struthio; species Struthio camelus. Next base: position 7,133,061 of record NC_090949.1, read on the forward strand.
GCGGCCCTTTATGGGGGAGGGGGTTTGCTGGGGGTCGCCGAGAGGGTGAGTGAGCTTTCAGCTGCTTTTGGGGCCCGCTGCACTGAAGATAGTGTGTCTGGACAGGGAGCGGTCCCTGCAGCACAGCATGCGCGTGGGTGCATGTGCACCTGGGCAAAGGTGAAGATGCAACCGCTTCGCTGGGAGCAGAGCCGTTGCCCGATGAACGGGCCCCACCAAGTAAAAGCGTCCCGCTGCATGCTGCCCAGGGTGCTGCAGGAGGCTGTCGCCTCGGTCTGCTGCAGGGGGACGTAACCGTTTCCTATCCTTGTCGGCCCCCTGACAGAGGGGGCCAGCGTATATCCTGGCTCAGCAGCTCTCCTGTGCCAGAATTATGTTTTTCATCCCTTTTTCTCCCTCCAATAGGTTTTTGGGAATATCAAACTCGATGAGGAAAGCCACATTAATCGGCACAACAACTTCCGCAGCTTCTTGGGCTCCCTGATGCTCCTCTTCAGGTAAGCGAAGAGTGTTTAAACTACAGAAGACTTTGGCACCATCTGTGGGGCCAGGCATGCCAGGACCAAAGCAAGGCAGGCTACCCACGTCACTCGGAGCCCCATGCTCTGAAAGCTGTTTAGTGGAGATCAGCGGCATCAGGTTTTGGAGTCGCTAAAAAGTAGCTGATCAACACACGGCTGCAGGAGCTGAGGGGGGTGAGGAGCTGAGGAGCTTTTAGGGGGGGTGGGGGGAAAAAAAAAGAACATCTCCTTGTGCAAAACGGACCGGCTAGCTGGTGTAGAGTTGCAAGGCACGCCAAGGCAGAGAAGAAGAGAAGTGCAGGGCATGCGGGATGAAGCTTAGGGGGCTAGGACCAGTCCGCCTATGCGACTGGGGTGCTCTCCTTGTGCTGGAAGTCCTGCCCCTCCAAAGGGGCTCCGCACCATCCTGGTCTGGCTGCGCTTGTGTGGGTCCAGTTCGGTATCCGCTGACCCAGTGCCTTGCTCCACTGCACGCTGGAGATGTGCCTAAGTCAGTTGGGGGGTTGCACGGCCTCTTCTAAGGGAGCTAGCTTTTCCTGGGGGCATCCTTCCCCCAGCTCACTCCCACGCTGCCATGTGCTGCTGAGCGAGGCTGTGCTCATTGCAGAAGTGCCACAGGAGAGGCATGGCAGGAGATCATGCTGTCCTGCCTGGAGGGCAAAGGCTGCGAGCCGGACACCACCGCGACGTCCGGGCAGAACGAGAACGAGCGCTGTGGCACTGACCTGGCCTACGTTTACTTTGTCTCCTTCATCTTCTTTTGCTCTTTCCTGGTGAGTTCTCCTTTTCTGCGAGCCCTCAGTTTGCAAGAGCCCCTCTCATCAAATCTCCTAACACCCACCCCAGCCCTCAGGTTGTCATAAATGCCTTGACTGCGTCTTCTCTGGGGCTGGAACGTGCAGGGTAGCCTCTCTGGTGACCCAGTCTGGCAGGGACTTGGCCCACAGGGACCTAAAGAGAGGCAGCGTGGAGCCCAGCAACTCCTTGAATGGATTTGACAGGTCCCAGTGAATGCTCAGGGCCTGGGGAAGCCACTTTGGGGTTAGCTTGTAGCACCTGTGATGCCCCACGGCCTTGCTACAGCAGTAGGAGGAGAGCAGCTCCAACTGTCTGAGCCAAGCTTATGCTATTCCTCCCAAGGGGTCCCTCCACCTTTCCTGCGACGCCCTCTGATGCTAACCTCTCCATGCTCGCTGAGTAGTGCCACCCCGGCGAGCACTAAGGCTGCAGAGCTGGGCGCCTTCTACTGAGAGACCCCTACTGATATGATATGTTACTCAGTGGGAGTTCAGCATAGAGTTTCTCATGGGTCTAGTAGCTGTATGAATGGGGGAGCTCCCTGAAAACCTGTGCTCTTTCTATGTCGATTCCTTATTTAATTCTGTCTTCCTACAATTACCCTTCTTTCTCTTGCTCTCTCTTTCATTCTCCACTCCCTCTCTTTCCTCTTCCTTCCTCTCTGCCTTTTTCCCTTTCACTTAGATGCTCAACCTGTTTGTGGCGGTCATCATGGACAATTTTGAATACCTGACTCGGGATTCCTCTATCCTGGGACCTCACCATCTAGATGAGTTTGTCCGGATCTGGGCAGAGTATGACAGAGCAGCGTGGTATGTAGTCAGCTCCTTCTCTCTCAAGTGACCTCTCAGAGTTGGTTTTAAATATACATTTCTGAGTTCTGTTGTTGGAAACCACTTGGCTGTGGTACCTGGGACAGTCAGGGAAGGGAATCAGAGCTGCTGTGGCTCGTGGTCATTACAAGGATAGCAGCTGGTTCCTACAACACCTGGTGACAGAGACTTTTTGAGTGCTAAGCAGCAGGTGAGACTCCAGAGATGTTAATGGTTTCCCGTGGTGTTTATCCTGAGAGCTGGAGGTTCCTGTGCTTTCTCTCCTCTTCGGCTGTGCGGGCTGCCCTGCCATGCCACCCTACAGCCTGGTGGTGGGCAGAACTCTCTCAGCTTCCTTCTCTTTCTTCATTCACCAGCCTCTGCCCTGAGGCAGGCACCCAGCAGTTCTCCATCACCTGGTCCCCCAGCCCTCGCGGCTCCCTGTCAAGCAGGGGTGAGCATGGCTTATTCCTATCTGTGGGGAGATGGTGGGGAAACTGCTGGGCTGCTACCCAGGCATCCATGTAGGGCCTTGTTTGGAGCGTGTTTTCTGTGTTCTGGGAACTGTGTAAGCTGGAGGACCGGTTTATTGTTATTCTGGCCGGCCCAATCACCCCTCTAGAGATGGAGGGACTTTGTTTCCTGCACTCATTCCTTCGCTGACGAGAGCCCTCGTGAACAGGACTCCTATTTGCAGGCAGCAGTGTGTTCCTGGCAATGGGCTGGGCTCATGGCAGCTGTACGTGCCCTGGCTTGCAGGGCTTTGGCTCCGCTCCCCACATGGCTGCAGAAAAGCTACTCTCAGCCGCTCCTCCCAGGGTGGTCTGGAGCATCCGTAGGGCAGTTACGAAGCCCTCAGCACCTTTGGGAGCAGGTTTGCCCTCCAGTCAGCTCTGGCACTGTGAGGGCATCTCGTGTGGCCCCGTCCTCCCCCAGCCTGGGGACAGCGCATCCCATGCATCACCATGCCAGAGGGCGCAGGTGCTCTTAGCTCTGGAGCCCTTGGCAGCTGCACATTCTCCCTTTGGAGACTCTTTGCCTCACTGCTAATTTCCTGCATCTTGAGACACCAGCTCAAGCCAATATTTTTTTATGCCTAATACCATCAGTTTCTGGTATAGTTTCCTTCACCATTGCTGTCTAACCCAGTTCAGTTTAGTGCTGGCTGCATTCCTCCCAGTGTGACGGCCCACCAGCAGTCTTGTTGTCCGTGAAAGGCCCTGCTAGGCAGGCTGCTCTGCTTGCTAGCAGATGACTGTGTCTTGTAAAAGAGGAAGAGTTCAGCACATGTAAATAGATGTCTGTCAGCTCTCGGGTGGGGAGAGTAGATGTGAGAAGTGAGGGCAACGCTGAATGTGGGGTTTCTCACATGTGGCTTTTGGGAAAGACATTTCATTCTCTTGTCCTCCACATTGGTGCCTGGGTCTCCAGGACAGTCACTGAGAGTATGACTCGATGCCATGGCCCCCTCTGATTTGTCAGAGTGAACTGTGCTCTTTTGTCATGATATCTAGTCACTTGTTAGGGAACATGCACAGAAGCCAGTGTCTTTGGGGTTGTGGGGGCAGCCCTAGGCCCTACCGCTGACCGAGGAATGGGTGAGTAGTTCTGAATGGGTCCTGCTACCTGAATGGGACTGCATCCTGACACCAAAACCAAGAATGTCACATGAAAGGTTTCACAAGGAGACCGCGTGGGGTCTGACACTGGGAATGCTCAATGATTGTTTTTCACCAGGTGGTTGGGTTATCTGGCCAGCAATGGATCAGGGAGGGGAGAGGGGCGAGGAGAAACCAGAGGCAAAGATGCCAGGCAGAATGATAATGCTGTGCTTTGCCTCCTCGTGTGGTTTCCCTCCAAACTTGTCTAAGGATGCCCAGGAGGCCTGCAGTACTCTGCACCTCAGCACTTCCACCCAATACAATCCCACTTTCTGAGGGACTCCGGTCTGGAGCTGGTGTCGGGAGCTCAGCATCTGACAGCATCTGCGCTATAGGTCTGCTCTCGGCCTCGACTATTTAACCCTTTCTGCTGATAAAGGAGGGATATGGGTTGTATTCCATGATTACTGCAATCGGGTCTGGGAACATCTGCTTCTGTGGGTGAGAAGGGTTTTGTATATGGGAGGGATTGCTTCTAATAATGTGTACCCTTGGTAGAGCATGGTCTGGTGGTCAGAGCACAGGACTGGACCTCAAGAGACCTAGGTGCTAGTGCCAGACCCACCAGTTACCAGCTGGTCACATTATCTCTCCCTGTCTCAGGTTCCCCAGATTTTGGAGATACAATTGACTCAGCTACCAACCTCTTTGAGACTTTTTGCGGACCAGAGAGTTGGCCGTACAAGGCCAGGCTCTCTCGTGGTGTAATGGGACACAACTCCATTGAAAGGGCTCATCGTTGCTAGAACCCAAACAAGTTGCAACCTCACCGTGTCTAAAATCCCAACCCTCTCCCCCTGGGTGCAGATGGCCAGGGGCACTAGGAGGAAGGGAGATGAGGGTAGTGTTCACTGCCAAAGCCATGTTTTTCCAGGGGCACTGTCCCCTTCGGTGCAGATCCGTATGAGGAGGTATGAACTGATTTGCATTGGAGAGGCAGTAGCTGATGCTTAAGCTCACAGCTTTCTTCTCTCTGGGTCTGACAGAGCTAGAAGGAGAAGAGCTGTGGACCCCGGGGGTCTTGGCCCAGAGACTTGGTCCAGTTAAGCTCTCCGTCCTCTCCTCCACCCTCTCAGTGTCCTATTAACCCACCTGTGCTTCCTTTGCAGCGGCAGGATCTCGTATAAGGATATGTACAAATTAGTACGGGTGATCTCGCCTCCTCTGGGCCTAGGAGAGAACTGCCCCTACAGGGTGGCGTGCAAGGTTTGCCTCCCAGTCCTCTGCCACAACCTGGCCACGGGACGCACCATCCACCCCTCCTTCCCCCCCTGCTCCACCACCACTGCGCCTCCCGAGGGAACCCTTATGTTGCTTTCCTTTGAGTTTAAAGAGGTCCGCGCCTTCCCAGAGCCAGCAGCTGTCCCCACAGGGGAGGCGTGAGTGGGGTCCAGGGGAGCCCAGAGCCTCCCGGGGTGGGTTTCGACAAATTACATCCCCTGCCAGCCCCCCGCCTGGCTCCATTGGCACAGGAAGTCCCTTCACTGTCCTGCTCCCCTGTGCCTGGCAGGGAGCGAGCACTGCCCAGAATGCAGTCATGGGACTGCCAGGCCAGACAGCTCTGTTCCCTTTTGGCTTCCAAGAGTGGACTCAGTGGGAGCAGATTTTTCCCCTGCTGGTGAATGGGGCTCAGATATGGTTTGCCCCTGGAAAGGAAGGAAAGAGTAAAGGCAGGAGGATGTTGGATGCTTTGTCATTGATTTGGAGAGTGAGGTGGGGGGAGGAAGAAGAGGCCAACCTGACCCCTTTCCTTGTAGGAGATCCAATGGACTCTGTGCCATGCCAGACAGTGGGACAGCACCCGCTCTAAGTGTGATGCTTGGATGCTACACAGTTGTTTCTCTGGGGAACAAGACGCTCCCTAATCTGCCCTTGTTTGCCAAACCCACTGTAAAGAGGTGGAGCAGGGGACTTCAAAGAGCTGAGCCGGCAGGCTCACTGGCTCCGCGCTGGCCATGCTCATCTGCAATGCCTGGGCTGTGTCTCTCATTGCAGATGCCAGCAGCCATTCACACTTGTCCCAACTCTCCGGAGCTCAGCCACTTTTCTTCCTCTGCTTGGGACAAATTTTTAGATCTAGATGCGAGTCTGAGGCAGCAGTTTGGCCTCCTTATGTATCTTTAGCTTGCACATTCTTTTAAATTCTGCTTTAGGGTGACAGCTGAGCAAAATCCTGCACCTGCCACCTTCTCCAAATTGCCACAATGGCCATGTCCCTGTCCATGGCACAAGACCACTGAGCTCTTCCTTCCCTCGTATTCTCTCCCAGCCTCTAAGAAGATATAAGAGGGAAGCTTAGACATTCCCAATCTGCAGATTGTTGTTCTGGAAGGGAAGGTGGTTCTTCTTCATGGTATGATGTAGCCTCCAGATCTTCCCTGCCGCATCAGAAATGATTCTTCAAGACAGCATCACTGCAGTGGGTCTATCATCCTCCACAGCTGGTCTTGGAGATCAATCCCAGAGTCTGCTCTGGGACGGAAGATGGCCCATGCCTTCCTGTGGCTTCACAAGAGTGTACCAATTCACAGGGCAAGAATCTGCCCCACTTTGCAGGTTGACTCCTTCTGGGGCAAACATGCTCCGTCGCTTCTCGCCTGTGTCCTCCCGGTGCATTTCCATGAGCAAGAGAGCTAAGGTCTGCCTAAGAACCTGTGCTTATGTCCGTGTGTCACTGCAAGAAAAGCAGAAGAAAAGTCATGAGAGGAACCAGAAGATTCCCCTGTCCTAGCCAGATTCATCTCCTCCCTCACATCATGGGAGCTCTTTTTGCTTTCCAGCATATTTGAGAATTAAAAGTTTACCTTGCGCATATTTGAAATTTTGTGGAGCAGGCTAACACCAGAAGTAAACCAGAGGAAGCGAGACAAGGCCTGGCCACTCCATCATCTCTTTTATGAAGAAGCCTTTACAGAAAGGTGGGAATTTCTTGCAAGAATCTCAAATTACTCATGCATTCAAGGAGGAGGTCCAGTCTTTTAACTCATCTCTGTTGTGTCCCTGGCAAAGGACAAGGGGTTTTGTTGAGGGCACTTGCTCAGATCCCTGCAGAGAGCAGACTCCTTCGGGAGGAATTTCTCGTCTTTTTCAGTTGCCGTCAGGGCTTCGCTGGCAAAGGCTGCTCTCCTAAACCGTATCATCTGGTGCAGTGACCTACTTGGCATAGACTTCTCTGGATCTGAAGGGAGACATTCTAGACAAATGCCGTTTGCTACAGCATCAGTCAAGTCCGCAGCAGGACAGATTTGTCTGTGGGTCCCATGCTTCCCATGCATAAGGACTCTGATTCAGAAGAGGTCACAGCATGAATGTTCTGGAGCTTGGTTATTCCCAGTATATTTTCCCCAGTCTCAGGATGTGCTGAGAAACCCCTGAAGGAGATTTTCGTGCTCACCAGAGCTGACAAAAGTATGGCTTATGTCTATTGTGAAGAGACGGGCTCAGAAAGGTGCCTGTAATGCTTCTTGATAAGAGAGCGCTCTGCAGGATCTCTTGAGCTTCTGTGGGATGGACAGAGCAGTGAAGATGAATGAACTCAAGGGGGAAGTGGAGACAGAGAGAGCAAAACGAGCTTCTACTGTCATGTGAAGGAGGCCATACCCTTCCAGCCATCTCTCCCAATTTGGTGAGCTTATCTCACGCTCTACAGTGTAGAGGTTCACCTTCCTAGAGGCAGAAAGGGCCATAATTTGCAAAATGATGTGAGAAAGGAGCCCACAGCCCAATTCTGCCAGGCAGTGCAAGAACCATGACTTGCAGAAATGACCATAGACCTGTTAATGGAGCGGTGGACCTGCTGCTCGGGATATTTCCTCCTGATCATCACGCCTGATAGTCACCAGTGTTGTTATCAATCCTCTTTCCAACTGATTTAGATCTGTTGGGTTGCAAAGGGCATACAACTTGCCCAGTCTGTTCTCTGCCTGTGCCCTGAACAGCTCCTGTTGCATGGTAGCTGCTGACTCTTTATCAACATCTCTATGTTACACCAGAAACTTCGGGACTAATCTTGGTGGGGACCTCTTTGGTCAGGGAGCTCTTTCAAACTAGCTGAACCCCTGAGAAGAGGAAGTTTCTTCTTCTTCCCTTTCCACACGGCTCTCAGCAAATAGCTGGGGAAGAGGTCAGGATCCTGCAGAGAGTGCTTTATTTTTTGACAGTTCCCCCTCTCCCAGGCAGCTTCAGCTGAGACAGGTTCCTCTCCAGCAGCCTCTTCCCCAGCCCATCTGTAATGGTTGACGCCTTTGCTGTTGCGAGATTGCTCTTGTATATTAACCATCCTGAATGTTGCGGTGCAGATTGGAAGCCTGGTACGAGGGGAAGAAGAGGTGGCCAAGCCCGGGATCTCTGGGAGATATATTTGAACAGTCTCCAGGATGTGCGGAGAGAGGGAGGCACAGTCCAAATATTTCAGCCTGGCAGAGAGCTCAGGGCATCACTGAGTGGCCTGTTTTTTGCAGTGTTCTTCACTGCAGTAATCCTAGGCAGGTCCTGACAAAGCAGAGGAGCACGAGGTGGGGGTCCATCCTAGCTGTCTCACTTGGGAAACCCAAACAAACCCCAATATTGGAAGGCCCAAACAGCTGCCTCTGCTGAGACTCTTTAAACTCCATCCTGGTGGAACTTGCAGCCGCATGTGGGAGAGAGCCAGGGCGGGAGCATGGCATGTACAACTTTTCCTCCTGGTTTTGTTTTTTCAGCCAATTCAGCATGCCTTTTGCACTGGTGCATGGTGGGAAAGTGGTCCATCCGCAGAGCCAGACGGAAGCAACTGGGCATCTTCCTTTGACAAGTGACCCTGGCCCACTGCCTTCTATGCAAGATGCTGCCTCCCAATTGCATAGACATTATGAGATGGGGATACACAGCCTTCCGGCTATGGGTTAGGTGGCAATGTAAAGCAATACGCAGGCCCCGGGAGGGAAGACGCTACGGAGGCCAAAGAACACTTTGAATCGCTGTGGTATAAACCACCGTATCTGAAATAACCCATGGCTTGAGTGCCGTGTATCTGATTTATACCACTCGCACACAGCCCTGGAACCTGTGGGACAAGTTGGGGGCTTCTGGAGGGCTTTAGGAAAAGGGTTGAGACAAGACAAGGACTCCCAGACTGCTAGCGAGACAGGCGCTTGAGGCCAGCGGCAGAGAGGAGAGGCGTGAGTTGGTTTCTGCCAGCATTCCTGGGTCTGTGTGAGTAGTGCTATAAATCCACATCAGGACAGTCTCTCATGTATGATTTGCCTTGATTAACGGGTTTCCTGTTCTTTTCCTGTTTGTCCGTTTGTTTTTTCTCTCCTGTTTCCTGTACTATTTTGTTTGTATGTTTTTCTGCTCTCTGGGAATGCCTCCTCTCTCTCTGCATCTCCCTCCCTTCCCTTTCCCCTTCATGAGCAGTGGCCGAATCCATTACACTGAGATGTATGAAATGCTGACTCTTATGTCACCACCGCTAGGCCTCGGCAAGAGATGTCCTTCCAAAGTGGCCTATAAGGTAGATCAACCCTTCCTTCTATGCGGGCTAGAGCTGAGCAGGAGCTGGGGCTCAAGGGAGTTGCGGGAGGTGGGCTTGGGGGGCAGATGTGGGGGTTGGGGGGCTTTCAACAAGTTTTTAGCTCACTCCTGGGAATAGCATGGTGTGTACGGAAGAGTCTCGGCCACACTTGCTGTCTGTGAGCCTGACGCTCCCATTGTCGCTCCCAAGCCCTGGAAGCTCTGGGATAGCAGACCACTGTGGAAGAGGAGGAACAGGATCAGCAAAAGAGATAGTGGGGAGGTGGAAGGACTGGAGAAGATGAGGTGATGAGTTACCCCATAGCACTTTCAGGAGGCTGGGACATCTCTCATGAGCTCACTGGCCCGATTGGCTTTGGGGTCGCTCATCCTGGAACCATGCTTGTCCCAGCCGGTGCAGAAACTTGGCTAAAGCTCATGGAAATGGGAAAGAGGTGGGCCACTGAAGGCATATTCTGTAGGAACAGCTCTATAATATGTGAGGAGCCAGTTTTGGAGTGGCACACTGCCACAGGCTATCCCAAGGATGGCCTGTGTAAGGTGGACCAAGGCAAAGTGAGGTGCCTTTGAAAGGAGGCTCTGGGTTTTATGCCTTTGCGGGTAGTGCCTTACAGCTCACTCATGGAGCATGTGCTTGCACAGCTTTCTTCTGGCCGTGTAGTTGCAGATCAGGAGGAGCAGAAAGCCCTAAAGGGTGTTGGGTGGCAGCTATGTGTGGTTTGCCACTGGCCCACGCTTCTGCCGAGGGCAGCAGCCGCTAGGAAAAGACTCAGAGATGCAGAGCATTGTGCTTCCAGGGTCACAGCCTAGGTCTGGAGCGTTTCTTGGCAGTGGGCTGCCAGCCTTCGCAACCAATGGACCTTTTAGCACTGTGGGTAAAGGTGCTAGCTGAGGGGTGGTTTCTGCACACTTGCAAGTGCACTGCCATCTTCTCCATCTCTCGCATGTTTGTTGGGCACATGCATACACCCACCATCGCGCTTGTCCAGGAGAACCAGGGAGGGTTGAAGGCAGGGAAAGGACATGAGAATCCAGGAGAGAAGGAATGAGTGGGGAAGGGATGATCCAAGGTAATCACAAAGCAAAATATACTCTCTGGAAAGTGGATCTGGTCACTTCGGTTTGCACCCCACCTGCCCAGGGTGGGAAAGGAGCATGGCGTATCTAACCTGCCTTGGTTGCCCTTCTCTTTTTCCATCTGCACTTCTCCTACCCGCCTTTCCCTTCTCTACCCTTGGATAATTTGGACCCTGTGCATGTGCTGGCAAACTTCATCTCTGAAAGACGCAAAAAGGGGGCGCCAGGATGTAGCATGCTAGAGGAATCAAGCTGATCTGAAGTCCCTGAAGGTTAGGGACCTTCCTCTCCCCTGCCCCAGATGGGAAGGGTTGAGAGCCGGAAAGCCATACCACCTGGGAACGGTAAACTGAGCCTCATCTCCCCATCTTGAGCATATCTGATGCCTGCATCCCTGATGGATCAGGAGTGTCTTTCCAAAAGTGTGAGTTGCTATGACAGCCCTGTGCCAGGTGCTTTCTTGGGGAGATGAGCTCAGGGGCCGTTCCTGGGGGGCTGCAGGAGGAGCCCTGGAAGGCAGTGAGCCGGTGTCCTGGGGTGGAAGGAGCCGGGGGCGGGGAGGGGGTGGAGGGGGGTGATCCTTGCCCTTCTTTTTTGGCTGTGCTGTTTTGACACTCTTTGTTGCTTTTTATTTTTTAATTTTTTTCCTTTTTTTTTTTTTTTTGACATTTAATTTCTTTTCCTCCAGCCTGGTCGATGTGTTTTTCGATATTGTTTTCCGTCCGCTGTTTTCTTCTCTCTCTTGCGCAGAGACTGGTGCTGATGAACATGCCAGTGGCTGAGGACATGACGGTCCACTTCACCTCCACCTTGATGGCACTGATACGCACAGCCCTGGACATCAAAATCGCCAAAGGTAATGTTGGTGGCATAGAGAGGGGACAGAGCAGGAGGATTTCACAGTTGCCAGCACTGGCTGAGGGGAGCCAGCTCATTCTGTCATACTTCAGTCCCTTCGGACAGGCTGAGGATATGCGCAGCCAGAATGAGTCTGGCTGCCCAGAACCAGGAACGTGGTTGGAAGCGATTGACCCAGAAAGGTGAATTTCTGCCACCTTCTATCACGAGTCAAAATCCATTTCTCTGTGGAAAAGCTGGCCAGCTTTCTACTAGAAGCTACTGTGCCTGGAAAGCGGAAACAGAACTTAACATCCATTTGTAAAATGGGAAAAAGGGGAGAAGGAGAATTCCCCTTCCTCCAGATCTACAGAAGTAAACCAAGGAGGGGGAAGATCATGTGTGTTTGGCCTCCTCTGGCTGAGGAACAGAAATCCGTCTTGCAGGGAAGATAAAATGTTCAGAGCAGGAAGACCTGGTTTGTTGCTGCTGGAAAAAACTCTTGATTCATCAAAGCAAAAGCTTTCTGTGGAAACATCCAATTTTTAAAACGCCTCCCCTGGGAAAAGCTCAACTGTTGGAAGAAAATCCAATCTAGGGCAAGACCATCAGAATCCCAGCGCTCAGAGAACTCTCTGCATCTTAGAAAAAACAAATTCAAGCCCTCTCTAGATAAAGCTGAGATTTGAACCTGGGTCTCTTTTAGAGCTTAGCCAAGTTCCCTTGCCCTGGGCTTGGATCTCTCCCTTGTTGGTGCACGTTAACGGTTCCTTTTGAGCCTGGGTCTTCCACAGCTCGGTGAATCCCTTCCCTACTGGCCAGAGAGCTGCGTTCTCCTCCCTAAGCGGTATCAATGAGAATTTAAGGATTTCAGCCAAGTGGAGCTGCTCTTTCACCGGCACATGATCCACTTACCAGAAAAGAGAAAGTGGGGCAGCAGCAGGTGTGTGTGGGCTGGAGTAGGATTGGAGCTGCAGAGACGGACGCAAGGAGAACTTGAAGATGGCAGCTTTGAGTGGGAGGGCAAGGGACTGGAGATGGAGGCACATATGGAAGGGAAGATAGGAAAGTGTGCCTGCAGGAGCAGGAGACTGGGCTCACTGGTGCAAGGTGGCCCTCCCAGCCGGGAGGGCTGGTTGCCACTTGTTGATACAAGCGAGCCTTGCTTCAGGATTGGAAAGGGTGTTTAGCTGGGCCCTGGCACCAGGTGTAGACATTCGTGGGCTTTTTGTCCCTTGCTGTTCCAGGTGGTGCAGACTGGCAGCAGCTGGACTCTGAGCTTCAGAAGGAGATCCTGACCATTTGGCCTCACCTGTCCCAGAAGGTGCTCGACCTGTTGGTACCCATGCCAAAAAGTGAGTCTCCCCATGGGTGGTCATCACTGCTAAGTTACTGTCATACCTGAAGCAGCATCTTCCCAAAGTGGGGTGGGGACCAGTCCGACCAACCCTCAGCTGGGGGAGAAAAGGGGAAAGGATTATGCTGATACAGGTTTAGTTCTGCCCTGCTCTGCCTGGTTCCTTGTTAACCCTCTTGAAAAATGCAGTGCTCCCCTCTTGGCAAATCCAGAGTCTCCTGTAAGTCATCTCTGGAGCATATAGGGGCAGGAGGCTGAGGAGCATGTTTGCTCCATTACGTTTGATGATGTGACAAGGATATGCATTTTGGTGCTTTATTATGGTGCTTCCAAGCCATCGTCATCTTTTTCATCTCCCCCCAGAGTGTTTGGGTCTTTAGTTCTCTCTCCCTCAGAGCAGTGAGCAGATCCTGAGGGTCACCAAGATATCCAGCGTCAGGGCTCTTCCTGTGGTCAGCGCTGATGCCTTCAGACCTGCTTGTTTCTCTTGAAACAAAAGTATCCCTCCTTCTTCCCCTTTTATGCTCTCAGCCTCTGACCTGACTGTTGGCAAAATATACGCAGCTATGATGATCATGGATTACTACAAGCAGAGCAAAGCGAAGAAGCAGAGGCAGCAGCTGGAGGAACAGGTGAGGTTCAACAGCAGCACGAGGTGGGCAGAATGGATGAGTTCAAAGCATCCTTGCAGGGATGGTGCTGCAGGGAGTTTGCTGCTTCATACCACATCCCTGCGAAATGGATGCTCAGCACCCAGCTGGCTGGTGCTGTGCTGGAGACAGTTGGAGAGATGATGCCCTCCAGCTCTGGACCTCACCAAGATCTCAGGTGCTTGACTCTAATGTGGTGTCATCTCCCATCATGTTCTCCCAGGCTTTTGGGAAACAGTGCAAAGGGCAGGGCTGCTGGTTGAGTGGGCTTGTGTAGCTGCTTTGAGGGGCAAGGCCATCAATACAGGTTGGGGCATATAGGTGACTACAGACGCATGTGAAGAGCCTCCTCAGTCACCAGCAGGGAACATGAACACCACTGTCACCTTTCCAAGCAAAGGGGGCTTACTTGGTGATGCACTGGACGTTCTTCTGCATTTTATACAGGCTCAGGTTCTTCCTTTCCTCAATACAGAAAAATGCTCCCATGTTCCAGCGCATGGAGCCTTCCTCTTTGCCGCAAGAAATCATCTCTAATGCTAAGGCTCTGCCTTATCTCCAGCAGGACACCATCTCGGGCCTGTGAGTATTGCCCTGAGAATAGGAGAGGTATTCCTGTAGCCTTCATTTTGTTTTCTGGAGCTGGCATTGGAGATGTGTGAGGGGTGGTAGAGCTACTTAGAGTGGGGGAAATCCATTCCCTGGGCAGAAATCTCCCAGCACAAAGCTCTTGTTTGCTGGAGGCAGGATCCCAGATAGCTGGTTTGTGTCAGCATCACCAGCAGCAGCAAAGGTAGCGAACGGGAGACAATCAGATGTCTGCGTGGATGGTCCTCTTGCAGGATCATGCCAGAACCCCGGAGTGTCTCCTTGGTTGAGAAATGAGTGTGCAAAGCACGTAGCAGGTGGTTCTGGGTCTGCCTCTCAATTCCCTTATCCTTCCCTTTTAAATGTTGGCTGACAGGACAATACCAAGGCTTTTCTTCCTCCCATCCTCCCGTGAGGTGGACGCTTTTCACATGAGCTACTGCACTAAATGACTGGGATCCTTCTTAGCAAGCTGAGATGGCCAAACTGTAGCTCTTGAACCTCACGCAGCTTCAGAGCCATTCAGCAGGAGGTCCCACAGTGGTGCAGGGCGGGCAGGGGAGCCAGCATGAGCTGCTGGCAGTCCCCTTGGGATGTCCCCTGGCTGCATGGGTGGGTGAGCCTCTTCTGCCATGGGGTCTCGGGGGTGATGCCCTCTCCTGGCTAGACACCGCCACCCAGCTCCTTTCAGCTCTCCAAGGAGCGTGATGTTTGTCCTGGGGCTCTTGGCCTCAACGGCAGGGAGGGTTGGCAAGGGGAGCCACAGGAGAGGCATTACCTAGGGATCACGGCACCAGGCTTGTGGTGTCCCTGGAACTGGACTGTCTTTGCAGGAGCAGCCGCAGTGGGTTCCCCTCGCTAAGCCCGCTCTCGCCTCAGGAGATATTCCAGCTGGCGTGCATGGATTCAACGCACGGGCAGTTCCAGGAGCACCAGTCTCTGGTAAAGTCATGCGCTGCCTCACGGGTGCTTTCCTGGAGTCCCTGCAAGGATGCTGGTGGGCAGGGGGAGGTGTAGGTCTATCAGCATTGAGGTGAAACTCTGCTTCCTATGGCTGTGACATGGACAGGGTGAGGGGCAGCGAGTACAGCGGGGACAATGACAGCCTTTGGGTCACATACGGATCCAAGCAGGGGACGAACATCCACTGGTTTTTCCCCACCTGTGGCTCCTGCCCATCGCCTCTGCCTGGGCAATGGGAACGCAGTGAGCCCTGGGCTGACCTTGGCTCTGTGCTGCTGGCACCAAGCAGCAGCAAGTGCTTTTGCAACCTTTTGAGAGCTGTGACTGTGGTTTGATGTCCTGCAGTAAAATATCCTTCTCTTCACAGGCTGCTCTTTTTTTCACTGAGCGCTCGTTTCAGTGGGTTATCCCATGCTGAGTGATGGTATCTGATGTTTTCGGATTCATGTTCATTTTGTTGTCAGTGCTGATGTCCCTGATCCAAACTGAGCTGTGAAACCGTCACCAACGGGAACACAGCCCTCCAGCCCCGCACACCTGCTGGTCGGCAGCAGTAGTGTCTCTGTGCGTGTGTGTGTGTGTATATATATATATACATATCTCTCTCTATATATTTCCATGTCTGTGTGTGTGCAGTCATGCACCACCCCGACACTTGTTGGACTGCAGTGTTGTATCACTGTACATCTCTGGCCCAATCTGTGTCCCCCAGAGTCTGTAGTACTCTCTGTGAGTTGTGTACCACACACACATGCTGTCCCCTCACCCCGTCTGCCCTGACCACTCGCCCGCCCTCGGGCCAAAGACGGTGACCGCAGCCGACTGGTGCGGCACGCCCCAGCAGGGAGGAGTGATGATGAGATCCCCCCTCGTAGGGTCACCTTCGAACGAAGTTGCACGTGTCTGATGCCACTCTCTGCTAACTTCTGTAGTTCTTTGGCATTGCTTGCTGTAGCAGATCGAAAGAGTCCTTCACGGTTGGGAATTAACCAAAACACAGAGATGCCACAGTTGGCGTTCTTTCTTTTAATTGCAATGTGGCCAGAAAGCCTTGAAAGCAGGTTCAGATAAAATCCCATGTGATCCCATTCTGGAAAAAAGAGAAGGAGTTAGAGCCTAGGCCTTTGTGGGTTTGCCGAAATCCAGGTAGGGTTTTCAGTAGCATTGTTGAAAGAAAACAGTGCAAGATGAGTTGAAGATCAGGTGGACAAGAGCCTGAAACTCCATTTCTGGGCTCACCTGCGAAGGATTGTGAAATGGAAATTATTTTTCAGTTACAAAATGATTAATAATATTTCTTAGAGTTACTTTTTGGCCAACTTAAAATCTGCCCCCGGTTGCCAAGCTGTGAGAGACCTGGGCTGTCCCCTGCAGACACTGGCAGAAGCAGCGTGCTGTCCTGCTCCAATCCAATCCCAAGAGCTTGGCTGTGTCTTTGTTTCCAGGAGCCAGAGGTTAGGGAGTTTCAAAGAGTGCAGCCCTCTAACCGCGGCAACTACCTTCCCGTGGACACTCAGGACCACGCTGTATCTGGGAGGGCTTCCTCCATGCCTCGTCTCACTGTGGATCCCCAGGTAAAACCAAGGAAAGCCCCCAAGGATGCCGAGTCCAAGCAGAGTCTACCAGGTAACACTGGTGCTTCTCTCCGCGCTGAGAACGTCCTCCAAGCCCCCTGGATCCCCGTTGCCCTGCTATCAGAGCATCTCCATCTTTGGGTTGCTTCGCAAGGAGGAGAGAGCTGCCGTCCCCCTCTACAGTGGGGACGGCAGCAAAGAGCAGCTAAGGGAATTGTCTGGCTCACGCAGGAGGTCCCTGGTGGAGCAGGGCCCTGCTGGGATGTTGCTGTGTGGTTCCCCACGCTGTGGGACACTCCTCCTTTCTTCTAGCCCTGGGCACTGGCTGGGTTCATCAGTCCTTGCTGCAGAGGCAGGTTTGAAGAGTCCCTGCCCAGCTGTAAGATGATCTCCCGGCTGATAAAGTGCCTTTTATTTCCTTTTCTGTTGTCCCAACATGCACGTCCCTGCCTGTGCCCCTGGACAGTGTGCGCAGGGGAAAAGAGGCCGCATTTCACCTCCTTGTCTGTCTGCCTGGTTTCTCTGTTGTTCTGTCTGTATTCAGCTCTGACCAAGACACAAAAGCTTTCGTGCAGTCTGGTTTTGCAACCTTTTGCTGTGAAGTCTCAGGGACTCTTTTTTCATAGCAGTGGTGGTGCAAGCACCAGGCTCTTACATCTGCGCTGGTGCAACATTGCGTTGTCTGTCTGCAGTGGCACTTTGGAGGAGTATGAAGAGGAAGGGAAGCGTTTCCACGTGGACTTTGTTGACCATTCAGCAATGGGGGAGATGATCAGAAAAAGGGGATGAGAGCAGAAGGGATAGAGCATGAGGAGGCAGGGAGGGAGAGACAGGAAAGAAGGAGGAGAGAATGACCCCAAGGCTCACGAGGGAAACAGCTGCTAAAATAAAGCAAAAGATAATATATAAGGAGGTGACGCGCACAAAACATTTGAGGACACAAGGGAGGTTAGGGAAGGGGAGAAGGCAGGAGGGAGAAGAATGGAGATGAAGAGGAGAGGGAAGGATTGATGGGATGATAAAACAACAGTGAGAGCAAGGAAAGAGGGAATTAATACAGGGGAGAGGCAAGCGAAGGGGGTCATAGAGCAATGGAGGATGAAGGCAGCTCAGGAATAAAGGGGTCCAGGGAGCAGTCTGGAAAAGTAACTGGGAAAATAAACACAAGCGAGTTGCTTCAGGTGCTGGAGGAACCAGGGCCCTCTCCTCCCTCTCTTAATGATTTCTTCTGAGAAACAGTTTTCAAAGTAGGGAGTGATGCTGAGATAGCTCTGGGGACATGGTCTTACATATCCCGTTGTCTCCTTGCTGAGTGCTGTCTGCTGCTGTCTTGCTGTAAAACTCAGTGCCTTGGCTTGAAGTGAGGTGGTTCACTTTGCTGTCAGAGCACAATTAGCAGTTAATTGGGGCAGGGAAGCCTGTAAGTACAAAAGCCAAAACACATCGTGGCTCCTCCTTTCCTCCCGTCGCAATCTCCTGCCCCTCGTTTGTGCCCGGATTGTTTGGGGAGGCTATGTCAGGTCCCCATACCCCCCCCACATCTCCCCGTTGTACTAACGAGCTAACCCAGTGGCCGGTGTGACAGTGATCGCGGGTGAATTGGTAACTGCTCGACCGCCCTGCTGCAGAGAAGCACCTCCGAGCCCCCGTGCCCTGCTGCTAACGCCCCTGCCCCGGCCGGCCCCGGGGTCTGCTTGCAGGTGGTCACGGACACTAGTTCCATGCGGCGATCGTTTTCCACCATCCGGGACAAGCGCACCAACAGCTCCTGGCTGGACGAGTTCTCCATGGAGCGGAGCAGTGAGAACACCTACAAGTCCCGCCGGCGCAGCTATCACTCCTCGCTCCAGCTCTCCGCCCGACGCCTCAACGCCGACTCAGGTGAGTGGGACAAGGACGAGGCAGGTGGGCAAGAGGTTATTTTGGCACCTGGCTCCAAGCTGCCCGGAGGCCATGCATTGCACAGGCCTGTGGTGCTCTGCTGGTGGTCCCACGCCAGCGCAGAGAATGAGCAAAGCCTTGTCTCCCCCTCGCCCCTGTTTCTGGGGAGGTGGTTGCAGGGCCTGACCTGGGTTTTCTGCAGGCCACAGGTCTGACGGCCATCGCTCAGGTGGCAGGGAGCGGGGACGATCCAAAGAGCGCAAGCACTTGCTGTCCCCGGACATCTCCCGCTGCAACTCAGAGGAGAGGAGTCCCCAGGCGCATGATGAATCTCCGGAGAGGCGGCGCGAGTCCCGGTCACCCAGCGAGGGCAGGTCTCAGACACCCAACAGGCAGGTAGGTACTGCGGGAGCCCGGGTGCCTGACAGACCCCTGTCTGAGTGCAAAAGAAGGTTTAGGAAAAGCTTCCTGCCAAAGCCAGGGAGATAAACCCAAACCTTGGGAGCTCCCACTGTCTCTCCTTGCTACGGCACCCCCGGCCGCGTCCCCTGCAGGGCTGAGCGGAGCGCTGGTGCCTTGCGAGCGCTTGGGGCAGCCCGCAGTGCGTTTCAGGAAACGGGCCGGTCTCTAGCTGATCCTGCAGCCTCAGGCTGGTCCCACCACCGTGGGGACTGCTCTGAGCCAAGGTCAAGGCATCACAGCTACAGAAACCTGGGCATGGAAGTGCTTGAGCATGGTTCAAGCCCACGAAGACGATCCGTCCTTAGAAAGCTGCCTGTAGAGTGACCAGCAGCTAAAGAGCAGTTGGCAACTCTTCCTACATTGAGTTTGCGGCCTCTGTCTCGGTGCCGTTGCAGGGAACGGGCTCCTTGAGCGAAAGCTCCATCCCCTCCATCTCGGACACCAGCACCCCCCGGAGAGGCCGCCGCCAGCTCCCGCCGGTGCCCCCCAAGCCACGTCCCCTCCTCTCCTACGCCTCCATGCTGCGGCACGCTGGAGACGCCTCGCCGCCCCCCGAGGAGAGCGAGGGGGGGTCCCCGCTGCTCTCCAAGGCCCTGGAGCCCACCGCCGCCTGCCTGACCGAGTCTTCCAGCTCCCCGCAGGGGAAGCAGAGCCGGCAATCCACCCCGCAGCGCTACATCTCGGAGCCCTACCTGGCCCTGCACGACGACTCGCACGCCTCGGACTGCGGGGAGGAGGAGACGCTCACCTTCGAAGCGGCCGTCGCCACCAGCCTCGGCCGCTCCAACACCATCGGCTCGGCGCCGCCACTGCGGCACAGCTGGCAGATGCCCAACGGGCACTACCGGCGGAGGAGGCGAGGGGCAGGGCAGGGCGTGATGTGCGGGGCCAGCATCGACGTGCTCAGTGACACCGAGGAAGACGATAAGTGCTAGAAGCTGCCCTCTCCTTAGCCCCCTCCGCCCTGCCCTCTCCAATGCATGCTCTTCGCCACGCCTGGGAATGAAACAGAACCAAAATCAAATGCAGGGGAAATGGAAAAAAAAAAAAAAAGAAAAAAACCCCCCAACAACCGGAACGGAAAAAAAAAAAGTCTTTGTGCAAAAAAAAAAAATTAAAATCTGTCGACTTTCATTTATTACTATCACTTTTTTTTTTCTGCACAGAGAAGCATTTGATTGAAGGCGGAGCGGCCAGCTGCCCAGCCGGGTGCACGCGCTGGCAGGGCAGGCGACAGCCCCACGGCCACGGCCCCTCTCCCCGCTCGCTGCCCCTCGGGGCGCCCCGCGCAGGCTGACGCAGGACCCCCAGGAACAGTTGTAACGATGGCTTTGCGCTCCTCGAGAGTCTCTGCGAGGGGGTATCCAGGGCCTCCTTTGCTCTGTCGCTCGGGTTCGTGTTGCCTGTGGCTTTGAGTTTCCTTCCCGGAGGGTCTCACGCCGGACGGGAAGAAGGGCGAGCTTTTAAGGTGGGCTGCAGACGGGTCGGGGGTCTGGTGGGCAGGTAGGAGCAGCCGTGCCTGCCGGGAGGGGAAAAAACAAAGCCGACTGGTTTGTACTGGGGGTGTGGGATGCAGGTAGGAGAGCTGGGAACAGGGAGGGGGGGGCTCAGCGCTGCTGAATGTATCCCATCTCACACCGACATATATTTATTTATATACCGGGAACTCTAGGTGTGCGTGTGTGTGTATATACAGTATGTGTGTGTATATATATTTATATGCTGTATATATAAAGATATACACATACATGGGATTGTTTTAGTCATCTGACACATGAAGCTGCCCAGAGCTGCCTTTGCCCTGGGAAGCCCCCAGCCAGCCGTTACCCCGGCCTGGGGGAGTTTTTACTACCTGTCACCCTCTCGGTGGGGGCAGGACCAGCTCTCGCGCTCTGGGGGATTGCTGGAAAGCAGTCGCTGTGAAACAGAAGTAGAAATTTCCCCTTACCCTCTTGCCCCCGTCTCGGCTATGTGCAGCCGCGGTAACTGCGTTGGCTGGGTCAGAGCGGGCTGCAGCAAGGTGCGACAGTGTCACCGCGTTGCCTTCAGGCCCGGCTTCTGCTGGCCGTGCCGTGCCGCTGGGCAGCGAGCGGGGAGCCTAAGGGACGAGGGCAGGGCTGTTTCCCGGTCCCTCGTGGGTACGGCTCACTTTGCGCGAGCCTCTCTCTCTCTCTCTCCCTGCTGTGCCGCGATGGCAAAGCTGCAGCCGGCGCAGGTGCTGTCCCAGCCCAGCTGCGGCAGCCGCCCTGCCTCAGTTTCCCCTGCAGCCTTTGCTGCTGCCCTCTCCCCGGGGCGGGCAGGGGGCTGAGGGGTTTGCTGCCGTCTGCCAACCCTTTGGCCCTGGCGCGGGGCAAGCGGAGGGGAGCGCAGCCCGCGGGCAGGGAGCGGGCGCTCGGGCGGCTACGGGCGCCCTTGCAGCCAGGAGAGGGGCTGTCCTGCTGCGCCTGGACGCGCCGGCTGGCTCGCCTCGAGCCTCCAAGGCGGTTGGGGTTGGTGTGGACGGTGTGTGCCCCGTGCCGTGGCTACGCCCCTTCCACGCGGGCCAAGGAGCACCCGGCCCCCGGCTGGCTCTGTGCCCCCCAGGCACACCGGCACGAGGAGCACGGTGTCCCCCCGGGGTTGGGGCAGGATGGGCTGCGGGGTGCCCCGGGGCCGGGGCTCGGGCTGCCGGCTCGGGGCAGAGGTGGCTGTGCCTGCTTGCAGAGCGCAGGGCTGTAAGAGCCGAGCCGCCGTTCCTGAGGTCGAGCTGGCTGGTAGTGCTACATAACGTGCAAACGTTGGAAGGGCCGACTTCCAGCTCCTGTCATTAATTAATCTGGTAATTACATGCTGCCAGCTCTAATTCTCCCCTCTGCACACGCACTCGGCTGTGGCTGCGGTACTTTGGCTGCCAGGACGGGGAGATGTGAGCGGACTTGTGGCTGTTGGGCTCTCGCCGTAGAGATCAGCGGTGTTTCTGCCGGGCATGCAGTGAGTTTTGGGTGTTGTGAGCCCGAGTGTGGTCCTGTGGAGCTGGGGAGCGTGGTGCTCTTTGGTGCCGCGGGGAAGGACTCGCTCTGGGGGCTGGAGGTCAAGACAGCGGCGGGTTGGGTCGGGGTAGCTGGACGGTGCGTGTCCAGGTGCAGAGAAGGGAGATGGCCTTCAGCCTGCTTGCACCCTGCACAGGGGGCCAATGCAGCCCTTGTCCCTGCCCTTCTCGCCCCGGCTGCTTTGCTCTGCTGAGGGTTGTCGTGGTCCCTTTCCTCCTGGCTGTCTCCAAGCCCTCTGGCCAGCCGAACAGGAGCTCTGGCCAAGCAATGCTTTAGCGTATCCCACCCCCCAGATAACCAACTTCTCCCAACTAAAAGATGCGAAGGGCACGATCTGCCCTGATCCTGCCGGTGCAGCTCAGCTGCTGCCCCCCCCCCCCCGTTGCTTGCTGAGCTCCTCAAAAGCAGCTCTGCTTTGCAGGAAACGAATCCTACCATTTCTAAAAGCTGCCCAGTTCCTGGGTTTAGTCAGGAACCGAATGTCCCTTTTCTAACGGCCAAATTATTCTCTCCTCATCCAAAAAACAAGTTTCTTCTATGGGCCAAAACCTCTTGCTGTCTTGAAACGTCCCTCCCGGCTGGTGGTGGTGCCTCTGCTCTCCTGCTGGCTGACAGACCCACATCCCTGCAACCCCCCGCACTAGCTCTTCACTTTCTCTCTCGACAGAGGCTTTTATCTGCCAAAAGATACAGAAGTCCCCAGGGCACCCTCTCCACGCTGCCCTTACGCAGCCTCTGTGCTCCCCGTCCCGTGTTTCAGGGCAAGCCGTGCCCTGTGCAGCTGCAGGGAAGGTCCCTGGTGCTGGCTGGTGGCCTGGACGGTGCCTCCTGCCTTCCAGCTGTCAGGACGCCGTTTGCGCTTTCGAGCCCAGGCTGCTGGGAGCCGGGCTCGTGCGGGTGCTCGGCGCGAGTTTGGTGCAGACAGGCTCGATGGATGGTGTGGGACCATGTGGAGGCCCTGGGATGGGATTTGGGGTGTGTGGGGGGGGGGGGAGCGTTGCAGGCTGGGGGAGGCGGAGATGCCGTAGGTGCTAAAAATAAGGAGGCTGCGTCGTCTACTTCTAAATGCAGAGAGGTGTCTGACAATAAGCTGTGCTCTGAGTAACAACCTGAGGGTAGGTGAGGAGGCGGCTTTTTGTGTCTGTGCTTGCTGGGTGGGAGGGAGGCCCTCAAAGACGGGCAGAAGGCGGCAGGGAGGGGAGGGAGGGGGTCGTGTGGATTTAAAGCTTTGGGCTTTTGCTCTCCTGCGACCCGGAACAGGGCCAGCGAGTAGCGTGCAGCGATGCTTTGCGGTATTTCTTAGCAAATCTCGTCAAAGAAAGCTGGCTTCTTTCGGCACTGGCGTGACAGTCCGCCCGTATGGGGGCTCAGAAGGGATTTGGGGTTACGTAGTGGGTTTCCAGGCTTTTAGTGGGACTGGTTGGGAGCAGCGGTGGTGCAGAGTTGGCATCCGGTGCGTCGGGCTGTACTGGGAGGGACCGGCTCCCAGCAGCGGGCTGTGACGTGCTGGCTGAGATGGGGGGTGAAGGTCCCATCACTGGAGCAGATTCGGAGCCTGACCGCGTTTTTGGGGTCGGTGCGGGGTACGAGGGAGCTAGCGAAGCATTTGCACCCGCGCCGTTGCTGGGAGGTCTCTGTGCGGCCGCAGCCCCCCCCCCCCCCCTTCCTGCCAGGTGACTGGGCTCAAGCGCCGGTCGGGCAAGGGGCCAGGCGCTGCCCGGGGCCGCGAGCCGGCGGAAAGGTGGCCGGCCGCCCTCCCGAGCTGCTCCCCAGCCGGCTGCTCGCCGCCTCGCGCCGTCCTCGCTCGCCTCGCGCCGAAAACCGGCCGAGGGCCGCGAGGCAAACGCGGTAGCGTGGAGCCTGAGCTGCACCTCGGCTGCTCTCCCTGTAGCATCTGTGTTTTACTGACGTACGGAAACCGCGTGTAGGAAGGGAGAACCACCTCGGGGCGGGGAGCCCCTTTTTTGCCTGGCGAGCCCCTGAAAACGGCCTGACCCTGTCAACCTTGCAGGACCCGGCGGTCCTGCTCCCGCGCCTGGAGGCGGGAGGGCAGGCCAGGGACCTGCGGGGACAGGGCGGCACCTCCAAAGCAAGCCTGTAAAGCCAAAAACAACCCCCAGGAGGACTAAGGAGAAGAGGGGAGAAAA
The DNA here is from genome assembly GCF_040807025.1 of Struthio camelus. Lineage (NCBI taxonomy): Eukaryota > Metazoa > Chordata > Aves > Struthioniformes > Struthionidae > Struthio > Struthio camelus. The sequence goes on from NC_090949.1 coordinate 7,156,932, forward strand.
CGCAGCTCCGAGGCGCTGTTGCAGCCTGCATCTCTCTTTTTTAAGTCGCTCGACTCGTTTTGCTGCTGTGCAATATCTCTTCCGTGGCCTAAGAGGCTTTTTGGCCCTAGAGACCTTTCCTGCCCCTCAGAGACACCAAGGGGATGGATCCTGCTGCTAAGACCTCCGCCTGCGGTCGGGCCGCTGCCAACGGAGAAGGCACGTCCACCCCGGGGGGACTTCAGCTCCCAGGCACCCTGGGGGGCCCTGGGGGGCTGATTTTCCGCCTGCTCCGGCGTGCTGGGTGACAACGCGTATCCCTGCCGGGTGATGGCTCTGCGGGACGCGGGGATTTCGCGGAGGTGGTTGGCTGCGGTCGGCCGCCGCGGGAGGAGGAAACGGGGTTGCGTTTCAGCCGCTGCTTATGGGCCTGGCGCTCTGGGACAAACCGCTGGCCAGGCACAAATTTCACCGGTCCCGTGCAACTGGTTCCCAGTTTGGTGCTGGCGACCGGCACTCAAGCTGGCGGCCAGGCAAGCGGGAGGGTGGGAGCCGAAGAGCCGCCGCTCTCCTGCCGTTTGCCCTGGGCCGGAGCCCTGGAAAGGCAGGCCGGCTGCTGGGGCTGAGCCCCCCACCTCGATGAGGAGGCTCCTGGCTCCGGCGACGGGCCCCGGGCACCGGGAGCCGAGCAGGGAGGAGATGCTCTGCTTTCGGCTCGCTCCGGTGGAGCGTCGGACGCGGGCTCCGCGCCGCCCGCCGGCTGCTGGACGTGCTTGTAACCTGACGTGCTCGTCGGGACCCGAGCTGGGGGGGGACAAAACTGACTGACGGCCATGTACAACTTCAATGGTTTTTTGTCAAAAGGAAAGAAAAATAAAACCTTGTTGTACAGAAGCGCCGTGGGCGCCGTCTTGTTGGCTCTCCCCGCGCCGCGGTCCCCGGGAACGTGGCCCGGAGGTACCAGTGCCTCCGAGGGGAAGGGGACCCCCCCCCTTCTTCCCAGGGTGGGTGCGATGCCTGCGGCAGAGGGGGCTTTGGGGGCGGCCGGGCAGGGGTTCGCAGGGGCTCGCTTTGCTTGGCAGAGGGGTTTTGCCCACGCCGTGCGCGTTGCAGGGCATGGGGAGGGCAGCCGGGCGCTGGAGCAGGAGCCCGGGGAGCTGCGGATAGCGGCACTCAGCAAGCGAGGGAAGCCGAGAGCGTGGCGATGGCGTCGCGTTGCTGGAGAAACGCAAGCGACCGCCGGTGTGCAAGCGCAAGGTGCCGAAGACGTGCTGGGGTCCGGGTGGTCTGGGGGATTTGAACAGCCGGGAGCTGGGCCTGGCCGCCCCTCCGCTCCTGCACCCACAAGAGGTGGATGCCAAGAGTCGGAGCGTGCAGGTAAGTCGGCGAGCCAAGATGCTGCACTCAGGTCTTTTCCCTTTTGCAGAGCTGTTTGAAAAGCAGAAAGTTTTCAGGCAGTCAGGGGCTGCAGCCTGCTGGCTGAGCGTGGGGGAGAAATGTACTTTTTTGGCTTTTCAGAGGGACTCCTTTTTTTTTTAACCAGTGGCGGGAGGGGAGGCGGCTGTGCCAAAAAAAACACTTTGGGAAAGGATCAAGGAAATTGCTGTGCTCATCTGAACCGCTTCGGGCTGAGCGGAGGCTGGGAGGGGAGAGAAGGAAAGCCGAAGGGGGATACGCTAGATGCTTGCCAAGGCGCGAAGGGCGTAGGAAGAGGGTTAGGAAAAGGGCAGGGGTTGCTCAGCCTCGTTGGTAGCAGCAGGCGCCGAGGAGCTGGCTGAGCTTTGGAGGCTGCTGGGTCCCAGCATGGGCGCAGTGAGAGCTGGGCTGGAAGGAAAGCCAGGCTCTTTCGGGTTGGGCAGCACCTAACAGGGCGCCGATCGGCCTCTACCGCCTTCCCCCAAGTCCTCCAGCGTGGCCGGGCCCGTGGGGAAGATATTCCCCATCCACACTTCACCCTCGCAAGGGAAATCGGTGCTGCCAAACGGGGAGCCTCTGCTGTTTGAGAGCCTGCCAGGCGCTGAGGCTGGAGAGAAAAAGGAAAAAAAAAAAAAAAACCCTTGACAAATGGAACAGAAAGGTTAAAATTATCTGTACATCATCTGAATAACAATGGCAGTGCGGCGCGTACCTGCTTATAATAGCTCCGGGAGACAGGGTATAAATCGGGAACAAAAGTACCCCAGAAACAGCTCCTGCTAGAAAACCGCTCGCAGAGGGAAGGGCTGGGGCCTCTTCCCCATTTAGAGAGGGCCGAATAGCTGCGGCGAGGCTCCCCCCCCCCGAAGCGCCGAAGTAGGGCCCTAGGCGACGTTCCTCTCCCCTTTGCCTGACACCCTCCCCTCTCGCTCGGCGGTGGGGTGCGAGAAGACCTTTCCGCGGGGTTTTCCGAGGGTGCGTGGTGCCCCTAAGGGAGGGTGGCAGGAGGTAGGTGGCCCAGCTGCTCCCGGAGGTGCCCCAGCGCGCGGCCGGCACCACCTGGGGAGGAAAGCCTCGGGGATGCAGCTGCCAAAATGTGTTTTTTGGTCCCCCCCTCCACCCCTTGCAGTGATCCGTGTGGTTTTCTTTCTTTTTTTTCCCGGATGGCATTAAAGGTGGCTACAGCTGCGGTACTAAGGGTCTGGCTGGGATACCCCGCAGCACGTGGAGAGGAGCCCACGCAGCAGCTGAGCCGGACAGGGGCTGTGAGTGCTCCAGGGCCTCTCGGGACGGGGACCGGGGACCGGCTGGGGCTGCCTCAGGATGGGAGCAGTCCTTTCCCTTCCCGTTTCCCCCAGCTTGTCTCCTGTGAAGCTGGCCAAACGAAGGCCTAGGGGAGGTAGGTGCCCCTGGAACTTCGTAGAGAGCTGGCTCTTCTCCCGTGGCCTTCCCAAATAACTTTTAAGGCAGGATGCTGATGCCCGCCAGTTGCGTGACCCCCCCCAGCGACAGAGGCACCAGCCAGACTTGGAAGCTGGGGAGGGAGACGGGGACGTGATGGAGATGTGGGGCTCTGTTTCTGGGGTGTCCAAACACCTCGTTTGTCGAACACCTGGAGATCCCTTGGGGGAGAAGGAGCTCGATATTGACTCAGTGATCTCATGCCTTCAAGCTGAGAAAAGGCATTGCCCTCTGAAGCCTCCAGGAAAACAAGGGCAAGCTGGATGTGAGGACACTGGAGTTAAAACCAAGCACCCAAGGAGGGGAGAGGGGCAAGAGAGGGGGACTGGGATGGAAACTTTAAAGAACAAAACCTTTTGTCCTCTTTTTTCCTGTCCCAGCAAGGTGTGCAAATCCAGACGTACAGGCGCGAGCAAGCAGGGGGTTGTTCTCCATGGGGACACAGCTGAGCAGTGCACACCTTGCAGAGGGGGCTTAAATCGGGGAGGGGTCGAGCAGAGCAGTGCAGCCAGCCCTGCCGCGGGGGGAGGCACAGGGCTCTGCAGCTGCAAGGCTGCAGAGGCTCTTTGCCACGTGCCGTCAGGAGAGACGTGGCTGTGAGCATCCCAGGCGGCCTGGGCCGTATCTCTGGCTCATTGGCAAGGCTTTGTGGTGGTTCCCAAGCAGAGGAGAGGTTTTTTTTTTTTTTCAAGTGGCTGGGAGGGGAGAAGCCGTGGGTGGTTCTCGCTCCCCCTTCCCTTTTATTTCCCCGATCGTATGTACAAACGCGGTCTCCCAGTGCCAAGGATGTGCGTGGGCTTTTAAGTGGGGCTGCTGCTTATTCACAGTGGGAGCCGTGCGGCGCTGCTGGCTCTCGCGGGCTGGCGGCGCTGCCGGTTCCCCGGCCGGGCTGCGGGGGCGAGCGTCCCTCCCACGGGCGAGCACGTGCACAATCACTGCTCCTCTCTGGGGCCGAGAGGGCCGAGGTCACTCCTCCAGGGCTGGGTGATGCGCTTGCAAGGGTTGGCCTCCTCGAAGGACTCGAACAGCCTGACCTGGCTCAGCACCTTTATTTTTCGTTCTTTTCTTTTGTTTGCTGCTCTTGCCAGCTGCTTTCCTGGCACCACCTGCTCTGCGATGCAGCTCCGCGCGGCTGCCTTCCACACCAGAGCCAGCTGCATTTTCATCGCGTGAGCTGGTGAAATAACCATGGGTTGCCTGGAAATTGGCCTCTCTCAGCACATTGAAGTTCAGGTCGGGTAATACTGTCTTCCAGGAGCTTTTCTGGAGCTGATAGTGTCACCTTTGGGTTTATAGTCCCCAGAGGAGGCAAGGAGAAAAACGAAGGGCAGAGCTGGTGTCATCCTTGCCTCTCCCGTGGGCTTGCCTTGTCTTGACACCCGCCTCCCTGTCTCCCGGTTAAATATCACAGAGCAGGGAAGAGCCCACTGTGCATTTGCCTTTGCTATTTCTGTGCAGATAAGCCAAAAACCAACACAAATTTGCCTTGTAAATTCATGCAAAAAGCATTAATTGCTTGCCTTCTCCAGCTAGCATCTTCCTCCCAAGGTGTGCAGCGGAGAGGAGCCTCTATCCTTCCCCCAGCTTACCAACCAGCGCAGAGCTGGCCAACCAGGGCTTTCAAGCCCTCTGGATGCCAGGCCCCTTCTCATAAGAGGCCGCGTTGGTGTAGGGATGGCTGGGTCAGTAGGTGGGAACACTGCAGGGGTGATTTGTGGCTGTGGGCTCTAAGGAGAGGGGAAGGAAAGGGAGAAGGGTTAAGGACGCCCTATTATTTGCCTAAGCAAGACTATCTGTGAAAGTGCTCCCTCCCAAGCTCCCTCCCCTGGGACCCAGTCAGTCAATTTATGAAGCAATCTGCCATAGATGATGTGATTTACGGATCGATTTTCACAGATCTGCTTCATGAACATTGTGAAGGCTGTGTTCCTCTTTCCAGAAGGGGAGGAGCAGAGGGAAGTAAAAAGCCCAAGAGTGCTGTCCTCTGGTGCAGTTTAATTCTACGCTAAACTCTGCAAATAATACAAGAAGACTTTTAGCCCTATCCTGCAATTTTTTCCTGGGGGGGTGATTGCACACTGACAAGTACCAGCCTTTGGGCTAGATGACAGCACCAGGTTTCCAGCCCCAAATTGCTGGCCAAAGCCTATAGTGTGTGTGAGCTCACCTCACCAGCCTGAGTCACCTCTACTGATAGGGTTCGTTCTGGGGAGAAACAGGCACTTTTAGGAAGTGAGGGGTTGGCCTGTGCTGCAAACAGCTGCATTAGGAAACAACTGACAAACCAGCTCCTAGTATTTTAGGACAAACCAGCTGCTGTTCACTCTCTGTTGACTCTGAAGAGACCTGAGATGATTAGCTTGCATGTGGTTCACTTGGCCTCTGAAATGTTGACATGGGCTTGCAGATGGCCTTATCATTTCATTCCTAATTTATTTTAGGGCCAAAATAAGAAGAAAGAAAAAAAAAGTACAGTCAAGTCTTTTTAGGGTTTTTCTCACCAGATTAAGACTGGTCAAAGTGTGGGCTTCATTTACACAAGCATAATTTTCTGAAGACCTGTCCCAGCTCAGGTTCCTATCCCTTCAGCATGTGATATTATGATGCGTCAGCAAGTCTCACCTCCTTTAGCAGCTAGAAGCATATTAAGAAATCAGTGTGAGCTATGTAAAGGAGCTGTGAATTAGCAAATCCCCCTCTGCCCCTTGGCAAAGCCTTGTCTTACACCTCGCAGCAGGAATAGTTACAGCTGCTTTTTGTGGTGGAAGTGAGAGCAGATGGGTGCAGGCAGGATGCATTTCTGCATGATGCTGGCTGGGATCTTAAGATTTTCCACTAAAAAGCTAGCTGGTCTCCTGTGCATCTAAGCACAAAGAGCTCCGGGAATACTGAAGGACCAGGTAGGGAGGGAGCAGTTACTCAGATAAGTGTGAGACAGAGGGGTACAATGGGACAGACTAGGACTAGACAAGCTGTGAATCACTCCATCCTCTCAAGGAAAAACCTGAGGTTGCGGCCAATCTGCTATTGACAGCCTTGGCTCTCCACACTGCTCATGGGGTCAGGGCGTTGCGGTGGCTTGGTGTGAGCCCCCATGTCCCCAACATGTTCAATGTCTCTGATGTCGTGCATGTCCCAGCTGGTGGAGATACCAACCCTTGGAAGGACAAACGCCGTCAGCGGCGCTGTGCGTGAGTAAACCATGGGGATGAGCTGCCCCCAGGACAGTACAGTCACTTACAGATGGTAGCTGGGCACTGAAAGAGAGAAATGTGGGGGGAGACCTTGTGGTACCCGAAACCAGAGGAGGCAGTGGCCAGCAGAAGGTAGCGGTGGAGAGCCTAGGGGCAGAGACCCATGCGTGCCCTGCAGAAAGCTGAGGGGAAAAACAAGTCGGAGTCACGAAAAGGCTCTTGAAGGAAAGTAGGGGGAGAGAGGCTGCTCTTTCTCCATGGGGTTCCTCTTTGCAAGGCTGCTCTCCCCCAGGTCCCTGCCAGGAGATGGTCCTTTGAAAACAGCCTGCTCCAAAGGGATGGAGGGAAGATATTTTTGGCAAAATGTGCCCACTCTGCAGCCCTGGAGACCAAACCCCTCTATTTTTTGACTCTGCCAGGAGAGTGGCTGTGCAGGTGGGGAGGCAAAGCTGGCTCCCACCTGGGCAAAGCTGTCCCCTTGCTGGTCTCTGTGTTGCTGGGGCAGCTGTCCCAAGGGCAGGGGCAGGCTGGCTGCAAGGCTATGACTCTTTAGCAGGATAGGCAAAGGCAAGACGTTATCTAGTGACCAGAAGGTAAAGCTCAGTGAACTCAGATAAAAAGCCAGGTGTGTACTTCCAGCAGTGGGCAGGATAAAGAATGGGGGAGAGGATGGCGATGACAGCACTTCAAGGTGGTAGAGGTTTAGAGGCTTACTGCTGGTTTTCCACCGGGTTTCCTCAGTCAGACCTGGTGGACATGAGAAGAGCTTTGGTGTAAAGAAACGTGGCAGTAGGGAAGAGGTGTGGGGTGTTTCTTTTGTGCCCTGTGGACTTTATTTCTCCTGTAGCTATGTGGGTTGATCCCAGTAGGAACTGGTGTGAAAGTGAGGCTTAAAAAATGCTCATGTTCTGAAATAGAGGATTTCTAGGAGCGATCAGCATGCTGGGACTCAGCTCTTTTGAAAGTTCAATTCTGTGTTTACTAGCCACTTATGAAACACTGACCCATGGTTCATTTGAAAACCTGTCCCTTCTAGGAGCACAGAGAAAATTTTCATCTTCTGACAAAGCTTCTTCATCTGCTTCCTCACTGTACAAATCTGCAGGGACCCACACTGTTAGGCACCTGGTCCGAAGCTCATCTCCCAACCCAGCTAGGGTCGGATCGTGGAGGAACTGCACAAGCACCATCAGGACGCCAGAGCACATCCTGCCTGGCCCTGGCGTGTCCAAAGGAAGAAGAACTGATTGATGGCACAATCCAGACTGGGATTGCCAAGAAAACCGTCCAGTTCCATCCACTCCTCTATACTTCACTACTGGACAATATTTCTATGATCGGCACTGGCAAATGCTGGCAGAGTCCGGAGCGCCTGCTAGAAATGCATCATCCATCATGCCTTATCCTTCTTACCAAAAAGCACTGGATGCTGATCCTGCAACTGTTGTCTGTGAAAAGATGCCTGTTTCCACTCCCCTGCTTGTCCCCCAAAGGGATGAGCTAGCTCAAGCTGCAGAGACCAACTCGCAAAACCATGCTCAGAGGGCTCCTTCCCCAGTGCAAACACCAGCTGATCCCTTTCATTGACCAGTTCACAACTTGCTGATGATTTGACAGCTGTCTTGACCAGACAGACTGTGGCAAGTCTGCCTGCAGGAGCCAGGAGCACCTGACTGTGGTCCTCAGCTGGATCTAAATAGCCTAAAATGTGACACAGCTGTTGTGACACACATTGGATCAGCGCATAGATGACAATCTCTCCCCAAGCCTGGGTGCAGGGTGTCCTCTTCCTCACGCTCACGACAGGGGCTGGTGAGGGAGGCCTGGCCAGGGGGAGTTGGATGGAGCCGCAGGAACTCCTCTGCCCTGCGCTCACCTGGCAGACACCCATTGGGTGCCAGGAGAGAGTAGTGAGCCATGTCCCAGATGGTTTCTGGGCTCAGCCTGCTCAGGGCTTGTAGGAGCCTGTGCATGGCTGCCCCAAGCTGAGAGCATCCGCGTGGGCAGAGGAAGGCATGCGCCTTGTGGGCCACGTCTTCCATGGTGTTTTCAGAAAACTTGAGGATGACAACACCAGACTGGCAAGGACCACCTTGTTCTTCCACAGGTGTGACATTTCAGCAGTGCTAGCGGGGAGAAAGACCTACGCGTGACGGTGAAATAGGCAGATGGGACTATCAGTCACATGTGCTGCCATTCTTGTTTTATCCATCTTTTTCCCTACATTGACTCTCCTCAAATGGCTTTTCAGTCTGCGCTAGCAGCACCGATTTGATGCTTTGACACAAGTGGTTTCTCGCGCTGACTGATACTCAGGTTCTGGGGAGTGACTGGGTTTAAACATACCCATACGGGATGTTACTGAGTGAGATCAGCCTTCCTCCGAAAGGGCAGCTGCCCTCACACCCCGGGAGCGTCGGCAAAGAAGAGCCTCCCCCAGTCCCTGCAGAGGCTGGTGGGTTGTGGAGCGGAGGGGTGAGCCCTTGCCTGCCTCCGACTGTCTGTCACATGCAGCCCATCGTTTGCATGACAAGAGGAATCCGACCTGTCTGGTTCCCTTTGCTAATTTCCCTTTTGTCTGCATTGCTCTGTTTACTACAATATTTAGCAATCCCATCCCTAGGGAGAGCTTTAGAGAGATGCTCTGATAACAGTAGCTAATGGCTGGGAAGTCATCTCAGCCACAATAGGCATCTTTTGCCAGACCCCCTTCTTGTCTCCCTCCTGTGGTCTCCCTGAGTGACTGCAAAACAGCCTGCCTGAGGAAAGAAGCAGTGATGGACAAGGTCTGCCTGCATCAGACCTGTGCAGCCCCTGTCCCAGCCCAGGGGTGCAAATCGGAGCTCACGAAACGCGGTGTGTGGCGGCGTTACAGCCCTGCTCCCTGCCCCGGTGCGCTGATTCACCGTCTCCTGCACTCTGCTGCGTGAGCTCAGCCCCTGGCTGCCGGCAAAGCACTGCACCAAGCCGCACGGCGCCGCCGGAGTCGGCCTCGCTGTCTGTGCTGCGCTGCAAAACCGAGTGTGACGGCCAGGGAGCTGCTGTTTGCAGCCTGCACACAGCTTGCCCCAGAGCAAGCCTCCTTTAGTTTCTGCTTGATTGCCTGGAGGAAGGAGGGCAAAGGTAGGACAAACCTCCAGGAAATAATCAAAGCCAGGTTTGCACACAGGAGGCTGAAGCAACAGGCTGGCACCTGGTTCTGCAGGGGGAATCGCTTCCAGCTGTTATGTGCAGGCCAAGCAATGGTAGGAAGCCTGGGGAGGAAGAAGCCGTCAGTGATGGACAGGCTCTGGTACCCCATGCTCAGCGGTGCCTGGCTCCGGGCACGAGCTTCAGGGCTGGCAAGGCACTGAGCTCTCACCGCTGCTGCTTGAATACAGCCGCAGTACGTTGCCCTCGCATTCCCCAGCCATGCACAGCTATCAATGTCAAGAAATGCAGTCTCTGACTGCTGGCCTGCCTGAGCCAGGTCTTTAGTGTTTCCCATTGCTTATATCCCACAGGAAAATGAAAGGAAAAGCAGAGCTTTTGGGGCTTAGCAAGGAGCACGCTCTCCCCTGCCATTGACTGCACTGAACTGCTGCTCAATGCCCTGAGTGGCTGTTTAAAGACTTCCTAAGCCAACCTGGTTTTCTTTCTAAGATAATTCCTCTCTACCATCTACAAATTGTCTTTTTCCTCAGCTCAGCTTCAGACCTGCAGGACCTTCAGGAGCGATGTGCTCAGGTAGTGGTGGTGCCTGGCCCATGCTTCACCTTGCTGCGAGGAGCTGCCCTGCTCATCAGCTCAGGTCTCCTCTGGCAGCAGGAAGGCAAAGGCCATGCAGCGTTAGAGATGCAGCGAGCACAGCGGGGTGGTCGTGAGGTGATGGATCAAGGCTCCGTCTCCTCCAAATTCCCACCCTCGAGGGCGTGGGAAAAATTTTTCGCTCTGTGGTCCTTCCTCTCTGAGTAACATGAGGACATGAATGCTGTAAGGATCTGGTGGTCTCTCTGAGCAGGGCTGGAAAACCTTGGTCCGGGGTGGTGGCTTTTCCCTCCAGCTGGGTCTTGGCTGCAGGGAGGAAAGGGCTGGTGACACCTCATCTAGGTCCTAGAGGGCAAGTGCTCCTGCCGTGGCTGGCCGAGGGAGCCTGGGGACGGCAATGATGGCAACGTCCCACAGGCTGAGAGAGCTGCTTGTCTTTAAGGCAGTGCCCTTGGCAAGGGAGCCAAAACTGAGTTTTTAGCTATCCAGCCCTGCCTCCCATGTCCTTAGAGGGAGGTTTACTCCAGGGAGTGTGTGTTTTGGAGTAGTACCCGCTCTCAGCTTTAGCAATAAAACGTGCTGTCACTGTTGCACAAATGCAGTCCTGAGAGAGCAACATGGGGCTGTGTCACCCGTCTCCAATCGAGAGCGCTGCAAAGTGCTGGGCTGCCTGCAGAGCCAGGCTCTCTTGGAGCCTGCCCTCTCCATACTGACACAGGACCCAGCACCTTGTCCCCGTCAGCGGGTCCGTGCCAGCCACCGAGGCTGGGGGCCTCCGTGCTGTCCAAGAGCTGCCTCTCGGTGGGAGCTCACATGCTGCCTTTCCTCTCTGTGGAGCTGAAGGGAATCTCTGATCTCCGAATTACTGGGTATTTGCCAATCTTTTCTCTCTTTTTCTGCGTGCTTTTTTCTTCTTTCTTTCTTTCCCTGAGCTCTTTCTTTGCAGTTGAATAAGACAGAGAAGCTTAGGAGCAGAGGATCAAAAGGGTCAGGGGGATCGCTGGCCCAAAGCAGGGCATTAGCAGCCAACTCGGGTTGCCACACGTCAGTTAATGTTGGTGTGGCGTTGTTCTATGTTTGTTTATCACCTCTGCCTGTAAAGCTGTTGCTGCCCTTTGAATCCCTATCTCCACTACGTTGCCATGCTGGTGGCTAGGGGGACCCCCTTTAAAATATTTAGCCAAAGCAAGTAGGACCTGCCAGAGGAGGAAACTTTGCAAACCGAACCTGCTGCCCCTGCTGGGGTAAGCCCTTTCCAGACCCTCCTGTTTGCAGTTGCTGCACACACATGCCTCCCACCGATGCAAACCCACAGCCAGCCGGCTGCGAGGCTCATACTGTCCCCAGGGCGCGCAGCTTTGGAGCAGAGCTGCTGGTGTCTAGCGTGCCCAAAGGCTTGGTACCATCTCCAGGTTCAAACACCCTGTTCCCAGGGCTGCATGGCCTGGGCTCTGCACCCAGCAGGGCAAAGGTGCTGCTGTCACCAGGTGTGTTTTATCAGCCTCCTCTTAAAATAGCTGTGATAGCCTTAAATAGCCTCCTGCCCATGTAGTGCTGCTGTATGTGCTGCAAGCAGGTGAGGGGAGGTAGAAGGCTGCTGTTGGGAGGATGCTTCTGCTGCCATGTCCCTGCAAACAGGTGAGGGCAGAGGAGATGCTTGAACCAGGCTCTTGCCTGATGCATGCTGGGGAGGGCAACGGTGCTTTTTTCCAACAGTGAGAACTGTTTCAGCTGGGAAATCAGAGGTCAGGAGGGCTAGACAGACCTCCCAGGGTGGTGGAAAGTTTCACAGCCTGAGTAGAACAAGTAGCTGATTTTACTAGAACTGCCATAAGGAGACGTGTTGCAGAAGAGGGAACGCTGTATCCTCCGTTCCTGACAAAACGCCTGTCAAAATAGTTTGAATATAAATCAGAGGCTTAGATGTGGGGGGAGGGGGGTGGTTCTCCTAGTGTTTGTGTTTTTCCATAAATTTGAGTTTCTCTCTGTCTCTCCCTCTACAGATCAGAGTAATCTCCAGAAGCCCAAAGCAAAGCCCGGGCTCCTGTGTGCACAGCAGAAATACGAGAATGAGCCCTTTCACCAGTGGAGCTGATGGAGGAGACGGAGCAATGTCATGTTAGCATCCCTGCCATGCAGCCACAGGAGGGTGGGCAGAGAGGATGGCAGTGATTATCCCACAGGACGTCTGGGCTGGGAGGGTCAAGGGTTGCCTGGCCTTGGACGCAGCTCAGAGCCCAGCCCTTGTTCTTCCTCCTGCTTGAATTTGCCGTTCCCTTTCCAACAGTGTTTTGTAGTGCTACAGCTTTAGGAAGGCCACTGGAAAGTGCCCTGTGGCTGTCTGACACTGAGCATGTTGGATTTGAGGAAGGAGAACTCAGGTTTAGGGGAAGAAACTGCCCTCCAGGAGGCTCTGGGGGGCTGCAAGTACCGCTTGCAGCCTGCAAGGTGTTACCCCGAAGTGATTGCCAGCGGCTGTCTGGGGGTGGGGGCAGAAAGAGCTGCTATTTCCAGCCCCAGCCACCTGCCGAAGGGGATTAGCTCTGCTGCTCTCATCTGGTCCCTCTTGTGTGCCAGGAGAGCTGGGTTCCTGCTGTCCTTCCCTGGCAGCTCCATGGAAACCATGGCAGAGATCTGTGGGATGTGGCTGGCTCTGCGTGGCTGAGCAGGAGGCCTCTGTGCGGGCAAAGCTGACCCCTGGCAGCCCCTGCAGCCATCTAACGAGGAGAAGGCCTGGGTGGAGCAAGGATGGAGCAGGAGAAGGTGGAAAGAAGGGTCTACATGGGCTGCTCCCAGGATTGTCCAAAGCAGTGCTGTGATCCACCTATTCTCAGTAACTGGTCCCATTGGTGTGACCCCTTGGCAGGTCCCATTGCGGCACAACCTCCCTCTTCCCTGCCAGTGAGGGTGCTTGGATTGCCCCGAGCTTCACAAACATTTCCCATGGCCGCAGCGAAATAGCGGGCTCTCTATCTTGTTCTTGCCTGAACCTCAGCAAGAGCCTGACAGCAAAATTTGCATTCCTGCTGGATGGGTTGCCTTAGCCTGGCCTAGAAACCAGCCTCAACACCTGGGCCAGGCTCCTGGGGTGGTGCTGTCTCTGAGCCACTGAGGCTGTTAACTAAAATGTTTGCTGGATGCTTTGCCCTTGCACCACCTCTAGAAGTGCTACAGGGCGGAGGCCATGGCAGAGGGGCTGGAGCAGGGAGCTCTCGTCAGTGCATGCGTGTTGGCAGAGATCCTGGGGAAGTGGTCGCTTTGCCCCCTGCCTTTCATGATTTTGAGACCCTGCTGACCTGTCTGACATGCTTTGGCATGGGCTTGTTCCAATACCCCTGCTGCGACAGGGGCCAGCCTCTTTCCCCTTTTTCTCACTATTTGTTCCAGCGGCCCTTCTGGCACCATTGGGGACTGGATTTACTTCTGGATGTGGTCATTTCTCGTTCGCTGGCAGTTTCTACTCTCTGGCCTCACTCTTGGCAGTGGGAGAAGTGGGATGGTCCATGGCAGGGTCAAGGGGACAACTGAGCAGCAAGTGGTAGAAGTGGAGAGGGTGTTACTTCAAGAGGTATCTTAAATTTTATCTTGTGCTTATCGCCATGCTTTGTGCCTTATGCTGCAGTATGTGGGTACTGTGCACAGATGTGAAATGTGGTCCCATTTAGAGCTTGGGAATAGCAAAATATCCCTTCAATTGTAACGTTTTAATTTGTATTTCTAGGGCTCTGGCAGAAACCTGGGTCCTGTGGAGCACCCAGCAGTGAATGCACTAAATGGCCTCACATTGCCCCAGCAGGTCAGCGGTGGAGAAATCTGGGCAGTTGGCAAGCCTGGTAGCTGTCCTGGGGTTAACGCAGCAGTGTTGGGTTCAAGGAGGGGCTCAGGAAGCTGTGGGATACACCAGCATGCTGGAATTTTTGTGGTTGGTTTTAGTCCATTTCTCTAAACCTCAGCTTGGCTTGACTTCTTCAGTGCTGCTTGTTGAAGAGGCCACAATGCAGAGTCAAATGTCACTGTGTGATGGACACAGGGAGGTCAGATGTAGATTGGGGAGGAGAGAGCAGTAGGGCTGGAAGTGACCTGTGCAGCCTCTGTCCTAATAAATACAGAATCCACAGGGGAGAGAGGATGAACTGCTCATGGAGAAATGCAAGGAGGGAGCTATAACCCCTTCACACTCTTTCGTAGCACCTGCAAGGCCCATGCGTAGGGCTCCTGTGGTCGTACTGACAGACGTCTACAAGATGCTGTGACCTTTGCACCCAAAGCTCCCTCACTGCTTCTCTGACAATGTTGACCAAGCTGTTGGCTTGCCGCTGCCATGCATTACAGTAACAGCCTGCGTCTCAGCAGAGATGGGCTCCTGGGGGGGTGGTACCATCTGGGCACACAGGAGGAGACAGTCCTTGCTCCCTGAAACATGTTAGCTCAGGGTGGGAGAGACAAGTGCTGTTTTATGGAGGCTCTTATAGCTGCACCAAAGTTGGAACAAGGAGGCTTTGCTCGAAATGGATATTGAGTCCTGGATGTCCAGGCTCTGTGCATGAGTTACCTAGTGACGTGAGGTCTCGGCAGCGGAGAGGGAAGACTCCACCTTCAGTGGAGGTGACAGATGCCCATGGACAGCCTGCTCGCTCGTTGTACAAGCAGAAGTTTGCTGTGTTGCTTGCCTGTTGCAGATTTAGCTTGCCTGACAGTTAGCATTTGGCATATAACTGGCACCCCACAGACTGGTTGTTTGCATGGGTAGTTGGCGGCTTGTGCCTTGTGTTCACTGGTGCGATGCTCCCTGGGGAGAGGATGGCTGCAGAGATTTTGAGGTCTGAAAATCCTTCCACAGACAATCGAAGCGCTCCCAGAACTCAGCCCACACTGTGTGATTTTTGTTGAATCAAACAAAATGTCACAGGGGTCGACATCTCAGGATGACTGTGTGTGGCACATTCCAGTCTGAATTTGAGAGTGGATCCTGGTCTCTGGCTCACCATGGAGAATCGGGGCTCCAAGGAAGTGTCACAGAGAAACTCCTGGCGCTTGGAGACCAGCCCTCAGAGACAGCAGGGCTCAGTGGGGCAGGGGGATGAGGCTGTGCCCAGAGGCAGGTGGCAGCAATGCTGGGGAGAAGCCAGCACCCCACTTCAGGGACTGGTCCCGTTCAGCAGAACATCACTGACATCTGCCGGCTGCCACGGCCGGCCTTCTGCTTTGCCTCACGTGCCGCCCTGGGGCCTGGGCACGCGCTGGCAGTCCCATACTGCCTCCTCCAGCCTGGCTTCCCACCTGCTCCTCGAGCACTCTCAGGTGGTTTTTGTCTCCCTGCGAGACCTGCTGAGTGCTTGCTCACCAAGCTGTGTTCTGCAGGTTCTCCAGGCACTGAAGATATGAAGAAATTGGTGGCAGAGAGGGCACGCATATGTTGTTAGGGAGACAAAGAGATAGGTCCTCACTAGCAAAGCAGCCAAAAGCAGGGATGGGGGCTGCAGACCTCTGCTCTAAGGCTGTACACTGCACTGGGGCTGCGAGGGACTGACAGCGAAAGCAGATGTCTTTTGTCTCCACCTTG
This sequence comes from Struthio camelus, assembly GCF_040807025.1. Lineage (NCBI taxonomy): Eukaryota > Metazoa > Chordata > Aves > Struthioniformes > Struthionidae > Struthio > Struthio camelus. Next base: position 7,172,292 of record NC_090949.1, read on the forward strand.
CAGTGGCTTTGCAGCACACGTGCGTGTCAGCTGAAAAAGAGGAGACCTGAGCTGCTGGAGCAGGGCTGCAGCTGGCCACAAGAGCACACCCAGCAGTGGCTTCTCAGAGTGGCACAAGGATCTACTGTCTTCACTGTAGGGTGAGATGCAGCTTGCATCTTTGCAGAAGGGGCTCACCATGCAGCAGCCAAGGCCACGGCTGTCTCAATCAGCCTCTGCTGTAGGATCCCTGATGACTCTTCAGTAGTGTTTCTTCACCATTTCCAGCTGTCCCCATGTGTCTGCTAAGTGCCAGGACCCCATATGGGGCAGGGGGGAATGCTATAACACAGGCCCATGGCTCTTATCCTTCAGGAATGCCAGATACTCTCGGGGGGGACCAAGTGCCCCTGAAGACTGCAGGGATGTGCAGAGTGGCTTGTCCTCACCTCTTCCCTGGTGAAGCTCAGTGTCTATTTGTGTCTATTTGGGCACTGACGGAGCCGAGGAGGATGACTTTCATTCTTTCTAACAGAAGCTGTGCAGAGGCAGTTAATAGTTCCTGCCAGGGGAAAACAGGTCCTGTTTTGCAGGAATACAAAAGCCAGATGATTTCTCAATATGCTTTATGCCCAGCTAAGATAATATCAAATAATCTTCCTTGCATTTTAATTGTCTCGCCCTGTTGGGAAAAGCTAATACACCACTGTTTTCCCTGATCTGTGGATGGTGTGTGGCTAGGAACATGCTTGGCAAAGGGTAGCGCTAGCAGCGGTTTGGCTTACCGTGGGGCTGCTCTGTCTGCTGGGAATGATGATCCAAGAGGCACAGAGGGCTCCAGGGATGGTTCCAGGGTGGCCGGAAGAGGGTTGATGTTGTGGCAGTGAAGGCTGACCCATCACTACGGCTGGAAGTCACAGCTGTCTGCTTGGCTTCTCTTTTTCATGCTCCTTGCAGAGGCTGGAGATGAGCCACAGCTGCCTCCTGCACCCTCCATGCTGAGGCTTTTCTGTGTGGACAAAATGCTCATTTTTGTGTAGTTGCTTTTCTTGGCTTGTAGAGCTGAGTCACTGCTGTTCTTCAAGGAGAAGGTTCGTTAGCCCTCAAACGGTCTCTCCCCCTCTGGAGGCTGCTGTATTTTTCCTGTTGCAAATCTGTGGGTTTCTTTGAACCAAGACATTTATATTTACTATTCATATATCCTTGTTTAGTAAAAATGGCTGCTCCTCTCCAGGGACTTACCATTGCAAAGCAATGTAACACCTTCTTTCGTGGATCAGCCTGGCGTGTGTGTGTGTGTATGAGTATACGCGTGACTCTGCTCATGCTTTTAGGGCTGAGTGGTTGAGTGTGTCCATGACGCTACGCCTTTAGTTCCTCATTAGAGTAGCAGGGACTCTTCAAGGTCTTTGCATCATCCCATGGGCACAGGGGAGCTATCCGTGCTCTGGTCTAAAGATAGGTGTGGAGATGAAAAGCAGTGTAATTTATGACCCCATCTTTGTACAAATGCCCCTCTCCCTTGTCCCAGGCTGGTGTCTCTGCAATCCAGTCTCCCATGGGTGTAGTGTCTTATGAGCCAGCCAGCCCCTCACAGCCCTGCTAGCCTGACACCAGCCTTCCCAAGCCCAGCTCTGCTTTTATAGCCCTAGCAGTGATCTAACAGTTTACTTGTCTCTCCTCAAGATGGCATCTTGTGGTCTAACAGAGTCTCTTGAGCTATTTTGTCTGTCTTGCGTGCTTTATGTACCTTACTGAACATGTGAGACCAGTGTATCTCTCCACCACTTTACCTTATGAGGGGAATAGCCACTTCTTACCATTTTGAGCCAATATCAGTACTGGTGGTGGGAACTAGTGTAGGATCCTGCAAGTCTGCCCCTTTCCAGTTCTTTCCTTGTGACTCCTCTAATGCACAGGATGCAGATAGCTGTGTGTTAGCTCAGAAGGGGTCAGCTGCCCTGCCTGCCCATCTTGCAACCCTTTTCTTAATTTGGAAAGCTGTGGAAATAATCAAGAGTTTGTAACAACTTTTTAGGGAATCTCTGTTTCCTCAGAGAGCTGATTAAGGGCAAATGGGAGAGAACCTAATTGCATCCCTGCTTTTTTCTCCTCCCGAGACATTACGATTTGCCAAGAGAACAAGAAAATCCTGGATTCCATGGGTGAAGGAATCTTGTCTAATCTCTCTCATTAAACAGAAGAGGCATATATTGTGCCGATAACTCAGTTGACTTCAGTAGAGTTGCACCAATGCTGAATTTGGCCTTGTTTGGAGCAAGCATTCAAGAAGACATCCGCGAGCCTTTCATCAGCAGACGCGTCATGAAGGGAGAGCTCAGCAGAGACAACCACCAGCTTTGGCACTGTGCAGTCCCGACCCACGCAGAATAGTAAGCGTGGCTTGGTGAATCACCGGATGAGTATTGCTCAGCTGGCGGAGTTGCCTGGGTAAGGGTGGAAGAAGGTTTCTTCCCAACAGTCAATGTGCTGCAGGGCAATGCAGCCCTGGTGGGGTAGGATGCTGTCTCTCACTGTCCTGCACCCTTTGTGGGGTGGCGGGAAGGCAGCTGCCTCCTACTCTTGTGCTTTCGTTCCCTCCCTCAGGAAGACCCATTGATACCTCTTCTGCGCTTGATGTTTCATAGCTGGGCTCCTCTTGTTTACCCCTGTGATCCAGAAATGGATGGCTGGGATGCGGGTGCCAGCACCTGCTGGTAGATGCACTGTGGCAGGGAAGGATGCTCTCTTGGGCTAGAGAGGATGGGCTGGGGGTCTTGCCGTATGTCTATGCTCAGCTCTGTTCACAGCTGCTGAATGCAGCAGGCTGACAAGACATACAGGGACAAACCCTTGTGCTTTCCTCGTTAACCTCCATCTTTGTCTCTTGCATTTTCTAAGCAAATCTCTATGGAAACAGGTACTATTTGCAATAAGACTTCTGTTTTTTTGCTTTGCTTTGCTCTGCTGCCCTTGAGGAAGGGGGAGGGCAGAGACGTGTAAAGGGCAGCTGAGACTTAGGCAGGAGGAGAGAGACGTTTCAGCTTCCAGCTCTTCCCTGCCACGGCCCTCGGCGCAGATGCGGGAGCTGCCGTAGCCTCACTCAGACCTGCCTTTGCTGGTGGGAGACAGAGGCTGCATTCAATCAGGTGCTTCCTTGGCTCCCTCGGTTTTGGGGAGGGCTCACTGCCTGGCTCTCATAGCCCTTGACTCTGTCCCAGTAATACGCAGGAGAGCATTGTGATGCCTAATGGGGAGAAAAAAAATCATCCTTGCCCGGAATTAGTAACACAGCTTTACTGCTTCTTCAGCCAGCCACTGTCCCTTTAGCACCCTGGCTGCTGAGAAGGTCACAAACACAAGCATGGGGACTAGTCCCATCTCCATGTACCGATAGCACCCACTGAGAGATTGTGAAGGGGCCCATGTGCACCCTGTGGCAGAGGCCACACAGCCTCAGGTCCCTCATGCTCTGGGAAAGCAGCTCACGTGGCATGCCCACGGCACCAGCTTCAGCACCAGGACAGCAGGAGCTGCAGGTGGCGATGCGAAGGAGCCGGAAACCACCACCAGGCAGGAGGATGCACAAGCCTTCGTCATCGTGGGATGGTGGTTCTCCATCATAGTGAGAGATTCCAGCTTGCAGCCTGTTCCCAGCTCATGGGGTTTTTAACTTGTTTGTTTATTTTTGGGAGGGAGGGGGATGTTTAAGGAGCTGAAAGAGAAATGTTTTAAAGGAGGAATTCAGTGCCAGATTGGCATCTTCTTTGTATCACACAGAGCAGCACACCAAAATGTGCTCAGAGCTGCAGGGGGAAGGGAGCTGTGTTCATCAGCACCTTTGGCTGCAAATCACCCTTGATATTCATTATCTTTGAGTCCTTCAGGGGGACACACTGGCCAGAGGCTGGTGGCTATGAAATCCAGAGGAACCTGCGGTTGATTAATGCTTGGATGTCATTTTTCTTAGGACACTGTAAGCTGTTCTTCTCTCTTCCATCCAGACAGAGTGAACTGGGCCTTAAAGGGGCTGTAAATCGCCTTTGACGCAAAGAGGAGCCTACACTGGCACCTGTCCCTCTGGATCTGGAGGGAGGGTCTTCCACCCTGACCAGGGGATGTGGACCTCTCCTCAGCCAGAGCTGTCTCCAGCCCATCGTGCTGTTCAGGGGCTCCTCATCCTGTGGAGGACAGAAGAGTGTGCTGTAAGAGGTCTTTCTCTCTCCCCTCGCTTTTTTCTATGTAATTCTTTGTGTTCAGCTCAAACAAGCTATGTGTAGCTGCTCTGAAGCTACGGGCTTATTTCAAATGAATTCCCTTGCAAGTATGTTTCCCTGGCTGCTCCTCCAAAGAGGCAGAGCCCAGGGGCTGCGTAGCTGGAGTTGTCAGGGCTGATGTTTGGAGATCTTCAGATCTAAGTCACTTCAAGGGCATTAAACACGGAAAGCACTTGTTTCCCACTTCTGTTTCTGGGAGAATGATGTTTGTGGTAAGAACAGGGATCCATATGTAATGTTAATGACACTTTCTTCCAAGAGGAGTCAATATTATAGAGTCTTTGTAGCTCTGCTAGAATTACAATACATGATTGCTGAGGTTGAAACACTGGTTAATTACCTAGTCGTTTCTTGTAATGCTCCCAATTAGCTTGTGAAAGCATGACAAATGCATTGCTTCACACCTGTTTTTAATGGCTTGCACAAGGTTATTCATAGATAGTAGAAGATAAACCACTGTGGGTGTGATATTAGGTAGTTTGTCTATCTCGCTTTCCTGCTTCCTTGGGCATCCTTTCGTAGACAGGGGAGAACGGGAATTCTTACATTAACTCCCTTTTCTTTGTCAAGCTGCATGGATGTGATTGAGTGAAGCCTGGCTCTTATGGCAACCGTGGGAGCCTGCCAAACCCCATGGTAACGCTGGCATGGAGTGAGTCGGGATGGCTCAGCCCTCTGGGGAAACTAGTCAGAAGGCCCTCCTGCAACACTGCTCACCTTTCAAAGCATGGCCCTGTGGCACTTGGCTAATCAAGCCTAGCCCTTTTGGTTGGCATTTGTGCCAGGAATAGAGGAAAGGTTTTTGTACCTGGGCAGAGGGCCCAGTCTTCACCCAGCCCTATTTCTTCTTGCCGCCTTTGTGCACCGCCTGATTTCATGCCCACAGGAACGTGTGCGTCAAGGCAATGTTTGCCCATATAAGTGCCTGTTTGCCCACACAAAACATTTGTACATCTGGCTTGGCAGATTGGTGTACATGCAAAAATGGGCAAGAAAACACTGAGGCCTGGATGGCAAATTGGGTCTGTTTTTCCTTCTTCTATGAAGGTGCAGCTCTCAGCTACCTGGTTACTGCTGTATTGAGACGTGCCCTTCAGGAGAAACTGGGCTCCTAGTTTTTGCACTCTCAGGGTTTAAGTTTCATCTCCACGTTTAATGCAGTAAAACATCTGCTAGCTTTTTGCCCATAAGACTTTCTAATGACCCTTTCCTGAACGTGTGTCTCGAGGCATGTCACTCCTACTAGGCCTTGTTAGTCCCTTCCACCTATTATCCCAGGCTAGCTCCATGCAAGCTGGTTTGTCGGTGTGGGACATACAGACCGAATAAGGGGACTAACCTGGGTCGTAGACCCATGCCAGGCATGTTCATGTGATGCCATCCTAAGGGACGGTGGTTTAAAATAAGCTGTCCTGCCTGGGGCAGGTGAGACTTGCCCATATAGATGGCAGGAGGAAGCTGAAAGCTGCTGTAACTTGGTTGAGTCTGAACCCAAAAGTGCATATAAGAACCAAAACATGTTCTTCAGCCTCACCAAGCACTGATGGCTGTGCAGTGTCCAGAGACAAAGACCTGGCAGGGCTGGCACTGGCTGAAAGGTGGGTGTTTCTGGACCTAGCTTTCTTGACTTTGTCTTTCTTTCACCCTCTCCCAACCAGAGGTCTACAGAAGACCCTTTGCAATAGCTGAGACGCAATATGTGGCTATCTAGGTGCTGCCTGTCCATTTTCTCTGTTCAGCAAAAATACACTTGAGAGATTATCCTAGCTTGAGTGATGAGTTTTAACCACAATGGCCATGAAAGCCTCCATAATATTTCTCAGTGCTGCTTAGTGCTAAAGTGGGTGGAGAAGGAAGTCACATTTCCTGTTCAAAGAGTGTGTGGGAATACCTTTTCAAATGCTAATTTCTTATATTTTTCAAAAAGCTACCCAAAGGCACTGGTCCCAGCAAATACTAAAAAGCCGGTGCATATTCAAACCAGCTATTGATGGGAGTAGGTTTAAAAAAAGTCTGCGAAGATATTGGGCGGGGGGGAGCAGCAGGCGCCCCAGGGAAAAACCCATCACCTTATTTCCCCCACTGCAAAGTTAAAATTAGATGTGCACATTTCCCTCTTCTCTGATGTAACTTCTGCAGGGGAGAAAAAGGTGATGAATGCGTTAGCCCTGAGGCAGCTCTACCCTAGCACGATCAGAGGAAAGTCCCCTCCGGCAGTACTAGTCAGGAGTCCCTCTCCCGAACCCTTTGCCTGTGGGAACCAGTCATCATACCCCAATCAGCTGGTAAACAGCAGAGCTGCCAGGCAGGGCTGACGGAGGCTGGCTTTGGACGAGTGCCCAAGAGACGCTGAAAACCTTGTATCCTTACTTCTGTTTTGCATCGAAGGCAATTCAGGTTCCCCCATGTAAAATCATCCCACTGTAAAATTCATCACCTTCCAGGATTTTGTTGATAAAGCCCTTTCCATGGGCACTGCCCAGGCAATGTGTGGCAACTTGACTGTGTGAATGTACTTCCTCGAGTTTTCACTTGTAGCTTTTGCTTTCAAAAAGGAAAAAAAAATCATATGTGCTTTTTAATGCAGACTTGAAAGAAAAAAAATTCTCTTGAGTCTGTACCCACTGCAAGTTTTAAAGTACAGAATCTGTCTATGTTATTCAGAAATGCATGCTGACTGCCAAATTTCAGCTTGAAACCAGCCGGAAGCTATCCGAGGAAAGAAAAAATGTTTTGTGAATACCTTTTGTAATTGTTTGGAGTTTAAAAAAAAAAAAAAAAAAAAAAAAGAGAGACTTTACCAGTTATTTCTTTTCAACCTTTCAAAAATAAGGCATCTTGTATAACTCAGGGAAATGAAATGCAAGCTAAACAAATGCTTGAAAATATGAATTTATAACTTGCATCGTATTCTTCATAGCCAAGGACTCCTATAGCCAACGTCTCTTCAACTCAAGTGCTCAAGTGAGATCAGAAAATGCCTCAGGCCCAGGACCGCATGTGTCAAGGGGGTATGGTCCTTACTGTCCGTAAGTACAAATCCTTTCCTTCTTTGTGAGGGCTTAGCGTGGCATCATCTTTGCCATATCTGAGGGCCTTTGCAGAAGGGCAATAGCTGCAGCCAAAGGCTGGGCAGCACGCACGCAGCAACCAGGAGGAGGCGTGGGCAGGAACCTAGCAATTTGGAATAGCGGATGCTGCTTAGCAGACCTCTTCCCCACTGCTGAAGGTCTCCCTTGCCTTGTATTGTGAAATATGACTTCCAAAATGCTTGGAGCTGGAAGGGCAATAGCTGCCAGGGAACAGTGTTTCTGTGGAAAATATTCTGTTTTCAGAGCTGGTGTGGTGTTAAGGCAGAATTAGTGAGGCTCCTCAGCGACCCAGCTCTTATCATGAGGTGGCTAATGCCAAGCATGTGCAGCCTTGCGTGTAGTTCTGAGAAAGCAGAATGAGTAACCCTCTCTGGCTTCCCCCACGTCAGTCGTCTTCAGGAGTGCATGGCTCTCCAGGCTTACAGAAAAATAAGAAGCACTGGAGGGTGAATGGGAAAATCAGGTTTAGAGGAACCATAAGGGCAATTATTTGGGATGGGGGATGGGAGGGCAGTGGTTGTACTCTTTAAAAAAAGGTGTGCACTTAAAAACATCCACAAGCCTGGCTTTGGCTTCACAGTCCTGCTATTACAAAAGATTTTGCTTGATGTTATATGCTCATTTTTCTGAAGCAATTGTTGGAGGGTAGCATTGTTTGGGGCTAGTGGTGGAGGAGGGGGTCCTACATTGGAGACGTGGCCCATCTCCTCCACCAAGGCAGTCTTCATCCTCTCCTATCACTGGGCAGTGAAAAAGGTAGCAGGGGCGATAGCCTGCTGTAAGCTGTGTTCAGCTCCCCGTGGTGTAATCCCCTATCAGTACTGTCATGGACACCTGCAAGTGCTGGGCCCTTGGAGCTGCTATAATACCTGCTGTTTTGTGGAGCAGTTCGTGCAACACGTGAAGGCTCATTCCTTTGCCAAGCCTATGGTGGAGCCACGTCTTGCTTTTCCAAGTATTGAATGAGAGTGCAAAGGACTGGTAACTTAGTCACGGTGAGGAATCAAGGTTCCCACCTCCTTCTGACCACGAGGTACCGAATTACTCTTGACTGTTTTCCTTGGAATGGCTGCGGCTTCACTAGCATTTTGGCCAGCCTTGGAACACAAATATTCTTTCTTGGTCTGGAAGTTGTTGTTATTGCTGAAATGGGACATGCAGCTCCCAAATGAATTATTCAATGATCTTTGCTTCTTTCTTACTTTCCCTTCCTGGGAAGAGGGAGATGTTCAGTGAACCCCTCCCCACCGTTTGCTCCTCGCCTCGTGCCTTTTGACATCAAAGGGCCTTCCCACAGTAGGCGGGTGCTCCCTTTCATGTTTACCAGCAAGCCTGATAACAATTTAACATGTTTGTGCTGGTCCCTTCCTGAAAACTACAGTGGGAAATAATGAAACACAAGGAATGGCATTTCCATCCAAGAATAAGAAATGTGCAGCTACTAGGAAAAGGATAGAGATGCCTCAGCTGCAAAGAGACCCTGACCTCTGCTACATGTGTGTTCACAGCTAGGTTAGTGTCCCTTTGCATGCCAGTGAAGGAGCTTGTACATCAGGCAATATGCTGATGGAATGTCATGGCCCCATTGCAGTCAATTAGCCATGTCTGACTGCAGGAGGCATCAACAGCTCCTGAATTTGGAGTCTGGAGCTCTTCAGGCAATAGCAGTAAGGTGACTGCAAAGGGTGCAACAGGCATGCCTCTTCACCACCACAGTGCCCAGCTGATGTCGGTACACTTCCCTTCACCCTGTCTCTCCTTGGGAGCCCCTTCTGAGTTAATCTGGCTTTATGGTCAAGCACTGCCGCGCTATCAAGGCACTTAGCACACAAAAAGTGAGTCTTCCTGATGCAGAAAGCAGAGAGAGTTGGAGGAAAAGGTTCTTCAAGCCACATACTTTTTAGAGATCGAGAATTTCCAAACCTGGTGGAAATCACAAACGATAGCGGACCAAGCATTTGTAGTAATTGGTATCTAGATCGTATAGCCATTGGAGCTAATATTGCCAAATAAATACTTCTATGACTAATCCCTTGGAAAGAAAAGCCCGAAGAATGAAGCTGTCACATGAAACTAGGTGATTTTGATGTTTGTTTTGTATTTACAAACCTAAATTCTGCCTCCTAGGCTGTGTAATACGCTTCATCTAAAACTCTGTTAGTCTCCTGTTAGGAAAATATGTGCTTGCTTTCTGTCCTTGTCTCATCCCTCCGTCCTTCCTCAGATGCCAACCAAGAGGTCCTTGTCCTCCTCCCTGGCAAACCTCTGTATGTTTTCTGGAAGATTTGGAGGTGTAAATTTTTGCAGAAGAGTTGGAGGTGTAAACTTTTCTTTAAGTTGTGGAAATAATAGTGTTTTCATTCACTGTGATTAAACTATGGAAAATTTCTCCTTGGGATTTTTTCATAACAGCAACAACAAAAACCCCACAAAAAAACCCTATTAGCATCATCAGAACCTAAAAATAACAAGACGACGACTGCTGGTGCCAGAATGATACCAAACAAAATCTATTATTGAGTTAGATTCTTTCCAATTGTCGTTCTTAGGAATATATTTCCCTTTTCCCCTCAGGGTTTGTTTGGAGCCAAGGTATTTGGCCTGCCAGTGCCATTCCAGCACTCAAATTAACAAGAAGTGATGCCTCTTACAGTAAAAACCAATATCTATTAAAATATTGATGAAGGCGAATAAGCTAAGGAGTTTGCAGTGTCTGGTTTCTAGTTGACACCCTGGGGATAACTTTTAAGTGAGGGGAGAAGCATGCAGCCCAACTGGGTGGTGCATCACATCATGCTGCTCCCATTGCCACGCCGAGCCCTGGTCCCAGAGCTGATGGCAGATGAGTGTAATATCCTGGGGTAGGCAGCAGCAAAAGCCTGGCGCAAGGTTGTGGTATGTCTAGAGTACCTAGAGCTCTGACCTCCCTGTCTGTCTTCTGCTTTTCTTCCTCTGCCAGTTCAGCAGTGCCTGCTATTTCTCCTACATAGATTTAGAGGCCCTGTTTGTTGGGGTCTGCTGTCCATTCTTTTAAAAGGTTTTATCTGTTATTTTTCCCCATCTTTCACTCTAATTAAGCTCCTATCACATTTATTTCATTGTAGCTGAGCATCTCAGTAACTGCAGGATGTGCTGCAATGACAGAGAAAGGGCTTGATCCAACAGGTCAGCTTTATGGCTTAATCTGCATCCCTTCCTGCTCTAGTACCTTAGCATTATTGTAAGGCTCTCCTGAAATCATCTATCATCGTTTCTCAAAGTATTTCTTGCTCGTCGGCATCTTATTTTCAGCTGCCCCATCATTATCATTATCTTGGCCAGCAGAAAATGAACTGGCTGCTGACGCTGCAGCAAGGCCCTCTTAAACGCCGACTGCACTTTCATTAGCTTTGTGGCATGTGCTTCATCTGCAGTACCACCCTGAATTTATCTAACCGTGTCACTTTCACCTACAAGGACTTCCTGGCCATTACATTAACACTGCTGGCATCCTTCTCCTTTCCACCCTTGCCTCACATTTCCTTATGGAGCAACATTTCAGGGTCTCCATCAGACCAGAGCCTGCACTTTGCACCTTCTGCTGCCACAAATGAACCCAGTCCTGAAGATGTGATAGTGCTCGTCAGACCCACCAAACAGACTGGAGGAGCCCTAGCTTTGACCAAGGACCAAAAGGGCTGTAAGACTTATCCGTACTACACTGACACCCTCTCTTGAGCTTTCCTCTACTGACTGGAGGTGCGTGAGATGCCCAAAAGCTTGTGTAGTTCACTAGCATCCACTGTTAGCGTTAAGGAATCTGCCCTGTTTTAGCCCCGGTATTTTTTCAAGTGCCAGCGAGCGTGACCAGTGCGATTCCTTCAAATCCCCCATCCAGATGTGTACTAAATGGCACTGTCCAGGCTGGAAGGAGCCATGTGTTTTCTTCTGCATACAGCTACCGCTGTGCTTCCAAACACATCTCTCCTTCCTCCTTTCTGTATGATAACTTTGCACGCGCTAACGTCAAACAACAGCTGCTTGGCCAGGATTTTGAAAACTAACTAGTGATTTTTAGCTGTCTTAATTCTGAAGCTGGGGTTTCCACTCCATGCAGAAAAAGACTTCCTTTTCTCATCCAGTAGCTATAGATGTTTACTTATTTCCTTCACAAATGTGAGCCACCGATACAGTCAGACCTTATTAGGCATGAATGTCTTTGAGGTTTTCCCTAGGAGAAGGAAAATGTCATAGTGCCAGTCAGAGCTCTAAGTTACTCAGGGCTTCTCTCGCTTCAATCAGGCATGAGCAAACCTATAATGAGTCAAAGTCAGTGTTAGATAAACAACTTTCAAAGTGATTTTCAGAAGTCTCTTCAATGCTTGCTCTGAAAACTTGGGCAGGAAGCCATGCTGAGAAGGGTTCCTCTAAAAGTTTTTTTTCTTCTGCCTGAGATATCTCACCCCTAGAACAGTTCCCGGGGTTTTGGCCTCTCTTGTCTCTGGTTGAGACCAGAAATGAAAAGAACGTATGCAGAGTTTAGGAAGGAGAACTCAAGCCACAGCTCAGAGCAAGGCCTTGAATCCTCCAATGCGGCCAAAAAAATGCAACTGAAGAAATTGATTTTAGAGCACAGATTGCATCTGCAGTAACTGAAAGTTTACTTGTTAATGGTGTAGTTTTTTGTAGCGGGCCAAGAGCAGATCACTAAGCTTATAGTGCATTGCGGCTGCTTTTCAATAGCTTGTTAAAAACAGAATCGTATTCAATTCAACAAGTATCCCCTCAGGATTAAATTAGACACTTGATGTATAGGGTGCTGTTCACTGAAAGAAAGGCTAGGAATATAGCTACAGGATACTAATTTTCTGTGTCCTCATTCAGCTTATTTGACTATACAAGGATAAAATTAGTTTATTTACCTGTGCTTGAAAGATTTAAGACAGAATTTCTAAATGTGGAGATGGAATCAATGCATTTGGTTAGCTGTAAGCAGCTTGCTAATGTTTTCCCATGAGGAAGGAAGGGGAGAAGAGTTGTGTCTGTGTTTTCTCCAAGGACAGGATAAAGCTAAGTATCCCACCTTTTGAAGCATCTTCAAAAGGTTTTCTTGGTACCCGAAAGCACAAACGAGAAGCTGGCAGTATCGTTCGCCTTTGGATCAGAATCAACACTGGGATAAAACGCCCCAGGGATCAGCGCAGTATTCGTCACCCATCCATGGATGGAGGCAGCGCAAGGACTGTTCAGGGCTGCGTGCTCACCCGTAAATCCCATTCATCACACTCTGGGTCTTCTTCTGTCTAATCCTCTGTTTTTCCACGCATGGCTAAATGATTTCATCGCAGCAAGGCGGTTGTCGCTGATAACATGATAGGAGGTGATTGTCTGAGTAGCTTATGCCAAACCGCACAGAAAAGAATTTTAAAGAAGTGTCACTACTACTTTTTCTGCTTCTCATAAAAGTCATCTTTCCTTCTTCAAACATTGATGCCCTTTCTCACAGCCTGCAGTATACTAATCCTTGCTGCTCAAATACCTTTTGGGGAGTTTGACAGCCCATATCTAGGCTGCTCAGAGCGCACATCATCTGCCCTCTGCCACTTCACTACAGCGGCTTAACAATCAAGGGAAGGCAATGTAAGGGGGGATCTAATAACAGGCTTCACATTTGTAAAAGTCACATTCTCCACAGCCAGTCTGGCTAGGAGAAGTAGTAGGCTTAAATCATCACAAGGCAGATGCAATTTGGACATGACAGAGGAGGAGAAGAAAACTTAGTCATGACACGTAGAGGGTAAATGCTGGAATAGATTATTTGAGAGATTACAGATGCTGCTTCAAAAAGGTTCACGTTTGCACAGCCTGTTCCTGAAAATCTGTCAAGAGTGGATTTAGGTGTTGTTGACCGTGCCTGAGTGTTAGAGAGGGGAACTGCCTGGCCTCTCCAGTTCACTTCAGCCCTATTTTCTAGGATGTTTCCTTTTATGCTGTTGTGGTTGGGGATCAGCAAATATGCAAGTGGAACTCTGTCTTCTTTTACAAAAACCAGAAGCAAATGCACAATGCAGCTTTAGAATTACTGGCTTCTCTAGATAAGCCGAATGTAACTAGATCAACAGGGATCTAGCTAGTACAGAAAAAAATGACCTGTGATACCCATTGCTCTCAGACCAGAGATTTGAGGATGGCATGCCGAGAGGAGGATAGCCCATCTGTGTGCGGGAAGCAGAATATGCAGATATGCTGCTGAAACAACAAGGGTAACTTGAGCAAGAATGAAATCCGGTAGTTCCACCCTAGAGGAGTAAAAGGAGGGGCAAGGGAAAGGCTTTCAAAGCACCACCGTGGCGGTTTGGTTTTTTGTTGTCTTTGTTGAACAGTTTCCTGCTCAGCTGAAGGTATAGGCTCAGTATGATCTGCAAAGGAGTAGAAGAAACGGAGGCATTTAAGATACTTACTGAAAGCATCGCAGATCTGTTGAACTGAGTGGCTGAGGTGCTTTGTCCTTGAATTCAACTGCAAACCCTATAACATTTGAGGGACATGCTATAGGAAAGGAGGACTATTTAGGGAGCAGTTGGAGAGCTGGGATTCAGATGCCCTTTTCGCTATTTATACTTATTAGGGATGAAATTGAAGTGCAGCATGATTAAATTATGCATATAAAGAAGAGCTTCCACAAACAACAAAACATAAGCAATGTGGGAAGGAACAGAACTGCAAAGAGAACGAGAGGAGTGAAACCGAACAGGATGCCAAACTGCAAAAGACATTTCAACAGCACCTAATTAAAACTCTTCACATTTGCAACAGACAGAAGGTAAAAAGATTCACTAGGAAGTAGAACAAAATGGAGTAAAAAAAATTACAAGGAGTGATGTCGTCAATCACAGGAGATTTTGGAGAAATGGCAAGCTTGAGAAAAGGCCAGTTGTAGAACATGAAATGCGTTTAGAGTTTGGGGGTTATTCCCATTTGTCTTGCAGCAAAACTAAGAGACTCCAGTTGGTAATAATGAAAAGAAAAAAAAAAAAAAAAAGTGAAGCAGTCCCTGGCCATAGTACTTGCAGTTTGTGGGGCACCGGTCCCTGGCCATAGTACTTGCAGTTTGTGGGGCACCGGCACCTACCAGCATTTTGTGTCTGTCTCCATGCAGTGATTTGAATAAAACCCCACAGCAACCATTCTAGGACTGGGAGATCAACCCAGTTCTCCCAGGTCCCGCTCCAATGCCTTAATCACAAGATTATCTCTCAGCTTCTTTTGTAAATAACGAATTTTCGTTTTTTGTCTTCAGAAACAATAGATGTGGCAGTAACGGTGAGGCTGAAAATCCAGCACGATACCTTTGTTAGCAGGATGAAATAGTAAGAATTTTTCTCCTGTGGCACCTTTCAAAACCTGACATGCTCACAACTGGGTTTCTCCGGTTTCAGATGTGTAGCAGAGTAGCACCAGCTTAAAAGTGGAATAATTATGACAAATGAGTCCTTAGCTCTCTTCCAAAGAGACCAAATCAAGTCTACAGTTGTATGACAAAAACACAGAAGTTAAAAATAAGATGAAAAGGCTAAACTGTGCTTTGCTTGTCTCTGTCTAAGCAAAATCATTTCAATAATTGGCGAACATGGAATGAAAAATAGTGAATGATACTCGAAAGAGAAAAGAATGTAGTGTAGCTGCTTGAGAATGAAAACGTGAAGGTATTTTCCTTCTTGTGGCAAAGGCTTCACTTTCAAAAGAGCTGGCTAAGTGAAAGCTGAGATTTCTTGCTAGAGAGAAGCTGATTTATGCGTACACCAGAAATCTCACTGTTCAGAGATAAGACACCTAAGTACTTCGTTAACAACGAACGATGAAGCAGCAGTCAGAGTTGTAGGAAATAGCTCTTTGCTAAGCAGATCAGGAGTCATCAAAGTCCTTTGGTGACCCACCAATCTAGATGCTGTCTGAGAGGAGTCGCCCTCTCCTTGTCCATCCGAGATGCTATTCAGGGGTGCTGTAAATCATTCATATAGTCCATGGGGAAATACTATCTCATCAAAGGTGTGTGTTAAACTTTCCTATGCCGAGGTGGACGTATGTTTTCTACTTCTGGCTGCATAGAAGCCAGTGCCAGTGGACGGCAGCCAGCAGGGAAGTCTTATCCCTCGTGGCTCCCAGAGCAAGGAGGTCCCTAAGTAGATGGAGGTCCTGTTCAGGCCAGTCCCAGTTACTCTCTCACCCTTAGCATGTTTGTTATTTGACTGTGAGGAGCAAGGCTGGAGATGGAGAAATGAGCTGTGTCACAGAGATAAGTGGCCCCAGGTGTATCTGTGGTGAGCGTCCCCTCGATAACGTTGTTTCTACAGGGTGGTGTGGGGGAAGAACAAAATCCCGCCTAGACCCCTTTGTTCCTGGGGAAATAACTGATAAGCTTGACAGCCTCTGAACAAATATTTCCAATGCAAAGAATTCAGTTGTCAACTTGGAGGAGCCCCAGGAGGAAATTTCCAGAGTAAATCTGTCAGACATAATGACACTGCGCACGAAGCCCTCCTCAAGAGGAGTGTCTTCAGAAGAGGTGGGGTATTTGGAAATATGATGCTTCTGTGTGTTCCTGTCGGTGGGTTAAAATTCAGGCGATCGTGGCTGTAGTTTTAAACTGTGAGCTGTAACAGATGAAGCACAAGGAGGCAGTGGTTCCCTTTTTCACCTTCCCTGATGGTTCCTTGGGCACTCAGACTTTTTTTTCCAAACCAGAAACCTCTCTTTGGGCTTGAGGGAGCTCTACATGTTCTGACTTGTTTAGATTACAGAGCAGGGATTTTCTATGCTTTTGATGCTTTTGATGTTTTTGATGTTTTTGATGTTTTTGATGTTTTGTTGCTTAACACGGTGAGGCCCCTGCCTCAGCTGAAAACTCTTTGCTCCGCTGTAAGATAAAAGGCGATTAACAGTAACCATTACCAGAAACATTTTTAGTGTGAGGACAGGCACAGAATGGCAAATAGACACATCAACAAATCTGGTTTTGCCTTGCACTTTACTGGTTGCAATCAATTGACTCATAAATTTTTATGTGATTGCCATGTATTGTAAAAGGCTTGAAGTTATTACATATTGCAGTGGCTTTGATTGTGTTAGCTGCTCTGTGGTGCCCGTGATCCTTTGGTTTAAAAGTCACCCAAAAGGGTACAACAGCCAGAACTTAGGAAATCCTGGGTACCTAAAGGCAACCAGCCATTTTAATTCTAAGGCTGCTCACTGTTTACTTCTAACATATGGTGAATCTCTCAAATAGTTTTCATCAAAATGGGGCTGGATTTGTAAAGCCATTTCCCCTTTGAAAATTCATCAGCCTGCACACTTAGTAGGTGTTATTTAGCTATTTCTTATAAGTAGCAGTATTTTATCCTGTCAAACGTGAAATTGGCTCAGGTCAGAAGCTTTGTGCTGAGCTAGACAATCTTGTGATTTTCTCTAATTAAATCTAGGCCAGATAACCAATAGATGCTTCAGCTGAATAAGAAGAGCTATTTTAACTTTTTTTTCCATCATTTTACTTTTTCTGATTTTTTAGCTTAAGTTTCAATCCTCTAGGAAGAAAACAACAAACCATAAAATAGGTATAATATAGAACTTGAATGTTACTTGGTGAGTTCATCGTTTTGTGTAAAGTAAGGCTTAATTTCGATGCAAAGTCACAGCAGCATCTGTACGTATATATGTGTAAAATGGTGCAAATAATGTTAGTTGGATTCCTGCAAGTGATTTTTAAAATTTGAATAATTGTAGAGTTTCAAAAAAGCAAATAAGTAGATGTAAAGAATGAGATTGCCTGTTACTACACTCTGCACTGGAGCAATGCGTCAGCTCTCGTGTATTTTTAAGCTATCGCTTCTGGTTTGTTTTGCATCAGCCTGTGCCTCCAGATAATCTATCAGTGGTTATCCATTTAGTTTTTATTATTTTCTGTTCCCTTATGCACTCATTCAAGACATCATTTGCAGACTGTTTTAAATGTTAGGCTTGTTTTCCTACCATATGGAGAATAGACGCCTCTATTTCAGGTAAGCGTTTTGTGATATCCCCCCCGGTGTAAGCGGATGATACTGCATTCGTTATCTCCGAGGTGGGAATTCTGCCAAACGCAGATCAGAGCAGACCCTGAGTGCCTCATAGGTCAGAGGTGTTTCGCTGGCATGCTCGTGTGTTGAATGTATATAGAGGTCTTTCTTTTCCAGTCAGAAGCGTGCTGTGGGGAGTGCGAAGGGATTTTGCTGGGCAGTCCAGCCTGAAAAGCTATGATGCCGGTATGAACCTTGCCGCGGCCACCTTGTACCGGTGGGACAGTATAGCTGCAGCTCCCTCTCAAAGAGGGGCATTTGTGGAGGGTTTGCACAGCTGAAGGTAAAGTGCTGAGATGAAGGGTCTTTGTGAAGGAAACCTTTAACAAAACACCGGGGGAAGCAACTTATGAAATAGCAGAGCGCGATGCCCTGAGGCAGACGTGAGCAACCTCTCAGGTGCAAGGTTTAGGTGGCACCAGCACTGCCAAGGGAGAGATGCACCTTTGCGCTATGGGGGGGGGCGGGTGGGCACAAGGGGCCACGTTATGCCCTGTGGCTCAGGGGACGGCAGCAGGTCGCTGCGTAGCCCCTTGGTGTTTCTGCTGCCCAGCCAAGGTCCCAGGGTGAGCCCAGCTTCTCCTGCACCCCGCACGCCGCTGCAGCACTTCCGGAGGTGGCCGGCCCCATGCGACTGTCTTTGCGAGTCTCTTTTCCATGGGAGATGACAGACTGAAGCAGCTAAAAAATGGCTAATCTGGGCTCGATAGCTGCCTGTTGGCAAGGGATTTTTATGTCTTGACTCTTCTTGGAGATTACCACAAGGAAAGCCCAAAGGGAAAGAAATGAAGGGGCATTCATCCAAATGTGCAGAGACGGGAGCCTTGGTCACCCCAGCAGTGACCAAAATGTTCGAGGCATGAGGACCCACCTTACAAAGATGTGATCCTTGCCAACACCGTTCCCTGTATAGTACTGCAGACTGTACTGGGTGCGCAGCTCCCAACAGAGATGTGAAAGGGTGTTGTTCTGGTGGTAAGGGGCTGCCTCCATTGATCAGCCTTGCTGTGGAGCAATAATTCATCTAATGAGACTTCGCATAGGTAGCAGATAAGGGAAAGCTGGCATTTCTACAGTTTTCCTCCTCTGCCTCAACCCCTTTAAAAAAACTTTTCTGTCTGAGTTTGCTGACAGCTGGATGCAGGCAGAAGGCTGCCTGTCTTATCTCCAGTTGCCCCCTTCTGTGCAATTGCTTCAGTCACTTCCCTGCAAATTTAATGCTTTTTCAGCTGCTGGCATGCTCTCCTTCCCTAGCTCTGCAAGTACAGACTGATGTTCTGATGTGAAAGTGAAATATTTTTTTTTTAACGTGCAACATCCAAATTTACAAAAAAAAAAAAATCCAACTCTCTCCCCAAATTCCCTGTGATACTAATTATAGAAATCTCAGCTCTCCAGCTAACGTGTCAGTCAACAGAGGGTTTAGCTCTTTCAGAAACTGAGGTTTTGGAAATTTTCCTGAGGATGATGCAACTGGGAGACGAGGCAGGTATGTGCTGGAGGTGATCGCCGAGAGTCTGAGTAGGTAAATGACTTTAGGGTCTGCCACCCAGCCCACCCCAGTACCTAGAATATTGTGTTGTCATTTGGTCTTAATTTTTAAATCATCTGATGCTATGCTGTCAAGACACATGTGTTGTTTTCATGGAGTTGGCAGCAGAAGTTATTTTTTTCCAGCTCAGTTTAGAGAAGGGTAACA
This sequence comes from Struthio camelus, assembly GCF_040807025.1. NCBI lineage: Eukaryota > Metazoa > Chordata > Aves > Struthioniformes > Struthionidae > Struthio > Struthio camelus. The sequence continues at coordinate 7,191,430 of NC_090949.1, forward strand.
AACATTCTGGTTTTGCTCTGGAATTGTTACCAGAGGAGTTCCTCTATTACACATCACGGCGGCTCCTGCAGTGAAGACGCAGATCTTCTGTCAGAGTTGTGGCCTGATGCTATTTTTGGCTGTTAGGATTAGACCCCAGACTTTGCCCCCATAAAAACAGAAGGGTTAGAGTATGTTTGCAAAGTCACTCCAGCACTGATTTTATTAGTGAATCTTATCTGCCTACTGCATTCTCTTACTGCACAAGTAACCAGTAGGCATCTTTTTTCTTCTAGTGTGTTTTAGAGGCAACCTGACATTTTCTAATGGCTCTCAGGTGTGTATAATACAACCAGTTCCATGTCTGCATTTTCCAAAATAGCTTTTGAAAATTATTTGGGTTCCTGCTTTTTTTGGACAATCATTATTCTCACTTTTTCCAGGTTGACCTATAAATGTCCATATGTTCCAGGATATTTGTAGTAGGTGTAGGTTCCTTGGGAGATGCTCTTGTGTGGGAGACAATATGACAGCTCATCTGCATAGCACAGGCAGCATACCCCTGCCTTAATTTGGCAGAGAGTCCTGGATCTGGAGGCTTCTCCCATATAGCCCATATATTTAGGGGATTGCTCATATATGCACACACAGTATGTGCTCACACTCTCGCCGTCATTTCTCCGCTATCTGTGGGCAGTTCAGGTGGTCTGTGAATAAATCACAGCATACGAGCAGAGGAGCTGAACAGGCTTGCTGGACCCCAGCTTGGGGACATCGCCTCGAGGGTCGGAGTGGTTTCTGCTGCGCTTGCGGGGACGGAGCGAAGCTGGTCTGCGTCCCCCTGCCCAGGGAGGTGGGTGCTGCGATTGCCAGCCCGTGGTGGGGCTCTGTGGGGAGCCAGGCTCAGTGCAGCCAGGGGGTTATTCACCGCAGCTCAGCGCGGGTACTGGATCTCCACGGCACATTCAAATACCCTGCTGCCCGTGTCGTTAAACACGTGTGTTAGTGCACAGCTGTGCAAATTTTACATGAAAAATTTTGCATTGCTGGGTCTAACAGCAATGAAGCGGTGAAGACTGTAGTGATAAACTAGTGGAACAGATGTCCACAAAAAGGGGTTTAATAGTTAGCTCATCTTCCAAGTGCAACGACTTTTGTTCATGAACTATAGACAAATTGTCCCTAGAATTCCAAATTAATGTAAGACTCCTGAAAAAAAAATTGTTGAAAAGCTGGGAGTTGGCGTGAAATGGAAGCAAGGTGCAGGGAAATGGGATGTGTCACATAGCGCCTCACTGTCTCTAACCCCCTTTGCATGCTGCATGTTTTTCACCCAGCAGCTAAGGAATTAGCAGGCATTTAAGTGACTTTTTGTTGATGCAGCTTTGCCCGAGTATACAGCGAAGTCAGACGTTTATAAAAGATCTCCAGCAGACAAATACCCTTCCCGTCTGATGGGTGTGTGTTTCACAGTGGGAACGAGCGGCTAGGCCTGAGCACAACATAGAGGTTAGGGAAAACATTTTTATTCATTTTAAGGGCTTTTCTGCACTGTGGTGCTACTGAGGGGGTGTTACCCACAGCTATGGGCCCTACAGAACAGCCTGTTCCTCGTGTGGGTCTCCCATTGTGTTTCTGGATGTCTGGGTCTTGCGCTGGCAGGTCAGCCGTGAGCTGGCTGTGCCAGGAGGAGGGGGACAATGGGCCACAGCGGCCGTGTGGGGCTGCGGGAAGCGGCTCATCCCCGTCGGGTGTACCGGTGAGCGGAGGGAGTTGTAGGTGTGCAGGTGTCTTTGGCCTTCAGGTTCTCCAGGCCTGCACACAGGGGGATTAAGGGGTGGTTGCCCTGGGTGTCAGTCGCGCTGGAGGTGTGGGAAGGTGCCAGTGTTCAGGTGTGTCAGTCAGTATGAGAGTGGGATGAGGGCTGGCCTTGGACTGTCAGTCATGTTGGGGGTAGGTTGTCAGCAGCATGTCAGTCACAGTGGAGGGCTGTAGCAAGGGTTGGTCCCTGGCTGTCCCAGTCCTGCTGGGGGAGGGACAAGGGCTGGTCTCTGGGTGTCAGTCCCTTTGCGGGTGGGATGGGGATGGTCCCTGGCTGTGTCAGTCTCCTTGGGAGTGTGGCAGGGTGAGTTTTGGAGTGTGTTAGTCACGTTGGGGGGTTGGAGCAGGGGCCGGTCTCTGACTGTGTCAGTCACACAGGGGGTGTGACAGAGCAGTCTCTGGCTTTTCACTCACACTAGGGTGTGTGTGACAGAGGCCGAACTCCAGGTGTGTCAGTCATGCAGGGGGCTGTGACAGGGCCAGGCTCTCACTATGTCAGTCACGCTGGTGGGTGTGAGCAGGGTGAGTCTGCAGGTGTCCATCCCAGGGCAGGTGTGATGCGGGCTGGTCTTTAGCCATGTCAGTCACACTGGGGGGTGTGACAGGGCAGTCCCTGGCTGTGTCAGTCACATTGGGGGTGTGACAAGGCTGATCTCTAGATGTGTCATTTACGATGGGGATGTGACAGGGGCTGGTGTCTGGCTATGTCAGTCAAAAAGAGGGGAGTGATGGGGCAGGTTTCTGGCTGTGTCAATCACACTAAGGGTGTGAGAAGGGCTGGTCCCTGGCTGTGTCTGTCACTCTGGGGATGTGATAGGGCCAGTCTCTGGCTGTGTCACTCCCATTAGGTGTGTGACGGGTACTGGTCTCTCTGGCTGTGTCAGTCACACGAGGGTGCATGATTGCAACTAGTCTCCAGGTGCCCCCATCCCACTGGGGGTGACATGGGGGCTGGTCCCTGGCTGTGTCAGTCACAGGAGGTGTGACAGGGGCTGGTCCCTGGCTGTGTCAGTCACAGGAGGTGTGACAGGGGCTGGTCTCTGGCTGTCAGTCACAGAGGGGGTGTGACAGGGGCTGGTCCCTGGCTGTGTCAGTCACAGAGGGGGTGTGACCGGGGGGGCTGGTCCCTGGCTGTGTCAGTCACAGAGGGGGTGTGACAGGGGCTGGTCCCTGGCTGTGTCAGTCACAGAGGGGGTGTGACCGGGGGGGCTGGTCCCTGGCTGTGTCAGTCACAGAGGGGGTGTGACAGGGGTCGGTCTCTGGCTGCGTCAGTCACAGAGGGGGTGTAGCGGAGGCCGGTCTCTGGGTGTGCCGGTCACAGGGCCGGGGGGTGAGGGGGCCGGTCCCTGGCCGTGTCAGTCACAGAGGAGGTGTGACAGGGGCCGGTCCCTGGCTGTGTCAGTCACAGAGGGGGTGTGACAGGGGGGCTGGTCCCTGGCTGCGTTAGTCACAGAGGAGGTGTGACAGGGGCCGGTCCCTGGCTGTGTCAGTCACAGAGGAGGTGTGACAGGGGCCGGTCCCCGGCCGTGTGAGTGAGGCACGCGGGGGCGCTAGGGGCGGTCTCCGGCCGCGCCAGTCACCCGGGTGCGGGGTGCCCGGGCGCCGCCAGCGGCGGTTGGTGGCGGGCGCTGTCGGTCGCGCGGCGCCGCGGCCGGCGGTTGGCGGTTGGCGGTTGGCAGCGGGCGGGGCGGGGCCGCCGGCGGCGAGGTTTGTTTTCCTCCTTCCTGCAGGTGGTCCCGGCACAACATGGCTGCCGCCGGCTGCGGAGCGCTCTGAGAGCCGGCCCGGCCGGTGAGGGGCTGCGGCCCCGCCAGGGCCAGCGGCCGCCCGCGGCGAGGAGAGGCGGGTGCGGGCAGCAGCCCCGGGAGAGGGCGCGGAAACCCTGGTCCCGGTGCGGCTGGAGGGACGCCTGGTGTCAAGTGAGGTCTGCGCCTCCGGCTTCATCGCGTGTGCTGTGAGTGCGGCTGAGCGTTTGGAAAAAAAACAAAAAAAAATCCTTGCAAAGAGTGGATGTTTCCTTGGGACACCGTTATAAATGTCCCGCTTGCACTTAGTTGGGCGCTGCGGGGAAATCCTGTAGGCTGAATGGGTTTTTGGCTGGCTGGTCAAGTGGTTATTTGAATCAGCCAGTTCATCCGGTGGTTGCAATGGAAATAAATAAGTGTGAGTCAAGAGCATTGTGATAACTGTGCAGTCGGCACAGGTTTCTCATTTAGCTCTCTTTGCGCATGCGTTTTGTATGGCTTTTCAGAACTAAATATGCCTCGGATTTGCGGGACACGTGGGTGATGGAAACGTCCTGCTGAAAGTGCAGCCTGTGGCCGTGGGAAGCCGTAGGGTGCGGGTGGCCTGGCGCCCTAGGGGTCCGGGAGCTGGGCTGGTTGCTCTGCCGACTCTGTTATGCTCTTGCATCCAGCGCTTCGATGGGGTGGGCAGAGCTGGACTGGGGAGATGGCAAAATCAGCTGAGGATTTCACATAGCTGCTGACCATCCAGATCAATATCTGCAAAGGAAAATGTAAGTTTGGGAACATGCTGGAATGGCCTTTACTTGACTAACGTGCCTTTTGCAGTCCTCGTCTACTTTCCCCTGGTCAATTGTCCCATGTCCTTTTTGGCTTGTCTCTAGATCTTGTGACTGCATCAGGCTTTGGCTGTGGTTAGGACTTGTTTTCTCAACACGTTCCTCTCTTGAATGCCTTGTTTTGGGGGTGCCTGTTGACTGGGGTCCAGAGACATGGAGGTTCCTGGAGAGCTTCACAGGCGAGCGTGTTACGACATCAGGCTAGAGCTAGCTAGAGATAGAGGTTTCTTGCTCCCAGTGACTGAAGAGAGGACAGCATGAGAGCCTGAACCCTCTTGCGTCGCACTCTCAGCTGCGTGTTGCCGGAGGGTTGGCTGGTCTCTCTCCCTTACTGTGGCCGTAGCATGAAGCATGTGTTAATGTAATTGGCCTTGGTAGGAGAGTACCTGGTTTTGGATACCTTGATGTTGTTCTTGCAAAATTCAGTACCTCTTAAGAGCAAATTGCTATTGTTAGTCTTGCAGCAGAGCTCTGTGCGCTAAAGGGAAGCTGTCTTAGTGTTAGGAGGAAGAATTAATAATATGGAGAACATGATAGAGCCAAGTATATGAGTCTGGAAGACCAATGTGTGTGAGATAAGACCTCTGAATTGTATTTTTTATCTTCTTTTATTTTAGGGTTAAAAGGAAAATGTTAGTAGAGTAGCCCACTTCTCATTACTGAGAGCAAGAGGCTAGTTTTGGGACCATGCTAGTAGACCATAGGAATGTATTGATAACTTGTGGGGCTAAGTGTTGCATGCTGATCTTACTCCCCTGACACGGAAACCCTTTTCTGTCTCATCCAAACCAACAACAGAAAACACAGTATACTGAATAGAGTTGGCCTAGATCCTCGATCTAACCCATGAGTTACCATGTGGAGTGTTTTGCATTAGGTATTACTACTTTAGTCTTTTAAGTTAACTCTTAACTACTTAAGTTAAAGTAACATCTTAAATGCTGTCTTTGCCTGGCAGTTAATGAAATTCTTGTTTCTTTTCTAAGGAAGCTGTGATGAAAGAAGCTAACCATGAAAGGTCACAGGAATTTGTACTGCCTGTCTCCACAATTACTAACAAGTAAGCAGTATATGACACCGTAGGATGGAGGTGGACTTGGCTTCTGTTCATGAGGCTTGTCACACAGGTGAGGAACACTCAGGTGATTTCAGGCAAACCTCTGAGAGGGTGGGCCGCAAAGCCAGCCTCCAGCTGGAGGTGGAGGAAGATTACTCGCCACCTTCTAGTCCTGAGTGCATCCCTGCTGGGCCTTCAGTCCGACAAGAAATTGTTGTAGAACTGCAGTGTGAAGAAGAGGAGACTTTTGAAACTTACTACCAGAAACGTAACTCGACCACCCCTGGAGTTTTTGTCACTTCCAGCACCAACTTTGACTTGCAGTGTGAAGACGAAGATTTAGAGCGCTGTTCCTCTGATCGCTCTGAGGAACCTCAAGGAGGGATAAGTGATGATGATGAAAGCATCATTCTTATTGATCCTTTTGAGGAGGAGGAGGACTTGGAGCCCATCTCTGGAAGTACTTTGACTTACAGGAGCAAGAAGTGTGATGCCTCTTTCCAGGATGTGAGTGAGTTGCAAGAACACAAGCAAATGCACTTTGTGGAAAACTCATATCAGTGCCCTATCTGTGGCAAAGAGTTCTTCCGTGCTGCAAACTTGAGAATGCACATGCTCATTCATTCCAGTGACAGGCCATACAAATGTCCAGAATGTGACAAGGGTTTCATCCGCACGGCTGACGTCTGGAGGCACCTACGCAACGTACACAAGATAGAGCGTTCAAAAATTTTAGGAAATGGCATGGCTAGGAACCTGTGGTCTGCCGCACACAGGAACCAGAATGGTGGCGGAGATGTTTATCAGCAGTGTTCTGGTGACCAAATGCCTGGAGAGGAAGACTATAAACCATACATCTGTCCAACATGTGGCAAGGGTTTCGATAAGCCTAACCTGCTTTCCAAACACAAGGTGATCCACCGACAAGACAAGCCTTATGAATGTCACGAATGTGGGAAGTCCTTTGTGCAACTGCTCAGGCTGAAAAGACACCAGCAGACTCACTCTGGGGAGCGCCCCTTCTATTGTGAGGAGTGTGGAGGGACGTTCACCCGGCTGGCATCGCTCCAGCGCCATCAGCGGATCCACACTGGGGAGAAGCCCTACTCCTGTGCTTACTGCGCTCAGGATTTCACTGAGTCAGGTTCCTTGAGGAGACACGAGCGCACACACAAAATGAAAACTCCGTAGTTCCCAGAACTCTGTGCACTGGTGGCTACGTTGTTTCCTTTTGACCTAATTTGTCCACTCTGCTTTGAAAAATTCTACTCATAAGTACAGGTGCAAAAAGGTCTGTCCCCAGTCCCTGTCTGCAAGGACAGCCAGTATAACTCTGGCTAGGAGACATGATTCTTAAGGAACTCTTTGATCCCTACAGGAAAGACCAGTGTTTGCTGGCGGTACACCATTCCTTGGCAGCTGCAAGAGGAGATGCTTCCACTGTCATTGTATCAGGTTGAAGTCAAGAGATGCCCAAGTTGTTGTTGGGCTTTATCAGGACTAGTTGGACTCATCTGGGGCATCTAAGCATGTAAGACTAATGTTGAAGTAGAGATCAGTGTGCACAAGAGCTCTAAGTTATGATATTACTGTCTAGAATATCACCCCCCTCAGATGCTGGTTTTGCAGAACAGTCCTGCTAGGCTGCCCAGCACACGTGGTCAGAACAATTCATCCATCCCTTCCCTCCATACATGCTGTCTTGTTTTACTGTATTAGTTGTAATGATCCATGATTTGGATTTTTTTTTTAAATGGCTATTTATCATATGCACCCCATGCAAATGTGCTCGCCTGAGGAGGTATTGGTCCCTCATGTGCTTACATATTACTAGAGTTTTCCCTGTGAATATGGATGAGTGAGGAGACAGTCGTGGGCTTGTCTTCCAGTAATGTATGTGGAAGGAGTATGTGGTTCTGTGTGTCTTGGGTCAAGGTGAAAGAAAGCCAAACCCTGGCCATCTGCTGCATTACTGTAAGAGATCTCTAAGAATTTTAAATTCAGGAAAAAAATGATAATAAAAATGATGAAAATCTGAGTTTTTTCTAGTTTGTGAGAGTTGGAATTATAGTTCTTTCTCTGCAAGATTCATCATACTAAGCAACATGGATGTGGATTTCTCATTGGATTCCAGGCTCATCTTTAAAGAGATATTACCAGTTTATTTTTTAACTAGCTCATCTGAAGAAACTCAGGTGCCACTTACTGTGCTTTCAAAAGTAATTTGCTTTTCAGTTAGGGTCAAGGAGTAGTTCTGTTTCTTTTCCCGGCTCTCATCTCCTAGAAAGAGTAGTTTCTGGTTTCATCTTTCTTTTTAGAAAGATCTGTGAGATCACATAAAAGCAGACTTTGACCCTTTTCATGTACCCTATTTAAATGCTATATAGTGTACACTCTTCTGTTCATTTTTAATTTCAGTTCTGGATTTGCTGTTACTGATAGATGCTCTCTTTCAAAACCCTTGAGAATTTTGTTAGCAAAATACAGCAACAACATAGCTGTCCAATGTGCAAAATAAATTGGTGTTAAAAGTGGGAGCAATCTCTGCTCTTCAAGTTATACAGTAATCCCAGAGAGTAGTTACAACTGCAGCAAGTACAAAATTGCTCAGTGTAAGGACTAGGTGACAAATGCACTAACTGTTGTGGAACGGAAGCTGTTGGGAGGCTCCTGACAGCGTTTCCAGAGGACTGGACTTTGGACCCGTCCTGCTGAATGATTACATTAATGATGCTAATGTAAAAATGGGTATGTGGGAATTAAATGTGCCGAAATGGAGTGTGAACAGAAGGGAGGGCTGGAGAACTATAGAAGAAGGAGGAGAGTGAGAAGTCCTCCAGAAACAGTGGTATAGAAAAGATAGAAATTTGTGCCCCAAGCAGATGGCTTATCAGCTGTAGATGATGGAGGAAAGGAGCCTGAGGATGCCGATGGACTGCTGTTGTGCTGTGGCTTTGAAAAAGGCCAGTGGGATCCCAGAATGTATCAGGCAAAGGCCCTGAGGAGACTGCACCAAAAATACTGAGTGCAGTTGTGGACACTCAAGTTGAAGAAAATATAATTCAAGCTGGAAGTGAAGCAGTGAGGTCAGGGGAGTGGGAAAGACAGCCTGACATGAGCCGAGCCTATGTCTTTTGACCAAGCACAGCTTGAAAAGGAATCCAAGGGCTGCCTAAATTTCCATGGGAAGAAGAACTTATTGCCATTGGGGGAAAAAATCTGGGGTTTAGCGGAAGGCTTCTAGCCCCTAGAGGACAGAGGTCTTTGGACCAGCCTTGCAGTGGGAGCGTGACTGGGGAGGGCAGCAGCGCATTTTAAGCAAGAGCTCAGTGCATCCGGACGTTTCCGTGCAGCTGTCGGCCCCGCTGTGCTGCGTCGCTCGGGTCCCTCCTCCTCTCTCCAGGCTGGCTACCCAGGGCCGGTTTGCAGCACGCCGAGAGGGACCGGTGCAGCGCGGGGCCGGGCACCGCAGAGGGCGGCGGGCAGAGCGGCGCCGGCGCCGCCCCCGCCCGGCTGCCGGCGGCCTCGGCGCGCTGCGGCTGCGCCGCGCCGGCGCAAGGGGCGGCCCAGTCCCAGCCCCAGCCCCAGTCCCAGCCCCAGCCCCAGCCCGAGCGGCGGCGGCGGCGGCTACCCCGGCGCTTCGGCAGCCTCCCCGCGGGGCGACTGGCTCCGCGGCGGGACGGGTGAGATGGCGTGCGGGGGGCCGCGGAGCGGGCGGGCTCCTGGGCCGGGGGAGGGGGGGGCTTGCCTTACCCATCTATCTTCACCTGAAAAATCGCGGTTTCTTTAAGCTTACATCATCATTTAAATATTTTCCCGCTTACAAGTCCTCTTGCGTTGGGCTGCTAAGGATGGCCTTCCTCAGGGAGTTTTATTAAGCCAAGCCTTCCCTGAAAAGTTTGTCTTCAGCAACAGCAATAGCAAACCAACCCTCTACTTTACTAGGAAGCTGGAGGCATTCTCCTGGAGGGGAAAAATAGTTCCTATTTTCCTGCAGGTGCTATTAAATTAATGGGAATAGTTGATGCTGATGGATGACTTGACCCATTGTTTTCCAGACAGTGACTAATGAAGAAAATTAATTCAGACTTGTTTTCAGTATCGCAGTAGAAGAAAGCTCAGTTTGTATCTTGAATGAAGCTGGCCTTTCTGAGATGTGAATAAGACCTTTCACTTAAAGCCCATTGCTATAATGCCCTTATTGCGAGTTGAACCTACTGAAAATAAATAGGCAATCTTTGTATTTACATACACATGTAAATGCAGAAATACAAGCATACCTACATATTTACACACATACTTGCATACATATATATATGCTTGTGTTCAGAGAAGTCTTAACCCAGATAAAAGCAACCAAGAGGAAATGGAGAAAGAGTGAGAGTAAACAAAATATAAAAAAGTGGGTGTGAAGGAGACAGTGGAGGTCAGAAGCAGAGTTAACCATGCAGCATGGATAAAATACACTTTCTAAGGTTAGACTAGTGCTTCAAGCCGAATTCAGGTTTAAAACTGGGTGACTGAAAGCTCCATGTGGAACTGCTGTCAACAGAGGCTGCTGGGACAAATCTCAGAAACCTCTTGCAAATCCACTGTTTGGTATGGCATAAATGAAAGCATGATTCTCACAGAAAGTTTGTGACTCAGAGAGGTGTTCCTGAACAATTACCATTGCTCATATTTTCTGCTAGCAAAGCCAGTTTGCAAAGGGAATTTGCCCAGAGAATTTGAAGCTATTCTAGTGGGTCAGCCACGGCGGACTATTAGCTGTGCTTTGAAGCCTGGAAGATTGATTAGTGTGCTTCCTAGGCAGCTCTTTTATGTTTCTACTTGCATATGGCTCCAGCACATCTCTCTTTACTTTATGGTGCTAGCTGATGGTTGCACAAGAACCTGAAAGATCCCTGTGAACTTTACAATAATGCCAGTTGGGACAAGAGGCTCAAGGCATTCATGGTGCTCCTGTTCCTAGTGAGCCACGCATGAGAATCAGACCCCTCCTTCCGTACAGAGCCTTTGATTGCTCTGGGTTTGGCCGTTTGGTTAAGACAGTTGCTGGGTCTCCTTGCATTACCTAACTAAGCTCCTGCAAGACAATGCCTTGTGACTGCTACTCTTAGTTTATATTTAGCAAGGTAAAAACAAAGATTAGAAGTGGATCATTGAGAAAAAGAGCTGCTGTGAGGCAGCTAGGGAGATAAGTGTAGGACTTAGCCTAAAGTGCTTTGACCCCAAAGTTCTTAAGATTTCTAGTCTTTCAGGTGAAATTAAATGGAAATTGTTTAACAAGTTACATTTGTAGCAAAGACTGGATTATAATAGAGGATTTAACTTTGTTAAAGCATATTCTGTGTGTATTCTATATGCTAAATGTATATAGTCTACATATATGATAGATGATGATCCTATTTCTCCCACTGCATAGCTAGTAATCTGTTCCATTTCTTTTAATCGTAACACAGTCTTTACTGTGATGATATATGTTTATTTTCTGTTAATATCACAAAATCACTTGATGACACTTTTTTGCTGCTTTCTAGAGAGGACTGAAGAGATCTGAGCATGAGATGTACTTACCATGAAAGACCTGAAGATCTTGGTATACACAGATAAACATAGCCTATGCATCAGAAGATGGATGTGAAGGTGGACTGGGACTCTGAGAATAACATGTGTGACACAGGTGAGAAGCATTCCAGTTATTCCAGACAGACCAATAAACGGATGGGCCACAAATCTAGCCTCCAGAAGGAGGCAGACATGAATTACTCGCAGAGATCCACTCCTCGTTGCAACCCTTCCGGACCTTCAGGTAAACAGGAGCTTCCTGTAGAGTTGCAGTGTGACGATGAAGAGACCTATGAGACCTACTACCAGAAACGAGGTGAGACTACAGCTGGGATATTTGTCACCTCCAGTACCAACTTTGACTTGCAGTGTGAAGACGAAGATTTAGCGCGTAGTTCCTCTAAGCGCTCCAAGAAACCACAGAGAAGGTTGTGTGATGATGGTGAAAACACTGTTCTTACTGATGTTTTTGGTGAGGAGGAGCTGGAGCCCAACCCTGGGGAACCTTTGCCTTATCGGTGCAAGAAGTGTGGTGCCTCTTTCCGGGATATGAGTGAGCTGCAGGAACACAAGCAAATCCATCTTGTGGAAAATTCATACCGATGTCCTGTCTGTGGCAAAGAGTTCTTCCGTGCTGCAAATTTGAGAATGCACAAGCTCATCCATTCTAGTGATAGGCCACACAAGTGTCCAGAATGTGACAAGGGTTTCATCCGCACGGCTGATGTCTGGAGGCACCTACGCAACGTACACAAGATAGAGCGTTCCATGGTGATCTTAGGAAATGGCATGGCCAGGAACCCGTGGTCGATAGTGCACCGTAACCAGCACAGTGTTGAGTACACTGATCAGCCTTGTGCAGAAAACCAAAAGTCTGAGGAAGAAGATTATAAACCTTATGCCTGTCCGACGTGTGGCAAGGGTTTCGATAAGCCTAACCTGCTTTCCAAACACAAGGTGATCCACCGACAAGACAAGCCTTACAAATGTCAAGAATGTGGTATGGCATTCGTCCAGCTGCTCAGGCTGAAAAGACACCAGCAGACTCACTCTGGGGAGCGCCCCTTCTATTGTGAGGAGTGTGGAGGGACGTTCACCCGGCTGGCATCGCTCCAGCGCCATCACCGGATTCATACTGGAGAGAAGCCCTATTCTTGTGCTTACTGTGGTCACTGCTTCACTGAATCTGGTACCCTACGGAGGCATGAGCGTACGCACAAATTGGACAAATCTTAATACTTTGTTCATTGTGATTGTGGTTGCCTTGGTTGCTTCTTACTTGAATGAGGCCTGTCCAACTGGGCTGAAGAAATCACTCCACCGCATGTGCAATGGCCAGTCTGGATCCCACTTCCTAGCAGTGGGGAAAGTTACATCACAGGGATTTCTGCAACTTCTACTGACAGATGTGCTGACTGTCTTTAAGCCGGTGTTCTATGAAGAAATAACTTCATTACCTCTGTGTTTATTAGCTGAATTGGAGGTGCATCAGGTTGAGTTTTCTGCAAGGATGTGCGGGCCATGGAGCTTTTCCCTGCAGTCTTGGTTACCGAACAGACTGGCCTTGCTCTCTGGAGCAAGATTGTTCTTCAGCACTGGGTTTGGAGATCTGTTGCTGCAGGTCTTCACTAAGACAGAACAGTCCAGAGGTGCCCACATATACATTCTGTCTGTGCATTCTGTTGAGTTTTTTCTTTTTATTAGGTATTTTTATTTGGAGGGGAAGTATCCCGTTGGTTATTTAAAAAAAAAAAAAGTTCCATAATACATTGAACCGTTATCAGCTGTATTTCATACATGTTTTTATCTAAGGGTGTACTGATCCCTCACACACTTTCATGTGATTAGTTGAATGACTGTTAAAAATGGAGAGAGAACTTTATTTTGGTTATGATGGTGCATGTTGTTGAGGTGGGGGATTAGAACAAATTTGTGTTTCTGATAGAACTGTGTGCTCTAGCTCTGCCCGGCTGAGTATCACAGTAGCAAACATTTGAAAACATAAAATACAATGAGCAGGAAAAAGACCAAATTTAAGTCACCTTTTGCTACTCGTTGCATAGGAATCTTTCTGATTTAAATAAGTTGTTTTGATTTCCTCAGCGATAAGGAAATGTCTCGTAGGAGAACTGTGTTTGATTCAGGTGTTCTGTGACGTGTACACAGGTGTCTGTGTACTACCCAAAGCGTCTGCTGGACTCTTTGCTTTGGTTTGGACTGAAATGGTTAGTGAAGAAAAAATCCCTTAGAAACTAGCTCTTCAGATTTGGGCAGTTGTTGCGAAATACCCAAAGACTGTAGCTTCCGAAGAGGTATTGTGTTGCCTCAGTTACAGCAGTGGGGTTTTTACATTTGAAACTTAATCATGACACTTAAAATAGTCTACAATTAATCACTGTGCTAGAAACAACCAGATTGTCCTTAAGTCACGGCCTTGGTTTCCTTTCTGTGTCAGAAAACTTTGCTTCCTCCTGCTGCCAGCTACCATAATTTCACTAGTTTCTTTCTAATGAGTTGTGCGTTTTCAGCATGAAGTTCTCCAGCACACTGAAAGTTAAATTTTGAGGTAATGTACCTTTACGTTTAGTTCCAGGCTATTTAATGCAAAGTACTGATTGTGTTTGCACATTTAATAGAGTGAAAAATAACTGTAGCGTTCCCCTGGATTCAGAGATGAAATCCAAGCACCGTGTCTCAGAACTTGGATTAATGGTGTTGCTGTTTGTGGGGTGATGTCTGCTCAGCACCTTCCATCTGTGCAACAGTGGAGCAAGCATTTTACAGGCATGGTCACTGTAGTATTTGGTGTGAGGACCTTGGCTCAAACCAAGCTGAGCCACTGTCCTCAGCAGTAGTTTAGCTTGTCATGGATGGGAGACCAACTCTCCCAGCCTCACTAATGGATCATTTTAATTTCATTCTGCAAAGGAGTCTCTGGATTAGGGAACTGATCTGTATGCTGGTTCTTAGGGAAATGTTATGTTGTCTCTGAAATGATGTGCTGTTGTAATGCTGGCATCTCTACCTGGGAGGCTCCGAACCTTGTGTGTCATGTGCGTTTGTTATCACTGTGAGGGACTATTCTCCAAACTGACCTCGCTCGGTACAATTTTAGATTTGCGAAAGGCTTTTGGCAGAGTCCCTCACCAAAGGCTCTTAACTGAGGGATGCTTAGCCTCTCTAAGAGGGATGGTCTTCAAATGGAAAAATTACTAGCCAAAAAGAAATGATCTGGAGAGAGGAGTCAGCAGTGGTGTTCTGCGGGGGCCATGCTGTTCAACAGAATATGAAATGACCTGGAGAGAGGGTGAATAGCACAGTGACAAAACTACCCCAAAAGCTCCCGTGCACTTAGTTTCCCCCCTCATCCTCTAAACGCATTCTGAAGTCGTCAGCTGCAGTGTAGCCTGTGCAGCGGCCCACTTCCTTTCTACCTCAGGTATTCAGTGCCCTTGCTGTAAGGGGTTTTAGTAGTCAATTAAATTGCATCAGTATGCACATCTTTGTTGTGTGACTGTTCTGATTAGACAGTTGCACTAATTGGGGACATCTAGTTATTCTGTTCTTTGGGGTTAGCAGTTGGTGGAATTCATACCTGTAAGAGCATAATGTTGAAAGTGTTTTGAACAAAGGCTCATTTAATGGGAAAATTAAATGGTTGGTGAAATGAAAACTACTAGGCTTAACTAAAAGGTTATTAAAAGATATTTGCCTGGAAGGTTGACTTGGATGTAAAATGCTTGAATATGTGAAGGGAGTAATTAAAATGTGTGATGATTTCTGGGAACAGGCTGTTGAACCCTCTTCAAAGAAACTTCCACTAACTCCTGCACAAGCTACAGGAAATCCCTTGCAACCAGAGACTGTTCTTTCCGCAGTATGCCTTACCTTTTTAGTATAAATTGAGAAGGCTTGGAAAACTCTTCCAGGCCCTGAGCCTTTCAGAGTGGCAGCCTGAGCAAATGTAATTTGTCTGCAGCATTGCTTCCTTAGAGAGGTTTTGACGTGTGTAGTTTCAACAGAAGTCATTTTTCTTTGTGCAGATTAGCCACGGTATCTCTTAGCTCACTTGTGCCTAAAAGCCATGGCAGAAGCGGTTCCTTTTGCTAATATTGTGCTGTGCAGAGGGCTCATTCACAAGTCTTTGTCTCCGGGGGGCGTTCGTGGAAGCACCATGGAGACAGGCTCGGGGCTGGAGCTCCGAGATCAGCAGGGGATCCTGATCGTGCAAGTGTTTTTGGTTTTTAGTTAGTGCTTATGAACGGTGGAATGCAGAAATATCCTTTGCCCTTTGCTAATTCTCCTGTCCCCTCCCTATCCAACTCATTCCATCATAGGAAAATTCTTGCAAGACTGGTAAGTTAAAATAGCTCCAGCACTGGGGAGTCCTGGCACTCCCTGGCCTGAGGTCACTGGCCAGCCCTTGGCAGCTGCAAAACTGTTTTCTCACTTTCTTAGCAAATGTGTTGCATGGGGGTAAATACCCCCATGATTTTGGAGTGAAATCCAAAAGTGGCTTTACACCTTTGCCATCCGTTGAAATGCTCTAAGCATCATGTGATGATCTGCCTCTGATCTTGTAAAATAAGTTTCTGTTGGCATAAGGAGCCCCCCACTGTAGTTTTCCCACTTGCAGACTGAAAACGAGCAAGGGCTAAGATTTCACCAACATAACAGCAGATCAATAACATTTCACTAGAGTAAGGTATTGGAAGTAGACAGGAAAATGGTATTTTTAATGTGGTGATTCTGGCTGTGTCAGATACTTGGAGAACTGAAGAATTTGTGGGCCTGTGCCAGGTTAGAGTCACCTTGAAAGAACAATCGCTGAATGGGAACTAGCTCGTGAAACAGAAAGTACAGATCTCTGCAAGAGTGCAACCCACTGCGCTCTTGATCATGCTTCTGAACTGCCCCTTAACCACTTGGGAATGTTGTTTTCCAGGGGAGAGTGTGCTCAAGTGAATGTGTTTGTGTAATTCAGATATAATGCCTTTCCTCTTGTTTATCTAGTAGAAGAAAACAACACAGCTATCAACTTCTTTTTCTCATTAAGGTTTGTATCTTAATTGTTATCTAGAGTCTTTAAATCTGAAAGCAGGAGTAGTAATTTGCTCTGTGCGGGTCTGTTCCTGTACAAGCCAACAGCACAGGTCTTGTTGGCTGCAAGGGACACCGAGGAATAGGTTCCTGGGCTCAGAGCCACGCACAGGTAACAGCAAAGTAATTTGGCTGTCAACTTGCCATTTAGCAGCTATTCTTGATAACTACCTGGCACCTTTTAAAAAGAAACTTCTTCCTCAATGCAAAGATGTTCTTTGTTAAGCGTGGTAAGTTTTACTCCAAAAGAGTCAGCGTGGTTTACTGACCTGGTTACTGAGCTGGAGCCCAGCCTCTGTTTTCCTATTTGAAAGAGCTTGCGCCAGTTTTCTTTTTCCTCAGATCTTGGCCGTTGTTGTTATCCTGAAAATACCACTGGTATTGGCAGCACTGCAGGGATTCTTTATTGACTTTTTAGTGGGTTCGCTGGGTTTCACCAGTGGATTGACAGTGATTTGGAAAGAGAGGAGTTTCAGGAGTTACTACAGAGCTAAAGAATTTGGTCTGAAGACTTCTGTTTGGTAAGTGTTGTAATGATGCGTGACCTGTTTTCATTGATTGGAAAAGAGAATCAGAAGGTATGGCATAGCATTCGATCCCCCTGCCCCAAAATGTAAAGTGTAATCTAATTGGATTTCCTTGTAGGAACTCTTAGGAAGGCTGCTAATATTTATGCCCTGGTACTTCCATTTAAAAAGCTACTGGAGCCGTTGTTAGCTAGATTTTGTATTTATGCCTAACTCCTTCAAAACGAAGATGGACTCACTGGCTTGTAGAAATCTGTCTGCTGACTGTGCCGAATGCCTTGCCTCAGGAGCCTGAAAAAAAGATGGCCTTGACTTTTGCATTGAGAAAAATACAGCTAATATAGCTCAGTGCAACCCCAAGGCAGTACTCTCCCTGGCACAATGTTACATCTGCTGGGAGAGCTGACCTTCTCAGAGAGCACAGCTGTTTTGGAGCACTCTGGGAAAATCTGGACACTTGCACCACACTGCCTTAGCTGCTGGAGCCAGCACACTTGAGGTGTTTTTCCCCTGCTGCCATGTGCTTTAGGGATGCTTCCTTCTCAGAGAGCTGGGAGGCTGGGGGGCTGCGTTTCCTCAGTGCAGAAAGATGCAGCAGGCCCCATCTTCACGAGCAGGTTAGCTTGTGGTTGCAGCTCAGCAGCAGGATAGCAGTACAGAATGCGGACCTGAGGACCATGTTTTTCTGTGGTGGTGGGAGTGGTGGTGGTCCCACAAGTGAAACTCATGTTGGGGCAAGACTGTCTGCAGGTTCATTGCAAAGCCTCCCATTAGACTTGTGCAACCTGCATGCCAAACCCCAGGCCTAGCAGTACTTGTAGGCTTGGGATGAGGTTTTTGGCCTCTGAACACAGACATCTGCAAGTAGTTGCAGGACCTCATGTCCGGCTTCTCTTCCGGATATTTTCAGATGCACACCTATTGCATACAGTAATAGACAGGGTACTGCATCTGTACAGGTACCGCTATTTACTCGAGACATACAAAGCAGCCCATGTGAACTGAAAGCACCAGAGACTGTTAATTTTAGATGGCCCATGGCATACATGAGCAGATATATTTATTTCCAGTGTATTCACTTGAGATGTAACAGGAGTCTTAAAAATAACTCCAGGACTGGGGAGTTTATGTGAACACAAAGCAATATCCCCAATTTTAAATACATTATTTCCTTCTCCATTCACATAGTATTATACAGCATCCCGTTTGTAATAATCACAAACAGTAAACATTGCAAGAGTGAAAAATAAAGCTAGGCTCCCGCCAGCCTGGTCAGTCCTTGGCAGCTGCAATACTATTCAATACAAGCACATTTATTGTAAGCACATATACAGATCTGTTTACATGCTTTCAGTAGCACAGCACTGTCTGGTAGTCTGGGACCAGGACTCAGATCTACAGCAGGTTTTCACCACTGTGAAGGACAGAATGAAAAATCCACAAGCAACATCCAAGCTATGCGGGACAGCCTCTCAAAGAACAGGGCTATAATGTTGGCAGCAATATTGTTGCAAAGGTCTGACCCGCTAAGGAGAGAAGGTCCAAGACCTCTGCTCTTTTCCAAACTTGGAACAAGGAAAGCTCTCTTTTGGACTAGGCTGATGCGCTTTCTTGCCCCATTCAGATGGAAGACAGTCAGCTCCAAGCAAGAAAAAGCCTGACTTGATCTGTTTTAATTATACTCTCAAAAGGGGGAAGCAAACTTGGGGGGGACTTTAGCAATTTCCAGGGAAGAGCCTTATTGAGTGGCTGAGCGATGCTGAGTGCATTGTGCACTCTCTCGTCTTCTGACCTTTTCTTTTTTAATTCACGGTAGGCTCCAATTGTTTTTTTTTTGCTTTTCTCGTCAGGAAACAACCTTGAGAAAGAGTTTTAAACAATTTATCGATCTTGTGTTGTAAAGATTTTGCTGACTGACTGTGCATAGATCTGTGAAACAGGACCCCCGCCCATAGCAGTGGAAATGACTCAAGACAGCTTAACGTGCTCTTGCCTTACTCTTCCAGACTGGCCCCAAATCCCTTCCCAGGAGAGCTTACAGGCAGGAGAAGATGGGTCAGGCTGAAGCAGAGCAATATACGAGCTGGAGCAACATAAACCCACTACCATTTTGGGCTTTGCCCCTCACCTACTCATGCTGTGTGGAAAGGGGATGCTCACCCTAAAACGTTCCAGAAGGACAGCACTGAACGCCAGCCCAGAGCATCCTCAGCTTTGCTTGGTGTGAGGGATGCTAACATGAGCCCCAGCTGTCCGAGGGCGCTCCTAGACTGGTTCCCGCTCGGCCGACTGCCTCCCTGGCCCACGAGAGCCTTGGCTTCAGCTGCTGTAGCACGTCGGTGCGACGGGGGAGCTGAGGAACGCCAACCGCGAGAGGCAGCGCGGCATGGGACTGCAGCTGCGGCATGGGGCTGCTCTCGGCCAGCGCTGAAAAGATCCTTCAGGTAAGTGCTGGAAAAACAGGGAGCTCTGAGCGCTTCGTGTGAATAACTGAGCAGGGGGTCTGACTGGCAAAATGTTATTTGTCGCTAGTAAGGCTCGATAAGCTGGCCACTGAATAGCTCTTCTCTCATTTGGAAAACCTTTGGGTTCCAGCATTTGGGGAGGCAGCAATAACTATTGATTAAATATCAAAAAAAAAAAAAAAAGAAAAGAAAAAAAAAAAGAAAAAAGAAGACCCGAGATGCTTTTTGCCCTTTTGTTCTTTGCAACAAACTGGTAAGAACAGCGTGTTCCCAGCACTAATGTTTAACTGTTTCACCATTGCACGTTTCTCTCATGCAGCAAGTTAGAAATGTGAGCTTAATTTTTTTTTCAGTTGCCTCAGATACCAGGTACTTGAGAAAAGTCGTTTTTACCAACTGTCTAGTCCCTGTTCTTGGTCTCAGAAAGCAGCTTATTGCTGTAAAAACCACTTAGTGCAACTCTGCTTTGGAAAGGGGCTCTCCCAGGAATAGAGCAGAGGGTGTAAGTGTTTTCCTGCCTCCTCCTTGCCCGCTGCAGGTACTGCTGGGGAGCATGGCCGCTTGCTGGCACCCCAGCTGGGTTTTCCTCCTCCCGTGCCCACTCGCCCGTGGCACCCTCAGGTCAAGGGCTTGGTGGGTGTCCAGGGGCCGCTGGCGGAGTCACTCACAGGGCTGCCCTTTGCCCAAGGCCTGGCGGAGGTGGCGGCGGGCAGCAGAGCGGTGCACCGGACCGCCACGGGCCCTCTCTCCACCGTGGACCTGCTGGTGCCGCTTGAGGGTGGCGGCGCGGGCGAAGGCCCGTCCGCAGTCGGCGCAGGCGAAGGGGCGCTCGCCGGTGTGGGTGCGGTGGTGGCGGGCGAGGCGGGAGGACTGGGCGAAGGCCGTGCCGCACTCGGGGCACTGGTAGGGGCGCTCGCCCGTGTGCAGCGTCTGGTGCTCGAAGAGGTTGGAGGACTTGGCGAAGGCCTTGCCGCAGACGGCGCAGGCGAAGGGCCGCTCGCCGGTGTGGACCCGCTGGTGCTCCACCATGCGGCTGGCCACGGCGAAGGCCTTCCCGCAGTCAGGGCAGGGGAACGGTGTGGCCCCTAAGTGGCTCCGCTGGTGGCGGAGCAGGGAGAGGGGCTTGTTGAAGGTGCGCCCGCACTCGGGACAGGGGAAGGGCTTGTCGTTGCGGTGCATGTTGCGCTGGTGCTTGCGGAGGTCGGAGGAGCGCACGAAGGCCTTCCCGCACTCGGCGCACCGGTAGGGCTTCTCGCCCGTGTGGGTCCGGATGTGCTTGCGGTAGTCTGAGGACCAGGTGTAGGTCTTGACGCAGAAGGGGCACTTGTAGGGCCGCTCGCCCGTGTGCAGCCGGCGGTGCTGCTGCAGCGTGCCCTGGTGCGAGTAGGCCTTGCCGCACAGCTCGCAGGCGTAGGGCTTGGCCCCGCTGTGCGTCTCCACGTGGCTCAGCAGGTTGCTGGATTTCTTGAAGGCCCGCCCGCATTGCAGGCACTTATAGGGCCGCTCCTCCGCCGCGGGCCCCGGCCTGCCCCCGGTGACACTGGCCACCCCTTGGGCCTCCCCGGGTGCTGGGGGCCTCTCTGCAGGCTTACTGGCCCCTGTGCTCAAGAAGGTCACGTGACCAGAGAGGCCACCTTCTGACGCCTCCTTGAAGTCGCTCTCCAGGGTCACCGTGGTGTCCGTGAAGGGTTCGGGGCCAGGCAGCCCCTGGGTACAGGGCCTGGCACCCCCACTCACCACCCGGGGTGGGCACCGTGGGCACGGCGGCTCCCCGCAGCTAGGCTCGCTGCCTGGGGCACAGAGGCTCACTAGCAGGTTCAGCTTCCTGGCCACGCCGTTAGTGTTGATGAGGGTGAGGGTCTCGTAGAAGACCTCGCCTTCCTGGTGCGGCGGCTCCCTGGGCACGTTGTCCCTCAGACTTTTGTGCCTGGGCTCTTGGCTGAGCCTCTCGCTGTTCTTTGGCGAGCCGTTCCCCGAACCACCGTGGTCATGCTCTTCGGCTTCCTCCTCCTCATTGGTGTTGCCATCAGCTTCCCTCCCATGCAGTGTGTGCAGGCTCCCCATCCTCTCCTCCAAGGTGCCACAGGGATATTCCTGGTCTGGCTGGCTGGGGCATGCCGGGCTTGCCATGCTCCACGTCTGCATCTGGCACAGCCCTCTTTAAGGCCCTTCTACCGCTGCGGCCCTTGATGCAAGTGACCTGGATTTTGGAACAGGAGAGGACAGGCTTGAGCAACAGAAAGTAAGCAGGCAAGTATTTCTCAGTGTAACCCCCTTTGTCTTTGGTTGCACTGATTTACGCTGAGATCTCATCTGCCTTTTCCTTCTTCTAATGGCTCCAATCCCTTTTTGAAAGTATGGATGTTTTTTTTCCTGCACTTTTCCAACTATTTTTTTGCTTTTTTAAATACAGAACCACTAGGAAGCAAAATGTAGACATTGTTAATTACAGAGGCCCTAACGATCTGCCAGGTTACACATCCAGCGGTTGTTTCTCTTGATGGCTAAGGACTGAATGTTTTACAATGCCAGGTGAGCTGTAGCAGCCTCTCCCATCTTTGGGAGGCCTAGCAGAGGAAAGAGCTGGGCATCAACTCCCTCATGTTAATGGAGAATAATATAGTATTATCTTAATAAAGGTCACAGGCCACTTAGAGTGTTTCCAGGGAAATAAAAGTAGTGAGAGGGTGCAGAATCTGGAGCTGCAACAAAGAAGGTGGGAAGGCTGCCAGCTAGGCCCCCCAGGCCGGGTCATGCAGAGCAGATGCCCTGCATGCTGCCCACAGTGGATGTGGGCATGCCAAGCCACCTCCTGCTCCTAGGCACAGAAGCAGCAGCACAGTCACACTTCTGCTCCCCTGGTTTATTGCAGAACATCTAAAGAGCAGAAAAATCACACTCTGACCACAAGCCTGATGCAGACGGCACGTGGTGGTAGGTTTCCTCACTGCCCTGATGCTGTGGGACGTGCAGAGCCCAGGAATGGAGGTTGGGCCTGTCGCAATCCTCATCGGCACGCTGCGAGCCCGGTGCTACTGGGACAGCAAGGATTCAGCGCACTGGTCAAACGGCCTGATGTTTTGAGAAAACGATCTGTTTTATTTTCACCAGTGCTCTTTGCAATTTTATGAGCAGGTCAGTGGGCTCTGCCCTGCTCTCATGAGCACGGTGTAAAATAGTCTGTGGAGCTCATGCTGCATGATGGGGCCAGAGAGCAAAGTGCATCCTGCTCCCATGCTGCCGCAAGGCAGAGGAGGTGAGAGTCAGGTTAGGGCGTCTGAGCACTCAGTTCTGAGGAAGGCAAAAATATTGGCAAACCCCGGCAGGGAAAGGGAAAAGCACCATTGCTCTCACTAACAGGAGGTGCAGCGAATTCCTCTTTGGATGCTGACTTACTGGTATTCCCCAGCTCCCTTGTTCAGAGTCTACTGGATAATTTCACGTCAGCCGGCTCAACCTGAGCAAGCCTGCTCATAGAGCCAGCACTTGCAAGGGTTGGGAAATGCCAAGATTGCTCTTAGCTATTTATTTGCTCTTCAGGGGGAAAGCTAGGGACAGTGGCATACAGGCTGTCCAGTGTGCTGCAGTCCACAGCTACGTGGGGCAAAGGGATGGAAGAGGACATGCATTAAAACTTAAAGCCTCTCACCTACAGTGCGAGGGCTAAGCTGTTCTCCAAAGCCCTAGCAGTCTTCCAGAGACAATAATCCGGGTTCAGTCTGCAATGTGATACCTGGGGCTTTTGGAAGTGTCCTTGCAGAAGGGGACAGACCCCAGCTGCCCCTGGGCTGTGCTCTCCCTGGGGTCTCCCACCTGCACTTCTTCCCATCGCTTTCGGGCCCTGCCTCCCCCACCTGTCCCAGGTCGAAATGGCAGAGCCTTACCTTGCTGGGTGAGCATGGGTGAGCGGGGCTGGCGGGCAGCCGTCCCCGGCAGGAACAGCCGCTCGGGCCCCTGCGTGGCGGACGAGAGGACCTGGTGCAGAGCAGCCCATGCGAGCGTGCCTGGGTCCGTCTCACCCTTTTGTGTCCAGCCGAGCAGCTGCAGAGCCGTCGGAGGTGGGGCCTCTGTGCTCTCCCCAACCTTGCTGCCTGCATCGCAGAGAGCAGCCTGGGAAATGCAGCAGGGCTGCCCTGCCTCACTGCCTGAGCAGCTTGCCTCTCCTCCTCCCCTCGCCGCCTCCGGCGATGGAGGGCGCCGAGCACCCGCGGGCTCCCTCCCCCTGCCCACGCGAGCTTGTGCCTCCCGGAGCGCCTACCAGTGTGCTTTTGTCCGCTCCTGCCTCTGAGATGCTATTTCTGCTTCTGCTGGGAGAGAGCACCCAGGGCTAATGGTGCTCATTATCTGGCTGCTTTTCCCCCCTCTTCCTCCCAGGACATCCCACTATGACCTTCAATTTGACTCTGACGCATTGCGCTGGATCACTGCTTTTCTTCCCTTTCCAGGCACATTTTGTCCCCGTCTGGTTGTTTCTTGGCCATCGTGCAAACAGTTTCTCCCTCCCTTCAAGTGTAACCTGTGTATTTCTGTCTCTCTATATTCCCTCCTTCCTTCTCCTACTGCTTGTGTCACACACTGCTTAACTTTCCATCCCTCCAAGCGAGGATTTCTCTCTCCTCTCTGGGATCAGAATCAACTTCTAAAACTCTTCCCTTTGCTCTGAGCTGACTCGCTTCATAGACCATCTCAGCACTGAGGACTCTGGCTATAGTTGTTTTATTTGGGATTAGCAGAAGCAGACTTGCTTTGCTGCCTCGCATCTGGAAAGTAAACAGTCCACATTTCTGTCCAGCCCATGGTGGCCTTAACAAGTCCATCCTCCCAGCTGGTGCTCTTTGGTATTTTTCTTTACAGACACAGTGGGTTGCATGGGACTTGGAGACTGGAGTCTGGATTAGGGAGGCTACCGGCCACCCTGGGACCTGCAAGCATGCTGAACCCTAGTGGTGGCACAGCCCAGGGCGGCAAACTGGGGAGTAGGGAAGGGATGGGTGGGGGCAAGAAGACACCAGCTCGAGCCTGTGTCCCCGTCTTGTGTCGTGAGGCCATCACCTGCCCCAAGGCCCGGGTTGTGTATCCCAGCTGCATACCCTTTGCAGCTGATTTTTATTTTTTACTATATAAAGGATCTTAATGGATCATTTTCTTGAATCCCAAAGATAGCTGCAAAAACAAGACAGTCTTGGCAAGGAGGAAAAGGAAAGAAACCCCAAAACTCCTTACAGCAGGCGGTATTTCAGCAGTCTGCAGTCCCACGCTGCTGATTAGGGCTTTGCAACATGGGCAAGTTATCTCTGCCACCAGGGGAAGATGATCCTGCTTTCAGGAACACAGGGAGCGCATGGGAAGGGGGGCTTACCCTGCACTGCGCTCGGAGCATCTTCACTGACTGCCACGAAGACAGTTCAGAGCAAAATACCACTGACCATGTGGACGCATGACAAAGCAATTGCCATCGTGCTGCCTCCTCTCTGTGTGCTCGTTTCTTGTGGTTTTCCTCTCTCGGGCACCTTACAGACGGTAAACGAGAACACGTGCCTCAGAGATGCTCTAGATCCAGTAACTCAAAGAAATTAATGTTTCAGGAACCCACAGGAAACCAGAGACACGCAAACGCCTTTCTGTCTGGAGTCGGTGCCAATGGGGCTATGGGGTCTACTGCCGAGCACAGGTATTCGTAAGCCCCGGTGCACGGGCTGTTTCAGCAGGACCGGGTTGCTCTCCTAGAGGCTTAAACCATTATTTATTGCAGGGATCCAAAGTAAATGAGCTGGCTTCTCAAACAGCGGATCCTGCAGCGAGGGCAGGACAGTTGATGGGACGCGAGCTGCCCCGTGGCACGGCTGTACATCCTGAGAGCGTCCCCTCACAAGGACCTGGCATCTAGCTGCCAAGGAGCCTGCAGTCCAGGCGTGTGTAAGGCTCTGACAGCCAGGAGTTTTGTAAAGGGCGCTAGGAGAGTTATGAAGGTCCCGGGGATTCAGATGTTGGATGTGGGATCGCTTTGACTCTCTGGCAATCCCAGCACTAAGTAGTGTTTTTTTACCCTGTGACTGACTAAATAAATAGCTTATTAAGAAAGTCTGGAGGGGCTGTGCACAAAGTGAAGAACCAGCCCACAATACCCAGCATCAAACATCCCTGTTCAAGTAGGATGCCAGATGCAAGAGTCCACCTAGAAATTTCCAGCTGACTCTAATGCTTTTGTTTTTTGTATCCTATATTCTGTACGAGTCATAGCCGTACTGATGGTATCACTGCGTGGAGAGACATGACTGCCGTCGCTCCCAGCACTACCCGGATGACTCCACCATGTTATCAGCTGCACTTCTGTGGGATTTTCTTTCTTTTTTTGTTTCAGCAAGCGGATACCAGAAACATTTTTCCAGCCATTGTGCCAATTTCTCCACAGTTACCTGCAGCAAACTAATGCCAAACAAATCCTGGAAAACAATGAGTGAGTGGATTGAAAAGGAGCTCTTCTAATGCTCCAGCTGGCCTGCTGAAACACCTCTGGGATGGTGGCTTTTAAACCTCTCCCTTCACTGCAGTGTCACCACAGGAGTCGGTTTGCTCCACGAGTGTACCCCAGGTGGTCTGCAGAGTAGGAACCCTTTCCCAGGAAAAAAATACAGCTTTATTATTATTCTTCATGTTAAAAGTTGCTAGGAAAGGGGGCAGAAAGGCAAAAGATTGGCCCTTTTTTTTCTTCTCTGAAAAGCCTTTTATCATGTGCAAGGCTTTTTTTTTTCCCCCTCAAAAAACCCATGGGGGAGAGCAAGGCTGGAACTGCTCGTCTCCTTCACCACCCCCTGGCTGAGGTGTCACCAAGGTGGGGGACTGGGGAAGGTGTCCCTGGCCCGTGCGGGTGCCGAGCCAGGAGCTGCCCCGGCCAGCGTGCCCCAGCAGCACCAGGCTCGTGACCCAGGGCACACCAGGCATGCTGCTGGCACGGGGCACCCGTCACACAGCCCAAGTCCTCTCCTTCCTGTCCTCCCTGCTCCAGGAATAATTAGCACTTTTAAAAAGAGTGAATCTAACAAGTGAAAGGGGCTGAGGCTTTGTTTTAGGTTTTGGGGTCTGGTGGGACTGGGGTTTATTGTGGGTTGGGAAACAGCGTTAGGACTCAAAGCTGTAGGAAAGCTGTCACTGAACACAAGCAAGGGGTGGTTTAAAAACCAGAGGGCAAGAGAAAGTCACTGGAAGAAGCTGTAGAGGCTGGATACAGGCTCAGCTCATTATGCCATTGGGAAGAACATAACTGGGGCCAGCTGAGACCCATCTGGGAGCTCCAAAGGAAGCCGGGCCAGAGGTAGGGCTCCCTCTGCCAGCCCAGTTGCTGAGGGAGGTGCTGAGACTGCAAGGTTTGCTTGGTCTCTCTGGGAGCTTCCTGGGAGGGTGGGATTGCCCCATGGCTCCCTTCCCCATGCCCTCCTCTTTCCCTGCCCTGGGCGGTGGTGCTGCTGCAGCCAACCCAGAAGGAAATGTTGTAAAAGAAAAAGGTAATTTTGATGACCCTGACTGCACCCCCTGCCTGTCGCAGGGGAGGCATGGATGTTGTGAGGGGAAAATACGACCAACTCCGCTCTTCTCAGGTAGCATGTTCTCCTGGGCTGAGTTCTAACTGCAGCAGCCAGCTGTACTGAAGATGCAGCTGAGCAAAAAGCCTTGTAAAATGCTATATGCTTAAAAAAGTGCAAAGCCCTACACCTTGGATGAGGAAGTGGTAATTTAAAACATGTCAGAAAACTCCTGAACTGTAAATTGCTCTTTTTTTTTGCAGTCTTGCAACAAAAATATTCATTGTCCGTTCTGTGAAATACAAGCAAGGGAGCCTGGCCTGAGGATTGCAGCTATCTCAGAAAAGAAGAGAGGGGGGGAAAAAAAAGCAAGCAACAAGCTGTCAGGGAATCTGTCAAAAGCCTAATCCCTGTGGACAGCCCTGCAGGGCTGGGGGGGTATGGCTGGGAGGGCCAAGTGAGAAACAGGGCTTCCCCCCTGCGGAAATAGAGGAATAAAGGGATAAGAGGGACTGCGAACAGGTAACTGGACAGCTGCTGCTTGTCTGGCTGTATCCTGGGCCTCATCAGTGCAGCCTGTGCTGTTTTTTTTAATAAACCCTATTTCTGACTCTTTTCCAGGGGGCCCTCTATTCTGCATGTATGGAGAGTGAAGTGCCAGTAGCTGGAGTTGGACCATGGATTGTAGGGTCCGTGCCGTTGGTGCCAGCAACCAACGGAGACGGGAGCGAGCGTGGGCCTTGGCGCTGGCAGCGAGAACCGCGGGGTGGCAGGGCCGTGCGTCCCGGCCCCTCTGGAGCTGCTGCAGAGACCCGCGTGTGAGCAGGCTGTGTGGGCACGTGTGGCAGGGAGCGATCGCCAGCGAACAGCAAGACAGAGTAGCCTGCAAATAGGCTAAGCAGCGCACGGCTGAAACTTTCTGAAAGTCTAATTCTTGCTGCTGGTGAGGCATTGGCATGTGTGCACGGGAAAAAAGGGGGAAGCTTCAGTAGCTTTTCTTTGTTGTTGTTGTTCTGTTAGTACAACGTCTCTATTATTTTTTTAGTTGTTTGCCTCTTCCTTTTTCTTGGCAAATTGTAGCTTTCTTGAAATAATCTTTTAGAATCGTGGACTGGATTTCTTTCTCTGACTCATGACCTGTGGAGCAATGAAGGAGGAACAATGAAGGTGGAGCAATGGAGGATATGCAACCTTGCAGTGTTTTTCTCTTCTCTCCCTGGGGGAACCTAACTCATAGTATGTGTCTAGGGATGTATCTAAAATTTGTTTTGCATGGCTGGTCAGCCGCACTCGCTTAAAATATGCTGTCCTTGCAAATAATCCTGGCAGCTAACTGATTTGCTACAATAACTTCTGAAATTAACTCAAAATGGGTCACAGCCAGAATCAGCACAGCCATCAGATGATTTCCCCCCGCCCCCGGCCTCCTACCAGTATTGACCAGTTCAAGGGGCTGTGATACAAAGTGGAGTCATAACAGCCCTGTGTGGGGACAAAGAAGAATTTGGATCAATGTCAAGGCAGGATGAGTACCAAGTGATGACTTCATGTTGCTGCTTCCCATGCAGGAAGACTTTGACTTGCTTTACAAAGAGCAGATAAACACCTCTTTGCCTATCTACCAAATGAATCGGTGTGATCCTTGGCTGTAACATAGGGTATGAGGTGAAGCGTATCAGTGGAGGTGATGGCAGCGAAGGGATGCAGGCAGGACACTAGAAGTACAGTCCTCCAGCATATGGGCTGAGCCAGGACATACAGCGCCTAGAGGGTCTCTGAGGACCACAAGCAGGTAGGACTCTAATTTGAAGTCTCCTGCAAGAGCTAGCGGCCTCATGCCAAGCTGAGAAACTGGGCCAAGGCCTGGCAGAAGTTCTTGCTGCCAAACGAACGCTTATGGGGCTTCTCGCCTGCAAGGACATGCTGGCGCACCTCCGAGTCTGCTGTCCTGCAAAGCCCTTGCCCCGATCCCCGCAGAGTGGTGCTGCTGTGGCAGCTGCAGAGGAGGTGTCCCTGGATTTGTGTCCCGATGGCACCAGTGGCAGCTCCCCCATGCCTGCAGGCATGAGGCTGACCCCCGCCCTGTCCAGGCCAGCCTGTGTCCAGGAAGGGCCTCTTACTGGTAACTGGGATCCTCCATCACCACCTGACTGCTGGTGCTGCTGGGGTTCTCCATTCCTCCTTCTCACCTTGGCTGGGTTGAACGTCGTGGAGGAAGAGCTGTGCCACTGCTGGCTGCTCGCTCCAAGCCTTCCTGGACCTCAGGAACCAAAGGGAAATGAGTGTAAGAGGGATTCCTCATTTTACAGCACACAGGCAAGTGTGTTTTTTGCTTCATTGAGTCCTGCCTTTTTCCTGGTTGTCCCCGGAGTGATCCGAGATCCACCCCTTCCTTACACTGCTTACTAGCCTCGATTTCACCAGTTGCAGCTTCCTCCAACTATGTTCACCCTTACCGCGGAGAGAGCCCCAGCTGTCAGAGCAGGATGGACATGGTGCCTCCTTCCTCTCATCAGGAATAGTCCCAGCAACCACCACTCTCTCACATTGCTTATTTGTGTTGCACTATCTGGGTGCTGAGGGGCATCCAGAGCATCAGTACCTCCTAATAGCATACTCCCTGCAGAGATCTGGGGAGGTGACAGTGGGACAAGTCCCAGCCACCCCAGAAAGGGCCTCAGCATCTTCTAAATCCCCAGTATCTTCCCGGAGAGGTGAAGCCTGGACCTGGGCCCTTGGAGTTGCATGCACTCCTGGGCAGTCCTGGCCCTTTAGAGGCAAAAAGGCAGAAGGTGCAGGCAAAGTTTGGGTGCAGACAGCCCAGAGCAAGCAGGGGGACCGTTACAGCATTTGCCCCCGGCTATTTAAGGCTGACTTATCTGGGGGAGCTGGCAGGCCCCAAGAATCTATAAGAAATCTGTGTGTCAAGGGGCTCCTAGACAGCCTGGGCTGTGCGGAGATGGCTGATGGTGTTTGCACGCTCCCTCCAAACTGTGCCCTGTCCCTGGGAAAAGCATGAGGGATGTGTGTTTAGGGGAGCAGAAGGACCATACCGCTGCCATGGCATTTGATATTGTCCCAAGTGTGGGACCCTGGGATTTACTAAACAGAGGGTTTAGTAAATACAGGGTGTGTGGCTAAGATGGGGTGTGTGATGGCTGGGTTTTAATCCAGCTCTTTTCTGGAGGAGTTTAGTCCCCTACCTCCATGTGTCTCCATGTCTGACCTTCCAGCAACCCCTGCTTCTCTGAACAGCATCATGACCTGTGTGACTGCTCTGCCGTTTGGAAAGAGAAAATACAGAAAATGATACTGTGGCAGTGCAGCACACCTCAGTGCCAGAGCTGGTAGGAGGGGAAGGTGACTTCTCTTTCAAACAAGATTGCTTTCACTTGTTCACACTTGCTTATACCCAGATACTGGGAAAGAAACAGCACCAAGGCATGTGTGACCAAGTGGCCTGTCCAGCAGTCGGGCACTGAGATACGTAGCCAGATGGTCTCTCCAGGAAGCCTTGTGATAATGAGGAGGACAAGGGACACTGGTGGCCAAGTTCTCCTGGGCTGCTTTTAGCCTGGTGATCAGGTGTGGGTTTTAGTTGTGCCTTTTTGTACCCTTTAAGAACTGGTTGTGATCCAAACTCAGAAACCTCAGGCGGTGGTACAGTGTTATTCTCAGCATCTTGATGTGTGAACATTACTGATCCCTAGCAATAACTTCCCACAACCCTAAAGGTGGAGGAGGCAGACACGCTCTTTTTTGTGCTCACTTTTGATAATAGGAGACCCATCCGTGCCCACTGGCAAGAACAGTCTCTCATGTTTGGCGATGGAGAAACACCTTAAAATTAGACCCCCCGCACCCCCACCCCTTATTATTCTTATGATATTGACACTCCTGCTCTGTTCCAGTTCCTTTCTTGTTTCTAACTTCAGACATGGCGACTGCCCTACAAAGAAAGCCCCTCTGTCCAGGGACTAGGTCCCACATCTTGGATTATTTGTCTTTTTGAATGTATTTTTCAGCAATTGATTGTTTGGGATCCTATCAGTAAATTTCCATACACAATCCTCAGCCTGTCAGGACCTGTTAGGCTTGACTGCTCTCCAGCCACTCTGTATTTTGGCAGTCCCCACTTAAGTAGATCAAACTGTTGTTCAAACTTAAAGCGGGGACTGAACATGAAGATCCTGTCCGTTCGAATTAGAGCCGTCCTCAGCCCACACTGCTCTTCCAGATGATGGTTAGCCATCCCTAGGATCCAACCATTTTCTACATCCTAAAACAACGAGCCTGTTAAGCCTGCTGTACACCTCCCCCCTCTTGCGTTAATGCTTGTACTTGCTCCCTGTAGCATTCTCCACCAATTACTTTAAGGAATAATGTCGCTACGCTGTTTCCTACAGAAACACTGCTGTATTTATATGTTCGTATAAGAGGTCATCTAGATCCCTGCAAAGGCCCCATCACATGACGTCCCCTGTTGACCAGGCTTCAGGGATGGTCCTCACCATCAGCTAAAGCCACTGGAAGGGGAATCCACGTCTCTCCTCAGGTGCTTCTCTCCAGCAGCTTGTTGCCTTGCCATCTTCTGTGCTTCTGTTCTTGAAGGTCAGGGCACCGTCAACCTTGGTCAATGTGGGTACCTTTAAACTCAAGCCCACTTGTGGAATCCTCCTGTCTCAGGAGGGTAAGCTCATTTACAAACTGCACAGCCTATTGGAAAAGAAAGGGTTAAAGGCATTTAGGAAGTATAACTTGAAGCCCAATTCTTTTTTTTCCTAAAGATTAAACTTCTGAACTGCAGATAATTATCATTTTTCTCTTTCCTTTTATGGCATCTTTTTTCTTAAGCTGCAGAGACAACATGCAGGTACTTTAAAGTTTAAAATAAATGAGTCTCTCTTGATATAGTTGTGAGTTTAAAAAATAACATCTTTGTTTTTCCAGATGATTAAACCGAGGCAGAGAACTGGAGGTGTTTGTTCACGTTTAGCTGGTGAGTCACGAGCAGAGCTGAGGGCAGCACTAGCTGCCAGGGTCTTGCTCTGGGGCAGTTCAGAGCAATGAGTTGACCCAAAAGCGGTGTTTTTTATCCAGATCAATTGCTAAAGTATTTGCAATATTTTATTTGCTCATAAAACAGGATCTACAGTAAGGATCACTTCATCCTTGCTGGTCATACAGCTATATCGGATGTAAGCTGCCTGCAGATATATTACACCAGAGGAAATCAGGAATGGCGATAGCATATACACGTGACTGAGGATGCCACTTGTTGCTTTTAAGTGCAAAAATTCAGTTGCCAGTTTTGAATATGCAAGGAAGTATAAGATAGTAATTTATCCTTCTCCTAAAAATTGCTAGCAGACTCCAAGTGAGATTTTTGGCCTTGTAACATCTTTCAGAAAACTACATGTTTTAAAACAGCCTGAAGAGAATTCCTGGTTTAAAAAAATATATAAATACACAGGAGGAGTGGCACTGCTAAACGAGTAGATGTGCACGCGCAGCAGGAGTTAGGAGGCAGAGGAATAACTTCAGTCAGGCCAGAAGGAGGCAGAGGGATTGCCGATGGCTGGTGTGCCCTGGCTGTTCCTGGGCGCTTGCGATAGTCTGCACCCATCTAGGCCAACGCTGGAGTTCCACTTCTATGACCCTGGCACACCTCTCATCCTCGGGAGTGATGGACTTTCACAACTTGGCTCCTCTTTCTTTCCTTTCAGATACAGACACGATCCCCTGACTCTGCTGTGAAGCATCCGCTTCTCGTTTGGAAGAGTGAGCCTCCAGAGCTTGCGCATGATGAGCTTCCCTGGGTAAAGCGGGACTATCCGGGGCTTGGACTCACGGTTGACCCACGGGATGGGCTTTGCTTCAGCCTGTGACTAGCATAGACTGAGTCTGATCATCCTCCCTTTCTGCTTCCTTCAGGGCAGAAAGGAGTTTTGCTCCCCGCCTTCCTTGGCGATGCCAAGCCTGATCCCGTGACAGCCCCTTCTCCCTGCTGGCAAAGCAAACGAGGCCCCGCTGTGTGCTCTACCAAGTATCGTAGGTGAGACCTGAGAGCTTCTCCTAGCTAAACCTCAGCCACGTTACATCTGAGATGTATGCAAAACGTGGCTTTGCACGGAGGTGGTGGTGTGGGTGGTGGTGCGGGTGCCGCCTTGCGCCCCGGCGGCACTCAGGGCTGGAGGGCACCCAAGAGCGCTGCTGGGGACAGCCCCCAGCACCCAGGGGTGGCTATGACCAGCGCTGGGCGCAGAGCGTGGTCGGTGTGTCCTGCCGAGCGGCAGGCAGCAGATGGCAATGTCGCTCCGCCGGCGAGCAAGCACCCAGCCAGGAGCAGCCGGCTGGGCCCCCATGGGGAGGCCTGGGGGGCAGCGGGTGCTTGCTGTGCTCTGTGCTGGGAGCATGGGCACAGGCGCCTCTTTGCAGTGGGTCCAACTTCTTTTGCAGTGGCCCAAAAGCCGCAGAGTGTCTGGCAGAGGTGCTCCTTGGCCTGGTCACCTCATTGCTTACTGTAGCCACCCAGGCAGGAGAGGTGAATGAGAGGGGCAGGTGGGGGACCCTCTTTCTACCTGCTCTCCTCACTCCCTGCCTGGTGCAGAGGCTGCTGTCTGCCTGCCTGGGGCTGCCCGCACCAGTCTGATCATAGTTCAAGTAGCCCCAGAAGGTAAACAGCCGAGCAGCCTCTTGCCAGTCCTGCCAGGTGGATTTTGACAACTGGGAAAACTGAGGCAGGGAATGGGCCTGTGAACTGGCAGTGGAGACCCCATGGAGCTAGTTTGTTTTTCTTTCCAGTAGCAGAGAGAAGCTGCTGCCGCAGCTGGACCTGTTGAAGGCCCACCTTGCCCTGGACGAGAGCCTGGCACTGCCATGCCTCCTCCTGGGCTGACGCAGCAGTGCCAGCAGGCGTTGGGAGTTTGGTGGGCTGGGTCTCCACCTTCCTATGCCAGGATTGCTACCTCCTCCCAGCAGACCCCAGGGTGATGGAGAACGGGTCCCTTCCCCCCAGCTGGTGCAGCACGGATCAGCTGCCTCCTGGGGCCGTCTCGGAGCTGTGCCTCGGGGACTTGGCACAGCCGTGCGCTCTCTATCTGATGGGAGGAGAGCCAATGCTGAGTGTTTTCTTCCCCTTTTCTCAGGGCAGCTCTGTTGCATCTTTTATCAGGCTGGGCTGCTGAGCTCAGGGAAATGGGAGCTGTTGGCCTTCTCTGTGGCAGGGTTTGTTCACTCCCTGCTTCCCGGGCTGACGGCATGCCCAGGGCCACATCCGCAGCACTGAAACGGGGCTGACATCAGCCCTGCCTGGTGCAGCAGAAGTTTTCAGGGTCGTTGCTGCCATTCTCCACTGCAGGTGCCATCAGCAACCAAGACATCTTGTCAGGTGCCACCACGGGCCTGTTGGACAGGCCAGAAGATGTTAAAAAATAATTTGTGGGAGACTTTTGGTATAGCTGAAGCTATACCCTGCGTTGCCTCTGCCTCCCCTCGGCACCTCTACAGGTTGCTGGGTGTAGTCCCAATTTCGGTTTCTCTTCCACTTCTGCATTGGCATGGGGAGAGGGCACTGAACCCAGTTACCTGGTTGTCCTCCGCTCTCCAAGGCAAGAGCGCTGCAAAACAGCATGGGCTAGTGCTCAAAGCAAGTTATTTCTTCCAGGCAAGCACTCTTGATTCAGCATTTCTGCTGCCAGCACTTTATAGCGAGGGTGAGATAACAAGAAGACCCTGTGGGTGCACAGGGTGCCAGTAATCCCAGCCGCGTATCTCTTAATTAGGCACAATACAACGATACGGGCTGTGCACTCTCAGCATGCTGGGGCCAGAGGTGGTGGTTAGCAAAAGAGTATGTGGGCCATGGAAACGGCACGAGTCTAGAGCCTCCGTGTCACCAGCCCCGAGCTGCATCCCCCGCACGATGCAAAAGGATGCAGGTGCCTTTGAAGGTGTCGTTTTTGGGGTGCCCCTTGAAAATCTAAGGCTTTAAGCCATAAGGCATCAGAGGACCCCACAGGTCTGTGCATCCTGGCCTGAGCCCAAGTGCTTCCTCTCTGGAGAATCTGTGTGATTGCTTTCTTTTTGCATTTACCTGAAGCATGACATTACTCTCATCTGTTAAACATCTGCCAGGCGTCACTCCAGAGGTGGCTGGATTTTGGAGGTAGGTGGAGCACCTTGGATTACTCTTCATCACTCCTGCTGGCAAATGGGAAGGGAAGATGTAACCAGAAAGTTACCTGTGAACCTCTGATCTGCAGGTTTATTCCTGGTCATTTTGTTAGAGGTAAGTTCAGGTCTGGAGCGTGGTCGCACTAAGAAGCTGCTGACCTTATAGCGCTGGTACGGTTTCACTGCGCTGGCCCCACATGAGGGAGGAGGGAGCCCACAGCCTTGCCCTAGCAGAGAGGTTCTGGGCTGTGGCTGTGGGGCGGAAGCCCCCAAACTGGTGCTGTGAGATCAGTGCCTCTTCTTGCAGTCCTGGGGCCATCCCAGAACTGGGTTAGCACCTGCAGAATAGCCCTATCCCCAAACCATTGCTTGGCACCAAAGGATGAAATGTCACAGCAGCAGAGGCTGCGCAGCTGGGACTCCCCTTTCCTCACCTGGGCAGGGGGAAAGGGGCACCTCTGAAAGGGGAGATTTGGGTGGGGGAGGATTCAAAGGGATCTTTGCGTATGGGACATGCAGAAAGTGAAGCAGAGGGCGAGAGTGCCTTGTATGCAAGTGACTGTTGCTTGCAGAGACTGTGAATACACCCTGACTTACTGCCGTGCTGTGTCCCAGGCTGATGCAACCATGAAACTTTGCAAGTGGTTCTTGCGAGAGAGAAATCTGAACAAAAAGGTCCCAAGATAGGTGCTGGGTTTTCAAGCCAGGCTCTGAGTTGATGCCATGTGTGATTTCCTGTGCTCCCCTTCCCTCCCCCCCACTGAAAGTGTCCTTTGGCATTACAGGGGGGGCATTGGGAGAGGTCTGGCTTTCCCCCTTACCCCTTGGTCAAGATGTTCATCTTGGCTGGAGCAGCACCAAGGAGCCTGGGTCATGGTGCCCAAGAGGGTGGTAAGCGTGGTACGTAGCAGCCTGAGGCCAAAGGCAGGGAGGCAGCGTACCTGGAGAGGGGGGATGCAGGGCTAGAGAAGCCAGGGCTAACGATGGGGAGGAAAAATTATCAACCAAAAACTGAATGCATCGCATGTTAGCGGTAACCTTTCCCTCCGGGGGAGATAAGGAATGTGCAGTCTTTGCAGTCAGGGAAAGGAGCCAATTTCAGTGCAGGATCAAGAGATGACTGTCTCTCCAGAGGCTCCCTGCGGCACGTAAACCTGCTGCCAGTCACATTGCTGCCGACGTTGCAAACTCCTTTATCAGTCTGCGGAAGCCAATAGGCCTTATCTCTTAAAGTGAATCTTGCTAACTGGGAGTGGACTTTGCTGCGTGTATCATGTTCTTTAAACATCCCTTTAGGTTCTTTGCACCCAAATGAATTGGAGAGGGCTTGACAAGACAGAAGAAAAGAAAAACAAGGTATTTTCTTCCATCATGAGCAGCTCTGGGTTGTGAGTGTCCTGCCAGCACTACAGCTGGGTGCTGTTCTAGGAACTGCTCCAGGGG
Organism: Struthio camelus; assembly: GCF_040807025.1. Lineage (NCBI taxonomy): Eukaryota > Metazoa > Chordata > Aves > Struthioniformes > Struthionidae > Struthio > Struthio camelus. The sequence goes on from NC_090949.1 coordinate 7,227,669, forward strand.
CCTGTAGTGGTCTGGGGTAGCAGGGATCCAGGTTCCTTGGGGCTGTGCTGAGCTTTCTTGTGTCCTCAGCCAGTTCCCCTGGCTGGTTTAGAAGAGCTGCACAGAGACACTCACACGCTTAGCGCACCCCACAGCTGCTGAGTCCACCAGGAACGGACTGGCAGCTAATGCTCTCGGGCTAAAGCTAACCTCACATACAGTTCTGCAAGCAGTAGTTGCATCTTGGCTTGCCGAATATCACAAGGGACCTTTCTGGGCCTTTGATTAATTCATGGCCATCTTTGTGTTCCCAGGATGGCTTGTGAGCAGTTTCTGCAGCAGAGCAGTAATTCTCTGATATCCTGTCTCTGTTTCATGCCTGATATGTGCTCTTCCAGGTAAGGCTCCTCTGCTCCCTGGGGCAGTTTGGAACATCAGCCTGTCCTCCCCATATGCTTGCTTCCCTCCACTATTTCAGGATAAAGGGAAGACCATTCCTCATCTGTCTGGGAAAGGACACCTCCAGGAAGGGGAAGAAGGTGCATTAGCATGTTCCCCATTCTGGCTCTTTGTCCCTTAATGTTCTCTTCACCTTCCCAGTTGCTCTGTTAGGCTGCTTTGCCTTTCTTGCTGGGCTGCCACCCTCCCCATCACATGGTGAAGGAGAGCATTGCTCAGGCCCTGTGGAGTGGGCACAGCACGGAGAGCTAGGGGACTGTGAAGGAGTGTGAAGGTGTCCTGTTTTGTTTTGTTTTTGTTTTGTTTTCAGGTAACCATCACCTGCAGGTACAGAGTTGGCTAATGGGACCACTGGGCCTGTTCCACCAGCCCTGCTTTTCAAACAGCTGCTCAAAGAGCTGTGATTAACAGCAGCTTGTTAGCAGAGAGGAAGGTCTTTTCCCTGCCTTGCCTGCAAAGAACTGGCAGAGAGCAAGGAGCCTGGAGCCAGAGGCTTGGCTGCCCGTTCAGAGGCTTGCAAAGCTGCCAAGCCCTGCACCCACTCCTTCCCATGTCTCTTTTGGTGGCTGGATCAGCAGAGGGCACTGCACGTCCACGCTTGATCCGCCTGGGAGGGAAGAAAGGTCCCCTCCGTCCCACCGCCCTCCATTTATCCGGCTCCAGGGCAGAGCAGACATGGTGAGCAACTACCCTCTGGCCACCAGGCCTCTCCCCAGCTCCTTGCCAAAGAGCCCCAGGCTGCAGGACAGCCCCTGTGATGGAAAGATTGGGGCTGATAAAGACAATCAGGAGGCCCTCAGAGAAATGAATGGCAAACTCAGATCAAACGGCAGGAAATCCACTCCACAGAAGAGCCGCTCTGCGGAAAGCACCAGTCTGGCAGGAGGTCATCCAAGAGAAACACAGAGCCTTGTTACAGGGCGGACTGGCCGACCAGCAGGACAGGCGAGAGCCTGGGGATCTGGGAGGGTGGTGCCACAAAAGCAGTTTAGCTTTGTGCTTCGCTCTGATCACTGCAGGCGATGGGGGAGGAACTGAACTGCCACCCTGCCGGTAGTGCGCAGGATGGTGCTCCGGGCCATGCAGGGAGGGGAAGGTGCCTTTCTCACCACAGCCTGAGGCAATCTGCTGGATTTAGCTGTTTTGCTCAGAGTGGGATGTTTGTCGGCCTGAGTGGCATCAGCACACTGCTACTAGAGTCTAATACAGGCCCCTTGTTTGTCAGCAGCTGCTCCTGGGCTGAGATCCTGCAGTGCTGTAGGAGGCTCTGTAAATGCTCTGAGACATGAGTGGATTTGGTACTGTGTCCTATGCGATCGAAGGCTGACCCAGCATGAGCAAATGTTTAGAAATCGAGACGCCATTGCATTGCACTATGTGTGGAGGTCCCAGCCTCGTTCGGTGCTGACCATGACATGGTCTCCTTGGTGACATGGGCTGGGAACCTGCCTTTGGAGACGGGCTCTTCCAAGGAGAATATCTGTGCACAAACATACAGCCAAATGCCCCAAAGGGGACCAGAGTGAGCGGGAAGATGGATGTTACCTTCTGCACTGCTGGAGCACCCTAGGCTTTGATGGAGTGACTTGTCCTCAGTGGAGGTCTCTTTGGTTAAAGAGGGAGCAGTAAGATCAAAGACTCGTGGGCTTTCTCAGGTGGCATGTCCTGCTGGTTTTCACAGGTCAGGAGTAATTGAGTTGTGGAGCATTTCCTCTCCATTTCCTTTTCTCGTTTAAATCTGGGCTTATCTGAGAGCTCTTGCCCTTGAATAGTGGTTTGGCAGGACTTGGATGACCACCTCATAAACCCTCTCTTCTGTCTGTAGAGCAGGGCAGGAAGTTAGAGCTGAGAGTGGACCCTGAATGGAAGAGCAGGCTCATATTTCTCCAGGCTGTACCTGTGGCTTGAGCAAGCTAAAGACTTCACACAAATGTAAGCCAATGTTTTTCTAGCTAGTAGCAATGGTTGCTCCCTAGGAACCTGTCTGGGCCTTGAAGTTCATTTGTTCACTGAGCCTTTATCAAGAGAGTGAAGGTAACTTTCTAGTCTTGTTGATATCCTTGGGACATAACCTGTGTGGAGGCTTTCTAACACGTGGCAATTTTTGCTATTGCCCTTTGACAGCAGCAAAGATAAGATACGTGAACCTCCAGCTCAAGTAAGCTCTATCCTCCTCTTGCACCGGTTCCACAAGGTTAGCATACAACCTGCTGTTTCATGACATGGCAGCTCTGCCCCCAGAAGAAGGAGCTTGGGTTTCACACGCATCCCTACTCATGAACATCCTCTGATTCATCGCTCCTTGCTCAATTCAGCCCTTCCCCCAAGCAATCTCTGTATTTTATTTGCAGTGGTATTTCTTCACTCTTCACTGTGACCACGCAGATCCACAAGAATGAACAACCTACCTAAGAAAACCCTGCTCCTCAGTGGTTGCCAGGAAGTTTCCAGCCATGGCTTCCTCAAAGCAGCATGCAGTGTGACCACTGGGGTCTGTTGTGTGGGTCCAGCCCCAGCAAAGAGGGTTGGGTCCACGTGAGGCAGAGCCTGCACAGGACTGGAGTATGCTGGTGTTTGTAGTGCATAAGGCGCTGCCGTCCTTGGTACCCCCTAGGCCTGGGTGCCTGCTGCATCACCTAAGCTTGATGAAATATGCCCACGTTCTTCATACTCCCATATAGCCTGTGGACTTGCATCCCCTCTGCCTTAAGGGATGGAGAAGGTGTAATCCATTCCTGACAGTTCCTGGAGCGACACCCACAGCAGAAACAAGGGCTTGTGTGGAGGCGTCTGATCTCTGCACAGACGCAAGAAAGCATTTGGGTGGGACAAGCTGGTTTGGTTTATCCAGATCTCACCCATGCTGGATAATGTGCTACCTAAACAACTAGCTGTTCCTCAGGAGGAGAAAGCTGAGCTAAATCCGTGTTCCCTGGCAAAATAATGCCTGAAACAGCAGCATGTTTATGAAGGAGCCAGGAAACACCGCCAGCCTAGCTGTGAATGGCTGGTGAACCTCCTGAGTCAGAATCTGCAGCTCAGTCAGCTGCCTCCTGGCAAGCGTCGACCCAAAGGCAGAGAGGTCCTTCAGCAGGGCCAGCTGGAGAGCTAGAGGCAGCATGGACCTGAGGCGAGAAGCGCCTGTGGTAGCACCAGCCAGCACAGATTATAGGGGACGTGAACTGTGATGGACTTCGCACTGTGTCCAATCTTCAGGGACACAATCTCTACCCTCATCCTCCAGGGCCCCTTCTGGGATGGGGAGCCTGGCTTGCTGGTGGGAGGTGGATGTTTGTTTCGGAGGGTTCTTCGGATGTAACGTTGGGAAGAGTCCTTGGCTGTTGGGCTTGGAGGGATTGCAGGGTCCCTAGGCTGATGCACGCAGATGAGACCTCTGCTCACCACAGGCAACCCCATAGTACAAGTGCTTTCAGAAACCAATTGTGCTTTTTCTTGGAAACAGGTTGGGTTTGGGCTATTTTGTGTCCACTGATCCCTTTAGGAGACTGCCTCGGGAACCTTCCTTCTCAATAGTTAGGAATTTTCTGCTAATTTCCAGCACAAATGTATCTGTGGCCGGCTTTTTACTCATTTGTTCTTGAGCCAGACGACAGTGCTGGCACAAACAACTCTTCTCCATGCCTGTGCTCTTCAATGTTGATTTGAAATAGTCTTTCTTTGGCATTGGGTTTCAGAGGGATGCGTTTCAAAACCAGAAATAAACGGGCCTGAAATATTTCCCATAATTTTGCTAATCTTGACTCTCTGATAGCAAGATTAAAAGAAAGAGAACAACAAAATCGGCATTCAGGCTGGAACCACTGTTGTTAAGTAAGACAACCCCACTAAAGCCAGTACTCCTTGTTTACAATTGAACTCATGAATTTTTAGATATTAATGTATGAAGGATTGAGTAAACAACCATTGTGCCTCTAAGGAATGAGTCCCAGGCTGTCCTGAGCTGGAATACTTTGTACTTTCCTGATTGCCTTCCAAGAATTTCAAATTGCTTTGTAACAGAAAAACAAGCCTGCTTCATAAGATGTTTGTGAGGTTCTTGGGGCAGTATTAATTCATCTGCATTGTGATGTGGCCAGTTTTGGGACAGGACTCAGTGGCTGGTTACCATGGGACTGTGGACACCTAGCTGTTCATAGTAGGGTAGGGAATACCCCCGAAGAATGAACCAGACAGGTCAGGAGAGTTAGCCAGAATTTGTTAAACCTTTGCTGTAGCACACAGGCCTATGAAGGGATGTGTCCACAGGGCAAGTCATCCGTGGTGCTCTGGAGAGACCATGGTGTGCTCTCCAGAGAAGTTGCAAACTATATTTTGCGCTGATGGGCTCCCCAGGTTTACCTGGATATTTCTGAGCGTGGTGGCCTTGATACGTGATGCTGTGGTGCACTTGCAAGGTATCCCTTATTTCTGTCTTTTCCATGCTGAGTGTGTGCAGGACAGTAAGATCTTTTCATCTTTTCAACTTGTTTCAACAGTGACCGCCGTGTTGACAAAAGCGCCTTCAACCAAGAATAACACCTGGGACAGGAGACCAGCATGCTTTCATGTCTCTGCCAGTCCTGGGCTGTACCAGTGCCATTTGGCTGGTTTTTGCACTGATGCCTGAAAGCCAGAAATGAAGACTTCTTACCGCTAGCTTTGGTGGCTCGGGATTCCAGGCAGGCTGTGAAGCAAAAGGAGCTGACGGCCTGCAGCCTTGCAGCGCCCCTCTCAGAGAGCCCTGCAGTCCTACCTGAGATGTTGTGGCTGGTGCCTTGGTAAAGCAGGCAGGATGTACTCCTCAGTACCTGGGTCAAGCTTGGGTTTGGTTTCAGGTCAACAGCCTAGAGCTGTGGAAAGAGTCATGAATTCAGGTCACCAAATCATCTGCTGGCTGTGTTTTAAAAAGCAATTAAAGCAAAATTGTTTCCAGCCCTTCTGGTTGCAAGATGTAGTCTAAGGAGAGATAGCCAAGCCAAGATTTGCCTGATCCTGTCACAGCTCCAAATATGAATTACTTTCATACAGTCCCTGTGTTTTGCATGCTGTAGTTTGGAGTTGCTCAGGGAGTGTACAGGTAAACAGGACTGCCATGCTGTTAGCACAAAGGCTTGAAAGATAATAAAACCAGGAAATTAGCGTTTTGGTGTTTTCTTATTGCTTTTAGTCAGAGATAATAGAGTTTAAAAAAAATGTAGAGAAGTAAGAATGCTTTTTGTAGGATAGAATAGTGCCAAGTGTGTTGCCAAAGAGTAAAGGATCACAGTTCTAAGCAGCGTTTACTGAAGCTGCCGATGCTGTGGTCTGGGGACCTGCGTTGCTGGACAAGTGCAAGACCCATCTCTGTCTGTGGAAGAGCCTGGGAGAGCTGGCATTAATCGCAAGAGCTGATATTGAGCTCTACCAAACAGACATTTCCTCATTTAACCTCTAAAGATACCTGCAGCGGTTTCGTTAGAGAACAGTATTGCAAGTGTTGCTTGTCTCAGCAAGGCGACAGCTCGACGAAGCCGAGCGGGGTTCCCGGGGGAGAGCGGGGGGCCCTTGAGAGCTACCTGGCTTCAGGAACTGGCTCCCAGCAGCATGGAGAGCAGACCTCTTCCAGGAAGAAACTCTGCTCTCTTCCTTTTCCCACACTGGAAGGCTTGCAAAGAAACTAAAAGAAGGGGTAGTGATAAAAAGAAATGGCAGAGAGAACGTGGTTCTTGCTTGTCCTTCTTCAGCAGCTTGCCAAAATCAGAGAATGACCTTCTGTTGGAGAGGAAGGTGAGGCCATGCCTGAAGGTGAGGTGGGGCTGTACATAAAGGTGTTAATATTCTCTTCTGGGCTTTTTTATATCCTCAGGGTTTTCATTCCTGTTCTGCTGAAGAGTCATGCCCAAGAGAGTTGGGGAAATGAGTCTCTTTAACCCACACCATCAGTGTCTAAGCCCCACTAGCACTAAGTTTCCCACTAAGCAGTGGGAACTGCTTAGTATGTGCTTAAAATGGGTCCTAGGGAGATGGAGAGAGGGGCCTAAGGTGCTCCTCACCCTGTGGAGGGCACAGAGGCAGAGCAGGTAACCGTGCGTGTGCTGGGGTGTCCTGGGCATGCCTGGGCCCTTGGATTTGAAAGCAGAAGGTGACAGGGTCGAGGCGCCCTGGCAAAGAGGTTCCCGTGCTGGGCTGTAGAGGCTTGCAGGAGGCCATGCTCCTGCTCAGTTCAGGTGCCTGAATCCTACGTTCCAGAAATGTGAGTGATGCTCAGTACTTCTCCCATCCTAGCTCTGAGCCACTTAGATGCCTCCTCTCTGATACTGAAGCTGGTCTCCTCTGGTGCAAGAGCAGGGCAGTTTGCCAAGGTACTTCGGGCTATGCTTGGTGGAAGGGGCGCAGGTCCATGCCATGGATGCCAATTCTCTTGTGACCAGTCCTGTAATGCTCTTGGCATGAGGCAGGGAGAAGAAGCAAGGTCTGCTTTTATTGAGCTCAAATCCGGGCTGAAGCATCTCCTTTTTCTGGCAGAAGAAGGTAATGTGCCTCAGAGATGGGTCTTGGCAGAGGGTGGGCTGGGATGGCCTTTGGCATGGGGTGGTGGTGACTCACAGCATTGAGTCTGGGTACTGCAGATGCCTTGGAGACAGCTGTGCTCCAATGTCTCCCTCTCTCCGGGCCCTGCCATGCCAAGCACCGCTGGCCAGCATGACTAGCTGCATCTGGCACAGGGAGGGAGGCATTGCATGTCAAGGGATGGGGCTCCTCAGCCTTCACATCCTCTTTGGAAAAAAAAGAAAAACCAGGCTCAGAGAAAGGCAAGAGTCACTCAGGAACTGCCCGGGCCTGGAGAGGGGTCTCTCTTGGTGAGTGGAGGAACAGGGCAGCTGCAGGCTCCACTCAGGCAGCTGCTTGTTTTACAAGAAAGGAAGAAAAAAGGCCCCGAGCCCAGCGCCGAGCTGAGCCTGCTGCTTATGTAAGAGCTGGCAGTGGGGCCAGCCATGCGGAAACACAGCGGGCTTGCAGCGGGGTGCAATCATCTTTGATTGCTCTTGTTAGCTCAGCAGCTTTCATGTGGCGGGGGAGCAGGGTGAGGGCGCGAGATTCCTGCACACTGAACTCTTCTGTTTCTTTCGGCAGGATAAACAGAACATGAAACAAAGCCCCGAGGCAGCGCTCGCCTCCGAGGTGCCACGCTGCCAACCCCCTCGGGTGGCCTGTCCTCCACGTGCTCCCCAGGGAAGGGAAGAGGCAGTAGGGGCCTGGGGTGGTGGCATTCGTGCCGTCTTGGGTGCCCCAGCCTGGGAAGCAGAGCAGCGATGGGAACCCCCAGGGACTGTGTTTAGCCCGGCTGGGGTTTTTCTGGACGTCGATGCTGTGCTCATGGCTGGATTGAGGGTTGCGTCTTGGCGTCAGGGAGGAGCAAGCAGGAAAAAAGGGCCAAAGCTCCCCAGCAAGAAGTTCATGAGGTTCGCGTGCCCAGCAATTTGCAGCACACCGCGACACCCACACCGCGGCCTCGGAGAGCCAAGGATGGGCAAGAAGCGACCCTCGTCCAGAGGAGCTCTGGGCCCTGTGCGAAAGCTGGCTCCATGGCGTGTCCCCTTGGTATGGGGGGCTGTGCTCCATGGCCTTGCTGCCCCACGACGCAGTCGCAGCTGGGCTCTACGCCACGGGAAGCAGTGGGCAAGGGAGGGAGCTGGATGCCCCTCCTCCCTCAGCCGCAGGTTCCCTGCACAGATTTTCACTGCTCCCTGAAATCTGGGCCTCTTTATTTATAAACTCCCTTAAGGAGTAATTTCGACCCTGTCTTGCCCCGGTGCTGGATGCCTGTCAGTGGCAGAGGGTGAAGGTGCTGACCTCAACTCTTTCCTAATGCAGTATTAGCTAATCCCACTTCCCAGGGACGTAGCTATGGGCCGGTCCCCCCCACCCAGCAGCAGTATGAGCTGGTGCCAGGTCCCCTGTGTTTCCACAGACCCGCGATTTCGCCACCACGGCTTTGCACTGGGCGAGGTGAGGAGGAAGCAGAGCAAACGCCGCTTGCTGCTGCAGTGTAAAACGTTTCTGTGAGTTTCTTTTCACGCAGGGTTTGCTCTGGAGCCCATGGTAGCTCTGTGTTTCCTCCAGCCCTACCATGAAGTCATTTAGTTGGGGAAAAGTGTTGGCCAAGTACTAGGCTGCAGCAAAACTCCCTGGAAATGTTATTGCCAAAAGAAGCACGAAGCTGCTTTGCAGGCATGTGTTATCCTGAGCCCCCTGGCAGACGCGCCACCCCGACTGCGTGCCGCTGCGTAAGATGGCATCACTGACTTCTCCTTCCCCAAAAAAAGAGCTTTTGCAAGAAAAAAACCTTCCGGATGGAAAGCTGTTTTGCTGGCAGGGATTTGGGGGGGCTGTAAGCTGCGCATGTAAAAACCCAGTGGGAACGCAGAGCTAGGAAAGGCAGGTACTGCCTGTTGTGGCACTAAGCCAGGCCAGGGTGACCTTCGGGGACCCTCTCTCATGTCCGAAATGGGGGGGAACGAGTCGGTGGCTGGAGCCGAGTCTCCACCGGAGCCATAAGAGGGCCAGGGGTGGCGCGTGCCGGGGGAGGCAGTGCCGAGCCGCGCTCCTCTGCCCGCGTCGGGCTCCCGGCGAGGGACCGAGCGCAGGGGGAAAGCCAAGCGCGGGAGCTGCTTATCCAAACCTCTTGGTCTGGCGTTTTGCGAGCGCCGACTTTCTCATAGGTTTCCCGCTCTGGGCTCGACGGGCTGGAAATACTGCAAGAGCAGCCCTTTTTCTGTTGTTTTTCTCCCGATGTTTGCGTCTTTCCACTTCCGCCTCCGCGCGGTGCCAAGGCACGGGAGCCAGGCGCAGCCGTGCGGAGGGGGGCCAAGCTCCCTCAGCCCCCAGAAAGGAGGTCACCCGTGGGGAGCGCGGCCGCCCTCGCCGAGCCGAGCCGCGGCGGGCCCGAGCTCGAAAGCAGGAGAGGATCAAAGCTTTCTAAACACTCAGGGCGCTTGGCCCGGGAGGTTTTGTTCCATCTATTTATAGCAGTGGGGCCAACCGAGTTCAGAGTTGGAGGCAAACTTTTTCCAAAGCTGGGGGGACGTTTGGATTAGGGAGGGGGAAAGGGAATTCAGCCAGGCCTGTTTCCAACAACCGTTGACTACTGCCCTTAGGTATGCGTTGCTCTCCACGACGCGCTGACAACAAGTCCGCGTAGAAGTGCCTGGCTGATGCTGTGAAGATTGAAACAAAAAACGTGAATTGGCTGGAAACGGGAACACGAGAGTTTCCAAACAGCAAAGCCATAGCGTTTGAAAGTGAAAACTGTTTTCTTACCGGCTTGTTTTCACCTTCCAGTCAACAGCCTTCAATTACAAATAAGCTAGTATTGTTTTCAAGGGGAAAGCTGGCAATTATTTTAGGATAAAAAAGACTGACGTAAGGCTTCTTGGAGAATATCTCATGTTTACAAAATGGAGAGGAGGGATGGAAATAGCCTGTCTTAATCTTGAAGGTGAATTTTTTGATGTAACTAAAAAAAATGCCCTGCTTTTCTGTGCTACAGCTTTTAGGCAAAGCCAGGCTTGAACTCTGAATGAGCAGCCCAACCAACCAACTCATGACACAAGTGAAATTTTGCCACATTTTAAACTACGGGCCTTCCAGAGCAGGAAAGCAGCTGCTCAGATTTTCCTGTGCCTGCAAGTGAGCTGTGCAAGGCCGTGAGCAGCACAATTTGGATACACATCAACTCTTTTTGCATGCTTAGAGCCACTCTCTTGGTTTAAGACACTTTCTATAGGTTATAAAAAGCTCTCTTTAATTACCAGTAGCATCCCAGGGCACTGCTAAATTTCTAACCGTTCTATATTAGCATCATCTCTGAGCTTACTTCTCCCTGAGGAAAGGGTGCAATTAGGTTGGGAGACAATTATAATCAGTGTAATGGAGGGGACAGTTTGAGGGACTGGGCTCTGGAGACGGTGGGTTTGGCAGCAGAACGGCACCTGACCCAGGTGGGCTGTTACATTGAACGATGTTATGCTCTTTCCGGCGGAGTGTGGCGCGGGTTTTCTGTGCGCTGCAACTTGCTGTGGGATCGAGGTACAGTCTTAACCAACATCGCTAACCTTTATCATGTGTTTATCTCTGTTTATTTTCAGCGAGAGATAGAAATGTCATAGCTGGAAGGTTTCCTTTCATCTCAAATTCACCCCCACAAAAGTCTCTCCTCCTACGCAGATGATGCCCATCCTTACCGTGGAGGGTTGGATGGTGCTGGAGAAGCCAAATTGTTCCCCTTAGGGGAACATTGTGGCATGCAAGATCTGGAAGGGATTCTGGAGAAAGAAATAACAATCCGGAGGTGGCTGGAACATGCAATAAAGCTAGGTCTGGTTTGCTAAAGGCAGATTGCACTAGACTATTTGGTATCTCCTGGTGACCTGATGGGAACTGTGGTAGATTTCGTCCGTTTTGGATGGCAGCGGAGCATTTGGTAGGATGTTCTTGGGGACGTTACCCACGCAACTGAGGAGGATGGAGCCTGGCAGAAGAACGGTAATGTGCAGGATTGATTGCAGAGCAGGTGCTCATGGCCGGTGCTGCTAGGGGAAGCATCAGGCCGAAGAGGAGTTTTTCTTCTGGAGTTCCCCAAGCATCAGCCTTGCGGCTTGTCTTGTTTGATAGTTTCATGAATGATACAGAGAAGTAGGAGAACAACTGTAAAATGTGTGCATGAGGCAGAGCTGGGAAGTATCAAAAGTACAGAGGAGGTTATAGGTGTTGCAAAGAGAGAAATGGATGACCTGGAAGACAGGAGTAATGGCAAAGAGATGAAGCTCAGCAGTAGAAAATACAAAGTTTGAGCTTGCGGAGAAGCAACTGAACATAAGATAGGACTTCATTGTCTGGAGGCCACAGAGAAGGGCCTTGGACTATCGCTTAATCATACAGTGACTAGGAGCCACTGACTGCATGCAGCCATGTAAAATGTAGATGCACTTTTAGGGTGCTCTTGTGGTGAGGCCTCTCCATTTATGTTAAAACAGTCAGTGCAAGACCTGCCAAGACCTCTGCTGGAACAGCAAATCTGATCATTCTTTCTCAAGAAAAGGCAGACTGGAGCAAGTGCTGAGCAAGACTACACATATGATGAGGTGAATGGAGAGCCGCGCTTGAGCCCCAGTGCTGCAGGACTCTCTTCTGCTGAGTTGTCTTAAACATGCACGATTCCAGCCACGGCTGGTAGACTGGAGTACTGGAAGGGCGTAGAGCTTTAGTTACACTTTGAGATAGTCTCGGGGCTGATGGTGAATTTCCTTGTGCTGTGGAGAACCTACACTGGGCACAGCTGAATTCTCCAGATTGGTCAGTCAGCAATTTTTCATTACTGCTAAAACTCAGCCTTAAGAAAAGAGTAGATCGCCAGTATCCCACCAGGAGCTGTCTAAGAGGTGGGACAGAATTGCTTTGGCAGTTTGACCCTGTAAGCCTGCAGGGAGGAGAATAGTCACCATTCAAGAGGTTTCTGCACCTGTGGGGATCTGAACATACAGCCCTCCAACGCTCTTGCTATGAGGAGCCCCTTTGGTCTTATAAGCAGTTTGTCAGCAATATGGCCAGACCTTTCCCGCATGTTGGGGAAGGTCAGCGCTGGGACATTTGTCTCTGCTGTTGCAGGGCAGAATAAAGGTCTACTTTCCAGCAGCAGCAGAGATGTGCAGAAGGCTCTTCCTCGTGAACAGTTAGCAATAGGTTGTCCGAGGTAAGCTGGGCTGTGAAACACCCCTGCTTTGACCTGTTCCTAACACCGAGTGAATGTGAGCAAACATACACATGCAGAGACAAAACAAGTGTCCTGACGGCTCCGAGGATGAAAGAGGTGTGAGGGTCAGGGGCAGCTGTTCTTCTCCCATGTTATTTTTTCAAGCTGGTGACCACAGGCTCTGAGCCTGGTTTCCACCATGAGTACCACTCATCCCAGGCAGAAGAAAATGTTCTCCTGTTTGCTTCTAATGACGATGATGACTATTCATCTCTCAGTCTGTACATGGCCTTACTATGAAAGACTGTTTATGTGCTTGGTGCTAATGTTCCCAACTCTTGGCTTGGGAAGAGCACACAAGCCAACTGGACAGTCATTTGTTTCACTGAGAGGCCTTTGTTCTGCAATTAACACACAAAATGCCTGCCGCTGTGGCCGAAAAGAGGTTTTAATTAAAATCATTGGTATTGGCCAGACCGTGGCGTGAACAAGAGGTGGGAAGAAGGCCCAGGTCAGTCTCTTGGGTCGATTCAGGAGACTTCCCACTGAGCTGAGGCTGCACAAAAGGTAGGACCTGCTTTTTAATTGTATGAGCTGTTTCCTCTTCCTTGAGTGACCTACCCAACAGTCAGTTGCAAGCTGATAGGAGTGCAGATACTGCCAACCAAAAGTTGGGACAGGTCCACAGGTCGTTTAAGTCCTAATGAGGAACCATGAATAGAGCACACATAAATCAAAAACACCTCGCCCTTTTCTCTAACGAGCACAGCCCTCAAAGCGCTTTTGTGTTGGATTTTGCTTGGCTTTCAGAGGTGCCCGAGACTGCGACTTTCAGGCTAGCCTCCATGCGACGCCAGGCTGACCCCCACGTACCTTGCCTCTGCTCGCAGGTGGCCTCCGGGAAGGTGTCGCTCTGCTGGGCTGCCAGGGCGGACTCACAGCGTGGGCGATGCCTGCCGTGCTTCGGACAGCTGAACGGGTAAGAGAAGTACCGGGGCGGGTAGGATATCCCTTCTGGGGAGCTCACAGGTTCCCTGGGCCTGCTGGGGTTGCTGCATGAAGCCACCGGCACAGCCTGGATGTTTTCTCCCAGGTGGAAGTTTCCCTTGCTGGTACAGTGTCCCTCCATGCACGTACCTGGGAACTGCTGGACCCCTTTTTTTTTTCCAAGCCTCTGCTTGGGAGCAGTTTGTGTTTCCGCACAAGCATATTCAGAAGTGCATGTGGTTATAGCAGTGCTATAACTGCAGGTACTATTCTAATGAAGGGAGTGTCTGCTCCCTTTATAAAATTCCATTAAATTAATGTAAGAAAGAGCTGTGTAATAAACTCCAGGAAACTGGGAAATATTGTGGGTTCCCATGTCGTTCACATAGAATGATGAATCACACTCGCTTATAAGGCAGCCAGGCCCATGGGTCTATTTATATTTTCTCTAAACAGGATAGGGTCCTGGAATTTCTGATTTGTCCTTTAATGAGCAAGCAAATTTAAGAAATAAGAAAAGCTAAACGGGTGCCAGCCCCACAACTTGTCCCTTGAAGGACAACACCAGCTTCCTAGCAGCTCGAGTTACCCGTTAACACGGCATCGGGGCCCTGAAGCCACATAGATGCTTTTAAAACGTTACTCAAAAATCTTTTTTCTTCTTCTTTTTTTTTTTTAAGGAAAAACTGTTAAAGACACTTTTAGGGGTAAAAGTCCCTCTTAGTTTCATAAATTGAGCCTCAGCTCCTCGGTGCACTTCTTTCCGCCCAGCACAGACTTTGTCCGGAGGCACCTGGGAGCCAGTCCCTCTTGCAGGAGGATGGAGCGGAGGTCTGGCACGGAGAGCTGCGAAAGGATTTGTCTTTATCGCTTGGGTTCTGGCCTGGACAAATCAATTGGCTTTTACATGTTTAGGAAAAAAAAAAAAAATCCTTTCCTGCTGCCGTTTAAGTTTTTGTCTGCTGCTGTAGGGTTTAATTTCATGCTGTCAAGTGGCGTGGGAGTGCTGAGCAGCTTTGAAGTTTCCCAGCCTGCTCTGGGGAAGGAGGGCGACGTCGGCCGGGCGAACCGAGGCCCTTCCGCGCGGCTAAAATCTGCCAGGTGCACAAAAGGTTGGGTTTAAAAAAAAAAAAATGCATGAATGCGAGGTTTTTGGTATGGATTGCTCTGCCGCAGCACAGCTTGCAGGGAGGCCCCTGAGCGCCAGGACCGTTACCTGTTGCAGGTGGCGTGGTAGCCCCGTACCTTGGAGATCCCACCAAGGAGGGCTGTGTCCCCCCCTTCCCTGTACGGTGACATCTTCCACTTTCAAAGCTTGCTTTATTATTTTTTTTTTATTTTTCATTAAACTTTCCTCCTCTTTCCTGACCCCTGGCTTTCACCCTCCCTCCCCCAGCTCCCCTCCGGGAACGGACGGGCCCCAGCCGCGTTCCCGCGGCGCATCCTGGCCGCGGAGGTGCCGAGGCGCACGCCGCCGGGATGGCTGCGCTTCCTGCTCCCTCCCCGGCGGGACAATGGGGACATTCAGGCGAGCACAAACCGCTCGGTCCCCCCCCCCCCCAACAACCGCCGGCCAAGTCCCCCCAATCGCCATCTCCCAAATAGCGCCGGCGAGAGAGACAAAGCGGCTGACGCCGTGTCCCAGCGCGCCGGCGGAGGCGAGCTGGAATCCAGCATCACAAAACGAGCACTGTGCACGCGCCTCCCCCTTCCTCCATCCCCCAAAAAATCTCCAAATCTGCCCGGCAACACTGGACCGGGCTCCTTTTCCCAGCCGGCGGCCAACCGGCTCGCTGCCAGCGGGCCGGGGCCTCTGCCACCGCCGTGCAGGGGGTTTCTCCAGTTGCAGGGAACGGCGTGCGTTCGGCCTGGCGCGCGCTCCCCCTCTTCCTCCGGCGTCACTCGTTTTCCGCTGGGACGGAGGGGAGGCGAGGAAGCCGCTCGGGGAAACCTTTGTTTTACGGGCAGGCGGGGGGCAAAGCCGCATCAGAGATTTTTGGGCTGGGACAAGGGAGAAAGGGGGAGGCAGAGCAAGGAAAGCAGGGCTTGGTCTTCCCCAGGCCCACGCAGATCTTTTCAGACTTTCTTGCCTGTTCCTGTGGTGTTTTGTTTTGTTTTTTTTTCCCCTCCTCCCCTTTGCTTTGCTGTTTTGCCTTGTCTCGGAGTCCTCGCTCGCAGCCGCCACGGGCATCTGCAGAGCAGGAGGCTGGGCTGCTGCAAGACCAGTGGTCCTGATGCACCCAGGGTGGGGGGGGTGCCAGTTTGGTTCCACCTCCCCAGCTGGTGTAGGTGCTGCTGGGGAAAAAAAAGGCGTCTAACAGGCAGGCTTTGGTGGGGTTTAACCGAGGGACCTCAGCCATTTCACAGCAGAGCCGCTGCTCTCTGCGCGCTGAGCCGAATCCTGCTTCCTCCCTTCGTTATGGCTTTCTGCAGGTCCCTTAGATTTGTGCCACAAAGCCCCAAGCAGCCCTGGAGCGCCGGCTGACAGCAGCTGGCCTCAAAAATCATCGTGTGACACGCGCGCCTGGTGTTGCCTGCTCGGATGTGCGTCTTGGCTCCGCTGCAGCAA
Organism: Struthio camelus; assembly: GCF_040807025.1. NCBI lineage: Eukaryota > Metazoa > Chordata > Aves > Struthioniformes > Struthionidae > Struthio > Struthio camelus. Next base: position 7,243,394 of record NC_090949.1, read on the forward strand.
CGCCTGCGAAGACCCCGGGGCAGCTCGTGGGCTGGCCTGGGCCAGCTCTTCCACCGTGTCGGAGGACATGACCCAATTGCAGGGCGATGCTCGGCTGATTGCCATCCCAAGCCTTAGCCCAGGAAGGTGCAGAGCGTCTTAATGCAACCAACCTTGCTAGCGAGGCTCAATGGTCCCAAAAAACCAAACATTTTTCCTGCGTTTTGCAGCTGCTTCAGCAGGAGTATCACAGTCCTTTTGTCAATTTAGGTGTCATGACGCAGTATCGGCTGCAGGGCAGATACAACAAATGCCAGGAGACCTGAACGGCGAGGTAGATCACAGCCCCAGCTGCAAGAGGGTGCGAGCTGCGCCTTACCCTGGAAATGGCGAGCAGGGAGGCAGGACGGGCAGCTTGCAGCCTTCGTGGGAACTTATGCACGGATTAAAGGCTGAGTGCAGGAAAAGGTCTGTGTTGCTCCGGAGTGCTTTTGCAGACAGCCTGGGCAATGGCAGACAAAATTGTACCAATCTGCTGCGAGCTGCAAGAGGCTAGCAAGGGAGCGATGTCCCTGAGCTCGGCATCGGCGTCCCTGGTACTCGGCGGCGGGAGCAGCCGGGCAGGGCACCTCCCTGAGCCCAGCGCGCGTTGCATAAGCTGTTTGTGCAGGGTGAGGAAAGCCATGGCCTAGAGGCACGGCGCAGCTCAGGACGTCCCGTGGCAGCTTTCCTGCAGCAGCTGCCGGAGCTGCGCAGACCCGACTCTGCTGGGATGTGGCTGTCCCTGCCCACGGGAAACACCTTGTCTTGCAGCTCCCGAGGGGCAAGGGACTGCCGCTTGCCACGGCTGTGCTGAGCCAGACCGCTGCCGGATCCTCCTTCCCTAGGGATGGGGCAGACAGCACCGGCAAGGGCCTGCGTATACAGATGAATGGATGTTATTTCTTGAAATGACTTTGGGGTCTTTTTCCTCCCGTGTCCTATTTCCCTCACTCATTCCTCAGCATCTCCCCCTCTTTGACTCCGTCAGATGTTATCAGGGCACACAGTATCTGGCCTTAAAAGCACATATCTTGCATGGCTATGCAAGAGCGCAGAGCCAAAAGAGGAGCGTGTGAGGTTTCAAATCCCCGGACTTTATAGCCCTTAACAGCCCTTTTGAATTACAGCCGTGGCAATGATAGCTGCAAGGCAGCAGAACAGCAGCTGGGGGCCCTGCCAGCAAAGACAGGTTGAAAAGCAGAGCTATGAAGAAGGCTGATGTCAGACGGGTGAAGGATGGATCCAGTCTTTAGGTAGGAGACGATCTTAGGTAAGATAAAGGTGCATACAAGAAGTTCACTGCTCGGTCCCCTCATGGGTACATACTCTGGGGCAGCGAGTACCTTACAGCAGTGCCGGGCATGCCGGTCCGGATAATCAAGGCTGACCTTCACATCATTTTTCAAATCTCAAAGGAGATTTCCTTGGTGGATTGGCTCCGTTTTCTTTGCAGCGAAGATATTCTTCCCCTCCTCCCCCACTTCGGAATACTCTGGCTTTTCACCAAATAGCAAGGTCGACATGAAAAACACCCTCATTTCCTGGGCCTCTTCTTCCCAGCCGTCCTCCAGCAAAGAGGAGTGATATAGCATCTGCTTTTTTATCCCAGCCCTGTTGCAGGGCCCGGTCTTTGTGCCTCCTCAGAAGCGGTGCCAAGTGCTTTGAAATCTTTTCAGATCCAAGGCATAAAGCAAGGCCCAGGCAAGGGGCACGCAGCAGGAGCAGCGCTCCAGGAACAGTCCTGCCTCTGCCGCGGCGTTTGCCAGGCTCAGCTCGGCCATGCTCACTGCTAGCACCCCAAGGCTGAAGGGCCTCTGCTTGCTCTGGCTTTTAAGGGGCATCTCTGGGGTGCCACTGCCTCTGCTCCCCGTCCCAGCGCGCACCTGCACAGTGTCCTCATGCAGCAAATGTCGGGGAAGGACCCTAACGTTTCTTTCCTTCCAATGCAGGCACAAAGATCAGAGAATGGATGTCAGCTCTGTCCAGTTTGCCTGGAAACTGCTGTCCGCAGTTATGAGAACAAATGCAATTTATGGGCGTAGCAGGACAAGGAGAAGCTGATCAAGAGAGAGGGACCCCCATCAGCATGTGCCAGACCGTTTGCCTCAGGGAACTGGCAGTGAGATCAGCCCAAAGGTCCATATGGTAGCCACTGGGCTTTCATTGCACCAGCTTTTCATCTCCATCCCACTTCTCTTGCAAAGCAGTTCAGGAGCCAGACAAGCAGCTCCCCTGCCTCCAACCCCTTGCCTTGCTGCAGTGACCTTCTCTGGACATTGCTCGCTGCTCCTCGGCTAATGGCATGATGGACCCCCCCAAGGACCCACCTGGTTTTGAGGCCAGCTCTCTCCTGTTTGCTCCTGACTGTGGAGCCATACTCTTCTGGGTGGCCTGCACAGGAGTGTCGGGTTTGGGGATGTGGGGAACAGTGGATTTATTAAACTCAGAGGAAGAAGATTTAGAGCCTGTAGGACATGCTTCACCAAAGGAAATTTTTTAGAGGTAAGCTAGTATCTTTTTCAGCTTCAGTACTGCATACTGCCATTCCTTTGCACTTCATTAAGCTGTGCTTCCTGCCGCTCCTTCAGTTCAAACTCACCACAGTATGAGCTATAAATTGCTGCTACTGGTCCCATAATTCCCTTCTTGGGAATATCCTCCTCATACGCTGGACATGAGCCAACCTGGGCATGGCAGGAGGCTCAGGGAGGGAAATAAGATTACAAGGAGGGGGAACTTTGGGAATGACATGTTGGACAGGACTCACAAGGGGCATCTGGTTATGGGGCAGGATATAGCCCAGAGATCAAGTACCATGGCTGGGTACCAAAGTGGGAGGAGTTAAGAAAGTGAGCATGTGTATGTGCGTGAGACACATTCATTGCCTCTTCGGGGCTGCCTTACATTGAACATTCATGGTACAACCTCTCTTCCAGCAGTGTTTCCAAGACTGCAAGATGACCCTGGCAAATGGCATGCGGGGAGCTTCTCGTAGCCTTTGCACTGGTCTGTCCGGAGTGAGCTTCTTCTCTGATCTCCCTGCTGCTCTCATCCCTCCTGTTTGCTTTTCTCACGTTGTAAAGCCAGCCTGGGATTTTCTCCCAAATGAAATTTTCTGCAGTGGTTATAAAAAAGAGAAAAAATGTGGCTTGTGCTGCAACCCAGAAATGTCTATGCCCTCAGGAGCTACCCCAAGCGCTCGTCTTCCCTGGGAGCATGTAGTTACCTATGGCAGGTAGGACTCCCAAAGCCCACCAAACGCCCTGAGTCGTTCCCTGTTAGCCTCTCTCCCCAGCCTCCTTGCCGATGGGCTAACGCGTGGGAGAAGTGGTGGGGGTGGCCAGGGGCACTACCCCTCCCCAGCTGTCCTGCAACAGGGGCCCCTCTGACAACTGCCAGATCTGGCATTTCTCCAGTATGCCTCGTACTGAAATACAGCAGAGCCAGCAGCAGTTTTCATCCCAGCGGAAAGGGTCTGGCAGACAGAAACTTTTCCCACAGCTGCAGGAAGGGGACATTTGGCACTTGAACATGTCTGTCAACAGTGCTGCCAAGTGCCAGGTTTGGGGGTGGCAGATGAGCTTTAGGGCCAGACTTTCAAAGGTCTTTACGCTCCTCAAAGTGCAGATAGGTGCCCATGGGAGCTTTCAGAAGCTGATGACAGTCAGCCTCCCCCGATCCCTCCCTGACATCAACTCCAAACCATGGTCCTTGTGTCAGGATTCCCCAGTGCTATGCATGCCTGACAGCCCTACTCTGATCCAGGTCTCCTTTGCAGCTCTCCACCCTCAGACCCCCCCAGGGGAAGAATCAAAGCTCCCAAACAGAGCCACTCTTGATGCAGTTCAGAGCATGTGTGTCCAAGCACTAGTAGTCAGTGCCTGTGCTTGCACTGCTAAGAAAGCCTGGATGCTAAATCTCCTTTGGCCGGATGCCTTGCAGTTACTGAGCAATGCAATTGCTCATCAAGTCTGAGTCGCTTTTCCTTCCCAGCAGCCTCTCTTCCTTGGCCAAGGGCTTCCCCAGCTTTTTTCTCTCATCGTGGTACCAACTCCTCCCAGTACACAGGCATATCACCTGCAGGGAAAAAATCACAACAAAGCAATAGTGGCCATTGCCAGTTCCTGTCTGATGAAGCTACCAAGAGTGCGGGGGTAAGGAGCAGCCAGTTGAGCCCTAAAGGCAGGAAGGAAGAACCACGGGCAGAACGGTCACCGTAAATCACGTTGCTCCATGTCAGTGTTCACACGGGTTATAGAGGGCCTGTCATTATTTCTCTGATGAAGGGTGGCATCTCCTTGCAGGCAGAAACCTGTCAGAGCCTTAGCACCAGCTAATCCAGTAGAAAGGGGCAGGCATAGACCTTAAGAGGAAGATAAGTGACAGAAGGACAACTGCAGCTGGAAAACAACTACTGCCTGTAGTTTCTCTGCAGCTTTGCTCTTTCTGTGGCTACCAGCCTTCCGCTTCTTGTAGAAAAAGAAAGGGGCTTTGAAACATCCATTTGCAAGCCCTTTGTCCCTGCTCCTGGTGTCATCTGATCACTCTTCTAGGAATCTATGCTTAGGCGGGTTATATAAAGGGAAGAAACAGCTTCCCAGTAAGAAACCCACATGATGAACGGATCGTGCCAGGGAGGCACCAGCTGAGCGTGTTTTATGAATCCCAAGCAGCTAATGAGCTTTGGATTGGTACGTGGCAGGGCACAATTGCTTCAGAAAGAAGTCTTTCTCCAGTGAGCTGCCAGGCATGCACTGTGCTCTTAACATGTACAGGGCAACCCCTGTACTGTGAAACTGGAGAGCGAGCTTTACCCATGTGGATGCTGACTACGTGTCCAACAGAACCAGTGGCAAATTTCCCACTGACCTCTCTAGGAACCAGATTAAGTGGATGGTCACACCCCATCTTCAGCACTGCAAAAACTGTCCCTCTTCAATCAACAGTGTATTTTCATTTCATTAAAGAAAAAAAATCACAACCCAGATCTCTGCTGTGCTACTCTGGCATCAGGCTGGCTGAGGATCTTCCTTGTTCACTGCTGAGTAAGAACTGGGCAGAGATTTTTCTCCTGGCCCTGCTGGAGTCATTACAAATCCCCGTCCACAGTCAGCTAATCTGCTGGATTAGTGATTACATTTAACGGGATCAGAGGACTATTACTGCAGTTACTGTTACTATTTTGTGTTGGTCATATTTATAGGGCTGCAGAATCAAGTTACAACTTTAAGGGCTGCAGCCCTGGTTCCTGTAAGTTGAAGTAGCCCCATATAAAGCAATGCTGGTTTAGCGGAGCAGCTCAGCCTAAGCCTCACCCACTGATACCATCATTTCCAGAGGGCCTTTAAGGATCTTCTCTGCAGGACAGTATTTTAGCACCGCCAGTAGTAAACCCACCTTCCTGCACCCCAAGAGGCGTGCTCGTGTTTGATAGCCGCATACAGAAATCTCCTTTGGGGAAACGGGGCTGGGGAGCAGGCCTTAAACCCTTCTGCCTGAAGAGGGGGTAGTTCACAAGGCCATCAGTCACTGCAAGGCTAAGAACTGAAAAAGGGAATCTTTAAACCATCTTATCACTGCTGGAAACGACTAAGCTGCATGCCACGGGCACAGGATTTAGCAAGGCTTTTGATACTGGCTCCCATAACTTCCTTATAGACAAGCTGAAGAAGTTTGGGCTAGGTAAGTGGAGCGTGAGGTGGATCGAAACCTGGCTGAACTGCCAGGCTCAGAGGGTTGTGATCAGCAGCAGGAAGTCCAGCTGGAGGATGATCACCAGCGATGTCCCCAGGGGTCAATACTGGGGCCAGTACTCTGCAGCCGCTTCATTAATAACCTGGATGATGGGACCGAATGCTCCCTGAGCAAGTTTGCAGAGGACACAAAACTAGCAGGCCGTGCTGCCAGTCAGAGGGACCTCGACAGGCTGGAGAAATGGGCAGAGAGGAACCTCATGAAGTTCAGTAAAGGGAAGTGCAGAGTCGTGCCCCTGGGGAGGAATAACCCCAGGCACCAGGGCAGGCTGGGAAGCAGCTCTGCAAAGATCGCAGAGAACCCCCCCCCACCCCGCCCCGGCAACATGCACACGCACATGCCTGTGCTTGTAGCACAAAAAGGCAAAACAAATCCAACCCTCCAGCTTCTTCAATGGGTTCCTCCTTCAGGAGTGAGGCAGAGGATGTTTTTCTTTGTGGAGCCGTTGTTGATACAAGAGCAACCCAGAGGCACTGAGCTGCAGCAATCATCAAAACCCAGCAGAACTGGAAGACTTGGCCTGCCCAGGCCCTGACATGCTGTATGGGATTTAAAAGGCACAACATCTCTTAACAGCACTGCCCTTGCCCTCAGCTGGGCAAGCTTTGCTGCACACGCCAGGTTTGCACGAGAGAGTGCAAAAGCCCCCTGCACCCCACGGCCCCATTGCGAGCAGCAGCTCCCTGTGCCAGTGCCCCCGCTGGACACCCCGGGGCCCTGCTGGTGCTGGGGCTGCCTCTCACTCCTGGCCCTGCCGCAGGCTCTGGCCCCTCGAGGTCACCGTCCCTGCTCTGTTGCACTGCCATCCTGCCTGCGGAGAGACCGAGGCAAACCCTCGGCTCCGCCTGACCTAACTGGGCAGGATAACCCAGGGGAATAACCCCCCGCCGATGCTGGCACGGGTTCAGCCTCAGCAAGTAGTGCCAGGTGCAGACCCAAACCCAGCTGCAAGGCTGAACACCTCCTTGGCAGGAGATGTGCATGGAAGACAGCTGAGTTATGAACTGCTGGTGCTGGCTGCCTCATTTTAGTGCATGGCCAGAAATAGGGTGTGTGCTGGGCCACCTCTATGCCAAAGTTGTGCCTTTGCAAAGGCATCCCACTTGGACATAAAGATGGGCAAAACAAGCTGCCTGAAGGACGAGGCTGTGCAATGGTGGATGCAAAGACCTTGGACACATGACCTTGTAGAGCTCATCTCCCGCCTCGCTGCAACCCCGGGATGTGGGGACTGGTGTGCCAAGGCCCACCTCACAGGAGACCTGGCAGACTCAACCCCAGCCCTTTCTTTAGTGCCTGGCTGCTTGTGAATGATGGTTGGAAAAGCAGAGGCAGATATGGACGTCTCCATTGCACAATCTTGGAGCGCCTGTGCGTCCTCCCATCCTGCTGCACAGCCCCATGCGAAGGCTGAGGGCCATCCTGCCTTGGCAAGGGCACAACTGGGTGCTCCCATATGCTAAAGAGGCCAGGGAGCTCCAGATAAGCTCTTGTGAGCTAATGACGAAGTCCAGTACATGGACTAAAAATAAGGAAACAGCAGGCGAAAAATAAATCACTTGCTGGAACCCAAGGCAGAAAGCCTGAGACAGGAGGCTCCAGCGCACTAAATCTGACTGAGCCCTGATTTGTGGCCTGACCTCGGCTGCACTAATTGAACTCTTGGGCCCCTGCTCACCCGGCTGGAAGACTGAGCAGAATAAAAAGCAGGACGTCAGGGCTGAGTGAAGCCTTTCCCTCTGCAGATAAATTACCAGGGGACAAGGAAATTGGCTGTGTTTGCAAAGGGCTCGGCTTTCGGCTCTTGCCAGCGTGCCAAGCTTGTCTGAAGAGCAGCTGTGGCTGCTGCCCAGGGTAGATGCATGGTTGCAGGGGCAGATTGCACAGTCTTGCTCAGGTGGGCTTGCACGGCCAGACGGCGCAGAGCGGGGGCACTTGCTATGTTTCTCTGAGAGCTCAGAGCAAGAAAGGGGCCTGGTGGCTCGCTGCCTGCAGCATGCCCCGTCCCCCTCGCCTCTTCCTGGGTGGGAGAAATCACAGCAGCTTGCTCCTCTTCGTGTTTTAGCATTGCACCCCCAAGCTTGGACACAGCCAGCTCTGGAGCCCTGCAGGGCAGGCAAGACACTGGGACAAATATTAGTGTGCATTAATTGGCAGTGTGTTTTATATGCAAGTCCTGCGGCCCCATGCGCTTTAGTGGAAGATGCAAGGAAACTTTTGCATGTCGTGAGCTCAGAGCGAGCAAGCCAGGTCACAGTGCTCTCTTTGAAAAGTAGTGAGCCAAAACCGTGAAGAGGGGGGCAGAAGGCAAAGGCAGAGGGGTGAACTAGGGAAAGTGGTGCAAGTGCATAGAAAATGTTAAACCAAGAGGAAAGGGAAAAGAGAGGTGTAGTGGCTTTTACTTCACAGTGAGGCAGAGCAGAGGGGTGGTGTCTGGAAGCCTAGCCAATGCTTCCCAGGCTTTTTGGGAAGCACTCTGTGTAGGTGCGAGTACTGCCTTCCTCCCAGCCAGCTCCTTACCTAGGTGATGGGAAGTCAGGGAGGATCGTATATTTTAACTGATGAAGTAAATCAGCTGGAGAACCAGACTGACCTCACTGATGGGGTACAGAGCATAGCAAATGTCTATAATTGCCTTCCAGGGTAAAGATTTTACCTATCGGCAACTTTGGCATTTGGCCCCTGTACCAGGTAAGTGCAAAGCTGTTGTCCTTAGGAAGGATTGCTCAAACGTCAACTAGAAAATAGTCAAAGAAGGCCATTCCTCACTATAGACTGCGTGAGCATGTTTGGTACAAGGTTACACATGGCCGTTTGTAAGCTGTGCTGCAAGAAAAGAAGGCCAACTTATTTTATTAAGATCTGGTGCAAAATAATGATCCCAAGCTACTTTGTTTTGGTTGCCTACATTATTAAGTGCTTAAAAGAGAAAACTCAAGGAGACAGACAGTTATAACTGCACCCTTCTCGTCTGCGTTTTTCTCAGGGGGCTCAGCAGCAGGCGCAGCATCCCCTGTGCCTGCTCATCGCTTCTCATCCTGTCTGTTGCCTTTCTGCAGCTCCAGCAGGAGAAACAAGCTGTGAGTGATTACACCACGCACTTGCAAACACCAAGGAACGGCACGGATATGAGAAGCAGAAAAAAAACGTGCTCATTTTGTGTTTTTCTAAATGCCTGCCAGAGATGCATCTGCTCTTTTGACAACGAAGCGTAAGACTAGATATCTGGCTATTAGAGGCGTTGAGAACAATGTGAATAATTTGTGTCACGTGTGGGAAGAGGGAGTATCTACCCTAACAGCCTTTCTGATTGTAAAACTGATGCTCACATGCATTGGCTGCTATGTAAAAGATCTCAGAGTGTCAGAGAAGTGCTTGAACCTTGGGCCGTTACATTCAGCTGCCCCAAAATGGTACCAAATCCACGTGTTTGTCCCAACAAGTCTATAGCATAACACGCGCGTAAACCAAAGCCTCCGTGCTCCTCTATCACTTGCACACCCGGACATCCCATAGTCTACCTGCTTTGGTACAATCCCTGGAGATCTGGTTATGGATCAAGTGTCCTCCCAGACAGATCTTTGTCCTAATGCTTTTTTGCTCCCCTGCCTGGCCACAGTAGGCAAGATAATTATTTCCCTCCTCTTCACAATTTCCTTTCAGTCTTTGAAGACCATTGCCCCTCTATCTCCTCTTCTGCAGGCTCCCTTCGATCTCTGCTCTCTTGCTGACGGTATTATAGACGTGAGAAGGAGGGAGCGCTATAGAGAAGAGCACGAACAAACGCAATCCTTTGTGGCAGCCTGGAGGCATCTGGGGGTTGTGGGGAAATTGCTCAGGAAATCTTTGCAAGACCATCGGCTCACCTTCCAAAGGAGGTGCTAGAAAGCCTTTCGCCTCCTCTCTGCCTTCTCTTTCTTTCTTTCGGTCTCTGACCACCTTCGCTTCAGAGAGCTAATACCGGTTTAAACTCACGTACTTGAAGCCAGGGAGGTGGGAAGCGGAGGAGGGAGCAGCAATGGGATTACCGTCTAAGAGGTTTATCTCCTGCAGGGCGCCCAGAGTGCACTGTGTCTGCTGAAACAAAAATTGCCATTCGTATAGCTCGAATAATTTCATAAACTGCTCTGGATCCACGGATGAAATATGGCCATTCCCAAGAAATTACCTTCATTTTGACAGATACTGCCGGTTTCGGCAGATGGCTGCAGCGCGTGTGCACCCCTCGCGCGGGGCTCACGGCTCGCCCCTCGGGCATGGGCTGCCCTGGGCCACCAAACCAGTGCCTTCCCCCCGCGGCGGGACGGGAGCTGCTCCCCGCTCTCGGCAGGGTTGTCTTGCTCACAGCACTTTGCGACGTCTGCTCAGCTGGGACATTTATCTGCAGTAGGTTTTTGCTAATGGTAACGGGGACATGCTGGAGGCTGGAAAGAAGGAAGAGAAGCACAGGAATATGTACCTAAGAGTCAAGTAGCATTTTTATGTCATGTATTTCCAATTGCATTAAAAATACAATGTGAAAACATAGCAGCGTTTCATTAAGAGGGTTTTAACATGGACACAAGCCCTACTGTGCTCTGGTTTGGCCAGGCAGAAGGCACGGACTCAGGAGCTTTAAGAGAACTATAAAGAGCAGTATGATATAATCCTGAGATTACAGGCAGCAATTAGCAGCGCAGGTGCGTTCACACCTCCCTGTGCTCCAAGCCTGCAGGGCAGGCAGCGTCGGGCACATCCTGGGCTGCTTTCAGATGTGTTTACTGGAGGCTGCTGTAGGTGCCGCCTTGCAAGAACAAGTCGCGTCCACCCTGGCTTGCAGAATAACCACCAGCCTCACCGAGATGCCAGGGGCCGCAGCACCGTGCCCACAGCCAGCCCGGCTCGGCAGGAGCCTCTGGTCAGCAGCAGGACTGAAGTGTTTCCCTGGGAACGGGCACGCAGAGATCAAAGAGCAGGGTTAGGCCCTTCCCGGGAGGTTTACACCGCTGCAAACTGTGGCTGTTTGGTCTTGGTGTGGCAAACCCTCTCTGCGACGAGACCTGGAAATTCAGGGAGCCGCCAGGGCTTCTTTGCCAAGGAGGTATCAGGACGCACCAAGCACTGCACGCTTCCCTGCCCCAGCTGTGTTTCCCATTCGTGAGTCCCAGCCCTGGCCTGACTTGAGATCCCAAACTCACACGGCCATCTCAAAAAACAGAGAACATGGATTTGAAGATGACTCAGGCACACTATTTTATTTATAGGTAACAGCAGCAACCATCAAAAATAAATGAAACACCAGGCAAAACCAGCTGTAGGGCCAAAGCACGGTGGAGCAGCAGGTACCTTCCTAGCCCCTCTCCCGTGCAGCTCTCGGCACCTCCGTGCTGGCAGAAGTCATTCATCCCCAGGCAGCAGGGCTGGAAAACGCTGCCAAAGCAGAAGAGGAAGACAGTGGGGGAGACAGGCCCTCTGCATTTTGCCTAGGTATGCCAGTCTCTACCGCAAACAGGACAAACTGGTGAGATGCATAGGTGATCTGGGGCACCATCAACAGCACAGCCCTGAATGCATATGCTCATTGCCTTGCACCCAAGTGCACATGCTCAGCACCTTGCATTAAAGCCAGCCGCCTGTATTCATCTCCTTAGTCTGACACGAGAGCTGAGGAACGTGGCTATCTGCTAGGAGGTGGCTGGGGTCCCTGTATCGCTTGCTGTTGGAGTTGCTTCAAGGGAGCTGCGGCCTTACACTGAAAAAAAAGGTCAACTCTTTGCCCCGGGCTGCTCAGCCACTCTGCTTTCTAGCATTGCCATATTTTTACAGGGGAACCTGCTATTCTCAAGTTGGATTTCACTGCTGAGTCTTTGGCACTACTCCGCAAGCCCTGTGCGCTTGAGGCGTCTGGCTGATGCTGGCCAGATACCCACAGCACCGGCTTGGGGGACACAGTGACAACCGATGGGGCGCACAAAGCTGCCAACGAGGGGCCTCTCGAGGTTTCTCCCTGGCTGCCCTCTGGGCTGCAAGTCCTGCAAATAAAACAGACCTCCACGGGGTGTTTGGACTCCTCAGCCCCTGTTGGAAAAGCAAAATTCATCACGGCAGCAGCAAGGCAAGGGGCCATTTACATCTCTGCATCGCTGGCACACCAGAGAGGTTTCAGCGGGTCTCGTCCTGCCCCCGTAGCCAGCCTCGCTAGCCCACCAAGTGCCCCCCGAGAAAACTGCAGGGCTCCTCCACGTGCTCTGCTCTGTCTCAGGGCTTCCTCATGCTTGGGGTTGCATTAACACATTTGCTTCTTGTTTTTACAAGGAGCACGACTCACATTATAAATCTGCTCCTAGATTTCATCATCTTCCCCCAGCTTCTCTGGCCCTAACAGGCTTGCATAAGCTGAAGCCCTCAAATAGCTAATTCTGCATGTCTCTAAGGTATTTTAAAATTCAGGACATTTCCCAAATGCCGCCCCTTGCCAGACAGCCTGTGTCCAGAAGAGGGCAGGGTTAGATACCATGCAAGCCAGCACAGCACAAGAAAGACATTTCCTGGGAGCGGGGGACCATGCGGTGCCATTATTGCTAGGCAAGGCCCCAGCAGACAGAGTCTGCCTTTTCCACAGCCCTTCTCACTTTGGGACCTTAAAACCTGTTTGTAGAGCCTTAAAGCAGCATGTTTTGTGCCTTTTCTGGCCTGCTCCAGGCCCTGGCTGATCCTGCAGACCTGGGGGCTGAGCAGACACCTTGCTTACGCAGCGCTCCTGGTGCACTGCCATCGCAGCTAGTCTTTCACGCGGCGATGGATACCCAGCGGGGTGGAGAACGTACCTTGCACTAATCAAGGGATCGTTTGCAAGGACGGTTGCTCTTCCAGGAAAACGGAGTCTGCCCTCAGGCCACCGAGCTGCGGAGCACAGGTTTTGCACGTGCCCCTTGTGATGGGCTTTGCTCCCTCGCGAGGAGGCTGGAGCAGTACCAGCCGCTCTGGTGGGCAGCAGGGCCGGCGGCAGAGCTGGCGTAACCCCGAGAGGTTTGTTGCACGCCCCAGCAGCTCTTCCCCGACAGTCCAAAGATGAGTGAGAAAGCACATGGGGAGGAAGGCAAGGAGATGAGGCAGATGATGGAGGAGGGCCGCACTCTATGCAGCACCGCTGCAGGGCTGGAGAAGCAGCCAGCTCCGAGAGGATCGCTCAGCGGATGGACAGGCATGACTGCAGGAGAGAGAAGGGCACTTTCTTAGCAATTAGAGCCTTACACTTTCTCCAGAAATAACATCCTTTCCTTATCCACCTCTGGGTCTCATCTGGCATTGTGCTGACCACAACCTGTTAATTTTTAACCCACGGGACAGGAACAAGCATGCTGGTGCTGTCACAGGAGAGGTGTTGCTCAAAGGCAGCGTCACCATAGGGGACAGCAGTGGGAGGCTTTGTGCACATGAGGTCACCTCCTTGCGCTGGCGTCGCTGCTGGCACCTTCATGGCCCCGTATTGCCAGCAGCACGTGTCTCCCGTGCTTCTCCCTTAAGCCTCAGGACTTGGTCGAGGTGAAGCAGCTTTACCGTGGGTCATGCAAGTCCCCTTGGAAAAGATGCTGGGGCCAGAATTTATAAGAACTTTGTTTTTCCCCGAAGGAAAGGACAGCGTGCAGCTATTCAGCCACTGAAGGTAGCAGTGTTTCTCCTTTTGCAACGGCACATCTTGCTTATCCTCTATTTCCACACCAAAAAAAAAAAAAAAAGCAGACTAGGAACTAATACAAGCCTGTGCATCTGCCAAGGGACACCACAGCCTGTCTTTGCCCCCCTGAAGGCCAGGGCAACGCTGCCCTTTGCAGATGTGGGACACCCAAGCAATATTTGCCTCGGTCGTAGCTGCCCATTACATTATGCAAAGTATCAGTGAGAACCAAGCTAAGGCGGTCAGGGAGCCTCGGCAGGATGCATGGCATGTGCTGGGTGTTTCTACACCCATAGGGCTCCTTTTGCTCTTGGGACATCAGCTATTGAAGGAACCAGGCCCAGGAACCCAAGAGGCTTAGGGTTTACAGAGATGGTTTGTGCCACGTTTTTTTAGACAGCGCTGGTTCGTCTGATGAGGGAAAAGTACCATCTCCTTGTAAGCAAACAAAACTCAACTTTATTGCCTTTAAAGTGCAACTAGCCCAAACAGTGGCAAAAGTGCAAACACTGATAATGCCCAGAACATTTTGAGCTGTGCAAACAGGGAGGTGGACGTGTGTGTTGAAACGCCGGGCTGAGGGGGCTGCCCACAGGGGCCAGTGGGAGGAGAGCTCCCGGCCCTGGTGCCCCGTGCTCACCCTGGAGCCACCAGCCTTGGACCCCCCCCCCCCCCCCCCAGGCCAGGGGCTGCACAGGGCAGGCTCTGAGCAGTGCAGGAACCCCGTGGACCTCCAATGTCCTACAGAGCCTGGCTGCAAGCATGCAGATGTTGTTACGATGCTTTTAGCTCCAGTCTGAGGCTATGCCTTACCCCATACGCCCGTGCCACTGGAATGAGGACAGCTGTGTGTCCCTGCGGATCCATCCCCATCCCACCGGCCTATCTGCTGTAACACGGACCAGGCCACCAGCAGCTTAGAGGGAGACAGCACGCTGTCCCTTCTTTGCTCATTCCTCTTCCTCCCCTGCCCTCACCTCCTTTGCCTTAGAAAACCCAGAGTGGGAAGAGCCTCTGAAGTGCTCGTCTCCATCTCGCCGCTCCTTCAGCCCTCTGCGGCGCTTTGAAGCCTCCTGTGGGTGCTGATCCGTAGGTGGCCGCTGCCCATCCTGGCCCTTCCCCGGCCGGAGAAGCCGCTTGGCTGAGATACTCTGCATCCAAGCACGTGGCCAAGGGCCTATGTCTTTACCAGGCTTAAATAAGCAAACTTAATCAGTCGTTTTTGCAAGCAGATACCACACACCGAAAAGCAAATAAAAGGCCTGCAAGTAGCTGAGGAAATCGGGGAAGCAAAAAGCCCGGCTTTCTAGCGGCTCTCTCGAGGAGATTGTCCCGTCATCCAACGCGTCATCCAACCTATTTCCATGAAACTAGAAGGACCTGAGTATTGGTGAGGCATTTATCCCTCAGGCAGGCCTAGCTGAAAGAGCCCATTCCGCATGTTAGTAATGGAAGGGACAAGCAAACAGAATGACGACACACTTACTTTTGTAAGGCTTACGAATCCAGGCTAAAATAAAGTACCTAAAATAACGAGAGAGAGAGAGCGAGAGAGATAGAGATACTGGGGTAGTTTGGGTTGGTTTTGGATAAAATGATCTTTTTTGTTTTTAATATCTAAACCTAGCTTTACTTTTGCTCCTAATTCTACCAAGTTTCTTCTGAGTGAGGTTTTCTGAGATTTTTCCCCATTTGACTCAATTTTCCGGTAGGAGAGAACAGTGCGGGAATTGTTGCAGAGCCCAGACCGCGGGAACAGAGGTGATGCACGTGGGACACGATGGCTAGCGTGACTTTGGCATGTCGATATAACTGAAGTCAGAGGCCAAAGGCAACAAGGCATTGGAATAAAATGAGTTGGGCAAGTAAGCGAGAGCTTTTTCTCAGCGTGTCTTTGCTGGGTGATGCTCCGCAGTGCCGGAGCACACCACGGGCTGCAGGTATATGGGGTAGGTGGCGGCAACATTCATGGAAGAAGCCCCGAGAAACACGTATACAATACCTATAGCGCCCATATTTTTTCTGCAGCTTGCTTCAGCTCAGCCGCGCTCCCGCAGCCAGCTGAGCCCTTCCAACAGTCAGAAATTGCACAGGAAGCGAGGGGCGGGTGTTGTCGGCATTTCAAAGCAAGCTGTTATTCGGAGACAGGCTCTTTCTCCCCTGCTGCTCACCCCAAACATTTACCTTCCTTCCAAAATCACAGCAAGCCTTGCGGGAGCGAGCGAGACTCGTAAGCCCTGCTTTTTCACAGCTAGCAAGGTTAGGTCCCCAAGCCCTACCCCAGGAAGGGATCTTCTGCGATGAGCAGCTGTATCTAGCCCCCAGGGCTCTGCAAGCTGTCAGGCCTAAAAATTCACGACTCCCCAGGGAGCAGGAAAGCTAGTTGAGAGGCTTCGAAACTGCAGCAGCCTGAATGATTTCCTGAAGCCTGTATTAAGTTTATTCAGGCATCTGGCTACATAGGTGTCAGACAGCTCACTCATAAAAATGCCCCGCTAAGATTTTTTTTTTGTGAGTTTTCCCACAGCTAAATTTCTTCTCTGTGCTC
Source organism: Struthio camelus (assembly GCF_040807025.1). Lineage (NCBI taxonomy): Eukaryota > Metazoa > Chordata > Aves > Struthioniformes > Struthionidae > Struthio > Struthio camelus. The sequence goes on from NC_090949.1 coordinate 7,259,374, forward strand.
CTGGCGTGTGCAGAAATAACCTTCACCTAAGAGCCTCGCTTGGGAGGGGCAGTGAGAGGTCTTTCTTCCTTGCCTCTCTCTGTCTTTCTCTTTCTTTTTCTTTTCCTTTCTTTCTCTTTGGTTCTTTCTTTCTCTTTCTTTTCCTTTCTTTCTTTCTCTTTGGTTCTTTCTTTCTCTTTCTCTTTCTTTTCCTTTCTTTCTTTCCTTCTTGCCTTTCCTTTGTGCATGCACACACACAGAGCCTGTGAGTCCGCCGTCGGGTTGGATCCCATAGCGCTGATGGCACGTACCCTCCTTCAGGCAGGCAGGCAGGACAGCCCGGTGTCCTGTTACAGGTGACATCCAGGCCCGCTATCAGGGCAGATGGGTTTGTGGAAAGCCCTTGAGAACAAGTTGCCTAGTGTCCAGAGTACCCTGCACCGGGGCCGGGCGAATGCATCACGCGCTAAAGCCCTGCTGCCGCCTGCCTGGCACTTTGCAGCTGCTCCACCGTGCTGCCAGCGCCTGGAGGTCGCAACTGCCAACAAAGCAGAGCCGTGCTGTTAAATCGCTCCCCCCGTTAATAGCCCTTTTTGTGCACAGGGAACGTGATTCTTCATCATCCTGCCCCGCTGCAAAACCCGCTCGGCTCCAGGCTGGCCACGGCTGAGGTCCCAGCTGGGCTCTGCGTGGGCACCCCGGGAAGGTGCACGTATGAACGGGGCCGCGCGCCTGAGCCGAGCTCTGCAGGCCACCGAGAAGAGCGCTTTGCTTTCGTGTTAACGCCACGCTGCAGTTTGCATCGGTGCGTTCAGAAAATCGCTGCCGCTGCAAGCTTAGCCCTCTGCAGAGCGCACTGGAGGTTATTCCCTGACTGCGGCACAGGTATCTCCCCCTCGGACCCCAGGGCTGACACGTAAGCACGCGAGCAACACAAACGCCTGGCAGCTCAGGCACCCAGAGCAGCAGTGCCTAACGTGGGCATCTCGACTCGAGGACTCGAGCAGTCCTGTTATTGGGACACTATCTGGGGACATGAAATACTTATCCAAGCTGTTGTGCTCATTTGTTATTCAGTGTTAAGGAAATCTGCACCATTCTCTTGTCATATTCCCCATCCCGGAGGATAATTGATGCTAACGTCATTTCATTTTGGTCCAGCTGCCGGGCTCAAGAACAGATGTTTTATTGTTCAAGCTGAGCATGAAAAAATACCCCAAAGCAACAAAAAAACAACTGATTTTTGCTTGCAGTGAGGTTAGCCGCAGCTTCCCTACCCTAGAAGTGTGAGGAGACAGCACAGCAGCCCCAGGGAAGACCCAGGCCTCCAGGAGAGGCAAGATTTATATATCTAGCTGAGTGTGAACCTCTGACACACGATGCAAGCTCTTCCCCCACCGGTTTCTGACAGGTCGACAGCTTCCAGCAGAGCTCTATTTCCCTGGACACTGAGCTGTTGCCTCCCTGCCTTCGGGTGCGATGCACAATTAAGGGTCTTCACAGCTGCCCGAGAGCAAAGATTCATCCTGGTGTTTGCAAGGAGGAATGCAGCACTTGCTTAAGAGCAAAGACACGCATCCCCTGCAAGGAGCAGACAAAAAATAGGTGCATCTTAAGTGCAATAACATACCAGCAACACATGCATCTTCTGTGCACGAGCAAGCAAAGAGGCCACCCTCCTTCCTGGCTTGTAGCAAGCAGTCTGCCCATTCGGTGCTTCCGCATGAGAGCCCTAGAGCTTGCAGCTGTGGGGGGGGGGGGTGCCTGGCACCACGCACCCGCATGTGTTTCTTCAAGAGCATGGGAAGGAGGGAGCCCATCACGTGCTCTGCAGCAGGTGCACAATGAACCCTGGAAGTCACGGGCTCACCCAGCGCCCTGCTCCACCTAATCATGCTACTGCCTGCTTAAACATCCCCGTGAAGTTACCGACAGGAGAGCTGCGGAGCAAGTGGAGAGCACTTCACTAGGTGCCAGAAAGCAATCTTTTTTTGAACAGATCTCTAAAAAATTGCAATGAATCCCCCCCCTCCCCCTCAAAAAACACCCACGTTAAAGGTTGTTTAATATTTTCTGGGGGGGAAGCATTTTCTCTCTAGCACTAATAAACCTGCAGACAAGAATGGCACTTTGACGCAGAAGAACTGGGAAACACTGGTATCTGATACCCAAACTGGGGAGGAGCTCCTGGAAGGACGGGCATAGCTGTTCTCCTGGCTGCGTGTGCAGGGACGATTTTGCTGTAGGTGAGACCTGGCCCTAGATATAAAGGGCTCTAAAATGCCCAGAGCAAATTTTCCCTCTGTGGCCAAAGCAGAAGGGGAGGGCTGCCTGCGGGGCCCGCACAAGGAGCTTGTCACACCTCTCAGGGTGTGACACATGCTCCCCACTGTCTCCGGGGACGAAACGTGTTTTCTCCCTGCTCCACAACAGGAGGGTGGTACAGACCCAATCCTATAAGCAACGCCATGAAAGATGCTGATCCCCCTCCAGGGGCCACACTGTGCGTGGGACATAGCCACTGCAGGCGCTTGGGGCGCGTGGTTTGAAAAGTCCATGGAGGAGAACAGGACCACAGGACCCCCCCCTCTTAGCAAAGCATGGGTGGGGGAAAACCACCAACTTTCTGTGGCTGCAAGTTAAATAGACCTTGTCCACGAAGGGCTCTGGGCCCTGCAATACCTGTGTTGTAAACCCAACTGCCAAGACCCCTTGGGGATCAGCATCAGACATTAACATCTCAGCCGCCTCAGGCTCGAGAAGAGGTTGGTGCCTCAGCTCTAGCTGTCAGGGGCAAGAGTCTGCAAGGGGAAAAAAAAAAAAACAGTCCTTCTAGTAACAGCGGTAGCAGAGAAGCTCGAGGTAGAAAATACCAGTTAAATCATCTGCCCCTCCTCATTCAGCTGAGATAATAAATGTCCCCTCCTTTGCCCGGGGACGAGCTGCTCACCAGTGCGTTCCCAATTCCAGACACCACCCTCCCCCAACCCACCTTTGGCCAACGGTTGGTTGGCGCCTGCTCTTGAGTCGGCTGCATTCGACATCCCAGCTGGCTTGGCAGCACCCCAAAACCACACAACACATCTTAGCCTGTGAACGGGCCAGGGGCAGCGTTGGAGAAACCATCACAACAAGCCTGCAGGATGCAGTATTCGCTCAGGAGTTGCACGCTGGCCTGCGGGCTACCTTGCTTGCCAGCAGGCTCCCTGGAGAGGGGTGCAGAGGGGTGGCTGAAGCCTTCAGGCTATTCTTTGCAATGGCATTGCATTGCAGCATGTACAGAAACAAGGAAAGGGCAAAATTCAGCCCGATGCCCTACTGCAAATACTCACTGCGATGGAGGAGCAGGTGGCAGGGCCCATAGGTTCAGTCCAGCCAGCTTCAAATATGGAGCTGGGTTTCAGCTATAGGTGCAGAGCCTGGAAGGAGATGGAGGAGAGTCATGGAAAATATTTACTCCGTGAGGTCAGTGCACCCTTCACTTCTCTTTGGAGGGGACTTTGAACAGAGGAGGGCAGACATTTTCTGCATGAACAAAAAGCACAAGTGGAGGGTTTCATGTATAAGTAAAAACAACCGAGCCTGTGCACTTGCTATTAGGGGAAACAGCCTGTTTTGGAAAAGAGGATGAGTGTCCAAAAACAAAGGTTGATAAAAAATGAAGGGGATAGTCTGGAGAAGAGCCAGTAGCATGACACCTGGGAGGTGCAGGCTAAGGACATGGTGTGGAAACACAGTGCACTGAGTTGCAGGTGTGGATTAGAGGGAGGAAATCACCCCAGAACTCTAACACGTTGAAGGCTAGGCTAGCTGTGAGTACAGGGGTGGAGGTGAGCTCCTGCTCTCAGCACAGACAGGCAGAGGGGGGCAGGTTCAGCACACCCACTGCACCCAAGGGGCATCCCTACCCATGTGCTCGCCCAGCAGAGCCAGGACACCTTCTCCCCAAAACGTTATCCTGTGTCACCACACCAGGGAAGGATGTCTCAGAAAAGAGATTCCCCAAGACTGAGCTCAAAGGGGCAGGAGAAAAACCAGGCAGAAGGAGTGTCTTATCCTTAACATCCTGAATTCCCACCAGCCACACTCCACTCTAAGGTTAGGCTTGCTGCCTCCGAACAAGCTGCTTCACCCCTCACCCTGGAGACAGTGAGATGCAGTTTTGCCTCATTTCCAAGAAGCCCTGAGCCAGCTCTGCCAGAGTCCTGGAAATTTTCCCTTCCAAGGGATGAAAGGAAGAAAAAAATGGTTAAAGAAATAAACTCTTTCAAAATTATAAAAATAGTGCTGAATCATGGCACGTTTACTCCAGTTGTCACAAGAGTAACAGACTAATGAAACATCAAAAAGTGCAGGGGGAACAGCATATGTTATTCAGTGATGTAAGCCTACAAGCCCATCACACAGCAGCCTGGACAGCCAAAGTCTGCTTCGTGTTTCTGGCAAAAACAACAGTGCTCTATGTCTCCTGTGCTCCTTCTGCTTGGGTTCAGCTCCTCTCACGCACAGCTCTTCACTACCTTTTAGGTTCAAGCCCTAATTTGAATATTGGTCCAACCTGACTCCCCCCATGCAGGGAAGTTTCTTGGTAAACTGAGCTTTCAGATCAAAGCTTGTCCTAACCCCTGGCCAAAATCGGTTGTCTTAAAGCTAGGGTCAAACCAGCTCTGCTCTTCCAGGAAGCATCTGTTTGTTACAGTTTCCAGCTGGGCCAGCATCCCAGGGGACAGTTTCTCTCTTTATTTCAAGCCTAGCTGCTGCTGGCCTGTACAGTGACGCTTTTTTTCGCTGCAGTCACACCATGGCAGGCCGTGAGGCCATCACCCCTTTTAAGTCAAATTGGGTGGATGGGCTTCCACTCCCAGGCAGACTTCCCAGCAATGAGGCTGCTTTCAACAGCACAGTCACAGTGGTGACTCAGGATGTGGGACTCCCGTCTGCTAGAGTCACTGCTGAACCCCAGCCCTGGCTGGATGTTAGCAGTCATTTCATTGCTGGAGATGATGTCTTTACCAAGTCAGTAAAGTGTGGTGTTGCACAGCTGGTGAAACATCCTTCCTACATTACACCCAGAAGATGCTGGTGTTTCAGGAGTGAGTGGCGACTGCTGACTGTTACTCTACAGCTCATTGAACCCTTTGGGACTTGGCTGCTGGACTGGTTGAACTGATTGCGAGTGTCACTGCTCAGCCTGAAACCCTCACAGCCTACCCAAGCTCTGACATGTCCCTTCTCTGGTAGCTGGAGAAAGGAATCAGCAGGAGGTCTTTAAAGAAGAGCTCAGATGTGAAGACAAAGCAAACGCTGTGATATGTTCAAGAGGAGATGTCCTGTACCATTTCAATCCCTCGCACATTCCTTTTTGCTAGGTTTCCTCACTTCCCAACTTCTGACTCACCACGTTGCCAACTCATCGGTCTGCTGAGCCAGCACAGTACACTCTGGCCTCCTCCTGGCCGTATTCGAGCTCTCTACTCTTCCCTGCTTTGTTCCTCTCTTGTCTTGGTGTCTCTATGCCGCCAGCTCCTCCAAGGCAAGGAGTCTGTCATCCTGCTGAATTTAACCTTTGCTGAGATAACTTGCAATGAGAGATCCAGGGACGTTTGTGCCAACGCAAGATGAATCTCCAGTGCGGAGACCATAGCATGGCAAGACCCTCATTCCCAGGTGGCTTTTCTCAGAATCGCTATTTAGAGATAATAATAGCAGAGGTGCTGCTGTTACGGTAGCTGGCTCATCGCATCCCTGTTCAGCAGTAGCAGCTGTGAAGGAGAGAGCTTGTGGCATCTGCCCCTGGCCAGGAACAGGTATCTGAAGGCCTCAAGCCCAGCATCATTCACCCTCTCCCATGCCGCTCCCTAGGTATTTCATGAGAAACCTCCCAGCCTCAAGTACCTCCTCCGATTCACCTCCGCAGCAAAGCTGCTCTGAGTGCTCTATTCCGTAAGCAGAGGCATCAATGCTCTTGGGCTCTAGGTCTCCCTGGAGGGCACCTAGAGGAAAACCCATCATGGTCCTTCAGATCCTGTTTTCTCCAGGTTAAAATACATCAGGGCTCTGATGCAGTTGGTCTAGCCACAAGTGGAGATCTCTCCTCTTCCCATTTACAAGCTTCACTCCACTTGTGCCATCTTACCTTTTCTAAAGCCCTGTAACCTGCATGTTTCTGTCAAGCTCACAGTCTTATCCCAGAAGGACTGCCACAGGCATGGATTTCGATCCACCACTGCTGTTCCCAACCATATGCAGAAGCAGTGAAGCAGAGGTGTTCCTCTACAGCCAGCAGTCATGTGGCTCTGCAATGTATTTCAGCAGGCGTGAAGTCTTCCAGGGAAGAGGCCGGGCAGCAATCCTAGTGCTCTCTCCTAGAGGGCCAAGAGGTCTGAGCCACAGCCACGATCTGCTCTGCTTGTAGGAGCCTTTTCAGCATCCCTGTCATGGCTCTGACACGCTCTTTTTTGACCTCCATGCTATGCAAAGTGCCTGACAGCCCTGAAACCAGAGCCTCACAGCCAACAGCGCTTCAGCCCCCTCCTCGACCCAGCCATGCATCTCACTCTTGGCCCAGGGTTTCTGGGCACAGCCAACCCTTAGATGAACAGGGCTAACAACAGAGCCAAAGACAACTCTCCGCCACCGAGCAGCAAGGGCACAACAGGGCTGGGTCGTATCCGAACCAGCGAAGTGGTAAGATGCCCTCTACACACCCCCGGACTTGATACTCCTTAGCCCCTTTGCCCAGGAGCTCAGATATGGCCCTGGCATTTGCAGATGGCTCTCCCCTATGAATGGGGAGGCTAGTTTGCAGAGCTGGTCCTAAAGAGCAGCACTGTTGCAGGGGCGCGTGATCCGTCCCTGGCCGTTTTGTTAAGTGGCTGGCATCCAAGAGAGGAAGCCCAGGGAGCGTGGCGGGAGGAGGTGGAGGAAGGGGTGAGAACACGGGGAGGGGAAGAAGAGCAGGACAACCCAGCACCGAAACCCTCGTGACAACAATTCCACCTTTTGCTGGGACCCACGTTCATCCCGGCCTGGACCGGCTTGTTGTTGTTGTTCTCAGTGTGAACTCAGTCCTTGCAAACAGACGGATCTTGTTTCCCCAGAGCTCACAGCTGCTGCTGGGGCGAAGCCTGCCCTCCCTCCTTGGAGCCGATGCGAGGCCGTGAGGTAATGGATGGGGCGGTGGTGTTTTTGTGCCGAAAGAATGGCCCCTGCCTCTGCCCAGGCTGATGTCACCCCGGCACGGCTGCGGCTGGGACACTTGAGCCCCAGCTCAGCTGTTGACTTCACCCCGTTCCAGAGGAGCGGGACAGGGACGTGGTGCAAACTAGACAGGGAGACAGTCCAGACTCCGGGGTGGAATTTCACTCACTTCAGTGACCTTGTGCCTTCAATGCGGTCTAAAAATACAAATAAACCGACCAAGAAGGAAACCCACCCCGCTCCCTGCAGAGGGCTGTGATGACCAGCCAGGCCCTGCCTCCCCTGGCTGCATCATCCTTTACAAAAAAGTCAAGCTAAGGTCTAAAAGAAAGACCAGATCCTAATCTTCCCCATTCTGAGAAACCACCTGGGGCTGGAAATCACCAGGTTGATTCAGTGAAGCACCAGGACTGTGCTCAGGCATCCAGACACGTGCAGGGGATGTGGGATGGGGTCGGCTCTGCCCTCTCCACCACCATCAGCCAGGAGCAGTGTCTGGGGGATGGGGTTCCCCAGTGGGACAGGGTCCTCAGGCCCATGGTCCCGGGCAGCTCTTCTGCCTCCCCTTCCCAGGGCTTCAGAGTCCTGCTGTGATCCACGTCCACAGAGCCAGGATACAGCAAAAGGGCCCAGAAGATGCACTCACAACTCACCATGTTGTTTTAAGTCTTTCCTAAGCTGTTCAAGCTCTATTTCAAAGTGTAGTCAGGGAGAGATGCCAAGAAACCAAATTACCTTCCTCACTACAGCTGCTCTCCAAAAACCTCCTTTCCAGTGGCTGGGGAAGGCTCTGCTGTGCACCCTGCCCCGTCCGTTTCTACCCACCCATTCGTCCTGCTGCACGACATTGTCGTCGAGCTGAAATAGCTCTCCTCCCTCTCTGGCGTTCACCCCCGGCGTATTTATAGAGACCGTCTGCGTCCTTCGCTTTGCTAAGCCAAACCTGCCAAGCTCTTGGGACTTCCTTGGGACTTTGCAGCGAGCAAACACAAAAAAAGGAACCTCCCCCCCGCCAAAAAAAAACCCCACCACCACCCCACAAACCAAAAGGAAGTCATAACAATCCAGACGAAGCTGCTCGCGAGCCCTCAGCCCTGGGATGAATAAAGTCCTGGAGTCCAGATTCTCTAAGCAATATATTCATTCCCTCATCCAGGCACGGTGTAGGGAAACAGGATGTGAGTCAGTAGCCAGCCTTTCCTCTAAGCTGCGTTTGCAACCCTAGACGCCAGGAGAGCAATCTCAGGACCCAGGGTCCGGGGGGCTTGTGCGTCAGAGGATGCTGCAACACCTTCTCCCCATGCGACAGAGCAAGGCAGAGGCAGAGCAAGAAGATTTTTGCCGGCGTCGTTTCCCCTTGCAGGTCCAGGCCTGGAGAAGTCCTAGCTGGTGCAATTTGGTGAGTGGCGCAGGGGTTTACACCAGGACGCGAACGCCCTGGCTGCGGCTCCTGCCCCACGCGGTGTGCCCGGGCTGGCCGCCTTCCCGCGGCCCGCTGGCGCCGCACGCTCCGCGCCGGGGCCCGTCCCTCCGCGCTAGCTCGTCCTGCCGCCGCGGTTCAGGCTGCTTCGGCAGCCCCAGGTCCTTTCCAGCGCGTCTTCTCCTCACCAGCTGGTTTTTTTGCAGTGACGGTGGCTTTGCCTTGGCCAGAGCCTACAGTTGCTCTGGGTCAGGCGGGTCCCACCTCTATTTTTCTTCCGTATCTGGGCCAGACGCCTCGGAGGGACGGTAGGGTGCCCCAAGCGCCGCTACCCACCTCCTGTCGATAACGCTTCGCTGGGGGTCTTATTCTCACTGACGTCCCGCTGCAGTGGGACGGAAAGGCTAGGAGCGCACAGATACCTCGCTTCTGGGGGGACAGAGGAGCCTGGGAAAAGCACTCACTCCAATTTTTCCCAGCCAGCCTTTCCAGCATCCCGTTTATCATCCCAGCAACACCCCTGAGGAACGGGCCTGGGAAAGATCGGCCCGGCCGGGAATTGCAGTCTGCGCCTCCTCCCGTTTCGAGATCCGCATCCTCCGGTGTGACGGCGTACGGGCGTGCGTGGCGCCCGTCTCCTCTCCGGTCTGCAGGCGTCCGCCCGCGTCCCCCCCGCCCCGTCCCTGCGCCCCTCCAGCAGCCTCCTCGCCAGCAGTGCAGGGGAGAGCAGGAGGAGCGCGTGACGGCGCTTGTTCAGCGTGGTCCTCCGCCTTTATCCCCTCTCTGCCGCTGTAAACCGTTCGGGACGGGGATCACACAAGCAGCATCAAGCAATAATCAATCAACCAGCGGCGCGGTCTGGCCCCAGCACAGCCCGGGCTTCACATTTACTCTTCCTCCCTTTTTGGAACAGCGGCGCCTTCCGCTAAGTTTTAATCGCCGCTGCAGGTGAATTACCCTTCTTTAGCTAACCTAAGCCAAGACAACGGTGTTTCGGTTGTCGAAAGCGCACGCCAGCGCGTTCCCTCCCGCGCCGAAGGAGATGCCAGAAACGCCGCTCGGACCCGGACGCGGCCCCGCGCCAGCCGAGCCGGGGCGAAAGCCGTTCCCAGGCGGCCGTGCCTGCCGTTTGCTCCGACGCTGCGCTCCGGAGATAAAGAGATGCCAGCAGGCTGCTGTGTATTAACTCTCGGCCGCAGAGAGGCCGGGCGCGAGAGCTGCACAGAAGGGAGGGCGGGCGGCCCTGCAGCGAGGCGATAGCAGCAGCGTCACAGCCCCCCCGCACCGGGCTCTGCGCCGCAGCGGGTTTCGGCTCCTGGAAACCAGAGGGAAGGGGCAAGGGGCAGAGGGAAGCATCGCCAGCCCCGTTCGGCGGCAGGGCGGCCGGCACCGGGGAGGCCGAGCAGGGTGCAAACGAAGCGCCTTAGGGCTTTCCGAGAACCTCGTGCGTTTAACTCTTTCTGTTTTGCACGCCACATTTCGGTTGCTTAAGACAGGCTGGAAACTGCACGCTCGCGGGAAGGCAGGTACGAGACCTGGTCTCACCGGGGCTCCTGCGCACGTTTGCCTCGCCGCACCTGCGCCCTTAAGCCGAGCGACACAATCGCAAGCTGAAAGTCACCCTCCGCCTAAGGACTGTTTCTGCAAAGTGCTTTTTTTTTTTCCCCCTCGTAAACAAAGAACCAAACACGCTTTTACTACCTAAAGGGGGAAAAAAAACCCTTCAGGGCGGATAAAAACTCTTTGAAAATAAATGGTCAGCTTTCTCAGGCGTCACCCACGGCCCGTTTGGCTCCGGAGCCAAGGGCAGTCGGTACAGAGAAACACGGGGAGAAGAGAGGGAAAGGGAAGGGAAGGCTGCAAAAAGGCAGAAGAAAGAGGCTCTGAAGCACTGCAGTGAATGGCTCAGGGAGTCCCCCGCAAGCTCCGCTCACATCCGCCTGCTTTTGTCCCCTTCCTCCACCAAACCTCCCTCCCGCCTTCCTTTACTTGTGAATATACACGGTCGCCCAGGCAAAAGCCCCGTTAGCAGCCAGGTGCCTGTCAGCACCTTTTATCTCCACGTGTTAACCACGTTCTCAGCGAAACGCTTAAAAATAAAGGCAGGCGGACGTTGCCCATAAGCAAGAATTTTCCGCCCGGTAGGTACGGGCTAGCTCGCGCGAGCCCCAGGAGACAGAGCCGGGCCCGGAGCGGGGTTGGGGTGGGGGGGGTCTGTTTCTGCGCAAAGTGATGACGCGTGAATTCCTCCACCCGGGGACATTGCCCAAGAAAGGCACCTTTGGAGGGCCGGTCTAACCCGAAACCTCCTCTGGCCTCATCCCAGCAGCGCAGGCTCCAGCGAAGCCAAGCAGAGCCGGCTCCAATCTCCAAATTCATCCCATGCAGCCACTAACTCACTTGAGTCTCAAAAAGGCCTGATGACTCCAGCTAGAGATTTTTGCTAAGAAGGGAGCAGCCCCAGCATGTCCTTTGGGTAAGGACCAACCTGCAAGAGGGACAAAGGCAGCGCAGTCCCTATAATGATAGGATTTGACTGCAAGGCTGCTAACAGTCAGCGCTTTGGAGATTGCACCACCATTTCCCGTCAGAGTGACAGCTCTCACATATGGGTGTAGATCGTCCATTGGAGAGTCAGTCTTTGCCTGAGCTCCCGGAAAAAGCTCCCAAACCACCTCTGTCCTAGCACCCTCCAGCCCTGCCGCAAACCAGTGGCCCTGAGAAGGTCACGCTCAGCCTCACGCTGGAGCCAGCATGCTAAATCCAGGCTGTGCAGAGCAGAAGAGGAGCCCAACACTTTGCTGCACATAAGCTGGTTTTATGCAGATCCCTTTCCTTGAGACTCTGCACCAGGAACTGAGCAGAGTGATGGGTGCCTCTGGCCCATAAAGTTACCTACAGGGGTCCTACAGAGTTCAGCCCTAGTGATGTTGCTCCGGAGAGGAAGATGCGGACCAAGAGCTCTTTCAGGAGGAAGCAGCATGTTTGGGAGGGAAGGCATCCTCACCTTTGCCTGAGGGACGCTTCCTCGCTGCGGCACAGAAAGAGGCAGCACAGCTATTGCAACACAGCTCAACGGCTGGCAGGGCAGCCCAAACCACTTCCCCAGACCGTGAGCAGCGAGATCCAAAGGGTTTCCAAAGGAAAATTCCACTGCCCGCTCCCCACGCCGCCAGTCCTCTTCCTGGTCGTCGCCAAGCTGCCTCTGGCTTCCTCCGGGGCTCCTGCAGCGGGCGCCGAGTTAAAGACCCGCGTTCCCGGACAGCCAACCGCTGATGTCACGGCTCCCCACCACTTCACATCTGGAAGGGAAGTGTCAGGAAGAGGCACGCTGGGCACTTCCCTCCTGCACATCTGGGAATTGAGAGTACTACTTCATTGTGCTAGGGCAGGGGAGGGTTTTGCTAGTGTTATTATTCCAAAATGGGCCTGGAGTCCATGCGAAACAAAAGCTTCTTCCCTGCCAAAGGGAGGGCTGGCTAGAGGCAGCCACAGGAGACCAGGGCTGGGCTATTTTCTGGGCTTTTCAATGCTACATTTTAGTGTTTAAATTTAGCCCTAGATTGAAATTTTGCAGACAGGGGCCTTTCTGGTTATCCAGCAGCATGGCCAGCATCAGCGCTAGCTTCTGCCATGCGGCTCACCGAGCAAGCACCTTTCCTTCTCCGTGAGCCTGAACCCTGAGCCTTCCAGCCCCAGTGACGACATGCTTCACGGTGCAGACCCTGATCACTCATCGGCAAAGAAACCACCCAAAAAATGTTGCAGAGAGCAGCGACGGCAGGACAAGTCAGTTGGCCTGGAACAAGCCCGTTGGTGTCTGACCATTCAGTCCACAACGAGGCAAGGGAAGATACTTGCAAATTTTTATTTTCTCTTTAGGCAGATGACCACCTTGACTACAGAATACTGTCCAGAAGCAATGGAGATGTCAGGAATTCAAGGCACTGGCAACGCCCTGTATCTCCTGCTTTTTTCTTTTGGGACACAGGAAGCTTTTATAGCTTTTAGTCTCTCGCACGCTAGGCCTTAAGCTTTAGGACAACGCTCCTTGCCTAGAAAGGGAGCCAAGCTCCAAGCTTATTGTTTTTCACTGCATTTGTTTTCCATTTTCCTCACCTTACGCCACAGCATAGTAACTGACTTCAAGGAGAAACCTTCGTCTATGCAGTTCCCCACTCTATCTTTGGACCCCCCAGGTCAGACAGACACTCTTTTTTCCCCAAATACTTAATTTATGGGCTCCAGCCACAAGTTGTTTCCATAGTGCTTGAACATACCACCTGGGAAGCTGGGCCTAGTCCATAGCCTGCCAAATTCTGTCACCCCCCGCTGCTGAGCTCTGCGGCCACGGCTCAAGTTGGTTATTGGAGTTAAAGCAGGCACATAAGGAATCAGGAAGAATGCTGTTTATCCACTGGAGTTCTGCAAACAATTAATATGGCCTTGTCCCTTGGATGAACCGGAGTTGATAAGGATCCTATTCATATTCCAATGATTCCTAAGAACTCAAAGTTGAATGCACGTGACCAATCCACAGCGCTGTCTGCTTTATGCCTGCAAGGGGAAAACAAGCTTGCAGGCTTGTGTCCCTGGGGGGAAGAGAGATGCTCCAGAGCTTTCGAGGCTTTTGTGCACAGATGCAGTGATGCAGAGGAGTACCCAATAAATGAGGTGGAATAGGCAGGGAATGGTGGGGAATCGTCCCTATACAACATGACACAAGGTCATTTCATACACCAGCTTTCGTGCAACTGCTTTCCCCAAAACCTATTCAAGCCGAAATCCAGACCCCTCATGCTGAGAGCTGCTGTACGCGACCACTATCAGGTTGATAAACACTAGATCAGGATATGGCTGAAGACAGAAC